>NC_064931.1:680871425-683371425 GCF_023897955.1 Schistocerca gregaria
ATGGACTAGGTTTTCTGTTTCACACACATTGGAAGCTCACTCTTGAAAATATATAATATACCAATATCACTCCAGGCCACACTTTTGTTATTTCTTTTGCTGTGCTGTTTGAGGCTTTCCTGACATAATAACTGCTTGAATGGTTCACTCGTGTTGTGTAACTGTAGTTGTAGACCTGAAGACCTGACACACAGATTTTTCCAAACACCCAATTGCACATAAATACAATGGACATTTTAAGAACTATATATGTGTGATAAATATATGAAAATTATGACAACAGAACGCCATCTGACGTGACACTTGTGAACCATTTAAGCATTTCTTTTGCTAACTAGCCACTCATTGTTATCACCTTCAACTATCCTACAGACAAAAGATTCACCAATTGATTCTATGAATTCTTTGTTAATTTGCAAAATTTTCTTTTCAAGGAGTTGATTAAATAGTTTATATTGTCAATTTTCAGACCTAAATTCAAAGTTGCTCTGTTATGCCCTTCAATTTGTTGTTTATCTGCACTAGAAGCATGCAACACAATATCAACAAAATGGACATAGATTCTGCATGTTGATTACTAGTTTTCCAAGTTTAGGGATATGAAAACTTCCTCAATGACAGCTAAGAATAGTTTTGACAATATGGAATATCACTGTCCAACTCCTGTTTCAATTCTGAATTTCTCTCTATCCTGAAAAAGAACAACTGAAGCTTAGCACTGTCATTTATTGTTCCAAATACCCTCTTGCATGTAAATACAGAGAAAACTTTTAAGAGTTATGAATGTGTAGTAAACAAACGAAAATTTGGGTGAAGCTAAGACACAACCCATCAGTTGCCATCTTGCAACTGCTTCATGACCTGTCAGCAGAGACAAAAATTCACCCAAAAAGTGTTGATGAAATATACTGTCTAGCATTATGAGCACATAGTAGAGCAGAGGATAGCACATGTTATTGGAAATGCTTTCAGGGCTAAACAGATTCTGGAAAGTGGTGGCAGTGCAGTAAATATGTAGTATACACCAACCAACAAATATTCCTAAGTATCAGGACCTGAAATGAAGCATTCTCACACTTGTAATTTACATAAAGTATTTAAATCTACTCAAGGTATCATACACAGCACCATTTAAAAAAAATGGTATCCACATATAAGAATATTGCCTCAGATTCTATTTCTTTTCAGACTTACCTGTGTGACTCCTATATGACTTAACTCTTCCTAGAGCTGCATACGATACTCCCAGGCCAAGGAAAAAAAGCATCACAATCAAAACAAGTGTCTTCGGCACAACTTGACAATTTCGTGAAAACCAATTCCTCTCTTCTGTTGTCGGGAAACTTTCTATAGTTCTGTTACCTTGTCGTTCCAGACTGCCAAACCTGCTGACAAAAGAAATAACGATATAATTCTGTTGCAATTTCTGTGAAGTGAGTGTCAAGACTCACTAAATGATTACTGTACTTTACAAACATATATTAATGCTGTAATATTTCATTCAAAACACCAATGACAAAATTTTACAAGGAGTACCTACTGATCAAGTAGCCTTTAACAGAAAATGACCGTGAAATATCCTTATGTCAATTCTCGTTTCTTCAAAACTGTAACTGGGGTATTTACTGTACAGAGCATGAATAAAAAAAATACCACTTCATCCACACATGCATAGAAACAATTTACAGGTAGTATCAGATGATTGCAAATTCTTCATGGAGTACACACATTATCAAATAAAATTACTAAAATTCCTTCTAGAATTTAAGTTCTCTCCTGGACCCTTCATATAACCAGGTGTTTGTTGCTGTGATTTCCAGTCCAAAGACTAGTTTGACGTCACTCTCCGTGACAGTCTATTCTGTGCAAGTCTCTTCATCTCAGCATAAATACTGCAACCTAAACCCACTTGAACCTCCTTACTGTAGTCATGCCTTGATCAGCCCCTGCAATTGTTGTCCTACACTTGCCTCCATAGCTAAATTAACTGTTCCTTGATGCTTCAATGATCTGACCTATTAACTGATCCCTTCTTTTAATCAAATTGTGCCACAAATTTCTTTTTCCTCTATTAGATTTAGTATCTCTTCATTAGTTATCAGATCTGCCCAAATAATCTGCATTCTTCAGTGGCACCACATTTCAAATGCTTCTATTCTCTCCTTGTCTGTAATATTTATGTCCAAGTTTCACTTCCATGCAAAACTACGCACTCCAGACATAGACTTTCAGAAAATACTAACATTTAAATTACCTCAGATTTAAGATATTTCTCCTTTCATAAAAGTGTTTCTTGTCATTTCACGTCTGCTGTTTATATACTCTATTTCTACCATTAGTTAGCGGTCTAAATACCTTTTTAGCTTCCTAGAGGTTAATATCAATACATGGTTTAGCCTATCAGACTTATTGCTTGGCCATCCTCACTGGACTCTACTGGATCTTCTCTTTCCACCACCGGACTGCAGAGGAAGCAACACTGCTTTGTGTGAGTGCCCCAGTATTAGGGGTGCACTTTCACGCACACCCTGGGTCGAATCTGGGAGTACATCACAGTGCAACAGGAGCACAAGCTGATTCTGGTAGTAACTGAATGAAGGATACTGTGCAGACACAACAACCAGCTTTGGTTGCAGCACTCCAGTTAGATGTCTCCATCATTCAGAAGGTCACCACAACAGTGACAATCTCTGCACCAGGCCCTACAACTGCTCATCACAGATGACTGGTGTCTCTTCTGTCCATTCCACCGACAACAAGCCCAAGGGACACTGATCCAGCACATCCAGGTCTGGTGGTTTCAAGGATCAGTGTCCATGGGGGTTCCCTGTAGGAGTGGGATGGAAAGAACAAACACCCATCATCTGCACAACACAGCATTAGTGTGGCTTCTTCCGAAGTTCCCACACAGCCTCTGGAGCCTCTAGCTCTGGTTCCACCACCACTATCTAGGGACTAAATTGTTGATCTGGAACTGATAATAGGGACTTCCTCAAGCAACCATCCACTGCCACCTAACTGTCCTCTCCCACACTCGCAGAGGTTGTTTTGGCCCTATGTGATGATTCAACAGGGAGGGACCTCATAACCCCACTGGTATTGGTGGAAGATGTGTAACTATCAACAAGCGAAGAAAACACTGAGAGGGAAACATAGCATCTCCTGCCTATCTAGCCAACTGATTTAAGTCTGAGCGACCATAAGTATGGTCTCATTCTCTGTGAGTCAGTCGACATCGTGTTCTGATCTGACCAATGTTTCCCTAGAGGACAACACTATATTTACAGACCCCGCCAATAACAAAGACTGTTCTTACTGTTGTGCATGTAGACAACATCTGTGTGTGAGATTGCTTGAGAATAATCATTGTATGACACCTAAAGACTGATATATT
This sequence comes from Schistocerca gregaria, assembly GCF_023897955.1. Taxonomy (NCBI): domain Eukaryota; kingdom Metazoa; phylum Arthropoda; class Insecta; order Orthoptera; family Acrididae; genus Schistocerca; species Schistocerca gregaria. The sequence goes on from NC_064931.1 coordinate 680,874,820, forward strand.
TATTTATGCACGCGAACTAACTAACTATTATGGCTAACCTCATCACCCTCTATCAATATCGCTATGCATGCGTTACTATATTGCAATTGACCTCATGCTGTGTGAACTACGAATTAATTGTTGAAGTTTTTTTCTTTTCTTGTGGCTCGGGACTTTGATTTTCTTGTGGCGCAGGACAATCACTTTATTTTATTGTGAACTTGTTGACCTTTGTTTCGTGCTCCAGTGAACTTATTCAAATGCAATAAACAACAGCTCACATAGAAGTGTCTCTCCCAAAATAAAATATGTGATTCCAGTCAATTTACACTCCTGGAAATGGAAAAAAGAACACATGGACACCGGTGTGTCAGACCCACCATACTTGCTCCGGACACTGCGAGAGGGCTGTACAAGTAATGATCACACGCACGGCACAGCGGACACACCAGGAACCGTGGTGTTGGCCGCCAAAACCGTAGGATCCTACGCAATGCCGTAGGGGACCGCACCGCCACTTCCCAACAAATTAGGGACACTGTTGCTCCTGGGGTATCGGCGAGGACCATTCGTTCGCAACCGTCTCCATGAAGCTGGGCTACGGTCCCGCACACCGTTAGGCCGTCTTCCGCTCACGCCCCAACATCGTGCAGCCCGGATCCAGTGGTGTCACGACAGGCGTGAATGGAGGGACGAATGGTGACGTGTCGTCTTCAGCGATGAGTCGCTTCTGCCTTGGTGCCAATGATGGTCGTATGCGTGTTTGGCGCCGTGCAGGTGAGCGCCACAATCAGAACTGCATACGACCGAGGCACACAGGGCCAACACCCGGCATCATGGTGTGGGGAGCGATTTCCTACACTGGCCGTACACCTCTGGTGATCGTCGAGGGGACACTGAATAGTGCACGGTACATCCAAACCGTCATCGAACCCATCGTTCTACCATTCCTAGACCGGCAAGGGAACTTGCTGTTCCAACAGGACAATGCACGTCCGTATGTATCCCGTGCCACCCAACGTGTTCTAGAAGGTGTAAGTCAACTACCCTGGCCAGCAAGATCTCCGGATCTGTCCCCCATTGAGCATGTTTGGGACTGGATGAAGCGTCGTCTCACGCGGTCTGCACGTCCAGCACGAACGCTGGTCCAACTGAGGCGCCAGGTGGAAATGGCATGGCAAGCCGTTCCACAGGACTACATCCAGCATCTCTACGATCGTCTCCATGGGAGAATAGCAGCCTGCATTGCTGCGAAAGGTGGATATACACTGTACTAGTGCCGACATTGTGCATGCTCTGTTGTCTGTGTCTATGTGCCTGTGGTTCTGTCAGTGTGATCATGTGATGTATCTGACCCCAGGAATGTGTCAATAAAGTTTCCCCTTCCTGGGACAATAAATTCACGGTGTTCTTATTTCAGTTTCCAGGAGTGTATTTAAAATTTTCTTAGCACGAAATTTATCTCTCATTTTTATTTATTGAATTGTATTACTGTCAGATTTTTTAAGGAGTAAAATGTGGTAAAAAAAATAAAAGAAAAAAGAACCATGAAATTACCATTCCTGGTGTTCAGGTACCGTATTTACTCGAATCTAAGCCGCACTTTTTTTCCGGTTTTTGTAATCCAAAAAACCGCCTGAGGCTTAGAATCGAGTGCAAAGTAGGCGGAAGTTCCATAAATGCTGGTAGGTGCCGCCACAACTAACTTCTGCCGTCAAATACACAGGGTGGTCAGAATTTTTTTTTTTTTATGGGGGGGGGGGGGCACAACTACAATGGTCATTAGCGCCCTGACTAATTTAGGAATGTACCGCGAGTCACAAGGTAAAAACAGCAACTAAAAGGGACAACACTATAAAAGACGTATTAACAGACATAGGATTAAAAAACTACAGCATAATCAATCGTCCTTAGACAGGTGTGTCAAGTTGATAAAACGAAGAACGCGAGTAGCAGTTCCTGGGTCATCCGCTAAAATGGCATCCAGAGGACATGGCAGGCCAAGATCAAGACGCAGCGCAGTAAAATCCGGACAGGACGTTAAAATGTGGCGGACCGTCAGCAATAGCCCACATGGACAGAACGGCGCCGGCGCTGCCGTCAGCAGATGGCGATGGCTGAACTGGCAGTGTCCAATTCGTAGCCAAAACGACCTCCTCCCGCCGAGAAGGACGTGAGGAGGACGTCCAAGCTACGGGAAGAGGTTTCCAGGCCCGAAGCTTGTTGTCCGTAAGTGCAGCCCAATCGGCATGCCACAGCGATAAAATGCGCCGACAAATGACCGTGCTACAATCTGATGAAGGGACACAACAAGAAGCCGTCCGAGGCTGGAGGACCGCAGCCTTGGCCGCGGCATCTGCAGCTTCGTTCCCAGGGATACAGACATGGCCAGGAACCCACATAAAGCTAACTGGAGACCCGTCGTCCACCAGCTGCTGAAGAGAGCGTTGGATCCGGTGCACGAAAGGGTGAACCGGATACGGATCACTGAGGCTCTGGATGGCACTCAGAGAACCGGAGCAGATGACATAAGCAGAATGTCGGTGGCGGCAGACGTAAAAAACAGCCTGGTAGAGGGCAAAGAGCTCGGCTGTGAAGACCGAACAATGGCCATGTAGCCGGTATTTGAAACTTTGTGCACCGACAATAAAAGAACACCCGACCACGTCATTGGTCTTAGAGCCATCTGTATAAATGAAGGTCATATTAATGTACTTCGAACGAAGTTCGACAAAACGGGAGTGGTATACTGAACCGGGGGTAACCTCCTTTGGGAGCGAGCGGAGGTCAAGGTGAACGCGAACCTGAGCCTGGAGCCAAGGTGGCGTGTGGCTCTCGCCCACTCTAAAGGTTGTAGGGAGTGAAAAATCAAGGTGTTGAAGGTGGCGACGAAAGCGAACTCCAGGGGGTAGCAGGGCAGAGACATACAACCCGTATTGACGGTCGCGAGAGTCGTCAAAAAAGGAACGATACGATGGGTGGTCGGGCATTGACAGAAGCCGACAGGCGTAACGACAAAGCAGCATATCGCGCCGGTAGGTGAGTGGCAATTCACCGGCTTCAGCATGAAGACTCTTGACAGGACTAGTATAAAACGCTCCCATCGCAAGCCGTAAACCCCGATGTTGTATGGAGTTGAGGCGGCGTAAGATGGACGGCCGTGCAAAGGAGTATACAAAGCACCCATAATCCAGCTTGGAGCAGACGATCGACCGATATAGGCGAAGTAGGACGGTTCGATCCGCTCCCCACGACGTGCCACTGAGAACACGGAGGACATTTAGAGAACGGGTACAACGGGCAGCCAAATATGACACATGTGGAGACCAACTAAGTTTCCTGTCAAATGTAAGACCTAAAAATTTTGTTGTCTCCACGAATGGGAGAGCAACGGGGCCGAGTCGTAAGGACGGTGGGAGAAACTCTTTGTAGCGCCAGAAGTTAATACAGACCGTTTTCTCGGCAGAAAGACGGAAGCCATTGGCGACACTCCAGGAGTAAAGACGGTCAAGAGAACGCTGAAGACAGCGCTCCAGGAAACATGTACGCTGCGCGCTGCAATAGATGGTAAAATCGTCCACGAAAAGGGTGGCCTGATACATCATCTGGGATGCAATCCATTATTGGATTGATCGCTATGGCGAAGAGAGCGACGCTCAAAACGGAGCCCTGTGGTACCCCATTTTCCTGGCGAAAGGTGTCTGACAGGACAGAACCCACACGTATCCTGAACTGTCGATCCATTAAAAAGGAACGAATAAAAAAAGGGAGGCGATCGCGAAAGCCCCATGTATGCATGGTGCGGAGAATGCCCGCCCTCCAACAGGTGTCGTAAGCCTTCTCCAAATCAAAGAACACAGCCGCGGTCGGGCGCTTCCGCAAAAAGTTATTCATAATGAAGGTCGACAAGGTAACCAGATGGTCAACAGCAGAGCGGCGCCTACGAAATCCACATTGTACATTGGTAAGTAGGCGTCGAGATTCAAGCAGCCAAACCAACCGAGAGTTAACCATTCGCTCCATCACCTTACAGACACAGCTGGTAAGAGAGACGGGTCGATAACTGGAAGGCAAGTGCTTGTCCTTCCCCGGCTTAGGAATCGGTACAACAATAGACTCGCGCCAGCATGTGGGAACATGTCCCTCAATCCAGATGCGATTGTAAGTACGAAGAAGGAAACCTTTACCCGCAGGAGAAAGGTTCTTCAGCATCTGAATATGAATAGAATCAGGCCCCGGAGAGGAGGATTGTGACCAGGCAAGTGCATTTTGGAGTTCCCGCATGGTGAATGGGGCATTGTAGTTTTCACAATTCGAGGAGTGGAAATTAGGTGGCCGAGCCTCCTCTGCCTGTTTTCGGGGGAGGAAGGCAGGGGGGTAATGAATGGAGCTCGAAACCTCTGCGAAAAAGTGGCCGAAGGCATTGGAGACATCCTCAGGGGCCACAAGGACGTCATTCGCGACCGTCAAGCCAGAAACTGATGAGTGGACCTTAGTGCCAGATAGCCGGCGCAGGCTACCCCAGACAACAGAAGAAGGAGTAAAACTGTTGAAGGTGCTTGTGAAAGCAGCCCAGCTGGCTTTCTTTAAAAATACGACGACACTGCGCACGTAATCGTTTATAATTGATACAATTCGCCACTGTAGGGTGGCGTTTAATGGTGCGTAAAGCACGTCGACGAGCACGTAAGACGTCTCTACATGCTGCGGTCCACCAGGAGACCGGTACGCGGCGTGGAGAAGAAGTAGTGTGAGGGATGGAATATTCAGCAGCAGTGAGAATGACTTCCGTGAGGTGTGCGGCCTGACTATCGCAGCTTGTGAAGTGAAGAGCCCCCAGTCTGCTTTGGAGATATTCCAACTAGTTGAGCACGGAGAGGGGGTATGATGCAGGAGATGGATAACACACGGGAAGTGGTCGCTCGAATATGTATCAGAAAGCGCATACCACTCAAACCGGCGTGCAAGTTGGGTAGTACATACAGAGAGGTCTAAATGGGAATAGGTGTGAGAGGTGTCTGAAAGGAAAGTAGGGGCGCCAGTATTGAGGCAGACAAGATTGAGCCAGACAAGATTGAGCTGGTTGAAAACGTCTGCTAACAGGGAGCCCCTCGGACAGGATGCTGGAGAGCCCCAAAGAGGATGGTGAGCACTGAAGTCTCCAGTTAACAAAAATGGTACAGGGAGCTGAGCAATAATTTGCAGCATGTCTGCCCTGGTAACGGCAGACGACGATGGAGTGTAAACGGTAGAGATGGAAAATGTAAAATTGGGGAGAGTAATGCGTACGGCAACTGCCTGCAGGCCGGTGTCCAATGTGATGGGATCATAGTAGATATCATCCCGGACCAGCAACATAACCTCTCCATGAGCCAGAATACCTGCCACAGGGGGTAAGTCAAAACGCTCAGAGGTGTAGTGTGCCAAGGCAATTTGATCACATGGGCGTAGCTTCGTTTCCTGGAGGGCTACGACGAGCAGACGGTGCGAGCGGAGCAGCAATTTCAAGTCCTCTCGGTTGGAACGAATGATGCGAATATTCCAGTGAATAAGTGCCATCGTGTGAAGAAGATGATGCAAGAAGGGGTCATCTAGAAGGCCGCTGAGGGCCCGGCTTCGAGCGAGCACTGCCGCCGCTAGCAGGAGGCGGACCGTCTTCGTCCATTTGTTTTATAGGTTCATCGGCCATCTTGTGAAGATAGCTGGGAGGGGGAGCTTCCTCCGCTGGTGAACGGCCAGATGTTCGGCTACCAGCGGTGCGGCCAGGCGAAACGGATGACGGCCTGGGGCGGCAACCGCTGGGGGGCGCAGGAGGAGAAATGCGCCGTGGCGGGGAAGGAGAACTGTGCTTCCTATGAACCTTCTTGGAAGGCCGTTTTGTGGAAGGATTGGTCAATGGCTGAGGGTTCGAGGTACGTAGGTGGTCTGCACAAGACGGTTCTTTCTTGAAGGCCCGTGCTTCTGACTTTTGGGTCTTCGTCCTGGCAGAAGCTGATGAAAGTGCTTGTGTCGGAGGGGCGACGGGAGGAAGAGGAGACGTCGACCGGGCGATCTTAGCACTGGCCGAACGGACGACGGTAGTGCTGAAGGTCAGATCGCATGTCTGCGTCGCCACCTCCCTGGTAGTCCGAGGAGAGGCGAGGACAGTACTGTACTTCCCCGCTGGGAGCAACGTGGGCTTCCTACTAGCGAATAGCTTGCGAGCAGCCGAGGTGGAGACTTTCTCTTTGACCCGAATTTCTTGGATACAGCGTTCTTCCTTGTAGACGGGACAGTCGCGGGAGGACGCTGCATGGTCACCGCAACAGTTCACACAACGAGGAGACGGAGGTGGACAGTCACCCTCATGGGCATCCCTGCCACAAGTCACACATGTAGCCGCATTGGAACAAGAATGGCGAGTTTGATTAAAACGCTGACACTGGTAGCAGCCCGCCTTGATGCGCGACGGCAGCTGAACACTATCAAAGGTCAAGAAAAGTGTCCGGGTCGGTACAAGGTCACTGTTGACCTTTTTCATGACCCTATGGACAGCCGTCACGCCCTGCTCAGCGAGGAAAGACTGAATCTCCTCGTCAGTCAATCCGTCGAGTGATCTAGTATAGACCACACCACGAGATGAATTCAAACTGCGGTGAGCCTCCACCCGGACAGGGAACATGTACAGGAGTGTGGCCCGAAGGAGTTTTTGTGCCTGAAAGGTGCTCTCAGTTTCTAGTAACAAGGTACCATTACGCAACCTGGTACAAGACTTGACAGATCCGGCTATGGCATCTACGCCCTTCTGGATAACGAAAGCGTTGACAGAGGAAAAATCCTTTCCGTCCTCAGATCGAGAAACTACGAGGAACTGTGGGGCAGGCGGTAGTACTTTTGTCACTGGTGGCCGTTTGTGGGCAGAAGTCGAGAGAGACGAAGAGAAATCCATTGCGGAGGAATCCCCCATGATTGCCAGCGTCTCCGGTGGCGCGCTACTTCCTTGTGGGGACCCTCTCAGAGGGCACTCCCGCCTTAGGTGATTCTTCACACCTCAGGTCACACCTTCCGAGAAACGGACGGAGGGACCAATCGGCATGGTCGGAAGGTGTCAGCTCTGGCAATCACCCCTCCCTGGGCCTGGCCTTTACCGGGGGTACGTGCGTGCCTTACTTGTCTACCCAGGGCGGGGAATTACGCGTTACCCCGTCACCGGCTACGCGTGCGAACGCGTGGGTCGGCCTTCAGGCACGCACAGGGAGGAAGGAAGAAGAGGAAAAAGAAAGGAGAGAGGGAAAGAAAGTACATACTGTCTCAAACGCTGAAGCGGAGACCAGAGAAGGAGAAGAAGGCAAGGAGAAGAGTAAGTAAGACAGTGAGATGGAGAAGAACAAAGAAAGGAACCAATCAAAGGAAGGAAGGAAGAAACCAGAAGAAGTGAACAACCAAAATGAACGCAAATATAGGTCGTGAAACCGTCCGTCTCCGGACGCAGGCGCTAACTACCCCCTTGAGGGGGAGGGGCTCCTTTTAGTCGCCTCTTACGACAGGCAGGAATACCTCGGGCCTATTCTAACCCCCGGACTCGCAGGGGGAGGTCAGAATGTGTGAAATGCTTGTAGGGATGTTACAGGGCAGGTTGTACTGAGACATAAATGTTAAGAAAGAAATTCGATACGCTGCTCCGTTTCCGAGTTATTTAGCATAGAATTTAGCCAATCGGGGCGTCGCGCGCTCGCATTCAAGCGGCCTGCCAGGGGCGGTGTTGCCCAACGAGTGCTTTGTCTCGTTAGTTGAAACTTGAATTTACGCGCGCGACGATCTGATTGACTAACTTCAATGCTAAATAACTCGGAAACGGCGCAACGTATCGAATTTCTTTCTTAACATTTATGACTCAGTACAACCTGCCCTGTAACATCCCTACAATTATTTCACATATTTTCTGACCACCCTGTATGTAGTGCTACACAGGCATGCTTTACAGGCACAAAGATAAATACTGGCGCCAAAACCTCTGCGTCAATAAATAAATTTAAAAAAAAGAAGGTGGAAGACGAGCTTTTTTTCTCCGCCCCGAGTTTCTACCACTGCATTTTCATACATTATCCAACGAAGTAAATAATAATTCCGTATTGTTCGTCTTCGAATGTAGCAGCATTTCAATTTACTAGGAAAATCCGACTGGCAAGACTGGGATGTTTGTCAATATGGCCAACTCTACGTTCTGAATTTTTTCCTACCTGTGAGAAGAGATGGTTGCTAATAGGAACTTTTATGAATTGTGAATCACATGCAGTATTCTCTTCACCATAAGAATAATACGAATATAAACATTTTGCCATGTATTCTTTCGTGTTTGCTGGTATCTCATTTAAATCCTGTCTGCCTAATAAACTACGAAACTAGAGTGAGACAACAGCAAACGCGGAAGAATATACATATCATGTCGTGTTTATATTCGTATTATTCTTATGCCTAATAGTGATACAGTCAGAAATGAAACACGGCAATTGACTAGATTTTTAAATCTAAGATGACTAATTTCTGTGCAGAATGTAATGTACTAAAGAGGTGTCTGCAAAGATTTTCAAACGGAGAAAACTTTTCGCTAAACTCTCGTTCAGAACATCATCTATCATACGCAGTCTATTATTTGGTTTTCGTTGATTATCAAAGAAAGCAGCAGTGTAAGTAGCAACAAATAGCAGTCTCTTGCCGTGCTTTCGCTAATGAGACAATTCCTGTCCTTTTTTTATTGTAAGCGGCGGAAGCGCGCACAAAAGCAAGCCGTGCCGCGAACAAACAATGCACAGTACAGTAATGCATTTTCAGCTGAGTGACGTAAACACCTATAACAAACAGAACGGCACTTATCAGATCGAAGAAAAATAAGCAATCGATTCAAACCAGACGAAGCACGTGGAAAAGGAAGGGTACCCGTATAAATACGGACCGAGTGCCTGACGCATAGCAATGGCTACCTGGTAAAGCTTAACTGCTGAGTTTTTGACTCGATTCGAGTGCTGCTTAGTTTCGAGTAAATAAGGTAACTCCAAAAATCTTCATTATAATGTTTCCTTCACCAGAAGAGGCGGGGGAGGGGTAATCATCTTCCTGAATGTGCAGTGGAAAACCCATTATACACAAAAGTAAACCCAATATTTATCCCTGTCACACACCAATGGCATTTTTGTCTGCTGAGAAGACACTAAACAATTAAACAAACTAATTTGGTTTCTTAATATAGCTCAGGGCACTGTGTTAATGAGGTAAGATAAAACCCACAGGCCTCTGTAGCCTTGCTAATAGCATAATACAGTAGTGTCTCAATTATCAGGGTACAAATCATCCAAGAATTCAAAATCTCCTATTAATATTCTGAGGCTTATATGAGACTAGTAAATTCACCTTGCTATTAAGCTTTTACATTTGCTGGTGTGGAACATCTACTGACATTAAAAGACTTTTCTATTATTATTATTATTGCATTATGGCTCCAGTCCAATTGTACATAAACACATACCAGAGATTCCAGAAAAAATACTCTCTTGCGGCATTATTAGTTGTTCTCTTTTCTACACTGATATATAATTGTGTGTGTGTGTATTAATTTTTTTTAAGAAACCCAGAAAAAAATCATTGTTTTTTCATGTTACAGTGTTAGTTTTCTGGCAGAGTTCAAATGGCACCTTACCAAAAATTATGTCAGGGAACGTCTTAAGACTGAAAGAAATACATACTGGTTTCACTTCGAAAGACATTAGAAGCAATAAAACATACTGACAGTGGCAATGAACTATTCAGTAGCTAGTAAGTATGTTGTAAATATTCTAACCACTGGTGATGGAAGAAAAATATTTGACAAATTTATAGAAGAATCGAAGTGTGTTCCATAAGTATGGTTAAAGAGAAGATACTGGATGAGAAAAATTAACTGGCAAGTGAAGGTTCACTAAATAGGTGGCAAATATCTTATTGGGCACACCATTTTTTTATTGAGCACCTCCTTTCTCAGGTAAAAAGTTAGCTCCAAATGACTTGGCATCTGATCTGTTTTATGACGATTTCCAAGATATGGTGGAGAGAGAGTGTTGTATACTTTATGACTCTTATAACTCTGATGAGACGAGTTAAAATTTTACCAATTAAAACATTAATGGAGCAAAATGACAAGTGCCACAGGTGCTATAACGAATAAAGAGCAATTGATTGTAATGACTTGTACTAATAAACCATCACTCACATCTTCCTACTTTAGGTCATTGGTAAATCTAGCAAGCCATGGTTTCTGGAAAAAAAAAGTCCTTACAAGTCTCTTCATCCACTACAAAAAAATTATCAAAGTGCATAAAAGTCTGTAAATTTCTTTTGTGATTAGTTTTGTTAGTAGTTTGCCTTTAAAGTTGTTTAACACCTTATGTCTCAGCGGTTTCCATGAAAATCTTTGCCCTTGTTGGACAACATTCTATCTCACCAAAGTGAAACATAATCGAAATGCAAAAAAATAAGTAATTTCTCCCACACAATGAAACAAGCCTAATTTAGCTAATGAAACAAAGAATTATTAAAACTTTCAGTGACACTATTGATTACACCTTCAAGAACTGCTTCTGAATCACTGTGACAACATACCTTTCCAGGAATGCGCACATCCCATTTACGAGGGTGGTTTTGAAAAGTTCTTGGAACGCAAAAGAAAAGGGCACTTACATCACTGAAACTTTTTTTATTTTTCAGTGTAGCCTCCTTGCAGATTAATGCACTTGGTCCAACAATGCTCCAGTGTCTTGATCCCATCTCAAAAATGAGTTTCCTCCAGGCCTTCATTTGGTTGGTTGGTTGGTTGGTTGGTTGTTTGTTTGGGGAAGGAGACCAGACAGCTTGGTCATCGGTCTCAAAATGACCTCCATTTGAAGTGAATTCTGTCTACCAAGTAAAATTTTCAGTTTTGGGAAGAGATGGAAGTATTAGGTGAATAAGGTGGATGTGGCAACAATTCATACCTTAGTTCATGTAATTTTGCCATGGCAGCGGCACGTGTGTGTGTGAGCATTGTCTTGATGGAAGATAGACTTACTTCCTTGCTGAACCTGGCATTTTTTCGCGTATCTTTTGTTGCAATTTGTCCAGGAGGTTAGCATAGTATTCTCCAGTAATTGTTTGTCCAGTGGAGAGATGATATACAAACAGTCCCCTTTCGCATCCCAGAACACTGATGCCATTACCCTTCCCACCAAAGGAATTGACTTTGCTTTCTTTGGCGGTGGAGAATCAGCATGTTTCCACTGCTTTGACTGTTGTTTTGTCTCTGGGATATAGTAGTGTACCCAAGTTTCATCTGTGGTCATAAACCGGTGCAAAAAATCTTGTTCTTTTCCCTCAAAACGGGCCAAACATTGTTCTGATATGTCCATTCTCATGCATTTTTGATCCAGTGTTAAGAGCCACGGCACCAATCTTGCAGATAAGTTTTTCATTTATAATTCTTCAGTTTAATTGTGGTACGTCCTTTCAGAAGACATCTGGCAAGCGGGAGCAATTTCACACACTTTCAATCAGTGGTCCTCCATGACCATCTTGTGAACTTTTGCAATGATTTCTGGAGTAGTGACACATCTTGGCCGACCACCATGTGCATCATCATCTAAGCTCTACTGATCAAATTTTAACTCATTTATCCACTTGGCAACAGTTGATTATGAAGGAGCAGAGTCCCCCAGTGTATTCTGCAAATCAGCATGAATGTCCTTTGCTTTCATACCTTTCTTTACGAAGTACTTAATTACTGCTCGAATTTCGATTTTTTCGATCTTCGCAAATCACTACAGGGGAACAACAACAGTCATGTTACTGCCACAGCTCTTTTCCAAGACCACTGACGTGGTACATGTTTACAGGCAACAGTACAATGAATATCACGTGAACATCTCATTGCACTAGCCTCTTGTGGTGATTCCGAGAAATTTTCAAACTACCCTCATATGTCAAGCACACTAATATTGAGCAACTGTATGTACTTCTTGGGTTTCAGAACACTACTACACAAAAACTACAAGATATACAGAAAAATGACACTTATCAGTGGATAGCTTTGATCCATAATGTGCATGATGGTATAGTTGCAGCGTGCACCACTAGGCAGCAGGAGTGTCAGAATACAGTGTATAATGGAGCGATGCAGGCATACTGTGCCCTAGAATTTGCTAAATGTGAGTCAGTTGTGATGGTTCAATGACAACAAATTGCACGACACTGGCTGCTTATGTGGTTGACTGGGACCGTGAGCAGGGAAGGTGAAGTGCATGTAGGAATCATTCATCAGGAGCTCAAAGAAATCAATGACACATGTGAACAGAGAATTGCAGTTACTATGACCAACTGTATGGCACATTTTACTCAAACTTTTGCTTGTCAACCCATACCAGCTGCAGTTGTTACATACACTGACTACATGGGACAATGAGCTCAGTTCTGACTTGCAATGACTTCCAGTGGCTACTGGAAAAAGACTGTCTCTCACAGAAGATGCTTTTCAGTGTCAAACCCACATTCCATGTGTCTGGGAAGGCGTATCATCATAATGTGTGTGTCTGGGATACAGAATGTGTACATAAGATTATGGAACACATTCATGATTAACCTAAAGCCAGTTTTGTGCCATGACCTCTTCAAAAGTTTAAGGGTCATTTTTCTTTGCAGAGAAAACATTGACTGGTACTGTGTACCTGGACATGCTTCAGCAATGGCTTATACTACAATTATGCCTATTGGCAAAGCCCATGCCTCAAAATCAAGAGTCTGTGAGCTCAAATCCTGGTCAAAGCACAGAAATTTTTCAGTCTACCTGTAACCTAGCCTTTACCTCTCAACGTTGTGAAAATTCACGAGGAATGACACACGTTTCTGACTGCAAACTTAACTAGAGGATTACAAGGACTATGGGGGGGGGGGGGGGGGAAGTTGGCCAAGTAGTGTCCAATTTCAACATTTGCACCCGGTCACTGATGCACACAAAATTATTATATAGCATGACAGTGGAGATTTCATTTTGCAACAAGGTGGTGCTCCATCACATTTTCTTTCACACTTACTGTTCCTTCAATGTATAACCGCCACAGCGTTGGGCTGAACATGCTTTCCATCCTGACTACTTCTTCAGTGGCCCCTGGTCACATGACTTAACTCCATGTGAATTGTTCTTATATGGTTATGTTGAAGGTGTGTGTTCCTACCTCCATTGCCACTTAATTTAGGAAAGTTGTGAATTGCATAAGAGGATAGTTAATGAGGATGCCAATATCAAGCATAACATGTTAGGATGGATATGACAAGAGCTTGACTGTCACATTTACTTTTGCCATGTCAAAAATGGTGCCCATAGTGAGAACATGTAATGTGTGTTAAACTTGGAGAAATGCTCTCATCCACTGATGTGTGTATATTCTCTGTATGTCTTTTAGTTTTCACACAGTCGCCTTCCAAAAACCTGGAAGTATTTCAGAATAACCCAGTACTTTGGAGTACAGTTTGGGAAAAAAACCATAAAATCATTGTGGAGTAATCTGCTAACTATGAAAAGTATGATGATATTGAGAATCTGACAGTAACAAATAAACGTCTTTCAAATTAAGCTGAACTTGTTCAAAGATATGACTGCTTGGATTCTGACAGATGTAGAACTTGTGACCAACAATCACTTGCTAGTAAAGATGGCAAACAAATTTGTTGACAACAAATGTTGACAAAGAGTCTTGTGGTGATAAAAGTGCGGCAGAGAAGCATGCTATGTAACAAAAGTTATTGTAGTACTCACTTTAAACTGCCTTGACATTTGTGGATCAGCAGCTTTCAGCCTCCTTAAGTGACTTTTGTGTAGCGAAAGAAGGTTCACATGACTCTCAAAAGCCTCTCAGCCTCCATGTGGCAAAAAATTTCAAAGCACTGCTTTGACCCACAGTAACTGGGCTTTACAACTCACCAAGTTTTAGCTCTTGTCTGTAATGTTTTATGTATGTCACAACTGTTCCTCATATAATTTAGCAATTTTTTTATTGTTGCTATATATACACAAATATCAATTCTGTTACATAATTTATGGTATTCTATCTCGCCCACAAGAGCTCTACTGTCCCATGTACTAGTATTTTCGCGTGTCTGTGTGTGTGTGTGTGTGTGTGTGTGTGTGTGTGTGTGTGTGTGTGTGTGTGTGTGTGTGTGTGTGTGTGTCTACAGTAACTGTGCAATTTCACTCCTACACTAAGGTGCACCTGTTATCCATACTGCAGCAGAACTGTATCTGCAGCAATGCACCGTTCTTGTTGTGCAATGGTCTTAGCATGGGACGACAAGTATAACTTATTTTTTGAAATACCCTCATACCAGTTTTTCCATTCCTTCGTAAAATTTCTTTTTTGTTCATATTTTCAAGCCACGACTTATTAAACCAATACACAGGTGTGCTGAAAAGCAACACCTCCAAATTTTTATGTGAAAACTCTTAAGCCTTTTTAAATAAAACAAATGTTATTAACATTCCACATCTTTATTCTTCATGTATACATATTTATTTCTCAACATAATCACCCTGGCGATGAACACTTTTCTCCCAACAAGACACCAATTTATTGATACTGTCACAGCAGAATATTTTACATTGTTGACAGAGTCACTACTTCACCTCTGCTTGCACCATTTCATCACTATCAAAGGGAAGTCCTCAAAGGTATTCTTTATGTGGTATCGATAGCAACGACGTCACGGTGTATTAAAGTTATTAGGTTGGCACTACGACAGACACCGCCCTCTAGTTAGTGCTGTGCAGAGCTCTCTACGAGTGTCACTTCAGAGTCTGCCCATTTCATCAAGAGCAGGCAGCTGGGACACTTCGCACCTCATTGCAAAGTTATGTATTCTTCTTGCTAGAGTAAATGTGATTTAAATTCATACTGCATTACCGGCATGTTTTACCTCACCTGCTCTTACTCGCTGCCTTCATTCGGCCAACCTTTTAGTTACCAATAGCAGACCCATGCGCCGCCTTCCAGGTGGGATACAAAACTAACTTTTGGAGACATTTGAAAATCTCATGGGGCCAAGCCGGGGTGATCAACGACTGAAGCCAGGGTGTCGGATTGTTGCAGTCTCTTAGTGCTGATGTGTGGTCGTATCATGCTGAAGTAGAGAGTGATGCGAAATTCAATTACAGCACGCTATTTTCCATGCAATGGTATAGCTAAATTACACACCAACATGTTACACCCTTCAATTAAGAGCCCTCTACCAGCAGAGAGCTTTGAATATGTAGACATCAAGAATAAAGACATAGCCTTTTATTTTATTTAAAAAGCTTTAAGATTTTTCACATTAAAAATTTGGAGGCATTACTTTTCAGTACACTCTCATAGTGCAGTAATATTCACACCTATCAGCACCGTCTTTCTTCAGCATTACTACATTCTTCTTAAAGTCAGAGTATTTCACCTGTCTCACATGTCTTGCACACCAGTAGTTTTGTCATCACTGGCGTCCCCAAGGGTCTCAATAATTATTGAGGAAAGTAGTCCACTCCTCGGGCTTTGTTTGGACTTAGGCCCTTCAGTGCTCGGTCAAATTCTTGCAGTATCATATCTCCAATTTCATCTTCACCAACTCCCTCTTCCCTTTCTATTATATTGTCTCCAACTTCACTTTCCTTGTAGAGTCACTCTGTATATTCCTTCTACCTTTCAGATCTCCCTTCTTTTCTTAGTATTGGCTTGCCATTTGAGTCCTTTATATTCAAACAGTTGCCTCCGTTTTTTCTAATGGTCTCCCCACTTGTTATATATGCATCTACAGCCTTGCACTTTTCTTCTAATCATTCCAGCTTAGCTGCTTTGCACATCTGCCAATCTCACTTTTTAGACACCTGAATTCCCCTTTAAGTGCTTCATTTGTTGTATTTTTATATTTTCTCCTTTTCTCAAATTCAGTATCTCTTGTGTTATCAATGGGCTCGTAATAGGTAAAGTCTTTTTATCCATTTGAGCCTCTACTGTCTTCACTGCCTGTATTTCATCTCTCGATGCTGCTCATTTATCTTCTGCGGTATTCCACTTTCGGTCAATCACTGCCTAATGCTCCCTTTGAAACACTCAACAACTTGTGGTTTTTTTTTCCAATTTATCCACTTCACATCACCTTAATTTCTGACCTTTTTGCAATTTATTCAGTTTTAATCAATAGTTCATAACCAATAAATCATAGTCAGAGCCACAGGAAATGCAATACAATTTAAAATCTGGTTATGAAGACTCTGTATAACCATTATATGATCAATCTGAAGCCTTCCAGTGTCCCCATTTCTCTTCCATGTATACAATCTTCTTTCATGGTTCTTAAACCAAGTGTGCCCCGTGAGAAATTCTACCCGGCAGGTTTCACTTTCACTCCTTTACACCAGTCCATATTCACCTACAATTTTTCTCTCTCTTCCTTTTCCTACTATCATAATTAAATTTTTCTCTTCCTTAACCATCT
The DNA here is from genome assembly GCF_023897955.1 of Schistocerca gregaria. Classification (NCBI taxonomy): domain Eukaryota; kingdom Metazoa; phylum Arthropoda; class Insecta; order Orthoptera; family Acrididae; genus Schistocerca; species Schistocerca gregaria. The sequence continues at coordinate 680,891,296 of NC_064931.1, forward strand.
GAATAATTTCTTTTCACTCATCATACGTATTCTTCCAATCCATTCACTATCTGTGGAGCTAGCTGGCATATAAACTTGTACTACTATGGTGCTGTTGGCTTCATGACTTTCTTGTCTATGATGATGTGTTTACTCCACTGTTCATAGTACCTCACTGGTATTCCTATTTTCTTATTCATTACTACACCTACTTCTGCACTGACCTACTTGATTTTGTATATACAGCTCTGTACTCACCTGACCAGAAGACCTGTCTTCCTGCCACCATACGTCACTTACTCCCATCATATTTAACTTCAACCTAACCCCTTTTTATATTTCCTAATTTCCATATCTAAATGAGGAATGAGAATATCATCCTGAGTAGTCCCCTCTGGAAGATCAGAGTGAGGGACTATTTAACCCTGGAAAAATACTGGCTTTTCCCAATACCAGCACAGCAAGGCTATGGTGGCTAATGTTACAAGGCCAGATTAGTCCATCATGCAGGCTGTTGCACACACAAATACTGAAAAGGCTGCTGCCCCTTTTCAGGAACCAAATGTACAACTCGCCTCAACAAGGCTTACCCTCCCCCCCCCCCCCCCCCCCTCCCATTGTGGTTTCACCTACAGTATGGCTATCTATATTGTTGAGACAATCAAGCCACCCCCTCGGCAAGGTCCATAGTTGGCAATAGGAATATTCCCACGGCACTGATTTAATTTTGTCAGAACTGTTGTCTTCAGAATACAGGGTGTTTATAAATGAATAACAGGGTTTTAACACTTTATAATATTTATTGTATTAAACTTACAGTTATAAATGATATGTCAAATGAAAAAGCAACTCAAACAGTTTTCCCAAGAACCTTATAAATGTTCAATGTGAGCACCATTTGTCACACAGCACACATTAAGTCTATAGCAGAGTTCTTCCCAAACGTTGATAAGTGTGTCTTCAGTGATTGTAGCAAGACAAATAGTGCTCACATTGAACATTTATAAGGTTCTTGGTAAAACTGTTTGAGTTGCTCTTTCATTTGACATATCATTTATAACTGTAAGGTTAATGTAATAAATATTATAAAGTATTAAAACCCCAATATTCATTTATAAACACCCTGTATTATACACAGCCTATTTCATTTCTGGTTTTCGTATGCTTTCTACAGAAAACACAGTTTTTCTTATAATACATATTCAATCCAACATCTTATTTACTACTAACAATGTTATAATTTTCTTTTCTGATCAGTTCCTGCACAGAGAACTGAGTGCGGAACTATTTTACTTCACAATATTTAGATTAATTTTTGAGGTCCACCCATGGGTTCTTTGTGGCAACATTCAGCATTTTCTTTCAAAAACAGCTGTTACAGATGGACAGAATTTGATCAACAAGTACATTAAATTAAGAAAAGGTACCTAGCATATTGTACGTGGTAATTGCAGCAACCCAGTTGTACAATGGCCAATGACACCTAAGAATATAAAAACAATGATATTTTGCACTAACAAAAGACATTAGAGTTGACTGAGGTATACTTGTGGAGAACAAAACTAGTATTTGCATTCAAAGTGATGATATTTGTTCAGACATTATGAAATTTATCAAATAATGAGCATCTGGTTACACATAACAATACAATACTCTCATAAACAAAGATACATAATTGATACTTAATGTCATAGCTGCATCTAGTAGTCATGTTGGGCAAGAGGGTCACCTAATATAAATGGAATGCTTCTCCCAAATAAGTGGTACCCTCAAAGTGTAATGCTATTTGCACCTGTGTTAATACCAGGATCTAATTTGAGTGCATTCTGCTTAATAAGCTAATAAAACATGACTATTTAAAGCACCATTTTGTGATTAAGGATGCTCTCTCTGAATCTAACACCAATATCACAATAACTGAAAATTCAACAAGAAATAGTAATAAATGACTGCATCCTACTTCCGTTTCAGCTAATGCTCTAAATACAAATATGGAGACAGGAGGCAGTTAAAATTTATTTCATTTCATTTCATTGTGAAGTGGTGGTACAGCAACCTTATACTGTGATTAATATTAAAAAACAGTCCTATGTTGCACAATGTTTTTTACTTCTTCAAAAACGGTGTTTTTCACCCAGGCAGGACATCATCAAGTTATCTTGGTGCAATGTGGGTCATCATTTATAGCAATGTAGCATAAGACCATGCTCATGCACGGTCCTGGGACAAAGTACCAAGGGCCAAGCCGCACTCACGCAATGTATACACAGTACATCCACCTGATGATGCCCCACCTGGATGAAACACATCTTTTTGAACCAAAATATAGAACTGTGCAACCTAGGACTCTTTTTAATATTATTGGGACCAATTCACTTAATAAATGCATCACACCAATATTGTGATTCTTCAGTTTCTCCCAGGTGTTAAGGTAGCAACTTCTCAAGGCTGTTGCCAGATCACATTGTATAAATCCCACAGTTAAGAGGGTTGCAAAGATGAAGAAAATGCTGTCCCCATCAACAAATAAATTATCCTCATCTACAAACACATAGTACAATTTTGTAAACAACTTTGATGCTGGAGCTCTGATGTTAGGAATGTACACGGTTACAACTTTCATCAGCTTAAGTTGGAGCTCATAATTTACACACTGTTGCCTAAGAAAGCAGTGTGTGATCACAATCACATTTTAATATAATACAGCCTATCATAAAAATATGTTAATGGAAAGTCCTTGGTGGAATGTAAATAATTTAAGGAGTAAAGGTAATAACACACAGGAAAGTAGTGGTGCTGGGACATCAATATCACTACACACATAAACAAGACAGAACTTGGCTCGTGTCTGCCCCCCCCCCCCCCTCTCCAAAGAGAGAAACTAATGTTACCAGGGCAAGAGGGGGAGGGGGGGGGGGATCTGGATGTGGCACGAGTTGTGAAGCAGCCATTGAAATAAATTTAACTATCTGTGCTAAGCAATGGGTTCTGCCACTGGGTGGGTAACTCTGCTCTCGGCTACGCTTTGGAGGTGGCCATTCATTCAGGTGGCAAGAGGGGGAAGGGGGGTGGGGATCTGGATGTGGTACGAGTTGTGAAGCAGCCATTGAAATAAATTTAACTATCTGTGCTACGCAATGGGTTCTGCCACTGGGTGGGCAACTCTGCTCTCGGCTATGCTTTGGAGGTGGCCATTCATTCAGGTGGTGGACAGCTGGTTTGTTGTCTCATCCACATAACATGATGTGCAGAACTTACACAGCAGAGCTGCTATTTGACATGACTGCTTTCACAGGTGGCCCTGGCTCTGATAGGATAGGATAATATAGTGATGGGACTCTTAATAGTACGTGTTGAAAGGATGTCTTCCAAGGGGTAGGGTAAGGGATTGGGAGTAGGTGTGATGTAAAGATGGACTACAATACTCTGTAGACTAGGTTGGGTTGGGGTTGGGAAAGAGAGCAAACTGCGGGGTCATTGGTCTCATTGGATTAGGGAAGGAAGTCGGCCGTGTCCTTTCAAAGTGTAGATGGTGGTGGTGGTTAGTGTTTAACGTCTCGTCGACAACGAGGTCATTAGAGACGGAGCACAAGCTCCGGTTAGGGAAGGATTGGGAAGGAAATCGGCCGTGCCCTTTCAAAGGAACCATCCTGGCATTTGCCTGAAACGATTTAGGGAAATTACGGAAAACCTAAATCAGGATGGCCGGAGACGGGATTGAACCGTCGTCCTCCCGAATGCGAGTCCAGTGTGCTAACCACTGCGCCACCTTGCTCGGTTTTCAAAGTGTAGACTAGGCAGACAATGGAATACCATTTTGGGAGTGATGGAAAGGATTTTGAGTACAATGTTCCTCATTTTTGGGCACAATAATAAATGGTAAAGACCTGGTGAAGGATATGGATCAGTTGTCATGGTTGGTTTAAGTCTTGCAAAGGGCTTGCCAGACAAGCATTACAACTTAAACCTAGTCAACAGAAAGATTTCTGATGCCATACCCACACATACCCACCCCAATCCTGCAGCCACCCCAGGAACTAGCTACCCAACATCATCCTGGACTGGAACAACTGAACTATATTCCTTTCCAGGGCTTCAACTATTTATCACTATCTCTGGCAGTGAGAAACATTCTACGCAGAACCATTCTTACCCCTCCCAAAAAGGTACTGTTTCTCACTTGAACTATGCAATATCTTAGCCCATTTTTACAAACATCTTACTCCCAGCCCCTTGACACATTGGTCCTACTCCTGTTGAAGGCCTTGGTGCAAGACCTGTCCAATAAACTTACCCAACACATCCTAGACCATTCCCATCACAGGCTTATCTTATCTTATCCTATCCTATCCCATCCCATCCGATGCAGGGGCATCTGCCAAAGCGAACATATCATACCAGTTCTGCATCAATTTCTGTGCAGGATTCTAAGTGGGAATGACCACCAATCAACTGTGGCCAAGAGTAAAGCTGACCACTCAGTAGCACAACACACTAATAAGCCCAATACATGCTTTTTCATGGCTACTTCACAAAAAGCAGATGGGAGGCACCATTACAACACATAATTAGATGCCATAATCCTCTTGGTCTCAATTTGTACAAGTCCCTGCCCTCAGGCCCACCTCCACCCCTGGCCCAAGACCCAACTTCACACATCCTACAGCCACATCCACTTCTCTGGAGTATCCCCTTGCTCTGTCCTCCTCCCGATACACTCTTCCTGCCATAATGGGCTGTGCACAACTTCCTCTACTTTCAGCCAGAATGATCTCACCAGTGCCACATTTCTATCTGTGAACTTGCTGCTTCTCCCTTGTAGTCATCAGTCACCTCTCCCCAACCCTCCATCCTGTTTCCCACCTGATAGGGAGGAGGAGAAGGCCGCAGTGAGTGAGTGAGTGAGTGAGAGAGAGAGAGAGAGAGAGAGAGAGAGAGAGAGAGAGAGAGAGTAGGGGGCAGGAGAGGGTGTGCAGAAGCGGCTTATGTCACATTGTTCTGGCATAATTACTGAAACAGTTTTTATCGAATTTTGGGCCATTTCTGCAACACTGAAAAGCCAAATGAAATCTTGTTACACGTTGTCACAGCTTGGATACTGTTAAGTGCTAGTCATACAATTCGCTTATAAAATTTACATCAATTAACCAGAATGTTAAATCACTGTAATGTGCTATACTTCTCAATGTAACATGCTGTCCTGTGCCGTGTTGTGCTGTGCACTTGTAACTATATTATAAGAGAAAGACTGATAAGTCACTGATTTTATATCAAACACTATTTATACACTATCTGATCAAAAGTATCCGGACATCTCTATGTAATGTGGAATTGAGCACTAGATGTCATGAGAGGCAGATCCACCAATATAAAACGAACTGGAGAGTATCTTGTTGTGAGTAGAGAAGTAGTAAACACAGGTTGGGTTGGTCAGGGTATCTCAGTGACTTCAATCATGGACTAGTCTCTGGATGTCATCTGCATAACAAAAATATATCAAGGAAATTTCAACTCTTCTAAAGCTGTGCAAGTCAACTATGAAATGGACACACAAAGGAACAACTGAAAATAAACCCTCACGTACTGACAGAGACCATCCAGCATTGTAGAGAAGGATTGTAAAAAAATCACATGAAATCAATGGAAAGAGTCCCGAATAGCTACCACCAGTCCAGCTAGCATAATGACTGTGTATAGTGAGTTCGAAAGAAGGGACACAATTTTGAATAGCTCCTCACAAGCCATTCATTCCTGCAGTCAATGCCATGCATTGTACAAGATGGTGTAAAGAGTGATGCCACTCAACAATGGATGACAAAATGAGCCATTTGGAGTGATGAATAACTCTATACCCTGCGGCAATACTCAGAAGAGTTTTGGTTTGTAGACTGCCTGGAAAAAGTTACCTGCATCATTTGTAGTGCCAACAGTGAAGGTACTATTACAGTATGGGGGTGTTTTTTGTGATAAGGGTGTTGTCCCCTTACTGCACTTAAGAAAATGCTAACTCTGAAAGAATATGAACAACTTCTACATAATTGTGTACTGTGTATTGTAGGGGAACAGTTCAGAGATGACGATTCCTTGTCTCAGCATGACAATGCATAATGCCATAAAGCAGCATCTGTGACAACTGTTTCTGGACAGTAACATTCACGAAATGGTCTGGCCTGCCCATAGTCCTCAATCTGAACCTGGTGAAACACATTTGAGATGAGTTAGAATGTCAACTTCATCCCAGACCCCAGTGCCTTGAGGAAGAATGGGCTCCCATTTCTCCACAAACATTTATACACCCTGTTAAATGCACAGTTTAAGCTGTCATAAAGGTGATGGTGGGCATGCCCCATATTAATGTTTACTAATAGATGTCCAGATACTTTTGATCACTGTGTGAGTTTGGGGGGCGGGGGGGGGGGGGGGGGGGGCAGTGCATGTAAGGCATATGCTGGCACTATATTTTAGGATTTAACCACAAAGTAATTATTACTGCAGATACCCACAGGTATCCACAATGGAGATGGCTTTTATCACATAGTAATTATTACTGTAGATTTCCATATCCATTAAGTAATATTCTTAAGTACCTACATTGGCTCTATCTAACTTGCAGTTCCCACTGTTTAATTCAAAATTCAACAATTTTGGAACAAATTTACATGAAACATCAGAAACTATTTTGTGGCATGAGCCCACTGATATGCAAACATCACAGACTTCTCTGACTGCAATTTGGCAATCTTTCATAGTCATTTCTTTCACTTCTTCCACAATTTCATCAACTGATGATAGGTTGGAGCATCCAGGGTACTCGTCAACTTCAGTGCCTCCTTCGAAATGCTTGTACTACTTATAAACCAGTGGGTTTTTTTTTTTCTCATAGAATACTTACCAAAAGCATTATTACATTTTTGAAAGTTAGATGTACTTTATTTCATTCTTATAGCAAAATTTAATACAAATTCTCTCATCCCCCCTCCCAACTTAAAATAAATAATTGTTGATACTTTGTTTTTACAGCTGACAACAGACTAAACATTCAATATGCCTAACACAGTACAGAAACTTTTCAGACATGTTCACAAACACAATAACAAAAAAGTTGTTTGAATCAGACTCATACAACACGTGAAATTACAAATTCTTTGTTACTTTTTAAACACTTCTTGCGCAGCAAGAATTGTTGTCTCTGAACACAGACAGGCCTGCATAGAAAACTTCCACCTCTTCATGGCAACACAGAGTAAGAATAAGTCTAAGTTCTAGAGAATAACTGCAATATATGGTCTTCAACATTCTATCACAATATATGCACCATTTTAGGAGAAGATAGCACATGAACATGCATTCCGGTCTATATTAGTAGTGGATACAAAAATCCTGACTTATGTTCCTACATTACTATAATTTACTCTATATCATTCTTTTTCAGAACAAGACAATCATCTTTCGTATTCCATTTGGTGTTAACACACGTGTCTAAAAATAAATGCTACCCAGATGTCTCTACACACTGTCTCTATGGATATAAAGTGCATCCCATGGTAGGGCCAGTACAACTTGTGATACAGCTTGTAGAAGACCCTTGTGATGTAGTTGGGTGGGCAGAACGGTGACTCACTTGCTCACTCACGAGTTTACAGACAGACTGTACTCAAGTACCACAAGTATGATGTGCTACTAAAATGTATGCAACAACAAATGAACTAGGTCAAACCGGAAATTTAACAGTGATGACTGGGATAAAACATTAGGAAACTGCCAAGCTGCTTGAAAATCAGAATGGAAGGAAGTGAAGCAAATTTGCAGAACACCCTCAACATCTGAAAGAACTGCTAAAATAATTTATCTGCTAAAGAGAAAAACTAAATGAATATTGATTATTGCCTAAGATTATACTACTTAGACACATTTATTACTGTGATTTAAAGTTGATGATGTTTCCCACTTACAAATATTTTTGAAGGGCACTTATTAAGTGAAGATAGAAACATTGCTTGCTTATTTCACAGAAAGAAAACATGGAATGTATGGGAAAAAATAAGATTGATTTGAACAAATTGAGTTCTCTTTCTCTTCTTGTACTGAAATAAAGAAAAAATTAATGTGCATGAACTTATGACGTGGAATGCTGTATCTAGCAATGAACTAAACATACACTACCAATATTTATCAGGTTACCTTACATACAATATTCTTGAAAGAAATGTGACGGAAGCCCAAACAACAGAGGACTGACATATTAGAACATGCATTGATACTATAAAATGGTGCATTGATAATAGCTAGGCACTAGCTGAAATCTAGATTTGCCAAGTAAAACTTGCAAGAAAAGGACGACTTATTGACGTGCGCTATTATTTGAAATATCACTATTTGTTTAATGTAAAAATATGAAAGCGCCCTAACAATGACATTGTACTGTCTCAAAACTTGTCTGTCAGTGGAAAATAAAATTTCACAAGTAACCTTGCTGCTTATCATTCATACAAAAACTAAATTAATTTATTTATTTAATTAATCAAGAATCAGTTTAGTTTTGAACATAAAATTCATACACGATACAAAACGCAAACAGTCTTCAACATGCTGCCTGGCATATGTAACATGAAATATGTTTATAATAAGTCAATTTTATATTCTGGACAGTAAAAATCAATTTTAGTACACTGATGAGCTTCAGCGAGAAAACCACAATCACTATTCACCAATTAGTTGAGTACATGGAATGCTTTGGTCATATCGCACAACAAACACACTCCAAACCACCTCAAATATATAGACAATGAAACTGCCTCTAAACTTAACGCATTCCGCACTATAATACATTATATACAATGTCTTTGAAACATATGGTACTTATTTATGAAGTATTGTTACTGATTCACTCCCTTTTTACTAATGTTTACTACGGCGATGCGGTTTTTGGCAGCATGCTGCCACAATCAGGTGCATTACAGTTACATGTACAGTCTTAGAGGAAAAAACTTGGCTGCAGCAGAGACTAAATCAGAATCGTTCACTTTTTATGCCCCACCTGACAACACTGTTGGATGTTTAAATGTATTGAGGAAGCACTGTCAATTCTTTGTGACCCATTACAGAGCTGTATCCATGCGTGGTATACTGGTAAACATTGAGCAATATGGACATACAGTAGTGAATTCGAGACCCATTAATGCCCTATTTTTTTAAATCATATTTTAGGTGTCTGCTAAAGTTATGTTTGATGGAACAACAAATATAATTTGCTTCACTGTCTAACCCATGAGTAATAGCAAAACACTTCCAGTTAGTGACTGCGTCAAAATTAGAGCAATTCATGCTCAAGAGTTTGCTTGCCCTACACTGGCCGCCAGCCACCTAATGCCAAGTGCCTTCCAACCAGGCGAACGCAGCACAGAGCTGTTAGTGTATTTACAACTGTCACTTCCTTATTTGCAATTCAAATATTTATCTTGCAGTCACATATTGGATTCAACATGCTTGAAGTTTATGAATGTTGTTCAAGAGTTATAAAATAGTCGCAGCTTGAAAAAGATCCAATAATTGAGACATATTGTTCGCTATGAATTTATACAGTGGTGGAGGTAACAGAGGCAGTTCAAAATGATTGTATTGTGTGTGCTTTTGGTAAAACACGGCACAAAAGGATTTTCTTGTTTCAAAAATGATCACTCTTGAATGAATGATTTTCCACATTCAGGAAGTCACAATAACAGACATATGTCATGAACTGTGACCCTTTAAATGTCATGGGACATAAGCAAGGTATAGAAGTTGGGAGTAGGAGTACTGCTTGCTCTAGTTCCAAGCGACAAAAGGCATGGCTATTGGTGCATTTTTGCTTGAATGTCATCAGTTCGTTCATTGAGAAATCCTGTTCAATATTGTTACTGGTGACGAGTTATGATGTTTTTATGATAACTTCTTAAGAAGCAATTAATGGTCACGCCATAAAAAGAGAGACATACTTAAGGAAAGGGAAAGCTGAATATAATATTTTGTATCTGGTGGCTTGAAAAGGTGGTTGTGCACTAGAAATCCCTCCCTACAGGCATGGCTATCACAACTCGTGTTTGTTGCCAAAAACTAAGATACCTTTCGGTCACAGTGTAAGAAAAGCAACCTAAAACATTGCATTATGTGTTGCTACTGTAAGATAATGAATGCTGCCAATTTCACGAACAAATCTTCCCAGGAGTTTATTTTAAAAGTCATTCCTGCGCACTTATTGTTCTAGTCTTATATCCTCAAATGCTTACCATTCTCAGTCCTTATCAAAAAACTGCCAAGAAAATACCTTCTGGGCAAAAATGCACTTAAGTCCTGGTTTGAGGACATTTTTAACTCAGATCCACTAGAATTCTACAGGTGTGGAGTCTGTAAACTACCTAAGAATTGTCAGACTGTTTTACAGAATGTGAAAGAATAGTCTGTTGATGACTAATTTTCCTCCATTAGATTAAGCACTGTACTAATACAAATTAAATACTGTTTACCATGAAAACCAAACATCAAAAGTCTATTGCAATAAAACTTCAAAATGGTCTATGTTTACTAACTGTCCTGTGTCACTCTCAAGTAGGATAGAAATGTGGTTGTTCATAAACAAAATAAACATGATTTCCTTATCGATTTTTGAACTGGCTGCCTCCAGATCTGTCAGAAAACTGATAAAAATCTGACCTTCAGAGAGAATGTAAATGAGGGCTGAAGCAGCCTTCACTTCACAGGCAGCCACGTTACCTCAGAGCTAGTGACGAGCTACAGTATTTGTCTTCTCTCACTTATTGCCCCAGTGGTGGCCACAACTGCTAAATCACACCATAAAAGAGGAGATTAGTTGCAATTTCCACAAGGAATGACTTTCATGGACTCAAAAACAGCATACATTGATAACTTTAATTCACACTTTGTGTGTAAATCATTCAGGTGATATGAATAGAACAAGTGAATTTAGTAGAATAATTCTGTGCCATTCAGGAAGTAACTCATCATTCACAGAGCCACCAAATATATCCTGTTTTGTTGCCAAGATTCAGTTATACTTGCAGGAGGAATACCAGGCAGTGTGTTCCTTGAGGCAGTTGCAAAGTGCTCACAGATTCTGTCTCGAATATGCAGCTGCCGAGGGCTGGAATACCAAAAGTATACGTCACCGAGTCTTATTCGCATTTCTGTAACTAGGTTTAGGGACTAGAGCATAGTTTACTAATAATATTCAGATGCACCAACTGGGAAGTAAACATCACAAATCAATAACTGTCACAGTTATTTGCATTTTTTCTGAAAAGTAAAAAGCTCACCACCAGATATGATACATATTTTTGGAGCATCTCCAGTGTTTAGACCGTCAACATTATAAGTAGGCAACACATGTTTTTATTATTACAGACTTGGAAAATACTTTTCTTGAGATCACTGTCATTGACACTATCCCTAAATGAGAGGCACAAAGATACAACCCCACAGCATTGATTGAAAAATGTGAATATCTACAGGGAGACTTCGTAAGCTACAAATAACAAAGTTCCAATCACGAAAGGTTACTGTGCAGGAAACCATATGTAAAGACATAAAATGTGGGCTCAGAAATCCATTGAAAATTAAACCTGACACAGCTAGTGAAGCACTTCAACTATTCATATCACCTAAGTTATGCTGTTTTTGAGTCCAGGAACGTCATTCCACATGGAAATTCCAACTAATCTCATCTTTTACACTGTGATTTAGCTGTTGTGGCCACCACTGGGGGAAATAAGTGAGAGATGACAAATACTGTAGATCGTCACTAGCTCTGACGTAATACAGCCGCCTGTGATGTGAACGCTGCTTCAGCTCTCATTTACAGTCTCACTAAAGGTCAGACTTTTATCAGTTTTCTGACAGATCTATAGGCAGCCAGATCGAAAATCAGTAACAAAATCTTTCTTATTTTATTTATGAACAACCACATTTCTATCCGGTTGAGAGTGACACAGGACAGCCAGTAAACACAGACCATTTTGAAGTCCAGTGTAAGTAATATCATGCTAATTTTTGCCAATATAGGCTCATTTCTGTTACAGATCCCTTTTGATGTTTGGTTTTTGCTGAAAGCTGTATTTCATTTGTATTATTACAGTGCATAATTTAATAGAAGAAAATTTGTCATCAACAGACTATTCTTTCACATTATCTAAAACAATTTGACAATGCTCAGGTAGTTTACAGATTCTACACCAGTAGAATTCAAGTGGATCTGAGTTAAAGCTGTCCTCAATCCCAGGATTTAAGTGCATTTTTGTCCAGAAGGTATTTTCTTGGCAGTTTTTTGATAAGGACCGAGAATGGTAAACATTTGAGGGTATAAGACCAGAAGAATAAGTGCACAGGGGTGACATTTAAAACAAACTCTTGAATAATTTTATCTGTGAAATTGGCAGAATGCATTATCTTGTAATAGCAACACATGATGCAGTGTTTCATGTTACTTTTCTTACACTGCGACCAAATGGTGTCTCAGCTATTGACAACAACTCTCAACAAGTTAACTAATGATGTTTGTGCAAAAATGCAGCAATAGTCATCCCTTTGATTTTTGTTGTTTTGAATTAGAGCAAGCAGTACTCTTACTCATAACTTCTAAACGTTGCTTATCAAATGCAAATGTCGCACAACGTTTAAGTGGTCACAGTTCATCACACACGTCTGTTTCAAGATTTCCTGAATGTGGAAAATCATTCATGCCAAAACAATCTTTCTTGAAACAAGAAAATGCTTCTTTGATATGTTTCGCCAAAAGCACCTACAATACAAATGTTCTGAGGTGCCTCCATTGTCTTCACCTCTCCATTAAACCCATAGTGAAAAAAAAGTCTTAAATGTTAGACCTTTTTCCAGTTGCAACTATTTTACAACTCTATAATGTTCATAAGCTCCACGCATGCAAAATCCAGTATGCAACTGCAAGATAAATACTAGAACTCCAAATAAGGAAGTGACAGTAGATAATACACTGGAAATGAAATGAGCATTTGGCATCATTGACCAGGCAGCCTTGGAGCAGGTCTTATTACATTCAAAACCACATTGGGCGACCTGCACGTAGGATGGGGATGAAATGAGGATGAAGACAACACAACAGCCAGTCCCTGAGCGGAGAAAATCCCCACCCAGCCGGGAATCGAACAGCAGTCCATCACGCTGATCATTCAGCTATCGCGGCAGATGATAATACACCAATAGCACTACACTGCGTTCACCTGGTCAGACTGCACCTGACGTTAGGCGACAGGTGGCATATGACCAGTAGTTGGAGTCCATTGGCCACCGTAGGGAGAAGAAACTCACTAGTTTCTGGAAGTTTTTGTTATTACTGGTGGGTCAGTGAAGCGAGGTCCCATTAGACATAACTTTAGCACAAATCTGAAATACAGTTTTTTTTAAAACAAGGCATTGATGGGTCTCTAACTCACGACTTCATATCCATATTGTGCAACATTTACCACTAAATCACATGCACATACAGCTCTATAACAGCTTGGGTGGAATGACAGCTCTTCCTCCATAACCTTCTGCATCCTACAGTGTTGCAAGTTCGTGTATATGGCCAGACTTGGAATTCTGATGGGCAGCAGATTACATTGGCCACTATAAGTGAACGTCTCTGACTTTGGCAGTGTTTTGCATGAGTAAACCATTGTGAACATGGCGCAGCATACATACAAAAACAATGGTCAACAGCCGAGTTGTCCTATGTGAGCAACACTTGCAGGGCATTGTGAAATGTGCAATGTGGTGAAGCAGACACAATAGTTATATTAAAAACAAAGATTCCAAGACTTACCAAGCGGGAAAGCGCCGGCAGACAGGCACATGAACAAAACACACAAACACACACACAGAATTACGAGCTTTCGCAACTGGCAGTTGCTTCGTCAGGAAAGAGGGAAGGAGAGGGAAAAATGAAAGGATGTGGGTTTTAAGGGAGAGGGTAAGGAGTCATTCCAATCCCGGGAGCGGAAAGACTTCCCTTAGGGGAAAAAAAGGACAGGTGTACACTCGCGCACACACACACACATATCCATCCGCACATACACAGACACAAGCAGATATATTTAAAGGCAATATGTCTGCTTGTGTCTGTGTATGTGCGGATGGATATGTGTGTGTGTGTGCGCGAGTGTACACCTGTCCTTTTTTTCCCCTAAGGGAAGTCTTTCCGCTCCCGGGATTGGAATGACTCCTTACCCTCTCCCTTAAAACCCACATCCTTTCATTTTTCCCTCTCCTTCCCTCTTTCCTGACGAAGCAACTGCCAGTTGCGAAAGCTCGTAATTCTGTGTGTGTGTTTGTGTGTTTTGTTCATGTGCCTGTCTGCCGGCGCTTTCCCGCTTGGTAAGTCTTGGAATCTTTGTTTTTAATATATTTTTCCCATGTGGAAGTTTCTTTCTGTTTTATTTACATAGACACAATAGTTAGTTCTGATATTTTAGCAAAAAATGACATTGTTTGTGGTTTAACTTACAATGTCTGAAATTTTGATCAGAGTTGTTCAAGAATGTTTATGTTGTGGGACAAGAGAGAAAAAAATTGTCACTTAATGAACAGCGGAAAATCTTGGTCACAATCTAATTTATTGACTTTTTCAGTACATCATCAGAACACAACTGCATTAAAAACAAAAGGAAGAACTGCAGTATGAAATGTCACAGAACAATTGTATGCACAAAGGTCAGCCGTGGCATTAAAACTTACGAAGAAATAAGAGCTACACAATAGTGGGTACATAAGGTAATGAAAACAGCTCATACATGTATGAAGCCTAGCACCAAACTTTACACGCAATTTGTAAACCAGAGAGAAACCATGCAGGCATATGATTTTTAAAAACAATTGCATACAGCACAGAAAAACTGTAAATAAGGTAATTTTTATGAAGCTACATGACATTTTATGCTGACATTGTACTCATTTATAAACATAAGTCATATTTATTTACTTATTTATTTATTTACTTATATGTCAAGTTCTGTAGGACCAAATTGAGGAGTGCATCTCCAAGGTAATGGAACGTGTCAGTACATGAAATTACAACATAAAAGTAATAATAGATAAAAATAATATGTTTATGGACCCAAAAAAATTCAAGCCATAAGTTTAGTAAATGCAATCAACAATACAACAAGAATCAGCTTAATTTTTCAAGGGACTGCTTGACAGAATAGAAGGAGTGACCCATGAGGAAACTCTTCAGTCTCGAATTTTTAACATTGTGCAACCCTGTCAGCAACTGTGATAATTGAAATTGTAACATGTCAGCCTCATTTACAAATAGAAACCAATCTTTACCCAGGTTTCAGCCAAAATAATTTGGCCTTCTTCAGAAGCCAGTGAAACTGAACTATTGCATGCCAAAGTTTGGCCATGTCAAGTATAAAACTGTAGCACCGTAGTAATCAGTCATAAATCTACATTACTTGGGCTGAAAAGAAACAGCAGGCCCCAATGCGCAGACGAGGTCAGCACGCCGCGAGAGATGTTCCGGAACTAAACGCGGTGAGCGGCTGTGTACTGAGAATCGCTCATGGTGCTTCTTGCGTATGCACGTGTGGAAATATAGATACGTAACAGTAGCTATCTTTACATTAGGAATTCGATTAATATAAGCATTAAAACCTTTAACGGCGTAATATGTAAGAGAACTTACTTATAAGGAGAATGATACCCCTATAACAGATACGGAGCCTGTAAGAAAGACTAGCTATTACTCAGCAAAATTATTTCTCAATTTTGAATACAATGCTCAAACTTTATCTGGTTAATTAATAAATGTATGTGTGGCTATTTACAGGAATGATCTGTAATATCGTAGAGAGTACATCAGTGTGACTAAGTATCAATAAAGGCAACAGCACCTAAAAACTTAAATGTAGATGAATTTGAATTCACATAGCATTAGTACCATTAATGAAGATAACATTAACAAAAATTGTGTAGGGTAGTTAGAAACTTTGGCATGCAATAGTTTAGTGCCACTGGCTTCTGAAGAAGGCCAAATTATTTTGCCTGAAACCCGGGTAAAGATTGGTTTCTATTTGCAACTGAGGCTCACGTGTTACATGTTCTTCAGTCTCGATTTGAAAGTGTGTGGATTACTGCAACAATTTTTTAATCCTAAAGGTAGCTTATTGAAAACGGATGCAGCAGTATATTGCACAGCTTTCTGCACAAGAGTGAAGAAAGTTCGATCCAAATACAGGTTGATTTCTGCTGAGTATTAACTGAGTGAAAGCTGCTTATTCTTGGGAATAAGCTAATATTGTTGACAAGAAATGACAGTAAGGAATATATGAGAGGCCAATGTTAAAATACCCAAACTCGTGAACAGGGGTCGGCAAGAGGTTCGTGAACTTACACCACCGAGCGAGGTGGCGCAGTGGTAAGGCACTGGACTCGCATTCAGGAGGACGACGGTTCAATCCCGCGTCCGGCCGTCCTGATTTAGGTTTTCCGTGATTTCCCTAAATCACTGCAGGCAAATGCCGGGATGGTTCCTCTGAAAGGGCACGGCCGACTTCCTTCCCCATCCTTCCGTACACCGATGAGACCGATGACCACGCTGTCTGGTCGCCTTCCCCAAACAACCAACCAACCAACTTACACCACTTATTGCCCCAACTGCCTATTTCTGGGCCAAAAATATCCTTTTAGAATAGGAAGAGTTACCCCAAAATATAATACCATATGACATAAGCAAATTAAAATAAGGAAAGTAGACTAATTTTCACGTCAAATGATCACTCACTCCAAGTACTGTTCCGATAGCAAAAATGGCAGTATTAAGTCTTTGAGCAAGATCCTGAACGTGGGCTTTCGACAACAGTTTACCATCTATTTGAACACCAAGAAATTTGAACTGTTCAGTTTCACTAATCTTATGCCCATTCTGTGAAATTAAAACGTCAGGTTTTGTTGAATTGTGTGTTAGAAGCTGTAAATACTGACCAATGCTAAAGAATAAATTACAAATATAGCTAAATACAGGGCTAACACGAGCACTGCAGTACTTTAATATTCTGCTAGGCACTCCATCATATCAATGAGAGTCCTTAGTCTTCAGTGATTTAATTATTGACTCATTCTCCCCCTTGTCTGTATCACAGAGGAGTATTTCAGACATCAATCTCAGAAAGGCATTTGCCAAGAGCGTTATAACATTCCCTTGTCGAAACTAAATTTTTATTTAATTCATCAGCAATCCTCAGAAAATGATTGTTAAATACTGTACATATATCTTATTTATCAGTGACAGAAATATTGTTACTATGAACTGTCTTTATATCGTCAACCATGTGTTGCTGACCAGACACTTTCCTATTTCCATATTTTATATCTTGCATGCTGTTATAATTTACATGATATTGATACCGGCTGTGTGTTTAGTAACTGTAGCAGCCAACATTCCACATGAAATCCGTGTACTTTTTATTTATTGTTAGTCTTTGCAACTCACAAATTTTTAAAATACTATGCCCACATGGTTCCTCCATGGTTTTCAAATTGTGTAGTAGATAGTCTATGTTCAGTATATGATCTGTTTGTTTGTTACCTTTTTCAGCAGTCATTTATGCACTGTATTGGTTGCCTACGCAATCTGGTGATGGCAGCTGTTTTCCTCACCACAACTGGTTTGTATGTACAGTCTGGCACTACACTTCTGTTGCAAGCTCTTTGCTTCCCATATTTTGGCAGTAGATAATGAGGACCAAAGCAAGAAAAAAATTTCCATTTTGCTACTAGTAAACAGGTGCTCTTATATCTTAAGATGCACATTTCAGACCCAATGTTTACTTACTGGACTTTTTTTTCCAGTCCTTACTACCTCCTCCCAAAATTTGGAGATCTTTGCAGTAGGAGCAGCCCACTGTCAGAAGTATCAGAATCATTTTCGCTTATAACTTTCAACTCATATAACTTTCTTCATATAAATGATTAAGTTCCCCATGAATATGCTTTTCAAAATATGAACTATTTGTTTCACTGTTTTATCATTGACAATGTTTCTTCAGTATTCCATCTTTAAGATACAACTTTTTCATTAAAAATGTCCTCCATCTGTTTATAATGAATGTACTGTGCTACCAGGGTGGGTGTGCTGACAGCGGAATAACATGCCTACTTCCACAAACTGTTCATGACTGAGCTGCTAAGGCAGGGTGCCCGGTGCCAGCAAACTGAAGTAAAATACTTCAGCTTCTATTTTCTCCATAATATAGTGAGATATGGCTTTGGTTCCAGCTTTAAAAACAACTTTGATATGTTAGCTGCATTTAATATGTACTGTAAACCCTTGAAATTTTATCTAATAGCCTACTTAGAAATTAAGTATCACAATAACTATGACCAAAATTGAAAAAAAATACACACTTCTTCATCTGACTGATTTCAAACTATATGATATGAAGAAAATCAATTTTGTGTGCTAATTAGTTTCCTCAGAATCGAATGAGAAGTATAAAATGGCGAAGAAAACACAAAAAGCAAAAATGTGGTTTTTAGTTTTTTAAAGGAACAGATTCTAATTTTTTAAAGGAACAGAAGAATCTCTACCAATAAACTAACTCCAGGAGTTGATGTAGCTTTATTTTATTAACATGAAGTATTTTTTTGAAGCAGGAAAATCAGAAAACTCATTTTTCTTGTGTATTGGAATCTGTCACCACATGGCTGGGCTGTGCACATAGGACAGTGCAATCGCTTCACACTAAATCGCTCGCCTACTTGGGTGGTCCCACACTGCACAACATTCGCATCAGACCACTCACGTAGGATGAGGTGTTAGTTTCTGCAGCAGCAGGCTTGCAGCCATGTTTTTTCTAAGACTGTACACGACATTATGTTAATCTGAAGTATGAGGAGGATTGTCTGCTACATATACATCTTACTTCAGGTTAATGTATATACATCTAACTTCAATGCACCTGATGACAAAGGCAGCACACTGCTGAAACGTTTCACCCTAATAAACATTGGTAAAAATGGACTGAAGCAGTCAAAATTATTTTAAAATTATACAACACAGTTGCAGACCTCAAAAAGTTCCACATAACATAGATAAATTTAAGTATAAATTACTTATTGAATATTACTCAGACACAGCTGCTATGTGAAATAATAATTGCAAGCAGATTAAAACATGTAAAATCACCAGCAGGCTAAAACAGTTTCAATTTCTCAGCATTTGTTATTACAACCATTACACCCATGCCTGTGAAAATCTGACAGACAATATTTTCACAATGATCTGTAAAACTGAACGTAGTGATCTTCAATAACAAGCAGGTTAAGTATACATCATGGTTGTAAGGCACAAACGCTAAAACTGTTTACGCCTCATGCTGACCTTAGGTGGTCAAAACTGGTTGTGAACATAGTATCTAACACTGCAGCTTTGGCTGTCAATTGAGATTCTAGAAATACGTAAAAGCTAACAAGTTGCTAATTGCAGTATTAAATACTATGAAAGAGAAATAAATTCCATGCTACCTGCGTTGTGGAATATACCCATTGTTTTCTATACGGCTGTCTGACACACTAGAACGTCTTGAAAAGCCTGACATCAGAGAACCTAGAAACAAAAAACACTTTTCTTGAAGCAATGAAAATAGACTTATTCTATATACATTTCTATAATATAAAAATGGACATGCATTTACATTTTTGTTCTGCACACTACATTTTAAAATAAGTTTTCACTGACTAATTATTAAGATGATTCTCTTTAATTTGTTGTGTATGATGAAGGTTTACAACTGGAGGAAAATATCTAAAAATTTTACATATTTAGAACAGCTTCCTGGGTCAGGGGATACTTACCATTTCATCCCATCTGGTGAGTCTCCCCTGACCCGGAGTTCTGGATGACTTTTCCAAACTTTACCCCTTTCCCTTCTTCAGTCATTTTCCTTCACCCCTCTTACCTCCCCTCCAACTCTCCTGCCAGAAGGAGCCACTGGCTCTGAAAGCTTGCATAAATTAAACCTTTTTGCCGCCACTTGGTGAGTAGATTTTTTTATCGATCCAGTTACATTATATTGTCAAAAATTGGTTATTTTGATTGTTATGTTAGCCAATGTGGCCATCAT
Source organism: Schistocerca gregaria (assembly GCF_023897955.1). Classification (NCBI taxonomy): domain Eukaryota; kingdom Metazoa; phylum Arthropoda; class Insecta; order Orthoptera; family Acrididae; genus Schistocerca; species Schistocerca gregaria. The sequence continues at coordinate 680,911,407 of NC_064931.1, forward strand.
TCCTTCTAATGTAACCCTTGTGTCAGTCTTTGTTGTCGTTGTTTTCTACCTTATGTGCTAGTAGTCCGATCATTTATTAATCTGTACCACCCAGATTAATCAACACTTTGCCCCTACATCTTTTCTAGTACTGATTTCCATGCACATAGATGGGCCCATTGTTATTTGTGAATTTGAAGAAAACAATTTGTTTGCAGTTCACTATACTGCAGGGCCTTCTCTCACTCATCTTTCACCAATTTATTTGCAAATTTGACAGCTACTTTCTTTCTAAACCTCCACTTACCTTGTTTATACTCTAATTCTTTCACATTTTTGAGCATTTGTTTTTCGTCAAACTGCTCTGGTCGACTTTTACTGCCATCTCGTACATTGTTTTAACTGCCAAACAAAGACCACTCTTCTCACCCACTCACTGTCTCTTGTTAGCTATTATCTTTCCTCATAATTTTCGTACAAATCCTCCTGATTTTTCCAAATTTTTTCCCATCTTTTCTTCCATTTTTCTATCTATTTTCACCCTCTGCCTCTCAATTTTGCCACTCCCACCATTTCTAACACTTCCTCTCTTGCCATGATGAATCCCATCACATAATACATCTGTTCTTCTTCAAAACATGCTTCTGCACTACCAAAACTAAGGTCCCACATTCTGTTTCTTGAGACCTGCTTGTCCCTTGGAATTACTCCCAAAGGCCCAACACTGAAAGTCCCTGTCTCTGGATGAAATCCTACTCTACATCAGGTTCTTTTACAGTTCCAAATACAACAATCTCTTGCACTTACCCGACTCATCTGTGACCTATAGTCCAGATCTGCCAATTTCCACTCCACCGGATCTCTCTCTTTCCACAAAATTCTGCAGTTATCTGCCTCTCTTGCTTCCTTGGATAGTATCATCTGCCAAGCCACCTTCAGACTGCAACAACATGCCAGACTTACCCCAAAAACCATCCCGGTTTCTCCTAAACTAGCTCAACAGTGGTGTTTCCCTTCCTGCCCCTCTGCAGCTCTCCAAACAGCCACACCATCAACCACCACTCCTCTCCCACAAACGAAGCTTGGCCAACCTCCTTAACATCCCACAACCTTCACCATTGCCTCCCAGACCAGTAACAACTCAATCACAAGAACCAGTCACAACAGTACAGTGTTATCAATCTCTTGTCTAAAGCACTTTCCCCTCCTGCTTTCCCATCCTGTCTGGTAAATCTCCCCTGACCCAGAGTTCTGGGTGACTTTTCCGAACTGTACCCCCTTTTCCTAAACCTCTCCAACCATTTCCCTTCATCCCAATTCCTTTCCCTTCAACTCTTCTGCCACTGGCTCTGAAAAATTACATTATACTTTCCTCTCTATATAGGAATATATGAGGTGGATATTGACTCATCAGCAGCCCCAAAGAGCGGAGTGGGGGGCAGGGGATGGCAAAGTCCTTCGGCCCAAGGCTCTTGGGCAACCCAAGTCCCTCAAGGATTCCAAACCCTATGGTGCTCAGTTGGGAAATATCATACTGCTATTGTAAAATAAATTTTGAATCATAATAAATAAAATAACACTACTCCAGCATCAGCATACCTTATCTAGTCCTTGCTTTCCACATTAGTTCTTCACTTTTACAATTCTTACATGCTACCTGCTTACTATTCTATTTCTTGTTAATCTTGAATGGACAATATTCTGATTCCATTAAAAGATGATTTTACACAAAATATAAGAAAATATTTTGCATTCAAGATTACACGCAAAATAAAGATATATGTATTTCTATATAGTTGTCCTGGAAGAATCATAAAAGTGAAGAAATGAAATGGCAGAAAGGAGGTACACTGGCCATGCTGATGCTCAGAAGCAAACGGGTATTATTGTTCTTTTGTTCACCTGTAAAAGAGCCAACTTACATATGAACTCTTGTGTAACTTGATCTGACATTAATTACTGGCCTGCAGAGGTTCATCTCAGAAATTTTTGGTTGTCAAATAATGGAAATTGCCTCAGAATGTTAAGAGCTTTTGAGACACTGTAGTCCAGTTCTTGCAAAACACATTAACAAGGTCAGAGATGGACAAAAAGCTGAAAAGCATTTACAAGTGCAATATTTGCCACAAATGATACTCAGATTGAATTCATTTCTAGTTACCCTCGTCACAAAAGGAGTGCCATCTTGGAACAAAGAGAAAATGAGAAGCATTATTCAATTACTGTTGATGCAATTCCTGGGTCAAATCATGCCGAAAAGGTGAATTCATGCTGCCTTATATTTACTTCAACAAGGAAATTGATTACAATCTACAGATTCCTTTTATTTCATATTTATCAGAGACCAGGAGTTGCTATTGCACATTTTATTTGATCAATATTTGTGAAATACTTAATTCCCACCAGTGAATGACACAGACAAGATTGTAACAACAGATGTAGCATGACAGGGTCTCAAAGGAGTTCAGACCCATTTCCTTCAGTGGAAACCTATTGCAAAATTTTCTCCAAGTGCTTGGCATAGCCTCATGTGGACAACATGCAGCTGTGAGTTGTCACAAAGCAGATACTGTTTTTGGAGTGATTCAGTTCCTAATGAAACAGTGTGTTAGATGTTCTTCATATACCACATCTGATATCCAGTAGTGTGTTCGGGTTGATGCTGTAAACCAATTGCAGTTCACTTTGACAAGATTGCCATTGCTGTTGGAACTCTCGGTAGGTCAACTCTGTCATCCAAAACACATTCTGTGGTACAGGGTGTTTTGGATTATGTGAGATGTTTCAAGTGTTTAATCATGGCATCAATTTGTCTACAGTGTTGACACCAAACGACTACAGAAGCAAATAATTAGAAGTTCGAAATAATATCACTGATGTTGAAGTAAGACTGTGGGGGTCCGGATGGGGGTTTGTCAGGGACGGCCAGCTCGTCCCACGCATCCCCCGATCGGACTAAGACTGTGGTTGCCCGGGATACTGGGCTGATCCCTCACCTGTGTTAGAGTTGGAGGTCGTCTCAAGGTGTCGCAGGGGGCGAAAGACATTCCAGAAGGCTGAACGGAAGGCCTCTCCGGTTTGTCTGACGAACCGGTTTCAGGCTCTATCTCAGGCTGATACTGATCTTCGGCCTGACATGGCTGCTTGTCCTATTCCAGAGGTTGCCCCTCAGTCTGCAAGATCCGGGCGGTCGCAGAGGGTGGGCTTACTGGTAGTTGGGAGCTCCAACATCAGGCGCGTAATGGGCCCCTTAGGGACATGGCAGCAAGAGAGGGGAAGAAAACCAATGTGCACTCCGTGTGCCTACCGGGGGGAGTCATTCCAGATGTGGAAAGGGTCCTTCCGGATGCCATGAAGGATACAGGGTGCACCTATCTGCAGGTTGTCGCTCATGTCGGCAACAATGATGTGTGTCGCTATGGATCGGAGGAAATCCTCTCTGGCTTCCGGCGGCTATCTTATTTCGTGAAGACTGCCAGTCTCACTAGCGGGATGAAAGCAGAGCTCACCATCTGCAGCATTGTCGACAGGACTGACTGCGGACCTTTGGTACAGAACCGAGTGGAGGGTCTGAATCAGAGGCTGAGACGGTTCTGCGAGCATGTGGGCTGCAGATTCCTCGACTTGCGCCATAGGGTGGTGGGGTTTCGGGTTCCGCTGGATAGGTCAGGAGTCCACTACACGCAACAAGCGGCTACACGGGTAGCAGGGGTTGTGTGGCGTGGGCCGGGCGGTTTTTTTAGGTTAGATGGCCTCGGACAAGTACAGAAAGGGCAACAGCCTCAACGGGTGCGGGGCAAAGTCAGGACATGATGGGACCAAGCAGCAATCGGTATTGTAATTGTAAACTGTCGAAGCTGCGTTGGTAAAGTACAGGAAATTCAAGCACTGATAGAAAGTACCGAAGCTGAAATCGTTATAGGTACAGAAAGCTGGCTGAAGCCAGAGATAATTTCTGCCGAAATTTTTACAAAGGTACAGAAGGTGTTTAGAAAGGATAGATTGGACGCAACCGGTGGTGGAGTGTTCGTCGCTGTTAGTAGTAGTTTATCCTGTAGTGAAGTAGAAGTGGATAGTTCCTGTGAATTATTATGGATGGAGGTTACACTCAACAACCGAACTAGGTTAATAATTGGCTCCTTTTACCGACCTCCCGACTCGGCAGCATTAGGGGCAGAACAACTGAGAGAAAATTTGGAATACATTTCACATAAATATTCTCAGCATGTTATAGTCTTAGGTGGAGATTTCAATTTACCAGATATAGACTAGCACACACAGATGTTTAGGACGGGTGGTAGGGACAGAGCATCGAGTGACATTATACTGAGTGCACTATCCGAAAATTACCTTGAGCAATAAAATAGAGAACTGACACGTGGAGATAACATCTTGGACCTACTGATAACAAACAGACCCGAACTTTTCGACTCTGTATGTGCAGAACAGGGAATCAGTGATCATAAGGCCGTTGCAGCTTCCCCGAATATGGAAGTTAATAGGAATATAAAAAAAGGGAGGAAGGTTTATCTGTTTAGAAAGAGTAATAGAAGGCATATTTCAGACTACCTAACAGATCAAAACGAAAATTTCTGTTCCGACACTGACAATGTTGAGTGTTTATGGAAAAAGTTCAAGGCAATCGTAAAATGCGTTTTAGACAGGTACATGCCAAGTAAAACTGTGAGGGATGGGAAAAACCCACCGTGGTACAACAACAGTTAGGAAACTACTGTGAAAGCAAAGAGAGCTTCACTGCAAGTTTAAACACAGCCAAAACCTCTCAGACAAACAGAAGCTAAATGATGTCAAAGTTAGCGTAAGGATGGCTATGCGTGAAGCGTTCAGTGAATTCGAAAGTAAAATTCTATGTACCGACTTGACAGGAAATCCTAGGAAGTTCTGGTCTAACGTTAAATCAGTAAGTGGCTCGAAACAGCATATCCAGACACTCCAGGATGATGATGGCATTGAAACAGAGGATTACATGTGTAAAGCTGAAATACTAAATTCCTTTTTCCAAAGGTGTTTCACAGAGGAAGACGGCACTGCAGTTCCTTCTCTAAATCCTCGCACAAACAATAAATGGCTGACATCGAAATAAGTGTCCAAGGAATAGAAAAGCAACTGGAATCACTCAACAGAGGAAAGTCCACTGGACCTGACGGATACCAATTCGATTCTACACAGAGTACGCGAAAGAACTTGCCCCCCTCCTAACAGCCGTGTACCGCAAGTCTCTAGAGGAACGGAAGGTTCCAAATGATTGGAAAAGAGCACAGGTAGTCCCAGTCTTCAAGAAGGGTCGTCGAGCAGATGCGCAAAACTATAGACCTATATGTCTTATGTCGATCTGTCGTAGAATTTTAGAATATGTTTTTTGCTCGAGATCATGTCGTTTTTGGAAACCCAGAATCTACTCTGTAGGAATCAACATGGATTCCGGAAACAGCACTCGTGTGAGACCCAACTCGCTTCATTTGGTCATGAGACCCAGAAAATATTAAATACAGGCTCCCAGGTAGATACTATTTTCCTTGACTTCCGGAAGGCGTTCGATACAGTTCCGCACTGTCGCTTGATAAACAAAGTAAGAGCCTACGGAATATCAGACCAGCTGTGTGACTGGATTGAAGAGTTTTTAGCAAACAGAACACAGCATGTTGTTATCAATGGAGAGACGTCTACAGACGTTAAAGTAACCTCTCGCGTGCCACAGGGGAGTGATATGGGACCATTGCTTTTCACAATATATATAAATGATCTAGTAGATAGTGTCGGAAGTTCCATGCGGCTTTTCGCGGATGATGCTGTAGTATACAGAGAAGTTGCAGCATTAGAAAATTGTAGCAAAATACAGGAAGATCTGCAGTGGATAGGCACTTGGTGCAGGGAGTGGCAACCAACCCTTAACATAGACAAATGTAATGTATTGCGAATACATAGAAAGAAGGATCCTTTATTGTATGATTATATGATAGCGGAACAAACACTGGTAGCAGTTACTTCTGTAAAATATCTGGGAGTATGCGTGCAGAACGATTTGAAGTGGAACGATCATATAAAATTAATTGTTGGTAAGGCGGGTACCAGGTTGAGATTCATTGGGAGAGTCCTTAGAAAATGTAGTCCATCAACAAAGGAGGTGGCTTACAAAACACTCGTTCGACCTATACTTGAGTATTGCTCGTAAGTGTGGGATCAGTACCAGATCGGGTTGACGGAGGACATAGAGAAGATCCAAAGAAGAGCGGCGCGTTTCGTCACGTTATGGAGATGTTTAGCAAACTCAAGTTGCACACTCTGCAAGAGAGGCACTCTGCATCGCGGTGTAGCTTGCTCGCCAGGTTTCGAGAGGGTGCATTTCTGGATGGGGTATCGAATATACTGCTTCCCCCTACTTATACCTCCTGTGGAGATCACGAATGTAAAATTAGAGAGATTCGAGCGCGCACGGAGGCTTTCAGACAGCTGTTCTTTCTGCGAACCGTACGCAACTGGAACAGAAAAGGGAAGTAATGACAGTGGCACGTTAAGTGCTCTCCACCACGCACCATTGGGTGGCTTGCGGAGTATTAATGTAGATGTAGAGAGCGTATCAAATGACTTAAAATATTTGTGCGAAATTTGAGACACCATTCTCTCTGAATCTAATGTAGTTGCCAGTGCAATTAACAGCAATGCTCAATTTTTGGATGTGCAGTCTAAGTAGAGGAAACCATTTCATGGTGGAACCAGGAATGAAGTGATAAATATGAATTCACAGAAGATTATTCAAGATAAATGTTTTTTTTAAAATTATTATTAACAGCCTAGTGTATAACTTGAAAAACCCAATTAAGAAACAGAGAAGAATTTAGATGAAACTTCTGGGTTTTTATGGAAATTAACATATATGACTGAATCAGGTTACTGAGGCATGCAAGTTACTTATCAATGAATACCATAATGATGTCACAACAGATTTAGAATTTCTCACAGAGAAATTACTCTGAGCAGATAGTTAGAGAACCAACTCGTGAAGGTAATGTCTTAGAGCACCTAGCAACAAACAGACCTGAACTTATTGAATCAGTTAATGTAGAGAAAGATATCAGTGATGATAAGGCTGCGATAGCAACGATTACAGGTTTTACAAGGAATATTAAGAAGGGTATTAAGATTTTTTGCTCAGCGAGAATGACAGGATATAAATTGCACAGTATATGTGTGACTACACATACATTCATACATTCAGTGATGAGGACGAAGATGTGCAGCACAAATAAAAAAAAATATTCAAAAGCACTGTTCAATATGCCTTAGGCAGGTAAGTTCCTAGCAAAGTCTTAAGGGATGCGAAACACCCACCGAGGTTTAACAGCAATGTTAGAAAACTGCTCCGTAAACAAAGAGAGCTACATCTCATACTCACAAGTAGTCAATATCTAGCTGACAAACAAAAGGTGAATGAAGCGAAAATATGTGTAAGGAGCACAATGAAGGAAGCATTCTATGACTTTGAAAGTAAAATTTTGTCACTTTCTCTGAGTAAAAATTTTAAGTGGTTTTGGTCTTACACAAAATCAGTAAGTGGTTCAAAATCATCTATTCATCCACTCAGAGACCATATTGCCACCAAAACAGAAATAACAAAGAGAAGGCCAAAATACTGAATCCAGTCTTCCGAAATTCTTTCACTGTGAAATATCTTAACAGAGTCCTTCCTTTCAATCATCATACAAATGTCAAAATGGCAGATACTGAGACAACCAATCGCAGAACAAAAAAGCAACTACAATTTCTTAGTAGTGGAAAGGTGTCAGCAGGACCAGATGAGATACAAATCTACAAAGAGAGAAGAATCTACAAAAAATGAGATAAGAATTAACAAAGATAATGCAAAGACCTTGCCCCCCCCCCCTTTACCAGTAGTTTATTTCGGATTGCTGGAGCAATGAAGGGTACCCAGCGACTGTAAAAAGTCCAGACCATTCCCATTCTCAAGAACGGCCACAGGACAGATGCCCATAATTATGGATCTATATTGTTGAATTTCATCTGTTCTAGAATTATGGAACATGTTTTATGCTCAAGGATTATGTTGTTTCTGGAGAACGAAAATCTCCTATATATAAAAATCAACATGGATTGCTACAAATAAAGATCCAGCAAAACTCAGCTCGCTGTTTCTCCATAAGATACATAGGTCTGTAGACAATGGTACTCTAGGCTGATGTCACGTTCCTTGACTTCAGGAAGGCATTTGACACACTCCCACACTGCCATTTAATGAGGGGGGAAAAAAGTGTTTATCAAGCATCAGACCAGATTTGTGACCAGACTCAAAGACTTCCTTGGGGATAAAACTCAACATGTCACTCTTAATGGAACAAGATCAACAGATATAAAGGTAATTCTCAGAGTACCCCAAAGAAGTGTGATAGAACCCTTACTGTTTACAATGTACACAAAAGATCTAGTAGAAAGCATTAGTTGCTCTTAAAGACTGTTTGCAGCTGATACAGTTGTCTATCAAAGTAGCAACGTCAGAAGACAGTATCGATTTGCAGAATGGCCTGTAGAGGATTGATGAATGGTGCAGGGTTTGGCAGTTTACCCTGAACATAAAGAAGGTAACATAATGTGTATACATAGGATAAGAAAGCCACTACTGTACAACTACACTATTTATGAGAAACTGTTGGAAACAGTATCTAACATCGAATATCTAGGAGTAACTATTCAAAGCAACCATAAGTGGAATGACCATAAAACAAATATAGGGAAAAGCAAATGCCAGATAGATTCATAGGAAGAATCTTAAGGATATGTAACTCATCCATGAAAGAACTGGCTTGCAAGACACTTTTTTAACCGGTTCGTGAGTTAGGACTGGTAGAAGAGAGGGCGAAGATCTGACAGCGCAGCAAGTTTCATCACGGGTTTGTTTAGTTGGCGCAAGAGCATTAGACAGATGCTCAACAAACTCCTGTTCCAATCGTTACAAGAGGGGCATTGTGCATCACTGCGAGAGAGCACTTTCCAGGAAGATTCTGACAACATATTATTTTCTCCCACATACATCCCACGCAATGACCACAAAGAGAAAATTTGAAAAATGAGAGCCAATACAAAGGCTTGCCGACAATCATTCTTCTCATGCACCATTCACAAATGGAACAGGGTAGGTGGGCTTGTGGAGTATGATGTAGATATAAAAGAAGAAATTAAATCTTTGAAAACGGTTCATACTTCAAACTCTGAATACATTACTTTGGAACCATTAGACCTTCTAAATAAGAATCACAAGCTTAATATCCAGCTTATTTCCAAATGCAGATGTAGCTATGCACATCTTTTACACTGTCCTAGTCATTTTAGCAGAAACAGAAAGGTTTTGCCCCTCTGGCTTCAGTTAAAAATGGTCTCAGATCAACTAGGCACTAACAATGTCACACAGATTTGGGACTTTGGCAACAAACTGCTATTTGGAAAGGCAACTAGATTTTGATGCTGTAATTCAAACATCTGCTGAACGAAAAAGTGCTACTGACAGGTTATAACATGCTGCCCACTGCACGACTCATTGCAGTTTAAATGTGAGCACAATGATGTCTGTTCACTGAAATGTGCGAGAGAACGAGCAGGAACAGAACACTCCATATCACAGTGTTACTGACTCTAGACATTCATCAATGCACAAATCAGTATAATATTTAGCCTTCTGCTTTAAAGTGAAATGAAAGTAAATTAAATCAATACAAAAAATAAAAGTTAATGGCACACATTTAACAATCATTCATTGTCGAGAGAGTTATCAGTTCTCTCTCTTGCTATGTAAGTCTTGGCTGAGTTTTCATCCAGTTCCCTATCTGTGATGGTCTTGGGGATCCTAATATCTGTCTTCTTCACTATTTTTCAAATCAATATTTATTACTTTTCTTTCAACCTCCAATACATGGAAGTGCGAGTGTGTGTTTTTTTGTTTCACTACATTCCAAATGATTTTGACTGTAACGGAACATAATAAGACGTGTATATTAACAACTATTTCTACTTTTCTGAAGTAACAAAAGGCATGAAATAAAACATTTTTCATAATAAAGCAATGTCCAGTAGTGCATAGTTTTGACCTCATACAGGGATGAAGGAAACTGCATACTGTAATAAAAGTGTTGAGACAACTTCATTACAAAACATGTGAAATTTAGAATACAATTCTAGCAATGCCACACCACAAAAGTATGCTACAAACTGTTTTCTTTCTACAAAATTATTACAAGTAAATATTTTTATAAATGTTATTAAAATTTTTAGTTACACAATCTTTCCAATTATGACTGAAAATGAGCACGGAAATCAGAAATCTGAATGCAGAAAATGTACGCTAAAAAAAATTACATACTAGAGGCAGGAAGTTTAACTTTCAGTGTCAATTCCGTAATTACAAAGCCAGTATTTCCACACTTTCAAAGGAATCTGTGTTACCTATTTTAGTACCCAAAAGTAAGTAAACAAATTTCACATAAGATATTCTCTGACTTATAACAACAAACTAACCTCAGTTGTTCATTGTTTCCGTGGTAAGAATAACAGCTGAAACAAAAGCATCTAAAATCTGAGTGATGAACACTGGCTTTTTTATTAGAAAAAAACTAAACATTTGCAGACACACTGTTATTGATAAGTAATGTTTATGTTTTATATCCTCTATGACATCATAAAACTAGGAATAATTACTTTGATACACATATATACAGGGTGATTCTTATGAACATTTAAAAAATCCCTGAAGCAACATAGATGACTATGAGACAAGTAATTTATATAAGACACACAGGGTCACAAATGTCGGGAAATACCCCAGAATTGGATGACGGATACTGAAAATGCGACGTCCCCAGATGACATACCTCGTCGCATGTGCAGCGGTTAAGCCACGTAGCAATAACACAATTGTGTGTTTCAATTCAGATAATATTCATTATTTAATTCACTTGTCTCGCAGTCTCTGCTGGTTACCTGCAAAGTATAGTAAGACAAAAACCTACCACATTGTGTCATAACTAAATAAGTATAAGCTTCCGAACTGCATTGCTACCAGTAAATGACCTGTGTGTTCTTTACTAAATAAAGCTTGGAAAAAAAGTAGAAGAAGATAGGACAAAAGGAAAAAAATTATAACTTCATATGTTTACAACAGATCACACTTACACAAGGTGTTTGAAAACAGAGTAGCCTAGTGGAGCAACCTGTAGCGCTGCCCCCTGCCGGCAAGTGTAGGATTGACAAGCCCAATCACTGCACATGCAGCAAGCTACATAATCTGATGACGTCACATATTCAACATCTGCCATCCACTTTTGGGGTATTTCGCAACATTTGCAGGCCTGTGTGTCTTATATTAAATTATTTGTCACAGCTTCATCTTCGTCACTTTGGGGTTTTTTAAACATTAATAAGAATCACTGTGTAAAAACTGTGAGTACGAACAGTTCAGATGATTTCTTCGAGTGCATCTTATTTCTAAACACAATGGAATGATATCTCACAGTCTGCATAATTTCCTTGAATGCTTACGGGCTCCACAAAACATGATAACACTGCACCCAACATGCAACTGGACTTAACGTTAGTGCTATTGATAGTGGACTGATGATACACATTGTTTATTAGTGCGTGCTGTGATTCAACCTACTGTGCTGTGAACAACTGTTACCTAACTAGATTGCTGACGGCAACATTTTGTGCAATGTACAGTACCACAGTATACATTGCTCTTGCGAACATAAAGTTTAGTGTCTAATAAGGAATTATATTTATTCAATATTTCATTTCAATGAGAATTCTGTGTGTATCTCCAATATGCTCCAAATTATTTAAGGTTGAATAACAAGCACCCTGTTTTTGTTCTACTGTGTACTTGTTATTCAACTGTAAATATGGAACTGTTCTACCAAGAAGTATGGAAGAATCCATAAATTCCCTAAATGATGTAATATTTAAATCACGTCAAACCTTCTTCAAAATAACAATAAAACTAGATTGCTATATTTGGAGATAGGGTCCAATCACACATCCTGCATTGGTCCCACCCCTGGCCCTCAGCTACCCCGCTCATCAGTGGTCAGAAATGCTAACTAGGTCATGGAGGTGGTCACCAATTGCACTGAAATAGATGTACATATGACGTTTCAATTATCAGTCACCTTCGAGTCTGAGAACGCCTTCAAAGTGTATTATTGTGCAAATCAAAATGACACTCATTAAAGCATTCACTTTCAGGAAAGTATTTAAGTGTTATAACAGATTTTATATTTAATATTTTTTTAATCAGTGATTCACAAACTGTGTGCCATGATGCCATGAATGGACATTTAATGTGGCAGTGGTCTTGTGATGTGATGACGACGATGACATCAACAACTCTGTCAAGTATTGCATAGTTTCTTGTTTTATTTTTCTGAGGTAAGAGAGTCAAGCCACCTATCAAATTTTACTAGACTTTGTTGGTGATTTCATCATAGTAAGGAACATTTTTGAAGTTCACTCAATCAACAAGTAGAATTGGAAGTTAAAGTATCAACCACAAGAGGCAACTTTGACGGCATTCAGATTTTGTAAATTGGAGTTCAAAAGTTAACGGTAATCACATTTATTGTTGAAAGCCAACCACTATGACTGATTCAAGCTATCAGGCGCCACAGGAACCAATTTGGTAATTGACACAGAATTCATTATTGAGGAGTACACAATTGGTGATGTTAAAATCACACACACACACACACACACACACACACACACACACACACACACACACACACACACACACAGAGTTTGGCAGGTCGACTAGGGTTGGGTGAGTTGAGGAGGACCAGATGAAGCGAATGGGAGAGTGTTGAGGTTGTGAAGGAATGAGGATATTGTGTGTTGGGCCTGAGTCCAGAGCATGATGATGATGATGATATTGACGAGGTGGTAGCTCATTGCCCATACACCTTACCGACTATATCCTGACACTTAACTACCACTTTGAGGAGAAGATATATAAAAAAAATCTGTGGCAAAAACCTGAGCACATGCATGGTACCCTACATTGCTAACTTTTGTATGGACCATGCAAAGTAAAACTTCCCGTCCTCCCAAAATCACAAACATTTTGTATGGTTCAGGTTCATTGATAATATCTTCAAGATCTGGACAGGACACACTATCCTCATTCCTTCATAACCTTAACACCTCTTTCCCATCTGCTTCACCTAGTCCTCCTCAACTCAAAGCACCACCTTTCTGGATGGAGATCTCTGCCTCTCTCATGGCAGCATCCACATCTTTCTGCATATAAAGCTGACTAACCACCAACATTACCAGGATTTTGACAGCTCTCATCCCTTACACAACAAAAAATTCCTCCTACATAGTTCACTCACCAGTAGACAGAGTATCTGGATCTTCACTGCAGTTGCAACCCCCCCCCCCCCCTTGTGCCCCTCAAACCTAGCCCACAAACCATTTCCCATGCCATACCCTCACATACACTGCACTGCACTAAAACAACTAGCCCTTATCCTTTGCCAGGACTTCATATATCACCATGCCCTGTAATGAGGGACATTCTACACAAGATCCTGCCCACCCTTCCTAAAGTTGTATTCCATCACCCACTCTACACATACAACATCCTAGTCCATCCCTATGCCATTCCCACTCCCAATCTCTTACCACAGAGATCAAATCTCTGAAAAAGACCCAGACGCAAAACCTGCCCAATCTACCCACCCAGCACTTCCTATTTCAGACCAGTGACAAGCTTATCCTAGCCCATCAGAGGCTAGGCAACCCGTGAAAGCAGACATGTCATATAGCAAATATACTGCAACCACTGCACAGCTTTCTCTCAGTATGACAACCTACCATCTATCCATCAGAATGAACAGCTATCACAAAAGTGTGGCCAAAACAAAATAGACCACCCAATAGAACACAATGCAGACGGGCATTACAATCTCAATTTCAATGGCTGCTTCACGACACAGGCCATCTGGATCCTTAGTTTCACAACCAGCTTTTTCTTAACCATGCAGATGGGCGTTACCACTGCAACACTCCTTAGCACCTGGAACCATCCATCATCAATCTCTGTTAATCCACTATTCCCACACTCTCTACCCAATGTTTTCCCCTTCCTCTATCCCATCACCCCTCTCAATTCACCTCTCTCTGTCAATTTCATCGTGCACTGCTTGCCCCCGGCTCTGAAACCCATACATCACATGCCTAGCCCATGAATCTGCCAACCCTCCCTCCCGCATTTCTGGGCAGAACACCAGCTGCTTCCCTCCAAGAGACTAGCTACCCACTCCATCCAACACTACCCTCACACCACCCAAGTCTACCTGTTGAACTGCACTCCTGGCATTGTGCACCCAGACGACAGTTTGTAGGTGTACAGGCATGCAGGCATGTGCGTGTGTATGTGAAAGGGGGGGGGGGGGGGGGGGGGGGGGGGGTTGCTCTTGCTCGGGAAAAGATTACTCCAAAACCTAGAAAGTTTTCTGCCTATTTTGTGTGTACCTGTCAACGATTCAACGCTTGTGCTTGCTGCTTATTAGCTGTGAGTGGTTTCCTTTACTCTTAAAGTATTTTTGGTTTGTGTTATTTAATATGACAATCATACTTCTCTAGTGTGTAATATGCAGACCTTCTGATGTGACATATCAGACAACTAGATATTAACCACTTATTACAGAAATGGCTGGAATCAGCTAGACAAGTGCAATGAATGAGGAGTATCAAGAGCTGCTGGGATTATGTAAATACTCCGTCATTTCCAAGCAGTGTCACCTATTAATTTCTTTATCCAAAACCACTCCCATTCCTCATTCTTCGAGTGAACATGGGGTCCGAGATTGTGGTTTCTGAGCAACAAACTATATGAAAAGGAGAAAATGTGATATCTCTGATCTTCCATGTAGTTGATACTGCTTATCTACTACCATGATCCCATCTCATTTCAGGATCGAAATAGACTAAAAAGTTTATAGAAATCAAACCACTTGCTTGCTTCGAAGGGTTTCCTTTAGATATCTCTACTTTGTCAATGGACAACCCTCAACGGAATGCAAATAATGAGAGGAGTAAAGATAACAATTCACCACAAAGTTGAGGCATCGATTCATCAATAGGTATGTGAAAAATTCTGGAAAGCTTTCAATATTCACATTTCAAGTTAGCTGCGCAATACACGTATACTGGCACAGCAACTTTTCTTGGTCGACTACATGGTACCAGCACTGCAACTCGACTTGTATGAAGGGTTATATTGTATGAAGGGGTAAGAGGAGAAACAAAGTCAGCAGGAGGAGGAAGGATTGGAGGGAAATGTGTCTGGTCACTGAGAAGGAGAGACAGCAAGCACATGGGACAGGAATATGGGCTCTGTGAGCTCACTCTGGTGAAGGCAGCAGGATTTGCAGCAGATGCACAATGACAGACTCCGGAAGAATGAGGCAGACTCTTCAATTCTGTAAGCCTTCTGGCACTTTTCTTTGCTAGCCTCACACTGTATCCTCCACAGTCACTCTCTTCCTCTGTTCTGTATCCCATCCTCCTTCCAGTTCACTCCTCTTCATTTTGCACCACATCCATCTCCTCTGATTTGCACCAGAATAAGCTCACTGGTGCCATGTTCCTGTCTAGGGTGCTTGCAGTGTCTCCTTCCCAGCTGTAAGCCAGCCTTCCCTCGAATTCAGCTTCCCCCCTCACTGCAACTGAGCTGCAGCAGTGCCAGTACAATGCAATTGTATGGACACCATCTGAAAGCTTAGCAACATTTTCAGCCTCATTTATGTGCCTACTTCAATTCAATCATTTCCCCTTTATAAGCATCCACAACCTTTCCCGAAATATACATCCGTACCGTAAAGACTGTAGTCACATCTGGAATCATTTTACATTTCAGCCCATTCAACTCTCTAGCCTCTCCCTTCCCAATACACCTTCCTAATCACCCGGGACAATGACTATAACAAGGAAGCCACCATCACTGTTGCAGCCACTTCCTTCTCCTCCTCCCAATAAAAAAATATCTGTGTATTCCATAGTCAGTCTGCTCTTTAACATTAGCTGGAACTGTAGCAGACTCTTGACCTGAAATGATTTAATACTACCAAATAGCGGCCCCTCCATAGCTAAGCGGCTAAGGTGACAGACATGTATGTGGGGGATGTGGAATCATTTCCTGATATTGTCAGGGATTTTTCCTTGGAGGGAGGAATGGAATGGGGTGCATTCAGCTTCATGATGCTAATTGAGGATCTACTTGATTGAGAGGTAATAGCTCTAAGTTTGGAACATTGACAATGGCGCAGAGAGTGGTGTGCTGACCCCATGGCCCACTATAGCACACCCGATGATGGATGACTGAGGATGACACAGTGGTCAGTCAACTAATAATTGGTCTTCAGGGCCTGACTGCGGGGGTTTCCTTTCCCACCCAATAGTAACACAAGTTTATGTACCAACTAATTCTGCAGATGAAGAGACAGAGTGCATGATGAGATAAAAGAAATTATTCAGATTGTTAATATAGAAAAATTTAATTATAGTGTGTCAACAGAATTAGATAGTAGGGAAATGATAAGAAAAAAAAGCAGCACGTGGATTGGGGAAAAGTAATGGAAGGGGAAGCTGCCTATCAGAATTTTGTACAGAGCACAATCATATCATTGCTAACACTTGGTTTAATAATTGTGAAATGAGGCTGTATGCATGGAAGAGAACTGGAGACGTCAGAAGATTTCAGATCAGCAATATGGTGGTAAGACAGATTTCTAAACCAAATTTTGAACTACAAGGTATCTCCAGGAGCATACGCACATTAATCTTAATTTATTGTTCATGAATTGCAGATTAAAACTGAAGACATTGCAGAAAAATGGAAATTAAAGATATGGTTCCTGGATAAATAAATAGGACCACTGGTTGTTTAAAGTTTCAATGGGCACATTAGGCAATAATTGATTCAAATAGCAGAAATGAATACAACAGAACACAAATGGGTAGCTTTGAGAGGTAAAATAGCAATGTCCACGTAGGATCAAAGAGGCAAAAAGAAAAGGCTCCAGCAGAAATCCCTGGCCAACACACAAGATTTTGTTGGAAGCAGGTGAGACCAAATACGGATGTCTAAAAAATGAGATGTAAAGGAAGTTAAAATGACAATCCAGGAATGGCTAGACAAGAAATGCGAAGCTATAGAAGCAGGCATGGCTGTGGAAAAGGCAGACACCAGCTGCAGGGTAGAATTTTGTACAGAGCACAATTAAACCATCATTAACATGGTTGAATCATCATGAAACATGGCTGTATGCATGGAAGAGGCCTGGAGACACCATAAGGGGAAGGCTGGAAGGTGGAATGAATAAACAGAGAGACTATAGAAAGAAAACAAACTTGAACACAATATTGTGGAAAAGGAGAAGGAAGTACATGAAGATGAGATGGGTAATGTGATAGTGTGAGAAAAATTTGACAGGAGAATGAAAGACCTAAGTGTAAACATCGTTCTAGTTATGAGATGGGCAAAATGCCTTAAGACTTCAAAAAGAATGTGATAATACCAATTTCAAAGAAGGTAGGTGCTGACAGATGTGATTATTACATAACCATTAGTTGATAAGTCCTGGTTGCAAAATACTGGCACAAATTATCTACAGAAGAATGGAAAGACTGGCAGAAGGTGAAGTTGGAGAAGATCAGTTTTAATTCCAGAGAAATGTAAGAATATGCATGACAATGCTGATCCTACGACTTACCTTTGACTGGTTTAAGAAAGGTATACCTATCTTTATAACATTTGTACATTAGATGTCAGGTCCTGGTAATGTTGACCAACGTACACACATGGAAATTCTACAGTTTGCTGCAATGAAATACAGAGAGTGAATCATCCTCTAAGCCTAGTACAAAAACCATACTAAGATCATAAGAGTTGAAGGACATGAAAGGGAATCAGTATTTTAAAAGGGATGGAGACAGATTATAGCTTACCCCAGTGTTATTCACTCTACAAGAGTAAGCCGTGAAGGAAACCAAGGAGAAATTTGGCAAGTGGAATTAAAAGTTATGGGAGAATAAACAAAAATTTTGAAGTCTGCTGGTGGGACTGTAATTCTGCCAGAGACAGAAATGGACAGGTCGGAGCTATTGTACACAACAGATAGTGGCTTCATCAAGGTAAGTTATAAGAAGAGCATCAATAAAAGTAAAACTAGGGTGATGGAATGTAGTCGAATTAAAACAGGTGAGGCTGAGTGTATTATAGTGGGTATTGACACACTAAATGTAGTAGATGAGTCTTGTTATTTGGGCTGCAAAAGAACTGATGATGGCCGAAATAAGAAAGGATATGAAACAAAGACTGACAATTAGAAAACTATTTCTGAAAAAGAAATATATTAACATCTAATAAAATTTAAATGTTGGAATTTTAATGTTAAGTAGTGCATTCTGAAATTATTTGAAGCGTAGCCTTACACATAAGTGAAATAGAAGCTTTTGAAATGTGGTGCTACAGAAGATTATGTGGAGAGATCGGATAACTAATGAAAAGGTACTGAATCTAACAGAGAAGAAAATAAATGAATGGTACCACTTGACTAAAAGACTGAAGTGACTGATACGACATATCCTTAGGCATCAAAGAATCTTCAGTCAGATAGTGGAGGGAAATGTGGGGAGACAAAGGCTGACCACAGTAAATACGTTCAAGAGGATACAGGATGTGATAATTGTACAGGAACAAAGAGCCTCCACATGCACAAACCAAGCAGGAACTAGAAAGATTAACAGAGGTGGGAGTGATAGAAAAAAAACACACTAGCTCATGTGCAATACCACTAGTGATGACTGAGGATGGCGGGGGAGTCCAGAAAAGTACACTTCTGCAGCAGTTTCAAAGTGATAGTAAATGCTCAAGCAGTAATTGATACAGAGCTATTCACCCAGAAGAACTAGTAGCAAAACTGCCAAGTGGTCAGAAGTTTTCATAAGTAGATCTTTCAGATACGTAATTGCACTTTCACTCAATGAAACATCCCAACAGCTGCTTAGTGGTCATCACACCCTACAGATGTACAAATACAAACCATTTGTATATGGCATGGGAAACACCCCCATGGTGTTCCAGCATTTTACAGAGTAGCTCATGCAGAACATTCCATGTTGCATCAAATACCTGGCGGATACTGTGGTCACAAGATCAACTTCTGACGATCAACTCTCAAGACTCAGAAATCTTTCAGATCTTCCAGGATGCAAGTCTAAAACGCTATTTGAAAAATGAAAGTTTTGTTAGTGTTCTACTGAGTACCTAGTGCTCACAATTTCACAGCGAGCAAGTCAGCCAACAGACAGCCATATCACAGCTAACAGTGTTCTACCACAGCTTACGAGCATAGAGGAACTCCAGTCTCATACGGGCAAAACTACTGGCTATAATAAATTCATTCTGTGGGTGGCTAAATTTGCACATCCATTAAATCAATTAGATAAAAAGGTATGCCATTTGTCTGGTTAGCTGAGTCTGAACACTCCTTCCAATTAGTGAAGAAGAGACTCAGCTCAACTCCATGCCTGGCCATCTTTCTGCTGGGAAAACAGCCGACTATAGGTGCTGATGCATTAAAATATGGGCTGGAATCGGTATCTGCCCATCAAAATTCACAAAACTCAGAGCAACCAATAGTGTTCACCTATAAAATGTTAAATACACCACAAAAACCTATTTGCAAATAGAAAAAGAAGCCCTAGACATAATACATGCAATAAAAAAATTTTGTGTTTTTTATATGGCATAGAAATTTCATCTAATCGTGGACCACAAACCATTAAGCTCGTCATTTACCAAATAAAATAACACACAGGCTACAATGTTTGGCTGTTTCTAAGCTGCTAAAACTATGAAATATACTTTTGAGCAATAGCACAGTACAGTACACCAACGCAGACATCCTACCTCATCTTCCAATGGGCACAGATCCACACTTTGACCAAGCAGAAATTATCTTTTTTTATTTTGATGGTGACTCTCAATAAATGGTAGATACCTTCCCAATTATAAGTTCATCCATCACGGATGAGATTGCCACATACCCTGTTTTACAACAGGTGCAGCATTATATCCTCGGGGTTGCCCAAACTACCCCCAAGATAGGAATCAGACACTGTACATCACAATTTTATGCTTCCACACAGATCAATTCTGGTAGATGCTGTGGTACTGTCAACAACAGAACAAACACCCCCCCCCCCCCCCTCCCTCCCGTGGTAGCCCCAACATCTCTACAAAACAACATACTTAGATACTGCATATGGACTTTGGGGGATGTTACGAGCTAAAATGTTCACCCAAACCTACATTTACAGTCCAGGCAAATCGAGCTATTAATTCATGCACATACAAAGTGCGTGGGACAACACGCATCTCTGCAACAATGTTTTTCACCATGACCAACGTCCACAGACATGGCAACATGTCCACCTGGATTTCAGAGGCCCCTTTATGGATGTAAATTTGTTAACCGTTACTGTTGAACATTTGCAACATCCAGACATCGTCACCTGCCATTCCACACAATAGAGAACACTCTACGAAAACTCACAAAGATCTTTTTCATCTTACTTCCTTGCACTCTAGTGACGGATAATGGGCCACAGTTCATGTCTCAAACTTTAAATGGAAGGAAGATTGGGGTTAATGTCCCACTGATGTCGAGGTCATTAGAAATGGAGCACAAGCTTGGATCGTGTCAACGATGGGGAAGGAAATCGGCCGTGCCGTATCAAATCAACCATTCTGGCACTTGCCTGGAGCAAATCACGGAAAACCTAGATCTGGATGGCCGGTTGCCGATATGAACTGTCGTCCTCCCTAATGTGAGTCCAGTGTGCTAACCACTGTGTCACCTCACTTGGTCTCAAACTTTTGTCCACCACATAATAGCACCACCATTTTACCCTCAATGAAACAGAAGTAGAACATCTAGTGTATATATTCAAAAATCAAATTAAAAAATACAGATACGACACTTCAGCAGAGGATGCACTAACACTCCTTCTTAGCACCTAAAATAACAACCCCAATGGGAGACTTGAAGCACAGCCACCAACAGCATACCCTGCTGCACCTATGGATGCTAGTGCCACACCCACCTCATACACCATCATTGCCGAGATTCAAACCAGGTATCCAAGCACAGGCTCACACCTAAGGCTTGCAAGAGTACTGAATCGCCACCGTTATTCATGAGCCATGTGGATGGGGCATCCTCATGCTGCTGGTGGACAACAGGCAGGTGGCCCACCATCAAAACCAGCTATGACTCCTGAGTGTGGGAGCAATTACCAACACCACGCACACCTGCAACACCTCACCATCAGTTAGATCCAAGCACACCAACTTTTCCAGTAATCATCCTGGCCAATGAACACCCTTTGACCCACCATCCTGCTCCGTGCTGGCCAACCCACACAGAGCACTCATCAGCTGATTTTTCCAGCCCTTCACACAACCTTCCTCAGCTGTATTCACAAAGGGCTTTTCACAGGATGTGCAATAACAGGGCCAGTTGAAGCCACCCCCAGAACATTCATAGCTCCACCTTCTGGAAGCCATACATCCATATAGCACCAGCCATGGAGGAACTAACTGCCACCACTGAGTCTCAGCATTTCCTAGCTAGCTGGAGCCTCCTTTTGCGACATCCACTTCTGATCTTTCCACATGGGGAGCTCCTGGCAACACCACACTCAACAGACCTCGATGTCCAAGACACAATGGACATCACATTCCTGGGGGGAAACTCAGCAGCACACAGCATGGCGGCGTTGCTGCCACCATCTAATCATCACCTCCCCGAGGGAGGAAGAATGTGGTAACACATAAATCCACCCATGTTACCACCCTTTGCTGGCCACCGCCGCCGCCACCACCACCACCACCACTACTAAATGAGCCTGCCTCCTCTCCTGTAAAGAGTTAAGACCAATCGAGTCATCATTGCTGCTCTGGGAGATGCCACATCAGTGCTGAACGCCATCTCTGCTTCTGCAGGGCACCCGCACGAGTCACCACTACCAGCTCAGCCATACTTTAGTGAGGCTAATTATGGGGATGGCCATCAGCCACCAGCAGTAGCACAATGATGCAAGGGCACACCAATTGCAAACATAAAACACAGAGTACAGATCACTTAACCCACTCTTGTTTGCATAGTTACCATCATTATTAGTACTCTGCTCTTGAGAACTGAATAATTGTGAACTCAGTTTTTAGCCATGCTATTTCAAATTCGTAGAGGACCTGTGCTGTACTATGAAGTTTTGTGTTGCCATTAAACTGTTTGACTGTTGTGCATACTTTTCTTGAGTGCTTGGTTACCACACAAACCATGTGGGGTGCCAAGGGGGAACTCGTGCACAAAGACCAGAAGGGATAGATGGAGGCTCTCGCACAGAGCCTCCTATTGTATCCTAAATGGTCTACCCATTTTTGCATGATTCCTAGACAATCTGAACTACTGGTTGTGATACAGAGTTGAGTAACATAGACGAATAAGCATCGGACACCTTGTGACCACACGGTTTGACCAGAAGTTGCTCGCATCGGATCCTCAGTGGTGGGAAACAAGCTCCCAGCAGGAGGGTGTCTACAGGGTCCGTCAGAAGACTCAAGTTGCTAATCGCACACCTCTGTGGAGGAAACAGTCTAACAATCTCTATCCTAATGGTGCTACCCCATATAGTCTACTCATTCATAGTCCAAGTGGGATAAAATAAAGACTTAAAAATGTGAAAGTTTCAATGATTTCAGGTAACTAGTTACTGAGGTAAATTTCTGGGTGATGATGCACAATCCCGGGTCAACAAAAGTGCATGAAGCAAGTTTTCGAGAATCTGTGGGACCACATTGATTGGGCTGTTTGCATCATAAATCCTCAAACTGAGAAACCTAGGGCAGCTGGCCATGGCACTTGAGTCGGCATGGTTCCACATTCCTGTCACTACCTTCCAGAACCTCACTGATTCTCTTCCTACACATCTTGCAGCAGTCCACATTACAAAAGTTTGTTTTTCAGGGTTTTGACAAGTGGTCACATTAATGTGACATAAGACAGTGCATTTTTTCAGACCAGTTCCCAGTGGGGAGGGCCTGAATTGGGAATCACAGCTTCCGCAGTGTGTATATCTTGGGCCACTCCTTCGATATCTTTCTATTCACTGGCTTCAAAAGTTGCTTTGGAGGTGAAAGCTTGCCAGTTCTCTTTCCACAGTGACTAATGTGGTGCATATTCCCTTGGTTGGTGGTTTGAGAAAGATTGTGTCATAGAAAAGTGGTCCTGTCATAAAGGTCACCATCAACGTACCACAGTGTCAGAACAAGCATGACATGATCACACTGCAGACTCTAGACTGTTCTATCTATGGCTCAAAATGTTTTTTGGTCTGTACTGAAGTGTGTTACAACCCCTGTGTTAAGCTGACAGACTTCCAGTCCCAGAATTAATTTCTCTATACTTGGTCCCTGCTAGACGTGTTTCGGCGGCACCACAGATAGGGGTTGGCACTTAAGTCCCTTACTAAAATGAAGGGTGGAGACAGCAGTTCCACTAGCTTCACCAACTCGCTATGTGGCATAGATCTGTCTGAGGATAGACAGGAATTACAGACCCCAACTGAAAGGCGGACACAAACAGCAACAACTTCTAATTTAATGTTGAGTGTCACTTGCTCACTGTATGTCAGAGCATATGAGTGTGCAGACACCTCCACATGGACAGATGGCAATGGTAGCTGTTACAGTTCCATTGAAGAACTGTCAGACTGGGATCTGAGAAAGCAGCAAAGGGGAAACAAGATGACAAAATAGTTTGCTGCTGAGTTATGCGCCACCTATTAGTGTGAGTCTTCACTGGCATTCACAGGCTCCACCATGGGGAGAGTGGGGGCTGGATCTTTCGGAGCAGCAGAGTTTAGCTCAACTTTCAATGTTTCCTTGCAGGAGAGCTTCTGTGAAGTTTGGAAAGTAGGAGAAGAGGTACTGGCGGAAGTAAAGCTGTGGGGACGGGGCGTGAGTCGTGCTCAGGTAGCTCAGTTGGTAGAGCACTTGCCTACGAAGGGCAAAGGTCCCGAGTTCGAGTCTCGGTCTGGCACACAGTTTTAATCTGCCAGGAAGTTTCACATCAGCACACACTCCGCTGCAGAGTGAAAATTACATTCTGGAATCTTATAACCTCTTTACAAGATGCTATCCATTCCATTTAACTGCTCTTCCAAATCCTTTGTCATCTGACAGAATTACAATGTTATCGGCAAACCTCAAAGTTTTATTTCTTCTTCCCTAACTTCAATTCTTTCTCAAAATTTTTCTTTGGTTTCTTTTATTGCTTACTCAATGTTCAAAGTGAACAACATCGGGAAATTATATGCCCTTAATTTAATTTAAACTGAGTGAGCAGTTTTTAAAATGTTACAAACTTGGTTAAAATAAATTTATTCACATTTGTCTGAAAGTTACCTACCTCACACGAAAATAATGCGTGGAAAGCTCATACATAGGCAGTTTTTACTACTATTAAGTGGCACCACTAATATGTTTGTCAATTAACACAAATGGTTTTCCCGATAATTTTGAGTTTTTGTACAGTAAGAAATTTTGCTTTGTTTCTTCTATTCCTCTCCCTTGCTTGAAACTAATGTGAACTGCCAGCCATGCCATCCCCTCCCCACCAACAGACAGATCCTAGGTACACTCTTTTTCAAGCACTTGTAATACCTACCACAGTGAACCAAGTTTTTTTTCAGCACCAGTGAAATAAGGTTTATCACTCGCACATTTGTAGAGTGGAGTATTTACCAAATGATCATTATATCCTTACAAATTTGTGGTTATGATCCATGTGATAGAGAGAAGTATTCACTGCTACCTATTGTAGGCATCAACAAAAATTTATATTTTTACTGTTCTGCATATCAGAAACATGTGAAACCATTAGCACGAAATGACGTGTTCTTGTTCTTTGTGTGGACAAATCTGAAGATGTACTTCATAGAAATATGAAGTGTGACCTGCACTGAATATTCTTTAGGAATATGAGATTCGTATCAGGTTGGGATAATACAGGACATTAAATCAATACAAAGATGGGCATCAAGCACCAAATATGATAACAGGTTGTTTTGACTGACAGAAAAGTACGAGAATTGCTAAGAAATATCAAATAATAAATAACAGAGTAAAGATACCTATATACGAGCAGTTGACAGAGCCAAATACACCAACATTCTAGAGACTCTTAATTGTAACTCCTGTAGAGATCTAAAGTAAAAGTACATTCACAACAACTCTACAGAGGAGTATAATCAATCATTTTTATAATGATCCAACCAGCTGTAATGGTAAAAACCTTAACCTACATAGTAGCTTGAAAAGAATTGGACAATGTAGATGCAAGACACAACTTGGTCTGTGAAGTCCCCAGGATTGCTACAGTGTGCATTAAGGAAATGTTACTACAATATATGTTTCACAGTCAACCACTGGTATAAACAATGAAACAATCTACATGTATAGTTTTAGGAAGAATGGTAGAATGTGTCTCAGTACCCCATTTGGAACCTCTATGATGCATTTTTTTGTCACATCAGTTGCACTGCTATGAGATGTGGGCCTCCTTACTTCAGGCATGCTGAATCTTTCATCGCTGAGATGTCACAGCAGCATTCTTTAGATCATTTACATTTC
Source organism: Schistocerca gregaria (assembly GCF_023897955.1). Lineage (NCBI taxonomy): Eukaryota > Metazoa > Arthropoda > Insecta > Orthoptera > Acrididae > Schistocerca > Schistocerca gregaria. The sequence goes on from NC_064931.1 coordinate 680,937,172, forward strand.
ATCAATAGTGTGGCATATAAATCTGATCTTGTTGAATAGCAAATGATCACTGTAGCTAGAGTGTTTCTAACAACCACTAATGTATTATTATCTGTTATTACAGCAATTACCACATGTAGTAGTTTCAGTTAAACAACGAACCACTACGACAAAAACGGCAAAAATTTCAGGCATGGCCATTTTCCCTCACATCTAATAAGGTTTTCAGTGATGCATATACTTGGTTGAAACTGACAACAGTTAATTTTACTTTCCATATACACTGACAGAAATGGCAAGTGTTACACACTGAACATCTTCACCAAATGCAACTAAACTGATACCCCAGTACTTCCATGTCTGTGGGATACGTTAATTAAAAATTCATCCTTTGAAAGCTTATATTCAGCATTATTACTGCAGAAAAATGCCATTCCTACAGATGAAATGTAGCGTCAGTACATGATAGCTATTGGGTGCATCTAATTTTACTGAAATCTTTCAGACAATATGCAGAGGACATGAATGTGCAGCTTGCTGCCATCTTCCACACCTTGAGAAAAGGTGAATAACTGGAATGAGGGACATGAAAGCAATATACGCACAGATCATACAGACAGTTAGCTGTAGTGCAATGACAGTAGAATGAATGATGATGAGTTGGACTCAGAACAACAGTGTGACGACAAGAACAAACACTGGTTGTTCCAGAAGAGGTAACTAAAGAGAAAATTGTAGCACTGTTCAACTGGCTCTGATGAATAGATGGATGACAACAGTTGAATTCTGGGCAGAGGTTACAGATAGTGTGTCACCACAGCATGCAAAGTGTCACCATGAACAGTTGAGAACAGATTACTGGAAACTGGATTGCAGTCTCAGGTTGGCATGCATCTTTTACTATCAATACCATACCAAAGACAAGATAACTGGATGGTGTAGAGCCAGTCACCTGAGACAATGAGTGACATTTTGTGGTGCTCAGTGACAAGTCTCGCTTCTGTTTGTGGTGGTCAGACAATAACGTGTCTGTAGAGGACCTAGTAAAAGGTCACAGAAAGCAGTGATTTTTCAAGACCCCTACTTATACAGCTGTTAAGAATTTGGTGTGGGGCACTATTTGATAAGACAACAAGATTAATTTGGTCATTGTTGAAAGGACGTTGAATGTTCAGCATGATGTGGCAAGAATTTAAAACCTTGTTGTCATACCCTTCATGACCATGGTACCAAATGGCATAATCTAGTAGGAAAGAGGAAAGATGAGGGTTGGATGTCTACTCAACACTGAAATCATTAGAAACAGAGCACACGCTTAGAATGTTTCAGGTATGGCGAAGAAAATCACATGTGCCCTTTCACAGGAACCATCTAGGCATTTGCCTGGAGTGATTTATGGGAAACGCAGTACACCTAAGTCTGGATGGTTGGACACAGATTTGAACCATCATCCTCCTGGATTCAAGTATGAGTCATCTAATACACAAACTCAATTTTTAATGCAGTGTAAACTATATTCTGTTTTGTGTCTTTTTATCTGATTTAAATACTTTTTAGAATTTTCATGTAATTCAATAGTTTTTCTAATAGTTACTACCAATATGACTACTGCTGCTCTTACTACTACTCCTATTGCTGCTGCTGCTGCTGCCCCCGCTGCCGCCGCCGCCGCCACCACCACCACCACCACCACCACCACCACCACCACCACCGCGTACGGACTTCAGAAAGTGAGTTACACATGTCGCCCCATATTAAGACCATAACATGACAGGTGTGGTGCAATGTCAAAAGGGAGCACACATTCCTGATTTCGTGCAGACAATTCTGCTGTGGTACAGATAACAGGTGCATCAGTGTGGGAATGAAATGGCATGGCAACTGCAAACCTACTCCAAAGTTGAAGTATATTTAACAGAACAATTCTTGTGAGCAAAATGTCTAAGTTGCATACAGATTCATTACGAAATTCTGGTGGTATATGAACCAAATAAACCAAATATACTGACAGGTTTCAGATAGATTATATAATGGTACGACAGAGATTTAGGAACCAGGTTTTAAATTGTAAGACATTTCCAGGGGCAGATGTGGACCCTTACCACAATCTGTTGGTTATGACCTGTAGATTAAAACTGAAGAAATGCAAAAAGGTGGGAATTTAAAGAGATGGAACCTGGATAAACTAAAAGAACCAGAGGTTGTACGGAGTTTTAAGGAGAGCATAAGGGAGCAATTGACAGGAATGGGGGAAAGAAATACAATAGAAGAAGAATGGGTAGCTTTGAGGCATGAAGCAGTGAAGGCAGCAGAGGATCAAGTAGGTAAAAAGACATGGGCTAGTAGAAATCCTTGGGTAACAGAAGAAATATTGAATTTAATTGATGAAAGGAGAAAATATAAAAATGCAGTAAATGAAGCAGGCAAAAAGGAATACAAACGTCTCAAAAATGATATCGACAGGAAATGCAAAATGGCTAAGCAGGGATGGCTAGAGGACAAATGTAAGGATGTAGAGGCTTATCTCACTAGGGGTAAGATAGATACTGCCTACAGGAAAATTAAAGAGACCTTTGGAGAAAAGAGGACCACTTGTATGAATATTAAGAGCTCAGATGGAAACCCAGTCCTAACCAAAGATGGGAAAGCAGAAAGGTGGAAGGAGTATACAGAGGGTCTATACAAGGGCGATGTACTTGAGGACAATATTATGGAAATGGAAAAGGATGTAGATGAAGATAAAATGGGAGATACGATACTGCGTGAAGAGTTTGACAGAGCACTTAAAGACCTGAGTCGAAACAAGGCCCCTGGAGTAGACAACATTCCATTGGAACTACTGACGGCCTTGGGAGAGCCAGTCCTGACAAAACTCTACCATCTGGTGAGCAAGATGTACGAGACAGGTGAAATACCCTCAGACCTCAAGAAGAATATAATAATTCCAATCCCAAAGAAAGCAGGTGTTGACAGATGTGAAGATTACCGAACTATCTGTTTAATAAGTCACAGCTGCAAAATACTAACGCGAGTTCTTTACAGACGAATGGAAAAACTAGTAGAAGCCGACCTCGGGGAAGATCAGTTTGGATTCCGCAGAAATGTTGGAACACGTGAGGCAATACTGACCCTACGACTTATCTTAGAAGCTAGATTAAGGAAGGGCAAACCTACGTTTCTAGCATTTGAAGACTTAGAGAAAGCTTTTGACAATGTTGACTGGAATACTCTCTTTCCAATTGTGAAGGTGGCAGGGGTAAAATACAGGGAGCGAAAGGCTATTTACAATTTGTACAGAAACCAGATGGCAGTTATAAGAGTCGAGGGACATGAAAGGGAAGCAGTGGTTGGGAAGGGAGTAAGACAGGGTTGCAGCCTCTCCCGGATGTTATTCAATCTGTATATTGAGCAAGCAGTGAAGGAAACAAAAGAAAAATTCAGAGTAGGTATTAAAGTCCATGGAGAAGAAATAAAAACTTTGAGGTTCGCCGATGACATCGTAATTCTGTCAGAGACAGCAAAGGACTTGGAAGAGCAGTTGAACGGAATGAACATCAACAAAAGCAAAACGAGGATAATGGAATGTAGTCGAATTAAGTCGGGTGATGCTGAGGGTTTTAGATTAGGAAATGAGACACTTAAAGTAGTAAAGGAGTTTTGCTATTTAGGAAGTTAAATAACTGATGGTCGAAGTAGAGAGGATATAAAATGTAGACTGGCAATGGCAAAGAAAGCGTTTCTGAAAAAGAGAAATTTGTTAACATCGAGTATAGATTTAAGTGTCAGGAAGTCATTTCTGAAAGTATTTGTATGGAGTGTAGCCATGTATGGAAGTGAAACATGGACGATAAATAGTTTGGACAAGAAGAGAATAGAAGCTTTTGAAATGTGGTGCTACAGAAGAATGCTGAAGATTAAATGGGTAGATCACATAACTAACGAGGAAGTATTGAATAGGATTGGAGAGAAGAGAAGTTTGTGGCACAACTTGACCAGAAGAAGGGATCCGTTGGTAGGACATGTTCTGAGGCATCAAGGGATCACCAATTTAGTATTGGAGGGCACCGTGGAGGGTAAAAATCGTAGAGGGAGACCAAGAGATGAATACAGTAAGCAGATTCAGAAGGATGTAGGTTGCAGTATGTACAGGGAGATGAAGAAGCTTGCACAGGATAGAGTAGCATGGAGAGCTGCATCAAACCAGTTTCAGGACTGAAGACCATAACAACAACACATGAACCAAATGCCATTTCACATCCAGCCGTAGTGAAACAACAATTTGACCGAGGTCACACATATGCACGTAATGTTGATATGCCACACTGTCCAGTCCTTGCACCAGCTACTTCCATTTTTTCGGCAAACAGAAAGTATATCTGGTAGTAGAATATTCTGACTGTTGATTACTGAGATCTGCTGACTATGTTAAAAAGTTGTATCATGTACCTCTGTCACTTTGAAATGTAGTGAAGCATTCAATAAAAGTTACTCGGCCAGCCATAGTAATGTGCAACTTACTTTTTGGCGTCCTGCACCACAACCACCACCATCGTTGACGTCGTCATTACCATTACCACCACCACAACCACTACCAATTCATTTTAAGAAGAATTTTCTGTCATCCAATGAAGTAAGCAGAGAACTGTATAAGTAGAGGATCTCAATGAATGCCATTAACAAAACAATATTTATGCTTTTCATGAAGTAAAATGTAAAAAAATATAACTATGTCCTAAAGTTCCTTGGACTGAAGGAAGAATTCATTCATTCCTTTACCAAATTCTATGCCACAATGATCGAAGGGTTTAGATCTACAGGGGAAAAAAATCAAAATTCACTCTTCTTTACCTAGAAGAGTCATCCAAAAACAACACTACTTTCAATTTTCAGTGTCCTCCTTTTTGCACAGACTGTATATCTAATCAGCTGGATCTGGAAGAATGCTGAATCTTTAAGTACACAATCTGAACAAAATCTTTCCATAGCCCTCTAACCAGCAACCATACTATCAGTTGTGCCCAGACAGACAGATTTCCCAGGCTGCATCTGTTTCTCTCTGAAGAAAACATTACTCCAAATGTCTCAGAAATATTTCTTTTGATGAACAGAGCAATGCTGCATTGAATCAGTCTCTGCAAAAGGTGACACTTCTCCAAGTCATTCTCAACACTGGTTGTCCACCCCAATGATAACATTTCCTGTATCATCCAGGGTTGTCTTCTTTGTCCACATGATCAGTCAATTCATGAGCAAGATACAAAATGTAAAGCCATATAATCTGTAATGACAGTTCTGTGCACCTACTTTATTGTTTGATTTATTCGCTGCATTATCTGAAATCTCATTTAACACCAATGCTTCAGATTTCCAAAGAGGGAAAACATATTCTTTCTCTTTGCTATTCAACTTGTTTCATCTCAGTTCATCATCTCACACTGCAAAAATTCTGTAACATCTCCCTCACCCCCCTTCAGTCCCACACTACATGGCAAACTTGATTTTAACATACACTGGCCAAATTCTGTCTCACTGTTGTGTAACCAAATCAGCATTACTCAAATTTGTGGTTGCCCTGTCCCTTAGTATTCTCAGAATCTCCCAGTTTGATGCAGATTGTCATCTACAACTTTCATTATTGTTTTTATTTCTTTATTCATTGATTTATTTCCACATTCAACACTCATATTTTTCAATCTTCTTATCCATTTACAATCCCTTCCAAATTTCGTATCTAGTTGTATTCATGGTTAAAACTAAATAGTATTAGACAATATGTTTTTCTTTCCCTGACAAATTTTCATTCTGTAACAAAAAATCTGTTCAATCCCAATTACTCATTCTATCTCATCTGTTATGATACTGGACTCACTGAGCAAGAATAAGAATAAGTTCAAATACCATGCTGCAATCCTGTTTCAAATGACCAAGTGGTTGTCCCATACTTGTTTCCAGAACATAATTTTGTGTCATCAATGACCTACCTCAATTTCTCTCTCTTCTTGCTGATTAACCTGTGCAGTCTTAAATATTATTAGCTCTAGTGCCTGATGGTCTCACATCTTACCACTTGCTATGCTTATATTAAATTTAATGTATCTCCATAACCTGTCATAATTCTTACATGGGATTTTGGCTATCATATCACCCTTTCCAATTTTCCCATATACCCTTTCTGCTACTTCTCTCTCTCTCTCTCTCTCTCTCTCTCTCTCTCTCTCTCTCTCTCTCTCTATTAGGAGTGAAGACAAATCTGTGTATACTTTAATTATGGTTTGTTCTTCAGATCATCATCTAGAAAGTGACAGATATGCAATTTTCTTTCTCATACAAATACATTTTTCCCAAGCTTTTCATAGCAATTTTTTCTAATATAATAACATCAATTATGAGACTTTATGCAACCAAACTTAAATTTTACTATGCTACTGAAAAATCCTGAGAGGAACAAACAGAATGGGTAAAGCCAACTATTCACCACCAAATCCATATAGTTGGGGTGAATAGTGGATTGGCACATAAACAAGAACATCTACACACTAGCTCAGTGTATGAATGTGTGTTCACCAGAGTGCGGGCACACACACACACACACACACACACACACACACACACACACACACACGTCTGACTAGGGTCAAAATGGGAAGGGAAAGGCAAGGGTTAGGTAATGAAGGGATAGCGGGACAGATAATACGAATATGGTGTTGGTGTATTGTATCATAGGTCACATACCTGTGAAAGCAACATCATATATAACTCTGCTGTGATTACTGAACAGTTTTATTTTTATTTTTTTATGAGCTTGGCTACAGAGCTGCTGTGCACCTGTATAAGCAGCCACTGTCAAACTGTAACTATGGGGACATTTGATTACCCATTGCTGGAGCATACTACTGAGCACAATATGGTTAACTTAACAGCTGTTTTCTAATCCATACCATCTAGACCATATTTCCTCCTATATCAACTTCTTCCAATGGTGCAAATGGGAACTGTTCAAAACTTTCTTCAGTATGGTAATCCTCCTGACTCAAATCTCACCTTGTTTGCACCCCTCCCCATTTTTCACTTCAAAAATGTTTACATATAGAGAACTGCACTTACAAGTAAAGTGCCATCAGCATAAAAAAACTACATCTCTAAGTCTTCCATCCACAGCCATAGACACTAGAATTTTGTGAGCCCCTTTAACCTGTTCCATATGCTGGATCTCTGATGAATGCTTGCACGGGCCTGGATCATTTTCATAGGCTGAGGTTCAAATACTTACTTTGGACATATCTCGTTGTTGACCAGTACTACTAGTACTATTTTATTCAATCTCTCATACATGATTTAACATGACATTAATTCCTAGATTAGCCTCTAGTCTAATAATACTGAAACTGAGTGTTGTGAAGATTCATATAATACCTGTTTTCAGCTTGACTCACAAACAATGTGCAGTTCCATTTCATGCACTGACTGCATTTGAGGCCAGTAAATGAAAAATGGATTATTATATTGCTACTACTCTTTGACTTTTAATCATAAAGTTTTTATTACGGTGGATATCAATGTGCACACCCATGGATATTTATATTCTCACAGACTCTTATCTACGAAGTTACTACTGCTGCAAATACCCACAGCTATGCAGACCTGAGTTGTCTGTTTTCTCAGGAAAATATTACTCTAGCACTAACTCCTCTTTTCCATTATGCAGTGTGCTACTACATGTTCATGTTCTTGTTTGCATGCATATCAACACAATAAGAGGTTGGCTGTCTTACTGTTGAACTTCAAGTTTGTTAATATCCAATTCGAAATTAAGTTGTAACAATATCTTCTGATGTTATAAATTAAAAAAAAGTACTGTGGGACCCTTTTGCAAGTAAGAAAGAAAGAAATAATATGAGCCTTCTGACTCAGACATAAAACCTAAACTGTGAATATTTTGATCATTACAAGAGATGGAGAAATGCAGAAAGGCATAAAATTTTCATTATCTTCCATTAACTTTCATTATCTTGCATTAATTGATAATAGTTGCTGCATAAAATGGGTCAGTAATAGCTGTTCAGCTTAAGAATCAGAGTCCAAAAGTGAAAAACTGAAGCAAGTAGAAGGCCCATAGCAAATCGGGAAAATTTACACTGATGATGTTAAAGTTCACTCAACAGTTTCTGCAGGGATACTACAGACACACGGCATGCTAGATATTAAAACATATAAAACAATATAAATATTTACTGCTCTACATAGCTGGTTAATAAGCAAAGTACATATATGAGTGTTGTATAAATACACAATTCATATATGTTGCAATGCGAAATGTAAAATTACACACCAATCATTTTGTGCCTTGCATACAACTGTTTGTAAGGTAAACATTTAATTGATCCACAACAGGAAATGAGCATACTGTATCTCCAGCAAAAATCTGTCAACTGAACTTTCACCATATGTATATCCACATGCAGCAGACCCTTTCGAAAAACTTAATGAAGATTTGAGTGGCAAGAAAATATGGACATTTTAAATGATAAATGTATTGCTTTCTTACAGACATTCGTTAGTTTCTTTGAAAGCTGTTTCCATTAAGGCACCGAAGGCACAATCCCAGTATCCATAAGCAACCATTATGGATAACCTGCAGAAGAAAGTGACAGCTGTATCAGAATTCCAAGTATAACCACAGTCCATCCATAAAAGCATACAACAAAAATTGCTGCATTGTTGTTAGAAATGTTACTAGAGAGATTAGGGGTAAGCATTATGCTACCAGATATGGCAAAACACTGACTAAAACTGAAGCAATACGATATTTTGCAAAAGTAGTTTCTGGGCAGCAATACAAGGCTCCAGATGAAGAAGACACATGAGAATGTTAAATAAGCACAGATATATGCAAATATTTGTCATACTTCCTGAGCTGCATGCCATTTCTGTACATAAATAATAAAATCTTTACAGTAGACGCCTTCCTGAGGCAACCAAATGCGCAGAATCAACATGAAATTAGCAGGATGGATAACAAAGGAATTATTACGTCAACGATAAGCAAAGACTTGGGTTTTTGTTCACTTAGTCAATGCAATAATGAAGATTCTTTAGCCACACATTCAGCAATGCACTTTGCAATTTATTTAGAATATTTTTCCAGAATTTTAACTAACATGCAGAAAACAATGGTCTACATAGAATTTATAAAAGAAGGGTGTAAAATATGACACATATGACTATAGGAGGAGATAATTATTTGGATTCTGTTCAAAATGACAACAGCACTGCACAATGCACTGACAAGCACGAGGGGGTGGGGGAGAAAGGATGGCTAACACACCTTTAACAATTTTCTTAATAAACAAGCAAGGGAGAGTCTAGCAATTCATGCTACAGAAATACTGAGTAAAGTAGACTCTCTAGTCTGTGTGAGTGTTTAATGGAAATGTTGAACAAAGATCATCCAAAGGGCAATAGCAGTAGAGAGGTAGAGAGAGAGAGAGAGAGAGAGAGAGAGAGAGAGAGAGAGAGAGAGGAGAGAGAGAGATAGAGAGAGAAATTTCTGTGGGCAGTGAACTTACAAAATTTTAAAAATAAATTGTTAGTGAGGGTCTGTAGAAGTTTTTTAACCATCTACACACAAATGATAAACTAAACATGCAGCTAAGATTAGAGTAATTGTAACATACACACAATATGAGGAGCATTCAAGTTGCTACATTTTATTCTTACAATAATAAGTATCCTCTGTAATGCATTTTACCAGATAGCTGCAAACAACAGTTGCAGAAAGAGAGACAGGCATTGTCTTTACGATTAAAACCCCTACTCCACAGATGACTGTGCACTGAACTGAACATTTTTACACATAACTGTACACTAAACTAGACTCAAATCAAGGCCTGTGCACTTCATAGCTGTGATCCACTTAGCCACAGAAGGATATTTCACTCCACAGCTTCACGTACACTGAAACAAATATTCCTGAGCACAAAACTTGAGAGTGAGATTCGGACTTGGTATTGGAACGTAAGATTACCACAAGCAGTATTGGACCTCAAAGAAAAATAAAGCACCATTGTTTAAACCTCAGCATCAATATATTTCCAGTAAATGTCTCAGACTTAAAAATTACTTTATGTGGACTTGATCACAACTGTGGTCTTTAATATTTACATCAAACTAATACAAATACTTGGGTGTAACACTCTGAAGGCACAAGAAATGGAATGATCACATGGACTCAGTCACATGTAAAGTAGGGGTGTAGACTTGTGTTTATTGGCAGAATACTGGGGAAATGCAGTCAGTCTACAAAAGAGTTTGCTTAAAAATCACTTCTGTGACCAATTCCAGAATATTGCTCAAGTGTGTGGGACCCAAATCATATAGGACTAACAGGGAGTATTGAACATATACACAGAAGGGCAGAATGAATGGTCACAGGTTTGTTTGAACCTTGAGGGAGTGTCACAAGAGATGCTGAAGAAACTGAACTGGCAAGCCAAAACCTACCTATAAGGTTTCCACAACCAGCTTCAAATGATAACTCTAGGAATGTACTACAATCCCTATGTATCACACACACATAGGGATCATGAGGACAAGATTAGATTAATTACAGCACTCCCTCCATACATGAATGGAACAGGAAGAACCCTTAAAAGTGGTACAATGAACATCCGTTTGCCACACACTCCACATTGGTTTGCAGAGCACAGACATAGATGCAGAAAGAAATTGACTTAACAAAACACAAATGGAATTACTTGGAACAACTGTGTAATCAGAGATGACAGGGACATTAAATTGATTGTAAATGAAAAATCGCTTGTAAATCACTCACACACACAAACATTACAGAGCTTGTCTGTCTTCACCATCAAAACAGTGTCTGAAATCATAACATAAAAACAAATGTTTATATTCCTTTCACTATGTGCACAACACAGAATTAAGGGAAAGTCAAAGCACTTACAGCTCTAATCTCAGGTCAAAGAAAATGTGGTTCTGAAATGAGTATAAAAGCATACCACAATTAATTTATTTTATTTACCACCTCAAATCTCCATTCAGAAAGTCATGCCATACTCTGCAGCTTATTTTTAATATGCTTTTGAAAAAAGAAAAAAACTCTAGGGCATACCAACCTGATGTTTCCAGTTGTTCGTGTTTGCAGATCCTTTCTTTTGAGGCAAATACTAAGGTTTTCTTTCTGATTTCTGTTTAACCGCATTCTAATACAGACATACAGTATCAGAGTAGGGACATCAAGCACAGATTCAGATGACAAATCATACAATATATAAAAGCAAAATGCACATTAGAACTATCGCGTGAATCTGAAGTACATGAAAACTAAGCTCCTTTGTGGAACACTGTGTTGATTTCACAGAGATACACCTTATATCAGCTTCCAACACTCTACGGCCTCTATAGTAAGTCTTATAGTACTGCAAAAATTGGATGTCACAGTAATAAGCAGCTTGTCTGATGGGTATCAAATGATGTCATATCATTTGTTGCATCCATAGTTTAGAATAAAGCTGTAAAGTCTATAGAGGTCAGAGTACACACCTTGGGAAAAAATTCAAATTGATGTTATGGCAGATAAAATAGTTTCTGGTTTACAACAGTTTATGCAGTTTTTACACCTTGTCATAGTAACTATCTTTCACACCTGAGAGATAATGAAAACACCTCTACAAAGACAAGTATCAGTGAACTGCATGTGATGGAGATACGAACATGGTATCTATGAGAAAACCCTCACAATTGTGTTTCACAAAACAGGAAGCTCAAAATGGTTCAGAGGCACTCAAGCAAAACAGACCAGTAATATGGTCCAAAGGGTTATGATCTATTTGTACAGTGATGATGCAAGTAACTAGTGAACTGTAGGTCCAACAAATCCTAACTTTTCTGTTAGTAGTCATAGTAGCCACATTGCTCTTTTTTTAAAATAAAAAAAACCTCACATATTACTGCAGCTGAGCTATGCAATGAAACACTATCTTGTCATTTAACCAACATCATCACATAGATCTTCCCACTTGCCGAAAGATAACCACATTAATTGAAATTACCAATACTATGTTGACTCTGACCCATGACATAATGAAGTTGATACATACACAAACGGAAAGAACAGAACACAGAAAAAATATTTACATATATTTTTTCTACATCTACATACATATTTCGCAATCCACTGTATGGTGCATAGTGGAGGGTACTTTGTACCAATACTAACAGTTTCCTTTCCTGTTCTAATCACAAATGAAGCAAGGGAAAAATGAAAGTCTATAATGCATGTTGGCGGCAGTAGAATCATTATGCGGTCAGCCTCAAATGCTGATTCTCCCTTGTCTCTGATGAACATTAGCCATTGAGCGTATCATACTGGGTTCTACTACTTCAGAAGTTTTCAAGCCACTCTCAGATCTGGCAACCTATGCCATACACTCGTACTTTCCTTCGCTAAGAGCCTGCAGTGGGACATCGTATTAGTTGGCTGGTTGACCGATTTGGGGGAGGGGACAAAACAGCGAGGTCATCAGTCCCATCGGATTAGGGAAGGTAGTTGGCCATGCCTTTTCAAAGGAACCATCCCAGCATATGCTCGAAGCCATTTATGGAAATCACAGAAAACCTAAATCAGGATGGCCAGACGCAGGTTTGAACCATCGTCGGCCAGAATGCAAATCCAGTGTGCTATCCACTGAGCCACCTGCTTAGTGGGACATCATGTTAAATGCTTTCAGGACATCAAGGAATATAGAATCTGTGATGTTTAAAGCTTTCGCGGCATACTGATTGTCCCATAAAAACACGGGAGAACTGCCTGAAGATGGCAAGAAGACTCTGTGCTGAAATATTGTAGCAGTACATTACTGATATCCGGCAGTTCTCCGGTCTTTTTATGGAACAATATGGAATCTGCTTGTTGCCCTTCATCCGTGGTTTGCTGGATGTCATTCAAGAAAAGGACAATCCCAGTTTTGCTGGAGTGACTCTTTCTAAATCCATGCTGATTTGTGGATAGAAGCTTTTGTCTCAAGGAAATTTATTACATTTGATCTGAGAATATTTTCAAGAATTCTGCAAAAAAACTAATGTGAAGGATATTGGCCTGTAGTTTTGTGGGTCCGTTCTTTTAGTCTTCTTATAAATGTGAGTCACCTACAATTTTTTCCAGTCGCTTGGGACTTTGCACTGGGGAAAATTTAGAGGGCTCAGTAAGGGGCCAATGCCACAGCACCCCATCCGTAAAACGGGAATGTTGTTCCACCCGGACCTGGCAACTAATTTGTTTTCAACTTTTTCAGTTGCTTCTCCAGGCCAGGTATGCCTATTACTGCATACTCTGCACAGGTGCCTGTGCGAAAGTCAATTGACAGTATGTTTGGATGATCCTCCTGCATGAATGATTTCTAAAACTTGAAATTTAAAACTTCAACTTTCCTTTTGCTATCTTCTATTGCCATAAAAGACTGGGCAACAAGTGACTAGACAAAATCCCTCAACCCCCTTAGTGATTACATCTATGACCAGAATTTTCTCTGGTTCTCAGCTAGATCTTTCACTAAGATACGACAATGGAAACAGTTGTATGCTTCGTGCATTTATCTTGTTACAGACACATGAATTTCTACTAAGTTTTGCCTGATGAAGTTAGTGCTTTCTTTTTTAACTGAAGAGTGCAATAATATCTGTTTCCTCAACATTTTCCCAATGTTGTTATTAAACCACAATGGACCTTCTCTGTCTTTCATCCATTTACTCGGTACAGAACCTATCCATGGGGCAATTCAGTTAGTCAGTCAGTTTAAACTTTGCCAATAGTTCCTCATTGTCTAAATTAGATGCTAATGACTGCTTGTCTGGTCTTTCTAGCATAAATACTTTCCTAGCCTTCATGACAGATTTATTAATTTTAGTAACTATCATTGCTATGACGACATCATGATCACTACTAACCCCTGTCTCTATACTGACAGTCAGGAGATAAGGCCTGTTTGTAGCTATGAGGTATAAAATATTTCCAATGTGTATAGGTTTTCAAAAATTGCTTTCAAAAATAATTTGCAAAACTGTCTGTCTGTAGGAATGTAGATTGTGGTAAGACACTGATTTGTGGCATAGCCCAATGTCTATGTTAAGTTAAAGTGTTGGATTTTGGGTGAGAGTTGGTGAAGGGAAATCAAGTTAAAGTAGTCCTATACACAGGGAATGTACAAAGGAGAGCAGATGCAGGAATCCTGCACTGCCATTCTAGGCAAGGTCATAGTAGAGGTGGTTTGCCATTGCCTTCTGACCTGATATGAAGCGTCAAGTAAGTGTATAGCTGTGTTGTGTGAATGTCTGTGAGGACTGCTCATTGAGTACGTGTTAGTATAGGTGAACAGAAGGGAGAGGGTGAAATCTGGTGCCACTACGTAGTCAATTCCTCTCAAACAACACCAAGGGAGAAGCAAATCTTAACATTCCCATATGACAGATGTTCCATCATCAGAAATGTCACATGCCTTCACTTCATGAGAAAGTGAACTAGCCAAAATTTTCTGCTGCTTTGGACACTATGATACAGAACATCAAGCCAGTTCCTGAAGCATATGACAAGTTCATGGATGCTGTCTGAGAAGAGTTCCTGTAAATGTGTTCCTCAATGGTGTCACACTAATTACACTGAATGTTTGAATCCAGATGTAATATTACATCTAGAAGACTACTACAGACTATTCCAACAGAACCCAGTGGTTGAAAAAACCATCACAGCAGTATGCACCCAAACAATAACCTCTTCAAAAAGAGTTGAGGAAAATTAATGGGAGAACAAATAAAGCAGAAGAAATAATAAACTTTGGTGTGGTCAGAAACGCATGGTTGATACAACTTTTATTAACTGCTTAAGGAGGTCCAATATTCCGAATTATGGAAGAAAGAATGCATGATACCTGTTCTAAGGCCTGGACAACACAGTGGGCACACCAAGACCTATAGATCAATATTTCTCAAGTGTCAGTTATACACAAAGAATGCCACTCAACCAACTCATTCAGGCTGTTTAACAACAGCTCATCCAACAACAACGTGTCAAACCAGGCAAGAAAGCTATCGCACATATCTTCAGCCTAACTTAATATGCTGGATAAGGTTCTGTGAACAGACACACCACAGGAGTAAACTTCATTGACCTTAGTGCTGCATAAGATACCATTAACTATCAGATTAAAATACACTTACAATGTTGGTGGCTCTTCTGCTGAATGCTGCTGTTGGAAACTTATTTCCATTGCTCATAACCAATTGGGTGATAGTATACAGTAGCTAATGAGAAACTCTGAATCTAATGATTTGTTTTGGAGTAAGATACGAATTCATTACTTTTTTATGCTGATAGTGCAAAACTGATAATTATTGATCCAGCTATGGTTGGTTGAATGGTTTAAAAGGGGGCGGGGGGGGGGGGGGGGGGGACAAAACTGTTAGGTCGTCAGTCCCTCACTCCAATTAAAATAATTCCATGAGGGTGGGAGTAAAATAATCGAGACATAGAAAACACAGCTGGAAGAAAGGAGAAAACCACAAGAATGACAGAAGGATAACAAACACTAAAATGGACAAAACTGGACAAGAAAACCACAGAGACACACAAGAAACATGTAGATGAGATCAAAACAAGAGAGCAGATTACAATGGCTGGCTGACCATGATAATAAAAAGGAGAAGCCAGCCACTCCGCAACACATTAAAACCTCCACCCCAAAAGCACTAGGGTGAACAACACAGAGGGACAAAGGACATGCTCTAAAACTTAGATCAAATGATAAAACCCAACCGCACGAATAAAATGTAAAACTAAAGCTGCTGTTGAGGCATTGGTGCCCAGCACTGGAGGTAGGGTGCTGGGATAGTTAAAAGTCCGCTGCAGGCCTGCTAAAAGTGGACAGTCCAGCAAGAGGTGGCCGACCATCATTTGTGAGCCACAGCGACACCGAGGTGGGTCCTTGGAACGGAGGAGGTAACAAAGCGTTAGCCATGTATGGCCAAGGCGGAGCCGGCAGGTGACAACTGATTCCCTGTGAGTCTCCTTAATGACATGCAGTTTGTTGTGCATGCTGTTATGCCATTCCATCTCCCAAAGCCGAAAAACCCTGCAGTGTAAGACAGAATGCAGGTCACTTTCAGAGATGCGCATCTCCCGAAGTGGTTTCCACGTAGCCTGTTCGACCAGCCTGTCGGCAAGTTTGTTGCAAGGGATTCCAACGGGTCCTGGGGTCCACACAAACATCACTGAACGACAGGACTGTTCTGGGGCATAGATGGGTTCCTGAATCGGCACTACCAAAGGACAGCGAGGGTAACACTGGTTGATAACTTGTAGGCTGCTCAAGGAATCAGTACACAGGAGAAATTACTTGCCAGGGCATGAGCAGATGTGCTCAAGAGCACAAGATATGGCCGCCAGCTCTGCAGTGAAAACACTGCAGCCATCTGGCAAGGAGTGTTGTTCAATATGTCCTCCAGGAACATACGCAAAGCCTTCTATGGGAGGCACTACCTTGGACACAGAACGTGTGCAGCGACAGGCAGTTTTGGATAAAAATCAGGAGCAGGCCCTGGAGATACCACTCATACAATGTGGCAAGGATATGATGTCACCAGGTCGTGTCATATGCTTTATGTACAACAAAAAAGATGGCGACCAAATGTTGGCATCAGGAAAAGGCTGTTCGGATGGCAGACTCGAGGGACACAAGATTATCAGTGGTAGAGCGACCCTGCTGTAAGCCGCCCTGACATGGAGGCAGTAGGCCACGTGACTCCAGGACCCAACCTAATCGCCAACACACCATACATTCCAGCAGCTTAGAAAGAAAGTTGGTGAGGCTGATGGGCTGGTAGCTATCCACAAGCGGGTTTTGACCAGGTTTGAGCACCAGAACGATGGTGCTCTCCCATCACTGCGAAGGAAAGACGCCATCGCACCAGATCCAGTGAAAGATGACTAGGGGATGTTGCTTGTTGTCAGACAAGAGATGTTTAATCATCTGACTGTGGATCCGATTCGGCCCAGGTGCTGTGTTAGAGCAATGTGCAAGGGCACTGAGGAACTCCCACTCTGTAAATGGGACGTTATGGGATTCACTGTGATGGGTAGTGAACAAGAGGACTTTCCTTTCCATCAGCCGTGTGACAGTGTGAAAGGCTACGGGGGGAGGGGGGGGGGGGGGTAGTTCTCCGACAGAGGCTCAAGCATAATGCTCCAACGTAGAACCTCGAGCATAACGCTTAGCAAAGTGCTCGGTAATTACATTTGCATCGGTAGATATCTTGCAATTAATGTTAATGCCAGGGACACCTGGTGGGGTCTGTTACCCAAAAAGACGTCTGATTTTTGTCCAAACTTGAGAAGGTAATGTATGGCACCCAATGGTCAACACGTACCTCTCCCAACACTTCTATTTCTTTCATTTTATAAGCTGGCCAACACAGGCACAGAGCCACTTAAAGGTTATTAGGTGCTCTAGGGAAGGGTGGTGCTTATGTCGCTGTAGAGCTCGCCAACGCTCTTCAATTGCCTCAGCGACTTCCAGCGACCACCAAGGGACTGTCTTTTACCAGGGGCACCCCAAAGAATGAGGGATCTCGTTTTCCACAACAGAAACAATCGTTGTAGTGACCTGCTCAATGTCAACATTGATGGCACCATGTAGGGGAGCTTCAGCAGTGACAGTAGAGGTGAAGTCTGCCATGTTTAAAGCCCATTTGAGTAGGTGTCCATGGGCATGACACCAGAGGAGTAACAGGAAGATGAGAAAGTGGTCACTACCACACAGGTCGTCATGTGCCCTCCAGTGGATAGATGGGAGTTGGCCATGACTGCAAACTGAGAGATCAATGGCCAAATATGTGCCATGTGCCACACTGAAATGTGTGGGGGCACTTGAATTTAAGAGGCAGAGGTCGAGTTGTGACACTAAATTTTCAACCTCCCTACCTCGCCCAGTAAGTATGGCGGCGTCCCACAAGGGGTTATGCGCATTAAAATCTCCAAAAAGTAGGAAAGGTTTAGGGAGTTTATCAATCAGTGCAGCCAATACATTCACAGGTACTGCACCATCTGGAGGAAGATATACATTGCAGACAGTTACTTACTGTGTCGTCCTTATCCTGACAGCAACAGCTTCAGGAAGGGTTTCAAGGGGCACAAGTTTACTACATACTGAGTTCACGACAGACGCAAAATCTACGTGACACTCGATTATAGTCACTACGGTTCCTGTAATATCCCTTATAGCCGTGGAGGGCAGGGCTCTGCATTGCTGGGAACCAGGTTTCATGGAGGGCAGTACAGAAAGCATGTGTAAAGCACAATCCTGACAGGTGATGCTGGAAGTACAGCAAGAAGAGATATGACCGAACTTCCAGCACTTAAAGCACCACATCAGGGGAGGGATATAGGGCTTTACATCACAGTAGTAGACCATCACCTTGACCTTCTTGGGTAATGTGTCACCCTCAAAGGACAGGATGAAGGCACCAGTGGCAACCTGATTATCCCTTGGACCCCAGTGGACACGCCGGACAAAATGGACACCTCAATGCTCAAAATTGACACACAGCTCGTTGTCAGACTGAAAAAGAAAGTCCCTGTGAAATATGATACCCTGGACCATATTCAGGCTCTTAGGGGGTGTGACGGAAACAAAAAAACATCCCCCAGCTTGTCACAGGTGAGTAGTGCCCATGACTGGGCAGAGGATGCTGTTTTGATCAAGACCGACCCTGACCACATTTTAGACAAACCCTCCACCTCCCCAAACTTGTCCTCTAAATGCTCAACAAAAAACTGAGGTTTCATTGACAAGAAAGATTCTCCATCAACTCTCGCACATACAAGGTACCAGGGTGAATAAGCTTCATTGCCATCCTTAGCCTGGCATTCCTCCCATCATGATGTGGGCCGAGGGGGGGAGGATGATTTGGGATCGTACTTCTTAACACTGAAGTTAGACATTGACTGCTTAGAGATTGCTGGTGTTTCACCACCAGCAAGAGATGACATACTAACTTCATGGTGTGTCATCCGCCCTGATGCCACCCACTCCGACCAGTGGCCCTCCCCACGGGCACCATTCAGCAGCAGCAAAGACCACCTGGCAGAAAGGGCATTGTCAGGAGTCCCAATGCCCCAGGGTGATGGGCATCTACTCCTTGGCATATGTGGGAAGTTAAAGGCACAGACATCAGCAGAGCGATCCATGTGTGGTCAGGGGCTACAACCACCAGAGTTCATGACGGGCCCACCACAATGGACTGGCTACCGTGCTGGATATCAGGCGCAAATGAGCTAAGAAGTCCATTATCGTCGACAGCGTAGAAAGCAACACTGCACAGAGGATGGAGGAAAATGCACCCAGGAGGGTGACCTCGCCCAACAGCTGAAGAATGAGCGGAAGTGCAGATCCACGTCAACGAAAAATGCGAGAGGTCTCAGCGCTCGATGTACATGATGCACCATGTAAGGTGCCCTTCCCCAATTGGCCTGCTCTTCGGGAAAATTTTGAAAAATGGAGGTCAAACCCTACAGGGGACCATCACATAAAAGTCGATACATGAGAGACTCCTTTTAGTCGCCTCTTACGACAAGCATGAATACCTCGGGCCTATTTAACCCCCCGGACCCGCAAGGGGAGGGGGGGAGGGGGGGGTCCAGCTATTACAGTTTATAAAGTTGCTTACTGGTTTTCATAGATATTTCTTATATTGTATATTTCTTGCAATATGACAGGATTTACTGGGATATTATTCTGTATTCCAATGTTATAGTTTGGTTCTGAGTTGGTGAAGCTAATGAATGTCTCTGCAGGAACATTGGCTGTGGTAATGGACCGATCTTTAGAGAAGCCCAAACACCATTCCGAAAACTAAGTGGGTTATTTTTGAAATTTCCCAGTTCTTGAGATTGTGGTTATGCATGAACCTAAGAGTAAAGTTTAACTTTTATGGAATATTCTGTTTTATATGACAACATTAAACACAATATATTCCATTATGATGCTATGTAAGTTCATATACTCCACATCGTGACAATGTTTATCAATCACTACTTCCTCACTAGTTCTGCCATCTTGTCTAATCAGTCGACTCATCATTCATCATGTTCCACTTCTCATCAGTCACCACACAAACAGTTACCAGCTGCAGCATGAAAGAGAAAAGCTGCCAACATCGGCAGTGTGCTTTTACCAACCATCATATACTCTTACAAAAAGTATTTGCTCTCATCAAGGATCCAAAATTTACCACGTTGATACCAATAGTGTTGCAGAATCGTAGGTCCCTTGTACAATTTTCATGGGCAACAAAGTGGAGAACACGGGAAAATAGTCTGCCTCAAGGAAGTGTGTTGGTCCCTTTGTTGTGTAATATTTATACAAATTTTCAGCCACTTCCTTACAACACACCAAATTTTATCTGTGGCAACGACCTCGCCCTGGCTTCCCAAAGTGAAACATCTGAACAAATAAAAGCCCACCCCTGATGGTACTCTGAAACAACTAGGCACATACTATAAGGCTAAGCACCTACAGCTAAAACCCTCAAAAACTCTTTTCTGTGATTTCCATCTCAAGAACAGCAAGGCCTAAACAAAATTGACTGTGTCTTTGAAGAGGATCCATTGGAACATGGCTTTGCTCCAAGTACTAAGGGCTAACACTGGACTACTCTCTCACCTCCAGACAACAAACATACAACCAGTGCTTGGATCTTGATAAAGCTAAGAAGCACAGACTGGGGAGTTAAGCCACAAGTTTTTACAACCACGGCTTTGGCACTGAGCTATTCTGCAGGAGAATATGTCTCCCCTGTTTGGTATAAATCATCTCATGCCAAAACTGTGGACCCTCCTCTTAATGAAGCTTGCAGGTCAATTACAAGGTGCTTAAACCCAACCACTTTTGAGAAGATTTACTGTCTTGCCCAGTATTGCACCACCAAATATTCCATCAAGAATTTTCTGTCAATCAAAAATGCTGAGAATGTTGAAGCTCACTCGCTGTTTCGCCATAAACTACTTCAGTCTAGGATTAACTTGAGACGTAGTTTCGTTTGAACAGTGAAACCTTTATCTCCAACAGACAACGAAAACCATTTTTTAAGGAAATCCATACAAGACTCACAACAACTTGTATGATGTTTGGAGGACCCTTAATTGGGTAAGAATTGGGGTTTCATACCAGATGACACAAAGGGTCCCGGGTTCGATTCCCAGCCAGGTTGAGGATTTTCTCTGCCCAGGGACTGGGTGTTTGTGTTTTCGTCGTCGTCGTCGTCATCATCATCATTCGTGACAGTGGCTAAATTGGACTGTGTAAAGAAATTGGACAGTGTGAAAAATTGGGACTTCGTATGGGCAGTATACATGTGATGTGTAACGACAGCAAAAGGAACCTGTGACCACTGAAGGCAGTGTCACAAGTTCCTCCAAAAATCGTAACGCAACACACACACAAATGTAATACTTACTTATGTAAATCCACCCGATGATGGAGGTTTAAACCTTCGAAACGCGTCGTGGAAATAAATAAAACGGTGACTGGTAACAGTGAACTTGTTGTTTCATTTAATGTCAGTAACAGTCATGGTAAAGCCTAACCTAAAAATGTTCGCATTTAAAGACAACCAGTCCTGCTGGAAATTCTCCTTGTATAAGGCAAAAAGGCCATAGACTTTAGTGTCACCAACATCTGATCCATCTTTCACTATAACCATTCTGATGAAAGGTGACCTCAAGGTGGGCTAACTCAGCTGACAAACTCTTGGGGTCTGAGATGACGTGGGCCCTGTGAACCAAGATATGAAGTACCCCATCAGGCTGAGCCAGATGGTGAGATATAGCACCTTGTAGATACAAGTCAATGTGAGTAGGTTTCCTTTGAATGGCATGTCGCCACATACCACCAAGCCTTTCTTCTGACCAACACATTAAGGAAGGGAATGCAGCTATTTTTTCCCTCCTCCATCGTGAAATACTCAAGGGCACTGAATTCAGGTGTTCTAAAACATTCTTCAAATTCTCACTGTCATGATGCCAAACAACAAAAGTATCACCTACATACAGGGTGTTTCAAAAATGACCGGTATATTTGAAACGGCAATACAAACTAAACGAGCAGCGATAGAAATACACCGTTTGTTGCAATATGCTTGGGACAACTGTACATTTTCAGGCAGACAAACTTTCGAAATTACAGTAGTTACAATTGTCAACAACAGATGGTGCTGCGGTCTGGGAAACTCTATAGTACGATATTTTCCACATATCCACCATGCGCAGCAATAATATGGCGTAGTCTCTGAATGAAATTACCCGAAACCTTTGACAAAGTGTCTGGCGGAATGGCTTCACATGCAGATGAGATGTACTGCTTCAGCTGTTCAATTGTTTCTGGATTCTGGCGGTACACCTGGTCTTTCAAGTGTCCCCACAGAAAGAAGTCACAGGGGTTCATGTCTGGCGAATAGGGAGGCTAATCCACGCTGCCTCCTGTATATTTCGGATAGCCCAAAGCAATCACACCATCATCGAAATATTAATTCAGGAAATTAAAGACGTCGACTGTGCGATGTGGCCGGGCACCATCTTGCATAAACCACGAGGTGTTCGCAGTGTCGTCTAAGGCAGTTTGTACCGCCACAAATTCACGAAGAATGTCCAGATAGCGTGATGCAGTAATCGTTTCGGATCTGAAAAATGGGCCAACGATTCCTTTGGAAGAAATGGCGGCCCAGACCAGTACTTTTTGAGGATGCAGGGACGATGGGACTGCAACATGGGGCTTTTCGGTTCCCCAAATGCGCCAGTTCTGTTTATTGACGAAGCCGTCCAGGTAAAAATAAGCTTCGTCAGTAAACCAAATGCTGCCCACATGCATATCGCCGTCATCAATCCTGTGCACTATATCGTTAGCGAATGTCTCTCGTGCAACAATGGTAGCGGCGCCGAGGGGTTGCCGCATTTGAATTTTGTATGGATAGAGGTGTAAACTGTGGCGCATGAGATGATACGTGGACGTTGGCATCATTTGGACCGCAGCTGCAACACGTCGAACGGAAACACGAGGCCGTTGTTGGATCACCTGCTGCACTAGTTGCGCATTGCCCTCTGTGGTTGCCGTACGCGGTCGCCCTACCTTTCCATTCCAGCACGTTCATCCGTCACGTTCCCAGTCCGTTGAAATTTTTCAAACAGATCCTTTATTGTATCGCTTTTCGGTCCTTTGGTTACATTAAACCTCCGTTGAAAACTTCTTCTTGTTGCAACAACACTGTGTTCCAGGAGGTGGAATTCCAACACCAGAAAAATCCTCTGTTCTAAGGAATAAACCATGTTGTCCACATCAAACTTGCACATTGTGAACAGCGCACGCTTACAGCAGAAAGACCACGTACAGAATGGCGCACCCACAGACTGTGTTGTCTTCTATATCTTTCACATCACTTGCAGCGCCATCTGTTGTTGAAAATTGTAACTACTGTAATTTTGAAAGTTTGTCCGCCTGAAAATGTACTGTTGTCCCAAGCATATTGCAACAAACGGTGTATTTCTATCGCTGCTCGTTTAGTTTTTATTGCCATTTCAAATATACCGGTCATTTTTGAAGCACCCTGTATCTAAAAGATCATGCAGATTTCAAAGTTTCCGACTCCAAGACACGTTCCTCAAAGTCTTCCATAAACAAATTGCCAATAATAGGTGACAAAGAGCTTCCCATGGCAATTCCACCTGTCTGTTCGAAGCACTGGGTCATTGATTAAAATTTAAGTGGAAGTCAACATGTGTTGAAACAGGTTCGTTAATTCAAACACCAAACCTAACTGCAATAAATTACACAAGAGGAACACAAGTGAAGAAAGAGATCACACGAAGAGTCACTAGACTGTCAGAATCATTCAAACACATTCCCTCTAACTGATGTAAGAAATCCGCTGAGTTCTTAATGAGATGCTCACACTGATCTACTAGTGGGCTCAACAGTGCAGCAAGGTACCTCATTATATGTCGAAGCATCAGTATTACTCACAATCAGCCTAAGATGGACCCCTTCCTTGCGGACCTTCAAAAGGCCATATAACCTTGGGGAACACGGCGCAATAAGAATTTAAGACTCTGGATGGTCTCATGTGACAAGGAACTTGTCTTATGGAGGCTTTTAGTCTTTCTCTCAATCAGTACTAGGAGCAGACAGAGTTGTGATGGGGAGCCCATTTTCACCTACCATTGCCAACTTGTTTATGGGAGACTTTGAAGAACATGCCTTGGAGTTGGTATCTTTGAAACATGCATGTTTCTTCAGATATGTAGATAATACTTTTGCTGTCTGGAATTATGGCAGTGAGAATTTAAATGACTTTTTAAAACACCTGAATAAAATCCACACAAATATTCATTTCATGACAGAGGAGAAAAAGGATGGTTGCCTTCCCTTCCTTATAGCGATGGTCAGGACAAAGGTTGATGGTACACTGGGACATGGCATTCATCAGAGTTCTACTCAAAATGATTTGTATCAGCAGGCTGATAGTTCTCACCACAGACTCAGCCTGATGGGGTACTTCGTACCTAGGTTCACAGGGCCCACGGCATCTCAGATCCTGGAGCTTGTCAGCTGACTTTGGCCATCTTGAGGTCACCTTTCATCAGAATGGTTACAGTATAAGACAGAGCAGATGTGTGTCATGCTACCAACCAACCATGCACCAGATGAGAAATGATAATACCTAGGTGGCACCAACGTCTATGGGCTTTTTGCCTCATGCAGTTAGTATTTCAAACAGGATTGGTCATATTTTGCAGAAATATGATGTGAAATGTGTTTTTCAACCATCATCTAAGAAAAGGGTTCTTTTCAATTCCATAAACGATGATTTTGGTTTGTGTAAGGTGTGTGTCTATCGTAATCCTTGCAGTTGTGGCATTTCATATATTGTTCTTACTATTAGGAGTTTAAGGACCAGTGTACTGGGCATAAGCATCACACAGGCGTACGACAGCTGAGCAAGTCATAAAAATGAATGCATTGAAGCTCAGAGCTCAGAATAATTTACAGAGAAGTTACATATATCAGTTGGAAAGGTATGTAGGGCAGGGCTGGCATCAACTCGAGTACAGGTGAGTTGCAGAGTAATTAACACATTCTAGCTGGGAGATATCTACACTACTATATAAAGGTAAGACATCATTTTACGTTTTTATCAAAATTCTCAAAAAGTTATTGAACAATTTACTTCAATAGAAATAGAGGAGGTGGAAGGAACAGACAGACAGAGGATGGGGTAGGACAAGGTAGAGGGAGAGAATGGAAGAGGGAGATGGACAGATAGATGGGAGAGTACGAGATTAGGACATGCGTACAATTCCCGTATATATTTAGCCATTGCCAAGCATTGCCGGGTTTACTAGTGTAATAATAAAAGTGAGAAGGTTAAAAACGTAATGGATATCCATTGGATCATCAATAATAAAACAAGGTGATGGGTCAGAAGGTGGGTGAGATCAGGTAAGAGTCCTCCACAGCTCTGCATCTGACGGGAGTCATATCAGTAAAGAGTGGAACAGAATCCACTATTAATCGGAGTGCTATCCCTAAAATGGAATATGGGGTGTAGCAGAAAAAGGGCTGACCGTATCCATAAGCAAGTAAAGCACAGTAAAGAAGGGATGACTGAGGCAGCTGGCAAAGGAGGTAGAGCTGAGGATCACCCAGACTAAGCATGCAGTGGGAGATGCTGCAGCCCAACCACCCTGCCCCTTCCCTGTGAAAAGCAGTTTAATACATTATATCCGAGAACAAAAACCACTTTCTCACAGAAAACGGAGAAGGAGGGGAATTCCACCAGGATGTGAGGTACTGGCTGTAAGGCTCTGCAGAAACAACATGGCGGCAGCTCATTATATAAAATAAAAGCAAGTTAACCTGGTATGACCAACGTGGAGGTGACATAGGACAGCAGATTCCTTCTTGGAGGAAAGCTGTGCAGCAGTACTCTCCTTGATAATGTGGAGCTTATCAAGAAGGGGCAGTAGTCACTATACGATGTACCATTTCCGCTCGAAGAGAGGAAGTATTTGCAGCTGCAAATCTGCATCTGAGATGATCAAAGCGAATGTTGGGTAGGTATTCATTTCTCTAGCCAAATGGTTGGCCAAATCATTCTCTAGGATATCCAAGTTAGTTGGGACCCAGAGAAAGACAGGTGAGTAGGCAGTATGGCTAAGACCACAGAGGAGGTCATGAATACCAGAAATTACAGGGTGACAAGAGTAACATCCACCAATGGCCTACATAGTGATTATTGAGTCACAACAAATTAAAATGTGGTTAAGGGAGATCTGTCTAATAAAACACAGTGCTATGTTAATTGCTATCAGCTATGCTGTAAAAATACTACATTTTCCTGGCAACGAATGTTGTTCCTGACACGGGAGATATAAAAGTGTATCTATGGTTTTAGAGCCATCCGTGCAAATGACAGTAGTGGCCTGATACAACTTGTTTAGCGTCACCAGTTGTCTGAATGCTTTAAAGCAGTTCTCCACTAATTCCTTTCCTGTGCCAAGCTTTTCATCTCAGACTACCACTTGCAGCCTACATTCTCAATTATTTGCCGTATGTATACCGATCTCAGTCTTCCTCTACAGTTTTTACCTTCTGCTGCTCCCTCTTGCACCAAGGAAGTTATTCCCTGATATCTTAAAAGTTGAATGTCCCTTCTTGTCAGTGTTTCCCATATACTCCTTTCTTTGGCAATTCTGCAAAGAACCTGATTTCTTATTTTATCAGTCCACATAAAGAACTGAAAGGAACAAATGCCAAAAGATCATGGGAGTGACTAAAACTCTAATATCTTGAAATTGATCCACCATACTTATAAGTCTAAGTACTAACCAAGGTGTGGCGTGCAGGAGAACACATTCTAAAGTTAGGTGCAGAAGGCCTCGAGGAGCATTCCAAATGGTAAAGCCACATGTGTGTCACAGGGTCAATGGCCCTCCTATGCAAAATGGATGTGGTAAGCTGGATGACTAGGAAACTGTCAGATGGTGACTGCATGAGTGAGTAACAGTTGACACCATCACAGCTGATGAGGGAAGATTCCTGCTTCAGCAAGGAGACTGTCTAAGAGACCAGTCGAAGGGCATCAGAGGTCAGTGTTACTCCACAATGATAAACTGAATCCAACAATTTCAAAGCTGAAGGTGCCACTGAGCCATGAACCTGGTAGTCATGGTCAAATATGCACAAGACCAGGGTCTAGTAAATACAGAGGAGAGCTGCACAATCCGCACACGAAGAGATGTGGGCAAGGAAGCAGAGAATGTCAATTTGCATGCAACTAGTATTTAGTAGATAAATATGGGACATCCAAATCAGCTTTGAATATAAAAAAAAGGTGATCCAAAAAATTGGGAAAACCCTGGGAAAGGGTCCAAGCAAAAGCTCTTCGGATAGGAGCTTTAAGCTGGCCTTCAATCAAGGCTACTGACTAGGGACTATACAAAATGTGAAAATCTATGACATACAGCATTGATGTGACAAGTGGCCCAACCAATGTCATTAGCCCATTTTTGGATATTTGAAAGAGCGTAACACTCAGCACAGATCCCTGTGGGATGGTTTTCTCTTGAACCAATGGGCAGCTGAGTGACATACCAATACTAGCCCCTCACGACTGGTGGGGTAAAAATAATGAATAAAAATCAATAACGGAGTGTCAACAGCCCTGGTCATGGAGGGTAAGTATAATGTGATGATGCCAAGTGATGATGTATTCCTTATGAAGGTCAAAACAAGACTACACAGAGGTGTTGGAATTTAGATAAAGCCTATCTTATTGCTGTTTCCAATCTAAACAGATGGTTGGTCGTGAAACCACACTGATCGGGGGGAAAAAGGTCCAACACACTGGAGGGCTACCATCATCTCAAGAAGTTTGCAGAGTACACTGGTGGGGCTAGTCAGTCAGTATCTGTCATGGATGTTGGAATTTTGCCTGGCTTAGGTACTGTAGGACAATAACACTATGTCATTGTGAAGAGAAGACATCTTCTAGCCAACATGGTTGAAGAACCTGAGTGGATGGAGTTTTTGAATAACATTCAGATGTTCAACCATCTGACTGTAATCAAACTAGGACCTGGACTCATATCCTTTGACGAGTTCCCAGTCAAAGGTTCATTAGGTAATTCAGCTTGGCAGAGGATGAAGCATAAGGAGATGTCTTTAACTTTTCATTTATGTGTTTGAAATGTGGCTGAGTAAGAAGAGGATGCTGATGGTGTCACGAAGTTAGTCTCAAGGCATTCAGTGAGAGAAGACATTTTGGTACAAAGACCACCCTGAAGGATGAGACCTAGAACAGCTGCTGATCTTTGAGGACCCACAAAACTACGGAGTTCGGTCCACACCTGGGGTGAAGAGGCATACATTCCCATGGAGGAGACATTGCACTCCAATCATTCCTTCTTAGTATGTTTCATTAGATAGCTGCTTTAGCAAGGACTCACTTAAAAATGAGGAGTGTAGCCTGAGGAGGAGCTCACCGACAATTATGAATAGTAGTTGGAATGTCTTTGGTCCACCATGCCACTGATTGGTGCTTGCAGGAAAGGGAATAGCAGTTCCACAGGTATGGGTGATCGCATCAAAGATGTCTTCCACAACCTCGTCAATGCACTCTGACACAGAAGTGTTGAAGGTGACAGCAGAGGTACATAACTGCCAGTTGAGTCTTTGAGGAGCCCATCACAGTAATTGGTCTGTTGGGCAGTAACAAGGAAGTGACAGGATCACCAGAAAGGGGTCACTGCAACAAAGATAGTCATCGAGTCACTGGGGAGGAGGGGTAGAGGGTGCACACTGAAATCTCTAAGTAAAAGAAAAACGTAGGAGAGAGTGGATGGATTAAGTAGTCATCTTAGGGTAAGTAAGTGTTCTGCATCAAGGTAAATATAGGTTACAATTGGCGATCACTGGGGTAGTTTACACTGGCACTGCTATTGCTTCCAATGTGGTATGGAGGGGAATAAATTCACTTACAACATCTGTGCAAACCAATACACAAACCCTCCAGATGCTCTCTCACAGCCAGTACAATTCAGAGTGCATGGTAAACTCGAAGCATTGAGGAACAGTTATCAGTGAAGAGCATTTCTTAGAGAGCAACAGAGCCTTCAAAATAAAAGGAAATTAGTTGTAGTTCCAGCAGGCGACAATCATATCCACCGTATCACCACCTTGAGGGTATCCTGGTTAGGTGTGATGGGGCCAGAGTGATGGATCATGGCCACTGATAACTGCCTGTCACTGACAGGGGAGATAGGACAGGAGGGGGAGAGACAGGAGGGATAACTGAATGTTGGTTCAGAATCCCATGATATAAAGGGATCTGGCACCTCCAGGGTCTCTGGCACCTCCATGTTCACCAGAGTAGTCCTCTCCACAGTGGGCATGGGGACGAATGATCAGTGGGTAGTGCTGAGACTCACAAGCCACAGCTCCTCCTGCCAATGACTGGTGTCAGGCCTCTGATCTGTGGGTTTCTGGAAGCCTTGTCACCGATAGACGCAGGAGGCGAAAACTGCTTCTCCAGTCAGGGGCACAGAGTGGTTCCCAAAGATGGTGCCGAGGGAACTATGAGACGGGGTGGGGGGGAGGGATAACTGTGACTTGCTGTTGACAGGAAGCAGGTATTCTAGATACTGGGCAAAGTGGTGAACATGGGGTTTTGTACAACTGAAACACAAAGGAAGTTGTCTGCAAGCACGACCTTTGTAGAGTGATCAACCACACTCTCCACTACCAAATAATTATATTAAATGCTCAGCTCCTTTCCAAAAATATACATCACACACAGAGCAGACAGAATTGTATTACTGGCTAACATACCACATGGTATACTTCACTTATTACTGAGCAGATCCACACCACCTGTCTTCCCAGGCAGGCCTACACATTATACTAGTTGCTAGATAATATCAGAATCTGATGACATGGCAGCATCAGGCACCTCAGGGGTCACCAGATAATGACAATGATTGTGTGTTTAAAGGGACTAAACTACTGGGTCATCAGCCCTCCATTTCGTGTGAGAAACATGTAAAAAGGTAAAAAAGTGAAAAAAGTGCGGACTTGGCTGCTCAAACTATATAAGCTCATCAAGAAGTTTGAAAAAGGGTGCGACAGTAGTTGTAACACGACAGGAAAGAGAAAATAGAGATAACCTGGGCAGCGTCTTGCGCAAGAGGGTTTAAAGGCACAAGGTGGGGGGGAACGAAATTAACCTGCAGCTGCATGGGGGTACCCACTGAAGGGGGAAGCTCTTCCCTCCACAAACATCCCTACGCCAAAGTGGAGGAGTATTATAGTTTCATGTAAAATCCACTCTCGTTCAGAAAATACAGCACTTTGGTAGTGGCTGTTGCATCATCCGCAGGCGTCTGAGGTTGTGAGGTAGGGAAGCTGAGAGAGTGCCACACATTGGCCAGTAGGGCAAACTCAACAAAGACATGCACTATTGTCAGTACACTACCGCAGCTGCAGTGGGAAGAATCCTACCAGCAGAGAAGGAACTTGTAGGCAAATCTGATGTGGCCAATGCATAGTCGGTACAACACAGTAGCAGCTTACCGAAAGGCCTCAAAAGATTTATGCCACTCCTTAGTAGACCCTTTAATTGCTCTCAACTTTTTTTTGGTCATAGTAGCTTGTCATTCAAATTCCCAGAGCCTAAAAATATTGCATCAAAGTTGCAATCTTTAGTCAGTGCCCAGTATTCCGACATGAAGCTTATCTCCTGTAGTTGTGTCTTTTGCTAGATGGTCGGCGAGTTCATTTCCTGATGAAGGTCTCTGTCTTTATAGAGACATAGATGTCAACCAGTAGGTCCTGGATGTTGGCAACCAAAAGATTTTAGGGATAGCACTGGCATATGCCCTTTAAGCAATTCATGGAATTGCTACAGATTTCTGATCTGTTCATCGCGGCTAGGGATTTGACGTTCTGCAAAGCCTGATATTTGGCAACCAACTCTACAGTGTATACATTGCAGGCACTCAGCAAAGAGTGCTTCTCGTGTCCCCTTGCATGTACAAAAGTGTAACGAACTCTGTCACTGACTTTCAATCACACCATGTAGATGCATACCACATGAGAATAATTATTGAGGATTGAACAAAACAGGTGTCCGAGAAGGGTAGGATCAACATACTTCTTGGGCCTACAAAAGAGGTTCATCTGTATATCAGGACAGGGCATAGACGATGGGGGGTGTTGACAGGGAACTCTAGGAACACAGACTAAAGGAGGCTGTTGGAGGTCCTTCAGTAGAGTATTGAGTCGGATCCCAGATGGTCTACAGTTTTGGATGATGTGCAAACAGTCTAAACTGTTGGTTGTGGAACAGAGTTGAGTGGCACGGGTGATTAGGTATCTGAAAGATTGTGACTGCGTAATTTGTCAGAAGCTGTTGTCATCTAACCCACACTGGCTTCCAACAGAAGGAGGCTGTCGACAGGGCTCTTACAGAACGCCCCCTTTGCCAACAGCATGATAGGATAGCGGGCGGCATTCAATAAGGTGATTCAGGGTCAGAAAATGAGGGCAAAGTGCACTGCAAAACATATTGCAAGTACCACGGAATCAGTGCAGATTTTACCATTCAGTAGGAGAAAACTGATAGCTTTGATGTACTCTCCAAACAACCCTGTGAAGTTGGCGCTCAGCTGTGCACAGTGATGCAGAGGCATAATGCAGGCGAAGATCATCCACATACTGTGAGGAAGAGACTGTGGGGGCCACTGCATTTACAATACTATTGATGTCAATAACAAACAGCTTTACTCCCAGAACCAATCCCTGAGGGACTCCAATTTCCTGGACATATCAGTTGCTAACAGTCGAACCCATCTGGACTTGAAAAAGTCAGAGAGATACGAAATTCTGGATAAAAATGGAAAAACTTCCCCAGAAATCCCATGCATGCAGTGCAGATAGAATATGATGTCGCCAGGTGGTATTATATGCCATCTGTAGGGCGAGGAACATGTCAATCAGATGTTGGCAATGCACGAAAGCATTGCACACTGCAGACTAACCAGATGATCTGTGGTGGGCTGTGTAATGGATCTGGGAGATGTGTTATTTTCTACCGCAAGTTGACACGTTTCCTCCTCCCTAACACCGCCAGAGGATGACTACACATTTCTGATCACACTGATGGCATAGGAACCACCAGCGCTAGGAGATGTAGGAGGCGAGGGAGCTGACTTCCGTCCCCCAACTGTAGGGCAGGCCCTGAACTATGACCAGGAGGTGTCACGCAACACCTTGTCATCATGGGAGGTATAAACTGTGACAACAGTTGCAAAATTTGACACCATATAATTCGGATTAAGTTTTTCAAAGTTTTTCTTTGCATCTTGATAAGACAAGCGCTCAAGCATTTTATACTCTTGAATTTTCTTCTCCCTCTTGATCACTGAAAATTGTGGTGAATGAGGAGACTACAGTTCTGGACACTTGGCACATTGAGGGAGTTCGTCACCAGGATTACCCTTATGGGATGCCCGTCCACATGCCTTACAGACAGCCTCAATAGAAAAGCAGGAGGACGTGTCCCATCACACCTATAAATCATGACCTTAACTTTCTCAGGCGAAGCTATGCCTTTGAAGGCTGGGATAAAAGCTCCAGTGTCCACTCTATTATACGTGGGTCCCTCTGGATATGAACAAAATGAACTCCACACCATGCCAGATTAGTATACAGCTCTTCATCAGTTTTTAGCATTTGGTCCTGATGGAAGCTAACACCTCGAATTCTACTGAGCTCATTATGAGGCAAAATGGTGATCGGTACATCTACTATTTTGACATAGGCCTGAAGTGCCCACGTTTGGTTGGTGTGCGATGTTTTGATCAGCAAAGATCCATTTTTCATTTTCTCTATTGCAGCAACCTCCCCAAATCTATCTTCAATATGTTCAACAAAAAACAGTGGCTTCATTTTAGCAAAAGATTCGCTTTCAGTTCAAGAACAAACCAACAACTCGGCAAATTGACCACTTCCATTTCTCCTTACCTGGCTCTCATCTTGAGGCATGGTTAAAGATAGAAATTAAATTTGACTGTAAACCACTGCTTTAAAATCACTGTTCGTGATTAATAAGACAGCCGTGGTGGCACATCCACCATTAAGTTTGAACCATTTCATTGTGGATCATCCACGCTATGCAACTCATTCTGATCACAGGCTCTCCCCAAGTGCTTCACCCTGCCAAGGCAAAGGCCACCTAGCACAGCAGGCATTGCCCAGAGTCCTGGTACCCCAAAGTGGATATGTATCTATTCCTTAGTTGACACAGGGCAGCATCAGCAATGGTATCCCTGCATTGTCAGTGGGCTATCACCAGGAGGGTACATGATGAACCAAATACGATGGAGTGGCTACCGCACTGGATTTCGGAAGCAAAGATACATCCACTTGATTGGTAGGAGCAAGAGATAATGCACGGTGGAGAGCTAATGCACCACAGTAAGGCATCCTTCCCCAAACGGACCGCACTTCTGTAAAATTTGGAAAGTGGAGGTCAAACACAAAATGGGGATCATAACTTAAAAAAAAAAGGGAAAAGAAGTAAAAAGGTCAAAAATGTTCAGAAGTCCAAAGAACGGTCAAAATATCAAGGTAAAAACATGGGCAAATAAAAAGGCTCCTATTAGTTGTCTCTTACAACAGACAAGGAATCACCGCAAGTCCATTCTAGCTCCCAACATCACAGGGGGAGGGGTCACTGGAGTAGCTTTCTCCAGATTCCTCTCCCCTTCTCCTTTTCCTCTTTCGCAACTTGTAGTGGCCAAAACTCTTGCGAGGGCTTATCCGCTGTGGACATTGGGATGGATTGAGCATGGGTACTCCTTGGATCCACAAGCTGCAGCTCCTCCTGACAACTGATCTATGTGTTTCCAACGAGAGTGGTAACAGGAGGGAAGCCTCGGCACTGGTAGGAAAAAACTGCTTATCCAGCCAGATGCAATACGAGCTTCCTGAAGATGGTGCCACAGGAACAATAATGGTATTGTTCAATAAGATATTTCTTACCTTTTTTTATATCCATCAAAAGATGGCTTCTAAAGTTTTTTATTTATTTTGATTCACATAAAGTTAAAATTCCCGAACTAGAAATTGTTGAACAGCAATAATGGCGCTTACCTGCTCACCTTTGCAAACCCTGCCGACTTTCACCCCTGAACAACAAACTCCCATTATCTCTCCCCCCCCCCCCCCTCCACAACACCACCCTCCATTATATGTAAATATTCATGTTATAAATACCTGAATTTTATTTATTTTTCTTATATATTAGGATATACATTAAATAGTTGTAGAAAGAATGAAGACATTTCCAGTCTGTACTGCTGATGAAAAGGTCATAGGTCTCCAGCTAGGTGGCAGTGCTGATAAACTATGGCGTTTCAGCTAAAGTCACACTGGTCCGCTTCTGGCAAAGTAATCTTCACCAGAAGATATATATGTAACACTTATCGAAATGTAGCATTTTTCAAACACTGCAATCCATTGGGAAAGCCTACAACTTTTCACCACTCTAAGAAGTGTTTAACTGCTTTGTATTATATCTGTTTCCTGTACCGTAAGATTCTGTAAATAGGTGCACACTCCTCTGTGTCACATGTGTCTACTGCTAAATTACCACGGGCTTTGCATTCCACTGTTTGATTAAGTGTGCAATTAAGGTACTGGTACTGCATTTTCTGCTGCAAGTCATAAAAGAAGAACTCTTCAGCTAGACTGTGGTAGTGCACCACTTCACCCTCCACCCTACAAGGGATCCTTTATTGTAGTGACAGACTGATCTGTAGCAGAGAACAAGATCTACGATAGGCTGAACGATGACAATTTGGTTGCAAGCTGGCGAAACCAACAAATGTGAATGCAAAATGAAGATTCTGGCCATAGACTAATTTCCAGCACAGCCCAACATCAACATCCATGGTTGGCAACAATGCCTTCGTGTTAAATACACATCATTACGACAACATGTGGACCTTACATAGTGACTAGTTCAGTACATTTTTCAATTGTGTGAGAAATCGGTCATAGTCAACATTTCCTTAATACTTTTCATTATAAATTACAACAAATGAAACATAAACCATGAAAGGTTGTATTACATCATATACATTTTCAATAAGGACTATGATGCATATTCTACACAAATACTGTTTATCAAGCCAGTACTGACCAGGTTAGCCGAGAGCACCAATACGCTGCTTCCTGGACTCAGATAGGCGCGCTGGCCCCAGATCAAATCCACCTGGAGGATTAACAATGTGGGCCACTGTGCCAGCTAGCCTGGATGTGGTGTTTAGGCGGTTTTCCACATCCCACTAGGTGAATACCATGCTGGTTCCCTCGTTCAACCTCAGTTACATGACTCACAGACATCGGAACATGTTCACACTATTCCATGGAATACACTATCGCAGACAGGTGAGGTACTATAATTCCATCCCGGCGGCAGGAAGGGCATCCGGCCACTCCTTAACATTAACCTTGCCAAATCCGATCCTAACCATGCTGACCCTTCAAAACCGTGGGATAACGGCACAAGCAAAAGAAAGGAAAAAAAGATTGTTCATCAAGTCAGTGGGAGGGGGTAGGGGTGGGAGGACACTTTGTAACTCTTGGCCCATATATTGTTCCTCCTGTATCCATGTCCTACTGAATACAACAAATTACACCATCTCCTGTTGAACACCTAGTTGGTAAACCACCTATTAAGTACTGACAACAAATTAGGTAATTTCGAAAGTCAGTGGCTGTGAAAATTTGTTGCACTGTCCCTGGTAAAGCTTATAATCAAAGTAATCCCAGCAAATACAAAAACAATAGCTGTATGGAAATACTACGAAAAAAAAATAGAATGCAGGTGAAGAAAAAAAGGTATGAAGAGAGCAACACATGCCTTTGTATAATTCTAGATTGTTATTTACATATAAAAAAGTTTTCCCAAATTAACAAACAGTTATGGGGATGGTGTGCCCCATTCATCTCATACTAAATACTCAGATGAAAGATGAGCGTGTATTTTAAAGCTGCAGAATAGTTAAATATTTAGCTATGATTGTGGACTGCAACTACCCCATGACCATCGTTACACATAAAAAAAAAAAAAAAAAAAAAAAAAAAAAAAAAAAACGATTTATCAGGAAAACAAACAAGATCATAGCGCACAGGCTTTCATGGGCAGTATTTACACTCTTAGAGATTCTTGTTTTATGGACACAATGTTGTTGTCTACAGCATATTTCTGTGCCTAACGTTTGGTTCCGTACAGAAACGTGCCCTAGACCACAGATTAAGGCCCACAAAATGTTAATTACCAATGCCTAAATAAAATTAAAAAAAGAAAAATGGGCTGCATGTGCCATTAAAATGTTACCATGGATACATAAGAATTAAGTGCATGAATTTTTTACCGTTAATTTGTTATTTAACGTACAACATATTCGCATGCACTCCTATTAAGGTTATCTGACAATTCAGTAACACTATAATTTCTTCAAGAATGAAACAGTTAATGAAAATGCCATTGCCAACACTACCTACAGTAAAAGTTACCCATACAAAAGAGAGAAGTTTCACTTTTCTGTATATTATACAATAACTTACCCAGCGGGTTAATGACAGAGCGAATTGTGGACAGCCAGCTTGAAGTTGATGTTCCTGTAGGTAACAACTTCCTACGACTCTCGGCGGTTTTGGAATGGTAAATAGGCCTACTTGTGACCTCAGATGATACATTTTTTTTACGAGATTGAAACCCAGATCGTGCATCAGCTTCGTCAGATTCCGAACTTTCCAGTCCTGATGAATAATCTGCATAACGGCCTCTGAATTCTGCACGTTCTCTCACTTCCCCAGTTGCTCTCTCCAATAGACTTCTACGTGCTGGTCGAATAACTGGTACTCTGAACGCATTAACAATGCAAGGATCTTGTATGTTTGGTGCTGCGCGTGAATTTCTATACGGTACGTTGCTCGACGGAAAGTGCGAACTTCTTCTCTTCTTTCTACCACCTCTGTTCGAAGATTCTGTTCCTGCTTCGTCGGTATCTTCTTCTGAGCTTAATGTTGAAAGCCTTAATGTTGCTAGTCTTGTCCTAGTATCCGATTTCGTATGATTATCCTCATCTTCAGATAAAAGTTGTTGAAGCCTTTTAATATAAACATTTCGGGAGTACTGTGTCACTGGCCCCACACGATATCCGAATCTTACCAACTCAGCTCTAATTTCTTCATTTGAAAGCTGACTGATATCGGCCATAATTTTCACACTAACGTTTCTTCAAACTCAGTGGTCTCACACTAACCAGCACAGCTACGTCATTTCTGGAATATATTAAATACCTTCCACGCCAAACGACGAAAATAAATTAGCAACCATTCTTTTGAACCAACATACAAACTCAACATTCACAAACAACTTCTCCACAGACACTATAACATGCTGCAAATGTCGCAGATAACACCACAACTGTTTATGCTTGCGTTCGTATGTTGTCTGTGGGTGCTTGTTAACACGTTGGCTTGACGTGAAAACAGATGACAATGATGTAGAAAGAAACCCGTGTTGATTTTGTACTTGCGTGCGACAGTGTAAATACACCTTCCCCGGACCACTACTGAAAATGCAAAAAAATTTGTGATATAGTTTGTGTATTTTAATGACTTATTGATAAACTTATATGGAGACTGTTGTGTTTATTGGATAACCAGCGCGATTTGTATTGTAAATGCAGTATCGAATTACAGTTACCTCGTTAATAATTGGAGAGTGATTTGTTAAACTTTTCAAGAGAAAGAAAAGAAAATGGATATCACGTCGTTATTTAAAGCCTGCGTCAAAACTGTACGGACAAAAAATAAAGCGTTTGGAATATCCATTGACAAGTCACGAATTTTGCCTCGGCATTCAGAGAAGAGCGATTTTACAATTAAGGTGAAGGAGCTGATGGAACAAATCACGCGATTAAGACTTTTCTTGTTGAAACACAGAAAAGCATAC
The DNA here is from genome assembly GCF_023897955.1 of Schistocerca gregaria. NCBI lineage: Eukaryota > Metazoa > Arthropoda > Insecta > Orthoptera > Acrididae > Schistocerca > Schistocerca gregaria. The sequence continues at coordinate 680,975,296 of NC_064931.1, forward strand.
TTAAATTTTACGAGTCATTTATGCGATTCGCCAAGAATGACGGATGAGGAGCGTGATGAGATCGAGGTTGGTGCTGAACGCATCATTGGCAACTCTTCGTACCTGATCACCAAATTGAAACGCGAGTGGAAAAACAATGTTGGGCCATCGCAGTTAATGGAACATCACCGAATCACGTTAGACCTAGTGGAAACATACTTGAAGGTTCGTAAAGGTAACTGAAAGCGCGTAATTACTTGCATAATTTACCAGTAAATTTTTCGTTGTTCTTGTCATTTTTGATTCAAAACCGTACCCTCTTTACACTCTTGTCAGCAGTTCTTTGTTGAGTCTACCCTTGCATGCAATATGCTGTACCAAAGAAAGGTATAAGCTACAAATAAATAAAAACTAATATAGCAAAAAAAAAACTACATATACTCCTGCTTTTCTTAATCCAGAAACGGAAAGTAAATCTTAGAATTCACACAAAATTCACTAATAATAATAATAAATTATTGCTATTATTAAGTAGCATCCAGGTCACCAAGATTTTGATACGGGGTTTTTCCTTACTAGTGCATATAAGTAAAAAAATTACATACTGTTACATTACCGACTTAAGGAGAAAGCGTACAACTGACAAATGAAATGAAACTGAAGCTGTAAGTTCTATACAAAACATGCTGCAACAGTATTACACAACTAACACTGATCAAAACACCAGAATTCAACTTACACCATCACCAGTGTCGCTCGTGTTACTGTCTTCTGCGTGTCACCATTTTATTTAATTAATTCTTGTACAAATACAGTTGTGTTATTTGTTTGTTCTTTGTGGCAACACACTAAACAAAAGTTCAGTAGCGCCACTTTTTGGTAAGAGCATTGCCATTTATTTTTCCAGGTGGGATTTGCCCATATTTATTGTCTCGTGTATTTATTACCATAACTGTATACTATTAAAAAGCCTTTCAGGAAATGTAAGTTTGCAGATGTAGATTGCTGGCAAGCTAAAGATTTTGAATTCATTAAAAATTTCCGTACATGTTATGGTTTTGATACCCACATTATTCTGCAACAGAACCTCATACCACAGTAAACTACATGTAGAAAAATAAACTGGAAGTAAATGTTTCTCTGTCTCAATATTTTTTTAGTATTATTGTAATGTTACAACTTCTTAATTTGCTTTGTGTATTTCTAGATGAGTTTCCCTTCATATACTGCAGTTTCACTGGTTTTCTTTTTTTCCACTTAGCCTATAAGAAATTTGTGTGTGAGGCCTGCATGCCAAATGGATCCAAAACTTCAATGCCATGTTAGATTCTTCATTGCATTTTCAGTGTTGAAATTCATACTGTTTTTTTCAGCCTTTATTTTTGTTAATTGATCAACATTCATCATCATACCAATTTTAAAAAAATGCTACATCCTGTATCATAAATGGGCCAATCATTGGTACCATCTGTGTTAAGATAATTGAAACCTCACACTTAACTGAGTACCAGGGAATACAGTCTATGGTCAGAAAAGCTTAAAAATAGAGCCTAAATCATTCATAGGCCATTCCCTAAATACCATGGAAAATAGTCGAGAGAGGAATAAATCATGGCAGGTAAATGGAGGCATCCGATCCCACCCGTGAGCTTTGATCCATGACATAAGGGTGTTGTGGTGTGTGACATCATGATGGCGCAAAGTTTAGTTTGAGTGTGTTGTGTTTGTAGATGTAGTCTTGTAGCGGTTGGTGTTGTCCTTTGGTGTGTGTATGGTCCACGTGTTATGGGTTCATTTGGGTGTCGGTGCTTGAAGTGTGCGTTTCTCGGCCGTGACTGTTGTAGAAGAACGGAAATTGGTTTCAGTGATTAAGAATTAAGTTTCTGTTGTGTTTATATTATTGCAGTGTCGTTTGCTGTTTGTCATGTGGTAAGTAATTTAATTCAATTTGTGGATTCTTTTGTTAGGTATGGATATGTCTTCTAAGTTTAATAGTGCATGTCTGTGGGCTGAAATGGGGGACAAGATGTTGTCCGTCATTAAGTTTCTGCAACTTGAGCTTGTGGCGGAGATAGTGAAATGCAGTGTAAGCAAGCAGAATCTGCGGTTGGCCAGAGTTCTGGTGTCTCGGACCAGGGACTGTTGGTGGATTTTTGTTTTTGGGGAGAGGGTGAAAGTTGAGGGGGAGGGGGGGGGGGCAGTATTGGTAGATTGTGGGTGGGTTGGCAGTTTGTTTGTTTGTGTGTGTGTGTGTGTGTGTGTGTGTGTGTGTGTGTGTGTGTGTGAGAGAGAGAGAGAGAGAGAGAGAGACTGTGGTGCCCCACCTAGTGTGTAGCGCCAGAACTTTTTTGTGGTAAGTAGTCTTTTTTTGCGTCTATTGTTCACATGTATGATTTATGTATCATAGGGGAAGTACTCGATTTCAGTTGTTTTGGTACCGTCTGTTGTATTTAGGCTATATAGGTCATGGGAAGTGTCCGATATTCCAATGCGTTGTCATAGCTATGTGTGTTCTGGTATCGTGAGCTGCTGTTGAACTATATAGGTCAAGGGAAGTTTTTGATTCTTATGTGTCATCATAGCTGTTCTGGAATCGTGATCTGCTGTTGACCCATGAGTGTAATTGAATTTGGGAATTTTGTGACGTTTTTTTATGTCATCGTTTTGTGTGGTTTGGGATCGTGGTGTGTGTGTGTATGTGTTGTTACGTAGTTTGTCCCCTCCCCAAATCCCCCCCCAATTTCTCACACTGGTACCGTTAGTTTAATTATATTTTTGGAGGGAGATGTGTTTGTTGTCATGTTTATGTATTGACATCATAGGCGCCGTATTGGTTTTGTCAAGAATGGTCATTTACGCCATATTGGTGACATGGGTCAAAACAGATGGGTGAAATCTAATGCTTCTGTTATCTCATAATGACAGATTACTTAAAAGTCAATAAGCAGCCCACAATTCTCTTTATTGTTATATGTAGCACTGACAATAAGTTTTTAGAAAGTCACACATTGCAGTTTCATTGATTCCCCCCCCCCCCCCCCCCCCTGCAAAACATAGTATTAAACCACAAGTACATCTGTTCTTTAGTACAGCTCAAGTGTTTAAGATCCTTACCAAGTAGATCTGTCAACAAGTACTGAAATAATTAATTAGTTTGCTACTTGGACCATTAGTATAACACATAACAAAAGCATAGCAATGGTGCCCAGGAAACCGAAAAGGGAAATTGTGATTGTTGACTTTTCCAATTACTACTGCTGACAAAAAGCTGTCAGGTTTTTAACCAGTATCAGAAATGAAAAACCACATTTTGACAAATATCACACTCATCATCTTCTGGCTGATTGTCATTGATTTCAGCAGAACATAATAAATATGACACTCATTGAAATGTCAGTTTTGTACCACTGCCACTTGGCAGGACCCTGAGAGCTTTTTGTCATAAAATAGCAGTTGTTGGAAAGATATGGTTGTTCTCACAGAACTGTGATAAGGAAATTTTGGGAACTGGTACTCAAGGTAGTCTGCAAATATACGGTGTTCTTGCACATTGGTTATTAGAAAAAGATAACTGAAATCACACAATTTATGGGCATCAACAGACAATCATCCCCCCCCCCCCTCTTGCCCTCATTTTCTCCAATACACATGGAATAAAACAGGGAATGTCTAATATTGGTACGAAGTATGCCCAGCCACACAATGTCTGTGGTCAGCAGGGTACAACTGGTGTAAATCATGAGCAACATACCACACTGGTGTTGAAGCCAAGATGAACAGTCCAATATAGGACACTGTGCTCCATCAAGTCAGAGACCCACCTCAAATTGGCCTACAAAAGCCACCTAAGTTCATGCACACCACATGATATTTTGAATATCCTCTCGCCGTCTTAAGCCACTGGCTTAATCGGTCGAATTTTGTATTTTATTCACAGTAGCAACTTGAACTTTTCCAGTAGGGGAATCAAAGAATAAGAGACTTTCGTAAAGTTTTCCAAAAACTAATTATGTTTACAATCCAGTCCAAACGTAATCCTAAGAAGTGCAGTAGTCTCACAGTAAGGGTGCCAGAGAAACAAAATGATTTAATTTTTAATTTTATACTATTAAAATTGACATAATTTTGAGGTAAAATTTACACAAACATCAGTTTTACAATTTGCAAGTGCAAAAACTAATGTGATTATTAGTCAAGAACGATTTTAGTGAGAAAAAGAAATGGACATGAAATGGTTAAGACTGACTAAGCCAGTGGTGTAAGAGGGCAAGAGAATATGCTGTAGGTTGTGGCTTTTGTAGGCCAGCTTGAGGTTGCTTCCTGGCTCGATAGATCATGTTGATATCGTCGCCCAATTTATTCCTGTGGGAAAATCAATTTACTAAACCAGTGTTTAAACCTGCACCAGCACAATGTAGAAAATGATATGTTTCTTGTAATCTGTAGTTGGCAGAGGATGCTGGCTATTGATATTTCTGTGTGTCATGTAGAAAATTATGTATTTTCCTGTAATCTGTAGTTGGTAAAAGATGTTGGTTATTGATATTTATGTCTGTCAGGTTCGGATCAGCTGTTAACATGAGTCATGTTGTTATACTTGCTTGCTTGCTTCCTTCCTTCCTTTTTAACTTACAGGCCACCCCTATTCCCATTTGTAGAAAAAAATGTAAAGCTTTTCTCAATCCAGCTGTTGGATTTTTAAATGCAATATCATCATCTGATGGAGTTCTACATTCCTTCAACCTACAAATTGACTTAACCTATTAGTTTAAAAGGGCTAGGGACCACAGCACGACTTGTCATTTTGCACTTTTCAAAATAATTGCCACAAGTGAAAGAAGCAATAAATGACAAAAAGAAGCTTATTACCAAAAGATGATCGAATAATGTCTTTTGAATTTGTAGTTTAATTCAAATAACTGTACTGCAGGTGCCCAACCACAACAGAGGGATATCTATTGAGAGGCCAGATAAATGTGTAGTTCCTGAAGAGGGGCAGCACCCTTTTCATTAGTTGCAGGGGTGACAGTCTGGATGATTAACTGATCTAGTGTTGTAACATCAACCAAACCAGTCTTGCTGTGCTGTGCTGAAAGCAAAGGGGAACTACAACCATAATTTTTCCCAAGAGCATGCAGCTCAACTGTATGGTTAAATGGCAATGGCATCTTCTTTGGGTAAAATGTTTCGGAGGTAAAATAGATCTCCATTTGTCCGCAGCTTGTGGTCGTGCGGTAGTGTTCTCGCTTCCCGCGCCCGGGTTCGATTCCCGGCGGGGTCAGGGATTTTCTCTGCCTCATGATGACTGGGTGTTGTGTGATGTCCTTAGTTTAGTTAGGTTTAAGTAGTTCTAAGTTCTTTGGGCCTGATGACCATAGATGTTAAGTCCCATAGTGCTCAGAGCCATTTGAGATCTCCATTTGGATTGCCAGGTGGCGACTACCCAGGAGGATGATATCATCAAGAAAACCAAAACTGACGTTGTATGGATCGTAGCATGGAATGTTAGATCCCTTAATTGTGCAGGTATGTTAGAAAATTTAAAAAGGGAACTATATAGGCTGAAGGTAAATATAGTGGGAATTAGCAAAGTTCATTCGTAGGAGGAACAGAATAGACGGTTATAAATGCAGAATGAAATAGAAGTAGTGCAGGAGTAGGTTTAATAATGAATAAGAAAATAGGACTGCAGATAAGCTACTATGAACAGCATAGTGAACACATTATTGTAGCCAAGATAGATACAAAGCACTGGAGTTTGATAGTAGGAAAAAGAAGAGATTGAAAAAATATTGAAAAATTATAGATGAATATTGAATGAGGTAAATAAGTGAAGGAAGAAGCCACCTGGTAGAATTTTCCACAAATCATAATTTAATCATCACTAACACCTACATCTACATTTATACTGCGCAAGCCACCCAACGGTGTGTGGCGGAGGGCACTTTACGTGCCACTGTCATTACCTCCCTTTCCTGTTCCAGTCGCGTATGGTTCGCGGGAAGAACGACTGTCTGAAAGCCTCCATACACGCTCTAATCTCTCTAATTTTACATTCGTGATCTCCTTGGGAGGTATAAGTAGGGGGAAGCAATATATTCAATACCTCTTCCAGAAACGCACCCTCTCGAAACCTGGCGAGCAAGCTACACCGCGATGCAGAGTGCCTCTCTTGCAGAGTCTGCCACTTGAGTTTGCTAAACATCTCCATAACGCTATCACGGTTTCCAAATAACCCTGTGACAAAACGCGCCGCTCTTCTTTGGATCTTCTCTATGTCCTCCGTCAACCCGATCTGGTACGGATCCCACACTGATGAGCAATACTCAAGTATAGGTCGAACGAGTGTTTTGTAAGCCACCTCCTTTGTTGATGGACTACATTTTCTAAGGACTCTTCCAATGAATCTCAACCTGGTACCCGCCTTACCAACAATTAATTTTATATGATCATTCCATTTCAAATCGTTCCCCACGCATACTCCCAGATATTTTACAGAAGTAACTGCTACCAGTGTTTGTTCCGCTATCATATAATCATACAATAAAGGATCCTTCTTTCTATGTATTCGCAATACATTACATTTGTCTATGTTAAGGGTCGGTTGCCACTCCCTGCACCAAGTGCCTATCCGCTGCAGATCTTCCTGCATTTTGCTACAATTTTCTAATGCTGCAGCTTCTCTGTATACTACAGCATCATCCGCGAAAAGCCGTATGGAACTTCCGACACTATCTACTAGGTCATTTATATATATTGTGAAAAGCAGTGGTCCCATAACACTCCCCTGTGGCACGCCAGAGGTTACTTTAACGTCTGTAGACGTCTCTCCATTGATAACAACATGCTGTGTTCTGTTTGCTAAAAGCTCTTCAATCCAGTCACACAGCTGCCCTGATATTCCGTAGGCTCTTACTTTGTTTATCAGGCGACAGTGCGGAACTGTATCAAATGCCTAACAGCGGGTTTAAGAATGATGAAAGAAGGTTGTGTATGTGGAAAAGACCTGGAGATACCAGAAGGTTTCAGATTGATTACATAATGATAAGACAGAGATTTTATATCCTGATTGTAAATTCTAACACATTTCCAGGGGCAGATGTGGATTCTGGCCACAGTTTATTGGTTATAAACTTTAGATTAAAACTAAAGAAATTGCAAAAAGGTAGGAAATTAAGAAGATGGTACTTGTATAGGTTGAAAGAACTAGAGGTTGTTGAGAATTTGAAAGGGAGCATTAGGCATTGATCGACTAGAACATGGGAAAGGAATACAGTAGAAGATGAATGGGTAACTTTGAGAGGTGACATAGTGAAGGCAGCTGAGGATCAAGTAGGTAGAAAAACAAGGCCTAGTAGAAATCCTAGGATAACACAGAAGATATTAATTTCATTTATGAAAGGAGAAAACATAAAAATGCAGCAAATGAAGCAGGCGAAAGGGAATACAAACATCTAAAACATGAGATTGACAGGAAGTGCAAAATGGCTAAGCAGGAATGGCTGAAGAAGAAATGTAAGGATTTAGAAGCATGTTTCACTAGGGGAAAGATGGATACTGCCTACAGCAAAATTAAAAGGCTTTTGGATAAAATGGAAGAAGCTGTATGAATATCAAGAACTGAGGTGAAAAAACCAGTCCTAACCAAAGAAGGGAAAGCTGAAATGTGGAAGGAGTATATAAGGGTCTATACAACGGAGACAAACTTGCAGGCAGTATTATAGAAATGGAAGAGGACATAAGTGAAAATGAAATGGCAGACATTATACTGTGAGAAGAGTTTGACAGAGACCTAAGTCGAAAGAAGGCTCCAGGAGTAGATGACATTCTTTCAGAACTACTGATAGCCTTGGGAGAGCTAGCCATGGCAAAACTCTTCCATCTGGTGTGCAATATGTATGAGACAGATGAAATACCCTCAGACTTCAAGAATAATGTAATAATTCCAATTTCAAAGAAAGCTGTTGTTGACAGGTGTGAATATTATCGAACTTCTAGTTTAATAAAGTCATAGTTGCAAAATATTAACACGAATTCTTTACCTAAGAATGGAAAAGCTAATGGAAGCCGACTGACCAGTTTGGATTCTGGAGAAATGTAGGAACACATAGGCAGTACTGACCGTATGACTTATTTTAGAAGATCAGTTAAGGAAAGGCAAACCTACATTTATAGCATTTGTAGACTTAGAGAAAGCTTTTGACAGCATTGATTGGAATATACTCAAACTCTGAAGGTAGCATACAGGGAGCGAAAGGCTATTTATGACTTGTATAGAAACCAAACAGTACTTACAAGAGTCGAGGGGGATGAAAGGGAAGCAATGGTTGAGAAGAGAGGAAGACAGGGTTGTAGCCTATCACCAATGTTATTCAGTCAGTACACTGAGCAAGGAGTAAGAGAAAGAGAAGAAAAATTTGGGGTAGGAATTGAAGTTCAGGGAGAAGAAATAAAAATTTTGTTGTTCGCTGTTGACATTGTAATTCTGTCAAGGAGACAAAATGACTCAGAAGAGCAGTTGAACATATTGGATTGCATCTTGAAAAGAGGCTATAAGATGAGCATGAATCAAAGTAAAAGAAGGGTAAAGGAATGCAGTCTGATTAAATCAGGTGATGCTGATGAAATTAAATTTGGAAGCAAGACCCCTAAAGCAGAGATGAGTTTTGTTATTTGACCATCAAAATAACTGATGATGGCCAAAGTAGAAAGAATATAAAATGTAGACTGACAATGGCAAGAAAAGCGTTTTTGAAGAAGAGAAATTTGTTAACATAAAATATAGATTTAAGTGTTAGGAAGTCTTATCTGCAAGTATTTGTATTGAGTGTAGCTACATATAAAAGTTCAACATAGATGATAAACAGTTTAGACAAGTAGATAATAAAAGTTTTTGAAATGTAGTGCTAGAGAAGAATGCTGAAGATTGGGTGGGTAGATCATGTAATTTGTGAGAAGGTTCTGAATAGAATTGGTGCGAAAAGAAATTTGTGCCGCAAAATGACTAGAAGGAGGGATCGGTTGATAGGACAAATTTTGAGATATCAAGGGATCACTTATTTAGTACTGGAGGGGAGTGTGGGTAGTAAAAAATTTAGAGGAAGACCAAGAGATGAATCTAGTAAGCAGATTCAAAAGGATGTAGGTTGTATTAGTAGTTATTCGGAGATGAAGAGACTTATACAAGATAGAGCAGCATAGAGAACTGCATGAAAGCAGTCTTCAGACTGAAGACCACAACAACAACAATCTAACTTAGTTAACAGTCACATGTGTGTGGGTGGCCACAACTTTATAAAAGGTCCTGCATTTAAGAAAACTATCAGTGAAATTAAATTATTGGAGTGGTGATGTGTGGTCGCAATGAAAGATATAACAAAGGGCTCAACTGAACCAACTGATACTTCATGATGATTTCATGCCATAATGTAGCGAAGTGATACCGTTTCCACAATTCTGCAAACACATTGCATGCTAAAGAGCATTTATGGCTCTCCTCATGTGTAACATAATTGGCACTGAGTAAGATGGTGCAGCAGTGGGTATGGCTAGATTCATTTGATTAGATGTGAGTTCAAAGTCTCATCCTGCCTTGCTGATTTAGGTTTCATATAAGGAAATTGCTGAGGTGATCCTTTAGCAAAGACACAACTGACTTTCTTCCCCAATCCCAGCTTACTCCATTTCTAATGACCTCAGGTGTTACCTTCATTTAGTGTATTTAATTAGTTGTTTGTGTAATTTGTCTCATTTACCAGGCTGTGTGTGAGATTTACTCTGAACAGAAGCTTATGAGGGTCCGACGGACAGTGGAACACAAGAAACTGTCAAAATTGGAACCAGAACGTGTGTTTACCTCTCCCATAACATCAGCTTCATATTCACTAGTGCGGACACAGCTATCAGATGACACAGAGTCAGCACAAGCACGTGATCTTGCAACACCCATTGAGAGCATTAACGAAGAAAGTTTTGAAAACTATAATGCCGACCTGAGTGTAGAAGAACTTCAAATATTTCAGAGGGAAAACTTGCAGCTGTACAATGAACTAAACACTTTGGCAGATGAAATACGGCAAATTCAGAGCAGAGTAGTGCGGATTGCAGAGCTCCAGGATGTGTTTACAGAAAAGGTGCTCCAGCAGGTAAGGGAACAAACTCCCAAATGTAATTTTTCCATTTTTAAGTTAAATCATTTTGTGTCTTAGGATAGTCATTATTTTGATTTTTGTTTTTTAATGTAATTTTCCATTCAGCACTAATCCAGAGAGAGGAAATTCGTGTGGATGAGTGCCAGCTTCAGTGTCTGAAGAACATCTTTGCAAAAAGAATATAAATTTTAATGAGTTTTTTTAATTATGCCTTTAATCTGCAAATATGTGCTTTGCAAGCACTAATATTGTGTGTGGCAAAGTGTCCATCATGTGCCAGTATCATTACCATCCACTGCCCGATCTACAGGGTGTGTCCAGAATGTAATGTGTCGCAATTTTTTGTGATGTGACTATAATTCATAGAGTTGTCAGACCGGTTGGGAAAAGTGCTAACAGACAAGCAGCACTGCATGAAATAACCACAGAAATCACTGTGTGACATACAGTGAATGTATCCTTTAGGGCAGTGTGGTGAAATTTGGTGTTAATGAGCTATGGCAACAAACAACCAACACAAGTACCTTTGCTAACAGCATGATATGACCTACAATGCCTCTCCTGGGCTTGTGACCCTATTAGTTCCACCGTAGATAACTTGAAAACCATGGTCTGGTCAGGTGAATCCCAGTTTGAGTTAATGAGAGCTCATGGTAGGGTTCGTGTGTAGTGCAGACTCCAGGAAGCTGTGGACCCAAGTTGTCACCAAGGCACTGTGCAAGCTCATGGTGGCTCCATAATGATGCAGGCTGTGTTTACATGGAATGGACTGCATCCTCTGGTCCAACTGAACCAATCATTGACTGAAAATGGTTATTTTTTGCTACCTGGAGACCATTTGCAGCCACTAAAAGAACATGTAGGGGTGGTCTGCCTGTTCTCCAGGAGTAGTGGGGACCAAGGGGTAGATGTGTCTGACCGAGGAAAAAAATGATGTGGAGGGGCAATCTGCTTGCTCTGGCATGTGGAATAGGAGGTAACTGTGTGCCACGTCGGTGAATGCCGCATCCGTGCCCACCAGTAGACATGTTGGCAGGCCAGGCACTTGCTGAGCACAATGCCCCAGTGCCTGACATGCGAGAGAGACAAGATGCACTGCTGGAAAGCTGTTGGGATCACAGTGCTGATGCAGCCATTGTCTCCCTGGAGCAGGAGCACATCGTTGATGGTGGAGAGCTCGTTGTAGTGTTACTAGTAGGCCTGGACCTCTTGTTGCAGCTGCTTGTGGTCCAGCTGCCAGTTACATTGCACCAGGCAGAGTACCTCGTGGTACACTGGGTTACACAGTGGTGCAGCACGCAATGAGCTCGGTGTCCAATGGAAGGTTGGCCACAGCTACCTCGGTGATGTAGTCCAGGTGGAAGCAAACTTCAGGATGTGCGTAAAATGCAGGATCTGCATCAAATCATGGCTGTGAGGGCAGTCGAACGGTATTGAACTTGATCTGTAAATTGGCCATCGACTTTAATGATGTCATTGCTATAACTACACAGCTGTGTGTCAAAAAGTTGAAGGCAAGGGAATGCCACATGATAATAAGATTGCCAACCTGTGGTGGTCGCAGTAGACCCCACGTCTATCTGCAGTTCGACAGACATGTTGTCAGGGGCTTCTGTGAGGGATGGAGATTCGTGTAAGTCTACATCTACATCTACATACATACTCCGCAATCCACCACATGTTGCATGGCGGAGGGTACCTCGTACCACAACTAGCATCTTCTCTCCCTGTTCCACTCCCAAACAGAACGAGGGAAAAATGACTGCCTATATTCCTCTGTACAAGCCCTAATCTCTCTTATGTTATCTTTGTCGTCTTTCCGTGAAATATAAGTTGGCGGCAGTAAAGTTGTGCTGCAGTCAGCCCCAAATGCTGGTTCTCTAAATTTCCTCAGTAGCGATTCACGAAAAGAATGCCTCCTTTCCTCCAGAGACTCCCACCCGAGTTCCTGAAGCATTTCCGTAACACTCGCGTGATGATCAAACCTACCAATAACAAATCCAGCAGCCCGCCTCTGAATTGATTCTATGTCCTCCCTCAATCCGACCTGATAGGGATCCCAAACGCTCGAGCATTACTCGAGAATAGGTCGTATTAGTGTTTTATAAGCCGTATCCTTTACAGATGAACCACATCTTCCCAAAATTCTACCAATGAACCAAAGACGACTATCCGCCTTCCCCACAACTGCCATTACATACTTGTCCCAGTTCATATCGCTCTGCAATATTACACCCAAATATTTAATCTGCGTGACTGTGTCAAGCACTACACTACTAATGGAGTATTCAAACATTATGGGATTCTTTTTCGTATTCATCTGCATTAATTTACATTTATCTATATTTAGAGTTAGCTGCCATTCTTTACACCAATCACAAATCCTGTCCAAGTCATCTTGTATCCTCCTACAGTCACTCAATAACAACACCTTCCCGTACACTACAGCATCATCAGCAAACAGCCGCACATTGCTATCCACTCTATCCAAAAGATCATTTATGTAGATAGAAAACAACAGCGGACCTACCACACTTCCCTGGGGCACTCCAGATGATACCCTCACCTCCAATGAACACTCACCATCGAGGACAACGTACTGGGTTCTATTACTTAAAAAGTCTTCGAGTCACTCACATATTTGGGAACCAATCCCATATGCTCATACCTTAGTTAGGAGTCTGCGGTGGGGCACCAAATCAAACGCTTTCCAGAAGTCAAGGAATATGGCATCCATCTGATACCCTTCATCCATGGTTTGCAAGATATCATGTGAAATAAGGACAAGTTGTGTTTTGCAGGAGCGATGCTTTCTAACCAGAATTTTCTTGGGTTTTCAGCAAGATCTTTTGCTAAGGTATGACGCTGGTAGTGGTTGTATGCTTCGCGCATCACTCTTTTTACAGCACCACGAGTCTCTACTAACTTTTGCCTGCCCTCATTCTCCCGATCTTTCTTGTACTGCGAGTGCAACTGTCTTTGCTTCCTGAGCATTCTCCAAATTGCGCTATTAAGCCACGGTGGGTCTTTTCCACCCGTAACCCAGTTTTTCAGCACATACTTGTCCAATGCGTGATTTACAATGTATTTAAAATTTGCCCATAATTCTTCCTTGTCCATCCCACTAAATGGGATGCTAACAACAGCTTATCTGCTCTTTCTAGTAAGAATACTCTCCTAGCCTTCTTGACCGACTTTTTAACTTTTGTAACCATAGTCGTAATGTCAACATCGTGATCATTAATCCCTGTCTCAACACTGACACCATCGATGAGGTCTGGTCTGTTCGTGGCTATCAGATCTAAAATATTTCCATTACGCATTGGCTGTCGATTTAGCTGCTCAAGACAGTTTTCGGATAATGTGTTCAAAAGTAATTCACACGACAGCTTGTCTGTACCACCTGTAATGAATCCATAGACATCCCAGTCTATACTAGGTAGGTTGAAGTTGCCTCCGACTAATATAGCATGCAATACAGAGTGTAGACTCGCTTTGAATGATTCTAGAACTGTCACGGTGGAACCTGGTGGCCGGTAATAACACCCAACAATTAACTTTATTTTTCTTAGCCCTGTTAAACGTGTCCAGATAACTTTACAATCACACTCTACTTCGACCTCAATAGACACAATATTTTTGTCAACTGCAATGAAGACACCACCTCATATGGTGTCTAATCTGTCTTTACGATACACGTTCTAACCCTCACTAACTATTTCACAACTTCCTATCTCAGGGTTCATCCAGGTCTCAGTCCCGAAAATAATTTGCGCGCCACACGCTTCCTGGAGGGCAGTAAATTCAGGAACTTTATTCCGAACGCTCTGAAAATTTACTGCTAATATGTTGATGGCTGAAGTGTCTTTACACTGAGCGCGTCTTGATTTCCCTGCCTGCACGTCGACTGGTGAGTGTTCATCAGGACACCTCGCACTACTGCGTAGCCTAAAAAAAAAAAAAAAAAACTCGTGCACGCCACAAGTACAAGTGAGGAAGCACAGATTAGACATAGGATACGTCTGGGAACAGGTCCACCCTGTCATCCATCTCCACATCTGATGGGCCCATACATTCACAGTTGATGTTCATTTTCAGTGATGCTTGGCTCACTTCAGCCCTGTGTCTGGATTTCCCACAAAAAGTGCACATAGCTCACCATTAGTGGCACTGGTGTCTCTGGTAAGTAATATAACACTATCTGCAGGAAGGGAACTGTTGAGGGTGACTTCTGGTTGCTGAGTCTGCGTGCATTATGTGAAATGTGAATCTGACCTGGATTGTGAGGGGGGGGGGGGGGGGGGCAGGGCTTGACTGTGGCAGAGGGCAGCATGTTGGCCTTGTGGCATGATGGGTGCTGCAAGGTGGCTGATGATGCGAGAGCCTGTTCAAAAGCTCTGATAATGGGGAGACATGTTTCTAAGGAAGGGTCCTTCAATTTAATGAGATTCGTGCATAGTCTTTCAAGAGGGGGCATGCACAAGAATCATGCCCCAGACCAAGGAAGTCCCCATATGACAGTTTACACTGAGGATTACTATGCTGGAAATAGCAGTCATGAGATAAACTCTGGAAGTAGGTGATCCTTAGGGGGTAAGACTGTCTGTTAAGTTTACAGCAGCTGAAAAACTTATGGCAAGCTATACAATGTGCACCTTGGAGTCAAAATATTCGAACAAACCTGCAATTCAAAATGTCATAAGGCAGAGTGTGGAGTTCCACTTCTGGGTTAAGTTGTGGCAAAAGATGGTAAATGTACGGGCCCACATATGCCAGAAAACAGGTGCGCTGCTGGGCATCACCTGTGATGCCATGGGCTAAGAAGTGCTGTTCCATGAGTGCGGTGTAGTTCACCCCTGGCTCAACCATCTTTTCAAACTGCTGGAATGGTTGGGGCACACTCCAAAAGTCCTTAGCCACAGAGTCCATCCATTGATGAGCTCTAGAGGTGATGTGGAGATGGCTGCTGGCCGCACGATCAGGAGTTCATGAGGGTGCTGCATCTGCTGGAAAGTAACAACACCTGAGCAGAAACATCAACCAGTTCTGTCATGCTGGAAGCAAAGTTACAGTAAGTGTACTTTAAAGTAGAAGAAAATAAAATCCTGATTTTAGGAATGGTTTCCCAATCGGCACCTGGCTCAGGGAACATTCTCGGAGTAAACTCATTGAAAATAGTTTGGCACTGGCTGGCCTAAATACTGCCCGGGTGCTGGGGTACTGTAGATACTACTTTCTGTCACATGGTACCCAGAGAAGAAAATACCCACAGGACCACTGACCTCTGGTGACGCTTGGGTTGCTATGTGGTGGCCATCTTCTGAACAGCTGTTCCGTGCGAGGCCAGTGCCCACATAACTTGTCTGTTGTTGTTTGCTGGCTGAATAGGCATAAGGCCTTTACACAGAAATTTTCCATAATCATGGAGTACAGAATCTAAAGTAACGTGAAGTCAGTGCAAGAAGAAACACCATACAAAGTGCACCTTTTATTGCTCTGTGCTGCACACATTTAAGCTTAGCCTTATGTCTTTTGTTTAGTAATACCTATTTAGTGTATCTGTATTGGGTTGCTTTGTGGGGGTAAGGCATGGATTTTAGTAGCTAAATTTCCTGAGTATTCTTCACTTTTGTTTTGACACTGATTCATGCCACAGCCACAGAATGGCATGTGTGTACTGGAGCTCCTCCTTGTGCTCTGCATGGCTGTAAGTTATGCGGATCATACAGAAAGTACTTTACGTGCCATTGCCAGAATTCTTTTATGGTAAGTTCCTTTTTGCAGATAGGCAAATGGCATTTTGGTTGTTTGCAATGACATTTTCGCCTTTTTGTTGCTTTTATTAAGTCCAAAGCACATCTCTGGCCATTCATATTAGGTTGTCAGGTTACATTACTTTCTCTAAAACTTTTTGGTATCCACATTAAATGTCAACAGTATTACATAAAATTAGTTTCACAATGACTTACTGTCATCCTCAAGTGTTTACATATAACTAATTTAATATTGGTTCATTAAAATACACTGTCTCCCAATGTTTGGATGCCGAGTATCTTAACGAAGCAATGTTATGGTCTCCCAGTGTTCAAATGTCGTGTATTTTAACAAATCAGTTTTAAATTATTTATCTTTTCCACTTGAAGATGTGAAACTGGTTGTGTGTGATCCTTTAGTAAAGGAACTGCTAACAGCTAATGCAGCCACCAAAAAGTTTTTTTAGAAGATTTTTAATAGTTTCTTTAAAAAATTTTAAAATATTTTATCTTTTACCTGAACTGTGGATGCCCAAACCGTAAAATCATGTCATCTGTCAGTGCATATTTATGGATTAGTTTTTTTTAAGGCCCTGTTTACCTCAAATCTTACCAGCTGACCCCACATGTTTGATGCCTCCCCCTCCGCATAGGCTCTCTCATATTACTGGTTAAATTTGTTAATGTATCCACATGACTTGTATGGTTTTGTCATATGCAATTAAGATATGCCCTGTTGTTGGTTTACAGACTTAACAGACTTATGTTTGTTTATTTTGTTTAGTGAGCTATGTAATATTTATTAATTGTTACACTAGCACCTGAAGATAAAATTAGTGTCCTGAAACATTGGTAGTGTATATGCCTGAACCCAAATAAAGGAACTTTATATTATTCGTTATATTATTCATTATGAACGCTCTCCCAAGACCTCATATCACCTGAAATATTCATTTCTGACTGTTGATTCCTTACCTAATTGTACTTGCTTTAGGATTCTTTGCAATCAGTGTTGTTATGGGCTGGCAGATTTGGAGTTCCCTGATAGCTCTGATGTAGGTGGCAACAAAGATCTGATGTGAGTGACAACAAAGTGTGGAACTTGTATTGCAGTGCATTTGAAATCTTGGCAACACTGCTTTCATTAGAACAATATTTTTTCTTTCTTCTTCTTTCTCTCGCCTCCTGTCTCTCTTCTCTTCTCCTCTCCTCTCCTCTCCTCACCCCTCCCCAAACTGTGCCTGCAGTTGTCACTGGTAGAAATTTTTCACTGTCTTTCAGGTGCACTGATGCTCAACAGTCCTTCCTTCCTTTCTGGTACCTGTTATCCAGCCTTTGTTTTGTCAATAGTAGTCTGGTAGTTCTCCAGTTTTGAAGATAACCAACCGTACCTTTATAAGGCCTTTGGGCTTGTATGATGATGGGGTAGCCACTCCCAAAGACATTTGAAAGCTACTGCCAGTCGCCCCCCACCCCAGTCTGGGAAAAATCCATGTACCCCCTCTGGTTGCATCTAGTATAATAGCATGATCAAATTTCATGTCGTTTTCAAATGTTTGCGCGTTGTTTATATAAGGCAGCCTGATATTTATCTAGATGAATATGGGGAAACCACATCCAGGCTGGCCAGCACACTGGTCCCAGTAATCCCAAGGCAGATTCAGTCCAAGGCCAGCATACCTACCCATGTCCCAGAAGGGATGTTTTAACACATTTGACTATCTGGGAGCATACTAGAGCCCAAAAGTAGCTACCCTATTGTAGATATGAAATTTTTGTGCGTGGTTTATTGGTTCTGAATCAAATAGATATTTTTGCAGAATGATAAATGTTCTTTGCAAACATTCCATTTGTGTTCGCAGGCTTATATTATATTGCCTGTGTAGAAATCCCATTGTTTGCTTTTTGCAAAGGTCACAACTCCCATTTTGTGAATGTAATACTTGATTTGCACAGTAATTTGGTATCTTGTCGGAAATTTGAAAGCAATTACATATTTCCAGTCAATACAAGGTGTATTGCTAAGGGCACTCTTAAAATGCTTAAGCTTGCTAATTTATGGAAGTTATGTCAGTTACAAAATTATATTTACAGTAGACATATTGTATGAATGCTGATCAAATTAGAACAACAATAAAATGTGAGATTCATTTTTGGAAGATTTAAGATGCAAATCCTTAGTTTCCTTAAATCAGTTGAGACAAAATCCTGCTTTGTACCTTGTCCATCTTATTGTGTTGCAGTATTAATTGAGTAAAATATTGATTTGCTCTCAAAATCATGTATCATTTTCTTTTTACAGGAAGAAAAAATTGAACGCATTTCAACAACTGTGATTGGGTCTACAGAGAATGTGAAGGAAGGAAATGAACAACTACATCAGGTCATGCAAAAGAGTGCAGGTCTTCGTGCATGGGCACTGTTCTTTTTCATTGTCATGTCCTTCTCCCTGTTGTTTCTGCACTGGTACCATGACTGACTGTTGTTGCTATTCTATGAGTTTATTGCGGTTTGGCACCTGGACAGGAAGAAGGATGGAAGATGTGTGGTATATTTCACCCTTTATTCAACGAAGATTGCATACTATCTACAGACTTTCATGATACGAAATGTTAATAATTCATGAAACCAATACTGATGTTTACAAATATATGCATTTGAATACCTCATGTTTATATTCTGTATGTCAAGAAGCTGTTACTTATTTCTCAGTGCATATATATTTTGTGGTAACAATGCTCAAGTTTGTGGTTCTTGTATTTTGAAATGACACTTAGTGTTTCTCTTGGTTTTATACTTTTTTTTTTTTTAAAGAAATGTACATTTTTGGAGCCTAACTTTTGCTGTTTTTTTTCTAAATACTTATTCAGTATTCTGTGCTTTAGGTAATTTTCTGTTTGTCTTTTTACACTGTATTACACCAGTTACAAGGACAACCTCTTAAAAGAAAAGTGTTAACTCATGAGATGTTATAGGCCACAAGAGTATCAATGAATTAATAATAATAATAATAATAATAATAAGGGAAGAAACTGAAGCATATTTATGTTCCAGATGTTAATCTTTCTGATCAGAAAATGTAATTCATTTAAGCCTCTGGTTCTCTGTAATTCAATGCCTTTCTCTTATTGTGCGGAACATGTACCTGACAGCTTAAGAGTATTGTTTATGTCTGAAAGAATCATCAGCGGTGGTTTCTTAGTCTTATAACAAACATAATCTACATCATTTGATTCAGGTACAGGAGACATGTCAAAACTGTGGTAAAATTTCACTATAAACATAGAATACCTGATGTTAACAAACAGCATCATAATAAAGTTTTAAACATGGCTGTGTGACCAGCGACTGTTTACAAATTAATGGTAAAGCAATTACAGTCCTCAGTCACAAAAATTAAGTATTTTGACCTGGTTTCAGCACCACTGTGAGTGCCTCATCAGAAATTAAACATTCAAATTGGCCTACAAAAGAAGTACAAAATTATGGGAAAATTTTTATTATATAAAAGTGTAAGTACTGACTGACAGTACAAGAAAGAAACAACACTTATATCTCACATATAAAATAAATATCAAGCGACAAAGCTTTAGTCACAAAATGTTTTAAAGTAGAATGCGTGGAAAGCAAGCCACTATGGGCTGCTTGTATATGTCGAGCTACAGGTAGCATCAGACTGAGGCGCCCGAGTTAACAACTGTGTGCAGGTGAACATTGCACCAAGAGTGCCATCTAGCAGCCACAAGTACAAACTGGCTACTTAACATTCAAATGAAAAGACTAATATTATGATGAACATTATTCAGTATATGAAATAAAAGACAATATTTTGTTTGACAACAGCAGACAAGGTAACATTTTGCCTACATCAGAGCTTAGAAGTACAAAAAGAATGAAAACACCATTATATAAAATATAAAGAGGGCTGAATGACACAGCCTGTAGAAAAAAATATAACATGAAATGCAGCCAATATAAACCATTTAATAAACGAAAAATTATGAGTTAACATAGATAGAAAAAACATTTCGGTAACTGCATGAGGAAACCTGAAATCAGATATCAAGTAACAACTTTATACTGTAGAAAAAGTTTGTAATACGTAATTGTAGCTGCTCATTGAGAAAGAGGCTACCATTTTGAGAAAGATGTTTAAAAATTTCTAGTTCTTCTAGGATATCTAATGTATGCCCTTTCCTCTCGGTGTGCAAAATGTTGATATTGTGAACAGATTTAGGCACGTGACCTGTAATCAAAAGGTGGTCTGCAAAAGACAAATTTTGGGTGCTAGTGTCATTTTTTCTTAAAAGATGTTCTTTATATCTGGTTGTAAAGGCACACTCTGTTTGTCCTTTGTAGTAAGAAGAGCATATGCTGCGAAAAATCTTATAGATGCCAGAGTTTTCCAATGGGGAATGAGTCGATTTTAAATTATGAATACAGTTTTTTTTTTCCTTTTTTACTTTTAAATGTTCAGTAGCCTACTTATATTTGTGACTACTAGATGGTACTCTTGGTGTAATATTCACCTGCCCGCAATTACTAATGCAAGCATCTCAGTCTGTTGATACCTATGGCTTGACATGTATGAGTAGCCGATAGTGGCTCATCTCCCATGTATTATTATTATTATTTTTTTTTAATGTTGTGACTAAAGTTTTCTCACTTGATATTTATTTTATATGTGACATGGATGTACTGTTTCTTTCTTGTACCGTTAGTCAGTACTGAAACTTTTATTTTTAAAAAATCCCATAATTTTGTACTTATGTTACATCCCAATTTGAATGTTTAATTTCTGATGAAGGCACTCATAGAAGTGCCGAAACCAGGTCAACTGACTTAATTTTTTACGATCGAAGGCTGTAATTGCTTTAACTTAAATATAGCATATATATATATATATATTTTACACACAATAAAATCTAAAACTTAATTATCCCTTGCTCAAATTATCATTGCATCCTCTTTCAATTGTTCTCTTGAATAGTAGCATTTCTCCCACAGAATCTGTTGCAGCCTTTTTTTTTTTAGAATCTTTGGTTTCATGTTAAATATGTTTTTATCCATTAACTTGTTATATATTGTCCTCCTCATGTATTGTGGAGTCCATGCATATAATTTCAGTTGGTATATTGGCAGCATAAAATGATTTTTATTTCTCATGTTATATGTGTGGTTACAATGGTTCTCCTCAAATAATTTTTGTCTGCTGTGTAGGAAGATTATAATTTCATAAATGTATGTGGAGAGAATAGTTAGAATTTGTAGTTTCCTAAATAATGGGCAACAAGATTTGTTTGCTATGCTTTACAAATGTATCTCATAATTTTCTTCCACAATTTCAGTGTTCGAGATACATTGTTAGAACAGTCGCAGAAATCTGTACCATATAACATGACAGATTTAAAATAACTATGATATACTATTAATCATGTAGTAAAGTCTGTGGAATTCACTAGTATTTGCATTGCTTAGTGCTTAGTTTATTTGATAGGAAGTCAATATGTGTATTCCAGCTTAAGTGCTTGTCCACATTTAGCCCAAGGAGTTTGATAATGTCTTCTTCTGTAAGTTTATTGTTATGTTGTATTATAAGTTCCACTCATTTCAAATGCTTGGTTTTGAAATGTGCCATATGAGTTTTAGCAATGTTCACTTTGAACCCATTTAACTGAAACCAGTTTTCTAGCATATCCAGCATGCTTATCATGGAGCTTGTTTTTTTTCTGCTCTTTCATCTTCAATTAAAACAGAAGTATTGTCTGCAAACCGAACTCATGGGGAATTTATACTTATGGGTAAGTTATTTAGGTCTAATAGGGGCAGGATTGGCCCCAAAATGGAGCCTTGACGCACACCTTGTGATACTGTTCTCCACTTAGAATAGTAATTCACTGCATATGAAATGATAGTTACTCTTTTTTTTCTATTGTTAAAGTGTGATGTGAGCCAATTGAAAGTATTTGTCCTTAATTCCATATTTGTCTGGTTTGTAGATAAGCATGGCATGGTTCTCAGAGTCAAATGCTTTTGTAAGCTCACAGAAGATACCTGCAACTTTTCTCATCTGGGCCAATGATTTGTATAGCTTTTCAGTAGTGGTATTCATTATATCCAGAGTGTTTTTTCCTGGTTGAAATCCAAATTGGTTATGTACTTACAATAATATTTTTTACATCAAAATTATTGATTGGGTTTGCAGCTACTTTCTCTGACACTTCCCACAGGACTGGAAGAATAGAAATAATGCAATAGTTTCCCATGTCTTCTTGCAAAACTTTCTTGAACAGAGGTCTGACTTCCAACGTATCTCAACACATCAGCGAAGTGTCCCTGTTCAAAAGATTGGTTGAGTATTTTAGTTGGAGGAACTGCTATTATGTCACATACTGATTTCATCCCTATAGTGGGCGTCCCATGCCACTCAGCCTAGTTTTTATTTTTATTAATAATAATAATAATAATAATAATGTAACACTTTTCACTCCTTTATGTGACTTTTTTAAAATCTGTTGACATACTCAGCTTCTTGATGGAGTCCAAAGGGGTTTACTTTTCTCTGATTCTCTACTACATCAACATCTGACTTTGCCACATTTATAAAGAAATTGATATTTGAGCTTCTTTAATCCTAGCTACAACTCTTATGTCTAACTCTGATTTTACCGTGAACAACACTGTCTTTGTCTCACTTTTATGTTGCACAGTGAACGTTTAGTTTGCCATTTGTTTGGCTGCTGTTACTTTGTTAACATAGCTTTATAATATTGAACATACTCGGTAAAATATCCGTTTTTATTACACTAGTCTGCAAGGCATCAAATGACTGAGAACTAATAAATAAATACATGGTTTATTCGTCCATAATAACGTAACTGCCATGGACATAGTTTACAAACACACTAAGATTAAAAATCCTTGAGGGAGTACAAACATTTATGAATTAAAAGTTTCTTTAATTCTGTCTTAAATATGTTCCCCTTTAACATTTTTATATTATTTGGCAATCTGTTGTTATAAACATATCTTCCAGCAGAAAATGGTCTATGATCTGTTGCTTTTTTATTACTAAATTTTATGTGGTAATCCAGTCTTTTTCTTGTGTTATGATTATGACTGCTAGTATGTTATACTTAATGAAATATTCTCTACAAGACTGACACTTACTAATACAGTGAAACCCCACTTTCACACTTTTCAAGGGACTTCAAAAAAATGGTGTAAAACGCCGAAAATGTAAAAATTTGGAAATAATGTTTTATGCTGTATAAGTTACATGTAGTTTACCCCCTTGCACATTATATATAACAGGCATCAAAAGACTTGTCAGGGACTTGTTTATTATCTCATGAAGGTTTATTGTCTAATAAAAACCGCTGATGTAACTGGAACTGATAACTGTCTGGGAAGTAGGAACTTTTGACTCAATTTCATATGTCATAATCGATGTTCTTGAAAGTCAGCAACTATTATTCCTTATTTAAATAATAAAATACTGCACTAGTTATGTATTTTTTCATGCTTAGCAGGGCGTGTTTCGAGAAATTTTTCTCGTCAGTTGCAAATATGTACACAAGTATTTGGTGCAGTGTTTGAATGTGTGTTATTCTGCATCTCTTGCACTATAGTCATCTTTTTGAGGTTATCAGGTACTGTACCTCATCAGTCATCAGTTATTTATAAAACCACACACACACACAAAACTGTCACTCACATTGTTTGTTTGTTTGTGTAACATCACAAAAAATACAAACATAAATACGGCACTTGACAATGAGAATAAATTCTTGAAACACTTTTTGCCCAGAATGAATAAAATACATAACCTGCGCTGTGTTTAAACTAAAAACATTTGAGCTTCACAAGGTGAATGATGGTGTCAACTAGCTTTCCAAGTGGCCGTACACCTAAATACTCTAAATATGGTTCAACAAGGGCGTCACAATAATCACAACAATCAAGAAACTGTGTTTGCGCAGTAGAAACAGTTTGGAAATGATTGTGATTGGTCGCAATATCTTCATTCGAATGAACCTAGTTACTCCCATCAACCACCATGACAAACAGAGCTTGGCAGTGGCAGGAGATACAGCACAAATTGTTCCAAATTTTACATGTTTTCTTGTTCAGATCCATTGAGTAGAGTGCCATGGTGTCAAGAAACTTAACCACATAATATTTGTAAACACTACTGGATGGCCAACATCATGCCAGCATCATTTTTCCTCACAAACATTTTTTCGAAATGCGTAAGTCGTGGGAAAATGATAAATATGTTGACCCAAAATCAAGTGCAAATTAGCATTGTGGGCAAAGGAAACTTGATGGGACCAATAAAAAATGTTGTAAACAGTGGGAAAATGTTCATTCCAGGAACATAAAAGTGGGGTTATACTGTATTAGCTATTATCCTAATTGCTCTTTTCTGGGCTCTAAAAGCCCTAATCATATATACTGTTGGTGCTCCACCCCAAATCTCAATACCACATTGCAGGTGGGAGTGTATGATTCCTAAATAGATTTGTCTTGAAACATGTTGTGCTATTATGCTAGAAAGGCGTTTTAGCAGGTAGGTGTTATAGGATATTTTTTTACACATGTAGCTGATATGTTCCTTCCATGTAAGATATTTGTCTACTGTAATAGCCAGGAATTTATGTTTAACAATTGTTTCAACTGATAGCTCTGGTTCTGTATCCACTTGTTATGATTTATAATTTAACAGAAACTCCATCAGAATTGTCTTGTCCTTATTTAGTGCCAATTTGTTTTTTGTGAGATATTCTGTGACAAGGCTAATGTTCTCTGCATTATTTTGCACTGCTAACTGTTTTTCTTAAGAGAAGTGAATGAGAACAGAATGCTGCTAAATTATATAGGAAGAAGAAAAACAAAAATGATAGGGCACATAATGAGACACAACCAGCTCCTAAAGAATGTATTTGAAGGAAAAGTTTTCGGAAAAAAGCCAAGAGACAGGCCAAGAGCAACATATTTTAATAACATCAAAGAAGATATCGGGATAAAATCGTATGAAGAATTGAGAGGACGACAATGGAGAGAGGGACGTGGCTAAATCGACGAGGCATAGCCTTTAGTTTATGATGATGAACTGTTTTGTAGAGCGCCAAGTTATGAAGGAGATATCATCAGCATAATTTACTAGGTTTGAATTTTGTGGAATTATTATATCATTGATGTACACAATAAACAAAAAAGGGCCAATAATGCTTCCCTGAGGGACTCCACAATTAAGAATTTTGGAAGATGATTTTACTTTTTGTGTATGTCTCCCAGTTGTATAATACAGCTTCACACATTGTCTTCTGTCAGCAAGGTAGGATCTTAACAAATCTAATGCTACTTTTCTGACTCCATAAGTTTCTAATTTATGTAGAAGAACAGAATGATTTACAGGGTCAAAAGCCTTGGATAGGTCTAAAAAAAGTGTCAATAACTTTCTTTCCATGATCAAGTTTATTCAATACCACTTGCAAAAATTTAGCTACAACTGTTATTGTTGACTGGCCCTTCCTGAAACCATGCTGACAGTTTTTAATAGATTGCACTTACAGAAAAATGATTGAAGTTGATCCAGAAGTAGCCTTTCCAACAGCTTACTAAGTATTGATGTCAATGAAATAGGCCTATAGTTTTATATATCTGTGGTTATTCCCTTTTTATGCGCCTGTCTTATTTCAGTGTCTTTTAACAGGTCAGGAAATGACCCCTTACTGAAAGAGCTGTTTATTATATGTTGTAGAGGCTTTGTTAATTCAGTACTGCATTCTTTCATCAATTTCAATGAGATGTCATGCCAGCCACTGGATGTATTTGCTTTTAAGTTGGAAGTGGTTTTCAGGATTTCCCATTCTGTAACACACCTCAGGAAGAATGAATTACTAACATTACTGGGATTTAGTACCTGTGGTGGATTGATCATATCCTCCCTACTCATCTTACTAAACTGATCTATGAATCTTTCATATACTTTCTTTGGTCACTCAGCAGTTTTCCACTGGCACTTATTATTATGTTATTGCACACTGCATTGCCACTCCCTCCTCTTTCCTTATTTACTATACTACACACTGTTTTGGTAACATTGCTAGATTGCCTCATCTCTTCAGTATACACCTGTGCTTTTAATGTCTTAAGTGATTTCCTGTAGATTTTTCTACAGGCTTTGTATTTAGATTGGAAGTAGTGCAGATTGGTGTCTCTAAAAAGTATATAAATCCTTCATATCTTCACTTAATTTTATCATGTTAGGATGAAGTTTAAGATTCCTGGAACTGTCAGTTTTCCTTAGTATTTTGACCACTGAGCACACTTGATTAGGGCAATGGGTTAATGCTGTATAAAATTTGCCCCACTTTTCATTAATATCTTCTATTTCATGTAGGCCTACCTGATGCCAATTTATGTGTGACAGGATTTCCTTTAATGTACATTGGTCAAGCTCTCTTTTTATAGGTGAATAGGTCCCCATCAGATACTACGTATTTGTCTGTATGAAGCTCTAGGACTAATGCACTATGATCTGAAATGTGATTCTCAACAGTTCCAACTACAAGGTCTTCCTTTCTTAAGTTTGTGGTAACATGTTTAATACATGTCTTAGAGTCGTGTGTAATTCTTGTTGATGTTGAATCACATGGGTGTAATTATTGGACTGTAAAATATCAATATATCTACGATTATTTACATTATTAGTTAAGGAGTCTTATGTTGACATCCCTACTATTATTGTCTGTTTTTTATGAAGTGAGAGTTTGTCAATAAGTTCCTCTAAATGACAGAAAAATTCTTCCATGTTACTGTTAGGGGATCTGTACAGGCTAGCTGTTATTAAACTGCTATTTCTAAGCTTTATTCTTATTGCGCATATATGGGAAGGAAAAGGAAAGACAAAAGGATGTGGGTTTTAAGGGAGAGGGTAAGGAGTCATTCCAATCCCGGGAGCGGAAAGACTTACCTTAGGGGGAAAAAAGGACACACACACACACACACACACACACACACACACATATCCATCCATACATACACAGACACAAGCAGACATATTTAAAGGCAATCTCTGTCTCCCTCTACAGTTTTTGCCCTCTACAGCTCCCTCTAGTACCATTTGCCTTTAAATATGTCTGCTTGTGTCTGTGTATGTATGGATGGATGGATATGTGTGTGTGTGTGTGTGTGTGTGTGTGTGCGCGAGTATATACCTATCCTTTTTTCCCCCCTAAGGTAAGTCTTTCCGCTCCCAGGATTGGAATGACTCCTTACCCTCTCCCTTAAAACCCACATCCTTTCATCTTTCCTTTTCCTTCCCTCTTTCCTGACGAAGCAGCCGCCGATTGCGAAAGCTCGAAATTCTGTGTGTGTGTGTTTTATTCATCTACCGGTGCTTTCCCCTACTGACTGGTTTGATGCGGCCCGCCACGAATTCCTTTCCTGTGCTAACCTCTTCATCTCAGAGTAGCACTTGCAACCTACGTCCTCAATGATTTGCTTGACGTATTCCAATCTCTGTCTTCCTCTACAGTTTTTGCCCTCTACAGCTCCCTCTAGTACCATGGAAGTCATTCCCTCATGTCTTAGCAGATGTCCTATCACCCTGTCCCTTCTCCTTATCAGTGTTTTCCACATATTCCTTTCCTCTCTGATTCTGCATAGAACCTCCTCATTCCTTACCTTATCAGTCCACCTAATTTTCAACATTCGTCTATAGCACCACATCTCAAATGCTTCGATTCTCTTCTGTTCCGGTTTTCCCACAGTCCATGTTTCACTACCATACAATGCTGTACTCCAGGCGTACATCCTCAGAAATTTCTTCCTCAAATTAAGGCTGGTATTTGATATTAGTAGACTTCTCTTGGCCAGAAATGCCTTTTTTGCCATAGCGAGTCTGCTTTTGGTGTCCTCCTTGCTCCGTCCGTCATTAGTTATTTTACTGCCTAGGTAGCAGAATTCCTTAACTTCATTGACTTCGTGATCATCAATCCTGATGTTAAGTTTCTCGCTGTTCTCATTTCTACTACTTCTCATTACCTTCGTCTTTCTCCGATTTACTCTCAAACCATACTGTGTACTCATTAGACTGTTCATTCCGTTCAGCAGATCATTTAATTCTTCTTCACTTTCACTCAAGATAGCAATGTCATCAGCGAATCGTATCATTGATATCCTTTCACCTTGTATTTTAATTCCACTCCTGAACCTTTCTTTTATTTCCATTATTGCTTCCTCGATGTACAGATTGAAGAGTAGGCTACAGCCTTGTCTTACACCCTTCTTAATACGAGCACTTCGTTCTTGATCGTCCACTCTTATTATTCCCTCTTGGTTGTTGTACATATTGTATATGACCCGTCTCTCCCTATAGCTTACCCCTACTTTTTCAGAATCTCGAACAGCTTGCACCATTTTATATTGTCGAACGCTTTTTCCAGGTCGACAAATCCTATGAACATGTCTTGATTTTTCTTTAGCCTTGCTTCCATTATTAGCCGTAACGTCAGAATTGCCTCTCTCGTGCCTTTGCTTTTCCTAAAGCCAAACTGATCGTCACCTAGCACATTCTCAATTTTCTTTTCCAGTCTTCTGTATATTATTCTTGTAAGCAGCTTCGATGCATGAGCTGTTAAGCTGATTGTGCGATAATTCCCACACTTGTCAGTTCTTGTCGTCTTCGGAATTGTGTGGATGATGCTTTTCTGAAAGTCAGTATGTCGCCAGACTCATATATTCTACACACCAATGTGAATAGTCGTTTTGTTGCCACTTCCCGTAATGATTTTAGAAATTCTGATGGAATGTTATCTATCCCTTCTGCCTTATTTGACCGCAAGTCCTCCAAAGCTCTTTTAAATTCCGATTCTAATACTGGTTCCCCTATCTCTTCTAAATCGACTTCTGTTTCTTCTTCTATCACATCAGACAAATCTTCACCCTCATAGAGGCTTTCAATGTATTCTTTCCACCTGTCTGCTCTCTCCTCTGCATTTAACAGTGGAATTCCCGTTGCACTCTTAATGTTACCACCGTTGATTTTAATGTCACCAAAGGTTGTTTTGACTTCCTGTATGCTGAGTCTGTCCTTCCGACAATCATATCTTTTTCGATGTCTTCACATTTTTCCCGCAGCCATTTCGTCTTAGCTTCCCTGCACTTACCATTTATTTCATTCCTCAGCGACTTGTATTTCTGTATTCCTGATTTTCCCGGAACATGTTTATACTTCCTCCTTTCATCAATCAACTGAAGTATTTCTTCTGTTACCCATGGTTTCTTCGCAGCTACCTTCTTTATACCTATGTTTTCCTTCCCAACTTCTGTGATGGCCCTTTTCAGAGATGTCCATTCCTCTTCAACTGTGCTGCCTACTGCGCTATTCCTTATTGCTGTATCTATAGCGTTAGAGAACTTCAAACGTATCTCATCATTCCTTAGAACTTCCGTATCCCACTTCTTTGCGTATTGATTCTTCCTGACTAATGTCTTGAACTTCAGCTTACTCTTCATCACTACTATATTGTGATCTGAGTCTATATCTGCTCCTGTGTACGCCTTACAATCCAGTATCTTATTTCGGAATCTCTGTCTGACCATGATGTAATCTAATTGAAATCTTCCCATATCTCCCGGCCTTTTCCAAGTATACCTCCTCCTCTTGTGATTCTTGAACAGGGTATTCGCTATTACTAGCTGAAACTTGTTACAGAACTTAAATTAATCTTTCTCCTCTTTCATTCCTTGTCCCAAGCCCATCTTCTCCTGTAACCTTTTCTTCTACTCGTTCCCCTACAACTGCATTCCAGTCGCCCATGACTATTAGATTTTCGTCCCCCTTTACATACTGCATTACCCTTTCAATATTTTCATACACTTTCTCTATCTGTTCATCTTCAGCTTGCGACGTCGGCATGTATACCTGAACTATCGTTGTCAGTGTTGGTCTGCTGTCGATTCTGATTAGAACAACCCGGTCACTGAACTGTTAACAGTAACACACCCTCTGCCCTACCTTCCTATTCATAACGAATCCTACACCTGTTATACCATTTTCTGCTGCTGTTGATATTACCCGATACTCATCTGACCAGAAATCTTTGTCTTCCTTCCACTTCACTTCACTGACCCCTACTATATCTAGATTGAGCCTTTGCATTTCCCTTTTCAGATTTTCTAGTTTCCCTACCACGTTCAAGCTTCTGACATTCCACGCCCCGACTCGTAGAACATTATCCTTTCGTTGATTGTTCAATCTTTTTCTCATGGTAACCTCTCCCTTGGCAGTCCCCTCCCAGAGATCCGAATGGGGGACTATTCCGGAATCTTTTGCCAATGGAGAGATCATCACGACACTTCTTCAACTACAGGCCACATGTCCTGTGGATACACGTTACGTGTCTTTAATGCAGTGGTTTCCATTGCCTTCTGCATCCTCATGTCGTTGATCATTGCTGATTCTTCCGCCTTTAGGGGCAATTTCCCAAACCTAGGACAAGAGAGTGCCCTGAACCTCTATCCGCTCCTCTGCTCTCTTTGAAAAGGCCGTTGGCAGAATGAGGTTGACTTCTTATGCCGGAAGTCTTCGGCCGCCAATGCTGATTATTTATCAAAATTTAGGCAGTGGCGGGGATCAAACCCGGGACCAAAGACGTTTTGATTATGAATCAAAGATGCTACCCCTAGACCACGGGGTGCTACACATTTCTTCAGTTTTGCGCCCTAGTTCATTCATGAGATAAATATGAAGACTACTAGCACTTAGAAATTCATCAATTTGTTCAATTTTGCTGGTAATATATTGGATGTTTTGTGATATTATTTTGAGTTTACTGTCATTCGTGATGTTGTCAAGTACTTCACCTTCACATATACATGGTGAAGGCTGTTTTACTCTAAAAAAGTTTCTGTAGGACTACTTTCATTTGTGAACGAACTGTTGTTATTTATAAGGCTTTTCAGTTTGATCCTTTCTTTTATTATTGGATTTAATTTTTCACACAAATAACATTTACCTGCATAATTCAAATGAAATCCGTGGTTAGTGTGGTGACCTCTATCCAACTTTCCTATTTCTAGAATTGAACAATTTCCATAGTTTGAACATAGTGCCCTAATTCTAATGTCTGTTTTTCTTCTTTCCTTGCTTACACACGAGTTGTTGATCTTCCTTGCTTACACACAAGTTGTGGATCAGATTGTACCAATGTGGGACAGTGGTGACAATCATGTTTTTCTGCTTATTCTCTTGAAGAAAATTCTTCAGAGCTTCCATGCAAACACCAGGTTCGTTGCTTCCCACATCATTTGCACCGCTTACACTAACTATGAAATCATTTTACGCGGCATTTTCCCTTTCAAGTCGGCACCTTGTGTGATACTACCTCAACTTTTTACTCTGGTTTCAAATCTGTTTTCAATTTTTTGTTGTCATATACAGTTTTTCTGCAATTTCACTTAAAGGTGCATTGCTAGGCCAGTAGGTTATGTGTATTGTTGGAGGTAAATTTCTCAATAAGGTCCTGCATACCTATAGATTGTTACACCTGTTAATGTTAGTTGTTTTTGTGTGATCCTGAAAGTGTTGCTTGTCTCACAGGCTTGGATTACCAGTGCTCTGTTGTGATTATTCTGTATATTTGAGACAGTATTAATAAAACACTTCACCTACTGTTGATAGTTCAACAATGTCAACACACAAGTGTGTGAGAACCTAAATATTTTCTATCCCCTGTTGTGTGCAAAGGTTAAGATTGTGGACAAAAGGAAAGAAAACATGCTTTCCACTTATGATTCCAGAGGTGTGGAGGGAGCATAAAAATCATGTTAGTGTCTGTTATTTCTCCTTAGCTAATCTTCAGGGCTGCAGTTTGAAAAATAAGAGGCAAATTGTGTATCTAAGCATTGATTCAGCCATTAGGGCACTTTGCTCATGGAGAAGATCTGATTGGTCATCTCCCTCCAGTAGTTGCAGGGAATGTGGCAGGAGATCATGAAGAAAATGAAGATGATGCAATTACCGAAGATGATAGTGATGTCCACCAGCCTGAATGCAACTTTTACTCCATAACTCTTCTCTGAGTGAACTAATGCTCTTGTATAAGATTTCAATTTGCCTAACGAATCTGCAGAACTACTTGGCTCCCAGTTAAAAAGTAAGAATCTTCTGGAAGTAGGAACACATTACTCATGGTACAGACAGAGAGAGAAAGCATTAGTTCATTTATTCTCACAGAATGAGTCCTTGGTTTACTGCAATGACATAAATAAGTTAATGCACTCATATGGCACTGAACATGATCCTACACTGTAGAGACATTTCTAGACTTGTCAATGAGGACCGTGAAAGGCACGTTACTGCATAATGGAAGTGTGTACGAGTCCATTCTTGTAGCCCATTCAGTTCAAATGAAAGTGACGTATGAGAACATGAAGATACTCTTAACAAATATTCAGTATGAGGAGCACACTTGACTTATTTGCGGTGACTTCAAAGTTATTGGAATACTGTTGGGACAGAAGGCTGGGTTCACAAAAATGCCTTGTTTTCTATATGAATGGGACAGTCAGTTTAGGCAAAGACCTTGGAGTGTGGGAGTTTGGTCAGAGTGAAGAAATTT
This sequence comes from Schistocerca gregaria, assembly GCF_023897955.1. Lineage (NCBI taxonomy): Eukaryota > Metazoa > Arthropoda > Insecta > Orthoptera > Acrididae > Schistocerca > Schistocerca gregaria. The sequence goes on from NC_064931.1 coordinate 681,007,813, forward strand.
TGTGCCCGTAACTAAAAATATCCTGCATGAACCGCTTGTAGAAGGGGAGGGGAGGGGGGGGGGAGAAAAAAAAGCCTTGCTTCCACCTCTACAGATAAAACTGGACTTGAAGCAATTTTTAAAGGCTCTACCACAGGATGGACCCTGCAACAAGTACCTTTCCAAGAAGTTTCCCTTCACCACATGAGACAAACTGAAAGCTGAATTTCTTTTTTAGTCCTCAAATAAAGAAACTGAAGAAGGATGAAGATTCTCAGAAGGCAATAAAGGAAAGAGAAAAAGATGCATGACCACTTTCTGATCAGTTACTGAGAAATTTCTGTGGAATAACAAAGATCCTACTTACAAGGCCATTGTTGAAAAAAGTTGCAAAATTTCAAGAATATGGGTTGTTAAATGTCCACCTTCTATACTCACATATGAACTACTTTCTGGAAATTTGGGACATTATATTGTGTGTATCAAAAAGAATCATCCAATTTTTCATGTCTATATTTCAGAAACTATTAAACATATACAGTTAATATTGTTTTTTGATGAATGGAAACTTAAAAGTGTGTTTTTTTTTCATACCGTTTCATAGGTGTTCAATATGACCCCTTGAGATGCACGGCATATGCAATGTGGTATTCAAATTGGTACCACACTGCACTGTTTTGAGTTACAGCTTCCACAGCTACTGTTGTGTGATGTCTGAGTTCATTCACTGTTGTTGGTAATGGAGGCACATAAACAGTGTCTTTTCTAAGCCCCCACTAGAAATAATCATATACAGTCTGGTCCAGTGAGCTTGGAGGCCAGTAATGTAAGGCTAAATCATTTGGTCCAGTGTGACCGATCCATCATTCAGTAATCCTTTGATTTAAAAATTCCCGCACTTCCAGATGCACGTGTGACAGTGCCCCATCCTGTTGGTTAATGAAGGCGTTCAGATCAGTCTCTAACTATGGGAAAAGAAAGTTCTCAAACAAATCGAGATATGTGCTTCCTGTAACAGTGTTCTCAGCAAAGAAAAATGGACCATATACCTTTTCCTACGAAACTGCCCAAAACACATTAAATTTTGAAGAATCCTTCTCATGTTGTAAAACTTCATGTGGTTGTTCTGTACCACATATTCTCACAATATGACAGTTCACCTTTCCATTTAAATGGAATGTTGCCTCATCACTAAACACTAGGTGTGGAAGTAAACTGTTATCCTCCATCTTGCCGTGAACGAAATTACAGAACCCCACACATTGTTGTTTGCCATCTTCATGAAGATCTTCCAGTAGGTAGATTTTATATGATTTCATGTGTAAACGTTGGCGCAACACACACCAGACATACATTGGAGGCATGTTGAGCTGTTGAACTGCACAGCAAATGGATTTCTGCGGACTCCTTGTGAAACAATTTTGGATACACTCAACGTCTGTGGAAGACTTTCTGGGATGACCCAGCGATTTGCCTTTACACAAACAACCTGTTTCTCAGAATTGTTCATGCCATCATCTAATGTTCTGTGCTGTGGGAGTAGCCACACCATACCTAGCACAAAATTCATGCTGAACAGTTATTACTGACCCGCACTGCACCATACCTAGCACGAAATTCACGCTGAACAGTTATTACTGACCCGCACTGCGCAAAACGTAGAAGACAAAACACTTTCTCTAGTTCCAACACCATTTTTACTAGAACTGAAGCGGGTGCACAGTGCTGCTATCTAACAGGAACACTGTAAAACATGTGAGTTTGGTCTTTCCAACAGTACATTGTTCACGCAGATATCTCAAATAACATAATAGTTATGATTTTTAAAAATTAGATGATTCTTTTTGATACACCCTGTATTGAAGAGCAGACCTAACTTTTTCACCAAGATATTAAGAGGAGATACCAGCAGCACTGAATAGCAGCTATTTTGGTCGACTACTGTTGGCTGCTGAAGAGGGCAGTCATCATATACAAGTACCAACAAGAAGGCCAAAGAAGAGAAATTTTAAAAATTTGTGGAACACTGTTGACTTCTTGTTTTTATACATGGTAGTCACGAAACAAATTAGAGGAGTCCTGAGGAGTATTTTTTTTAAATTTATTTCATTTTTAGATGTATTTTGATCAAAAACTCACCTTGTCTGAAATGAAATGGGCGTTAGAGTATATTTGTGGGCTAAGAAGTGAAAACTGTCAAAACATTACTTCTTTTTTGTGTAAAAACCTGACATGATAGACAAAAACAGTAATTATTTCTAGAACCAGCATAAAAAATTGATCCATGAACACCTATTTTCGGCAAATCATCTGACAAAAAGTTTTAAAATGCAGTCTTGTCTTGTATTTCAGTACATACTGGAGTACCTCTTCCTGGCATAGAAATTTTTGTAGTCTGATTTATCCATTTAAGTTTATAAGTCATTTTGTTACATGCGGTTCTAAGTGGAAATGTTTCATTAAAAATTTCAAGAAGGCTACTTAAAAAATTTGCCTTAACTTACTACTAAATACAACATTTTTTTCCCATTGAAATGAAGGACATCCTACCCAAGATACTTCCAACCCCTCCCAGATTGGTGTTCCACCGCACACCCAACTTCCACAACATCCTAGTTCATCTATATGCCACTTCCACCCCCAATCCCCTGCCACAGACCCATATGCAAGATCTGCCCAATACCCATCCAGCACCATTTACTCCTGTCCCATCACAAGCTTACACTACCCCAAAAGAGGCCGGGCCATGTGTGAAGGCAGCCATGTTATATACCAGCTCTGTTGCAACCACTGCACTGTGTTTTACATTGGTATGACAACCAACCAGCTGTTAACTAGAATGAATAGCCACTGCAAAACTAATGCCAAAAACAAAGTGAACCAGTCTGTGGCACAACATGTGAGATTTCAGTGGCTGCTTCACAACCCATGCCATCTGGATCCTTCCACTATCACCAACTTATCTGACCTGTGCAGATGCCTGCCCCCACTACCTGCACCCCTAGACAGCCCACAGACAGCTACCCACTATTTCGTAAAATGCTAGATGCTTCCCTCCAACTCCCTCCCTGCCTTCTGTCTCTCACCATCAACCCAGCCCTGTACAAACTTCGTGCACTGGTAAAGAGCTGGCAGTTGACTCTATTCCTACAGCTAGAAAAAGGAAGTGCATTCAGTAAGCTAGCCTAGCTCCATACCTTTTGTTTGTGTGCCTGCCAAAGACACAGCACAAATACCTTTTGGTGAGTTGTCTCCTTTATTCGTAAATAATTTGTCTGTTTCATTGAAGTTCTTTCATATGGCTTTTGCTGCATGAAATTTCTTTGTTAATTTTTTTAGTTTAGTGGATAATGCAGAGTGGTCAGAGTTTCGTAAATCTACGCAAAATTTGTAAACATCTTTAGATAAAAAATTTGTTAAAATATTATCAATACAGGTTATCGCTGTTAGTATTCAACCGCGATTCTTATACATATATTTTAACAACACGTTTCAAGAGACAATGCTCTCATCATCAGGTTGTAAAGTCTATGTCATGAAATTAAACGGACTAAAAAGACAAAATACCATCACAAATAGTTGGGAAGTCCATAGAGTAAAACAGAATTAAAAGTATATTGAACTGTAGGTCCTCGTCTTACATTGAAGTTGTTGACACAAGTCGATGGCCGTCCCATAGCTACCAAATATGCATGGTTACAGCCGTATGCTTGACAGTAATGGTATGCTATTGGGCACCTGATTTCCTTATTGCATTGGTCTGCCATTGTTAGCCTCTCGCAACTCCCTCGATGACATGCTACAAGTTTAAAGTCACATACCTACCCTAAAATAATTCTAAAAACCCAGTAAAAAAACTCATTTCTTTAAAATTATCTTGTGCATTTAGAATATTGGTTTGTTTCTTTTCATGGATAGCTATCTCAAATTCCTCTAGTAAATCAAGTTTCCTCCCTTTCTTTTCTACATGCAATATTTCTTCGTTGTCTTCTATGCTATTAAGGGGAAGGCATGTTTCATATATATGGTTCGCAACAGCTGATTTGTCATAATTTCCTTACCTGAACTCATCTTTATGTTCTTTATACCGGATCGCGAATGATCTTCCTGTCTGCCCTATATATTTTGCATTACAAATTCTGCACTGGATCTTATAAACTCCCGATCTTTCAAACTTATTTCTCTTCTCGCCAATATTGTGCTTAAGGCTATACCTCACTAGCTTATTAGTCTGAAAAGCTATTTTAACATCGTATGGCTTAAAAATATTTGCTATCTTTTGTGAGCCTGTTCCGTAGTATGGCATCGTGATAATTTTGACTTTCTCTCCATCAGGTTTATTCTTTTTGCGCTTATTACTTTTCCCGTAACAGTTTTTTACCCATATCTATTCTGTAACCGTTATTCATCGCTATTCTCTTAACGGTATTAGTTTCAGTCTCCCTATCTTTTTCGCTCATAGGTATATTGACTGACCTATGCACGAGACTACGGAAAGCAGCCTCTTTATAAGCCTGTGGATGGCATGAATCATTCGGGATCATGGCATCAGTCGTAGTTTGTTTTCCATAAACAGAGAACGCATGTTTGTTGCCCTGCTTTTTTATATTCAGGTCCAGGAGCTGTAAACAATTGTCAGTTTCATATTCCACGGTAAATTCTATTTTATTATGTGTGTCGTTGAACTTTTTTACTATTTCCTCAATGTCCTCATGGGAACCATTGACAAGTAACAAAGTGTCGTCTACATAACATTTGTAATAAACAATTTTATCAATACAGGTTGCTGACTCTGCATTTACTCTAGTGGGTTGTTTGAAGTTTACTTTGAGGCTGAAGTTTTTTATTAAGTCGGTGAATTTAAGTCAGCAGCTATTATAGTCTTTTCCCTTTTTTCTTTACTGACGCCTACAAATTTTATGTGTGATAGCAGAACGTATTGTAATTTGGCATCCAACCAAATGAAACAGACAGCTCCATTTGTGTTTGTGATCCTCTCTGTTTAAATCAGTTTTATGACTTACATATTTGAGTGTATATTGTCTCCCCCCTATAAAAATCTTTAAGAAAATAATTGTTGTTTTCATAGTGTTCAGTGACCCTTCTAGCAGGATCTGAAATATCATGTTGCACTTGTGCTTCAAGAAAGTAAATGATTCCTTGTGCTAATTTGTATGTGCCGTACTCCAATTTGTGTTCTGTTAGTTTCTTAAATTAGTGATATTTGTGTTGTATTGTTATGCAATGCAGAGTGTAGCTAGTTTAAGTCTCTGCAAAATTTCTTTAAACATAAACCAGTTTTTTTAATCAAAGCTTCAAATTCCTTCTAGGACTAAACAGTGCATGTGAAAAATTGTATAAATGTACTTTGCCACTAATAATTTCAGGATATTGTATGTTCAATCCAATGCCGTTAAATTTATAGAGAGAAAAATATTTAACACAAAATTTCTTAACACAAAGAATTCTTTAACATAAAATAGTTCTGTGGTCGAAATCAGAAATCTGCAAAGAGTTTGTCATTTCCAGCTCTGTACTCTTGACCATAATTAAAAATGGAGATCAACTTAAAGCAGTGTTTGAGTGCAATATGGTAACTTAAAGCAGTGTTTGAGTGCAATATGGTCAAGCCAGGGAGAAAAACATATAATAAATGTGTACACGTTGTTCAGTTCAAACAAGCTAGGTCTTGGATTCTTCTTTATACAGCTAGGAAGAGCTTATAAATTTGCAAAACAAATGAATATTCATTTTTCTACAAATCCAAGGTGGTTTAATGCTTCAACTAGAGAAACAGCTTAGTGTTTAAAAAAAAAAAAAAAAAAAAAGAAAAAAAAAGTCTGCAATAAATACCACCAAGTTTTACCAGCTATGACTTCAGGTTCATTGCTGTCTGTGTTGCTTTCAGTATTTGAACAATGTGATGTGAAACTTGTCTTTAATGCTAATAAAAATGGCTAGTTTTAACATTGCATAATCAATAAAACTTTATTGTTCAAGGGACAATTCTGTTCATGGGAACAGGAAGGGGGTTATTTCTCTAAGAATTGTGGTGTAAGTAAGATGAAATTCAGGTTGATCTAAGAAATGTCCCAAAATTTTCATGGTGAAAAGCGTATAAATGGAAGAACATTACCAAATGTGGTGAACAAAAAATTATGAATAGTGACTGCCATGTTTACCAATTGTATTCTCTATTTGTACAAGCTACTTTTTACTAGGAAAGCACAGTCACAATTATTGTTGGTGATTGTGTGACACAACTTAATATTAAATTAAAAGCACATCACCACCACCTTCTTCACTCTCAGGGATTAGGCATTATGCCTGTTCTGTCTTCATGGGTCAGCCTTATTCAGACTCTCTCCCCTCATGTCTCGCAATACTTCTTTTTCCATGCAGTACATATTTTACGCCTTGTACTGGTAATCATCAAGCCGACATTCTTTTTCTTGTGGTCCTGTGGTTTATCTTTTATTTATCTATTACATTGTTCATTGGTTTAACTTTTTACTCTTTTCTAATATTTACATTTTTATTTTACCTTTCTGTATTTTACATTTTTTTTATTTTGTCAAATGTTAAGAAAATAAACCCCAGAAAAACTTTTGACTGCCCACCTAAGCTATAAGATGACAAACCCAACAAATGACTTTCTGAGCTACAGGGTGTGTTCTGGTAATGAGAACACATTAACAACTCAAAGTTGTCAGAAGGTACAACTGTACAGACTTTAAAATGAATCATGTAATTAAAAGCTAGTAAAGTGTATATTTTTGCTTCCAAAAACCAAAAGTGTTTTACAAACGTGATCAAGGGTTTAGATAAAAACTTGAAATTTTACTATTGAAAGCAATAATTCAAAAATTATTTACTTGCAAGTGAAGCGTGAAATTATTTCTTGAATAATTTATTATGGGCATTACATATGTTGCATTCTGCTTGGAATTTAGTGATGCCAAAGAAGATTTCACCACCTGGTATTCTCCAAAGTACGAGGTTCTTTGGTACTTAGAGAATTTGTGGCTATTGAAACTAAGCAGACATTTAATGAAATATTTTAGTAAATTTGTACATTGTTAGTGTCCTTCGATATCATTACCACTTACACAACCAAACATGGAATTCTTTTAATACAAAAAATTTTAATAGTCCACTCAGTGTCATGTTAAACATTTCTCTTATTTATGTGCTCTGCCACGTTTTGTGATTTTAGGAGCACACACGTATGCTTTTGGACTATATTTTTCAGTGTCAGTATACTCCACAACCAAATATTCACTTCTTATTTCATGTTTATTTGTAAGGAATGATTTTGCTTATTTCAAGAGTAGACATAGTTCCAAAAACATATCCTTTTTCCGAGCGACCTCTCCGGTCGCAGGTTCGAATCCTGCCTCAGGCATGGATGTGTGTGATGTCCTTAGGTTAGTTAGGTTTAATTAGTTCTAAGTCACATAGTGCTCAGAGCCATTTGAACCATAATCCTTTTTCTAATGTTTAAGTTTTATACGAAAACTTTATGAAATTGTGAGACACTCACCTTAAATTATGATATAGGTTCAGAGTACTGTGTTCATAGATCATGATAATGTATGATCACACTCCACTATGAGTTGTCTAAATGTGAACACAAATCTAACCAAATCTGTTACCAGACCTCCGTTCCAGATGTTTTCCCAAGCTGATGATGTATTAACTGTGTGATTCTTTTTATTACATTTGCAACTGTCTTCACCATGTTTACAATTGTATTGCATCGACTCACCTTAATTTTCATGGTGCTTACTCAAGTCAGTTCTTTTTAACTATGTGGTTACATTTTTTGCATATTTTCAGTAAATTTATTGCTCCTTGAGTACTCTTAAATGACATGATCTAAAGTCCTAAATATGATCCAAAGATTTGATAACTTGTCATCCCCCCCCCCCCCCACACACACAAGAGAATTTTGAAGTATATTCAACTTTAGTCATAATTTCTGAGTACTTGGTTATATAGGGATTGGTTTATATCAAATAAATGTTTTTATTGCATTTTGTAATATAGAAATTAGTTTTAACAGCAAACTCTGCCTCATCAGGACACTGCTTAAGTTGGAATGTAAAATCTGTCCTGAACTTTTCTGCAAATTAAAAAAAAATACTTTCATATATAGTTGAAAGCTGTGGTAATTGGTCATCAATAGTGTAACATCCCATTATTGAGTACTGGTTGGTGATACCAATTAGTTGTTGACCTATGTAACAGAAACAGACCCCAGTAAGTATTTTAAATAGACACAGAATCCTAGCATAGAGCTCCAGAAAGCATAGGTTATAGTAGTTTTTGTTGGCTATAATGTAGTGATATGATGTCAATCAATTGCAGTGCTGTTATTCATTGCAAGAATATTACTGATGGTTTAGTCAGAAATCTCTATGGGCCTAAGTGTATCCATAGAGAAGAATTAATGGAGTACACTGAGAAAGTTCAGAGAAGAGCAGCAGGTTTTGTATTATTGAGAAATAGGGAAGAGACTGTCACAGGCATGATATAGGATTTGGGGTGGACATCATTAAAACAAAGGTGTTCCTGGTTGCGGTTGGGGGGGGGGGGGGGGATCTTCTCCCAAAATTTCAGTCACCAACTTTCTCCTCCAAATGTGAAAATATTTTGTTGATGTTGACCTACATAGGAAGAAATGATCATCATAATAAAATAAGAGAGATATATGTGTTTGGTTTTTCCACGCACTAATAGAGAATTATCGTGAAAGTGGTTCAATGAACCTACTGCCAGGAACTAAGTGTGATTTGCAGATTATCCATGTAGATGTAGATGTAGACGTGACCTCTTCCTGATAATGTAGTTGAAAAGTTTGAGTTACAGCACCATTTGTGTGTTATATGAAAGAAAAAGAAAACTGCAGGTATGTTTAGTGATAATGTTGATATCTTCTTTTCACTTCAAAAAATAGAAAATGTTTATTGGTGGACTGTGATCAATTTTCTGCAGTGCTACTCTGTTAAAACCAATGTAAATAAGTGCTGCTTTGATAATTAGGACAGAGATAAACCTGTCACTGTTCACCTCCATCTGCTTCCTACCAATTTGCACCTAAAACCTCCACAAAGACGAAACAATAACAGTTTAAAGTCACCACAAAAAAGTCATACTAAACAACCACTCTTCAAGTTTTCACAGAAACAAATGTGATCCCTTGGCATCTGTTAGATCTTGCCAAGACTTGTCGCATTCATTAAACACTACCTCAAGCTAGCTAATAGCTCTACACTGATATGAGGCCACCTCGTACAAAGCATTTGCTTACTCTGCAAACTGCAACATTCACTTAGAAAACCAGAAAGTGACTAAGTGTAATTCCATGACTTCATACGAGAACACACATTCAAATTCTTGTAGGCTTTCTTATTGAAAATATAATGTTGTCAATCACTAAAGATTGATAACTGCTCACTTCAAAAATTTTCAATACTTTAAAACGCTAACTCCATACCAGAGGGCACACAACTTGCTTCATACATTAGCAAAACTGCAATTTAGAACCAAGGTATTCCCAGTTGTTTGATTACTGCTCCCAGTAATAGCACTGTAGTGGAATGTGTTCCTTTCTGCCAGGACACTCCATAAGTTTATTTGCAATATGTGCTAGAAAATGCCTACCCTCATGAGAAAGCCACTAGCCCTTAAGCCAGCATAGTAGGCTTCAAGCAGAAGCCAAGGATTACAAAAAGGTTAATCAGTCATCTCCAGAGTGGACAAAGCCACCTTCCACTGGATGCCACAAACTAGCTCTGGTGTCTCCCAGTGGCCAAGAGGACAGTCTCACAGTGAGATCAGGAATAATATGCTACGATACAGGTGGCCACACTCTCATGTAGTGAGAGCTGGAGTTGCACACTACTCAGCAAAATCATTATGCTGTGTGAATAATTGATGAACTAGTGGGCCAGCCATAATGTAGCAGGTTGCATTATGGGCTAGCATCTTTGAGGAAGTCTGGCATTGCACAGTGCATGGCTCTGGTGACAGCACAAATACCAACAGATTTAATTATTCCAGAAGTAACAAGTTTTAGTGTGCCAATTTGACCACACTCAAGTTACAAGCTTGCCACCCTAATAATACATCTGTTCAGTTGCTCATGGAAGCTTTTGAATAAATTGCAATGCTAAGGGTTGCCAGTGACAGTCTGCATGAAGCAGTGAGAATATATTTGAAAATAGAATGGTATATCACACCTAACATGCTTCATCACTTCTGATTCAAGAAATATATACAGGGTGTCCCAAAAAGAATGACCCAATTTTAACTTGTAATAATACTGAGACAAATGTCACTAGGTAACTGAAACACCGCTAGATGTAATCGGCATGGTCTAGAGTTTTATAAAAAATCCGCTAGATTTCGCTACAAGTGCTGACCTGCAACGTGCAGCCAGTCTTGCGCATTATGGCATCCGTGCAACAGGAAACATATTGTGTTATTGAATTTAGTCATACTCCATCGCCGGCTGGAGTGGCCGAGCAGTTCTAAGTGCTACAGTCTGGATCCACATGACCACTACGGTCACAGGTTTGAATCCTGCCTCGGGCATGGAAGTGTGTGATGTCCTTAGGTTAGTTAGGTTGAAGTAGTTCTAAGTTCTACGGGACTGATGATTTTAGCAGTTAAGTCCCATAGTGCTCAGAGCCATTTGAACCATACTCAATCAGTGATCGCAGTTCAACAGGTGTTTCATATTCGATTTCGTGCTAAACTGCCATCACCAAAGAACATTCAATGGTGGTATAAACAGTTTGAAGAAACAGGATGCCTCTGTAAAAGCAAAAGTCCTGGCCAGCCACGCATTCCTGAGCAAACGGTGGAACAAATCCGATCAGCATTTGAGCAGAGCCCCCGCAAGTCTACCCATCGTGCTAGCCGAGAACTTGCGTTACTGTGTATGACAGTGTGGCATGTGTTATGGCATCATTTAGCCCTCAAACCATACTGATTACAACTGCTACAAGCTCTTTGAGATACTGACAAAGTAAAGTGAGTGGACTTTAGTAATGCTATTCTAGAGGACATGGAAGATGACACTTTTATGTCACAGTTGATATTCATTGATGAGGCAACTTTCCATATTAGCAGTAAGATTCACCGACATAATGTGTGTATATGGGGGCTCGAAAATCCTCATGACACAATTGAACACAAACATGATTCACCAAAAGTGAATTTTTTTGTGCTGTTTCACAAAGCAAGGTTTATGGACCTACTTTTTTGAGGAAGAAACCGTAACAGAACAATCACATCTTGCAATGCTATGGATCTGGTTATTCCCGCAACTTGACTTTGACAATTTCATCTATCAGCAAGATGGAGCACCACCTCACTGGCACAACAACATATGCAGTTTCCTCAATGCCAGTGTACCTCAATGCTGGATAGGGCATATAGGACCACGAGACCAGGCTTTACACTCTTGGCCTCCTAGGTCCCCTGACTTAATCCCCTGACTTAACACCATGTGTTTCTTCCTGTGAGGATATGTTAAACAATGTGGTTACGTTCCTCCCTTACCTCATGACATTGATGAACTAAAAACCAGAATATCAGCTGCTGTAACTTCAGTGACAGAAGACACCTTACACTCAGTTTGGGATGAATTCGGCTATTGGCTAGGTGTCATCCGTGCAGCCAATGGAGAACATATTGAACATTTATGATGGATTTTTATAAACGTCTGTCTTTTCTGAGTAATTTAGTATGCAATTTGTTGGTGTTAAGCTCTTCTTCCTAATAAATAAATCTATTTAAAATCAGGTCATTCTTTTTGGGACACCCTGTATAATGAAATATGCATTGCGTGTAAGCCACTATAGAATGAAGAAAACTTATGATTACTATTGCAGAAAATCCAAAATTTGAGGTAAAGAGATCACAGATTTTGGTGGATGTGGATATCCTGGAAAAACCAAACCAGTAAAACAAGTTTTCCTACCCCCCACCCCCTCCCAGTTGATTTTCTTTGAAAATCATCCTGTTAAGGAGACTGAACTCTGAACACATGAAAAATAGCTGATTTTTAACTAAAATAGAAAATAATGATAAATCCGATGATACAGTTTATTTCTTACGCTTTAGTCTTTACGAAATCATTTTTGTGTCCACATTGGCTCCTCCCTGCAGATGGAAAGACCCCTTGTAGTCAGAACATTCTAAACGGGATACTAGCTGTAATGGGCAGCCCAGGTGGCTGACTTGTGGGGTAAGGATATCATGTAGAACAAAGAGGGAATTATATCAAAATGTTAGAAGTAGTCACAATCAAGCTACAGTAGCCCAGTACAAACAGTATTGTAAGGTGCTTAAAAATGTTATTAGGAAGGCAAAGAGTAGGTGGTATGCAAATAGAATAGCTAAGTCTCCGGTAAAATTAAAACCAAATGGTCTGTTGTGAAGCACGTGTCTGGTCAGCAGCACAAGGTCGACAATATAAAGTCAGTTCGCAGTAAAAATATTTCGGTTACTGATAAATCAGATATATGTACAGTACTTAACAATCATTTTCTGAGAATTGCTGGTGAATTAAATAAAAATTTAGTTTCTACGGGAAATCATATAACCGTCTTGACAAATGCCTTTCCGACATTGATGTCTAAAATACTCCTCTGTGATACAGACAAGAGGGAGATCGAGTCAATAATTAAATCACTGAAGACAAAGGACTCTCATGGTTATGATGAATTGTCTAACAGAATATTAAAGTACTGTGCTGCATATGTTAGCCCCGTATTTAGCCATATTTGTAATTTTTCCTTTAGGAATGGTCAGTTTCCAGAGCGATTAAAGTACTCAGTAGAAAAGCCACTTTATAAAAAGGTAGAATGGGATAATGTAGATAATTTTAGACCTATTTCAATGCCATCAGTGTTTGCAAAAGTTATTGAAAAGGCTATGTATGTAAGGATAATTGATCATTTTATATCACACAATTTGCTATCAAATGTACAGTTCGGCTTTAGAAGTCATTTAACAACTGAAAATGCTATATTCTCTTTTCTTTGTGAGGTACTGAATAGGTTAAACAAAAGGTTTCGAACACTTGGCATATTTTTTGATTTAACTAAGGCATTTGATTGTGTTGATCACAAAATATTGCTCCAGAAGTTGGACCATTACGGAATACGGGGAGTAGCGCACAATTGGTTCACCTCTTACTTTAGCAACAGGCAGCAAAAGGTCATTATTCACAATGTTGATAACGGCTGTGATGTGGGGTCTGAGTGGGGTACTGTCAAGGTGGTGGGGCGAGGGGGGGGGGAGGGTACCCCAGGGATCAGTGTTGGGGCCACTCCAGTTCCTTATTTATGTAAATGATATGCCCTCTAGTATTACAGGAAACTCTAAAACATTTCTGTTTGCTGATGACACTAGCTTGGTAGTAAAGGATGTTGTGTGCAACATTGGCTCGGTTTCAAAGAGTGCAGTACATGACCTCAGTCCTGGCTTGTAGAAAATAAACTAACACTTAATCACAGTAAGACTCAGTTTTTACAGTTTCTAACACACAATTCAACAAAACCTGACATTTTAATTTCACAGAACAGGCATATGATTAGTGAAACTGAATAGTTCAAATTTCTAGTTGTTCACATAGCTAGTAAGCTGTTGTGGAAAGCCCATGTTCAGGATCTTGTTCAAAGACTTAATACTGCCATTTTTGCTATTCGAACAGTATCAGAAGTGAGTGAGCATTCAACATGAAAATTAGTCTACTTTGCTTATTTTCATTCGCTATTGTCGTATGGTATTATATTTTGGGGTAACTCTTCCCATTCTAAAAGGATATTTTTGGCTCAAAAACGGGCGGTTCGGGCCATAAGTGGTCTTGGTTCACGAACCTCTTGTCAACCTCTGTTCATGAGTCTGAGTATTTTGACATTGGCTTCTCAGTACGTATATTCTTTATTGTCTTTTCTTGTTACTAATATTAGTTTATTCTCAAGAATAAGCAACTTTCACTCGGTTAATACTCGGCAGAAATCAAATCTGCATTTGGATTGAACTTCCTTAACTCTTGTGCAAAAAGGTGTGCAGTATACTGCTGCATCCATTTTCAATAAGTTACCACTCGAATTTAAAAATGTTATCAGTAATCCAAGTGCTTTCAAATTGAAACTGAAGAGTTTCCTCATGGGTAACTCCTTCTATTCTGCCTAGGAGTTCCTTGAAAAATTAAACTGATTTTTATTGTATTGCTGATAGTGTTTACTTAAAGTTGTGAACTGACTTTTTTAATGTTCATGAACATTAATTTTATCTGTTATTAAGTTTATGTTGTATTTCATGTACTGACAGGTTCCATGACCTTGGTGATTTGCTCCTCAATTTGGTCCTACGGAACTTGACGAGTAAATAAATAAATTTTAAAAAAAACATTGGTCATTGGCAGGAATCCCCGAAGCCTCCTGCTGGACCTGTAACAAAATAATTTTCAATTTCAAAGTAGAGACTGGCTAGCCGCAGTTTGGTATCAAGGTAATTTGATGATGAAAGCTGAAAATTTGTGCCAGACCGGGACTCGAACCCAAATCTTCCACATAGTGTGAGTAGTTTCCTTAACTGCCTCGACCATGTAGACATGCTTCCTGTCTGACAAATTCTCAACTTGTCACACACTAATAACATCCACTGTCCATTCACCTTCTTGCTCACAACAAGTCCTGTTTCCTGGCAAAGTATAAAACAATTTTGTAAAATTCATTTTCTATATATTTTCTATCACATACATGGGATGAATGGAAAATATTAATAATAAATCCTGACATGTTGAAACAAATGTCATTTTCTTTGCACCACAAAGTTGAGACAAAACACACATCAAAACTGGACTTTTGAAGAAATCGCAGATGGGTGTGTATTCTGTTAGAGAATTAAATTTAGAATGCCAGCATAAAATTCCTATCAGAATCATATGTACAATCCTCAGATTATGTTCCCAGTTAATTGGAAAAATATGGTTGGGGGAAAAACTGTTAAAAGCTTTGGGTTACATTTTGTTTAATTCAACTAAACATACCTCTAGACAGTGATCCCAAGACCATATTGCAATTCTTCCAGATCCAAAATTACATGCTGCCACATTGGCCGCGATGCTGACTGTTTTTTCCCCCACTGTGAATGGATTTCAGCGATATTTATTCATAAATCGCCTTGTAAGTTGATAATGGTGTTTCTGGTGAACTTGGGATGAACACTTCAATAAACCAGACATCACAGAGACTGTTTTAAACAAATACAAAAAGATATTTTCAAAGAGGACTACCTAAAAACTACACTAAGCATCATCATCGATAGGTCAAAAGCATATCCCACCTCACATCCTTCCAAATATCTGCACATGATGTAAAAAACACATTTGCATGTAGTGTCTGAATGTTTTCAGTAGTACTGGTCTGCCTGTTAAGTATCAGTTTGATCACACAATGTGTGTCGGTACGCTTGCTGCTGCAGACATACTTCTTAAGTTTAAGAACTACAAGGCATAGTACCATCTCGTCAATTCAGGCATAGAAGATGTAGAAAACACACCTCATTCCTGAGTCAGGATGTGAAAATGATCACAGTACCTCAAACATCACCCTCACAGAACAAGAATCATTTGTCACAGTGTGCTGCTTAGTATGCTATACACAATTATTTTCTCTCTCAGGTCTTCTCAGTTGTATACTCTGAGTTATTGCTTAAATTTTATGCTCAGTATTTGACAAACGACCCATTCGTTGTTTTCAGGTGCTGCAAGTTGTGCTGCTATATGTACTCACTGCCTGGACTCAGACAGTGTTGTTGGTGTTCATGCAGCAAGTACACCTGGCAGTGGAACTCACACCTGATGAAGATGATTGGGTCAGTAATGAAAATATTGTGCCTAAAAGAGAAACAACAACACTGTTGTACACCTCAAAATACAAAATTCTTTCAAATAATGTTATGGGGAGAATCATTCCAAATGACTGCTCTCTGAACTTAAACCTGTTTGCTGAGAAAATTTGTGGTATTATAGAAATGCTTCTTTATCCATAATGCAGAAGATGAACTGCATTTTCAAAGTACTCTTATATATTTATGAACAGTCACTTAGCACTGAAAAACAAAAAGTATGCAAACACATTCTGTAACTGCTAAATTTCATGTTGCTGCCAGCTATGATTGCAACAGATCATACATTTTCCTGTCATAATATCTGAAATATTTCACAACATGAGGATGCAATGCCCTTTTCATAATCTAAGGCTTGAGAGTATGAATGTGTGCAATGGCCAGGTTAATTTCCTGCTCATTAACACAGACCTACCTCAGGCTGCAAAGTTGCAGCTACTTATAAGCGAAGCCATTTCTCTGTATGTTTATTTCTATTATAAAAACGAAAATGATTGCAGATAACATATTATTCATTTATACAAATAAAACCATTTGTCATCTGTAAGTATGAAGTGTTGCAAATAATAGAGAAATTTGAAATCCATTGACATTTATTGCTCCAATATTTCGTTATTTATTAAACAAATACACTATTTGTTGTTTTTAAACTAGTTTTCAGAACAACTTTTTTTGTCAAACTTCTCATAACAAAATATTTGATTTTCAAAAATTTGCCAGTGTGGCACACTAATGTTTTACACAAAAGGAAATGAAGTTCTCATGATGGTCCTGGGATTGGTTATTAAAGAGAGGGACATTCTTCTATGTGGGGCTTCTCAGAGAGCTACAACAGGAACCAGATGATGGTTGCAGTTACATATAGACACAGAAACATACTGTAAACTGTTAATGCTTCTAACTCCAGAAATTGAAAAAGAAGATAGTGTCATGAGGAAAGGACTTGATAAGTCTCCCTACAAGAGACTCACAACAACATTAATGTTTTTAATCATTGGCAAGAGCCCCAAGTACCCTGTAATTACAGTTATAATTTTGAAACAAGCTTTGAGCTGCACCACACAAGAAACCTGAGAGGATGTATACAGCATTATAAAATAGGAATATGTAAAGCTAAGTAATGAAACATATGGATGTTTTGCTTTAATTAAAATAAACAGAGATGAGACAAAAATAATATCATATTAATACTTTACAATTTTTATTGAAAATTTAAGTAAATATTAACCACCTGAAAAATTAAATTAAATAGAGCAATAAGAATGGAGAAAATATTTTATAGATAGATTGCAGAGACCTGTTAGCTCATAGAAATACTCTCGCTAATTGTGGAACACAATTATTTTAGCTTCAACAACATGATGAAATGGCAATGGGAAGTAGCTTGGCTGGGAACATCAACCACATCCAACAAAAATACTTCTCAACAAATTGCAAACAAATTAATGTACTATATTCTTGCTTTTTGATGCTATAAACAATTAAACTGATGCACTGGCTGTAGACCTCAGCAAAATGCATAAAAATATTAAATTCACAATTGAGCATGAACAAACAAAAGCATAAATTTTCTAGTCTTACATTTTGTAATAGTGACCATAAATATCAATTTAGCATCTGTATAGAAAACCCACCACCAGATAGGTTTGCATTGACAGCTCGTCATGTCATCTCAGCTAATATGAAGTGTTATATTTCAGAGCCATGGCACACCGAATGAATTTTGTTGTCACACAGATCAACAAATTGAAATCAATGTAATTAACAAAGTTGTTTATAATAATGGCTATGATCTTACGATGATAGAAAAACATTGCAACAAAATAAAAATAAGAACCACACAACAACATGTCACACAACATTCAGTCCAAAATAAATAAGCCTCCTACAGAAGTTAAACCTTAATATGCTATTACCCTATACATAGACCCACTATCAAACAAAATAGCAAACCTATTTAAATAAAATATTAAAATCTACTATTAGTAAATTACAGAAAAAAGTGATCCATGGTGTAAATATTTCTATGGTCCCCTACACGAATATACAAGCTCCAATATGATTTGTGCCCAAAATTCTACATTGCTCACAGGTAGACATTTTGAGTTTAGGTACACATTGACACTTTAAGTCCTGACAAATCTACATTGACAAATCTTGAACAAATCTACATTTGCAGCCCACACTGCTGAAGAAAACCACTCACAGCAATATGGAAATATTACAGCCAGCTGATAAAGGAGCTATCGTGTACCTTATCTACAGATTAAGCAACAAATCTTATAATATTGTATGTATGTACAATAGTCAGAATTATTCATGGCATTAAATGTAAGTTTTAATGGCCTATCATCATCATTGTTCAAATAGCACATAAGGATTCCACGTATTTTCTTACAGACGTTTGTTTCTCTGTCATTTTTTAACATAAGTTTGTAACACTATAATTCACAAAATCGCATTTATCTATCTGTATTTAATGCCCTACATTTGATGTAAAATACTTTTCTCAATTTTAAAACAACAATTCATGCTTCCTTTCCCAAAATACCATATCATTGGATTGCGGCATCTCTGATACTCATATACTTTGTATTTGTTTTCATATGTTGTGAGTCAAAATGTGTGGTAGGCATTGGAAATTAATTTTGTGACCAAATAGGAGTGCTTAATAATGTAATATAACATGTGTGAAGGTGAAAATATAAACATTGAAAACATGATTTGTTGGAAGAAAATAAATGCTCCAAACAGGCAATTCACAGAAACTGCACTCTGACACAAGTGTGGAGCACAGCCATCTTTATTACGCATAGGTAACTGAATTGTTGCTTATCCTCAGGCAACTCGCCAGTAAACCTTTGTATCATGTTTTGATGAAAGACTTCTGATGATGAACACTCTCTATTCTTTCATTGTGTGAAACTTAATAATGTTCAGTTATGTTTTTAACAATTAACTGTCTGGTGTAATCTTTTATGTATGTTCTTTTATTATGTGTATTGCCATAGTGTATAAAAGTACTTTTAGTGTTAACATTGAACTTTCAAACTTGATTAAATCTTAGTGAGGCTCTCATCTTTGAACCTTAAACATGTGTTTATTCCTGTACTGTACCTAATAAACTGAGAACTTTCGCTGTGCAAGTTGCACCTAAACAATGTGCAGATCGTATATTTTGATTTTTTTTTGTTAAATAATATGTAGTAGTTTGTCTGTTTTGATAAATAGTGTGTGTTGTCAAAAATTTGTCCTCTCACTTTTTCGTTGCTTCTGTGGAACACACATTCCACTTCATTTCCATCTTCTCTCCCATCCCGCTTAATTTCCCTCACTTGATTGTTGTGTAGTGAAACATTTATGGCACTGCAGTGTTATCACACTTGTTACCCGGACATCATGCACCCCCCCCCCCCCCCTTTCTGCTGTCACAATTCCTCACATGTTCCATGCAGCACACATTCCCTATTTGGCTGCCCTTCATGTGCCTTTGTGTTGCTCCACGCATGGTTTAGTCACTGTTTCCACTCCATGCCTGCACTCTCATGAGTGCCAAGTGTACTTTTTTTTTTTTTCTCTCGCTTCTGGTCGCATTCGTCCCACATCCATGCCTAAGACGTAGCATGTGCTGGGAAGTGGTGCCTCTGAACAGACCCCTGAAATGTCTTCCATGGTGGAGAATGTTTCATCTGGGCAGGTCCGTACTCCTAGCCTGTTCAAACTACTGGCACAGGTGGCCACTTTAAATAATGCCCTCACCCAGTTAGCACAGCCCTTGAGCGCTGCTACGCCTCAGACACAAGTCTTGTCACTGACCCATGAGTCAAACAGAACTTCTGCCCATCCCCTGCATTTGATACCCATGGCCTTCATCTATGGTTTTCCTCCAATGGGTCTGGAATTACAAGCTACACAACAAAAGTTTACCCTTGTGGCAGAGGTTCACAACATAATCCCCAGCACTTTGAAGCCCGACAGCTACCATAAATTGAAAGAATGCTTAATTTTGCGATTGGCATCCAAAACAGTGTTCCAGCATGAGGCCCACCCAACTTCTGCAGTACCTCTGTGCCTTAGCCGAACCCCCATGTCTTGCTGGACAAGCTCTTGATCCACTTCTGGAATTCTTGCTTGCTTCGTGCGATTTGTATGGCACTTGCAACGTAGGACAATACAGACATAGATGCTGCAGACCAGATGTTCGAGTCTGTTGACCCATCACTGGCTGCAGTCAATGCCCAGTTCGCCTACCTTCCGTTGCCTCCCGTCATTGCATCAACAAGTCCACCAGCTGTCCTGAAGGGCAACTGCTCCTCAGGATGCACAATCAGACCTAGCACAAACCGTGTTGTGTTTCAGCAGAAAGATGACAAATTTAACTGCCACCCTCAGTTACTAACTCACACCCACTTCCGAACCTCCATCCTCCACAGCAAATGCCGATGCACACTCCAGGGTGCATTACCCCCCCAGTCTGGCGAACTGCAAGCCCCATGTGACACCAAGACTGTGTGCTGGTATCATGAGTGCATTGACAGTGAAACTGCTAACTGCAGACTGCCGTGCTCACGGCACCCAGACGGTCGGTACACCTCATTGCTCAGCAATTTCTTATGGCCTGTTCACTCGTAACCCACCTTGTCAGTCGCCTACATCATTGACACTGGCTTTGATCAGTCTGTCCACCTTCCCATGCAAATTTCTGCTCTGGTCTGGCCCTGCCTCCCCCTTCCTCCTCACCACTACAAACGGCTCTGTCACCACTACATACAGTCCCCACACCCCTTGCATTCCTCTTGCTCCCAGTGAAGAGTTTCTTTGGACTTTCAATGACCCCATACTCAGTGCAATCTTCTCTCCAACCTCATACAGCATTGCATACTTGACAATGCGCTGGGTCTCTGCATCCCCTTCACTTCCAGCCCTGATGCCAATCTTGCCATTAAAGAACTATTGTAATGCAGCACTTTCACCAATCTCCCTTCCCAATTCCTACTCTCCCCCCCCCCCCCCCCCCCCCAATCAACTTCCATGAGTTGTACCACGACATGGTGCACTACGTCGTGACCACTACAGGCCCAATGGTTCACTGCCATGCCCATGCTCTTCTGCCTGATAAGCATAGGTTTGCATGGGCAGAAATTGAGACTTCTGTTGCCGCGGGAATCCTCCACCATACAAAAATGCTTAGCACTCTGCACTTCATTTAACACCCAAAGACAGGACCTGGCGCCCTTGCAATGATTATCAACAGCTCAGTTCGAGAACCATTTCTGATTGTTATCCCATCCCACTCTTACGCAGCTATAGTGATGACACTTCTAACACCAACATCTTTAGTAAGACAGACTGCACGAAAGCTTTCACACTGATCCCGGTAGCACCATAGATCATTGATAAGATGGCGATTATCACACTTTTTGGCCTCTTTGAAAGCCCCTTTATGATCTATGGCCTCTGTTACACTGCAAAAACCTGGCAATATTTCTTAGACCATTTTCTCCACAGTGCACTGAGCTGTTTTGCCTACTGGGGCGATGTTCTAATCTACTCCTGGAAGACAGATAATTGTTGTGAGCACCTCAGACATTTTTGCCCACCTGGGAAGAGCAGGAGTCGTTCTTAACCTAGAAAAAATGTGTTGTTGGCATAGGCAAGACTGAATTCTTAGGGCACACCATTTCCACTTCCAGCTTGTGACCCCTGCCTGAGAAAGTCCATGCAATCTCCGAATTTCCAAATCCTGTGACATATAAGAACTTCACAGAGTCCTAGACATGGCTGCCTTAAAAACATGACCTCTGTTCATGAACCTCTCACTGCTGCATTGCAAGGTGACCGTGGATCCTGCATGTGATGGCCAGTTTCTAGACCACTAAGCATGACCTCGAAGATGTGGCTGTTCTGGCACACCCGCACCTGTCTACCCCCTTCTATGTTATCACCAATGTGAATCAGTCCACTATCAGTGTAGTCCTTCAACAGTTCATTGGGGGCACTTGGCAGCCACTGGTCTTCTTTTCGGCTAAGCAATCTGAGCCCCAGTGCAAATAGGCTACATACAATCAGGAATTGCTCGCTATCTGTGAGGCAGTGAGTTGCTTCCACCCTTCAGTTGGGGAACACTCGCCATCTTCACTGACCACCATCCTCTTATGACAGGGTTTAGTCAGAAAGATGTCACCCAAATTTTACCACAACAGTTCCACCAGCAGGTGTATGTGGCTCAGTTTTCTACTGATATATGCCACATAGCTGGCATTAATAACATTGTTGCTAATTGCCTCAGCCACTCCTGCAGCCTCAGCACTCTGACAGATTAGGAAGCCCACTTCATCGAGCCAACGCTAGCTCAGTTATATCACTACCCAACTACTGACCTTGCCCTCCATCTCCACCAGGTCCCTGGCACAGACCTGTACATTTTGTTCGATATCCTTTCTGACCCCGCGCACATCGATGGGTCCATAGGCCATGTGTGCCCCATACCTCCCCTTCGTCCACCTTCTGTAAACTAGCTTTTGACTGCCTGCATGGTGTGGCACACACTGGCAGCTGCACATCCACTGGCCTTTTCCAGGAATTTTTCATCTGTCCCAGTGTTCAGTGGGATTGTTGCACTTGGTCCCAGGCCTGCATCCAATGCCAGCACATTAAAGAGGGTCATCATGTTCATGTGCCCTTTTCCCCATTTCCTCCACTGAGCACCAGTTCTCCCTTGTTCACACCAACATTATTGGTCCCTCGCATCAGTGTTGTGCACTCCAGCACAAGTTACATCCTGTGTACCAGCCGAACAGGGCTTAGCTGTATATGCCCTGCATGCCCACCCCAAAAACCTGCACTCGGTGAGACTGCACCATGTCAAGGCTCCTCAAGCTGCCTGAATTCTCCTGTGGGCCAGTCACTGTGCCATTCACCACCTTCTTTCCCAAGTTGCAGCCACAGCCATGTCACACCTCATCATGCCTGCCTTCAGCCATGCAGTCCAGTGCGCCGGTTGCATGTTCTGGACCACTGCCCAGCACTGGTCAGCTATTTTCCCAAACTGCACCATGTATTGCCATACCCCTTGTCAACACAGTGGCTGTCAATGTAATGGCTGCGAACGTCGCCTCTCACGTGCCCATGCCACCGCCAGCGACACTCACTGCTGTGGTATCCATACTAGCATTCAATGTGCCATAGCTCCATTGTTACCCCAATGTTGTGCTCTTGCAAAGGTAAGGGGGGGGGGGGGGTTCTTTGGCTCCTGTGTAAATTCTAAAATTTCGTGAGTCACACAGCATGCCCTATGAGATGACTCTCGGCTCACAGACACACCTAGACTTTCTCCTCAGCACCTTCACCATAGTGGACACCTAAAACAGGAATCTCTTTTCCCCCACTACCACAATCTGCCTAGTGGTGCTTTCGCCTGGAACTGCGTCCGCATGCGAGCTACGCATTCTTCAGCGTGCACTAGCAATAAATTCTCCATCCAGCCTCTGAATGAGTGCTCTGCCTTTCGTTTGTGAACCAGTGCTGTCATTTGTGAACCAATGCTTCCGTTTCTGGACCAGTGCTTTCGTTTCGGGCCAGCATTCAATGAGGATAAGAAGACTACCGCACAATAAATATTGGGGAACCAATCTTGTGAGTCAGCCTTGTGCTTTGCTTCAGGCAAATAGCCTGCTAGTGCCATAGCTTCCCGAACAAGACGGGTGACAATCAGCGGTTTATCACCCGCACGCCATTTTCTCTTTAGTTTTTCCGAGTCACTTTAGAGAGCCGCCTTCCAGTTTCTGGAGTGCGTTAATTCCACGTGCAGCGACGCATGTAAACGACCTGTGCCAGCGCCGAGCGCCCACATGGACTGTCCCATCTAATTAACACACCTTTTTTTTTTAACTTCCACTTCACGTGACGTCTCCTCTCCGCAGTATCCCCCTATAATTTTATTCATCATTACCCTCGAGCCCTCCTAGGGATGACCATTTAGTGTTTATGTTGATCTTTCGAACTTTGTTAAATCTTAGTGAGCGCTTCCAGCTACCTTAAACGTGAGTTTGCTCCTGTACCGAACCTGATTAACTGAGAACTTTCGCTGTGACAGTCGCACCTAAATTGTGCACAGACCGTATATTTCCTTTTTTTTCTTTGTTTTTGTCAAATAATATGTAGTCGTGTGCCTATCTCAATAGTTTTTATAGCCGAAAAGATATCCCCCTCACTTTTTCGTTGTTTCAGTGAAACGCGCGTCCCAAGTCGTTTCAGCCTTCACCTTTTGTTATCCTTAAATTTTCTCTAGCTTTATAGCTGTGACGTGTGTTCTGCAGTGAAACATTTACGGCGCTCTCAGCGTCACCATACTTACGTTTCTAATAGAAAATTGCCAAAATGAATACCTGTGCAGTGCTGGGTTATCAGCTAGCAATAGATAAATTCGAAACCGGTAACATTACTTTTTGAATAAAATAACTTGAAACCAAGTTGTGGTTGGTTGCTGCACACCATCTACAATCTATATGATACAGCTTTACTTGCAGTTTACTATCTTCTCTCTTGTGGTGTTAGATAAGGTGGGAATGCAACCTCTGTTGACGATTCGTCGTCATTTACCAATTCTTGTCCAACCCAATTCTAAATAAAATAAAAAACCTATTTTTTATCTATTACACGAAAAAAAACGAAACATCTATTTAATTCTCGCCAATGTTTGAGTGACCTATTCTTTGTTCTTTTCAGTTCCCAAAGACAGAAAAAGAATGGAAAGATATAGCTGAAAAATTAAACACGGAATATCAGTTTTCTCATTGCATTCGTGCAGTTGGCAGGAACATGTGAGAATTGGATCACCAGGACATAGTGGTTCGTAGAATGTAAGTTGCAAATCAGTCACAGCATTGGCAGTTGCCAACACTAATTAGGAATTAATCTAATGTGATGTTGGAGCAAATTTCGGATGGATTGCGAACTCAAATGTTTTGTGGAAACTGAAATAAGGTAGCCTTAAGATACCTAAAGGAGAGAAAGTTGCAAATAGTACTCAAGTACTTCCCCACATGTTTGTCAATGATTTCCTAAACCATGTTCTAGAAGTAACATAAACCGCGACGCCCGAATTTTTAATTATCGTTCGTTGAAAAAACGGAACAGTGGCATCTAATTTACGAATTTTGCAAACCGCCATTAATTTGGATGTAAGAAAATAGTGAAGTCATAGTAATCACTTGCTGTGTATTGCACAGTTATTTTTTTCTTTCTAAGGCGACTATGTTCTCAAAACTATTTATCATCTAATACACTCAATCCAGAGTATATAGAGGACAGTTCCGTGGTATTAGGAGCGAGATGTAACCTAGAAATAATGCATAATCTTCAACTAGGCAGACGTAGTCTAGTTCCAGAAAGCACAAGAATAGTGAGGTACAACTTTGAAATGCACTTCAACAATGATTTATCAGTACCCTGGAAAGACAAAGTCATAGTGTAGTTTAAAACATACATAAAACGGTTAAATTTAAGCTGGTATTTATTTATCGTATCGTAAAAGTATAGGCCTACATAATGTGTTTTAAGCAGCTTGGCACTGATCAGGAAAAGGTCACTCCATTGTGTTATTTACCAACTTCGCTGCACATTATTTTCTTTCCTTAAAAAGGCACTAGAACCCGTCTAGAACGTACAAAAAAATTATGGTCCACATTACACATAAATAGCACTTATAAAACTCAAATTGCGCAATTTTGCATGGGGGACGCAATAAACAATGTTTGTTGGCCACGAAAATTAAAAGTGTTTACCTCCTTTTCAGGATCGTCTCAGTTCGACTGTGATCTTCGTTGGTCTTTGACTTTCAAGAAAGGAAGTAAGTTAAAGTAGCCTACCACAAAGAAAGTTTATTCCAGATCATTCACGAAATCGAAGCCACAGTAAAAATAAAAATCTTTTCCAGATACTTCTCTACATAGTTGCCCTTCCAACTTAACAAGGAACCCCTTGAGTTGCGAGGTTGCAAGTTCTATCTTTAGTAAGACTCATCTGAAAGTGTTGTGCTAATAATTAAGACAGGAAAAATATTGGCTGCTAATGACTCACCACGTGCGTCGCGAGGGCGACAGGAAATAAGTTTCCGAAAGGTGCAGAGATCAGCAAATATTCAAAACGAACCATTAACTTGCACCATAAACAGTGAATGAAAAACGGCCCGCCACAGTATCATAAAGGTTCGCACCATCAAAATCGAAGGCGAACTCCTTGGGAGTTACAATCCGTGCAGGATGATCAACTAGGTATCCTCTCCTAAAGAATTCATATAAAATCATATTGGTGTAAAAGGGTGATGATAACTAATGAAATGTGATGGCAGACAACTGATTGCGAAACAGACTGTGGTGGAGCTTATCGTGAAAGTGGCTATCCTTTAAGGTATAGCTGCAGATAGTGTGACGATATGTTTTATAGCCACGGAAAAACAAACAAGCAGATACTCAATTTGTCAAGTGGTTCCATGTAGTATGAACTGCAACGTCACACACAGGAGGGGTAGTTTGGTCTAAAGGAGTATGATTTTTATACACAGACATAGAATCAAGCAAAAGAAAATTATTTTAACCAGCTATTGGCCAAAAGCAGTGCTCATACCAAAGTTCTCTTACGCCCATTTTCCTACTCTTGCTTGCTGTGAAGCTAATATTCCCTACTGTCCTTGTAAATCATGCACACGAGAAAGACTCATAGGGAGCAGAGCACCTCCAACTTTTTTGCAGCACAATAAATAACTTCCCAGCTAATTAACCAACCAGATTAATAGCTGGCATGATTGTATATGAATGCATTAAGGCAGTGATAGTAGTTGATCTTGACACAACTACTCTCTTGGTCTCACGAATTTCCACAATTCCTTTCATATGCATTTCCTCTTCAAATCCCGATTGGGCGGAGTTGAAAACAAATTCCTTACTGAACGATGGGATAAATGTGTTCATCTCACCTACAAACTTTCGGGCCGATTCCGCAGTCTGCTGTGCATCGTCAGGTCGACAATTTGTTTGAAATTTCATTATCTTACGTTTCTCAGTTCTATAGCACTGTTTGAAGTTATGCAACCAGCCATTCATTCTCTTGAAATCACCGTTATATACGTCGCGCGTAATTTTATGTGCATAATCCAGTAGGTTTCTATCATGCATCCCTACTATCGAGCACCCCTGAAGCGGGCACGCACAATTTTTTGTAACTAGTGCGCCTTGCCTTCCTTTGAATATCGTTCTTTTTCTCATACACTATACAGTAATACTGCAGCAGACTTATACGAAATCTGTTCATAATTTTTGTTAATATGCTGCGGATGACCTTCTGTTTACGTAATTATGTTTAGTACCTCCTCCGTGGACAACGAATTTCAATTGCTACGAGTCACTGGAGATGGGACTTGTTGCTCCTTGTCCGACAAGTATAATAAGCTACATGCCTCATCGACATCTGTTTCAGTATCACTTTCACTTGTTAAAGCACGTATTATCATCATTGCTCTCCTCATGACATTTCTCTACAGTCAAGTGTATATGACACAACGCATCAGTATTGGGACAACCTATGTTCCGCGCCCAAGTACCAGTAGCCAAGATGGCGGCGATGACGTCAGCTGATGACGTCATCCAAGATGGCGTCCGTGACGTCATCCAAGATAGCGGCCGAGAAGTCACCCAACCCCAAAAGTGATTTCTCCGCCAAAGTACCGTTATCCAAGACGGCGGGAAAGTGTCACTCCCTCCCCCTTGTGGTGAGTTCAAATTACATCAGGACAATACAACCTCTGATAACCTAAGAAAATCGCGGGAAGACAAGTCACTTGGGCTACCTTCACCAACCTGTCACCCGACCGCCACCTCATCATTGGAACTGGCGCCAAGTTTGAATTTTGGTGGGAAGATAGGTCACTGGGGGTGGGGTTTCTTTACTAACGTAACAAAATCGCAGGAAGATAAGTCACTTGGCCTACCTCCACTAAGTCACCCAACTGCCATCTCATCCTAGGGATTCGTGGGAAAAGCACTCGAGCAGTGCTGGACATAAGTCTTTATTTTGTATGCACTATTTTATTTACACAATTAGAGGCACTACCACCATCCAGTGTGGTCACCAAGGGATCTGGACCCCGACTGACCTAGTGCACAGTACTTCCAGCAGAGGGTGCTGTCGTCTGTTCCATCATTTAGCCCAAGATGGCGGTCTGGGGTGGGGGAAAATGGCAGTAAAAGGACTTTATTTTTGAACAATTTATTTACAGATGGAGTATATTTATCACACTGATACAAAACACATGCTTGGGGTCACAATACACAGTCTGCACTCCTGTAAACTACTCCTAAATAACGTTCTGTAGACACGCAAACAACTCCTAACTTACCAAAACAATTTCAGTATAGATACTCAAACTGCTCCTAAATAATGCAGCACAGTGATGTGTTGACATGCTCAGGACTCGTAAACTGTCCAAATTGCCCATAGCACAGCCTACAGACCCACTCGCAAAATTATTGCAACAGATGCGCACAAACAACGCCCGCCGCCCACTGCCCATTGGTCTGCACACACTCCCAGAAGTATCATAGTTAAACCGCCCCTTCTCTACTTTGCGAGCATCATTGTGAATGCAGATAGATGACTGCACAGTACGTCTATTCAGTGTTAATTCTCGAACACATAAACCATCAAAGTATACCAGACAGCACTCTATATATTTGTAAACCTCGAGCACAGTGCTTAATTTACAATATATCTCTCTGCGTTTGAGAGTCGCAGAGCATTCTCGCTGTCTTAGGGCACAATTAGGGCCTGAAAGACCCTCCTCACACTGTCATTGACCAACTCGCACTGCAGCACCGCTACCGAATTAATCTGCAAGCGACCAGAAGTAGACAGCTACACCCCACGTCCCGTGAATGAATAGAGCTTTCCGAGTCTTCACTCATCCAAGTGCATGAGATTTCTCGAGAAGCTATCAACTCTAAAGTATTGTTCTAGAGTCTAGGATTGGTACCGGGAAGGTATTGGCAAGAGAGAACATAAACAAACGCACTCCTAAGGCTAAAATGTTCTGCACTTAAAATGGGCTATAATGTTAGATTGCCTGCATTTCAAACCTATCAGTCATATGGAATGTAGCGCTGTTAATATTCGAATGTAAGAAATATATTTCAAGCGCATGTCATACGTCCTTCTTCCCGGTTACTCTACGATAAACTATGTTATCGAACCGTAAAACGAAAAAACTATTCCCGTAAAACATTTGCTCTGCGTGATACAAGCACAATATAGCTTTCCGGAGAAGTAAAGTGTCCACTGTTCACATCCGATCACGTTTCAGAAATTATACGATGCCTGCATCAGACCTATATAAAATGATCGTTAGTAGCAGGGGATACGTCCTACAAGGAAACAGATAAACGCATAGCAGCAGCGTCCGACATGTGAAAATTACAAGTAATTCCGTAAATAACTCTGTAAACAGCACATCTGTCAGGCAAATGTGTACATGGAGATTGCAACGCATCAAGCACCTATCGCTAACTTAGTTATGACGCTGAAGTCTCGATTTCACACCCAAGATGCGACGGGGGGTGGATGGAATCATCACATAAATCGTTCTGCATAGGCAGTTTGACAAGTAAATTCTATGACGGACGGGGCGTCCTGTAGGAATGCTATCCTGGGGAGCATTGCGAAATCTCCCTCTCCGCGCCAGACCGCACTGCAGCCGTGCCTCATCGTGTGAGCGACGGTGGCTAGGCGAATTCTATATCGGATGAAGTTAGTGGAGCTTGTACAGTTCTTAATTTTTCTCTGTTGGGGGGTAGAGAATAACGATGATGGAATGTTGGGCTGATAGATTTGAATGGACGCGGATCTGCTTTGGATTGTAGTATCTGTATCTAGTTTGGGGAAGTATCACATTGTATGCATTTCCACCGAATACTCAAAACACGATCCTGTTGCACAAGTCAGCGATTTTGTTACAATGTTGCATCGTAGGTGACGTGTAATCGGAGAGCTGGTCTGATACCATATACTCCTGCGATCACCGTCACGGCATATGTCCGGACAAAAAAACCACCTCATTCAGAAGTAATCTTATACCTCGATTTATAAAGACAGTATAGCTTTTAACATGGATACTTGTGTGCACCTGTAGAACCATGGCCGCTTGTGACAGTAGCATACCTTAGTTGTTTTTTAACATACGGTGGTTAAATCTCTCTTTCTAGGACACAGTGGTGGGACTCACAACAAAACGTATGAGACATGTCCACTCATGGTTGATTTTCTGTCAGTATTATTTTGTATCGTAGGTAATCAGTTACTGACAAAGTATTATACTTAGTAGTAGGGGGTGTGTGATATGTTCGCATTTGAGCATCAGGCTTATAAAGTATGTGTTTGTGTTCCGACATGTGTAAAGGAAATGTCTATGTCCAGCCTTAAGCAAGGTATGGAGTTGATGTGAAGTACTGTGATAACATGGGCAGAGTGTGTCAAGTCATAAGAATGGTACTGATATTTCTATTTCCAGAGCCACAGCTGTCAACAGAGTGTGTTTCCGATACTTCACTCATTGTTGAATGTTATTCAGCTGAGACTGTGATCGTAACGTTTAGTTGTAAGTACAGGGATCAAATATATGTGTAACCGATATCTTAGGATAAACATTCTACCTGCACATGCTCGGCCTGCAGCGCCGGTGACCTGTGCTGGGGTGATACAAGTTTCCCGTTAACGGTAGGAGCTGTCAGACTGGAGATGCCTGTTGGAGTCTACATCTACATCGACATCTGCATGGATACTCTGCAAATCACATTTAAGTGCCTGGCAGAGGGTTCATCGAATCACCTTCACAATTCTCTATTATTCCAATCTCGTATAGCGTGCGGAAAGAATGAACACCTATACCTTTCCGTCCGAGCTTTGATTTCCCTTATTTTATCGTGATGATCGTTCCTGCCTATGTAGGCCAGTGTCAAAAAATATTTTCGCATCCGGAGGAGAAAATTGGTGATGGGAATTTCGTGAGAAGATTCTGTTGTAACGAAAAACGCCTTTCTTTTAATGATGTCCAGCCCAAATCCTGTATCATTTCTGTGACACTCCCATATTTCGCAATAGTAAAAAACGTGCTGCCTTTCTTGTAGAAATGTATATGAATTAACCGTGTTTTCTTCTAGACGACCACATAGCGAACTAATACTTAGTATGTGTTGGATAGCTTTCGTGATCGTGTGGATATTTGAGAATGAATACGAAGGTGCGTTTGCACTGGATCGTTATTCCCGCCCATGTAACTTGTTCGGTTGACTGCTTCTGCACATTTCGCGCCTTTCTTTAATTGAGAGAAGATTGATTGTGGCGTGTGCATCTAGCGTGTGGAAGACACATTTGCCAGTTCTCTAGAAATGAGAAAACACTTTAGTTGACCTTGTAAATTACAGGGATGATATGGAATCTACTACATCACCGACATCGGTATTCGAGAGTGGAAATATCAGTTTCCTCTGTTTGTTTCATGTTGCCGAGTAAAGGTCTTCACAGACGGAATAAGTTTCTAGTTACTCAATGGTCTAGAGCACACTCCGCATAGCTAAAGTTTCGGGTTTGTAGAGAAATAATTTGGAGTCCGCATCTTCGGAATTACGTTGCGTGAGCGATCGGTAGGATACCGCTGTGTACAAACCATGCGAAAAAGTTTTTTTCTTGTACGCGTTTGTGTCTAAGGGGAAATGGGCCAGTCTTTGCACAACAGTCCTGAGAGTGACTTCGATCCACAGACGGCTTTCTGATCTAACAGGGATAATTTTGTATGCTGGAGGATATGAATTTTATGTTTACTACATCAACACGGTATGCAGTGATATATTGCTGGGTTGGAGATCGGTTTCACACACTAATGTTCAAGCTCTTGTCCTTAGCAGGAGGGCAGTGTAATTGAGTAAGAGTCTGTATTTGACGATATGTATGGCACTTTGCCATACAGTTGTCGGTGCAGTATGGCGATCAGTGTAAAATAGTTTTTTTGCCACTGAAAGTCACGTCCGTAGAAAGAAAGAAAAGGCGGACGGTGCTTCCCTAGGACTGAGGAGAATCGTGACATACAGCCAGTGTGAGTGTAGGCATACCATAATTTTTTCGTGTGCTGTACAGATATAAAAGATAACTGCACTGTTTGTGTAAAATGTGTATATATTGCATTGTAAAGTTACTGTAGTTTATGTTGTGGCATGACCAGAGAAGATGACTGTGTGTGCTACTGTGAGGAACATATAGATTCAGCACGTCGATAGCTGTCAGGATATGAGAGAGATTTTTTTCCCTGGAAAATTATGTGTGCTATAGATACTGAGCTTCGTTCCACAAGCACAGCCGTCACGAGGAGAGATTACCTGTACATCGATCGGTGTCAGACTGTAACAGCAATCGTAATATTTAATTGTAGTTACACTGGTAAATATGTTCCTGGCTTCCAATATTCTTGTGAGTCTAGTATCTATTTGATGGTCTGTAGACAACTTTGCAGGTTTAACTGTCAATGCAATTTTGCGATCTGTGCAAAATAATTTTACCGCTGGAAGTCTCGTCTGCAGAAAGAAAGAAAAGGTGGACGGTGCTTCGGTACTGGCGGCATAAGGAATTCGGCGGGTAAATTCGAAAAGAGTCAGTCATGATGCTCGATTCATTCACAAGACATCCTTTATGCTGTGATATAGGAGTCTCTACATAGTGGTGAGAACGTTTGCGTATGTTTAGATCAGGAAGGACCACTGGGAAGAGTGCATTCGATGTTATTCTGCACTAGTTTCGTAAACAGGTTCTTTTAGGGAAAGAATATGAGTGCATACAAGCTGAGACATGTGGCTTCAGTATAACATTGGAAACGATGCTAAAAGCGCTTGTCATGGTATGTAGCTACACGCGGTGATGTGTCAGCCACACGTTACGCATGGTCCGTTACAATCACTAGGGAGAAAGCAACTTGTGATTCTGGAACGGATTTCTGCAGCGTTGCTTAGCAATAAGCTGTACGCCGTATTGCAGGTAGAGGGAGGGTTCACACCAGCAGCGGTGAACGTGAATGCGTGCCCCACCTTGAAGCGTCTGCACTTTGTATATAGGTTATCGCTCCCGTGCAGCCGCGTCATCAATGGCACCTAGGTGGACATGTATTTTGACAGGAATTGCCCAGGTGTTGTGTATGAAAGGGATGCCCCCACCTCATGCATGCAGGACTCTAATGGGCGCCTGTGTGTGGTATGACAGCTGACAGCCATGTCACTTCGTGGTGCTGTTGGTCCATCCCGAATTCTGGGAGCGTGTGCAGTCCAGTGGACAGGCAACGGCGGGCGGTGTCTGTGCGTGTCTGTTGCATTTTTTTGTGTGCAGGTATGTAGGCTGTGCTATGCGCAATTTGGACAGTTTACGAATACTGAGTGTGTCTACATATCACCATGCTGCATTATTTAGGGACAGTTAGGAGGTCTGTGCTGAAATTATTTTGGTAAGTTAGGAGTTGTTTGCGTGTTTGAAGAGCGTTATTTAGGAGTGGTTTGCAGGTGTGCACACTGTGTATTGTGACTCCAAGCATTTGTTTTGTATCAGTGTGATAAATATACTCCATCTGTAAATAAACTGTTCCAAAATAAATAGTGTACACTCCTTCCTGAGTCTCTCCAGCATCCCAGCGCAGGCTGAGTCACATTTGCACCATTTTCCCCCTCCAGATCACCATCTTGGTTCACAGGAGGTATGACAGCACCCTCTGGAGGCAGTATTGTGTACTAGGTCAGTTGAACTCTAGATTTTGTGATGGAGACACTGCCTGCAAAATAAAAGCTCATGTCCAGTACAGGCAGAGTCCTTTCCCCGCCGTTTTCCCCCACCCCAGACCGCCATTTTGGGTTACGTCACAGAACAGTCGACAGTGCCAACTGCTGGCAGTACTGTGTACTAGGTCGGTTGGACTCTAGATCTCTTGGCGGAGACACTGTCTGTCGCCATTTTCCCCTGCCATCTTGGATTACATCACGGACAATAGCGCCCTCTGATGACAGTACTGTGTACTAGGTCAGCTGGAGTCCAGACCCCTTGGTGACCACACTGGATGGTGGTAGTGCCTCTAATTGTTTAAATAAAGTAGTGCATGCACAATAAAGACTTATGTCAAACGCTGCTCAAGTCCTTTTCCCACGAATCCATAGGAGGTGGTGGCAGTCGGGTGACTTAGTTTAGTTAAGGTAGCCCAAGTGATTTATCTTCCCGCATTTTTTTTAGGTTAATAGAGAAACCCCAGGTGACCTATCTTCCTGCCAAAATTCAAACTTGGCGCCAATTCCTAGGATGAGGTGCTGGTCAGGTGACTTAGGTTAGTGGAGGTAGCCCAAGTGACTTATCTTAGTTTTGTAGAGGTCGCATTGTCCTGATGGAATTGGGACTTCCCACGAGGAGGAGGCCGTAGCAGGGGTCGTGGCACTTCCTGCCATCTTGGATAATGGTACATCGGCGCAGAGTCAGCCTTGGGTCTGGGTGACATCACTGCTGCCATCTTGGATGACGTCATCAGCTGATGTCAGTTGATGATGTCATCGCCGCCATCTTGGATAACGGTACTTTGGTGCACAACATAGGTTGTCCCAGTACTCACATCCCTTTGCAGAAACGCTAGTATTTTATCTGCCACTATTTTCTCACTCTGCGAAATTCATTGGGTTCCTTTCTGACAAAACGTCAACTTCAGCAACTGTTGTTGTACATGTAATGCAATGTTTGCTTTGTCTATCGTTGCCATTGCTCTGCTTTGTATCGACGCCACTATCACTGTACCATACTTATGAGCTACTCATCCTTTTGCAACCTCACGCTCAAGTGGTTCCTTGGATATTTGTCATAGCGTAATACCAACTTTCCAATGCTCTCATCATTGAAGGCAGTTCCCTCTGCTTTCATCCAGTTCCATACGCTGCTTTGTAGCTCGCCGTCTGTGCCAAAATGCTGTCCTCATACCGACTGGTTCATGCAATCATGAAAATTAGAAGGAGCCAAGTGTGGGCAGTATGTTGGATGATAAAACGGTTCCCATCGAAAACACATGCAGGAGCATCATTGTTGCACCTGGTCTGTGCTAGACCGCATGATCAGAAACGAAACACATTGCAGTTACTTAATGTGGGCTGCATGAAATCATGCGGAACCACTCAGCAGGCACTTCACACTTGTCAAGAGACTCTTTTGTTTTAATCATCTTTACAAGTGGTAAACTGTTCGAAATGAATTACTCTTATTGGTGACCAACTCTTTTGTTACATTACTACTCGCTTCTTTGTAGTTATTAATCAAAGTGGTATTTGCCTGTTTTTCCTTGTCTAATCCTTAAATTTTAGTTACCAGAGGCAAGAAACTCTTTGGTAGTATGCAGCTCTATCAACTCCATGAAAAATACGTGAGTCGAGTGTCACAATTCTGTCATTCTCTTTCGCCAGTACACGCACTAAAATAACAGAGAGTCACTGAGAGTAGGCTGGCAGCTGAGCAAATTTTAACGCTAATTCTGCCGTGCGTCTACATGGACAGACTTGTTGGTAGCCTTACATGTACACAAATCTTAAGCCCGTCGGCCTTCTGCCACTTTGTCAAACTTTAGCAGTTCATACAAGACTGTTCAGACTTCCGTCCACATATGACGTTTTATTTGACAAATCTGGCATGATCATGCAAGACCGACAACAAAACGTTACGTGTAGATCAGGCTTTAGCTTCATCTTACAAATAACGCTCAAAATAAATTTTCCTTTTGCGTTATAACGTCATCTGAAACGCTTGAGTTAGTGCTAAAACACTTGCGGAAGCCTTTAGAAGTGCACAAACGTTTTGGGAGACTAAGATATAAATAGTGCTGGGAAAACGACACTTTTGTTGAAACAGTATAGAGTAGTGGCCCGCGGGCCAGATACGCATGCTAACTTAAGTTTTTGGGTACAGACATTCTTATGCTCGTGGGCTGCCACGTCAGGCGAGGCGACAACAGCGGCCCTAGTGCGTACATTCGAAGTTGTAGTGTCCCATGACGTTTACGTTTGTGGGGTAATGGATCGATATGAATGGCACCCTGGCCGGACATTGTGGCCGAGAGGTTCTAGGCGCTTCAGTCCGGAACCGCGCGACTGCAACGGTCGCAGGTTCGAATCCTGCCTCGGGCATGGATGTATGTGATGTCCTTAGGTTAGTTAGGTTTAAGTAGTTCTAAGTTCTAGGGGACTGATGACCTCAGATGTTAAATCCCATAGTGCTCAGAGCCATTTCAACCATTTGAATGGCACCCCTTTCCCAATACGGTACGCCAACAAATTATCCTTCAAAACACCCACTTGAGTATATTCATTTTACGTTCACATCATCGTCAGATGTGTACATGTAGTTATGCATCATGACAATTGTTTCTTAGAAAGTTTTACACTAGCTGTCTGGAAAACATCGGTTGCAAAATTCTATAACGCCGTTAGTAGAGAAACAATGTTCATGACAAGCAATAAATGTAAACATCCGAAAACGGGGTCTAGGCATCTTGAAATGTCACCATGGAAAAATGTAAGCCTATAAAAGCAAGTCATTGCAGCCAATTCATTATAAATTACGTTTGTTTACATCAGTTGCAGTGTTTTAATACACCTACAAAGGACGAGTATTATTTACTAATTATAATATGGAAATATTCGAAAATAGAGGCAAAGCACAATGCGCTCTCCCAATTTCTTCCGCAGACCAGGCTGAAATCGATTGCAGGCCGGCCAAGATATCCAGATGTGACTCGGCGCTCGATATAGTATCGATTCTGCACAAAAAATGACGTAACATTTGATTAAAGGTAAATTCACACTTGTCGGAACTTCACCGACACGTTATTGAGCGTTGTCGGTCAGAGCACTTCCTGAGCGTTCACACTACATGGCACGTCAACGTCGAAGAACGGTTGTGACGTTACAGCTGGTTCATAAAATACCCAACAGAGGCCCTATTTCGTAGCTCGTCGTAAATCGCCATAAAATGTCGAAATTTAGTTTAAAGCAGCTTGCAACGATTGCTGCTACATTTGATGATGAGGAACAGGAACAGCGAGCAAAGAGTGTCTATTTTAGAAAAAAAATGTTAAAACATGGAGCCGGAAGAGGAGGAGTCATCGTTCTATAAATATTTCAGAATGTCTAAACAACAGTTTTTTTTTACTTGTTAAGCAAGATACAAATAACAATTACGAAGAGAAATTCAAGGTTTAGGCGTCCAATATCACGACAGCATAAGGTGATGTTTTGCTTAAGGTATGTCTCCATGGGCTGTTTTGCTGAACTAAAGAAAACAAATATGGAGATGCTACTCGCCGGCAGCAACAGGAAAATATCACGTGACTCCGTCAATGGCTCGTCGAAACATTCTTCCCGAGAGGATATGACGCGAAGTGACGTATCGAAGACCTACCGTCGACGGTGTGCGTGATGACATCAATTGAATTACAGAGAAGAATCTCTTGACGTGACGGTGACGTCCCGTCAAGTGTGAACCCACCTTTTCTCGGCATGAGTTTTAGATACGCGAGAAACTACTAACTAGCCACACGAACAAGCTATAGATATGCTTAAAATTTGACCATTTCGTCGTGTACGGGAGTAAATTGTTCGAACCGTTCGAGCAGTGTTCAGGCACAGTACTAAATTTAAAGTCTGTTGGTGTTAATCATTAACAAACACCTGAGTTCTTACTTTGTTCACTCATTTTGTAGCATTACGAGTATCAATGCATTGCGTACGATACAGTGGCGCCACTTTACACCTACAGGGGTGATTTGGCACCAACGCAAGAAAAAGATTAAATCCTGTCTATTCTAATAACAATTCCGGAAAAGTTTCAGTTGTACCCAACAGTTGGCAGCACCTGTCTTCTCACATGAGGAGTGTTAAATTTGGAGGCTACAACCGGCATTTGACATTAGGCTGGTTCTCCGGTCACGTAGTGTCCCTCACTCCTGTGTGGTGTGATCTTTGGCCTGACCGCCGAATTTACGAAAGCGTTGCTCAGGATTTGACCACAGTTAAATATTTGTGACAAGTAAGGATGTAAATGTCATTGCTTCTCGTTTTAGTCAAAGCAATTAAGCTGCGTTGCATAGCCGAGCGGTCTGTGAGCGATGCCGCGGTTCGCACGGCTCTCCCCTGTCGGAGGTTCGAGTCCTCCTTTGGGCATGGGTGTGTGTGTCGTCCTTAGCGTAAGTTAGTTTGAATTAGATTAAGTAACGTGTAAAGCTAGGGACCAATGACCTCAGCAGTTTGGTCCCCTAGGAACTTACCACAAATTTCCAAAGCAATTAAGGCTACGTTCTTAGGTTCCTGCCTAACCACACCTTCGGAAAAAGGGACATATTCAGAATAAACAGCAAAGTCTTCCTGATAAGGAAGGCTAGAAATATGATTACTTCTTGTTTCAGTAGGAGGTATTGAAACTGTCCTCTGAAGTTCCCGCCTGTTCGAAAAAAATTAAAAAAACAGCTACATATCTGCGAAGATCAAGAATACAAATACTATTGCTGGAGGTTTCACTGTTTTCACTTGCAAGAGTCCCATCTTTCGTTTTTTAATCGGACTGAAGTCACAATATCTAAGAAGCACGTTCCTGAGAGAGCATGCTCTTATATGCAAATAACATCGAAGATTGTAGAACATACTTCTATTATTATATGAAAACGGAAAAGGGCCAGAATCTGTTACAAACGCAAAGATGGAAAAAAATATTAGCAGGAACCTACTTCCTTCGACTCCATAATCACAGAATTATGAGCACAAGACCACACAAATCGCATGCAGCTCTATGCATTAACACTGTTTATCTTAAGATCTAAAGGCATTTTGCCGCCGCTTGCTGTTGACTGACATTTAATTGCAACTAATCGTACAAAGAGTGACATTTATGATAAATCTTCAATGCACCATTGCCTTGAGACGGCATACAGTCAAAACACGCAACTTATAATACAGAAACAACAATATACGATGAAATCTCATATGCCGCCTCCATAGTAGTGAGCGAGAGATGTCAGGTGACCAATCCGAATGCCGATTGTAGCTTCCATTGTAGCTCATGTGTTCGAGTTACTCTGCCACCTGTCATCTTGGGTACTATCTGCTAAGCACATCTGTGCTACTGAGTTTTCGAAGTAATTTGTGTCACGAAGAAGTATTTTGCTACGAGAAATTTACTTAAACAGAAGGTAAGTGCCATTTACTTATGTGCAGAAATTAATTACTGTATAAATCATACCCACAAAATCCTCATCAACACATTATGCATCACTGTACGATTGGAAGCACCCGTGAAAGTTACTTCCTTGGAAAATGAGCAACTTTGCAATACTAAAGGTGCATTTACACGGTACGTAGTTTGCCAATGTGTGTCTGAAATAGTGTTGCCGTCAACAATGCTGCACTGTGGCAGCCATACGTGGCAGTATTGTAGTAAGGCGCGGCAATATTGCTGACAGAATAGGTTGTTGCAAGTAGAGGCCGACATATTGTTGAGGTGTTGCCGTTTTGTCCACCAAGGATGGAGAATATTTCGTATGGCTGCGACATACCTTTCTCTGTCCTTGCCTGTATATGCTTCCCTCTCACTCTCACAATCAGCCTTTCTTTCTCTTTCTCATGCCGATAGTGCTGCAGTGCCAAAACACGGGAAATAATATCATTTCGTTTCATTGTGAACATAGAGGCACACAGTTTGTTTGTTGGCTACAATAATTTAGAGGTGGGAAAATGACACAACCATAAATTCCATAAATGTTACATTCGCAACTAGAACTATGAAACACAGAAAATAGTATACATGCAAAGACTGAAATCGGAAAAAAGACATCGTCTCTGCTACTGTCGTAATCGAAGATCTTTAGTAATAAGTCATAATTTTATTCTACGTAGGTTCTCAAGACAGCACAAGTTTTTTGAACTTTCCTCACGTATGTTCCTTGGGCAATAACTTGCCAACTATAGGGGGTCGACACCGTGAGCCGGCTTGTGTGACCGAGCGGTTCTAGGCGCTACAGTCTGGAACCGCGCGACTGCTACGGTCGCTAGCTCGAGTACTGCCTCGGGCATGGATGTGTGTGATGTCCTGGTGTTAGTTAGGTTTAAGTACTAGTTCTAAGTTCTAGGGGACTGATGACCTCAGCAGTGTCCCATAGTGCTCAGAGCCATTTGAAAACACCGTGAAAAATGAATGCTCTAACGTAAGTCCAGGCGCTAGTCGAGCCTGCGGGTTGTGCTGCTATATTTGACCATGAACTGTACTTGTGCGATGTCTCCAATACGTTTCAAGCGTCATTTGTGGTCATAACAGTGTTTTGTGTAATTGTGAGTGCATTATGTCGGAGCTCTGTGCATGCGAATGTATGAAAATTGTTGGTGCTGCTATTGTGGATGCTTCTGTAACCAAAATAGCCAAAGTGTTTGGTGTTTTAAGAGGCACTGAATCGAAGATGTATATTGCGTACTCGGAAAGCAGGATAACATCCTCTAAATCACAATGCGGAAGAAACTGTGTGTTGTGGTCATGAGAGACGGTCATTGAATAGGATTGTGACAAATAATAAGAGGACAAGAGCTGCAAAAGCCACTGAAGAACCCTATCAGCACCAAAACAACAATGAGGGAGTTGGAATTCCAAAACCACTCGTCAGTGATGCAAATGCCTGTAACACGAAAATGTGGAGTAGTGGAAGAATGTAATTTGGTCAGGGGAGTCTTGGTTCACACTCTTTACAACTTCTGGCCAAGTTTACGTCTCAAGACTTAAACATGGCAGGGGTCCAATTATGATCTGGGCAGCTGTAGTGTTGTATTCTATGGACCCTATGGTTACTCTGCAAGGTCGCATTTCTGACAAGGACTCTGTGACTATTTTGGCTGATTATGTACATCTTATGGTAGAATGTTTATTCTCCAATGGTGATCCTGTGTTCCAAGACCACAGGGCCCTTTTCACACAGCTCACATAATCCAGGACTGGTTTTGTGAGCACCAGGATGAATAATCACATCTCATTTGTCGACCACAGTCACCAGATGTCAATGTTATTGAGCCTTTGTGCTCTACTTTACGGAGGAGGTTGTATGATCGCTAGCCCCTCAATCATTGTTGCCTGAACTTGATACTGTTTTGCAGGAAGAATTGTATAAGACTCCCTTGAAAACTATCCAGGACCTGTATTTATCCATTCCGAGATGACTGGAAGCTGTTTTGAATGCCAGCTGTTTTCCTACACTGTATTAGGCACAGTAACGTGTTGTGTTTGTGTTGTTTCTATATTTTTGTCCACCCCTGTAACTTTTTATGACAGTTTTTGTATACATTCCTTTTCATGTCCCAAAATTCTGGTCGCAGACATGTCGCATTTATGATATTAATAGTTGTCTCATTGTATTGGTGGACCCCAGCGAAATATGAACATAAATGTTTCAGTGTTATCTCAACCTACCTTAATGAATTCCTTGGGTCCTCCCCATCAAAACGTTGCAAATGCTTTGTACCAAGAGGCATACTGAACAGTTTTCCACTTTAAAGAGGCATGTAAAGGCAACAGTGATGAATCTAAATGGAACTTTTATATTTTATGAACTTGGCAAGAGCGTTAATACTGTAGTTATAGTTCATTACTGATAACATGATCTAATATCTTTAATTTTTTTTTTGTTTATTCTTTGGTAGCAAAGATGTAATGATTGTGGGATAGCTGCTAAGAAACGTCAATAAAGAAGTCTTAAGCAGGCCAACTGGCGCGTGTTTTTGGTGCTTCAAAATTAGACTAAATATCGAAAAGCAAAATCTTTTGGGAACTGCCGCAAATATTACGTTACAGCAGTTATATTTGGTGACCCCGACGTGATAATAAGAAGAAATGACGACAAACGGAATCAAACAAGGTTAGCATCAAAATTCCGCCTTTTTGGAGTGAAAAACCAGAAAATTGGTTCTATCAAGTAGAAGCACAGTTCAGCATTTGCAAAGTTGTCACAGAAGAAACTAAATTTAACCACCTAGTGTCACAATTAGAACCAAAATACATCGAGAATATTTGGGACATTATTTGCGGCACAGATGCGAATAAATATTCGTTAGCTAAGAAACGTCTACTGAATATTTTCAAGGAAAGTGAAGATAAGCGTATTAAGTGATTAGTTACTGGAATTGATTTGGGAGACCAAAAACCTAGTCAGTTATTAAGCAAAATGCAAGCCTTGGCAGGTGTAGATGTGTCAGAAAACGACCTAAAGACACTTTGGCTAGAAAAACTTCTGGATTCTATAAGGAACATTTTAATTGTCAGTGACGAGGGACTCGAAAAGGTGGCTATAATCTCTGATAGAATAACAGAAATAAATCCCCGTAACGAATTGTTCGTCACAAAAAGTAGTGCTCGTAGCCAACAGGATGTTTCGATAACAATGAGTGACTTGATGACAAGAATTTCGGAGCTAGAGCAACATATGGCCGCGCTGTCAACTGGTTATCGAGGCAGGTCTCGTAACGGAAGCTGTGAGCGTCAATGTAAAAGAAGTCGTAGTAAGTCTCGAAATAAGTACAACCTCAAGGGCAAGTACTGTTATTACCACTTTCGTTTTGGGCAGAACTGCAAGCCTGAAAAATGCACACCTCCATGTAGCTGGACTGAAAAGGAAACGCGACCCAGCAGCTGAATTAGCGGCAAGTTCTGCTGCCCAAGTTCATTGCCGCAAAACCCGCTTATTTGTAACCGACAAAAAAACGGGATTGCAATTTTTATTCGACAGTGGGGCGGATGTTTTTGTAATTCCCGCTCACACAAATGTTAATGGTGAGTCATCGTATAAATTTTATGCTGCAAATGGTACCGAAATTCCTACATACGGAATCGAACTTCGTACTATTGATCTAGGACTGCGACGTCCATTTCAGTGACCATTTATAGTTGCGAAGATCATTAAAGCTATATTGGGTGCCGATTTTTGCATCAATTTCAAGTATTAGTAGATGTCCATAGTAAAAGATTAATAGATGATGTAACCAAGCTCAATGCTGAGAGTAAAGTTATGTCAATCTCAGAGGAAAACGTCCTGAGCACCATGAGCCAAAACACAAAATTTACAGATCTACTGTTACAGTATCCAGATATAGCTAACCCTAATTTGGTACCTAGCGAAATTAAACATGATGTCAAACACTACATTACCACTGAAGGCCCGACTGTGTTTTCTAGGGCAAGACAATTAGACCCAAAGCGCATGGCGATGGCAAAACAAGAATTTAAATTCATGTTAGACAATGGCATCATTAGACCATCTAAATCTGCATGGGCAAGTCCTCTCCATATTGTACCTAAGAAGGATGGCTCAGTACGTCCGTGTGGAGATTATAGACGCTTAAATGAAAGAACAATTCCAGACCGTTATCCTGTACCTAGAATAGAAGATTTCTATTGTATTCTTCAAGGCAGAAACATATTTTCTAAAATCGATCTCTTTAAGGCCTATTATCAAATACCTAATGCTGAAGAAGATAAACATAAAACAGCTGTAATCATACCATTTGGACTGTATGAATTTAATGTCATGAGCTTTGGCCTGCGGAATGGACCTCCAACATTCCAGCGATTCATTAATGAAGTTATGTTTGGGCTAGATTTTGTGTTTCCTTATCTCTATGACATTTTAATAGCCTCATCCAGTATTGAAGAACACCGAACACACCTGAAACTATTCCTGGAGCAATTGTCTAATTATGGACTTCGAATCAACATATCAAAATCAACCTTCGGAGTAAATGAAATTGAATTCCTGGGGTACTGAATAACATCAGAGGGATCCCGTCCACTACCTAAGAAAGTGCAAGCAATTTTAGAGTATAAGTTACCTGACAGACTGCATGAGCTCCGCAGACTTCTTGGCATTGTCAACTACTACCGTCGCTACC
Source organism: Schistocerca gregaria (assembly GCF_023897955.1). NCBI lineage: Eukaryota > Metazoa > Arthropoda > Insecta > Orthoptera > Acrididae > Schistocerca > Schistocerca gregaria. The sequence continues at coordinate 681,051,735 of NC_064931.1, forward strand.
TTAAAGATGCAGCACAGGCTCAAGCTGTTTTGCATGACTATCGTAAGAGAGCAAGAAAGAAGGATAATAGACAAATTCAGTGGACTGAAGAAGCAAAGAAAATGTTTGATAAATCTAAACAAGATATAGCAAATGCTGCATTATTGGCTTTTCATAACTCGGAGTTACCCCTACCATTATGTACAGACTCATCAGATACTGCTGTTGGTTCTGTGCTCCAGCAACTGGAAAATGGAAATTGGAGACCTGTTGCATTCTTTTCACAGAAATTGAGTAAATCACAGAAGGGTTACAGTACCCATGACCGAGAATTACTGGGAATTAACCTTTTTGTAAAAAACTTTAAGCATTTTCTGGAATGAAGAGACTTCATAATCTTCACTGATCATAAGCCACTCGCATTTGCTTTCAAGCAAAACAATGATAAGGCATATCCTCGACAGATGAGACAGTTGCAGTTCATTTCACAATTTTCGACCGATATTCGTCATGTCAGTGGCAATGACAATATTGTTGCAGATGCCCTATCCAGAGTTGATGAAGTAGTAATACTGGACTATGATGAAATTGCCAAAAACCAGCAACAAGATCAAGAACTACAGCAACCCTCAACAGGGAACAACTCCTTAAACTTCAAGTCATATAAACTTCCATCAGTGAAAGCGTTGTGGTGTGACACATCCACTGCAAATATCAGACCTTATATTCCTCAACCTTTTTGTTATCAAATATTTCTTGATTTTCATGGTTTAGCTCATCCTGGCATAAAGACAACAGTGGAACTGTTGAGTAGCACAGCCATTTGGTCAAACATCGAAAGTGATGTGCGACAGTGGACTAAACCCTGCGTCAGTTGTCAGAAAACCAAGACCACTCGCTACACAAAATCACCACTAGGGAAGTTTGAAGAACCTGTTGAACATTTCAGTGTTGTACACATTGACCTCATCGGACCTTTTCCTCCTTCTAATGGCATGACTTTTTGTTTAACTTGTATTGACCGTTTCACATTTTGGATGGAAGTCATACCACTTGAAGATATTTGAGCTGAAAAAGGGGCAACAGCCTTCTACCAGCACTAGATTGCAAGATTTGGTGTACCATCACAGGTTATCATTGACCAAGGAACACAGTTTAGATCGCAGTTATTTAATAATTTGGGCATAGTATGTGGAATGAAAATGCAGCACACAACGCCATATCATCCTCAGTGCAATGGGAAAATTGAGCGACTATATAGAACTCTGAAGTCTGCAATCAAGGCCCATAACAGTTCTAATCGGACAGAAATTCTGCCTACTGTTCTATTGGGGTTGCTCACTGTTGTGCGAGAAACATCGAACCATTCAATTGCAGAGATGGTATATGGAAAAACTATAAGACTTCCTGGTGAATTTTTTGAAGAGCCCACTACAAAGATTGACCTTGATTCATTTGCATCTAATTTGCAAGAACAAAAGTTTCATCTGAAACCTAGTAGGCCTACACAAAGTAAATCAATATCAGTATTTGTTCCAAAAGATCTGCAAACCTGTTCCCATCTCTTCCTGAGATGTGACAGGGTCAGAAAACCATTAGAACCTACATATGATGGTCCATTTCCTGCCATTTCAAGACATGAAAAATATTTCACTATTAAAAGGAAGTGCAAACACATAAATGTGTCAGTGGACAGACTTAAACCAACTTATCTCCTGCAAGAAAAATGGGAATCAGAGAAGAAACTTCCAAACTTTTCCAAGGACACTGAACCACAACATCCCACAGAGGAACCATCTCCAAATATCAGAGTATCAAAGTCAGGGCGGATTATAAGGTTCCCACCCCAATTCTTAGAGCAGTTGTCTCTGTGGATAATTAATCAAATATCATATCAGACATTGCAAAAAGTTTTTGTTTTTATTTTGTATCGTATCTTTTGTCATTCCAATATGTTTTTTTTTTATTGTTTTATGTCAATGTTGTGCCGATTTTTTTAAAAGAAAATTCCTTCATCACCATGTATTAATTCGTAACCATGTCACTTGTGGGGGAGTAGTGTAAAGGCTACAGTGGTGAATCTAAATGGAATTTTTATATTTTATGAAGTTGCCAAAACCGTTAATAGTTATAGTTCATTACTGATAACATGATGTAATATCTTTAATTTTTTTTGTTTATTCTTTGGTAGCAAATATGTGATGATTCTGGAATAGCTGCTCAGAAAAGTCAATAAAGAAGTCTTAAGCAGGCCAAGTGGCGTGTGTTCTTGGTGCTTTAAAATTAGACTAAATATCGAAAAGCAAAATCTTTTGGAAACTGCCGTAAATATTATGTTACAGCAGTTATAGGTACATCAAACGTCTGTATGTATGACCACTGACCAAAAACAGAAGGCTGATCCCCAATCTAGTTGTAGGTGATATAAAGTCTTTTATGTTGATATTGGCCTTACCAGTTCATGGACAAACTGCTCTTAACAATATACTCAAAACAGTGCTTGAGCATTCTGGTAAAGATATGTATTTAGCATCATTTCATGAGATAAGATTAGGGAACCAGTTCGTTTACTTGAAACAATGTGCATACAGGAAGTGCGATTTCTCTTTTTCTTGCTAATTTCTTTCCTTCTGGAATGCAAATGGAAGAGGGTTGTACTCACTCCTACTAGTTCGCTCTCGTCCGTTTGGTGGCCATAGAGTGGCTAGTGTAAATCCCTCTAGCTTGAAAACGTACTGCTGCAGACAATAGTGGGTGGCAATGTTACCAAACATGTGGCTGCTTTTCATGTGTCCGTGTTGTTGTTGCTGGACGACATTGGCGGGCTATACTGCAGGCAATGTGCAATCTTTGTGGCCCATGTAAACGTTTGTTAAGAAACCGGAACGAAGTAGCCGCACAGTGTTTGCAGTACTTCGTTTTAGACATAACACAGATTGGAATGAATTTAGAGCATTAAAATGAATATTGATAAGATATTAATTTTGTTTTAGTACCAAATAAGTGTACAAACATAAGCCAGGAATTCCCAATATGCACATTACAGCACTGAAAATCTGAAGGAAAGCCTTGAATCTGTAAGAAACGAAACACTTACTCGGCACAAAGCTGCTGCACATTTTGGTACTTGTAGGGTTGTAATAAATGAACTAAAACAACATCACATTAAGAAACCTGGTACATTGTGTTCTCAGTACAAGAATCCTTTGTGTCATACATTGAAGCAATGAGTGACTATGGTTTCATGGTGACTCAACAAGATCCTAATAGTATCATAACTTGTTACTTCAGCAACGTTAACAGGAAAGTGGACGAGTTTTGTAAAAATGTTCCCGAACAAGACTAGATGAAGTCAGTTTTGTTATGTAACTTGAGACTGAAGGAACGCTTTGTATCAAATATTAAACGCAGCTGGGCTGCAGCAAATGAACAACGAATGCTCCATCCGCTTACTTAAGGCTAACTTAAATTAGCTGCTTTATGCAGAGTTTACCTTGCGGCATTTTCTGCTTCTGCTGAGGTGGTATGTGTTTATGTTATCATCTTTATTTTTTGTGTGGCATCTGTGGGTGCGGGACGTTGTGGTTTCATCAGTTTTGGGGTTTTCTTGGTCTTCAGGTTATGATGGGGGATGGCAGTGCTTTTCTGCTTTCAGTCTTCATCGGTCTAACATGGCCACTGGTCGTCTGTAGCGGTCTCTGGGATTGGCTGGAGCTCCTAGCTCCCTGATGAGAGGGTTCGTAGAAGTCCTTGTCCGGGTATAAAACCGTATTGCTTTCTTCTTGTGCCGTTCCAGCACTTCGTCTTCTTCGGCTGCCTCGTGGAGGTATCCATGAGGGAATTGCGAGTCCACATGGAAGACCCGTCTCAGGATCTTGCTTTGCAGACACTGGAGGCGTTGAATATGCGTCCTCGCTGCGCTGCCCCAGACCTCACACGCATAATCAAACAGCGGTCGTAGATAGAGTCGAAATACGAGAAGGCCGTTCTATGGCGACAGCTCCGATTGTTTGTTTAGGAATGGGTAGAGTGCGCCCATCCGTTGGATGACCTTTATCCTCACGTCACCAATGTGAGGCTTCCACGTCAACCTTTTATCCATGAGGACCCCCAGGTAGCGGACGGTGTCACTGCATGGAATTTCAGCATCGTAGGCGGGGTCTTCTTTCCGGTGCAGTCCTCTTCCTCGTGAAGACAATGGCCTGTGTCTTCGTCGGGTTAAACGGAATACGCCATTTTGCAGCCCAATCTTGCAAGGCGTGGCAAGCTGCCTGAAGGTTAGGGATCAGCACCTAGCGCCAGCGACTTCTAGAGAACAACAGCCGTGCGGTTAAAGGCGCTGCAGCCTGGAACCGCAAGACCGCTACAGTCGCAGGTTCGAATCCTGCCTCGGGCATGGAAGTTTCTGATGTCCTTAGGTTAGTTAGGTTTAACTAGTTCTAAGTTCTAGGGGACTAATGACCTCAGAAGTTGAGTCCCATAGTGCTCAGAGCCATTTGAACCATTTTTTTTGGAGAACAACATCGTGTCGTCCGCGTAGACAGCTTTTTCGACCCGTGAAGGTGTTGGTAGGTCCGATGTGAACATGCAGTATAGTACTGGCCCGAGGACGAGCCTGTGAAGAAAATTTGAAGAACATGGTAAAGAAATGTGCATGTGCAAAGAATATATGGATCTCATAAGAAACCAGTCTAACTGATGACTGTGCAAAGAACAGAGTAATATGCCGTTATGGAGTCAAGTACCCAGAGAAAATTTTCAATTTTTCAGAATCCAGAATGTCTTCAATGATACTTGGACGTGCAGCTGCTGGAATGCTGCCTCGATTTGTGGGCTATAAAACCACCCAACTATGAAATACCTGTATGGAAAGAGGTAAGACTGTCTCCTCAAAAGCACTAAATCAAATTTCTTTGATTCTTTCACTTTTAACGACTGGTTCAAAAGTCTCATGTTGCAAAAATTGAAGAAATTGCAGAAATTTAAGGTTATCATTGGTATATTCTGTCCAGCTTTTACAACGTTATAAGTGTCTTCAGGGCGATGGTCGGCGGCTGGGTATAAGTGCGCATGCCGCGAAGAAGCGCTCATCAACAAGATATGACAACGCCCCGTACCTCAGTGAGCCACGGCTGCATGCTGTGCTGGCGGCAGCGGGGTGATAAGGTGTCACCTGCCTAAATATTCCGTGATACAGTGCGGATCCCACTTCAGCGCTCTCGAAGGCAGCCCATAGCAAGCTCAGGTGGAGACTGTTGACTGTGGTCCAGGATGACAGTTGGCGCAAAGATTAGGCCCTGGTCATCCGCCATGTATCGACCAAGGCTGCAGAAGATGCTCACGATTCGGCCTGTAGGCTGTGGGAATGTGTCATGCCTGCTTTGGGAAGATGGCAGTTTGTAGATCATTTATGATTACCTGTAGTGGAGGAGGGCAGGCCACACACCAGTCTTCTCATCTGTAATGGCCTAGTAGCTAGCAATGGCAGACCATGGCTCTGCCATGCAACAGGTTGATTGCATCTTGGTGGTGAAGTCAGCGAGCAAGTAGCAGGCAGACCATCATAGACTGTCATTCTCCTTGTTTTCTAACAAGACAGAGAGAATGGCAGGACAACTGAACATGACTTTCAGCTCCAAAAGCCTCTTTATTTAAAGGCCAAGCCTGTGCCTTTGGTGTAGTGGCTCCGGGTGTTTGAGCAGAGTCATTCAGAATGTCAGTAAGGTGTATCACCAATGTAACAGACGTCAGGGCAAGACGCAAGTATTGCCTCATATCCTCCAAGCGAGGAAAGCAGAAATACAAACGTTGCAGTGCTACATAACAAGGCATGGCGAAGTAACACTAAATAACTTCAATGCTAGAGCGTCACTGCAAAGTCAGATGTAGGCAGAAATATCCGAGGAGCTCGGCAGCCCAGAATAATTATTGAATTGTCATACCTAGGCAAGGACTGCTGGTGGAACTGATAAACAACCCTCGTTTATCAGTCTCACCAGGATGTGTGGCAATACTTGCGGCTTGCCCTGACGTCTGTTACATTGATGATACACGTTACCGACATTCCGAATGGCACATGGGTCCAGAGCTAGATTTATCTGTTCTGAGCTTTCTGTGTACCATAAAATTAAGCTACTGCACAACCCTCCTTCCCTGTTTCAAAAAATTAGTCCCAAATTTTGCCTTTTGTAATCGACTGCAACTATATTTTAGGTCTACTTACATAATTGCCCATTGTGCCCATTGTACCACCTTTTTTGCTCATGTGAGATGACTTATATAGACTGTATCTTTCTTTAATAATTCTGTACCATTAGTCTTAAGTTTTGGGTAACTGAACCCTTTTCTACAGTTATGCTACATTATCCTTATTTTTTTCGTACTCCATGTTTCTTGTGTTATGCTAGTTAAACACGCGACAGGTATTTGATATGTCAATAGGTCTGTAGAATGGATACTTCTACAAGTACTTCTCAGAATAAGTAAAGTATGCAAAGTGCTATCAGAAACATGGAAAGACTAGTGGTCATAATGCTTATGGTCACCACATTTTGGTGTCAGTTTTCTTGATATTGATAAATGTGTTGCAACATTTGCCCCATGGAGGTTTTGCATTGCTGGTATGTTATTAGTATGTCTAAAGAGTGTATGATAGCAGGATTCAGAGTGTTAAGGTAGGTTAGTTTTTGCATTGGCAGTACTCTCGATGGTTTCTCTGGCCAATGCAATGCACAGTCATTAGTCGGAGTACAGCCGTACCCATTGATCATAGCTGGGAGGCAGGCGTTTGTTCCGGATATCTCACAAGTTGTGCCGGTCACCAAAATACCACTATTACTTAACTCGAACTTTACCATGCCTAGAGGATTTCCATTCTTATAACAATTCATGATCACAGTTTCTGGTACAAAAACTGATGATATCCCATGTGACAATATTTCTTTTTGGCACTCCGTTGCCTCTGTTTTTCCCAGAAACTGTTGCACTTAATATGACTGTGCATAAGCCTGCACTTTTCTGTTTAGAAATATGGGGATAATTATTCCTTCAAACACTCTTGTAGGTGCCTTAGTGACATAAGAGCATGAGCTTCTCCATGCCCAGAAATTATTAACACCTCTTCCGTCTTTAGTATTGGCTGTTCTCAGGCTCCACGATGTGATGGGTTACCAAAAAGTGTCTGCAAGATGGGTACCAAGAAACCTGACCATGAATCACAAGAGAGCAAGAACTGGAATCAGCCTCGATCTCTGGATATGGTTTGTGTGAGAGGGAAATGAGTTCCTGTTCATAATCATCACTGGTGATGAGACATGAGTGCAACACATTACTTCAGTATCCAAGGCTGCCTCAGTGACACTGAAGTATCCCAGTTTACCAGTGAGGAAGAAATTCAAATTGTGACCCACCACAGGAAAGTTTGTGGCCACAGTGTTCTGGGACACGAAAAGTGTTACTCTCCTTGATGTCCCCCATCAAAGGACCATCAGCACAGCATGCTACCTCAACACCCTCACCAAACTCAGCTCCATCATTCAACTAAAGAGATCAAGGCTCTTGACTGGATGTGTTGTGCTCTTGGACAAAATGCAGAAGCACACACAGTAAGGCTCACACAGGATAAGATTTGATGCCTCAGATGGGAGAAATTGGATCATTTTGCCTATAGCCCTGATCTTGCACCATCAGACTTTTACCTGTCCCCTGCATTGATAGGTGCACTCTTGGGACATCACTTCCTGACCAGTGCTGAGGTGGAGCAAGCTGTTTGACAGTTTCTTGGCCGGCCGGAGTGGCCGAGTAGTTCAAGACGCTACAGTCTGGAACCGCGCGACCACTACAGTCGCAGGTTCGAATCCTGCCTCGGGCATGGATGTGTGTGATGTCCTTATGTTAGTTAGGTTTAAGTAGTTCTAAGTTCTAGGGGACTGATGACCTCTGATGTTAAGTCCCATAGTGCTCAGAGCCATTTTTGACAGTCTCTTGCATCGCAGGGCACTGAGTTTTACCATAGTGATTTCTTCAAAATGGTTGCATGCGACGACGAATGTCTCAGTGTTGGTGGCAACTGTCAAAAGATAGTGCAATGTGTTCATATCATGATGCCATGGTGCATTTGTCTTTGGTAGTAAAGTTTCATAGCGTAGCTGGGAGGGACAGTAAGCAGTGGACATGTCGATACCAGGGTATAAAGTCTTTGCAAATTACATTCCGTGTACTCTGTTGCACGGTAACTGTACCTAGTAGACAGGTGCATGAAACAACATACGAAGATGTTGTGGCGTCGCAACTAGTGCGAGCGCACAGTTTTCTATCAAATATTTACTGTGAAATGTAGACAGACTGTAAAGTAGCCATCAGATTAGCATATGTGCTGTAGCGGGCAGATTACCGGTGTCCGTTCGTCTGACGTCACGACCATATGGCATGTCTGTACCGTGAGAATGTAAGACCTGTGCGCTAACTAGCCGCGTGTATAACGTGGAACTTTCATCTTTAATAACTTCTAACTGAGGAACCTGAGGAAATTAAAAGTTAATATACTAGTTTCTGTTATGAATAAAAATAAGTCATCCAAATTTGAGCTTTGAAACCTGCATATTTTGGAAATTAGAAAAATCTTACAGAAAACGCAAATTTCTACAATTTTCGAGTCTAAATAAATACCATTATGTATAGATCACCTTCAGTGACCATCCAACTATGAAACAAAATCACCTTCCGTGCTTTTGTATTTATTTTGAGAATTTTACTTTTAGAAATTCACCTATAACTTTGTTAAAACCATAAATGTTTTGAATTTTTGTGAACAGTTATTTTATATGAGTAGGTGAGAGTGAATGAGTGTGCCTGAGTGAATGAAAGAGGGACATTCGCCATTCTTTGCAAGTGTATAAAATCTAGGTTGGAACTCGCAAGTGTTCAGACGATGTAACCGTGGGAACAGAGTCGCCAGTGGTTCCCCATCTTAGTGAATGTCGGATGTCCAAGAGTGTATGGTATTGTACAAGCAGCCAGAACGTTCGCGAGTATTTAAATAATTTCTGGAAATAAAGTAAAGTCTAGTTTTCCTTTCGGTTTGTTAAATTATACAGTAAATTTTGTGTAACAAGAAATCATGACGTAAATGATTCAGAAGTCATGACTGGTGCGTGCTAGATTTTGGCGCGAGGCGCACCCAAAGAGTTAATTCTGATTGGCTGTGTGATGTGTGAGCCAATGAGATGCGAGGACGGTTAGCAGACTAGGAGAGTGAGTCGCGAGTGGATGAGGGGTCGCGAAGGAACTGTGATCGAGAAGAGACATGCTTGATGTGTCCTCGCGAATAATGTGTAAAATGAAGTCATAAAACGGCTTCATCGGTTCGGTACTGTGCGATTTGAGACTGGAAGAGTCCAGTAACGCGTAGTGTGAGTTTGAGCGAGTTGTGACTTTTCGTTCCGCGAAAGACGCGAGTAACTTTAATAATTAAAAGCGTGGCGGTACTTCGTAAACTTTTACTAAGTGCTTATGGCGAGCATTAACGTTAAAAAACGAACTATTATTGAACATCGACTGCAAACGTGTATGTTAGAAAATCGTCTGTGTTGCAGTTAAGTAAATTCCGTAACTTTGAAAGCTAATTCTGGCGGGGTTTGAGTGTGGATAGAATTGTGAACTGAACTTTCTTCAAACGTAGATTAGCGGGCTGATGATCAGGCTTAAAGACAATAAAGAGCTTAAATAGAATTACCAACTTCGCGTTCTCGTTTGAGTAAACAATTACTACCATTCCAATAACTCAATTTATTTAGGAAGATTGCTCATAGATTGTATTTCAGCAAACATGTATCGCGGCCTCCGGTGAGCGGCTATTAAATTGCAGTTTCTTCAACACTGCTTTTCTGCAATTTTTCCAGTAGCTGCTATCAGGAGAGGCGAGTGCAGCAACTACCTAAGAAACGAGGTAGGTGGATTTTCTTTCAGGGAAAGGAAACTGCGCGATAAGAGCCTGACCCGTCGCAATGTCAGCATTTGAGAGAGGATGTGTAGTTGGGCTCAAAGATGCTAGTACGAGTGATCGGTGAATCGCTCAAGATTTGAGTAGGAGTGATACCACTATTCGACAATGTTGACAGGAATGGGTGAACCATGGCCCAACACAGCCTCAAGAAAAGAGCAGTCGACCTAGACAGATGACAGAATGAGAGCACTGGGCAATCGTGAGAGAACCACTCAGAGCTGTGAATTCATAATCATCATTTATCTGACGTGCGACTGCTGCTTCATTGACAACAAGGACTATTAATATGCGGCTCACAGAAAGGGAGCTGAACTCATAGTGCCCCTTGCGCCGACTACCTTTGACCTTTGAACACCAACAAGCCCATTTGCAGTGGTGTCAGGTACATTCGGCCTGAAATCCCTTTAATTGGAGTAGAATTGTCTTCTGTGATGATTCATGCTTTGAAATGAGCTCCAATGACCAGCAAAGACGTGTCGATAGACGCCCTGGACAGTAGCAGGATTCCAACCTGATGATCTGGGGTGCCATTTCATTTCTTAGCAGGATCTCTTTGCTTGTCATCTGTGGCACGCTTGCAGCACCACGATACGTCAATGACTTTCTGTGCCCTGTTTTGTTGCCGTCGTGGGCTTGCTTTTCAGCAAGATAATGCCCACCCGCGCACTGCGAGAGTTTCTACTGTTTGTCTTCATGCTTGTCAAACCCCGCCTTGGCCAGCAAGGTCACGGAACCTCTCACCAATTGAAATCGTTTGGAGCATTATGAGCAGGGCCCTCCAAGCAGCTCTGGATTTTGATGATGTAACGCACAAATCAGACAGCATTAGGCGTGATATCCCTCAGGAGAACATTCAACAACTCTATTAAAAATGCCAAGCTCAATAACTACTTCCATAAGAGCCAGAGACAGACCAACCCATTATTTAATTGCTCAATTTGTGAAGCTCTTCCTCTTAAATAATCCAATTTTCCTGAAATTGTAATCATTTGTTTCTCTGTACATGTGCATCACATCTATGGCTTTCCGTCAATTCAGATGATTCCTTCGTGGTGCGTCTTTTTTAGTGTTAAGTCCCCCGTAAACATTCAAACATTTTGTAAAACCTAACTATTTTTGCCAAGAATTTGATCGTGTACTGTGCTGTTTGACGTGTTTGTCAAGAAGAGATAGTGTTTTACGTGTTTGTTTTGAATTTGGACTAGCGGAAGGTTTGAGAAAATGGCAGACGTCTTTTGTACCGATGATACGCCGTATATATTCAGCGAAAAGCTGCTTTACTACAACTTATCTCATTGTATCATGAGTATCCACAACTATAGAAAATACGATAAAGGATAAAAACAAAACAGCTCTGACAGGTACAAAAATGGTAGTGGTATGACATCTGTCCCAGCCATGTAATAGATAGGAAGAGGTTATGAACAAAATCAATATTTTACGCATAACATACAAGTGAGATTGCAATGACATAAAAGAAATCGAAGTTCCGTTGTTCCACGGACGATGTGGGCTATATGTTTCCGCTTAGCCATAGGTTAATGAACTACGATTAGAAGGCCAAGAGAAGGGTGTAAATTTTGGCATACTGTGCTTGTGTCCCCCCTGTACCATGGACCTTGTCGTTGGTAGGGAGGTTTGCGTGCCTCAGCGATACAGATAGCTGTATCGTAGGTGCAACCACAACGGAGGGGTATCTGTTGAGAGGCCAGACAAACGCGTGGTTCCTGAAGAGGGGCAGCAGCCTTTCCAGTAGTTGCAGGGTTAACAGTCTGGATGAATGACTGATCTGCTCTTGTAACACTAACCAAATCGGCCTTGCTGTTGTGGTACTACGAACAGCTGAAAGCAAGGGGAAACTACTGCCGTAATTTTTCCCGAGGGCATGCAGCTTTACTGTAAGGTTAAATGATGATAGCGTCCTCTTGTGTAAAATATTCCAGAGGTAAAATAGTCCCCCATACGGATCTCCGGGCGGGGACTACTCAGGAGGATGTTGTTATCAGGAGAAAGAAAACTGGCGTTCTACGGATCGGAGCGTGGAATGTCAGATCCCTTAATCGAGCAGGTAGGTTAGAAAATTTAAAAAGGGAAATGGATAGTTTAAAGTTAGATAAAGTGGGAGTTAGTGAAGTTCGGTGGCAGGAGGAACAAGACTTATGGTCAGGCGAATACAGGGTTATAAATACAAAATCAAATAGGGGAAATGCAGGAGACAGTTTAATACTGAATAAAGAAATAGGAGTGCACGTAAGCTACTACAAACAGCATACTGAATGCATTCTTGTGGCCAAGATAGACATGAGGCCCATGCCTACTACAGTAGTACAAGTTTATATGCCAACTAGCTCTGCAGAGGACGAAGAAATTCAAGAAATGAATGATGAAATAAAGGAAATTATTCAGATAGTGAAGGGAGAGGATAATTTAATAGTCATGGGTGAACGGAATTCGATAGTAGGAAAAGGGAGAGAAGGAAACGTAGTAGGTGAATATGTGTTGGGGGGAAGAAATAAAGAGGAAGCCGCCTGGTAGAATTCTTCACAAAGCACAACTTAATCATAGCTAACACTTGGTTCAAGAATCATAAAAGAAGGTTGTATGCATGGAAGAAGCCTGGAGATACTGACAGGTTTCAGATAGATTATATAATGGTGAGACACAGATTTAGGAACCAGGTTTTAAATTGTAAGACATTTCCAGGGGCAGATATGGGCTCCGACCACAATCTGTTGGTTATGAACTGTAGGTTAAAACTGAAGAAACTGAAAAAAGGTGGGAATTTAAGGAGACTGGACGCAGATAAACTGACTAAACCAGAAGTTGTACAGATTTTCATGGAGAGCATAAGGGAACAACTGACAGGAATGAGGGAAAGAAATACAGTAGAAGAAGAATGGGTAGCTTTGAGGGATGAAATACTGAAGGCAGCAGAGGATAAAGTAGGTAAAAAGACGAGGGCTACTAGAAATCCTAGGGTAACCGAAAAAACATTGAATTTAACTGATGAAAGGAGAAAATATAAAAATGTGGTAAATGAAGCAGGCAAAAAGAAATACAAACGTCTCAAAAATGAGATCGAGAGGAAGTGCAAAATGGCTAAGCAGGGATGTCTAGAGAACAAATTTAAGAATGTAGAGGCTTATATCACAAGGCGTAAGATAGATACTGCCTATAGGAAAATTAAAGAGACCTTTGGAGAAAAGAGAACCACTTGTATGAATATCAAGAGCTCAGATGGAAACCCAGTTCTAACCAAAGAAGGGAAAGCAGAAAGGTGGAAGGAGTATATGGAGGGTCTATACAAGGGTGATGTACTTGAGGACAATATTATGGAAATGGAAGAGGATGTAGATGAAGATGAAACGGGGGAGATATGATCCTGCGTGAAGAGTTTGACAGAGTACTGAAAGACCTGAGTCGAAACAAGGCCCCGGGTGTAGACAACATCCCATTAGAATTACTGACAGCTTTGGGAGAGCCAGTCCTGACAAAACTCTACCATCTGGTGAGCAAGATATATGAGACAGGCGAAATACCCTCAGACTTCAAGAAGAATATAATAATTCCAATCCCAAAGAAAGCAGGTTTTGACGGATGTGAAAATTACCCAACTATCAGTTTAATAAGTCACAGCTGCAAAATACTAACGCGAATTCTTTACAGACGACCTCGGGGAAGATCAGTTTGGATTCCATAGAAATATTGGAGCATGTGAGGCAATACTGACCCTACGACTCATCTTAGAAGAAAGATTAAGGAAAGGCAAACCTACGTTTCTAGCATTTGTAGATTTAGAGAAAGCTTTTGACAATGTTGACTGGAATACTCTCTTTCAAATTCTGAGGGTGACAGGGGTAAAATACAGGGAGCGAAAGGCTATTTACAATTTGTACAAATCGTAGAGGGAGACCAAGGGATGAATACACTAAGCATATTCAGAAAGATGTAGGGTGCAGTAGTTACTGGGAGATGAAGAAGCTTGCACAAGATAGAGTAGCATGGAGAGCTGCATCAAACCAGTCTCAGGACTGAAGACCACAACAACAACAACGTGCTTGTGTATTCTTTTTCAATGTGGCATAGTTACTAAACGTTTTACTGTCAGTTCCGGCCGAAGTCGACGTTAACATTAGGTTGTGAGTGTAACATTTCCATTTACGGTACAGTTTTTCATGAAAGGCATCTGCTTCAAAAGCAAGAGTAAATTGACAAACTTTCTTGGTACATGAACAGGTTTTTTCGACATATCCTTCGCTAGATAAGAGCGAAACGGATAGAAAAGTTTCTTCTTTTACGAGGGCCTTAACGCGTTTTTGTAAGTTTCATTGATCATTCGAAGAAAGTTGGTGCAATAATCGGGGCCTGAGAGTAATTGGATCATTTCCTTTAGCAGATTTTCATGGGTAAATCTCTCATTTTAAGCCATTTTCTGGACCAGTGTCTTGTTTTCTTCTTCTTCTTTAAACATAGCACCCAAGTCAACGCCAGGACTGCGTTTGTGGTTGTACTCACTATCACAATCTAATATATACAGTCGCGACACTCTCGCTGATTTTTGTTATATGCAGCGACAACAGCGCCCCAAGCAGTGGAGAAGCTACGCTGCTGAATACGGTATTCAGTAAACGTAAACAGTATCGTTTATATTCATTTTTAAGGTGGTAGTTACGAAATGTAGCGTATGTAGCGCAATCAATTGCAGTAATAATAAGAAGAAGACACCACATTTGTCATTCTTCAGCTTTCCTAAGGACCCTGAGAGGTATGAAATATCACATTAAAGTGCTCTTTATGTACTATTTTTTTCTAAACTGTATTGAATTATTGAATTTGTTTTTTTTTTAGGAGCAAGATATGGTTAATAAATAGTAGAAGACAGGACCTGCTGCAAAAAGATGTCCTTTATTTGCACAATAACGTGAAGTTTTGTGCGTTACATTTCGAGTCAAACCAGTTCGTGAGCGCGGAAAAAAAGACATTGGTATGGAATGCAGTTCCTACGTTACTCGACGTGCCGAATAAGCCACAACTAGTGGCGATGAAGAGAAAATTGCCATATAAACGTGAAAGTGTTACTGCAAAAACAATAAAACTGTCTCCTGACACGGAAGAAAGAGCTATCACAAGTGTTACTACACGATAGACACATATAAAATCACTAACAACGGAATCTGCAACACAGACATCTTTTGAAGATGAAATGCTTAGATTACGTGAAATTATTCGCGTGTTGGAAAATCGTGTGAAATGTAAAAATGTGCAAATCATTAGACTTCATACAAAATTACTACATGACAAGGAAAGTGCCCATCGTAAGAATAAACTGCAACCACATCGTCACAGGACACAAATACAAAAGGACAAGCTCATTTGAAAAAGTATTGGTTCCAAGTACTTGAAAAAAGATGCTCTCGATTTATGGATGAGCCAAATCAGTATACCATTGAATGGAAAACGTGGTGCGAGATGGAAAGGTGAAACTAAATTATTTGCACTTAATTTGTTGTATTATAGTACTCAGGCATACAGTTTTTTATCACACTGTTTTAGCCTTCCATCAGTACGTACCTCACAAAGGTATGTGGAAGATATACAATTAAATTGTGGGATAAATAATAACATATTTCATCTTTTAAAGCAGAAAGTGCAGCAGTTACCAGAAACTGATATAATTGTTAATTTGTCTATGGATGAGATGTCACTAACGGAAAATTTGGTATATGACTGCTCTAGGGATCGTGTTATTGGATTTGAAGACATGGGTTTCATAAGTACATCTATGGTTGCCAGTACTGCATTGGTTATAATGATTAACTGTATCTTCTCAAATTTTAAACAGCCATTAGTATATTATTTCTCCAAAGGACCAGTAGGAGCCACCCATCTGACGCGCATATTTTTTGAAGTTGTCAAAAAACTCACAGAGATTGGTTTGGTTGTAAAAACATGTGTGACTGACCAAGGCTCGAATTTTGTGGAGTGGAGGAACAGACTGGGTATCACACCAGTTAATCCATGCTTAGTACACGAAGGGAGTAAGATCTAATTTTTTTATGACACCCTACACTTGATAAAAAGCATACATAATAATTTATTCAGCTATAACATTATCCACACAACAGATGAAGGAGGGATTGGCACTGCTTCATGGAAGGACATTTATCAGTTGTACTCAAGTGACAGTGAAAGGAAGTACAAGTTGGCCCCCAAGCTCACTAAAAGAGCTGTCCAACTGCCAGCATTTTCAAAAATGAAGGTAAGCACTGCATGTATTGAAACACTTTTAACTTGTGGCACCACATCATCATCTTCTACTACTACTGCAGATTTTTGCCAAAAAGTAAACAATATTTTTGACATATTTAATGCATATAGTGTTAAAGGGCCTGTATCCTTAAGGAACTGCATTACAAGTACCTCAAGACATTTAGAAATATTAACGACACTGAAGCCATGGATACAGTCATGGAAATTTGTAGATGTTGATGCGAAAGATTTTTCATCTAGGATTAAGTGTGTTAAAGGACTTCTGGGTAACACAAGCGCTTTGAACATGTTTGTTGATGACGTTTTGGATGGAACCAAGTTATATTTATTAACACGCAAAATTAATCAAGATCCAATGGAAAACTTTTTCTCAGTGATAAGGCATAAAGGTGGTTTTTGTAGCAACCCATCACCACGACAGTTTTGTGCTCCATTCAATAATTGTGCTTTAAGCAAATTAATGAACACACGTAGTGTAGCCACCTCCAATTGTGAGGGGATCAACTGGGGTCAGACAATAGTGGATATGAAAGCAGCCCCCAAATTACTTGTTTCACCACTGTTGGACATCAGTGACACGAGTACACTGATCAGACTACCAAATGTGGAAGTCCAAACAAACCTCGGAGAGGCAAACAGCATGACATACATGTTTGGTTATGTATTAAAGAAACTGCTTACCATTCATGACTGTTATAAATGTAGGACAATACTTGTGGATTGCAGCCAAGACTTAGACTCAAATGACAAAGTTTATTGTCATTTTAAAAGGTATGAAGCGAATTTTGGAAGCCTATTTATTTGCACAGAAGATTTCAAAGAATGTTTAACTCATTGTGAGACTAAGATGACTTCTACTTTTGATGAATATGCTCACATAAGTAATTGTGGTGCTTTCTTTGTGAACATGTTGATGGATATCCCCAATTTTCCACCAGGATGCTGTGCTGAAACCAAGCTGCTGTTAGTAAGACTGTTTGTGAAAGTGAGACTCTTTTACATTATTAAATTCAGGAATCAAGACTTAGTCTGTAGAAGCAAGAGAAGAAATAAAAAAGTGACGAAGCTTTCTCATTTGGGTTGCTAAAGTGTTAGGACTGACTCATTCATTTAATTTTATTTTCGTTAAATGTATCAATGGGATACAATAAAGTTTTAAAACAGTCATATTTTTTTACTGAGATAACCTGATACCACAAAGAATAAGACGGAAATTGTATTTTTGGAAGCAGGCTTCCTGCAAAGCAGAATGTAATGAAAAGTGACGTGTCGCTACATTTTTACACAAGGAAGGTCATCTATATACTTCATATCTGGGATAAACAGTGTGTATTCTCTTACTTTCAGTGGAATAAGTGCGACTGTAT
This sequence comes from Schistocerca gregaria, assembly GCF_023897955.1. Lineage (NCBI taxonomy): Eukaryota > Metazoa > Arthropoda > Insecta > Orthoptera > Acrididae > Schistocerca > Schistocerca gregaria. Next base: position 681,069,354 of record NC_064931.1, read on the forward strand.
GCTACTTCTTAATTATTTCTTCAAGAATATGTTGCAACTTATGTCACTTCATTCAATAGTTTGTGCACTGTTTACTTATATTTCAAGGTCATTTATGTATCTCGCTGTTCTCCTAACACTTGTGACGCAAAATATATTAACTATTTTGTAAATTACGTACAAAACGAATTAAAAACAAACATTATTTTTACGTCGCATCTGCTGTCAGAGGAAGGCGAGCTTTCTGGCCGCTAGGAGCGCTAGCGTCACTTGAACTGTCAAATGGTAACAACTTTCACAGCAGCAAGTGTCGCGACTGTATATATTAGACTGTGCTCACTACTGTCAAAATATTCACGAATACGAAGTGTCTGCTGCTGATCATCTTATTAGCATATTGCCTGTAAGTTTTCAACATGACCTTCGTTTTGACAGAGTCAGGCAATACAGATGCTGACCAGGATCCTGGATATAACATGTCTTTTAGCAACAATCACCATGGACAGCATACTGGAGTTCGCATCCAGAGCATCTTCCAGATCACGTTCTTGTTCAAAAATTTGTTCGAATTTCATAGGTACTGAACACATCTAATCTGTCATATAATGATGATGCAGAACTCACATAACTTCCTCATAATCTTCTGGAGCTGTGGGATCTGTGTACATTTGTGCATCTAGAACCTGTGAAATACACACTTTCTGGTTTCAGGATAGAAACTGCTCATACGGTCCGGCCATTACCCTCTCCGTGCTGAAAAATGAAGTTAGTTATTCAAACAACAATTCGTATAGATAATGGTGTAGGATTATCACCACTATTGTTATAGTTATTCTGTATCAAACGTGGTGTCACAGTAGTTATCATCACCGGTTAAAGTCTGGAGGAGTAGGATCCCTTAGATCTGTCTCGCCGTGCTGATTCAGGTTTCCATGGTTTTCCAAAATTACACCAAGAGAAAGTTCACTTCCCTTCACTACTGTCCTCTATCAAAAAAGACCCTATGTCTAACGTTGGAATCAATGAGGCGTTAAACTTTCTTTAGCCTTCAGTTTCGTATATCCAAATAATTTCTTGGTCTCGCGTCCTGTTGATTCATGCTGCCTTTCTATGAATGCTTTCAATCCTATGCTGACACAACCTGTGACGGATTTTTGTGTTGTAATTGGGGAATGAATAAATAATTTGAATGAAGACGATACTTTAAGCAATATAAGGAAGAGCTATTGTCGAAGTTAATTTAGTGACATGAAATGAAAGCCAGCGTGTATATATTTCAGTCGTGTAGTTAAGCAAGTAATTAATACGGTTTCCCAGACATGATAAGCTTAAGTCTTCAAAAGTTGATCATTTCTTATTTTTGATGCCTTTTTTCTTCTTTTTTGCCTATGCTATTCCTCGCTGTCATCTTGTGATCTTTGAACGTGGAAGAAGAAAGTGCGCCTTTGAATTGCGGTTTGCTCGAGTTTGTTGGAAAGTTGTTTGAATGCGGTACAATAGCAGAAAGCAGCTTCAAAGATTTTTCGGATACTCCTAGGTTGTGATTGTGCCGTTACATGTAGCTGTCATCGCATGGTTGACGAAGAATTGTTGCCGTTTTGAAATGGGGGTCATTTACAACAAAATACGCTGTAATTTCAATATGGCTGTACGTGAATACGTCGCACTGGAGTAGCGGGCATGATCTCTATATAGCATAACAAGGCTGACTTGCCAGTAATATGTTTTCATCTAAAACTATGAAGTGTAACTAAATACATTGTGCAGCGAAGTTGTTGTGAAATTAAATTCGAGAAATCAATAAATGAAGCTCGTTCTAGCAGCAGCAGCTGCTGCTGCATGTCAGTTATTTTGCACAGGTAGTTCCTTTTACGTGGAAATCTTTAATTTTAAAAAAAGAAAATAGTTTTTTGCGACGATTACTTGCCGTGAATGTCATATCGTGAGTGTTTTTAGGCCCTGATTGAAGACGTTAATTTTCAGGTAGCTGTTGGCTGGAAATTACTTTCCTAGCCAACAATGCGGCGAACTTGGCGAAATAGAATCAAGATTACTGAACTCAACGCCAATTTGGTATGTGTGCTTTGCGGAGGATATTACATAGATGCTACAACCATCATCGAATGTTTACATTCATGTAAGTCATTGTTTTCAATACACGCGCTAGTTTATTATAGTAGTAAAAGGAAAATGATATGTCTGTAGGGTCTTGAATCATTCGCAATATTTGTGTCGTCGTTGAACCGTATCTATTATACTGTAAAAGTTGTGGAACAAAAATCATCACAATACTTGCAAATTATTTTGCTACGGAAAATTGACACATTTGATTTCTTAGATGAGGGATCTTGTGTAATTACTTTAACTGTGTAACCAAAATTTCTTCTTAAATATTAGACAGCTAGGCAAACAATTCGACGTGAAACAATGATATTAGTTTCCATAACATCATTGAAAGAGATGTGTAGTTTGCAGCGGAATGACAGGTTATCTGTACAGTAAATATCCCAATAGTTCCCTTTTGTACTAATGCATTTCGCTGTTTAAATTATTTATGCACCTCTTAGAGACAAGTGTCATCAAAGCGTAAGAGACAAATTGACATTTTTTTCCAAAAACTTTGAACGTCATATGTTTACTGCTGATTCACGATTGCCATAAAATCATTTATTTTGATTTGTCATACAATGTAAATTCTCGCTTGGCAACAAGTCATTGTTGGTTTATGTTGGCACCAAAATAGAACTTACCGAAGTGCAGTAGCATACATTGTAAGGTTTGTTCTAGGTTGTTCACATTACACACACACACACACACACACACACACACAGAGAGAGAGAGAGAGAGAGAGAGAGAGAGAGAGAGAGAGAGAGAGTGTCAGTTAGTGCAATGCCACTTTTAACTATGAACAAACTATATAGTATTACACCACTGAGAGATCTGTCATAATAAGATTATATATTGTTCTATAACAGCATTCATTATACATGAGTGTAGCATCTGCTATACAAAGACATAATTTTTATCTAACTAGTTGCAGTGGACCTCCCATGTTTGTGGCACGATAAAAGATCACTGGACACAATTGATATCAATATAGATACTGTGATGATATAGCTAGTAACATTTGATATTACTATTACTTCAAGTTTAAAGTTATCTATTGCTTTTTAAGATGATGATCTATTTAACTGAACTGATGTATTTTTCATTATATGTGAGGATCTCGCACCACAAGTGTAGACAGTATACAAAAAATACAAAATATTGTGGTTTAGTTCACAGCTGACACTGTTTATTAAATGCTTATGTTTTGAGTGTATTCTTGGATTTCTTTCATGTATTCTAAGGTAGCCCAAATTTATCCTTACTCTTATACTTCAGCATATGTTTCAGTCCAAAATCTTGTAATTGAGTATATGTTTCAGTGGAAAGCTTTAGTCTGTGTTCTGTTGTTTAGTTTGTGTTACCTTTGTCTATCTCAGACACTGTAGAGCTAATTGAAATTCATTCTTGATCATGGGTCCCATTTAAAAGCAATGTGAACTGGGTGAAGATGAAGATTCAGTACTAATCATTGGCTTTGACCTGTGAAATAACATTAAAGGCTGTTGTGACATCACCTTTTGATGAGTATTTGCACAGTTGGTTGTTAGTTGCCAAAGCCAAATTACATGAAAGCATAAAACCAATTTGTGACACTGATCTGTAGCTTAGCTTGAAGTCTATAGTCAATGTGTGCAGTAAGAAGATCCCTGACGGTTCAGTGGACTGGGCACAGCAGCTTTGTGCACCTACTGCAGTCAGTCATGGTACGTGATTTTGTTAACATTTTGACAGCAGTGCCTCAATGTTTCCAGAGCACTATAGACTGTGATTGCTCTTGTCTGCAGCTGTTGACACTTTGTAGTTCAAGGCCAACAGCAGCATTGCCAGCTGTCAGGGATCAACTTATGCCGACTTGACTGTAGGTTAGGTAGGAAGGAGACAGTTTGGTTATGAGTTGGCAAAGACAACTAATGTGAAAGCAAGAAACCTGCTTGTCATGACAGACTTAATTTGTTGCTTAGTCTCTCTGAAAAAATCACCACTAATATCACGTTATAGTCTCGATGTTGTTCATGACATTTGTTACTTGGTTCCTGCATCATTGGTCAAATGTGACAACTAGAATGAAATATTCCTCTTTATCCCATGCATTTGATGTACTGAAAGGATTCTTAAAGGATTGTGAGTGACAGTATGGTGAACTCTGTTCAGGATCATCGTGGAAGTCTGTAAGAAAAGAAAAATTTGAGCAGAAATATAAAAGTTGCCGTTAAAAAAAAGGGGGGGCTGCTAGGGACTGTAGTAATTACAGAACTGTTTCACATCTATTTCACACACAGAAAATAGAGCTAAACATACTAAAGAAGAGAGTAAAAAAGTGACTTTTACATCAGGGAAGATCAATTTGAATTTCGATCTGGAGGCTTAGATATTAAGATATGAAAATTTACCATAAAATAATGTTGGAAATAAACTACAACATCATTGTTGCTTTCATAGATCTGGAAAGGGCTTTTGGTATGGTAAACAAGAAACTTGATTTTCAAATTTATTTAAGATTATAGAAAGCCCATTTGTAAAGTGTGTCAGTATCAGGCTGCATGAATAACTATTAATGGGAGTCAAAGAGCAGTTAAAATCGGAAAAGAATGAGGTAGGGCTGGTGCCTTTATTCATACAGATGAAACATGTTTATTGAGGACAGTAAATAGAGACCTAACTCACTGCATATGATTTACTTAGTTGCAGACACAGAAAAGGATCTGAGCATGATGCTGAAAGTATTAGTAGTTTCTCCTAAACAATGCAAGTTATGCTGGAGATAAATACAAAATGTCATTTCTTAAGGTAACATGTGTAATTCTCAAATTTAAAAAAGTAATCCTTGCTAGCATCACCTTCCAGAACAAATAAGTCCAACAAGGAACCACATGAACCTAAAGATAAGGGGGACTCATCAATGCTTAATGTCTGGAATGTACTCCTATATTGAAATGAAAGCAGGACAGTAAGCATAAAAGACATTCTGGGATAAAATTTTGTGGTATAGAGGGAAGTAGCAAAAATGACCCGGACAAATTCCGTACTTTATCTTAATAGAGCAATTTGTTGTGCTCTGTGCAATCCAATAGGACCCAAGAGTGCCAACATTTTTCCAAGTTCTGTGGTGTTTCATTCAAGGAAAAATAGATTTCTTTAATTCCTTGTTCATTTCCAAAGCACGTTTAATAAGCATTGTGACTACTAAATATAGCACATACTGCTTTTTCTTTATTTTTGTTGATTGTGTTTTTAAATGTGTTTGAAGGCTCTGATGGAAGCATTATTAGCCTGTAGCTGTCTTCATAACACCTTTCTAGTCTTACTTATTTAGACAGATGGTCAACTCTTCACATTGTTTTATTTTGTAATAGATACCTCGTTTGAGCTTAATTCAGTCGTTGTGTGAACAAATTGTGTTAAAAGTATAGGATCAAAGTGACTGATCGAAGTTCCAATGCAGGAGGGAAGATAGTCTTTACTGTTTTGCTTCATATTTGGGAATAACATGTGATATTCTCCTTGTCCTTTTTTTTTAATGAGGCTCAATCACCTTCCCATCAAATGTGAGTATCCTACGAGAGGTCTGTGTACAGAGAAAAGGGATCTGCCAAACACCATAACCTTTTAGGAGCAACTGAATTCAAATTCTGCTCTGGTCTTTGTGTTTTAAATTTTTGTCACTAAATTGTTGTACACAAATACTGAGAATTTCTTTGGCAGAACTTCAGCCACTCCCTTGCTGTCTTTGTCCACCTTTTTCATCAGAATGCAGCAATATTGTCATGACAAGAAATTTATATTTAATTAGGTTGGGCTTCTAGATTTTGCATTCATGATATTGGAATTTTTTCTTGTGGGATCGTGTTAAGTTGTACATAAGCTAACACTTGTCTCAATAAATATGGCAGGGATAAGTAAATAAATGTTGAAGGTGTTAGATGTGTTTTTGTGTGATGAACCAATTTATTTAAGTGATTCACATGAATGACAACCTCAGCAACTGGTCAAGTAAACACATGAAAATTCTCTTAGCACCAATGCCTAAAAATGCTAAATGTATGTGAAATAATCTGTACTTCTACATAACTAGTTACTGTGAGTACTTGATGATTTACATGATTTCATAATATTCTCAATATTCTTATTTCCCATTTCACTTAATCGCTAATTCTGGACAATGCCATCACAATACTCCTATTTATTTATTCATCCATCCATCCTTAAACCATTCAGCACAGTGGAATAGGAATGTCTGAAAGTTTTCATAAATAAATAATGCACATGTAAAACATGCAAAGTAGGGAATGGTAAGGTGAGGATAGAGCAAGAAGCCGACCATGGCCTTATCAGCTGAACCATTTATCATAGTGAGTTCCATGTTCCTTGGACCATTTTCACAATAAATCATAATGATGTGGGACGAGTCTTTTACATACACATTACAACTTAATTTTTAATATGGTTACATACTGAAAATTTAGACTTTTTTAAAATGTGACTTAATAATTTCTGCCCAACACCTATTACACATTACAGTAATAGAAATACTTCTGCAGAATAGGAGTTGTCGAGAAGAAACTTTCAAATTTGATTTCAAATTGTACTTTCCTGTTTGTCAGACATTTTGTGTCATTGGGTAAGTTATCAAAAATGTTGTTGCATCCTTGTCCACCCCCTTTTTTGCTAAAGACAATCTTACAGTTCAGTAACGAATGTCATTTTTCCTAATTATGTACATTACTGTTCTTTTGAAATGTAGTGAATTGTGTACAATGAATTCCATGAGGGAGCAAATAGACTGTGAAGCAGTAGTCACAATGCCCAACTCCTTAATCACATGTCTACATGATTATTGTGGATGAGCACCAAGTATTATTCTTATAGCACATTTTTGAGCAATGAAGAGTTTCTTTCTTAAAGATGAGTTACCCCAGAATATTATTCCACATAACTGAATGAAAATATACAAAAGTCAACTAATTTGTCCCACCCCAAGATTTACAATGATTCTAAGTGCAAATGTGGCAGAACTAAGTTATTGTAGGAGTTCTAAAATGTGCCTTTTTCACTTTAAATTCGCATCAACATGGACATCTAAGAATCATTTAGTTTCCTCCCACTTTGTTATTTCCTCACTATGTTTTACACTTACCATTGGTGTAGTACCATAGGTGTGCTGAACCATTCACAGAAAACCAGCCAAACTATTGTTTACTATTACATCAGTTTCTGTACTACGCTTGGATTGATTACAATACTAGTGTCTTCTGGAAAAAGGACTAATACTGCTTGTTGTTTATTAGGAGGGAGATTAAGTATATGAGGGACAACAGTGGATGTAAGATTGAGCCTCGGTGAACCCCATACGTGATTTCTCACCAGTCACAATAATGTCCCCGGACTATACTAAATACAACTTTTGGTGTTCTTTTGGTTAAATATGACATTGTCCGCTGGTTGACTCTGCCATCAATCCCATAAAACTTCAATTTATCCAGGAGACTACTGTGTTCCACACAGGCAAATGCCTTAGACGTGTCACAGAAAATACCAATATGAAGCCCAAACTGTGATTTGCTGAGGATATTATTGTTGCTAAGGTGAGATACTATTCTAGAATACATCACCTTCACAAAATATAGCCTCAAGTCTGTTGTCGGGATTACTGATTTCTGATATTATGTTCATGTTCCTTAGTTTTTTAATAACCTTTCTTAGCAAATTTGAGTAGTTTCTGTAGTATGCAACTACTGCGGACTCTCTGCTAGTTCTTGCGAGCACATACGTTTCCCTTTTCTTTTCACAAGATACTTTAATCTCTGTAGGGATTCATGTTTTTTTTACATGGCTTTTCTGATAAGCTTTCAAAGAAAGCTTTTTGGAATTATGACATGAATTTATCATAGAGTAGATTAAATTTATGTTAGCATTTGGTTCGTTATAAATTTCGACCCAGGTAATCTCCTGTTAACTATTCTTAAAAACATTTGCCCTGGAGCTGTTAATTATTTCCACTGAGGAGTATCCATACTGTTAGGCACTATGTTATTTATCTTAATTGTGCATCATGATCAGGGAGAACATTTGTTACCGGGTAAATAGTTATTTTTCTTGCTTTGAGACTCACCAAAGAAAACATTATCAATTAGGGTCCTATAGTCTTTATCCACCCATGTTAGGAAGTTAATTAGCGAGATGAAATTGTAGGATCCAAATAGGGTTTCCTGGTCATTTTTCCTTTCAAAATCCAGTAGAAAATCTACATTGAAGTCGCCACCCTATTAACTGCTCCCTGATGTATGACAGAAACCGAATTTCTCATAAACAGTTCACCGCTTCCCAGTGGGGATCTATAGACAGATATAATTAAAACTGAAATATTTTTCAGTACTAATTCCCAAGCACACAGTTCTATGTGCTGATCACTACAAAATCTACTGGTCTCAATGTTTTTGACCTTGTGTTCTGTCTTAATATAGGTAATATCTCTTTCTTTTCTCATATTAGTTCTGCACGAGTTAATCTTTTATATGAAACCTATCTATCCCTGTGGTTATGTGATGCTCAGATAGGCACAGGATGCCTATTTTTTCAGAGCAAGCAGACAAGGAACTCTTGTGCCTTATTACTCAATCCTCTAATATTTCGATGAAATAGGCTAACCTTACTTTTTTGTGCATTCTTACAGCTAGTCGGGGTAACTTTGTACCATTTTTTTCAAAATACTGGACATGCCATAAATTACACATGACAACAGACATTGTAACATTTTACATCTGTAGTTACTGAGTTCTTGGAAAAGTGAAAATGTATACTAACTATGCCTTATCAGAGTAAAATTTCAGTTTTAATGCTGATACAAAGTTACACTGTCATTCAGGATAACTTTAGACTAGTCTTAAAAAGAAAAGTAATTTTTCCTATATCTAATGCTCTGGGTGAATTTAAATCATGCCAGAAGAAAATCAGGTGCTAATAAGAAGTGAAGACAATGTTAATTGAGTACTGCAGGTTTACTTTGAAATACCAATATATTTGTATCGACCTGGTGTTGTTCAATGTGAATTACTGTTGCTAGAGCTTTTTTCACAGCCAACACAATTAAAGGATGATCACAAGCCTAAGAGCTTATAGGGAGTTGGAAAGACAACTGAAATAGTAACTAGAAATACCAGAGGTGATAAAAACTGTTACTTTTAATAGAAAATAATGCAAGTAGATGAAGCAGCAGTGATTTGAAACAAAAGTGGTAAGTGATACAGAGATACCCTGACTGGTAAAAAGTCACTCTGATTGACTGTAAGCATTTTATGGGGCACTTCTGTTATTTAGAATTCCTTCAAAACAGTGTGCCTGAATCCTAATTCTAACCTAAAATAGGCATCTTACACAAGTAACCACAGGGATCTTGCCTTGTGTGATACATACATTTTCTGCAAGAAGTCACGCAATCTATCTTTCCCTCTCCTGTTCAGGTGTAGTCTGTGTCTATTATATCCCCATCTTCCAATTGTAGCAACAGGCACTGTCCTCATATTAGTTTCCATTTCAGTCAGCAACAGTCTGCTCAACTCACTGTTCACACAACTTCAGCAGTGTTGACCCAAGGCTAGTCATAGTGCCACAGGAAGTCCACAAAACTCACATTTATGTGTGTACACTGATAACCAAAACATTATGACCTTCTTTATAGCTTGTCTGTCTGTCTTTCAAATGAAATATGTCACTGATTCTGCGTATCAGAGATCCGACACATGTTTGATAAGTTTGTGGAGGTATGTAGCATTAGACATCTATGCACAGGCCATGTAATTCATATAAATAATGGGCCATTTTCAAGATATTTGCTCTCAGGCTCTCCCTAATAATAATCTGCCCTATGTCAAAGTCTCTTATCTCAGCTGATTTCCCTGTTTGCAGCCCATAACTTTGCTAGGGTGACCCTCCGCCCACGTCTTCTCCGCTTAAATACTTCTGTTACCACGTCTCGTGCTCTCAGCACCACCAGGCAGCACCCAACTTCGCAGCGGGCAGTGGTCGTATTGTTTTGCTACTCCTGTTTATTCCAGGTCACCCCTAGTTCTGTGACATCTGTCCTTAGCCAGGCTGTTCCTTGCTCCACCTACTACAATAACCTGACCCTCTTTGTCATATTCTTTGCACAAAATTCCTTTGTCATCAAGTCACCTGGCTTAAGACTAGCACTTGGGTTCACAGTACTTTTGTACTAGCACCCGGTTTTTAATTTGTCCTGAACCATGTGGCCTACACCTCTCCTATGGCTACTACATAGCAGCAAGGCTCATTTCTTCCTACTCTGTTTTGGAACTGACCTACACTTAGTTTCTTTGCTAGAAATTTGCAGCACCTCATTACCTTTTCTCCCTTTCAGACTATCTAGTTAAAATTTCGCGTGTTCTAATTCAGCCTGAAGGGCACAAATTTTTGGCTCCTCTTCAGCGATTCTTATGTATTTTTTTACATAGCCTACTGTTTTGTGGGTCAGCCTCGCTGAGTTCTCCATATACCCCACTACAGTCATGAAAATGAAATCCCAATCCACACCCACTTTGACTATCCTATGGTAACATCCACACTTACCATACATTGCAACACTGATTACTTGCAGAGAAAACAGAATAAAATCACTTAACATACTTTACACTACACCAATTTTTGTTATTTGTGAGTTGCAAAAATTAGGACTATGGGTTAGCACTTTCAAGTGTATGATATAACTTGGGAAAACCTTGGAAAACTCAATTCAGGACGGTCGGACAAGGAACGAATCCTGCTCCTCCCACCTTCCTTGATATATAATTGGGAAAGAAAACCACGTGTAGCTTGTCTACAAGGAGCTTACAGTGTGCACAAGGAGTGTAATCAGTGATATTACTAGAACACAAAACTTTGTTATATAATATAAACTTTTGGAAAAATGTAAATACGTGAACATGTTGCCTAACACTGCTGAAAAATATAAACGCATGGACACCTGCCAACACATACAACTATTCCTGCAACAGATTCCCTTCTCAGAGGGGGTTGTATTGCACTGTATCTGAAACAGGGAAAACAAACCAACAATTAGAAACATTCTTGTGCAAAAACACACACAACATGTTGTAAAAATTGTTTTCCATAGGCATAAATGGTAACTGTGATCCTTCTAATAACATCATTTACAATATTGTAACATTTCCTGTAATGAGATGCTGCAGATGTTGTGTTGTACGGCTGTAATTTTGATCCCATTGGTGTCTACTGGAACTTCAACCCTAATTGATAATGCTTTCTTTGGTGAAGCTCAAAGCAAGAAAATAACTGTTTACCTAGCAACAAATGCTCTCTCTGGATTATGATGCACAGTTAGTTAGGATACATAACATAGTGCCTTACAGTCTGGATACTCCTCAGTGGAAACCAGTTATAATAATTAATGGCTCCAGGACAAACTGTTTTAAGAATAGTTTGCAGATTACCTGGGATGATGAAGAGGCAGATTACCTGGGATGATGAAGAGGCGACCTGGGATGAAATTTGTAATGAACCAAATGCTGACATAAAATTTAAACTATTCCACAGTAAAGTCATATCATAATTTGGAAATACGAGGCGTATTTTTTAAGTAAGTACCGCTTTGAAATTAGAAAAAGACATGCTAAGATATCTCAATAATTTTACTTTTAGATGAAAGTCTGTACCTTAATCTACTTTTCTACATAATTTCCGTCAATATTGAGGCACTTGTCATAACATACCAGTTTTTGAATACCCTCCTGATAGAAGTCTGCTGCCTGACTGACATAGAAGTCTCCCCTGACCTTGTGTTCTGGGTGACTTTAGTGAACTCTACTCCTTTTCCTTCATCCCCCTGTTCCTGCCCCCTCAACACTTCTGCTAGAAGAAGAAGTCACTGGTTCCAAGAGCTTGCAACCTGTGTATCTGTTATATGCATGTTCTCTTGCCATCACTTGGTGAGTAGATTTATCCATCCAATTACGTTATATTTTCTACAGGAGCTGTATCAGCCGTATTACCAGCATATACACTCATGCAAGTCAGCTGCATGTAGACACCATGTTGCATGAGCTCATTGAATAATTGTTAGTACAAAACTCTAGTGAACTGTGCAATCACTGTTCGCCCTGATGTTAAGGAGTAGAGAATCAGTTAATACCAATCCTCGAAAGTAATGTTTAATCATTGATGCAAAGAATTTGAAGAAAATATTTTTATAATGATGATACTGAGTTTGAGAGAGCCACCAAAGAAGTTTTTTGCATCTAGTACAATAAGGAAAATACAACGTATACTTTGTCAATAACATTTTTTATGATATTTTAAAGCAACGCATCAGTTAGACGTTCAATAAGTGCTCTTGCTTACTGAGTGAGACAGACATAAGGGTTGTACTCAGGGTGACAATAATATTTCAAATCCCCATCCAATTATTCTGATCTAGGTTTTCCACCATTTCCCTAATTTGTGATTGACCTGTTCCTTTGAAACGGACATGGCCGGTATTCTCCTCTAATCAGAGCTTTTCATCTGTTTTTATGGTCTCATCAATGGGACAGTAAACCCCCATCTTTCTTCCTCTCACAGTTATCAGTATGTGTATTGGTGTCTTTTTTAAACTTTTATATTCAAGCTTTCATCTCCTGCAGCATGTAAATAATGGAGACATAATAGTCCTCATTTGTAATAAATAGCCTGCTTCATTCTAATACTGGCAGCATTGCAGATTGGCCTGGGTGATCCATTACGGTCTACGGAGTCAAACTACTGCACGTTGATGTAGGTGTAATGATTAACATTTAATAAGTGTGTATAGTATGTATTCAATAAGGCAGTCTGCAATAAGATTTAGGTGGACCTTTTTTTATCTTGTCTAAATCCATTTCAACTTAATTGTTGAATAAGACAATAGTTTCAGTGACAGGAGGATGATGAAAGTGAAGTTGGATGAGCACAATTTGTCAATGCAACAGTTGAACCATAGAATATGCCCTTCCTCATGTCCTAGCAGACAGATAATTATGTTGTTAAGTACATTTTTACCAGTCGGGTGTCAATTTGTTCTTTTATTTCCAATTTTCTACTGGATGTTTCTAGTTTTAGTAATAAACAGAGGGCAACTCTATTTTTTACCATTGACTCACAGGACATTTAATAGTTGTAAAGAAAGATGTTTCTCCAATAAATGCATGAAGAGATGACCTCTCAAAACATTTATTTATCTGTATTGTAAAGGGTTCTTGACTAAACAATATTTTGTTGTCAGTGTCTTTGTGGGCATTTATAATATGTTCAATCGTATTTGTATGATTTATAGGCATTCCTTGTTACATTTTCTCTTTTAAGACACCACAGAGAAAGAAGTTTGAAGATGTAAGATTGGATGGTCTAGAAGACTAATTTATTATACAGCAACTTCCAGTCCAGCAACTGCTGCAATTTCTATCAAAAATCTCCTGCACTCTGCCTAAATAATGTGTTGTCCAACTATCAAGCTGGAACCGCATAATTGAAGATCATCTAGCTACAAAATAAAGACCAACAAGTTTACACATCAAATTTTAATTGACCAAGGACACTGGTGGTCTCCTTCATACAGTCCATGTGGGTTTATGATCTACTTCATCCAGTCCATGTGGGTTTATTGAGCTGCAGTAAGGCATTGTTATGTCTATTTTCATCATGATTCATGAAAATTCATCATCTCATAATATTGCATGGGGAAAAATTCTGGATTTATTTCTATTTTTCGCAAACCGGCTGTAATGTCCTAAGAACTTTAGTCTGTGATATTTCAGAGTCACAAGCAATATTTTGAGAACTTTTGTGATTGTTCACAGCAGTAGCATCTATCACTGCATTTTAGTTCATCTACAGGCTCTTTTTACAACACACACTTCCTCTGGTCATGACAGCATTTGTGGTCTCCCAGGTTCACCATAAATTAATCATGACTTGAATACCATAAAGATGAAAGTCTGCCATATGATGTTGTTCTACAACACAGGCAGAAGATAAACACAGACCAATGCTCTTTGCATTTAGATATATACAACAGGAGGATATGAAAGTCTATCTATAAGATGACACTGTTGAACAAAGCTAAGTACAAACTCAGCAAAACTAACTCTCTGCTCAGTATGAATGCTCACATAAACACAACAATTTTCCATTGTGTACTGTGAGCTGGTTCAAGCAGTCTAACTTTCCATTTGAATTCTGTATGTACAGTTCTGCTTATGATTTTGGTTTTGGACCTTATTTCAAGAAAGAAAAAGAATTTAAAAATAAAATATAGTCAGTACAACTTTCACTTATTTTCTTACAGAACATGAATAATTTTTTTTTTTTTAATGTGGCTTATCATTTTCAAAAAATGTAGTGTCCTGAATGTTTCACGAAGAGTGCTACCTGGCAGAAAGTGAATAGTGCCATATTGTGTTCCCCTGTATTAACGTTAATTTGGTCTCTGCTATTTTCTAGGGGAGGGGGTGGATTGTTCTAATAATATTTTCATGCTTCAAGTTCAGTGACTTGCAATGTATAAGTTTGAAAACATAACTAAGCTTTCAGACAATGTCCTTCATAGCTAACCACAGAATATACTGGCATAGCTATAACTACATGGTTGTGGCTGATTATATTGTATTGATACTGCACCTCATGTGTCAGATGGGATGAGAGAGAGGGGTAGAGGGAAGGCTCACACACATCTGCATCATGCATAAGATGTGACTGTGTAGTCTCGTGTATGTTCTGATGAATTCTTCTTGAGAAGTCAGCTGAGTAATATCCTCACAGATAATAATCAACTTGATTTTTGTCAGTGCAGTTCACTGAGCTATCCTGCATTCACATGTAGTGTAGGTTCTGTCTGTTAGAAATAATTTGCAGTAAGTTTTAACAAAGGATAAATATTTGTAAAGTATCTTCAGTTTCAGAAAAACAATTTTTTGAACTCCACATTATCTGTAAAAGGTTATTCAGTAAACATGTGTAACATTTTTACTTATACAATTACATGCTTCATTACTCTGAGATTCATTCTAATTATTTTTAAATAAATTAAGGTTTTTGCTATTTATTACTTAATTTGTCTGTTTTATTACTTTCAGTTTGCAAGTCTTGCATTGTCCGTTACCTAGAAGCAAATAAATATTGCCCAATATGTGATGTTCAGGTTCATAAAACACGACCTCTTCAAAATATTCGCTCAGATGCAACTTTACAGCATTTGGTTTACAAATTGGTGCCCGGATTATATCAGAGTAAGTAAATCACCATAGTAAGAGGGAAATTGTTACAGCCTTTTCTGTTTAATTGTCTCAATTAATGTTAAAAATTATGAACTCCTAAGTTGAGAGAAGCCTCTTATATACCATCAGAGTATTGCTAAAGTAGATAAGTAAACAGTAAGGTCAGTAGTGAATATGTTACATACAGGGTGACTGTTATTGAACTACATGAAATAAAATCATCATAACTTCTGAACGGTTTGCATTAGGACATTCAAACACATGGTTGGCCACGGAGCATGATGGGAATTAGCTACGGTTGGTTTAGCGGTGAAGCCCACTTTCATTTGGATGGATTTGTCAGTAAGCAAAATTGGTGCATTTGGGGATGGAGAAAACACATTTTGCAATCTAGAAGTCTCTTCACCTTCAATGGGTGACTGTCTGGTGTGGAATGTCCAGTCACGGAGTAATTGGTGCAATATTCCTGGATAGCATGGTGATTACTGAACAGTACATGAAAGTTTTGGAAGATGATTTCACCTCCATTAACCAAAGTGACCCTGATTTCGACAAGTTGTGGTTCATGCAAGATGGAGCTTGACCCCATCGAAGCAGGAGAGTATTTGATGTCCTGAAGGAGCACTTTTGGACCGAATTCTGGCTCTGCGGTACCCAGAGGCCACTGGAACGGGTCTTGATTGGCAGCCATATTCTCCAGATTTGAACTTACGTGACTCCTTTTTGTGGGGCTACATTAAATACAAGGCTACAGCAATAACCCCAGAACCACTGCTGAGCTGAAAACAGGCATTCAGGAGGTCATCGACAGCATTGATGTTCCGACACTTCAGCGGGTCATGCAGAATTTCGCTATTCGTCTGCACCACATCATCACCAATGATGGCAGGCATATCAAACATGTCATAACCTAAATCCGAATATTCGTAGTGATGTGTTCATGTTGAATGAAGTGTATGCACGCTGTAGTTTGTAATTAATTTGTTTTTTTTTTTTCATATAGTTCAATAACTGTCACCCTTTAGTTGTTGCATTGAATTTTAATCAGGCAGGCTGCAGTATCCTTTGAATTACAGTCCTGTGCTCAAAAAACTAAAATAATGTTATTTTTCTAGCTTTATAATAGTTACTCTTTATAATGTGAAGTGATAAAACTTCCAGATGAATAATGGGATATAGTTGTAATTTTACATTTCATTCAGCTCTATGAAAGAGGAGAATTCTTCAGTGTATAAGTATGGAACTGGCATCAATGTGCTCTGGAAGAGCTGCACTATGTTTTCATTGTAGTTTTATTCATAGCAACAAATTATTAAGACAGTGTATGGATAGTTTACGAAAATGCATTTTGTAACAACATTACTTGATGTTTGATATTAGGAGTGATTTAAAATGGAATGATCATATAAAGTTGATCGTTGGTAAAGCAGATGCCAGACTGAGATTCATTGGAAGAATCCTAAGGAAATGCAATCCGACAACAAAGGAAGTAGGTTACAGTACGCTTGTTCGCCCAATGCTTGAATACTGCTCAGCAGTGTGGGATCCGCACCAGGTAGGGTTGATAGAAGAGATAGAGAAGATCCAACGGAGAGCAGCGTGCTTCGTTACAGGATCATTTAGTAATTGCGAAAGCGTTACGGAGATGATAGATAAACTCCAGTGGAAGACTCTGCAGGAGAGACGCTCAGTAGCTTGGTACGGGCTTTTGTTAAAGTTTCGAGAACATACCTTCACCGAAGAATCAAGCAGTATATTGCTCCCTCCTACGTATATCTCGCGAAGAGACCATGAGGATAAAGTCAGAGAGATTAGAGCCCACACAGAAGCATACCGACAATCCTTCTTTCCACGTACAATACGAGACTGGAATAGAAGGGAGAACCGATAGAGGTACTCAGGGTACCCTCCGCCACACACCGTCAGGTGGCTTGCGGAGTATGGATGTAGATGTAGATGTAGATATAAGGTAATTTTTTCGTTATTGAAGTCAGGTAGTCCTCCCTAAATACATTATGCAAATGAAATCTTAAAATACATTTTCGTCTACTCCAAATTAACTCTGTCTGAGTTTTCTGACATGAGATAAATTCAGTTAAATATGACACACAATGGTCTGCTGACATGTCAAGTACTAAGTGATCACCATTATGGGTTAATTATGAAAAACAGAACATTAGGTTTATAATTAAACCTGTTATTAAGTCTTCTGATCTGCCTCCTTATTTCTAACATAACAAAAATAGGACTGTTTGTTTATCGTTGTGAAGAAAGAAATCTTAAATACGCCAACTGGTATTGGGAGTTAGAACAAAAGCAATACAAAAAACAGTACATCACTAGTGCAACAATTATATTGTAAACAGTAGTGTATGATGTAGACTGAATTCCTGAGATGAACTTCAGTTGTAGTTAATTGCTGATAAGGCCTTCGTACTAAAATGTTGAAACTTTTTTTTTAAAAAAGTAATTTTATTATGATTCTACTTACCATTATGAAGTGTGCACTCCAGACATGAAGCTGAATAAGCTTCTGTTTCATTTCTGTCATGATAACTAAACAATGTACTGACATCACTCAACGTCTACATCTACATATATATGCTGCGAGCCACCATATGGTAGATGGTGGAGGGTACCTTGTACTATTACTAATGATTTCTTCTCCTCTTCCTCTCCAAATAGTGAGGGAAAACTGACTGTCTATTTGCCCTTGTATGAGTATAATTTCTCTTATCTTCATGGTATTAGTGAGAAATGTATGCTGATGGCAGTAGAATTGTTCTGCAGACAGCTTTAAATGCTGGTTCTCTGAATTTTCTCAGAAGTGTTCTTCGAAACAAGTGTCACTTTCCCTCCAGGGACTCCCATGTGATTTCCCAAAGCATCTCTGTAATACTTTTATGTTGTTAGAACCTACTGGTAACAAACATAGCATCTCATCTCTGAATGGATTCCATGTCATCCTATAAACCTGACCTAGTGGTAATCCCAAACACATGAGCAGTTCTCAAGAATGATTTACCTATGTCACATATGTGGCCTCTTTTACAGGTGAATCACACTTTCCTAAAATTCTCCCAATAACCATTTGCTTTTCCTACTACAACAATCCTTACATGCACATTCCATTTCATATCACTTCGCAGTGATACACCTAGATATTTAATCAGTGTGACTTTTTCAAGCAGCACACTGTAGTATTCAGACATTACAGGATTGTTTTTCCTGCTCATGAGCATAAACTTCCATTTTTCTACATTTAGAACTAGCGATCATTCATCACACCTTCATTAACAATCTGCAGTTGGGTACGGTATGAAATGCTTTTTGAAAATCTAGGAATGTGGAATCTGCCTGTTTCCCTTCATCCATAATATGCAGGATTTCATGTGAGAAAAGGGCAAGTTGAGTATCACACAAGTAGTGCTTTCAAAAACTGTGCTGATTTGTGGACAGAAACTTTTCTGTCTTAAAGAAAATTATTATATTCGATCTGATAATATGTGCAAGAACTCTGCAGCAAACTGATGTTACAGATAGTGGTCTGTGATTTTGAGGGCTTGTTCTTTTATCTGCTTTATATAGAGGAGTCAATTTGCTTTTTTCCAGATGCTTGAGACTCTGTGCTATGCGAGAGATTTGCAATAAATGTGAACTAAGTGAGGGGACATTGTCGGAGAATACTCTTTGTGAAACTGAATTGGGATGCCATTCGGACTTGACAATTTATTTGTTTTCAACTCCTTCAGTTGGGTCTCTAAGCTAGGGATACTTATTACTATGTTCTCCATAGAGGAGTCTGTGTGATGGGATGGTCAAGCAACAATATGTTTGTACGATTTTCCTGTGGGAAAAATTTCTTAAATGCGAAACTTAAAACTTTGGCTTTCCTTTTGATGTCTCCTACTGCCTCACGAGAGTGGTCAACGAGTCTTTCACTCACTTAGCAATGGTATGTAAGACAGAATTTTCTTGGGTTCTTGGCATGCTCTTTTGCCAAGGTATGATGGTGGAAGTGGTTGTATGCTTTCCACATTGATCTTTTTACTGATGCGCAAACCTAGTTTTGCCTGTTATTTGCATGTTCCCTTGTGAACTAACAGTGCAACAGCCTTTGCATCCTCAGCATTTTAAGAATATCGTTATTAAACCACAGTGGGTCTCTTTCATCCTTAATCCACTTAATAGGCACATATGTGTGCAGATCACTATTTACAGTCTTTTTAAACTTTGCCCATAACTCATCATGCCCATTATAATGGAACGAAATGATTGCAGTTCATTGTCTAACTGGGATGCTATCAGCTGTTTACTTCTCTTTCCAGCAAAAATACTCTTAGCCATTTTGACTGATTTATGAAATTTAGTAACCATTGTCACAAAGATACCATGATCACTAATCCCTGTCTCTATACTGACAGCATCAGTATGGTCAGGTCTATTAGTAGCTACAAGGTCTAGTGTATATTTCCATTGTGTGTGGGCTGTCGAACATGTTCAAAAGTACTTCTCAAGATTGTCTGTCTGTACCCCCTGCAATGAATCTATAGGTGTCCCAGCCTATACTTGGTAGGCTAAAGTCACCTCCAGCTGATATTGCATAATCTGGACATATCCACACTACTGACCATAGACTTTCCTTGAATGACTCTAAAATTGTTACTGCAGAATCTGACGATAGCCTGTAAAAGAAGTCCAACAATTAACTGGATTTCTCATAAGCCTGTTATAGTAGAATCTGATGGCCAGTAAAAACATCCAACAATTAAATTGACTTCACATATGCCTGTTATACACATCCAGATAACTTCACTGTCACACTCAAATTCAGCGTCAATAGAGAGAATATTTTTCTCAATACTCCTCGTCCAATGGCATCTAATGCGCCTTTTTAATATACACACATCAAAAAAGTTTTGCATCATATTGGTTCCGAGAGTTCTGGAACCTGTACAGAAAACTGGAATAGATATCATCATCATTTCCGCCCTTTTTATTGCCCATGAAAACCACACATCGAATGCTGTACCGCCATACAGCGAGACCTTCAGAGGTGGTGATCCACATTTTGTACACACTGGTACCTCTAATACCCAGTAGCACGTCCTCTTGCATTGATGCATGCCTGTATTCGTTGTGGCATACTATACACAAGTTCATCAAGGCACTGCTGATACAGATTGTCTCACTCCTCAATGCTGATTCAGTGTAGATCCCTCAGAGTGGTTGGTAGGTCATGTCGTCCATAAACAGCCCTTTGCAATGTATCCCAGGCATGTTCGATAGGATCCGTGTCTGGAAAACGTGCTGGCCACTCTAGTCGAGTGATGTCGTTATCCTGAAGGAAGTCATTCACAAGATGTGCACAATGGGGGTGCAAATTTTCATCCACGAAGACGAATGCCTCGCCAATGTGCTGCCAATATGGTTACAGTATCGATCAGAGGATGGCATACACGCATCGTACAGCCATTACAGCACCTTCCATGATCATCAGCGGTGTACGTCAGCCCCACATTATGCCACCCCAAAACAGCAGGGAACCTCGCTCCATCTTGCTGCACTTGCTGGACAGTGTGTCAAAGGCATTCAGGCTGACCGGGTTGCCTCCAAACACGTCTCCGATGATTGTCCGGTTGAAGGCATATGTGAGGCTCAGTGGTGAAGAGAACGTGATGCCAGTCATGAGTGGTGCATTCGGCATGTTGTTGGGCCCATTTGTATGGCGCCGCATGGTGTCGTGGTTGCAATGATGGATGTCACCATGGACGTCGGGAGTGAAGTTGCACATCATGCAGCCTATTTTGGTCAGTTTGAGTCATAACACGATGTCCTGTGGCTGCACAAAAAGCATTATTCAATGTGGTGGCGTTGCTGTCAGTGTTCCTCCAAGCCATAATCTGTAGGTAGTGGTCATTCACTGCAGTAGTAGCCTGTGGGCGGCCTGAGCGAGGCATGTCATCAACAGTTTCTGTCTCTTTGTATCTCCTCCATGTCCGAATATCATCACTTCGATTCACTCTGATACACTTGGACACTTCCCTTGTTGAGAGCCCTTCCTGGCACAAATTAACCATGCAGACATGAACGAACTGCGGTATTGACTGTCTAGGCATGGTTGAACTACAGACAGCACGAGCCGTGTACCTTCTTCCTGGTGGAATGACTGGAATTGATTGGCTGTCGGACCCCTTCCATCTAATAGGCGCTGCTCATGCATGGTTGTTCACATCTTTGGGCGGGTTTAGTGACATCTCTGGGGCTGTGTCTGTGATACAATACCCACAGTCAATGTCTATCTTCAGGAGTTCTGGGAACCAGGGTGATGCAAAAAAATTTTTTTCATGTGTGTATGTTCCATGACTCGCTAAATATCTCAGCTTTCTATCATGGGCTTCAGGCAATTCTCAGTCCTGAGAATTATTGGAACATGCGAAATTTCCTGAAGGGCAGTAAAGTTAGGGACATTGTTGTGAATGATGTTGTTGTTGTGGTCTTCAGTCCTGTGACTGGTTTGATGCAGCTCTCCATGCTACTCTATCGTGTGCAAGCTTCTTCATCTCCCAGTACCCACTGCAACCTACATCTTTCTGAATCTGCTTAGTGTATTCATCTCTTGGTCT
This sequence comes from Schistocerca gregaria, assembly GCF_023897955.1. Lineage (NCBI taxonomy): Eukaryota > Metazoa > Arthropoda > Insecta > Orthoptera > Acrididae > Schistocerca > Schistocerca gregaria. Next base: position 681,091,327 of record NC_064931.1, read on the forward strand.
CCCTCTACGATTTTTACCCTCCACACTGCCCTCCAATACTAAACTGGGCATACCTTGATGCCTCAGAACATGTCCTTCCAACTGATCCCTTCTTCTAGTCAAGTTGTACTACTAACTCCTCTTCTCCCCAATTCTATTCAATACCTCCCATTAGTTATGTGATCTACCCATCTAATCTTCAGCATTCTTCTGTAGCACCACATTTCGAAAGCTTCTATTCTCTTCTTGTCCAAACTATTTATCGTCCATGTTTCACTTCCATACATGGCTACACTCCACAAAAATACTTTCAGAAAAGACTTCCTGACACTTAAATCTATACTTGATGTTAATAAATTTCTCTTATTCAGAAACACTTTCCTTGCCATAGCCAGTCTACATTTTACATCCTCTCTACTTCGACCATCATCAATTATTTTGCTCTCCAAATAGCAAAACTCCTTTACTACTTTATGTGCCTCATTTCCTAATCCAATTCCCTCAGCATCACCTGACTTAATTCGACTACATTCCTTTATCCTCATTTTGCTTTTGTTGATGTTCAGCTTATATCCTCCTTTCATGACACTGTCCATTCCGTTCAGCTGCTCTTGCAGGTCCTTTGATGTCTCTGACAGAATTACAATGTCATTGTTGAACCTCAAAGTTTTATTTCTTCTCCATGGATTTTAATGTTTACTCCGAACTTTTCTTTTGTTCCTTTTACTGCTTGCTCAATACACAGATTGAATAACATCGAGGAGAGGCTACAAAACTGTCTCACTCCCTTCCCAACCACTGCTTCCCTTTCATGTCCCTCAACTCTTGTAACTGCCATCTGCTTTCTGTACAAATTGTAAATAACCTTTCGCTCCTTGTATTTTACCCCTGCCAGCTTCAGAATTTGAAAGAGAGTATTCCAGTCAACATTGTCAAAAGCTTTCTCTAGATCTACAAATACTAGAAATTTAGGTTTGTCTTTCCTTAATCTATCTTCTAGGATAAGTCGTAGGGTCAGTATTGCCTCACATGTTCCAATATTTCTACGGAATCCAAACTGATCTTCCCTGAGGTCGGCTTCGACCAGTTTTTCCATTTGTCTGTAAAGAATTCGCATTAGTATTTTGGAGCTGTGACTTATTAAACTGATAGTTCAGTAATTTTCACATCTGTCAACACCTGCTTTCTTTTGGATTGGAATTATTATATTCTTCTTGAAGGCTGCAGGTGTTTCGCCTGTCTCGTATATCTTGCTCACCAGATGGTAGAGTTTTGTCAGGACTGGCTCTCCCAAGGCTGTCAGTAATTCTAATGGAATGTTCTCTACTCCCGGGGCCTTGTTTGGCTCAGGTATTTCAGTTCTCTGTCAGACTCTTCACGCAGTATCATATCTCCCATTTCATCTTCATCCACATCCTCTTCCGTTTCCATAATATTGTCCTCAAGTACATCACCCTTGTATAGACCGTCTGTATACTCCTTCCACGTTTCTGCTTTCCCTTCTTTGCTTAGAACTTGTTTTCCATCTGAGCTTTTGTTATTCATACAAGTGGTTCTCTTTTCTCCAAAGGTCTCTTTAATTTTCCTATAGGCAGTATCTATCTTACCCCTTGTGAGATAAGCCTCTACATCCTTACATTTGTCCTCTAGCCATCCGTGCTTAGCCATTTTGCAGTTCCTGTCAATCTCATTTTTGAGACGTTTGTATTCCTGTTTGCCTGCTACATTTATTGCATTTTTAAATTTTCTCTTTTCATCAGTTAAATTCAATATTTCTTCTGTTACCCAAGGATTTCTGCTAGCCCTCGTCTTTTTACCTACTTGATCCTCTGCTGCCTTCACTACTTCATCCTTCAAAGCTACCCATTCTTCTTCTACTGTATTTCTTTCCCCCATTCCTGTCAATTGTTCCCTTATGCTCTCCTCGAAACTCTGTACAACCTCTGGTTCTTTCAGTTTATCCAGGTCCCATCTCCTTAAATTCCCACCTTTTTGCAGTTTCTTCAGTTTTAGTGTACAGTTCATAACCAATAGATTGTGGTCAGAGTCCACATCTGCCCCTGGAAATGTCTTACAATTTAAAACCTGGCTCCTAAATCACTGTCTTACCATTATATAATCTATCTGATACCTTCTAGTATCTCCAGGATTCTTCCATGTATACAACCTTCTTTATTATTCTTGAACCAAGTGTTAGCTATGATTAAGTTATGCTCTGTGCAAAATTCTACCAGGCGGCTTCCTCTAACATTTCTTCCCCCAGTCCATATTCACCTACTACGTTTCCTTCTCTCCCTTTTCCTACTATCGAATTCCAGTCACCCATGACTATTAAATTATCCTCACCCTTCACCATCTGGAGAATTTCTTTTATCTCATCATATATTTAATCAATTTCTTTATCATCTGTAGAGATAGGTGGCATATAAACTTGTACCATTGTAGTAGGCATGGGCCTCGTGTCTATTTTGGCCACAAGAATGCGTTAACTATGCTGTTTGTAGTAGCTTACCCAGATTCCTAGTTTTTAAATTCATTATTAAACTTACTCCTGCATTGCCCATTTTTGATTTTGTATTTATAACCCTGTATTCACCTACCAAAAGTCTTGTTCCTCCTGCCACCAAACTTCACTAATTCCCACTATATGTAACTTTAACCTATCCATTTCCCTTTTTAAATTTTCTAACCTACCTGCCCGATTAAGGGATCTGACATTCCACACTCCGATCCGTAGAACGCCAGTTTTCTTTTTCCTGATGACGATGTCCTCTTGAGTATTCCCAGCCCGGAGATTTGAATGGGGGACTATTTTACCTCCGAAATATTTTACCCAAGAGGACGCCATCATCATTTAACTATACAGTAAAGCTGCATGCCCTTGGGAAAAATTACGGCTGTAGTTTCCCCTTGCTTTCAGCCGTTCACAGTACCACAACAGCAAGGCCGATTTGGTTAGTGTTACAAGGCCAGATCAGTCAATCATCCAGACTGTTGCCCCTGCAACTACTGGAAAGGCTGCTGCCCCTCTTCAGGAACCACACGTTTGTTTGGCCTCTCAACAGATACCCCTCTGTTGTGGTTGCACCTATGGTACGGCTATCTGTATCGCTGAAGCACGCAAGCCTCCCCACCAACAGCAAGGTCCATGGTTCATGGGGGGGGGGGGGTTGATGTCAATACTTAGACAATTTACTAATAAAATTTTGACAGTCTGACTTCACTATTGGTGCGGTGAGTGTTTATCAGAGTACCATATACACTCAACAAGTACTCCGCTACCCGAGTAGCTGCTTCATTTGTGCGGTGCACCCCTGATGTATCAGGGGGGAGTCCTACAGTTCTCCACCTGATAACTCAGGTCCAGAAATCTGCAGCCAAAGCCATTACATAGTTGATGAGGCCTTTGGATGAGACCCTCCACTTGGCTCCAAACCCAAGGAACCTGGTTAACTGTTGGAGAAATGCTGTACACTGCAAGCTCTGCATGCAGCCCACACATTAGGCTTTCACCACTTGTGCAAGCCATCTGTATGAAATGAGGGTGACTTCAGGCCCTAGGCGACAGGTGTCGTTCGTGCCGATTTGAGCCCCAACTTGCGGACGACTTCACCCTGTATGCTTGATATCCACAGGCAAGGCCGCCTCCACATCTCGGATGAGGCCCCCCCCCCCTTTCCCAAGCAGATGTACAGAGTGCTCATTGGCTTTCTTACCATATCTAAATGCTATTTCCCTAAGAGGCTCCATAACTCAACTAACGTTGGAGCTCCCAGTAACTAGCAATCCCCACCCCCTCTTCCCCACTCATGCGTGCTTTCTTGATCCTGCTGAAGGAGTGGCTATCTGTCCACCCGCAAGGTGAATGGGCAAGGCCAGCTGACCAGCCTCCATAGTGGCCTTCTTCCTTGAGTGGCACAAATATGTCACTGCATGCCACTGTGGGCGGACCCCCACAGCATTGGGTGCACTGGAAGATGCCTCGGCAGCACAGCGGGTGGGCAAAAGGAGCAACACCTGAGGTGTCCCATGCAACATGCCAGATTCTCTGCCTCTGCTACAACCTGAAGGTGGTTAATGATAACCAGAAGTGCCTTTAGTTGTTTGCAGGTTGCACTGAGCTTGCCCTATGCCTGCACACAGTATTACGCAGCCTACCTCTCACAGCACAACTAATTTAAGATGTAAACTGTAGAAGCACACAGAGATACCTAATTATGTTAATTGCTACCAAGCTGACGCGTTGCCAATGGAAGCTCACACTTTAATGAGCTGTGTAGCTGGCTGTTCAGAAGAAATGACAGTTGTGCTACAAACTGCCTGACTCAACACTTTACAGTTACAGAAATGTGGGATTAACCTCATAAAAAGGAAAAAACCCATGGAATTTAAGAAATGTACCAGTAAACTGCTACTACTACTTAGCTGTAATACTTTGCTAGGACAGATGCTTGAAGTATCAGTGTCACTGTCACTGTTGTTATTTACTGAAATAATCATCTTCTCAACTGAATTTTCTGAAACAGCTTCATTTTGTCATTCTCTTTCCATGGTAATCTGTATATGTTTGATAGCTTTCTTGTATTGCCCTCAGGTGACCTTCGTAACAGTTTCTTTTGTGAGAGCTGCAACTACTGAAAAAGTAAATTTATTATTGTTTCATGAAATTTTGGGCAAACTGCTGGATGTCTACAACTTGCTGCCACAATATTTCGGCACATAGTGTTCTGACAGTTTGCCATAAGTTTGTATCGTGGAACAATCAGTACATAGAAAAAGTTTTAAAATTCACAAATTTATGGTTATTCCTGGCAATGTAACCTTTAATTTGATTCTTTATTAACTTTGTGTTAAAATGCCAGCAGTAAGGTGGTAGTGTAATTGTATGCTTGCATTGTTTTGCCAGCTCGTCAATTTTGTGTATTAAGAGTAGTGAATACTAGGCCCTTAAGCTCCACCTCTGTAACTTTATCACCTACATCAACATAATATTGAAGCCAATTCCTCCTCTCAGTTTGCCATGGTATTTGCCTTGTCAATAACAACTGAATGGTAAGGAGGGTAGGAGCATCCTGTCTTCTTGCAATTAAAAAATGGGCTACATTTTGGGAGAAACTCTTACAAGGTGTCTGCATGAAGGAGAATAAGTTGGCCCCCCTTGCCAGAAGACATTTCCATTGTTTCTTTAGTTGTGTTGTCTTCCCAGCCCTGCTTGAGAACATGACCAGAATTGACCCACATTTCATCAAGTCACACCACTTTGATATTTATGCCAAGGATCTGCCTTAAAAATAGGCGTTGATGTGTAGCTAATCCTCTCTCCATCAACAGCAAATGACCACAGAAATGTCCATTGGGAAATCCTAGGTTGTGAAAAACTGTGAATAACAATATGTGACTGCATTGGAAAAGAGCTAACTCCTTAAGTGCGGGCAGTAACTTGCCGAGTGCTGGATGTTCCTTTATACAATAATAATTATAAACCTGACGGTGATTCGCTCCCTCAGCAAATGAATTTATGTTGATTATCTGTTTACCTCTACAACATTTTTTCCATGGAGTTTCAAGCTTCGATGTTTTACCAGCTTCCTGTTCTTTCTCAAACATTTCCTTGCCAATATTCACAACAGTGTTTTTGTTTATATTCAAAGCTTAGCAGTTATATTGATTACCTTGTTAAAGGTGCACAGTGAGCAACCATAAAGTTTTTCAATCTCAAAGTAGGCTTATAATGAGCAAACTATTTCTCTTGATTGACCTTGTACAGCAATTACCTGGCCAAGAGAACAACATGGAACATTTAACTCATAACTTTCGACTAACGTTCTTCCAACATTGTTCAGTAGCACATAAAAAATAACGGTAACAAGTCAGATAACAATTCCTGCAACAAGTAAAATGGAAACAAACAAAATCATGTGGTACAATGATCATACAGGACGTCAGGCTGCCAGAAACTTGAGCACAGTGCTAACAGAAAGTGTTGTGTTGGTGGGGATTAAGGTTAAGTAACTTTGTGTGCTTTCTGTGGCTACAAGTCTGGGCTTCTGCCACACTACTTACGTGGTAGCTGTCAGTCCTAAGTAATTTTGAACAGTGAATATTTTACATACAGAAATAGTGAATTGTAATTGGTCAGACTTAAGTTTACTTTGAATTACAGTTATTTGCTTCAGATAACTGGAATAATGTTTTTATCTATCTTTACATTAATCACTTTTTTTATAATGTGAGGTCATAAAACTTCCACATGCTGGGAGTGTAATAAACAAGAATACAATCATTTCATTTGCATTGAATGAACTATGAATGTTTTTCATCTGAAGGGCAAGCTACTTCATCAAACTTTTTCCATACATCACTTTTCGTGAAATGGAGCCCACTTGGAGTTGTATACACTGCTCGTTTAATATTCATCTTACAACATCCACAGATTCACAAAATACAGCTTGGTTAGAGGCTCTCTGATCCTCACAATTGGTCATTTTTCCCTGTCAGTGCTATTTTACAACAAGGAGATCCGTTACGGGACTTCTGTACTAAGTCACAACTTGCCTTACACCGATGCATGCTTCAGTGAGAGAGAACAAGTTGGTGAGTAGGAAGTGATCACAGTGGCACTGTTTCAGGCTCTTTATACTTGCAAACTATGGTGGAAATGAATGAAGCCAAGATAATCAGTATGCCACAATTTAACTGATTGCATTTTATATACAATATAAAATAACAACTCTATTATGAAAAGGCAGGCTGCTACTCACCGTATAGAGGAGACTTTGAATTGCAAACAGGCACAACAAAAAGACTGCTATACATTTAAGGTTTGGGCCAAAAGTTCCTTCTTCTGAGGCAGAAAACACACACACACACACACACACACACACACACACACACACTCTTTTGACCACTGTCTCAGACCAGTCCAGCTGCAGTAGTCTGAGACATTGGTCATGTGTGTGTGAGTTGTGCTTGTGTCAATGTATGTACACAAATCCACCCACTGATCTGCATCCCGTGATTATGGTCTTTTTATTTGTTTTTCTCTTTGCTCCGACTTTGTTCTAGCTTCAATTTTAGTTCAGTTCCACCCTACTCGCACAAGTTTCACCTGTTTCCTCCACACTTCATCAATTCTATCCTTTTTGAGAGTTTTCCCAGTAAGTCTGGGCACGGCAGCCTTAGACGTGTGTGTGTGTGTGTGTGTGTGTGTGTGTGTGTGTGTGTGTGTGTGTGTGTGTAACAATGCTGCTGTATTAGTGTGGGAAAAGATTATTCTCTGCCTTTTCTGATGGGTGTTGGTATTATAACAGTTATCGTATCATCTGTTCACCGTTAATTTTACGGTTTGGCTTGCGTTACTCATGTCGTGCTTTAATAATAATAATAATAATAATAATAACAAATGCAAAACTCTGGTACTAAAACTCTCATTAGATCAGAATGCTTTTATGCTTCAGAATGCCTTTTGTTCAATACAGCCAAACAATTAAGCGAAATAGGAAAGAAAAAGTCAGGAAAACCTTGAGACCAAAATATGATGATGGAAAATTGAAATTAAGAAGTAGTAAAGAAGTTCTTGAAGGAATAGAACAAATATTAGACACAATGAAGAAGAGAAGAGCTGTATACTGTGGACATCTAAAAAGGCTAGATGAAAAAAGAATAACAAAAAGGTTTTGTAACTTTTTTGAAAGAAACTTGAAAACATGTATGATGTGGGTCAAAGAAGTTAAAGTAAACCTGTGTAGATTGGGAATAATGGAGGAAGAAATAAGAGAAAAGTTCAGAGTAAAAGTAAAAAGTTTCAAGGGCTTCCAGGAGAAAACAAAGAAAAGACCGACATAATATGGACAGAAGAAAGAAGAGAAAAACATACGAAAAGAATGAAAAACTGCCGTGAAAGAAGAATGGAGAAAAGAAAGAAGACATAAGTTATTTTATGTGATCCTCAGTAGGCCATACAAAATAATAATAATAATAATAATAATAATAACAATAATAACAATAACAACAACCACCACACTGGCTGCTGTGAATCAAATAAATTGTGAGATTTCTCTTGACAAAACAAGCATGTATGTTTCATTTCACTGATGTCACTGTATTAAGGTGAGGGGAGGGGCACAGGCAGGGTCAGTGGAAGACATTTGTGTGCTTGTTTCCTAAGGGGAGACATCCATACCACAAAATCTATGTTCAACTCGTATAGTGCCTTTGAGAACTGGAAAGGCTTTGTCCCGAACATGTTGTTAATGGCAGATGTGATATGAGAACATTGGAGTGTGAGGATGCTAGACTCGAGATAGTTTGCCATGCAGCTTCAACCAGGATGCATACATCTACTTCTACAGGGATAATCTGCAAATCACATTTAAGTGCTTGGCAGAGGGTTCGTCGAACCACCTTCACAATTCTCCATTATTCCAATCTCATATAGCGTGCAGAAAGAATGAACACCTATATCTTTCTGTACGAGCTCTGATTTCCCTTATTTTCTCATGGTGATCATTTCTCCCTATGTAAGTCAGTGTCAACAAAATATTTTTGCATTTGGAGGAGAAAGTTGGTGGTTGTAATTTCATGAAAAGATTCCGTGGCAACGAAAAACACCTTTGTTTTAATGATGTCCATCCCAAATCCTGTATCATTTCAGTGACTCTCTCTCTCCCCTATTTCACAATAATACAAAAAGTGCTGCCCTTCTTTGAACTTTTCCAATGTACTCCGTCAATCCTATCTGGTAAGGATGCCACACCAGGCAGCATTATTCTAAAAGAGGACGAACAAGTGTAGTGTAGGCAGTCTCCTTAGTAGATATGTTACATTTTCAAGTGTCCTGCCAGTAAAATGCAGTCTTTGGTTAGCCTTCCCAACATCATCTTCTATGTGTTCCATCCAGTTTAAGTTGTTCGTAATTGTAATTCCTAGGTATTTAGTTGAATTTATGGCATTTATGTTTGACTGATTTATCATGTAACCGAAGTTTAATGGATCCCTTTTAGCACTCTCATGTGGATGACCTCACACTTTTCCCTATTTAGGGTCAGTTGCCAATTTTCACACCATACAGATATCTTTTCTAAATCGTTTTGCAGTTCGTGTTGATCTTCTGATGACTTTATTAATTTATAAACGACAGCATCATCTGCAAACAACCTAAGACGGTTGCTCAGATTGTCTTGAAAATCGTTTATAGATAAGGAACAGCAAAAGGTCTATAAAACTACCATGATGAACGCCAGAAATCACGTCTTTTTTACTCAGTGACTTTCCATCATTTATTACAAACGGTGACCTCTCTGACAGGAAATCGTGAATCCAGTCACATAACTGAAACAATATTCCATAAGCACACAATTTCACTACAAGCCCCTTGTGTGGTACAGTGTCAAAAGCTTTCCGGAAATCCAGAAATACAGAATCTATCTGAAATCCCTTGCCAATAGCACTCAACACTGCTTGCAAACAAAGAGTTAGTTGTATTTCACAAGAACGATGTTTTCTAAATCCGAGTTGACTGTGTGTCAATAGACCATTTTTTTCGAGGTAATTCATAACAATTGAACACAATATATGTTCAAAAATCCTGCTGCATATTGATGTTAATAATATGGGCCTGTAATTTAGTGGATTACCACCACCACCACCACCACCACCACCACCACCACCACCTTTCTTTAATATTGGTGTGACCTGTGCCACTTTCCAGCCTTTGTCTATGGATCTTTTGTCGAGTGAATGGTTGTATATGATTGTTAAGTATGGAGCTATTGTATCAGCATACTCTGAAAGGAACCTAATTGTTATACAGTCTGGACCAGAAGACTTGCTTTTATTAAGTGACTTAAGTTGTTTCATTACTCTGAGGATATTTACTTATATGTTACTCATGTTGGCAGCTGTTCTTGATTCTAATTCTGGAATATTTACTTTGTCTTCTGTTGTGAAGGTATTTTGGAAGGCTGTGCTTAGGAGCTCTGCTTTGGCAGCCCTGCCTGTGATAGTATCTCCATTGCTGTTGTGCAGAGAAGGCATTGATTGTGTCTTGCCACTAACATACGACCAGATGTGTCCCCCCTCCCTCCCTCTCCTCTGCCTGCCGGTCTGGGGCTTAGAATAGGCCCAAGGTATTACTGCTGGTCCTAAGATGTGACTAAATGGAGTTTCACACGTTTAGACTTTTATGTGATGGTCCCCTGTAGGGTTTTACCTCCATACTTTCAAATTTTCGTGAAGAGTGAGCCAATTGGGAAAGGGCACCTTACATGGTGCATCCTGTCCATCATGCATTGAGATCTTTAGCCCACTTTCTCGTCGTCGCATTGCAGTCCCGCCCATTCTCCATATCTTGCGCGAGGACACCTTCCTGGGTGCGTTTTCCACCGTGCACTAAACAGTGTTGCTTTCTGTGTCAACAATGACCATGGATTTCTTTGCACCTAATATCCAGCACAGTAGCCAGTCCGTTGTGGTGGGGCCGCCATGTATCCTGTTGGCTGTAGCCTCCTGACCACACAGGGATCGCTCTGCTGATGCCTGTGCCGTTAACTCCCCATGTATTTAAGGGGTAGATGCCCATCCCTCTGGGGCACCGGGACTCTCAGCAACGGCCCTCCTGCCGGTGGCCTTTGCTGCATCTGGGAGGCACCCGTGGGAAGGGCCCCTGGTCGAGATGGGTGGCATCAGGGCAGATGACACACAGTTAAGCATAGTCCATTATCTCTTGCTGGTGATGAAACACCAGCAGTCTCTAAGTGCTCAATAGCTCAATTCAACGCACAGAAGTATGACCCCAAATCATTCCCCTCCCAGGCCACACCATGGGAGGAACGTCAGGCTAAGGATGGCAGTGGACCTTATTTGCCCTGGTACCTTGTATGTTTGAGAGCTGATGGAGAATCTTTCATGATGATGAAGCCTCAGTTTTTCGTTGAGCATTTACAGGACAAGTTCGGGTAGGTGGAGGGCTTGTCTAAAATGAGATCTGGGTCAGTCTTGATCAAAACAGCATCCTCTGCCCAGTCATGGAAGTTACTCACTTGTGACAAGCTGGGGGATGTTTCTGTAACCATCACACCCCATAAGAGCTTAAATATGGTCCAGGGTATCATATTTCACAGGGACCTTCTTTTGCAGTTCGATGATGAGCTGCGCGCCAATTTAGAGCGGCGAGGTGTACATTTCGTCCGGTGTGTCCACCGGGGTCCGAGGGATAATCAGGTTGTCACCGGTGCCTTCATCTTGGCCTTTGAGGGTGATACATTGCCCGAGAAGGTCAAGGTGATTGTCTACCGCTGTGATGCTTAAAAGTGCTGGAAGTTTGGCCATATGTCTTCCTGCTATATTTCCAGCGTCACATGTCGAGATAGCGGACGCCCAATACTCCATGTGCCCCGCCTCCCATCTGTGTCAACTGCGGAGAGCACCATTCGCCTTGCTCGCCGGACTGCAGAGCGGAGAGCACCATTTGCCTTGCTCGCCGGACTGCAGAAGTATCCAGAAAGAAAGGAAAATCATGGAGTACAAGACCCAGGACCGACTGACCTACACTGAGGCTAAGAGCAAATTTTGAACACCTGTATCCTATGCGTATGACATCGTCTTACGCCGCCGCAACAACAGTTCTGGCACCATCAGCTCCGCCAACCCAAGTCATCTCTCAGAGACGGAAGACTACACCTGCCCCCTTGATGGTGGGGGGCGTTTCCCTCCCTGTTGCTCCCGCACCACCTGCTTTGAGAGCAACGCCCGTCACCCCCAACCATTAGGGATGTCCATCACCACTTCTAAGCCGGAGAAGTGTAAGTCTTCTTCAGCTCCTCTCACTAGAAAGTGGTCCTTTGGGTCACTCCCTTCCCAGGTTTCTGCTAGTGGGAAAGACGACGCCTGCCAGTGGCTGAAGAGCCCAAAAGCAGCTGGTCATAAGGTTTCACACTCATCCTCCGTCCCGGAGACTGAACCAAAGAAGTCCTCTCAGCCAGGGAAACCCAAGGAGCAGCGAGAGAAATCCAAAAAGAAAACACCTAAGACAAAGGAAATTGCGGTGGCACCCACACCACTGCTACCTACGAGCTCTGCGTCTGAGGATGGGGTGGAGACTTTGGCGTCTGCTGTGGACCTAGATCTTGCCAGACCCTCAGACACAATGGATATAGGCTGCTGAGGCAATAGGTCAGTGGCAGCAGGCGACTCTGAGGCGTAAACTGCCTCATTGAAGGTTTCATGCTTTCCCAGTCTCATAGTGTCATCCTCCAGTGGAATTGCGGCGGTTTTTTCGACTGCCTGGCTGAGCTACGGCAGCTGTTGGCTTTACACCTGCTATCTGCATTGCCCTCTAGGAAACCTGGTTCCCGACAATGCGGACCCCTACCCTCTGCAGCTATAAGGGATATTACAGTAACTGTAGCAAGTATAATTGAGTGTCAGGTGGAGTTGGCGTTTATGTCCTAAACTCAGTCCTAAGTGAACATGTGCCCTTTCAAACCCCTCTTGAAGCTGTGGCTGTCAGAATGACAATTACGCAGGAAATAACTGTTTGCAATTTATATCTTCCTCCAGATGGTACAGTACCCATGAATGTATTAGCTGCACTGATTGATAAACTCCCTAAACCTTTCCTACTTTTGTGAGATTTTAATGCCCATAACGCCTTGCAGGGTGGCACCATGCTTACTGGCCGAGGCAGAGATGTCGAAACTTTACTGTCTCAGTTTGACCTCTGCCTCCTTAATACTGGGCCCGCCACACATTTCAGTGTGACTCAGGGTAGTTACTCGGCCAGTGATTTATCAATTTGTAGCCCAGGACTTTAACCATCTATCCACTGGAGAGCACATAATGATCTGTATGGTAGTGACCACGTTCTCATCTTCCTGTCACTTCCCAGCTTCAGGCCCATGGAGGCCTGCCCATATGGGCTTTAAACAAGGCAGACTAGGGAACTTTCACTTCAGCTGTCACCGATGAATCTCCCCCATACGGTAAAGTCGATGTGATGGTTGAGCAGATGACTATGACAATTGTTTCTGCTGCAGAAAATCCGATCCCTCGCTCTTTAGGGTGTCGCTGGAAGTCGCTGAAGCAATTAAGGAGCGTTGGCGAGCTCTACAGTGGCATAAGTTGCACTCTTCCCTGGAGCACCTCATAGCCTTTAAACAGCTCTGTGCCAGCATTCGCCAACTTATCAAACGATGGAAGCAGGAGTGTTGGGACAGATACATCTCGATCATTGGGTGCCATATGTCACCTTCCCAAGTCTGGGCAAATATCAAACGTGTTTTTGGGTACCAGGCCCCAACAGGTGTCCCCGGTGTTACGATAAATGACATGTTATCTACAGACGCAAACGCGATTGCCGAACACTTTGCTCGAGCCTCTGCGTCGGAGAATTACCCCCCATCCTTACGCACAGTCAAACGGCGGCTGGAAGGGAATGTCCTCTCATTCACTACACACCACAGTGAATCCTATAACGCCCCATTTACAGAGTGGGAGCTCCTCAGTGCCTTTGCACATTGCCCCGACACAGCTCCTGGGCCTGATCGGATCCACAGCCAGATGATTAAACATCTCTCATCTGACTCCAAGCGACATCTCGTCGTCATCTTCAACCGGATCTCATGCGATGGCGTCTTTCCATAGCAATGGCAGGAGAGCACCACCATTCTGGTGCTCAAACCCGGTAAAAACCCGCTTGATGTGGAAAGCTATCAGCCTCACCGACATTCTTTGTAAGCTACTGGAAAGTATATGTTGGTGGTTGGGTAGGGTCCAGGAGTCATGTGGCCTGCTGGCTCCATGTCGGGGCGACTTCCGCCAGGGTCACTCTACCACTGATAATCTCGTGTCCATAGAATCTGCCATCCGAACAGCCTTTTCCAGATGACAACACCTGGTTGCTGTCTTTCTTGACTTACGTAAAGCATACAACTCGACCGGGTGACATCATATCCTTGCCACATTGTATCAGTGAGGTCTCCGGGGCCCTTTCCCAATTTTTATCCCAAACTTCCTGTTGCTCCATACTTTCCATGTGCAAATTGGTGCTTCCTATAGTTCCATCCGTATCCAGGAGAATGGAGTCCGGCAGGGCTCTGTATTGAGTGTCTCTCAATTTTTAGTGGCCATTAACAGTCTAGCAGCAGCTGTCGGGCCCTCCATCTCACCTTCTCTCTTTGCAGACGACTTCTGCAGTTTGTACTGCGCTCCAATCTTGGGGTTTGCTGAGCGGAGTCTACAGGGAGCCATCCACAAGGCGCAGTCATGGGCTCTAGCCCACAGCTTCCAGTTTTTAGCCGCACAGTCATGTGTCATGCACTTCTGTCGGTGTCGTACTGTTCATCCAGAACCAGCACTTTACCTTAATGACGATCCACGCACTGTAGTGGAGATATATCGATTCTAGGACTGGTTTTTGATGCTCGATTGACTTGGCTCCCTCATCTTCGTCAGCTTAAGCAGAAGTGCTGGCAGCACCTCAGTGCCCTATGTTGCCTAAGCAACACCAATTGGGGTGCAGATCGCTCTACGATGCTGCGGCTCTACAGAGTCCTTCTCCAATCCTGAATTGACTATTGGAGTTTGGTTTATGATTTGACAGTGCTTTCAGCTTTGTATTTACTCGATGCTGTGCACCACTGCGGGGTTCAACTAGTGACAGGACCTTTTAGAATAAGTGCGGTGTCCAGCATACTGGTGGAGGCTGGGGTCCTTCCATTGTAGATCAGATGTGCGTAACTGCTTTCCAGTTACACAGCACACATTCGTAGTACCCCTGAGCATCTGAATTACCGTCTCCTTTTCCACCCACAGCAGTCCATCTCGCGCATCAGTGGCCCAGGTTGGGGCTAACGATTGCAGTTCGCGTACGGTCCCTTCTCTCTGAACTAGTCCTTCCCTTTACCACCTCTACTTGCGGTCTGTTCACGTACGCCTCCATGGTGTACGCCTCGGCCGCAGCTTTGTCAGGACCTTGCACGTGGCTCTAACAACTCCATTAATCCTGCAGCTCCCCGCTGTCATTTCTTCTCGATTCTTGGTGTGTTCTGGGGCTCTGAAGTGGTTTACACCGGCGGCTCGATCTTTGATGGTTGCACTGGCTTTGCCTATGTTCACAGTGGCCATATTGAACAGCATTCCTTACCTGATGGCTGCTCTGTATTCACTGCAGAGCTGGTGGCCATTTCTCGTGCACTTCAGTATCTCCATTCATGCCCTGGGGAGTTTTTTCTTTTATGTACTGACTCATTGAGCAGCCCAAAAACTATCGACCAGAGCTACCCTCGTCATCCTTTGGTAGTGTCCATTCAGGAGTCCATCTATGCTCTGGAACGGTCCAGTCGTTCAGTGGTGTTCGTCTGGACCCCTGGTCGTGTCGGAATCCGCGGAAATGAACTTGCTGACATGCTGGCCAAACAGGCTACACGGAAACCACTTCTGGAGATGGGCATCCCCGCAACTGGGCTGAGTTTGTTATTACGCCGCAAGGTTTTTCAGCTTTAGGAGACGGAATGGCAAAATCTCAGTATGCACAACAAACTGTGAGCCATTAAGGGGACCACAAATGTGTGAAAGTCCTCAATGAGGGTGTCTCGCAGGGACTCTGTGTTTCTCTGCATTGGCCATGCATCGGCGACCCACGACTACCTCCTGCGCCGTGAAGACCCACCTCAGTATTGGTGCGGTGCCCTGTTGACAGTGGCTCATCTTCTTCTGCTATGTCCTTCTCTGGCTACCCTGTGACTTCATGTTCAGTTGCCAGACTCATTATCATTGATTTTAGCAGACAATGCCTCGTCGCCTGATTTGGTTTTATGTTTCATCCGTGAGGGTGGATTTTATCATTTGATCTGAGTTTTAGTGCCTTTCCTTTGTCCCTGTGTATCCTCCACGCTAGTGCTTTTAGGGTGAAGGTTTTAATGTGTTAGGGTGGCCGGCTCTTCCTTTTTATTTTCGTAGTCGGTCAGCCACTGTAAACTGCTTCCTTGTTTTACTCTCTTCTAACTGTTTCTTGCATCTCTGTTGCTCTCTTCTCCTCTTTCGTTCCTTTTAGTGTTTGTTGCCTTTCCATTTTTGTTGTGATCTTTCCTTTCTTTCCGTTTTGTGTTATATGTCTCGTCTATTTTATTCTCACACTTGTGGCATTGTTTTATTAGGAATATGGGACCGATGACCTCATAGTTTGGTCCCTTTCCCCCTCTGTTAAACCAACCAACCATACAACCAGAATCTCTTTGGATTTTCTGCCAGGTTTTGAGACAAAGTTTCATTGTGGAAACTATTATAAGCATCTCACATTGAAGTCCACACTAAATTTTGAGCTTCTGTAAAAGATAGCCAATGGTGGGGATTTTGCATCTGTTTGAATTTGGCATGTTTGTTTCATTGTTCCTGCAACAGTGTTCTGACTCATTTTGTGTATCAAGGATGATCAGCTCCATTGTTTGTTAATTCATTTGGTATAAATCTCTTAATTTCTGCTGATACTGTTTCTTTGAAATCAAGCCACATCTGGTCTACACTTATACTGTACTGTGAGCACAAGACATGTAACTTTTCGGTGTTATGAAATAACTGTCTGCATTTGTTCAAATTTCTGAAGTTGCAGACACTATGTGCTTATCTGGAGCAGCTTACTTTCATTTTCTCCATGCCACACTTTACACACATACTGTCCACTGTATTTTGTGCTGTATATCACAACCTCTGATTTCAATATAATGGAGCTCCAGAAACAGCTAGCCGGCCGCTGTGGCTGAGCGGTTCTAGACACTTCAGTCTGGAACTGCGCTGCGGCTATGGTCGCAGGTTGAAATCCTGCTTCGGGCATGGATGTGTGTGATGTCCTTAGGTTAGTTAGGTTTAAGTAGTTCTAAGTCTAGGAGACTGGACTGATGAGCTCAGATGTTAAATCCCATAGTGCTTAGAGCCATTTGAACCAGAAACAGCTTAATATTGCTGTGTAATCACAGATAATAGTTAACTTTGAAGAACATGAGGTAAGCTGAGGAGGACCTATGGAATAGGCAGTGCATGGTCCAGCTTTAATACCCATTCTTTTCTCTTTGGAGGCATAGTGAGTATTTGATTTACATTACTCAAATTGCTACCGGAGCTGAGCCGATTGCTTAAATCAGTGATTTGTTTCACAACATGAAACAAAATCGTGTCTTGGTTGACAGATGTTCAGTGAAACATCAGACATAAATCTGTTTTAATTATAGCCACTGTGGTATGAGTAAGCCCATCAATGTTGGTGTTTGACTTGAATATAGCTAGTGGTGGAAGAAATTTCCGCCTGTAGTATTTCCCCGGTAAACAAAACAGAGATGATAGTTTAAAAATTTTGACTATCAGATATTAAACAAATTTAGTAGATTAAATAAAATCTCTCCACATCCATTGACTCGTTTAATTAGGGCATATGAAAATGTTGGTATTCAGACAGAAGCTGTTGTTATATGAAACCTAGGCACACAGGATTCTCTATTCTATTATAAAATTTCTAGGAAAGTGGGTATTAGGATATAGAATATTAAGAAACACGTATCTTTAAGCTGCAGGTTGTTCATATAAAAAACAGAAACGAGTCAGAGGAAAAGTTTTATGAGGCCATATCTCCAAGTGGTCCCCTTTTGAGCATCAGCAGTGGTTTGAGATCTTGTTTGAGTAATATTATTAAATGTGTATAAAATTAGAAAAGGGGGGACGTGGAGATATTTGGGCTATCCCTCAGCCTGTTGACATATATTTGCAGAGCGAGAAAGAGGGTGAGGGAGGACAGAGCTGTCTGCTGTGTGAACTGACTGTCATAGGGACTATGTAATTCTTTTTAGATTTTTCTTGATCTCTTACATATGGTTTTTTTAATAAAAAGTGTGAGTTTAAGTCCTTTATAACTATTTACAAAAGGTTCATTCTGTTACAGATGAAATGCTACGGCGTCGTCAGTTCTACAGTGTGCATTCAGATTCAAAGCCAGAACTTCCTGAGCAGAGAGGTGAAATAAAAAATGACTCCATTTTTTATTCTCCTGATGAATATGTGAAAATATCATTGCAGTATCACAGCACTTTTGAGGGCGAGGGTAGCTGTGCAGATTTACAGGTATACAAATATATTGCCTCCTCTCTATAAATTTTGTTGTAATTTATATTGAGCAGCTTTAATCAGTGTGGCCAAAAAATTTGGTTAACCTGAATAATTTATTTTTCATTATGATTGAGTTCTTTCAACATCTTATTAATGTAGATTTATCTCTTCTATCTCGCCATACTCAATTACTCGGGTTACGTAAATGACTTCAATGTTGAGGACTAAGCCATTTTAATTTACCAGTTCTTTTGTTTACCATTGTTTAATAAAAGCTGTTCATTTTTCTTATGGAACAGATCAGTGAGTAAAACATGTAATCTTTCCTTGTTGTTGCTAATCTGTTCTGTGTAAAAGTCTTCATCTGTGCCTAACAAGTGCAATCTACATCTACTTCAAACTGCTTACCGTAATCAAGTCTGCCCCCCCCCCCCTCACACCCCTTGCAATACTGCCCCCTCTCCCCTCTTGCACTTGTTCTCCCCCCTCGCTCCCTCCCTCCCACATTCCATTAGCAAATTAATTGTTCTTTGATGTCAAAGTATGTGTCCTGTCACCTACCCTTCTTTAAATCAGGGTGTGCCATCAACTTCTGTTCTCCCCAATTTGATTCAGTACCCTTTCATTAGTTACTTAATCTAGCCATCTAATCTTCTGCATTTTCCTGTAGCACCGCATTTCAAAAGCTTTTATTTTCCTATTGCTTTGCTATGTATCATCCACGTATTACTTCCATGGAAGCTATCATTCCACACAAATACTTTCAGGAAAGACTTTAACACTTACACGAGGGTTGGAACTTTAATACTGACAACTATTTATTTACAGCTTCCAGAATGAGATTTTCACTCTGCAGCGGAGTGTGTGCTGATATGAAACTTCCTGGCAGATTAAAACTGTGTGCCGGACCGAGACTCGAACTCGGGACCATTGCCTCTTGCGGGCAATTGCTCTACCAACTGAGCTACCCGAGCACGACTCGCGCCCCATCCTCACAGCTTTACTTCTGCCAGTCTCTCGTCTCCTACCTTCCAAACTTAACAGAACCTCTCTTGTGAACCTTGCAGAACTACCACTCCTGAAAGAAAGGATATTGCGGAGACATGGCTTAGCCACAGCCAGGGGGATGTTTCCAGAGTGAGATTTTCACTCTGCAGTGGAGTGTGCGCTGATATGAAACTTCCTGGTAGATTGAAACTGTGTGCCGGACCAAGACTCGAACTTGGGACCTTTGCCTTTTGCGGGCAAGTGCTCTACCAACAGCTTGTACAAAATAGATAAGTGTTTAAAAGTTTTACTGACCTTCAAAGTAGTCACCAGCATTATGTATAACCAGTTGCCGGCGATGTGGAAGTCATAAGATACTCGTAGCAGTGCCAGTTGTGTTGACAGTTTGAGCAGCGTGGTCTAGTGCCCGATGAATTTGTAGCAGTTCTGAAGCGAATGCCGTGAAGTGTTTCCTTCAGTTCAGAAATCAAGTTGAACTCACAAGGACTTAGGTCAGGGGAGTGCAGTAGGTGGTATGGCACTTAGCAGCCCCATCAGTCAAACAAATCGGTAACAGCTTGCATTGTACGTGCTTGAGCATTGTCCTGCAAAATGATGGTCATGTCTGCAGTAAGTGTCATCACTTCTGTCTGTAAGCTGGTCGTAAGTTGTTCCAAAAATGAACAGCATAGAGACAGAAATGATGACACTTTCTGCAGGACCTGGCCATAATTTTGCAGGACAATGCTTAAGCACGTACAGTGCAAACTGTTACTGATTTGTTTGACTGATGGGGCTGCTAAGTGTTATACCACTTGCCACACTTCTCCGACTTAAGCCATCATGAGTTCAACTCGATTTCTAAATTGAAGGAAACACTTCACATTATTTGCTTCAGAACTGCTACAAATTTGTCGGGCAATAGACGGCGCTGCTCGAACTGTCAACACATCTGAGGCTGCTAAGAGTATCCTATGACTTCCATATTGCTGGCAATGGGTTATACACAATGCTGCTGACTACTTTGAAGGTCAATAAAACTTTGAAACACGTATCTATTTTGTACGAGCTATAAATAAATAATTGCTACTATTAAAGTTGCTACCCTCATATATATATTCAGTGTCAACACATTTCTCTTTTTCAGAAAGCTCCTGCTTGCTATTGACACTCTCTGTTGTATATTGTTTTATGTCTTCTTTATGTCTACCATCATCAATTATTTTTCTCAACAACAGCAAAACCCATCAGCTATTTTCTGTCTCTCATTCCATAGTCTAATTCCCTCGTGAAAGACTGTACTCCATCACCCTTGTTTTACTTTTGTTAGTTTACATTTTGGTAATCCCTTTTTCAAGGCATGTATTCCATTCAACTACTGTTCAGTCTCCTTTGCTGTCTCTGACAAAATTACAATGTCATTGCCAAACATCAGTGTTTTAATTTCATCTCATGTAATTAATTTCATTTCCAAATTTCTCCGTGGTTCTGTATACTGCTTGCTCAAGGTGAAGACTGAATAACATGGAAGACAGGCTACAGCCATGTTCCATTCACTTCACAACTCCCACCTTCATTTCAAGTCCGTTGACTCTTAGGATTGCATTCAGGTTTTTGTACGAGTTGTAGAGTATCTGTCATTACTTTTACTGTATTCCAGCTATCTTCAAAACTTCAAAGACGGTTTTTAAAAGACATCATGGTTACCTATGACTGTAAAAACTATTTATTCATACCTTTGACTGTAAAAACAACTTTTATTCATAACATCATTATTGCAATTACAAATGTGTAGTTATAATGAAGTGGGATACTGCAGTAATTGTTATTCAGCACATGGCAGAAGTTTAAAAAATTTCTAGTATGTATGTACGTCATTGACATGCCCCTATGCTGAGTATTTAACTTTGCTGTTATCTTTTGCTTAAATAACATGAGTTCACTACACATAGTCAATGCTAATGGCAAATGAGGCTGTCCATTAATAGAGTGAATCTGTGTACTGATTTAATGTTAGTTATGCAAAAGCTAATAGCAACATTAAATACTCAGCATATATATGTGATAATGACACAACTTTTGCAGTATACCACTTGATAATGGATACACAGCTGAGATTATGGTAGTGGGTTTTATGAACGGTCAAAGATGCCCATGGGATCTTTTAAAACATCTTATGACTGTGCACCACTGTCACAAATAGTTAATTTGAAGAGTGTATTCCAGTCAACCAGAAATTATTTTATGAGACAGTAAAATTTGGCTCTTAGTTGTGGCCGACTGTTTACTGTGCTCTGCTGTGCCCATGATCCAACAAGATAAATTAGTGGTAGGTGTCTAGAAAATTATACTTACCAACACTATTTATTGTTAATTTATTTATTGCCCATGATGTATTAGCATTGAGCCCTGTGATGAAATCTATGCTGTGGCAGATACTGAAACCATGAGCTACTACTTAAGTTTGGTGTTGCCATTATATTGAAATTAAAATCTGACCCAGCAGATATTTTTTGTACATAATTAATAGCCATTAGCAAGTTAGAGAATTTCTGGGTAACACTTGTTGGGTATTTTGGCAATCAGGTGATATACCAGAATGTTATTAGCAATATAATAATGTTAACATGTGGTACATTGGACTTTCCCTTTCCATTTATCCAAATGAATGTACTAGTTTTATTCAGAATTTTCACAACTGGCACACAAACGCGGAAGGAAAATATTTACTTTAGACGCATATCTATCAATTAGATAAAATTTTGTTTCAGTGTAAGTGATGAACTGACAAGTTATCTTCCTGCTACTGTTTTTAATTATGATTGTAGTTTGAAGTTCAAGTTGAGTGAAAGATAGAAGTTCCTGAATTTTATGTCGATGATTGTCATGTTAGGTGAGGTATCTGGCATGATAAAACTGGTCGTATTCAGTTGCGCATAGATGGACCTGACATGAAAATTATCAGCATAATGTTACAAACAACTCAGGACAGCAGGACAACAAAAATTAAAAGATGTTCCTTGATTAATATTGATTTTTTTGTGCATATATTTTTTGTTACTGATGTTGATTGCAGAGCTTTAAGACTTAATGTTAAAAACTAAAGTCCCTCTTTTTTTGTCTCAAATACCATTTGCAGCAGATGGAAGTTGTGCCAACAGTTTTTCTACCTTCAGAATCATATGGAATATTGTGTCCAATACTGTAGGTTGCTGGCATTTATGTGTGCAGGGAATACTAGTCTGCTATCACTCGTTTGGACAACTGGATGAGTCAGTGTGGGTGCTGCTATATGGGAATCAATGAAAAATTGCTACTCTCGTGTGATAAGCAAAAGAATGGCTCTAATCCAGAACCAAAAGCCAGTCAGTCTGTGCAGGGAACAAATATTTATTTAATTTTTCGGAGGTGAGAGGCACACTGCTAAGTAATGTAAAAAGTTTTTGGAATGTGTTCTGTGGAGAGAGGAAAACCAAATTGTCATGTAGTTGCACTCATGTGGGATATGGGCTTTAATTTCTTTATTTCTTTCACTCTCTGCTTCTAATGCTGTCATTTCATTTGATGCTGTTAGATCCATATGTGTGAAAATAGAGAGAAAAGGATTACCGTAAAGCATCAAATAATTGTCATTGTTCTATGTTGTCACTGCTTTTAACTTCAGTGTTATCACTGCTTTTAACTTCAGTGTTATTTGCCCTCCACTTCCCCCCCCCCCCCCCCCCCTATTCGGCCCAAGCCCCCCCGGCCCAAGCCCCGTCCCGGCACTAGTGTTGCTGAGATACGTTGTTTCTTCAAGGGCTTGCTTCTGAGATGAAGACTGCAGATAAGAAAATGTGTTGTTCTGCTGTGTGATGTTACCTCTTAAAACCCAATATGTGCTGTAATATTGTACATTGATTTTAAACCTAGTTATAAATATTTTTTGCTGTTTTTATTAATAACACATATGTAGACAAGATTTGTTATGTATTTATAATTTACATTAAATACTTTATTCATCATAACACGAGAGAGAGGAGAGATTTTTGTAGCAGAATAGTGTCTATAAATTACCTGTATCTGAAGCACTACAGAAAAGTTAATTACTGAGATGTTAAAGATACCTGAAAGGGAACAAAGTATGTAACCAATGTAGAATTTGCTCACTATAAAACTTCTAAGGCTTTCTGTGCATTGATGCTCTTAAAGGTGAAAGTTTTTGGAAGGTATGAGGGAATTGGAGCAGGAGCTATTTTGAAGTGAGACAATAGAATAGTATGAAAATGGCAGCAAAGAATTTTAGAGGCAATAGTGGTGAAGATGGTGCTAAATTAGTTCCCAGAAACTTGATGTGGAGAAAGAAATTAGTGTGTGTTTTATATGAATGTAACTCATTCAGTGGAAAATTTGTTGGAATGGAGAATGTTGGTCAAGGGAAGCTTTGAGGGGTCATATTTGTGCTTTATCCATGAATACTAAAAAGTGTGTCATTTTTGGGTGTAGAACGAATATATCGTAAAGAGATATTCTTTCTAGTATGAAATTAACTATCAAATTTTTAACATAGCTGTTTTGGATTATACATATCTTGAGAAACTGTCTACAGTTTTCATTGTTTAAATATCAGTAGTGGCTGGAGATATTTTTGTCAACGCTATCCCAGAATGGGCGACCAATACTGAGTCAGTGCTTAGATGTTGTATCATCTTGTTGTAATGCTTTTGGGTGAAAAGTAGTCATTAGATACAGGTTGTCTTTTTTGGGGACTGACTGAGGAGGGGGTGCTCATATTAATGGAATTGAAATTATTGTATGAGGAAAAGCGATTTCTCTTGTTTTTATCAAGTTTACTTGGTCTGTTATATTGACATCAATATGAATTGTCTGCAACCACTGTTGTACAGGGCCGACCCCATTCTCTACCCTCTGCCTTCTCACACCAACTCCCTCCCTGGCCTTTGTACTCGCAGTAACTGAAGAAGGTAGTTGGCAGTCATTAATATTGTTTGTTCAAAACATGGTACCAGTAGCCCATCTGAATATCAAGCAATTGATCTCTAATCCACTCTTGGGAGATAATGTAAAAAAAATTCACATTGATTCGAAGTATTTTAGCCACAATGGTAACGTGGAGCCGAGCAGTAGCATGAAGCAACAGAACTTTAACATGGAGCAGTATGATTAATTTTTGCGAATGTCTAGTAACATTTGTTCAAAGCTCAAGTGAATAAATTAGATGTAGTTAGGGAAAGGAAGATTTAATGTAAATGATTACATGAAGTATGCAGTTTTTAGTGACATAATGTGAAATTGGCATTTTATACGAAACATCCCAAAATTTAGCATTTTTCCCCATTCCCGTCAAAAAGTGTTGTAAATCGGAGGATAGCAGTTTGCTATACTGATAGCTGGTAAGAAAAAATTGAACTTACTTAGCCACTTGTAGTGTAAATAAACTCTTAAAAACAGAAAAAATTAAAACTTTAATAAACTTTCTACAGCAAAAAATATGATGATGGCAGCACTGCAAAAAACAAGATTTACTTATGTGTATCCTTTTAATCAGGTTATTTAAGGGAAGACCAGGTTTCATTGTAAACAAAAACATATTAAACTCAATAATAGAATTTAAGTCAACTAATGAAAGACTTTCAATACAAACGTTTGAATGTGCAAACAAAGTTTTTGGCAAAATGGTCAAAACACCCTAGACCACATTCTATCAGAAAAAAAAGTATTACTACTTGGAGACTTTAATGCACGAATTGCCAAAGAACGTCGGCACAGATCAGTAGTAGGAAAATTCCCTCCACATAAAAGAACCAGTGCAAACGGAGAAAGATTTATGGCTATGCAGGCAGCATAACATAGTACTAAAATTTACGTTCTTCAAAAAACTGCCTAGAAAACAAACTACATGGGCATCACCAAATCTGATTTGTGGTGAAAAACAACTCGGTCATGTTGCTGTAAGTAGACACTATGCAATGGAGGTACTCAATGTAAAAGTTGCCAAGAGCAACAGTTTAGATTCAGACAATATATCTAGAAATTCAAGGTTAGACCAATATTTAGAAAAAAAAAGAACCAATACCAACTGAGGAAGTTTGATGTACAGAAGTTATCTAGAGAAAATAATTACAAAATGCAGTTGGAAAAAGAATACCTAAATGTTGGGAACAACTTCAAAACTAAATTATTGGGACTGCAGAAGGAACTATCCCTCTTAAAAAGAAATGGAAACGTGCTTGATGAAATTATGATTGTGATGACAATGAGCCTGGAATATCTGGAAAGCAAATAAAAATGATAAGTACACAAAAAAATTATAGAAGTAGGGAAACGTGTATCAAAAGGCCTCGGAGAGATGGGTACCACTTATAAAAGATCAACTTAATCACACCTTAAGCAGCAATAGAGAAGGTAGAGGAAGAATGGAGAAGATCCATCAATAGTAAGTGTGTTCAACTAGGAAGAAACCCAAATAAAATCGCCATCGGTTGCCTGCCTTTTGTGGATGACATGGCGTTAATTACTCATTAACTGGATAATGCCACAGAACAAATCTCAGAACTACAGAAACAAGCAGACAAGATAGGACTAAAAGTATCATTTAAAAAAACACATTTCATGACAAATATCACTGATGATGCCCCTCCAAATCTTAAAATTCATAGCAACACAATATCAAAAACAAACTGTTGTAAATACCTAACAGAATGGATAAAATGAGAGGGCATTCCAAATGACAAAAACTGTATGTAACAAAAAAACTTCATCCTGAAACACAAAAATAAGACACTATCAAACAGTGGTACCGCCTAAAATACTGTATTCAGGAGAAACAATTAAGCTAACAAGATATGGGAATTTTGAAAAATTGGAAAAAGGTGATAGAAGAATTCTAATGAAAAAATTGATACCTAGAAATTATAGCAATGTTGAATACAAATTGCCCACATCTCGTGGTCGTGCGGTAGCGTTCTCGCTTCCCGCGCCCGGGTTCCTGGGTTGGATTCCCGGCGGGGTCAGGGATTTTCTCTGCCTCGTGATGGCTGGGTGTTGTGTTTTGTCCGTAGGTTAGTTAGGTTTAAGTAGTTCTAAGTTCTAGGGGACTGATGACCATAGATGTTGAGTCCCATAGTGCTCAGAGCCTTTTGAACCTTTTTTTTTTTTTTAAATACAAATTAATATCAAACAGAGAGCTCGATTTGAAAATGAAAAATATAACTCATGTAGTAAGGAAAAGAGGACTACATTTTTATGGACACACATACGGAATGAATAATAACAGGCTAACCAAGCAGATCTCCACCTTACTAAACAGCTACAATTTCAAACCTACATGGTACACTGAAATTGACAAAGATATGGAAAAAACATGAATTAGAATGGACATAATATATAAACAGAATACTTTCTAGAGAAGCAACACAAAAGGCAGGACTTCAGGACAGAAAGAGATCTGCAAAAGGAAGAAAGTGGACCCAGGAAGAAAAGGGACAACATTCTCTATGGATGTAGGTGGTCTGGGAGCAATGAAAATTAAAAACAGAGAAGCAAAACCAAAGTTGATTTATCGTACCCTTCAAAAGGGTTGCTCAAATCAATAAATAAAATAAAAAAGTTTTTCCTGTTCTTGGTCATAGTATGTAGTTACCATATTCTTTAAACTGAAGTTGAGTTTGCCAGCAACCTTTTCAAGGCTCCATAGACTTTTATTGTTGACTCTGTACTTCAGGCAGGAATTTTTTTCTGTGAACATCTCATTCACATAGACTGTGGTGCCTTCAGCATCAATTCAGTCCCATGTGAAATATTTGCTGATGGAAATTACCATGTTTTCAAATCCTGTAGCAAAATTTGCTAATATGTTCTTTAGTGAATCTTAAGAATAGCCTGCAAGTCAGAGAATATTGAATAAACTCATTCATTTATCCCCACTCATTTTTTTTAAATTATTTTCTTTGTTTGCTGTAATAACAGTATTTTCAGTGGTTTATGCTTACAACCTTGTTCTTAAAAAAATCTTTGATTGCCTTTCATATGTATCCATAAGTTACGAGCAGCTGTTTTGGACCATTCAATTAAGCTCACCTTCCAGTTGAGCTCAGTGTGGTAGAACTGGCCAGTTCAGTTGGCATTTGTATTAAAACCATTAAGAATCCTACATTTGTGTGTGTGTGTGTGTGTGTGTGTGTGTGTGTGTGTGTGTGTGTGTGTGTGTGTGTGAGAGAGAGAGAGAGAGAGAGAGAGAGAGAGAGAGAGAGAGAGAGAGAGAGAGGGGGGGGGGGGGGGGGGAGAAGAATTTTTCCATCCAAATTAGCTGCTTGTGGGTCTATTCTATTATGAAACCATTGATATTTCTGCTGCTCTGACCTGAATTACTCAGTATGTAAGAGATTGGTTAGGGAAAAATAATCACAATGAAATAAGACTCGCATACTGCAAGAGTTAAGAAGTCGTGGAGAAACATATTCTAAACACGTGAGAGACCCCTATATATTTGTGTATTCAAGACGTGTAAAACCTGCTGACACCCAAAAATGAAGGGGATACAGCCTCCAACTTTAAGTTAAAAGAGCAGAGACAGGGCTAGTGGGCATATATGTGAACAACTCAAAATGTTCAGTACCTGCCTTTCTTGTAGTTAATGTCCACAGTTGCTGTCAGAATTTTCAACCCTAGCCATTTGCAAAGTGATTTCATTTTGCAACATGCTTTACCCCCCCTCCCTTTCCCTCCTGTACTCCTTCTGCCCTCCCACATTTGCTACACTTTCTAGAAGAATTTGCTATATTTTGCTATGAAAGAATGTTATACATAAACCTGCCCTATATTTTGTGCCACATTTCATATTTACCCTTTTCTTGGTGTTTTAAATGGACTTGTTATATTAAGTTTTACATGGGAATGTATGTCTGGACACAGATGTTAACAGAAACTCTAAGCTTACATTTTAAGCCTGCTGATGCCTGTGTTAGGGGTGAAGCTTCCACCCAAATGATGAGCTCAGTTGGGACAGAGCTATAGTTCAATTGGTTGTGTATGTGAATGACAGGTGACACATTTTCGTTCCAGCACTCTTGTCAAAACATGTCAGGTCTCAGTTATTCAGTGGATGTTCATATAGTTGAACGCCATTTACTTTTAACAATTTTTGAAGAACATGCTGCTACACATGTACATACAATTGTTTGTAATACATGTCTTAAATATTGTCCAGATGACATAAAGGTACTTGAAGTTTGCCACTAAAAATGGGCATGTGCTCCAATACCAGTTCAGCACATTAAATTTGAAAAAAAATCCATGCAATTGATGTCAACATTTCAATCATCAAGAATGAAATTCCTTGGTTTTGTACGATCTGCATAACATGCACTGTGTAAAACATAACACTCCAACTTTGCAACTGAGACAAATAGTTTTAAAATATTTGCTGTAAATCTGCGTGTCCTATTAATTTTTAACACTGTCATATATTTATTTGCCAACTAAGAGGCTCTGTGATTTCATTTTATGATTCACCTCTCCCGATGCACCACACCATTCTTAACTCATATTTTAGAACAGGCAGTGTACGGAGAGGGGAGTTACTCTTTCTACATTTCCATAGAATAGAGTTTCTGAATGCTATACTGTGTAAGGAGCTGTGTTTTCTCAGTACAGGCAGATGACATGTCAGCAGTGCAGCAAAATCCTTCTTTGTCATTGAGTACTCAAGTTCTGCTCGTGTACTCTTACAATTTCTGCTCAGTTGAAATAGTTCATGATTTGCATTCCAGTGACCACTTCCCCTGCGGCATAGTGTGGATTTCTGCCATTTGGTACAAACCCTAAATTTGTCACCCCCCTATTTTTGCAGTTTAGCAAAAAAGTCAGTGATACTCTGTTGCTACTACATATTTCTTCAAAATAAAACATCTATTAAATTAAATTTTTACTTTGCATTTTTTTGCAATGCAAACTCTCTTAACACATCCATCAATTTTAATTTGTACCTCTTGTTTAATTACCAATATAGTTAGATCTCTTAATTTCAATGTGGACATTTTAGATCTTAAATAATTTTTGATCAGTTTCAAATTAGAGAAGCTTCTCTCATAACTGACATTACTTATGGGAGCTGTGAGGAATATTCTCAGCATTATAACTACACTGGTCTCCAAAATTAAAGCAACAAATCAGTATTTCCCCATTCTGTGTCTAATTCACGACGCAATCATACAAACTGTCAACAGACGTCCTTATGATCGTATTCTGCATGGAAGGTGGCATTCTGGTCAATGGACAACCACGCCAGTGATGTCAGAACACCTATAAAATGGGTTAGTGTTTGACAGGTAGTTCATCATCCACAATTGCTGTGTACCCAGTCACAGACAGTGCAGTATGGCACAGAAGACACCTGCCAGACTGTCTGCAGTGGAGAACCGTATGAAGAATGGAAGCAGTACAGTCGCAAACTGATGTGACCTGATCGCTTACTGTGAATCCTTCTGTTGTTTCTCGCACATGGTGACAGTTTGTAGAGACCAAAACTGTATCCTGAAGACCAGGGCTGGGCCAACCATCTCTGACATCAGAAAAAGAGGACCGTTATTTGGCTATAAGAGCATGACAGTACAGCCTTAGTACTGCACGGCAACTGGTATCTCACCCCACAGCATCCACTGGACATGTTGCATTGAGGCAAATGGTGTACAATAAATAGGCTTCTGTAGAGTGGCCTTTACTGTCGGAGACCCACTGTATGTGTACCTCTGATGCGTCTTCACAGAAGGGAATGTCTAGAATGGAGTCATCAGCGTGCCACCCTGATGGTTGAACAAGGGCCAATGTTCTTTTCACAGATGAGTCCCGATTTGGTGTGGAGAGTGATACTTGACAGATTTGCATCCGGAGGGAATGTAGAGTTTTGAGGCCCAAATACTGTGAAAAGAGACTGATATCAAGAAGGATCCCTAATGGTGTGGACAGGGATTATGTTAACCACACAAATAATTCTTCACGAAATTGTATGGGTGAATCGGCAAGGTTTAACTGCTGTCGGCTATCATTACGAGATCTTGGGACTTTTGTGCAGTTGTTGTGAGGTGCTGTGGGCTCAAACTTAGGAATGATGTACGATAATGCTTGACCTCATAGAGAACAGATGGTTGATGTTCTTTTGGAAATGGAAGATACTGCACCCATGGCGGGCCTGCTTGCTCTCTTGATTTGAATCCCATAGAGCACGTCTGGGACGCACGCACAGGGAGATGGGTTGCATCATGTCAGCTTCTGCCAACCACTCTCACCATGACATTGATGACATCATTCACATCATGCACCATCATTGCCGTGCCTGTATTGCTGCCTGAGGTGGTCACAACCCATACTGAGCACATTAACCAGTTGTCAGGATGTGTGTGAAAATCCATTAAGTTGGAAAAAATGTCGAACATTTTTGTCTACTGTATGCATGTTGCAGTTGCTTACATTCTGTATTCTTTACATTGTTTCTTCTTTTTATCACCTGTTTTTTGCGACAAAATAAATGAAACCTTGCAAAATTTCCTTTTGTTGCTTTATTTTTGCACACCAGAGTATATTAGGTAACCCCCCTTCAAGTAGGGACTACAACATAAACTTCCATAATCGCAGTGGACCAGAAGCAAGAAGTTTTTTCTTAGAGTTTGTTGTAGTTATAGTAGCCTGTAGACACTCTCGTACTTATGTAAGTCCTCTCTGTCAGTATCTTAAGAAGCTGGGTCGAGGTTGCATTCTTCATCGATGCCAAGTGTTATTACAAGCCTTAGGAAAGCATATTTTCCAGTTAACTTCATGCGCTGCCAGTATCTTTCTAGAATTTCAGCAGTTACTCTAAAAAAAATTTCATTTTAAATCATATTTTTACGATCTCTATGTCCATAAATGTGCTGCCTCCTAATTTGTGTTGGAGGTTTAATAGAAGAGCCAAGTTCTTTACACAAGCTTTTAGTTTAACTTAAAGGCTTATCTACAAATTTCTTCCATTTCTTCTCCAGTCCCATCAGCAAGTTGGTTATTTTTAGAGCACACTGAAATGCATTAAGACCTTCCATATGCAAAAAAATTTGGGCATCATTCACTTCAAGCAGTACCGATTGCCAGAGACTCTAAAACCATAGAAATGAAAATGATTGCTTTGTGACCAACCAAGTTCCTGCAGCCAATCATGTGTTCAAGTATTTGTCTATTTCTGTTAGCTTCTCTAGCATTGTCAAAATTTCTTTGTAACAATTTCGTGTCGTGTTTACTGCATCCAGTTCACATCAAGTACTGAATCATTGGAAGAATAAAACTTATATGTATTCAGTTAGTTTGTGTTATCAAACAAATGACAACAGCAGCACATTAATGACACTTTGGAAGGATAATAAGTTGTCTAAGTGTGTAAAACATTTTTATCATTTGTCAATGTGTGCCAAAACTATTCTTGCATTAGCCATCTCTTTGACAATAGTTTTGAAGTGATAGGAGTCTATTCTGACTTTCTCATGTGTGGTACTTCTGGCCCATGAGCAGGGTCTGTGTTAAGGTGCAAAAATACTTTGAGACCTTGCCATATTAATAGCAGTTACATGTTGGAATATACATTTGTATACCATTTTCCAGTATTGTTTCTGACAAAATCAGACCTAATTGATGTGGTTACAGTTTGTTCTAGTGCTTCAATTTCAGCTATCAGATTGGAAGCACTTGAAGCTGACAAATTCGTAGTATTGGTTACAGGTCGTAGTGAGGTTTTAGTGCTAGATTACCTGTACTATTCCAGCTACTTCTTGGTTTTGAGCAACACTAGCCTGTGAAGAACTCACACATGATGACCCTGCCATAGATTTTGGTGTCTCGCAAGAAACTTTCACAAGCTTTAGTATAGTCCATTCATTTTTTTCTCATACTTTCCCCCTTGGCTTTCTTCTTATTTCAGTTTGATGCTCCTTTCTCTCATACCCTTTTCCTAGGTTGGTGGGGATATAACAACACAAAACCATGATTGAAATAAAAAATAATCCTACCACGAACATGTGGCATGTGCATAAAATTAAATTACATATAGTTCAATATGTTCAAATGAATGAACAACTTTCTACATAGGTAAAATACAAGTAGTATTTTTGTTTAGGCAAAATCTTATAACTACTTTAAACCAGTTCCACTTGTCCAAGTACCTGTGTAGTCCCAATGACAGTACAGTTATATGATGCTGCACAGACAGGATTATCCACCCCAGCTGCTCTCTGTTGCCTTGCACATCTGTGCTTTCCGTGGCCTTCTCTGCACAGCACTCATTATGCCACTGCACTTCCCCACCTCTTTTTCCTGTTTTAAATACGAGGACAGTATTGAGGAATGAATGGATCAATTGACAAGCGTGACACGTGATGATGCTGAAGAATCTATCTCAAAGTCCTCAAATCACCTTAAGAGACAAACATTATCTTCTTTGTAATAAGTGTCACTGTGTAATTAGGCAAGGTGTTTAGCTCTGTAATGATGGTTTAAATGCAGACTGACTGTATTTGGAGAAACTCAAAACTTCACAAATCACAAGGGCAAATGAATGAAGAAAAATTGGAGTACAAAAGGAGGTCATGTCAAGAGTTTGCGTTCCCTAAATCAATCTGCTAGCTTCAGAAAAGTAAGGGAAACTCCCAGGATTATACATGGTATAATTGGAAGTTGACCAGTAATTGTTTACACAGATGTGTTTCTCCGAAAAAGTTCCAGAGATGTCATTGATAAAATATATTGGATCTAATGGTAACAAATAGATCTCACCTCTTAGAGGATGTTCTCATTGAATCTGGTATCATTGACCATGATGCGGTTGTAGCAACAAAGATTACCAAAGTACAAAAGGGAAATAAAACAAGTAGAACGATTTGTTTGTCTCTGAACTAGATACAGAGATAGTAGTGTTGTATTTCAGTGAGCAATTTTGAAACATTTAACTCTCCACTTGAGCATGTAGGAGAACTGTGGCTCAAGTTTAAAACAACAGTTGATAATGCACTGCTGAGTTGGAATCAGGCTGGCCGAAGTGGCCGTGCGGTTCTAGGCGCTGCAGTCTGGAACCGCGAGACCGCTGTAGTCGCAGATTTGAATCCTGCCTCGAGCATGGATGTGTGTGATTTCCTTAGGTTGGTTAGGTTTAACTGGTTGTAAGTTCTAGGGGACTAATGACCTCAGAAGTTGAGTCCCATAGTGCTCAGAGCCATTTGAACCATTTTTGAGTTGGAATCGGGAGAATCTGCAATAAAACTTTAAGAGTTTGGGATATGCTTACAAATAGTAAGAGACTTGAAGGAATACAAAGAAAAGCTGTTAACTTTTATACTAAAGTTGACAGCCAAGTTGGACCATCCCAGCATGTGTGCTAAAAACTAAATGAAGCCTACTCATGTGGTTCAAGCAGAAGAGAGCAGAAGTTCCCGTATCTGATCCAAAGTTAATAGAAAAACTCTGAAGTTTGAAGGAAAATTTTATGCCTCACCAGGGTAGTGACTCAGGTTAAACATTTCTTTGGAATTTGCGAAACTACTGTCTGGAGAAAGAAATTTAGTGCCAACGATGATGAAGCTGATGTTTTTGTATGCTGAATTCTTTGGTTACATTCAACAGTATTATTTTCTCCATAATTCTAGTAAAAAAAGGCTAACTGTTTTTTGTGCACAAATTCAGCAGGTGAATTCAAGCCATTCATTATTGGCAAGTTGTAAAAACCATGTTTCATCCAAGGAATAATGAAATTATCAGTTAATTACATTCATCATATGGGAGTCTGAACGGATACTACTATCTTCAGAGATTGGTTCCATTCCATGTTTTTCTTGTTGTGTGTACATATTTGAAGTAAAAGGTTTATCAGAGAGAGGTGTAGTTTCATTGTACAAGGCACCCTGCCATTCTGCTGTAAATGTACTTGTTTTGGATGATGGAATGGTTTTTGTATGTGTCATCCACCTTTTGTTCCACCAACAGTGCCTCTGAAGACTGCAGTGGTGAGGGATGTGGTACTGTTAGTCATCTGATGATGTAGTGACGAAAACATTCACCAGTGGTAGAATAGTAATGCCTATTAACTTGGATTTGTGTGTCCAAGTTGTGAGGTTATAGTGAACAAAGTGTCTTCTACAGATGAGAGCATAGATGAGGTGATTGAGGTACGCATTATCACCCACTGAAATGTGTCAGTCTGTTATTGGAATATACAGGACAGAATTTAACTATACTAACATTTTGACTCTCCAGAAAATGAGAACCACAATTAGGGGAAAAAATGTAGAACAGAAACAAAAAGTTGTTTTAATAGCAATTTTGTAAGTAAGTTGTCTGTTTTTGGTGAATTATGTGTAAGTAATGCAGTGAGCTCTTAACTGTCATATGTAGTACATTTTGAAATATAATAATTAGCAGTTTCCAATGGGAACATGTGTGTTTTGGATTATCCACATTTTTCACCCAGGTAATTAGAAGATTGTTGGATAGTGGGATTACTCACCAGCCTGCTTGCTAAACAAACTCAGAATAATGCTGGGAATTCAATTGTATCTCAGACTATGTTTTTCAATCTGTGTTATATTACAACTCAATGCCACAACTATGTTCTTGAACATCATGATCATACTAATATGTTTACACAGAGAGAGACCCTTTGCTGCTCTATTCTTTTCCTTGATTATTTCAACAATAATATCTTGTCTCCAGGACTGAGGCCACCGTGGTACACAGATACACTATATAAATAAACACTATCCATGAAAGGGTGCATTTTATAGTCATTCCCTGAATGTGCCCTCAAGTTTGACTTCTCGAACAGATTAAGTTTTTGATAAAGAAGTACTTATGGCTGAAAGGGCACTGGAGTGGATGACATATTATGCCACGAAATTACTTCTCTGATTCAACTTGAGTGCCATTCAGCATCTCCAGTTGATGTAAACACTAGAGAGGAAATTGTGTATCCTACGGGACTATCTTATCTCTACTATGGAAATGGAGTCTCATTCAGCTGGATGAAAAGGTAGATTGTTGTGCAAGAAAATGATCACAAATAGAACAGCTGGTGATGTGGTGTTTTCACTGAGAAAACATTTTGCTGTCATTGTTCAAATTTGAGGTACTTAAACACCATCCATGATATGGCTCAGTGGGTAAGTGGCAAACTAAAAAGGCAAATGTCCAGAGTTAGATCCCTGGTCAGCCCTAGGATTTATCAGTTTTTTTTTTTTTTTTTTTTTTTTTTTACCCTGAAAAGGATTTGTTAATGCAAAAAATACACAATCTTTTGTGTTTCACACTAAACTATCCATCTTGCAATAAACCAGCTATCATTACTACATGCTTGATAAGATTTCTCCAAAATATATTTTTCAGTTAGCGTATGTTGCATGAAGATTTGATGTCTTGAGTTTAAGTGCATATACAGCCAGTGAGAAACATTTTTATTGTGTAACTAAAGTGTTAATCTTAACCAGTGGCATTCACCATCATAATACCATGATTTGTTCAAAGTGTCTGGTGAAAACTGTCATGTGACTCAACATCAAATTATACACACATCAAAAAAAGTTTTGCATCATCTCGATTCCCAGAACTGCTGAAGATAGATGTTGACTGTGAATATTGTATCACAGACACAGTCCCTTTGACTGTTCAGAAATGTCACTAAACCCGTCCAAAGATGTAAACAATCATACATGAGCAGCACCTATTAGATGGAGGGGTCCGACAGTCGACCAGTTCCAGTCATTCCACCAGGAAAGAGGTACACAGCTCATGTTGTCTGTAGTTCAACCATGCCTAGATGGTCAATACTGTGGTTCGATTGCATCTGCATTGTTGGTTTGTGCCAGGAAGGGCTCTCAAGAAGAGAAGTGTCCAGGAATCTCGGAGTGAACCAAAGTGATGTAATTCAGACATGGAGGAGGTACAGAGAGACAGGAACTGTCGATGACATGCTTCGCTCAGGCCGCCCAAGAGCTACTACTGCAGTGGATGATTGCTACCTCTGGATTATGCTCAGAGGAACCCTGACAGCAATGCCACCATGTCGAATAATGCTTTTCGTGCAGCCACAGGACATCGTGTTATGACCCAACTGTGTGCAATAGGCTGCATGATGCACAACTTCACTCCCAACATCCATGGCGAGGTCCATCTTTGCAACCACAACACCATGCAGTGCAATACAGATGGGCCCAAAAGCGTGCCGAATGGACCGCTCAGGATTGGAATCACGTTCTCTTCACCAATGAGTGTTGCATATGCCTGCAACCAGACAATCGTTGGAGACGTGTTTGAAGGCAACTGGGTCAGGCTGAATGCCTTAGACACACTCTACAGCAAGTGCAGTAAGGTGGAGGTTCCCTGCTGTTTTGGAGTGGCATTATGAGCAGCTGACATACGCCACTGGTGGTCATGGAAGGCGCCATAATGGCTGTATGATATGTGAATGCCATCCTCTTGACAGGTAGTGGAACCATATTGGCAAGGCATTTGTGTTCATGGATGACAATTCGCGCCCCCATCGTGCACTTCTTGTGAATGACTTCCTTCAGGATAATGACATCACTTGACTAGAGTGGCCAGCATGTTCTCCAGATGCCTGGGATAGATTGAAAAGGGCTGTTATGGACAACATGATCCACCAACCACTCTGAGGGATCTACGCCATATTGCCGTTCGGGAGTGGGACAGTCTGGACCAACAGTGCCTTGAACTTGTGGATAGTATGCCATGACTAATAAGCGTGCATCAGTGCAAGAGGATGTGCTGCTGGGTATTAGAGGTACCAGTGTGTACAGCAATCTGGGCCACCACCTCTAAAGGTCTCGCTTGTATGGTGGTACAACATGCAATGTGTGGTTTTCATGAGCAGTAAAAAGGGCCGAAATGATGTTTATGTTAATATCTATTTCAATTTTCTGTACAGGTTCCGGATCTCTCGGAAGTGACATGATGTGTCTATAACTCAACAAAGTATGTAATAATATCTAAAGCACTAAGTACAAGAACTCCCACACCTCTCCATTCTCCCCCCACCAACCACGATTGCCACCACCACCACCACCACCACCACCACCACCACCACCACACCCTTTTATCGAATGCCGTAGACTACATTAATACGTGAAGTGATCATCTTAAAATGCACACTTTCAGAAAACAGAAAGTTGAAAGAGTATTTTCAAGAAGGAGAAAAGTAATACTTCAATTTGCTGTGAGGCACCTTTAATGTACATTTTATGTAAAATCTTGATTATACACTGATGGAAAAAATTGCAAAAGCAACAGATAATTAATATAGAGTAATGACATTTCATGAATACATTTGTCTAGATAACCTATTTTAAATGATTGACATTGCAAGGTCACAGGTTAATGTAAGCATGAGATAAGCCATTGCAAATGTGAAATGCTGGTACATTAATAACCAGTATAATCACCAGAATGTTGAAAGCAAGCATACAGACGTGCACGCATTGTGTTGTACAGGTGCTGTATTTGAGTTTGTGGGATGGAGTTCCATGCCTGTTGCACGTGCTTCTTCAGTACAGGGATAGTTAATGGTGTCCATGGACAAAGCTGAAGATATTGTTTGCTGTGTTGTATGTGTTTATGGAATATACCGTTGGCTCTTATATGTGGTGACAGATCTGAGACAGATCTGCTGATCGTGCAGGCACTCTGTAGAGCATACTGGGTTACAGCAGTAGAAATTTTGGAAGCACCTCCTGGAATGCTGTTCACAAATGGCAGCACAACAGGTTGAATAACCAGATTGACATACAAATTTGCAGTCAGCATGTGTGAGATAACCACAATAGCACTCCCGTTGTCATACAAAATTGTACCCTAGACCATAACTCCAGGTGTAGGTCCAGTATGTCTAGCACACAGGTTGATTGCAGGCCCTAAACTGGTCACCTCATAACCAACACATGGCCATCACTGGCACCAATGTAAAATCAGCCTTCGTCAGGAAACACAGTAGACCTTAACCCTACCCTCCAATGAGATCTTGCTCGACACCACTGAAGTCTCAAATGGCGGTGGTTTGGGGTCAGTAGAATGCACACTACAGGGTGTCTGGCTCAGAGCTGTCCTTGAAGTAACCAATTTGTAACAACTCATTGTGTCACTGTGATGCCAACTACTGCTCAAATTGTTGCTGCAGATGTAGTACAATGCGCCAGAGCCATACTCCGAACATGATGGTCTTTCCTCTCGGTAGCGCCACATGGCTGCCTGAAGCCAGGTCTTCTCATGACCACTGCTGCCAGTAATCATGTACAGTGGCTATGTTCCTGCCAAGTTTTCTACAGTATCATGGAAGTAACTTCCAGCTTCTCATAGCCCTATTACATGACCTCAGTCAAACTTCGTGAGGTGTAGATAATGGAGTCTTTGTCACTTTAAAGGCATTCGTGACTAACATCAACCCACCACATCCCATCTCAAAGGTAACTCATGTTCATGGCTGTTACAGCATGTATTTAAAGCAAACCTGATTTGTATCTTCATAGTGGTGCTACTAGTGCCATCCTTATGTGAATGGCACAAAATTTGAATAGACATCATCTTTGAGATGTAGAAACATGCCTGCCAACTTTTGTTTATGTTGCACAACTCCTTTCTTGTGTTGTGATTTTTTCCGTCAGTGTAATTAAAATTGCATACCATTCTCAATAAAAGTTAAAAGTTCATCAGCTCTTGTACCATATTTTGTAAAATATGGTTATTGGAGGTAACTCATCAAACAATGCCCAACACATATGTCCAGTTTTGTTTTAAATAATTTGTCAAATGTCTCATTCTGTGGTGTCTTGTTTCACTCTTCCTTTACATACATTTATTACTTGAAGGATAAAAGAAAGTCATTTTAGACACTACTTATTTCAAAATCTAATCCACACCTTGCCTCACCTGGCAGTCATTAACTTTTAAAATAAATTGTTATCAATAAAGTTACATGTATTCAATCTTGCTACTACACAAAAATATAATATCTTCCAAATGTAATGCCAAAAATATTTGGAAGTTGTAACATTCGGTTTGTCTCATTGACAATCGCTAAGAAGTGCTGGACATACATTCTTTAATGCTTGTGTTCACGTGACAAAGTTTTTGAGTCCTTTGCTTGCCTTTGAAAAGACTGTATGAGAATGCCATCAGAATTATACCACCACTGGCACTTGCCAAAGAACTTTGGTCACACTGCTTTATCATATTTGATAGTAAAGTGTTAAAAATCTTTTTCGTGGTATCATCTGTTTTGGGTATTCTTTGGATTTTACATTAAATAATCACTTTTCTATAAAATAAAAAAAAGTATTGCTACCTCTACTTAAAGTGTGAGTAGCGATTACTCAGAAAGCAGTGTTATTCTCCTGCATTCGGCTGGTATTTGCGACACTGTAAAGCGTACAAAGATTATATTGGCCCATTTGGTCAAATGTTTGAAAATGACTGACTTTGAGGAATGTTGCAGGGTTATTGTGATTTGCTGCTGGTTTTACTTATTTAGTGTATGTTGTCCTGTATCTGAATTGTTTTTATTGTGAAGACTTCTGGCTTTTTGGTTGTCTGACACTTCATATGGAAATAAAGGTTTGTTTCTATCCAGACTATTGGTGGCTTTTAATACCTCCCATCACGGGGGACTGTGTTCTGTTTGTATGTGTAAGTCTTATTTGTGTGTGTTGCTGTGGCTTATTTGTTGGTGATGTTTTTGTGCACAGTAATACACTGAACGGTCTTGTACTGAATGTGCTTTTTGACACAGCTGATCATTATTTTATATGTAGGGTTATATTCTTTTAAATGTGTTTCTGCCATGGGAGTAAATACTGTGTCGCATGTTGTGTTGCACAGGCAGAGTGCATTATTGTAAATGTATTTATTGAAGAATTTGCGTCTGATAACAATGTTTCTTGGGTATGAATCTAGAGTGGTCATGGGTTAAGGAAAGACTGTTGTGATAAAGGTCAACTTGAGTCCATTTGATCTAATCACAGTGAACATATCATTTTTCAGTAGTCAAATAAATGACATATTTATTGAATCTTAAGTTGTGCTATTATGTACAAATGCCAATGACAAATAACTGTTGTCGATTTACAAGGTCTACATATTGTATCAATAAGGGGTGCAAATTTAGATAACAGTACAAGCTGGAATATATCTGTTGGTGAAATATTGCATTCGATTGCTGGTTGGAATTGTTCAATAACTGATATTGTGTCCATGATGTAAAGGTTATCAGATTACAGTACCTAAAATGTTTTTGTAACTGGTTGATAGTACGTGTCAGTAACATATTTATATTAATTTGAGCAATAAAATGTAGTTCTTACTTTCACAAACTATGTATTTCCAGTCAGTGAAGCGTTACCTGAGGTGTCCAGCTGCAGTAACGGTGCGTCATTTACAGAAGCTGATAAGAGCAAAATTTGGGCTAAAGGAAGAACATATTGTTGAAATTTTGTATCTAAATGAACCCCTTGATGAAGATTTTACACTGATGGACGTTGCTTATATCCATAACTGGTGCAGAGTAAGTAGAGTGTTTTTTATCATTTTTGAAAGCTTTTTTATGTATTAATTGTAGAGCATTAAATTTGCTAGTAGTTTTCCTGATGGCTTTTGCAAGTGATCTATGTTTCTTTCAAGTCTGAGAGTTCTGAGATGCTCCTTTATATGTTTGGTACCACCTTTCTTTTTATGTGTCCAGCTGTTGCGGTATGACCCAAAATTTCATAAATTCCAAATTGTTTCTCAGCACATGTATGACAAGATGCAAAGTGTAGTATTTTTGTCATGTTTTAAATAAAAGACAAAATGCATTGAACATAGTTTGAAGTGTGCCATTAGTGTACAACTTTCAGTTCACAAACTTAAAGAAATATTAACAGTATTTTTCATTTTGGGGGGAAGGGGTGCACTTCATGGTGGTGCTTGGTGTTGAGTGTGCTTAACACTGTGAGATGATGATGTTATAGGAAGCAGATTTTTATATCACAGAACTGGCCCACTACTGTGTTTCAGGGACACTTGTTCGTTCTCTCTCTCTCTCTCTCTCTCTCTCTCTCTCTC
Organism: Schistocerca gregaria; assembly: GCF_023897955.1. NCBI lineage: Eukaryota > Metazoa > Arthropoda > Insecta > Orthoptera > Acrididae > Schistocerca > Schistocerca gregaria. Next base: position 681,132,493 of record NC_064931.1, read on the forward strand.
TCTCTCTCTCTCTCTCTCTCTCTCGGTAGTATATTGATATGAGTATGAAAAGATATTTACTATTCACCATATAGTGGAGATGCTGAGTCGCAGATAGGCACAACAAAAAGACTGTCAGAAAATAAGCGTTCGGCCAACAAGGCCTTAATAGGAAATAGAACACACACACACACACACACACACACACACACACACACACACACACACACACACACACACACACACACCTCTCATGCACATGACCACTGTCTCTGGCTGGGCTCAGCAGGCAGAGACTGTGGTCTTGTGTGTGTGTGTGGGGGGGGGGGGGGGGGGGTTCCCAATGAAGGCATTGTTGGCTGAAAGCTTACTTTCTGACAGTCATTTTGTTGTGCCTTTCTGCAACTCAGCATCTCTGCTATATATGGTGAGTAGCAACTATCCATTTCATAATATTGTCACATTCTGTCCTGGATTTTCCATTATTTAGTATACTGATATTTGTCAAAAGGCTTCTCATAATCCATATCCTTATTTATAGGCTTCGACTTCATTTTTGTTGATTGGTATTGTGCTCTTCTAGTTGTTTTGTTGGGGAAAAAATGTGACACTGTATGATGATTGTTAATTTGATATTGTAGAATAGAATAATTTTATACAGACTCTAGCAAGTCTTTATTGTTTCAGAAGGGCCTGATGAATTTGAGATATCGAATTTTTGAAAGCTGTGCTAAGAGGTTGAAAATAGATTATGGTCTGCAAGTAGAAAAAGAAGATAGCAAAGAACTAGATTTAGTTTGTGATGATGAACAAAATGGTACCAAAGATAATTTGCAAAACAAACATGCGGAATGTGAGTTTTCTTCTTTCAGCCAACCACCTAATAATTTGGTGGAATGTGAGGACACTTCAAATGGTGATGTGCTGCAGAAAAGTGATGTATCCAGTTGGAAGGAAGTGCAGATACAAATAAGTGAAAGTGGTGTAATGAGTATCACAGATATCACTTCAGGCAACCAGGAGTTGTCATTAGAAAACATTGTGTCTACATTGAAAACAAGTGATGATGTTTTGGTGAATTCAGTTGAGGTTTTCTTCTCGGAAAGCTATGGACCAGTGGTTAATGGTTCAGGAGATACTAATAACCAGAGTGATAAAAATTTGTTGTGTAAAAGAGTTCCAGACAATTCAGGTTCTTCAGAAATAGGATCCCTGGTTGACACAACATTTGCAACTTCCAATTTACTCCTCCCTGGCTTAGCAGAACCTCAGTATCTTCAGAAAACCCTTGATTTAAAGGAAGATGTCAGTGATAGAAAAGAGATTACTAAGTTCTGTGATTCACCAGTTATAACAGATAACAAAAAATCAGATGCTGGTGTAGGTCTTGTGTCACTTCCTGAATCACATTCCTCTCTGGACTACAACTATAGCATTGACAACTCAGTTTATCAGGCTGTGCCACATTCAGAAAGTTTTCACACACACTGCTTATTACAAAAAGATACATACTCTAAGCAGGAAAAGTCTATTAAGGATCAAATTCTGAAGGGACATGAGAAGCAAAATTTTGCTACCCCCACTGTGACGTGCAGCTCAAGAAGAAGTACATATGCAAATTCTCCTGTTGGATATAAGACACTGAAAACTCCACCAAAAAGTTGGAATCCTAGTCTTTCACGTCTTAGTTATCTTTCCTCCAAGACGAATTCTTTGTTTCAAGAAAGAAGTGACCCCATTAAAAAAACAGATTCCATGAATGCTACATCACCAGATGTCTTACAGTCTTCTCAGTGCTCAGATAAGTTATTGAAAGAAGTTGGTGGCAGTAACAATACAACTGTAGCAAAACCGCCACGCTTTTTTAAAATGCGCAATATGCCTCGATTTTTGGGAAATCCAGCTTCTGGTGTTAAACGTATGTTTCAGGTTGTGTCACCTGGTGGCCAGAAAAATGATGGTATGAGAACCCCATACTTGAGTCAGCTTCCAACTAAACAAAATAACATACAGCTTGTCAAATTGAACAGCAAACCACCAAGTCAGCCATTTACAGGTAAAAATGGTTCTCCTCCTTTCACTCTTTCACCATCTACAAGGACTCATGTAGATTCGAATAAATTTGTAATGCCTGGCTTTTCTACTTATCAGAAGAATTTGCTACAGTATTCTGAATTTCAAAATGTTTCTCCAAGAAGTGGAATAGGTTCCAAAAATATATCTCCAAGTGGAACTACTGATAAACATATTAGTTCTGTGAGTGTACCATGTGCATCTGAATCAGTGCCAACAAGTATGTCTCTATCAAAGACTCAGAACTCTCATATTTCACCCAATGCAGTACAGCTGCTCTATGGAACTTTACCTCCAGTTTCAGCACCAGTTGCTACTGTATCATCTCTCATTCAGCTTCATGATGATTCTCATATGCAGTCTCCTCCTCTAAAACATTACAGTCCTCTTTCATCACCTGTTGATACCTTTGCTAATGCACGGCATCAGCAGAGGCAAAGTGTTTCAACTTCCATTGAAAAGGAACAACAAAATCCAGCACTACATGGTCAGACTCTAGCTGGAACAGTTGCGCTACAGGGTCCCCCAGAGACAGAGCAACAGCAGAATGTAAACAAAGATCTTTCAATTGCTCACAATGACAGTAATAGTTGCAGAACTGTGCCAGCTTCCGATCAGCATAAACTTTCAGTGAGCAGGATAATTGGAACAGTGCAGCCAAAATTTTCACCCCAATCTTCTTCCTCAGAAGATGATAAGCAGGCAGCTAAAGTCAACACAGATAGCGCAAGAACAGCCCAAAATTGTGCTGTCTGTGTTATTGAGGAAACATATGTTCCACAGGTTTCCAATTCTACCACTGTTACTACAGGGAGTGCAGATAGAATTAACTATCCTGGATTAACAGGAAAGTTACCAGTGTCAGAAAGTAGTTGTACTGATTCTAATTCAGAGACTAATTTGAAAGGAAGGTGTGATTCAGACCACATTACTCTTGATTTACAGTGTGAACAACCTCAAAATTCAGACACTTCAAGCAGTGGCCTTAGTTCAGGACTTTGTGATGGTGGTTTAAAAGGTACTGAGAAACCTGTGGAAGTATTGACAACAAATAATAATACAGAATTTTTTAATAAAGAAACTTATGTACATTGTGGTGAAAAGGAAATTATCCCAAGTGTATAATGTGTTTGTCATTTTTAACAGTTTCTTATGAACTGTGTTTTTACACATTGTTGTGCAATAGAATGGTTTGTTTGTTTTTGTTGCCATTTTAAAATTTTGCTGCAGGATATTCACAAGCCCAAGTAATATAATTGTGATCACAGATTGACCTTATTGCAGAGTGTGTATTGTACAAATTATGTTTTTAACAGTAAATTTGTTGTTGAGATTGGAAATGAAATTTTAAGAAATTACATATTTAAATTGTTGAGAGAGAAAAGAAACAAGCTAATGTCTAAAATGATAAGAGATTTATAGCTCTTATTGTCTATTGTTAATTAATGACTACATAAGTTTGTTGTTTATTTGAAAATACTTTACTGATGCTAAAGTAAAGATGGTAATTTTTTAATATTGTAAACCTCATTACATTGTGTTCTGCTTCTAATGAATGAAATTTATATATTACCTTTAGCAGAATATTTTATTTTATGCAGTCATTCTTATTTTGAGTGCCTTGGAAACTGGAATAGAACATTCATGTATTACTCAACAAAGCAAAGTGTGGGCCTGGTCTTTACTTCTACTATAGTGATGTATAAGTAAGAAGGCAGGTGCATGATGCATTGTACTCAGTCAGAGATGGAGAATTCTCTGCAGCATCACTAGTGTGTTGTCAGGCCTGTTGGTCTAGTGGTAAAATGAATATCTGGAAACTGAAAAGTAACAGTTTCAAATCCCAGCCTGAGTACAGAATGTTTGTCTCCCTTGAATGTAACCTTCACCTCTCAGTGATACTAAGATTTGCCACAAACAACTTGTTTCAGATCACCCAAATAAACTGTAGGTCCCCTTTTCCTGGTAGGCTTACTGAGGTAGATTAGACACATGCAGGTTGCTGAATAGTGTCCAACTGAAATTCTTGCACCAGCCATTGATCCCAACAGATTTTTTATTATCACTACTACTACTACTACTACTACTGCTAGTAGTAGTAGTAGTAGTAGTAGTAGTAGTGGTGGTGTCACCACCACCACCGGCCGTGGTGGCCGAGCGGTTCTAGGCACTTCAGTCTGGAACCAGGCGACTGCTATGGTCACAGGTTCGAATCCTGCCTCGGGCATGGATGTGTGTGATGTCCTTAGGTTAGTTAGGTTTAAGTAGTTCTGAGTTATAGGGGACTGATGACCTCAGTTGTTAAATGCCATAGTGCTCAGAGCCATTTGAACTGACATTACAAACACCACCAATGTGTTGGCTTTGTCAAATACCACATGCTGGAGCCATTGCGTAGTCTGGTAACTGATAGTGATACAGTAAACATCACACCAGGACAATGTCTTACTTGTGACTGTCTGTAGGTCAATATATATGTTTGGAAAACTATCTCTGCTGCTTTGTAACATCTTTGCTTTGTGCCGTCCATAATGAGTACTACAGAGAATGAGTACCTTCACCACATTTAAACTAATAAGGAAATCAATACTATACGTTGTACAGGCTCCTCGAAGCACATGCTGCAGACAAACATAGCAGATTGACACTCGTAGCTGGAGTGTTGTGTGATGCATTGCTTTTGCCTTTAGACACTGTGCATTGCCTCACCACCTGAGTTCTTATATGTACATCACTAAAAGCCTGATCATGTGTCAGGATATAGTCACGTTAAAGTGTAAAGTGGTGCTTGCTACTAAGTTTTAGTTTAAGCATACAAAGCAATAACATAAAAAATTCCATGGACTGCCATGGCAGATTGTTGTTAATGTTAATTGAAGACAGGAAGAAGAGTTCCATTGAAAATGAGACATAATATGTTTCAAAATTACTGAAATATTATAAGATAGATGCATGTAAAATATTAAATGAGTATTTCGTGCAGAGGTGAGTGTTATTAGAGTATCTTCTCCAAATAGGAAGGAAAGAAGGTGAAAATGTTTAATCCAAGTGTCCTGTAGGTGACATGCACAAGGGTGCTACAAGAGCCTGTTTCTCTTATACTAGGCTGTTCCAGCTGGCACAGGTTGGTGGAGTTGGGTAATCAGCTGATGCTTGGGGAACCTTACAGCCAGGCCATAAAGAGTATGTGATTGTACTGCACTGGCTGAGCACATGTGTGCAGGGTTGGCCAAGCAGATCGTGCGTGTGCAGAACACATGTAAAAGGGTCATCTGACAGGTAGTCTAAGCTGTATGTATCTGCCCATGAGCCCAATGAGGGGTACCCTTATTCCATGGGAATGTGTAGAAACAACATATCTTGTACTATTAAGCATAGATTTCGTTGCACAGTGTTAGAGGAAAGAACCGATCAGATAAATTATTATGCCAGTGTGATACTATTATAAAAGGTGCTAGAATAGGTGGTTAGCCAAGTGCCAACAGTTCAACACAATTATCAAACTGAGCTTTTATGATGAAACTAGAGAGCCCGTGAGGCAAATAATTTCTGTTGAAATGTGGATTCACAAATTTCACAGTAATCAGTGCTGGTGAACTGGCAGCATCTGATACTGTTGTCAAACATTGTTACAAAAGTGTTAGACGATTACTGAAGGACATGTGCTTTGACTAATAGTGAAACCTTAAAATGCTTTAACATCAGATAATGTGTACCAGTGAAGAAACTTCATTATTATTTATGGCTGTTTCAACAAAAGACTGCTTCATGATCACTGATGACAAAACTCTTGAGATTGCAATAAAAAATAACATACATGGTTATTTCTATAGAAGGTATGGACAGCAGATGAAGTCGCTTTGTTTTCTTCTTGTAACTTGACAGTCATTTTAGTGATCATGTATTCGATTAGTGGTAGAGCACCCTCCACTTAACAATACCGCATCTTATCTGTTGTTCCACCCTCTCTCCACCCCACACATCCCCTCCCCCATGTCTGTAAAAGTGAGGGTTTTAGCATTCTGGCCGGGACCACAGCTAGCCTTGTTGGGTAATAACCAGATCAGTTTTTGATGCACCACCTGATCACTTAAAAAGGTAATTTTTTACTATAGAAAATGACTGTTAAAGTTGTGGAGTTAAATGCGTAAAGATTTTAACAAAGATAGCAAATCATGTAATGTCAGTATTTTTGATATTTCTGGCAGGGATGAAGGAATGTGGGATTAATGTGTAAAACGCTGTTGGGAGTGGTGGAGGTTGGGAATAGATGATTAAATAAATGTAATTACATTAAATCATTTTCTGCAAATATTACATACAAATTTTGTGGGTAGATGACACAGCAGCTAAGACATTCAGGTACCTGAGAAGAAAGAAATTTTAATTTGGTAAAGAGATGGTACCAGTAGTAGCTTTGATAGTAAAGACACCCTATTATGAGCAGATCTTAAGACTGAAATGCTGACTGGTTCTATTAAATATTTTGAAAAAATATCACTAATAAAATGTCATTTACATTGTGGCAGCTAATGGAGCAGCATACCTCTGAGAGACCACCTTCTTTTTTAGATATGAACTAGGAAACACATGGGGAAACTAGAAGACTCTCATTTGGCTTTAATTGCTGGGTATTTTAGCTATGAAATTCTCTATCAAATTCGACTGAAAGTAGCAGCAGTGTGCTCAGATTCTTGATATAACCTATTTTGATGCAAAGATGATGTTGTGAATAACATTAAAAATCTGGACAAAATCTGTAATCTTGGTTGAAATGGAGGTAAGGTGAGAAGTCATAGATAAATAAGAAAGCTATTAAAAGTCTGTAATTTTATGGCCGGCAGCAAAAGTGTCATGCACATTTGCCGGTTATGCTGGTCAGTGCAAATCCTTTCCATACATGTATCAAAAAATTGAACTCTTTTTATCTGGTGTAAAATGTTACTAGATGAAGTAAATGTTGTTGTTGTTGTTGTATGTGTTTCGTATGAAGTTGTGTGGTACTTGTACAAAACATTTTTGGGTAGTAAAGCATTTTCTATCTGATAGGAAACTATGAAAGGTTTTTTTCCCCCCCACGAATGGTTGTTTCAGTGTCGAAAAGCATGTGGAGTATCATAATTGTTGAACATAATTTATATAGCAATTTTTTGTGTAATACCTCATATGGAAATTATATTGTGATATAACAATTTATTCCCAAACCTCTGATGGGATATTTAATGCATGTTTGTTGTAAACGTTTTGTTGAACTTCTTGAAATTTGTATTATAATGTTAAGTAGTACTTGAAATGTTGAGAATCTCTTAACAGTTTTTTTGCACATTTTGTCTGTATATATCACCCCATATTGTAATGTGGAGAATTTTCTTTCTCAGCTCTGTTAAATAAGATAAACAGAAGCCATATTCACAGAAGTGCCTGTTCCAGTAATTTTGCACATAATATTTAGGCATTGTGTGGTACAATCACAAACAGCTAATTTACAAAGTGCCTGTATATTGAGGAAACTTATGATATAACATTGGTTTACTTCTTCAGCTCATATAGCCATACCAGAAAAATAGTGAAAATCACATGCTATTCACATTCCATTTAACTGAATAAATATAATTAATGCATTTGACATCACAGTTGTTTTGCTGAAGCTGAATGCTAACTTTTTTCCTGTAATAAGTTTCTTACAGTGTGTGCCACAAGAATCCTTACACTTCTATTTGTTTTTTTGTAAATAAAATGAAAATAAAATTGTGATAGCAAAAGATTATATATATATATATATAAAATAAATGTTGTATATATGGATAGTTTGTATTCACACCCAGAAAATTATAAAGCAATTGTGGTGCTTTGTGATGTACTTTTTAAAAGAAATTTAAAGACTTGTTTTATGTGTCTGGTGTAGATAAAGCTGTTATTGGGAATATCACCATCTTTCCACTGTTAATGTGTGTTGTGTAGGTAATGTACTCGATTTTGAAGGGACCAGAGGTACAAAATTTGTAACTTCAGAGTTTATTTTGGATTGCTTGTGATTTGATCAAAATGTTCTATCATTAGAACAATTTCCTTTAATTCATATACTGTGATTCACCGAATTTGTATGGAAGTATGCTTACTGTGTACTTGAAGATCTATAGTCTCTCATTCATATTTTAATGGAAAAGAAGGAAAACTTGTGAAATTTTCATTAATAGTATTCTAGTTGAGTATATATACATACACAATACAAGGTGATTGATGCAGTTTGTATGAGATGTGATCCACAGAATAAAAACATATTGAAAATTGAAAATATTTTATTTCTTGTGTTGTAATACGTAACAACAAATTTAAAAATATTTATTTTTTCTATATTATTCATATAACATTTGACAGCGAGAAGTAAAGAGGTGACATTGAGCTTCTCAAAGACGCTAATTTTGCTGAAACACTTTTTCTGAAAGTGTCATTAACGGGTAAGAACAACGTGCTGACATAGTCTTAATAATACTATGGTGGCTAACATAGATGGTTAAGACATATGAAAAAACTGCTCACTATCTTCTCAAGAAAAGGAAAGCTCAAAAGTAATTTTCAAGAATGTGTAAACATTTTAATAATTGAGGTACTTGGGGGTAGATAATGGTAAGCCATAGTAAGTATATTTTACAGTATAGACATTTGAAAGTTCACAAAATTCCATAAATCAGGTAATGGACATAAGAGACATGCTTATTGTCTTGTAAGATACTACATACTTTAAGGTATTCTTCTCATATGAAACAGAACATTTTTAGCTACTGCTCTTAGCAAAAAACATTTAAGTGTAGGGAATGCATATAATTTTGGGCCATGTCATTTTAGATCACCGAAGTTTCAGTGCCAACATTTGGCTTCACTGATCACAATTCGCATTACTCTCAGTGTAATCTAAGATACTGTCATCAATTAATTCTGGTTCATTAACGTGCTCTGTGTCTTGGTACTGAGTCAGGGATAAATAATATCCATGATGCACCACAGGTATATAGGGAAGCAAGTGCATGACTTCAGACAGTTTCTTATGCTGTAGAGGATACATATTTTGATGTTAAGGTCATAATCCAAGATGTCTGTATTTGATGGCCATGCTTTTTGACATTAATTTCATGTAAGTCTCCATTAACAGTGTGCATAAAGAAAAATGAATCAGGATTTTGGCCAAAAATTTGAACACAGTAGTATCTAATAGGAGTTGTGTGACCAGGTATCAAAAATCTGTGTTCAATATCTTTGAGTTTGTCACCACTAGTGACAACTACAGGCATGTAACCATCCAGTTCTTATTTTTTCCAGCACAGTTATCTGAATAGCATACTATTCTGGAAGCACCGCTGTTCGTCTGGAGAAATTTAAATATACAGCTACATATCACTGCCGCATTTTGTGACATCCTCAGTTCACATGTACATGTATCTGATGCCTTTTCTACAATCATGCATACCCACATTGTACATCCATAATTTTTGCGTGTAAAAAAACTGGACCAGCTGTAAGTTTTGGAACAGGGAGGGCTTGCTGCAAGTCAACTGAGATGACCACGATACTGGAACTGGTTAGGGCTCTATCAATATCTGCTGCTGTAGTAGCCTGCATTGCCTTTGTTTTCCAGTGATTTAGTTCTCATTTCTTCTGCAAGTCACTCACTTTCAGTGGCTCGTTGGTTAGGTTGCAACGCTCAATCACACTATCGAGCTCGTCGCATACATTACATGTGTCATAAAGTGGCATCTTGAAGCCTATGTTGTTCTGTGCAAAAAATCCGTCTGTACTTACCTTCTGTAACAATGGAAATTTTCTATTCCTCACAGTAGGATAGGTGTAACGAACTGATAGTCATCTCGCAGTCAAAATAAACCTTTGCTTCTTGTGCCTGTAGTGACTGGTGAGTGGGTATGCTTCATAAATGCTCATGAACACCTTCCATCCTTTCAGGTGGATATTTCTGGCGATTTATATGGTGCTCCCTTTGATCTTTCTTTATAAACTATTTACCACTGTACAATGTTTTCCACTCTTCCTCTTGATTTGTGTAGTCCATGAACGTAGAGAAATGCCTTCTTACAGACATTGATGAGTTCGCCTTGAATCTGAACAGAGTACGTAGCAGTGATCTTTCAGGAAGACTGCTATTTTTCCGGGTAGGAATGTTTTGGAGGTGCTATTGAGATACATGAAAAGATGTAGTTTTGTGCATCAAAATTCATTCAGTCCTAGAAGCCATGGAATATTGTGGAAGCTGGTTCTCCTACCTTTGTCGCGCATTTCCAACAGTAGTCACATGGAGGTCCCATTTCTCTGGCAGGTACTTTTCTTTTGGTTGCATCACTCTTATACTCTTGACCCTTAAAAATAAAAATGATGTCATTGTCACAATTTGTTTATAAAAAATTGTATTACTTATAATAATATTAATATAATATTATTCCCCAAAATAACGATATTAATAACTTGCATAATTCAAGTAAAATTATATCATTTTTCTAATATTCTTTGATTCTGTTTAATAGCCATATTTTAATACATACTAGATTACACCGAAATTTACATTTAGCGCTTTTATTTGACTCTGGTGTCCGCTGCCACCGTTGATGCCTTCCATCTTTAGCAGGGAAGATAAGCACCTCTCTAACTAAAAGTCTGAAGTCTCCTTCATTCCAGAAGAAAAAAAGAATGCAAAAATTACTAATAGCATGAACCTACACTGAACAATAGTGCATTTTAACAGGTGTATAGTGGCAAGCCACAATAACCCCTAGAACAATACAGAAATTTAACATCTATATAATGAAAACCCACAATAACCTTTATAGTGGGCACCTAGACATGCCCGTTGCAAGTATGACAGTTGTTTAGGGGTAACCACCCCCATATAAATATCTTAGAAAGTCTCCCATAGTTCATGGTTCCAGTAATTATTAGTGTTAAGAATGATTTGCACTGTTATGGTAATCCACTTTGCCACATGATATGACATGGCATGCCACATAATTACAATTTGTGATACTTACCTCTAACAATGATGAAATATTGCATATAATTGGTTGATAATCCACATCTGCAGCACTGTCAGAGCACAAAGATTCAAAAACCATCTTCTTTCCTATCAGTTCCACACAATGCATCATCACATCTGAACAAGTCACACTGTTTCCTCTGCAAGTTGCCATCTTGACTATGGCTTACCATACTAAAAAAAGGGGGGGTGTGCAGTGTCTAGGGGGCAATATCTACGCCGGAGCACTTCAAAGTAAAGCAGTTATCAGTGGAAAATAATTGCAGCTGATTGTCAAAATTTGGTATTGGTATAAATGTAGCTGTAGGCTCCACTAATTGTGTAGTAATGTTGAACTTTAGTACATGACTGCCACAGGAGGAGGAATAACACATGTGAGTGTTATTTTCACACAAGTACCATTTTGTTATGCAAAGGGTTGCTATTACGGTATAGCAAAATAGTTTCTACACCTTGTAGATTGCAGTAAAAAGAAAGCCCACGCACTGACTGGGACCAGATAAGAAAGGAAATGGCCCATGTCATTTTTGAAGGAACCATCCCAACTTGGTTCATTTCATTGTTCTCTCCAAAAATATGTCGGTGCAGAAATTATATGTACTTGGAATTAATCTGTTTTGGCTTATGGAAAGAACATTTACTACAGAAATGCAGTTTCTGGTTCATGACCAAAGTTAGCTATCCTTTACTGGTGTTGGAGCCTGACAGTGCTGCAGAGAGTACAGGATAAACAGACTGCTGCTATTTTATTATTTTTGTTGTGATAGTCATGCTACTGACAAAAATATTATTTTTAATATTTCCTCCTGTCAAATTATTGGGTACACTGTCACTGTTCAGATGACACTCTTTTCCCATTTTCTCATTTATAGCAAAGAATATGCATTAAAGGCAGTGTAGTGTGGTCAATATTTAATAAGTGTATGTTTGGGCGAAGTGTGGGGGCATGAATTCGTGCTGGTTAGTGCTGTTCCTCTCTAGCAATGTAAATATTTTGCTGATTTTTGCGAGTCTCACTGTGACAGTAATTGTTCCAAATAACAGCGAAAAGTGGTCTCACTTTTGTTGTCAGATCATTAATTTTGCTGTTGTAACAAAACTGGTGTTGTGATACTCAAATTGGAAAATAAACTTTTAGATATGGGAAGATGGAAATTCTGTATGACGGCAAGAAAAAAACAGATAGTTTGGAAAAAAAAGCATGTGGATGGGAAAAAAGGTTAGTGAAAGTTAACTATTTTGCAACGTGTGTTTTATGTTTATTAATTTCGAGACAAAAGGCTTTGAGACAATCTTTAGCCACTCACTTTCAAGAAAACATAAGTGTAACTTTGGAATTATATGTGGATCACATCAGATACATTTAGAATGTTCAGCTCAGAGACAACTTTCAAGTTTGGTGAGTGCACCAGCAATACAGATGTTAAGTACCAAGGACAGTTCCAACACCACTAAATTGATTCGGATGATGAAATCACTAATTTTTAATTTCTCTGTGGATTTGTCAAGTGATATTTTCCACATTGTAAAGATGGTGTTTTCTGAAAATGTTCCTGAACATTTTTCACTTTCATTTAAGAAGTTGAGATGCCTAATAACTGATGGCCTGACATAATTTTTCTGGGTACATGTGTTAGAAGAAGAAGCATATTCATTATATTACACATTGAGTTTCAATGAAACTACCAATGTTAAGGAATTATAAACAACCTTTACATTTTGATCAGAGTGTAAGTGTAGCATAACAATGCACCATTTAAGAACTTGTTCAGAAAAGGAGACGGTGAAATGTTATATCAGAAATTATGTGAGCACTTTCTGAAGCTAACTTATCCCTAAATAAATGCCTTATGCTGGGATCAGATGCACCTACATCAATTAAAAAAGTGTTTTGGATCTTAGATAGTAATCTTCAGGAGATCCAAGGCAGAAAACTTAACAAACATCAGAACTTACAACATGCAACATGCCTATGTAAAGGCTTTGGAATGTTTAGTTGAAGAAGCCCCTGAATTTATGGTCAATATCACTATATTATTAATACATCATTTAAAACTGGTGAATTCCCTTCTGCACTTAAAAAATCATTGTAAAACCACTTTATAAAAAAGACTGTCCATACACCATACAAAATTATAGACCATTGTCACAACTTTCAGATTTTGCTCAAGTAATTGAGTTTCCTAAACAAATGCAAAATTCTAACCAATGCACAGAATGGATTCAGGAAAAACAGGTCTACAGAAACAGCTGTATATCACTTCTTGGAACAGGTTTTAACTGCAATGGATAATGAGGACTTAAACCGTGGAAAATTTTAAGATCTATCCAAGGCATTTGACCTCATCAGCCATGATATTTTGCTAGAGAAACTGTATTGCTATGGAGTACGTGGAAAAGCATACAGCTGGTTTCAATCGTGTGCAACAGATATCAAAGTGTTGAAATAATACATAATGGCACAAAATATTACTCAACATATCTGAAAGTCAACTGTGGTGTACCCCAGAGTTCTGTTATAGGCCCTCTGCTCTTCTTAGTTTTTATTAATGATTTTCCTAACCATCTAACAAGAGCAGAATCAGTACTTTTCCCAGATGATACGAGCCTTTTTATTGGGATGGGAAAAACATGTTGAACTATTGAATAAAAAAAACTTAGTAAATACTGTTATATATTAAGAAAACTTAAAGAAAAAAGAAATTTTGAAACAGTAATATGTGCTTACTACTCTTACATTCATAGTAATCTAAGATATGGTGTTATATTTTGGGGGAATACAGGTTTCGCAAAAAGCTGTTTTAAGCTCCAAAAGAGAGCTATTTGTATTCGGAAGGGTGTTGCCTACAGAGATCCATGTAGAGGACTCTTTAAGGAGTTGAAAATTTTGACCATCCCTAGTTTATTCATCTATGAATCAGTATGTTTCCTAAAGTCAAATCAAGAATTCTCTTCTCTTAACAGTGAAATACATGACTATCTGACCAGAAACAGACACGATTTCCATAGAAACACACATTCAAAATCCCTGTACCAAAATAGTGTGATGTATCTACCAAAAATAATGTTCAATGCCTTACCAAAAGAAATAAAAAGCATACAAAACTTACATATATGTAAAAAAACAATTAAAGAGGTTACTATTAGGTCAGAGTTTCTATAACTTTGATGAATTTCTTTGCTATCTAAACAGATAGTGCTCACCTTTTGATTTTTCTGCATAATCCTTCGTTTTTTTTCCTAACTTGCATGTAAATAGAAGACAAAATATGTGAAGTTTAACTAAGAAAAATATTAAAGTGTAATTAAGAAAATTTTATTCCCCTCTCTCTCTCTCTCTCTCTCTCTCTCTCTCTCTCTCTCTCTGTGTGTGTGTGTGTGTGTGTGTGTGTGTATATGACAATTCCTATATCATGTATATGGTAAAATGGATGATAATCAATTGAATTGAATTGTATTATTTTGACTGGTGGCCTGCTATGCTGGGCAGAATTTGAAGAAATTTTGTGTAAGTTTAACATTCTACATCACATGTTTTTGACATGACAACAGAATTTTGGAACAGTGGAGTGGTATCCAGTATTACTTTCTTAAGCATATACTTCTACAGAAAAAGAATTCTGCTATTGTTCAGTGCCCCAGTGCTACAATGCCATTGTTAATGCTTTGAAAAACCTTCAATGAAAGCCGAACTTCATTTCATAATTTCATGCGCAGAACTATTAAGTAAATTCACCCAATATTTTCAAAGCCAAACATCTTTGATTTACACATTGCACACAGAAATAGAAAAGACACTTCAAACCGTTTTGATTTGTTTTTTGAAGGGTTGTGCTTTGAGAAAAAAATGAGAATATTTTTGAAGTTCTTCGTTATGAATTTTTTACATTTGATAATTTGCTTCCTCTTAACCAACTTCCAGTAGTAGTTAGTGGGCAAGTAACCAATGAATATACCAAACTGGAAGAATGTGACAAGTTGTGGTTTCTAAAAAGTGTGCAACATGTTAAATAGCAGCCTGCAAATATGTGATAGAAAAGACAAGCTTACCAAATGCAGCACTGCAGAGTTTTAGGTTTTTTGGCCCCAGAGAAAGAATAAAGAGCAAAAGCTACAGCAACATGTTAAAAGTTCCAAACAGGATGCCATTCGATGTCCAGCAAGATTACTTACAACATGAGTGGAAGATTCTACGACAACAGCACATAAAAAAATCATCATCCATAGAGCTAAAGTATCCAAATGTTTCAAAACTTGTTAAGACTTCATTAAGTTGGATTACATTGGAATGGTTGTGCCCCATGACTGTGATGTAATCCAGGTGGTCAGCATTGGTCATAACATCATCTGTCCTTTTTTTTTATTGCATAGCAGATCTAGATTTCAGATAAAAGTGCAGCTATCATTGGTGTATTATAAGTAGTCATGCGTTCCAAACATAGTTATAACATAAGCATTAGGGGCTAATGTTTGAGCATGCCTGAGTTACATTGGAATATATGTCATTATAATTACATTCAGTCCACACAACTACTTATAATGCAGTAATGATAGCTGCACTGTCAGTTGAAAACTAGGTCTGTGTTGTGATAAAAAAAGACTAATGACATTACGACTGACATTGACCTTTCTGACCTTGTTAAGGCTTCTATTACATTGACACATGGAAATGTGGACATAGAGAGAAGATATTGCGTTTTGAAGCCCACATTAGGAGAAGACAAGGCTGCGATGACTTAAAGATTTTTTGACAGTGTTTTGACTGCGAAGGATGTGTTGGGACACTGCCCCCATTTTTGTTCTGTGCTCACTGACTCACAATTCAGCAAGTATAAACAGCAAGCACATGCAAATAGTAATGCTTATAAGGAAGAATGTGAAAAAAAAGAAAAGTTGAGTTAGAAGAGAAGAGGAACAAAATCAAAAGCATCTTGAAGAGGAGATTAAAATATGAATAATGAGGACAACATAAATTGACTATGAGACAGCTGCTCTAAAAGTAAAGAAAAAAGAACTCAATCTGCCTAAGGAGGAACAAGAAGAACTTCGCCCTCAGGTCTCAGCTAAACTGAAGAAAGCATAAAAAGAAAATGATTTAAAGGCAGCAAAATTGGTCCAGGATATGTCTGATGGTGCACAAATCCTAAAAATAGAAGAAAAAGTGAAATAAAGGGCAGGGCGATGTGCACATTTATTGACTAGTTACCTATATGAGCAGACTTCCAGCATTTCTTTTGTATTAAGGTATGTCGACATGCTCCCTCTTTTGTTGTGCACGATCGGAGACGCACGGGAATAAAAGGGCATGCACACAAATTTGTGGAAAGAACGCATCTACACATGAGCATCCTCCGTGTTCAAACGTTGTCTCACTGCACAAACAGTCTGCTATGAATCCCCTTCGTTGCTTGTGAGCTTGTGTTGCATTTATTGTGAAGAAAAGGTGACAGAAAAGGAAAACACAAAGGCTACTGTAGATAAAGAAGTATAGGAACAACAGACACACAAGAAATATAAAGTGATGACCACAGTGGTCTCCAAATTTCAGGAGCAGGTCAAAACAAGATTTTAGATTTTCTACTTGCAAAACTTCAGCGATAAGGCTGGCACTGAAATTTTGTTAGTTAGTAACAGACACATTACATACTCGACTGAATTATTTATTCCTCATTTCAAAACAAAGCACTTCAAGTCTACCAAATTGGAAGCTTGTAATGTGGAAGGACTGTAATTTTATTATTATTATTATTATTATTACACATTTCTGCCACCAAGATAGTGATTAACTTGAATGATACACTATTAATCATTTTTCCTTGTTTCCTTCTTTCTCTCTTTACAAAATCTCTTCATTCTTGTGTGTGTTGCAGTTTCCTTTGATATGTCCCTATTTTGCCTGTTTTCTTCTTTTCTTTTACTTCAAATTTCGTGTTAATAGTTTGTTTCTGAGTTTGTCTCTTTCATTTCAATACTGACCCCTGCGTGTTTTAGGTCTTCTTCTATTTCTTGAAATCAATAGGTGTTCTTTAAAAAAAAAAACTATATATTACATCAAAAAGCCTCCTTGTGAGTCTCTTGTTGTTCGTTCAGTGTATATGTCCATAGATTGTTGTTAGTCAGCATTTTCAGATCATCTCTGTATGTTCATATAATACTTTGGTTGGTCTCTTTATCCATATGCCATCTCTACGTACTGCTCCAAAAAAATTTCTGGGCATTTTACATTCTATTTTTTCTGTTTCTGTTATGCCTAATGCTCTGATTGTGGTTGTTTCTGATGCATAGAGCACTTCTTGTAGTGCAACTGTACTATAGTGCCTGAATGTAGCCTGTCTCAAAATTTTTCTTTTATTATAGTGCGTCCATGTCAGTTTGTATGCTTTCTGAAGTTTTTTGTTCTTTGCCTTTTCGATGCCTTATTTGTTCCTCATGTTTGTATATATTCCCCAGGATATCTGAATTTTTCCACTCTATTGACCTTTCCATATTTTGTGTACATGGCTTCGTTGTTGTTCTTTCTTTCCATGTATTGCATTACTCATACGATATCTGTAGACCTGTTTTTGCAGAGACTTAATGTGCGTGTTCCAGCTCTTCTTGTGTATTGTTGTTTAGTACTGCAAGGTCATCTGCAAACGCCAGGCATTTGATGATCGTCTTGTTTGCACACGTTCTTCCTAACTGAATTACCGAGCGAGGTGGCGCAGTGGTTAGACACTGGACTCGCATTCGGAAGGACGACGGTTCAGTCCCGCGTCCGGCCATCCTGATTTAGATTTTCCGTGATTTCCCTAAATCACTCTAGGCAAATGCCGGGATGGTTCCTCTGAAAGGGCACGGCCGACTTCCTTCCCTATCCTTCCCTAATCCGATGAGACCGATGACCACGCTGCCTGGTCTCCTTCCCCAAACCAACCAACCAACCAACCTAACTGAATTCCTATTACTTTCTCTTCCCATTGTTTCATAATTTTGCCCAAGACAATGTTGAATAAAAGTGGTGAGACGACCTCCTTGTGTGAGCCCTGTATGTATCTCGACTGGGCCTGAGATTTCTCCCATAAATTTTATTTTGAATGTAGTGTCTGTTGTATGAGTCTCCTAGTTTCTCTGTGTATTCCGTATCCTTCTAATGTGTTAAAGAGAATCTGCATGTCTGCGGAGCCGTAGGCCTCCTTAAAGGCCACGAATGTAACTACAGTGTCGTTCGTTTGGCAGACCTTCAGGAACGTTTCCTGGTTCCAAATTTGTTCAATACAGGACTTTCCTTTTCTGAAGCCTGCTTGGTATTCACCTATCTTTGTATCAGCTTGTGGTTATAGCTGTTGATTAATGCGTTGGGGAGAATTTTGTACGTGACCGGTAATAATGAGACACCTCCGTAATTATGAAGGTCTCTGTTGTCGCCCTTCTTGTTGAGAGGGTGGCTCAATGCACACTTCCATACCTGTGGAATTTTTCTGTATTCCATATTTCTGTAGGAATTTCATGGATTTTATTTACGGTGGTTTGGTCTTTGAGTTACAAGAACCCGAAAATAATGCCGTCGTCTCGTGGGGCTCTGCTGCTTTTCTAGTTGTTTTATAATCTCTTCTACCTCTGTTACCGAAGGTGGCTTTGAATTTGGGGCTTGGTACTGTTTTCGTGAAGAGTAATTTTCATTTAGGCTTCTCGCAATTGAGTAGCTTATCAAAATAATTTTTAAGAATTTTGCAGATTTCTGTAGTATTTGTTTCCAGAGATCCGTCTGTTGTTTTGAAGCAAATATTTGGAGGCTGATAACTCTTTATATTTTCCCTGAGAATGTTGTAGAATCCTTTTGACTCTTCTAATATATTTTGAGGGTTGTTTCTGGAGAATGTGGAAATTATAATTTATTATTTGATTATTTTATACCTCTTTTCACTGTAGGCAATGCTCAAGCTTGTAATTATTAGCGTATTTTGTGTCTATACAATATTAAAATTTATATTTATTAGCATCTATAAGTACTGTTCCCGTGTATAATTATGACTCGTTACATATCTATGCAGTTCTCTTGCCTACTGATCAACGGAACACGAACAAATAAATAAAAATAAAAGCGATTATTCCCGAATGTGAGAAATACTTGTGGGAGTCGTTGAGAGAAAGTTAATTTACTTTCAATGCGTCATTCATATCATGAAATATGATACTAAGATTAACACCCGGGACTCGACAAATTCAGGAATTTCATAGACGCCAGAATCCACTAGAACTGAAGATGTGTTATTCATTTTCTTATTTTTTGCATCATCACTGTGCTTCATGTCTATTTTTAGTAGTTTGTTCAGGAACAACATATATCCCATCACACCTTTTCTTCAGATGTCAGTCTCCTTACTTGTGCTTTTAAGTTGCCGTTGCACAAATATTCGCCTACAGTTTTCATATACAATTTTCACAAATTTTTGGCTTATTCTTCTCAGTTCTCCTATGTCGAAACTTTACGGCATCTTATTCTTCACAGAAATATGATCTGAGACTGTTTATCTAATACGTGACACTCAGGGTAACACATATATTTATTTATTTAGTGCCCATATTATCACATTCATGGTATTGGACTTGTCAAAGTACAAAACAGCATAAAATATATATTTACGACATGTACAAAATCTTATCATTCTTATCAACACATCTTTATAACAAAACATTATTCCGCTTAATTATATTATAAAATTATATACAGGGTGATTATAATTAAAGTTAAACTTTCGAACCGCTGTAGAAATAACACCACTGGTCAGAATGACGTCACATTACAACAGAATATTATCGGAGAAGGGGGAAAACGCATGGAAAAAGAAAATAAATAGTTACAAAATGGAGCAATAGATGACACTGTAAGCTTCATAATTTAATAGTGGTCGACTACAAATGACAAATGAATCATACAATAATGCCAACGGTGTATGTTTAACGTTAAACAAACTGTACTACTCAGTGTGCATGGGTGTACTGGTGTGATACTGTTAGTTACGTAAGCCCATCCACCACGGCAAGGTCATATCACATCAGATGGGAAAAGTCGGTTTATACGAGGGTTGGAACTTAAATAGTGGCAACTATTTATTCACAACCAGTACAAAAGAATTACATGTTTGCACCTGTTACTGTCCTTCAAAGTAGTTCAAGTGGCTCTGAGCACTATGGGACTTAACTTCTTAGGTCATTAGTCCCCTAGAACTTAGAACTACTTAAACCTAACTAACCTAAGGACATCACACACACCCATGCCGGAGGCAGGATTCGAACCTGCGTCCGTAGTGGTAGCCCCTAGAACCGCTTCGCCACTTTGGCCGGCTTTGTGTAGAACCCGTTGCCAGGCGTAGTATATCATTAGCAGAGCAATGTTGATGGTGCGAATGGAGCAAAGTCCGGAGAGTACGGTGGATGGTACAGTACTTCGCAGTCCCATCAACCGAACAGAGCAGCCACAGCTTGCGCTGTATGCGCCCGCACAATGTCGTGCAAAATGAAGGGTGGGTTGCGCAGGAAGTATCGCTGCATCTTTCGCAAAGCTGATCGCAGGTGATGCTCCATAAACGACCAGTAATACTGTGCACTGACGGTCTAATGTGGAGGAACGTAATGCGTTAGGTTAACACAATCACAGTCGACTTTCGCGGCGACCCATAACGACGCCATTCGTTGGATTTGCGTTTCAGTTTTGGCTTCGTGACATTCGCTTCAGAATTGTTCCAGAGATTCGACAGGCAGTAGACCGCTCCATTCGCACCATCAACAGAACAGGCTCTGATAACGGTATACTACGACTTCCACATCGTTAGCAACGGGTTCTACACAACGCTGGTGACTACTACTTTAAAGGACAGTAACCGGTGCAGACATGTAACTCTTTTGTATCGGTTGTGAATAAACAGTTGCCACTATTTAAGTTCCAACCCTCGTAATTCTCCTGAGGCCAAAAACTGCATAAAAGCATCAATCACATTGGTTTTTAAGTCCTGATGCCAAAAACTGTATAAAAAGCATCAACCAATATCAAATCGGATTATTAATTTCCGTGTGACTGGCGCAAAACATGTTCAATATGCTGTCCACCGTTTTCAGCAAGTTTAAATCGAGAAACAGCATGTTCCACAACTGATCAAAGTGTTTCCATCTTTAAGGTAGCTCAACGGCCAGAAGTCACACCGATTAAGATCAGGTGATTGGGACGGCCAGGCTGTAGGGAAATGCCGACTGATAATTCTAGCATTTCCGAAATGGTGCCTTAGCAGCTGCTTAACTGGATTTACAATGTGCAGAGGTGGGCCATCTTGCATAAAAATGATCCCATTCACACATCCACGCTGTTGGAGAGCTAGAATGACGTGGTTGTGCAAAAGACACTCATAGCGCTTGCCAGTGACGGTACAGGTAACAGAACCGGATGCACCTGTGTCTTCGAAAAATATGGCCCTATGATAAATGATGCCATAAACCTGCACCACACAGTGACCTTTTCACGATGAAGTGGTACTAATTGATTTGCAAGTGAATTTTCAGTTGCCCATATTCGACAATTCTGTGTATTGACATATCTTGTCAGATGGAAGTGGGCTTTGTCTGTCCACATCATTGTCCACTTCCATGCGAGCAAGAAGTTTTAAAGCAAAGGTATCTCTTGGAGGCAGGTCAACAGGAAGCAGCTCGCGCACATGGGTAATTTTGAATGGATAGCAAAGAAGGATGTTTCGAAGCATGTTATGCACTGTGCTGAAGGGTATGTTCAATGTTCGGGCAATTATCTATGCACAATACGTTTGCACACCACCACTCATCTCCTCCTGCATTGCTGTGGCCACTGCTTCCACTGACATCGAATCAATTCATATTCTCCGTCTACCAGATTGCACTCCAAAAGAACCCGTCTTTTCAAATTTCCAAATCATTTTCTCCAGACCCACAGCAGTCATTGGACCAACGCCTTTTTTCAAACCCTTCAGTGTCCGGAAATTCTACAGAGCGACGTGTGCACAGTCATCATTCTTTTAATACAGCTTTACAAGCAGAGCATGATCCTGCATTGAGACAGTCATGTCGAACGTGACAGACGCAAAAGGAGGAAAAGCCGTGTATGCAGCATGTTTATACCAAATTCAATGGGTTGTGCACATGATAGGTGTTTTCATTTAAGTATTCTGACACATACAGTACCATCTATTGATCAATTTTCACACTATTTTTTTTCTTCTGCCTTACATTTTCCCTTCTCCGATAATATTCTGACCAGTGGTGTTATTTCTACAGTGTTTTGAATGTTTAACTTTAATTATAATCACACTGTACATAGATTCAGATAAAATAAAAGCTAGCGAAACACTTTGGTCGATTTTACTAAACTATTAAATACCAGAACTTTAGTTAAATAGGCATAGTAACATATGGCACAGAAGTTAGGTGCATAGTTAGATACATACATTGGTGAAACAAGTCTAGTTTTATCTAGGAATACTTTGATAATTGTGATTTTTTTTTAGAGAGATCATGAGGCAGACCTACAGATTTGAACAAAATTCCAGGTATTCATTAATGTTGTAGACCTTTTTAGTTCCTTTTTAGGTGCCTTAATGTTTGGTATTTTTCTGATGTTATCAGGCAATATGTTGTAGAGAATTTTTGGTTTGTAAACAACAGTGTTCTGATATATTGATTTTTGTGCACATCCCTATGATAGTCATCCCTGTTCCTTGTTTGATAATTGTGGATCTCACTATTCAGAGCTTAAACTTTATGGTTTTTAATGAAGCAGATACTTTCAAATACAAAAATAGATGGCAAGGTCATGATTTTTAACTCCTTAAAAATACCTCTACATGATGCTCTGTAAACAACATCACTTAATAATATTAAAGCTTTCATTTGTAATTTAAAATACTGCTTTGCAAAAGAGGTATTCCCGCAGAATACTATACCATACCTCAGTAGGCCATACATGTATGCATAATATGCACTTAACACTGTTTTGGTATTGCAGCAATCTTTAAGCATTATTAATATGTAACAGTACTTGCTTAATTCTTTATTAAGCATTTGTACATGTTTCTCCCATCTTAGATGTTCATCCACCAGTAGTACTAAAATGTTAATGTGATTCTTTTGCTGAATTTGGCTATTCGATAATATGAATTTTACATTGGTTCTATTTTTGTCCCTTATATATTTGAAGCTTATCCATAGTTTCCTTGTCACTGACAACTAGACAGTTATCTTTAAACCATTTTTCAGCCATTTCTGCTGTTTTGTCGATTTTTTGCTGCATTTCATAATCATTCTTCCCTTTTATAAAGAAGCTGGTATCATCAGCAAATAATATAGTATTAGCTGTTGAACATTGTTACGGTATGTCATTAATGGAAACCAAAAATAACAATGGTCACAATACCAAGCCCTGGGATACCCCATAATTAAGTCTTTTATATTCAGAATGGTGCAAATTCCCATCCTGAGAAATTTGCACTCTTTGTTTCCTGTCAGCTAAACATGACTTCAACCACTTATAGAAAACACCGTAATTATATAATTTTAACAGTAGCAGATTATGTTTCCTGGCAGTTAAATATGACTTCAACCACTTGTAGAAAACACCGTAATTATATAGTTTTAACAGTAGCAGATTATGTTTTATAAGATCAAACGCTTTGGTGAGGTCCAATTTTTATTTTTGTTTGGGAAGTCCAGCAATCTGTCATACATTGCTCTTTCAATTATTTTCGAAAGTGCAGATAATAATCAGAGTCGTCTGAAATGTTTAATGTCAAACTTGTCACCACTTTTATAAATTGGTATTACTGTTGACTACTTAAGTTTACTTGGAAACACACCAATTTCAAAGGAGTCATTGATTATGTCCAGTCCGCAGCTCGTAGTAGTGCAGTAGCGTTCTCGCTTCCCACGCCCAGGTTCCCTGGTTCGATTCACGGCGGGGTCAGGGATTTTCTCTGCCTTGTGATGACTGGGTGTTGTGTGCTGTCCTTAGGTTAGTTAGGTTTAAGTAGTTCTAAGGTCTAGGGGACTAATGACCATAGATGTTAAGTCCAATAGTGCTCAGAGCCATTTGAACCATTTGATTATGTCCACAAGTTGAGAGACAACATCATCAGTACTATATTTAGTAATTTTGTCAGAGATACCATCAAATCCGCAGGTCATTTTACACTTAATTTACTGATAGCCCTTTATATTTCTTCACGTGTTACAGGATAGAGGTACATTGTCCTTTCATTTCTTGTAGTTATTATCTTTGTCTTTGGATTATATTTACCTGTGATCAGGTTTTGGGCCACATTAATATAATGACCATTAAATATATTATCTATTAAAAGTGGATCATCAACAATTTCATTTCTCTGTTTTATGATGATTTTATTACTTGCATTTTCATGCTTGCCTGTATGACTAATAATAACTTTCCCCATTGGTTTCATTTTGTTGTTTCCCTTTCTGATATATGAATCATTGTGCATCTCTTTTTGCAGCAACTGTAGCTTCCCTGTACGTTTTCCTATAACACTTGACATATGGTTTCAAGGTAGTGTTTTGCTTTGGACATTTATATTGCAGTGTAAGACTTTCTGATGACACTTTGGTTTCACTTGTTATCCATGTATTTGATTTTTTGTTTATTTTTTTTCTCTTCAGAGGGAATGAAATATCATAGCAGTATTTATAATTAGAGAAGAACTTGTTGAATTATATATTTACGAAACTATTGATTTCGATGTTCCAGTTTACATTTTTAATATGAGATTAAAGACCCTTTTGCTGTCAACATTAATTAATCTTCTCTCAACATATATGTTGGAGTCATTTTTCTCATGAGATTTATTTAAAATCAAGTTAATTGCTTGTTGATCAGAGAAACCTGTATCCAGTACCTCAGATTTAAGGCCACATTTTTATTTATCAATGTGTATTTGGTCAATAGTACTTTCACTTTTACTGCTGTATCTGGTGGTATCTTCTACACATATGTCCATATTGTATGTTTTTAGTAGATTAACCTGTTTCTGGAATTTTTTTACAGTTTTCTTTAAAAATTAACAATGAAATCCCCAAGCACAGTTATGTATTTCCACTGACTATTTAGACAGTTAAAAAGATTTCCAAAATTTCAGAGAACAATTCAAAATTGCAGGTGGGGACGAATATATACATGCAACTATAGTTTTACTTTCTGTTAGTTCACATAAACAATATTCAAAATCATTTTAAATTTAGAAGGCATTTTTAAACCTAATTTCCTTTTTGAATTAATACATGCATATATGCATTGTTCCACTCCCTCTCGAATATTTACTCAAACTATCTTTAGAAGCTGCATTACACATGATTGTTTTCTCCTTTGGAGTCAACAGGCATTATTGCACATAAATCGCTTTACAGCATTACCTCAACTCACTATACAAACAAATATGGGCCCTAGCTGCCTGTCGTTTGCTAAAAACTGCAAGGATCTCCAACGAAGGCGGGTAGCAATACACAAATGCCCTTGTGTAGCTATGCTGCTCGACATTTATGTGCATGCGCATACAGATAACTCTGTGCTGTCTTTCAATGAAACTGAAACTGAGCCAGTTGGACTCACTTCACCTGTTTTCGGGAAACCTTCTTTTTTCCATGCAGCCCAGGATCTACGATATTTCCGAGCTGGGGCAAAAACTTGATAGTGGCTCCCCCCCCCCTCCCCCTCGAGCGCTTGGGAGGGAACGTCAAAAATTTTAAACTATCGATTTTTCAAAATATGTTCGTTTTGTAGCGAACATCTTTCTGAAGAATTTGATATACAAAACATATATGTTCGAGGAAATGTGAGTCATGTTATTTGGTCTTAAGTTTGCTTAAGTGCAGTGTAACGCCTCTTCACACAGCATTATTCTATCTCATGTCGCTGTATTTCATTCACGACAATGGAAATGAAAATGTCCTCTGGTGCTTCTCCTGCTCCCAGTCGGCTGGTTTGACATTAAAAAAACTTATAATTAATACTGGGTGGGATTATTTGTGACGGAGAGAATAACAATTCTTCAAAAAATTTACATTCTTTATTATCTATTAGCTAACAACTTTCTCTTTTGTATGACGTAAAATTAAATATAGGAAACATAAAACCAGTAGAGTCAAGAGACAAGCAAGACACAATTCTTCAATTGTTTTGCCCCAGCATTTTTTCTCTGTAATCTTGCTTCGTTTCTGCGAAAGAATCTATTATTTCATCAAAGTTCGTCAAACGTTTTGCTGCATGTAAAATTAAAATGTCGTCTAGTACTGAAAAAGCTGTTAATAATGAACAGTAGTCAAGAATGCCTGATTAACATTGGAGCAATTTAACACACGCCAAATAAGCGAGGCTGTTTTGGGACAAATGGTCACTTTTATCTATCTCATTCTATTGGGCCTACTACAAGCAAAAAATTTTATGTTAGAAAATAGTTTCACATTTCATTCATGTGCTCCAGTCTCTCAAGCCCAAAAATAGTAGTAGTACCATATTTTTATATAAATTTGGAATCGTCATATTCTTTCATATAATTTGTGTGATGTCCCCGTTTCTTCTCCTTCCTCGTTCTAACAAACAATCTTGTCATCACTAATTCTGCAACTATTCCTGCCATTGTCAGAACTTATTCTCCAGTTACCTTCTTTTAACCCTGCCAGAATCACCGGTTTAGTTATCCCGTGTTTATTCTCTAGTTAGGCGTTATTAAGTGTTTGTACAAAGCGTTTTCCGCGCTATTCCGAGAATAGAACTTATGCAGCTGGTAACTCGGCACTGTACAACTTGTCATTAGTAGTCTAGCGATCTGGCAAAAATTTTCTGTCAAGATAATACGAGAGCTATCCACTAAATACATTACGTTTTGGAATAAAAAATAAATAAAGTATTGATTTTTTTAATTATATACAGATGAAAGCCACACTTCAATACTACTTTTCTAAATAGTTGCCATTTAAATTAAGGCACTTATCGTAGCGATGGACGAGCTTGGAAATTCCTTCGTCGTAAAATTCGGCCGCCCGCGCCTTCAACAACGTGGTTACCTCTTCTTGAAACTGTGCGTCGTCATCAAAACGCTGCATAGCCAAGCACTTCTTCGTTGCTGGGAATAAGTGGAAGTCGCTCGGTGCCAGGTCGGGACTGTATGGCGGATGAGGAAACAACTCCCACTTAAAAGATTCGAGAACTTCACGAGTGGCATTTGCCGTGTGGGCCCGGGCGTTGTCGTCAATGAGCAAGATCTTTGAGCCCTACTTTCCCCTGTGCTTGTTTTGTATTGCTCTTCTGAGGAGCAGAGTTTGGCAATACCTTTGAGAGTTTATTGTAGTGCCTCTTTCCAGGAAATCCACAAAAATCGTATTTCTACCGGGTTACTGATTAACCACGTGGTTGAAGGAGCAAGCGGCCGAATTTTACGACGAAGAAATTTCCAAGCTCGTCCATCGCTACGATAAGTGCCTTAATTTAAATGGCAGCTATGTAGAAAAGTAGTATTTAAGTGTGGCTTTCATCTGTATATAATAAAAAAATTACAATACTTTATTTATTTTTAATTCCAAAACGTAATATACTTTGTGGATAGCCCCCGTATGTAATCGCTCTTGTTATTCCTGCTAGTCGTTTATATCCACTTGGCAGTCTAAATCTGTTTATTTCGCTAATAATTATAACAATGCTTATCATTCGCATACCCAATGAACTACATGAACAAATAGCGATTCATATTCACCCGTTTGGGTTTACTTGGCTCAGCTCATAAAGGCTTATCCACTTACGTGTGTGGGAAAGCTTCTTATTTCTAGATGCGACGGGGATTCCCCTGGCAGAGATGTCATATACACTATGCATGCATTCAAAAATCAACATATAATTCGTTCAGAAATCAACTTACAATGTGTTCAAAAATGTCCAAAAACCAACAGGGATGCGTTTCAAAATCATATGAATAATCGATAGACCAACATGCGCTGGATGCCAGGCGCATTGTCAAACAAGGTTTTTTTCTTCAAGAATATGAATTTGACGCCCTCTGAAATTTCCGCCTGGGGCAGATACCCTGCTTTGCTCCCTCTAGAGCTGGGCCTGGTCCAATGTCAAGAGAACTCCAACACCAAAAGTTAGGGGTCTATTAATTGTCTCCAGTCCAAACATATGGTGAATAATGGTACCCTGTAGGGAACTGGCAACAAGGTATAGGAAGCAACACCTGTGTGTGTGCCGAGAGGCCTCATTCAGCATGTTGAAGAGGCTATTCCAGCAGCCATCGAGGAAACAGAGTGCAACAGACTACAGAGTGTGGCGCACAGTGTAACAAACAATGCGTGTCATCTGGGCTCTTAGGTCATACTTGGATCATTCTAGTGACTAGCAGAGATGATTGAGAAAATCAGCTTTGCTCACAGAGTTTCAATGAAGCTCACAATCTGCAGCACTGTCTCCAGAACAGTGGCTCTCATGGTTCTTAGTCGAGTGGAAGGCTTGAACCAGAGAGTCTGAGGGTTCTGTGAGAAGCTAGACTGGAACTTCCTAGACTTGCGCCATAGTGTTGAGAGTTTTAGGGTCCCCGTATATAGCTCAGATGTGCACTACACGTCAGACGCAGATATCCAAATAGCTGACTGTGTGTAGGGTGCACATAAGGCTTTTTTAGATTAGGTGACTTCCATCCAATTCAAATAATGATAGCTGTGGGAAACCCAGAAGTATCAATGTAAGATTCAAACAAATGCCTCCCACATATGAGAGTATCAAAATCTTTGTTGTTAACTGGCAAAAGCATTCACAACAAAGTGCCAGAGGTCAAATCACTCCTATTGGGCACAAAAAGCTGGTTGCAGTAGACAAGAGACTTAAATCCACCAAAATAGAAGCTGAAACTGCATGTGAGACCGTCAGGGCAAGACTCAGTATCAAGGATAGGCAAAAAATTATAATAGGGTCCGTCTACTCACCAGCAGATTCTCCTAATGATGTAACTGAAGTCTTTAGAGAAAACCTCACTTTGCTTGTACATAAGTTTCCTGTAATCATTGGAATAGACTTTAATCGTCCAACAATCGACTGGGATAATTATCGTTTTGTTAGTATCCTGTGAAATGTTGCTAAATGGTTCAAATGGTTCGAAGCGCTATGAGACTTAACATGTGAGGTCATGAGTCCCCTAGACTTAGAACTACTTAAATCTAACTAACCTGAGGACGTCAAACACATTCATGCCCAAGGCAGGATTCGAACCTGCAACCGTAGCAGGAGCGCAGTTTCTGGACTGAAGCGCCTAGAACCACTCGGCCACAGTTGCCGGCTGTTTGTAAATGCCTTCTCTGACAACTACCTGTAACAGAATTCAGAATGCCAAACATTATGGAAATGTACTAGATCTAATGGCAACAAAGAGCCCTGACTTTGAGGAAGTCCACATGGAAAGTGGAAAGTCACAATGGGACAGTTACAGTAACAGTGAGTACTAAAACACAAACAGGAACTGAAACAAGTAAAAAGATTTATAAGTTCAGCAAACTAGACAGAGAAACAATAATGTCATATCTCAATGAGGAACATGAAACTATTAGCTCAGGACAGTAACATGTAGAGGATCTATGGATCAAGTTTAAAAGAACAGTTAAACATGTGCACATGTGCTTGATAGATATGCACCCAGTAGGACAGTTTGTAGTGGGAATGATCCTCAATGGTACACAGTCACTGTAAAGAAACATCTAAGGAAATAGAGACTACTGCATAATAGGTATAAAGCAAAGCATAGGGTTATAGATAGACAGATGCTGAGTGATACACATTTGGCAGTCAAGAGAGCAATGTATGAAGTCTTCAGAGACTACTGTAGCAGAATATTCTTGAATTACCTTTCATAAAACCCAAAGAAATTCTGCTCATATGTAAAGGCTGTTAATTTCACCAAAGTTAGTGTTCAGTCACTCATGGACGAGACTGGAACTGAAGTTGAGATTAGCAAAACAAAAGCAGAAATTCTTAACTCTGTTTTCAAATGTTCCTTTACAAACGAAAACTCAAGACTGTTGCCCCAAATTAATTCTTATACCACTGAAAGGATGAGTGAAATAGGTATTAGTGTCATTGGGGCTGACTAACAGCTGAAATCTTTAATACTGAATACAGTCCCAGGGCGCAACTGAATTCCTATCATATTCTATACCCAATTCGCAGCGTGGTTAGTCCCTCGGTTAACTATAATGTATTGTGGGTAAATCAAACAAAATACTGTGCACAGTAGCTAGACCAAGGTATAGGTCACATTTGTCTGCAAAAGTGTACCAGAAGTGATCCACAGAACTGCCTTCCAGTGTCTTTGACATCCATTTGTTATAGAATCTTAGAACATATTCTGGGCTCAAACGTAACGAGGTATGTAGAACAGAATGACCACCTCTGTGTGGACCAGCATGGATTTCAAAAACGGAGATAACGTGAAACTCAACTCACACTTTTCTCACACAACATCCTGGAAGTCATGGATTAAGGCAGGCAGGTGGACGCAGTGTTCATCGGTTTCCGAAAAATGTCACTGGATTGAGGATTTCTTCGCAGGAGGACACAGCATGTTGTATTAGATGGTGAACCATGTAGAAGTGACTTCTTGTATACTGGGAAGTGTGTTGGGTGCCTTGTTGTTCGTATTATACACTGCCAGGAAAAATAGAACACTTGGGAAGGCAGTGTCAACTTTGATCCAATGACAGTATGTGCCTCCTGGCGGTAGTAGATGTATTGATAATGGGTTCAACACCGTCTGCCAACAGATAGCGTAGTGGCATAGTTACCAGAGCAACATTGTGTCTATCCTTTAATAGGGAATACTCACAGCCAGAAGGATCAGTGTGGTGCAAATGTATGAAGCATGCAGGCAACCATGCCACAGAGATGCACTTGTGCTTCCTACAGCCAACTGAGCGAGTTTGAAAGGGGTCAAACTGTGACCCTCGAAGTGATGGGATGGTTCTTTTGGAGATCTGTCACACGAGTTGGGCATGCTGCATCATTTGTGCAACAATGCTGGTATCAGCAGTCGTGTTAACATTCTCACACCCATAGATGAGGTTCTCGACGTTCAAGCAACACAGATGTCCACCAGGATCATAATATTGTAAGAGCAGCAGTGGCAGATCATACAGCTACCACAGCACAGATAAGAAGGCTTGTGAGCACAGACATGTCATCATGAACTGTTGCAAATCGGTCATTAGCAGTGGGGCTACACGCATGCTCAACTCTAGCCTGTCTTCAAATGGTTCAAATCGCCCTGAGCACTATGGGACTTAACATCTGAGGTCATCAGTCCCCTAGAACTTAGAACTACTTAAACCTAACTAACCTCAGGACATCACACACATCCATGCCCAAGGCAGAATTCGAACCTGCGACCGTAGCAGTCATGTGGTTCCAGACTGCAGCTCTAGAACCGCTCAAGCCTGTCTTCCACTCACGCTACAGCATTAATATGCACAGCTCGACTGGTGCTGTTAGAGGACCATTTGGAAGACGGAATAGTGTGCTGTGGTCTTCAGTGATGAAAGAAGATTCTGTCTGCACGTAAGTGATGGTTGTTTGCACGTATGACGTAGAAATGGTGAGTGATGTCTGGTAGAGTGCATTCCTCCACCCCAGGTCTTATGGTCTACAACTGGCATTCACCTTTGAAGTTCCTGGAGGGAACACTAACCACCGCTCAGCTAATGCAGAATGTTGTTAGACCAGTTCTCTTGCTGTTTTTGCAACAGGAAGGTGTTGTGTTGTTCCAACATGACAATGCTTGCCCATATGCTGCCCGTGATACTCAATGTCTCTGCAAGATCTGCAGTAACTTTACTGGCCATCACACTCTCTGGACTTGTCTCCAGTCGAGCACATGTGGGATATGATAGGACGAAAAGTAACTCATGATACTCGTCAATGAACAAATCTTACATAACTATGTGAACAGGTCTAACAGGCGTGGCATAAAACATCCCAGGACAATATTCGCCATCTATACAATCGACTGGATGCCAGAATTAGAGCCTGCATTCCCGCCCATAGAGGCTACGCACATACCAATATGGGTGTTTCAGCATGTGTCAATACCTGGTACCTCAGAAGTGCCTGTACTACTGATCCATAAACGTACTCCATATGCACTGTTGCAACAACAAATCTTGAGTGAAATGGAAATCTGTAAAAGTTTGTACAGTTTTTTTCCAGTGTGTATATTAACGATTTTACAGACAATATTAATAGTAACTTCAGGCTTTTTGCAGATGATGCAGTTATCTTCAACAAAACACAGTCTGAACAAAGCTGTAAAAATATTTCATCGAGTTTTGAAAAGATTTAAAAGTGATGCAATGACTGACAGCGTGTTTTAAATGTTCAAAAATGTAAAATAGTACACTTCACAACAAAACATAGTATCCTACAAATATAATATTAGCAAGTCACAGTTAGAATATATAAAATCATACAAATACCTGGGTGCAACACTTAGTAGGGACACGAACTGGAATAATCATATAGGCTCAGTTGTGGGTTAAGCATGTAGCAGACTTCGGTTTATTGGTAGAATGCTAGTGAAATGCAGTCAGTCTACAAAGGAGATTGCTTGCAAATAATTAGAATATTACTCAAGTGTATGGGAACCATATCAAATAAGACTGGCTGGGGATGTTGAACATATGCAGAGAAGGGCAGCATGAATGGTCACAGGTTTGTTTGACCCATAGAGAGTGTCACTGAGATGTTGAAAGAACTGAACTGGCAGACTCTTGAAGATAGATGGGAACTGTCCTGAGAAAATCTACTAACAAAGTTTCAATAGTGGGCTTTAAAAGATGGCTCTAGGAATATACTACAATCCCCTATGTATTGCTCCTAAAGGTATCATGGGGATGAAATTAGATTAATTACAGCATGCACAAAGGCATTTCAACAATCATTTCTCCCATATTCTGTATGTGAAAGAAATGGGTAAGAGACCTAATAGCCAGTTCAGTGGGACATACCCTCTGCCATGTACTTACAGTGGTTCGCAGATTATAGATGTAAATGAAGCAGTAATTCACAAATATTTTGTTGGTCTTTTTCCAATATTGAAGTGTAGAATGTTATTAGTTGTAAAAATGTGATGTAGATTTTGTTTATGAATTACGATTAACAATATCAGATTACCCATACAGAATTACCAATGTATCTGCACATATTAATAAAATTGTATGAAGGGGAAAAACAGCCATACCCCATCTGGGGTCATAACTGGCCTTTTTATTAGAGATTATCAAAAATGAAAACAATTCACTTGTGCCACATCTGTTTATTGAAACTGTTGGTCATCTTTTACTGACCTCTTTTAAAAATTTTGTCACCTTTTTCAAGTGCTATCATGATTCCTCACCCTGTGCACAAAACCCAGGATATTATTCTACACTCCTGGAAATTGAAATAAGAACACCGTGAATTCATTGTCCCAGGAAGGGGAAACTTTATTGACACATTCCTGGGGTCAGATACATCACATGATCACACTGACAGAACCACAGGCACATAGACACAGGCAACAGAGCATGCACAATGTCGGCACTACTACAGTGTATACCCACCATTCGCGGCAATGCAGGCTGCTATTCTCCCATGGAGACGATCGTAGAGATGCTGGATGTAGTCCTGTTGAACGTCTTGCCATGCCATTTCCACCTGGCGCCTCAGTTGGACCAGCGTTCGTGCTGGAAGTGCAGACCGCGTGAGACGACGCTTCATCCAGTCCCAAACATGCTCAATGGGGAACAGATCCGGAGATCTTGCTGGCCAGGGTAGCTGACTTACACCTTCTAGAGCACGTTGGGTGGCACGGGATACATGCGGACGTGCATTGTCCTGTGGGAACAGCAAGTTCCCTTGCCGGTCTAGGAATGGTAGAACGATGGGTTCGATGACGGTTTGGATGTACCGTACACTATTCAGTGTCCCCTCGACGATCACCAGAGGTGTACGGCCAGTGTAGGAGATCGCTCCCCACACCATGATGTCGGGTGTTAGCCCTGTGTGCCTAGGTCGTATGCAGTCGTGATTGTGGCGCTCACCTGCACGGCGCCAAACACGCATACGACCATCATTGGCACCAAGGCAGAAGCGACTCTCATCGCTGAAGACGACACTTCTCCATTCGTCACTCCATTCACGCCTGTCGCGATACCACTGGAGGCGGGCTGCACGATGTTGGGGCGTGAGCGGAAGACGGCCTAACGGTGTGCGGGACCGTATCACAGCTTCATGGAGACGGTTGCGAATGGTCCTCGCCGATACCCCAGGAGCAACAGTGTCCCTAATTTGTTGGGAAGTGGCGGTGCGGTCCCCTACGGCACTGCGTAGGATCCTACGGTCTTGGTGTGCATCCGTGCGTCGCTGCGGTCCGGTCCCAGGTCGACGGGCACGTGCACCTTCCGCCGACTACTGGCGACAACATCAATGTACTGTGGAGAGCTCACGCCCCACGTGTTGAGCAATTCGGCGGTACGTCCACCCGGCCTCCCGCATGCCCACTATACGCCCTCGCTCAAAGTCCGTCAACTGCACATACAATTCACGTCCACGCTGTCGCGGCATGCTACCAGTGTTAAAGATTGCGATGGAGCTCCGTATGCCACGGCAAACTGGCTGACACTGACGGCGGCGGTGCACAAATGCTGCGCAGCTAGCGCCATTCGACGGCCAACACCGCGGTTCCTGGTGTGTCCGCTGTGCCGTGCATGTGATCATTGCTTGTACAGCCCTCTCGCAGTGTCCAGAGCAAGTATGGTGGGTCTGACACACCGGTGTCAATGTGTTCTTTTTTCCATTTCCAGGAGTGTATATACCAGTTTAGTCACGGAGCCGCATCATGTAAGTGTAAGAAGAGCAAAATGTGAAAAAGTTATTCATAGACTTGGCACTATGGTACATGTTTATCATGGCAATTAAGGTTCCGTTGCTCTGCCAGCTATGTTAGTTGAAGTAGGTACTTTCTTGTTTTCTCTGAGGATAAAGGAGCACAAAAATTTAAATTTCATAGTTGATAAGGCACTGTTTATTTATTCAAAACTTCAATACAGAAACCGAAAATAATTAACTCAAACAGTAAATTGTGAAATGCTCATTGTGAAATATGTCATACAAAGCCCACACACACATCCTCCAATTCTCCATCCGTTTCGGGCACTTCTGATCTTCATGGAAAGCAAAACACAGATCTCCCTATTGACAACGGTCTGTATTCTAGTGGAAGCTAAAATATGATTACAATATACCTATAGAAACATAGTGGGGGGAGGAGGCAAGTACCTATTTTAAACCTTTATTTTCCTAAGGTGCTGTTTGCACAGGATGAGCAGGTTCCGTGGGGCGATCACGTTAGGCAGAGTTGATGTCTTTTTACATTATGCATATTGCTTATTATCTGAATAAATACAATCAACTAAAATTATCACAGTTTGGTTTCCGAAGTGGCAAAAATACAGAATTCACAAAAGTTGTACTTGATGCTCTTGATAAAGATGAGTGTGTCACAGGCATATTTTTAGATCTTTCTAAGGCATTTGATACAGTTGAGCACAAGATTCTATTAAATAAATTAGAAACTAGTTTACATCATACCTAACACATAGGGTACAAAGAGTGGAGACAACACATACTTCAAATAGATCTAAAAAATTAGTAAAACAGTTATCAGAACCAAAATACATTAATATAGGGGTTCAACAAGGTAGCATATTAGGACCAATACTGTTCCTGATATACATCAATGACTTTTCCAGTAGTGTTACTAATGGTGAAAAAATCCTCTTCGCTGATGACAGCAATATTATAGTCACTGAGAAAACAAGAGAAATCCTTGCCGAGAAAGCAAATGAAACTCTCAAAGAAGTTTATGGTTGGTCAATAAGTAATAAAGTGACATTAAACATAAAGAAAACTAATGCCATGAATTTCAGTTCGAAGAGGGAAAATGACAATGTTAAATTAAATGTAGATGGCACCTCTATAGACTGTGTAACAAATGCAACATTTCTAGGAATGAATATTGATTCTCAGTTGAAGTGGTGTGAATACACAAAGGTACTTACAAACAGAATGTCATCACCATGTTATGCCCTTAGAATCCTATCATCAGTGTGTAACATGCAGTGTCTTTTAGTTACATATTTTCATATGTACAGTCAGCTATGGCATTCTTTTTTGGGGAACAAATGCAAAAAATGAAGACAATTTTCAAACTCCAGAAAAGAGCCATAAGAATAATAACCAAAAGTACTAGTCGAGCTCATTGTAAAGATCAGTTCAGAACATTGGGAATTTTAACTGCGCCTTGTGAATACATTTACCAGTCAGTAGTATACATCAAAAATAACATTGGTAATTACTGCACAATCAGTTCTGTCCATAACCATGCAACAAGAGATAGACTCAACTTACATTTACCAAGAGAAAATAAACATAAAACTCAAAGCAGCATTTTTAACAAGGAATTAAACTGTACAATAAATTACCAAAAGAGATTAAAGAAATTGCAAAAATACACTTATCTAAAAAGGCAGCTAAAAAGTACCTGTTATGCAATACATTCATACACGAAGGATTACTTAGCTAAAACAGAGTAGGGGTTTGATAAAAAAATTATAATAATAATAATACTAATGATCATAAAATATCCAACATTCCACATAACACCTTCACTTTATTCTTTTCCTTCTTTTTTCCTTTCTAGAAATGCATAACCCCAATCTATGCAAAGCATGAAACAATGTGTGTATAGTGTGTGCAGTGACTGATAGTGAGATACAAGTGAACAATGTGGCATTACATTATTTAATAAGTTATTTGTAAAAAAAAAGTATTGTATCCCAGGAGTAAATCCAATGATTGTCTCTAACTAGAAGTCTGTAAATATATGTGTATTCAAATTAGCTTATTTTAAATTGTCTAAATTTGTAAATACTTTGACATGTCCTATATCCTTGTAAAAAGAGATCTACAGACGATTAAAGCTACTAATATTATTATACTACTACTACTAATTTCACTCACTCTCTGCTATCACACTTATAAATTGCTGTCACAATGTATACACCAGACAGTGTAACTATTTGTTTGCTGTATCTCCTAAAACCATGAGTAAAAAGCAAAAACAACACTTAATGAAGACAATATGCTGTATGTCTACATATTTATTATAAGTGAAGAATAAATTTGAGTTTGTTACAGTACTGAGCTTTATTTTCTAGGACATACTTAAAGGTTCACAACTCAAGCCATTTATATGCACTAAAAGCACTTAATTCAGTAAAATAAATAAATGTCATGGTTTTCAGCATTGAGGCACTCATTGATCTATTCAGATATGTCTTACATTGGTTGAATGATCAGGCTGAAAAGAAATACTACTAATTATATCTTATGTGTTGTACACTGATAGTTGTAATAGGTTATGTGTCTACTATTCACTGTGAATATAAGGCAAAATAGTTTGTCATTTAGCCTATGAGTACATAGAGGAAGAATTCTAAGCTGATTCTTTCTTTCTGTGGCATATTATAGAAATGTTAGAAATGTGTTTATTTTCTTGTGAATCTCCTGAGTAATGCTTTGTATGATAAGCATTGAGACGTTTTCAGGGTGGTAAGTATGGCAATATAAATTAGGAGACATATCTAGAAGTTCCTTTCTCGGAATGGGGAAAAGGTGCATATAAGTAAAACTTGTAGTGTAGAGTCATCTCCAGTGGGGTTTAGTTAAAAACAAAATTAGAGTAACGTCTGAATCCACCAGATTCAGAATTTTGAAACACATACATGATAACAGTTTATCATCTACACTTGTGTTCAGAAAAAAAACAGAACACCTTGAACGACTAAAGGTAGGATGTTCATACTTAGAAGATGTGTATATTAGTATGTTTTCCAGAAATGATTAGCATTTGAACCACGTCAGCCCGTGGGTTCAATGTCAACATCAATATTGCTGCGCCACACCACCTACTGGTAAAATGTGCCTGCGAGTCTCGTTGTCAGTATAAACTGAAGGTAGTGCATCATTATGACTTGAGCAGACACGCAGGAAGCCTTGCAGATGTGTGCAGAAATCACACCGTCAGATCAGTGAGTTAGAAAGAGGGCACATTATTGGCATGAGAGAGCGTGATGCATCTATTGGGGAAACTGCTACTCATGTGGGATGAAGTGTTTCGGCAGAGCAATAGATGTGTGCAGAAGGGTTCAAAGGAGGCCGTAAAAGACGATGAAACGAGTCAGATTGCACCACCCAAATCACCCCCATCCAAGAAGATCGACACCTCACCCAAAAGGCATTCTATGACAGACCTGTGTCATCCTCGGTTCTGGCACAACAGTGTAACACATCATACACAATCAGGAGTGACAGTCCATCACCGTTTATTATGGCTTGTGTTATGTGCGTATCGTCCACTCTTCTGTCTACTTTTGACTAATGCACAGAAACATGCTAGACTGAAATGGTGAATGGAACGGCGTCAACAGGGACAGATAGTGTTTTAGAATGAATCCAGGTTCTGTATGTTAGAAAAAGGTGGTGACATTTTGGTTCGCTGCAGACAGGGGGAATGGCATCACAGTGACTTCATTCACCCTACATATGCAGTGCCAACTCAAGACCTTATAGTGTGGGGTGCTATTGGGTACAACCAGGAATCACAGCTGGCGCATGTCTAGGGCACTGTGACCAGTGCAATCTGTGTGAATGACATCTTGTGCCTCATAGCCATACCCTTTCTGCACAGCATTCCAGACGCCATTTTTCAGCAAGACAATGCATGACCACATGTTCCTACACAGACACATGCCATCTTGGTGTCACGGGATGTCAGCCTTTTGCTCTGGCCTGCCAGATCACCAGACTTGTCGTCAATCGAAAGTGTGTGGGATATAATGAAGTGACAGGTGCAGCATTGTGACCCATTGCCAACCACCACAGATGAAGTTTTGAACCAGGTGAATGCAACATGGATGGCTATACCATAGGACACATTTTGGATGTTACACACACGACACATGCTACTCATTTCTGCAGAACATACTAATGTACATGTCCTGTGAATATAAACATCCTATCTCTAGTACAAGGTGCTCTGTCATTTCTGAATTTGAGAGTACTACACTGAAGAGCCAAAGAAACTGGTGCACCTGCCTAATATGGTGTAGAGCCCATACGAGCACACAGAATTACCGCAACATGACGTAGCATGGACTCGATTAATGCCTGAAGTAGTGCTGGAGGGAACTGACACTACAAATCCTGCACGGCTGTCCATAAATCTGTAACAGTATGCTCAATAATGTTCATATCTGGGGAATTTGGTGGCCAGTGGAAATGTTTAGACTCTGAAGAGTGTTCCTGGAGCCACTCTGTAGGAATTCAGGACGTGTGGGGCGTCGCATTGTCCTCCTGGAATTGTCCAAGTCCGTCGGAATGCACAATGGACACGAATGGATGAAGGTGATTAGACAGGATATTGATGGGCCCAGGCGAAGCATAAAGCTTTGTGTCATGCAGTCATCAAGGGTACACGAGTGGGCCTTTGGCTCCAAAAGCCCATATCGATGATGTTTTATTGATTGGTTTGCACGCTGACACTTGTTGATGGCTCAGCATTGAAATCTGCAGCACTTTGCGGAAGGGTTGCAATTCTGTCACGTTCTACTATTCTCGTTGGTCCCGTTCTTGCAGGATCTTTTTCCAGCCACAGTGATGTCGGAGATTTGATGTTTTAGTGGATTTCTGATTTTCACGGTACATTCGTGAAATGGTCGTACTGGAAAATTCCCACTTCATCGCTACCTCGGAGACGCTGTGTCCCATCGCTCGTGTGCCGAGTGTAAC
This sequence comes from Schistocerca gregaria, assembly GCF_023897955.1. NCBI lineage: Eukaryota > Metazoa > Arthropoda > Insecta > Orthoptera > Acrididae > Schistocerca > Schistocerca gregaria. Next base: position 681,172,506 of record NC_064931.1, read on the forward strand.
AGTACGTAAAACTTACTTAAATCTTGATAACCTGCCATTGTAGCAGCAGTAACAAATCAAACAACTGCACCAGACACTTGTTGCCTTATATATGCATTGCCGACTGCAGTGCCGTCTTCTGCCTGTTTACATATCACTGTATATGAATATGCCTACCTATACCAGTTGCTTTGGCGCTTCAGTGTACATTGTACACTGCACAATGTATTCAATAAGCTGCTAGTCACAACAAATTGTTCGCACAGCCATATAATGTCAACAAGCCATAGGATCTGATGTCACGTCTATAACATACTACAATGAATCCTTCCATGAACCACTGATGCACCATAACTAAAAATGTGGTAAAACTATATTACTTATAGAAAGGGTGCTCACTCCTGTTGTACTGAAATCACAACTCCTCATCTCCACAATTATCAAGTTCTAAATAAAAGCTGGGTTCTGATAACAGAAGGCTGTGCCAGAAGCATTGTGGCTTGTGCTGGTGATTAATTAACAGGAATTTTATTTTAGCTTTTATGAAGATGCAGCCACAAAATGAAATATTGTTATTGGATTAACAATGGTTCATTAGCAATAAACTGCAGAAGTGGTATGAAGGCTCAAGTATATGTGTAGTACAAGGCATAAAAAAGTCATACTTTTGAACATGCTCCATCGAACAGAACCAGTATAAAGACAATTGTTAAGCTAAGAGAGGGTGTCAATGTGCTCAAAGTGCAAAAAAAAAAAAAAAAAAAAAAAAAAAAAAAAAAAAAAAAAGAAACTATATCAGCGACAAACAACAGAGTGGGTCAAATCAGAATGAAACAGCATATCAACCAGCAATTCTCTTCCAAGAGCTGCGGAATTGTTTATGAAATTGCTGCTGTTACACCCCACGTCAAAATCCCTTGTGGACACTAAAAATTCGAGCAATTTCTATCTTGGCAACTCCTGCTCACTTAACTGCCTGTGTCAATGACCAGCAGACTGCCAACTATGGGAAATACTAAGTGAACTGTGGCAATTATGGAAGCTATTAGAGCATCCAGGGAACAACTGAACTCCCAAGTCTGAAACTGAAGCATAATGTCATTGTGGTAGCTGAGAGGCTCTTTCATACTCGTGGCAAAGCAGAGTGTCGCAAGGTAGGCCTAGATACAACGCAACATCAAGTATTCAGGTGCCAAACCAGCAGAAACGAGCCTCTGAAACGTTAAAGTGCAAAAGTCTGAAGCCAACAGCAGACCTCACAACGAAGGAAAACCAGAAAACATGATGTCATTGCCATCCCCACCGCCACAGACGGAAAGCGCCAACATAAACACCTCACCCTTCTTAGCAAATGTCTCATTGCCGAATGCTGAACGCTGACTACGCAGTGCAAAATGTCAGCCCTTGTTTCAGGTACAGCTATCCAGTGAGAAAGGAGGCTATGGGAGTCAACCCTTGGCATGCTTACATGTCTTAAATAGTCTATGGAGTCAAAAGTCCTGCTGGAAGGGCTCTGCCACTGCCCACTGCAGTGCCATCTTCCAAGACAACACTGGTGAGGCACGGAGACTGCAGGCCTTCTGGGATCATGACGGTACCCATCATTCACCTTCGAGAGGGATGGCCACTGCTGCTGCTTCTCCTTTTCCTGTGGCGAGTCTCTCTGCTGATTAGGCCGCTGTTCTGCTTGCCTGACTGTGATGTGGCACCTTGGGAGACAGTCCTGTATGCCTGCTTAGTAAACGTGTTATTTCCAATAATGTTTTCTTTGTGGTCTTGAGCGTAGCTAGGTCCTCATTGGTAGGGGGCAACCTGCATTCTATGCCACCTTGTCAGCACAGGTTGCACACATTCAAGACGTCATGAGTTTTCCCCAGTTGGCACATGGGTCCCTTCCCCTCCCCTCTCCTGTAGAAGTGGCAGTAAATTGGAATTTGGCATGAAATTCGAAAATGCCTGGAAATTCAAATTTATTGGTGGGAGTTTCAAATTTTGTGTGTTCACCTTGAGGTCTGGAGATCAAGTGACATAGTTCACAATACCACCACCAGAGGGCGCTGTTGGCCCTCCCCAGCCACACCACCACCCTCCCCCCACCACCCCACACCCCCTTCCCTCCTCCACTTGTGAGGGAGCTTCAGTCTGTGGTGAGCCTTTGGGCAGGACTGACGTAAGTGTTAACTGTGTGCTATGTGTTCAATGGACGAGATGTCTGTGTCGCTCAAGGAGGAGTTTAATTGTTATATTAGCTGTAATCATGTAGTTGAGGACTATGCCTGTAGCTTCCTACATGCTGCTTGGAAAGCAATGATACTGAATGAACATATGAAGAACACAAATATGCTTCATCAAATAATTAAGATGCAGCAGCACTGGGTTAATGTTACACTGCCCAACTCATGTGAATAAATGTCTGTGCTGGAACTGTAGATCATTTGAGAAAAACTCAGTCAGTCTTCTGAAGCGCAAGAGGCAAGAGCGCAAGCAACCATGTGTGTGCACTGTGTTCAATTGAGGAGACGTTGGTTACAAACAGAGAATAGCCTAATAAGTACACTACGTGCAAGCATGCAACTGAGCACTACTTCCACAGCCACCTACACAAAGACTGGAAAGAAAAGATAATGGATAAGTGTAGCATGAATATTCTTCAGTAAATAATGGCAATGCAGTGGGATGGGGTGAAGATGCATTTCAGGACACACACACAGATGCTTGTGCTGGAACTGCCTACCTTTTCTGAAACTGCCAGATGTATTTGAGTCTTGAGTGAGTTACTTCATAATATCACCACCAGAGGGCACTGTTGTCCACCCCCACCACATCCCTCAGGAGCAAACAGGAGTGCAGGAACTCTCTATCCAGTCACGTGGTCGTAATGTGGAGGACGTAAGGCGAACACAGCAGGTTATCAGTCTCAGTCAGTCTCTGGAAGAAGAAGAACCATGAAGCATCACCAGCAGCAGTCAAAATCATGCAGCACACCACAGCAGAAGAATATGAACTATAAAAGTAAGTGTGTGCATATGTGTGTGTGTTTTTTCTTGTTCAGTTCCATTTTCTTTGTCTCCATAGATGCTTATTGCTTCTTCTTCTCTGTTCAGCAGTGACCTCCTACGTGTCGAGACCAGCAGCAGTAACCTCCAGCCTGCCAGGACAAGCATTAGCATTGGCATCGTGGGACCTGATCATCATTCTGGAGCAGGACAATGATGTGCTGTTGTCCATACCACTCAGTGATGAATACACTCAGCCTGTCCTTGACTCAGAGAAATGTGCAGGTGGCCCTACCCCACACTGTAGAGGTCAGTACTGGTCGCCAACATATGAGCCATCCCAGAAGATTCCGATGCCACAGCAAGATGAACGAGGTGTAGGTATTGTAAATGAAAAGCTATCTGTGCCACCTAGTACTCTAATGCTTTCTGCTTCAACATACAGTTTAATATCTACAGGTTCAAACCGTTTAAATATCGGTATACTATTAAAGCGACAGGAGGTACAAGGATGAAGGGCTAGAGATGCTCGGCAGAGTACCTGCTAAACAACCTACTACCGGAACATGACCCTTCACAAGACCAACACCACTACATATACCTACGCAGCCAAATGGACATTAACTAATAACTCGTGGAATCACGACTCTTTTCGCCCATTAGGAGTCTGCGCTGGCAATAACGAAATTTAAAGAAGAAAAGCTGGGCCCACATGGAGTTCACTCAGAAACCATCAAAACTGCTGCCCTGCAGATTGTACCCTACCTGAAGGACTTACAGAATGATTCTTTACTGCAAGGGAGAATACCCGCCTGTTGGAAGATGGCCAATGCAGTAATTATAAAAAATCGGAGGACAAGGAATCAACATACCCAAAATCATATAGACCAATCTGTCTACTGAATATACGAGGCAAGGTCCAGGAGATGCTACTGTGTGACAGACTACAGTCTCACAGACAGCATCTGCACCTCAGTCCACATCAGTTCACGCCGCTCAAGTCTATAGACAATGCAGTAAATAGGGCTTTACACGTCACTCAGAGGACACATGACAGATATGTGGTGGCCATATTAATTGATATACTAGCGCTTTTGATATCCTTTGGTGGCCTGTGCTATCTGAAAAGTTAAGACAAATGGAAATTCCAACAGCTTTATACACTACTGGTCATTCAAATTGCTGCACCAAGAAGAAATGCAGGTGATAAACGGGTATTCATTGGACAAATATATTATACTAGAACTGACATGTGATTACATTTTCACTCAATTTGGGTGCATAGATCCTGAGAAATCAGTACCCAGAACAACCACCTCTGGTCATAATAACGGTTTTGATAAGCCTGGGCATTGAGTCAAACAGAGCTTGGATGGCGTGTACAGGCACAGCTGCCCGTGCAGCTTCAACACGATACCACAGTTCATCAAGAGTAGTGACTGGCTTATTGTGACGAGCCAGTTGCTCAGCCACCATTGACCAGACGTTTTCAATTGGTGAGAGATCTGGAGAATGTGCTGGCCAGGGCAGCTGTCGAACATTTTCTGTATCCAGAAAGGCCCGTACAGGACCTGTAACATGCGGCCGTGCATTATCCTGCTGAAATGTAGGGTTTCGCAGGGATCGAATGAAGGGTAGAGCCACGGGTCGCAACACATCTAAAATGAAACGTCCACTGTTCAAAGTGCCGTTAATGCGAACAAGAGGTGACCGAGACGTGTAACCAATGGCACCCCAAACCATCACGCCGGGTGATACGCCAGTATGGCGATGACGAATACACGCCTCCAATGTACCTTCACCGCGGAGTCGCCAAACACGGATGCGACCATCATGATGCTGTAAACAGAACTTGGATTCATCCGAAAAAATGACGTTTTGCCATTCGTGCACCCAGGTTCGTCGTTGAGTACACCATCGCAGGCGCTCCTGCCTGTGATGCAGCGTCAAGGGTAACCGCAGCCATGGTCTCTGAGCTGATAGTCCAAGTTGCTGCAAACGTCGTCGAACTGTTCGTGCAGATGGTTGTTGTCTTGCTAACGTCCCCATGTGTTGACTCAGGGATCGAGACGTGGCTGCACGATTCGTTACAGCCATGCGAATAAGATGCCTGTCATCTCGACTGCTAGTGATACGAGGCCGTTGGGATCCAGCACGGCGTTCCTTATTACCCTCCTGAACCCAGCGATTCCATATTCTGCTCACAGTCAGTGGATCTCGACCAACGCGAGCAGCAATGTCGCAATACTATAAACCGCAATCGAGATAGGCTACAATCCGACCATTATCAAAGTCGGAAACGTGATGGTACGCATTTCTCCTTACACGATGCATCACAACAACGTTTCACCAGGCAACGCCGGTCAACTGCTGTTTGTGTATCAAAAATCGGTTGGAAACTTTCCTCAAGTCATCACGTTGTAGGTGTCGCCATCGGCGCCAACTTTGTGTGAATGCTCTGAAAAGCTAATCATTTGCATATCATAGCATCTTCTTCCTGTCGGTTAAATTACGTGTCTATAGCATGCCATCGTCGTGGTGTAGCAATTTTAATGGCCAGTAGTTAATAACAGATACCTTGACTGCTGCACAGACGAAGTGTAGAATGGCGAACCGGGCACCAAATAGTTGTCAAGAAAATCACCAAAGGGTGCCCCCAGGTGCCCATATGTGGACCCATATTCTGGGACATTGCTAGAGAGCCACTGATAGACAAAATGGTAATTTTCACGAATGATTGCCTATAGAAGTCGCGGGGTCTAAGCTATATCGATTTATAATCATTCGTTCGATATGTATCGTTTTGACCCAGCGACTTCGACAGTCAGTCATTCTTGGAAGTTACCGACAAAATAGAGATAGGTGATAGAGGAAAGAGGATAGTAGCGTACGCTGATGATTTGCGCGAAGCGGTATCGGGAAATTAAAGTAGTCACTCAGAACTAAAGATTTTGCAGCTTCTCATAGAGAACAGTGAATGGTGTGACAACAATAAACTAACAATTGCACATAATATAACGGTGTACTTACTACTTAAAGGTGAACTTAAAATAAATCCCAGCATCAAGCTAAATAACACAACCTTGCAACACAAAAGAGTGACAAGATTTCCAGTTTTACTAATTGTATGAATCGTTTATGTGTCTGAAATTAAACTCAAATTTTCTTTGAACCTTTCAGCTATTGTATCAAGTGAGTTGGATGGTCGGTAAAAGGATCCAGTTATTATTTTATTCCGGTTACCAAGAATGACTTCTGTCCATACTAACTCACAGGAAATATCTACTTCGATTTTTCTACAAGGTAAACTACTTCTAATAGCAAAAAACACGCCACCGCCCATTGTGCTTAGCCTATCGTTTCGGAACATCTTATTGTTCTTCGCAAAAATTTAAGCTCAGCGCTTTCTGCAGGCTGAATAACAACACACTTCCCATAAACATTGATTGTGTGCGGAACTCAGCTCACTCTGCTTGCCCATGAGACCCATAAGGTGGCAGACACCGTTCCCCTCCCAGAGGGTGGTAGACCCCTACTAGAACTTTTCAGGGCTACTTGCTTTCTGTCTGAATGACTGAAAAAATTCTGGGTTCACCTTAATGGGATCATTCAATTGATATTCACCGCTTTCAACACAAAATTCAGTGTTGTCGGTATAATATTCATTTTAAAAGCATAAGACCATACCTGGAAAGAGGGTTCACCCTTCTTTAGATGGACATTCCATTGATTTCGATACGTTATTCGTCGATTTCATTATTCGATTAACATGAAATTCAATGACGTGCTTTAAGAATGTCGCCTGTCACCATTTACAAATCCTACGAACACGTCTGATAGTAACTAGGCACTGTAAAGAACATAGTGAAGTGGGACCCTTAGAGGTGAAGTTCGATTACACGCTTGGCGTCAGTAATTGAGCAAGGCGGGCGTCACTGCACTCTGCATTTTTCCAAATTTATCCAACATGGTGGTGATAGATGTGGGCTACCCTCACTAACCTAATCCCTCCCATCCCGTCCCCCTCCGCGACCTAAGAAAATGGCGAGAAAATTTTGGCGCGAAAATAGGTCACTTGAGCTTCCTCTACTAACCTAAGAAAACAGTGGGGAAATTTTGGCGGGAAATTAGGTCGTTTGGGCTACCTCCATTAACCTAAGTCATCCAGCCACCAACTCTTCCTTGGAATTAGCGGGAAAAGGCCTTAGTCTGTGCTAGGCTGCTGGATAGGATGGAAGTTAAGTATTCATTTTGCGTGCATCGTTCATTTAAACAATTTGAGATGTCATAGGCAATAGCTCCATTCAGTGTGTTCACCATGAGGTTCGGAGACCAACTGACCTAGTACAAAATACTGTCACCAGAGGGCGCTGTCGTCCCTCCTGTGACATAATCCAAGATGGAGTTCTGGGAGAAAATGGCGGGAAAAGAACTCAGTCTGTGTCCAGCTGCTGGAGAGAGGAAGGAGTGTACTTTATTTATTTTCAGAAGGAAGCTGGAACAATTTATTTAGGAGTGGACTTCACAAAGTTTATTTATTTATTAGGCTGATACAAAACACTCGACCTTATGCGCTTGGGGCCACTGTCATAGCCTAGAGACCTGCAAACTGCTCGTAAATTACCGAAATAATGCACAAGACTGATGTACAGACACGAAATCAACTCGTAAGTTGTCAAAGTAATGCCTGAACGACCGAGTGAGCGAGCACAAAATACGAGATGGGGCGAGCACACCCTAACTGGATAGGCTGCCCGCACTGGTTCTATTGACCGAACATAGAAACCGTAACCGAATACGTAGCACTAACTTCAAACATATTACACGTGTCATTATCCGTGTGAGACTGCAGCCAATACGGGCTTCTCATTTGTGGTCTGTCTCTCTGTAATCATGCAGCGCGAGGAAGCAAGTGCAGTAAGGCGTAAGATTGAAACCAATGTTTACACATTGAAGAAACGGGAAGGTATAAAAAGCCAAGTATGGAGTACATTTCTGTTGGTTGTAGACGAAAAGAGTGCGTCTACTGGGTACGTATCGTGCATAAAGTGCTCCACACTATTGTGTTTCCAGTCGGTAACCACTCATTTAAAGAAACACAGTTGCAAGAAACCTCACAAAGATACCGCTCCTTCAGGATACTGGCAGTAATAAAAAATAGTATTAGAGCAAAGTGTGTTGTAATGTGTGCTAAAGATATGAGACCTTTTAATGCTGTTTCCGGTGAAGGTTTCAGAGCTAGGCCATTATGGAGGCTAGGCTCATTATGGAGAAGTTAACGTGACAGATGTCATGCCACATCCCTCTACTATAAGCAGACATGTCAAAGAACAAACTGATGCAATACGAAACAGCATAATGCCTTCTGTTATTTCAGAAGTTATTAATAAAACATGTGCTGCGACAGTTGATATGTGGACTGATGCGAATCAGGTGCACTATTTGACGCTTACAACACATTAATTAACACAGATTGGTCTCTTGTGAACAATGTTTTATTTACAACAAAATTCCCGGACGTTAAGAAGACGGGAGTAAATATTATGAAAGAAATTGAAGAGAGGATGGCTGATTGGGACATTTCGCCGGACATGTTGCACAGTTTTGTTTTTGTCTCCGACCAGGGTGCCAGTGTAATAAAGGCTTTGGAAAATCACGAAAGGATTCCTTGTGCTGCTCATTGCATAAACACAGCCCTTAGTCATACTTTCGATGAAGATAACTTCTGGTTAAATCATGCCCCGAACATCGCATCAACAATAAATACTGCAAAATGCATTGTAAGGTACATTACGAAAAATGGTCTGTGCTCGTCTTTGAAATCATCGTTGAAACAAGAGGTCTGCACACGCTGGGACAGCTTGTACACTATGCTGGAATCATTACACACTCAGTATAACGAAGTTGCTGCTTATCTGACGGGAAAGGACTCCGCTTAGAAAAATTCAATTGGCTCTGAGCACTAAGGAACCTAAACATCTGAGGTCATAAATCCCCTAGAACTTAGAACTTCTTAAACCTAACTAACCTAAGGACATCATACACATCCAAGCCCGAGGCAGGATTCGAAACTGCGACCGTAGCATTCGCGCGGTTCCGGACTGAAGCGCCTAGAACCGCTCGGTTACAACGGCCGGCCGGACTCCGCTTACAGATTGTAAGGATAAGATAATGAGCTTACAGGAAAAATTGCGCATTTTCTGAGACCATTTAAAGATGCCACAGATGAATTAGAAGGCGAAAAATAACCGAAAATCCAGTTAGTTCTTCTTCGGTTTCACAAACTGCAACAAATTTGCAGTGTCAATGACACTGACTGTCAAGTGAGTAATTACTGCAGTTAAAAGCGCTGTTTCATTATGATACGCGATAGGTTTATAATTAACTAGCGTAATTGATGTGTACTAACATGTGTATTTTTTAACAGGAGGTACAAAGGATTAAAAATCGAGCTTTGACTTTCGTTTGTGAGAAGATTGTTATCACTTCCAGACATAAAATTGCTACCTTCCTTTGGCCGTATTTCCGTGATCTTAATATGCTTGAAATAAATGAAAAGTAGGAAATTCTTAGCAATGTGCGACAAATGTGTGTTACTTTCGAAGGTACAACATGCAATCATTAACATAATCGTTTTTGCATAGTAAGTGGATATTGCATTATAGAGAAACGGGAATGTTATAATTCGTATAATATTTCATTAACGTAAAATACCTCGTATTTACGAGAACGTTTCGATGATTTTGGTAATTTACTGCTGATCAACAATAACTATAATTTTGTTTCTGTTGCAAACAAGTGAAAAGTATGACAAGTTACGTCTGTAAATGTTTAATGTTCTTTGTATGCTATCTTTATGCAGATGGTTGTCTTCTAGATTACAGGGACAGCACTTACTTAATGTTTTTTATTAATGAAAGGAAAAACATATCTTCTGTTTGGAAGTGAGACTCGTCTTCTATCCGCGATTGTATTGAAATATCATTTTACTTTCCAAGTGCTTTATGAATTTACCTGTGTCACGTACCCGTTCTTGGAAACTTTACTTTTGTATTAAAAGCGAAAGAGACAGAGATAAATACATTGTCTGTCTGTGTGTGTGTGTGTGTGAGAGAGAGAGAGAGAGAGAGAGAGAGAGAGAGAGAGAAACGTTACTTTTGTATTAAAAGCGAGGGAGACAGAGATAAATACATTGTGTGTGTGTGTGTGTGTGTGTGAGAGAGAGAGAGAGAGAGAGAGAGAGAGAGAGAGAGAGAGAGGAGTTGGATTTGCACAGTAGAGTGCACAGTGACCGGTCATGCTCGGTTATCCGAGTGTCCAGAATCCCAACAGACATGGGGCGAGTACGTGACCGAGCCGAGTCGTATGGGGCCGGACACGAGCGGCTCTCTGTTTCCCCCGTCAACAGGCGAGCCGTGACCGGTCAAACATTGAGCGTTAGGCTAAGCGCAAATTGAGACGCGTATAGCACGTGTGACGTGACACGACACTACAGCGGGACAAGCAAGTGCCGCACGGCTCGATCGGCTCCAGCGCATATTGCGACGCGTAAGACACTACGCAAAACTCAAAAAGTTTGCAACGAAAATTAGGGGTCGCTATGATTTGGAGTTTGGTGCGTATTATACCATATGTTGCTGCGTATGAAATTTAGCTAACACGTTGAATTTGTGTTTAGACTTGGGAGAAGGTCTCTGTCTGCCTCCGATCTCGAGAAAATGGATCCCATGTAGCGCGCTCACTTCCGATCTCATGCCCGCGTGACTGAAACACTCGCAACATCTCTCATATCTCCTAAACCGTTCGAGACATCGAAACGAAAGTTTGGCGAGTGATAGCACACAAGGAGGAGAGTGTTTTGCCAATTCTTAAACGCCCGGAACTTTCTTATCTATGGCGATATATCAGTATTTATACTTCCCTTTTTATTTATTTTACTCCAGTGACTGTAATTTTTTAAGCTACCGAATCAAGAGCTTCCTAGTATGAAAATAAACATGAAATTTCTTCTTTTATGTCACTGCAAAACGACACTATGAGGCTTTTCGTAAGCTATTGAGCTCTGTGATTGCCAATTACTTGTTTAATGAGGCACTCCGTTTCGGAATTCTGTCGCAATAGCTGCTGTCACTGTGACAAAGCAAGTACAGTTAAAGCAGTCACCTAGATACGCCAGCATACTAGGCAGCGAGAAGATAACTTTGTTTTACTTTCCTACCTTGATTATATTCACATGTTTAATAATATTCCTTAGTTCCTTATTCACTTCCCTCTGTCCCTTCTCGCGACCTGAAAACATCGCGGAGGCATATGATACAATTCCAGCGGCCAATGGCTCATCAATTATTGAAGTATGAATTTTTCTTGACAGAAGAAAAACAAAACTATACAGATATAAATAACAGAAAAGTATCATGTACTAACGAAGAATGCTGGAGCGCTTAAATGGCGAAAAACGAAACACTACCCAAAGGCAATAAAATTTAGTATACAGTAAGGCAAAATTTATCGTATGGGCAATGCTACCACTGCTCATATGCGCCGTTCCGAAGTGAGCATGTGGCCGAGCTACTTACCCGCTCCCCGCCTCAAATTTCCCACGGTGCTAGCGAGGCACTGGCGACGCGTGGCGCGAGAAACTGTGCCACAACCACAACGCCGCGCGACCTGGCGCAGGCGCGTGTCGCGTCCCAGTCGCGTCGTGTCGCAATTTACGCGGTCCCATTTGAACTGTGATGTTACAAAAACGCGCGCTGCGCTGAGTCGCGCCACACGCGCTATACGCGTCTCAATTTGCGCCTAACCTATACAGTACTCTACTGTACAAGGCTTTGCAAACACGCCCACTAATTGTAAACTGTCGAAATAACACGTTGCACAACCTACAAACCTAAAAAACTACTTATAAATTACCGAAATAATGCAGTACACTGATGTACAGAGACGCAAACAACTCGTAATTGTCAAAATAATGCATGAAAACACTATGCAAAGACGCTCACTAATTATAAACTTTGGAAATAATGCATTGCACTGCCTGCAGACATGTTCACAAAATAATGCAGTACACTAATGCACAGAGCGGCCCCTCCCGTTGGAAGTTAGAGTCCTCCCTCGGTCATTGGTGTGTGTGTGTTTTTCTTAGCATAAGTTAGTTTAACTAGTGTGTAAGTCTAGGGACCGATGACCTCAGCAGTTTGGTCCCTTAGGAATTCACACACACACACTAATGCACAGACACGTTCAGCGTGGTCCGCAAAGCGATGACTTGGCTGTCAGCTGCCAAGCCAGGTGCAGATGTCCGTTTGGTACCCACAGGGAAGAGGCAGCGGCATCTCTTTCATACTTGACACCTGAGAAAATTCCTGTGAAACACATCTCGAGATATTGAGACGCGAAGTTGACGCTTGAAACACCCGACATGCGCTGATAGCGCACGTCCCGAGGCTCAGGCGTGAACCCCATGCTGCCCGTAATAGCAGCAGACCGTATTATTCGTTTCGGACCTCTTGATAAGTATGGAGGTGTGATTACACATGTCAATCGCATCGCGATTACGGGCAGCATGGGGTTCACGCCTGAACCTCGGGACGTGCGCTATCAGCGCATGTCGGGTGTTTCAAGCGTCAACTTCGCGTCTCAATATCTCGCGATGTAATGGGAATATTGCGATGCAATCAACGCCATCGTGTATGTGCTTTGTCATGATATGGATTGCTGAAGAAAAAATATAGGAGATCCATTTAAAAAAACATAAGTTTGTGTTAAAAACACATATGCTTTCGTTTTAGAATGTTTCCAAATATTTCATGGGCCCCAGCCCTACATTGATACCGGTGAAAGTCGTTTTCCAATAGCTGTTATTGTTCCAGAGATATTTCGGGTGGACAAGACAGCTGGGACACCCTGTAGATTGCGTAGGAAGCTGCTTTGGTTCAAATGGCTCTGAGCACTATGGGACTTAACATCTGTGGTCATCAGTCCCCTAGAACTTAGAACTACTGAAAACAATTAACCTAAGGATATCACACACATCCATGCCCCAGGCAGGATTCGAACCTGCGACGGTAGTGATCGTTCGGTTCCAGACTGTAGCGCCTAGAACCGGACGGCCACTCCGGCCGGCCCGGAAACGTGCCTCGGAAAACGACCAGAAGGGTACTCGTCCACCTCTGGAGGCCAATAACCAGATGTAGAAGGTGCCGGCTGCTGCAGTCTGGGCTGGTCCAGTTCCATCGGTAGGACGAGAGTGTCCTCGGGATCCGTGAATCTGGGGGAAGCACACACAAGGATCACCGTGGACATGACAGTGGCGAAGTTGATTGTGATGTCGGCGCTGTAATCCTTCTGGACCTGAAATGAGATACATGCAAGCGCCAAGTCGACGGACAATCTCACCTTGCGCTCACCGTCTGCTGCCGCTAAAAACCTTATAAAACACAATATCATGCGGCGCGAACCGATACTTGCGACCTTCCTTCGGCGCCAGATGGAGCAGGTAGAGCAGCACCCGATGGCGGCGGCAGTGAAGCAATTCCGCCGGCGATGTCCCATCTCGTGGTTCGAACAATAGGAGAGAAGCAGTTGCAGTGCTCGATCCCTGGTGTGTGCGGAACGAAGTTTGGCCATCTGTTGCTTGAAGGTTCTGAGAAAACGCTCCACTTCGCCATTTGACTGTGGATGGAATTGTGCACTAGCTAGATGCTGTATGCCATTGCGTTCACAGAACGTTTCAAATTCATTTGACGTAAACTAGGGGCCGTTGTCCGGCACTATGACTTCAGGCAAACCTTCGAGGCAAAAAAACAGAAGACAACACCTCAATTGTGCAACGTAACGTCGTCGAGCTCATTGGCATAGCAAAAGGAGACTTGCTATACGAGTCAACAACAATCCCCCAACGGGTGTTACAAAAAGATCCCGCAAAGTCTATGTGCAAATGTTGCAACGGTGATTTGCGACTCAGGCCAAGCAGAGAATTTTTGTGGTGGAGCGGACTGGTTTTTTTGCACATGCGTGACGCTGTGACGTCATCTGTTCCATTTGGGGGTCTGTACCCCTCCAAATACAGTGTCCACGCGCTAACTGTTTCGTATGAACAATTCCCCAATGTCCTTGTTGAAGTAACTGCAACACCTCTTTTTGCAAAGCTCTACGGTTAAAAAAAATGATTCAAATGGCTCTGAGCACTATGGGACTTAACATCTTAGGCTTAAATGGCTCTGAGCACTATGCGACTTCTGAGGTCATCAGTCCCCTAGAACTCATAACTACTTAAACCTAACTAACCTAAGGACATCACACACATCCATGCCTGAGCAGGATTCGAACCTGCGACCGTAGCGGTCGTGCGGTTCCAGACTGAAGCGCCTAGAACCGCTCGGACACACAAGCCGGCCTTTACTGATCAACACAAGTGACTGTCCACTGTCATTTTGAACAACAATCACACCTTTCTGTATAGCGAGGTTATGCCGACATGAAAGTATCGTAATACTACAGAGTTCTTTATGCTATGCAAGGAAAGAGGCCAAGATGTGCGAATGTATGTTAGCAAAATGTTCAAATCTGAATCAGCTTCCGTGGCCTGTGAAATTTCCCTATAGTTCAGGTGAAAATATTGAAGCAATTCAGAATCCTGAGCACCGATGTGACAACAAGATGCAGCGGAAGCGTCAATGTCTTTATCAGGGCCAATCGGATGACGTGAACGTGCGTCTGCATTACCAGCGGAGTTATTGAACGCAGTTTTCCGAAATTCCTCCACCAGGGAAGACGAATGGAATATTCCGGAATTTGAAACACGAACAGCTGCTAGCATGAGTTTCGTAGAAGTAGATACCTTAGGGTTTGCGAAGCAACTCAAATCGCTTGATACGGGCAAGTCTTCAGGTCCAGATTGTATACCGATTTGGTTCCTTTCAGATTACGCTGATACAATAGCTCCCTACCTAGCAATCATATACAACCGCTCGCTCAGCGATAGATCTGTACCTACAGGTTGGAAAATTTCTTTCAGATTACGCTGATACAATAGCTCCCTACCTAGCAATCATATACAACCGCTCGCTCAGCGATAGATCTGTACCTACAGGTTGGAAAATTGCGCAGGTCGCACCAGTGTTTCAGAAGGGTAGCAGGAGTAATCCACCGAACTACAGACCTATATCATTGACGTCGGTTTGCAGCAGGGTTTTGGAGCATATATTGTATTCAAACATTATGAATCACCTCGAAGGGAACGATCTATTGATACGTAATCAGCATGGTTTCAGAAAACATCGTTCTTGTGCAACGCAGCTAGCTCTTCATTCGCACGAAATAATGGCCGCTATCGACAGGGGATCTCAAGTTGATTCCGTATTTCTAGATTTCCCGAAAGCTTTTGACATCGTTCCTCACAAGCGACTTCTAATCAAGCTGCGGGCCTATGGGGTATCGTCTCAGTTGTGCGACTGGATTCGTGATTTCCTGTCAGGAAGGTCGCAGTTCGTAGCAATAGACGGCAAATCATCGAGTAAAATTGAAGTGATATCAGGTGTTCCCCAGGGAAGCGTCCTGGGATCTCTGCTGTTCCTTATCTATATAAATGACCTGGGTGACAAACTGAGCAGTTCTCTTAGGTTGTTCGCAGATGATGCTGTAATTTACCATCTAGTAAGGTCATCCGAAGACCAGTGTCAGTTGCAAAGCGATTTAGAAAAGATTGCTGTATGGTGTGTCAGGTGGCAGTTGACGCTAAATAACGAATAGTGTGAGGTGATCCACATGAGTTCCAAAAGAAATCCGTTGGAATTCGATTACTCGATAAATGGTACAATTCTCAAGGCTGGCAATTCAACTAAGTACCTGGGTGCTAAAATTACGAACAACTTCAGTTGGAAAGACCACGTAGATAATATTGTGAGGAAGGCGAGCCAAAGGTTGCGTTTCATTGGCAGGACACTTAGAAGATGTAACCAGTCCACTAAAGAGACAGCTAAGAATATTGCTGCGCGGTGTGGGATCCTTACCAGGTGGGATTACGGAGGACATCGAAAGGGTGAAAAAAAGGGCAGCTCGTTTCGTATTATCACGTAATAGGGGAGAGAGTGTGGCAGATATGATACGCGAGATGGGATGGAAGTCATTAAAGCAAAGACGTTTTTCGTCGTGGCGAGATCTACTTACGAAATTTCAGTCACCAATTTTCTCTTCAGAATGCGAAAATATTTTGTTGAGCCCAACCTACATAGGAGGAATGGTCATCAAAATAAAATAAGAGAAATCAGAGCTCAAACAGAAAGGTATAGGTATTCGTTTTTCCCGCGCGCTGTTCGGGAGTGGACTGGTAAAGAGGTAGTATGACTGTGGTTCGATGAACCCTCTGCCAAGCACTTACATGTGAATTGCAGAGTAATCATGTAGATGTAGATGCAGAGCTGTTGGACGATACACTACCTCGTACGGGTACTGAGACAACAACGAAGTCCATCTTCGCGATTTTTGAGAAGTTCATGCAGAGACCGGTTTCGTCGGCTGAAAGAAGGACTGCAAAGGCTTGTGATCCGTCACTTAAGTAGAAGTTTCTGCCATACAAATCGTGGCTGAATCTGGTGACTCCTTACACAATAGCCAACGCCTCTTTCTTTGTTTATGAATAGCTACAATATGCTTTGGACAATAATTTTGATGCGAAAGCGATAGGCCTGCCTTCATCGCCAATACTGTGTGAAACTACTGCACCGATTCCATGAGAGGAAGAGTTAATTTTGCAGCACAACTGGTTTTTCGGGATCAAAGTGAACTAAGCATCGGTCACTAAGCAATGCATCTTAAAGTTTTTGAAAAGCTACTTGGCATTTATCTGTCCAAACAAAGGAAACATTGCGACGCAATTGTGCTGCGATTTGTGCAACATTCGGTATGAACCGAATATAATAGTTCATTTTCCCTAAAACTGACTGCAATTCTGTGACATTGCAAGGAACTGGCAAATCTCATATGGCTAACAAATACCACTGAAGAGGATGTACATCTTGACTGTTCATGATACGACCAAGATATCGCAACTAACGTTTAAAAAAAATTGCACTTGGTCCAGTCTACACTTGAGTCTTGCATTTGATAACACACGAAACAAAGCATGCAAATGTCCTAAGCGCCGTCTGCTTCACGCCTGCTGTGCAGCGAGCTACTTTAATTTAAGTATTAACTGTATTTTTCTTACTTGTCACTTCTTCTTCCGTGTGTTTTTGCTTTTAGGAAGCTATAATTGTCGAGTGCTATTAATAGTGTTCCATAGATTTCGTGTTTGTTTTGAATACAGCCAGAGAGAGTCCCTTTAGTCAACCATAGTGCCAGTAGTGCTAGTGTTTGTTTTCAATACAGTCCAGAGACAGGTAGTGCTATTTTCATTGTTTTCTACAAGAAGTGGCTAGCAATCACAGTTTAGTCCATAATCAGCCGCCTTTAGTGAATTAGCAGTCTAGTTAAAAGTTAATTAAGTCTCTTTAGTAAATTGATTCCTTAGGATGGATAGGATGTGTGACTGCTGTGTACGGACGCAGAAGGAGCTGGCCACTCTTGCGAACAGCTGAGCGTGTTGATGGCCGCGGTCAGCCGTCTTCAGGCTGCTGCCTCGGAATGTAGCGGCAGTGGGGAGTCTGGTGCGTCGCAAGGTACACTCCAGGTGTTACATGCTTCACCCACTGTCCCTGCTGTCGAGACATCTTCGCGGGTACCGGGCGCAGTTGGGCCACCCTCTCCCCAAGGGGAGTGGCGGGTTCAGCGGCGCTCGCGGCGCACGAGGCGGAGGGTAAATGTGGAGGCTGTCCGTGTCGCATCGCCCGCTCTGCCTGTGAGTGGACATGTGGCTACTCCTTCAGCAAGGTCCGACGTTAGGCGGATGATGGAACCCCTTAGGGAAATAGGGAAAGGCCAGTGTTCACTCTGTCTGCTTGCCGGGAGGTCTCATCCGAGATGTGGAGGGGGTCCTACCGGCGGCGATAGAGAGCACTGGGTGTACCCGACTGCAAATTGTTGCTCATGTCGGCACCAATGACTCCTGCCGTCTGGGTTCAGAGGTCATCCTCAGTTCGTACAGGCGGTTAGCGGAATTGGTGAAGGCGGAAAGCCTCGCTCGCGGGGTGAAATCAGAGCTAACTATTTGTAGTATCGTTCCCAGAACCGATCGCGGTCCTCTGGTTTGGAGCCGAGTGGAAGGCTTAAACCAGAGGCTCAGACGATTCTGCGGAGAGCTGGGGTGCAAATTTCTCGACCTCCGCTATCGGGTGGAGAAATGTAGGGTCCCCCTGAATAGGTCAGGCGTGCACTACACGCCGGAAGCGGCTACAAGGGTAACGGATTACGTGTGGAGTGCACATGGGGTTTTTTTAGGTTAGAGAATTCCCTCCCTAGGCCCGACAAGACGCCTCCTGAGACGCGGCAACGTAGGAGTAGGCAAAATGCAACAGGGAATAACAATATTAATGTGTTAATAGTAAACTGCAGGAGCGTCTATAGAAAGGTCCCAGAACTGCTCTCATTAATAAACGGTCACAACGACCATATAGTACTAGGGACAGAAAGTTGGCTGAAAGCAGACGTAAACAGTAATGAAATCTTAACTCAGATTGGAATGTATACCGCAGAGACAGGCTGGACAGTGAAGGGGGAGGCGTGTTTATAGCGATAAGAAGTGCAATAGTATCGAAGGAAATTGACGGAGATCCGAAATGTGAAATGATTTGAGTGAAGGTCGCGGTTAAAGCAGGCTCAGACATGGTAATTGGATGTCTCTATAGGCCCCCGGGCTCAGCAGCTGTTGTGGCTGAGCACCTGAAGGATAATTTGGAAAATAGTTCGAGTAGATTTCCCCACCATGTTATAGTTCTGGGTGGAGATTTCAATTTGCCAGATATAGACTGGGAGACTCAAACGTTCATAACGGGTGGCAGGGATAAAGAATCCAGTGAAATTTTTTTAAGTGCTTTATCTGAAAACTACCTTGAGCAGTTAAACAGAGAACCGACTCGTGGTGATAGCATATTAGACCTTCTGGTGACAAACAGACCCCAACTATTTGAAACAGTTAATGGAGAACAGGGAATCAGCGATCACAAAGCGGTTACTGCATCGATGATTTCAGCTGTAAATAGAAATATTAAAAAAGGTAGGAAGATTTTTCTGTTTAGCAAAAGTGACAAAAACAGATTACAGTGTACCTGACGGCTCAACACAAAAGTTTTGTCTCAGGTACAGTTAGTGTTGAGGATCAGTGGACAAAGTTCAAAACCATCGTACAATATGCGTTAGATGAGTATGTGCCAAGCAAGATCGTAAGAGATGGGAAAGAGCCACCGTGGTACAACAACCGAGTTAGAAAACTGCTGCGGAAGCAAAGGGAACTTCACAGCAAACATAAACATAGCCAAAGCCTTGCAGACAAACAAAAACTACGCGAAGCGAAATGTAGTGTGAGGAGGACGCAGAAGGAGCTGGCCACTCTTGCGAACAGCTGAGCGTGTTGATGGCCGCGGTCAGCGTTCAATGAATTCGAAAGTAAAGTTCTATGTACTGACTTAGCAGAAAATCCTAAGAAATTTTGGTCTTATGTCAAAGCGGTAGGTGGATCAAAACAAAATGTCCTGACACTCTGTGAACAAAATGGTACTGAAACAGAGGATGGCAGACTAAAGGCCGAAATACTAAATGTATTTTTCCAAAGCTGTTTCACAGAGGAAGACTGCACTGTATTTCCTTGTCTAGATTGTCACACAGATGACAAAATGGTAGATATCGAAATAGACGACAGAGGGATAGAGAAACAATTAAAATCGCTCAAAAGAGGAAAGGCCGCTGGACTTAATGGGACACCAGTTCGATTTTACACAGAGTACGCGAAGGAACTTGCCCCCTTCTTGCAGCGGTGTACCGAAGGTCTCTAGAAGAGCGTAGCGTTCCAAAGGATAGGAAAAGGGCACAGGTCATCCCCGTTTTCAAGAAGGGACGTCGAACAGATGTGCAGAACTATAGACCTATATCTCTAACGTCGATCAGTTGTAGAATTATGGAACACGTATTGTTGTTGTTGTTGTGGTCTTCAGTCCTGAGACTGGTTTGATGCAGCTCTCCATGCTACTCTATCCTGTGCAAGCTTCTTCATCTCCCAGTACCTACTGCAACCTACATCCTTCTGACTCTGCTTAGTGTATTCATCTCTTGGTCTCCCTCTACGATTTTTACCCTCCACGCTGCCCTCCAGTACTAAATTGGTGATCCCTTGATGCCTCAGAACATGTTCTACCAACCGATCCCTTCTTCTAGTCAAGTTGTGCCACAAACTTCTCTTCTCCCCAATCCTATTCAATACTTCCTCATTAGTTATGTGATCTACCGATCTAATCTCCAGCATTCTTCTGTAGCAACACATTTCGAAAGCTTCTATTCTCTTCTTGTCCAAACTATTTATCGTCCATGTTTCACTTCCATACAAGGCTACATTCCATACAAATACTTTCAGGAACGACTTCCTGACACTTAAACCCATACTCGATGTTAACAAATTTCTCTTCTTCAGAAATGCTAAAAAAATGGCTCTGAGCACTATGGGACTTAACATCTTAGGTCATCAGTCCCCTAGAACTTAGAACTACTTAAACCTAACTAACCTAAGGACATCACACAAATCCATGCCCTAGGCAGGATTCGAACCTGCGACCGTAGCAGTCCCGCGGATCCGGACTGCAGCGCTAGAACCGCACGACCACCGCGGCCGGTTTCAGAAATGCTTTCCTTGCCATTGCCAGTCTACATTTTATATCTTCCCTACTTCGACCATCATTAGTTATTTTGCTCCCCAAATAGCAGAACTCCTTTATTACTTTAAGTGTCTCATTTCCTAATCTAATTCCCTCAGCATCACCCGACTTAACTCGACTACATTCCATTATCCTTGTTTTGCTTTTGTTGATTTTCATCTTATATCCTCCTTTCAAGACACTATCCATTCCGTTCAACTGCTCTTCCAAGTCCTTTGCTGTCTCTGACAGAACTACAATGTCATCGGCGAACCTCAAACTTTTTATTTCTTCTCCGTGGATTTTAATACCTACTACGAATTTTTCTTTTGTTTCCTTTACTACTTGCTCAATATACAGATTGAACAACATCGGGGAGAGGCTACAACCCTGACTCACTCCCTTCCCAACCACTGCTTCCCTTTCGTGTCCCTCGACTCTTATAACTGCCATCTGGTTTCTGTGCAAATTGTAAATAGCTTTTCGCTCCCTGTATTTTACCCCTGTCACCTTCAAAATTTGAAAGAGAGTATTCCAGTCAACATTGTATTATGTTCGAGGATAATGACTTTTCTGGAGACTAGAAATCTACTCTGTAGGAATCAGCATGGGTTTCGAAAAAGACGGTCGTGTGAAACCCAGCTCGCGCTATTAGTCCACGAGACCCAGAGGGCCATAGACACGGGTTCACAGGTAGATGCCGTGTTTCTTGACTTCCGCAAGGCGTTCGATACAGTTCCCCACAGTCGTTTAATGAACAAAGTAAGAGCGTATGGACTATCTGACCAATTGTGTGATTGGATTGAGGAGTTCCTAGGTAACAGAACGCAGCATGTCATTCTCAATGGAGAGAAGTCTTCCGAAGTAAGAGTGATTTCTGGTGTGCCGCAGGGGAGTGTCATAGGACCGTTGCTATTCACAATATACATAAATGACCTGGTGGATGACATCGGATGTTCACTGAGGCTGTGGTGTATCGAGAGGTTGTAACAATGGAAAATTGTACTGAAATGCAGGAGGATCTGCAGCGAATAGACGCATTGTGCACGGAATGGCAATTGAATCTTAATGTAGACAAGTGTAATGTGCTGCGAATACATAGAAAGATAGATCCCTTATCATTTAGCTACAAAATAGCAGGTCAGCAACTGGAGGCAGTTAATTCCATAAATTATCTGGGAGTACGCACTAGGAGTGATTTAAAATGGAATGATCATATAAAGTTGATCGCCGGTAAAGCAGATGCCAGACTGAGATTCATTGGAAGAATGCTAAGGAAATGCAATCCGAAAACAAAGGAAGTAGGTTACAGTAGGCTTGTTCGCCCACTGATTGAATACTGCTCAGCAGTGTGGGATCCGTACCAGATAGGGTTGATAGAAGAGATAGAGAAGATCCAATGGAGAGCAGCGCGCTTCGTTACAGGATCATTTAGTAATCACGTAAGCGGTACGGAGATGATAGATAAACTCCCGTGGAAGACTCTGCAGGAGAGACGCTCAGTAGCTCGATACGGGCTTTTGTTAAAGTTTCGAGAACATACCTTCAGCGAAGAGTCAAGCAGTATATTGCTCCCTCCTACGTATATCTCGCGAAGAGACCATGAGGATAAAATCAGAGAGATTAGAGCCCAAACAGAAGCATACCGACAATCCTTCTTTACACGAACAATACGAGACTGGAATAGAAGGGAGAACCGATAGAGGTACTCAGGGTACCCTCCGCCACACACCGTCAGGTGGCTTGCGGAGTATGGATGTAGATGTAGATGCTCTTCAGGTGTACGACCTGCTACGACAACATCGTCCAAATAGTTCGAACAGTTTGGCACTTGAGCAGTCAGCTGTTCCAAATACCGTTGGGAAATGGCGGGTGCGGAAGCACTGCCAAAAGGCAAACGCCAACATTTAAACAAGCCCAAATGAGTATTCACTACACACACTTTTTGAGATCCTTCATTGAACGGTATTTGAAGATGCGCATCACGCAAATCAGTTTTGGAAAAGTAGCGACCAGCGCCTGATCTGTCCATGAGATCCTCTGGGCGTGGCAAAGGGTAAGTATGAATCACCGTTTGTGGGTTGAACGTAGACTTAAAGTCAACACAGAGGCGAATGCGACCTGAAGGTTCGGGGAGCAAAACCAGTGAACTTGCCATTGGCTATCTTGTGTGGGCGCAAGAGCTCCGCTATCTTGAAATTCTATAAGTTCAGCAGTAACTTTGTCCCGTAATGCAATGGGAGCAGTTCGGGGAGGTAAAATTTCGGCTGACCATTATCTTTCAGAGTAATATGCGCAACAAAATTGTTAGCCATGCCTAAACGTTCAGACATGAGTTCAGAGAATTCTTTCAGCGATCTGGCTATACTGTCTTTTGCATGGAATGCAGACACTGACATCACATTGTACTGAATGTTAAAGCCAAACAAATCAAATTAATCAAGACCAAATATGTTCTCGCAATCTCGTGACTGTGGCACCGTAAAAATCACTGTTCGTATATGCGAGCGATACATGGCAGGCAAAGTTCATTTTCCGAGAACGGGAATGTGTTCCCCATTATAAGCCATCACGTGTGTGCTAGTTTTAGACATGTACGGGGAGCACGTATTTCACATGTGTGACGATTCAAAAATGTCCAACTGAAATTTCACACTTTTCCCCCATAGAAGCAAATGAACAAAAAGTTTGTTTGACCCGTGTAGGACTGAACAACCTGCTCGTTTTCTAGTTTTGCTAATGCCTGTTGCAGACTTCGCATATACTGCATTAATGACTTGGGCCTTGTGACTAGATTTTTGTGAGTGTGTCGAATTCTTATGCTTGTTCCATTGCAAACATACAGATTGTACGTGTCCTTTCTGGCCACAAGCGTAACACTGTGCTAGTCGGGAGGGGCAGTTTTGGCGTTTGTGCCATGGATAACACCGAGGGCATGACGTAATTCTGTTCACCTGTACAGCAGCCTGTTTAGCAAGCTGCTTAAGTGGCGTGGGAAGTTGTTTACAGGACGTGGCGAGCGCACACTGCCACTGCCAAATGGGGCGTTCGCAAACAAAGGACTCAACCCGACAAATTGCGGGCTGCTCAAATTTATTGGCCGACAGGGCACCTGAATCGTACTATTTGTACGACTTGCTGAAATGATGGATCGGACTCTTTCAGAATCTGTTCTCTGAGTTTGACATCAGTTAACTTGTACACAATCGCATAATGCAACATAACATCTGAATATAACGCACCACAAGCCCATTTGAATTTGAATTTCTTCGTCATACCCTGCAAATCTGTTATGCACTCGCGATAAGTTTGGTCTGACGTTTTTTTGCAGTTAAATAATTGATACTTGGCTGCTACCACATTCACTTGTTGGTTGTACTAGTTAGTTTGCGAATCTACAACCTGATCATTAGATTGGAGATTAGATTAGGTTAGATTAGTACTTAATCAAAATATCCACGGGTGTACTGCCGGTCTATAGTGTCCAACGGGCACAATATTTCGGCGATCAAACATGTCGCCATCATCAGGTGAACTGACGGACTGAGCTCCTGTGAACGTGCCGACACGGAGATCCGTACGCTATGGCTGCTCAGGGGGAACTGGGTTCGGTCTCTCTCCTCTCTTTTTTCCTCTACTGTTAGAGGGGGGTGTTGGTGGAGGTTGTTGTCGAATTTGGACATTTCATCCTCTTTTCTTTTTTGTTGTTTTTAATACTGGTCTTTTGTGTTTTGCTGATTTTTGAGAGATGTCATTTAACTAATTGTGCTACTGCAGGAGTAGCGACTTAGGTCTTTTGTATCTGTTCCCATTCTGTTCGTATTGCCCAAGGGTGTTTATTAGGTCATTTTGTGAATTCCGTGCCGTGGCGTAGAAAACTTCTGCCATGGCACGAAACCGTGTTGTTAGCGGCTCTATGTCTGCAGCTTCGTGCAGGTCCGCCGCGGGGAAGCGCATGGGGACGTGTAAGGCCCGTCTTAGCGCTCTGTTTTGGACCTTCTGTAAGCGATCTATCGTCGATCTGGCTGCATAGCCCCATACAGGGCACGCATATTCCAGTATCGGTCGAATTAGACTTCGATAGATAGCTACTCCTGTTGCGGGGTCGAGGGAACTGGTGCTGTTTAATACAGGGTACAGGATCTGCATCCTGGCGTGAGTCTTTCTGCGAAGTTCCTCTATGTGACACTTCCATGTCAGGCGTCTGTCAAGTGTGACACCGAGGTACTTCGCAGAATTTCTCCATGGCAAGTTCTGCCCCTGTAATCGCAGCAGTTGGTATGGTCTTCTTGGGGGTCGGCGTTTCCCGTATCGTCTGGTGAGCAGCATGGCTTGTGTTTTTTCCGTGTTTATTGTTATTCGCCACTGCTTGGCCCAGTTTTCCGTCCTGTTTAGGGCGGTTTGCAGACGCCTTGTAGCCAGGTTCCTGTTTGTCGAGCAGGAGAAGAATGCAGTGTCATCTGCATATTGTGCAGTGCGTACATGCTGAGTCATAGGGATGTCAGCAGTGTAGACCTGGGGCACACCTGCACCGATTCTTCTCCTGGTCGACAGGGATCCATCGATCTTAACTGAGAAAGTCCTACCGGAGAGATAGTTTTTAACTATTTTGACGATCTTTCCGGGGAAGCCTAGGGTGTACATCTTGTGTAGTATCCCGGTGTGCCAGACTGAGTCGAAGGCTTTTGCTACGTCTAGCAAGACGAGCCCGCAGTAGCCCTTTCGGTTGAAGCTGTCCGTAGCTGCTTCAACCACCCTCATAATTTGCTGGGGGGCGGAGTGTCTTTGCCTGAATCCGAATTGGAATTTCGGCAGAATCTGCTCTCTTGTGATATGGTCCTGTATGGGGGTTAGTAGGAGGCGCTCATAAAGTTTACTGAGGGTAGGCAGTAGACTAATTGGTCTATAGTGTTGCGGGAACACCGGGTCTTTTCCTGGTTTTGCGATCGCAATGACTTCTGCGTGCTTCCACTGCGCCGGGAATTTTTGTGATCGCGTCAGTTCATTAACTATATCGGTCAGGTGGGTGATTGCCAGAGGCGGGAGGAGTTTCAGCAATTCATTTGTGACCTGGTCGTGACCCGGGGTCTTCCTGGTGGGCAGCGACTTGATGCAGTGCGCCACGTCTTCAGTACTGAAGAGTGGCGTGTAGTCATCTTCGTCGTCTGCTTCCAGGAACACGGCCAGTTCTCGGCGGACTGTTGCAACGTGTTCTCTGTCCTGTACTTCTGCTGGTCTGAACTGTTTTTCGAACACGTCGGCTAGTGCGTTAGCTTTGTCAATGGGGCTGAACTGCAGTCCGCGTTCGCCATGCAGTGGTGGCATTTTCGCGCGTCTTTTTGTGTACTGTTTGGTGGCTTGCCATAAGCTATTGTCTTCTAGTTTGAGAGCTGAGAGCCTTGCTGACCATTGTTGGTTGCGGTACTCATTGAGATCTGCTTTCAGCTCTCTCTGTAGCCTATTGAGTAGCTTCCGCGTGACCTTGTTTCTGGTGAGCTTCCACTCTTTGGCGATCCTGTTTTTGTGCCGTATTTGCGCAAGCAAGTGCGGGGGGAGTTGCCTGGAGCGGGGGGGCCCCACTTGAGGCGGTGTGGCTCCCTCAGCAGCTTGCAGGATCGCTCTTGTGAGGTCGTCTAGTGCCTGTTCTACTGTCTCTGCAGTTGGAGGCGGGGTCTGGGCAAGTTCAGTTGCTATTGCATTGCTGAATTGCTCTTTATTGATGCGCTTGTAGGTCGCATGTCGTTGTGGGATAGAGAGCCATTCTCCCATATCGACCTCAAAAATCACGGGATTGTGGTCCGACGACATTCTGTTTACCGATGTCGCGGATACAAAGCCCACCAGATTCTTTGTGATGGCTATGTCGAGGACGTCCGGTCTTCCTCCGTTCTTTGGGAAGTGTGTCGGTTCCTCTGGGCCCCATATTTGTAACTGGTGTGTGCGCGCGAGTCGTTGCAGCTGTTGACCAGCTTGGTTTCGGTGTCTCGAGTTCCAGTCCGCGTGCTTGGCGTTTAGGTCCCCTGCTATTAGCAGTTTGCCTCTAATTCGGCTAAGTGCAGCTATGTCGTCCTCTTCTAGTCTTTGGGAAGGGGGGCGATACACTGCAACGACTGTTAGGGGGCCAGTTACAGTGGCCACTTCGATTGCCGCCGTTTCTATTTCTGTTGTATTTGGGGGGTATACTTGGTGGTGTCTGATTCCTTTTTTGACATATACCGCGACCCCGCCTCCGTGAGTGGGTCGGTCGTTTCTGTAACAAATGTAGTTTGGTACAGGAACTCTTAGTCCTGGTTTGAGGAATGTTTCGCCCACTAGGCATATGTCAACGTTTTCGTTCTGTATGAATTCTCTAAACTCCATGGGTTGGCGAGTGAGGTTGTCTGCGTTAAACGCGCATATTTTGAGACCTTGTATATTAGGTCTCCTATCCATGGTGGGGGACAGTTTTCCCTGGGGCTGTCGCTGCTACAGGCGACTGCTGTGCTGCCGATCTGAGGTCGGCGGGGAGTTGCGTCAATGTTGCTAGTATACCTACTAGCTGGGTCATCTGTGCCTGTAGCAGCTGGATGGACGACGCGAGTTGCTGGATTGTAGCAGACTCGACTGCTTCTCGCGGACTGGTTTGTGGGTGGCATGGAGGACTGGCTTCCCTAGGACTTTCGTCAGCTTGGGGAACCTGGTTGCTGCTGTGTTGTGGTGGTAGTGGGTGGTTCGGCGGGTCAGGTGGGTCACCGGCAAGCGCGCGGGAATATGCGGTGGATGCGAAGACCTGCGTTTTTACGGTATCGTGTTGTCTTCTCTGGGGAGGTGGGGGAGGTGGCCTGGGCGCTGGTATGTTTTTGGTGTGATTCGGGGCTTTACTGATGTTTTTGCCCCTCTGCCTGTCCCTCAGAGCTCTGTATTCAGGGCATCCTAGGTAACTGGCGGGGTGCGCTCCTTTACAATTAGCGCACTTTTCTTTTCTCTCCCCCCTTGGCAATTTGCACTCGTCGTACGTGTGCTGCTCCGTGCATCTGACGCACACCACTGGCATCGTGCAATCTCGCGCGATGTGCCCAAGGGCCTGGCAGTTGTAGCATCGCCCTGGGCCCGATTTCTTCTTAAGTTTCTCAGGAGTGACCTTTAGGGCCAGTATCCTTTTGACCTCCCAGATCTTTCGATTTTGGGCAGAATCTGGGAGGGTGACCGTATGGAGGGGCCAGGGTCGATTCGGTCGCGTCAACACCACCGAGCTGACCTCAAAACCTTCCTCCTGTAGAAACTTTTTGATGTCAGCTGTGTCGGTGGTGTGTGGCACTCCGCGGAAGACCAGTCTAATTGGCCTTCTCGCTGCTAGTGGGAAGGTGTAGAAATGAAACTTCCGCTCCTCGAGCACCTTCCTCACTGCCTTATAGTCGTCAACGTTCTTTAGCGTGATTTTAACTTTGTCACCGCCTGTTCTTTTGGCGGTGAACCTGCTTTCCCCTATGGAGTTCGATATGACGTCGTACAGCGCTTTATAGTTGTTTTCAAACTGTACGACTATCGGTGGGATTCTGAGGCTTTTTTGGTCATTTTCCTCAGTGTCGTTTGTACGTTGCGACTCGTCTCGTTCAGATTCTCCCATTACATCGAATCTGTTGGCGGTGATGATTGGGGCTGGTGTCACTACGGTGGGAGATCGACTGGCGGTTTTTCGTGCCAGCTGGAATCCCTCGTCGTCTGTTTCTTGCGCGGCGGTCCCTACGTCACTTGCGCATCGCTCGCTCCCCTCGGCAACGCTCCGAGGTTCCCCCGCTACGGCATTCTCTCGCGGCGGCGAGCCCGCGCCGGCGGTATCAGATTGCTTCCGCCGAACGCGCGCACCCGCCTCCGCGCCTTCCTGCTTTTGGGTTCGGTCGCGGCGGCGGCTGATTTAAATACCCTCCGCCCGCGGCGCGCTCCCTCCGCCCTCTAACAACGCTGTTAGAGAGGCCATCGAAATTCGCACCAATGACGACCTCATAAACCGTGACTGTGGCTATAATCTTAGCAAGGCTTGGGAACCAGCGATTGGGTTAATCAAGAGTAAATCGAGCAAACGCATAGTTGTGACGACCACGGCGGACAGAGCCATCACACCGACGTCATCTCAGACGCCGTCGCAATCTGTTCCACCGCGAGACCGTGGCGCGGGGCGCGGACGGCGGAGGGAGCGCGCCGCGGGCGGAGGGTATTTAAATCGGCCGCCGCCGCGACCGAACCCAGTTCCCCCTGAGCAGCCATAGCGTACGGATCTCCGTGCCGGCACGTTCACAGGAGCTCAGTCCGTCAGTTCACCTGATGATGGCGACATGTTTGATTGCCGAAATATTGTGCCCGTTGGACACTATAGACCGGCAGTACACCCGTGGATATTTTGATTATCAAATACGCCGGGAGAAACTCAAGAATCACAGATTAGTACTTGTTCCATAGATCATGAATACGACACTTCGTAATGATATGGAACGTGTCAGGTTAATAAAAGGTGTCTATACAAGATATTACATTAGACAAAATATTACATGACACTCAATATTTTTATTATTATATTTTTTATTTTTATTTTTTGTGGATGTTGGGAAATTACCCACTTACTATATCCAAAAATTCATCTAATGAGTAGAAGGGATTACCATTAAGAAATTCTTTTAATTTCCTTTTAAATGCTATATGACAATCTGTCAGACTTTTGATGCTATTAGGTAAGTGACCAAAGACTTTTGTGGCAGCATAATTTACCCCCTTCTGAGCCAAAGTTAGATTTAACCTTGAGTAGTGAAGGTCATCCTTTCTCCTAGTGTTGAATTCTTTCATATTGTTAATAACAAATTTCATAAGTGAATATATAAATTGTGAGGCTACAGTGAAGATTTCTAGCTCTTTTAATAAGTGTCTGCAGGATGATCTTGGATGAGCTCCAGCAATTATTCTGATTACACGCTTTTGTGCAATGAACACTCTTTTACTCAATGATGAGTTACCCCAGAATATGATGCCATGCGAAAGCAGAGAATGAAAATAGGCGTGGTAAGCTAATTTACTGAGATGTATATCGCCAAAATTTGCAATGACCTTAATAGCATAAGTAGCTGAACTCAAACGTTTCAGCAGATCCTCAGTGTGTTTTTTCCAGTTCAACCCTTCATCAATGCATACACCTAGAAATTTTGAATATTCTGCCTTAGCTACCGACTGTTGATCGAAGTCTATATTTATTAATGGTGTCATTCCATTTACTGTGTGGAACTGTATATACTGTGTTTTGTCAAAGTTTAATGAGAGCCCATTTGCAGAGAGCCACTTAATGACTTTCTGAAAAACATCGTTTACAATTTCACTAGATGCTGTTCCACTCATGGTGGCGCCCTAGTCAGCATACTATTGGCTGACGTCGCCTCACAGTCGTCTCTGCTCTTGTGTTCTTGATCTTCGTGCCGGCGCTTGTCGTTACACTGGAACAGTAGTATTCAACCGGCTTAGGGAACTGATGTTTTAGTTCTGTACGTCAAGTATCATCAATATAAAAATTGTACATGCTTCACTTAACCTAGCAGCCTTACTTAAAAAGTTCGACCCTCCAATTCGACCTTCTTTGTTATGACAGTTTCTTAAAAATATTCTACATTTCAAGTCTGTAATATTATTAGTTGCTGTAAATAAGAAATACAGCTGGATGAAGTTGCACTAGATCCCTTTTTTACCTTTGTAGTGAGGAATCCTTAAACGTCACCAGTAAAAACACTAATTACTTATTTTGCACTATTAACATTAAAACAACGTACTGAGACAGAAACCACTGATTATGCAATTGGTGTACCTACCCACTATAATTGAATACCTGCACTACTGGCCATTAAAATATCTACACCAAGCTGAAATGCAGATGCTAAACGGGTATTCATTGGACAAATATAATATACTAGAACTGACATGTGCTTACATTTTCACGCAATTTGGGTGCATAGATCCTGATAAATCAGTACCCAAAACAACCACCTCTGGCCATAATAACTACCATTATACGCCTGGGTATTGAGTCAAACAGAGCTTGGATGGCGTGTACAGGTACAGCTGCCCATGCAGCTTCAACACGATACCACAGTTCATCAAGAGTAGTGACTGGCTTATTGTGACGAGCCAGTTGCTCAGCCACCATTGACCAGACGTTTTCAATTGGTGAGAGATCTGGAGAATGTGATGGCCAGGGCAGCAGTCGAACATTTTCTGTATCCAGAAAGGCCCGTACAGGACCTGCAACATGCGGTCCTGCATTATCATGCTGAAATGTAGGGTTTCGCAGGGATCGAATGAAGGGTAGAGCCACGGGTCGTAACACATCTGAAATGTAACGTCCACTGTTCAAAGTGCCGTCAATGCGAACAAGGCGCGCAGTCCGGAACCGTGCGACTGCTACGGTCGCAGGTTCGAATCCTGCCTCGGGCATGGATGTGTGTGATGTCCTTAGGTTAGCTAGGTTTAAGTAGTTCTAAGTTCTAGGGGACTGATGACCACAGCAGTTGAGTCCCATAGTGATCAGAGCCATTTGAACCATTTTTGAACACTATTTAGAAAATTTTTGGGACATTATTAAAATAGTTACTTTTACTTTAGATAGCCGCGCAGTGCACAATGCTTTGTCTGAATGCTTGCACACACGGTAAGTGCGGCCAGCTTGGCCTTGGCCATGTGATGGGAAAGTACCGATCTCGCTCGCTCGCCACCATTAGTATGTGCCATAGTGCTTGTTTCCCCACGACCTCTGTTTTTCTCGTCCGGCACTGCACCATGCCACAAACAAGAGTGCCCATCACATGACCGCCAGGACATAGTATGCAGGTTTACAGCAGACTTACATTCCCATGCAACTCTATGACACACGCTGAAGATCCTATCATAAAATCATCAACAGAGCATTTCGTAGCAACCTCCTTCATTTTAATAATCTTGCATTGATTACTGTGTTTCATATTCTAAATAACAACTGTATGTATATAGAAATATGGCGGTTACACTCTGTCCAGTGTTTATGTGAGATGTCCAAATAAAGACAATATGTTTCCATGACAGTTTTTAAAAAAAATGGTTACATGTTGTGTCCATACCTAATATCAGATTCATACAATATGAGATGAACAGTAGTTACACCGTCTAACCCACGCCCTTGCTGTTCGAGAGTGGGAAAATGACTCGGTAAATCACCATATTATGTGTCTGCATAATATAAAATCTTTATTTTATATAAAGAAGTCGATTATATGTTGCTTTGTAGAGTGGAATCGTCCAATACATAGAATAGCCAATACTCTAGCAGCGAAACAATTGCCCCTCTTTTTAGCTGCCCTTAATGTACTACGTGATATACATCATGCGATCAAAAGTATCTAGACACTGACTAATGGACATTATTATTGGGTTCGTTTTCCAGTCGAAATGCAGACCATATTTTAAAAAAAGAAAAATCATGACTGACAAGGCTGTGACATATGGTCACGGATCCTTAAGCTGAGCCTTCAGATTAACTACAATTCCCCGAGACATGGGTAGGAGCATGTAATAGGTCAAACGTGTTTTATAAGTGGCTTATGTCGGCCCCTGGTAGCTGAGTGATGTAGTGGCGTCAACTCGAAAGACTTGCACCAGCCGAAGGGCCTACCCGACGGGAACCCCTAGGCACACAGCATTTCCATATTTCGTGGCTTATTTCGTCTGATTCTTCTACAAGTCGTATTATGTAATCAGAGTACATTAAGGCATTATATGCTTGTTATTGATTCCAGTAGCTTACTACGAATAGTGTAATCGAACATTAATGGACCTCTTAAAAAAAAATAAGGTTCAAATGGCTCTGAGCACTATGGGACTTAACATCTATGGTCATCTGTCCCCTAGAACTTAGAACTGCTTAAACCTTACTAACCTAAGGACATCACACGACACCCAGCCATCACGAGGCAGAGAAAATCCCTGACCCCGCGGGGAATCGAACCCGGGCGTAGGAAACGAGAACGCTACCGCACGACCACGAGATGCGGGCTTTCACCTCTTCATATACACAGTACGTTACATTCACTAAGAGCCCATCCCTACATCACTCGTCAGTCGTATGCAGTTCTTACTGGTGCATTTCTCTACAGCCTACCAGCGTTGCAGCCCTCCTACCTGTATAGCGTCGTCTACATCTCCATCTCAACATATACTCTACGAGCCTCTGTATAGAGGTT
This sequence comes from Schistocerca gregaria, assembly GCF_023897955.1. Classification (NCBI taxonomy): domain Eukaryota; kingdom Metazoa; phylum Arthropoda; class Insecta; order Orthoptera; family Acrididae; genus Schistocerca; species Schistocerca gregaria. Next base: position 681,205,485 of record NC_064931.1, read on the forward strand.
TCATTTTGGCAATTTGTCGATTTTCTTTTCTGTTCTACTCTCACATAGTGATGTAGGAAAAATTATATTCTATTGCCTCTACACATGCCCTAATCCAAATTATGGTTGCGAATTTAGAAGTAAATTCTTCAATGGAAACATACCTAAGTCTGTTTGATACATTGCATCATTTTCTTAATACCTGCAGAATAATATCGATTGTGGGAACAGCAGTAGCTTAAGGTGCTCTCTTTACTTAAGACCCATGGAATAACAACAATGGCCACTCCACCATCTGTGGATGCAGTATATATGTAGATATTGATGGGTGGACAAATGGATTCATTACATGAAGATTGGAATCGCTTGACAATATGCACAGAACAGTGAGATCACCACAATCGTAATCCACTTGTATACAGGACCATATTTGGGATCCTTAGACTGAGACTTCACATTAATTGTAATTTATCAAGATTTCTGTTGGAGGACGGAATCAATTGGAAAAGTGTTTTATAAGACAGTTTTTCTGTGGATGATAAATTGAATTTTCTTAAGATTCTGCCAGTGAACTTCAGCATGGCATCCAATTCGCATGTAAGTTATGTTATGTAATCATTATACCTTAGGTTATTTCATGCTTGTTACTTATTCCAATAACTTATTACCAATAGTGTAATCGAACAGTAATTGACTTCGTCACCTTATTAAATACACAATATGTTACATTTATTTACAGTGAGTGCCTACATCAGTCATCGATCCTAAGCAGTTGTTATTCTTGCATTTCGCTATAGCCTACTGGCATTACAGACCTCCTACAGCATCATATACATATAGAGTGAAACACATACTCTGCAGTTGGTGTGCAGTTCGTGGCGGAAGGTACACGGTTACGGCACTATCGATTTTCTTTCGTATAGCATTCTCACGTACTGATCGAGGAAAAAATGATACTCGTTTTGCCTCTGTAAATTCCCTAATCCCTCTAATTATCGCTACGCCAAATATACAATTCAGTATCTCTTCTCTTACCCAAGGATTTCTACTAGCCCTCGTCTTTTTACCTACTTGATCCTCTGCTGCCTTCACTATTTCATCCCTCAAAGCTACCCATTCTTCTTCTGCTGAATTTCTTTCACCCATTCCTGTCAATTGTTCCCTTATGCTCTCCCTGAACCTCTGTACAACCTCTGGTTCTTTCAGTTTATCCAGGTCCCATCTCCTTAAATTCCCAACTTTTTGCTGTTTCTTCCGTTTCAACCTACAGTTCGTAACCAATAGATTGTGGTCAGAGTCCACATCTGCCCCTGGAAATGTCTTACAATTTAAAACCTGGTTCCTAAATCACTGTCTTACCATTATATATCTCCAGGGTTCTTCCATGTATACAACCTTCTTTATGATTCTTGAACCAAGTGTTAGCTATGATTAAGTTATGCTCTGTGCAAAATTCTACCAGGCGGCTTTCTCTATCATTTCTTCCCGCAGTCCATATTCACCTACTACGTTTCCTTCTCTCCCTTTTCCTACTATCGAATTCCGTTCACCCATGACTATTAAATTTTCCTCTCCCTTCACTATCTGGAGAATTTATTTTATCTCATCATATATTTAATCAATGTCTTCATCATCTGCAAAGCTAGTTGGCATATAAACTTGTACTACTGTAGTAGGCGTGAGCTTCGTGTCTATCTTGGCCACAATAATGCGTTCACTATGGTGCTTGTAGTTGCTTACCTGCACTCCTATTTTTTTATTCATTATTAAACTTACTTCTGCTTTACTCCTATTTGATTTTGTATTTATAACCCTGTATTCACCTGACCAAAAGTCTTGTTCCTCCTGCCACCAAACTTCACTAATTACCACTATATGTAACTTTAACCTATCCATTTCCCTTTTTAAATTTTCTCACCTACCTGTCCGATTAAGGGATCTGACATTCCACGTTCTGATCTGTAGAACGCCAGTTTTCTTTCTCCTGCTGACGACGTCCTCTTGAGCAGTCCCCGCCCGGATGTTAAGTCCAAATGAGGGACTATTTTGCCTCCAGAATATTTTACCCAAGAGGATGCCACCATCATTTAATCACACAGTAAAGCTACATGCCCTCGGGAAAAATTACGGCTATAGTTTCCCCTTGCTTCCAGCCGTTTGCAGTACCACAACAGCAAGGCCGTTTTGGTTAGCGTTAGAAGGCCAGACCAGTCAATCTTCCAGACTGTTACCCTTGCAACTACTGAAAACGCTGCTGCCCCTCTTCAGGAACCACACGTTTGTCTGGCCTCTCTACAGATACGCCTCCATTGTGGTTGCACCTTCAGTACGGCTATATGTATCGCTGAGGCATGCAAGCCTCCCCACCAATGGCAAGGTCCATGGTTTATGGGGGGGGGGTTATTTGCATAGAGCCAGCTGAAACAGTTCATAAAGCACAGTTCAGTGTCAATGTGAAGATTTGTGATTTTTTATCGCTATGGACAATGCAAGACAAGAAGCTACCACCAAACTACCAACAGGATCTGTTCTAACAGAGGAATAACGTCAGTGAGTATTGGCCCTTCTGTACCAATTTTCGAATGATTTTAAATCCAGAGTTGAAGAGAGACAAACCAAGTGGCTCACAGTGAAACACCATACCAGTACCAGGGATCGTCCACAAATCAACCAGCACTTTTACAGGATGTCGCCAGCTGGACGACAGGTAACTCAGAAGGAAGGGGAGAAGGTTCCGTGAGAATTCTTGGTCCTCTCCTGTGGTCATTGTGAAGAAGGTGTTTTTGCATCCACTACCAAAGGCTCAACAGAATCACTGAAAGGTATGTCAACTCACCGCCATGGATTGATGACACCCACTGCTGCTACTAATTATGGGTTTAAGAAGGCTAAACAACTGAGGTCATCAGTCCCCTACTCGCCCTGAGGAAGGAATCAATGTACCACACCTGTCTACATCTAGAATAAATTCTATGTGAAAGAGTCTAAAAGTGTTCTAGATGTTCTAGATGCTTACATAGCATGTACCTGGGGTAGGACATGGGTACCAGCCTAGCATTCACCTGGTGGGACGTGGAAAAATGCTTGAAAACAATATCCAGACTGACCGGCACAGTGGCCCACATCCTTCATCTGCCTGGCGGATTCGAACTGCGATCAGTGCGCCTCCCTGTCCTTGAAACAAGAGCTTTTATGTTCACAGCTATCCAGGCAGATGATGAACGCTGAGACTGCTTGAAATAAGCAAAGTATTTCTCAGTTATGGACATTCTAGCAGTTTACTGGCAAAGTGAGGTTAAAGAGATTGATGGGGAAAAGACTGTCTTTGTAGCCCCTGACAGCCTCCATGAATTCAAATTTATGCTGTGTAACTACATAAAACTACAACCACATTCGAACATATGGCTAAAAACCTGCTTTGACACCTCAAATGAACAACTTGTCTTTGCTATATGAATAACATTGTCATTATTTTCCACGACATTCGAAGAACATCTAAGCTGACTGACAACTGTGTTGAAGTGTGTTCAGATTACAGATCTCTGCCTAAATCTGGAAGTGTTTCTTTGCCATCAAGAAATAAAAATCTTGAGGCGCCTAGTGAATGGTGATGAAGTCTGTCCCCATTCACAGCTAATGAGAACAGTCACAGATTTTCCAACTCCTTGGCGCATTCGTGATGTCAGAAGATTTCTTTGAATGGCTCATACTAGCCACGATTCAAAAATAATTTCTTTACCAAGGTGCGTCCCTTACAACATGTACTGCAAGGAGATGCAAAGTTTTCCTGGAAGGAGGTGCAAGAAAGATCTTGGTTTGTCCTTAAGAAGGCATTAACATGTTCTCCAGTCCTAGTACTATAAGAAGAGAATGCTGAAACAGAGCTTCACACATACGGTTATGGGGTAGTTGCAATTGTACTGCAAATTCAAGTCAGTGCTGAAAAGATGATATCTCATCCTTGTAGAGTACTCTCTAAGTCCAAGAAGAAATACTGTAAAACCAAGACAGAGTGACTTGCACTTTTTTGGATCATCAACAAGTTCTTGCCATATTTGTTTGACAAATCATTCACCATTGTGACAGACCGCAATACTCTTTGCCAAATAGAAATACACAAGTCTTGATCACCAATATAACTTTTATTAATAAATTATAAATTATGCATTTCGGAATATCCATATTACCAGATATATTATATAAACAAAATATAAGACAAGAAATGGAATCTAAACAACGCAGTGAAGTTGAGAAATAGTGTAGAATCGCCATCAGTACCCAAACGGATACAATAACTTCATTTCATTATCTAAACATGAATCATTTAACTGTATATATGAAATTACCATATGGCACTGATGGCTGGGAGGCCCCACCTGGGGAAGTCTGGCCACTGATGTGCAAGTGTTTTCAGTTGATGTCACCTTAAGCAATTTGTGTGTCAATGTCTGCAAAATGATGGTGAGGACAACATAACACCCAGTCCCCTAGGAGTGAAAATCTCTGACTCAGCTGGGATTTGAACCTGGGCCTGCTGCATGGTGGTTAGACACACTGACCACTCAGCCAAAGTGGCAGACTATATATAAGTATAACATTTTTTGTTAATAAGAAATATGAAAATTAATAATAAAAGAGCACATAACAAAGCCATAGCTGTTAGGCCAGTGTGTAAGATTTTAAACGTAACTTCAGTGTTACACGGCACAACAAATTACAGATAGTTCCATATATAAAGATTGTATGAAGACATGCAACAGTCCTCATCAGAAACTTAATTTTTAAAAATGTGGATTGGAAGGGAGGAAGGTTATTTTATTAAGATAAAAAGAATAATTTTATGGCTACTAGCATATTATACTTTTAGCATCCTTGTCATCAACCATTCCATCAAAGATAAAAAAACATCAACAGTCAGGCTTTTAAATTCATTGACTAATAGATTACCACATCTGTACTATAAATTGTACAACAAGAAACAATAATTTTTTTGTTTAAACAATACTACTAGAATACATGAGAGTTAAACTTTAACAGCCTTTTAAACAAAACAATAGTTCATTCCTGTCATGTTATAATTGCAGAGAAAGTATTGAGCCAAAACAATAAAAGATCCGAAATAAAATTTGAAAAAAATATGCAGAAAGGAAGGGAGCATGGATAGTAAGGATATATATTATAATTAAAAGGAACTAATAGAGAATTGTGGCGTACAGTTTTGTTAATGACACCAATGGGATGCCACTTCTCATCTCAATGGTACAAAATAAAACCATCTATATGACATTAAGTGCACATAACACTGCATAGTTCCAAATGTCAACAAAATGTATTATGTTCGAACAGTTACAGTAGAAATCGGTTTTCTTCCTTGTTTGACAACCATCTGGACTAAATCTGGGCTTCTGTAGGTTAATTCAACACTATTGTCTATTTTCATGTCGATAACTTGTCACCAACGAAACTGTAATTTTATGTTTTTGACTTATAAGGACTCCCCATTATAGAAAATTTTTTCGTGTTATTGTTACTAACTGTATTTTATTCTTTGCCTTTTTATTTGCATTTTAAACTACAAAAGTGTGTGTTTCTTTGAACATGGTATGAATGTTATGTATTTTGTTAACTTTTGGCCCTATCCATTATCTGTAGTTGTCATGTCACACAAGTGTCTTTGTTTTGTTCAATTGAGATTGGCAACCCATTGGCATTGTTAACAAAATTGTACACCATAGGTTCCTACTTATTCCTTTTTATTGGAATATACATCCAGGTTCCACTCCATTCCATGTGTATTCAAAATTTATTTCTAAGCGTTTATTGTTTCTCAGTTGATGAGAGCTTCACTTCTGAAATGCTTTACTGGTGACTAAATTCCTAATATTAGTTGTTGTATCATAAATTAATTGTAATGAATTCAACATCAACTGACATTGGCAATGCCGAATTTCAATACCAAAATACACTTTAATATCAGGCAATGTGTGCTAGCGGCGATAGTGGACATTCATTTGTTAACCAAAATTACTTTACATGCAAATGCAATTACATTCAAGTCGTCTAGGGAGTAACCACAGCTGCCTTTTGGTTTCATCATGGAATATGGCACGAAATAAACGTAAGTTACTTTCTCAATGTTATTAATTCTGTGGGGTCTGCAACTGTTATTAGATTTTGTTACACTTCTTTTGTGACACTTGCGTTTGCTTTTTCATTGTATGCTGATGGCATGTCCTGTGTGCTCCTGACATCAGGTCTACTGCTGAGTTGCTGTATGACCTACTGCTGCGATTATCTGTTCTTATATCTGCTAATCCATTGGTGGTGACAGAAATGCCCAACTATCACATCTTTGAATTCAGGTTCTTTGCATGTAACAACATTACTACTCTTTTGAGTAGTATCACTGTGCACCTAAGCTCTTCGTTCATCACTTTAGCTGCGCTTATCACATCACAGCCGCATTACTGCTAATTCTTTAATAAATGCAATCAGTATTACTATCCAAAAATGCTGGTCCTACAACGCATATCACAATGTATGTGGCCTGGATGGACTATTTCACAGTATTACATGGGAAGAGAGTTCATCTATACAATCTTGTGCCTTTCCCACCTATCTATAGCTCCACCACAGGCTACTACTTACTCCATAACACTGTAACTGCAGCTAAGCTGAAAAGTTTCATTCAGTGTGTGGTTCAATGTGGAGGGAGTGAGTGAAAGTTGTACTACTAATTAAGGTGACACAGTGCGAGTGACACTTTCACTAAAGTCTCAATTAGTTCCTCTTCAGGGCTGTACTACAGTCTAACATAAGAGTCGCAACACTCGCTGTTGTAAATGTTGTTACCATTTGACTGCTCGAACGACACCAGCGGTGAGAAAGGAGAACGTCAGACTTGTCGTAAGCATAATGTCTTTTCTGCGTCCCTTTCCTACGTGATTTACGAAATATTTGAATCATTTTATTCCATCCAGGGGTTTGTGTAATATCAGAAGACGTAGATGTTTCTAAAAATGATTCTAAAATAAGCACAAGTTGGGATAAAAATCATGAATCCAGTGGCAAGCTACAACACGTTTGAGAAGAAACATTTGTGACCTCGGATAGAACTGCAGCTTACCGCGTTGATATCAAAGGAATAAAAACACATAGATCCACTCGTAAAAAGCACAGACACGTATCTCTACATGCAGAAGGGATCGATGCCCCATTTGTCGTTCCATAGGCCTACTGTGTTTTAGTCATTGTTACCTGTTGCCACTAGTACGACCTTCATATCTACATTATTCTTAGTGGTACAAGCAACAGCCAAATAGTGGGAGAAATATACAGTGGGTGTAAATCCCAAGTTCTTAAAGTCAGTAACAGTGTCAGAAATGCTGTCATATGTTAAATTTGCCATTAGAGACATTTCATCCAATGACATATTCACCAGTTTATCAGTGTAGGAAAATCTCTGTACCTTCTGCTTTAAAAGATGGAATAAATTGTCACTTACCCACATGTAATTTTTATGCCTTCCACATACCTTTGTAATGTATGTGCTGACGGAAGCATAGAACATTCTGACAAAACCTATATGCCTGAGTGCTGTAATATAATAAATTTAGAGCACACAGCTTATTTTAGTGTTTCCATCTTGCAGCACGTTTCTTCTTCAGTGGCATCCTAATCTGGTTTAACAACAAGTCAAGGGCATCTGTTTCTAATATCGAGATCCAATGCTCTTCAAAATTTGTTTGTCCTTCACTTGATCCTTCTGATACAATTTCTGTAGCTGTCTGTACTTAAAATGATAGCCACTTTCCTTGTCCCACATTAATTTTGCATGAAGACTAGAGATCTGCACATACAGACACTTCACATGCTTTTGCGAGACACAAATGAAGACTACACGGAATGAAGGGGTTAAGTCCAAAACTCACTAAAAAGAGTTAGTGGGATCATTATGAAGTTCATTAGATATAGTTTCAGTGGGGTGAACTTAAATGAATATGATCGGCATAGTCACGGAGTTGTAGCCATATTAAAATATGGTATACAAGGAGAAAACGGGTCAAGTCCGTCTAGTACATGGACAGAAAGGGTGAAGTCCAGCAGGTGCTGATTTCTGAGCTGTATTGATATTTTTGACTGTTTTTATGGAAATCTTGTTGTTGACATTGTTAAATGCAGTGTCATTGTTGATCTTTCTTATGTATTGTCGAAGCTAACATGGAGCAGATTTCACATTAGCTTCTTTGCTTTGTGCTGTGGTGGAATTGAATTTTGTGCTGTGATATGAGCTAACACAGAGCAGCCTTGCCAATTGCTTCAGCACCTTATGGCGTGGTAGGTAGAATTGAATTTCATGTAAAATCAAGCAAGTGGTCAGTCTTTCAACTGGTGATGGAATATCCAGTCAAGCTGCAGTGGTAAGTCTAGAAAAAGACAGAGCTATGGTAGACAGTCTGAAATATCTAAAAAGCTAAGAACTATGTAACTTGAAATAGGAGAGCATTGTAACTACAAGAAGGATTGTATTGGTTTGCTAACTGATGCAGAGAAGGCTACACTGATACGTAATTTCAATTTGCTGAAGAACTAGAATGAGCAAAGTTGTGACCTGACAGGACTGATTTCTGTTGACAATGTACAACGCCGAAGGCCTCGCACAGATGAAACAGTAGCTACTTTGAGTGATTATACATTACATTATAAGGTCAGAATAATGAGAGACAATACTGTGACAGAATTGTCTGTTTGTCGAAAGGCCTTTATATCACTGTATGATATTTCAAGGAAAACATTAGAAACTATCAGGAATTCCTTAAAAAAATGAAAGCATGGCTCCAGTTGATAAACGAGAGACAAAGGGAAACCAATTTCATAAACTTTCTACAGAAACGGAGCAAAACATCTGCGCTCACATAAAGTCGTTTAAAGGACAGCCCAGTCATTAAAGCATCAATAAAACACATAAACTGTATTTGCCTGAAGAACTCACAATTAAGGAGATGTTCATGATGTTTCAAGAGACACATTCTACTTATCCATATCATATGAAACTTATCGTAAAATATTTTATACAAAATTTAATATCTCATTCAGTTTCCCTCGTAGTGATACATGCAGTACTTTTGATAACTTTTCTATAACTTTCAAAGCTCTATATGCACAACTCACACATGCAACAGATGGAAAGGAAAGATCAGACGTTCAAAGCAATATTAAGAGAGAGAAGACTGAATGTGAACTGTACTGCTGTAAAGCTGATTTATTCTATCAGCGTAAAAAACTCTCTCGACAGAGAAGCAGAAAGTTAACAAACACAGAATCAATATGTATGGACTTCCAACGAAATCTTCCATGTCCAAACATCAGCACCAACATTGTCTATTATAAGCGACAGCTTTCTCTATATCTATTTAACATACATCGACTCTCAGACAGTAGTTTAGTGTTTTATGTTTAACCTGAAACCATAGGGAAGAAAGGTTCAACTGAAGTAGTTTCTTTCCTGCATTATTATGTTTCTTCATTTCTGGATCCTTAGGTTAAAAATTTGGGAATTTTCTGTGGCTCATGTGGTGGTCAAAACCAAATCTACACCCTTTTCAGGTTCATCCATTATCTTGTTCATCATGCAGAGGGATTTGAATCAATTCTTGTGACACTCCCAGTAAGAGGACATTCATACCTGGAGAGTGACAAAGACATGAGCCTCATCAGACATAAAACAAAAGCTGACCTCCCAAAGGACTGGACAGACATAATTAAAGATGCACGTGCAAAACCCACTCCTTTTCAGGTCGTCGAAGTTGATGGCTCAATGATATGTGACTGGACTGATTTCTTGCAACCAAGATACCGACCAAAATGTCCATTTCCATGGCGAATTATTAAGGAGATGAAGATAGAATGTCACCATCCAAGGTTTAACATACATTGTGACACTTACAACGGATCTTGGATCACATCCGTTGTTACTACTCCTGCTGGACAAATGGAAGACGGACCAGAACTTGGAAAAAGAGAGTTTTTGTTTCCTTCACCCAGTTGCGAAGGTAGGCTGCTAAGGACCTTAGTTACACTAATTAAATATCAGTGTGTGAAATAGCAGGTCCTGATTTATTATAACAAACCTATTGAGATACCATCCTAATAAGAGGCTGCATGTCCAATGTTTCAGGACTGCTGCCTATCACCAAGGAAAAGTATTGTGATTTACAAGAACTGAAGGTGTTCTGTGACACAGAGTACTGTACAAACGTTCTTTCTGGCAGTGAATTCACAAATACGTTTTGTGTTATTTGTTTGTAATAAGTAAAAAGTAAGAAATGAGGACTGTGGGTTATAAAAATTGTGATTTATGCTGATAACTGAAATTACATCCTATTAACTACATTTTTAATGTATGTGTTGTAACCATATATTGAGTAATTGTTGGTAGTTGTATACCAGTTGATTTAAAGGTAAAAAAGTGGAGACATGGCCTTATTAATCATTATAATTCACATGAGTTCAATGAAAATAAAAACAGAATATTAATAAACATTATTGTTTCTAATACCTGATTAGTCATGAACATCCTGTTCAAAATGACTAGAATCAAAGATGAATGGATTTTTGTTAAGGGAGTTGCAGGGAAGTTTTATTGTGAAATATCGTGCCAATGTTACATTACATTCTGACTTTTACAATCTAATTAGTGCAAAGAAATTAAATAACAGACATTCAGATAAAAAGACATACAGGGTCCAATTTTTAATAATATTTTTTTCCACTTTTAAGAAATTGTAAAGAGAAGGTATTTGAACGTACTATTTAAATTACAAAAGCATATTTCAATAACCAATGAAACTACAACGTTTTAAACTTTAAAATTGCTCTCCTGAAAAATCTATGAAATGGACTTAACTTCATCATCAAAGCAGGCGTGTCTTGACGATTCAGATGAATCTGGCACTGAGATATGGAGAATTTAAATGGCTGTTTCTGTGCAATAGGACTATTTTACAGCTTTGGAAAAATTGTCGAACCTTCGTGGCAGTTTCCTCCTCGTCGTCATTTGGGGTGACTTATTTGGGATATCCAACAGTGTGGGTTCTGCATTCCGCACGAGTTTATTATTGTCTGCATTTATGAACTGGTTTTATTCTATGTGTGGCGAAGAAAATTTAACATTACATAAAAAGATAAACAGGCTCTTTTTTCATAAGATCTTCTCGTCTGCTATTCACTACCCACTTTCTGCTCCTAAAACTAAATGTTAATCATTAACACAAATGAAGTTTGCAAGCGAATCCTGACGCTATAGCTCAGAAACATGATGGTGTATACCTCTCAGGGCCCTTAGGAAACGTACAAAAAGACAGATGAAGTGTCTTCTTCTTCTTGTTGCTGCAATTTATTGCGCTGCAGACGCTCCCATTTGTAAAAACAATTGTGCAAACCAAGATAGACAACTACTATATGCTTTCTCGATCGCGCCAAACTCAACAGATTTACTTACTGGCCGCTTGGCGCGCTGCTGGCGTAGTAGGCAACAAAATTGAGGTGAAGTGTCATGACTTTTATGTTAGGCTGTGGCTGTATGTTCATGCATTGCTTTCACTCACAAATCTGAGTGCTTCACAATCAACCACTCAAGTCTTCTGATCGTGTATTTGTGAGCATAATTATGACTTACTGGTTCCATCCTCATGGAGTGGCAGATGCACGCAGATTCGAACTTGTCTTGCTTACTGTTTCACTCCCCTCCATGTTTCCTTTAGCTTGTGTGCTAGATCCCTTACGTGTTCATTGCTGATTCCAGCAGTCGATCATGCAAAGTCCAAGGGTGAATGCATTCTTCTTCTGTAGACAACCTCATATGGACTTAGGCCAGTTGAGCTGTGCATTTTGGCATTGTAACAACTTACCAAGTATGGTAAACAGACGTCCCAGCTGTCATGTTTGCTGTTCACATAATGGCTAACCATTTTAATAATTGTTGTATGGACTCGCTCGACTCTTCCATTTCCTTCAGGGTGTGCTGTTGTAGTCCTTAACTGAGTTATTTGTATGAGATTACAAGTCTGTTTAAGTAATTCACTCATAAAATTCGTTTCTTGATCACTGATTATACTTAATTGTGATCCAAACTTAAGAATCGAATTTTTCACAAAAACTTTGGCTATTGTCTCAGCGCTCTCATCAGGTATTGGTATTATGAGAAGGTATCTAGAGAAATGATCTAACATTATCAATATGTATTTGTTTCCTTCTTTAGTCTTAGGCAATGGTCCTATGAAATGGTTCACTTCTTTCTGGCAGTTCTTACAATGGGGCTCTACTTTTTCCTACAGTGTTCCGTCTGTTACAGGAATCACATTGTCAAACAAACTCGAAAACGTGAGATATGCGACTCGGCCACCAAAACATTTGAGTTATTTTAATGTTTGTTGCTTTTTTACCACAATGTCCTGATAATAAAGAATCTGGTTGCTCTCTCATGATTTGCTCTTTCATGCTTTCTGGAACAACTAGGCGATTTCCTTTACTAATGATTTTGTACAATAATCCATCTAATTCGACCAAACGTTGATCATTTTTTCATAATTTGCATTGTGGATCTTCTTCTTGAGCTGCCCATAACTCTTCTTCTTGAGCTCCCTTTAACTCTTCTTCTTGACTTATTGTAACACAAACATTGACTTTTCGACTCATTGCATCAGCATTCACATGTTGTTTACCAGGTCGGTGAATAACCATAAATTGGTACTCACTCAGTCTTAATGCCCATCTTGTTAATCTGGAACTTGGATCCTTTAAGCTCAATAACCATTTAAGTGCTGCAACATCTCTTCCAGTTAAGAAACATATGTTATGTGTTATACCAAAAACCAAAGCACAAAGCTCCTTCTCAGTAGTAGTATAGTTACATTCTGCTTTGTTTAACTGTCTGGAAGCAAATGAGATTGGATGTTCATGACCATCAACTTCTTGAGACAAGATTACACCTATGGCAAAATTGAATGCATCGGTTGAAAGAGTAAAAGGTTTACTGAAATCCGGATAGGCTAACACTGGGGCTGTGGTTAGAGCAGTTTTAAACTCTTCCATTGCCTTTTTGCATTCTGTTGATCCATTAAATGTGGTTCCTTCCTTCAGTAGCTGTGTAATTGGACATGCTATATTGGCATAACCAGCTATGAATCATCTGTAGAAATTTGACAATCCCAAGAATGATTGTAGTCCTTTCAAATTCTGTGGCCCAGGAAAATTCTTTACATCTTCAATTAATTTTGGATCAGGTGGACCACCTTCACTGGTTATTACATGACCAAGGTAGTTAGCTTTGCTTTGCGTAAAATGACATTTATCTATTGATAAAGACAGGTTTGCACTTTTTATACGCTCAAAAACAGCTTGTAGTCTCTCAGTATGCTGCGTCATGTTTTCACCAAAAATTGTTACGTCATCAAGGGAAATAAGTGCTTGTGTTGGGGTCAGTCCTCTTAAAAATGAATCCATCAGGCGTTGAAATGTAGCTGGAGCATTACGAAGTCCAAACGGCGGACGAAGATACTTGTATACTATTGTTGCTGTTACAAATGAAGTTTTTGTTTGATCATCTGGATGCACTGTAAACTGGTGATAACCACTTGTTAAATCATATACTGAAAAAATTCGACATCTGCCCAAGTAATCCAAGATTTCCACTAAATTCGATAAGGGGTAAATGTCCGGTGTGGTCACAGCATTCAATGATCGGTAATCAACACAAAATCGGAAATGTGGTTCTCCTGAAATTGATATCTTCTTTACAATTAGAACAGGCGTACACCACGGTGGGTCTGAAGGATCTCTTGGTTTTATAATTCCGGCTTGTAATTGTTCTTTAACCATGTCTTCTACCAACTCTCTTTGACTAATGGTACTCGGTGAGGTTTCTGTGTGATTGGGACAGCATTCCCTGTATGAATACGATGCTGAACTAAATGAGTGACAGGTAAATTTGCACGTTCTCGGAATAAATCTGCATACTCCAGCAAAACAGGCGCTAAAATCTTCTGTTCATCAACTGTCAAATGTTCTATCTTGTCCCAAATCTTTCACTTCAGTTCTTTATCAACTTCGTCTCCTCGTTGAAATTTTGCGGTACTGTTACACAAATCTGTGTTCATAACTGCAGCATTTGTTACCTCATCTGGAATCTGTATTAAGTCATTTTTACTTACGCTCGACACTCCAGCAACTTACGCTCCTCATGGCAAAACAACATCCTCATTGCTCATATTCGTTATTGTAACCGGGACTTTTGCGACATTCTGTCTCACCATTGTAGCAACACCTACACTTCTAGCAACGTAACAATGCATTGTATCCAATAACTCACTTTTCTCGGATCGCTCAATTAATAACAAAGTTCCTTCCTTGCCTTGGGGTGACTTAACTTCAGCGTAGATTGTCTTTCCTGCTCCCCTGGGAATTTGCTGAGGCTGATCAATTTGAACATCGACTCGGACGGTTTGAACTGATGGATCGTTTGGGCAGTCCATTCTCACGACGTCAGTTTTGATGCTCCTTTGAGTACGATCTGAAGAACGATTTCCTAGGTTCTAGTTACTATGGCCTAGTCTGATCTCTCTTTCTGCGACAAATTTCTCTGCTTCGTTAGCGGACAAGAAATCAAATCCAAGTACACCGTCGTAACGCGTTTCGTTATTTGAAACTAATTGCACCCTTGCTGTGTATTTATGTGTATTTTCACTTTCATCTTGGCGTTGGTCAAGAATTAATTCTACGTCAACTTCTCCATAGTTAGGTAGCTTTCCACCGTTTAACCCTCGCACTTTTAATAGCGGCGGTTTCAATTTATCCCGTTTATCTATGCAACACCACATTAATGAGGTCTGTGCTCCTGTGTCAATAAGTAGCTTGATGTTTCTCCCCCGATATACAGTACCTATCACGGAGTCATTTTCGGTCTGATTATCGCCAGAACTAACAGGAATCAGTGTCTCTGGCAAGGACAGGACGGAGTGGTAGCCTGTACATGCCCGTACTCGTTTAAAGATCTGGCAGATTGTCTGTTGTTCGCATTACCTTTCTTCTTGTTGCGACAATCTCTCGAAACATGACCCTGCTTCCCGCAATGATAGCAGATTCGATTTTCTTAACAATCCTTACGCTTGTGACCCAACTTATTGCATCTGTAGCATTGTACTGTAGTGTTGAAAAGTATACGCTCTTGTTTCCGCATCTCATTCGGTCGTCTTAGTGCTTCAACGAAACCAATAGTTGATACTACTGCTTCCTGAAACGTTTTACATCACACGAATCTAGCAGCTTTGCTTACTTCCTTTCCGTGCAACCCATGAATGAATGTGTCCAAGGCTCTCTGGTCGGCTTCGAACAAATGAATTCGATTTTCATTTTCATCTTCTACTAACTCACACGTCTGAGCGTTGATGTTCCGAATTCTGTCAGCAAACTGCCTGATAGATTCTTCACGTCACCTTTGCAAACTGTGAAGCTGCTCTCCGTAAAATCTGATCGCGTTTTTACGTTTAAATCTCTGAACAGCAATCGTTCTAAGCTCATTGTAAACTTCTGTTTTCACGCAAGTAGGCTCTGCGCTAATGAAATCCTGTGCTGCTCCCTGAATCATTAATTTGTCAACCACTAGCTTATTGGAATCTGTTCATGATTCTAAAAGGGCGGCACCTTCAAGTTTACGAAAAAACACTTTCACATCATCTTCGGCTTTCCCGGTAAACACTGGTACTGATGGCAATAATGAAAAATTCTTTATTTTAGTTGTACTTGCACTGCATGAGCTATCATTTGACATGTCTCTCGGAATCTTACGCTCGGCTCTTTCTGCTTTTAACTGCCGAATCTCTTCTTGCAGTTCATTAATAACAGTTTGTAGATCGACAATGTTACTCTGACTGGATTGCGACATTTCGTCTAATTTAACGCAATGAGTCACTCAAATGTAAAATAAAAATCCATCACTGCCTTTCGTATTATAACCAAACTGGAGTAGACCAACCTGAATTCCAGCGTTGGATGTCCCCGCGTAGTCAGA
This sequence comes from Schistocerca gregaria, assembly GCF_023897955.1. NCBI lineage: Eukaryota > Metazoa > Arthropoda > Insecta > Orthoptera > Acrididae > Schistocerca > Schistocerca gregaria. The sequence continues at coordinate 681,221,530 of NC_064931.1, forward strand.
AGATGTACACGCTGCTGCTGCCCGAAGTTCACGTTGTAGTGTGCCTCTTCAGGACGGTAGATTTTCCATAAGTATTCCTATGCTGACACCACTTCTATAAGGGGGTAGTCTGTGTTGTTGCCCGGATGATGATTACACGAATATTTTGTCAGGATTTGTAAGCGGTGGATCCTTGAGGTACAGCAATACGCAAATACGAGAAGTAAGTTTAAACAGTTTTATTAACAAAGGCGGATTATAAAACACGCACGCTACGCTCACCCATCATCACTGGGTCTGACATCCTAACACCAGTTAATTACAGTCATATCGGAAGGCTCCATGGTGAGCTAAGAAAAGAGACATATTCGTGCCCCAAGCCGTGCTGGTTAATACTGTCCACTGCGGACGGCGGCCAGTCGCATACTCCCCGTCGCACTGCGGCTGGACCCGCGTCTACTGACCAAGCAAATTGTCAGCATTCCAGACAGATCGGCTGACGAGCGCGTGTTAACGTCCTGTACGGCTGCGCACAATCCGTAGATCCTTACAAAATGGAAGTAAAACAATGTGTGAAATTCGAATAAGTTTGCAATGAAAAATAGGGATAGCTGTGATTTTGCGTTTGATGCATATTACATAATATGACATTTAGCTAACATCATCATCAGTCACCAATCTCGAAAAAACTGATTTGATGTAGCGCACTCATTTGCGATCGCGCCACACCAGCGATAAATCCAGAGTGAAATATTCACAACATTCCTCATAATTCAAAAACTGTTTGTGATATCGAAATGAGATTTTGGCAAAAGAGAGCACGCAAACAGGAGAGTATATTGCCGTATGGTACTTAAATGGTTCAAATGGCTCTGAGCACTCTGGGACTTAACATCTGTGGTCATCAGTCCCCTAGAACTTAGAACTACTTAAACCTAACTAACCTAAGGACATCACACACATCCATGCCCGAGGCAGGATTCGAACCTGCGATCGTAGCAGTCCCGCGGTTCCGGACTGAGCGCCTGAACCGCTAGACCACCGCGGCCGGCTTATGGTTCTTATGCAAAACTTCATTAACTACTGTGTTATTCCACCAACTACAGACTTTTTCCATGAAAGAATGTAATTTTTAGGTTCTGTGAAATGAGAAATGCTATGGGTTTTAGAACAACATAAATCAAGGGATTACACATTTACCTTGACCGAGGATGCGCTTTATCATAAGCTACAGACCTTACATTTCTTCAGTTCCTCCCTTAATAACCTTCATAATCAACTGTTTTACAATGCTCTCGCATTTGAATTTGAGAGAGCCTGCTTGTAACCCCCGCCACTACCACTCTCCCACACATACCCTACTGAGTGAGCATCTACCAGCCATGGTATTCTGTGTGGACTCTACACGCACCATCAGTAATCACTTTTTACCACAAAATCAACATTTCTAGCATCACATCCCTTCACAGCTTCTTCAAGGAAGCCAGCCACTGATACTCTGGAATCTTGACCAAGGAGGTTATAGTCCCAACTCTTCTTCTTTACACACCAATCACCGCTCTTTGGCCACCAAAACAATAGAAATGCAGTGTGATTATCAATGCCAAGGATAAGATACAGTATGTAGCCTATAGTCTCAACTCTCATCTAGCATCTGACATGCAACTAGACTCCACATTTAAGGCCCATCCACATACAACAACCTGTCTGCACAAATGTCTGTGCATGCAATAAATCGATGCAAATGTGATGTGTTCACATGATGCAAGTTCCAATAACTGCTCGCCTGCCATCTGTCAGTCTAGAAACTAAATTTCAGTGGCAAGTGATTACATTCTCACAACCTAAAATTTTCTTTCATTTATTCAGAAATTCATAATGGAGAATATTTCACTATTTTCTATGTTCACAACTTGTGTTGGAAGAAAAAAATTACAAATAAAATGCAAGAAAAATGAAATGAAAGTTCTAGAAAATGGCTCCTCAGATGAAGGCAGTTTTCACAAAGAAATTTATTTCATAAGGCATAGAGAAAAACTGACGACTAGCATAATTTTTTTGAATGGATTTGGAAACATGTACTTATATTTTGATACACATAACTTCTCACATAATACAAAAAAAATGCTTGTATCAGGAGAGCAAGTTCTCCACATGAGCAACTGTTGATGATGTTAAGATTCCTGGCAACAGGAAGAGGCTACAAGCCTTGAGTGAAATTAACCTAACACATTTAAAACTATTATGTTGTGCTCAAGGAGGAGATCTCGAAGGCAAGTATAACACCTTATCTCTGTAATATGACAATTATGACAAGGTAAAAATAATATTTTTAGTTTTAGATGTGTTTGAAACTCATTAAATTCTAAGAAATTATAGACATGGATAGTGAATTATAGTTTTGTATATTTCTGAGTTGCAATTTTAACTGCCTACCTGAAGTCTACCAGCAACCTATTATAAACTTTTGCATCAGTTTAATCTATCTGGAAAGTTTTAACTATAGTACTGTGGTAGTGAATTCTACAGTTCATCACTTATTCACTCCTTTTATGAACCACATATTATATTAGGATTTCTTTACTTTGCTTAGCTGTTTGCAATAAATACCCTGCCTTTTTATTATTGTTTCCTTGTTTGCCATACTGTGAACTACTCGTATTTCCCCTATTAAATAATTATAAGCAGCTGCCTTCTTATCTCAATCGCCATATTCTTTGCTCTTAACTTTCTACAAACGTGTGTGACTCCTATAAATGTCAATAATCTCAGCAATAAACTCTCTAGAACACTGGCGCATACATGTGATTTTAAAATTCAATGTGTACACACAGATGGTCAACATTAGACCCAACAAACATCTGACTGAAATAGTATGCATTAACGGCAGAGTTATACCACTTCTGTTAAAAAGCATAGACTACTGGATCATATCGGTGCTGGTACTATCTCGACTTGATATGGCAGACACCATAACGGTTTCAGTTTAATTATCTGTTTCGTATTATAACTTGCAGTATGATATTTCAAGGTAATGGCACATTGAAGATATATCAAAATTGTCATTAAATGTCAGTTAATGATGCATCAGCAATATGAGTCTTCAAGAGATACTATATTACATCAATAATTGTTCCATAGATCATGAATACGGCATTTCTAAAATATGTGGAACTTATCAGTTTAATGTAATTTTTCATTATACAATTTCTTTACAGTTACTACTTCATATATAAAAATTCATCTGTTGAGTAGAAAAAGTTGTCTTTCAGAAAGTCTTCTAGTTTTGTTTTTAAGTGTTGATTAGCTGTCTGATAGACTGTTAGTACTATTTGGCAAATGACCAAAGATTTTTATGTCAGCATAATTCATCCCTTTCTTTCCCAAAGTCAGATTTAACCAAGAATAGTGAAGATCATTCTTCTTCTAGTGTTGTAGCTATGCACTTCACTATTATTTTTGAATTGGGATGGGTTATTAATAACAAATTTCATAAGTGAATATATGCTTTGTGAAGGTACTATGAATATCCCAAGTTCCTTAAATAAATGCCAGCAAGGCGATCTCCGGTGGGTTCCAGCTATTATTCTGATTACACACTTAAGTGCAAGGAATTCTTCTTCTCTTAATGCGAATTACCCCAAAATTATGATGTCATATGAAATCAGTGAATTATGCCAACTGTATGCAACAGGTATGGTCGGAGCACACAAACGGGTCCCTAACAGGCCTATCACAGGAGAAGCGGTTGCAGTTGGTGTGTTAGCTGCTGTTGTCATGTGAACCCACACATGAGTACACGGGACATTGCGAGAGCCGGTGGACTGAGTCAAAGTAGTGTCATGCGCATACTGCATCGTCACTGCTTTCACCCGTTTCATGTGTCGCTACATCTGCAATTACATGGTGATGACTTTAATCATCGAGTGCAATTCTGTCAATGGGCATTAACAGAGAATGTGTTGCAGTTCTACCTGTTTACCGATGAAGCGGGTTTCACAAACCACGGGGCAGTGAATCTACGGAACATGCATTACTGGTCCGTGGACAATCCTCGCTGGCTCAGACAGATAGAGCGACAGCGACCGTGGACTGCAAATGTATGGTGCGGAATCATTGGTGACTACCTCATTGGTCCTCACTTCGTTGCAGGGGCCCAAACAGCTGCAACATACGTCGCGTTTCTACAGAATGGTCTGCCAATGTTTGCTCGAAAATGTCCCACTGGAAACGCGTCGACGTATGTGGTATCAGCATGATGGTGCACCTGCACATTCCGCAATTAACACTAGGCTGACCCTTGACAGGATGTTCGACGGGCGTTGCATAGCACGTGGAGGACGCATAAATTGTCCAGCCCGTTCTCCTGATCTTACACCTCTGGACTTCTTTCTGTGGGGTACGTTAAAGGAGAATGTGTACCGTGATGTGCCTACAACCCCAGAGGATATGAAACGACGTACTGTGGCAGCCTGCGGATGTACTGCGGCGTATACGACATTCATTACGCTAGAGATTGCAATTGTGTGCAGCAAATGATGGCCACCACATTGAACTTTCATTGGCCTGACATGACGGGACACACTCTATTCCACTCAGTAATTGAAAACAGAAACCACGTGTTGACGTGTACCTCGCCCCTCATGGTAATGTAGATGTGCGTCAGTGAAAAAGACCAATAAAAAGGTGTTAGCATGTGGACGTAATGTGCTGTTCCAGTCTCTTCTGTACCTAAGGTCCATCACTGTTCCCTTTGGATCCCTACGTAATTCGGTGCTCTCCGATACACATGATCGAACAGCGGAGGAGTGGTACTCAACCGTCATCTTTAGGTTACAATATCTCCAGATGTAATTAACATTTTACAATGCAACAAACGGCACTGATTACGTATTTGTTCATATGTTCAGATTGCTAACAATACTAACGAGGTTCCATTTAAAAAACGTAGGTTTGTGTTAAAAAACATACTTTCGTGCATTTTTTATGGTTTGTATTAAACAATTACACTAGCCCCTCTCCTCACGTTCGGTCTGTGGAATCGGTTCGTCAGTATTTCATGTGGTTTACGAAATATATCCAGTGGTAACGTTAGGTGACTCACACTGTATATGAAGAACAATAAGGAACCCAAGACGGAATCCAGTAGGGCACCATTCTTGATATCTCTCCAGCTGGAGGATTCTCCTGATTTTTGCAGATATCTGTGATGTTAATTTCAACCTTCTGCGTTCTTCCAGCAAAATATGAATTAAACCTTTGTACACTGTCCAACACATACCACGATACCAAAATTTATCTAGAAGGATTTCATTATTCACATAGTCAAAAGGCTTTGAAAGATGACAAAATATACCAGTGTGTATGTTCGGTTACTCAGAGCATTTAATATTTGATCAGTGAAAGCATATATAACATTTTCTGTTGCAAAACCTTCCTGAAAACCTAACTGACATTTTGTTACTAATTTACAAATATGTGAAGCTGCTCTTGAATACATTAGTTTTGCAAAAATTTCGGATAAAGCTGTCAGAAGTGAGACTGGATGGCGGTTGTTAGCATCGGACCTATCCCTTTTTTTATGTAGTAGTTTAACACCAGCATATTTGAGTCTACCTGGAAAAAAGCCCTGTTTCAGTGGGCTACTATATATGTGGCTGAGAATCCTACTTACCTATTGGGAACCAGTTTTAGTGTCATCAGTGCCATGCAAGCCTTTACTTTGAGTGAATTTATTATTTTCCTAAGTTCATCACAAGAGGTGAATTTCAATTTTATCAAATTACATAGGAGTTGACTCTTCCATATACAGTCTTGGATTTTCTAACGAATAGCTGGATTCTATTTTCTCTACAACACCTGAAAATGATTATTAAAAATATTTTCACCTTCTGACTTTTTGTTAACAAACTTTTCATTGAGTTTGATCGAAATGCAGATTTTCTGTGATCTCGGTTGACCTTTTTCCATTTTAACAATATTTCAAATTGTTTTAATTTTATTACGAGAGGTGCTAATCTCAAACATAATGCACGTACTTCTGGACTTTTTAATAACTTTTCTTAATACAGTGCAGCTGTTTTTATAATGTTTGACTGTTTCTGCATAATTACTCCATCTAGATATAAGATACACTTCCGTTTTCTCTTTGCAAGATATCTGTATCCCTTTAGTATGCCATGGCTATTTAAACGGTTCCTTACAGTTTCACTGTTTTCTTAGGGAAACTGTTTTCAAATATACTCACTAAGTTATAGTGAAATAGATTAAATTTTAAATGAGCATCAGGTTCCCTGTACACCTCATTCCAGTCTAACTGTTGCAAGCTTTCCCTAAACTTTGGAACTGTTATATTGCTAATGAATTCACTGTTTCGGAGGACTGTTTTGCATTATTGGATGGAGCTATGTCATAAACTGTAACTAGCTGTGCATCATTATCAGACCAACCATTCTTATTTTATTAAATTTATCTTGATCTATAAAAACATTATTTGTCAGCGTGTTGCTTTCCTGTACAACCCAAGCTGGAGAATCACTAACTGATGTCAAATTCAAAGAACCATGTAATACTTCAAGGTCAGCCTTTCTATTGTACTCTTTCAGACAATTTACAATGAAATCCCCACAAACAATAATTTGCTTCCCTCTGTCTGACAACACTACAATAAAGGCTCTAAACTTTTAAAAAATAGCTGAAAATTTCCCAATGAGGAACTATACACAACTACAATTATAAAAATACCATTTTTAGTTTAAGCTCACAGGCATTTGCTTCTATACATTTCTCTACATAATTTTTTTAGTTTCTAAATTTTTCACACTGTGATAAATTTTAACATACATGGCAACTCCTCCTTTCTCCATAGTGTGTCTACTTACCTGTGCTGAAAGCTTATATCCGCCTGCATTTACCTTTTCCACATCAGTGATGTTCAGACAGGTGTAGTACATCTGTTCCGCTCTCAGTTATTAAATCTTCTAAACAAACAAGAAGCACATCTACATTGTTTTTTAATCCCCTGATATTCTGATGCAGCATACTAACATTATATTTCACTGCGTTTTATGAGAATCTTGTGCCATACTAACATTATTTTTAACTATACTTTTATGAGAATCTTGTGATATTTTAATATTTCTAGATCCTGCCTGTCTGAGCTTCTCACTAAGCTTAATTTCATTCGATGTTGAATCATTAGACACTGATCTTAGCCTAAGAAAGGGATACTCTCATGAGTTACAGTGCCCTTCCTTAAAGGTTTTACTATTATCCCAACCAATTTACCCTTTCCTTTCCTACTAAGACGCAAGCCATACCTTGTGAAGTTCCACCTACCAATAGCATCAGCAACACCAAACCTATATCTGACAAAGTAGCCACCCAAAGCACCTGACCGAGCTGTTCAGTTGGGGCTGATCACACTACATGAAACCAGGAACCAAGCCAACATTTGCATGGTTTGTGCAGACACTATTTTTACTGTCTCACACTCGATATGTAAGTAGGCTGTTTAGGTTTTTATGTTGGTAACGTCACATAGCACTCTGTATGAAAATCACTGACTGTGCTGTGTGCAGTCTGTGGCTGGTTGGCATTGTTGGAATAATTGCTATTGTAGTGTTGGGCAGTTGGATGTGAACAGTGCATAGCGTTGTGCAGTTGGAGGTGAGCCGCCAGCAGTGGTGGATGTGGGGAGAGAGATTGCAGAATTTTGAGAGCGGACGATCTGAACATGTGTCCATCAGAAAGAGTAAATTTTGTAATATTGGATATCATGAACTGATATATATATATATATATATATATATATATATATATATATATATATATATATATATATATATATATATATATATATACACTCCTGGAAATTGAAATAAGAACACCGTGAATTCATTGTCCCAGGAAGGGGAAACTTTATTGACACATTCCTGTGGTCAGATACATCACATGATCACACTGACAGAACCACAGGCACATAGACACAGGCAACAGAGCATGCACAATGTCGGCACTACTACAGTGTATATCCACCTTTCGCAGCAATGCAGGCTGCTATTCTTCCATGGAGACGATCGTAGAGATGCTGGATGTAGTCCTGTGGAACGGCTTGCCATGCCATTTCCACCTGGCGCCTCAGTTGGACCAGCGTTCGTGCTGGACGTGCAGACCGCGTGAGACGACGCTTCATCCAGTCCCAAACATGCTCAATGGGGGACAGATCCGGAGATCTTGCTGGCCAGGGTAGTTGACTTACACCTTCTAGAGCACGTTGGGTGGCACGGGATACATGCGGACGCGCATTGTCCTGTTGGAACAGCAAGTTCCCTTGCCGGTCTAGGAATGGTAGAACGATGGGTTCGATGACGGTTTGGATGTACCGTGCACTATTCAGTGTCCCCTCGACGATCACCAGAGGTGTACGGCCAGTGTAGGAGATCGCTCACCTGCACGGCGCCAAATACGCATACGACCATCATTGGCACCCAGGCAGAAGCGACTCTCATCGCTGAAGACGACACGTCTCCATTCGTCCCTCCATTCACGCCTGTCGCGACACCACTGGAGGCGGGCTGCACGATGTTGGGGCGTGAGCGGAAGACGGCCTAACGGTGTGCAGGACCGTAGCCCAGCTTCATGGAGACGGTTGCGAATGGTCCTCGCCGATACCCCAGGAGCAACAGTGTCCCTAATTTGCTGGGAAGTGGCGGTGCGGTCCCCTACGGCACTGCGTAGGATCCTATGGTCTTGGCGTGCATCCGTGCGTCGCTGCGGTCCGGTCCCAGGTTGACGGGCACGTGCACCTTCCGCCGACCACTGGCGACAAGATCGATGTACTGTGGAGACCTCACGCCCCACGTGTTGAGCAATTCGGCGGTACGTCCACCCGGCCTCCCGCATGCCCACTATACGCCCTCGCTCAAAGTCCGTCAACTGCACATACGGTTCACGTCCACGCTGTCGCGGCATGCTACCAGTGTTAAAGACTGCGAAGGAGCTCCGTATGCCACGGCAAACTGGCTGACACTGACGGCGGCGGTGCACAAATGCTGCACAGCTAGCGCCATTCGATGGCCAACACCGCGGTTCCTGGTGTGTCCGCTGTGCCGTGTGTGTGATCATTCCTTGTACAGCCCTCTCGCAGTGTCCGGAGCAAGTATGGTGGGTCTGACACACCGGTGTCAATGTGTTCTTTTTTCCATTTCCAGGAGTGTGTCTATATATATATATATATATATATATATATATATATATATATATATATATATAAGGTAAATAAATTGTTTATTCTCTATCAAAATCTTTCATTTGCTAACTATGACTATCAGTAGTTAGTGCCCTCACTAGTTAGAATCTTTTATTTGGCTGTCAGTATTGGCGCTCGCTGTATTGCAGTAGTTCGAGTAACGAAGATTTTTGTGAGGTAAGTGAGTCATGACAGGTATAGGTTATTGTTAGTCAGGGTCATTCCTTCATTGGGATTATTGAAAGTCAGATTAGGTTGCGCTAAAAATATTGTGTGTCAGTTTAGTGTTGATCAGAATAAGTAAAGAGCGAAATGTCTGAGTATGTTCAGTTCTGCTCAGCTGTTTGAAAGTCAAATAATGTAATGGGCTTATCAGCACAGTCATTCATAAATTTTTCAAAGGGGATGTTTCAAATATTGTAGGCCTGTTTCCTATCAATACTGTTTCCTGTTCCTGCTTTCTAAAACCATTGCACAATGCTCCTAAAGCTATATGATAATCAAGACAAAAGACGAAACTCGTATGACATAGGAGTAGTGTAACGGATAACGTCGTGCATAACAGATTCGAAAGGAGTATGCTCATGTCCTGTTAGGTGAATAAGTGCTAATTTTTTTGTTTAATTTTCACCTTAGAGCTCTTAACACAGCATGTTCAGAGACCTTATGAATGCAAGAGAAGTGTGTCCTGCAATATTTGATGTTTACATTTCCATCTGATTTGAAAACGAAAAATGAAATGAATATCTGGCTGCTTATTTCCGAATATGAGGCGATTTGCTAGTGTGTGGTTAGGCAAGAACCTAAGAGGACAGCTTAAATTGCAGGGCGTCAAACAAGGACACTCTTCCTTTTCTCAAATATTTCATTTCTCAGTAAGCCGTCTGGTAGAATTTTGCACAGAGCATAACTTAATCATAGCTAAAACTTGGTTCAAGAATCATAAAAGAAGGTTGTATACATGGAAGAATCCTGGATATACTAAAACGTATCAGATAGATTATATAATGGCAAGACAGAGATTTAGGAATCAGGTTTTAAATTGTAGGACATTTCCAGGGACAGATGTGAACTCTGACCACAATCTATTGGTTATGACCTGTAGGTTAAAACTGAAGAAACTGCAAAAAGGTGGGAATTTAAGGACATGGGATCTGGATAAGCTGAAAGAACCAGAGGTTGTACAGAGTTTCGAGGAGAGCATAAGGGAACAATTGACAGGAATGGGGGAAAGAAACACAGTAGAAGAAGAATGGGTAGCTCTGAGGGATGAAGTAGTGAAGGCAGCAGAGGATAAAGTAGGTAAAAAGAGGAGGGCTGCTAGAAATCCTTGGGTAACAGAAGAAATATTGAATTTAATTGATGAAAGGAGAAAATATAAAAATGCAGTAAATGAAGCAGGCAAAAAGGAATACAAACGTCTCAAAAATGAGATCGGCAGGAAGTGCAAAATGGCTAAGCAGGGATGGCTAGAGGACAAATGTAAGGCTGTTGAAGCTTATCTCACTAGGAGTAAGATAGATACTGCCTACAGGAAAATTAAAGAGACCTTTGGAGAGAAGCGAACCACGTGTATGAATATCAAGAGCTCAGATGGCAACACAGTTCTAAGCAAAGGAGGGAAGGCAGAAAGATGGAAGGGGTATATAGAAGATTTATACAAGGGCGATGTACTTGAGGACAATATTATGGAAATGGAAGAGGATGTAGATGAAGACGAAATGGGAGATAAGATACTGCGTGAAGAGTTTGACAGAGCACTGAAAGACCTGAGTCGAAACAAGGCCCCCGGAGTAGACAACATTCCATTAGAACTACTGACGGCCTTCGGAGAGCCAGTCATGACAAAACTCTACCACCTGGTGAGCAAGATGTATGAGACAGGCGAAATACCCTCAGACTTCAAGAAGAATATAATAACTCCAATCCCAAAGAACGCAGATGCTGACAGATGTGAAAATTACCGAACTATCAGTTTAATAAGTCACAGCTGCAAAATACTAACGCGAATTCTGTACAGATGAATGGAAAAACTGGTAGATGCAGACCCCAGGGGAGATCAGTTTGGATTCCGTAGAAATGTTGGAACACGTGAGGCGATAATGACCTTACGACTTATCTTAGAAGAAAGATTAGGAAAAGGCAAACCTACGTTTCTAGCATTTGTAGACTTAGAGAAAGATTTTGACAATGTTGACTGGAATACTCTCTTTCAAATTCTGAAGGTGGCAGGGGTAACATACAGGGAGCGAAAGGCTATTTACAATTTGTACAGTAACCAGATGGCAGTCATAAGAGTCGAGGGGCATGAAAGGGAAGCAGTGGTTGGGAAGGCAGTGAGACAGGGTTGTAGCCTCTCCCCGATGTTATTCAATCTGTATACTGAGCAAGCAGTAAAGGAAACAAAAGAAAAATTTGGAGTAGGTATTAAAATTCATGGAGAAGAAGTAAAAACTTTGAGGTTCACCGATGACATTGTAATTCTGTCAGAGACGGCAAAGGACTTGGAAGAGCAGTTGAACGGAATGGACAGTGTCTTGAAAGAGGGATATAAGATGAACATCAACAAAAGCAAAACGAGTATAATGGAATGTAGTCAAATTAAATCGGGTGATGCTGAGGGAATTAGATTAGGAAATGAGACACTTAAAGTAGTAAAGGAGTTTTGCTATTTAGAAAGTAAAATAACTGATGATGGTCGAAGTAGAGAGATATAAAATGTAGACTGGCTATGGCAAGGAAAACGTTTCTGAAGAAGAGAAATTTGTTAACATCGAATATAGATTTATGTATCAGGAAGTCGTTTCTGAAAGTATTTGTTTGGAGTGTATATCCATGTATGGAAGTGAAACATGGACGATAACTAGTTTGGACAAGAAGAGAATAGAAGCTTTCGAAATTTGGTGCTACAGAAGAATGCTGAAGATAAGGTGGATAGAGCATGTAACTAATGAGGAGGTATTGAATAGGATTGGGGAGAAGAGAAGTTTGTGGCACAACTTGACTAGAAGTAGGGATCGGTTGGTAGGACATGTTTTGAGGCATCAAGGGATCACAAATTTAGCGTTGGAGGGCAGTGTGGAGGGTAAAAATCGTAGAGGGAGGCCAAGAGATGAATACACTAAGCAGATTCAGAAGGATGTAGGTTGCAGTAGGTATTGGGAGATGAAGAAGCGTGCACAGGATAGAGTAGCATGGAGAGCTGCATCAAACCAGTCTCGGGACTGAAGACAACAACAACAACAACAACAACAGTATATTCAAAGATCATGAGGAGACAGTTACATCACATACTACAATCACGTCACAACGGACTTCTAGCTAGTATATTTCTGCCACTAACTATATGTGTCTGAAACACATTTCGTGTGCCAGATCTGTGGCGAACTCCTATCCACACACTATGATTTATCTGTGCACGTGACTGGTAGCCCAGATTTGAGAAATTTTCCTCAAACCTCCAAGTTCCAGGTTTGTACATATTCATTTCTGTACAAATATCCTATGCATACGCAATGATCGTCTGTGCAGGTGTGACATGCCCATATATTTGCACAGACAGATCGTTGCGTATGGAAGGCTTTTAAGCGAGAAATATGAATTTCAGAGATTTTTGTGTGGCGCACAACACAAAGTCATCTTGATCTTTACAGCTGACATTTAAACCGTATTATCATTGAAAGCATTTATAAAATGTAAAAAAGTAATAATAATTAATTATTTTGTGTAAAGAAAACTTATGTTAAAGTGACACGTTCCACATCATTACGAAATGTTATATTCATGATCTATGGAACAAGGATTAATGTATGAATGTATGTACGTAAACGCACTGAAATTAAACGCATTTCAAAAGGGAAGGTTTTTTATTGTACATGTTGTGTTAAGTTCCCATTCTCTGCTGGTCACAGTATCATATTCTAACATTGTGCTACGCAAATTCGTTTCTTCATGCTTATTACTGCCCCTCGGGTCACTTAAGATGAATTTACTCTTTTAACAGAGACAGTGGCAGAAAATACAACTTTTCAGAAACAGAGAAAAGCATGCTACTGTGCTGTAGAAATCAAAACATAAATTTTTCAAAACCAATAACTTGTCCCTCTTGCATCAGACGTCTCACTGTATTATACACTTCAATTTATCTTTCCACCGATTTAATTTTCATACTAAACATTATCTCTATGCATGTACTTTGTGATTGTGCCATGAACATTACAGTTTTCTCACATAATTTTCTATCTGTGAAAGCCAAACATTGTAACATGCTTCAGTTCAGTCTAATATACACATTTCAGAACATAATTTACGCATTTCAGTTCTTATTTCATCAAAAAACAATGATGGTATCTCATGAGACGATCTTGTTCGAAGTAAGGAAAACCATGTCTCATGTCGTCAAGCACAAGGGTGTAAATTAATTCTAAACACAACTGTTGATGCAAATACAGCCTCTGTGATACTTTTTCAGCATTTCATGTAGTGCACTATTCGTAATAATAAGAACAATGGCTTCTTTTCTCACGAGTGAGTGCCTTAGGCTGCTTACATCTTCTCGCTTGTAAGACAACAACATTGATCTCATTGACCTACTTTTATGTTTGGTGCTTATGTCTTTATGTGCTGTGACATTTGAAAGTAAACTATTGTATTGCTTAGTGTTATACAAATGTTTTTATTACCAGATGAATTCGCGCTAACTTTAATGCAGATAGAGGTTCTTTTTTTTTGTCATGTATTGCATGGAGTTGAATTCTGTGGGCCATTTTCTCAAGTTTAAATGACTCATGACACTCAGTTGTGCCCTGACAAAGTGAGGGGTTACAGGTCAATCTGTAATTTCCAAGTGGTTAGGGGCAAATGCAGAGAGAAAAACTTCCTCTTATGGTAAGTTGGTTGCTTAGATCAGCGCCACACACACTGTCACAGGGCACCTACAAGAGGTGCAGATTGGGACTTGATAGGGTATTCACAGCAGGAGACTCAGGGGACTTGGAGATCTGAATAACCCTATTTATTTACATTTAGGTTAACTACTACGCTAAAGTATAATTCTAAACATTAGAAAAAACAAAGAATGCAACTGGTTACACAACAGAAGTCAGTGTTTCGAGTCCATGGGGTGAGAGCTAACAGAAGTAGCAATCACCAGCAGCACTGTAAATGAGCGACTTGGAGGTGGCTTCACATCAGTCTGACTGAGAACTCTCTTAAATACAAAAAAACCCTGGGATTGTGGTGGTGCACAATTTCTCCATATCTATAGTCAACCTGTCAATCCAACAGTACTTACAGGCATCGGCCAATCTGACATGGGGCTCTGAACCTCCCCAGTCCCCCCGTCAAACACATTACCAGACATTCCCTCCACCTACTCTGCAAGTGGGGATATTTTGGGACTTTATATTAACAAACTACTCCAAGTTTGGTAGCAACAACTTTCAGCTCACAACTAAACATCATTGCTATCAACACAAGGGTCAGTTTCACTTGGCCCTGCCGTGAGCTCTGTTCCAACAATTTGACCCATTTCCCATCTTATTCTAGCCTGTGTAAACCCACTGATGTTGCTGTTTTCAGGAGGAAGTATGAAGCGTGCTGCGTATGCTAAGACACGCTTGTTTGTCAACATCTTCTACTGTGAAACCTTACAGCAACGTCTATGTCGTGGATGGAATTTCTGGTTAATTCTCTGATGTGGAAGTTCTATTCTGGGTGCCTGCAAATTTTTATTTGCATGGATTTTGAAAAACGGCCCATACTTCTTGAAGGATTTTAGCTGAATATACATTCACTTAACACAATGTCACTGTTTAACTATTCAAACAATACTGATTTACTATTTTGTGTGGAACAGTATGAAACATGATACATGAAGTGGTACACTACATTTAATGCACTGCATTGCAGATTTTTTTTTTTGACATTGGCGACAGTAAAGTTGCTTTTCTTTCCTGTGGTTCTAGTGGCAAATTTGCAACATCATGTTCCAGCTTGTCATATCTAGAAGCAACATTTGCCATTTTAGGTGGTCTTCATCTCTGCGTAACAACACAGCAGTTTGATTCCAGAATTGCAGTGGCAGTTCTTCGATGAAATGCCGCCCAAAATGAGGCACCATGCTTTCGTCGACTGAATGATTTTACATATGAGGCGTATGTTCTCTGCATTTTTTTATTTATCATGCTTATAAGGGGGTGAACCTGTCAGCACCATCAAGTTCATCGTTGTTGCAAATGTGAATATTTGACATAATGAACTTGAAGCGATCCCTAGATATTGCATTAAAAACTAAAATGTTGTGTACATCTGCCAATACATCTCTTTCCTTGGCAGGACGACGTAACCACTAAGAAGCAAAATAGCTAAAAAACATATCATTTCCTCTTCAGAGCAATCTCCAAGTCGGTTCCTCTTCGTTGTGTATTGGTTGGCATATTTCACCACTGTGCTTATAACATCATTATCATAAAATAGTTCAAAATATTATAATGGTGACCTCAATGAATGCTAAGTGGTACTTATTTGTGGCCAGACTGTGGTTGTAGGTGAAAGTGTCTGTTTTACGAAGTTGTATGTATGAGACGGTTTAGCTGATTTTTTTTTTTGTTTTAGTGCAGTGGATTTTTTGGTGTTGCATAGGATACTGCAGCAGGGGATGTGGAAGTCCAAGAATCTCTAGTTTTTGAGAGGTTAGTATCTCCATAATTGGTAAAGATATATGTAACTGGGATTTCTATGTTTTTAAACATAGCCTTGCTGCAAATTGCAGCTGGAAGTTTCAACTGACTTGCTGGAACATTATCAATATTTGGTGCTTCTTCATCACCAGAATCTTCATCTGTCAGATCATCTGTAGCGTTCGTGGGTGGGGTAACAAAGTAACATCCAAACCATTTTCAGGAATGCCATCATCAGTAATCTCTATAATTTCAAGAAGTTCATCTAATGTCAAACATCCCCTGTAAATAGCTGTGCAGGAAATGAAGTTTTTTGCTTATATTAGCGATACTTGTAATAGTATTTACTCTTACTGCTCCACTTTATTTGCATATAACTAAGTAATAGTAATCCTATTAAAAAATGCGGCTCGTAAAAAGAACTTTCGGAAATGGGATTTTTATATCAGAATTTATGAAAAAGTAATATAAACATGGGGCCATAATTCTGATATAAAAACAATGAAAATAAAAAACTATGTGATGTTAAACGTGTTTAAGGGCATATTTTACACATTTTAGTGATTAAAACCACAAACTTTGTCGCTAAAAGTTTGTATAAGTACACGAAATTACGTTGTAGGAAATGTAAAGGTCATCAAACACTATGTCTGATTTTTATATGCGATAAGCTAATGTCCTTTTTAAAAGGATGTGCTTAAATAGATGGCCATGGAGGTAATATTTGGCAAAGAAATATCTATATTATCCTTTAGTAATCTAATACAATATTCTGAGATTTTATGAGAATAATTGTATCTCTAATAAAGTTATGCACACAGACATTATACTTATCCGTCGATGAGAAAGTCGGACAGATAATCCATTTTCAGCACACCAAGTTTTCACACGCACACAGAATAAGCGTGACTCAACAATGGAAGCTAAAATATGTTTTAAACAATGGGAATGGTATATTGGATGAAGTGTATACTAATGCCATCTACTGACAAGCAGAATAACTAAAGGTACAACGTTTCAACTGTGTCATAAAAGGACCTGACTTCTTGAATTCCACATGCATTATCGTTAAGCACTAGATTTGAATTATGCACGGCAAAATATACATATTTTGCAGTTCTTTGTCTTTGTTGAATTCTCGTTCCACCACTGTCATCAGCTTGACATGGCATTTAATTAACAAGAATCCCTTTCTGCGGGTTGTATTTAGTATTTTCTTTTGTATTCCTAATGCACTTTGATCTTTTATTTCACAGTAACCTACAAATCTTTTATTTAGCTTCATGTCACTAGGCGATACAGTGACACCATGTGAAACTGTACCATATCTAATTAACTGAATTAATTGATATCTTTTTGTAATGTCCTATGTTGTATCTGTAATTACAGAAAAGAATGGGGTACCTGTAATGTCGTTAATAATTTCTTTTATAACTCTATGGTATAGGACATTTATTAATACGTTTTTAATTTAAGGGCTACGGTACTTTCTGCATACCTTTTAGTTTGCTTATTAGGTCATGTAATACCTGATCATACTTTGTGAAAATTTTGATAATTGTTTAAAAGTCTCCACTGTTCAATTTTACAGTTTCCTTCCTATATCTGAAAGGACTATATTACTGGATTTCAATGTTAATGTCTCATTCACAATGTGTTTGAGAACCTGTTTCCATATATTCTCACTTTTCTTTAGTAATATTTAGTAGAGAAGGACCTGCTACCGTGCTTAGCATTTTTGGGGAATGTACTCACTGATTAACAAGGATTGTGTCTAACAAAGAACTTTTTAATTTCATCATCCACATCAAACTGATAAACTGAAAAGTAATTTTAATGGTTTGCGATATTGATATGAATTATATTTATGGCGATTTTGTGACAATATTCTTTTCCACTTTCACAATTGCTGTTACCATTCTTCACTTCAGAAGTGCACTCACTTATGGCGCTGTAGACTTCAATAATCATTGACCTAGCACTACCACTAGGAAGAGACAATACATTTTCACTTATTTATTTGTTTCTTTTAGTAATTCTTGATTCTTTCTTTTATGTGCACAATTTAGACGTTCATAGTTAATTATAAATGTTTCATATTTCTACAGAAGTACACAGATAAATACGAAAAAATGTTTAAGTTTAAACTGTTCAATTCAAGTTTGAAAATATCACAGCACTTCACAAAACATCTGTTATTAACCTCCTGCAAACACAGCTCATTTGAGTTGTCTGTCATCTGCTCATTGCTACGTCACAATACGTTACTGGATACGTGACATTGTTTTAGAATAAAAGTGTGACAAAAGTCAAATATTTAGAAAAATACGCATTATACAGTCTCTGGTACACTACACAACAGCAAGGGGAAATTTTCTATCTAAAATGTGATACTTTGCTATAAATTTTCATTGTTGTCATTGTTTTGTAAAAACTAGTATGCGCAACTCTTTTGTGATGGCCAAGGAGTATGCTGCAAGCCAAGTGTTACGAGAGACGGCGAGGTGAAACATTTTTCGCACACACTTAAAGCTATGCTACTGACCGATTCTACGAAATCCTTGTGATCTGATCATTTCTGTGGGGCCTGGCATTTGAGTTGCCTTTTATCTTATGGATATACCTGTATTTATATTTCTATATATGTTTTAATTTTATATTCATTTAATATCAATACGAATAATGATATTAACAATAATATTTTATTTGGTTTTCGTGAGTCCCTAAAGTACCAGGTCTGCATGCATTCGTTACACCTCTTGTTTTCGTAAAGACTGAGAATGTCAGGCGATAAAAACTGAGCATCTTCAGGGAGACCTTTGGCTTACAGTTCTTCAGCTAAGACCATGCTGTTTTTTTTAATGAAATATGTTGTCTCATCTGTACAATTCTTCATCTATACTTTATTCAGTTTCTGTAACAGCTTGTATTCTTGTTATTTACACAGGCTTTAGAGGACATATAGTGTTCCTTCTGTTGACTACATATAAAAACGTCTTTGCAACCGTTTGTTTATGTACTTTTGCTAATTTCGTTGTATACCTTAAATAGTGTGAGAGATTTAATTTGTGTGATTTTCTGCACAACTGTAAAACAGGAAAACTGTAAGTAGAAGCTCTTTCCAGATCTCACCATTAACTCTATAGAAAGATCAATCATTAATTAAAAACTGCACGTGTTTTTATGAAATACAGTAAAGAGAACAAAACAATGCAACATCTCACACACCGAAAACATCACTTAGCATACCGAAAACTGAAATCATTACCCAAAACGTGTCATGCAAAATATAAATAAAAAGAAAATCTTGACTTATAGCAGAAAAATTGTTTCTTAAGTCATTCTGTAAAATCGTTTCATTTTAAATAGCAGCTCTTACATAAGAAGGAAGTAATTACATAAATCTGTAACGCTTTTATTGGTCACCTTCTGGGGCAAAAGTACAGAAAAGATGGAAAATCAAGAAGGATTCGTATATGAAATATGTGAAAAACCAACAAGGAAGAAGTGGTGATTCTGCTATATCTAGCGATGTATCACAGTATAGCGATGTATCACAGTGCGCCGAAGAAATCCAGACAACCAGTTAAGAACCTTTTGTTTAACTATTTGATTTGCAATGATATGTTTTGTAAATGGTTTGAGAGCAAAGAATTTTAAGATTGGCAAAAACTATTTAAAGAAATATTTCTGCTTAAATTGTAGAGAGAATAAAGGGAAACAAGCGTACCTTTTTTCTTTTTTAAAAAAAGGAGGATTGCGGTTTAGCGTCCCAGTGACATCGAAGTCGTTAGAGCTGAAGCACAAGTTCGGATCGTTTCAAGGATGGGGAAGGAAATAGACCGTGCCCTTTCAAAGGAACCGACCCTGTATTTGCCTGGAGCGGTATAGAGAAATCGCTGAAAACCTACATCAGGATGGTCAGGCTCGGATTTGAGCCGTCATGCTTCCAAATGAGCCTATGTTAGGTTACTGGGAGTTTTTCCTCTGCACTGATACATTCTATCATGGTTGTGTTGCTTTTAGAAACACCGACTCTAACAATGCTCAAAGCATTTCAAACAGGTTAACAGACGTACTGCAGTATTCGAAAAACTTGTCTTGATTTGCTTTCCAGTTTGCTGCATAGAAGCGTAGACTTTCCGCATATTGATCTCTCGTTTAATAGCGGATTAACCCAATATTTTTACTCATGCCGTCATTTGCGGCGTGTATGTACAATTATCACAGAATATAATGCAAGGACCGCAATCTTATTTAATGAAATTTAGCCCTTAGTTGATTTAAACTACCCACAGTAAATGTTGCCGCAGCTCGCCCCGACGCACTACGGGTAGGATTTCCCAGGGTCGGACGTGTTGCGTGAAACAAGGGCTAGCCGCTGCATATAAACACGGTCATTTGGCCGTTTTGTTGACGTCGAGTCTTTAAATAGACCTTAATCAACCACTATCTCTATTTTATTCGGGGATGAATTTTAAAACATTTGTTTCTAAAATGTATAATTGATATCGTCTTTTTGTTTGAGAGCTAGTTAGTTAGTAAGTTAGTTGGTTGTGTGTGCAGTCTCGCTTAGAGATTAAATACAATTACGTTACATATATTGTTGATAACTTGAGAGGGGTGTTTTATTGTTGGTATATGAGAGCAGTCTCACTGAGAGATTTAATACAGTTACATTACATATCTTGATAATTTGGTGGAGTTTTGCCGTAGAAGCACACCCCGATGTGTTATCGATTACTCGAATTTGTGTATTGTGTATCGTTTTGTGAGTGCGAGAGAAGCATTGTTTGTTTACAAACGTAGTTCTACCGGTAGAGACTAGAAAGTAGTGAAGCTGTAGTTCTATTTGGGGCGGTAGTATGGAAGTTTCAGAAGATTCTTATTCAGTGGTGATAGATGTTGGACATCATACAGTGCGAATAGGGTGTTCGCAAGATGATAGTCCAAGAATGGAATTGCCATCTCAAGTTGGAATTTTAGATCATTTGAGTTCGACGGAAGCTGGAAAAGCGTCGTGTTCCTACGTAACACAACCGAAAAAATATTTGTTTGGCAATGATATTAATATACCCCGTGGCGGTATGGAGAGCGCATCTTTCTTTAAGGATGGTATGATTGACGATTGGGACTCATTTGAAAAAATGTTGGAGTTTGCTTATGACACATGTTTTAACTCACGGTCCGAACACCATCCCATTCTCATTTCGGAACCGGCGTGGAATGTAAGAAGGAAACGCGAACAATTGACAGAACTTATGTTTGAAAAGTTCAAGGTTCCAGCATTTTTTTTAGTAAAAAATGCTGCCTTAACCACGTTCGCAAACAGACGCACGACTGCGTTAGTGATTGACAGTGGAGCAACTCATACCTCAGCAGTTCCAGTCCAAGACGGATTTGTTCTGTCACGTGGCATTGTGCGAACTCCACTTGCTGGTGATTTTTTGACTACACAGTGTGGAGAATTGCTGAAGGTTTGTATAAATGTAATGTAATAAACATTCCCTGCGCAGTGGAAAAAAAAACCGTCAATAACTACTCCACCTCGCCGTTTCAGCCAGCTGCTGTTCGTGGTTCTGACCCTCTTTGTGTAAGATTGAGCCTAATTGGCTTTTATTGGGATGGAACCTGTTTCAGATATAAATGTAGCCTTGAGCATAGAATTATCTTTATTTCTTCAATTCATCTTGGATGAATGCTAGATATCTCCCTTGATAGCCCCTTTGCCATGATTTGCATTCTACAAATCCGGGGGGGGGGGGGGGGGGGGGGCGCTTTTTATTGAATCATACATTAAGATTTGTTTCTATTCCATTAATTAATGAACTAGGATGGGGCTGCATCCTTGCACACGTCCAACCAAGCTGCTATTACTCTAAGTTTAACTTTTGTGGTGGCCGTATAATACTCGTAGCTCATGCCATGAAATGTTGGGACCGTTGACCATAGCAGCCTGATCCCTTCAATCCTGCAAACCAACCGACCAGGAAGTGTTCTTATATTTTCTGAGTAGATTTTCAATCAGTGTTAAATATGTTTGTTTGATTTCTGCCAGCTATGATTCCTCAACATTTCTGTGATACTCTTCTATGAGTCAAACAAGCCTGCAATTTGTAGTGCAGTTCATTTTAGACTACTGTCAGTATACTTGAGGAGGATTCCTGCTTGTTGATGTTGTGGTCTTCAGTCCTGAGACTGCTTTAATGCAGCTCTCCATGCTACTCTATCCTGTACTTACTACAACCTACATCTTTCTGAATCTGCTTAGTGTATTCATCTCTTGGTCTCCCTCTATGATTTTTACCCTCCACGCTGCCCTCCAATGCTAAATTTGTGATCCCTTGATGCCTCAGAACATGTCCTACCAACCGGTCCTTTCCTTTTGTCAAGTTGTGCCACAAACTCCTCTTCTCCCCAATTCTATTCAATACCTCCTCATTGGTTATGTGATCTACCCATCTAATCTTCAGCATTCTTCTGTAGCACCACATTTCGAAAGCTTCTATTCTCTTCTGGCCCAAACTATTTATCGTCCATGTTTCACTTCCATACATGGCTACACTCCATACAAATACTTTCAGAAACGACTTCCTGACACTTAAATCTATACTCGATGTTAACAAATTTCTCTTCTTCAGAAACGCTTTCCTTTCCATTGCCAGTCTACATTTTATATCCTCTCTACTTCGACCATCATCAGTTATTTTGCTCCCCAAATAGCAGAACTCCTTTACTACTTTCAGTGTCTCATTTCCTAATCTAATTCCCTCAGCATCACCCGACTTAATTCGACTACATTCCATTATCCTCGTTTTGCTTTTGTTGTTGTTCATCTTATATCCTCCTTTCAAGACACTGTCCATTCCGTTCAACTGCTCTTCCAAGTCCTTTGCTGTCTCTGACAGAATTACAATGTCATCGGCGAACCGCAAAGTTTTTATTTCTTCTCCATGAATTTTAATACCTACTCCGAATTTTTCTTTTGTTTCCTTTACGGCTTGCTCAATATACAGATTGAATAACATCGGGGAGAGGCTACGACCCTGTCTTACTCCCTTCCCAACCTCTGCTTCCCTTTCATGCCCCTCACCTGTTATAACTGCCATCTGGTTTCTGTACAAATTGTAAATAGCCTTTCGCTCCCTGTATTTTACCCGTGCCACCTTCAGAATTTGAAAGAGGGTATTCCAGTCAACATTGTCAAAATCTTTCTCTAAGTCTACAAATGCTAGAAACGTAGGTTTGCCTTTTCTTAATCTTTCTTCTAAGATAAGTCGTAAGGTTAGTATTGCCTCACGTGTTCCAACATTTATACGGAAGCCAAACTGATCTTCCCCGAGGTCCGCTTCTACCAGTTTTTCCATTCATCTGTAAAGAACCTGCTTTCTTTGGGACTGGAATTATTATATTCTTCTTGAAGTCTGAGGGTATTTCGCCTGTCTCATACATCTTGCTCACCAGATGGTAGAGTTTTGTCAGGACTGGCTCTCCCGAGGCCTTCAGTAGTTCTAATCTCCCATTTCGTCTTCATCTACATCCTCTTCCATTTCCGTAATATTGTCCTCAAGTACATCGCCCTTGTATAAACCTTCTATATACTCCTTCCACCTTTCTGCCTTCCCTCCTTTGCTTAGAACTGTGTTGCCATCTGAGCTCTTGATATTCATACACGTGGTTCGCTTCTCACCAAAGGTCTCTTTAATTTTCCTGTAGGCAGTATCTATCTTACCCCTCGTGAGATAAGCCTCTACCTCCTTACATTTGCCTTTTAGCCATCCCTGCTTAGCCATTTTGCACTTCCTGCCGATCTCATTTTTGAGACGTTTGTATTCCTTTTTGCCTGATTCATTTACTGCATTTTTATATTTTCTCCTTTCATCAATTAAATTCAATATTTCTTCTGTTACCCAAGGATTTCAAGCAGCCCTCCTCTTTTTACCTACTTTATCGTCTGCTGCCTTCACTACTTCATCCCTCAGAGCTACCCATTCTTCTTCTACTGCATTTCTTTCCCCCATTCCTGTCAATTGTTCCCTTATGCTCTCCTCGAAACTCTGTACAACCTTTGGTTCTTCCAGTTTATCCAGGTCCCATCTCCTTAAATTAGCACCTTTTTGTAGTTTCTTCAGTTTTAATCTACAGTTCATAACCAATAGATTGTGGTCAGAGTCAACATCTGCCCCTGGAAATGTCTTACAATTTAAGACCTGGTTCCTAAATCTCTGTCTTGCCATTATATAATCTATCTGATATCTTTTAGTATCTCCAGGATTCTTCCATGTATACAACCTTCTTTTAAGATTCTTGAACCAAGTGTTAGCTATGCTCTGTGCAAAATTCTACCAGACGGCTTCCTCTTTCATTTCTTCCCCCCAATCCATATTCACCTACTATGTTTCCTTCTCTCCCTTTTCCTACTGATGAATTCCAGTCACTCATGACTATTAAATTTTCGTCTCCCTTCACTACCTGGATAATTTATTTTACCTCATCATACATTTCATCTCTTTCTTCATCATCGGCAGAGCTAGTTGGCATATAAACTTGTACTACTGTAGTAGGCATGGGCTTCGTGTCTATCTTGGCCACAATAATGCGTTCACTATGCTGTTTGTAGTAGCTTACCCGCACTCCTATTTTTTTATTCATTATTAAACCTACTCCTGCATTACCCCTATTTGATTTTGTAGTTATAACCCTGTATTCACCTGACCAAGGTAAAATATTCTGGAGGTAAAATAGTCTCCCATTCGGATCTGCGGTCGGGGACTACTCAAGAGGACGTCGTTATCAGGAGAAAGAAAACTGGCGTTCTACGGATCGGAGCGTGGAATGTCAGATACCTTAATCGGGCAAGTAGGTTAGAAAATTTAAAAAGGGAAATGGATAGGTTGAAGTTAAATACAGGATTCCTGCTTACTATATTCTTAATAATTCTGAGAATTATTTATCGCCTGTAGTAAATTATAAGGTTGTCCCCCACTGATTTAAATCCTTGTTTATCCTGTCCCCCACTCTGAGATGCTGTAAATATTGGGACAAAACTTAATTCATTTGTGGTGAGTTTTGTGTTTACAACACCGTCAGTGTAAAGTATGATCTAACTATTAATTCAAATTTATGAATTTCACTTGTCATGACTGTATGCAATGTAAACACATCATTAACAAACATGATTACTCTGCTGTTGTGTCTTCTGTAGCCTATTGTACACCTCTGATTTACTGTCACAATTATTAGTAGTATTTATTGCCATTTCTCATGCATAACCTGAAGTACATATTCCAGCTATTGTAATGTAAGCAAATCTGTTTTCACTTCTTTGCTTCAAAACCAGCTCAAACATCGCCCATCAATGACAATACTACCACAGATCATCTACAGTGTTCCATACATGCTTGGTCAGACCTAAGAAAACACCGAAGTTTATACACATGCATGATAAACTACAACTGAGCAGACCTGTCTGTAGTTGTGTTACTTGTGATACAGTCATCTTAGAATAAAGTTGCCCTGGAACAGTATTTTCACCACTGGAAACACTTGGTGATGTATCTTCATAAGTCTTAATCATAATTCTTCCTTGGAGAGCATCAAGAAGACCAATATACTACTGGTAATGACATCACAGAGCTATCCCCATGTGTAGGGCATTCAGTTTGTGCAGCTCCTGGTTGAACGTGAGTGTAGAAACAATTTTACAAGGTGGCAATTATACTAAAAAAATGTGAATGTCATACGGCTTCATTGGCTGGGATATCCCAAGGGCAAGTTTCAGCCACCTGTTGAAAAAGATTTTCTTCCTCTGTACACATTCGCCCCTTTATTTGCGGATGTGTGAGAGATGTGTCAGATGTATGTTTGTGGAGTGTAGGTGAGTGTAATGGATGTGTGTATAGTGTAGTGTTATGTTTGTGTTCTGGTGTTTCTTAACACTTTGTGTCATGCCCTTGATACTGCGTTGTCTTCATTGTTGGAATGCCCGTAATATTGCAGGCTCATCACCTTAGTTAGGACTGCCATATGTGTAATATTGTAGGCATGGCAGTCCTTGTGCCCATAGAACTACGGGGATGACATTCTTTCCCGCACTGAACACAGTGTAATATTACAAGTATGGCAGTCAAAGTGTTATGTCACATTACATTTACTTTCATGTATTGCAATCCTCTTCAATGTCTGGTGTTTCTGATCTCTCATGATTGGCTTTTGCCTTCTGTTAGTCACTGTTAAAGATGTGTTCCTGTGATTCATATGTAGCTTATTATTCTTTTAGGTATATAGGATGAACCACCTAAATTTTCACCTGTAAAAACATTTGGCTCTTTAAAGAAATTGGCAATCTCTCTTCACAAACATAAGGACGAGTTACTCATAAAACAAAGACCAATGTACTTTTACAACTTTGTTTATCACTGAGATACAGACGTCAGCTTTTTTAATGTGAAACTGTGGAATATTTTTTGTTCCAGAATAACAGATCTGTATGGGACAAATCCAGTGATACAACTCTTTTATAGGTCTAGCAAGAAATTATGGAGTAAAAATGCGTGGAATGTAAGGATTTTGTTGTTTTAGCAGTTTGAACGGCATCTCAGTTCGAAGTTCCCCCCATTCTCAATTGAGAGTGGCTCAAACATCATGCATGGATCACGCTACTTTTCATGCAGAGAGCCATAAAGAAACTGAGAAATTCAGTCTTCTGAGATAGAAACTGAGGTTGTATGCAAGATTATGTGAGCAAGAATCAGTATCAGGAGAGGGTATAAAAATATAATTGGATACTTCTATCAACAACCAGACTCCTCTACTTACATAATCAAAAACTTTCGAAAAACCTCTATTCGCTAATATGTAAGTACACCAATTATATGGTAATCAATGGAAGAGACTTTTGACAATCCAACAGCCAACTGGAGTAATTTCAGTTTTATTAATGTGAGTGTGATAAAATCTTCTACAAATAAATGCCTTCTCTGAAAACTACCTAGAACAGATGGTTCGGAACACTGTGTATGATGAAAATACAGGGTGATTCAAAAAGAATACCACAACTTTAGGAATTTAAAACTCTGCAACAACAAAAGGCAAAGCTAAGCACTATCTGTCAGCGAATTAAGGGAGCTATAAAGTTTCATTTAGTTGTACATTTGTTCGCTTGAGGCGCTGTTGACTGGGTGTCAGCGTCAGTTGATGCTAAGATGGCCCGTGACAGAGCACTTCATCACTGGCCTCCCAGAAGCCCTGATCTTATCCCCTGCGATTTTTTCTTATGGGGTTATGTTAAGGATATGGTGTTTCGGCCACCTCTCCCAGCCACTATTGATGATTTGAAACGAGAAATAACAGCAGCTATCCTAACTGTTACGCCTGATATGCTACAGAGAGTGTGGAACGAGTTGGAGTATCGGGTTGATATTGCTCGAGTGTCTCAAGGGGGCCATATTGAACATCTCTGAACTTGTGAGTGAAAAAAAACCTTTTTAAATACTCTTTGTAATGATGTATAACAGAAGGTTATATTATGTTTCTTTCATTAAATACACATTTTTAAAGTTGTGGTATTCTTTTTGAATCACCCTGTATATTGAACCTGGTGGCAGCAAATAGCCCTAATCTATTTGAGAATGTGCACTTTTAAACTGGTATCAGTCTCCAGGAGGCATTTGTTGCAGTAATGATTACAAAAGCACGTAAACGATATGTAAAACAAGTAGAAATACTGGTATGTTCAATAAACTAGATAAAGAAGCAGTGTGTCACATCTCATTGAAAAACCTGAAACTCTTAGCCCATGACAGGAGGCGGCTGAGGAACTGTGGCTTAAGTTCAAACTCATAGTTGATCATGCACTTGATAGATATGTACCCAGTAGAAGAGTTCATGATAGGATGAATCCTTCATGGTAAACAGTCTGCTATTGCATAATAGCTGTAAAACAGTGTGTAGGGCTACAGATACTGAATGAAACCTGTTTGGGTGTCAAGAGAGCAAAGTGTGATGCCTTCAATGACTAGCACAGCAGAATATTATCAAATCCAGGATGGAATAATGACAGTGTTCAAGGATAGAAAACATTGATGATGTGAAACCCAATTTGTACTTTACACACAACATGCTGAAAGCCATGAATCAAGGCAGTCATGTAGATGCAGAATTTTTAAATTTCTGAAAACATTTTGACTCGATGCCATACCTATGCTTATTATCAAAAGTGAAGTCATATGGGTTATCAAGTGAAATTTGTGATTGAATTGGGGATTTTCGATAGGGTGGATGCAGCAAGTTATCTTGGATAGAGAGTCGTCAACGGGTGTAGAAGCAGCTTTGGGTGTGTCCCAGGGACGTGTGTTGGGGATCCTTGCTGTTTTTTTATATATACTGATGGTGCTGAAGCCAATACTAAGAGTAACATCAGACTTGTGAGAGAGAGGGTTCACAGATGTTCAACCAGTTCTTAATAACATTTCAAAGCACTGCAGAGATTGATAACTTATGTTAAATGTTCAGAGACGTATAATTGTGCATTTTGCAAAATGAAAAAAATGTGGTGCCTTATGACTCAGGCTCAGTCATAAATAAAGTGAGTGGCAGACTGCAGTTCAATGGTGGAATACCAGGGAAGTGTAATCAGTCTACATAGGAGATTGCATCTAAATCACTTTTGTAAGCCATCCTAGACTGTTGCTCAGTGTTTGGGACCTGTACAAAATGGGACTGAAAACAGATTTAAATAGATGCAAAGAAAGGCAGCACGACTGATCACAGGTTCAGTCAGCTCATTTCAGAGTGTCAGGAAGATGTTGAAAGGACTGAGCTGACACACTCTTGAAGCTCAGCAGCAATAGTCCTGAGAAAGTGTACTAGCAAAGTTTCAATAACCAGCTTTAAATGATGACTCCAGGATTGTACTACAACCCCCAACATATCACTCCCATAGGAATTGTGAGGACAATATTAGATTACAGTGTGCAGAGAGGCATATAAACAATCATCCTTCCCATGTTCATTTGTGAATGGAATGAGTAAAAGCTCCAATAACTGATAGAGTTGGCCATACCCTCTGCCATGCACTTAATGGTGGTTTGCAGAATGGAGAAGTAGATAAACTTCCTGGTGGTATAACATTCAAATAGCTGCAACAGCAGCACAAAGTTTGCATGTTCAATGTATTTTTACTCTTTAATTTCTTGTCAGGCCTAAAAAAAAAAAAGAGTTAAATGACCTAATTTTACTCACATAGATCTGCTCTTGCAGTGCAAAAATACTCCAGTTCCATTTAAAATTGAAAAGCAATGGTAATACCTGTAATTTGATGCTTAATGAATCTATGAAAACACGTTGGCCTTCGTTTCATGAGGTCCTGGTCACTTTTATTCAGGTGAAAATGATTGCAAGTATCTTTAATGGGTCAAAAGTTAGTTGAGGTGAAAAAGATAGGCATCACTGGTAAGCAGTAGTTATCCACCATACATGTTCACACAGTGGTGCTGTTCACTCACATGCTTTGGGAGAGTGGCTAGCTTTAATATTTGGAAGGAAACCAGAGCAATACTGAAAATTTGAGTCAATCTGTTCTTAACTTCTGCAAGCCACGTTCCCCACATTTCCTTCCATTACCAAACTGATAATACCTTGATGCCTCAGGATGTGTCATATCAACTGATAGCTTCTTACAGTCAGGCTGTGCCATTAATTTCTTTTTTTTCCCCCAATTCAATTCAGTACCACTTCATTTGTTATTCATTCTACCCATCTAACTTTTAACATTATTCTACAGCACCACATTTTGAAAGTGTCTATTCTCTTCATGTCTGAATTGCCTGTTGTCCACATTTAACTTCCATCAAGGCTACACTCGAGACAAATACTATCAGATAATACTTCCTGACACTTAACTAATATTAGATATTAACAACTTCCTCTATTTCAGAAATATTCATTTTACTATTATCAGTCTCCAATTTATAGCTTCCGTACGTTTCCGATCATCAATTATTTTCCTGTCCAAATAGCAGATCTCTTCTACAACTTTACTGTCTCATTTTCTAACCCAGTTCCCTCGGGATCATCTTATTTAATTAGACTACATCCATTAAATTGCGTTACTTTTATTGATGTTCATCTTATAATCTCGTACAGCACACTATTTATTCCGTTCAGTTGCTCTTCCAAGTCTTTAGCTGTCTCTTGCGGAACTAAAATGTCATTGGCAAACTGCAAATATTTTATTTCTTATCTCTGAGCTTTAATTCCCTTTCCTAAAGAGGATATTGTTGTTCATACCTCACTCTGCACCGATTTCCATGCATAATTATATATTGACTCAGACGTGGCCTCACAAGGGCTTTGTAACAGTCCTGTACCATACATGAATTACCATTAGGACTCCTCTGATAAATCTGACATCTGCTTTTCCCACAGCTAGAGATATGGTACACATAGATACTGATTTCAGTACCTGACTGTTAATTATGTGACTACATTTTTTTCTCCTTCTGTCATGTATGGAGCACAAGAAAAATGATTCTTTAAATGTGCCTGTAGTTATTCTAATCTTATCCTCACTATCCCAATGAGAACAATATGTAGGGGTTTGTAGTATATTCTTAGTCATCATTTACAGCCATTCTTGAAACTTGGTTAGTAGACTTTCTCAGTATAGTTTCCATCTATATGCAAGAGTCTGCCAGTTTAGTTCTTTCAACATATCCATGAAACTCTCCTGCGGGTCAAACGAACCCGCGACCATTTGTGCTACCATTTTGTGTATATATTTCATGTCCCCCATCTAGCCCCATTTGGTATGGGTCCCACACAATTGAGCAATATTCTAGGGTGGGTTGCACAAATGATTTGTAAGCAATCTCCTTTGTAGACTGAGTGCTTTTCCCTGATATTCTACCAATAAACCAAAGTCTGCTACCTGCTTTACCCACGACTGGGCCTATGTGATTGTTCCACTTCATGACCATAGTAAGTGTTACACTCAAGTATTTGTATGAGTTTACAGATTCCGACTGTGACTCAGTAATATTATATTCATAGGATACTATGTGTTTTTTGTTTTGTGAACTCCAAATTTTTATTTTTTTGAACATTTAAAGCAAACTGCCAATCAATGCGCCACTTTGAAATCATACCAAGGTCTGACTGAATATTTGTACAGCCTCATCCAGACTGTATTTCATTGTAGATAACTGCATCATCTGCAAAAAACATCTGAGATTACTGTTAATATTGTCTGCAAGTTCATTAATGAAACAACATGAACAGCAAGGGAGCCAACACACTTTCCTGGGTACCTGTAAGTTACTTCTACATCTGTCGATGACTATCCATCCAAGATAACAAGCTGCATCCTCCCTAGCAAGATAACCTCAATTGAGCAACAAATTTTGTCCGTTACCCCATATAATCATATTTTTGATAATAGGCGTAGGTGTGGTAGTGAGTCAAATGCTTTTTGAAAATTGAGAAATGCTGCAGCTACCTGACTACCTTGACCCATGGCTTTCAGGATGTCATGTGAGAAAGGTGCGAGTTGGTTAGATCTGAATTTTCGAACCCCATGCTGATTGTCAAGGAGAAGGTTGTTCTGTTCGAGATGCCTCATTATGTTTGAGCCCAGAATATATTCTAAGATTTTACGACAAATGGATGTCAAGAGTATTACACAGGAGTTTTGTGGATCACTTTTGCTACCCTTCTTGTAGACAGGTATGATTGGCGCTTTCATCCACCTGCTGGATGCTGTTTTTTGTTTGAGGTCTCTACAATAGATTATACAAACAGAGAGGATAATGCAGATGTGAATTGGGTATAGAAACTGATAGGAACTCCATCAGGCCATGGGGCTTTGTTCAGTTTTAACGATTACAGATGTTTCTCAACACCACTGAAACTAATATCTGTTTCACACATCTTTTCAGTGGCACGAAAATTAAGTTGGAGCAAAGGAACTTTTCAAAACAGGGTTAAGTATTTCTGCATTTGCTTTGCTACTCTCAACTTCAGTTTCAGTCTCGTCTATTAGTCATTTGACACAAAATTTGGTGCCACTGACAGCTTTCACATATGCCCAGAATTTCTTTTGGTTTTGTGAAAGATGATTTGACAGTATTCTGCTACGGTACTCACTGGAGGCTTCACACATTGCTCTCTTGTTTGCCAAATGCATTTCATTCAGCATCTCTCTATGTATGTATGACTTGTTTATGCATATTAAGCAATAGTGTCTATTTCTTTAAAAGTTTCCATACAGTGCCTTTGTGCCATATGGGATCTTTCCCATTTTGAACTGTCCTCCTGGGTACATATCTATCCAGTGAATGTTCAACTGTTCTTAACTTGAGCCATAGTTCTTCTACACGCTCCTGTCCTGGGGTAAAGGTTTCAAGTTCCTCATTGAGGCAAATTATATAAGTTCATTTTATCGATCTATGTACTCTAAATTACACTTGTTTCTGTAGGGGGAGGTCAATGGCAAGTCTTTTCTATCTTCACATTTTTCTGCAGTTTTCAGATCATATAACTTCCCTGTATACAACTGCTGTCACCTGTGAATTGCTTGAGAGAGGCAACTTTTTCCATTTACAGTACTCCCATTAACCAGACACTTACGTGTCAAAAGTAGTGCAAAACTAATGCCTGATGTTAAGCTATTTCAATTTTTAGTTTTTTTATTTCAAATTCCTCTGTAACTGTGTGTAAAATTGAGGTCAGCCTTATGGATATCTTACTTAGTATAGATTAACAAGTAATGTTTATTTTAATTTTGTTATGAACCTTTCTTTTAGTGTCCGAATCAAGAGTAGCTCTTTTAGAAAGTGTGACTGTTTCAAAAATTTTAGTCTGATTACATTCTCAGGTTGATATCTCCTCTCTCAAATGTATTTCTTATTTTTAGTGTCTTCTGTTGTGGCAGTTTGGGAAGGAGGAATGCATTAAAAATATCTGTTAGTATTTCATTTTCCCCTCAAATGTGGCTGATGTAGGAGATGCAGCGGACAGTAGTCAGATGTTAACTCTCCATTGACACTGATGTTCCACCTGTCTAAGCCATTGTGGGTTGTCACTGGACCAATAATGCATGTTCCTTGTATTTACCTGGTCTTTGTTTGAGAAGGGACATTCATCTGTAAATAGAACGTTGAAGAAGTAGTTCGGATTGGCGAGGATTTGCAGCCGTGCCCACTGACAGAACTGTACAATTCTTGATATAGGTGTACATGGTAAGAATGGAACCAATGACATGTAAGAATATGATGTACACTGGTTTGAGGAATACCAATCTCGTGTTCAAGCTGTCATGTGCTCACATGTGGATTCATAGCAACAGAACCGAGAACAGTAACTTCGGCAGCTTCGTCTGTGCGAGTGCTACGACAATTGCATTGTCGTGGGTTGAAACATCCCTTTTTACCGAAGTGTTGTAACAACAAGATGAGAAAACATCCATCTGGAAGGTGGGTTCGTGTCAGGACATTGCTCTCTGTACAGTTCCACTGCCTGCATAGCATTTCGCCTACCTTGAAGAACAAAAAAAAAAAAAAAAATGTTATGTCGATGCAGTTTGTAGGAAGGGCAGCCTTTACTGTATGCCTACTCTACACAACAGTATTTAAAAGAACTAAACTAAACTTACATTCCCCATAGATGAGTAGCATTTCTACCTTCTCTTTGTTGGTTTACATTCTACTCACACAACTCTTCAACTGACGATGGTTGATGGAATGATGGGTGTGCATTCTACTAATGTTTACATTTGTCCTCTGTCAACATCAACACGTGGATGTGTTCCATTACCCCAAGTACCTTCCCTAAGCACTGGGAGCATCAGTGTTGTGTTATCTAATTAATAATGTGTTTCAGTGAATGGTTCATTGTGATACATTTTTGAATAGGTCTTTAGGAGAGGAAATGAATTACCGAATAAAAAATACAGGTTGCCATATAAAAAAGTCATACCACTGTTCATATCTTTGTAAAATACAAAGCTACAACAAAGGCAATTATGCTGATTGATGTCCCTGTGAAGGCTAAAGAACATTTGCTTGAAACATTTTGTAACTTGCATCTGGACAAATAGTTATTTAGAGTGGTCAAGATAAATGGGGCTTCCTGTATACCACATAAATTAATAAGTAATGATACTGATCCTCCGTGACACACTAAACAGGCCAGAACACTGTTGCAGAAGGGGGGGGGGGGGGAGAACATGCCAAATTTAAAAGTATGCAAAATCTCTGAGAATGGCAAGGCTTTACAGAAGTTTGAAATTTAGCTTACACTTCAATACGAGATGCGTTTAGTAGTTTCCACAACGAAACTGTCTCTCAAAATGTGGCAGAAAACCCAAAGATATTGTGATGATATGTAAGGTACACCAGCAGCAAGATGTGATCAATACTTTCACTGTGCGATAAAATTGATGATGTCATTGATGATGGTTCCGCTGAAGCATTATTACTAAACACGGTTTCCCAAAACTCCTTCACCAAAGAAGAAATGTAGAACAACTGCCAAGATGAGTAACTTTGACCTAGATATCCTTGGTGTTAGCAAAGCCACTTATATCAGTTAATAAAGGCAAGGCAGTCGATCCAGATTGTATACAAGTCAGGTTCCTTTCAGAGTATGCTGTTACAATATCTCCATACTTAGCAACCGTGTACAACCACTCATTCGTAAAAAGATCCGTACGTAAAGACTGGAAAGTTGCTCAAGTCACACCAGTACCCAAGAAAGGAAATACGGATAATCCACTAAATTACAGACCCATATCACTAACATTGATTTGCAGTAGGGTTTTGGAAAATATATTATGTTCGAACATTATGAGTTACCTTGAAGGAAAAGATTTATTAACAGATAGCATGAATTCAGAAAATATTTTTCTTGTGAGAGATAACTGGCTCTTTATCCTCACGAAGTCATAAATGCTATCAATATGGGGTGTCAAATTGAGTCCATGTTTTTAGATTTCCAGAACGCTTTTCTCAATGTTCCTCACAAGCATCTTCTAATCAGATTGCATGACTGAGGAGCATCACTTCAGTTGTGTGACTGGATTCTTAAGGTCCTGTCAGAAAAGTCACTGTTCATAGCAACTGACAAAAAGTCTTTGAGTAAATCGGAAGTAATATCTAGCATTCCCCAAGGAAGTCTTATAGGCCCTCTGCTGTTCCTAATGTACATAAATGATATAGGAGACAATCGGAGCAGCCCTCTTAGATTGTGTGCAGATGATGCTGTCATTTACCATCTTGTAAAGTAAATCAGATGATCAAAACCAATTCCAAAATGATTTAGACAAGATAATCTGTATAGTGTCGAAAGTGGCAGTTGATTGTAAACAACTAAAAGTGTGAAGTCATCCACATGACAGTTACATGATAAATCACACACATCTAAAGCCTGAAAATTCAACTAAGTACTTAGCAATTGCAATTATGAATAACTGAAATTGGAAGGATCACATAGATACATAGATAGTATTATCGGTAAAGCAAACTGAAGACTGTGGTTTATTGGCAGAACACTTAGGAAGTGCAACAGGTCTACTAAAGAGACTTCTTGCACCACACTTGTCCACCCTCTTCTGGAGTATTGCTGTGCAGTGTGGGATCCACATCAGATGGTATTGACAGAGAACATTGAAAAAGTTCAAAGAAGGGCAGCTCGTTTTGTTTTGTTGTGAAATAGGAGAGAGAGAGAGAGAGAGAGAGAGAGAGAGAGAGAGAGAGAGAGAGAGAGAGAGAGAGAGAGAGAGCGCCATGGACATGATATGTGAACTGGGGTGCCCTGATTGTGAAAATATTCTGTTGTGCCCACCTGCATAAGAAGAAATGATCATCATGATAACATACGATAAATCAGAGCACACAGAGAAAGATTTATGTGCTCATTTTTCCTGGATGCTGTTTGAGAGTGGAACAGTAGAGCAATTCTTAATATGCAAAAAGTGTTATGGAAAATGAAATCATGGTGTAAGAAAGATTTCCCTCTTTATGCTTTTCCTTCACTATTTTAAATGTATTTCTGTGTTCTTGTAGGTAAGAAGAAAGTTTAGAGTTATATCCCTGTAGACTCAGAGCCAAATGAGTTAACTATGAACCTTTCATTAGATTCCTTCCTCATAAATTTACTGTCAGTTGTGGAACATTCGGTTTTAGCAAAAATACCATAAAAATTTACCCATGCTTAAGAGAGTTTGGTACATATATCAAGCTAGCTGTTTCTGAAAAGTAGCACATGTGATTAGTGCTGATCAAAATTAATCATTCATAATTAAAAGTCACATCTATTTTATAAATGTGCGGGCCTGCCCCTGAGAAAGTGTTTTATCTTTATTGAATGTAAGGAAATTGAAGTCCCTGAAATAGTAAACCATATCATTTAAGTAATGTAAATGAATGTACATATATCTCTGCTACATTGTACACTTCAGTCCTCTGAGAACCAGCCTCAATTTGTACAAGAAGTACAGTCACTGACAGTAACCTGTGATATGTGAAAATACGACTGTGTACTCGGTAGTGAAAATATGACTGTGTACTCGGTACTGCACATAAATAAAAAGTTGGCGCATAGAACTTTATGCTGCCACCCCTCCTCATCTTGCTGCCCATACTGACAGTGAATATATTCCTCCACCAGGTTTCGAACCAAATTACCTCAGAATCGAGTGCCACCACATAGGTGTATGTTAGTGACTGCGGCTATTGAG
Organism: Schistocerca gregaria; assembly: GCF_023897955.1. Taxonomy (NCBI): domain Eukaryota; kingdom Metazoa; phylum Arthropoda; class Insecta; order Orthoptera; family Acrididae; genus Schistocerca; species Schistocerca gregaria. The sequence goes on from NC_064931.1 coordinate 681,258,173, forward strand.
GGGGTAACTAACTCCGTAAGTTTTAATAAATAGTGATGTAACTCAAAAACTTGGCACTGCATAGTGGCAAATAACTGAACATTGAATCATCACCCAGTGACCCAAACAAAATGTAACTTTTTCTTGACTTGTTCATAGCCAGCAGTGTCTGTCAGCATTTTAGCATCAACTTGATCCTTGGACTGCGTAACAATTGGGACTTTGTACGGGTGCTGATGACCCCGCAGTTGAGTGCCCCACAAAACAAACATCAGCTTGATCCAAATGTTCTTTCACCTTTTCAAGTTGAGTTCTAGTTTGGATTATAATAATAGCTGTTCAAGATCTAGTGTTTTGAATTTGTATCAAGATTGCTATAGTCAGATTTGTGTTTCTGTAGCTCATCTTTTACTCAAAACCACTTCTGAGAATGATTTCGTGTAGCTGTTGCATGTATATGAGACAGCTTTCTCAAAAAATAATTCAATCAAAATCCATTTGCCATTAAAGATGCCTATATTTAATGTTGTTCTGTCAAAAACTAATGCTATACATAGGACTCAAAACTGTATTCAGCCAGAGTTTCACAAACAGCCTGTTCTTTTCCACGATATTATGGGCACAGATGTACACAATTTACTGGATTGTTGGGTTTAATATTTGCTCCAATCTTGGCTTTTTGTGGCACCCTCTGCTTGCTCGGCGTCTCTGTTTTGTCAAATAACTGGTGTAAATGGTGATATATTCCATGTATGAACCTTGTCTTCTTTCAGTCATTGCTAGACCAAAAACTGTGGATCTTCTACAATAGTAATTATATCCAAAGCATTTGTATGTGTTATCTCCTTGAGTTTTTACAAAATAAACTTGTTTTTAACTCCAGTGATCTTTTAGAATGCTTTTTTGGGTACTGCACCTCAATCGGTAAAAGTGAACCCTTATAGGATCACTTTGTTGTCCATCTGTCTGTCTGTCATCTGAGACTCTTTTTTTCTCAATAACATGTAGAGGTATCAACTTGAAACTTATGTCAAATACTAAGGTAAGCAGTCCCTTGCTGATGTGAACTATTATTTAAGCTTCTAAGTCAATGCAGTTAAAAGATACAGCCATTTATGTCACATATTATGATACTCGCAAACTCATCCATTGAAACCTGTAGGTGGATTATCTATACAAATAATTAAGTTTGTACAGAACCCTCAGAGTTAAAGTCCTACTCATTCTTTGATTCTTGTAGCTACCTCTGTTGTTGATTCAAAGATTCTAATTTTGGTCTGCAGTATCTCAACCTTTGTGTCAAAATTCATGCTTCTCCTAATGTATCTTTACTTACTACACAAATAATGTGTCACTTAGATGCACAATTAATCTGCACAATCACAAATTAAATGATTGATTAAATTAAATTAAAACCAGTAATGTTTTTTGACATATTTGCTTTCAGTTTGCCCATCAAAACACTGACTGTGCAAATAAATTATCTCTTGTAAGTTAACTAAATTCAAACACATTGTATTTGGTATGACTGATAACATCTCTCAAAATCGAAAGACAACTAGGGGGGTGGGGGGGGGGGGGCAGGGTTGTAAAAAGGAATGTCTCTGCTGGGTATGTCCTCGCTCTACCTGTTTTGGGGTCACTGACCCATCACCTTACCTGACCAATGTGATAATGTGAAACACAAACACATTTTGTCCTGGAGTTAAGAAGAGTGTAGTAAATACCCTGTATACATTAGGTATTGATTGAATTTTTCATGCAGAAGTACTATTTTACAAAGTTGATTTTTGTTTCTCCTGGACTTTGGTCTGAAGGCCAAGGGGCAACTTTTCTCCTTATCATACTGACCCCAAATTTCTCACAGCTTATGTTTACATTGAATTAAAGCAGTAGAGAGTAGCTAAAAATAATCTGAAACATGTAAAATAGTGCCATTTATACTAGCTACACTATTGTACATGTTCCTCATGTGTCTCCTGTATTTCTTGCAACATATCTTTTAATATCTGATACCATTCCATGTAATATATGGTCACTCGGTGAGGCACTTCACATTATTGTAGACATAAGATATTTTCGGACATTAGAAGCTCTCATTCTCGATGGCAAATGTGAAATTTATGTAACAATGAAATCTCGTGGAAGCGAACCAAGTGCTCAAAATTGTTTCCTTAGTATACATTTCATGTTACAAGCATAGCCATTTGCAGCCTCATTTAAGTTGTCTTGTCTCTTTTAATGACTCATTGCTGCATATACCCTCTATGGCGTGGAATACTTAATCAATGTAATATTACTCGAGAACCAAGACTGTCTAGATTACTGGATGCAGATGTTCATATTAAGCAGTTATACTGATAACTTTGTTACTGAGTGCCCTAAAATCACCACTACCATCAATGTTGCAATGACCCATCTTGGAAATAAAAGTTACCTGCCTAGTAATGTGTCTGTGGCTGTACGGCCTACAAAAAATAAGTGTGTTACTTGTCTTCATTTCTCCTATTCAGGTTACCCACAGTATCCAATGCCAATAACTTTCATTGCATCCAGAGGATTGCTGTAGTTCAATGCACAATACATTTAACTTCTTAGGAAAATTCTAGAGTTTGGTACTTATTTACGTGCATTCATAGATATCATTGTTTCAAATTCAGTGTGATGCCCTTACAAATACAGTGTGGGAATTTCTGGCAGAATGTAGATTATTTAGGGGTAAAGGTAACAAAACTTTCAGACAAATCCTTTTTCAACCTAGAATGCACGCGTGCACATACTTGTGTGTCTCTCTCTCTCTCTCTCTCTCTCTCTCTCTCTCTCTCTCTCTCTCACACACACACACACACACACACACACACACACACACACACACACACACGTATGTCACTTATACCACTTTCCATAATTCTGATATCCATATTTGTCATGCCCTTTTGTTCTGTATGTTCATAATACCTGCACTTCTTTCTACTATGATACGAGGGAAGGGGAGGGTATGTACGATGATTAGAAAGAAAGAAGTGTACAAGGTAACTCATTAAAATAATCGATTAGATATGCTTCTGAGAGGCATAGAGATAAAAGATACCGTTATATTTCAGTGACATCAAGAAGGCCCAGTTCTTAAAATGCTGAACTATAATTTAGGAGATAGCACAATGAAAATCTCATCCTGATTTTTTTAGGTTCTCTGAATCACTTTAAAACCAATTCCAGCATGGTTCCTTCAAAAAGACCATAGCCAATTTCCCTCCCCAATGCTTGTCTAAATGACTTCGTCCAATGTCCCTAATGATTACACTATTCATGGAAAACTCTAATGTACAAGCTTGATTTAATGTACCTTTTTTATGCAGTCAATGGCAAACAGTGCACATGAGCATAATGATCATTAAATATATAAAATTTTGGCTTTATTTTTAAGACAGCATCCTGAAGTAAGCTGAATATACACATTTATAGTTCCAAACCCTCTGACCTTATTAGAATAGGCATGGTAGAAGACAGGTAAAATGAATGACTAACATGCAAGAATTTGTGTGAGTGTTCCAAAGTCTATAAATATCCCCCACAGAACATTTTCTTAAACATCATGTGGACACATTTCCATTCTTTAGAGAAGAGGAAGGGAGAAATCTCTTTTGGAGTATCACAAGATGTGAAATTATAGCAGTCCTTTTACAGAAACTTATGAACTTCGGCTCTCAGGTGTAGAATAGAAATGGGAAATGCTGAAAGTGCAAAATGTAAGAAATTAGGAAAAAACCATTACAGAATCACATTACTAATAATTTTATGTGAAAGGATGAAAATTATGATAGTTTCACATAATTTGTATTTTCTGACACTTTTACGTGTAACAAGTTTAGAATTTTAAAAAATATGTATAAATGAAAATTTAGGTAAAGATGTAATTGCCATGCTTCACTTCCAAGGAAACACTGAATGTGCACAGTATCACTTATTTCTGAACAGTAGGAAACAGTATTTATGTCGCTGACACAATGAGAAGTAAAATTACCTGCATTCTGATTCAAGAAGATTGAACTTGGCCAATAGTTCCTTCTTTTTTTCAGCACTTAATTTGTTGGCCAATAGAAGATGAAGAATATTTCCTAGGATGGGAAGATCATATAGTTTGAATTGCAAAATTATCTGGTATTCTGTTTTATTTCATTTTTGCTGCTCAAGACACAGTTCATTTCTAATGATTTCAATTTACATCACATTGTGGCGGTTCTTTGTGACCAACAGCTGTCCTTTTTTTTGTTACATATGGTTTTCTTTGAATTCATAGCTCAGTATTCATTATGTTCCATCATAAAATACTGGACACAAAAGATTCTTGTCAAAAATAACTGAAATGAAGTAAAATGTACTATAGCTTGTTGCGTGTAGGAAAGTGAGTGAGATTAAAGGTTGAAATATGCATACCACTGTGGTCAGACACACTCAGCACACTCAGAGTTCCTCATGTCATGAACAAAAAAACTTACACACTGCTAAATATAATGGAGGTATTTTGAATTACAAGGAGGCTTCTGTAGTACTTCCAACAAGTCACAGTTTATTAGCCATGGCACATTAAACAGTGTGCAGGAGAAAAACAAAAATATCCAATTTCAGCCTGCTCAGCATTTCCCTTTACCAGTCTTCAGTTGCTAGTTTGTGTGATGACTCTGTCAGCATCCATTCACCAAATTTACAGCATGTTCTTCAGATAAACTGTCAATGCAGACATAAACATCTGGTTCTTAAAACGTAATGCACCCAATGGAGTAACCAAAATTGTTTTATTTCATTTATATCTATATTGTGAATCAAGACATGGCCAGATGTCAATGTAATTTTGTATATATTCACACCATTGGCAGGTATATAAATGATTCTCTGTGCCATGTAGCAACAGCTTTCAGAGTCGTTTAGTGTTGTCCAATTTCAATGGTGTCACCAGGTCTGGTAGGGTATATAAGGAACATGACCAACGTCAAATGTTGAATGATCACTGTGAAGGACACAGGCATTATGCGTACTCATGTGAGACGTATTATTGACACCTGACAGAATTTAAAATGTACTGCATTTTGTGTATCCATTTGGCCAGCTGGGAAAATTGTGGAATATTCACATTTGTGGGGCAGTTGGATTTAGCAGTGGCCCAGTGTTGGACTGCATGGGAATGAGAGCAGGCATAGTAGTCATAAGGGTCCTGGTCGCCCCTGTCTGACCACCACAAGTGAGGATCACTATATTCTGCAGAAAGCACATTGTAACCCCCTTCACATTTGCATCTGGTATCCAAGAACAAGTAATCTACTCCCTTCTCATTTTTTGTCATCCTGCAGCATTTGTTGAAGAGCACCATCAGGTGGCTAATGAATTACCATCTCATGTAAGCTGCTGCTAACAACGCAACACAAACAACTGCATTTGAATTGGTGCCTTGGCCGGGAAGCAGTGACTGGTGATGACCAGCGTCACTCTGTACTACCTCAGATGACTATTTTTGACGAGTATGGTGGCAACGTAGGAAGAGGTACCATTCTTCCAATGTTTGGAGAGGCACAATGACTTCAGGCATCATGTTGTGGGGAGCCATCATGTATCACTTAAAGTTGTGGCTGGTAGTCATTGAGGGAACTCAGATGGCACAATGGTACATCACGGACATCTAGTGTCCTCGTGCGTTACCTCTCATGCAAAAGTACCAGCTTGCCATTTTTTAACAGGACAGTGCTTGTCGACACATGGCTCCTGTGTCTATAAATTGCGTGCATGACACAGAGGTCTTGGCCAGTAAGACCCCTAGATCTGTCTCCCATAGAACATTTGAGAGACCAGCTTGGGTGTCGTGTCATTATCCAGAATATCAGGGGACAGTTACGACAGTTGTGGACCAGCTTTCCACAGAAGAGGATGCAATGGCTTTTATACCCTTTACAACCAAATCAGTGGCATGTCTTCAGGTTAGAGAGGTACAACATCATACTGATAAATAGGCTCATACTGCAAATTTCTTCATAAATTTGACTCGATAATGTAAATTCATTTCGTTTCCTGTGCTCCTTCTGGGTGTTTGAAATTTTTTCCTCAGGCAGTGATGTTGTTGTATAGCTGTCCACACTCAGCAGTGGAAAACAGATAGTTATGCAAACTTTTGTGTAAAATGTTGACATGTCAGTAGTGGTTGTTTCATTTACTTACATTTTGTAATTTTAGTGTGACATGTACGAATATGACTGTAACATCACCCAAATGAATATAAATCCTAATGTAGAAAACCAAATTGAACTTGAGGTATTAAGTCATGAAATTAATGCAAAGATAAGACTAGTATTAATCTTTTATACTACTATCTTGCATGGTCATATTAGGTCAAACATCAAAATACATGCTTTCAAAAGAATATTAATGAATTTTGCTTTGCTTCAAATGGTTAAACCAAGGTCCCTAATCCCTGTCGTATATAACATTCTGTTACCGAATTTTAATATTTATTTATTGAAATTGTCCTTGTACACAGTACATTAAATCGGTTCTTCACTTCTTGCTGTGTGCATTCTTATTCCTCCTTGCCCACATTCGTTTCATATGTTCCAATCTCTGCTTCTTTAGCTGTGCAGTGTTATAAGGCTGTTTTCTTTTTCTTATTTGTCACTGAAAATCACTTTTTGAATTTTGTTCTTAAATAAATCCCTGTAATGTGTGTCAATTATGTTGCTGTTTGCTTCTTCAAGGTTATTTAGTGTCAATGTAAATCATGCTGTTGTCCTTTCAGCTTCATAATTTTACTAAAGATATACTTTGTCAGTCTATTCTAGCCAATGTCCGAAGAACAACATTCTTCTTTTGTGCGTTGTGTATATTATGTCCTCTACACGTTCATAGATCTCTTTGCTAGGTCGTGGCGTGTTTTAATCTGTCCCTGTTGTCCTTGGGCTAAGTATGCTTCAAACCAGCCTTCTCTCTATTTCCATAACTTTGTTTACACCACTTTTCTCCAGTAGTTTTAGTGTTTCAGCATTATACAATGCCTCAGGTCTCACTATTGTATTATTATATTTAATTTTTGTGTCCCACAATAAAGCTTTCTTTTCCAATATATTGCTGGTGTACTGGTATGGAATGTTCATCTTATTTGCTCTTATCTTTAGACTGTTCTCATTGTTGTGTATGCTTAGCCATTCACCTAGATATTTGAATGAGCTGACTTTGATTTTGTATTGATTTGTGAGTAATTTCTGTGGAAAGTCTTTAATGTTTGTTATAAATTCTGTCTGTGGGGGGAAAATATAGTAAATTGATTTCTGCTTGTACATTTAGGTTTTCGATCTGGATTTTGTCATTTTCTTGTGTGTTTGCTATCAAGCCAATGTCATCTGTGACTTCCAGGCAGTCCACATAGATATTATCTCTTTGATTTTGCAAATTGATGCTTATCTAGTTGGATTTTCTCCTCTCGAAGTTCTCCAGAGTGCAGTTGGAAAGCGAAGGTGACAGTCCATCCCCCTGACTGACTCTTGTTTCTATGTCAAAGTTTTTGGAGAGTTCTCCACAGAACATGACTTTTGATGAAGCATTTGTTAATATATCTTGGATATTGTTTGTAATGTTTGGATCTAAACCAGATTGTTTTGTAATTTTGATGAGGGATTTTCTGTTAATGGGATTATGTGCTTGCTTGAAATCTACAAATGTAACTGTCGTATCTTTGTTTTACAGTTGTGTTATTTGCAGGAAAGCTTTTAAATACCAGGTCTGTTCTCTGCATGCTCTATTTTTGCAAAATCCACCTTGATATTCACCTAGTTGTGGGTCCAGTTGTGCACAGTCAAGCAGTGTTTTAGATAAAATTTTGTGCCACTGCCAAAAGTTGATTATGTAGATTTTCCTGGCATAATTTGCATTTGACATGGTGCCCCATTGCAGGCTTTTAACGAAGGTATGACCTTACAAAATAGGTTCCCAGATATGTAAGTGACTTGAAGACTTCTTAAGTAATAGAACCCAGCATGTTGTCTTCGGTGGCGAGTTTTCATCAGAGACAGGTGTATTATCAGGAGTGCCTCAGTGAAGTGTGATAGGACCACTATTATTTTCCATATACACAGATTATCTGGTGGACAGAGTAGGCAGCAATCTGCAGTTGTTTGTTGATGGCACTGTTCTGTATGGGAAGGTGTCAAGGTCGAGTGACTTAGGATGATATAAGAAGACTTAGACAAAATTTCAAGTTGATGTGATGAATGGCAACTAACTATAAATGTGGAAAAATGTAAGTTAATGGGGATGAGTAGGAAAAACAAACCCATAATGTTTGGATACAGTGTTAGTAGTGTTTTGCTTGACATAGTCATGTGAGGATTGTAGTAGGGAGGGCAAATGGTTGACTTTGATTAATTGGGGGAATTTTGGGAAAGTGGTCCATAAAGGAGATGGGATATAGGATGCTAGTGTGGCCTATTCTTGAGTACTACTCAAATGCTCGGGATCTGCACCACACTGGATTAAAGGAAGATGTTGAAGCATTTCAGTGATGGGTTGCTGTAATTGTTTCCAGCAGGTTGGAACAACACACTAGTATTATGGAGATGCTTTGGGAACTGAAATGGAAACCCCTGGAGGGAAGGTGACATTCTTTTCAAGGAACACTATTGAAAAAATGTAGAGAAGCAGCATTTGAAGCTGTGCTGAATGATTCTACTACTGTCAACTTACATTTCACATAAGGACCACTGTGATAAGATATGAGAAATTAGGGCTCATATGGAGACACACAGACAGCCGTTTTTCACCTGCTCTATTTGCAAGTGGAATGGGAAGGGAAATGACTCGTAGTGGTACAGGATACTCTCTGCCACACACTGTATGGTGGCTTGCTGACTATGGTTGTAGATGTAAATGTAATGGCTGCTCTACTACATGAATGCATTCATTTTACTCATAGACAACTGGATTTTATATCCAAAGATTTATACACTGAAGAGCCAAAGAAACTAGTACAACTGCCTAATGTCATGTAGAGGCCCCTTGAGCACTCGGAAGTGTCACAATGCAACATGGCATGGACTTGACTGATTTCTGAAGTGGTGCTGGAGGGAATTGTCATCATGAATACTGCAGGGCTGTCCGTAAATCTGTACGAGTATGAGGAGGTAGAGATCTCTTCAGAACACCATGTTGCAAGACATCCTAGATGTGCTCAATAATGTTCATGTCTGGGGAGTGGTGGTGGCCAGCAGAAGGTGTAAACTCAGAAGTGTGTTCCTGGAGCCACTCTGTAGAAATTCAGGATTGGTGGGGAGGTGACATTGTCCTGCTGGAATTGCCCAAATCCATTGGAATGCACAATGGACATGAATGGTTGCAGGTGATCAGACAGGATGTTTACATATGTGACACCTGTCAGTTGTATCTATACATATCAGGGGTCCCATATCACTCCAACTGCACATGCCCCACACCATTACAGAGCTTCCACTAGCTTGAACAGTCCTCTGTTGACATGCAGGGTCCATGGATTCGTGAGGTTGTCTCCATACCCGTACACGTCCATTTGCTCGATACAATTTGAAACAAGACTCGTCTGACCAGGCAACGTGTTTTCAGTCATCAACAATCCAATGCTGGTGTTGACAGGCCCAGGCGAGATGTCATGCAGTCATCAAGGGTACACAAGTGGGCCTTCGGCTCCAAATGCCCATATCGATGATGTTTTGCTGACACTTGTTAATGGCCCAGAATTGATATCTACAGCAATTTGCAGCAGAAGGGTTGCATTTCTGTCACATTGAACGATTGGTTCCATTCTTGCAGGATCTTTTTCCTGGCGCAGTGATGCCAGAGGTATGATGTTTTAGTGGATTCCTGATATTCATGGCACACTCGTCAAATGGTCGTATGGGAAAATCCCCACTTCATCACTACCTCGGAGATGCTGTGTCCCATTGCTCATGCCCTGACTACAACACCACGTTCAAACTCACTTAAATCTTGATAACCTACCATTGTAGCAGCAGTAACTGATTTAACAACTGCGCCATACACTTGTTGTCTTATATAAGCATTGCTGACTGCAGTGCCATATTCTGCCTGTTTACATATCTTTGTATTTGAATACACATTCCTATACCAGTTTCTTTGGTGCTTCAGTGTATTATTTGCAATTGGAAATTTCATCTTGGCTTTTAGCCGCTTCGTGGGAATGGATGGATAGTTCCTTGTGGGCATTTTCAGACTCATTGCAGAGGAGTGCTGTCAGTAAACAGTGATTTTACATTTTACCAGCTTTGTACTTAATCCACTATATGTGATGACAACACCCATCAATGGATTGTGATGAATCTCACTAAAAAGGAACTGGATGATGATCATGTTCTCTGTCATAGAAAAAGGTATAAATGTTACTCCCACACATAGGAGTGTTTTTATTACTGATTTCCTGCAGATGAAGTGGAGGTCTCCCATAAGCTTCGATGAGCACCGCCCCTACAGAGCAATATTTTATCTCATATAAAAAGGCGACCATCCAATCCATAAGAGAAGATCAGAATTTACTTATTCTTCCAGGTGAAAAAGGCAGTGCCATTGCTTTTCCCTCTCGTGGAGGTTATTTGACTAAAGTGGATCTTTTATGGGAGGACCTGGCATATCAAAGACTATACCAAACAAATAAAATGAAGACTCTTTCACTTCTTAAAAAGAACTCCTTTCCTGATGGTGAGGTGCTTAGAAAACATCATCCTGGAGCTGATGTTACTCCAAGATTGTATGGTTTCACAAGCATGTGATTCCTCTTTAGCCAATGTGAATAATCTGGGTACTCCTAGCAACAATTTGGCCAAATATTTAGCTTTTGTTCTCAGGCACCACATCGAAAAATGTGAACATTACATTTCTAGTTCAGTGGTATTTATCAGACCGGTTTCCCCTGGATGAGTCCTTGTTGTTAATTAGTGAGAAACTCAACAATGAAACAACTAAGTTATGTCAGCATGTACCAACATTGATACATTTCTTATTTAATGATTCATACACCGACACAAAAGAGGCAACATCCAGAAGTAGTAGTGTGACATAAATGTAAGTTGGTAGGCGTGTTTGTGCCTCTGGAAGATGATGTCTATTTAAATTTTTTGCCAGTCACATTAGAGTGGCACTAGTAATGCCACTATGAGGATGCAAATCAGGTTTATCATAAGCGTTAGTTGCCTTTGAGATTGGACATGGTGAGTTGTCGCTTGTCAAGAATGCCTTTAAGGCAACAGACGACATTATCAACAGCTCACTGAGTTTGGATGAGGTCATGTAACTGGGCTGCAAGGAACTGGATGTTCCTTTTGCAATACTGCAGAAAGTCTTGGCAGAAATGTAGCCACTGTACATGACTGCTGGCAGTGATGGTCACAAGAATGAATGTGGTGGCAAGAAGACTGGGCTCTTGATGACCATGTGGCACTACCGAGAGGAAAGACCGTCGTATTTGGCTTGTGGCTCTGGTGCATCGTACTGCATCTGCAGCAGCAATCTGGGCAGTTGTTGGCATCACAGTATCACAATGAACTGTTACAAATAGGTTACTTCAAGGAAAGCCCTGAGACGGGTGCGCTGAAGCGTGCGTTCCACTGACCCCAGACCACCGCCATCTTTGACTTCAGTTGTGTCAAGCGAGAGCTCATTGGAGGGCTGGGTGGAGGTTCTGCCTTGGTGCCAGTGATGACTGTGTGTTGATTAAGGAGACCAGTTGAGGGCCTGCAACCAACCTGTCTGCATGCTAGACACACTGGGTCTGCACATGGGGTTATGGCAATAAGACAGCAGGAGCACTCTCGTGGTTATCTCACACACGCTGATGGCAAATTTGTCTGTCAGTCTGGTGATTCAATCTTTTGTGCTGCCATTCATGAACAGCATTCCAGGGACTGTTGTCCATTAGGATTATGCTCACTCACATACTGCTGTTGTATCCCAACATGCTGTATAGTGTGTCGACTTGTTGCCTTGGCCTGATCGATCACCAGATCTGTCTTCAGGCAAGCACATATTGGACATCATTGGATGACAACTCCAGCATCATCCAATCATCCACAAACAGCATTAAACATCCCTGTATTGACCAACCAAGTGCAACAGGCGTGGAATTCAATCCCACAAACTGACATCCGGCACTGTACAACACAATGCTTGCATGCTTGCAGTCAACATTTTGGCGGTTATACAAGTTATTAATGTAGCAGCATTTCGCATTTACACTGGCTTATCTTGCATCTACATAAACCTGTGACCTTGCAGTGTTAATTAATATGTGACCTTGCAGTGTTAATCACTTAAATATGTGGCCTAAACAAGTGTATTCTCAAAATTTCATTACTGTACATTAATTATTTTTTTGGTGTTGCATTTTTTTTTTTTACATCAGTGTATTTTGAGCAAACTGACATGGCTATTTGGAGCCTCCTTTTCCTCCCATAGTCACCAATCTTTTGATGAAAGACTTTGAGTAAGTGGCGCTCAGGGTTTCATTTCATAAACCCACTTGGTTTTGGAGATACATTGATAAAACTTTTATGGCATGGCCTCATGGGATTCATGCTGTGAAATGATTTTTGGATCATGTTAATTGTCCTCATCCTAGTATCAGATTTAGGATGGCAATTGAAAAGGATGACAGACTTCCTTTTCTTAATGTTTCGGTTCACAGAAATGACAGTGGTACTTCGGGGCATAGTGTATATCATAAACCTACACATACTGATTATTGTCTTCATGCGATCAGCTGTCATCCACCACACAAGTGCATGGGGGTCTTACACACTTTAGTGCATGCCATTTCTGATGCAGAAAATTTGATGCAGGAATTGGATCATCTTAAAGTTGTTTTTAAGCAGAGTGATTATACTGACCAAGAAATATGTCATACTCTTCAGTTCAGACTGCCGGGTAAACCATAAAATAATACTTGTAAATCTGTTGCTTTTTTTTACTTTCACTGGGAGTATATCATTGAAAATTTCAAGAATTTTAGGAGAATATGACATCAAAAGTTATTTATACCAGGAACTAAGGTTAGAGCCCTTCTTGGATCAGTAAAGCATGACTTGGAACCAAGGGTTGCCCATTTTGTAGGGGGGTTAGGGGCTAGACCTGGTTGTGTGGATTGTTTTTAATATTTTGAAAGATGAATGGAGACTTGTAACTAGCGATAAGAGTTCCAGTTCCGACCCTGTTAAAACCTTGCATAATACCGACTTTTAAACCATTTTCTTGAAAGAAAAACACTTGATTACCCTTTTTTTTCTTTCCCTGAGAGCTGTGAGGAGGAGGGTGGATCTGGCTCCCCCTTGCCCCCTAGTATGGGCTTCCTTGCTTGGAACTGAGGAAACTCAGAGTATACAAAATTCCTTGTCATTGTGGGATGGCTTATATTGGCCAGTCTATCTGTACTATTCAGGACAGATGTATAGAACACCATTGTCACACTCCAGCCGGAGAAATCCGCAGTGGCAGAACACTGTTTTAATGAGGGACATAAGATGATGTACAAGTTGAAAATGATCGCTCCTGCTTGCCGCCACTGGAAATGCGTTCTAGAGGAATCTATTGAAATTTGATTATCTGATAATATTATTAATAGGATAACAGTTACACTTGAAGTAAAGACATGAAACCCAGTTTTTTCTGGTATTAAGCAATGGTCTTAATTCCAACCAGCAGATTCTTTTAATTAGTGTTCTGCTATTGGTATATCATTTTGCTTATTTCTTCCATGGGTCAGATACTAGTTGACATGCACTTGAGGGCAGCAGTGGTGCTGCTCTCGCACATGTGGTGGGCCAGTTGCAGAGTATAGAGGAGCTGCTGATTCTTTTGGGAACTCAGTTCTGCTGAGATTGTGCATCAACATACTCACCTGATGGTGGTGGCCAGTTGGTCTGTTGAAATACTGTGTCAAGATTACTACATTATCTGGCTGCATACCCAAGAAGAATATGAGTATATGAGGTTTGTTTTCCAGTCCTCTGGTATTTCTTCTTTCTCCCAGATTTTACCCATTAGATTTTTAAGTTTAAGAAGGACATCATCATTGAGGGAGTTCCATAATTCTGCCTTAATTCCATCCTCACCAACTGTCTGATTGATTTTCAGTGAACATATAATTTCTTCTAAATCTGGGGCCATTGAGTAATTGTTTTGAATACAGTGTTTGCTGCTGATAAATTTTTATTAAGTTTCATGGCATTTTAGTAAATCTTCAAAAAAAATTTGCCGGTATCTCACAGTTTTTCATTTACAGTGAGCCATCTGCTTTGTTTTTGAGTTTACAAGTTGAAAAGTTGGTGATATAAATTTGGTCTGTTGTTTCTTAAACAGTTGGTAATAGTTTCTTATCTTATGATGTATAAGATCTTCACAAAGTGGTGCTGATGAGTAACTTTCTGTCTCCTTTAAAAGACTAGTGGCTTCTCTTCTTTTTCCTAGAAGGTGATTTCTGTTTTCCTGACTTTTATTTTCATCCCAGTTTTCCCATACCTTCTTTCTTTTCGATAGAGACTTGTCATATCGATCAATCCAGCATGTTTTTTCATTTAGTGGGTTGTACCATTTTAGAAATGATGAAACCTGTGCCGTAAATAGGCGCACTTTTTAATATGCTACTTTTGTATTTCCTCTGTAGCTTTTGTATCTGTTTGATTCAAAAGGTTCATTGTCCTTGTAGCAAGTTTCCTATACAGCTGCACTCATAACGCACTTTTATGTAAGAAATCTGTTATTGTTTTTAACTTTCCAAGTTTAATGAGAGGCTGGACTTTAAAAGTTGCAATGTAGTTCAGTTGCTTGGATTTAATTTTGCATGTGTGATCGTCAGGGTGCTCCAATCATTCCAAACCTTTATGCAGTCGTCCTCCCAGAATCCAAATGACTGTTTGACACTTTACCCGTGGGTATGGTGGAGGGTTGGTCCCATGGAGTATTCTGATTGCATAAAGGTTTCTTATCCATACTGATTATTAGTTTGGTGATTAAAGTATGCTAACTGCAACCAACTTTTACTTTTGAAGGTAAGATGTACAAGAAAGATTGCATCTCACACAGTGAACAGATCCCTACCAGGGAGCAGGTGAGTATAATACAGGTACTGCTGGATTTAATCCTCTTCCTAGAGTAGATAGTGTTGCTTCTTCCGTGAGTTCCTCCATACCAAAGTCCTTCTCGTATACCATCACTGTCATTGAGGTCTTCGTTGTAACCCACATGAGGGGCCTTCACGAGGTACTGCCACCCAGAGCCAGGTGAACCAAGGGTTTTTATAGAAGTGTTCCTCCTCCTCCTCCTCCTCCTCCTCCTCCTCCTCCTCTCACAACTGGGTTTTGGACGAGTTAAATTTTATCATACTCATTATAATTTATTTAGGTTTATTAATGACTTTCAGCAAGTATGTCGTGAAAGAATAATTGTTGGTATTGTTTTGTAGAACCTCATAATTTACTGCAAAGCTGTGGACTTAAAGAGGCTGTTGAACATAAGCAAGCACACTTCCTCTATGAGTAATACCAAGTCACAGCAAATGTTAAGATATCATATGGAATTACTTATTAATCACGATTTAAACATTATTTTAGTCCAACTTCCATTGGACTTGAACTGTTTTACTGTAACAGTAGCTGTATCAGAGGCTCATAATTGTTCGCACTGTAAAGTCATACCATCAGTTGGGTAGCCAGTGTTTTTACCTGGCTGGCTGCAGCTGAAGAATAACAGTGGGAAGGAGATATAATTTATGGCTTCACTGTATTCAATCCTTCCTTCAGATAACATAGTAACATGCAGTTACAAATGGTTTAGTGAAGCACCTGTGCCATACTCTTTGAGTGTAGTTATATGCAACATATTGCTTATAAAATGTCCATTTTATGGTGTTCTGGGTATGTGCCGCATCTTGTAGGATGAACTTCAGGCCTCTTCAGTTTGATTAATGCATGGTAAGTCTCTGCAGGGTCTGAAAGGGTTATTCATTTCATGTGACGTATTCCATAAGACTGCAATCATTTTCATGATTAGAACTGAAAACCAGATAGGCCAGATGCAGTCAGCTATTTATGCCATTTTAAGCACATAATGTTAATATTCAAAGACTTGACCTCGTCCAACGAAGAAAACTTTATGGATCAATGTGACAGATCAAGTATCAGAGTGAGATACCTCTTTTTGGCTCCTTTTTTAGTGTACCTTAATATCACTGGTGCTGGGGGTATCTGTATGTGTGTGTGTGTGTGTGGGGGGGGGGGGGGGGGTAGGTGGGTGAATTGGTTCGCGCACACACACGCGTGTGTTTCTCCAAATGGAAAACCTGTCAAAGTCCACTGTGATTTTGGAGTTCACGTTAAACAGTAACTTGCAGAACCAGTTCTCAGATGGGAGGAAGGAAAAGGCATTTGACATCTAATAGGACCATACCGAAATAAGTGCTGTGACATTCAGACCAACTTTGTTGATGGTATCTTTAATTTCTACTTTTAATTTGGTAATATATGCAGTATTCAGTTGCATAAAGTACTAAACATAGAACTAAAACTAAACTCCATCCGAACAGGCCTCAGAAAGCTCAACAGTACTGGCCGACCGCAGTGTCATCCTCTCTCGACAGGTGTCGCTGGATGCGGATATGAAGGGGCATGTGGTCAGCACACCTCTCTCCCAGCCGTTGCCTGTTTTTGTGACCGGAGCTGCTACTTCTCGGTCATGTAGCTCCTCAATTTGTCTCACAAGAGCTGCACCCCACTTGTCAACAGTGCTCAGAAGACCGGACGGTCACCCATCCAAGTGCTAGCCAAGCCCGATAGCACTTAACTTCCGTGATCTGATGGGAACCAGTGCTATCACTGTGACAAGGCTGTTGGCTTCTAAAAATCGGTCTATGTGATTTTTATTGTAAATATGAATATTGTAAGAAAGCAGTTGCGTAATGCTTGAAAATTTTCAAGCTAAGTGCACCCTCATCCACACAAAACACTTATTTTCATGTTGTCATATGTTGTTTGTGGGCCACCAGAGGTGAAGCAATAGCACACGTAGGTAAAGATGGGGAAACTGTCAACTGTGATTGCCTTCACAATACAACTGCAACTTTAGTCTGACGTACTGTAGATTAAGAAAAAGTGCCAACTTAAATTGGAAATGAACCAGATCCATAAAATAGTGTTTAAATTTTTTGTTATTATACCACTACAGTTAGTTGATGTGATACATTTTTGTAACAATCAAATGACTGGCTGTACAAAATGTCATTAACTCTAGTCATTTGAGAGTAAGGGTATTTGCATGAGTCAGGCCGCAAACATTATGATTAAAAATTGTTTCATTTATTTTATCACCAAATTTGAGCAGTGTTGCCAAAGAGGCATTTATTCCATAGAAGAATGGGATGATTTTGGGACATGTAGGGGGCATACTTAAATCGACAGTCTGTGAGAGGCCATACAACATTCTCTTGTGCTTACTGCCAGAGATCTGCATGCAAATAACAGAGGTTTCCTCGCAGATCACTGCTTGTGACCTATGATTCATGCATCATGTTTATTGACATGTGGAACATCTCAGAATCATTATTGTACTGATTGTTCATTGTGTTACATCTTTATTATGTACTAATGACCCCTCAGCTGAGGAACAGCTTATCTGCCCCATTTCCTAAACAATGAATAATTTATTCATTGCAGTGCCACTAACAGAATCTAGGAGCATGAGACACTTCCTTTGAGGCCTGATTAACTTTTTGAGTTACGAAGTTATAGTTTCCTAGAAATTGTCTGTGTTCCTTAGTGGTGCAAGGAGATCATTAATACTTTGTTTGCGGTTCAGGGGTTTGATCAGTTTTGTTTCATTTACATGCGTATGCATTTCAGTTATGTGGCTTTGTAATCTTATTGAATGTTAATTGTTACTACAATGATGAATTGTAGTATACTGAATTGTTTTGTGCAGGATTGTGCTGTAGATAACTTTCTTAAAGTTCTGTGTAGCAAGCAGTGTACTAAGTGTGGATAAATAGTGTTTTATATGTATCACTACAAAGATATATTCATGAAAGACCTTTCTTTCATTTTTCATGTGTTTTTTATCTTGACAAAGTGTAGTTCAGCAGTAGGTTTGTCTCTTGTATGAACAGTATTTATGGTGTGTTTCACATACAATGCATACACTGCATCTGGTGTTGTGTTGGAACCAATAAGGGTAGGAAAGCTCTGGTTGCCACATATGCTTCGGATCCTTCCTTGGACTTCAGCAGGTGGCATATTAGGTTTAGCTATACAGCGCTTCAAACTAGTGTTTGTTGCATCTGCTCTGACCTGTACACAAAATCAAACTGAAATCTTACAAAGTAACTGTAGTGCATCAACTGAAGAATTCAGATACTGATACTGGCTACTGCAGTCTGTGCATGGTGGGGAGGATTGATACTCAAATGCTCCTTTTTTCTGATGAAGTGTGGCTGCATTTATCAGACTACATGAACTTTTGGATTGAGCTTTTCCCTCAGAACTGTAACTTTCAATAGCTTTGTAAACAATATCCTGTAAACTTTTTTTATAACTAACAGCAAATGAATGGAAGGATTGTTATTTCATACAGGACAATGCAAGAGCACACAGGGGTGATGTGTGTATGAGAGTATTATAAAGATAGTTCTTAATATCAGAAATACTTTCCGCTACTGGTATAAATACAGTCGTCTGAGGAGGAGGAGGAGGAGGAGACGGGAGAAGATGCAGAGAATGTTGCAGTATATTGTTCATATAGTTTTCATGTCATCCTAAGGGCCCTTGATGTAACTGATGAGGATTTTCAGACCTTCAGCACTGATTGTTGTATAAGTTCATGTATCCCAATAGATGAAGCTCTACTTTACTAGAATAAAGAGCATTTCAGGATCAACCTCTCCATTATGCACCGATTGCAATAGCCAGTTGCAGTACTGATGTCAGGCAACTGTATCTGCAGCCATATTCATAAGAAAAGGGACATTTTGGGATCAATCTCTTGATTAGTTTGTAAGGTTTCAGTTTGATTTCATGCACACCTCTGTGAGCAGGTGCTGCCAACACACTAGTCTGAAGAGCATTTTCCTCTTTCCAAGGCCATGGCTAATTTGACTAAATCCGATGTGCCATCTGTCAAAGTCTGAAGAATGGACCAAAGAATATGCAGCAGTTGGAGGCTCCATGCTCAATATTAGTTCCTGTCTTATATCCCTTCGAACAGTCCTGTACAGCTCATACACGCCCTGCTGCACTGTGGAGCACTCACTGCTCCATGGAGTATTGTCACTCACAGTGAACAATCGAATGGCCATCATGGCATAGTCTTGTAATCTTCCGGCTGTACCTTACACAATCACCAGTCTCATAGTCGTGGTCACTATGAAGTAGCATCATGCTATGTCTGAGAAATAAGGAAGTTAGGGAAATAAGAAACAATTGTTTTAAAAGTATTGAATGTTTTTATTGAGCTTTTGAAATCTGACATTTTCTTTTCAGATTAATGGTAGAAATATTGAGTGTCAAAGTGTTTGCAGTGTTAATGTGGAAGATGCTCTTCATTGTCAGGTCCTGAAGAAAAGATTGTACTTTCGTTTTTATTCTTTTCATTGCTCAGAAAAGCTGCTCACAACAGTATGTAGACACAAACATGTATATGATCTATGTGCCATTTTTGTGCAGCTTGGGAGGTATGTTTTGCTGTAATGGATGATACCACCGTGACAAATTCAGCTTGTTGTACTATCTGTCTTTCATCAGATTTGAATTTTTCTAATCTGTAACTTCTAACTGGAGTGATGTTGATAAATCATTGAGTGATACCAAGAAAGGAGTGCTGAACAATTTTATTACATAATGGTGAGCTCTTGGCATTTTATTTCAAAAGACATGATGAATTGCATTATCTCAGTTTGGTGCTCACCAAAACTGGTACCTGCAGGTAGTTTCAAAGAAGACTGAAGATTGTTAAACTTTCTTTACTCATTTGGGTCTCAAACTGTTATAACCTTTAATCACCAATAATTGCGTGGATATTCAAACACACTCACTTAGAAACAATAGCTGGTTACATGACAACAACTCAGTATCTCTTATTCGACTGCCGTGCCGTGACATGCGGCCGGCGCCGTTCGTAGCTAGGTGGCGCTCCCGCGCTCAGCCGAGTTGCGGAGTGCCTCTATTGCCCTTTGCGCGTACTGTCGTGGCGGCACTGAAAAATGTCGTGGCACTGTTACAACACAAACAAATGTAACTTTTCTATGAATGCTGATTTTTGTCGTGAATGTCACCTATTAGCTGCACTTTGCACTACAATTATATATTTAAATTTTTGAGATGCATAGTTATGCCTGGTAGGAATACTAAGCCTGCAATCAATTTTAAATCTTTAAGTTAACTTCTTCCTCTTTCATTTAAAGTAAAACAGATATTTCCTCCAGAACGTCAATGAAAAGTCAAGAATTTTCCTCTGACTAACACAACAAACTGCTCTGTGGCAAGGCTTCCATATCTTCCAGCAATCGGAATCAGCAGTGATTTA
This sequence comes from Schistocerca gregaria, assembly GCF_023897955.1. Classification (NCBI taxonomy): domain Eukaryota; kingdom Metazoa; phylum Arthropoda; class Insecta; order Orthoptera; family Acrididae; genus Schistocerca; species Schistocerca gregaria. The sequence goes on from NC_064931.1 coordinate 681,278,732, forward strand.
CACTGTGATATGTAAAGTTAAGACATTTGACCAGAACTATAATTACATGACTGAGCTGCTCTGTTTCAGTACACAACCTCGTGGTGAATGAAGCAGTGAATAGTCACAAGGTCTTTCTCAATTTCACTTACGAATTTATTTTTTAAACAAGAAGCATAACCCTGGTGATGCTAGATAATTTTAGATGCACCATCTGTCGCTACAGAATGGAGCTTGCCTCATGGCAAATACATACTATCCATTAATCACAAACAGTTTGAAGGATGGGTAACTGAGCAGTACCATCTGACAGCTCATCAATTACTAACAGCGCCATATCGACACCACAAACAAATATTGAAAGCTGAGTGCAGTCAGTTATAAGTATCTGTACTTTCATCAAGAGTGAGCAAAAATGCAAGAAAATTTTCCTACTTTTGCTGAGCTGTTTGCCTAAGCCCACTGTCATGTCCAGGATTCGACAATCCACTGGTTGCTTCAAAAGGCAAACACCTTCAACTGCCTGCAACTCCCTTGGAAATAAACGTTTTGTAACTGCTGTCATACATGATTTTATGAGAATGAAAAGGCTCACCCCCTCATTGCTGTAATGTACTTGCTTGAACTGTTGAGCTTTCTTCACTGACATTCACCTGGAAAGGAAAGTATTAATACTTGAACTAATGCTACATAGTTCTACAACCTCTGCACTATGAATTCTGTTTTAATCTTATGTCTTGTTGTGTATTATTTTTAAGCCTAGCTCAGTGTATGCTCCGCTTTCGACCTACTCGTAATGCACTGCTTGCAGGTGTGTATAATGATGCTGTAAGTTACACTTATTAGCATAATGAGTACTTTGCTACAAGTAAGTCACCGCAGGCATGCAATCGTATCAATAATTAGAAATCTCTCCAGTTGACGCAGAGGGCCATTGCAGTCACTGTTTTAACTAGGATTTTTCGTAAATTATAGCTTCATGCGGTCAAGAGCAGTGAGGTTGCTTTCCCCCAACAAACAGCATCTGACAATGGGAAGGCCTCAGACACTGCCAACTGATTCGGCTCAAATTTGGCAGGTCGCTTGTGTACAACCTAAGACGAAGGACTCTAAGATAATTTGGGTCAGCACCCTCCCGTTCTTGTTAAACTCACCCCTAAAGGTTATGACGAACAATCGATTTAAAAATGGCGGCATCGATAGATAATTGTAAATAGAGCACTTTTCATCAGTAGGTACGGGGTCCACAAATGCATACTTTTCCAGAAATCGAGGAAAGAAACTTTCACAACTGCCGCATGTTTACCCACATGGTAAACGCTTTTCGGGGAGAGCGCCGATTGCGCAACGGCCAAGGTAACTAGTTGGGAAGCAAGAGAACCCGTATTCGAATCTCGAAGAAACTGTAGGATTTTCATTTTTTTAAATTGTTTTTTGTATCAGAATTCGTAGGGATAGGGGGCTTAATAAGGTACGCAACTCAACCCGGAATAATAATTGTAATAAGGTAGGCAAACTAATTTCCCAAACGACGTGAATTAGTACAGAATTAAACTCTAAAGCCGCGCGGTCTGGGCGCTGCAGTCATGGACTGTGCGGCTGATCCTGGCAGAGGTTCAAGCCCTCCCTAGGGCATGGGTGTGTGTGTGTTTGTCCTTAGGATAATTTAGGTTAAGTAGTGTGTAAGCTTAGGGACTGGTGACCTTAGCACTTAAGTCCCATAAGATTTCACACGTATTTTTCTAAAACTTTTTAGCCTTTTCACATGAAAACAACTCTGAGTAAGGGTGCTGCGAAATCCTCACGAGGGACCACAGATAGCCAACAGCGCGAAGCTGGTTTACAGCGAGGCACGGGACAGAATGTACGCGGGGAGAGTTAATGTCCCGGTCGTCTGTTCATCATTATCATAGTTGTGAACCTCGAAGAGTGAGGGTGTTCAGTACGAATCTTATAGAAGTTAATCGGAAAGAGTTGTTTTCCATCTTCAGGCTGCAGCGAACCTCGAGGATACACGTAATGATTTTTCATCGTTAATCCGGCGAATAAATAAAATATGTTTTGTGAAATAATACAGTGAACTTCCGTAAATAACATATGACTTGTACTGTATGTATATTGCAGTAATTAGCTTTTCTGTTTTTGCCGTAGTAACTAGTTATTGTTTGTTGTGTCATATCTTTCAACTGCATAATCTGAATAATGGAGGATGTGCACTCTTCGACCAGTGCTGAAATATATAGCTGGAGGCCTGTCATAGGCGACAGCAAGCGGGAAGTTACCGACGCTGTGTTTTGGTTTGTAAAAGTATTGCAAGACAGATGTATTATCAGTGCACTACCGGAAGCTGTTTCTCGGCGTTCCAGATTGGCTTCCCAGCCAGTTACCTTGACGGCTTTCTCTCCGAAAAGCGTTTTTCATGTGGGTAAATAAGTGGCAGTTTTAAAAGTTTCTTTCCTCGGTTTACGAAAAAGTCGGACACCATACCCGATGAAAAATACTCTGTTTACAATTATCTATAGATTCCGCCAATTTTGACTCGATTGCTCGTCATAACCTTTAGGGGTGAGTTTCACAAAAACGGGAGGGTGTTGAGCCAAAATATCTTATTAGAGCCATTCGTTTTAGGTTGTACAGAAGCGACCTGTCAAATTTGAGCCGAATCGGTTGGCCGTGTTTGAGGCCTTCCCCTTGTGAGACATTGTGGTGAGTGCTTCTGCTCTGTCGGGCACTGTTGGAACAGCCTGCCATAGAAAGACATATTTTTAAGAGCTTTTTTAATGGTATCAATTGTAATTGTAAAGATATCAATGGTAATACCTTATAACTTCGTGGTGATTATATTGTGTGTGGTGTGTGTGTGTGTGTGTGTGTGTGTGTGTGTGTGTGTTACTGTAAAACATATGTCACATGACTCACATATACATTCAATTTGACGTTATTCATAGAATGTCTGACCAAATGCACTAACATAAGATCTGTGTGTAAATTTCTAAGGCTTACAGTGGGTATGGACAATGTAACGTTTGAATAAGCATTCTTCTCCAGAAAGGCAGAATTGCCCTATTACAGCAAGTCAAATAGTGTTTCTGGTGCACAATTTTGCCGAGTCAAAGAACAATATGCCATTGTGTTTATAGAATGCAATCAATTTTTAAGGGATAAAGTGATTTCATAGTGTGATGAGCATCAGATAATGTTGAATTTTTGGCGAAAATGTTTAAATTTAGAGGAAATATTCTCTATCTCTGGCAAAAACCCAGTGTCACATGCTGTTTCCCCGCCATCTCCGCACTTACACACCTGCCCAGTTCGCACTGTTGGAACGACCTGCCCTAGAAAGACGTATACTGCCTCCTATAGCCTGATTGTCAAAATTGCCTTTTTTTCTGAAACAACTTTCACAATTACAGCCAAGTTGAAGTCCAATAAAACAAACTACAGTGAAACCCCGTTTTTACACTTTTCCAGGGACTAGGAAAAAAAGGTGTAAAATGTGGGGAAAATATAATATGTTGGAAGTAATATTTTAAGCAATAAAAGTTACGTAGAGGACTCCCTTACATTTTCGCACATAATAAGCATGACAATTCTTGTCAAGGACTTGTTTATTATTTAATAATGGTTTATCATCTAATAAAAACCGCTGATGTAACTGGAACTGATAACTGTCTGGGAAGTACAAAAGTTTGACTTAGTTACATACATGATTTTCGATGTTTCTGGAAAGCATGCAGCTGTCTTTCTTCACATAACTACTTTGGAATGAAACACTGCACCAGTTACGTATTTTTTCATGCTTAACATACATGTTTCGAGAATTTATTCTTGTTGTCAGGTGCAAATGTTTACATAAGTATTTTGTGTGGCGCTTGCATATGTGTTGTTCTGCGTCTTTTGCACTAATCGTCTTTTTGAGATTATCAGGTATTGTGCTTTCTCGGTTATTTGGAAAACCACATACACGCAAACTATCACTCACATTGTTTTTGTAAACCATCACAAAAAATTTGCATACATAAATATTTGCATTTGGTAATGAGAATAAATTCTTAAAACACGACTTACTAAGCATTTAAAATGTGTAACTGGTGCTGTGCTTGCACCAAAAACATTTGCCGCAAGTGAGCTGTGGTGTAAACTAGCCCTAGCTTTTTTATAAATATGGTTCGAATAAAGCTATGGAGTTCAGACGAGAATAATCTCGAAGCTGCCTAGTGCGCAGTGAAGTTGGCCACCATGCCGAGTGGCTCTTGACAGCGGCAGGAGATAAGGGACGAATTCTTCCGACTTCTATCCAATTATCGCCTCAGATCTGCTGAGCAGAGGTACCTGGTGTCAAGAAACGTAACCATGTAACGTTTGTAAGCAATAATTGACGGCCAGCGTTAACGTAAATTTCGTGAGTTAGTTTCTCCACAAACATTTTTTCATAAAGCATAACTCGCGGGAAAATTATAAATGTTAAGCGCAAAATCGGGCGCGCATCAACATTGTGAACACGAGAAAATTGAACCGATCGATAAAAAATGTCGTAAACGTTAATTCTGGGAACAGGGTTGCCAGTGTGTCACAGTGAAACCGATATGGGTTGATTCCGCCGGCCGACATCGTCCGAAAACGGCGGATCTTTTCAAATCGCGGTCACAATGTAGCCGACATTGTCGTCCGAGCGTGCAGATTTCGGACGACAATCGGTGCAATTCAAAACAGTTTGTTTTTCCAGTCTTAATGGCCGACACGACACGACACGAAACATGGCTTGTGAGAAACTGATACGTTTGGTCAAAAGAGCAGCTTGTGGTATCCTGAGGCAGAAAAATATAATCATTACATAATTCGGAATCTATGGACTGAAATCGCAGGTTTAATGGAAACCAATAGTAGGCAAAATCTTAATCGGAAATTTTAGGTGCAGATTATAATCTCGAAAAATAATTTGCTCAAGTGACAGGGATAGAGTATCTTATGACTGAAGTTACTGTAGTTGATCTTTTTGTGTTCTGGAAGGGGGACACAAGCTGTCTACAAATTATTGTTATGTTCACTGGCGTTTTTATGCCAGTAGGCTGGTTATTCTGTTACATAAAGTAGTTTCCAAATGTGGAGCACATGTGTGTCTACTTTATAGTGCTGTAGGTGTTCAGGGTATCTTATTCCAAATCTGCGTTTGTCTTTCACACGTATGCTGAATGATAGTCATGGAAGGTTAACTGACATACATCCGCACAACTTCAAATAAATGCAACGAAATAGATTTCGAGTGCTTGTAGAGGTGTGATTTGAGCTCTATTAAAAAATTCTTACATTACAGATGCAGTTCTGGCTCAGGTAAAACTAGAAGTGACACTTCGATATTCAACATCTGGCAGTTAGATCTTTCCAGTGATTAGGCCTATACTGCTTGCTGAAAAGTACATTTCAAAGTTTTTATATGATATGTTGAATGCTATTTACGATGCGCTAAAATACTAATTTCAAAGTACATATTTCCACTCGTACACCCCAAATACTACGAAATTTTTAAAATTTTGCAGCTTTGCTTTGTGCACGTGCCACAAAAGACACTGTAATAGTCGATATTCTTTATTAAAAGCTTCACTGAATCTGAAACAATAGTCTACTGCTGTCATAAATCTTGTTCGTCCTTTCTCATATCCACTGGTTAATTGTTTAAAGAGCAGTGAGGGTTTCAGTATTAAAATCTGATTATACCAACTGCCAGTATTGCATTAATATTCGCCGTTTTTTGAATAAAATGAGCTACTGTAAAACCACAGGTCTACCTTTAATCAATTAAACAATACTTCCTTACTCACACAAATTTTATACATTCATCATATAATAGAAACATCCAATTTCACCATGTAAATTCGCAAGTATCTGCTCGTAACCTCAATAGCAAAATCTTTAAACACCGAAGTCGCCACTGTATACTAATAATAAACCATATTGTGAACAACGCGTTTTGTCGAGATCTTAGTGCGATGTATCATTGAAACTGCGTATTTTCGTACTACATAGGTATTTCGTAAAACTTGTCTGGTAATTCAAATAACTGAAGAGTATGTGTACAGTACTCGACACGTTCTGTTCGAGACAGATGTCTCATTCGTCATCTTTTTAATAGTAACCGCCGCATTGCAACACTCTTCTCCAATCACAGAAGCGCCGTGGTATCCAAAATAAATTTGAGGTTAAAATGTAACGTACTTCATACATACACTCCTGGAAATGGAAAAAAAGAACACATTGACACCGGTGTGTCAGACCCACCATACTTGCTCCGGACACTGCGAGAGGGCTGTATAAGCAATGATCACACGCACGGCACAGCGGACACACCAGGAACCGCGGTGTTGGCCGTCGAATGGCGCTAGCTGCGCAGCATTTGTGCACCGTCGCCGTCAGTGTCAGCAAGTTTGCAGTGGCATACGGAGCTCCATCGCAGTCTTTAACACTGGTAGCATGCCGCGACAGCGTGGACGCCGTGAACCGTATGTGCAGTTGACGGACTTTGAGCGAGGGCGTATAGTGGGCATGCGGGAGGCCGGGTGGACGTACCGCCGAATTGCTCAACACGTGGGGCGTGAGGTCTCTACAGTACATCGATCTTGTCGCCAGTGGTCGGCGGAAGGTACACGTGCCCGTCGACCTGGGACCGGACCGCAGCGACGCACGGATGCACGCCAAAACCGTAGGATCCTACGCAATGCCGTAGGGGACCGCACCGCCACTTCCCAGCAAATTAGGGACACTGTTGCTCCTGGGGTATCGGCGAGGACCATTCGCAACCGTCTCCATGAAGCTGGGCTACGGTCCCGCACACCGTTAGGCCGTCTTCCGCTCACGCCCCAACATCGTGCAGCCCGCCTCCAGTGGTGTCGCGACAGGCGTGAATGGAGGGACGAATGGAGACGTGTCGTCTTCAGCGATGAGAGTCACTTCTGCCTTGGTGCCAATGATGGTCGTATGCGTGTTTGGCACCATGCATTTGAGCGCCACAATCAGGACTGCATACGACCGAGGCACACAGGGCCAACACCCGGTATCATGGTGTGGGGAGCGATCTCCTACACTGACCGTACACCTCTGGTGATCGGCAAGGGGACACTGAATAGGGCACGGTACATCCAAACCGTCATCGAACCCATCGTTCTACCATTCCTAGACCGGCAAGGGAACTTGCTGTTCCAACAGGACAATGCACGTCCGCATGTATCCCGTGCCACCCAACGTGCTCTAGAAGGTGTAAGTCAACTACCCTGGCCAGCAAGATCTCCGGATCTGTCCCCCATTGAGCATGTTTGGGACTGGATGAAGCGTCGTCTCACGCTGTCTGCGCGTCCAGCACGAACGCTGGTCCAACTGAGGCGCCAGGTGGAAATGGCATGGCAAGCCGTTCAACAGGACTACATCCAGCATCTCTACGATCGTCTCCATGGGAGAATAGCAGCCTGCATTGCTGCGAAAGGTGGATATACACTGTAGTAGTGCCGACATTGTGCATGCTCTGTTGCCTGTGTCTATGTGCCTGTGGTTCTGTCAGTGTGATCATGTGATGTATCTGACCCCAGGAATGTGTCAATAAAGTTTCCCCTTCCTGGGACAATGAATTCACGGTGTTCTTATTTCAATTTCCAGGAGTGTAGAACAGATTCTATAGTAATCTAACCTGCTCGACACCGTCAGAAACTGGCGAATGAGACCGGACGCACCGTGACCAAGCTGTCGTCCGATGTTATCGCCGACCTTTCGCGACGCCGTCTGACGACCTTTATCGGTGCCACTGTGAACGCAGCCTTAACTGGAGCCAAAACTGAACAATTGAAAATTGCATTATTATTATTATTATTGTTGTTATTATTGTTATTGTTGTTCACAACACATTACACAATACATACATTATAGCTGCTGCAACAGGAAGCACCGCATTTATTTAACACGATATTCACATTTAATACTGCGGATGCAGCCATTTGTGGGAGTCTTTAGTTTTTGTTGCTATACTTCTTTTCTGACTTCACAGCTTTAACAAGTTCTTTCATGTTGTCGAATTTCACAAATTTAGCGAATTCAGAACATTTCATACGGTAGTTAAAATTCACAAATAGTTCTGCTTTCACAATTTCCACTTTGTCCGTTGCTTTCATTGCTCCGGGTATTTAGCATCACACTAAAAATCGACTTTACAAACGCATTGGACGTTGGCACTGCTAACGCAAGTTGAAAAACTTTCAGCAAATTATGTGCCATTTCATAAAAAATCTTACCCATTTGTTGGAATTGTTTGCGGCTGGTAAGCCCTTAATGAATGGCAAGAAGTCGTTCAATGCACATATTTCAGAAAATAGTTCGTCACCGTTTACATTTATGTTGAAATAATCAGCAAGTTTCATTATGTTCTCCATTTCAAGGAGCTCTTCAAGATTGAACTGAGAGCTAAGCTCTAAAATCTTGACTGAAGTCAAACCATTTTTCTAGATAGACCAGAATCCTAGCATGGACTTGCTGAGCTTCTCTGAGTAATTTTGCTTGTTCATATTATCAGCTTTTGTATCCCTTGAATCCAAAGACATTATTTCTTTGTCTATTAATAATTTCTGTACGCAACTTCAGGAATGCAGACTATATTACAGTTATCTGTATATAATCACTTTCCACGCGTTGTATGTTTGTATTAAATAAATGTATAACGTTGTGGACAAAATAAATGTAAATCTCTGGGAGTGTTACTTCATCGTTCACTGCCATTTTCATGGGCTACGAATGTCCAAATAAGTTTGGCAGTATTGTTTTCACCCTGGCTTAGAAAATAGGACTTCAACAATTGCCAGTTCTGGAGCTATCTGTCTACAGCAGAGAAAAAGCCAAAAAGCGTGTTGGAACATGCCGGACTAGTGTGTAGTACTCGGACTGCAGGGACTCGAGAAAGTTCTTCAGCTCACTTACCTTCAATGCACTTGAAGAAAACTCATTAAATATCTTAACCACTAACGATTCAATAGTTTTAGACCATATTTCGCAGTATTGTGCAGTACATGCTTGTGACAATGTCCTGTAATAAGATGTAGTGCTTCAAACATATTTTCAGTTCCACGAAAGCAGATTGGTTTCTCCCGTAATTGGCAGAACAGTTGTCCGCACCATCTACCGTCGTTGCAATCCTGAAAGGCCAGTCTGAATGATGCTCTCTTTAAGCCTCGTGCCTATAGAAGCTGGTGTTTCGTCAGCAACTTCGTAAAAGTCTGTAACAGCTGAAGTTCTCGTTTCTTGGTCAAAGTACTGAATAGCAATTGGAAATTATTTGAGGCATCACGTGTAATCGAGAATGGAGTTGTACCAACTTTCTTCAGAATTTGTTGCAGAGAATGTGTAGCCAATACATCCTCTACTACTGTAGTTTCAGCTGTAGTCCGACAACAGTGAATTTTTTATGATAGTTTCGAATCTTGAAGAAGGAAAAAAGTGACATAGGAGTGCATTATCACAGCCTTGTGAAAGGTAACTGTGATATTTCACTCCATGATACGTTAATATTAGTTCCGTTGCTGACACCCCCCTTCCCGCTGTCAAGCAATACCTTTGAACAGTGGAGTTTAACACATCCTGCGTCTTATCAATATGTCTTGATAATCGCATGATGCTTTACTGCTTTCACTGAGTCGTATTTCACTGTAGAACTTAAACGGCATGTTTTAGAATATCCGGTATATTCATCATGTTTCGAAAGCCACCCCAAGAAGTCTGTTTCTTATAGGCATTTGTCATTTAATGGCACTCACGTCACTGGTTTTTTAGCCTGCTGCATTTGAGCTCACCATAATACTGTGTTATATACGTACACGTATCACTCAGGGACTACAGTGCCGTTCTTAAACACTTCAGTTATAAATAAACGCTTACCGTGTACGGTTCACCTAATATATCCACGACAAAATATTTCGTGACAGCAATCAGCCGCGTAATGGACATACTCGGCGCGTTCATGTGTTCGACAGCGGTATTCCTGTTAAAATTAGTAGGTCTTTATTGCAAGCACCGATAATAGAATGAAAATGCAATACTGTCGCTTAGTTTTTTTTACCCGCTATATAATTTAACTGTGCAGAAGAATAAATAGTCGTAAATTGATATTGTAACTCTGCCCTATTGTCCACTTGGAAGTGACATGCAGCTGTCATAAGAAAATAAAGCTATTATTGGTCTGCCTTTCCTAGTTCATGCTTATTCGGGCGGACTTCAAATGACTTGACGACAATGGGCACCACAGTGTAATATAAGGGGCGTTCAAAAAGAAACTAGCCGTGCCTAGCCATTTCAATTTGATTGCTTGGCGAAGGGTGGTCGAAGTTTGTGAGTAACGCTGGGCATTCACTGTTGTCCTATGCTGCAGGAAGTGAATCAGGAGGAGGCCATCTCGTTCAAAGAAGAACGTCAGCATAACCTTTTCTGCACACATGTGAATGGCCTTGGCCTTTTTTTGTGTTGGTGGCCCTGGATGCTTCCACTGGAGACTTCGTCGTTTTGATTCTGGTACGAAGTGATGACACCACGACTCTTCTGCACCCACCACTCGTGTCAGGAACGCATTCCTTTCCCGAGCATAGCACTGCAGATGAGCAAGACAGTGGGCCATTTGACATGCTTCCAGGTGTGGTTGAAGACTGTGCTGCACTCATTGGGCACACATTTTGCGATTGCGCAGTCTTTCCTTCATGATGGTGTAACACTTCTGATGCTCAATCCGACCATGACTGCCATGGCTTTCATTGTCAGTCAGCGGTCCTGGGTAACGAATGTGTCCACCATCTGGATGATGTCATTGGTAATATAGTGTGATGCTCCAGACCGTGTATCATCGGCAAATGACACCTATCCTTGCCTGAAGCGCTTGTGCCATGCCTTGACCCTTGCAAGGGACATGCAATGTTTGCTGTACACTTGTGACATTCGTCGATGAATGTCCGTTCCTCCTACTCCTTCCACTGTTAGAAAATGAACGCCACCTCTATGCTGATCTGTGTCACTGTTTGCAGTCCGACTGGCAGCGCTGGACGATTGATGCACGCTGCTGCTAGCTCTGTATAGTCATGTGATGTGCACGCATGCTCTCTAGCGACGAGCTTTAAACTTCCACGCTCTGGTTGGAACCACACCTCATTACACATGCCACAATATTACCCTCCTGCCACTGGTTTGTGCATTCCAGACTCCGACTCGTTTCTTTTTGAACGCTCCTTATATAAATGCAAAGCCTCTTTGACACGGCTTGTCAAACAAAGGAATGCACTAACTTACATTGGGAATTCATTACAACAAATCCACAATTCTACAAACTTGTGACACACTCTGATATAAAATATTGAAACCAAAGAATAATCAAATTGAAAAGTTTAATTGACTCAGTTTTCATTATTTTGCTTCTGTAAATAGTTTTTTAAAAAATGAAGTTAGTAAATATGAATTTAGCGTAATTTAAGGGGGCCCAAAAACTGGACATTTGATGTTCAGTGAGGACATTCGACGAGACACCACAGGTTTTATTAAAAAACCAGACTGTCTGGTCTAAAACCGGACAGTTGGCAACCCTGTCTAGGGACATAAAAGTGTGGTTATACTAGTTTTGTGAAATTACATTACATGACTTACATCTGCTTCCTGTTCTGTTATCCTAAATTTCCATGTCCCAGATCAGAACCCTTGCCTGCCAACATGTACATTTCCACCTTAAAAAGACCTCTAAATCCGTACCTTGGAATACCACCACCCACCAAACTCTCAAACCATTAAAACTGGTGTGCTAAACATGCCAAAACCCCAGAGATTATTCCCTCCATCCAATAGAACACGTAACACAAACGGATCTGTAATATATAGTCAACCCATCTTCAAAAAAACCCCAGTTTCAACACTGAAACCGAGGGAGGTGGCGCAATGGCTAGACACTGGACTCGCATTTGGGAGGACGATGGTTCAATCCCGCGTCCGGGCATCCTGATTTAGGTTTTCTGTGATTTCCCTAAATTGCTCCAGGCAAATGCCGGGATGGTTCCTTTGAAAGGGCACAGCCGACTTCCGTCCCTGTCCCTCCCTAATCCGATGAAACCGATGACCTCGCTGACTGGTCTCACAGCCCAACCCAACCTCAACACTGAACACTGTCTCTTAGCTTTTACCTCTATTTAAATGTGAAACTCTCCTACCCCTACTTAACCATTCCTTGGTGACCTTCCAGAAATTCTCATTCGCACCATTTCTTGGACACCCAGTTTCTACGTTCTTCCTAAAATCTGTAAGTCCTACCTCTTGGGAAATCTATTCTGCCTAGTTAATATCCACCATTGAAAGTATCACTATATTTTGTTACCGAAAACCTACCTACCTATATAAAATGCACTAACACCTCTCTACTAGTTATCCACAGGTTCTGTTTCTTTACCACCACGTGGTTTGCTTTACATTGTCAGTGCCTCCTACCTCTATAGCAATATCTCCAAGGCCCATTGTCTTTCTGAACATGAACACTCTCAATCCCAGAATGTCTTTTTTGGTAACCATGACCACTCGCAATTACTACTACTTTGAAAAAACCTAAAAAATATAAATAAAATAAAAATAAATTTAAAAAAAATTGACACCTTGCTGTTTGCTCTTGAATGACATTTCTGTGTACAAACCTGCTCATGACATATCTTGAGACATGCTTTCAAGTCATCCAGTCCTTGGTTTGTTGAGTAAATTTTGTGGGAGATGACTCCACGCCACTGACTTTTTCATAAGTACCTCTGTTCACATCAAACCTACCAATCGCCAGCAATGCCCCCACTTTGATTGCTGCTACCCATTGCAAACCACAAAGTCTTTTCCATACAGCCTGTCCCTCTGAGGGTACTGCATTGTAGTGACAAACAGGGTAAGGGTAGCTTCTATGCTAAATGTCTTGCTAAAGCCTTTACAGACCAAAACAACCATCCAAATATCATGTACCATATTCCACACACACTCAACATTTGTTCCACTCTTTCTATGAAGGAGTTTCCCCTGGCATGGGGAGCCTTCCCTTCCCTTCCTTAAGTAAAACTGTATTTAGTAACTCTGCTTCAGTGGTGCTGTCATCGGTAACATTTCCATTGTTATTGCGCAGTGACGGTATTGACTGTTTTTTGCCACTGGTGTACTTTACGTACGACCAGAGTCTCTTTGGGTTTTCTACCATATTTTGAGACAATGTTTCATTGTGGAAACTATTAAAAGCATCTCACATTGACATCTGCACTTAATTTCGAGCTTCCGTGATACTTAGCCAGTCTTGGGGATTTTGCGATCTTCTGAATTTGGCATGCTTCTTTCGTTGCTTCTGCAACAGTGTTCTGATGTGTTTTGTGTCCCATGGTGGATCAGTCCCATCTCTTATTAACTTATGCGGTATGAATCTATCTATTGCTGTCGATACTGTATCTTTGAATTTGAGCCATATCTGGTCTACACATAATTAGCTTGGAAGGAATGGAGACACTCTCTTAGGAAGGCATCAAGCAGAATTTTTATCTGCTGTTTTAAATAGATATATTTTGTGTTTATTTTTAGTGGTTTTGGTTGATATGGTTTTGAGCCTCACTACAATGACCTTGTGTTCCCTAAGTTTGTATGTATAGCCTAAGTTTGTTTGTATAGCCACTTGCAAACTGCAGCTAAGATTCACAGTAGAAAATAATGTGGTCACCTTTAACTGCTGCTTCATGACTCATGCTAACTTGCAGCCTATTTCTTGTTCCTTCAGATCTCTCCTCCTCAGCTTGTCACTATTATCTATTTTCCTCCACCCCACCATGCCCCATTCCATCCTCATGTTCCCATAGCAATCTCACAGTCCCTCAGTCACTTTCCTATTCAGCCCTGACTTTCACACTGTAACTTTCCTTCATCTCTTTCTATTCCACTGAACCCTTCCTCTTACTTCTGTACTCTTTTCTTAATGTTTCTTCCAGTGGACCCCTACAGCGTATCCTGCTTCACTGTATGTGGGTATGTGCCAGACACTTCCCCTGCAAGCAACTAAATGTTTCACAGTGAAGCAATCTTTGCTAACCACCTCCCACTCTATTCCTCTCTCTTGCCACCTTACAACCCCTTCCTATTCTCCACCACTTATCTCAGTCAAAATCATGATGTTCCCCAGTTTGGATTCAGTGCTTGTGTTAGCTCTGTAAAGTGACCATGTCCAAAATCTAAGCAGTGTTACATCCTTTGACATGCCTGACTGCCTCTTCTATTTTGGTGATATTAAAAGTAGATGGTTTCATCCCAGTTGCATACAAGCATACTTACTCTTCTCTCTCCTCCTAACCCCCGCTTTCCCCCACAGTCACCAGACTAATCTTATTTGGTTTTTTCCCTTTAGGGCAACATGAAGAACATAATCGGCAATTTTTGTTTTTGTTTTTTCCCTTTAGGGCAATGTGAAGAGGGCAACATGAAGAACATAATCGGCAAAATTTTGATAGTCAGTGGCAGCAAATCTCACACAGTTTCTTGGTGTGGTGGACATGATAAAATGGAAACCAGTGCAACAAAGAAAGTGTAACAGCTTCATGGTTCACATCAAATGACATTGGATAGATGTCCTTTCCAATAGGAAAAATGTGAAAACATTTGTAACTGGATGTTTAATTTGCTCTGGTTTACAGTTTAACTCAGCAGGAGCTGGAGACATAAACATTTCATTATGTGTTGCTTCTGACAGGGAAATGATATATTGCTGGACATCAAATCATTGGCACATCAACACCAATGGTTTATGATAGTAATTTCAAATTCTTGTCTAGTGTAAACTCCAGTTACAACTAATTAATCATTCAAATGCAGTTTTATTACAGCTGGATTTCTTTCCTCCATTTAGTTCATTATCGTTGCTACAGTCATCTATGCCAACAACACAAGTATCATTTTGCTGATTGCTGCAGTTTATAGAATTAATTTTGAGTTGATAGTGTATGATTAACTAAGAATTACTACCCCAGTCTTTTTTAAAAAAAAAAATTATTTTTACCAGGAGAAAGTAGTCATAAACACTAGTCACAGGATGAGGTACAACATGACCTCCGCTTCTCCATGGAAACTGACAGTCATTCTAGAGGACAAGAGCCAGTCGTCAGTCAGAATAACGGAAGTGAAAAAGTTCTCAGTGCTGGACATCTTATGATTAAATGCAGCCGAGACAAGTGAAATCACATCTTTCACTTGTAGAGTTCCTGCTTTTGGTGAACTGAAAACTGCTATGCGTGTGCAGTCTATGAATGCACTTCAAATTCAAGGTCATTCACTTTGCATTACCATTACTAAATGGGATGGTTTTATCTTCATGCATGCTTTATTATTGCACCTAGAAATTCCGTGCATTCTTTAACAGGGATGAGCCTGCTTTTATTAGAAGATTTTGGTTGCTCATATGGTGAAGGAATTGGCTTGCATACCTATTTTTAAGAATCTACATACTAACTGAAGTAAATGGGGTTGGGTAAACAACTAATGTAAAGGGAAGAGGTGTGTGTGTGTGTGTGTGTGTGTGTGTGTGTGTGTGTGTGTGTGTGTGTGTGCGTGTGTGCGTGTGCGCGCGCGCGCGGCGCGCAACTCACAGTGCCTCATGAAAGAGTAGAGACTGTGACACAGCTGCCATAACCTCATCGCTTGCTTCACACTACAAATAACGTGTATATTTGAAACTCCCTGGCGGATTAAAATTGTGTTGTGGACTGGGACTTCTGTCTTTTGTCCAACTGTCTGCATTATATGAGCCCAAATCATGATCCACCCTCACAGCTTTATTTCTGCCAGAACCTCATGTGCTATCTTTAAAAAAAAACACAGCATCAAGAAAAGGATAGATTGCTACTCACCATATAGTGGAAATGTTGAGTCATAGACAGATACAATAAAAAGACTGCTAAATAAATAAGCTTTTGGCCAAAAGCATTCTTCTGAATTAGACAACAGACACACATTTGTGTGAATGGAGTTCTCACACACATGACCACTGTCTCTGGCTGCCAAGGCCAAACTTGGGTTTGTTTTCCAGCACAACAGTTACTCATTAGTAATGTATATATGCTTGTAGTTTTCACCCCATGTAAATCTCTTATAATTATATTTGATAACTCTTGCAGAAGAAAATAATACTCTGAATTATTTATTCATTTTACTTTAACACTCCAGCTGCATATTACTGAATTCTAGAACATCCACCAGATTTTATTCGTGCTTTCCCAAAAATATTGTAGATCTTCACTCAGTTTGGAGGCTGCTTCCTGGCTATCCCTCAACTTATTTCAAAATAATAATAATATAACAAGCATTTTGTTTTAAATGTGGTACTGAACATGAATTTTTTAACTGTAATGATTGCAAGGAATTGGTAGGTAGTCAAGTTGGTGATGATTACTGTGGGTACTGTGAACTTGTGCCTCACTCTGCCAGATCCACTAATGTGTGTCTTTGGCCTGCTCCCCTTCATGCTTGATCTTCTAAACTCCTCTAAAATATAAATCTTTACATTATATGTGTAACAGAAAAATGTATATACTATAGTGTTTGACATAGAAAGGAGGACAAAACACCTGTAAGAAAACCATATCATATTATATTTGCCTTAGGTATTTTACAGTGAGAATTTTGTGAATTTATATAAAACATACAGGTAGCAAAAATAAATATCTTCTGTGTGTTAAAAAGCAATTTTTGTAGCAACTCCTAGACACACACAAACTGCTTCTGCTTTACATTCCTGTATGACATTGGCTGATGTAATTTAATTCCGTAAACACTGTTAGCTGTGATGTCTGCTAATTGCACTGTTATTGAGTCAGTTCGACCTGCATTTTGGCTCACTACAGCCAACTTCCATGTGAAAAGCTGTTCACTTTTTTCAGTGGCAGCTACTGTACCTAAACTGGTTTCATTGCATGGCATTTGTAATTATCTATTCTTGATGCACAATACGAAGGAATTACCAAACTTATAAACATAAGTTGACATGGATACACTTACTTAAAAATTAAATTTGCTTTATACATGTATTTAACAACACAATGATGGTCTTTATAGTTTACTAAAGTGCACAATCTCTCTTAACACCACTCACAGCAGTACCTTCCCAACAAGAACCAAGGGTCTTTTTTTTCCCACATGCAAGATCCTGAACTATGGAATAAGCTATAATGTGATTCTCCCTTGACCAAACAGTATTTTGTGACCTTCTCCATTACTTTTGAAGGAGAATTTGATAGGCGGGTTCATAACTGATAAGGTATTTGTTTTGGAAATAGCCACACTTTTTTCGTTTTCAACTAGTTTCAGGGTTGCAGGTTCATTCTGAAACAATTGGTCATTCCATTGGCCAAACTAAAATTGCACTTCCTGTGAAATGGCTGTGACCAGTGGTGATGCCATATCCCAGCCTGGTGGCACGAATAATTGCTTAAGAATGAGGTTATTGCCCTGAAACTAGTAGCAAAGAATGAAAGGTAAATAGATAAAACAAACGGAAACAAAGTGTAGCTGTGAAATGTTTTTTTTTTTTTTTTTTTTTAAAAAAACCAGCTTGATCAGCTATTGGCCTGCCAATAAATGATCACATAATACATCACTGTTCATGTTTCATGTAACATTCTAATCTAAAGTTAATGGTTTTACCATGGGGTATTTCCTTTCTCCACTAGAGATATCATGGGCTTGCTCCTTCATCCAAGATATTCTGTGAAACAGCCATATATACATGTAGACTATGGTTACGCAACTGCAACTCTTAGTTTTCAGGCTTACATCGTGGGGTAGGTACTCTGTATGGGAGGCATGCACATGTGTGTGCCACTTTTGAGTTGAAATGCGAGTACCATGAAGTGGAATGCTTAATTTCCCAACCTGAATATTCTGAAGCATGTTTGGGATGCTCACACTAAGTGTGTTGTTGTTCACAATCTTTCCTAGATCCATGCCATGTTGAGGGAAATTTTGTGAGAGGAATGCCGTCCACTTGCTATGAATCTCTGACACCAACAATAACAGCATCCTCCCCTGTTGTGACCTCATTTATGGACTAACAAACTGAGATGTCCATTCTCAATATTTCAAATGTATTCTACATCTGACCATAAATTCACTGCCTTGGATTGGTTTGTAATATTTTATTTATGTTGTGATACATATTCTGCTCTATGATTTGTCACATTCAACACATAACTTTTTGAATTGCTGCTATTTTTGTGAATTGTTGGTTTATGGATACTGACATACATAAACTTTTTTCCTCTTGCACAACTGCTGCTGATCTATATTAAAGTAGCCATTAATAACTACTGGCTACATAACTAAGGAGCAGTTCCTAGTGAAATGTCTGTCTGTGTGTAGAACTGTAGATGCAGTTTACTGGATTCAGTAGGAAGCAGTTGGTGATCTGTTTTTTGTGTATGTTATTCTAATGGCAGTAACTAAATTCCCAGTCTGGATTATGAACAGTATTTCTTTACTGCATTCATGGGAATATGTCGTACCACCTCTGTTTGTTCCTGGAATCTAGTAATTTGCTGCACCAGCTATAGTTTCTGGTTATTGTGAGATACAGCTGTTAATTGTCATGAAATGTCTCCTTTGCCTTTCAGGAGTGTGGGAAGTATGCTTACTACCAAAGTAATTTTTCCACAAGATTAATATTTCTTTTTGTGGACTGCAGGAAGCATACTTACTTCTAACTTAATTGTTTTACTATGCTCATGAGAGCACGTCTTACCACCTCTGTATGTGCCTAATATCTTATGGTAATACACTGTACAAGATGGATAAAAACTGCAACAACAGTCAGTTTCTTTTTGTCATGAGATCACTTGGGAAGTTCGAAAACATTGCTTTGTTTCTACAATACACAGGGTGAGTCACTAACTATTGCCACCAAGAATAACTCTGAAAGTATGATAGTAGCTGAAAAGTTTGTGGGACAAATGTTGCATGGGACAACTAGGGCCATAATATGACGTTGATTTTTTGTAGCTAGATGGGGTTGCATCAGAGATATGAAGGTCAACCTTTCTTTATTAATGGGATGCTATAGTTTGGTACTTATTTTCTGATAGCGGCTATCAAGGTAAATCCAGGGATGTGTAACAGTAAGGTCTTTGAAGATCAACAAAGGTCAAAAAGGTGGCATGAACATCTATTTGCAGAAGGTGTTCAAAGTGATGACCATTGGTACCAGTGCAGTGCTGCAATCTTCTTATCATGGATTGAGTGGTATTCCTTATCACTTTGGCAGTTATTGAAGCACATGCTCTGACAATTCTCTCTTGTATATCGTGCAAATTGTAAATATTCGTCAAATACGACGTCTCCATCTACCGTGCCATTGACATGTGAACACCATTTGACGGTTTGACAATACAACACTAATAGGAATGGTAAGACTAGTGTCATCAAATCAAGCAAATGTGAATGATGTATTCCTTTGAAGAACAAGTCGATATGCTTCTCATTTATGGAGAATGCCAACGAAATTCAGAGGTAGAGACTTATATACTGAAAGATATCCTCAACATATTCACCCTACACGTCATACATTTAACTATGTGTGTGATAAGTTGAGAACAACTAGATCTTTAACACATCAGAAACATATAAAGCAAAGGAAAGTTACTAACAAGGAAACGGAAAGTGGTACTCATGCCACTGTGGTTAGAGATCCTTGTGTTAGTTCACGTCAAATCGCAAGGGAATCTGGCATGGGCCAGAGTAGTTTTGTTTGTGTTCTGCATCACCACAAGTATCATCCTTACCGTATCAGTCTCCACCAAGAATTAACTGGTACAAATTGTATGTGTCGCATTGAATTCTGCCGATGGGCTCAACTTCAGATTCAGAGGGATGACGCTTTATTAATTTGATTTTATTTACTGGTGAGGCTACATTCACAAACCATGAAAATGTTAATTTGCATAACATGCATTATTGGGTAACTGAAAATCAATGTTGGCTGCAGCAAGTTGCACACCAAAAATCGTGGTCACTGAATCTATGGTGTGGGATTCTGGAGGACAGGATTATAGGTCCGTATTTCATTGAAGGAAATCTTCATGGTAGGAAGTACGCCACATTCCTGCAAGAAACATTGGAAGAAATACCTGTAGGAACAAGGGACAGACTGTGGTATCAACATGGTGTTGGTCCAGCACATTTTTCGCTGATGGCTAGAAATGAATTGCAGAGACCATTCCCAAATCATTGAATTGGATGCGGAGTAGATGTGTCAGGGCCACCTCATTTGCCAGACTTGAGCCTCTGGATTTTTTCTTGTGGGGATTCCTAAAAGACATTGTTTATAAAGACGTTCCAACTACACCTGAAGATGTCAGAGAGTGAATTGTCGGAGCATGTGCTTTGACAAGTGCCGACGTGATAAGTAATACCATTCAATCCATGATAAGAAGATTGCAGCACTGCATTGATACCATCGGTCATCACTTCGAACACCTTCTGTAAATGGACGTTCGTGCCACCTTTGTGACCTACGTTGATCTTCAAAGACCTTACTGTTACACATCATTGGATTCATCTTGATAGCCGCTATCAGAAAATAAGTACCGAATTATAGCATCCCATTTAAAAAAACAAAGTTGACCTTTATATCTCTGACACGACCCCACCTAGCAACAAAAAACCAACGTCATATTATGGCCCCTGTTGTCCCATGCATCTTTTGTCCAACAAAGTTTTCAATTCATTTCATGCTTTCGGAATTATTCTTGGTGGCAATAGTTAGCAACTGACTCTGTATACTACTGTGACTTGCTGCATATTGATACACTTATTGTAATGAACAGAAACTGCATAATTTTTGTATATGGTGCATAGTGAGTTGGCTTCTTATATAATGGCAACCCATAAAAACTCACAAAGAGGCAGTGGGAAGAATGCTTACCATTCTAAATCTCAATAGTAAAATTATCAAAAATTAAATAGTCAGTTGATGACAATTCTAGTATGGTTAACAAAAAAACACTGGGGGCTACTGCTTTAATTTTATTTATATTGCAGTTTCACTTTTTTTTGATAATGTTATGTGAGGAATCTGTTGCCTTGATTGTGTGCCTGGGAAGGGAATAATGTTTAGTTAATAATGAAGAACTTTGAAGAAACTGTAGTTTACCTTATTACACATTGCTCATTTCATGTGTATGTGGCAAATCACACTACTTGAAACTTAAAGCAGTTTGCAAGTGCAAGCTGTAAGTATTCTTGTACATGTCAGGACCAATTTTAATGATATTATTAAGTGAAGACAGAAATTGTTTAATAAGTGACAAGGTGTTTCCACAGGGCAGTAAAATTAGCAGTATTTGTGAAAAAATGGCATTATTATTATAGTATGACATCTCGGAACATATTAGTATATATCCACCTCAGTTAAATATGTGATTCTCAATTTTATTTAGTTCTTAACTTGAATGTTTCTTTATTCTTCAATTGTAATTCCAGGGATTTGCTGTTGAAGTTGTCCCACCCTACATGGTTGCATCAAAGGAAGCTGTTGCCAAAAACGAGAAGTCAAAGTGGGTGAAACACCCAAATCTGCCTGCAGTCACTACATCATGGCATAAGTTTATGATTAAAAGGGTATTGCAGGATTTTCAGTCAAAAGTTTTAGAAGTGAGCAGATCACAGCTGCACGAAGAAATTTATGCCTGTATACCACCAGCAACATATGAATTTCCAGATGGATACTGTCAGGTATGTGCAACACTGACTTTGAAAATGTCAGAGTAAGTTATTTGCTTTTAATACACATTTTTCAGTATGCCGTTTGCTCTGAATTTTCTAAGAGAAAGATATTATTGCACATGTCCTCCGAATTTCATTCTCTGTATAATGATAAACAAGAGTTTTAAGTCAACAACTAGTTTGACTAATAGATGTCTTAATTGAGTGTCATTTGCTTTCAACTAACAGAAACCACTTTTTTTGTAACATGCTAAAAGTAATTTGATTACAATGCCAGAATGAATATTAGTTTTTCTAATTAACAGACACAAATATAGATTCTTGCCAATAAGTCAGCTCTACTTATTGTTGTGAAACACTGCACAATTCATTTTAAATTCCCATTTATAACCCTTGTTTTTTATCATCATCTCTTAAACTGCTGGTATGAAAACCTGGTATATTCTCCATTATTGAGATTTGCTGCTAAGCAATTCAGAAGGGGAAAAAAGGGAACACAGATACATTTTTGTGAAAAGATGCACTCATTTCACATTACTTCTTTTTGCATGTTTCCTGAACAACATAAATTTTTACCATTTTGACAAATTCATTGCAAGAGAGTCTACAGTTGAGTAGATATTTATAATTTTTCATTTGTTTGTGTGGTCTTAAATGAAATGACCAGTTTTGATGAAAGTCATAATCAACAAGTGCCTAAGGTACAATTAGTCATTGTTGTATGTGAGGAATTGTCAGTAAATTGTGGTTCATTCAGCTGAAGGCTTTAGGATGTGTTTATGCTGTCACCTTTCTCTTTGCTGGTATGACTCAGCATTGATGAAAAACACATACTGAGTCTTACCAGCCAGTTTAACCTGCATTGGCATTGCTCCCATGCTGCTCGCTACAATTCTTGCCAGTTGATGATGTTGAGCTGGTTTGTGTTTTGCACCACAACCATTGCCATCTGTCCTGAAACTTGAGCCATGGTTGGCTGCTTCAAGGTCACTCCAGCAGTGACGTGTTTGAGTATGTTAGCAATGTGAACAGCTGCAGGTTAATTACTCCCAGCAAGCAGTGAGGTTGCAGCGTAAATGTAACAAGGCTCCCAACAAGCAGCGAGGTGCAGTGTGCCAGAAGCAAGCAGCGAGATGCTAGCAGTTCGGTTGCAGCATAAACATACCGTTAGTTGTCTGCTGAATGATGACTGGAACAGGAATACGAATGAATGAATCATCTATAAAAGGTTGAGATGCAACCCTTGTTACTTATCTCACCATCAACTACATTCACTGGTACTAATTATAATCCATGATCAATCAACATCAAAATTCTTACAGACTGGATGCAGTGCAGTCAAAAATCTGTACATCCCCCTCAAAAGCCTCTCAGAGGTCATAAGTAGGACTGAGTTCATATGATATCTTGGGGCCAGACAAGTACTCCCATTTCTGTGGAATGTTCATCAATATCTGCACTGTTAAGATGTAATTGGTTGGTGCACTGTTTGAATGTACTGGTCTCCATCATGGCACTGAAGTTAGACAAGCAGGTGCACATAATATGCCAACACGTATTATTCATTTTTGGCAGGTGATGCAGTTGTACCAGATATTCCATTTCATTCTATGTTAACATTCAGATGCACTATGCCAGAATGTAGCATCGGGTCAAGGGGGATCTCCTGGCCCATGTATTTTTTGTTACTTTCATCTGAATTTGACGTATACCAACATGTATCATGGCTTATTAGGAGAGACATGAAAAAAATGTTTTATGTTATGACCAGTTTCATATTACTTTTTGCCAATTTTGATGTTAGGTTGTGACTACTTGTTTTTCAAGTAACCTGTGTTCTTTATATTTGTCTGTTTCTCAGCATTTCGTTGAAAATGAAAATATACCTACCAATTACATTATATTTATTGACATAACATATATTTACATTATTAAAAAAGAATCGTCTGTGTTACACCTATTACATCTTATTAAAGAAAAAAGGTAACTGCACACTGTTGAAAGTTTTTTAAAAGAAACCATTGTCATAACTTCGAAGTTGTCTTCTTTGGCAGTATTCCATCAATCCATCAACACTTCACTATACCGTGAAACCAGCTATTCGAAGTTTGTATTTGAACATTTCAGCACAATGACAGACATTTGACAAGGTAAAGATTTGCTTCTGGCATGGGAAGTTGCTTTTCGAATAAATTTTGAAGGGGTTGGTGTCCTTTCAAAATACCTGCATTGCTGAAATCTGCCATTCCAGGCATATGTAGCACTCTTTGCCATGTCAGCATTAATAGAGTTCACCACCATCATCCTAATGTTGAACAAGAACCTGGAACTGTGAACATAAACTTGAATGGGTCTGTGGCCATAATACTTGTCAACCTAGTTTGAAGGTGCAACCCAGTGCACTTCAGAGTTTCCTTAACCTCCATGTGCGGCGGGACACTATGAATGTAGTGTGTGGACATACAAGGTGAGAATGTGGGTCTCACAGGAGGCATGTGTGAGATAGTCCCTGCAGTAGTGCTATCCTCTGTGCCTTCGGTGGCTCAGATGGATTCTACCATGTAAGCAGGAGATCCCGGGTTCGAGTCCCAGTTGGGGCACACATTTTCACCTGTCCCCATTGATATATATCAATACCTTATTAATATAATTGTAATTCCATATGAAGTATTTATCTGTTCATGTCTTGGATGGTTTCATCACAAAATACTTTTTCCCTGATTATGAAACCACCTTCAAACTCTCTAACTCGGAACAGAGGTAACAGTTTTATCTACTGATACCCCTTTTTCTGATACTTCTGCACAACAAATCATATTTTAAAAAATGACATTTTTCAAAGATCTTTAATGCAGTGCATCAGTTACACTGCATATTTTTATTGTACACAAGTATAAATACAAAACCATGAAGTACAACATTTTTATCTCCACAAGCACATGGAGAAACATGGCATCAACTTGGTATTCTGTGCTGTGATTGGTTGCTAGAAGCACAACACTTAAGGAAACAGTTCACAAATGTCATAAAAACTACTGATTTCACATTATTTTTCCCTTTATAGTTTCCATGAAATTTGCACGTCCTTCCTCATCAGTGCAGAAACACTGTCCCCAGGTGCTGAGTGCTCATTAGAAGTATTCCTGCTTCACTGTGACATGCAGTTTGTGAGTGTCCTATATCATTACGTGTGAAAATATTTGACCTTATTTGTAACATTCAGTTATAAATTTATCAATCTTCTTTATTGCAGCTACGTTGGGTTTTACTGGGGTTGAATTCCGAAGTAATCACTGCCCACTGACAGTGCTTTGAATGATGTACGATTGTTGTTCCTGGGTGAGAGCACTTAGCGTGGCAGTCTAGTGGAGGGAGTAAAGTCTGAAATCCACAGTTGAGTCAAGTGCAACTCAGACAATGCGCTTTCTGGCATTGTTCAGATGAAATTGGTAATTCGCTTTTGATATAATAATCTATACCATAATTGGTTATAATAAACAGTTTCGTTTCTTCCAAAAGTACAGGTGGTTTCATTCTCAAATGACCTTCGTACATAAATCAAAGGGTAGATTTTTTTATTCCTTATAGATTGTCAGTATGAGTAGTAGATCACCGTCAAGAAGCAACCAGTGGTTTAGTGCTTGTGACCTCAGCACTGATATGCTAATGGACATACTACCAGAAATTCCAAGTGATCCAGAGTCGACTGCTTCAGACATTGAAAGTGAATCAGATGAAATTGATCAACAACCACAACTTACTGTACCCGATGCGAACATAGTTCAACGTGCAGGCAATGTGGATGAAAGTGTTTCTGTTGAAAGTGACTCTGTTCGCATTAGTGACTTCAACAATGACAATAGCGTGTGTGATGATACTGTAGAACTAATAAAGCGTGTAGAGTGGGTGTAAGGCACACTTGGAAAAGAAACTGTCAAATATTCACATAAATATGGTTCAAATATTCTTTCTGGCAAAGCAAGCCACATTCAAAAATTTGGCTGCTTATTTCATAATGATTTACTAGAGCATCTTGTGTTTCAAACAAATTTATATGCGACTCAGAAACTTGGAGGTTCCACTACTTTCAAACCAACTGATGCTGAGGAAATGAAGAAATTTATTACCATCAATTTATTAATGGGGATCAAAAAAGTCCTTCATACAGGGATTATTGGTCTTCTGACCCAGCTCTCCATGATTTGTACATTACAGCTCTCATGCCTCTGAATAGATTTTTACAGTTGCTAGGTCAATACATGTGAATGATGATAATCAGCAGCCAAAAAAGGGAGAAAAAGGTTATGATAAACTGTTCTAGATACACCGACTGCTGAACTATCTAAGCAAGACCAACTCTGAAAATTATTTGCCAACAGAACACCTTGCTGCAGATGAATCTATGATTTGATTCAAAGGTAGGTCAATCCTAAAGCAGTATATGCCACAGAAACCTATAAAATGTGGATACAAAGTTTGGGTACTGGCAAATGAAACTGGTTACATTTCCATATGTCAGATCTATACTGGGAAACTTAGGCAGGAGACAGAAAAGTGCTTAGGTTCCCGAGTTGTAAAACATCTTAGCTCAGAGCTTGCAGTAAAATATCACAAGTTGTATTTTGCTAATTATTTTACTTCTGTGCCACTCATGCTTGATCTGAGGAAACAAGGAATATATGCCTGCGGAATAGTGAAAAAAGAGAGAGTTGGGTTCCCAAAAGACTTTGAAAATGAAAAGCAGATGTCCCGGTGAGAATTCCAGTTTCAATGCAGCAGCCAAGGCATCACAGCAATGGTTCAGAAAGATCACAAACCAATACAGTTTCTTTTAAATTTTCACAATATTGAAAATGTAAGCACGGCATCTCAAATGTAAAGGTGGTACTCTTGTAGAAATTTCATGCTCAGATGTTGTAAAGGATTACAATGCCTTGCTTGTGGACAAATCTGACGTGTTAAAATCAGTCTATAAAATTGATAGAAAGAGCAAAAGGTGGTGGGACAGAATTTTGTAGCACTTTCTTGGTGTCACTATTGTAAATTCCTACGTCATTTATAACAAACATTGCAATAAAGAGAAAATCTCCTTGAAGCAGTTCAGACACTCTGTAATAGGTGGTCTAGTTGGAGCATCTTCATCATCTCCTAACTGCAAGAGGTCCCAGATCGAGCAGAATGGTTTCGAGCCATTCGTTACACGAGAAAAGTGCTATGGGAATGTGTCCCATATGCCAGAAAGAGGACCATCCCAACTATGTGCACACTGTAGTACTGCTAAAGTACCACATCGCACAAGATCAGTGTGTAAAACATGCAATTTGGTTTGTATGTAATGAAAATAAAAAAAACTGTTTCACTGAATTTCACAAAAAAATGTAGCCATTAAAATTATCTGAATGTCCCAGTGGTTTCACTTTGAAACCACCCAAAATATTTTATTATGGAATTCAAATGTTATTGTTTTTTTTAACATATCATTGCTTTCTGTGACAATAAAGATAGATTTTGAAAGAAATTGTTATATTTTTCTTCCTATGTTTATTCATGGGCCACAAAGGGTTAGAGTTTCAGTGTTAACTGATCAACATTATTGGTGCCATGGGGATATTGCTAAGCTGTGCATATTTAAGTATTTGAAACAAGTAATGGTTTAAGTAATAAATCATACTGATGGTGATCCACTAACAGTAAATGTTATGAATCGAATTCGTAACTATCCACTTCGTCAAACTACCGGGAATTGAAATAGATGCCATTAAATTCATGTAATGGAGAGAGGCAGAATCGTCGCAATGTGAGACACCCAACTATCATGTTATAAACTGAGTTGTTGCCATCTGTACTCTGCAGTGTGGAGATAAATCCAGCTAATGCTACTACTCTCATGTTATTTTTTTAAGTTTTAAATTGGAAAGCAATGTGATGGAGGGTAGTGTCTGCATCTGCTGTTACAGTCTGAGTTAGCTGACAGTGGAATTTATCTTTGCATTTTGTTGGCTACATTATTTGACAATTTATGTCGATTTTTTTTAAAACCTGTAGTACACCACAGATATGAAAATTCTTGAGACTGCATGATTGGAGACATGGATTGCAGCCTGCATCGAACTTCAATGATCTGACCATTAACAGGTGCCTTGATATCTGATCTTCGGCCAATTCTCTGTGTGACTCTGTCAGATGTGACATTGGTATGACTATTTTTGCTTAGAGTAATCAGTATTATCATTTCTCTGAAGATAATGAAGTCATCCTTTATAGTCTTGGACTCTTTCTTTTTATTTATTAAAATAGAACTACAGTAAAGAGGAGAATTGAAGTTCTGGACAAAAGGGCACTCAAGACATTTGCACCGGCTTTGTAGTGGGTCCTAGCAAGCTTAGATGTACTTTTGGAGAAGGCCAAGTGGATACTACAATGCAACAAAATATTAGATAACATTATTAAAGGTTGAACAAGATAGAATACTTAACTTGAAAACAACCAATATCCACAGGAATGTCTATGTACGTATTTGTTGCTGTTGCTGCATTCTATCACTTACAACTTAATACAACACAGAATGATAGTCATCTTAATATACAGTTGACTGTAAACTTCGATATAATTCTGACTCGTAATACAACTCGGAATGCAGGATCTTAAGCAAGACAATGCTGTCATCATAGGCGATGATTAGAGAGTAGGTGAGCAGTGCTGCGTTCTGACGTAAGTAATCTTCCGGCAGTGGTGACGTATGGAAAATCTTGAGGGTATGTCTATGTTGATGTCTCTCATTCATTACTCCATCAAGCTGCGACTGTCCTTACTTGTGGTTCTGTCGTGAGGTGCCAACTTTGACATGGGACCGTGTACTTCGGATGACACCACAAGAATGACATTTACTTTACTTGTTTACAAAAATGTGGCTGTGTGTGTGTGATCCATAATAATGTAAGGAAATTTAAAATGGATATCATGTTGTGCTCCACTTTGAGTCTTGATTTTATTGATTTCTTATTTCCAAGAGCCAAAAAGAATAACTGACTGTGACAATGTTGTACTTTATACAACCATTGACACCTCGGTGGCTGCTTCTAGGAATTCTGGACAGGAACCTGAAGAAAGTGCAAAGAATGTGTTCTCATAGATGCAGTTGTGATGCAGACTCAAAAATTAACAATAGCTGCAAATAAAACTATGTATGTATGTATGTATGTATGTTGCTTAAGGGCAATCTGTCCATAAAAAGGCATCCAATTCTTAAGGGGTGTAAAAAAAAAGATAATTTTTTTTTGGAAGGAAAGGTGATAAGAGAGAGAATACCTGGAGTAATTACTAAGTTGTCGGGAAATCTTACACAATGGCGACACTGCAGTAATGCCCCCAAGGCATGTCGGATTTGAGACAATGTGCAGCACACACTATAACCTGTGTCAATTTGAATCTGAAAAAAAGAAAAAAAAATCTATGTAAGCTGCATGAGTGTAACTAGTGAACCACATCAGGGATTTTAGGAATACTGATTTTTGTGTAATTGGCGAGTAGTTGAATAGTTGTTCACTTTTCACCAAAAAAAGGACAGTCATTTGTTAGTAAATATTGTTTAAATTAACTAATTGAAAATGCCATATGTGGTACACTTTGAAATTTTATTTCAAAGGTGTGGTTTAAAAAAAAAAAAGGATTGAAAATTGTTGGAGTTATTTTGCATGCTGTTTCGAAAAATCGTATTCTGACAAAAAGGCATTTGAAGTTTTGAAATGTGTTATAGACATGCATAAAAGAAAAAATTCTACTTTTAGAAAACTCTGGCCATCAATCTGCTGATCCAGGACTGGCTTGTCGTACTGTTGCTGTTGCAATTGAAATTATATCCAGTAGTTTATCATAGAATGATTGAAATATTGGTCGTGGCAGTTCCATGAATGCACAAAACTTTAAAACTCTGTTTAGCCCTATGCCAAGCAGGCACATTGCTAGGACGATATGAGGTTGATTTTATATGCATTCTGTATAAACTTTCTATTTGGCATAACAACTTCTGGGTGGTTTGGACAAGCCATAATTACTGTGAAGCCTAAGCCTCAAGGACTTGCAAGATAATGTCTGCATTGCACGTTTTACATTTCACACTTTAAGAAATAACAAAGAAAACAGCAAGAAAATTTATAATCCTATACCTCAATCTGTAATTCACTTGAAAATCCTAGTCGCTGTGTTTCAATTTCTTAGCAAAGGCAGTCTCATTCTGAATTGTTCTCAGCCTCATATCTATCCTTTGGATTCTTTGATGACATACTGCTTCAATGCTGCATTGGGTGTGATGTTTCCATGCTTTTTCTGCCAGAATACACTTTCTTACCACTCAAGGCAAAACTGTATACTATAAGATCACAAATAAACTATCAAAAGTCAATACTGCACACAAAAATTGAGAGTCAGAGTGAAAGAACTGTCTTTTTTGTACATGTACTGACGCTTGCTGATGTCAAGCTAATGTATTATTCCAGAATGAGATTTTCACTCTGCAGCAGAGTGTGCGCTGATATGAAACTTCCTGGCAGATTAAAACTGTGTGCCGGACTGAGACTCGAACTCGGGACCTTTGCCTTTCGCGGGCAAGTGCTCTACCGACTGAGCTACCCAAGCATGACTCACGCCCCTTCTTCACAGCTTTACTTCTGCCAGTACCTCATCTCCTACCTTCCAAACTTTACGGAAGCTCTCCTGCACAGGAGACTGTATCTTCAAATGAAAATATTGTCCTTGCTGACTACTAAGAACAATAATGTACTAAAATAATGCACTAACTTAAATATGCCAGCACAACATCATGTATATTGAACTAAAAATAATGGTCTCCCAAAACAAAAGAACAGAAAATGTTCTCAATGACATGTATATGAAATCAATGTATAGTGCCTACTTACGGAACATGAAGTAAGAATGGAAACATTGAGAGTAGATAAAGGAATTAATGAACTGGAACTAAAAGAAATGAAAAGACAATCAGTCGTTGAAACTGGAGGTTTGTAAATTCATTCCAACTTTGTAAATATATTTGTATAAATACATTTTGAATAAATTTTGCACTCACTGTATTACGGCTCTTGTTAGTCTCATTTTCTGGTGATACTGGAACTGCTTTGTAGACAGATTTTCTGGTGATACTGGAACTGCTTTGTAGACAGATTTTCATCCTGAAGTTATACACTGTGCTTTGTAAACATTTTAATATGCTCTGCTTAATGTTTTGAGATTAATTTGATCTGTAAAAGGTAGCTTATAATATTATTCATAACATCTTATTCTGATACAGTTTTAAATAATCAGTTAACAGAGAAATAACCATTTTTAACTTTTTACATAAATACAGTGTTAATTAACGCTGCCCTCACTGCCTTGTGACCCCAGTTTGCCTCATTTTCTGGAGGTACTGGAATTTCTTCGTACACTCTTCTCCCAGGAAATACATTGTCATCCGTTTTGGCCCCCTTACCTTATGCATTGACAGCAATATTATGCAACACAAATGCTGCAACTAAAATAACTGCCATGCGATTTACCCATATTCTGAGCCCTAAACTTAAACAGGGAAATCTTTTTGCCACACTAAACATTCTTCCAACCGCTGACCTGTTTTTCTTGTGGACTTGATTATAGGTTCACTCAGCCGCTGTTTCTTTGTGGACTACTGGCATCAGCAGATACGTGCAACACCAATAGCCACTGTCTCCTGGAAGTATGCCTTATGGAATTTCTCTCGTTTCCAACTCAGCATGTATGCGTGAGTTTCCAAAAATGTTACTCTTGTGGACAGATCCTGGCCATCTAGCCACTATATTTAAACATCGCAGCTTAGCATCTGGGATTGCTTGTACCTTTAACGAAAAGACCCATGACTATTCCTAAGTATCTCTGCACTTTTGCCACCAGGAGATTTGATGGGGATATGGGATATGGTTACACTCAGTAGCTCCTAAAACAACAGGAAAATGCACCATTTGATAAAAATCACACTGCGTTTTTCTTGCATCATTTTCTTCCATAAGCACTTTCATAAATTCATTCTTCATCAAGGCAGTGCAGGCCAATACCTTATGGACAGTTCTGCAAACAGTTGCTACATCTGTACTAAACACATTGTTGACCATCACATGAAAACTTCCGGTAGCATAAAATCTTAATGTTAATACCAGCATGCACATGGCTGGCTTCTTTTTATTTGTTTCAGCAGATACTTTCTGACCCTTAGTTCTAACTACCACACAGTGTTTTTGTTCAAGCAAAACCTCAGCTTAAATGGTTTATCATTTAATTCCAAAATGGGCCCATTCTGTCACAGAACATGCAGGGAGCTTGTTGGATCTCATCATCTTCCTTAGTAGACACATCAGAATACTCGGATATCTGTAAAGTAAACAAAAGGAAACAACGTTATTTTCATTGCATAACTTTCCTGCCCATATAATGCTGCACATCCCACTGGCTCAGAGCACTCGGAAAACACAAAGTATGGTATGGTTTTAAGATAGTGCTGTTGTAATTACCTTTACGACCAGTACTGTAGTGAAAGTAGTATTAAATGGGAAAAAAATCAGGAATTGAGTTGCGTTTGAGCCTCACATCATCTGCCTATGCTAAAACACTACCATTATGTTACCACACAAGTTACTTATGCTTGCTTATGTTATATTCATCAGTGTGCGTTGTCACAGCAGTTTAAGCATGTGTTCAGTAATTAAAAATTTAATACAAATTGTGTGGTTGCTGCTACTCGAGATGAGAGAGCACATTTATAGGAGATGTTTAATCATTACTGGTGCTGTCAAAATACACATACTTAACTGTTCACTGCAAATATTTTGAATTTCAGTTACTTAATATGCCACTAAGTGTGTATAAAATTCCTTTCAGCTAATTACATAAATTATGAGTTGTCTCCCAAGAATTGTATGAGATCAGTTATCTGCATTCACTACATACATAGCTGGTAATTTTCTTAACCTAACCTTACAGATCAAAAAAGAAATTTGAAGCATCAGCAGTGTGATAAGGGGAATAGTCACATATTTACTTACCATTACTTATTATTGATGTTAATTTGAATTTTCTAAAAACAAAGCATTGTTTTGTAATCTAAATATATTGTAAACTGTCGATTACAGTTGAACCTGACTTTAAACTGCGAATTTCTGCCTGTCAAATATAGTCCTTCATTATGACACTATAACCTTGGATTAATAAATTAAAAACAAAGATTCCAAGACTTACCAAGCGGGAAAGCGCCAGTAGACAGGCACAATAAAATAACATACACACACAATTTCTAGCTTTCGTAACCGACGGTTGCTTCTTCAGGAAAGAGGGAAGGAGAGGGAAAGACGAAAGGATGTGGGTTTTAAGGGAGAGGGTAAGGAGTCATTCCAATCCCGGGAGCGGAAATACTTACCTTAGGGGGGGAAAAGGATAGGTATATACTCGCCCGCGCCCACACACACACACACACACACACACACACACACACACACACACATCCATACATATACAGACACCAGCAGACATATTTAAAGGCAAAGAGTTTGGGCATAGATGTCAGTCGAGGCGGAAGTGCAGAGGCAAAGATGATGTTGAATGACAGGTGAGGTATGAGTGGCGGCAACTTGACATTAGCGGAGATTGAGGCCTAGTGGATAACGAGAAGAGAGGATATATTGAAGGGCAAGTTCCCATCTCGAGAGTTCGGATAGGTTGGTGTTGGTGGGAAGTATCCAGATAACCCGGACGGTGTAACACTGTGCCAAGATGTGCTGGCCGTGCACCAAGGCATGTTTAACCACAGGGTGATCCTCATTACCAACAAACACCGTCTGCCTGTGTCCATTCATGCGAATGGACAGTTTGTTGCTGGTCATTCCCACATAGAAAGCTTCACAGTGTAGGCAGGTCAGTTGGTAAATCACGTGCGCACTTTCACACGTGGCTCTGCCTTTGATCATGTATACCTTCCGGGTTACAGGACTGGAGTAGGTGGTGGTGGGAGGGTGCATAGGACAGGTTTTACACCGGGGGCAGTTACAAGGGTAGGAGCCAGAGGGTAGGGAAGGTGGTTTGGGGATTTCATAGGGATGAACCAAGAGGTTACCAAGGCCAGCTTCACACATCCGTCCACATCAAACCCACCAACAAGCAACAGTACCTGCATTATGACAGCTGCCACCCATTCCATATCAAACGGTCCCTTCCCTACAGCCTAGGCCTTCGTGGCAAACGAATCTGCTCCAGTCCTGAATCCCTGAACCATTACACCAACAACCTGAAAACAGCTTTCGCATCCCGCAACAACCCTCCCGACCTGGTACAGAAGCAAATAACCAGAGCCACTTCCTCATCCCCTCAAACCCAGAACCTCTCACAGAAGAACCCCAAAAGTGCCCCACTTGTGACAGGATACTTCCCGGGACTGGATCAGACTCTGAATGTGGCTCTCCAGCAGGGATACGACTTCCTAAAATCCTGCCCTGAAATGAGATCCATCCTTCATGAAATCCTCCCCACTCCACCAAGAGTGTCTTTCCGCCGTCCACCTAACCTTGGTAACCTCTTGGTTCATCCCTATGAAATCCCCAAACCACCTTCCCTACCCTCTGGCTCCTACCCTTGTAACCGCCCCCGGTGTAAAACCTGTCCTATGCACCCTCCCACCACCACCTATCCAGTCCTGTAACTCGGAAGGTGTACATGATCAAAGGCAGAGCCATGTGTGAAAGCACCCACGTGATTTACCAACTGACCTGCCTACACTGTGACGCTTTCTATGTGGGAATGACCAGCAACAAACTGTCCATTCGCATGAATGGACACAGGCAGACAGTGTTTGTTGGTAATGAGGATCACCCTGTGGCTAAACATGCCTTGGTGCACTGCCAGCACATCTTGGCACAGTGTTACACCGTCCGGGTTATCTGGGTACTTCCCACCAACACCAACCTATCCGAACTCCCGAGATGGGAACTTGCCCTTCAATATATCCTCTCTTCTCATTATCCACCAGGCCTCAATCTCCGCTAATGTCAAGTTGCCGCCACTCATACCTCACCTGTCATTCATCATCATCTTTGCCTCTGCACTTCCGCCTCGACTGACATCTCTGCCCAAACTCTTTGCCTTTAAATAAGTCTGCTTGTGTCGGTATATATATATCTCTGTGTGTGTGTGTGTGTGTGTGTGTGTGTGTGTGTGTGTGTGTGTGTGTGTGTGTGTGTGTGTGGGCGCGCGCGAGTATATACCTATCCTTTTTTCCCCCTAAGGTAAGTCTTTCTGCTCCCGGGATTGGAATGACTCCTTACCCTCTCTCTTAAAACCCACATCCTTTCGTCTTTCCCTCTCCTTCCCTCTTTCCTGAAGAAGCAACCGTTGGTTGCGAAAGCTAGATATTTTGTGTGTGTGTGTGTGTGTGTGTGTGTGTGTGTGTGTGTGTGTGTGTGTGTGTGTTTTATTTTATTGTGCCTGTCTACCGGCGCCTTCCCACTTGGTAAGTCTTGGAATCTTTGTTTTTAATATATTTTTCCCATGTGGAAGTTTCTTTCTATTTTATTTATAACCTTGGATTAATGTTTATACAATGCAGATTTCCAGGTTAAGCTTGATCTGAGGTCATTTTCTGTCTAAATCTAATGTTAAATGCTTTACGCAATCAGCCCTAATTATTATGAGCAGCCACAACTCATCTCCAAGAGTATGTATGTAGGGACAGCTGAACCAGTCCAGCAAGGAGAAGAAACATACTCCGCCCCCAGTGCAGACAACAAAGGAAAGGAAGTTACTATTGAAATGCAAAAATAATCTGGCCTGACTGAGCAACAACGCCAGCAAGTGTTAACCATTCTGTGCCCATTTTTGGGTGCTTTTACACTCCTGGAAATGGAAAAAAGAACATATTGACACCGGTGTGTCAGACCCACCATACTTGCTCCGGACACTGCGAGAGGGCTGTACAAGCAATGATCACGCGCACGGCACAGCGGACACACCAGGAACCGCGGTGTTGGCCATCGAATGGCGCTAGCTGTGCAGCATTTGTGCACCGCCGCCGTCAGTGTCAGCCAGTTTGCCGTGGCATACGGAGCTCCATCGCAGTCTTTAACACTGGTAGCATGCTGCGACAGCGTGGACGTGAACCGTATGTGCAGTTGACGGACTTTGAGCGAGGGCGTATAGTGGGCATGCGGGAGGCCGGGTGGACGTACCGCCGAATTGCTCAACACGTGGGGCGTGAGGTCTCCACAGTACATCGATGTTGTCGCCAGTGGTCGTCGGAAGGTGCACATGCCCGTCGACCTGGGACCGGACCGCAGCGACGCACGGATGCACGCCAAGACCGTAGGATCCTACGCAGTGCCGTAGGGGACCGCACCGCCACTTCCCAGCAAATTAGGGACACTGTTGCTCCTGGGGTATCGGCGAGGACCATTCGCAACCGTCTCCATGAAGCTGGGCTACGGTCCCGCACACCGTTAGGCCGTCTTCTGCTCACGCCCCAACATCGTGCAGCCCGCCTCCAGTGGTGTCGCGACAGGCGTGAATGGAGGGACGAATGGAGACGTGTCGTCTTCAGCGATGAGAGTCGCTTCTGCCTTGGTGCCAATGATGGTCGTATGCGTGTTTGGCGCCGTGCAGGTGAGCGCCACAATCAGGACTGCATACGACCGAGGCACACAGGGCCAACACCCGGCATCATGGTGTGGGGAGCAATCTCCTACACTGGCCGTACACCTCTGGTGATCGTCGAGGGGACACTGAATAGTGCACGGTACATCCAAACCGTCATCGAACGCATCGTTCTACCATTCCTAGACCGGCAAGGGAACTTGCTGTTCCAACAGGACAATGCACGTCCACATATATCCCGTGCCACCCAACGTGCTCTAGAAGGTGTAAGTCAACTACCCTGGCCAGCAAGATCTCCGGATCTGTCCCCCATTGAGCATGTTTGGGACTGGATGAAGCGTCGTCTCACGCGGTCTGCACGTCCAGCACGAACTCTGGTCCAACTGAGGTGCCAGGTGGAAATGGCATGGCAAGCCGTTCCACAGGACTACATCCAGCATCTCTACGCTCGTCTCCATGGGAGAATAGCAGCCTGCATTGCTGCGAAAGGTGGATATACACTGTACTAGTGCCGA
This sequence comes from Schistocerca gregaria, assembly GCF_023897955.1. Lineage (NCBI taxonomy): Eukaryota > Metazoa > Arthropoda > Insecta > Orthoptera > Acrididae > Schistocerca > Schistocerca gregaria. Next base: position 681,315,643 of record NC_064931.1, read on the forward strand.
CATTGTGCATGCTCTGTTGCCTGTGTCTATGTGCCTGTGGTTCTGCCAGTGTGATCATGTAATGTATCTGACCCGAGGAATGTGTCAATAAAGTTTCCCCTTCCTGGGACAACAAATTCACGGTGTTCTTATTTCAGTTTCCAGGAGTGTATATCGATAGTGGAGAAAAAAATGGACAAAGTGGCGTTCAGTGGTAAAACATCATATCAATACTGGGGATCATCCACCAATTAGCAAGAGCTCTTATAGGATGTCACCAGCTGAATGACAGATAATCCAGTAGGAAGTGAAGAAGATGCTGCAGGATTACATCTTTAAACTGTCAGTGTGTCCTTGGCCTCTCTGGTGGGAGAAGGAGTATGGTACATTGTGTTGCTGTGTTGACTACCAGTGACTGAACAAAATCACAGAAACAGGTGTCTACCCTTTGCCATACATTGATGACACCCTGGGCTTCTTAAAATTAGCAAAGTATTCCTGAATTACTGACATGCAGACAGGCTGCTGGCAAATTAAAGTTGATGTGGCTGACTGGGAAGAGACTGTCTTTACAACTCCTGACATCCTCAATGAGTTCAAAATTAAGCCATCTTGAATATTTAACAGTCTACCTATCATCAGATGTGTAATGGACAACCTGCTTTCACATATTAAAGGAATGACTTGTCTTGATTATCTGGATGACATGGTTGTTTTTGACTAGCCACTTGACAAACATGCTGAAGTGTTTGACTGTAGTTAAAAAAAGTGGCTCTTCACCACTCAAAAAATTAAAATGTTGGGGCACCTAATGGAGTGCAGTCTGGCCCAATACAGGGAAAATATGAACAATCACAGACTTTTTGATTCCTCAGCATATTCATTATGTGAAAAGTTTACTGAATTTGCTCATACAATTGGAAGTTCGTAAACGACTTCTGTACCAAGACACGTCCCTTGCAAGAACTACTGCACGGAGACATCAAAATTTCCTGTAAGTAGGTACAAGAAGGATCTTTTCCTGTCCTTAAAGAGGAGCTGACGTCATCCTGAGTCCTAGCATTGTATGACAAGAAAGCAGAGGCAGAACTTCACATCAACACCAGTGGTTATGGGTAGGAACATTACTAGTAACAATTCAGGGAGTTGCTGAAAAGATGATAGCTTACTTCCAGAGTACTATTCAAGTCAAATTACTCTACAGCCAAGAAAGAGTACCCTGCAGTTGTTTGAACCATCAATGTGACCAGTCATTTGTTTGACAGACCATTCACCATTGTGATGGATCACCAGTTTCTGTGCTGGCTGACTAACCTGAAGGATCCATTAGGTCAACTGATGGGATGGACTTTGAGGCTTCAGGAGTACATAATCACAGTGGTATACAAAGCAGACACAAACACAAGGATGCTGACTGCCTTTCAAAGAATCCTCTGGCATAACACATCAGTGTAGACAAATCTCAATGGCCACTGTATTAAATGATATTGCTGCTGAACAGAGGGAAGGTCCAGCAGTGCTGAAAACCATAGGAACATTGAAGAATGAGGAACTGAACAAAGGATAATTATGTTTAATTAACAGAACAGTGTATAAGAAGAACTATGATCTGATGGGACAGAAATGGTGGTTGCTCATCATCCTGGTTCACCTACATATAGCTATCCTAAAGTTTTTCCACTATGCTCCAACATCTGATCATCTGGGAATCATGAAGAAAGAATCAGACACAGGTATCACTGGCCAGGTTTGTGCTGATCCATTAGACATTTGTAAGCCACTGCAAGGAATCCCAGCAACAGAAATAGGTGCCATAATTACCTTTTCGGGATCTGGTAACAGTGCCACCTACAGCAGTGCTGTTCCACCAAATTCAAATTGAACTCTGTGGGCGGTTCCTTATGTTGCCACACTGGAATCTATTGATAATGATCTTCAATAACTACATAACCTGCTACACTGTCACCAATGCTGTTCGAACTGCCACAGCTCCAGAAATTGCAAGATTCCATGTAGAAGACATTATTCTGAAGGACAAAGACATTATTCTGAAGGGTGGAGCACTCTGTGTGATGATCTCTGATTGTGGAAAAGTTTTTCATCAGAGGTTAGTATCAGAGGTAATTTCATGTTATGACATTACCCATAGGATGACAGCTGCACACCACCGACGGAATGCTTTATTAAAACGCTGGCAGATATGCTCTTGATGTACATTGGTGCCAAACACAGAGATTGAGGTACAGTGCTGCCCATCATTACACTCACATACAAAACTGCAAAGCAAGACACTACAGGCTTCACACTGTTCTTTCTGTTCGATGATTGTGAGGCTCAAATGACACTGGGTATACTTTCCCCCATTTCAAATGGTTGATACTTAAGATGACTAAATGCAACACCTCTTCACCAGGACTGAAGCACTTTAATGCCAAGAACTAGTCAGTGAGAGACAGCCTGGGAGACTAGTCACAAATTCTTACATCTGTGTAGAAAGTGGGACTATTGTAAAAGTTACTAAAGTGCTACTTTGGGCCATATAATGTCCTTTTGTGCTTGTTGGAATCACAGAAGAAGTCAAAGATTGACTCTTTATCAAGAAGACAAATTTGCAGAGAAGTTATCCATGTCCTTCATATGAAGCACTACTACAGACCTGAAGCACAGATCGATGATTATGGCTTCTTGTTCGATTTAACTGATGAGCCACTCAACAATCAGGAAGCTCTGATGGGAGGAATTGTGACCAATGGTTAAACTGATTGTAAATCACATTCTGGAGAAGATTGTGCTGAGTTAGTGGATTAAGGATGGTTAGACCCACCATGGTTTAATAACAGAATTCCAAAAAAACACTGAGGAAGCAGAGACTGTTGCACCCTCAGGTAAAAAAACAATGTGGAAATGTCTACACGCAAAAATCAGCATAAATTTGTGCTTCTATCAACAACCGTTTTGTGAGCATACAGTAACTTCCATCATCATACCTTAGGGAAGGATCTTTGTGAGAACCTGAGAAAATTCAGGTACTATGTAGTAAAAATCAGCAAGTCCAAGGCTGGTATCTAGTTACTTGTTGACCAGTCTTGCGTAGCAATAGAATACAGCAAAACAAAATCTGAACTTTTCAATTTTTGGTTTTAAACATCTTCATACACTACCTTGTATGAAGGACAACTGCAGCCGTAAATGGACATCTTAAATAATAACTGCTTGGCTACTATTTAAAATATTTTATTTAATGATCGGTTTCATGGCTTAGAAGCCACATCAGGTTAGAGCAGGTAAAATAGAGTTGTGGCCTGTCCCCCCCCCCTCCCCACCCCCTTCATTTCCATATTTTTTAAGATGCTGATGCTGAAAATTTTTCTTTTACGTGGGAGTGGTCGCCAATGAATGTAGTAAACAGAGTGCTGCTTCAACACCTCAAGTGCTAGACTGTACTGTGTTGGTGGATACGGTACTCATTTGGTTTTTCTTAGTCCTAAATAGAGCCTGAAAAGCGAAAATTTGTAGTGCTGATGATACCACAGAAACTGGAAATAATACACAAATTTGAAGAAAGCAGTAGTGTAAGCTGATCTGGCACTGATTTATGATGTGAGTGAAATTACGACCCGTGATATTTGGAAAAACAAAGCCAAATAATTCAATTTGCTAGCAGTTCTGACTCACCTAAAGGTTTGTCAAAATGGAACGCTATGAAAAGTCTCCATACGCAGAACTGTATAAAGTCATGTTGGAATGGTTTCATCAGAAAAGAGCAGAGAGCACACAAATATCTGGCCCAATATGTGCCAAACAGCCCAGTTCTTCTTGAAAATGTTGGAGACTGAAGGAGATTTTAACGCATGTTCTGACTGGCTAACAAGATTTAAACCACATCATGATATCTGGGGATTGCTGTCCAAGGAGAAAAGTTAAGTGCAGATAATAAGGCTGCTTCTGAATTTTGTAATGGTATCCAGGAGTTTATTGCACAAGAAAATTTAGAACTGGAGCAAATATACAACATGGACGAATCTGGGCTGTTTTGAAAGTGTATACCAACGAAGACTTCAGCTTTTGAGACAGAGCATAGTGCACCTGGTTATAAATCAAGTAAGGAAAGCATAACAGTGTCGTGTTGTGCTAACAATGTGAGATCACATAAAGTTAAGCTTGGTGTAATAAGTAAAGCTAAAAACCTGTGCTGTTTCAAAGGAAAAGAAATGCACAATTTACTTGTCCATTATTTTCAGCAGAAAGGGGCCTGCATGAACCACACAATATTTCAAATGGGGTTCCACATTTGCTTTGTGCCACAGGTGCGAGAACATTTAATGTTGAAGCATCTACCTGCAAGGTTACTGGACAAAGCAGCATTGCATCCAAATGAACTTGTCTTAAATCGGATGACAGCTTTAATTAAGCCAATGTATCAGGTTGTCATTGCTACCATGAAGAAAATGTGTAGAGGAAATCTGCTACAAAAACTTATTGGAGGGGGCAGCAATCTTGAATTGATGAATTCAGTGATTCCGATGATGATGAAGACTGCTTATTAGCAATGTTAACTGCTGTTTTGAAAAGTACTCCAGGGTGGAAAACTGTTGACAAAGAAAATATTTCTGAGTGGTTTGATGTGGACCATGCAGAGCCAGGTCATGAGGTGTTGAGTGACAGCACTATTTTTCAGTGAGTACAAGGGAAATCCGAGGAGGTGAATGACAGCGACAAAGATGACAACATTCATTTAATTCCAGAATCTGTAATCAGTCATGCATCAGCGCTTCAATGGGCTGAAGTGTTACTGGACTACCTGGAACAGCTGGAAGACGCTCAGTGTGTATAAAACTTGTAGGGTGATATGTAAAAGACAAGTTGCCTCACTGAGACAGAAATCAGTTTTATTTCAAAGCAGTGTAGCGTAGGGTGAAATTGGCTTGCACTCAATTCTTTGTGGGTACTGCACTCTCACACATTATGCAATGAGTAAAGTAGAATTTATTGTAAACATTAGTTAAGTATTTTAATTATGACATTGTAATAAAATTTTGTTTTTGAACAACTCTAATTCATTACCATGTACTTTAATTGTGTGTTATCCATAGAATTTGATTATCCACAACTACTGTGGATAATAGAGTGCACACTGCACGTGTAAAATCACAACATTAACCTTGTCATGTGGAAGGGACGGAACATTCCTTGTCTCTGAATAAATTACTCAGTTAGTGATTCATCAGGTAAGCAGAAGGCATGGATCTGTGATTCCTCAAGTGTGTCTAAGAAATGTTTTAAAAACTGTAAGAATCGTCAAGAAATATTCAGCCAACCCAATGTGACCTAAAACCAGTAATGGTCTGTAATGTCCAATAAAAATTAAAAACACACAGTGTGAATCAGGAAAGGATGGCAGTAGACTGAACATAACTGGTTAACAAGTAGGTCGAGAGTCACAATCCGTTAAAGGAGGCTAGAAATTAATAAAAAGTGTAGGAAGTATTGAGAATAACATACTTAATAATAACAACAGTATAAAAATGATAACTGATCGGGAACTTTGTGTACTGATGAAAATAACATACCATAAATACAGCAGACTGTAATACCTGAATATGGAGGCAAAAGAATGCTCAGGCATGGCCTGAGCGAGAAGTCGTGTTCGTGGTGGAAACTGGGGCTGCGCATGTGCAATGGTGCAATCTGATCTATAGAAATATTGGCATGCATGATCATATTTGTAGACAAAAAATATTAGTATCCTGCCCTTAATAACATAAAGTAAACATAATTGGACAATTACAGGTGACAAAGAACCACGAGCATAAATTAGTATGATTTGGTATATGTTAACTAGGCACCTGATGGAAATAATACTGGCAAAAATCACTAGCAGAATATGAACGTATAAAATAATTATTTGAAGTGTGCTTGCTTGAGCATATTGTTAGAATTAAGTGATAAGTAAACAAAGAATATGACTGAAGATTTTAGTGAACAATGTTAAGAGGTTGCTTGAATAGTAATGACATGGCAAAAAAAAAAAAAACTTTTTTATGTTGTAAAAACTGTGTATAGTGAAATTCAAACAATAAAGGATAAAGTAAGGTATACTGGAACAATAAAAATACAGAGTCATTGGTGCAGTGCTAAAGAAACATGAAGTACAGGTATAGACTACCTTATCTGACTTTTTTTATTTAAAAACTCAAAGTTATTGAGAGTGTTAAAATGACGTAGTTCCAGTAGTCCATTTACTGTCTGATCGGGAAATAGCTTAATGGCTCTCATAATTTCCACTTCCTCAAGGATGTTAAGTGTGTTCCCCTTACTTTCTCAATGTAAAATGGGCAAATTTTAGGCTGGATCAATAGCCGTGAGCCCTTGTTCCCAAATGTGGGCACTGACTGCTGATATGAAACCTGAACTGTTATGATAGTCTTTACATCTAATATTAAAACTTCTACCAGTTTGCCCCCATATAAATATTGGACGATCTTTACAAGCAACTCTGTACAAGCTTGCTGCATTGAATTTAGAACTTTTATACTTTTCTGTATGCCTGTACCTGTCATCTACTTTATTAGGGATTAAAAGAAGCCAGATTCAGTATTTTTTCCCCTACACATGTTGGTCAATTTTTTTCTGAGATAGTATCAAAATAAGGGATCTTGTGATATGTATGTGTTTTTTAATCATCCATACTCATAAGGGTAGTAGATGGAATAACCTTTGAGACTGGTCGTTACATAAATTATTTACAATAGCAGCCAAGCAGTTATTATTCACAATGTCTAAAAAATCATTCATATGGGAGGATCAGACATACCATAGTTTGACCATTGCATGGACTCCCATATGGAGAACATAGAAACAGGCATTGCTGAAACTGATAAACAACTGAAAGAGTTGAAAACAAATAAGTTGCCAGGTTATGATTGAATTCCAATTCAGCTTCACAGAGAGTACTCTTCTGCATTGGCCCCATTTGCATTTATTGCAGATCTCTTAATTTGGACTAGTCCCAAATGACTGGAAGCACTGGTACGCTAAGTCTGCATGTAATAGATTTCCTCGAGACAGAAAAGCTGCTGTCCACAAATCAACGTGGATTTAGAAAGCACCGCTCGTGCAACACTTGGCTGGTCCTTTTCTCGCACAATATCCTGCAAACCATGGATGTAGGGAGACAAGCAGATTCTGTATTCCAAGATTTCGGGAAAGCATTTGCTACAGCACCTCACTGCAGACTTAATGAAGGTCTGAATGTACAGAATAGGTTCTCGGATATGTGAGTAGTTTGAGGACTTTTTAAGTAATAGAACCCAGTATGTTCTGTACAATGAATGTTCTTCAGAGTCAAGGATATTTTCACATGTGCCCCTGGGAAGCATGATAGTACAGCTCTTGTTCCCTATATACATAAATGATCTGACAGATAGAGTGAGCAGCATTCTGTGACTGTTTGCTGGTGATGATGATGATGTGTAAGTTAAAATACCATTGTTGATTGACTGTAGGAGGATACAGGGGGACTTGGGTAGAATTTCTATTTGGTGTGGTGTGAAAATGAATGTTAATGCACATGATTAGGGAAAACAATCTTGTAACATTCGAACACAGTATCAGTTGTGTGCTGTTTGATGGAATCACATTGATTAAATATACAGGCATGGCATTGTAAAATGACATGAAATAAAACAAGCACATAAGGTTGGTAGTAGGGAAGGTGTATGGCTGACTACAGTTTATTGGGATATTTCTGGGAAAATATGCATCTATATGGAGACTGTATATGGGAAACTAGTGTGACCCATTCTTCAGTGATGCTCAAGTGTTTGAGATCCCCAACAGTTCAGATTAAAGGAAGACATCAAAGCAATTCAGAAATGTGCTGCTAGATTTGTTACCCGTAGGTTCAGTCAGCATGTATTATGGAGGTTTCACGTAAACTCAGCTGGGAATCCCTTGAGGGAAGACAGTGTTCTTTCTGAGAAAAATTATTGAGAAAATGTAGATAACCTGCATTTGTGGCTGACTTCAGAATGCTTCTACTGTAGCCAACATAAATTTTACACGAGGACTATGAGGACCAGATAAAAATTAGGACTCGTATGAAGGCATAGTCATTTTTGCCTCACCCTTTGCAAATGGTACTGGAAGGGGGATGACTAGCAGTGATACGAGCTGTACTCCACCGTGCACCACACGGTAGTTTGCGGAGAGCACACATATATGATGCTCATCATAGTGAAGAGGATCCACCAGTGCTGGTATAAAGAGGACCAATGACAAGATCTAGATCCAGTGTGCTGTAATCAGTTCCAGTGACAACATTTGAAACTGCATGTCACTGTTGTTCCAGAAGAGGGTGCAATGCTGCAAGTTGTGCTGAAAGCAGTGTGGTGTAGTGGTTAACGTCGCAGACTGCCGTGCTGTGGGGCGCTAGTTCAAGCCTAACAACCAGCAATTATATGTTATTTAGTGTTCATTATTCCTGGAGTGTTCTCAAATGGTTATAACGTGACAATATGTTACCAGCTCTCTGAAAATTAGCATGTGTTGATAATTGGATCATGAAATTACCAAATATGCAGCAACCAGTCGCAAAATCATGTTTTATTTATTTACTTTTGCAAATCGCTTTTCAACTGATTAACAGCCATCATTGGTGATGTAGCACGTAAAGTGCCCTCCGCCACACACCGTTGGGTGGCTTGCGGAGTCTAAATGTAGATGTAGATGTTATTGTGACTTAGTTTGCATTGACACCCTTTAATTGGGCTTTTGCTGTCTTGTCCATTGCATCAACAGACATATGGTGTAAATTTATGTCTCATGATATACGAGTACACCGTAAGAGCCCCTAGGAGTTCTCAATTCATCCTATCAAGCCAGTGTTAATTTTACCACGTATGAAGTGTGCTAGCACTTTATTTTTGCATTTGGCCTTGTTTCGTTAATACGTTTGTTTTGTTCGTGTCCGTAATTTTCTTATCTCAACTTAGTTTACATTACATGTGCATTCAGAAATTTGTGCCATCTGCTGAAAAAAGTCCGATCTTCCTGAATGTTATTAACTGTACGCTAGATGGATGCCAACACCATTTTACGTTTTGGCATTTTGATTAACTTTTGCTCTTGTATAAAAATATGATAAATAATTTAAACATTTTTTAAAAATTTTTGCGATGGTGTGCTTCTCATCTATGTTTGTTCCTTTCTACTAATTTGTACAATTGCATTTTGGCATATATAACTGTACTATGTGATTGACAAAATCATTGTCAGTATATCCATTTCATGTAAATATTTTAGTATTATATCATGATATTTTACCTCCCATTGTATGTCATACCCCTTTCTTCTTCTTCTCATTTTACTTTAGCTGTATCTTTTCACATAGAGGGTGGATTTGCTTTGCTGTGCCCCCTTATGGTTTCTCTTTGTCATAGTCAATTCTCGATGTATCACTTTATGTTTGACCTCTGCTTAAGACAGTATTACTACTCAGGGCACATATTGGTTGAAAGGAAAATGTGTACGTTCATTTTATTGGTTTTTGATGTGTTTATATACATTTAATTGGTTTACGTTGATTTATGTACATTTATTCATTTGGTCACTGTTATTAATTATTTTTATTCTTGTATTTGTAGCACCGATGATGGCTGTTAATCAGTTGAAATCGATTTGCAAAAGTGAATAAATAAAACATGATATTGCGACTGGTTTGCTAATTTTATGGTTTACGGTCGCTGCACGACTTGGGAACCACATGGAGCCCACCATTCATAACTGGATCGTGATCATACCAATTCATTTCTGAATAATAAATACGTTTGTGTGTACTGATCCCCAGATAGGGATGCCATATTTAATCAGATGCTAAAGGTGTAGTAGAGGCTGCTGATTTTGCTCAACAGTTTATTTATATGTATGTTTTTCAGTAGTGTGTTTTATGTCTGCAGCCCAAGAAATTTAGTCTCACTGACCTGTTCAGTAGCTTTATTTTCAGTGACTGTTGGTTCCTGTGTATGTTGTATGGTTCTTTGAAGGGCAGATCATATGAGCTGTTTTACCCATATTGCACAAGAGGCTACTGTCGTAAGGCCTGTGCAAGATCCTTTCAGTGCTGTTGATTAAGTTGGCTCTCATCTGCTGTGGAGAAATGATACACAAGAGGAAGTTCGTATCATCAATGATTAATGTAGTTTTCTGAGAGATCGCAAATAAAAAGAATGAAGATGAGTGAGCCAAGGGTTAAGCCTGGCAAGACTCCTGAGGTGATTGATATTATATGTGAATGAGTTTTAGTTTAATCTTGTGCAGAGCAAATTCAGCTGTTCCAAAAAATTGTCCAGTGTTTCTTTCCTGCCCATGTGGCGACAAGACAAAGGCCACTGCATGTTAACAAAGATTGTGACTGAACACTTGGCACACTGAGGGCACAGCACAAAGTAGGTTGTGAACCCAGTGGCAGTGCAGCAGAATTGAGGCCCCAGAGCATGTCCCCTCCCCACCCTCTCCAACCCCTTACCATTCATTGTGACCACTATTGGGGAGTGGGGGATACCCTTATAAAGGGATACACCGGTGGACCAACAGATCAGTAATCGGCATTACCTAAACGTAGCAGAAACTCTTATTACTGAAAATTAATAGAATTACTGTGACTGTACACTGCGGAACACCCAAGAAGAATTTAAATTAGTAATGTAGTTGTTATCAATTTTTTAACATTGCTCTGGTTAGAATATATTTATCATGTAGTTGACAATCATTTTTATTGTAATGTCCTGTCTGTGGTGTTGATGGGAGTGTGGGATTGATTATCTTTGATGTGCTTTTATTTGGACAAGTGACGTGTTACAGTGGTTGAGACACTGAACTTGTGTTGAAGAGGAAGAGGTTGTTATTCCCACATGTAATCAAATATTGTCAATTGCAACAGCAGCATGAAAACCTGGTTTCTAACATCGACTGTGTATGATTAAAATTAATATGTCCAAAAAACTGCTGCAGTTTATAGTGGTGGTATTATAATTTTATTATTATCATAATGATTATTATTGTTGTTATTCTACTGTTGTTAGAAATTCATCAGGTGAAACCCAAAATCGTTTTTAAGTTCCCCTGTTTGTCATTCATATTACGTGTTTTTGCACTTGAAAAAGGGTAAGATACTGAAGCTTGCGAAGTTTTTAAATGTATACTTGCATTTTAAATTTTTAGGTAAATATATGCTAGTGTGTGTTTTTAATGCTTTCTGTACATTTTTTATTTCAGGATTTTCATGAAGAACGTATGCAAATCCCAGAAGCATTATTTAATCCAGAAATGTTCCAACTAAGTCCATCATTGGGAATTGGCTACGTTGTTAAAAAAAGTGTGTCAAGATGCGAGGCAGATGTAAGAGCAGCATTGTATAGTAATGTAGTCATTGCAGGTGGTAATTCTTTGCTAAAGGTAGGTACTGAAATCGACAATGCCAGAACAGTATCAAATACAAGCCACTTATTACTTTCAGCCTTGTGAAAGTATTTCCTTTCTCCTCAGTATCTGTCCTTTCCTCCAGCTCATTTAACATTGTTGCCACTCTATAATGTACATACAGGGGTTGGCAAAAATGTGGAAGCACCATGAGAAATGCATGCTTGAACATAAATGCAGACGTCAGCCAAGCCTGCAGGTGACACTGTTGGATTTGACCTCGAATGATTCCTGTGCAATACCCTCACTATGTTGCAAATGTCAGTCGTGGTCAAAATAGTGTTATTTGTAGTTGTGAGTACGTTATGTCAGAGCTAAGTGAATTTAAGCATGGGCAAATTGGTGGTGCTTGTATGGTGGGTACTTCCGTAACCAAGGTAGCTGAAGTGATTGAGATGAAAAATAAGGGGACAGCAGCTGCAAAATTCACTGCAGAAATGAATGTCGAATTTGCGAACCCTGTCAGCACTAAAGCAACATGAAGGGGGTTCCATAAGAAGGATACTGCAGGGCGAGCTGGAATTACACAACCATGTATCTAAACTGAGCTAAACTATATACCGGGTGATAAAAAAGTCAGTATAAATTTGAAAACTGAATAAATCACGGAACAATGTAGATAGAGAGGCACAAATTGACACACATGCTTGGAATGACATGGGGTTTTATTAGAATCAAAAAAATACAAAAGTTCAAAAAATATCCGATAGATGGCACTTCATCTGATCAGAATAACAAAGTAAGATGTTCTTCACAGGAAATTTCCACCATCATTCCTCAACAATAGCTGCAGTCAAGGAAGGAAATTTCCACCATCATTCCTCAACAATAGCTGCAGTCAAGGAATAATGTTGTGAACAGCACTGTAAAGCATGTCCGGAGTTATGGTGAAGCATTGGCGTCGGGTGTTGTCTTTCAGCATCCCTAGAAATGTCAGTCGATCATGATACACTTGCGACTCCAGGTAATCCCAAAGCCAATAATTGCACGGACTGAGGTCTGGGGACCTGGGAGGCCAAGCATGACGAAAGTGACGGCTGAGCACACAATCATCACCAGACGACGCCCGCAAGAGATCTTTCACGCGTCTAGCAATATGGGGTGGAGCGCCATTCTGCACAAACATTGTACGTTCCAGCAGGTGTTTATCAGCCAGGCTGGGGATGATACGATTCGGCCGTCTCACCCGTCACGGTAGCAGTTACAAAACCAGAATCATGCAGTTCCTCTAAGAAAAAAGGCCCGATAACGGTAGATGTAGTAAATCCAACCCATACCGTGACTTTCTCATTGTGCAGTGGAGTTTCCACGACATTTCTAGGGTTTTTGGTAGCCCAAATTCTGCAGTTGTGGGCGTTGACAGACCCTCGGAGCGTGAAATGAGCTTCATCGGTCCACAACACGTTACTCAACCAATCGTCATCTTCCACCATCTTTTGAAACGCCCACACTGCAAATGCCCTCTGCTTCACTAAATCGCCAGGTAACAGTTCATGATGGCGATGAATTTATTACAGATAGCATCAGAGGGCCACTACGGGATCTATCGTCTAAACAACCCGTGGCTTCGAACTTCAAAATCATTCTCGCCACAGCTGCATTTGTCAGCAGACCTTTACCCTTTCGAATCCCCTTCCTATGGCAATAGGATCGTAACGCTGAACTAGCACATTCCCCATTCTGATAATACAGCTTAACTACAAGCACCTTTTCAGGTAACGTCAACATGCTGCGACTGCTGGCGCATCTGATTCTCTCTCTCATTACAGCTCCTTTTATACACGATTGTCATGCACAGTCACTGACGTTTTGCTGTCCAGTGCCATCTGTCGGACATTTTGTGAACCTTTTTTTCCCCCTAATAAAACCCCATGTAATTCCAAGCATGTGTGTCAATTTTTTGTGTGTGTGTGTGTGGGGGGGGGGGGGGGGGGGGGCGCCCGCGCGTGCGTGCGTGCGTGCGCGTGTGTGTTCGCTCGCGTATGTATTTATAAAGATGGTATCTGTTCTTTCGGACATGTCCATGCAGCTCGTTAGGATATAAATCAACGGGGACAGTTGAAAATGTGTGCCCTGACCGGGACTTGAACCCGTAATCTCCTGCTTCGAGCACTGCTTGTGCATCCACACAGAAGACGATGGTCAAATGGCCAGTGAGCCTTAACTTAATCGTCAAAAAGCCGCGAGTAATGAGTATAATGGGCAGAGGCACTATGAATATAGTGCGAGACAATAAGTTGGGAATGTGGGTCTCATGGGGGAGGGGGGGGGGGGCGGGGCGTGCCAGAGATAAGTGCCTGCAGTCGCACTATCCTCTGTGTCCTCGGTGGCTCAGGTGAATAGAGCGTCTGCCATGTAAGCAGGAGATCCCGAGTTCGAGTCCCGGTCGGGGCACACATTTACAACTGTCCTCGTTGACTTACACCAATGCCTGTTTGCAGCTAGGGGTATTCATTTCATTGTAATTTAAACTAAACTAAACTAAACTCTGGCTGAAGAGGCCATGAAGGCCCAACAGTACTGACTAGCTGCTGTGTCATCCTCAGCCCAAAGGCGTCACTGGATGCGGATGTGGAGGGGCATTGGTCAGCACACCACTCTCATGGCCATATGTCAGTTTATGAGACTGGAGCTGCTACTTCTCAGTTGAGCAATTCCTCAGTGTGCCTCACAAGAGCTGAGTGCACCCCCTTGCCAGCAGCGCTCTGTAGACTAGACAGTCACCCATGCAAGTGCTAGCCCAGCCCAATGGCACTTAACTTCGGTGATCTGACAAGAACCGGTGTTACCACTGTGGGAAGGCCATTGGCACAACCACACATCACTTATGCAAATGCTTATAACAGGAAAATGTGGTGCCTAAGCTACAAAACTGGGAATATGGAACAATGGAAGAAATTAGTTGGGTGGATGAGTCTTGTTTCACACTGTTTCCAACTTCTATGTGAGTTTTGCCAGGATTGAAACATGATGGGGGTTCGGTGATTATTTGAACAGCCATATTGTGGTATTCCATGGGCCTGATGTTTACTATACAAGGTCATAATTACTGCCAAGGATTATGTGACCATTTTGGCTGATTAAGTCCATCCCACGATGCAATGTTTGTTCTCTTGTAGTGATTCTGTGTTCCAAGATGACAGGGCCCCTGTTCACACAGCTCGCATTGCCCAGGACTGAGTTTGTGAACAGAAGATGAATTGTCACAGCTCCCTTGGCCACCATGTCACTATATCTCAATATTATTGAACCTTTGTGGTCTGCTTTGGAGAGAAATGTGTGTGATCACCATTCATGTCCATCATCATTACCTGAATCCGCAACTAGTTTGTAAGAAGAATGGTATAAGATTCCCTTAAAAACCATTGAGGACCTGTATTTATCCATTTGACATGATAATATGTTGTGATTTTGGTGTTCCAATATTTTTGTCCACCCCCTGTACATTATTGTGACCTGTTTTTTTGCTGATGCAGGTCAGTTATATCCTTAAAATCACAGTTCATTTATCGATATCGTCCTTCACCTTCCTTATTCTTACATGCTTTCAAAAGTTGCTCCTTTAATGATCTCACCACACCATAATGTGATGTATGTTTATCTAGACTCGGGAAATATTTCTGACAGTTCACCACCACAGAATTAATAAGCATTATGAATACATACCATTTGTTAATTGTAGATTTTTATGGCAACAGTAACAGTGTCTGCACACAGCATACTTAAATTCTTAGGTGTCCTTACCACATTTGGGTTGTGACATCACTGCTGTTTTTTTTTTTTTTTTAAAGCCAGAGGGCATTCCCATGAGTTAAGCAATCAGTTGCTCATCCATGTTGTCAGAGCTCACCTCACTCCCAGGCCTATCACATGTGCAACTGCTTACCAGTTGATGTATGTGTTGATGCTATAGGTATGCATCTGACAGACAGTGGTTTATTGTTCATATATAGATCTGGAATACCATATAAAATCACAATGTAATTGAACGTGTTGATTAAATAACAACCATATTCAACTGCACAATCATCATGGGCTAATAATCCATAATAGGCTAAGTTTCACATTAATGCTTGCATATAGTGTATTAAGAACTTACGAGGTTTGTTCGTGGACTGATGGCCTGGTCTGTATCCATAACTAACACCCCGTGTCAGATAAGGGATTGTTGTATGTAGTACAGTAGGTCCAAGAGAAGGAGTTGTTATCAACA
This sequence comes from Schistocerca gregaria, assembly GCF_023897955.1. Lineage (NCBI taxonomy): Eukaryota > Metazoa > Arthropoda > Insecta > Orthoptera > Acrididae > Schistocerca > Schistocerca gregaria. The sequence goes on from NC_064931.1 coordinate 681,331,313, forward strand.
TAATAACTTTAAGAGAGAGATATGTGATCCACACACGGCAATGCATTGGTGTAAGGTCTTCATACTGAATGACTACAGAGCAGTATGCTATATATTTCTCATAAGACTGAGAACATTGGTGCTGCAGCCAACATATAACAATTGCCATTGGTATAATCTCTGGCCACAGGGAGCATCTTCACATCTCTACATCTGTGTGTTCATGTCCTTTGTCAGTTAGTTGTTTTTGTGATGAAAACAATGCTATATATTGTAAAAAGTTTGAAATTATACAAAAATGTATGGATACTAGTTTACCAAAAATCCATGGTGGAAAGACTTTGTGGTTATATCAGCTTGAGTGGTTTACACCCGAGTTTGAGGGAAGACAAATTACAGGATGACACTACAGAATGTGTGTTATGGCCATGATAGTGCAATAGGCAGGAGCTTTGAGGTACGGTGATATTTCAACAACTGCCATACTCGGTATCTTCTGATGAAATGCTGAGATATTGTGGATGCCCCTGTATATACACATGGAAGACAGCCACCCCTCCACCTGGCTGTGGGCATCACGGTCTTGTGGAGTCAGTCGGTAGGGAGGGAGCAGAGCATTAGGGTGGAGATAGGCTGGAGGTTGCATTCAAATCCTTGTGTTGACTCTCTTGATTCGCTTTTTATGCTGTCCACTTCTGGATATGCCCTCATTGTATAGCTACTAATGTGGGATCCTCACATAACTTTGTTGATATATTCATCCCTACTGCCAAAATTCATATGGATCCTAATTTATAAATATTCCTTCATTATATTTTCCCAATAGCTGTTAGCTTGGCACAAAAACTTGGTGTTTCCAAAATAAATGTACTCTGACGCTGCTGATTCCTTTATGCTTACACGTAATGTGTTCCCTGTAGCATTTTCAGGTACATAGCCTGTATTTGTTCAATGTGTTTGTGGCCACATTGGGTGGTATCCTAGGTACCTCCAGTTTTCTTTGCAGGACCAAGAATATCTTTCATCTTCATTTGTAGTCAGAAGACGGTTTTCATGTAGATTTTCAAAGCAGCCTCACAGTCTTGGCTGAAAGTGGCCTCATATAGTGGAAAAAATGTGAGCCTCTTGTCTCCTTCCTCTTCTTCCTGGTTTGCTGTGTCTTTTCGTCCCTTCAATGCCCTTCTAATGTTACACTTTGCTGTACCCATTTTGATGAAACAATTTGTTTGGATATTGTAACTAGGCTTGGAGGCTTCCTTTATCAGATCACATGCAGCCTATGGACCAGTGTGATTAGCACTTCATGCCTCTGTGCTAGACAGTGGCAGCTCATTACGTGTAGGTACAGTTCTGTGTGGCTGTTTAAGTGATCCATAAACTCAGTCAGTGCCCATTTATCATGCATCCACACCACGAGTGTGTGAAGTGCTTGGGTTTTAGCATGCAGTTTGAAGTGCCAGCTTCTCAAAGAGTTCCATGTAGAGATTTGTAATCCACATTCATGGCTCTCAATACTGCCACCTAACTAGAAAGCTGACAGCTTTTCATCAATTGCATACACTAAGAAAGTTTACATTCATGCAGTGTGAATATTTTGTTCATTATGTATTGTATATGTCAGATTTTATAGTGCAGAATAGGTACAAATAGTATCACATTAAAAGGCAATGATGGCTGTTCAATATAATAATAGCAGCTTTCATTGTTCCATGCTGGGGATGATGCTATTATTGCATCCAGTGTTGTGAAGTAGAAGCAGGACTACAGTGAATGGAAATGACATTGAACCATGTCAACAAATGCTCATATTGTAGGAAGCATTTTTTGCGGTACCCTCATATAATAACCTTTCGAATGTGAAGGTAATGATCTATTGCTACCCCCTAGGTCTTCTCAGTATTGATAATCAGTGTTTTGATTTACATGGACATTGATAGTTATTGACTTTTGAGTGTCATTGCAGTGAAGTAATGATGATCAATAACTCTACTGCTGCACTTGTCATTTTTTGTTGTTATCATGCTTCGTAATATTCATTTACATTTTGTTATCGTCCAGCATTGATGTTTTTGTGCAGTATTGTTATTTAATATGGTTTCTGTGCTATTTTTCCTTCAGTTAATGTTTTCAGTTTGTTTATTTCATTTGCTTTTGCGATTTATTTTTGTAAAATATGTCCAACTATAAAATTTGTGAATTATTGGAAAATACTAGTGGTGCAAAGGATTTTAATGAAAATAGCAATGGTTCAGAGACTGACTGTGATGGTCTTGCTGGTAATTTGATGGATAATGGAGACATACTGGAAAATACACAATGCTCTGAAGTAAAGTGATTGCACCTGAAACACTACATTTGCTACCTTATCCATTTTATGAGGTGCCTGAACCAAAAAATATGACACCCATGAGACATTCTGCAGTTGAAAATTTTAATTTATTTTTCACTGCAGCATTACTTCAGCTAATTCTCATAAAAACAAATAACTCAGCTAAGCAATTTATATTTAAACATGCCGCTACTTTGTACAGCCCATATAAAAAATGGAAGAATGTCAAAATAACTGAGGTAAGAAGTTTTATAGCATGCCCACTGACTATGAGACTCAACAAAAGATCTACATGGTTTTCACATGGGAGCACAAAGCCATCTAATGCATTTTCATGGTTTGATAGAATGTATTCTGCCCCAAAACACAAGTGTTAGCTGATACAGAGCTGCATACATCGGACAGACTGCAATGTACTGGACAGTTATTATAATTATTATCTCTGTAAATAATATTTGAAATTTCATTTTTCTTTTATCATTCTACACAGAAATTTGTATGTATGGTATGGACATTAGTGAGCTGTCTTTAAATCAAGTGTAGTGTAAATTACAAGGAAAATACATCATGTTTATATTATTTTTTAAAAATACATCTTATTTCTGCAGTTATAAACAATATAAAATGAAGAAGTATTACAATATGGGTATTCCATAATAAACTACATACTTTTGTGAGCAAGAGGTATTTTTTCATATTTTAAATGTATGGCAATTCAAATAGAACACTGCATGACAGTATACAACACGACATTTTTAGCATTAATCGCTGAAATTGGCTGAATGAAAAAGGGTTAGACACTGTTTTTTATTATACTTTCTATCTCTCTCCAAAATATAGAATGTACACTGAAGCACCAATGAAATTAGTATAGGCATGCATATTGAAATACATAGATATGTAAACAGACAGAATACAGCGCTGCGGTCGGCGAAACCTATATAAGACAACAAGTGTCTGGTGCAGTTGTTCAGTTGGTTACTGCTGCTACAATGGCAGGTTATCAAGATTTAAGTGAGTTTAAACATGGTGTTATATTTGACACTCGACATAGCATCTCCGAGGTAGCGATGAAGTGGGGAATTTTCCTGTACAACCATTTCACGAGTGTACTGCGAATATCAGGAATCCGATAAAACATCAAATCTCCGACATCGCTGTGGCCGGAAAAAGATCTTGCAAGAACGGGACCAACAATGACTGAAGAGAATCGTTCATGACAGAAGTGCAACCCTTCCACAATTGCTGGGCCATCAACAAGTGTCAGCATGCGAACCATTCAATGAAACATCATCGATATGAGCTTTTGGAGCTGAAGGTTCACTCATGTACCCTTGATGACTACACAACACAAAGCTTTATGGCTCGCCTGAGCCCATCAACACCAACTTTGGACTGGTGATGACTGGAAACACGTTGCCTGGTCGGACGAGTCTTGTTTCAAATTATATTTAGCAGGTGGACGTGTACAGGTATGGAGACAAATCTCAAGACCTGCATGTCAACAGGGGACTGTTCAAGCTGGTGGAGGCTCTGGGTATAAAGGTGTAGGATGTGAGCAGTTGGAGTGATATGGGACCCTGATATGTATAGATACAACTTTGACAGGTGACACATACCTAAGCATCCTGTCTGATCACCTGCATCCATTCATGTCTATTGGGCATTCCAGTGGACATTCCAGTGGACTTGGGCATTCCAGTGGACTTGGGCAATTACAGCAGGACAATGCAGCACCCAACCCATCAGGACAATGCAGCACCCCACCCATCCAGAATTGCTACAGACTGGCTCCAGAAACACTCTTCTTAGTTTAAACACTTCCCCTGGCCACCAAACTCCCCACACATGAACATTATTGAGTGCATCTGGGATGCTTTGCAATGAGCTGTTCAGAAGAGATCTCCACCCCTTGTACTCTTATGGATTTATGGACGGCCCTGAAGGATTCATGGTGTCAATTCCCTCCAGCACTACTTCAGACATTGAGTCCATGCCACATCATGTTGCGGCACTTCTGCATGCTCGCGGGGGCCCTACATGATATTAAGCAGGTGTACCAGTTTCTTTGGCTCTTCAGTATATTTAACATGCAATGATATTGCAGTATTCGATGAAAATTGTGTTGTTGAGTATAATTGATAATTTGTTTATAAGCAAGTTCTTCAAGGTTCACGTAAACAGTAGGAACTCTTCAATATCCCTAATTTTGTTGCAGTTCTTGTTTCCTTTTTCATTTTAATTTTTAACCTTTAAATCGGACCACTTTTCCACATTTTGTTCAGATTCTGGGAATTTTATATCCTGTATGTTTGGTCTCAGTAACAGTTTATTTGATTTTACTACAGCTCAGATTTATTTTCTGAACTGTTAACTAGAGTTGTATTTTATTATACTATGATCTGAAGCAGTATATTTTGCTATAAAAGTTGTTTTTAAACCTTCAAATCATCAAGGTGGGCTTTCCAAGACTTGCTATGCTTTCTGTTAACACTGAGCCATCTACTATATGCATTAGAGGTCTCTGAATACATTTTCCTGTTTAAGTTCCACAACTATTGACTTTTTTTTTTTTAGTACTATGCTAGATAAATCACTTGCATAAACAACTCTTCTTTAGAGGTAGCGCGTAAAGCAATAAGACTGTTGTTAATGTTTGCAAAGATTTGATCATAATAAACATCAAGCACCTTTATCTTCCTCGTCCGGCCATAAAATTCATGAATCGTTTTAGATAGCTGTAAACTCAGTAGAAATATTTAATATGCTGTAGTTAAATAAAATATCATACCATTTTATCCCACTTACAGATAACACTAATTTTGACATGTTGATTCTTCTTAGCTTATAAAGTAATAGTTTTCTTTGAGTTTGTGTTTACATGTAGGTTCTTACAGATCTGACAGAGAAACTGTAAAATAGTTACTAAAGCAGAGAGCCATAAGGAAAACCAATAGTAACGTTCTGAAGCACTAGCTGTAACATTTAATAACAAAATCGGTGAAACAGATGGTGTCCTTCCTCAATAGAAGCGATGAGTATAGTGCAAAAATGAGCAGTCCAACTGCTTTTGTCAGATACTATGAAGGTCTTAAGAATTCATGGAGCTGGGAACAATTTTCACATAGGAAATACGTCTGAACAGAGGTGAAGGAGATGACCCAACTCACAAATTTACATTACTACACTCTCGATCAACTTATAAAGAGAAAGTTTACACTCCATATTATCTAGACAATGATTTAAATAGTCGAGAATGAGATTTTCACTCTGCAGCGGAGTGTGCGCTGATATCAAACTTCCTGGCAGATTAAAACTGTGTGCCGGACCGAGACTAGAACTCGGGACATTTGCCTTTCGTGGGCAAGTGCTCTATCATCTGAGCTACCCAAGCTTGGGTAGCTCAGATGATAGAGCACTTGCCGGCAAAAGGCAAAGGTCCCGAGTTCGAGTCTCAGTCCAGCACACAGTTTTAAACTGATTTAAATATTGTTATTGCATGGGTAAGATCTGGAGTCTCTGGAAAAAAAGGCTTTCCCATTCTCCTCATTTTTAACTGAAAAGCTTGAGGGTGAAACTCAGCACTCATTTGCTGGGTGTAGGCTTTGTGGCCTTGGGCTTCCTGAGCTGGGGACTGGTAACTGCCACCAGTCCTGTCACTGTAAACTCTGGGCATGCTTTAGTGACCACTACATGGTGTGGTGGTGGAACATTGTGTGTCACAGGGAACGGGGATCTTGGCTTGACTGTCTGGATCATGAGGAGCATAAAAACATTTATTAAAAAAAAACAAAAACAAACACCACCACTTAATCTCAAGGGGTGCTGTGCACCAATGAAATACATCGCTGTGGAGGTGGAATAGTCATTAGCAGGCAACCTCTGGGGAACCTGCTGCATAAGGCTTACCTAGGCATGCGGGGCTCTGTATAGGTGGACATTTATTTCTCTAGCTGCTCGTGGGGCTGAGATGGAACCTTCAAAATTCTCTCTTCTCATCCGAGTAGAAAGGGAGGGTGAATGGTAGGTACCAACACCCAACCAAACTAGAGAGCTTGTGTAGTCAGTCCTCCTAACTCAGGAATTAATTCCAAAAGCTTTGTCTCTAGTAACAGAATGCATGCTGGTAATCAGAATGTGTTTTTAGTTGTGGAACAGAAAGAGGACACTTTCCAGACAGTTTTGCTTTTCTGTATTCAAGAAGGCTTAGAGGGCAATGCTGGCACTTCAGAATCAATCAAGTGATTGCGTAATGGGACACTGTTGGTAGAAACTTCTAGTTCCCAAGAAGTTAAGACCCTCCAGAAAGCTCATAGCCATGGAGAATATGCCATCAAAACTGAGCTACACACCACCTTCAATTACAGCAAAAGTGTTGTGATGTGCAGTGAGCTGGTGTAGATTCCCTAGGAGGAATTGAAAGATGAGTGGGGTCAAGAAGGTTTAGTCAATGTGCAAAACATCATGAAGAGAGTGGATGGAGTTAATGTGAAATCTATCTTCTTTATCATGGAGTTCCATAACACAAAACCTCCTGAACATGTCAAGGCAGGTTTCCTTCACTTAAGTGCGTGACCTTATGCCCTCAAGCCAATGCACCGTTCCAAATTCCAGTACTTTGGGAATACAGCTCTTGGTTGTAAGGGAGAGGCCACTTAGGGCAAATGTGGTAAGGTTGCCCACAAAGGAGTTACTTATTCATCTTCTTTGAAGTGTGTGAAATGCTCTGCAGCTTGCACTGTGTGGTGTAGGGACTATAGCATAAATCTTGAGCAGAAGATACGTGAGCTTAAAACTATGAAGCATCTCCCATTTGGTGAGGCCAAAAAGATGTAAAAATCCATACTGCCCCCCACATTCAGCTCTTAAAAAGCCTGTTCATAAATTCAAAGCTGTTACACTAATGGAGGTTGCTAGTGTTAGCACTATTACCTGAATTTGTCAATGCACTTGTGCTGTTCCAGTTATTTCAAAGCCCATACCTCCCCCAGAACATCAGAAAAGGCTGTGGTTGCCGACATTGAGTAGCTCTTCTGCTCCTCTTAAGGTTCAGTCTGGTCCACTGTCCAGCACTGCCACTACCACCACCACTTCCACATCCACTGATGGAGACAGGAAGTAAACAGTCAGTCGATGTCAACATCAGCCTTTCTGATGTCTCTTTTCAGACTGTGTCAATCTTCTCACCATACAATTGAGCCTCCAGCCATAACAGACTCCCCTCCCCAGCATTAAGTCAAGGTGAAAGTGTTACCCCCATGTATGTATGTATGTATGTATGTATTAAACCGGGGACCTAGAAACAATGAAGAGGCTTTGTTTCGCTGTAGCCCTCAGTGGCACACAAACCCACTACAGGCCAGAGCAGTCCACCCACTCCACTGCCACCCCACACCGAACCCAGGGTTATTGTGCGGTGCGGCCCCCATTGGACCCCCCAGGAACGTCTCGTACCAGACAAGTGTGACCCCATATGTGTGCGTGGTTGAATAATTATGGTGTATGCGTACATGGAGGAAACAGTGTTTGCGCAGCAATCTCCAACACAGTGTAACTGAGGTTGAATAAGGGGAACCAGCTTGCGTTTGCTGAGGTAGAAAACCACCTGAAAAGCCATCCACAGGCTGTCTGACACACTGGACCTCGACACTAATCTACTAGGCAGATTCATGCTGGGGACCACAATGCAATCTGCTGGGGACCAGAATGCCTTCCTGCTCGGGAAGCAGTGTGTTAGACAGCACGGCTAGCCGGGAGGCGTTACCGCCATGATAGACGGCTCCAAAAGTGCAGTGGAACATTAATGGTTTCACGACACATGTGGAGGAAATGAAACTCCTAGCGCAGGAAAGCCGTTTGTGTTTGAAGGAAACACATTTTAAAGTGTATGGTGCCCCTTACTATGTGGCTATATGCTATCATGTGGATGACCTGGTTGGGGAAAGGGCCAAGGGAGGGGATGTTATGTTTGTCAGTAACATTTACCAGTCCTCTGCACTCCCCCAGCTACTGAGATGCAGTTTAAATTTGTTTGTGCCAAAGGATTACTGTTTGCTCAATTGTATTTACCTGTGCAACATGTGATAGACTGTGAGACTCTCACAGATCTTATAGAACAACTCCCCCGACAATTTCTCCTATGGGAGACTTCAATGCCCAAAATGTATTGTGGGGCTCGACCTCCACTTCCCCTCAGGGTCGGGTTTTAGAGAGCCTCATGATGTCTCACGAGCTGTGCATCCTCAACACAGGCTCTCCCACTCATCCTTATGCTAGTACTAGGTCATTCTCAGCCATCAACCTCTCTTGCTTCTCTCAAGCCCTTGCGGACTCCATTTAGTGGGAAGTCACTGATGACCTTGATTCCAATGACCATTTAACCACTCTGCATTCACCTACTGGATGGAGCTCTCACTGGCTGCCACAATGAATGATCAGCAGAGCCAGATGGATGCTGTTCAGCCAGTTGGCTGTGTTTGAATGCTATGACAGCATCCAGGAGTGAGTGGACCACATCACATGAGTAATCTGCTATGCTGCTGGTTTCTCCATGCCAAAGTTCTCAGCTTATCTTAGGAGATAACTTGCCCCTTAGTGGACTGTTGAGTGTTACTCAGTAATCTGGCTCAGCCGTGAGGCTCTGCAACAGATAAGTGCCACCCAATGGCAGAAAACATCACAGTGTTTCCATTGGTGAGGGCTACTAAGGCTCAGCGCATCATGAACAAGAGCAAGAAAAGGTCATAGCAAGCGTTACAGACTCCATCAACAATTATACTTGCCCTACAACAATATGGGAAGCTATCAGGAGGATTTCCAGTGAAGGCAGTTGGTCACTTATAGCAGTGTTGTTGAATCAGGGTTGTCAACAAACAACACCAGGAGACATCACATAGACAATGGCAGAGAATTTTGCAACAACTACTACCACTGCTAGCTAGAATCAAGCATTCCGTTGTTACCATGCCACCATGGAAAGGGCTGAGTTGGGCCTCAGGTCCTACACTGCAGAATCCCCCAACTGCCCAGTCTCCATGTGGGAGCTGGACTTAACACTGTCCAACACTCAAGATTCTGTGCCCGGTCATGACCAAATCTGATAGAGCATCCTTTGGAACTTGAAACCAGCATCAAAAGAAGTGGTTTTATGATGTTTTAATTCGATATGGAAGACAGATCACTGTCCCAGCTCGTGGTGGACAGCAATTTTCCATACGTCTCCCCAAGCCAAGAAAGGACAAAATGTGTCCCAGCAGTTACTGAAGCATCACCTTAACGAGCTGTGTTGGAAAGAACTTGGAATGAATGGTTAACCAAGTCTGGTCTGGTGTTGCCCTCTTTGCTATAGTCCTAAACAGTATCATGTCTATGGTAAGGAGTCCCATACAATTCTCCTTATTTGTGGACAATTTAGCAGTTTTCTGTTTCCTCCAGTATAGCAACAGCAACTCATCAGTTGCAGCTTGCACTAAAGATGATGATTGGTTTGTGGGGTGCTCAACGACGTGGTTATCAGTGCCCGTAAAATTCCTAACCTTTGCTCAATCCAATTTTGCCACTTTCATGAATGATGATGACAACAACAACACCCAGTCATCTCGAGGCAGGTGAAAATCCCTGACCCTTCCACAAAAGAGGCCAGAGGACTGGGCTGGTTTTACATTTTGTGTAGAGGAGAGTGTGTGTGTGTGTGTGTGTGTGTGTGTGTGTGTGTGTGTGTGTGTGTGTGTGCACGCGTGCGTTAATTTTAATCATTTTTACTGTATTCTTAAGTTACTTGAATTGTGTATGTGGAATACCATTCTCCCTTTTAAAGACTTTGTGCGGTATTTTGGACCTCATTTTTTACTCCAAATGGTCTGGGTTACCACACCTAAAGGACCTGAATCTAAAGTCCCAGAAGGCACTGAACATTTTGAAGCGTCGTAGCCACAGGTCTTGGGGAGTGAAAAGGGTGCATCTGCTCATGTTTTATAGGCCTTTTGTGCAATCGCAGCTGGGTGTGGGTCAGCAACACCTTCATACCAGAAGATCACTGACGCTGTATGCCATGAGGGGACCAGCACTATACCCAGTCTATGTGTTGAGGCTGGTGAACTGCCATGTGCCATTCAGTGGCTTCTCATGGTGTGTCAGGTTCTTTACTACTCCCAATTCCTCAGTATATCATACAGGGTCTCATCCAGCTTTGGAATGCCTCTTTATCACTCATCTAAAGACATTGAGGCCATTTGGAATCTGTGTGAAGTGTGTGCTGGAGTCCCATGGTGCGGGGCACGTACAGGCTGAAATCTAGGGTTTTAACCAGTTGCTACCCTGGTTACTGCAGAGGTCCAGAGTGCAGTGTGGGGGAGATTGCACTCCTGCATACGTTTTAATACACAATTATCTGATATTTTAAATAAACACAACAACTCTGTAGCTAGCTGTACTTATGGATGGGTATAACCTGGGGGACTCCGTTGATTGGTCTGTTGTTTTCCTCAATCAAGTCCTCAGGATTCGACTACCTCAAGACTCTACTATCTATGACGTGGAATAATACACGATATTGTGGGCACTGGAGCACATGAGACATATTTTGAGTGTTAAATTCCATGTCTGTTCTGATTCCCTGAGTGCCCTTCACACTCTCCAATGCTTTTACCTAGCAGGATAATACCCTCCTCCAATTACAAAGGGTGGGGAAGGTGGTGTCTTTGTGCTTGGTACCAGGGCACATGGGTATTGCGGGGAGTGAAAGAGTGGATGTAGCAGAAGGAGGCATGTCATGATCCTCCGTTAGATCGGTGTGGCATCCCCCTGCATGCTATTGCCTCACTGTTAAAGTGCAGGGTTATGCGTCTCTGGTACCGCGCGCCACAGAATTTGAATCCCTGCCAGACGTCATGGACGTCGAAGACCCCTAGAAGTCTCCACACAATCACACCGTAAGCTGTGACGGCGCGCGCCTCCTGCCCCGCATTTACAGTGAGGGCGCCACAGTGGATCACGTGGTTCCAGTGGCAAATAGTGGCGTCCTCGATAGCGTACTTAAGTGCCTGCCTCTCGCTCAGCCTGCCAGTCTAACCTTGCGTACATCTCGGGACATATTGCCTCACCTTAGACAGCGTATATACTTTCGTGTTTTGTTTACGAGTGGATGTGGTTGTCTAGGTAGGTTTTCTTGACTCTGTTGTTTCATTCTTGTTGTAGTCGTAAGAACCTTCATTGGTCGTGTCCATCCTCTCCTGTTGTTTTGTTGTTCACGGGTCACTCCGCGAGTCCTGCCGCGTGCTGAATCACTTCAACCCCCGAGACCGTTCCGGTCGCTGTTACAACATTTTGGCGATGAGGTAAACGGTGGTCGTTGTTGGTATGGAGGTGAAGTTGGTCTGTCTGCTGGAGCAACAGCAGCAGCTCATGCAGCAGCAGCAGCAGCAGCAGCAGCAGTTCCAGTTAGACATCGTACAAAAGTCGCTGCAGTTGCTAACAGGCAAAGTCGATGCCCGGGACACGTTACCACAACAGCTGCCGAGTCCTCTGGTGTCCGATGCTTTCCTGCGTCCGCTGTCGTTTCCACCCTTTAATGATGCTAACGAGGACAGGGAAACCTACTTACATTGGTTGAAACAACATTTCACAGCTTTTCAAGTCACGGACGACTGCTTGCAGCAGTCGTTGTTTTTGTCTTGGGACTCTCCAGAGACGTTCTTTCTTCTCCGCAAGTTGGCACCATTGTCCGATCCTGTGGCTCTCTCTTTCTAGGAGATCTGCCTTTTGCTGACAAACTATTATTCCCAATGCTACCATGTGGTTGCCTCTCGGCTGGAGTTCCACCAGCACCATAAACAGCCTCGTCAATCGTATCGTTCCCGGGTCACGGACTTGCAGGGTCTCACCCGTCAATGTGATTTTACGTGCATCAATCAGCAGTGTAAGGCTTCGTATGCGGACTCCCTGATCCGGGATGTGGTGGTTCAGCTGGCTGCCGATCCTGAGGTCTGTAATGCGGCGTTGAAACTCGACAACCCCTCCTTGGAAGAGATTCTCCGCAATGTCCACTCCTGTGAAATTGCTCAAGCGGCTAATGAGTGTCTTATGGCGCGACCACAGGTGGCGGCGATCGCAGTGTCATGGCGGGTTCCACCCTCGCGACATCGGCATGGCCCGAACAACAGAGGCCAGCACCGTCGGGACTCATTGTCGTCCGACGTCTCTATTGCATCGGTGCCTTCGGTCGCCCCTCATCGCCGGTCACGTGGCCCACTTGCATCTTGCCCACAGTGCTTTACTGCACATTCGCAGGGCCACATCCGATCGACTTGTCGTAGTCGCTCAACTCTCTCCAGTCCTGCCCCTCCTGGGCCTCAAGATACAGTCCATGCTCTCCAATCATTCGTCCCACAGGATGACCCATCGGTGCAGAAGCTTTTCCTCGTGGTCTTCATTTTCACTGAGGATGTCAGTTTTCCAGTCGACACTGGGGCCACTGTCTCCCTGATTAATATGGCGACATATACCCAGCTGGGATCTCCTGCGTTGTCGCCTCCCTCTCGCCGTTTGGTCGCTTATGGAAACGGTTCCATTTCCCTTCGTGGCAGTTCATCGTCCAGGCGACGTACAAGTGTGTTCCCCAGCTCCTAATCCTCTTTGTCGTCGACCATCCTTTGGCCTGGATGATTTCAACTGTTTGGCTTTTCAATTTCCGATGAAGTTAAGGTCGTTTCCACGGCTGTTCACTTTTAGGACTTGGACAATCTGTGCTCCGCTTGTGCATTGTTGTTTGCACCGGATCTCCGATGTGCTTCCCTCTTTCAGGTGCACGTCCCCCTATGGCCGGATGCACAGCCTCACTTTTTCCGGGCCCGGCCCCTTCTGGTGGCCTTACGGCCAGCGGTCAAGCAAGAGCTTTATCGGCTCCAGGCCGCTGGCGTGCAGGAGCCTGTAACTTATAGTTCATGGACGACACCACTGGTGGTCATACGGAAACCCAATGGATCCCTTCGGCTGTGTTGGGACTTCGGCACTACAGTCAATGCTCAGTCCCTCGTTGACGCTTACCCCAGTCCCTGACAGGAAGACCTTGCCAAGCTTGCCGGGGGAGAGTATTTTTCCTATATCGACCTGGCTGAGGCATACCACCAGTTGCCCTTGGATGCTGAATCTCAGAACATCGTGGTTATCAACACGCCTTTCGGATTGTAAAAGCGCCTTCCCTTTGGTGTCTCTTTGGCACCGGCCATTTTCCATCGATTCCTGGTTCAGCTTACACAGCCTATCCCTGCCTGTGTGAATTATCTGGATGACATCTTGGTCACCGGACATTCCCGCCAGGAACATTTGAAAAACCTCATTGCCTTATTTCACACTCTGCAGTCTGTTGGTTTACGCTGTCGGCTGGACAAGTGTTGTTTTTTTCAACCGGAAGTGGAATACTTAGGCCACTGGCTTAGCAAAGATGGCATTCGCCGTTCAGGTAATAATGTCATGATCATTGAGGCCCTTCCTTGTCACAAAGACTTATCTGAGTTCCAGGTGTTTTTGGGCAAGGTTACTTATTACTTTAAGTTCTTGCCCCAGGCTACCTCCATTGCTCAACCCCTCAACCACTTGTGTCGCAAAGGGGTACTTTTTGATTGGACTTCTGCCTGTAACCAGGCTTTTCTCTGTTTAATGGCGATGCTGAAGTCCACCCCTTGTCTTACTCCCTTTTCTCTGAACAGCCCCTTTGTTGTGGCGGCTGATGTGCGTTGGCGTATGGAATTGGGGCCGTCCTTGTACACTGGGATGCCAATGGCTCTGAACAGCCCATCGCTTATGCCTCTAAGACATTGACCCCACCACAATGGAACAACTCGCAGATTGAAAAGGAGGCTCTGGTGATCGTGTTCGCTGTCCAAAAATTTCACACTTAGCTCGTTGGGGCAAAGTTCACACTCCTGAGCGTCCATAAACCCTTGGTTACACTTTTCGGACCCCACTCTCACCTTCCCGATGGACGGCTCAATGTCTCCAGAGCTGGGCATTGTTTTTACGTAATTATGCTTACACCATCCAGTATAAGCCCACCGCCCACCATGCTAACGCGGACGCCTTGTCACATCTCCCAGCGGGGTATGTCCCACATGAAAGTTTTGGCCCGCCGGCATTTGTATTGGCCCGGCATCGATGGCGATATTGAGCACCTGGTCCATGGGTGCACTGTCTGTGCGCGTCATCAGGCGAGTCCCCCTCAGTCATTTGCGCCCTGGCCTGTGCCTCGCCGGCCCTGGGATCACATCAATATCGATTTTGCGGGCCCGTTTTTGGGGTCCATGTGGTTACTCATCATTGATGCTTACTCCAAATACCCATATGTTGTCCAAATGGCATCCACCACCATGGAGGCTACACTCACGCCCAGGTTCTTGCCATTGAGGGTCTGCTACACACATTGGTCTCCGATAATTGTCCCCAATTCACGGCGTCCTCCTTCCACGACTTCTGTCAGGCCAATGGTATCAAACATAACCGTAGTCCCCCTTTCCACCCTTCGTCCAATGGCATGGCGGAGAGGCTTGTCCGCACTTTTAAACAACAGTTGACTAAGGCGGTCGACACTTCTCCAACCACGTCAGCCCTCACCCTGTTTTGGAGCACCTATCGCACTACGCCAAATGACGGACGCAGTCCGGCAGAGCTCTTTCATGGGCGACAGCCATGAACCCTGCTCCATTTGCTGATGCCATCCTCCTCCTGCCCCCATTCCCTGCCCTCGAAGTGGTGTGCTCCCGGCACAGCCGTGTGGGCCCACAAGTATGGACGCAAGGCAGGTTGGACACCCGCCACGGTCGTCGCAACCCTTGGGCGGCGTGTGACATCGCTGCAGACGTTGACGCTTGCAAAAAGTATCCTGCGTCCTCAAAGAGGAGTAGTTATCTGATGAGTAGTAGTAAGGGTAGAGCGCCACCATCATAATCAGCTCCACACACATGCCGCCACGGGACTCGTGCCGCCGCCTCTTTCCCTACCTCCTTCAGGTACCGACGTGGTCCTCGAGTCACCATCCCAGCCCCCGGTTGCCATCTCCTCGAGGGCCTGCCGCCGGCGCTCTCCACCTCCGGGTGGATCGGTGGCTCCCTCCCCTGTCCTGGACTCTGGATCGGCTGTCATGGATACCTCGGGCATCCCTTCCTCCCCGCCAGTAGCGGTTGATAAGCCCGGCTCCTCTTCTCACTGCCTCCCACCTCGGCACCGTCCAAAGCGTTTCCGCCCCTATGCCCAAGTATGTGGGCCGTGTGCCACGGAATTTGAATCCCCGCCAGACCTCATGGGCGTCGAAGACCCCTAGAAGTCTCCACACAATCACACCGTAAGCTGTGGCGGCGCGCGCCTCCGGCCCCGCATTTAGAGTGAGGGCGCCACAGTGGATCACGTGGTTGCAGTGGCGAATAGTGGCGTCCTCAATAGTGTACTTAAGTGCCTGCCTCTCGCTCAGCCTGCCAGTCTAACCTTGTGTACATCTTAGGACATATTGCCTCACCTTAGACAGCGTATATACTTTCGTGTTTTGTTTACGAGTTGACGTGGTTGTCTAGGTAGGTTTTCTTGACTCTGTTGTTTCGTTCTTGCTGTTGTCGTAAGAACCTTCGTTGGTCGTGTCCGTCCTCTCCTGTTGTGTTGTTGTTCACGGGCCACTCCACGGGTCCTGCCGCGTTTTGCGTCACTTGAACCCCGCGACCATTCCGGTCGCCGTTACAACAACATCAATGGAAGGATGAGTGGCTGGAAGTGACAGACAGTAAGCTCGATCTAGTAAATTCCTCAACATGGCTGTGGTGTACCTCATTCCAGCCACATAGAAGGGACCAGGTTCCCCTTCCTCGTCTTCACATAGGCCACAACACTATGACTTGTGGCTTCTTGCTCCATCGAGAGGGCCCTCTAATGTGAGTAAAGATCACTGTGCACCACATTTAATTATACTGCATTTTATTTTCAGACCAGAGGGCAGCAACAGGTTTGCCCTCTATTTTAATTGACTTTGAAATGGATGTGGTTAGGGTTTTAAAGTTTTGTGAATTGTTCAACATGTGTCCTAAGATTTTAGGGATAGGCTGATAATGTGTTGATATGGTAACTGGCTCACCCATAATTTTTGTAAGTGGTCAGCTGGTCACATTTCTGTGGGCCATTGTTTTAGCACTTCTGTCATTTTACTTATGTTTTAATCCCTGGTATAGTACATTTCACCCTTTCTCCGTTGTCTTAGGATGTGCGAGACAGAGTGATTGTGTGGTTAAACGCGAGTGAGATGGGAGTGAGTGCGTGAGTGCCGTTTTGTGGGTTTCGTCCTCACTGTGTGCAACAATTTTAGCTGTTTTATCCACAATCTATTTCTTTTAATACATGTAAGGGCACTGACTGATAACCATGCCATTGAGTGCCCATAAACTCGAAATTAATGCATGCCCACACAGATGTGCTTGGTGGAAGTGGGGCACTGGGTAGGTCAAAAGTAGATGGATGAGACCTGCAGCTGAGTGTGGTCCTGTGGTTCTGATTGTGATGTGATTCAAAGGTAATAATGATATAATTGAGTTCACAGAATAACATTCAGTAGGACAACAGATTAGTTATTGCAGATGTTGCAAATCTAAATTGCTAGAAACTAGAATATGCTATGGAGGAAAAAGAAGTTGTCTTTGATAACTTCTGAGACTCAAGATTAGCTGAGGTGGCAGAATATACTGCGCTCATATATATTACTTTTTATTTAAGGACAATGAATTGCAGAATTTTAGGTTTTGGAGATAGATTAGTGGAATTTAAAGAGGCATTAAGTAAGATAAAATGGGGTGTAATAGGGTTATCAGAGAGAAAAACAACCAGAACTAAAATCAGACCATGTGTTTTATTTTAGGCGAACAGGGCAGGAAGTGAATCCAGGTGTACACTGCATTGTAAACATGAAAATTATAGATTTATAGGTATGGAAGGAATCACACATTAAATAGCAACACTGGTTAAAAAGTATTCCATGGAAATCAGTCAAATCTATGTAACGTCATGCTCGCATCCTAATGAGAAGAAATAATACCTTTGCAAAAAGTTACAGAAGCTTTTAAAAGACAACAATGCGGACATTTTTAATCAGAAAGTAGGACAAAAACTAAAAACTAGACTTTGGATATGCTTCCAAAATTTGCAGGAAAAAAAGATACTTTTCTTTAACATATTCTTCCAGAATTAAACAAATAGAAAATGGACTTGGCAAGAATGAAATAGAAATAAAAGAGAAACTTAGTAAATTTGATCAAATAATAAAGAAAATAAACTATAGAGGATGTGACAGCCGTAAACCACTTTTGAACTGCAAGTGACGACAGGCTTGTAAGATATTGAGTAAAAATAGACACAGCATGAAAGAAACAGATTCACCAGGCAGTAAGAATTTATCTAAAAATAGTGAGGTATAGCAGATTAAATGACAAATTCATCTTTGAAAATGACAGTTACGAAAAAATAGAGGACATGTGCAATTATTTAACAGAAAGTACTTATATAAACAGCCAAACATAATTCAGAAGTGAAGAAAGCAAAATATACAGAAAAATTTCAAATAGGACAAAGCAATTGTTTTATAGAAAGTGAGAGTTTCAGACAACTGATAATATAAACATGATATAATATGCTGAATTAAACAAAATTATTTAAGAGAATGTAAATGTACTCATACTATGAGTAAACAATTGAAGTAACCCTTTTCATTTCGTTTATTTTTATTTTTTAAATTTTAGCTTGGGGATTTCTTGTACAAAATTCAATATTGTCTTCTGATATTTGTTATTTCAACAGGGTTTTCCAGAACGTTTGTGTACTGAGTTGGCCCATAGAACGCCAAGCAGTATGCGTTTGAAGGTCATCCATGGTGGTAGAAGTCGACGTATTAGTTCCTGGATTGGAGGGTCAATTGTTGCTTCTTTGGGAACTTTCCAGCAAATGTGGATCTCAGCACAGGAATATGAAGATGCTGGAAAAAATGTGGTTGAGAAGAAATGCCCATGAATTTCCAAGAACTGTTGGTAAAGAAGTTGAATGCCGCATGCAAATGTCACATGATCAAGGAGAAACAAGACCTTGATTTACATAATTGTTATATTAAGTACGTGATTTACTTAAAAGGTGAAAAGAAAGAGTATCATTCTGTGTGTGTGTGTGTGTGTGTGTGTGTGTGTTTGTATTTGTGTTTGTGTTTTTGACAAATTTTGGTTGTGTTGTTTGTAGGTTGCTATGTACCTTGTTGTACTGTCGACAACAGCTGTTACATTTGTAGGTACTTCACTTCTGTGTGACATTTTAAATGTATATCTAAGTGCATTTTGTATGTGACAAGGGACAGCAACCTATTGCATTTTCAGACTGATAAGTGATCTTTCACACCCAAATACTCATGCAGGTTTCCTCATCTATTTGCAGTAAACTAGTCTCATTATGGCATTTTTTCTTGAAATGCAACTCACATATGGACAGAAATATTCCTTACTTAGACCTACAAAACATCTAAAGGTCCAATGACTGCAGAAAAAAGAATTAATGTAACCCAACAACACAAACATGTTGCACACGGGACAATGAGCAACAGAGCACCCAGATTCCCTACCAGTAAAAAAGATCTACAAACAGAACTCAGTACAGTTAGAGAAAGCAATCATCAGTATTGCATTTTGCTAGACACAAAATAGTGTTTAACACTTGCAAAACCTGGTACATGGACCAAACATGGAGAATTGAAAAAAATATGGAATATAATAATGCATACTGCCTGTGTAAAAGAAACAGGTTATCCGTTCACAGTGTAGTAGCTCACTTGAGTTATTGCAGACAATAAAATTGATTTATTTGAGAAATTCAAAATTGTCACAAAAACTTTTACATCATTTAATGTGTTTTCCAGTGAAAGAATATTTTGTGTGTAGTGTCACTTGTCAAGGTAACAAAAATTTTAAATGACTCTTACATAATTCAGGTAATATAGTGTTCATTTGTAAACCCTGGCTAACACTTGTATAAAACAGTTCATTATGTGTTGTAGTCTCAGTGCCCCATGATAGTTTATATGCCTGTTATGAGTAATTACAAAAAAGCAATGTCCATATGTAGCTCAAAGTAGTTGGTTTAAGTTATGATAGTTTGACACATTGATTCTGTGAGAAAGCAGACATTCCATACCTAAAAAGTTAGGTAGTGTGGTGAAATTGTGAAACAGTAATCACAGCAAGAATACTGCACCAGAGGAATACGCAATTGCCTAAGTGGATCGTGTTTAGTTAATTAGTAAGTAGTGACTGAAAAAGTTAACTCTTTTAATTTATTGTAATAGTTGCTTAAACTGTTGAGCAGCATGAAATAAAAACAAACCCTTGTTAATTTCAGTATTAAGTCTGGTTTTTTTTATTTTTTTTATTTTTTTTTTTTTTACATGTCCTCAGTTCAGCATTTACTAGAAACACATTCATATACAGCAGCACAGATTTATGAATGAATTTAGTTCTTGCAGGGCTAATCAGATGTAAAAAGAAGGGTGGGTATTTAATTGCATTCATTTCCTCTTATTGTGGCCGAATGTACAGATGATTGTACATTGTTTACATTACAACAATCGAAAAATTTTGGAAGAAATTCTTATTCATGCTTTTGGTCATGAGCCATAACAAGTGAACCTATAACAAAAAACGTGACTTTCAAACCACTGCAACGATTATAATAATAACAATGGTATAGAAAATCTGCTCATTCTGTTTTAAAGTGGCTTGTAGTACTTTGTTCGTGCTAAATATGTACAGTCTGGTTTCAGCTGCCAGAGACCGTGATCATGTGTGTGTGTGTGTGGGGGGGGGGGGGGGGGGGAGGTATTTTTTTGACAAAGGCCTTGTTGGCCGAAAGTGCACATTTTGTGACAGTCTTTATTGTTGTGTCTATCTATCTGTGACTCAACATCTCCATTATATGGTGTTTGGCAACTGTCCTTTTCATAATATTGTTACATTCATAAAGTAATTTACTGATAACTTTGTTGTTAAAAATACACATTCTTAATTTTCCAGAATCCAACTTTATTCTATTACAGAAATTAATATAATAATGAAGCATACAGTTTGTTTTATGTACAATGACCTCTTTTAGAATACAATTTTTGTTTTGTGTGATACATTTTAAAACATGGTAATTTGTGAAGGGCTGCTTCACATTCGTTACACTAGTAGCTTGTGTTTCTGTGCCACACTTTTTCAGTTAATGTCTTGCCTATCTGAGAGCACATTATGAATTGTTTATGTTTCTCTCCCTTCCTTCATTCTCTCTGTCTTTTTAAGGAAATGGTTTCTGGTTGATAACCTGGAGAATCTTTATGCTTTGAAGCTTGGTTTGAGAGCTCAGCTTTCTGCAAGAGCTCAACAGATGCTTGCCACATACTATGTTGTTGTTTTGATTTTTTAGGAGGAAAATACCTGTCACTTAAAAAAAAAAAAAAAGCAATTTCATGAGCTGGCATAGCAGAAATGTACTGCTGTAAAGACACACAAAAAGAGAGGCAAATAGAGGCAAGTCATACTTTCTCAGCATGCCTGCACTATCTAGTAGTAACAGAAATGAGCAAAGGGGTGCACTGAGAAAGAACGCCTATAAAATCATGGGCATCAGACTGTTGAGCAAGCTGGCAGCACCCAAAGTTTTATGGGTGTCAGCTACAAATTTTCCTGAAGATTTGTTTCCACATTGCCACAGAGTTACTGTGTCCCACGCAATACTGCCTTCATAATCAGTATAGAAAAGAAAGTAACTCGTCACTTAACTAGTGTACCTTTATGTGTCAGTTATTTTGAGTAATGTAGACTATTATAGTAATAACATTCAGTAGCTTGGCATTTATAGTTTGTACATAAACAACAGTGTTGTAATACACACAAATACTGCCATTTTTGCTTTCCTCATATTTGCTTGGCGCAGTGGTTAGCACACTGGACTCTCATTCGGGAGGACGACAGTTCAATCCCATCTCCAGCCATCCTGATTTAGGTTTTCCGTGATTTCCCTAAATTGTTTCAGGCAAATGCCAGGATAGTTCCTTTGAAAGGGCACGGCTGATTTCCTTCCCCATCCTTAGCTAACCCGAGCTTGCGCTCTGTCTCTAATGACCTCGTTGTCGACGGGACAGTAAACAACACTAACACCTAACCCAACCTCATATTTGCTATTTGAAAGGAGGAAAATAAGAGAGTGCTTCCTTTTTCACAACTCAACATTACTTTGACAATCATTGTTGAGTTGTGAAGATGATGATAGTGATAAATATTCTCAGAATTTTGCTAGAGTAAGTACTCCTTTTGGTTACAAAGTAATTAAATTTTGCCTCTGCTGCATGCCATTTCTATGATGTGTTTGTGATTCATATTCTAAGATGTATTTTCCGAGTCATGGCACCAGAATCATTCAGTCTGAATAATAATTTGCAGGGAGAACAACTTAGTTGAAAGCAAGTCAAGTAGGAGGGGGGAGAATTTCACAGGAACACATTTCATTGCATATTTGAGCAAACCCATCTTAATCATTCCTTTGTTAACATTCTCTTTCATATTTTGCTAGTAGCAGCTGTTTGTTGGTGTGCCTTAGTAAAATGGGGCACACCAAGAAGAAATTCATGTGCAATTGATGTATTTGTCAGTTTTTGTATACCATAAAGATATATATAATAATTCACGAAATCATTGCTTAAAAAGTATTTTCTGTGGACTTGAGTTTTCTTTGCTGTCCTACAATCTTGATATTATTAAACCAAACTTGTCTTTATTTGCTGAGGCACTGTGGCAGACTTGGATATGTTTTCTCAAATATACACTAAATATGTGGTGTCCATCCTTTCGGACATGTATGAAATAATAGACACCATTTTGATCCTGGGGCCACTATGAATCAAGTAACAGAAAGGAATTAATGACGTTAACTGCCAGTGGGCATTGGTTTAAATCAGTTGAAAATTTGTGCCAGTCTGTGATTTGAACCCAGGCCTCCTGCTTACTAGGCATATGCACTGACCACTGTGCCATTCAAACCCATTGATCATCGCAACTGCATGGACCAGACGAGCATGCCCCCAACAGACCCAGACACACTACTGATGCTTGCCCGCTATCCTCATTACTCTTGCCATTTCGCCAATTCCCATTAGAGTCCATGTGAGGTGTGCATCCACACTGAAGTGGCCATTGGCTGCCGCCTTAATTGTATGTGTGATGTCTGTTCTGCAGACATGTAATGATCAATTTAGTGCATGCACACGACAAACGGACTTTTGTGGGAATCGGCGAAATGCCATGAGTAATAAGAATAATGGGCAAGAGGCACCACATCAGAAGTGTGTGTATAAGTTGAGAATTTGGGTCTGTTGGGAGGCGTGCTAGGATAGTTCATGCAATTGCGATGACCACTGCGTCCGGATGACACAGGGATCAGGCAATCTGCCTAGTAAGCAGGAGACCTGGATTCAAATCCCAGTGCAGCACAAATTTTCAACCTTTCCCATTGATTCAAATCAATGCTGACAGGCAGCTAGTGTCATTAATTCCTTTATGTCTTGAAATATACACTAGTTAACATCACAGGCATGCAATGTTGTTTGTAGATTTTTTTATGAGAGCCCTGCAATAAACTTGCTAAGCTTAAAGCAGGAAAGTGCATTTTGTTATCGGTGCTTTATATCTTTCCCACAACATATACGGAAAGCTGGGCACAACGTATAGAAGGCTTCCACACAGAGCTATAGACATGTAAAATAAAACATTGATCTAATATGAGAACTTGTGTATCTTGCTATGAGCTTTACTTTATTTCACAGTAGAATATATTCACAGTCACCAAATATACGCCTCACCAATTTCCTATCAACATTAAACTTCTACCTTAACATTGGTTATTATCACGGTACTCTAAGGTAACCAGTTTTAATACTGGTTGTGGAAGGTGTCAGGTGCTATTAGAAATAAACAAATTACATGCTGGCACCAAATTCCCTCCATGATCATCATCAACAGTATTACAAAGCTGACATCAGTATTAAAAAGCTGACATTCTACACTAAATAGCTAGATCTGACACACTCAACCACAAATGGTGGCAATAAGCTCGTGAAATGATGGTTATTATCAAACATTGACTATGTGAAGAGGGAACCACTCACCTCCAACATGATGGTTGCCTACTAAGGTCTCTCCTTTGATGCCCGTGTGTCTCAACAGCATAGCATTTTTTCAAAACTCGATAAATATTAAAGGTAAATTTTTCAAATATGTACGAAAGTACTAATTATAAAAAAAAGATAAATTGAGATTTACACAGCTTTTGTAGGCTTGATACTGATTGTGTGTTTGACTTTCATAAAATTTTCATTGTTTATTTCAGAATAGTGGGACAAAGTTTGTTCAAAAGTCAAAAGTTTCATTAATATACACATTTAAAATCATTTTTTCTATTTCATTTTTATCTTTAACATTAATTACAAAGAAAGCTATTTTATAGTCCATTTAGCATAGAAACACAAAACGTACTTCATTATAAGATTTTATCACACTTTTTCATAAATGTTTGGTAAGGAGAAGTGCAAAACAGCAACAAACACTGTTGAAATGCAACAAAAAATACTGGCTACAACAGTACTAAAATGGAAATCCACCCACCACTTTCAACAATGTCCTTATAAAACTCTTCAGCTCCTTCAGTTATATTAAAATGCCTTATAAAATTAGAGACATACTACTTTTTTACTTTCCTCATTTCTTGGCTGAGGTTTCTGGATTTCTGTACCTAAACCTCTACAGATTTTCCATTATAAATGTCCAATACTGACAACAATATGTTCTTCGACTTTTCATAAGCCACAACTTGCTCAGCAGTTATTTTGAAAGGGATCTTAGATTGTAGGGCTTCAAGTGTACTGGGCTCAAAATCCTTTGCTTCCCAGTATCTTGACACTGCCATGTTGTTCCACAACTTTATAGTATTCAGTTGTTGAGAGAATATCTTTCTTTTTCTGGTAGTCTTTATTCATCCTACCAAACACTTGGTCAGGATTATAGTCACGACCATGACTTAGGAAATAATGTACCATCTTATTAAATTGTCTGCTTTCATCCATGAAGGCCATTAGTGAGCACATCATTACTGTATTTTTATTCTAACTGGAATTTTATTTGGACCATTTTCTGGCTGGAATGCCTCAAAATTTCCAGCAGAGGCAACTTGTTTGCATCCTTTTGGTCTTGTTTCAAGCCAAGTATAAAAAGCAGTCTTTTCATTTTGTTGTGCTTGGTAATGAATCATGATACACACAAATTGTGTAGCTAAACCTGTGTAGAATAGAGTACATCACCTATGGAGAGCTTTGTTATTGGCTGCTCCTGTTGTACACCAATACAACATCAACTACATTTCAATTTTCCTCCTTCATTACTGCATAGTGAAATGTTGCAGCATATACAAATACTGTTTGGCCATCTTTTTCCATTGTGGTATACTTCTTCAAAATAGTGTTCTTCCTTTTTGCCTCTGTCTTGAAGTTCCTTCTCCCTGACAAAGCTGGCTCAAATAGAGCAATAATCAGGAGTTAATGTTGTTGTGAAAACCACTAATTTCATCTATTGTGGGTTGTGGTGGCAAGAGCTTGCCTACAAGTCTTTCTTCTTGCAGGAAAGCCTCTCTTATTATCATTGACAATGATGTCCTACATTCTTATACTCCCTTCAAGTCTCTCAGAAGCAAAGCACAGTTTACATTTACCGGATTTTGCTTCAACTGTCCGCGAGCAGAACAAATATTGTCTTTCGACAAAATTGTTTCGACCAGTCATGCATAGCAACACGCTTGATTTGCAATTACAGAAATCTAAACTGACAGATGTTACTAGAGACTCTCTTTCCTTGCTATTATAGTATGGCATCTAGGTGAGATTTGTTCATTCATCACTTTTGTCAGATCACACGACACATGGTAGCTCGTTGTCTCCTTCAGGTAAGCAATTTTATCCAACAAAACAAAACTCTCAGCAGTCCCCTGAATTGTAAGCTGCAGTGCAGTGAATACTTCAGCTAAACTGCATAAATTCTTGTGTCGGTCCCATAGTACTAATATTTTCTGCCGAACTTCCTCATTTGCTACCTCCGTTCCTGAACTGGCAGCAGTAAATGTGTAGCGTGATACCATATCATCCAGCACTGCACCAAATTTGGAGTTTTCAGTTTTTCTAACTCCATGTCGATGTTTCTTTAGAACATTATATCCACCTGCAAAATATAGTTGAGAAGTATAGTTTTAAATTTATTATGAAATAACACACACACGATCAATACATATGGTGAATTAATATCTGGCATGCATAATTAGTTGGTATTATGGGCCCAAGGACAGTTGTTGTCCTAACATGTGATATGTGTGTATCAATTATGGAAGTCATGTGTAAGCACTGTTTCCTTACATCTAGTGCAGCATGTCACAACATTAATTTGACATTTTCGCTGTGGTAGGTGAAACAGAGCACTTTTCAAAAGTGAAATTGTGTTTCAAATTTTGGAAAATGACAAGTTAACATTGTAACATGCTGCATTAGATGTATGGAAACAGTGCTTTATCCAAAAAAAAAAAAAAAAAAAAAAAAAAAAAAAAAAAAAAAAAAAAAATTGGTTGGTTGGTTTGGGGAAGGAGACCAGACAGCGAGGTCATCGGCCTTATCGGATTAGGGAAGGACGGGGAAGGAAGTCGGCCGTGCTCTTTGAAAGGAACAATCCGGGCATTTGCCTGGAGCGATTTAGGGAAATCACGGAAGACCTAAATCGGGATGGCCGGACGCAAAAAAATGAGGGATACAATAATTTCCCTAACAGTTGGAAGAGTGTAAAAGGTGTGCAATTGCCATGTACATCGGTAACATCATGCACTGATGAGTAGCTTGTATTCTTGTACTGAGGCTGCCCTTTTAGACGAGATGTAAATCACAAATTTTAAATAATATTTCTAAGTATGTTAATAATGTGAATATTAGTCTCCATAAATTACTGATGTTCAAAAACTCCAGTCAAACTACTGCATATGGATAGTATCTCTCAACTGAAGGAAAGAAAAGTCATTACTGGCGGGATGCTCACCCCCCCCCCCCCTGCCCCCCTCCCCTCCTCCTCCTCCTCCTAGACTGAGTAACGACCCTGATGTGGATGTCTCTATCAATTCATGTAACGTATCTGCATAAGTTTAAAGTATTTGTTTGGAGACTTAAATTTCCTGTCCGAGAAGATGAACAGCATTGTCTCCATACTGCTTAATTCTAGGAATCAAGAAGTAACCCCTATCATGTCATCTGTCCTATACACACAAAGCGCATAACACACATTGTGTTTGGTACATATTGGTATTCTTCTTTCGTTAATGTAAGCAGTCAAATTTCGGAAGAAAATGTAGTTTTAAAGGTGGCAGTTTTTTTTAACTTGTTGATTTCTCTTATCATTAGGAGTCAGAGTTGTGGAGAATTGTCAAAATGATTATGCTTGTGACAGATGCCACCTCTTTACCATACCATTTCTTCATGTTTGTATTCACAAAATTATAGCAAAAATCTACACCTTTTCTTGAATGAAGCGAATTATGTATCAACACCAGTGAGTATTTTCCTCTCCCTTTGTACTTATGAAGACATTCAGCTTGTTTAACTATAATTTAAGTGGGCACCACTCCATTCAAAATCTTGAAAGGTGAAGATACTTCATTCCCTTTAATTGACATAAATACAGGGTGAAGCAAAAAGGTGTTAACTTTAAATGGCTGTTATCTTCTTTGTTTTTTCACAGTTTAAACTATGGTGTCTTGATATTCCATTGACTGAAGATAACCGTCTGGATGGAGGCTGTTCAGTCTCCAAGCATCGTTAAAAAAAAAAAAAAAATTAAGGCCTGGACTGGATGGGATGCACCATTGCACCTGACAGTTGGTAGGACCTACAAGAAATTTATAAGGACTGGATCCATTCAAGATAATTACTAGGGAAACAGAGGTAGAAAGTGATCTGTCTGAGCTGAAGAGCATATCATGCTCATTCAGGGAGTGATGGTAGTGATCCCAACCAAATCCTCGTGCAGACTTTCTCAAGAGACTAACATATCTCAAAGGTCAATGGTTAGAATTTTGCACTGTGATTTAGGAATGAAGCCATACCATTTGCAAACTGCGCAACATCCCCCAAAAACTGGATTAGCAAGTACGTGTGAGTGATGTACATATTATCTTGGAAATAGTACACATGCTACCCGATATTCTGTTCATGTTTTCTAACCAAGCAACATTCCACTTCAGCAGTTGTGTGAGCAAGCACAACTGTGTCATCTAGGTGACTGAGCATGCCCTGGAAGATAAAGAGTGCATGCGAGAGCTCCATAAGGTGAACATTTGGTGTGCAGTGATTGGGCCCTTCTTTTTTGAATAACAAACAATCAGGTGAGGGAATTACCTTGCCATGCTCAGCAAGGCAAGGAGTAGTAAATGCCACTTGCCATTCTCCAGCAAGGTACTTTCAGCAAGGTGGCGTCCCTGCCTATAACAGTTAGGTGTTTTGAGATTACCTGAATGACACGTTCAGTAAATGTTGGACTAGTGGAGGTGATCCTCTCCCAGAACCAGCACTTTTACCCAATCTGAAGATATGCAAATTTTGGCTGATGGGTGTAGTCAAGGATCGTGTCTATGTCAGAAAACCTAGCAACTTGGACAATGTAAAGCACTGTATCACTTAGGTCATTACTTCTATCCCTGCCCAAATGGTCCATTGGGCTTTACAATCAACAATGGACAGACATAAGTGCACTAAGCAGGATGGGTGCCACATTGAAACCCTGTAACAAAAACTATACCTTGTAATTTCACATGATTAAACACCCATTTAATGTTGACATGTTTTTACCTCATCTTGTACATGTTGATACAAATGTACTCTCTTACTATCAAAGTCTTCTTAATATCACATTATGATTGTTCTGATTCTTAGGTAAATTGGTGTCAGTCTCAATTGGTGATACAATTGACATTTGGAGTGTTTTCCTTGGGAGAAATATGATCACATTTCAGGCCACAAACAGTTAAAAAATTAAATGTTGATTCTGGCAGATGTCTGCATAACCAAGATGACACTAACCAGCTCCCAGGCTGGGAACTCATATTCACTGGCCAGCCAAACTAGTTTGGCATGTGTATTGTAGCATGCACCTTCCTACTGAAACAGTTACCAAGATTTGCTGTAGGTGCTGAACAAGTATTTGTGTCATTCATATCCAGCAACATAAATGAAGAATGATCTGGAAAGTAGTGTTTGGAAGGAGAGAACTGATGGTTTATAAATTTATCAGATGTGAACTAAGGTGTTTAATCACATGTGTTGACAATGCTGGAAGTCCATCATGTTTCTTGTCAGAAACAACATTCGCAGACTCCAGAAAAATGGAAAAAATGTGTCAGTACCTTGAATGACTCCAATGGAAGGGAACTGCACTAGGATTCTAGAACTGGTGCTTAAAGTCGAAATGTGTTTGTCATTGTGCAGCTCATTAAGGAAACAATTTTGTTAGATACTCTAGTGTTAATATTTGGTCTCATTATGTGACTGGATTTGCAATTTCCTGTCAGAGAGGTCACAGTTTGTAGTAATTGACAGAAAGTCATCGAGTAAAACAGAAGTGATTTCAGGCATTCCCCAAGATAGCATTATAGGTCATTTGCTGTTCCTTCTCTATATAAACGATTTGGGAGACAATCTGAGCAGCCGTCTTTGGTTGTTTGCAGATGACACAGTCATTTATCGACTAATAAAGTCGTCAGAATATCAAAACAAACTGCAAAACGATTTAGAAAAAATATTTGAATGGTGTGAAAAGTGGCAGTTGACCCTAAATAACGAAAAGTGTGAGGTCATTCACATGAGTGCTGAAAGGAACTTGTTAAACTTTGGTTACACGATAAATCAGTCTAGACTAAAAGCCATAAATTCAACTAAATACCTAGGTATTACAATTGCGAATAACTTAAGTTGGAAAGAACACACAGAAAATGTTGTGGGGAAGGCTAACCAAAGACTGTGTTTTATTGGCAGGACACTTAAAAAACATAACAGACCTACTAAGGAGACTGCCTACACTATGCTTGTCTGTCCTCTTTTAGAATACTGCTGTGTGGTGTGGGATCCTTACCAGGTAGGACTGACGGAGTACATCGAAAAAGTTCAAAGAAAGGCAGCACGTTTTCTATTATCACGAAAGATGGGAGAGAGTTTCACATAAATGATACGAGATTTGAGCTGGAAAGCATTAGAATTTTTCATTGCAATGGAATCTTCTCACAAAATTCCAATCACCAACTTTCTCCTCCAAATGCGAAAATATTTTGTCGACAATGACCTACATAGGGCGGAACAATCACCATGATAAAATAAGGGAAATTAGAGCTCATACGGAAAGATATAGGTGTTCATTCTTTCCGTGTGCTATACAAGATTGTAATAATAGAGAATTGTGAAGGTGGTTCGATGAACCCTCTGCCAGGCACTTAAATGTGATTTGCAGAGTATGGTCACATTTACTTAACAACATCCAGTATTGCAATGTACAGATATGACACGAAGGTCCACAGCTGATAACTGGGTGAACATTTAGAACAAAATTACTCATAAACTTATTAAATAAAATTTTGATAGTGTCATCAGAGAAACAGTATGGCACCATGAATTCTACACAAATTATTAGTGCAAAGAGAGAAAATACATAAATTACTGAGTAACTGAAGGCAATATAATTAATAACTGCAAGTTATATTTACAATGTTATTTCAGAAGTTTACCATGTTGACTGAAATATACCCTCTTTCGAATTCTGAAGGTGGCAGGGGTAACATACAGGGAGCAAAAGGCTATTTCCAATTTGTACAGAAACCAGATGGCAGTTATAAGAGTCAAGGGACATGAAAGGGAAGCTGTGGTTGTATTCAATCAGTATATTGAGCAAGCAGTAAAGGAAACAAAAATAAAATTTGGAGTAGGTATTAAAATCCATGGAGAAGAAATAAAAACTTTAAGGTTCAACAATGACATTGTAATTATGTCAGAGACAGCAAAGGACTTGGAAGAGTAGTTGAACGGAATCGACAGTGTCGTAAAAGGAGGATATAAGATGAACATCAACAAAAGCAAAACGAGGATAATGGAATGTAGTCGAATTAAGTCAGGTGACGCTGAGGAAATTAGATTAGGAAATGAGACACTTAAAGTAGCAAAGGAGTTCTGCTATTTGGGGAGCAAAATAACTGATGATGGTCGAAATAGGGAAGATATAAAATGTAGACTGGCAATGGCAAGGAAAGCGTTTCTGAAGAAGAGAAATTTGTTAACATCGAGTATAGATTTAAGTGTCAGGAAGTCGTTTCTGAAGTATTTGTATGGAGTGTAGCCATGTATGGAAGTGAAACATGGACGATAACTAGTTTGGACAAGAAGAGAATAGAAACTTCCAAAATGTGGTGCTACAGAAGAATGCTGAAGATTAGATGGGTAGATCACATAACTAATGAGGAGGTATTGAATAGGATTGGGGAGAAGAGGAGCTTGTGGCACAACTTGACTAGAAGAAGGGATCGGTTGGTAGGACATGTTCTGAGGCATCAAGGGATCACCAGTTTAGCATTGGAGGGCAGCGTGGAGGGTAAAAATCGTAGAGGGAGACCAAGAGATGAATACACTAAGCAGATTCAGAAGGATCTAGGCTGCAGTAGGTACTGGGAGATGAAGAAGCTTGCGCAGGACAGAGTAGCATGGAGAGCTGCTTCAAACCAGTCTCAGGACTGAAGACGACGACGACGATGACGACGACAACAACAACAATTCAGAAGTGACATTCACAAACAGTATACAGATGGTACCTAAGTATGAAAAATGTTGTATTACCTTCGTAAGCACATAGGTATAATACTGCTCGAGCCATTAGATTTAAGGCATGGATGTCATGAACTTCTTTTGAAGCTGACTTCCATCTAATCCCTGTCTCTTGAGCTGCAAGTCTCAAGAAAGGTTTCTGCAAGACAACATGAAATTTGGAAGGAAATTCTTTAATGCACTGTTTTAAAGTACTGCTCATTGGAAAAAAATTAATTTTCTCTTGCTTTGTACTTTGTACACTAGGTCTTTTGAAGTTGTCGGTCAGAGCCAAGTTTGGTCGGTGATATATATCTTCTCTTTCTGAAGAGGTTGTTGCTGACATCTTATGATAACAACATGGAACAATTATCAAACGTCTGATTGTAGGGACCATAGCAAATATCTTTGCTGCATTTGCACTGAGGTCAGCACATGCATGAAGCCCAATCAGACAGACAGAGTCTTGAGCCTCTCTTTTTATAGTTCTTCCACTATCTGGTTTAGTGGATACCTTTGCTGTGTTATCAGCACACAGTGAGGTCACATTACTTTCAGTTTCTTGTGAATAAACTTTTCCATCATTTGCGGTATTTACATTGATGTGTCCTATGTTGTCATATTTGGTCTTATCCTTTGAGGGACAACAGTTCATTTCACAACAATGATCAGTTGTTCTAGATTCTGTGATTTTAATTAATCCTTTACTTCCACTCCGTCCTTTAGAAATAATGCCCATTTTGCTCTTTTCACTAGAATTTTTGTTTTTCTTGGCAGACTTCAGATTATATATGATATCACCCCCAGGCCAGTCAGAATGACACTGGTGCAAACAATCAGGGGGCATCTTATCTTCAATTATTTGTGCAATGTTCCCTTCAGTATCTGAATTTACTTCAACTGTGGTGTAAACTACTTGTGCAGCTGAGCAAATTTTTGTTTGACGTCTGGCAGCTGCCTCAACCAGTTCAGGCCTAGCTTCTAAACCCAGCACAGTGTATCCATATTTTGCATGAAGTAACTGGCCAACATATCCCTGCAAAGAAACAAAAAAGTTCATGAGAAGTATTTTGAAGCTGCATATCAGTGCATTTTTGAGCTCAGTGTCAGTGTTAAGTCATTTTTAAAACTCAATGACAGTGTTCAGTATTATACAAGGAGTGAGTGAGTTCGTGCGCGTGCGTCGCGCGCACACACCCGCGCACGCACACACACACACACACACACACACACATACTCTCTCTCTCTCTTACATACTGCTGGAGAATGCATACTGTGTAGGATAAGAAATAAATTATTGAACTTGCACTGTCTGAAACAGTTTTTGAACAATGTCATGCATCAAGAAATACCTGCTACTTCACTCACAAACAGATAAATCATCAAATGTAAGTTGATGTGCACGGTTATTTACTGTGTAGGTTCTGCCTCAATAACTCTGAAGTTATAATACATACAATCTTTTCAACCTGAAGAAAAACCCAAATAAAAGTCATGATCATCATAAACGAAAACACAGCTGACAGCTGGTTAAATGTGGTTTTAATCTACCAAACTTTGTCTCACAGTTTACAGCTGCAACAAAAATTAATGCATTAATCCATCACAGGTGAACCCAATGTTTTTAGTCAAGGTATTTTCACTCTGAGAATATTGTCAGTATTTTAAAAATAGATGAACAAAAGATACTTGAGAAAGTGGTCCATGTAATATACTCTAATAATGTTGCTGGGTAGATCGAACTGATATACTGGACATTCATTGTTACTTCACACAAATGTGCACAGTAAAATAATGTCTCTGTGAAACACGTTTCGAAATATCTGGTATCAGAAATGTAAAGTAAATAGAAAAGCAGTCAAATATTTACAGCATTATGCAGCAATTGGTGGTCTGGATTACTGAGCTGTTCATATGTAATAGATGACGAGATGTCATGCGTGCATAAGAATGTTGCTACCACATTTATGATGCTGCTGTGGTTGGTATCAAAACCAAACTTTGTTACCAGCTGAGTTATCCACTACACTTCAGCAGGGCCACCATCAGAAATTTGGTATCTAACTACATAAAGATCAAGACTTGCAGTAGATTGAGGCAGAATACGAATCTGTATTAATGAAATAATCCATTGTGTGGATTTTTACTCTGCCTTTACAATATAGTCGAGGAAGGAAGATTACAACCTCAGTCTTCTTGTACATAATGTGATACGCCATGCTAAGGCAATATTCAGCTACTGCAGGGAGAATTGCCCCATGCATGTATGAAGCTGGCAATTGTAAAAATCTTAGACTGTATGACACATCTGATCACGAATACAATTGCATCTACAAAATCCAACATCTCCTTAGTAGAAGCAGTAGCCCTCTAAGCATTGAGAGAAGAGTAGGTATTGTCATTTTACATACTGACAAAACATTATTCTTTCACATTTCAAATATAGTGTCAAGATTACATATTATCTGGTGGTTGTGCAATACACAGATTAAATAATGGCAGAAATGGTATGACTCAGAGAAGACGCAGGACTTTGCTAAATTGATCCAGGCAAATACTGGAAAGGTTTCTTTAACATGTTGACTGCCACATGCTTAGTGACAGATATTGCACTGCCAGGCCAGGCACACATCGTTCGGCATTAAGGCTCTGCTGTGGCCACTTGGCCATCTGTGTGTTAAAAAGTGTATGGCCAATTTTCTTCCCATCCTTTCAAAATCTGAGCTTGTGTACTCTCTCTCTAATGAGTGCACTGTCAATGGGATGTTAAACTCTTAATTTTCTTTCCTTCCATTTTTAGCAACATTGATGTGTTGATTCACAGTTCAGCCAAATGTTTTTCATTATTACTCGGTCCTCTAGTAGGAAACTGCAACCACATATTCATATTTTACAGA
The DNA here is from genome assembly GCF_023897955.1 of Schistocerca gregaria. Classification (NCBI taxonomy): domain Eukaryota; kingdom Metazoa; phylum Arthropoda; class Insecta; order Orthoptera; family Acrididae; genus Schistocerca; species Schistocerca gregaria. Next base: position 681,365,463 of record NC_064931.1, read on the forward strand.
CAAACTAAAGAAGATGTAACTACAACTGTCACAACTTTTATTTAGTTTTAATGAAGTTTCTTTATTTAAATGCTGTCCATGTCTTGTCCATGTCTCACTGGTAGAAACTTTGGGTTAGATATTGTGGTATTACTTACAAATTTGCTTATTTCAACAAATCTTTTATTTAATGACCAGTACTTGCATGGATGACCCCATTTGCAATGAGGTCTAAAGTAGTAGTGACACTATATTCAGCATCTAATAGTTCCATCCAGATACTCAGTTTAAGACAGAAGAAGCTGGCACATTCCTTTTATTGGTGTGTTGTTATGAAGAAAAGACATTGAAATACTGGGACAAAACATCTACTGCAGGCCTACTCAAACTGGTCTATATTTGCAGATTACAAGTTGTAGCATGTACAATGTGTTGATATACTCTGCACTCTGTCTGCACTGTTTCCAATTCTGACAGCCTGCATATTCACAAAACCAAATTCAGCACACATTGGAAGCAAACCGTTTCCAGTCTATAGTACATTATGAAGAAATACAGTACTCAACAACATGGCCATCTTCATGTACTTCGGAGGTAATTCTTAAATTACCAGAGGAATACATTACAAATGTAACATTAAATAAGTAAGTCACCCTCTCAGAAAAACAGAAAAACTTCTTGCGTCCTTTAGAGATAGTCCCAACTTACAAAAATGATTCCCAAGGTGGAATATAATATTCATCAGATATGTTGCACAATACAAAACCATGTCAATGAACAACTTTGTTCATGTCTATGCAGAACCCCCCCATGAACCATGGACCTTGCCGTTGGTGGGGAGGCTTGCGTGCCGCAGCGATACAGATGGCCGTACCGTAGGTGCAACCACAACATAGGGGTATCTGTTGAGTGGCCAGCCAAACATGTGGTTCCTGAAGAGAGGCAGCAGCCTTTTCAGTAGTTGCAGGGGCAACAGTCTGGATGATTGACTGATCTGCAAAGCAAGGGGAAACTACGGCCGTAATTTTTCCCGAGGGCATGCAGCTTTACTGGATGGTTAAATGATGAAGGCGTTCTCTTGGGTAAAATATTCCGGAGGTAAAATAGTCCCCCAATCGGATCTCCGGGCGGGGACCACTAAGGAGGATGTCGTTATCAGGAGAAAGAAAACTGGCGTTCTACAGATCGGAATGTGGAATGTCAGATCCCTTAATCGGGCAGGTAGGTTAGAAAATTCAAAAAGGGAAATAGATAGGTTAAAGTTAGATATAGTGGGAATTAGTGAAGTTCGGTGGCAGGAGGAATAAGACTTTTGGTCAGGTGAATACAGGGCTAAGGGAAATAGATAGGTTAAAGTTAGATATAGTGGGAATGAGTGAAGTTCGGTGGCAGGAGGAATAAGACTTTTGGTCAGGTGAATACAGGGCTATAAATACAAAATCAAATAGGGGTAATGCAGGAGTAGGTTTAATTAGGAATAAAAAAAAATAGGATTATGGGTAAGCTACTACAAACAGCATAGTGAACGCATTATTGTGGCCAAGATAGACATGAAGCCCATGCCTACTACAGTAGTACAAGTTTATATGACAACTAGCTCTGCAGATGATGAAGAAATTGGTGAAATGTATGATTAGATAAAAGAAATTATTCAGGTAGTGAAGGGAGACGAAAATTTAATACTCATTGGTGACTGGAATTCAACAGTAGGAGAAGGAAATATAGTAGGTGAATATGGATTAGGGCTAAGAAATGAAAGAGGAAGTTGCCTGGTAGAATTTTGCACAGATCATAACTTAATCATAGCTAACACTTAATCATAAAAGAAGGTTGTATACATGGAAGAAGCCTGGAGATACTAGAAGGTATCAGATACACTATATAATGGTAAGACAGTGATTTAGGAACCAGATTTTAAATTGTAAGACATTTCCAGGGGCAGATGTGGACTCTGACCACAATCTATTGGTTATGAACCGTAGATTAAAACTAAAGAAACTGCAAAAAGGTGGGAATTTAAGGAGATGGGACCTAGATAAACTGAAAGAACCAGAGGTTGTACAGAGTTTCAGGGAGAGCATAAGGGAACCATTGACAGGAATGGGGGAAAGAAGTACAGTAGTAGAAGAATGGGTAGCTCTGAGAGCTCAAGTAGTGAAGGCAGCAAAGGATCGAGTAGGTAAAAAGACGAGGGCTAGCAGAAATCCTTGGGTAACAGAAGAAATATCGAATTTAATTGATGAAAGGAGAAATACAAAAATACAGTAAAGGAAACAGGCAAAAAGGGCTACAAACGTCTCAAAAATGAGATCGACAGGAAGTGTGAAATGGCTAAGCAGGGATGGCTAGAGGACAAATGTAAGGATGTAGAGGCATATATCACCAGGGGTAAGAAAGATACTGCCTACAGGAAAAGTAAAGAGACCTTTGGAGAAAAGAGAACCATGTGCATGAATATCAAGAGCTCAGATGGAAACCCAGTTCTAAGCAAAGAAGGGAAAGGTGGAAGGAGTATATAGAGGGTCTATACGAGGGACAAAATTATGAAATGGAAGAGGATGTGGATGAAGATGAAATGGGAGATATGATACTGTGTGAAGAGTTTGACAGAGCACTGAAAGATCTGAGTTGAAACAAGGCCCCATGAGTAGACAACATTCCATTGGAACTACTGACGGCCTTGGGAGAGAAAGTCCTGACAAAACTCTACCATCTGGTGAGCAAGATGTATGAGAAAGGCGAAATACCCTCAGACTTCAAGAAGAATATAATAATTCCAATCCCAAAGTTACCGAACTATCAGTTTAATAAGTCACAGCTGCAAAATACTAATGCGAATTCTTTACAGACGAATGCAAAACCTCAGGGAAGATCAGTTTGGATTCCGTAGAAATATTGGAACACGTGAGGCAATACTGACCCTACGAGTTATCTTAGAAGAAAGATTAAGGAAAGGCAAACCTACGTTTCTAGCATTTGTCGACTAGTGAAAGCTTTTGACAATGTTGACTGGAATACTCTCTTTCAAATTCTGAATGTGGCAGGGGTAAAATACAGGGAGTGAAAGGCTATTTACAATTTGTATAGAAACCAGATGGTAGTTATAAGAGTCAAGGGACATGAAAGGGAAGCAGTGATTGGGAAGGGAGTGAGACAGAGTTGTAGCCTATCCCTGATGTTATTCAATGTGTATATTGAGCAAGCAGTAAAGGAAACAAAAATAAAATTTGGAGTAGGTATTAAAATCCATGGAGAAGAAATAAAAAATTTGAGGTTGCTGATGACATTGTAGTTCTGTCAGAGACAGCAAAGGACTTGGAAGAGCAGTTGAACGAAATGGACAGTGTCTTAAAAGGAGGATATAAGATGAACATCAACAAAAGCAAAACGAGGATAATGGAATGTAGTCGAATTAAGTTGGGTGATGCTGAGGGAATTAGATTAGGAAATGAGACACTTAAAGTAGTAAAGGAGTTCTGCTATTTGGGGAGCAAAATAACTGATGATGGTTGAAGTAGAGAGGATATAAAATGTAGACTGGCAATGGCAATGAAAGCGTTTCTGAGTAAGTGAAATTTATTAGTATTGAGTATATATTTAAGTGTTAGGAAGTCTTTTCTGAAAGTATTTGTATGAAGTGTAGCCATGTATGGAAGTGAAACGTAGATGATAAATAGTTTGGACAAGAAGAGAATAGAAGCTTTCAAAATGTGGTGCTGCTGAAGATTAGATGGGTAGATCACGTAACTAAGAGGAGTTTGTGGCACAATTTGACTAGAAGAATGGATCGGGAATACACTAAGCAGATTCAGAAGGATGTAGGCTCCAGTAGGTACTGGGAGATGAAGAAGCTTGCACAGGATAGAGTAGCATGGAGAGCTGCATCAAACTAGTCACAGGACTGAAGACAACAACAACAACAACAACAACAACAACAACATCCTAATCAATGTGTCACCTCACTTGGTTCCATTAAAACTGGAAGGGCGAGGACACGAATTGTAGTCCAAAAGCAATCAGTGACAACTACAGCTCTAACAGTGAGAGTTGAAAGACTTTTGTTTAAGCTAAGTACCACATCATTAAATATATGGGACAAGTAGGTCTTAGAGGTCAGACTGTAATTAAAATCTGTTTTATGAACATCAAGGATTCTGAATCAGCACAAAACATAAAGCAATAGCAGCAGGCATGCATTGTTAAAAATTCTGTAAAAGATAGCCTTACAGAAAATAATGTTTTCATTCCTAACTTTGAGACACTTACAGTAACTGTACAACTTCTCCAACTATTGTCACAATTGCAATGAGTTAAAAGTTAGTGTTCCAGCAGAAATGCTTAGCATTTAATTGATATTGCTTTAGGAGAAAGACTGATAATATTAATTGTAATTACCATTCCAGATCCAAAATCAACGATTCTTCTAATGCCACCTGATTGACACTCGTCATGAATAACTTGAGCCAAATGACATATTTCATGGAGCTTTTTCTCAGATAATCGATGGCATATAATAGAAGGAATGCAATATAACTCTTCCTTTAAAACATATGTTTTAACTTCCGACTTTAGTTTTTGGCACATTTTGCAGAAATATTTTAGTGACTCTGGCCAGTCATCCTGCCAAGAGATAAGTCACACAAATAAGTTTTCCCATGCTTTTATAACATTTTATCCTACTAAGAAAAAGATATTCTCAAAACACTTGCATAAGCTTGAATGTCAAAGAATAACATTTACTAACCTTAATATAACCTGTAGGGAGCTGATTTAATTCTTCATTTGAAAGAGTTAAAAGTGCTTCACACCATTCAGAGGGTATTTTGTTCAGAATATCATTAATCAAAATTTCTGTTACTGGACATGAATAAAGCCAGTCATATTCCTTCAGGAAGGCAAGTGCATCCCGAAAGTATGCTTCGAAAGTGACATAATTTTCAGGTAACATTCTGAAAAATTAAAATAAATTCTGAAGCTAAGATGTACAGTTAATTTAAAGTAACATTTTTTGTGGTATAAAAAATAGTTTCTTAAGTGCTCCAACACAAAACTACTACAGAAATATAATTCCTTTTTTGAATACTATTCCGAACAGATTACAGATCTGTCAAGTTAATTTTTGATTACTGTCAACCTGAAATTGTGGAACAGTTAGCTTATGTCTGGACTTTCGGACTCAAAGTAGCAATAGTCTGGATGGAATAGAGGATGTATATAAGGCTACATAGGAAGAACATTTGAAAATACCTATCATTATCAAATCATCATTGTTGATTTGCAACTCACATGTGTTAGGCATGAGTATCTGCTATCTTACTGACATTAGTATTATTAAGAATATTACAGCATCAGACCTTATCTCATAATTTGTGTTCTCAATGTTTCTAGCAGCAAAGATTCCTTGGTCTTTTCCTTTCATTTTTCAGTACAAGTGTGTTTTGATGTCCCACTATTCTTTGTTCTTGCATGCCCACACCAGTGAGGTTTATAATTGTAATTATTCAGGCTCCCTGGGAATATGTTCACATCTTGAGGTGTCAGGTGTTCTGCTGGATATTAGTGCTGTCCATGCACAATATTTTGACAATGTAAATCAACTTCATCAGGTGCTACTTGAGACTGGTAGTTGAGAGGTACAGATCCATTATTTATGCCTACTGCCTCCTCTCGCTGTGGTCAGCTCTAGAGATTCAGTCTGTGGCTGAATCCCACTATGAGCATTCTGAACCATTCTGTCTTTGGTCCACTGCACCAGGGCACAAGCTGGTGTTCCATTCTCAGTCTGGAGCATCTCCATGGTCAATTCTAGACATTCTGCATGTGGCCCATGCCTGTTAAAAACATCCTGAGATGAGGGATGTAACACACAGAACCGACCTTGGAGGTGCACCTGAAACTACAGGTGTTCGGTTATACTGATTTTTTTTTAATTTGCAGTTTAACTTGTCTGTTGAAACTGCTCAAAATAATCGATTCCTGAAATAACCAATTTTCAGTGTTTTATTGCTATTATTTCCAGTAATAAACATAGACAATGAACAAAGATCGGAAAAAGGTAAGACTCCCTCAGAATTTTGCATTATACACTTCAAGATTGAAATAAAACTTAGTCCATATACTGTTTGCTACATTTCTTAAAAAGTAATGAGGGGTGAGATGCTACAAAGGATCACTAGTATTCTCCTATGGATTCAATTTTTTTGAAATTTTGCTCAAATATTATGTTGTAACCAAGGCTCATACAACTATTTGGGCATAACAAATAGTCAATGCTGAAGTATGAAAACTAAGTTGGGAGAACTAAAATTTTCCATGTTACATTGTCCATCTCCAAGGGCTGCAAAATAGATAAAGGCATACTATGTAGACACAGGCAGCAGATCAGCTACTTTCTATTTCTAATACAAACAATGAATGAATTTTGAAGTTTTTAATTTTCTACTGATACCTTAATTTCATTACGCTTTTATTATTTCATAGAAATGGTAGATAAAGACAAAGATTTTGTGTAAAATTTGTTGTGATGTTTTTCTTAAACACTTCAAATGGGAAGCCCCTTTTGTAGTCAAATATATTTACTTTCTAATAAGAATGAGCATAAAAGTTATTTTTTATGAAAAAACTAAAAATGCTCTTTCAAAAAAGTAAAATAAACTGTTTAGATAATGCACAAAATAGAATATTTATCAGGAACAATTACTTGACAAGAGTTAAAATTTCAGTATTGAATTAATCCATTGGACAATTTTCATTGTCCACTCTGTTCAAAATTACTCATTCTGTAATGTGTGAATCTAAGACGACTCTTTTCATTAAAACAATATTATTCAAAGATGATACCAGTCCTTCAGAAGCCACAGAACTTCCTGCCAGTGATAAATATTTTTGAGCTACAAATGACAAGCCTGGCATACACCTTTTACACTGCCCCCCCCCCCCCCCCCCCCCCCCAAAAAAAAAACACTCATCGAAAGGATCACTGCTTCTGGGTGGGGACAGAAGAAACCTTATTGTCTCAACAATGCTCTACTGATTCTTATGTCATGTTTATTGCTCATTTCTAACTGCTGGTGTTATTGAAGTAGCTCTGACAGCTTTTCCCATTTTCTATAACAACCCAGTTTTTCAAAGCTGTGGAAATTTTATGAATAAACATTACTTGTTTATTTAAAAATTTTATTTAAAATCCAAAAATTTTAGCAACACTCCTATGACAAATTGATATACTGGTAGAACATCCAACACCTCAAGAAGTCAAGTTTATAACTGTATATATTGACGGCAGTTACCTTATCACACAGTTATTTACTGTTCGTTACATTTATGACTTTTTTCCCTTTCTCATTCTCTTGTTCATGGTTGTGATCAACTTTCTTTCTGCTGTTTGGATACTGCCTTAGTGTGTGTATCAAGTGAGTACTTGTTCCTAGTATTTAGTTACGAACTAGCAAAAACTATGTATGCTTATACCATTTCAGCCTATGCTACTATTTGATTTAGGACATCTCTTTCTTCTACTGTATTTCATTATTAACCCTCCATTGTAGTCTCAGTATTAAACAACTTCTCCTCAAAAAATCGTTTTTGGTATTTCTGATCCACAGAGTAATGTAATTTGAATAACTTCTCCATACAAACTTTTCTTTCTCACTGTTATCATTTTTTTTATCATATCAATGAGTTTATTTTATTTATTGTTAGTTTTGCCTGAGATATTCTTTAGAAATTTCTCTCTTATTACACTCTTGTTTAGCAAATAACAGACTTAAATATTCACATTCCTCACCAGAACTAGTTCCTCTTTCCTCAGTATTCTTTATTCTACTGTCATGAGATGAAAGGAGTAAGATTTTTGGCAAGGGAATATATGGGGACTGCAGCCATAATGGAGAAGACGAAGAAGAAGGAAGGGGGCAAGCAAGATAGAATTGGATAAAACAAATGATTGCACTAATGGAAGGAAGAATGAAAGGAGATCTTTGGAAAGAGAGAGATGCTTATAAAAGAAGATGTGAGAAATGGACAATGAGGCTGTAACATATTTTGGGGAAAAAGTAAGGTGGAAATTTTTTGTATAATTTGAAATTTTCTTGTATAACTGCAGAATTATTTTTACTTCTTAGTTCTGCTGTATATTTCCCATTGTGCAGAGTTGTCCTTTGATACAAGATTTTAGAAGATTTGGAATTTAAGGCTGACCTTTTGCTCTTTCTGGATATGTAGATGTTCTGTCATTTAATATTCTTTCCGTTTTTTTTTTTTTTGTTTGTTTTTTTTTACCACCTTTGTACGGAATGTAACAGTTAGGCAACATACCTATGGTTTCCAAATATCTACTTGCTGCATTAAGAAAGCCTTGATGGTAACTTAAAAATATCTGTGTAAGGATTTGATACAGGAAAAATTATGCAATATTGCAGAGTGCATTATTGAACTGCAGAATGAACTTGGCATGTTGCTTGAGTTATCAGGGAAGTTATAAATTCATTGACAGCGCATTACTGGGGAAAGAGAGACTCCTGAATGTATGGACAATGGACAACAATGGGGAAAGTACAGTGGGGCATATCAGTACAGTGGGGCATATCAGCACTCTATTAAAGTGACTAAGCATATGAGTAAAATGAATTAAATGATTTACATTGTAAATAGTGAGTCTCATTGTTTCACAATGTATAAAAAAATATAACAATCTCCATTCATAGAACAAGATAAATTTTGCAGGTCGCATGTCAGCACTTACCTCCACTACAAACTATGTCAGATATGTATACTAAAAACGATACAGCCCTTACCAAATATGTATGAAGAACAAAGAACAGGGATTTTCTAATTTATGGAAACTTTTTTTGATTCCTGCTGATGTGTTGCTGAAGTCATGGGACACAGGGTACATAAGACGACAAACTGTTACCAGGTCTTTAGCTATAGACATTCTATACTGGTTGTATGTCTTCAAACACTTAAAAGAAAATAACAGTCCTGGCACTGGGTCTTACAACATGACAGACCTCACCTATCATGACAATGACACTAAGTGACATTTAAACTGGTGCTGGCTGTGATTCATTGTACCATACTGCTTCCTTACAACTCTGTTACTTTGTGCCAAATGTGCACAACAAGACTGCCTGTATACAGCCTGTTCATTACACACTCATGGATCTCAAAAACACGGACATATATGTAAATGAAGTGAAAATAAAGATTTCTTAAGTTAGACTGACCAGAGTGATACACTATGTGACAGGACTGTTGTATTTAATGTATTTCAATGTGCTTTGCCCAACATAATGGTATAACATTATCTTGCTCTTAAAGGAAGAGAAGGGAGTAGGTACTCAACTGTATAGACAGTTTGCTCAGAGACCAAAAAGTACTCAAGTATCAAAGCAGGAGGCAGAACTTCTTCCCTTTATCATGATTCACTTGCTCCATTCCTCTCAGTAGAGTGCTACAGAATTTAGCAGTGAATTCAAATGGAAGATAAACAGAAGAACAGTGTCAGAAAAATGCCCAAGTAACTGAATGTGGGGTTGGATTCTGCATAAACCCATCAGCATATTTTGATGGTAATTTAAAATATTGCCAAATGAAAATCCACAACTCTTACTTAAGTTAAATGTTACACTGTTTTAGGTCTCCTAAGGAATCAAGGTGATGATTTACCCAAATCTTTTCACATCAATATTTTCTGAAGGACACTTCTACATTAATCCAAAAGGGCCTCATAATTCACAAACATCTCTTAAAATTTCATTCCACGCGTAAGTACACAAACCCCTGAAGTATGAAAACATTTTATGAGTGTGTTACACAATGAGAGGTTGCCACACAGTGTAAGGTGGAAACTTATGAACTGTGGTGCAGAGGTCAGAAACTGAAGCATGTTTTAAATGCACTTCTACTTGGCCTAATTCCCTCCCTCATGGTGCTCTGCATCCAAAATTTTTGATGTGGTGAACTAGATGACTTGTGAAACATGTAACCATAATCAGACTACAATTGTTACTGTCAGCCTAATACAGAGTGAGTTTCGGTTGTTTGCAGTGTGTATTTTCTGAGCTTGTGTTTTGCTTGCTGTTAACACATAAGGGCAATTTCTGTCTGTTTTCAGTTATTTTTCAACAAATAAGAAGGGTTGAGTGGCGTACTTATAAAAGGATTTCATATTTGTTGTTAAAGAAGGTTACCATTAGTGATTATAGGTAACTGTAAGTCTGTGCTGCTCTCTCATATTTCATCATGTTTGTATGTGTCCTCTTCTTCATCACTCCCATTGTTACTTTCTTGCACGCTTTTGATTATTTCTTCATCTGTTAAAGTTTGGTCTGAATCACAGTTTTCCTCATTCAGCCACTTAGTAGTATCTTCATCATCAAATTCTTCTCCTCCTGGAAGGTTTTGGAACATGTCAGTGTACAAAGTAATTGATAATTCCAATTTGACTGGCTCATTGTGTCACTCACTACTGGATCCAACTCGGCATCAATGGATGGCCACAATTTTCTCCAGCTCTTCATTATGATAGTGCTGTCCACTTTATCCCATGCTTCGGCTCTTTAGAAAACAACAGTGCATATGTTAATTGGTTCCACACCTTCAGCATAGTCTCACTTTCATTCAGCAAGGAGATGAGAAGTGAATGTTGATAATGATATTTAATTGATTCCAAAATTCCCTGGTCCATGGTCTGTATTAGGGCTGTCACATTGGGTGGCAGAAAGAGTGCTCGCATATCATTGGACTTTTAGAGAAACATCTGAAGAGTGACTGAGAGCATTGTCAATTATAAGGATAGCTCCAGAATGAGATTTTCACTCTGCAGTGGAGTGTGCGCTGATATGAAACTTCCTGGCAGATCAAAACTGTGTGCCCGACCGAGACACGAACTCGGGACCTTTGCCTTTCGCGGCCAAGTGCTCTACCATCTGAGCTACCGAAGCACGACTCATGCCCGGTATTCACAGCTTTACTTCTGCCAGTATCTCGTCTCCTACCTTCCAAACTTTACAGAAGCTCTCCTGCGAACCTTGCAGGACTAGCACTCCTGAAAGAAAGGATACTGCGGAGACATGGCTTAGCCACAGCCTGAGGGATGTTTCCAGAATGAGATTTTCACTCTGCAGCGGAGTGTGCGCTGATATGAAACTTCCTGGCAGATTAAAACTGTGTGCCCGACCGAGGAGAGCTTCTGTAAAGTTTGGAAGGTAGGAGACAAGATACTGGCAGAAGTAAAGCTGTGAGTACCAGGCTTGAGTCGTGCTTCAGTAGCTCAGATGGTAGAGCACTTGCCTGTGAAAGGCAAAGGTCCCGAGTTCGAGTCTCGGTCGGGCACACAGTTTTAATCTGCCAGGAAGTTTCATAAGGATAGCTGTCAGTGGAAGCTTTTTCTTCTTTAGCTCTTTTCTCACTGTGAGTACAAATGTTTCATGGGACCACAGCGAAAATATTTGTCTGTTCATCCTAGTTTTCGTCTGAGCACAAAACTGCATTGGTAGAGTATTTATGTCAGTGTGTTGAAAACAACATGGACATTGGGTTTTTCCAATCACTTATGCATTACAACCCACATTAATGTTATGTGCTGTTTCTGTTGCTTGTAACCACAAGCTTCCTTCTCACTGTTGGCAGCTAATGTTTTTGAAGGAAGCGTCTTGTAAAAGAGTCCTGTTTCATCAGCATTATACAAGGCATCGGCAGTTAAATCTTCTTCCTCTATTATCTTCTGTATCTTGCTTACAAACTCATCAGCGACTTTCCCAGTGACTGTCAGCTGCCGAATGCCATGTCATTTTTTCCAGTTTGATAGCCAACCTTCGCTCGCTGCAAACAAGTTACTACCGCCTAGTTGTTTGTTAAATGCAGCTGATTTTTCCTTTATAATTGGGCCAGTGACTGGAATTCCTTTACTGCGTTGTTGTATGACCCATCTATAAACAGCTACATCCAGTTCTTCATTCTCACTCTTCCGCATAACTTTCCGTTTTCCCAACTCACTATCAATTTGTGTTGGGTAATGTCGAATAACATCTTTCTTTTTAATGTTATAAATAGTTGATCATTGAACATTAAACTCAGCAGCAATGGCTTTCTGTGAAGAACCTCGATTTAACTTATCTAAAATTTCAAGTTTCTGCTTGAGGTCTAGTGTAACATGTTTCCTTTTAGAAGATATGATCCCAAACTGTAAAGAAAGCTACAATTTCGAATACAGTATATAAAGCACTGTTTAACTAAGCATTGTTGCACATGATAATTCATTGTGCAAGTGTTTTTGGATGTACGCAGGATTACTGAGAAACCGGAATACTGAGGGCCGGATTAGCAAGAGTCTAGTGTAGTTTCATCTGGTAAATGTAGTGGGGAGACTAGTTGGGAATCAAACAAGGAATTCACCTGAAGCTGCAGTATAGATAGTTCGGATAAATTGATAGAGTAACAGAAAGCTATAACCTATAACCTTCATGCACAATTAGGGTACCTTAAGCAGTAACTAAACAGTCTGTCAAGGAAGAGGGTGAAAAAATGGGCACAGACAGCTGGAAGAGAGGCCATCAGTAATGTTATGTACTCTGATTGTTTTATTTTGAATGTTTGGTCAGCTGTCAAAGAGTCCAGTGGAGAGGAACCTTTGTTTGTTGTGCAACAGCTGTTACGCATATTTTCAAAAGACGCTTAATGGCAATTGCACATAAGAGAGTAAATTTTACTTGTATGAGCTTTTCTAAGCATATTTTGTCTGATGATGATTATTCAAAACACGCCGTAAGTGAACTACATAGCGATCAAGATGGTTGCATACCTCAAAAAGTACGACTTTATCAGTCAAATGGAAGCTGACCTTTCTGACTGTTTCTCTAGGGAAAATAATGTTGATGGTGCTACTAAAAACTAAAACCTGATAATACAGTGTACTATCAAACTAAAGTAAAGAGAAACAGTGGCACAATCATTTCAATACTTTCACTGATTATTTTTTAGTTAAATATTGACACTGAAATGAATCAAGTTGATTGTATTTCAAAAAAAAGTAAAAAAAAAAGGATTTTGTGATATGACTCCATATCTTGAACACTTGGCAGGCAGTTTACAATACTGACAACTTGAATGACAAATATATGAGAAAAGTACTACCACAGCTGTATCTTAAGAATGTCTTTATTCTATCACACGGCTAGTTTTGGCGGATCATTACTATCATCCTCAGGCCCTGTTTACCAAATAACAATTACACAATTCCAATATTTGAAAACTAAACAACTATAAGTCAACAAACATAAAAATATGGTACTCTAATGTATTAGCTGAAGCAACCTTAAGGTAATATTCTGTGAAGTACCAACAGAGTACCTCCATTATTTTTTTCCCTGCTGTAGTCCAGTAATGTATTAGCGTATAAAACATAAACAGAGAAGAAACCTGAATCACAGTCACAAAACACATCGCTGTCATCATATGTGAAAACAATGGAATCTAAAATGGCAACTTTCGCTGCTTCCAAACTTAACCATTAAAACAACACAATGTACTACTGTATAAATTTAACAAAGGGTCCCAAATATCAGACATGATCCAGGTAAAGATGTTCATTAATGCTTAAAGACGTATGCCAAAGGTGTATATGTGATGTAAGAACCTAACGGTAGAGGTGAAACCAACCCCACTGCAACTGTACATGAACCATATAATTTTGTGACAACCTATCGCCAAGAACTGGAAAGGCCCTCCCCTCAAATATTATGTTCACTATTACGTCCTAACTGCAAGAAATAAAACAAAAATATCCACTTCAAACAGTATATTCCTCAGTATAAAACCCTCCTTGAAATAAAATGAAGGACAACATTACTAAATTTTCACAAAGCTTCAAATCTGCCTTCTTTTTCTGTAAAAAAAATTAAAAACAGAAATTCACTACTACTCAGTCAGTTTCAATAACAGGTGGTATTAGAATACCACATAGGATGAAACTGAAGCTGTATCATAAAATTAAAGACAATGACAGGTCAGTTACAGAATTTAACTACTGACAATGCTGCAAATTACTGAAGAATGGTGTGAGACTCTGTAAATCACTTGATATAATTTTGCTAATGCACCAGAAATCTTTCAGAAATTTCTGGAACAAACTATTGCCAACATTCCACAATGCATCAGTTATCTGGATAACATAGTGGTCACAGGAAGAACTCAGGAGCATATATTGAATGTCTGGCAAATATTTTCAGTGCTTTTGACAGCTGGGCTAAAGTGTAGCTTGACAAAATGCTCCTTCTTTCAGGCTTGTGTTGATTATATACGATATTTCCTTAGCTGGGAAGACCTTAAACCGACATCATAGGTTACCCAAAAAAACATAAAGGAGCTTCAGGTTCTTATGAGCAAGGTCACGTATTATGGCCAATTTATATCCCAAATTACAACACTAGCCCAACTGTTGAATCAATTGCAGAGAACAGGGGCCGCTTTCAAGTAGTTCGTGGGCTGTTACCAAGTATTTCTTAAGCTGAAGAAATGTCTCCAAACTACTACTTGTCCGTCCTGGTATCAGCCTCATGTACCTTTAGTGTTGGCCATGGACACATCATCACATGGCAATGGGGCCTTTCTTTCACATATCGTGTTTGCCTCTATGGTACTACCTGGGGAACAAGAAAATTATTCCCACATAGAGGAGGAGGCACTGCCAATTATCTTTGGTGTCCAGAAGTTCTCATTTTCCTGTGTGACAACAAATTTCATCAGATCCCAAATCATAAGCTGCTGTTAGCCATATTTGGCCCTAAGTCAAAGTTGCCTAAATGGATGTCTCAGAGATTACAACACTTGGCTCTTCTCTTGTCTAATTACCAATATTCCATTCATTATTGTATATTGACCCAACACGTGAATTTCAGATGTGGTGTCACAGTTACTATGGGTCCCAATGAAAAATGTGATAAACAAGACTGACTGCTTTCACATTGGTTCACAAATGTAACAGTTGATAGAAAAGTTTCCCATCACTTCCAGACATGTTGCAGACAGGTTTGCCAGTTTGTACGAACTTACAAACTGGCTGGCCACATGCCCTTCTAATGCCATCCTCACAGGAACTTCATTATTTCTTTTCACAAATTATTGAGTCAAGATAACAGTCAGTATCGTGCAGTGAGTCCAGAGGTTCTGCATTACCATATACTGCTACTCCTCTATCAGTGTCACTGTGACATTTCCAGAATGAAGAACCTGGCCTGGCAACATGTGTATTGGCCATGGATCAATGAGGATATTGTGCACGTGGCTCAACAGTGCCAAGCTTGTCAGACACAGCAACCTGCACTGCCTGAAGTCTACCAGCCATTGCTTATGCCTATCCAGCTATGGGATCAGGTGGATGCAGACTTTTCGGATCCCCTCCAAGGTGCCATGTGGTTGATTTTTGTACCTGGAATGGAATCAAGAACATTACCGCACCTCTGTTCCACCCTGCCTCTAATTGGATGGCTAAACATTTTGTCAGAATGTTTAAACCACAGATGAAAGACCTATCAAAATCCAAGGCTACCAGTTCTGCACTGCTTTTCTTTTTACTGTCTTACTGGGTGGCACCGATCATAATCAAAGCCCAGCAGGACTATTGCATAGTAATTTCGCGTTAGATCTACTTCAGCCTCCATTGATACAAGAAGAAGAAGCAGCCACATTTTTTAAGGTGGCTGTACCTGTATGGGTAGACTTGTTCACACTTAAGCCTGTCTAGACATTCCATCACCATCCAATCATGGCTGCCAGCTGGTCCTGATGACCATATCTCATGGCATCCCCACACCTGACAGCATCTTTTGCTGGTACCTGAACCAGCTCTGTCTGCCTCTTCTGCAGCAAGATCCACCTTTGGATCTGGCACACATGTGGGGGCAGACCACCTTGCCCACTTCACAGACCAACAACAGGAGACCTAAGGGTCTGGTTCCAAAACGACGTCCCACGGGCGGAAGCCTCATTCTTCCTGGTTCTCCAGCCACCTTGAGTCATGGTTATGAATCAGGACCTTGATGCTTCCCAGTGTGTCCTGGGTCTGATGTTAAACCCACAGTCTTCTCTGGAACTAACAGCAAGTTGAGAGTTTGGCGTACCATTGTCTCCTGCTTCTCTGGTGCCATACCCAGAAATGGCTCCTCTACCAGTGACAGCACCCAAACCCACACCTCATCCTCCTCTGCTCTGGCCAGGATAGTTCTGCCCTATGGGCTGATTCAAGGGGGGAGTGATCTTGTAACCGCACTGGACGTATTATGCATGTGTCTGGTGTGGTTACTAGACGTGGCAAGGGAGGACACATCTGCTGGTGTCAGCTCAAGTGGCAAACATCCCCAAAGCAAATTTAAGGGTTGCCAGAGACCATGATGGTCTCACTTGTCAACCACCAAATGTTTACAGCAAGCTCTCTGGTGTATCCATTGATGAAGACCCTAAGCTATGTGGTTTGGACTTTGTTGCCTGTCTGCCTGATGTGAGACTGCCTTCATTCATTGTTAAACTTACCATTGTTTTTTCAGTGAATGAACTGGCAGCATATGGGTGAACCGAGAGTGTGGTTCGTACCCAGGAGTTCTCCAGCACTGATGTGCAAGTTATTCAACAAATATTCAGAGTACTGTATTGATAATGTATATCCACCTCCAGAAGTCTTTTGTTTTGTGTATTTCCTGAAGAGTAAGAAACTAGTACTACCTATGACTTAATTGTAGTTGTGCTTAATAGAATATGTGTTGTAGAAGAAGCTTACTTACAACAAAAACTATATGGTCAGTTGTGGAAAAAAAAAAAGATCTGTGCACAGTGTTGAGTCACAAAATGTTCTCTCTCTTCTGTAGGAGAACATAACTGTTAGTGACCCCATCAGAGTTTTGAAAAATATTTAGTAACCATCTCATGGTTAGTAGTTAGCAAGTTAGATCAAAATTTTATTGGTACAAGCTGCTGCTCGTGCACCAAGACAATTATGTAACATACGACTACAGCAAACAACCACAGAGTAAATTAATCAATTATTAAATCTCTGAAGAGTAAAAACTCACTTGGGTATTATGAAATATGAAGTACGCTTATAAAAATAATAGCACCATACATTACTCCTATACTCAGTCATTGTGTAATGTATGTCCGGGGTGCTGCATGTTTCGAGGCAGAAAAAAAAACATACTTTAATAAAACTACATTATAAGAGGGAAGAAAGAAATAATGTTTCAAATACAGGGAAATTTCTATGCTGCCAGTGTTTTTTTTAAGGATTCTGATAAGGTAATTTATGGCAATGTAGAAACACATCTCAGTAAACATAATTTGTTGTCAGAGTCATAGTTTAGCTTCAGGAATCAAGCAGCAGCACAAAAGTATATACTGGGTGTTTCAAAGTGAGGGAGTTGGCCAAGGGTTCTGTCCTAATTATATATCAAACTTCTGCCACTAAACATGACAGTTGGTTAGAAAACATTTTACTCGTAGATGGCCTGTATCATTTCATTGTGAAAGGTATATCAATTGGAATTAAAGAAAAATCTAATCTAATCTAAAAACACCAGAGAGAATGATTTATTTATTTTATGAGACTCATTATAAATACATTTAGTTCAGTGGTGCTCCAACTTACTAATACCACTAGAAAAATAATATTTTGTCCATCTGTGTAAAATGTCAGTTTCAGCTTCATCTTTATTTGAATGTTTCAACCCAGCCATTTTTTCAGGATTGGTAACAAAAATGAATCATTGGGAGCTAAATTTGATGGCGTGTAATGTGGAAGCATGTCATACAGTTTTGCAACTATTATCCTAGACATGGAGGAGCATCTTATTACACAAGACAACTCTCTCCTTGGTCTGTTAATATGATTAACCTAAATTGCATTGTTCAGTAGTGATGTATAATACTCCCTAGTGACAGTTCTACCTTCAGAATGTAAAGATTGAAAGGCAGCCAAGACAGGTCATTCCAAATGTATCCAGAATGAGTAAATATATCAAGATGAAATTTTTGCTATGGTATAGTGGACAGTGGAAAATTTTCTGATGTATGCAAGAAATTTTTAACATTTGTAGCTATTGAATTATGACATAGATTTAACTTTTTAAACAGAGCTATATACTTTTTTCTGTGACATAGAAAAGATCCTTTGAAGAGGATTTCCATGACACAACATGAGTGGAATTGGATCAAATAGTAATACATTACCAGTGCTACAGAATACTGTCCCACCATCACGAAAAGAAGTCACACAAATGTTTACCCTTCTGTACCAAAAGTAAGCAAACACACAACTCAGGTATGATTTGCGTAACAGTCTGTGCACAGCTGCTGTTGTGACTACACAGCTTGATCATGAAGCAATTCAGACTTGCATAATTTATTATATGGCAGTCAAAAAAGTGGTTATGGTTTTTGTTTGTAGTGAATGTTGCCAAACTGCTACAGCTGCAGTGTAGTTGCATGTTGAAAAGTATTGCGATTGTGTCAAGCCCTCACAATGTTTCGGGAAACCTTTAGAAAATACCCAGAAACTGGAAATTTGGAATAAAAGATTTCCCCAGAACAGAGACCAAGGAGAGAGATTCAACTAACTTTTCAGCAGAGGTAACATGCAGTCCACACGGCACTATGAGGCAGTTTCATTGTGCAAATGGGGTCAGCCAAGGAGTGTTCTGTGAATACTCCATTCGCATGCATTACATCCTTTCCATGTTTTGCGACATCAGCAGCTTCATGGTAATACCATATATACTTGAATAATCCGTGCACCCCAATTTTGAGGAAGAGGAAAAAAAATTATTTTTTGCTTTAATTTGTTATATTATAAAAAAAAATTCCGACGTTATGATGTGATCAAAAGTATTACTAGTTTGAAGCAACACTGCTGTACAGTTTGATACATCATTCAAAACGCAACCGATTCAGTGGCATGCAGCTGGCAAACATTATCACCGGTAGCCGGGACTATACGTGTACCTACAATAGCAAAAAAAGAAATGTGAATTATCTTGATTAAGAATTTGTTAATACGGTACGTGCGATAAAATATTTTAGTCAATACCGGTACGTTTCCTCACTTACCACTCTATTCATCACTTTCATCGTCATCACTACCGGGAGAATCATTGTCTTCACCATCTTCCCATAGAGCATCATCCTCTGTTCCATCCAGTGACTTTGTGATTCCACATTTTTTGAAGAATTTTTTTCACCAGTGGTTGCGGAATGGAGTCCCATTCGCAAATCTTGGACAAATCCGGCTGTTCGATTTTTCCACTAGGTGTGAACTTATGGTTTTCATCAGCCATCCATTGCGTATATCAATGTTTAAGTGCAGCTTTGAATGGCCAATTTATAGACACGTCTAGTAGTTGTAGGATGGATGTTAGGCCTCCAGGGATAATGACCAAGTCAGTTTTCCATTTGTAATTTGTCACGCACTTCCTTAATTGTATGTCTGTGGAAGCTGTCCAGGACCAACATCATGTGTAAATTCAGTAACGCACCAGGACGACGTTGCCAAACGTGTGTCACCCAGTCACTTGTAAGTTAATTGTCCATCCACCCTTTCGGATTCGCTCTCACTAATACCGGTATGCCTTTTACTGATATTTTTGGAATAGTTTTCCTTTTAAATATCACGTAAGGTGGTAGTTTTCGTCCATTGCCAGTTACACACATCACTGAACATCTTTGTTTCTCACTGCTGCCAGTTCGTATCATGATGCTGGATTCTCCTTTCCTCTTCACTGTGCTGTCGAGTGGCATCTCAAAATAGACTGTCGTTTGATCCGCATTACCAATTTGCGAGAATATATAGGGCTGTTTATGGCACAGATTTATCATATAACGATGAATATTCACTATTTTTTCCTCGTAATCGCCTGGAAGCCACTGGGCGATAGTAGTTTTCCTCCGGAATCTTAAACCATTTTGGTTGAAAAATCTTGATAGCCAGCCCCGGCTAGCTTTAAAACTGGTAATGCCTAGTTCTTTGGCTGAAGAAAATGCTTTCATTTGGCACATTTCACTCATCACCGCGCATTCATATTGTTGCTTCTCATCTACATAATGGCAGAGCTGTTTCTCGAGGTCCGGATGCTTCGCTTTTTGGCCGCGAAATACCCGGCGATTACTATTAGTTTCTTGAAGCTGCGTTTTATTTTTTCGCCAATCGCGAATACAACTCTCACTCATGTCGTACTTTCTTCCTGCTGCACGGTTTCCAATATTCTCGGCTTCTTCAATAATTTTCACTTTTTCTTTAGCAGTGTACGAGCGATAATGAGAACCTGTAGCCATAATTAACAAGTTTGAAGACGTTAATACTTCACTCCTAACGTGCTACTGATGCGTCACAGACTGAGGCCGCAACAATGGAATAGTATAATGGGATGTATTGTTGGAGGTGGAGCAGTACCAACAATGTTTCGAATAATCTGCGCACCCGTTTTTTGTCCTAAAATTCGGGAAAAAACATGCGCGGATTATTCGAGTATATACGATAACTTTCAAAATTGATTATAGTCCGCTGAAAGGTATCTACAAAAGCTGCAATGTGATGTGATGTTTCTATACAATATTTTGTTTATAAACCATGAGAAAATCACTCTTCACAATATGTACAATAGAACAGTTGAAGATCCATGCTGGTTGTCTCTCAATATGTGGCACACGTTTTTCAAGAATTGCATTTGTCCGTGAATTGCTGATAGGAATCTAAATAGCAGTAGTTTCTAAATCATAGACTGCTGCAGTCATTAAAAGATATCTAATAGGACGTAAGGCAATCCATGTGGTGCAAGTGTGACTGGTTTGCTTCCCATTCTGCACAGATAAATAGAAATGTTGTTAACAGAAATTTAAAGATTGTTGGATTAAGAAATACAAAATAGCAATATGTCTTACACGAACCTGTGCTGTGATACATCCAGATTAAATCCATTGTGCAGTATTGTCTGTCTGGACTCACTTTATAGCATGTATCAATGCTCAAGGTCAACATTTTGAGCACTTTGTATAACAGTCATAATAATACACACACAAATTGTATCTGAGTTACACTGTACATTTTTGTCATAATGTCTTCGGCAATGCAGGATTCTTGGATATCCTAGCACTCATAATATTCCTGGAACACATGACCAAACTAAAAACAGCACATCTGGATCTTCTTTAAAATTCGTTGGGTTTAAGGGGAGTACAAAATGTGGTATGAGTATAAAATGTCAATTTTTACTTATTTATTTTTGAAGACTGTTGTTTGGAGTTCCCTCTTTAATTTGACGCATGTTTCATTGGTTTTTAATTTATTTTGAAATAATTTACTGCACAAATAATTTCTACAGGTTTCATGAGTAGATTTTCAGTCATGACAAGATATCTTGGGATCTGTTTGCTCTTGAAGGCAGTGCTTTACGTTGATTTATAGTAAACATCCTGCTGCATAAGTTGGCTACATTGATTGCTTTGATATCACTTCCTGTATGTGTACGGTGCTTTACACATTTCACTTGGACTTGTTGCTCACTGAGTTGTTTTTCTTTCCTTAATATGACTCCACCAAATGGAATATCCAGTTCATTCAAATCAATAGTTGATAGCAGGCCCTATGATCACCTAACCCTGGAAAATTTAGAATGTGTCTGTCGTGCAGAAATGAATGGGTATCCGGCTGCATAAAATCAGGCAAAACTTTTCTAGCAAAATGCTTGAAGATGGCAAGACTATTAGAGGGCATTTGACTGATAAAACAAGCAATCAGTTAAGTGAATACTATGGCCAAGCCACTAGAAAGAATACAAAAAAGTCTGGAATAAAAGAGAAAAGCAGCATGGACAACGTTTTGTTTTTCTGCAAGACATCAAGTGATAAGAAGCCACTACACAACTTGTGTTCAATTGACTGGTGTAAATACCACGAAGCTGAGGCAGCAGGGGCCGAATACACCCACAGAAAAACCATGCCTGAAGGTTTTGGAGCAGTAATAAAGCTAACATATAGAGATCTAGCACATCCAGATCTTCTGAAGAATAGCCTCACAGGAAAAACTCAAAATGTACCCAAGTTTTTCAACAGTATTGAATTGACCTGGGTGCCCAAAAATGATGAAAAACTACTTTTTTTGCAAATGTTTCCCATCATCTCAGAAACTACTTTAACCAAAGCACTGAAGTTTTTACCTCTTATTGACAGTGGTATTATGTTTATGTAGATCAGCAATGGTAGAAATAGCATAGTTTGCTTATAACATAATTAGTTAATTTTTTACAACCTTCATTAAAAAATTCATATCTTGTTTCCTAATAAAGTTAGATACTTGATCGTAGATTAGTGAATGTATAAGATATGACTCCATATCCCGGAAAAGTTTTGTTTTATTATCTTGGGTAGTTCCTGAGGAAATGGGATATAAATTTGTTAAATTTAACATTACCGGGATATGGCATTTGTACTACCCTTAAGCTTTCTAAAACCAAGTACTTTATTCCAGCTCATAAGTAACATTTTTGGGGAAAAGTGGACATATTTAACATGTGACTGTTTTACACAATCACAATAAACAAGCAGTTAAACATACTTTACATCTCTGAAGCTTCACAGTCATGCGTTTACCTAAGATAAATTTGTTTTGACTTCTTCTTCTCATATCTGTGAAAGTACTGGAATTTCATCTACTTTTGGAAGCATTACTATAACCACAGCTGGAGACATTACTAATGAGAAGAAGGATGGTTTGTTTTCAGCACTAGAATTTCTGAAAACACTACAGATTTTTTTCCTGTCTGCAGTACAACAATGAATACTTGTTTGCACATGTAAAGACAGTTTTTTTTCCATTTGTGATTCCTACACCTATGCAGGGTGAGTTAGAAGGAAAGGTACATGCTCTGAGGGCTAATAGTATTGGCCATTCAGAGCAGAAAGTTTCAAATCAACATATGCTCTTTTCTTAACTGTATCCAACATACAGCTGTTCAAAAATCGTGTGTCAGTCGCTGTTCAAAAATTGTGTGTCAGTCGCTTGCCCTTCACCAGCACTTGCATCCAAATACAACCAAAACACTATTGGACTAGTAGTGTGGTCTTGACCGACAATTTCAATGCGCTCTTCACTTGCTCACGGTGGGGTGACGATGACCCAACTCGTCAGTCCATTTAATTTAGATAACCATTTTTATGGGGTACAGTGTCGTGTTTCCTTCAAAATGTGTTACAATAATACATCGAGGATAATTTCTTTGACAACATGACTTTCAGCATGAAGGATCTCCCGCACATTCCATGCGGCTAGTGACACAGTACATCACTGAAATATATCATGGGCATTAGATCGGTCACCGTGGAGTCATTTCTTGGCCACCGAGGTCACTCAATATTACTTCATTGGGGGGTTGCTTTCAGAGCGATTTCTGCAAGTACAGAGTGGACGCAAATGAGTAACTTCTATCTTGTGTTTTACATGTCTCTACTCAATTAAAGGACAGTACAAGTGAGCTCAAATCAGCAACACAACAGCTGTCTACAGGAGCTGCAAAATGCAATGCTGCATGCCACAAACAGTGGACTTTTTGAAAATTTTTTGTGAGGAAATTTACACAATTAAACAAAACATAAGATCACAATGTTTCATTCACTGTCACCTATACTTATCCTGTTCCCCATTGTTTTCATTAGTTTTCTCAAAAACTGTTAAGAACAAAACATATGTTCATGTGACTTTTTTGTACAGAATCACTAATACTATCACCCGTCAAAGCATACACCTTTCTTTCTGACTAGCCCTGTATAACTGTAAGAAGTAAAATAGCACAAGATTAATTGTGTCTATTAATTTATTTATTTTCCATTTTTCTCAATGCAAGTGAGCACTATTGGACAGTTTATTACAGCAACATTCTTGACAATAAGAACAATTTCAGAATGCTGCACAGTAACACCAATGCCATATTTAATATCATTATTTTGACAAATCTGCTGTTGTGAACAAAGGCTCACAAACAAGCATATGATTTTGTTTGATAAAACAAAAATATTATCCCATGCATCTACCTACAGATTCTATCACTAAAGAAGTCACTGAAATCAGAATAACAACTTTAACCAGCACAGTGGATACACCCATAGTGGTTATTGGAAACGGGTACTTGATGCTGAAAGACAACAGAAAAATCAACTCAGTCTTCCACCATCTAATGAAATCAGTATTGTTATCATTATTCTTCAGTCATAGACATAATCTCTGGTGGCTTATGGGAGTTCCTTGACTTTGTGATATCTCCATAACATAATTTGGGCCATCAAAGTATCTAATAGCCACCTGTTGATGACAACTGAGGAAGTCATCTAAAGCTCAAGATTGAAACATCTAACACAGCAAGAGCTCCGTGAAGCATTTATTCAAGCATGTGAAAGCTATTTGTTCATGATGATGTGCCGATATAGTCACCACATTCTTTTCATTGGTTCAGTAATTCAGTTATCAAATGATGTTCAGCATTTACTGAACTTATTAGTAGCAAAAGCACTCCTTCAAAACTACTTACCTAAGTTTTAACCAGAATGGTGCTAATTTCACAGCCGTAGGCACACTAATTTTATTTTCATGCAGATGTTAATTCCCTTTCACAGTTGTTAACCACATTTCAGCTTTCTTTTGAACCTTGTGTGCTTTGTGAATCCAGAATTTTGAACCCCAGCACAATGAACCCTTTACATACTTAACTGTAACATTATTTTATGAAATACAGCAACCAGTTACTTTAAGTATAGGTTTATTATGCCAAGACATGTTTCAGGCTTTCACTCAAATTCAGTTGGAACAATACACTTTCATCTTTGTCAATACAATGTTTCTATCAATTGCATTTTAAACACTGTAGATGTCCTTTGCACAGATCTTCAGGTAACTGTTTTGCTTCTAGAGTACTGCAAAGACGTTACTTCAAAAAGTAACAAGCTAGTGTTTAATTATGCTAACAGTGCTGCTTAAGAATAAAATTATCAAACTTGGGAATTATTTGCACTTTGTAGACAATTTAAACATTCTAGATGAAACCAAAGTAAAAAATAAGCTATGGAAAATGCAACCAAACATCGACATGGCAAGAACAAAAAGTCTGTCCTTTCCTCGTCCTAAGCACCTGTCCACAGATGAACAAACAATTGCTTTCTATTGGAGAACATCTCTTAGGCAGCAACTGAAGATATGAACCAAATCTAGTGGGGTTGATGAATTTTCTGCTAGCAACTGCACAGTACTGGAGCTCGACTTCTTCATTTACCTGGGAACTTGTATGTGGCCTACTGGGCACACATAACCTATTTTGTGTATTGCAGAGTCTGTTATCAAAGAGCTGCTACAGAGGGTAGTTTCTGGCAAGTACATAATGTACTCTGATTTGTATTTCACTTTCCTCCCATTGTTAGAATGCCTGCTTCAAAGACAAATACATGCAGTAGGAACATTTTTTAGCCCGCTGTATTTCATCAAGGATCACATTCAAACTTGCTGCAGACAAAGAAAAGAGGTAGCAGAGCTTTTCATAGATTTTTCAAAGGAGTTGGGAAAAATTCAGTTGTGAAATAGACGGGCAATCATTCTGTTACTAAAGCATTCACTTTTACCTGTATCATACTATTAAGATAGTTCAAAGATAGGACAAAAAGTATAGTAATATGTTCAAACACAGCAACCAAAATGTATTTGTGTATGAAGCAAATCACTGGGAGGTGTGGATCTCTGTGACAGAATGAGTTCCCATTATTGAATATCAACATGGGCAAGGCAGGGGTCTATAACGATATTTTTCTGTTTGATTTGGTCACTGTCAACTCATGGGAGTCAACAGAAAATCCATCACGCATCTCTTTGTTTTGAACTTTTACATTGGTGCATGATAGAGTTCTATGACTGAACCTGATGATCTAAAACCAGCTGCCATGAAAAGACCAAAGATGGCTCCAAATCTCAATTTGGTTGTAAGGAAAATAGAGTAAATATCTGGCACTCTGTTCACTCAATGGAAAACAAAGCAGATGAGCTGCTGAAATAAGAACTGATTGTTCAAAATCTGTGTTTAAATACTCAGAATGCCATGTCTTTCTTAGTAACATAAATTAAAAAGAAGGAAAATAGTTGTGTCCCACCTGTAAAAGTTATTCAGACATAATTTGTACTGTGGGATGTGTATTCTTTTGCTTTTTTTTCTGCTACACATTCATAAACTGTGTTGTTTGAAAAAAATATTCCACGACTGAATTTCATAAAAGATTGTGCAATTCATTTATGTGAATGTTCAAAAAATCATTCAATACACCCAATGTACAACCTATTGGACGAAGAATAAATCCTGCGTAAGGAGGAGGAAAACAAAACATTCCAGTACTCATTTGTGATGCCTGTGTGAAATCTCTGTGTAAAAAAGTGAAGCACCCAGAAGATTTGGTAATATCTCTGTGTAACTTGGTACATGTGCACACCATTGTTAAGTATGTAAACAAGTAGAGGTGCAATTCTCTGTGGCTGGTAGACTAACCACCAGAGTGTATTAGTACTTATACTAGGCCTGTAGGATATGTAAGGAGTGTGAACAGCATCAGATGTTGTGATATCACTGTGCAGGACATGGAGATGCTGTGTACTTGCACGAGACAGAGTTATCACCACCTGATGAGTTTGAAAGTGGCCTCATTGTGGGTCTTCATTTGGTTGTCTGGTTGAATTACACAATATCCAGATTTTTGGGGCATTTAGATGTGACTGTGGCCCAATGCTGGACTGCATGACAATGTGAGGGCAGGCATACTTGTCATCAAGGTCCTGATCGACCATATCTGACCACTAAAAGTGAGATTCACCATATTGTACACAAGTGTGTCGTGACTCCTTCATATTTGCACCTGCCATCCAAGAACAAGTAATGCACCCCCTGCTACATTCTGTGTTCTCCTGTACCATTTGTCAGAGAATAACAGCTGCTGGACTAGGAACTACCGCATCCTAACACAAAAAGCGAGCTGCATTTGTGGTGGTGCGGTGACTGGGAAAGATGAACTGCTGCTGACTGGTGTCACGTTGGGTTCAGAGATAAATTCCAATCTCCCATTGTTTCAGAGAGGCACAGCAGTGTTACTCTAGGCATCATGGTGTTGGGAGCCATTAGGCATGATCTCAGTTCAATGCTGGTAGCATTCAAGGAAACTATGACAGCACAATGGTACATCGCGGACATCCCCCATCCTCATGTGTTACCTCTCATGGGACAGTATTGTTGTACCATTATTCGAAAAGACACGCACAGCCTATTTCTCTATAAACTGCCTGCATAATGTTAAGGTACCTCGTGATCAGCAAGATCCCCATATATGTCCCCCATAGAACGAGTGGTAGAAGTTCGGACATCAACTCCGTTCCTGAGCCAGTGTCCAGGATATCAAGGACTAGTTACAACAGCTAAACAGCTGAGGGCCAGCTTGCATATGGAGAGGATACAACCGCTTTATGACACCCTTCATAGCCAAAAATCAGTGCATGCATCCAGGCCAGAGGGCGTGAAACATCAAACTGATAAGTGGGCTCATACTGCAAAGTTCTCCATAAATTTAAGACTATCTCGTAATCACTGGAATATCATCATCTACCCTCCCTCTTCACTCATGAAGTGTCATTTCATTTCCTCTGTTCCTTCTGAGTACTTCCTTTTTTGTCAGGCAGCATATTTTTTTTAAAGTATTGCAATCCTGTTCTTGGGTCAGAGGAAGACAATACAAATAAAGTGTAATTAACAGAATAAGAAGTGGGAACTTACAGGCAAACAAAATAATTAAATAAGAATTTTAACAAACACCAATGGAGGAATTGGGGGGGGGGGGGGGGGGGAGGTAATGGCTTGGAGTGCAGGCTGAGATAGTTTGTCTGGAAGTGTGGCAAGAGGAGAGGATTTTTAAAAAAGTTCCCACAGTTTGATTCAGGAGGTGTAATTGCCTGCTGTACCACAAGTACCATTTGGATTTTCCTCAATCAGTACAAATTCCCTGCACTTTAGAGATGAAAATCCCCCCCCCCCCCCCCCCCCAAAAAAAAACAGTCCTCAAATGTCGCTATTCTTTCAGAATGAATCTATCTTAGTCTGTCCTTTTTCCTTGTTCCACAGGGGTTTTTATTTATTTCACTTAGGTTCCTTCCTTTAACTCTATTTACTGCACTTTATGTGTTTTATACTTATCACTTTGGGTTTGTTTCTCTTCTTCTACCCCTATATTTAGTTTTCTTCCAAACTTTCCCTTTTAACCAACCTCCTCACATAAAGTGGGTACTTTTCTCTTGGAGGTGTGCACTAATCAACTTGTATCTCTATGAATAACAAAGTATAAAATAAATGTGAGTCATGAACCTGGAAATTTGGAAATTTTCTGCATATCAATGATGCTTATATTTACTATATTTCAAGGTCCTCATGCTACCACAAAAAGTAAAATACTACATCACACAGAAAACTTTATTTACAAAACTTTATAAACATTTACATACATCAGTAATGATAAATATTAATATTAATTGGCACACGAGTTTATAAAATAAGACTACATCAAATTTTTATGCTGCAACGTTTCAGTTCAGATTTCTTAGTTAACAAATGAATAAAACACAACACACAGGCAGTCTTTATTCTCTGAAGTATGAAAAACTATTTGAATCAGAGTTAGATTTCAACCACAGTATATTTTCAAAAAATGATAGCGTCTTTTCCAATATCATACCTCTTAATTAATGGTGTTCCAATTTTCAGATAATCTATTTCCCAGTTCATTATTTTTTGGGCCTACAATCGCCTTACCACATTTGTTTGATCTCAAAAACATTTCTGACACCTGATGTATTTGTTCCCTGGCTACATTCATGACTTGCTGCCTATGGCCATTAAATATACTGTCATCTATGCCATAAAGAAATTCTCTCATTCCTTTGTCTTCAGGTAGAACTGGCGCATCAAGTTTTTGCAAGATCCCCAATTTGGCTTCTTCGATATCTGTATCAGAAAATTTATTTGCACTGACCCAATCACATGCACTGTCAAATGTGTCCAATGTGGCTGTTGAATTTGGATCCCGATAAGAAAAGAAACTAAAGACTCCACTTTGAGAAATGTATGCGCCTGATCCATAAGCACCACCCCTTTCACGAACTATTGGATGCAGGTATAAATTTGACAACAATCTTGCAAGGACTCTAAGTGGAGCAAAATGGAGATCACCATAACACACAGTCATTATTGACTTAGATACAAAATTTACAGGGATGCTGTGAACATGATGCACAGCTGCATCTGAGACCTGTTTGAAGTCCTCCTCTTCTGTTTTTGTTATGGGGTTACCAACTGCAGAAAACCTTTTCAAAAAATTGGTTGCTTCTTCCACACTATCAGTTGCATTCTTCTCACAAAGATTGACAGCAGCCCTGGAGATGCATTTATGTATTAATTCAGATGGTAAGTTACTTAGTAAGGAAAGGACCTCCTGAAATTTACGTTGCTGTACAATTTCTTGTAGCTTTTTGATGTAGGTAAGCCCTGTCCAACTTTCAACATGACGTGCAATAGGGCTTACGAGTGAAGCAGAAGATGAAATAGCATAATGATGGCCTGAATCAAAAATGCTGTTAAGCAAGTCCACAGACAACTGTCTAGTAAGAGTTTCAAATCTTTGAATATCGCCTAAATCCATAAGAGATAGAAATTCTGACATTAATAAATACATATCAGGCACATTTTTATCCAAGCAATGAGAGTAAAAAACAGCACCTTCTTCATAAGTATGTGTTTTGAAAACATCTTCTGAAATATGTTTGCTAAAGGTAAATCCTCCAGTTTTTAAACGCACCAACTGTTCAAATTCTCGGAATGAATAGTTTTTTGTTCCCATCTGTGGTGCAACAGTACAGAATAATGGCACAAGACTTTTTAGTTCCGAGTCAAGTTCCTTTGTACTGAAAACAGCTCTGAAATGGGTAACTTCATCTACTGGCTGAACATAAACATAAAAGGGAACCTCTGATGAAAATGGTTTTGTAACAGGAACTTTTTCAACAAACTGAGCAAGATCTGCAACAGTCAATGTAGGCAATGATGAAACATCCTGAACTGCGCACTGTGACTTGTGAAGTTCCAACCCTTGTTTAAAGATTTCAGATGTTTCTAATGGTGATAGAGCAACTAGCTTGTCTTTCAATACCTTCTCTTCTTCAGAAATTTTCTTTGCTTCATAGTCTTCCTCTGGTGACATTGTTAAAACTAGTCTATGTTTTTCATTTTTAATCTCATGTAGAACTTTATCTTGGAAATATTTTGGATTTTCTTTCAGTTTGTTTCTCAAAACTAAGAGGTGTTTGTCATGCTGCAGGCTCTCTACAATATTGGCACCATGATTCCACATGGGTGCAATGTTCATTAAGAGGCGTATGCCGTAATTTTCTCCCTCCAATTTATTATATAGTTCCACTTCGTGTAAGACTGCTTCTATATTATTGCTGTCAAATCCTTCATTAATCACTTTATCAATAGTACTATTATACACTTCGCTGGTTTGATCAAAATCAGCTTGACGCACATGCTGAAGACCAACTGTAAAGATAGTATCTTTAGTCTGACTTTCATAACCAGTGACTGGCGCAAACCCAGCAGATAATCCAGATTCAATCAAGCTTTTAAAAAAAGGAGAATTAGGCCCTTTTAACAAAAGTGTGCTAAGAACTGACATTTCAAAAGTGTCTTGTATATTAGTAACATCAGAGCAAAGGTTGCTAAAAGCAATTGTTGACTGTTTATCTTTATCTGGTGTCAGTGGGTCTAGTCTGCAACCAACATGCTTGTGTAGTGGTGAAGACCACCTTTTCTCAGAGGGAACTTCATACCGCTCCGAGTATTTTGCTCCAGACAAATAATTTTTGCTCAAGTAATTTAAGTTATATTCCAATGGAAAGTTTCCATATGAGTAAAAAAATGCATTACTGGGATTGTAATGTTTCTTATGATATATTATCAGGTCACTGTGCGTTAACTTTGGAATATCAATTGGATTACCACCCCAAACATGGCCATAGGTGTGGCTTGGAAGAATACTGTTTAACAAATGCTGAGAGAATAAGGATTGGTTATCTGAGAACAAACCCTTCATTTCATTGTAAACAACTCCTTTTATGATTATTGGAGAATTTCTGTCTTCCACATTTTCATGCTCTAATCTCCAGCCTTCTTGCAGAAAATCATTTTTATTTAAGAGAGGGTTAAAAACTGCATCAAGATAAACTGCCATCAGATTTTTGTAGTCCTGGAAATTTTGAGTAGAAAATGGGTACAAAGTAAAATCAGGACCAGTCATGGCATTCATAAATGTTGCCATTGACCTGTTAATCATTTTAAAAAAGGGGTCACGGCATGGAAAATTTTTGCTCCCACACAATGTGGTATGTTCCAGAATATGAGGTAATCCTGTGGAATCTGCAGTAATTGTTCGGAAACCAACCCCAAAAGCATTGTTTTGATCATTCTTTTGTAAATGAACATACTGTGCCCCAGTTTCCAAATGTGTTAAACATATGGCTTTAATATGATCTGAAACACTTCCAGATTGTGTCACAACAAAACCTTCAATTTCTCTCCCTTCCTGAAATGAGGAGGCTGTGGAATCTGATCTCAATTGGATCCTCGTATCAAAATGTTTCTGATGAAACTTCAAATAACGAGATAATTTCCACATTTTGTACTTCTGATGACAATCAGTTCCTGTAAAAGAAAATATATATTTTGATGTAAATAAAATAGAAAGAAACTTCCACATGGGAAAAATATATTAAAAACAAAGATTCCAAGACTTACCAAGCGGGAAAGCGCCGGCAGACAGGCACATGAACAAAACACACAAACACACACACAGAATTACTAGCTTTCGCAACCGATGGTTGCTTCTTCAGGAAGGAGAGGGAAAGACGAAAGGATGTGGGTTTTAAGGGGGAGGGTAAGGAGTCATTCCAATCCCGGGAGCGGAAAGACTTCCCTTAGGGGAAAAAAAGGACAGATGTACACTCGCGCACACACACACACACACACACACACACTCGCGCACACACACACACACACACACACACACACACACACACCCATCCGCACATACACAGACACAATTGGTGTCTGCTTGTGTCTGTGTATGTGCGGATGGATGTGTGTGTGTGTGTGTGTGTGTGTGTGTGTGTGTGTGTGTGTGTGTGTGTGCGCGAGTGTACATCTGTCCTTTTTTTCCCCTAAGGGAAGTCTTTCCGCTCCCGGGATTGGAATGACTCCTTACCCTCCCCCTTAAAACCCACATCCTTTCGTCTTTCCCTCTCCTTCCTGAAGAAGCAACCATCGGTTGCGAAAGCTAGTAATTCTGTGTGTGTGTTTGTGTGTTTTGTTCATGTGCCTGTCTGCCGGCGCTTTCCCGCTTGGTAAGTCTTGGAATCTTTGTTTTTAATATAAAATATATATTTTGATGTAAATAAAATAGAAAGAAACTTCCACATGGGAAAAATATATTAAAAACAAAGATTCCAAGACTTACCAAGCGGGACAGCGCCGGTAGACAGGCACAATAAATAAAACACACTAACACACACACACACACACACACAGAATTTCTAGCTTTCGCAACCGACGGTTGCTTCTTCAGGAAAGAGGGAAGGAGAGGGAAAGACGAAATGATGTGGGTTTTAAGGGAGAGGGTAAGGAGTCATTCCAATCCCGGGAGCGGAATGACTTACCTTAGGGGGAAAAAAGGACAGGTGTACACTTGCGCGCGCACACACACACATATCCATCCGCACATACACAGACACAAGCAGACATGAAATGTCTGCTTGTGTCTGTGTATGTGCGGATGGATGTGTGTGTGTGTATGCACGTGAGTGTACACCTGTCCTTTTTTCCCCCTAAGGTAAGTCTTTCCACTCCCGGGATTGGAATGACTCCTTACCCTCTCCCTTAAAACCCACATCATTTCGTCTTTCCCTCTCCTTCCCTCTTTCCTGAAGAAGCAACCGTCGGTTGCGAAAGCTAGAAATTCTGTGTGTGTTTGTGTGTTTTATTTATTGTGCCTGTCTACCGGCGCTTTCCCGCTTGGTAAGTCATGGAATCTTTGTTTTTAAAATATATATTTTGTCAACCATAAGTAAATATCTGACAACATATTCAGCTAAAAGTACTTAAAAATTTAAAATTATCACTCTCAAATTATATGCAATTGGAAGAAAAGTAAAGGAGAGATCTGCCTATACACATGGCATATAAAACTTTACACAACGTTGAGGACTCATTTTGAACAGCTAAAATTAAAAACAATCTGATCCAAAAGAATATGAGCTGAATATTTCTAAATCTACATATATACTCTGCTAGCCACCAAGCGGTGTGTGGTGGAGGGCACTATTCGTGCCAAGGTCATCCCCCCCCCCCTCCCCCCGTTCCAATCATGGGTCGCACGAGGGAAAAGTGGCTTTCTGAACACCTCAGCTCTAATTTCCCTTATCTTTGAATAGTAATCATTGCATGATTTGAAAGTTGGTGATAATAATATATGCTCCACATGCTCAGCAAAGATCAGATTTTGGAATTTAGTGAGCAGTCCCTACCGTTTAGCGCGTCGTCTATCTGCAAGTGTGTCCGACATATAACTTTCTACGAGATTTGTAATGCTGTCACGATGTCTAAATGTACCTGTCACGAATCTTGCCGCTCTTCTTTCAACCTTCTCAATCTCTTGAATCAGACCCAACTGGTAACGGTCCCATACAGATGAACAATACTCTAAGACTGGACGAACTAACGTATTGTATGCAATTTCCTTCGTTGAAGGACTGCATCGCTTCAGGATTCTACCAATAAACCGTAATCTAGAGTTCGCCTTACCCGTTACTTGTGTAATCTGATGGTTCCATTTGAGATCATTTCGAATAGTCACACCCAGATACTCGACGGATGTAACCACTTCAAAAGACTGGGCATTTATTTTGTACTCATACGTTAAACGGGATTTTTGCTTTGTTATATGCAGTAGGTTAACTGTCTAATATTGAGAGATAAATGCCAGTCATTACACCACGCATTTATTTTCTGCAAATCCTCATTGATTTGTTCACAACTTTCATGCGATACTACTTTCCTGTAGACTACATCATCATCAGCAAACAGTCTAATGTGCTGTCAATACCATCAACCAGATCGTTTATGTAAATCGTAAAAAGCAGCGGACCTATTACGCTGCCCTGGGGCACACCTGATGTTACGCTTTTTCTGTTGAAGTCTCGCCATTCAGGATGACATACTGCTCTCTGTCTGTTAGAAAACTACGGGCAGACCGTAAGTGCGCACTTTCTGGAGCAAGTGACAGTGCTCCGAGTCGAACACCTTTCGAAAGTCGGGGAATATGGCATCATCCTGGGAGCCAGTATCTACAGCCTGTTGTATATCATGCACAAAGAGAGCCAGCTGTGTCTCACATGAGTGCTGTTTCCTAAAACTGCGCTGGTTTCTGCACATGAGCTTCTCAGAGTCTAGAAAGGTCATTATGTCTGAACACAAAGTATGTTCCATGACTCTACAATAAATCTATGTCAGTGAAATTGGCCGGTAATTATCTGCATCAGATTTTCTACCCTTTTTATAGACTGCTATGACCTGGGCCTTCTTCCAATCCCATGGAACACTCTACTGTTCCAATGATCCCTGATAGATGATGGATAAGAGTAGTGATATATTTGTAGCATAGTCAACATAAAATCTTACAGGGATACCATCTGGGCCATATGCATTCCTGGTGTCTAAGGATCTTAACTGTTTCACAATCCTAGATACACTAAACACTGTCAGCCATCATTGAGTTTGTTCGATAATTGAAAGGGGGAATAGAGCTGCAGTCCTCTACTGTAAATGAGTTTTTGAAAGGTAGGTTTAGAATTTTGGCCTTCTGTTTATCATCATCGTCCGTTACATTACCCGTACTGTCAGCAAGAAAAGATATTGAATTATTTGTAGTGTTCATAGATTTTACGTATGACCAAAATTTTTTGGGTGTTTTTTAGAATCTGTAGATAAAATATTGCTTTCAAATTCGTTAAAAGAACCTCTCATTGACCTTTCGACAACTGTCAGTGAGGCAGTGACTACGTTTAAAATGACTGTGCAATATTTTCTGCTTTCTCAGCAACTTCCTAATATGTTTGTTGAACAAAGGTGGATCTTTTCCCTCCCCTATATTTTTGCTAGGCACATATCTCTCTAGCACATGTTGGACAAGACCTTTAAATCTCGACCAAAGATGGTCTATATCTTTGTGTCCTGTGGTGCATGCTTGGAGCTGACTTTGAAGATATTCATTAATGACACTTTTATTTGCTTTGCCAAACAAGAAAACTCTATGCTGTTTCTTTGGTTTTTTTGCAAATGCCACTGACATAGAAGCCACAACGACATTATGGTTGCTAATACCTTCTTCTAGGTTGACTTCCTCAAAAAGATCAGGTCTGTTTGTTGCCAAGATATATAATATGTTCCCATCTCAAGTTGGTTTCCTAACCAATTGCTTAAGGTTGTATGTTGAGAGCACTCCTACAATAACTTCACAAGGGTTTTTGTTTCTGCCCCCCGTGATAAACGTGTAATTTTCCCAGTCAGTCAACACCAGATTAAGGTCTCCACCTATAACTAATGGATAATTTGGATATTTATTTCCTATGTGCTCAAGACTTTCCCTGAAACATTCTGCGACGTTTGTTGCGGATGCTGGTGGTCTATAAAAACATCCTAATACAATGGTCACTCCTTGTCTGATTGACAGCTTTATCCAGACTATTTCACAGTCCGACCCAGTATCGATCTCAACTGCATTTAAACAGCTTTCAACTGCAATGAACACACCAACTCCCATAGCATCAGTCCTATCCTTCCTAAACATTGTCCAATCCGAGTTCAAAATTTCACTGCTATTTATGGCTGGATTCAACCAGCTTTCAGTACCTAATACAATATTGGCATTACTACTGTTTATTTCAGAGAGTAACTCGGGGATCTTTCTACAGACACTTCGATAATTCATTAACATGAGATTTAGCATACTTAAATCCTTTGGAATGACCTGTTTAGGTGAACTAACAATTTTTACAATTGGCCCACCCACATCCGTGTCATGAACTGGTAATTTTTCAGGCCAACGGTTTGTTTTTTGTGGGGAGGAACCTAGTCTAAAAATCCTCCGTGTGCACACC
Organism: Schistocerca gregaria; assembly: GCF_023897955.1. NCBI lineage: Eukaryota > Metazoa > Arthropoda > Insecta > Orthoptera > Acrididae > Schistocerca > Schistocerca gregaria. The sequence continues at coordinate 681,401,746 of NC_064931.1, forward strand.
ACAAGTATTGTGCTACCCACATAGCTGTTTCCTGTGTGTAGTGCACCCCTGATCTATCGTGGGATGTCCTACAACCTTCCACCCCATAGTGTAGATCGAGGAATCTACAACCATTTTCGCCACAGAGTCGAAGTAGCCTCTGGTTTAGATCCTCCACTCAATTCCAAACCAGTCCACCCTGGGTATGATGCTGCAGATCGTCAGCTTGGCTTCCTTCCTCTAGAGATGGAAGCCGCCTTTGCCAGTTTAGCCAGCCGTCGAAAGAACCCAAGAATTTCCTCCAAGCCTCGACAACTGGCATCGTTGGTGCAGACATGTGCAACAATTTGGAGCTGGCTGCACCCCGCACGCTCGATAGCTGCTGGAAGAGCCTCTTCCACATCCCAGACTAGGCCCCCTGGCAAGCACACTGAGTGAACATTGGACTTCTTCCCCACCCTAACCGCTATTCTGCTGAGGGGCTACATGACCCACCTAACATTGGAGCTCCTAATAACTAATCCCCATGTGCCTGTCCGGACCTTGCTGAAGGAGCGGTCATTATCCTGGCACAGAAGGTACATCTCAGTCACACTGGAGGTCAGCTCAGTGACAAGAGAGCTGTGACATTCCGGCCCCCTGCCCTCTACACATCTAGTACAACAGAGGCTGCCCCAGGCACCCCATCCCCACTGCACCTAAAGGTGGCATTCTGGAGCCTGTTGACTGTGGCAAACAAACCTTTCAGCTGCATTTGGACTGTGGCCAACTCCTCCTGCATCTGCACACAACAGAAAAAAGTCCCTATCCATCTAGCTAATATGTGATTTACTATAAGAAACTTACTGCCACACAAGGTTAACAGCTACACTCTAGTTGGCAGAAAGGACACTCAGCAATGAAAAACAATAAAAATGTATGGTACAAGCTACATCTGGTGCTTATTTTCCTGATAGGGGCTATCTAGTGAATACTAAAGAAAAAACAGCGACCAACAGTAAACTGCTACGGGCTACCTAGTGAATATTATTAACGAATTAAACAGTAACCTACGGAAAGCTACACTTCTGATTATCTCTCATATTTATAATGTAAACAAATGCTTACGTACATGCCAAAATGAACTAATAAAACTATAAAAACTGCTACCTTCAATGTATCAAATCTAAATGATACTAATAAATGTAGGTTGGTTTGTGGGATTAAAGGGACCAGACTACTATGGTCATCGGTCCCTTCTCCCATAAAAACTAAAACCACCCGAAGAGAATAAAAAAACGAACAACAGGAAAGACAGCAGACGAAACAGGACATGAAATACTCCGACAGAGACCAGACAAAACAAATTAAAACACACAGTGTGACGGTGATTGGCCGACCGTAGAGAAAAAGAGGAAAAGCCAACCACCAAGAACACTTTAAAAACTCAGTTTAAAATCAGAGGCTTAAAAAAAAAAAAGAACAGAAAAAAAAACTCAGATTAAAGGATAAAACCCCCTGCCCGAATAAAACACAAAACCAAGTCCACCATGGCAGAGTCATCTGATAAAAGAGCAGAGAGTGTGTCAGGCATTGCAAAAGTCTGCCTGAGCACGGTTAAAAGGGCGCACTCTGACAGAATATGGACCACCGTCAAGGACGCCCCACAACGACAAAGAGGGGGATCCTCACGACACAGTAAATAACTGTGCGTGAGTCGGGTGTGGCCAATGCGGAGCCGACAAAGGACGACTGAGTCCCTGCGGTTGGCTCGCATGGATGACCGCCACATAGTCGTCGTGTCCTTGACGGCACGGAGTTTGTTAGGGGTGGTCAGACCGCGCCATTCAGCATCCCAAAACGAGAGAACTTTGAAGCGTAAGACTGCCTGCAAATCAGCCGCCTGGAGGCCAATCTCCAGAGATGGCGCACTGGTGGCCTCTTTCGCCAGGCGGTCAACAGTTTTATTGCCGGGTATACCAACATGGCCTGGGGTCCAAACAAAGACCACAGACCTGCCGCTACGGGCAAGAGTATGCAGGGACTCCTGGATAGCCATCACCAGACGAGAACGAGGGAAACACTGGTCGAGAGCTCATAAACCGCTCAGGGAATCACTACAGATAGCGAAGGACTCACCTGAGCAGGAGCGGATATACCTAGGGCACGAAAGATGGCGACCAGCTCAGCAGTGTAAACACTGCAGCCAGCCGGCAACGAACGTTGTTCAGAATGGTCCCCTAGAGTTAGTGCATAACCGACTAGACCAGCAACCATCGAACCGTCGGTGTAGACAACGCCAGAGCCCTGATACGTCGCCAGGATGGAATAAAAGCGGCGTCGGAAGGCCTCCGGAGGGACTGAGTCCTTCGGGCCATGTGCCAAGTCGAGCTGAAGGCAAGGGCGAGGCACACACTACGGGGGTGTACGCAGAGGGGCCCGGAAAGGAGGTGGAACAGGGAAACACCCAAGCCAGCTGTTTGACACGTACGGCGATCGGACAACCCAACCGGGGCCGACGTTCTGGCAGATGAACGACTGACTGCGGGAAGAGGACACGATAATTTGGATGCCCGGGCAAGCTAAAAACATGGGCAGCATAAGCAGCCAGTAATTGTTGGCGTCGTAACTGCAGTGGAGGGACACCTGCCTCCACAAGTATGCTGTCCACAGGGCTGGTTCGGAAGGCACCAGTGGCAAGGCGTATCCCGCTGTGGAGGATTGGGTCCGGCACCCGCAAGGCAGATGGAGATGCTGAGCCATAAGCCAGACTCCCATAATCCAGATGAGACTGGATGAACACCTGGTAGAGCCGTAACAGGGAAGATCGGTCGGCATCTCAGCTGGTGTGGCTCAAGCATCGCATAGCATTTAGATGCCGTCAACACGCCTGTTTAAGCTGTCGAATATGAGGCAGCCAAGTCAACCGGGCATCAGAAACCATCCCCAAAAACCTATGTGACTCCACCACTGTAAGAAGTTCGCCGTCAAGATAAAGCCGCGGCTCCAGGTGAATAGTGCGTCGCCGGCAGAAATGCATAACGCAGGTCTTGGCTGCGGAAAACTGAAAACCATGCGCTACAGCCCAAGACTGCACCTTGCGGATTGCACCCTGTAGCTGACGTTCAGCAGCTGCAATGCCAATAGAGCTGTAGTAAAGGCAGAAGTCGTCAGCATACAGGGAAGCGGAGACAGTATTTCCCACGGCCGCAGCGAGCCCGTTAATAGCTATTAAAAACAGACACACACTGAGAACAGAACCCTGTGGCACACCGTTCTCCTGGACTTGGGAGGAACTATATGAGGCCGCGATGTGCACGCGGAAGGTACGATACGACAGAAAATTGCAGATATAGATCGGCAGAGGGCCCCGAAGACCCCATCCATGAAGCGTAGAAAGGATGTGATGACGCCATGTCGTATTATACGCCTTCCGCATGTCAAAAAAGACAGCAACCAGATGCTGACGGCGGGCAAAGGCAGTACGGATGGCCGACTCCAGGCTCACCAGATTGTCGGCGGCAGAGCGGCCTTTACGGAACCCACCCTGAGACGGAGCCAGAAGGCCTCGAGACTCCAGTACCTAATTCAAGCGCCGGCTCACCATCCGTTCAAGCAACTTGCAAAGAACATTGGGGAGGCTAATGGGACAGAAGCTGTCCACCTCCAAAGGATTCTTCCCTGGTTTCAGAATGGGGACAACAAGACTTTCCCGCCATTGCGACGGAAACTCACCCTCGACCCAAATGCGGTTGTAAAGATCGAGGAGGCGTCGCTGGCAGTCCACTGAAAGGTGTTTCAGCATCTGAGAGTGGATGCTATCTGGCCCAGGAGCGGTATCAGGACAAGCGGCGAGGGCACTTCGAAATTCCCACTCACTGAATGGAACATTGTACAATTCAGGATGGTGAGTGCGAAAAGAAAGACTCCGACGTTCTATCCGCTCCTTAATGGAGCGGAAGCCCAAGGGGTAGTTGGCAGAAGCGGAATTCATAGCAAAGTGCTCTGGCAAGCGGTTTGCAATGACGTCGGAGTCAGTACAAACTGCTCCATTCAGTGAGAGCGCAGGGACACTGACAGGGGTCCGATAGCCATAGAGGCGGCGAATCTTGGCCCAGACCTGCGATGGAGTGACATGGAGGCCAATGGTGGACACATACCACTCCCAGCACTCCTGCTTGCGTTGGCGGATAATGCAGCGCGCTCGCGCACGCAGCCGTTTGAAGGCGATAAGGTGGTCGATTGAGGGATGTCGCTTGTGACGCTGGAGCGCCCGCCGGCGAGCTTTAATCGCTTCAGCGATCTCAGGCGACCACCAAGGCACAGTCCGCCGCCGAAGGGACCCAGAAGAACGGGCAATGGCAGATTCAGCGGCAGTAACGATGCCGGTGGTGACCGATTGAACCACTGCATCAATGGTATCGTTATAGAGAGGCTCAATAACGGCAGTGGAGGAGAACAAGTCCCAGTCAGCCTGATTCATAGCCATCTGCTAGGGCGCCCAGAAGACTGATGCTGTGGCAGTGACAGAAAGATCAGAAAGTGGTCACTACCACACAGGTCTTCATGCACTCTCCATTGGACAGACAGTAAGAGGCTAGGGCTACAGATGGAAAGGTCAATGGCGGAGTATGTGCCATGCGCCACACTGAAGTGTGTGAAGGCACCATCATTTAAGATCGAGAGATTGAGCTGCGCCAATAAATGCTCTCAACAATGGCGCCTTGACCAGTTGCCACTGACCCACCCCACAGATGGTTATGGGCATTAAAGTCGCCCAGTAACAGGAAAGGTGGAGGCAACTGAGCTATCAGAGCAGCCAGGACATGCTGCGCGACATCACCATCCGGTGGAAGGTAAAGACTGCAGATGGTAACAGCCTGTGGCATCCACACCCGAACAGCGACAGCCTCTAAAGGTGTGTGGAGAGGTACAGACTCGCTGTGAAGAGAGTTCAGGACAGAGATGCAGATGCCACCAGACACCCTTTCATAAGCTGCCCGGTTCTTATAATAACCCCGATAGCCACGGAGGGCGGGGGTTCGCATTGCCGGAAACCAAGTTTCCTGCAGAGCAATGCAGAGGAAAGGGTGAAGGCTGGTAAGTTGGCGGAGCTCAGCTAGATGGTGGAAGAAACCGCTGCAGTTCCACTGGAGGATGGTGTTGTCCATGGTTGAGAAAGGCGTGACGGGACTGGGAAGGGAGATTACGCCGCTGGGTCACCTGCTGCCTCTGATTTAGCACCTGTGATAGTGCTTTCCATGGCGTCTGATGGACCGGTGAGATCGAGGTCCTCAGTGGATGCCAGAATCTCCACCGCATCCTCAGACGCAGAGCTGGAAGGTTGCGGTGGGATGGCTGCCACCGCGAGTTCCTTGGGCTGAGAGTTCTTCTTGGGTTTCTCACACCGTTCCTTGGGTCGCACCGGCTGGGAGGGATTTACCGATTCAGTCTCCGGGACGGAGGAGGATCGTGAAGCCCTACGACCTGCTGATTGCGGGCACTTACGCCATTGTCGGCCGTCAGGCTTCTCGCTGGCGGAAACCTGGGAAGGGAGGGACCCAAGGGACCCCTTGCGAGTGTGAGAAGCCGAAGAAGTTGGACACTTCTCCGGCTTAGAAGTGGGGACGGACGTCCCCGATGGGTGGGATGGTGTTGCTCCTGAGGTAGGTGGCGCAGGAGCAACCCGGTGGGTAGAGCCCCCCACTGGCGAGGGGGCAGGAGTTGTACTACTCGTCAATCCGGCCACAACTGGAGAAACAGACGGGGCTAGCACTGGTATTGTAGCAGCAGCGTAGGAAGATGTCATTCTCACAGGATGGAGTCGGTCGTATTTCCTTTTGGCCTCAGTATAGGTTAGTCGATCCAGGGTCTTGTATTCCATGATTTTACGCTCTTTCTGGAAAATTCGGCAGTCTGGCGAGCAAGGTGAATGGTGCTCCCCGCAGTTGACACAGATGGGAGGCGGGGCACATGGAGTATTGGGATGTGATGGGCGTCCGCAATCTCGACATGTGAGGCTGGAAGTGCAGCGAGAAGACATATGGCCGAACTTCCAGCACTTAAAGCACCGGTTCGGGGGAGGGATATAGGGCTTAACGTCACATCGGTAGACCATCACCTTGACTTTTTCCGGTAACGTATCCCCTTCGAAGGCCAAGATGAAGGCACCGGTAGGAATCTGATTTTCCTTCGGACCCCGATGAATGCGCCGGATGAAATGTACACCTCGGCGCTCTAAATTGGCGCGCAGCTCTTCATCAGACTGCAAAAGAAGATCCCTATGGTAAATAACTCCCTGGACCATATTTAAACTCTCATGGGGTGTGATCGTAACGGCAACACCCCCCAACTTGTCACAAGCGAGTAACCATCGTGACTGGGCAGAGGATGCTGTTTGTATCAGAACTGACCCAGAGCGCATTTTTGACAAGCCCTCCACCTCCCCAAACTTGTCCTCTAAATGCTCGACGAAGAACCGAGGCTTTGTGGAGAGAAAAGACTCCCCATCAACCCTTGTACAAACTAAGAAGCGGGGCGAATAACTGCTACTGCCATCCTGAGACTTACGTTCCTCCCACGGTGTGGCCAGGGAGGGAAACGTTTTCGGATCGTACTTCTGAGCGTTAAACTGAGCCCGAGAACGCTTAGAGACTGCTGGCGGCTGGCCACCAGCGAGAGACGATGTACCACGCTTCATTGCGGGTCATCCGCCCTGATGCCACCTACTCCGACCAAGGGCCCTCCCCATGGGCGCCACCCAGCCACGGCAAGAGCCACCTGGCAGGATGGACGTTGCCGGGAGTCCCGATACCCCAGGAGGATAGGCATCTACTCCTTGGCATACGTGGGGAGCTAACGGCGCAGGCATCAGTAGAGCGATCCCTGTGTTGTCAGGGGGCTACAACCAACAGGGTACATGGCGGCCCCACCACAACGGACTGGCTACCGTGCTGGATGTTAGGTAACATGTGGTCCATGGTCGCCATCGGTGCAGAAAGAGGCACTGCACAGTACAAGGTGTTATCTGCATGCAGAAAAAGAGTCATGCCCAAGAGATGGAGAGCGGACAGGACTGCAGTTCAATGGTGTATAAGCTGGTGAAAGGTCTGATCGCAAGATGGACACAATGCACCAAGTAAGGCGCCCTTCCCCAATCGGCTCGCTCTTCGGAAAATTTTGAGAGATGGAGGTCAAACCAAACAGGGGACCATCATACAAGGCCGAAAAGTTTGAGACTCCATTTAGTCACCTCTTACGACAGGCAGGAATACCGCAGGCCTATTCTAGCCCCCGAACCCGCAGGGGGATACTAATAAATGTAAATACTGAGTATTGTACACTGACAGATGCGGGTACAAAACAAAACCTTTAGCCAACAATAAGAGTTCAGAGTGTAAAGCACACAACAAGCTAAGGAATTTAAGCAGATGGCGAGGTGAGTTTTAGCTTTCTGCTAACTAAACCGTATGTAAGAAGGGCTCAGAAGCTGTATTATAACACTGATTTATTCAGATATTGTAGTGTAACACTAATTTACCACATATTTTAGGTTTGCTTAACTGTTAACACTCACAAGTTGCACTACTTAAACGTATACAAGTGAGGTTAGAGAATTCACTGTCAGTATCACTTTTCCTAATAAAACGTATAAAAACTGCTACCTTCAATGTATCGAGTCTAAATGACAATAATAAACATAAATACTGACTATTGTACATTGACTTAATTGATAATCCCACGTATTTAACATCAGTTATGAATGTAAACAAATGTTTGCGTACACACGAAACTGTTATAAACAGAATCTTCACTTTTCCTATTCAGACACAAATAAAAAACTGAAACCTTCAATTTATCAAGTCTAGCTGACACTAATGCATGTAAATGCTATAGAATATACTGCAAAAATATTAATTAATTGCTAAATTACTTATCTCGTAACACAGCAAGCGAAAAGTGCTCGTAGCTGGAATCAGGGCGTCTTGGTGCAAGACATCCATGTTGTATTGGCCAGAGACAGCTAGTGTTTCCTCTTTTATTTAAGAAAAATTCATTGAAATTTCCCTCTCCTATCTTTGCAATGACTGGTTTTTATGATCAAAGCTTTTGTTTAAAATTTTCCACTACTGCCCAAATGAAAACTAATTATCTGATACTTCAAAAATTCTTGATGGACAACTGAAGAGGGTAGTATCCCTGCCTACAGCAGCTATGATAGCAGGGGTAACGGAGGTGTTGGAAATCAGCAACAGGGAAGTCACCATGGATGGCTGCGAGAAGCAAGACTGGTGAGTCATGTGGGTGGTACTGCCAATCCATATGTAAACCTTGCTGAAAGACTGCCTTGGGCACTGGTTTCACACTGTATGAAGTGTCTAGTCAAGAGTCATATTGCTACACATACAACAGCACTGGTGGACTTTATGATTTTCTTGAAAAAACACTTACTTTGTCAGACAAGTGCAGCTTTTTTGCCCCTGGCATTAAGGACCTGGGCTACATATCCAGCAGCGCCCATGTGTGACCAGTTGACGTTATACAACTTTCCAGCATCCACCTACTGGAAACAACTAGTCTTTTCTCGTCAGACTCACTTGCTGTACTATGTTTGTACCCAAAGCAGCAACCAGACACACAAAAAAGGCATCAAATTTGTGTGGTCAGCATCATGTCAACAGGCTTTTCAATACCTTTAGGATTATCTAAAAACAGCCAATTACACATCGGACCTGTGACTGATGCTCCCAATTGATATACCAAAATATGGGATTGGGGCAGTTTTGCCCCATAAAATCTCAGATAGCTCCAAAAGATTAATTGTCTATAACTCAAACATTATTGTTGTTGTTGTCTTCAGTCCTGAGACTGGTTTGATGCATTTCTCCATGGTAGTCTATCCTGTGCAAGCTTCATCATCTCCCAGTACCTAATGCAGCCTACATCCTTCTGAATCTGCTTAGTGTATTCATCTCTTGGTCTCCCTCTACGATTTTTACCCCCCACGCTGCCCTCCAGCACTCAAACATTAACAGCAGTATAAATAAACTAGTCACAGAATGTAAAATAGACTTTAGCGATACTTTATGATGTAAGTTTGATTTATATTTGTGTAGCAGCAATTTCCATCTGACTGTAAGCCATTGATACTGCTTTTCTAGCAAAGGTCCAAGCTCAAGGAGAAAACCGGGCCAAGTCTACAGTGGTACGCATTGTTCTTAAGCAGTTATAACTATGAAAGCCACACTTCTACCTTACACACCAACATGCCAATGCAGACACAATGTCCTGCTTTCCCATTGGTCCTGACATCAAATTTGATCCCCAGGCAATGGTTCGTTTTTCATTCTACCACCACCTGTGATAAATCCTGGAACATCCTACTGACAACGCATGATGTGCCCAAAGTACCAACGACCTGGTACAGTGACACAGTTGGGGTAGCCTGAGCATTTACCAAAACAGGCAGACCTGGGATTTCTTAACAATTTTTTGATGAAACACAGGCTCAATGCAACAAACAGCATATTAACATTAGCCACAGACATCTATGAATGATGAGTCCTAATTCTGCCTCCGCTATGACTCACCATTCTTGAACTACTTCATGGGTCACTAGGGGATAATGCACATGAAGGAAGTTGGCAGCACATGTACCGGTCTAGTAGTGACTGTGCAGCTGAACATGGATTCCACTCCTGTTGTACTTGCTCCCTGAAGCAGGTGGCTCCTGCACGACATTTCTCTCCATAGCCATGATTATCCATGGAAGAGGGGAGGGGGAGAGAGGGAATAAACACACACACACACACACACACACACACACACACACACACACACACTGGAGAAAAGCATGTTGATTTTTCCAGGCCATTTCAGGGAGATACGTGATTGTTTGTGGTAGATGCTTTTTCCGACTTCCTTTTTGTGATGTGGATACCATCATCAACCGTTCATGCTACCATCCACACCATTTCTATGATCTTTGGCATCAGTTTGTGTGGTGCTACCTCAATTGCAGACAATGATCCCAGTTTACTTCAATGCAATCCAAACCCAAAGTCTTCTGCCACTACAACAGCACTGAACAACTGACCACCTCCCCCTTCCACATGGCCCTGACTCAGAAGCTGTGAAGTCAGTCAGAATGTTTGAAACATGAGACCTTGTTGACAACGTTGACTGAGGAGGAACTATGCAGATTCATTACCAAGTATAAGTCCACCCCTGTCAAAGGGGCCAGTACAGCTGAAATATTGTACTGATGCAGGCATCGAACCCTGTTAGACCTCCCACCATCCATGCCCAGCTGAAGTACAGGTTCGGCCATTTGGAGGACACCAATGCCCGGGTGCCCACATTTGGCTGATATACATGGTGGACCCATGGGGTCATCCTAGGCCATAGTGTACATCAGCTGATTGATGTTGCGGCTGGTCCCAAGGTCATGGCCTGTCACTGAAATCAGCTCCAACTGCAACTGCATTCATAAACAGTCCCATTGCCTCTAACTGAAGGAGCTCACACCTATACAATCATCTTTTGTGCCACTAGCCAAAACTATGAACTCTGTGCCCCCTTGCCATCCACTCACAGGCACAACCTATGCCACACCCATAAGCACAAAGATGAGTGGACTAGGGTGCGAGAGCCCATAGACAAGGAACCACTCCCAAAGTGAATCCTCCCCCCCCCCCCCCCCCATACCAAATCTGCCTCCAACTCCACTTCCTGCCACAGGACCATGCCAGGTCATTGGAGCTGGCCATGCTGCTGGATCTCTTGGTGGGCACCTCAACTATGCCTCACCCCCGCCCCCTCCAACACCGGCAATGGTATAAACCCTGCCATTATTTACCCTACGTGCAGATTTAAACAGGAAGTACTAGTATCACCATTTACATTGGATATTGATAACAGTGGCGACTCTTGCTAGCAGTGAAATCTATGCAGCCAGCTGCAGAAGATGAGAACTTAAATCATTAGTTATTTAGGAATTAGACATTAACCAATGTTTTATTTATTTCTCTTTGTTGTAATGTTAAATCTGAAACTGGTCTATTTCAGCTGAAACCGGCCATAACAGTTCATAAAACATGATCTACACACTTTAAAAAATTTCAAGGCTGAGTCATTCACCATTTTTGTGTTACACAAGCTCAAAGTAGGGGACAAAATAAACTGTGGCAATTTTTAAACTTTCTTTTTTTTTCTTTTTTTTCCCCTGCGGTAATTTTTTTTAATAAACAAACTTCACGAAGTGCCTTCCAGCAGTTCTCCAGGAAAGTTACTTGTTATCAATCCTATTTAACTACAACAGTTATTTGTGTATGAGTTCTAGAAGTTATTAATGTATTAAAGAAGCTACCACTTATTTTACCAAATTTGTGCTTACTTTGATGCCATACTGCTAAATATTACCAACTGTAATGACTCTGGTGATGCACTTTATGTTGTTTCGGTTGTGGGCAGGTCACGGTCAGGATGCTGATGGATCACTATCCCTGGATGCATGTGCGTAGTGGCATGGTGAGTGGGTGCTTGTCCGATGCCCAATGAGCATTAGTAAAGCGGCATTAAAGACCCAACACTTATTGTCTAACAATACACAGATGATGTGGCAACATTGCACGCTGCTTGTGGAATCAGAGCAGTGGCAGTGAATGCCCAGCCAGGAAGGTGCCAACATCAGCATGTGGACCATATCGTTGCAGCAGAGGTGCCCAAGTGTGCTGAGGTAGTGGGTTGCCCACTGCACATCAGCTGCAGCTGCAGAGTCTGCCTACAGCAGCAGACAGGAGACTGCTCGCCCATACTATGGCGGAAGAGTGGCCACCCATCCAGGCTCGTGCTGGAGGCCACAAAGTGGCCCACTGATCGAAGCGGACTAAGTTTCCCACATCAGACTCTGCATGGAATTCGGCTAACAGTGCCCACGTCTGCAGGGTGGGATTTGCAGCAAAATGGATGCTTGTAGATCGCTAGATAAGTAAATGGCAGTCCAGGACTGATCCCTCCTCATTGCAGGTCACTGGCTGCATATATCTGTACTGAAAATAAGAAATACTTATTCGGGCCTCACCCATGATTGTTATGCTAACATCCTGGTTTCTTCACCTCAACTCCCAACAGAGATGCAACCTGGGCATGGGGAATCAGCCATCCGAGTTGTGGATGCTCCATCTTCCTGCTGTGCTGTATTTTGGTACGTCTGACTGCCCAGCCTGGCTATGGTGTGAAGTAACCAGCTCAGTGATGCACCCATAATACAACGGTATCTGTGGCTTCCCGTTGTTGAAATTCAGTCCAGCCATTATGGCTTGACCCACTTTCCTTGGCTTCTTATGTTGTTGGGGAAGGCATCATGTTGCCGTGGATGGCATCTGAATTTTTCCCAGTTGCACCAAGTACATTATTTCGTGGTACAACACAACTCACTATTTTTATATTTAATGCTGATATATTTTTGTTATTTTGATGTGCTGGAATTTTATACATTTGCTAATATTTTTACTTTTTATGCATACCATAACCAAGAAATTATAACGAGAATGTGAAACCAAAATTGGAATAATAAAAAAAAAGAAGAAAAAGGCTACTACTCATCCACAAATCATTGTAGAAATGTACTGTGAGTATTAGACACACGTGCACATATTCATTTCCATACACACACTGGCTAACATGTGCTTCAGTTAAGTGGTCAGTGGCAGCCACCAACAATTATCACCCTAACAGCCAGGCTGCCACCAACACTTAACACACACGATGCACTAGCCCTTGTGCACCTGGAAAAAAAACTATGGGCAGATGTAACAAACTATATTAATTACATTTGTACAACCATATATAGGCAATAGGTAGTCTGTTCTTTTCTAATTACAACCAAGAAATTAGCCACTGAGGACACTGAGCAATTCGTTGCCAACTTAAGACATCAAGCATGCACACTATATATATATATATATAACTAGGCTTTTCAAGGTGTTTTAGCACAAGAGTGGCTAACATTTTCTGGAGGACAGATGGGCTCAGATGTTGCTCCTGGCATACCACATTGCACAACTGGTTGTTTGTCAAAAGAACTTGAGTCACTGAATGAATTTTGACTTGCTTAGTAAATACCATTGACATTATGGTCTGATTATGACCTTTAAGCAGATTCATGAAGCCTTGCTTCTCTCTCAGTTTGTTTCCTGCAAAAGTACTGCTGCAATCCTTTCACAAAAACATGGGTCATTCCATGCCAATTCAACCAATTTGAGAAAATGTTCCAGCTGATAGTCTCATATTTGGCTGAAATTTAGCACACCAATGCTACCCAGCGTCGAACACTCATGTACAAAATTTTAAGTTCCTCTGCCAATTAGTTCCAGAATAACGGCTTGTGAAAGAAGGTGGCGTGACCTGGAAATTGCAACCCGCATCTGGCAATCTATCTTCAGACCCAACTTCAGGTCTTAATAACTTTGGAACTATTCCACACACTCCAGTGAAATTTTTACATCCCAGTAACATCTACTTAGAGAACACACTCTATGAATCAAAACACCAACAACATATTTCCATGGGAAAATAAAAAATTCCAAAATGTGGTTAAAAATGTAATATGTTAAAAGGTACATATTATAGGTGCCCACTATGCCAAATATAATTCTCTCAAAAAGGGTATATATATGTGGTAAGCTTAATGTCCCCTAAACACACACAGAACTCATCTTGCCCATATCAGTCGCACAAACAGAGTTACATGCACACGAAAATACAAAAATTTGAATGATATATGTCTCAAAATTTCAGCATGTTATTGCAAGAAATTTGTGTACAATGGAAGTTGACAGATGTATTTGGTGATGTGGCCATTGTTCCACAACACAATTTTGTAAAAACATATCGTGAAATGTTCTGCCTCTTCTTATCCTTTCCCACAACTGTTTAATCACTATGCAACAACATATAGACAGATTAACACAACTTATCATTAATGTTTACTGCACCTTAACTGTTAAAAACCAGTCGATTGTGCTTCGAACAGAAGTTCTCCCACTCTTTAGCTACTGTACTCTGTACATTGAGTGGAAAATTGTACTGTCTTCTTGACACTGTGGTAGGAACTGGAACTGTCATAAGAATATGTTCAAAAGGAATCCAACACCTGTCTGCGAAACGTGGCTAATGAAATGATCTTGCTGGTCCTGCTGGTGCCATGAAGTTCACAAATACATCACCTTCTGCTTCACAGCACTCTGCAACACATCCTAAGTACCATTTGTCATCATAAACAGCAATAACATAGCAACCTGGTTGTATGTTGCTGCTTTTGATTCTGAATCCTAAGTCAGACAGACTGTGAAGACACATGTTGTGCATGAACCTATAGTTATAACCGGACAGTCTGCTCATCTGCACATTGTCAGAGTCCGCTGGACAGAAGTTATGATGGCTTCTTGTGCCTGCAACAGTTTTAACGTGTTCTAGTCTGCTTTTTAGCAACACTTTGACTGATTTTACCTCATCTTTCGAAACATAGAATGATTGTATGCCAGAGATATTTTCTGTAGCCAGGTAAATAATTGAAGAGGTGTTAGATGTGACCTTCTGTAGGGTGCTGCAGACTAGCTTATGCCATGCGCTTAATGGTAGCACCAATACCACCACATCCATTTTTACCATGACTTGCTGTGAAAAAATTCTGTTCTGCGTGAATCTGAAAATCATGGTAATGCATGCATACATTTTTAAGATTTTTACAGTTTTTGTACTGACTAGCTGCCCAATCACAGAAGTATTTCGCAAAATGTATGTGAGGCAGCTTGTTTTTCACATATGCCATGACAGTGCGAATGTGAGTATGAACTGCAATGGCATCATGAATTAAACAGTCACTAAAAACACACAGGTTCATGACAGACACATCACCTGACTCACCTCTATAGTAAATCACAAATGGATGGAGTGTTGCTTGACTGTTGTCCCAATTATATACTTGGATGGAATCTTGAACTATAAATGCATAATTTTCAGAAAAGTTTAGTATTACTATAATTTCATCTTGTTTCAAATTATCCTTACAAAACTGGAGATAAGCCAATTGTGCTGTTGCTGTGAAGCTGTGTGTGGTCAGTTTGTCCGTTTTTTGACAACACATTTCAACAAAATCTTCCACTTTACTTTGCTTTGTTTCAAGACTTGTGCGATCCATGTGTGTCCATTGTTTATAAGAAACAAGTTCATCATCATCCATAAGGAGTTCACCATACAGTTTGTTATTAATGTGTTCTGCAAGATTTGCCTTGCCAGGACACTTCTCACACCTGTGTATCATGCACTCGTAGGAACTGATGTCACACACTAGCAGCTTTTATTGCACCTTTGTAATCCAGACCAGAATCCTTTATAGCAGCAAACATCAGCTTAGCATTTTGATGGGTCTCACACACACAAACATTGTGTGTGCCCCTTGCGCTTACAGACACAACCCATTTTGGCTGAAGATTGAAAAAAGATGATAAACCTACTTTGGTATTCGGATACTTTTCCTTGAATTCTACATATAGTTCTGATATGTTGCATAGCAACAGTCTGCTTTGCATTTTTATACGTACATTTCCCATTTTCACAGTTACATAGTCTTTTTTTCCAGGCATTATTTGGCTGTAGTCATTATTTTTATAAAACTCCGACACGAGCACCTTTATTTCTGAACTGAATTGCTTACCCTGAGCCTGCTGAAGTTGTGGAAGCACTCCTTGGGTTGCATTTATTTTCCTAGCTTGCTGTACCTTTTATGTAGAAAAATTGAATTCCTTTGCAGTGTAGTCAATAGACCAGCTGGAAGGTGCAAGGGTAAGAATAGCTACTTTTTTCTAGCTGTGGATATGGCACATTTTTCTTTCAAATCGTGCTCAATTTAGTCCAAATCAGAGCATTTTCTGGCATGATTTCTGTTCCTTTGGAGCAGATAGTTCTTCCTCTTCCACCATTAGTGTGTCAGCTATTTTGTGTTTCAACTCCATTTGAGCTTCTTGTAGTTTTCTTCTACCATAGCTGGGCCTGTCTCTTTTCTCAACTTTGTGTGTCTTCATGGGAGAATAACCAAGACCAGTCACTGAAGTATTTAATTGCTCATCTGCTGTGGTTGTAGGTGGCTGATAATCTTCATCACTGTCATGTAAATTATGAGAATATTCTTCATTTTTTATCAGTGTAACACATCTGGAACATAAATTTTGTCCTGGTTTCATGTTAAGTCCCATGCACTGATTCACTTTCAGTACTGACTTTATACCAATTTCTCTGAGGCTACACTTCACTGTCTTCTTATGAATTCGAAATGGATCAAAACAACTTCTTTGTAGGAAAGAATACTTATCCAGAAACACTTTCATATGATGATAACAAACACTAAAGTTTCCTGGAACTGTACTTCTTGTGCCCACAGGGTGTATCCTGGATCTCCATAGCAACAAATCTTGGTCTGATTCATCCAGATCATACAGTACAAAGTGAATGCCACATTTTGTTCCATATGTTGTTTTATGACATTCAGATGCTTGTGCTCTACCAATACTGCAACTTGTTTGAACAAAAGCACCACTAGTACACTCTTCCACCTCCATACTGACTTTCCATAACAGTAACGACCAGTCTGAACTAGAATCTTAGAAACATGAGTAACCTGTAATTGTTGCTTGTTTCCTTTGTTGTTCCTGCCTAACAATGACTCATTCTGTCCCTGAAAACTATCATTGTTTAACTTTCTGTTGCCTAATGGTTCCCAACAATTGCTGCAGCTTTATCTGAAACAAGCTGTCTGCATCATCACTATTACTTGCTAAATCGTGTTAAAAGAAACGTAACCAAGTACATCTCTGTCAACTTTTATTGTACACAATTGCCTTGCAATAACAAGTTGAAATTTTGCCACATATTATATTATGGTCTACTTTTGCAGTGTTTGAAATTTGGCTTGGATATCACTTGTCCCTTTTGTGCTACCATACTTAGAAAATCCATGTTTTCCAGGTAATTTTTCAAATTTTTGTATTTTCGTGTGCATGTAACTCGGTTTTTGTGACTGATATTGGTATGATGAGTTCTGTGTGTGTTTAGGCCACATTAATCTTACCACAAAAAATTTATACCCTTTTTGAGTGAATTATATTTGGCATAGAGGGCGCCTACAATATGTACCTTTTAACATATTACATTTTTTAAATCACACTTTGGAATTTTTTATTTTCCCTCAGAAATACGTTGTTGGCATTTTGATTCATGGAGTGTGTTCTCTAAATGGATGTTACTAGGTTGTAAAAATTTCACTGGACTGTGTGGAATAGTTCCAAAGTTATTAAGACCTGAATTTGGGTATGAAGATAGATTGCCAGATGCGGGTTGCAATTTCCGGATCATGCCACCTTCTTTTACTAGTCATAATTCTGGAACTAATTGGCAGGGGAAACCAATACTTTGTACACGAGTGTTCCACACATGGTAGAATTACTGAACCAAATTTCAGTCAAATCTGAGACTATGAACTGGAGCCCCTGGTTGAACTGACATGTGATGACCGACATACCATTTAATTTAGACAGGGCTTTATGTGCTCTTGATAAAGCAAGAGCAGCTAAATTAAGAAATTTAACAAAAACTGTGCCCATTATACCAGAATGACATACACAAGAAACATCTGCTCTGCTATCTTGCTCAAAGACTTCACATGCTGAGGGCAGTAAACAAATGGAACCCGCAGAAAAAGTCAATTTAGTTTGTCACTTCTTGACCATTCTCTACTAAACTGTCAGTTATGAAATGAGATTATTATTATTATTATTATTATTATTATTATTATTATTATTATTACCACCACTCGCCTGGTTTGACATCCTGCCCCTCTTTTTTTTTTTTACCTCGCACTTAATACTGGATGGGATTATTTGTAATCGGGAGAACAAGAACTTTTCAGAAAATTTGCACTCTTTATTGCCTGTTGTCTAATAACTTTCTGTTTTGGGCGACATAAAATTAAATATAGGATACATAAAAACAGTAAAGACAAGAGACAAGCAATACAGTACACATTTCTTCAATCCTTATCTGCTAGCACTGTTTTCTCTCTAATCTTGCTACAGCTTTACATAGCATTCTTTCCTTTCTGCAACAGAATCTATTACCTCAACAAAGTTCGTCAAACGTTTTGCTACATGAAAAATCGAAATATCATTGTCTAATACTGCGTAGGCTGTTAATACAAATAGTACCCAAGACTGGTGTGGTTTCTCGATCTGATTATGTATATTTTCTCCTGTCTGCTAAACAAAACAAAATAGGCCTTTCTCACACTGCAGAAATTTTAACACACACCAAATAAACGAGACCGTTTTGGCACAAATGGTCATTTTTATAACACGTCAGGTCAGAATATAATTCACAAAGACCAACATAAAATGCCTATTAGGCCTACTGTAAGCAAAAAGCTTTATGTTAGAAAACAGTTTCACATTTCATTCATATGCTCCAGTTTCTTGAGCATGAGATCGAAAAGTAGTAGTACGAGATTTTAATATGAATTTGGAATTGTCATATACTTCCCTAATATGTGTGATGTCCCTGTTTCTCCTCCTTCCTCGTTCTAACAAACAATCTCGTCATGACTAACTCTGGAACTATTACTGCCTTTGTCAAAACTTATTCGCCAGTTAACTTCACTAAGCCAGCCACAATTATCGGTTTAGGTATCCGGGATTATTCTCCAGTTAGGCGTTGTTATGTTTCTACAAACCATTTTCCGCGCTACTTCCAGAATATAACTTACGCGGCTGCTAGATGGAGACTGTACAACTGGCCCTTACTAGTGTAGTGATATGGCCAAAAATATTCTGACAATATTTCATTTTCCTGGATACACCGAGAAGATAATATGTAATCTTTCTGACCTGTTATTCCTGTTAGTCATTTATTTCCATTCTCGTAGTCTGAATCTATGGATTTCCCTAGTAATTATAACAATGCTGTTCATTCGCAAACCCAATCAACCACATAATCAGAGAGAAATTGGTTTTCACTCGTTCGGCTTTACTCTGCTCAGCTTGTATAGCTCGGTCCCCTTTTGCCTTCAGGAAAGTTTATTTCTAGATGCGATGAGGATTCCCCTGACAGAGACATCACGTACACTATGCACGCATTCAAAAATCAACTTATGATTTATTTATTTTTTACCAAGGGTCCAAACTGCTGATGTCATCGGTCCCTAGGCTTACACACAACTTCATCTAACTTATGCTAAGGACAACACATACACCCATGCCCGAGGGAGGATTCGAACCTCTGACGGAGGGAGCCGCATGAACCGTGACAAGTCGCTTCAGACCAACAGGGATGCCCATCAAAGTCATTTGAGTAATCAATAGACCAACATACGCTGGATGCTAGGCACTTTGTGAAACTACATTTTTACTCATTGAGAATACGAATTTGGCGCCCCCCTCCCCTTCTTCTAGATCCGGGCCCACTGCGCATGCGTGAATCTGGCAGCTTGGTCGCAGCAGTAAAATTTTTCCTGGTTGCATCTAGCTGTTTGCTGCGACTGCTTACACAGCAGGAGCCACATTTCTGTAGCCAGAAATGGGAGAAGGTACTACTCATATGCCACTCTACTGCGCATGAGCCCACTCGTAACTGCTAAAACAAATCTAATGTGAACAGTTGTGATGTCACGCTCATCGGAGGCAATTTGTTGTTATGAAGCATTGCATAGTCTTCCTAAAGCCTTTGACATGCTTTTGCTGTTGGCAAATGCTTGTATGAACACTGTTTTGTTGTTGTATATGGCACATTTCCTTTGCAATTTATGTTTTATTTTCGGTTTTTTTCCCCTTCATTCACATTTTATTGTTGCAGTATTATTCTGCAGTGGCGGGATACAGTAATATCCTTTGTTAGAGTATTGATTCTTACCAGTCAACATTACAAAAATTTACTGAAAACTAAACGAAAAATTCCTGGAATTCTAAAAAATTCCTAGGTTTTTCTCAGTTTTCTCCCGGATGAAAAAATTCATGGGTTTTTCTGGATCTCCCGGCTGTCCTGGGCCGTATACACCCTGTAATAATAATGGCAAAACACAAACTGAAATTAGTCTGTTATGGGCCGATGGAGACCACAGGTCCCTTACACCAAAGTACACAAGAAATATCCCTGAACAACCTCTGAACTTTTGTCAGCACAGTTTGAAATAACCTCATATAGGAGAGGTCCTCACACGAACATGGTTCCTAATGTTGTCACTGGAATGGAATAATAGAATTTGATGGCACCAGGGCCTCACGTATCAAACTGGACGCTTTTCACACTATGGTCATTGCTGAATACATGAATGACAATGTGAGGAAGTTGGCAAAGTACTACTTCACAATGAAACTAATTAGAAAGTGCCAAAGTCTCAATGTTCTGTGGTGACCTAAAAATATGCACATTCAAATATGAATCCATTATCTTTTTAAATAAAAACCCTTTGCTTTTGTACGAATGACAAATTCAAAGCCATGTGATGAATTCAATTCTTCTGAGAACTGCCTATTTTATGGGCTTCCCAGGTAAGTCACCACCCAGTGTAATATCACAAAATCATTTCCTCAACCTCCTTTAGGTTAGCGCAGGGTGGAGCTGAGTAAATGCACGTTTTTCACTAGTGAATAACTTATTCTGTTTTATTTACATAAAAATGTTTTACATTAAATAACAACATTTTTATTTTTGAGATCCATATACAGGGTGTTACAAAAAGGTATGGCCAAACTTTCAGGAAACATTCCTCACACACAAAGAAAGAAAATATGTTATGTGGACATGTGTCTGGAAAGGCTTACTTTTTCCATGTTGGAGCTCATTTTATTACTTCTCTTCAAATCACATTAATCATGGAATGGAAACACGCATCAACAGAACGTACCAGCATGACTTCAAACACTTTGTTACAGGAAATGTTCCAAATGTCCTCTGTTAGCGAGGATACATGCATCCACCCTCTGTCACATGGAATCCCTGATGCGCTGATGCAGCCCTGGAGAATGGCATATTGTATCACAGCTGTCCACAATACGAGCATGAAGAGTCTCTGCATTTGGTACCGGGGTTCCGTAGACAAGAGCTTTCAAATGCCCCCATAAATGAAAGTCAAGAGGGTTGAGGTCAGGAGAGTGTGGAGGCCATGGAATTGGTCCGCTTCTGCCAATCCATCGGTCATCGAATCTGTTGTTAAGAGCGTACGAACACTTCGACTGAAATGTGCAGGAGCTCCATTGTGCATGAACCACTGTGGTGTCACCGCCAGACACCACTCTTGCTAGGTGGTAGCCTTTAAATCGGCCACGGTCTGGTAGTATACGTCGGACCCGCGTGTCGCCACTATCAATGATTGCAGACCGAGCGCCGCCACACGGCAGATCTAGAGAGACTTCCTAGCACTCGCCCCAGTTGTACAGCAGACTTTGCTAGCGATGGTTCACTGACTTCTACGCTCTCATTTGCCGAGACGATAGTTAGCATAGCCTTCAGCTACGTTATTTGCTACGACCTAGCAAGGCGCCATTATCTGTTACTATTGATACTGTGAATCATGTAATGTCAAGAGCGACGTTCGTCATTAATGGATTAAAGTTAAGTATTCCACCAGCTACGTCCGTTTTTTCTCAATTCTAATTCCCTTGTCATGTTCCAGACCTCACGCCAGCCTGCGTGAGCTAAAATGCATGCATTTCGGCCTCCTTTAGCAATACAGGGTTGGCTCTCCTGCCAACCACAACAACCACATGTTGTGTCGTACTTGTAAAGGCACATGTTCTAGCAGCACAGGTAGAGTATCCCGTATGAAATCATGATAACGTGCCTCATTGAGCGTAGGTGGAAGAACATGGGGCCCAATCTAGACATCACCCACAATGCCTGCCCAAACAATCACAGAAAATCTGTGTTGATGACGCGATTGCACAATTGCATGCGTATTCTCGTCAGCCCACACATGTTGATTGTGAAAATTTACAATTTGATCACATTGGAATGAAGTGTCATTCGTAAAGAGAACATTTGCACTGAAATGAGGATTGACACATTGTTGGATGAACCATTCGCAGAAGTGTACCTGTGGAGGCCAATCAGCTACTGATAGTGCCTGCACACGCTGTACATGGTACGGAAATAACTGGATCTCCCGTAGCACTCTCCATACAGTGACGTGGTCAACGTTACCTTGTACAGCAGCAACTTCTCTGACGCTGACATTAGTGTTATCGTCAACCGCACGAATAACTGCCTCATCCATTGCAGGTATCCTCGTCGTTCTAGGTCTTCCCCAGTCGCGAGTCATACGCTGGAATGTTCCGTGCTCCCTAAGACGCCGATCAATTGCTTCGAATGTCTTCCTGTCAGGATACCTTCATTCTGGAAATCTGTCTCGATACACACGTACCGTGCCACGGCTATTGCCCCGTGCTAATCCATACATCAAATGGGCATCTGCCAACTCCGCATTTGTAAACATTGCACTGACTGCAAAACCACATTCGTGATGAACACTAACCTGTTGATGCTACGTACTGATGTGCCTGATGCTAGTACTGTAGAGCAATGAGTCGCATGTCAACACAAGCACCGACGTCAACATTACCTCCCTTCAATTGGACTAACTGGCGGTGAATCGAGGAAGTACAGTAAATACTGATGAAACTAAAATGAGCTCTAACATGGAAAGTAAGCATTTCCGAACACATGTCCACATAACATATTTTCTTTATTTGTGTGTGAGGAATGTTTCCTGAAAATTTGGCCGTACCTTTTTGTAGCACCCTGTATATTAATTAGGTTCAGAAAATAATGTCACTGAATTGATGTCCTCCTTAATGACACAACTTCTGAGCCTCTCCTCAAAGCTCTGCATGTAGGAGAGGGAGTAATGACTTCATTACAGACTATTTGGACAATATTAGTAATTAATTAAGATTTCTTACCTTCCCTATATTGTGTGTGAACTGTGTACAGGAAAACTTTGTGAGAAAGTTAATTATTTCCTAAGGACACTGTAGCCTGTAGCAGAAGTGTTTCTCGAAGATGTACTCAACAGTTTCACCTTAAGGATTGAATGCTCATTTTCAAACCTAAAAATTTGTTTTTGGCAGTGAAGCCGTCCATTCGCCATTTGCCAAGTAAGCTGTAAATGAAATAATGACATGATTTGTGGCAAGAGCAAGTACACACAAATAACAACTATTTTGTTACTGGTCAAAACACAACCATATTTTAATAGTTCAATATGATGTTTCTAAATGAGAAATTTGCATATCTTTAAATTTCAAACACAGCTCAACAATGCCTAAGAATATGCCAATGATGTGTGTTCTTTACCATTTACTTCCAATTATTTGTATTTTCACAGGCATCTTTCATCCTGAAAAGAAGAGCAGTATATGTCATGAACCAGTTAAATAAATAAGCTTTCTCAATCAGCCACTGGCCTTGAGCAGCAGTCATTTATGGTTGATACTACAATGAAGTTTATCGATTTCATTTTGTATACACAAGTGTGATGACACACATCATCGAATGATGGAATCAGTAACAGCACACACAATATTAATTTTTGACTTCCAGGGCACAAGGATACTGAATGACTTTTCAAATACTCTATGAGAAAAACTGACAAAGGGCGGGCGGGGAGGCGGGTAAGGAGGGGCTGGGGGGGGCGGGTAAGGAGGGGCTGGGGGGGGCGGGTAAGGACGGGGGGGTCGGGTAAGGACGGGGGGCGGGTAAGGACGGGGGGGGGCGGGTAAGGACGGGGGGGGCGGGTAAGGACGGGGGGGCGGGTAAGGACGGGGGGGCGGGTAAGGACGGGGGGGGCGGGAAAGGACGGGGGGCGGGAAAGGACGGGGGGGCGGGAAAGGACGGGGGGGCGGGAAAGGACGGGGGGGGCGGGAAAGGACGGGGGGGCGGGAAAGGACGGGGGGGCGGGAAAGGACGGGGGGGCGGGAAAGGACGGGGGGCGGGAAAGGACGGGGGGCGGGAAAGGACGGGGGGGCGGGAAAGGACGGGGGGGGCGGGAAAGGACGGGGGGGCGGGTAAGGAGGGGGGCGGGTAAGGAGGGGTGGGTGGGTAAGGAGGGGGGCAGGTATGGATGGGGAAGAGGGAGGGTGAGAGAAGGGGAGAGCAGCTGGGTAAGGGAAATGAGGGAGGATAAGGGAACATGTCATTTGGATGAGCAGCAAGGTTTCTCCATAGTTGGTGCAAAACTGGTTCTCATATCAACAGCATGAAGACACACACCTTCTTTATAGAATCAAAGTATGATAATTATTCTAAGGTATTCTAGTCTTGGACTGTCAGTTACTTTTCGGTGGGTCCTGACTTGACATGCTGTAGAATGGAGACTAGGTGTTCTGCCGCACTATTTAGTGTCCACAATTGTCATAGATGGTTTCACTGAGCCCTCGAGAAGACGTATCTGAAACGGAGACCCTTAATACACCACAATGCACAGGGAGGGTTAGTAGGGCCTGGTGACACAATGGTAAACCCTGCTCTCAGATGAATTCTTATTATTCTTCGACACTTTGTGGACACAGATGAAGAACTGTGCCCTTCAGGTTGGCACATCATTCGTCATCAGATCGTAATATCAAATCTTGATGAAAGATAATGGTCACTGTTGTATTGAGTACAATAACCTGGCATACCTTGAATTACACAAAAGCAAGACTCGATACTG
This sequence comes from Schistocerca gregaria, assembly GCF_023897955.1. NCBI lineage: Eukaryota > Metazoa > Arthropoda > Insecta > Orthoptera > Acrididae > Schistocerca > Schistocerca gregaria. The sequence continues at coordinate 681,426,458 of NC_064931.1, forward strand.
AGTGTAGTCTGCCGTTTCGATCTGGAGGGAGCTACTCCACATCTTTTGCAATGTTGCCATGTCTCCAAAGTAATGTTTGATATGCTCCATGAAGAACTAAGGTTTGGTCATTAAAAGATCTTGCATTAATTCTAGAACAGAATTGGTACTTTCGTGAGTGTGGCTCTCCATATAAATACCATTTTCCTTCCTACCATGGTGTATCTAAGGACGGGAACGATTTGGGGTTTTACTGGCAAGCACCATAATCAGAGTTCCAGTTTAAAGCAATCGGTAGGACCTTGCAGTCACTGGCTTCAGTCACTTCATGGCAAGCCGTTTGACCAGCTCTGACTGGGGGCTTGCTCCATGGGTGCCACCCAGCCATGGCAACAGCTACCTGGTTTTTTGTGGGGGGATCCACAGCCTCCAAATGTTTGATAAATGTAAACATCAGCCGCAGTAGGCTGTAATGCGATTTTTATTTAATCATGTCAATGACAAACAATGCTATAATCCATAATGATTCATGTCCTCCTCATTCAAATAAATGTGCCTTGTTTCAAGTGATGATAAGTAGGATGACAAGCATTCCTCCTGTTAGTATGGAAGAGAGTAAAGAATTAGACATGTTGAAGAGAATAGCTTGTAGAAACGGTTATGATAATAGAATGGTTTCAGCTATACACAGTAAAAAACTGACTACCTCTGTAGAAAAGAATGTAGACAGTATTACACTAACAAAGGAGCAGCCTAAAGAAAAGGTGAAGTATGCTACATTGCCATACTATGGACGCATTTCTGATGAGATAGCTAAGGTTTTCTGAAATACGAATGTACAGATAAGTTTTTGCATACAAAATCAAGAGTTCTCTATGCCATAGTACCCACAAGGCTGAAGTAATGAAGCAATCTGGGATCTACGCTATGTGATCAAGTGTCCAGACACCTGGCTGAAAACGTTTGTGGCACCCTCCACAGGTTGGGTTGTTTGGGGGAAGAGACCAAACACTGAGGTCATTGGTCATGGGATTAGGGAAGGAAGTCGGCCACGCCCTTTCAGAGGAACCATCCCGGCATTTGCCTGGAGCAATTTAGGAAAATCACTCCCTCCATGGGTAATGATGGAATTCAATACGATGTTGGCCCACCCTTAGCCTTGATAATAGCTTCCACTCTCGCAGGCACACGTTCAAGCAGGTGCTGGAAGGTATCTTGGGGAATGGCAGCCCATTCTTCACAGAGTGCTGTACTGAGGAGAGGTATCAATGTCAGTCAGTGAGGCCTGGTGCGAAGTCGGTGTTCCAAAACATCCCAAAGGTGTTCTATATGATTGAGGTCAGGACTCTGTGCAGGCCAGTCCACTACAGGGTTGTTGTTGTTGTTGTTGTTGTTGTGTAACGACTCCGCCACAGGCCATGCATTATGAACAGGTGCTCGATTGTGTTGAAACATGCAATCACCATCCCCAAACTGCTCTTCAACAGTGGGAAGCAAGAAGGTGCTTAAAACATCAATGTAGGCCTGTGCTGTGATAGTTCCACACAAAACAACAAGGGGTGCAAGCCCTCTCCATGAAAAATACAATCACACCATAACACTATCACCTCTGAATTTTACTGTTGGCACTTACATACGATGGCAGATGAGGTTCACTGGGAATTTGCCATACCCACACCCTGCCATCAAATTGCCACATTGTGTACTGTGATGCGTCACCCAACACAACGTTTTTCCCCTGTTCAATCGTCCAATGTTTACGCTCCATATACCAAGTGGGGCGTCATTTGGCATTTACTAACATGATGTGTGGCTTATGAGCAGCAGCTCGAGCATGAAATCCATTTTTTCTCATCTCCTGTGTAACTGTCATAGTACTTGCAGTAGACTCTGATGCAGTTTGGAATTCCTGTGTGATGGTCTGGATAGATGTATGCTTTTACACATTACGACACTCTTCAACTGTCGGTGCTCTCTGTCAGTCAACAGACGAGGTCAGCCTGTACGCTTTTGTGCTGTAGATGTTCCTTCTCATTTCCACTTCACTAGCACAATGGAAACAGTGGACCTAGGGATGTTGAGGAGTGTGGAAATCTTGCGTACAGATTTACGACACAAGTGACACCCAATCACCTAACCATGTTCGAAGTTTATGAGATCCACAGAATGCCCCATTCTGCTCTCTCACAATGTCTGATGACTACTGAGGTCGCTGATATGGAGTATGTGGCAGCACAATGCACCTAATATGAGAAACATATGTTTTTGGGGGGTGTCTGTATACTTTTGATCACATAGTGTATAAAGTCAGTTGTGATGACTGAAAAAATTACTTGGGACAAACAGGGAGAAATTTTGGAACTAGGCTGAGGAAACAGGAGTATTAGTACCAGCAATAAATCTTCATTTAGCAATCACTTACGTGCAAACAAACATACTGCTAATGGCCCTAACGCACAAGAGGTTTTCATGTTATTAGTAAAGGTAGATTGATGACTATCTATGGAGAAATGGAAATTTATACTGCTTTTAATAAGCATCCAGAATGTGTTCTAAATGAGCACACAGAGTTGAAAATCAGGAATTTCCCGCAGAATTTTTAAAAAAAAGGTGTTATGTTATGCTCTGTTGCATTGTATTCTGATGTTTGCTTTTGCATTTTAATACAACCTCTGATCCTTTGCTGTATAATCGGGTTCATTTTTAATGGCTCTTGTCTTTGACAATTTGGATTTACACTGATCAGCTCATAAAGGGTTTTCTATTAGTAAAATCTTAATAATGTATATCGAGACAACAGTATACTTGTAATGTCCCTATTACATTGGGTACACAGCAATTACTCCTTCACTTTGTATGGCAAGTGTTTTTTGTTTGCTGACCCTCCCTACATTTGTATCTACTGACACATTGTTTATCCTCAATAAGTAGCTGTGATGTATACAGACAATGTAGTGCTTTTCCATGTTGGTTTTAAAGGTGCTTGACAATGACAAGTAGTCAAAATTAGCTAATCGCAGGGTTAAATAAAAACTGCATTACAGCCTATTACACACCATGCTTAAGTTTATTAAATGCCTGGTTTTGTGAGTGTTGCCAGAGTCCCAGTGGGGACGTGCACCCACAACCTCCTGTTAGTGATGAATAGGGTAGCTCTTACTTTTCAAGTTTGATTTTTTCCCTGTGTTATCTCCTTGTTTGTTTCATTACACAAAGAAATGAGTTGAATGTAATTTGATCTCCATAGAAAAAGGGTAAAGTAGTGCTACTAGGGCCCATATTTGGAAAAAAAAAAATCAATTACTTTTTACCTAATAAATATTAGTCTAAAGTAGCTGATGAAGCAATTACTTTCAACTGAATTATTAAATTTGTTGTATTTACTAAGTCAACCTATAACACAATTATGTATAATGCTTTTGAGGCAAACACAATGAGAAAAATCAAATCATAGGTGACACATTCAGAAGACAGATACCATAAATGATTTTTCAGTCTTTGTTAAGTGACAAGAGATATTTATAAAGTTTTGAAAGAATTCTGAAATCCACATATGACGCTTTGGCTGCAGAAGGGGCCAGACACACGCACTTCCAAGAAGTTGCTCAATACCACAATTTGAAAGAATAAGAGGAAGTCTTGCTACCACACAATTATCTGTTAATGCTTACTGCATTGCTTATTCTTAAATTGGTTCTTGATTTCAATAGCTTTTTTCTTGCAGTGTTTCCGTCAGGACTTGTGAATAGAACTCCTATCTACACCTACATCTATATACTCCACAAGCCACTTGTAATGACCGAATCATCTGCCCAGAAAAAAAAAGAAAAGTCACTGCAGTATGAATATTAGCAGTATGCCTTGCATTATAGGTAGAGACATACAGTGCAAGCCATTTTTGTGAGTTGATTAAGAGGTCATACACATTGACAAAGTGATGATTTCATGCCCACTGGTTGCAAATTGGAGCTAGAAAGTGACACAGCCACATACCACCTGTAAGCAAACAACAAAAAAAATGTCATATACAAATTCTCTCAAACGTCAAGCAATCAGAGTTCCAGATCGAGAAGAGTTAGGGATCAAGGAGAGTTCCAGCCACAAGCCTCAGAAGACTAACAGCCTACAGTGGATAGTATGCGAGTGAGCATTATACTCAGTCTTGTAAACTAAAGACTTGCAAAACTTCCCTCTGGACTAGGGTTACTGGTTTCATCGCACCTTTGTCTACATGTACCTACATCACTTTCATTGTGACGAGTACTTGAACCTATGCGTCCAATTAGGGCAATAGAATCTGACACTTCCACGGTTCATGATCTGTAGTATTACACGTTACTGTGTATACTGGAATCCTTATGAAGTAAGTGAGTGGAGAATCTAGTCACTCTCATCTATGTTTTACACTTACTGAACTAATAAACTAGTGTCTGTACTCTTCTGCATGTTCAATGTAAAAACATGAAGAAGCAATAAAAAGCAGACCAGTAAACCAGCCAGGAGTCTAATTTCCTAATCACCATCATATCTACCTCCTTAGCATAACATCCACGTCATTCTGTACTGTCTCCAACTACAGAGACATGAGAAATCTCAGCTTGATGTCATCACCATTTCACTCCCGTACAGAACCAGTCACGTAGCAAAGAAAGAGATGACCTCAAATCCCTCGTCACCTCTGATCTGCGCACGGGCTTCTAAACTAAGTATGTTGCAACCCATGTCAGTTTACAATATGCTGAATGGTTCATGGCAGAGGGTTCCTTGTACCACTAATAGTCATTTCCTTTCTTGTTCCACTTGCAAATAGAGCAAGGGAAAAATGACTGACTGTGTGCCTCTATGTGGGCCCTAATTTCTCTCACGTTATCTGCCTGGTTCTTAGCAAAATGTACATTGGTGGCAGCAGAATTGTCCTATAATCAGTTTCAAATGCTGGGTCTCTAGATTTTCTCAATAGTGTTTGACGAAAAGACTGTCATTTTCCCTAAGGTGATTCCCATTTGAGTTGACGAAGCATCTCCATTATACTCGGCCTGTAGATGAAACCTACTGATACCAAATCTAATAGGCCATCTTTGAACTGCTTTGATGTCCTCCTCTAATCTCTCTGGTAGAGACCCCAGACACGCGAGCAGTACTCCAGAACAGATCACACCAGCAGTCTATACATGCTCTCCTTTACAGATGAATCACAGTTTCCTAAAATTCTCTCAATAAAGTGAAATCTACCATTCACCTTCCCTACCACTGTACATGCTCATTGCATTTCATATCACTTTGCAACAATATGCCCAGATATTTAAACGACATAACTATCTCAAGCAACATATTACTAATGCTGTATTTGAACATTATTCAATTGTTTTTCCTACTCATCTGCATTAACTTACATTTATCTATATTTAGAGCAATCTGCCACACATCACACCAAACAGAAATTGTGTCCAAGTCACCTTTTATACACCTACTGTCACTCAATGACAACACCTTACTGAACATCACAGTGCCATCAGCAAACAGCCACAGCTTGCTTCTCAACCTGTCCATCAGATCATTTATATATACATGTAGAATAAGAGTGACTCTTTCACACTTCCCTGGGGTACTCTCAATGATAACCTCGTCTCTGTCAATCAAGTGTAAAATCTCAGATATCTTGAACTAACACTCTGTTTGTAGCTATCATTATGTGAACTGCTTCCCTGTGTCTGATGCTACATTTACCAAAGGTAGCAGCTTGTTTGGAAGTAATAACTGCTTGGTGTCCATTTTTCTTTTTTACTTGTGGCTATGGAGTTTCAAAACAGTTTATTTCTTCATGTTCCACAACCAACCTTGAGATCAAGTACCAGTAATTCTGGTTCAACGCTCCTTGAACCTGGTATCATGAACTTGGCAAATTGGTTTGAGAAAAAAATGATAAGAGCTATATGAATGATTGCAAGTTAAATGAACAAACTATGAGTGAAATTATCAGCTCTGCGTGGGTAGTGGATTTTTTTTTCCCTTTTCTTTTCAAATGTATTTATATATATAATGTAGATTCGAGAACAAATTGTTGAATTTGACACATACTTCATTCTTGTCTCTTCCCAGCTGCCTTGCTCACTCAGATACTCTTATCTTTCTTCGGTACTTAGTGGTCGATTCCATACACAAATCTTCACTGTCCTTTCATTCCTTGGGTAATCAAACACTGTTTATCTATCTCAAAAGTAGTGATATTTAATGGACTAGCATGTGATATGTCAAAAGTGTCATCAAGTTTTGCAAAACATCTCTTTCTTCTCGCTTATGAACATCCAACAATCTTCCAGAAAATTTTCAAACTTGCTTCCATTGTCTACACAAAGTTTCTCTGCTCCTGAGTTGGAATTCGTGCTTTTTCCCAATAAAAAAAAATCACCTCCCACACCCACAAAATGTAACAAATATTATAATGTTTGACAGATGATAGTTTGCTTCCAGTGATTTCATGAGAATAATATAGAGTAAATAAATTTTCTCCTGTAGATAGACTGAAGATGAAAACAATGTCCTCACTATGAGTGCTGTATTCTCTCTAAAGTGAAAGACGATTGGGTTTGATCATCAAAGAGAATGGCTTGGCTTGCTCTGCCTGTCTTGGGGTCTCTGACTCATAACTTCACTGAAGTATTGTTATGTGTGACATGATGACACATTCAGTTAAGGAGACTGAGGTAAATAAACAGCCTACATTTAGTAATTAATGCATCTGTCAATCAGAAGTACTATTTTTTGAAGCTGATGGTAATATTTTTGTGGCTTTTCCTATTTTGAAGGTGCAGAGGCACTGGTTCTCCAGTGAGTCAAGGCCCATGATCCCCACACACATACCCAGAAAAAGAGTTGTCAACAAAAACTTCACAAAGCTCACTTTTAAGGTGGATAAGAATCAAACCATGATGTAGTTCAAGAATTTTTTTAAAGTGCTAAATAAGAGCCACCCAGTGGAGAATTCGCAGATCAGACACCAGTAGCGTGATCCCTGTGCTGTCAGAGTAGTACATATCTATGCAGCTAAATGGTGACACCCCACAAAACTTCAGAGAAATTTGAAGAAAAGTCAAAGTTAAACTTGGCAGGGACCTAAAGAGGTTAAGGAAGGTAGAAAGTACTTAAGGAAGCATGAGAATAAATGAAGATAAGACCTAGGAGACAGACAGGTTGTCTTCAGGAGAGTGGGCACAGAGAGGGTGAATAGGGGAATACAACTGGAGGTGGGAATTACAGTATAGAAAAGGGGTTCTCCAGTGGGTCAAGGCCCAAGATCACCACACACATACCCATAAAAGAGTTATTGGCAGTAACAGTAATGACATTCTCACCAGAAAATAAGACTATATTTCACCTATGGTTAAACAATGCAAGAGATTGTAGCTGTAGTCTGGTGATTAAATAATGATGCTGATGTGTTCTGTTCCACGATTATTGCATAGTAATAATGACTGTGTAATTTGACTCTTAAATCCTTTGATCAATAGGCATTTTTGCAATTTCAACCACTATATCTGGTAGCCTTTGCACAGAGTATAGAACATTAATGTCTGTAGTATGAACAGTAACTAACCCTTCGCTTTGAATTTGTTTCTTTGTTAATATGGATAAATAGCATCATAGATCTTTACAAATGTAGTGTAATATGGCTGACATTATTCCTCCGATCACATGATGCATTATCACGAGATATGTCCTCCTGTTAACGGTTGCCAGATGTCTGGTAACCATTATACCAATCACTAAAAAGGATTTTCATGGTTATCCGTCTTACATATGGGACTTTGGCTCTAGATTGTGTCGAATCTCATATTTGGATTGATTCCCCTGGTGGAAAGTTTTTTTCCCTTTAGTATTAAGTACAAGACAAGTAGTTCATATTTCTCCACTCATTTGTATGTACTATAGAGGTCCAAATGTTGTCACTTCGATGAAAGAACAAGCCTCCCTTAGATAGAATCTATACTTGACACACTATATTTCATTTATACGAGTCAGTGCTATAATCCAGTTTTATCCTAATCATCTGATGGGCCATTTATTCAGTTAGTTTTACCCACACTCTAATGATCGTTCTTGTAAATGAGTGGATAGTCAATATATTTAAACTAGTAATTTTATAAAAGAACAGGTTTATAAAGATAGGAGAAATGAGCGAGTACTTATGATGTAGTGATGATATAAACGTTAGACTTTAGTCTTCCAAGTAAGTGGATGATTAGGAATTTCAATGGTGGTTGTTGACTTATGTCAACCCTTGACTAGATTATGTATAACAATACGAGAGTTATACTTTGTATACCTTACTGTGTACTCTTCTTTAGTAATTAGTTATTAGAGGAACTATGAGTATTTTACATATGTGATGAACTGTTTTGACTGACAACACCCTGTTTACTTCTATTTGGAGCACTGTTATGTACTTGATCATTCTTTTACTAATGCAGGCCTATTAGAATTTGATTATTTTAGATCTGGGTTACGGTCTTAAATGAAGCACCGATATTGAAATGGTTCATCTTGGTGGCATGTTAGCTTACATTTCTGTTGTTGGAGTAGATTAATGTAGATTAATGAATTGACTCATATGTATTTATTTTACACTGTGAACTACCTTTTAATATATTAACTGGATTCCATACCATTCTTCCAGTTCCTCCTCACTTGTGTTTTGTATCATTATGAATGATGATGTTTTAGTAACCTATTTCACTTTGTTCCTTATAGTGATGACGATACAGTGTTATGCAAACATAACTCCTTTCCACATTTCACACCTTTCACTATTTATAAACAATGGAATCATACCTTACATATGTCTGGCAATGTATATTTTCCTTCGTGTTAGTTAAACTTTCCTTCTTGTTAGTTAAACTGCACACACAAACAAGGGTTTAGGGTATTATTATTCACTTTCAACACAATTTTAGTACTGTTTCATGCCTATATTATTATCTCTAAGAATAACGGTTGTCACCTAGACTTTATCCCCATATTGATCTATAACAGAAATCACCATGTACATATAACCTCATTAGTACTTGTTTGTACCATATAAATTGCTAATGTCAGGGTAAATTGCATCTTAGTCAAAATGAACGAAATGTAACTACTTTTAATGCATTCATCCTTTATATAACTTGTTTATAATATATTTATTTTGTACAATAGCTCACAGACTACTGAGGTCTCACATTATTTGTTTTATGCATGGTGTGTTATATAGGGCCTGTAGGTGGCGTTGACGCGATGTCGAAACTAGTAGCCAAATAAATATGAAATTGTAAGTACAACTGGAGTAGTTTTATTTTAATAAAAACTATAAAAGAGTTGTCAACCACCTGGGGTATGGAGGGACAGTTGGCCACCCGTGTAAGGAAGTTGGATCCTCTTCACTGCAGATCATCCACCATTGTGTCAAACACTCAGACTAGAGGCTCTCCCCATGCCGGAAGTTTCACCTCTGGCACAATCACAGTGTTCTCTGCTTTGTAAGGAGGCTATGACTATGTTGGTACCTGATGACACTCTCTTCCCTGCCCCCAAACAGATTGGCTATAGTGTTGGGCTTCAAGCACTTAATGTGATTCACTCCCAGGAAAAGTGCTTAAGATAGAGCTGTAAAATGGGTGGAAAGTGTGATACATTGAACCACTTTCCCCACACCACTGTAAAATTCTGAATAAACTTCAAATCAGACAAAATGTAATTTAGCTGAAAGAACTGATGAAGAACAAAAACTGGCAAAATCCAAATGAGTAATAATAATTTACGTCCTACTGAAAAGACAGTATATCAACGAGGAAGTCATCCTATAGACAAAGTGAGAGAGAAAAATAGACAGTAGCAGTCCAGTACTGAAAGGAAGGAATACTGCAATGGCTTGTGGCCTCATGCTTGCTACCCATGTACACACTAATGAGTTGTGGGCACCTGAAAGGAAAGGAGGAGACAAAGCACAAGGAGGCTGCAATGGGACTACAATGTGAATGGAGGAAAGAAGATTGCTGACAATGAGACAATTATAGATAGAGAACAGAAAGGCTTGCAAAGGACAAGAATAAGGAAGGAATTCAGTTCAGCAGGTGCTCAGTCAGCTCCCCAAGGAATACAGCTGAGGCGCCGTAACATGTTTAGTGCATTGATAGCAACAAAGACCAAAAAAGCATGCTATGCATTTTCACACAGGTAGCTCCTCAGAAGCTAGCTACTTCCTGAGTCATGCCTGTCCAAAAAGAAACCACTGTTATCACTTGCTCAGAGATGTAGTATAGTTACTTATCTCCAAAGGGGGAACAAATAAGCCAAGTTTGACCAAAATCTGAGATGGGCAAGAAAAAATACAAAGAATGATCCTATAGTCTCTCTTCAAGATGGACAAAATACTTCCACTTTTTGTTGGAGGCTTTCATCAAGCAAAGTTTCTTGGATCAGCCATTGGTTATCCACTCTTATGCTATTTTTTAAAGACACAGCTTCTGATACGTGCCTGTACTCAGTATCTAGGATTTTTATCAGCAGCAGATCCATTGTGTAAGATTCCTCAGTTAATGTTCAGAACAATCATTGCCCGGGATGCCTATCTTCCTTGGCATCCAAGGAAATACTTTGGAGGTTCCTATATTATGAAGACCATACAAAATATTGTGAATCACGAAGACCAAGGGTTGAGTTGGAGAGCAAATTTCAACAGGCTTCAAACCACTGTGAGAACTAATGCACAGAAGAATATCTATGTGAAAAGGTTGTAGATGTGTGAGAGCTCTGTATTATTTCGCCATGTCGATATTTTATATGGAAGTAGTGTCATTCATAAACATTTTATCATAAAAGCACAGCCAACTTTCTCATCATCACTGGAGCCGTCAGTACACAGAATGTTTCAAAATTCCTATCACAGGCTTCTAGGGGTTGTAGGAGGATACTTAACAGGTAAAGTTTTGGTAAGGAACACTATATCTGGAAATTAACTGTCTGGATATGAAATAAGTATGACTGGATCTCTTTCAAACCTTCCACATCATGGTACAGTACATAATGATAGAGTTGCACAACTCATGTATCTAGAACATTTACCAGATTGCCTCAGGTTATTACACACCATCTTCGTCTGACTACAACAATAGCTGCACAAAAATGGTATGTTGGTTTGTGGATAATGTGTATGAAAGCAGGCATCACAGATACACCTCGTGCAATGAACAGCAGGGTTGCCTCTTGGGGCAGCTCCTGTGAAGCATATAGGTCAGAGCTCATTGTCTCCGTTTTGTGTGTGTACTGTGAAGGAAGAGATTTGAAAGCGATGACGTTAAAACTTATTTTATATCCAAACGGTACATATCCGAACATGCAATTCTTTTCAAAACTTATCTACTAATTCCCCTCTACAATTCCTAGAGGGCTGTAATAGAAACTGTGGAAACACTGTATATACACTGAGACTTAAGTAGTTATGCAGGACTGAATAGAATCAGAGAGGTGAACATTAGCTTCTGAAAGATCCTTGAGGCCAGTGTTCAGTGCCTGATCTATGGGAATTTGGGAAGTCACATACTGACAACTACACCACAGTCATATTAACATCTATTGTCCTTCAGCATTGACAGTGACTGTGGAATGATGCATGTTCAGCGCAGTACTTGACCAAGGGTGACATGAATTCCTGCAGTGGCACCTGGACTGCAAGCTATCTGGACTTTGACCCCAGAAAACCAATAGTGTGCTGTGTCTGTGAAAGTGAAGTGCTACAATGTAGCACTCAAAGCAAAAGGTACTATCAAATGAGTGCAAATGCACTAAAAACTTTTGAAAAGAATGATCTGACTCAGGAGTTTATTTAAATTTATATGCATATTCTAGCATTTAACAAATGTGCTGTAATTTTATAATTTAGGTTACATTCAGAAAATTTAAGCTGATAATGTGACATATCCCAGGAGGTACATACTGGTCACACATTACCACAAAGATGATTACTCTATTGTTCTAACATAAAAGTAGGGTATTCTGTTTATTATGTTATGTATGTATTTATCAAGCCACATACATATGTCACATTTGGTTCAACTTAATGTCCCAAATTAGCATGCAAATGTGCCACATTTAAGTGGAGGTGTGTAATGTTACACGTATGTAGGTGAAATAATCAGCTGTGGTATGGTAAATTTCTTTGTGAAGAAGAACTGTCACTGACATTCACTGCACAATGATGACCAGCTGAAGTCTCAACCAATGACCTACAAGATTACATAAATAAACTACTTTGTAAAGCCAATATTTATAAGGGGCAGACAAATGAAAATGAGACGGACGGAAAAAATCAATAAACTGTTTATTATTTCAAAAGTAATAATCATAACTGTTAATACATTTACCCCACAGTGAGACAAGATGGTCAATGCCTTCACATAAAAATGCCTGCGGTTGCTTACGGAACCATGACTGTACCCAGGCATGCACCTCTTTGTCCGAAGCAAATTGACAGCCATGAATGTCTTTCGTCAGGGCTCCAAACATATGGAAATCGCATCTACATCTACATTTATACTCCGCAAGCTACCCAACTGTGTGTGGCAGAGGGCACTTTACGCGCCACTGTCATTACCTCCCTTTCCTGTTCCAGTCGCGTATGGTCCGCGGGAAGAACGACTGCCAGAAAGCCCCCGTGAACGCTCGAATATCTCTAATTTTACATTCGTGATCTCCTGGGGAGGTATAAGTAGGGGAAAGCAATATATTTAATACCTCATCCAGAAACACACCCGCTCGGAACCTGGACAGCAAGCTACACCGCGATGCAGAGTGCCTCTCTTGCAGAGTCTGCCACTTGAGTTTGCTAAACATCTCCGTAACGCTATCACGCTTACCAAATAAGCCTGTGACAAAACCTTCCATTCCAGCCGGCCAGAGTGGCCGAGCGGTTCCAGGCGCCCCAGTCCGGAACCGCGCGACCGCCATGTCCGCATGCCCGAACCACGCCCCAGGCACGGATGCGTGCGACGTCCCCAGGCTAGCCAGGCCTAAGCAGTTCCAAGTTCTAGTGGACCGATGACATATGCTAAGTCCCATAGTGCTCAGAGGCATTTGAACCTTCAGTTCCTCTAGAGACTTGCGGTACACGGCATGGTGAGAGATCAGGACTGTTTGTGGGATGCATAAGGGCTTCCCAGTCAAACTTCCGCAGCACAGTCGAAACGACCTTAGCAACATGTGAGTCATGTGGACACTTTGCACAAACAGAAGCATACCATCAAGACCAAATGCTCAAGAATGTTGACAGACAGCATTATCATGTTGCTGGATAATGCCTGCCAACATGTTGCAAAGTTTTTTCGACTACATTGCAGAAGTTTCATTGTGAAGCCCTTTTGCACCCTACATACAGCCTTAATCTCTCCCCATGAGGGTTTCCATATTTTTGAACCCTGAAGAAAGACATTTGTGGCCTTCGATTTGCTTTTGATGAAGAAGTGCATGAATGGGTATGATCATGGGCCTGTAGGCAACCGTAAACATTTTTCCATGAAGGCACTGACGGTCTTGTCTCACCTCGGTATAAATGTGTTCACATGGAGATTACTTTTGAAATAATAAACAGTTTACTTACTTTTTTCCATCTCTAATTTTCATTTTACTGTCTCTTATAAAAATACCAACAACAGCTGATTTGTGTAATGTTAATGTTGCAATCGTGCATTGAATCGTTCATGGCAAGCTCACTTATAACAAAATGTTCTTTACATATTCCAAGCAGTTTATCCCAGACTACAAAGTCACCATTATCCGGATTTTTTGTGAACTAATAATGATTTTTAATGGAATATCAATGACTTTCCAGACCATATTACAATCAGAAATGGAAATTATTCACCACTATGAACACCAATGATCTTGTGAGGTTCTCTAGACCTACTTATTATTATTATTATAGGAAATTTAATGTGAACAATGAGTACCACTATAACATGTTTCAACATAAAGTGAAACACATGGTAAGAAAATATCAGTGTGCCTTCTCGAATAGGTGTGATAGTGTACAAAAAGTACAAAAAGATCAAAAATTTGGGCTGATAAGCATTGCTATGTCCACCTTATAGCCCTGACCTATGTCCACCTTATAGCCCTGACCTACTACCTGATTTTCTTCTGTTCAGACCACTTACAAAGTTTATAACTCACCTAATATAGGATGTTTGTTCTGTAAAATGTGCTGACCAACAATCCCTTATGCACCACATTTTGAACAGCCGATAATAGATATAGGAGAGAAATCATGTGTTGGTTGTAGAATGCAGCCAGAGTGTTGGTCCACGACAGCATGATCTTTCTGGTTCCAGTCTTCAGCTAGATGTGACATGCACTATCTCCTCTCCTAATTGTTTTCAGACTTTGTTCTGACAAAACAATGTCTTTCCAAGACCACCTTTGCTGGCTGATAGTCTATCATTCTTTGCTTGTACTAGTTTCACCCAACTGTACTCCATACTCCATATTACAGGAAAATGAGTTTAAATACTGCATTTATTTCCAAATGGACTTTCTTTATATTTCCACATCATCAAACATCATGACAAGGCCTACCGACACCTGTACAGTACAATTCAGAAATCTTGACAACTGGAGTCAGAAAGCTCACTGGGTGATAGGATAAATATCTATATTCTGGAAAGAAGTGAGTTTCATTGTATTTTTCCACAGTCATATTTTATATGAAATATCAAATGTCCGTTGAAATTAAGAGGTGCTCTCTGTGTAGGGAATGCATCATGTAGAGACCAGCAGGGTCAAATTATCGAGGCTGAAACAGTACTTCCTCAATCAATACCAGAAGCAATTTACTGAGTTTCTTCCTCTCTTTCAGCCACACACTGTTTTGGTGCATAATCTACCCATTGGTCTTTCTTACACAGTTTGTGAGAGCAACCTTACAGCAACTTTTTATGAAGATACTATACACCCCCCCCTTTTTTTGGGGGTGGGGGGTGGCATAGCGACATCCCTCTATGCATCTGAATACAGTACTTGTGACCATATGTGGTAAAAAAATCCAGGAGGATTGATTTCAATTCTTTATACAACTGACATAAATGATAGTATCTTGTCCAGGGACAGCAAATTTATCAACAGACAGGATGTTTTCCAATACTCACATATGGTAAGGCCAGCTTCATTCATCTTTGTTGTTGAAATTGTCTAATGTCTACAGCTTCTTTCTATTCTAATGAAAGGGTAACTTTGCTGACAATATATATTATGTTATTAAAGTAATTAGTTATTTACTGGCCTATGTCAGATACATTAGTTAAAAAGCAAACCTATTATTTTACTTGTGTTTACGTCCTTCAAAGAACAATTAAAAGACATCATGGTTCTGCTGAGGCATTATTTGCCACTATTGGCCAATTTTAAACCCACTGTCATTTTTAAGGACATAACAGCATTTGCATGATCAAATGTACATAACTATTAGCAGTTTCAAGAGCAAGTCAAAATGAAAGAAAAAAATACTGAGGCATATTCCAATCACATGATAGACTCAACTGGATAAGTCACATTACATAACAGTCATAATTGTGGTCACTCCTGCCAAACAGAACAGCACATACATGTTTTTGTGAGTCTAGGCTGCCAACTGATATAGATTTATTTGCAAAAGAAGATCAATACTTGCCACTCTCGCACACTCTTTCAGCTGATGTGTAACTATTAAAGGAGTCCACAAACTTTTGTGGTGATCTATTACTGATCTCTCTAACTATTTGTCAAACTTTTACCCTTGTGACCAAGAAAGGCTATTATGTTCTCTATAATGGTCTGAACTTGAACCTTCACATTACTGACCATCACTGAAGATCAGGACTTATAATTCTACCAAAAAGCAAGCTTCCTCTTTAGTTGTCTAAAGGTCTGTGGCATGGTTGCTTCAAATTTCTAATGTGAGCCATTCAATCCTGTCAAGCAGGCTGTATAATGCGTAGTTTGCACTGCTGAATGCCCATTTTTGCATCTTCCTTTTGAGGTCTCTTCTGGCTGAAAAGGGCATTTTTAATAAGTAGGTCCCCACAGATTTAATTAGACTACTTTCTTAATCATTCATCATGAGTGGGAAATACACCATGTGTTCAATGATTTTCATTGAAGCATGGGTGACTACAGCTACTGACAGCAAGTTGATGGTGAGTAGGATAAGTGAGATGTGATGAGTATTGCTAATGAATAATGGGATGAATCTTTAGTCCTACTGCTATAATGTCTTCTTGCCTGTGGAAGGCATAGACTTGTACTGACGGGAAATCAGAGTATCAGTTTTATATCCTATAGATACAGCCAAAGTGCTTTTTTTGTTCCTTTCTTTCCCTTTAAAAAAGCTTGAGCTCTTCCAGATGAGTTCTGAATCTATTCACATTTAAACAAAGTATAATAGCTTTCAATCAGTGGGGCTTTTATTTTTGCTTTTTCTCTCTGCTGTGGTGATTTGCAGCCTATGATGGAGGAAAAAGCAGTTGATTTTTTTAAATTCTCTTATTGTCTTCATTACTGATCAGTGGAAGTAATCTGAGGTTCAATAGTTTCAATGTGATTTGATTAGGGTTTGAACAACTTATTGATGTTGTCTTGTTTTTACTTAGAAGAGGCGATGTTTGTGTGAATGGGGGTGCTGACCTTTCATGTGTTTGGAACAGAACACTATCTCTGAGTGACACTGATGTACTTGCTGTTGGCTTCAGGGCAGTTGGGGGATTACAGACAAGAGCAGCTAGAAGTATATGTATTCACATGAGTTTATATTTGGTTGATTACTGGGTGAAAGGCTTTCAAGAACTTTTGCCTAAGAGGTGGCAAATGCTGAAGGCTGCAGCATTGGAGGTTTTCTTAGTATCATCACGGGGCATTCTCCCTGCCACTTCCAGTTTTTGAATTTTCCTTTTTCTCTGTGTAAGAACAGCAGCCACAGATATGTATTGGATGACCACATAAGCAATTTACACATTTTGGCAGATCAGTATATGATTCTTCTCCTTTGTGAATCTCTGAACCACATCTATCACATATAGATTGATTCTTACAAACAACAGTTGTAGCCCAAACTTTTGTCATTTAGAGTGTCTCATAGTTCCAGTGCCATCAGTCGCAGCCCAGCAGGAATCACAGTAGCAGTTAGCACCACCGTTAACTCAGAGACAGGCAGCACATAACAATCATAATAGTGTATGTAGCGGACTTTGTACTTCACCAGCAGTGAGGTTAACATGGACTTTACATAAGAGCTTGTATCACAATAAATATCTTGAGTTAAGTAAACTTTCCATTCTTATGAGTACAGAACTCAGTTACTAAAGAGGATACCGGCCACCAAACAACATCCTCTCCTTGCTTCCCATTGTACAGCTCTATACAGACAACAAGATGACATAAAAATTAGTACATTATGGCACTCTCTTGGGCTGAATGTATGTTTCAAAATTGCTTTCGAGTGGCATTATTGAGTGACTGGACTGGCGTAGTATTGTTTGTTCAGGCTTTGCATATTACTTGTATGCGTAATATTGTAATTGAGTGTTTGGAGCTTTGTTAGTGAGTTATTGTAATGTCAATATTTATTGGCTACCGATTTGTTTTTGGCATTGGAAATGTTAGTTCGGCATGCTGTTAATGGTTGGAGATTTAATTTTTGCTTTATATTTGTTGTTACTAGAAAATCCACTAATCTTTTGCTGCATGGCAATGTGTAATGATAAGATGACAAAGACAAAAGTCCTCATGTTGTATGGTCCAGTTGCCAATTATGTCAAGTTCCATTTTTGCGGGTAATTTATAAAATTAACCAAAGTTGATGTGTTTTGGATCAGGGATGAATGTACGTGCTTTTGTCACTATGACAATGTCTGGCAATCTATTCGGATGGGTTCTGTTACACCAGCACTGGATAAGGCTGTAAATAGTAATACAAAGAAAGGTAGGAAGATCTTTCTGTTTAGCAGGACCAACAAGAAACAGATTACCTGAGCTGTTAGCAAAAAATATCATCTCCACCACTAACAACATTGATTATTAATGGAAAAAGTTCAAGACCATTGTACAATATGCTTTAGACAGGTATATGCCACACAAAGTTATTAGGGGTGGAAAAGACCTGCCGTGGTTAAACAGCTGTGTTAAAAAAAAACTGCTATAAAAGCAAAGACAGCTTTACTGTAAATTTAAACACAGCCAAAGCCTCACAGAGAAACACTAAACAAAGACAAAATTTGCATAAGGAGAGTCATGTGTGAATCTGAAAGTAAAATTCTATCTGTGAGCTCTACAGAAAATCAGTAAATGGATCGAAGCCAC
Source organism: Schistocerca gregaria (assembly GCF_023897955.1). NCBI lineage: Eukaryota > Metazoa > Arthropoda > Insecta > Orthoptera > Acrididae > Schistocerca > Schistocerca gregaria. Next base: position 681,444,791 of record NC_064931.1, read on the forward strand.
TTGTACAGGCACTCTGTGACCATAATTATGTTGAAATGGAGGATGTCACAGAAAAGGCTGAAATACTAAACCTCTTTTTCCAAAACTGTTTCACAGAGGAGGGTCGTACTGTAGTGCCTACTTTATATTGTTGCATGAATGACAAAATGGCCAATATCAAAGCAAGTGACCATGGGGCAGGAAAGCAGCTGAAATCATTCAATAGAGGGAAGCCATCTGGATGTGACAGAATACCAGTACGATTGTATATACAGTATGCGAAAGAACTTGCCACCCTTCTAGCAGCAGTGTACTGGGGGTCTTTGGAGGATTATAAAAAAAGCGTAAGTTATTCATGTTTTCACGAAGGATCTCTGACATCAGTCAGTTGTAGAATTTTGGAACATGTTTTATGCTTGTGTTTTATGACATTTTTGGAGGCCAATAATCTCCTCTGTAGGAACCAACATTGATTCAAAAAATAACACTGTGTGAAACCCAGCTCATTCTGTTTGCCTACGTGACCCAGAAAGTAGTTGATACAGGCAACCAGGACGGTGTTGTGCCCCTTGACTTCCGGAATGCATTCAGCACAGTTACGCACTGCTGCCTAATGAACAAAATATGAGCGTATGAAATCAGATACACTGTGGGACTGGATTGAAGAGTTTCTAATAAATAGAACAAAACATGTAATTTTGAACAGAGAGAAGTCTTCAGACACAAAAGTAGCTTCGTGTGCCCCAGGGAAATGTTATAGGACCATTACTTTTCACAATATTTATAAATGACCTAGGAGGTAATACCACAAGTTCCACGAGGCTTTTCGCACATGATGCTGCTGTATTCAGAGAAGCTGCAAGACTACAAAATTGTAGTGAAATGCAGAAAGGCCTACAGGAGATTGATGTTTGGTGCAAGAAGTGGCAATTGATCCTCAACATAAACAAATGTAACACACTGGGAATACATATACAGAAAGACCGATTATTGTATGTTTACACAGATGCAGAACGATCACTGGAAGCAGTAGGCATACTTCCATAAAATATCTAGGGGTATGCAGACAGAGCAATGTGAAGTAGAATGACCACATAAAATTAACTGCAGGTAAGGCAGGTGCCAGACACATTCGTTGCAAAAATCCTCTGGAAATAGTCATCAACACAGGAAGTAGTTTACAAAACACTCATTTGACCAATACTTGAACACTGTTCATCAGTATGAGATCCATACAAATAAGACTGATAGAGGAAATAGAAAAGACCCAAAGAACAGCAGTACATTTTGTTACAGTTTCATTTAGTAAGCATTAAAGCACTGTGGATCTGTTCAGCCAACTCCAGTGGCAGGCGCTGCAAGAGGATGCCCGGCATCACAGTATGGTCTATTGTTTAAGATCCGAGAGCGTATATCCCTAGAAGAGTCAACAAATATACTGTTTCCTCCTACATATATCTTGAGAAAAAAATCATGAAAATAAAACTACAGCGATTCAAGCCCACACGGAGGCTTACAATCAATAGTTCTTTCCACAAACTATTTGGGACTGGAACAGGAAAAGGAGGGTAGTGACAGTGATATACTCAACAACCTCCACCACATACAGCAAGGTGGCTTGCCGAGTACTGATGTACATAAGTCTAGGCTGGCCATTCCTGACACTGTTTTGTTTGCTTATGATAGTTATTGTTCTGTTTTTAGTGTGTGTACAGGTGGATTCCGTAGAAATGTTGGAACACGTGAGGCAATACTGACCCTACGACTTATCTTAGAAGAAAGATTAAGGAGAGGCAAACCTATGTTTCTAGCATTTGAAGACTTAGAGAAAGCTTTTGACAATGTTGACTGGAATACTCTCTTTCAAATTCTGAAGGTGGCAGGGGTAAAATACAGGAAGCGAAAGGCTATTTACAATTTGTACAGAAAGCAGATGGCCGTTATAAGAGTTGAGGGGTATGAAAGGGAAGCAGTGGTTGGGAAGGGAGTGAGGCAGGGTTGTAGCCTATCCCCGATGTTGTTCCATCTGTATATTGAGCAAGCAGTAAAGGAAACAAAAGAAAAGTTCGGAGTAGGTATTAAAATCCATGGAGAAGAAATAAAAACTTTAAGGTTCGCCGATGACATTGTAATTCTGTCAGAGACAGCAAAGGACTTGGAAGAGCAGTTGAACGGAATGGACAGTGTCGTAAAAGGAGGATATAAGATGAACATCAACAAAAGCAAAACGAGGATAATGGAGAGTAGTCAAATTAAGTCGGGTGATGCGGAGGGAGTCAGATTAGAAAATGAGACACTTAAAGTAGTAAAGGAGGTATGTTATTTGGGGAGCAAAATAACTGGCGTTTGCCGAAGTAGAGAGGATATAAAATGTAGACTGGCAATGGCAAGGAAAGTGTTTCTGGAAAAGAAAAATTTGTTAATACTGAGTATAGATTTAAATGCCAGGAAGTCGTTTCTGAAAGTATTTGTACGGAGTGTAGCCATGTATGGAAGTGAAACATGGACAATAAATAGTTTAGACAAGAAGAGAATAGAAGCTTTCGAAATGTGGTGCTACAGAAGAATGTTGAAGATTAGATGGGTAGATCACATAACTAATGAGGAGGTAGTGAACAGAATTGGGGAGAAGAGGAGCTTGTGGCACAACTTGACCAGAAGAAGGGATCGGTTGGTAGGACATGTTCGGAGACATCGAGGGATCACCAATTTAGTATTGAAGGTCAGTGTGGAGGGTAAAAATTGTAGAGGGCGACCAAGAGATGAATACACTAAGCAGATTCAGAAGGATGTAGGCTCCAGTAGGTACTGGGAGATGAAGAAGCTTGCACAGGATAGAGTAGCATGGAGAGCTGCATCAAACCAGTCTCAGGACTGAAGACCACAACAACAATGGGTGAGGGGTCTTTGTTTGCATTAATTTTGTGGATTTTGTCTAAAGTTGGCTTTCTGGATTTTCGAATGAGTTTTAGTCTGGGTATGCGTTTTATGTTAGTAATGACATTAATTTTGTTTGACCCCACTCAAAACCCTCCTAATTCCCGCAGTTCTCTGGTTAGTATCTTGTTCTTCGTATTACTTTGGTTAAATTTTGTGTAATGGGTTTGTTTTTGCCTATTTGCATCTTGAATGTATGATGTCATTACAGTCATATTGCACAAGGACGAAATGGCAATGTCCACCATCTCGATGACATAATGGGTCAAAGCTGACAGCTTTTATCAGCTGCTTCAGTTATCCCATTTCTTCTTGACCAGTGTAGAGTGGATACACATGTTAACTTTGTGACATTAAGTCATCTGGTGTGCCATAACGGATAATTGCATGAATAATGTATGCAGGTACCACACAAGGTGGCAAATCTACTGCTTCCCATTCTTTATCACCCTTTGCTTTGCCTCTAATGACCTTGATATCAGCTGGATACTAAATCACAAGGTGTGTGGTTCTTCAACATTCTTACACCACGTGCCTACCTCTGAAGAAAAACAAATATCGCTTGAAAGAATATCTATGATTATGAGTATATTTATCTTAGTAGAAAATGAATAAACCTAGATTTGAGACACTCAGACTACACAAATTAATGAAAAGTTAAGACGAAGGCACTTGTCTTACCAATGTATTACCATTACATTTCTGGTGCCTATTTAGTTCTCACTAAATCCATTAATATTTTGTACATACATTAATAATAAGATTGCAAGTGATATCACTCCCAATAAAAAGTATGTACAGTGCATTTAAGCAAAAATAATATGTTCTTTAAGCACTTAACTTTTCAAGCACCTGATGTGCTGTTTGGGTTTCAATAGAAATGATATTCCTGTCTTCAATAATTCTGTAGGTCTCCAGAAATTCTTTCTGATATTTTCTAAATGAAAAGTGATGCCATGTGGAGAATGAGATACATCTTCTACTAATTGCAGTAGCAACACTCTGAATAATCAGTCCTGTCAGCTTGCAGCCATTTTGAATAGGATTTGTAGAGATTCACTTGTTCAGTGGGAGTTGGTACCAACAAATAGGTAACAAAACCCACAGACAGTTGGTTTGTTCCTGTGATTTACAGCCTACCTAGGATCCTCATACCAACAACCAAAAGTCTGTCTTAATAGATCCCTGGACCCTGAATGAATTTTCAGTCTGCAGCAGAGTGTGCACTGATCTGAAACTTCCTGGTCAATTAAAACTGTGTCCCAGACTGGGATTTGAACACAGGACCTACACCTGTCACATGAAAGTGCTCTACTGACTGAGCTAGATCAAACCACAATTTGCAAATTGCCCTGACAACCATGTTCATCTCCTGGTCCAGCACATAGTTTTGATCTGCCAGGAAGTTTCAGAACCCTGGGTATTTGGATAATCTGATACAAGTATACTGCAACAGCACTTGCCACAGTGGCTTGACATTTGTGATTCTTTTTATAACACTGCATCTTCTTTCTGATGGTCAATGGCATACTCACCAAGCTGTTGGTTAATACAGCCAACTGTGATGAACAACATTCTACTGGTAGTGCCTGTTTATGGCCAAATTTACAGAGAGTGGTTTTTTTTTTTTTTACGTCAGTAAGGTGCATTTGCAAAATGTGTGCAATACACATTCCACTTTTAAAGCTACTTGATTGATGATTCTATTACTAAGTATGCAGTTAGATTTGTAATGCACTACTAGCTATGGGTGGCATACTAATCATCAGCAAGTGGTGTGACATGTATCTCGCGCACCACAGAACTTCATCTAAGAGATAAGAATATTAGCAATCCCTTAGTATTTGCTGATGACATTGACACATAGGAGGGAAGTGTTACCATTTAATAACTGTAGAGATTATAGGATGACTTTGGTTGAATTTCTATTTGATGTGATCAGTGGCTGTTTGCTCTAAATGTGAAAAAATGCATTTTAATATAGATGAGTATGAAAGACAATACTGCAATAATTGAACGCGATATTAGCGGTGCACTACACAATACAGTCACATCAATTACATACACAAAAGTTTGGTTGGATGGAAGGCGAGTGGTCGATTTCAGTTTACTGGGAGAATTCTAGAAAGTTTTAGTTCATCTATAATGGAGTCTGCACACATAGCACTTGTGTGATTCATTCTTGAGTAACCTACTGCTTAGGTGTTTGTGATCGCCACCAGGATAGAGTGAAGGTAAATATAGAAGCAATTCAGAAGTGTTATACTAAAATTGTTACTGGTAGGTTCACTTAACATTTGAGTATTAATGTCCGTAACAGAATCAGATACCAAGTATGATGCTAATTATTACATTAACTGAAATGGCAACGAAAGACCAATCAATCATTTTAACACAACTAGAGCAGCATTCTTGATAACACATGACTAAATTAGTAGCAGTTTGCATCTGTCGGTTTTAAAATAAAGGTGGGTATGACACTTCATGCAGTTTTACAATAACGGCAAATCTTTCAGTAGCATGGACACTTAAAATTCAAGTTCACCTGGGCACCAGCTCTACAAAATCATCAAATATATGAACCTTTAAAGTAGGAATGGTCTCCCAAATGTTTACCATTTTCTGTATCCTGAAACCTACAGACGAGATGCATGCAGCAGCTCTAACAAAGTCTTCAGTCTTGCTAACAAAAAATGCTCTGGAGCTCTTAAGCACTTCGCCAGTGGGGTTAATTACGTTCAACAACACTTTACACAGTCATGAAAATTTAGCTCACCAGATGAGTTGCTTAATCGATACTTAAAAGAGAAATACAGAGGAAAGAATTAAAATAGTAGAACAGACAGCTGTAGTTGGCTGATTGCTGGAATAAATGTGATGAGCCAGCCACTTTGCACCACACAAAGAAGACAAGACACTAAACAAAATTTTAAAAGCATCACCACATTTGTCTCATCATCAGCTAAAATAGAGATCAGACCAACAGGTAAGTTTGCTTTTTTTCCCCTCACAACAATACGAGATGCACTCAGTTAAAATATTGCATAGAGTGGTATCTGAATATCACAGGAATCGCAGAGCAAGAGGGAGGGAGGATGAATAGAGCACCTGCCGCAGTATGAAGCGATGTGTTAAGGGATAGTGGTCTATTTGGAGGTGTTAAGGTTACTTCATCTCGTCAGTGTGAACAGTATGAGGGACACACCGTCATATAAATGGTTCCAAACAGCTGCAGCTCATTGTCCCTCACAGCAAACCACTGTTCCTCTCCTAGTTGTACGGTTCCCTGCCTCAGCGGAGAAGAGACAGTTTGCAGCAAAATGGAACACTGTGATCCTCGCAGGTCTCCTTCGCTGGCCGGTATGCTTGATAATTTCCCCAAATTCTCAAGTGCCCTGGTACCCAGCAGAATTAAACATGCAATATAGCAAACTGCACACAAATGTAACCTGCTTCATCACATACCATTCAAAACTCGCATGCTTGTCGAAAACCACTCTTGATTCAAATGTGTTTCACGTGACGAAACGGCAGAAGTACACGTAAACTGGCTCAACACGAAAGAAACGAGAAACAAAAACAACAAACAGTTACCCCAATAATTTCGCTGATTACATACCTTTCATGATGAAATTCTGACGCAATCAAAATGAAGTGGTCATTTCAAAATTATGCTTTACCTGCGGCTAGAATGTTATATCAGACCCCCATGAAATCTCGGTCGGTTTATAACTCCATTTGCTACCACGAAAAATCCCTCCCCTGAAACCCGCACATTTGTTGAGCGAGACACATCGCTAAGTACATTACGAGGTTGCGGGCAGCGCAAATTTTAAGTACCTTCTATATTTAGCACCTCCATGCAATCGTATAATAAGGGCAACATTTTTATGAAATCGGGAATTTAAATTATACATACGTTTACGACAGTGCTAAAAAGGAAAGGATGCGTCCACTACACGCATCGTTACTGCACAACAATACTATTTTCGCAATGAAGATGTTTAATCAGTCACGAACAAAATTCCGATTCAAACAATACCAATATAATATATAAATACATGATTTCTGAAACAATGACAGTAGCGCGCTATGCTTTTTTAATATTGTAGTTACGTGCACAATCATCAGTATTACACTATCATTTTGTTTCTTACCTTCCAGCTGAACTGTCCCTATCGTATTGTTATACACGTAATATCAACAAGAACACTTGCAATCGAACAACACACCCACCAACACATGTTTACCTCAAATCTCAAAGTGCATTATAAATATGCTACGCAAAGAGATTCTCCTTCGGTGCAAGAATTTACATGTGTCTACGGATAGCAAATCTTGATGCCGATCGACTGCGCTCAGGTTTGCGATTCCTGGTGGCAGGCAGCGAAAGCTTGCATCACCTTCAGGACAAGGAAGTGTTTGATTCATTCCGCGCGTAATTCAAAGTTCTTAATTACTTAAGTTTTTATACTCGTGTAAGTTGTCACAGAGTTCAGAACGTGTCGCAGTATCTAAGTCGCTTACGCAGCTTTTAGGACCTACAGTTTACTTTACAAAAAAGTTCTCGAAAATATACCTCAAAGCTAAAAACGTAATAAAGTTTAAATTCTTCCAAAACAACAAGTAATTTTTCATGAGATAAAAAGATCACTGAAAGATGAAGCATAGGCTGCAAAGTGGGGAAGGATTATAAGGTGTTCTAGAGGGATGGTAGGTGCAAAATGAGTGAGGTCGCCAGAGAGCGACGAGGCGGGTTTCAATCGATTAACAATATCGTCTGACGTTCACTGCTAAATAGTATGTCGAAGGTGTTCTGTTCGAAAGCGAGAAGTCTGTAAGAACACTGGGTGACGCGCAAACTGAGTCGCGCGGAGCATCCCATAATCGCCAGTAGCCAGTTCATTGCGGACTTAATCATCGGGTAGAACGTGGCTGAAGACATGGCATATAGATGTGCGCGATGTCTGCACTTAAACAGTCAACTAGTGCCGGAAGCTCATTGTTCTGTAGGGGAGTAAGAGGCACAACGAATTCGGCAGGTGGGACAAGGGGCTCACTGTACAAGATGTCTGTGAGTGATGGCTGGAGGTCCTCCTCATAAGGACCCTGTATCCCTAAAAGGATCCACAGTAGCACTTCTTACCAGGAACCGCTATGGCACATGAGTGTGCCTAAAGTGTGTGGTGGAAACGTTTCACGAGACCATTGCTCTGTGGGTGGTAAGTGGTGGTGTGTAATTTGTTGACACCACACAGTTCGCAAAGTTTTGAGAAGACTGAGGATTAAAGTTGACTGCCCTGGTTGGTTGTAATTGAGGAGGGGCCGCCGAAACGGGGGCATCCAGGAGTTAACGAAAGCATGGGAAGCTGCTTCAGCCATGTTGTTGGAGATGGGAATGGCTTCAACCCACCTCGTAACTGGATCGATGATAGACAAAATGTAGCGAAAACCATCTGAGGGTGCTAATCGTTCCATCAATATGGATGTGGCATAGGCAACTCTTGCAGATGCTAGATTGTACAAGAGGGGGCTTACTCCTCTGAGGTGGGATACATGCACATGTCCAAGCATGACAACCGCTTTTTATTCCTGGCCAAATAAAACTTTTAATGGTTAGCTTCATGGTAGCTTTCACAGCCGGGTAGGTCAGTCCGTGCAGGGATGTGAAGATCGTCTGGCACAGAGGGTCAGGCACGACCAGATGTAGTGTGCCTATTGAGCTGTCACAAACAACTAGTGTGGGGGAACATGGGAGGAGACAACACTCAAGCCTTAAAGAGCACTTTGTGGCCACCAACATAATGGCTACCACAGGATCATATGTCTGTAAGAGTGCCAACTCATTCATGTCTAGGGGAGTCGAGATAATGTTTACATGGGACAAATGATCCGCGACGACGGTATCAGACCTTTGTATATACCATGCATCTGTGGAATACTGGCATATGAGGTCCATATGCCTGAGCTGTCGAGGAGGAACATCGTTTCCAGGGCTATGGATGGAATCAACCAGTGGGTGATGGTCTGAAAAGATGGTGAATTTGCATCCTCGATATCGCTGGGGAAGGTTTTGATTGCCTTGTAGACCACGAGAAGATAGCTGTCGAATGTTGACCATTTGCGCTGAAAGGGCCAAAGTTTCTTAGAAAATTACTTAAGAGGATCAGATGTGTCGGCAATGTGCTGCTGCAATACCGCGTCTATCAATGAGTTACTCACGTCTGTGGTAACCAAAATGTAAGCATTGGGTACCAGGTGAGCCAGTGTGACAGTGTGGAAGAGGGCAGTCTTGAGTGACTCGAAAGTCGCGATCATATCATTCGTCCAAGACACCTTCCTAGCGCCTGAGGTGTTCTTACCAATGAGGGCATCAGCAAGTAGGGCCTGGATAGAGGTCACATACGTTGTTGATCATATGACAACCAAGCTCATTTCCTCCCAATACACAGCCATGTTCTCATCTCCCATACTTCATTCTGATGTACTTTTCTTAGGTCATGATTTTTGAGGTAGATATCAGTAGTTATTCTATGTCTTTGTTATGTGTCGTTTATTATTTGTTCTTTGTTATTTGATATAGTTTGAAAACAGAACAGCCATGCAAGCTAAGATCACATAACTTAAACTGACTTGACATGAAATGAAGTGGTGATGGACAGTGTGAGTACACCCTGATGCAACAGGACCATGATGTGACGGTGCTGTAATGACTAGTGTAACTTGCCTTAATCCAACTTCATGAGAGTCTTAGACAGAAGAAGGGTACTAAGGAAATGTTCAACTGGGCCGTTTGTGTTGGACTTATAAAATAGTTTTTCTGCTTTACTCGCTGAGAGAAGTAGAACAACTGTTTCATACATTTTGTAATGCAGTCGTTGACATGAACAAATTCCATACAACATGGGTCAATTTAAATCGTATTTTACTGTAGTACATCGGCCCACATTCATCATTTTTTGTAAAGGTATAATATAACAGGGAACAAGTCTGTCAAAACATGATATGATACATAACTGTAATGAAACATCCAAAGGAACAATGGCTTCTGCACAATGGGTTGAATATAAACAATACACAAAAATGAATAGAGAAATACTGAATGAATTGTGTTTGGCCATCGACTAGCATAATATAATATTATCGAAAGTTCTCTCACAAATCCCAAAGAAATACTGGTCATGTGTAAAGGCTGTCAATAGCAGGAAAGATAGCACTCACGTGCTCGTGGATGGCACAGGAACTGAGTTTCAAACTAAAAGCGGAAATGCTTAACTTCGTTTTGAAATATTCCTTTTTGGTGGAAATTTCAGGAATATTGTTACATGTTCAATTCTCTCACCATTGTAAAATGACAGATGTAGATAGATCAGAGGCGATCAGAGACAGTTGGAATCGCTAAAACTGAAACAAACTCCAGAGCCAAATGGCACTCCTATCTGCTTCTATATAGAATTTGTGGTTTTATTACCTCCTCCCCTCCCCTTAAACACAACAAACCATAGATTTGCCTCAAACTGCGCTCAGCTGTTGGAAGCTAGCAAATGTCATCAGAGACGGTCGAGAATATTTTTCCACACAAGTGACAGTTGATTAGACGCTCCCCTCATCCCCACCCCCTCCCTGAGACATCAATTGATCTCTCAGGAATATCTTTAAAAATAAATATAAATCTATTGATTGCGAAAATTGATTGTTTTTCCTTTAATATACACTGATCAGCCAGAATATTATGACCACCGACCTAGTATCCATATAAACCTGTCCCAGGTGATAGCAGTGTCACCTGGCGAGAAATGACTTCTAGCCAGACATATGCATGGTGCATGTAGTATCAGTGAGCATGTTGTGCGTGTGTAGAATGGGAAAGGTGTGTCATCTATCTGAGCTTGACAGCTGGACGAAGGGCAGATTGTGGTGGCCCAGCGGCTCAGCACGAACATTTCGGAAACTGCACACCTTATGGGGTGTTCAAGGACAGTTGTGGTAAGCGTTTTCAACACATGGTGGAACCAAGGTTAAACCACCTGATACTGAAGACAGTGGCAGTCTGTAAGGATACATTCACAACTATCTTGCAAATGTCACATTTGCCATCCCACATTTACTGACACGGTTTTGCTTCTGTTACAATGTGCTTTAACCTAACCTAACCTAACCTAACCTTGTCAGTTTTTGCTACTGTAGTCGGAGTCACGAACAATGGCAGTTGAGTTCGCCCTTGTTCCACACATCGACACTAAGACATGGCAGTGTGCTGTCATAACATTGCGTTCACTTAAGCTGATAATTCACTATTTACCCAATTAAGAATAATAATGCAAAAACATAATTCTTGTGAAAATCTGTTAAATGATGCAGGAGTGATTGCAAGAATAATGGTAAAAACACCATATAGATCAGAGTAAAGAGAGAAGAGATAGTTAAGCTGTAGTTAAGACAAACCTATCAGAACTGATGCAGAGCTAGCTGGAATACAGGGAGGCGCGATAGTACGATTGGGGCCAAGCATAAATGAAGGACTGCAATATCACCAGTCAGCATGGCAGACCATGTCAGCGGGATGTGGAAATGGTAGATGCAGGGGCAGGGTTACACAGAAGAGAGATGGTGGAAAAGTTAAAACGCTGTTCTCAGAGGTGGACACCCCTTCAATTTTCTCTGTATACAGATGGTTGCGGGAGCTCGGCTGTTCAGTACAGAATGTTGAATCAAAACACGTTTCAGAAATCTAAATTTGCAACTGACATTTTATTGAGCAACCAGTTTTGGCGATATATTACGCCATCTTTTGGCCTCCTGACCAACGAGTAGCAAGAATTGCACTTCTGGTCCAGTCAAAACAGGGGCCAGCATTCAGTGACTGTGGAATTTTTGATACAGTGATCCTTTCAGTCATCATTTGCCGATTTTTAAACAGTCGAGTGTTGTTGTACTCTAGTCCTGATGACCCATTTTGTCGTGACTCTCAATTTGTGATATGTATTGACTTGGAGACTGACATAGTAGTTATTTACGGCCTTCCTTACTACCCTGACGAGGTGAGATACATCGCACATGACAAAAAACATTAATGGTGTCTTTGCAACACAGATTAGCTGCGTTGTGGCATTTATAAATCGTAAACTCTTACATGCATGCAGTTTCGTGTGCAGTCTTGTTACCACTGCTAATGTCTCACTCGCGTTTGTGCAAATTCTGTGGATTTTGATGAGAATCTTTGAATTTGCTTTGATGTAATGAGGACTATACAACCACTTATTTTGAGGACACTGGGCCTGCATTAATATAGTTCACTTTTTTGAGAATTAGTTTTTCTTTATTGGTAGTGCAATACAAATGCCCCAAGTGTGGTTGTGTGTAAAGAAAACCATGCAGAATTCACATGCTGGAGAGCAGCGTAGCTATCAATGCACAGGAGATACAGGCAGGTGAGTTTTCTGAGGTTGGAGCAGTGCCATTGACTTGCAAAGATGCAGTACTGACGGGTAGTTGGTCAGTACACACAAAGTGTCACGCACCCCTCTAAGCCGCCTTCTTGCCATAACACTGAGTGTCCCACAGCATGTTGTCAAACAGGGTCTAAACGAACCTGACCGCGAGAGGGTATTGGAAATTTCACGTAATGCGTTCTCTTACATCCTATTAGCGTTAAGTTGTGTTCTGAAGGCTCTGGTGTGAATGTCGTCGAAGCCTATGTGGACATTAAACGTGAACATAGTGAGTTATTAAGTTATTTTTATTCCATTTGTTGCGAGTTGTCACCGCTAATGGTGGTCGTAAGTGGAAATTCTACATAAGCTGGTGAGAGACATAATTTGCAGGATTACATTTACTTTACGTATAAATCATGTGTATGTGTGTACCTCAACTGTTCCATGGAACTGGCAATAATGCTATCCCCACCTGTGTCTCAATCTGTATGAATCGCCATCGTTCAGGAATCAGACTATAATTATAAAATACACCCCATATACAAATTGTCCTCTCAGCTTGGCTTGTCCCACATGGACATTAAACTGGCCCTGCATGTCACATCCGTTCAATTGGCCAGTAGCAGAAGTGATCCACTTTACTACTGTCCAATATTTTTGTGACATCAAGCTATTTCACAATGATAGAACTTATTCTGAGATAAGCATAATGAGGTATCTTGAGCGGAATTACATCTACCATACCAACCAGCATGGTTCCCAAAAACATCTGTCATGAGGATCCCACTTCGTGCTTTCTTCACATAACATCATGAAAGTCATGACTGAAGCTAGCCAGGAAGATGACTTCCGAAAGGCATTTGAATCAGTACCACACGAATGCTTATTAACAAAAGTACGAACATAAGTCTTATCAAATGAAATCAGTGGCTAGTTTGAGGATTTATTGGTGGCGTGTTGTCTACAGTACATAGCTCCCTATAGACGTAGAAGTAACTTAAGGTGTACGCTACAGAAGTGTATTTGGACCCTTTCTATTTTTGCTGCATGTTAATGACCTTCAGTAGTAATATCGGAAATTTTGCATTTATCCCTTGCATGATGTCTGGGGTCTGTTTAGACCCCAAGGCTTGATTAACTACAAATAAACAGTTATAAAGTGGGTATAGACTACTCATCCTCCAGATGAGTCATTCACGGACTTTTTATTATATCTGGGTAAAATATTTATTATTATATCACAGTTTGAGAGGGAACTTTTTAAAATTTTTGCAGTGGGATCAGAAAATACCCCATATACACAATATGTGATTTTCAGTGATATATATAAGTCTTGTTGCGAGAATACGTCTTGGCAACGTGAACATTATAAACTGACATTCATTTGTACATTGTTCTGAACAATGAATAGAAAATACATTGACTTACATTGTTACGGCAAATTCGCCGTTTGAAATCGAGTTTTGTGGAAGGAAGACGTTTATTCATCATCGATGGTGATATGTGTTTTGCAAGGTGCTACAGTCTCGTGAAAGCTTTGGCAGATTTACAGAAGAGTGATAGTGATAATGAATCATTTTTGGAAACGAGGATGACATTGATGCTGATGGAGATGTGATAGAGGAAGATATACAGGTTGGAGATGAAGTGGATATGAGTGACTGTGAAGGAGACGATAATGGTATTCAGGTAACGAGTGCATCTACTTTTCTGTCTAGAAGTGGACAGATAACATATAACACAATACCACCTGATGTGCCCAAGCAGGTTTCAAGGAATGTAATACATAAAACTGCGCATATTCCACGTCACCATAGACAACAATTACAGACAAGGACAGATTGTTTCAGGCTTTTTATCACCAATCACAGGCAGAGTGTAATAGGAATGCATACCAATAACCATACAAAAGATAATAAAATCCTGTACCCAACTTTTGAACGCTGGACTGAACTTGATTCTACAGAGCTGCAGGCGTTCTTTAGTCTACTAATAACAGCTGGCTTGTATAAGGCACGTGGGAAGCCTTTGAGAGAATTTTGGTCAGAAAAGTGTGGCTTACCAATTTTTCGAGCCACAATGAGCTTTTCCAGATTTTGTGACATTGTGATTTGCCTCCAGTTCGATAATAAAAGAAAGAATAATTCGATAATAAAAGAAAGAAAGCTGCCTCTAGATCAAAAGCCGAACCTATAAGTGCTGTGTTTGAAATGTTCGTTGATGCATGCATTTCGTCTTATGTCCCTGGACCTTATATTATAGTTGATGAGTATATGTCTACTTTCAGGGGACGGTGTCCATTCAAGGCACACATTCCTTCGAAACCTGGAAAGTATGGAATAAAAGCGTGAGCAGCTGTAGATTGTGAGACCAATTACATCAAAACTGCGCAAGTATATATGCTGAAATCTGCTGAAGGAAGGGAAATAAATCAAGAGAAACGAGTGGTACATGATTTAGTTTACCACCTGAAGGGAAGTGGTAGTAACATTACCACTGAAACTTTTTTTACAAGTTTTGATTTGCTACAAGAACTTCTTGCTAATAAATTGACCCTTGTGCGAACTCTTCAGGCCAACTGAGCGGAGATACCAAAAGAAATCTTGCCATTAAAAGTGCATTATCGATCAATTTTGCGTATGAGTGGAATACAGTTTTAACTTAGTTTGTTCCTACACAAAATAAATCATTCATTTTGTTGTCTACTGCACACCAAACAATTGATGTAAGTGAGCATGAGCACAAAAAACCTGAAAAAACAATGTTCTACGACTCAAAAAAGTCAGAAGTTGATACAGTTGATAAGATGGCTAGCCATCATTCAGTGAAACGAGGAACATGAAGGTGGCCCTTGCTGTATTTTTTTATATACTAGATTTAGCTTGTCTCAATGCTTACATTCTGTATTGTAAATTTTTATATGATATGAGAAATAAAAATGCAAGAAGATAATTCCTCTCAGAACAAGGAAAAGAACTTGTCAAACCTAACATTGAATGACTAATCCTATCGCCCCAGTGCAGAACACAACGCATTCGCTCAGCAATAATATCATTAGGATTCAAGGATCTTCTAAAGGAAAAATAACACAATACCCAGGAAGCTGATGTTGCAAATCTGAAAAGAAATTGGTGTGATTCTTGCACAAGGTCAAAGGACAAGAAACTGAATCAACAATGTGATGGGTGTCACAAGTCTGTCTGTAGAGAACATGCTAGGATAAGTGTATTGTGTAATGATTGTTCATCATAAGGCATGGAGAGCGAGTAGGAGTGTATTTCTAATAAAACTCCGTGTAAGTGACATTACACATAATACTAATAAATTACAGCACTGTTACTAGTGTGTGGTTTATGCATATTCTGTGTTAAAATAATTTTGAAACTAAACAAACTAAACAAAATATGTTTTCATATTGCAAACATACGTAGTAAATAATTGTAAAGTTGCAAGTTAATTATATTAAGAAACTATGAATTTGTATTATCAACATCGCCTATATATTTCTCAATAAATTGTAATTACTTTTGTGCTCATATTTCGAATTTTATCGCCATATTGTTTCTTGAATCACTTTTGGGTCAAAAAAAGATCCAAGGCATACAATATGTTTTTCCAGAGCTGATAACATGTGAGTGATAATTAAGTTATCAACAATGGAGCGGTCTCCAAACAATTCTGCGCAAATATTCAGTCAGAGAAGTGAAAAGATTTGTGACTTGCTTCAAATGTTCAGAAATGTAAAATTGTACACTGCCTGAAACTAAAAGGAACGTAATCCTATGACTGCAATATCAATAAGCTGCAGCTTGAATCACTCAAATTATACAAATTCCTGGATGTAGCAATTTCTATAGATATGAAATGAAGTGATCACATTGCTTCAGTCACAGATAAAGCAGGTGGCAGACTTCAGTTCATTGGTACAATACTGGAAAAGTGCAGCAAGTCTACAGAAAAAAGAAAACTTCGATTTATATTCCTCTATGGCTGTCCTCTGCAAACCACCACGAAATGCATGATAAATGATGCTTCCTATTGTACCCCTTGTAATTTTCGTTAATGCTTGGGGTATTTAAATCAAGTGCTAGTTATCACAAAAATCACCTTTCCTTTACAGGTTACAATAATTATATGGCTACTGAACTTCATTTTAGTCACATTCAATATTATAACAATTGCCAGTTAAAAAAATATTGACAACAGAATTGGACATTATGAGCAGGTGACTCGATTGTCATAGAGAGCTCTGAATCTGACAGGATGGCTGTAGGCCAGCGTAAATGTTTGTTGGGCTGGCCAGGTGTCTGCTGGACTGTAGACAGCCAAGCAGAAACGGTTGTTCTAAACTGTTTTCAATGCATAACAAATAACAAAAAATAACGGAGAACAAGTAAAAAAGACGTTGGATAATGATTGATATCAACCACAAAAAGCACAGGTACTGGAGTGGCGGGTAAGCAACGACGAACGGAGATCGTCTGGTCTGTGTGAGCTCTGGCACCATGGTTACAGCATGCACTAAATTGTAGAAACCCTGTGACTCGAAATATTGATAATGAATGTAATATTATTGAAAATACACGAAACGCCTTACGAGCTTGGTATGAAAAAAGTAATGACATATTTGGAACCATTCCAATAGGCCGATCTCGTTGACACTGAAACCATGTTTGTAATTCCAATGTTTACAAAGTCATTAACAGCTATTACTGTTATTAGTTATAAAACTGTAACAACTGAACCCATTACACAATTTACAATTATCGCCAGATGTAACAGCAATCACATGAACAGATCATTTGTCTAATTAAACCAATATACAAAATGTTATAAGGCCAATTCACACTGGTCATCTGCCACCATCTCAGCACATCACCGTCATATCAGGGTGTATTCACACTGTACATAACGTCATGTGAGGTCACATCAAGTCAATTCAAGTCACATGATCTCAATTCACATGGATGGTCTAAACTGTTTTCGTCCATAACAAATGACAAAAAATAATGGAGAACAATTAAAAAAGACGTTGGATAATGATTGATATCAACCACAAAAAGCATAACAGCATGAAAGCATAATGAGACGAGGCATGGAGGATCAGAGCATGCCTTTTTATCAGGAGATGAGCTTGGTGGTCACGTGATCAGCAATCCACAATGGCATTCTCTGTCAAAACTTTGTTCTCAAAAAACCTTGATGGTGCTGAGAGGTGATGTGAAACAATGTTTGCTGTGACATGACAGCCTGTGTGAATTGGCAGCATATGTCAATGGAGAAACGCAAGTTATTTTCAGTTAGCAGCTGCATTGTGAAGTTGTTTCTGATTGGCAGCTATGATCGAGAATGAAGTAATGTTTATGATTGTAGGATAGTAGCAACTGATTTAGGCAAAACCAGTTTGCAAAAAGAAATAGGTACAGAATACCAAAATGCATTAAGAAATAAGATTGCAGTGTTAATGAATGTAATAAATGAGCTTAGGAGTAAATTTGAATTAGCTAATCAAAAACTGATGACGTGGTAAAGTGGAGCAATTCTAGCAAGAAAAGTGTGGTATATGACCTTGGGGAAGATATATCGGATTGTGAGAATTTTGAAAACGGTTATGGGGAAACATATGAAGAACCAATTGTAGTCTGCGATGAATCAGATCACATTGAGAATTAAGCATCTGGTGATAAGGATAGATAATCAGAAACTGAAATTAAAATTGAGGGTGAAATTAGAGATATAGAAGGGAGCTGTACATAACTCGAAAATGTCGAAGAGGGAATGGTGGTTCATGTGAAATCTGTGTTTTGTGGTTTTTGGCATATTGTGGCACAAATGCAGAAGCACGTGCAATAGAAATTGCTAAAAAATGCGAACTTCAGGCACTCAGGTGCAAATGAATGTAAGGAAGGCACTAAATAGACTAATAAAAAATTGATAGTGGAGATCAGCATCCACCAGGAGAAAACATTTCATTTCAGGAATGTCGTGTTCAATGAAGCATGTTGGGGAGGAATTTCATCAGTCGAATTAGCCAGTAGTCATGGGAAGTATAACTGTATTGAGAGTTTCAGTGAAGGAATGTCACTCATTTGAGAAGAAGCCATGTTCGGTGTAGGGGCTGAGCAAGGAAATTTGTTGGTAGATTTTGCCATGGGACGTGGAAAGTACGTGTACTGTAAGTTTTGCAAGGAAGAGAGCAAAATTTTATAGTACAAGTTTCTTGCCAGTTTGCTGGAACGCTTTATTTCATAAAATAAATGCATAGACAATGGTAAGGATGAAAAGAGGGAGACTACAATCAATGAGAAAGAGAGTCTGTTATAGGGAAAGGAGAAAATTGTGGGAAAGAAGAAAGAGAAGTGTATGGTAAATGGGATGGATGTGTATAATATGCATAGTAGTTATAAGAAAAGCGATGTATTTAGTGTTTATCATGTTTAAATTGTGTGGTTCATGTAATGCAGATAAAATGAAAATGAACATCATTGAGTTGGCATTAACTGCAATTACTCCACTGTATGTAATAATAGCAGTGATGGTGCAAAAATTGGAACCTGTGTAGAAATGGAGCTGAGTGGCAATTTAGATAGTAGAAATCAAGTTATTAACGGTGGATTATTGTATGTGGCCCTACTCAAAGGGTGCATGTGCTGTTAAGTTTTTGATGATGGCATTCTTCGATTATTGGATAATCAATAGGTCTGTTCAAAGGGAGTAAGTGTCTGGCATTGAGGTTTAAGTGGTGATCATGCAACGGATGATATGAGCAGTCTTCATTTATTATTAAATGGGCCTGTTCAAAGGGAGCATGTGCTTGATATTGAGGTTTTATTGGTGATGATGCAGCGGATAATGAGGATATTTTTTGAGGTTGTGCCTATACCAGTGGGTGTACAGTGTACAGTGTTAAATAAGAGAGTGAAGTGAAAGTAATTCTTGTAAAGTGTTGTTAACGAAATTTGGTTTGAAGTAGCGGTGGAACCACAGGTTTTTCATGGAAGGTGATTATTAGATGTTTCTTGACAAGGCCTTCAGAAGTAGTTGGATAAAGACGAAAACGCAGAATAAATTGAAAAACGTAAGAAGAAAAAAATAAGACATTGGTTATGTTGAAGTGTGAGTTTAATTATCGACTTTCTGTGTAAGTGTAGCTATTTTGGGGGCTTTTGATTGTACAGTGTAGCCATAATAGCATGTTTTCTGTCTGATGTAATGTGCACAGTTGGGATGAATCTGAATATGAATGGAGGACAAGGAAAAAAGAGTAAGGCTTATAAGATTTATAAGTGGTGAAATAATTGTTCTTTTCTGTGATGAGTAGGATGATGTGCAGTGTGCTTATGGTTCTCAGTAGAATACCTAAATAGGCTCTTTATTAAGTGTAATAGTGCACATTTATTCAGTAGAAAAGTTGTGCAGTTAAAAGTATTTTGAGGTTTTAATTGTCATATGTAATTTGCATGGTGTATGAATGTTGTGTGATATGACTGGCGCAGCTGATGTAAATGATATTGATGGTAGAAGCTTCATCTAAATGAGCGCAGCTAGGATTTCACTGTGCAACACGGATATGTTCGTATTTTTCAAGAATAAGTGACGATTTAAGAGAATTTATTTTGGCATATAGGTGGACACATACGAACATTTCAGCTTGCTTGAAAATTATGTTCATTTGGAAGGTGTAAGGGATGAGTTTTGGATGAATGCATACATATGGAAAAATGTCTGATGAGGGCTCCATCTGGTGTGTTATGGTGATATGAGTAGCTGGATTTGATTCTGATTAAATCAAAAACAGTACATTTCACTGATTTATTTGCTCTCTTTCATGTAAGGATGTAAATGTAACTGTAATGTTTAGAATTATGGGTATCAATGGATCTGGGTTTAGCTTAATAGTTTGGTGGATATTTATTCAGCTGGGAAAGCAGGAACTGATTTATTTGATTATTGCCAGTTAGTGTTGTAGGTAATTTGTGGGATACAAATAAGTCTTGTTAAAATTTAAATGGTATTTGTTGAAGTATATGGAATGTTATGGGGATGTGCAGCTGTCTTAAGCAATATTTAAACATTTGCCCTCCTGCCTTCATACATCTCAACTGCGAACTAAATACAGTGGACACACGGTGAACCACTGAGGTTTCTCATAGCCTGATCGCTGAGGGGAGTCATGGGTTGTTTGTTTGAAGAATGACTTTTTTGGGTCTTTTGTTTGAACATTTTGATAGAATATGGCTGAGGGCACACAGCACTCCTGGCTGTACATTAACAGATATGGCAGATCTACAGACACATCAATGAGGAACTGGACACAATAATCTAGTCGCATCTAACTGGTGCAATTGCAAAACCAACTGTGTGTAAAAAGTGAAAGTGTTTTTTCATTGCAAACTTGAGTAGAACATATATGAAGACTAAAATGCACACTTATTAGATTTAAAATTATTTTCTTTGGCAGATCAGTCAAAGGTTGTTTAATAACATTATTAAAATCCATGTTTAGCTTAGAGACATAATTTATATTTATGGTATATGTTAATATGTGTACATACATGTTTCTAATGATAGTATTCATGGTGCGTGATTCCCCACTCAGAAACTATTACACAACTTTTGGCAAAAATCAGTATTTAGGGTATTACTGTTGTTATTTGCTATTATGTAAACAGCGAGATATGGTGCTAATTCATATAGCAATTAGCAGCTGGCCCAATTGCTGCAGGCAGGTCTGAATCTGAAGATGGCCTGAGAAGCCAAAACCTGGTTCATGGCCAAATAAATAAAATTTTGCAGGAAATTAGGATGTGTTATCATTTTTAATATTATTATCATGTTCTGCCAAACATTGACAAAAAATTCTGTTAATGTTTTATTATAAGTATTTATGTAAAATTGTTGTATACCTGCTGAGTGGTTGTTTGGCTGAAAGTGTTTACATTGACTCAAGTAGTGGTCACGTGACCAAATCTTTAAATAGGCATCCACAACAGATCACCAGAGCACACCATTTTTTATCTTCAGTCTTTTGGAAGGGAGCTTTGTCAGTATGCGCCAGTGTGGCAAAGCCGGGCTCACACATTCAACAAAAGTATCGCCACAGCTAGTTGAAAACGGCAGTTGCAATGTAGTTGTGTGTGTGAACTCCCAGTTTTTACTGGCACAACTTCTGAGATGCAACTTTTGTCATGCCACAAAAAGTTAAACTTGGTTCTACTTTGTTGCACCACTTGCCCCCCACAACTGCTCCTTGGTGGCAGTATTTCGAAACTTGTGCATTCTGTCACAGTTATCGTGGAGTAACTGCTTCTGTGCTCTATTCGATTTCCGTGTGTTTTCATTTTAATACTGAAAAAAGTGAAAACAATGGTCGACAGGTACACTTTCGCAGCTTCTCGGAACTACAGGAACAGCAACCTATGTTTTATTTTCTGCAGCAATTGCAAATCAATTATGTACCTCACAATCCTGATAAATTTTTGGATGAATGAGCAATTAAACTTAATATATGTAACCAAAATATAGAGTTGTAGAAAATTCGTAATTTATGGGACCAAACATTGTATAAATCGTGAATTGCACTCAGGAAATAGTTCTCGAGAGTGATGTGTCATTGTTAAACTAAAAATTAGTTATACAAAAAGCCTATATCTACCAATTCGATAAGATGCTTAAACCATGGAAGGGTGGCATGACTACAGATGATATTTACATGCCATCTGTAGTTTAGTTCAACACTGCAGACAGCAGTTTCGTCTCCGAGTGTTATTTCCTTTATAAATATGTTTGCAGCCTCTATTATTCATGTGCAAAGACTATTTTCGAATTCAACATTCGGGTTTCGTCTTCCTTATATTTAACACTTGTCACAGCTGTAAGACGCCATAACCTGCACTGTAATATTCATAACCATCCATATGATTTCAACTAACGCCATATTGAAAGCTGTGCAACTATGTGGAATTTGTGGCGATCTGACGAAACGGTAGCTCACAGTGCCACTACAGAAAGCCACAAGTGGTAGCGCCACATTAGTTGCGTGTATGAACCCCATCTAAGATGCTGGGCGGGGTATGTTTCGCATATTTCGTTCTGTGGGCGTAGGGACACAGAATTACTTCGAGGTCGCGAGTGAAAGTTTGTAAATTCCTGAATTCTGATTTCAGTCAGGAATTATGGATTCACTGCTTTTAATCGATTTGAATTGTGTAACTGACTTGGATGAAATTAATTGGGACACCACTGACGGTTATAAAAGTTAGATTTGCTGTTAATAAAGTGAGAGATCATGCTGACAAACATTAAGAAACTGATACGATTTTCGCTAATTAATGCACAACTGTGTGTATTTATTTAGCTCACCCTGTTGCCTGTAAATGCTCTCTGTCTGCACAGAGTGCTTAGAAAATTTGCTCTCCTGGTCCAGATGTTGACCAATGATTCATTCAGTTTCAAATGGATGAGGCCACCATTTGCATACACTGAACGTTGTGACTACCGTCCTATTATCGATATAAACCACTTCAGGTGATAGGAGTGTCGTTTATCGCAGTCAGACACACGTACAGTACATTTATTATTGCTGAGCACGTTGTCCATGTGTAGAATGGGCAAGGTGCATGATCTATCTGAGTTTGACCAAGGGCAGATTGTGATGGCCCAGAGGCTTGGCATGAACACTTCGGAAAATGCCCGACTTATGGGGTATTTGATGAGTGCTACGGTGAGTGTCTTCAACATGTGGTGAAACCAATGGGGAACCACCTCCAGGCAATGTAAGGATGGGTAACCATCCATCCTAAGGAAATGCAATCCGAAAACAAAGGCAGTAGGTGACAGTATGCTTGTTCACCCACTGCTGCAATACTGCTCAGCAGTGTGGGATCCACACCAGATAGGGTTGATAGAAGAGATAGAGAGGATCCAACGGAGAGCAGCGCGCTTCGTTACAGGATCATTTAGTAATCGCGAAAGCGTTACGGAGATGATAGATAAACTCCAATGGAAGACTCTGCAGGAGAGACGCTCAGTAGCTCGGTACGGGCTTTTGTTAAAGTTTCGAGAACATACCTTTACCGAAGAGTCAAGCAGTATATTGCTCCCTCCTACATATATCTTGCGAAGACACCATGAGGATGAAATCTGAGAGATTAGAGCCCACACAGAGGCATACCGACAATCCTTCTTTCCACGAACAATACGATACTGGAATAGAAGGGAGAACCGATAGAGGTACTCAGGGTACCCTCCGCCACATACCGTCAGGTGGCTTGCGGAGTATGGATGTAGATGTAGATGTAGATGTAGATCATTACAGATGTCGGACATTGTAGGCTGGGCAAACTGGTCAAACAGGACAGGCGGAAAACTGTGGTGGAATAACGTCAGACTTTAATACCGCACAGAATAAAAGTGTGTCTGAACACACAGTGCACTGAACATTCCCAACGATGACCTTCTGCAGCCGACAAACCATGCATGTGCCAATGTTAACCTCACAACATCGGCAACTGTGACTGAAATGGGCACGTGATCATCAATGCTGGATGTTGATGCAGTGGCAGATGTTGCATGATTTGATGATCCCTGATACCTTCTTTATCATGCCAATGAGAGGACACGTCGTTTTCCATGGGAATAGCTGCTCGACACCTATACTGCTGGACAGAGACAAGCTGGCGGCGGCTCCATTATGCTCTGGGGAACATTCACGTGGGCATCCATGGGTCCAGTAGAGCTCATGCAAGGCACCATGATGGCCAAGGAGTATCATACACTGGTTACAGACCACGTACATTCCTTCATGACCATCATGTTTCCTGATGGCAGTTGTATTTTTCAGCAAGATAATGCGCCATGTCACAAGGCCAGGAGTTTGATGGAATTGTTGGAGGAACACAGTAGCGACTTCTGATTGATGTGCTGGCCCCCAGCTTGCCAAATCAGAATTTGAAGAAACACATCTGGGATGTGATTGAACGTAGTGTCAAATCTCATCGCCCCCTCCCTGAAATTTACGGGAATGAGGTGACCTGTGTGTCCAGATGTGATGCTAACTCCCTTCTTCCAACGACATACCAAAGCCTCATTGCTTCCATGCCAAGATGTGTCACTGCTGTTATCCATGCCAAAGGTGGACATACCAGCTATTTTATAGGTGGTAGTATTGTTCTGGCTGATCAGAGTACGTTTGCATGTCTGAATTAAGTATCTAAAGCTATTTGAAAACAGTCACGTTTAGCCAACATTATTATCGTTTGGTGTTTTTTTTAACTATTGCACCCTTAATTCCATTGGGCCTACTTATTAATATTTGTTTTGCTAGGTTGTTTCATTACTAGTACAGAGGCTTGTGCGAACATGATTGTGTTAAATATTTAGACTTTAGAGCGATTGGGTACGTCCACAATCCTACTGACGGCAGCAAGCTGTGCTAGAAGTTATTGGTTATACATTGCTCGCTCTTTGTTGGGACGTTCCACAGTGTCTTTTATTTTGCAAGTGATATAAGACACAAGCGGAGTAGAAAATTCGCACAAGTGAAGTCGTTATGGTTGTGCTGGGGGTTGCAAAACCTATAACAAAAAGTCTCTTCCCCTGTCAACGGGCTAGGCACATTTACTCTCTGTAGTCTTTTCCACTCTTATCCGCGTATTCGGTCGTAGCAAACTCGTAGCAAAGTAAAGCTTGTTGCGTTAATCTCACTACTACAAATCAACTTGAGCTCTGAATAAAAAGCATTGACCAATGACACTGAAAATGACTACTGAATTCTTGGAAGAATCTTAATCCACATATGTATATATATAAATGAGATGAATAATAAAAGTTTCTTATCAATTTTACTGCTGACATAATACTTAAAGAAATTATTATTTAAGATCCCAGCAACAACCAGAACAGTGGCAGAATCAATAAAATGAAAGGTATTAAACGCAATTAAGTCTATAAGTCTATCGCCTGCAAATTGTCTTATCATAGTTGCAAGTAGTCGAAGAGTTCACTTACGTGTGATATTGGGGAGATGATGACAGGCAGCTTACCACCTGCTCCAATATCGTCCCCCACTTAATTTTCTGGCAGAAAGTTTACAATGGACGAGGTCACTCTATACAACGATTTAGAGAGATAAAAAATCACTGTTTCAAATATCTTTTATGAATGTTGTATTATCAACAAAAATGGTGGTTTATATAAATGCAGTTCTAATCTGTAGCTACAGTGTTAACGTCAGTTAATAAAACGTCCTTCAGTCAAGCTTTCACAAGATGGTCACAGTCCCTCCATTTAGCACCTGCTGACTGCCCCAGCTGTCTCGAGGCTTTCCCAAACAAAGTCGAGCTTGTGCATCTACATCTACGTGACTTCTGAGCAATTTACACTTCAGTGCCTGGAAGAGTGTTTATCGATCCACTTTCACTCTGTTTCTTAACTGTTCCTCTCCCAATCCACTGTGCGGGAGAAACAGACGCTTAAATCTTTCCATGTGAGCTCTACTTTCTCTTATTTTATGAGAACGATCGTTTCTCCCTATGTAGGTGAGTGTTAACAAACATTTTAACATTCGGAGGAAAAAGTTGGAGACTGAAGTCTGACAATATTCTGCCTGCATCTATGTCACAATTGTCACACACTCATGTTTCTTTCACCACTCCTGTCACCATCAAGAATTGCTCTCACTGGCCATCTTTCAATCTACTTACTTGCATTAATATTTTAGATCCTTCTATGGTTCAGAATAACACAAAAATGTAGTATTTTGTGTACATTGACAAGACATTAAACTCTTATTTAGTAATAATTATAACAGTGAAAAAATTTATATATTAACATAACAGGTCTCTGTATCTGTAACTCAGGTTTTCCACCAATTAATGGCTTCTTATATGATCTTAGTGATGCTCATCCCTCTATGTCTTTCTTTGCTGCGTAAAAAAAGGCATTAATCTTTGTACCAGTCAACATTATTGCTCCATATATGACAACTTAGAGGAAAAAGTGTTACATGAAAATTCATGCATAATGCACGATGAATGATTTCTTAAATAGCGCTGTGCACGAGGTAATTATTAATATAGTCTAGTCTTTACAGTCTCTATGGAAGGTATATGTAAGTGGTTGTGATTCCTCAAATGATGCTGGTTCTTGAAGTATGGTAAGTAGTGATTTGTGGGATAGCTGACGTCTATTTTAAGTGTCCACCGCTTCAGGTTTTTTCAGCATCTCTGTGATGTTCTCCTGTGAGTCATACAAGCATGCAACGTTCGGTTTTGTGTACATTCAATATTCACTGATAGTCCTGTTTCGTATGGATTCCACACACCGAAGCAAGATTATAGAGTGGGTCGCACAAGTCTTTGTAAGCAATCTCCTTTATATAATGAGCGTATTTTTCCCAATATTTTACCAGTGAACTGAAGCCTACTACCTGCAACTGAGTCTACGCTATCATTCCATTCGCTACACCTGCAGATTGTGACATCGAGCAGTTTGTATGAATCAACATTCAGGTGGCTTGCGGAGTATGGATGTAGATGTAGATGTAGATATAGTCACAGGTTTGTTTGGCCTATGGGACGGCATCATGGGGATGCTGAAAAGTCAACTGTCATATGCTTGAAGATAAGCACCAGCAGCCCCCCAAAAACCAGCTTATTAATTTTCAAGTCACAGCATTAAGTGAAGAATGTATGAAGATACTACAAGCCCCTATGTATCACTGGCTAAGAATAGTGGAGGCTAGATTAAACTAATTATAACAAACAAAAAAAAACATTTAAACAATCGATTCTTCTGTTTCCGATGTGGGAAAAAGCTCTGTAAACTGGTACAGTGGGAAGCACTTTCTGGCATACACTTGGCAGTGACTCTCAGTGGACCGATGTAGATTTAAAAAAAATTGTCTTATGGGTATTTATTTTATACTTAAACCTTATGAAATAGTTTAGACCTGTATTACAGTACAAAATAGCCTATTTTCTTGAAAATATTATTTAGGTACAAGTACCTGAAAGAGTCATAATTTCTACAACAACAACAAAATAAAAATATAGATGATATGCATCGGAAGGCCACGTTTATGGTACTGTTTGTGTCAAGTAAATTCCTTAAAAAACTGTGAAATTTTAAACCATTTGTAAGAAGTCCATAAATTTCTATACATACTGCTTCCTGAGGAATCCCTCTAGGCATTAGAAACATTTATCAATCAAATTATCCAATCTGACATAATGACTTGACGTAATATCAAAATATTTGACTTCTTTGTGCATCCTGTTGTCAATATTTTAATGATGATCTAATGTTTGTAGCTGATTTTTTTAAATTTATTCAGAATGGAAATTTGTTTTCTTGTCATGTGTTACAGTCATGGATATTCTTCATTTACGTGGAACAGGTTTACATTTCCATTTACATATTTCTTGATTAATGTAACAGTGTCACAAATGTAAATAAATGATAAGGAAGAATTTTTATTTTCTGAATAGTGATTTACGAGATTTCCTTCTTGTTACACCTCATACTCCACTCAAAATTCGCTGTAGCATCTGGGAAAGATTCATACTGCATGCAGCATCATTGCAAAATATTACATCTTGTTTTTACACACAATGAACAAAAGCAGGATAAATATTTTTCAGGTACTGTTTGTGAGAGCAAGGTTTCAGGGTTCTGATCGGATAACATGTTGTGCTTGGCTTCTTTCGTATATTGTATATGTGTGTACCTCATATAAGCTCATTCTCCCGTATTTAGACGAACTGTTAGGCACAGAAGTATGTCTTGGACTACGGCCTAATGTCTAGAAACAAATATCAGCAATAACGCAAATACCAGTCATGAAGACTTGTAGTCTATGATTAAACTCCTTTGTGAAGAGAACGTATCGTTAACACTTAAAACATTTGTAAGGCCCAAGGAAGAAGAGATCTCATATACTTAGGTCTCTCACCTCTTTGCTGCAATGCCGGGACACGTCAACTACAGCGATTTTTATGAGTCTGAAGAGAAACGTCGTTTGGCATTTGCACATCGGATCTAAGATTGCACAGAGTTCAAGCCATATTTTATCTCCTTATTATCCAGTTTTACAATTTTGTATCTTGTAGCTTTCAGTGAGTGAAGGTGGTATTGCAGAACACACACAGTTGGGAGTAAAAGCTAGCATGAGACATGCTGTCGTGGAACACTACCCGTGTGAACGAAGAGACGTGAGTTTGACTGTGACGTCACGAGCAGGCGTGAGGGCTCACGTTTCATATCGAACGTGTTTGATTTTCAGTCGTGAGTTTGCCTCGTCTGTGGCTATGTCAGATTACAACATCTAGTACTACGAACAACAAGATGACAACTAGTGCCGTTAAAGGTCGTGTGGTCAAGTTGCAAGACAGTGAAACATTAGAATTTCTGGAACTTTACGCTACTGAGCAGGTCTTGAATGATGTAAGCAGAGAAGAATACAGAGACCAAGATGCAAGAATGGTTGCTGCCAAAAGAATTAGTGATGCACTCCAAATTCCAGGATTCGGACCGAAAGAAGTAATTGCAAAATTTAAAAACTTGAGGAGTTCGTATTGTCAGAAAATGAAGAAAATAATCGAAAGCGAACGGTCTGGAGCTGGCACTGACGAGGTTTATAAACCAAAAATCTTCTGGTTTGACAAGATGAATTCTTTCATTCGCCCATCCGTTCAGCAACGACCCACACTATCAAATCTAATAAGTGAAATAAAAGTTTGTTTCCATATTTGAAATGTTATACATTTTCAAAATTGTTCTTTACATTTACATTATTACAACAGTTTTATAATGATTATACAGAATAGTAGGTATATCATAGGAACTGTACCAGCTTCTTTTAATACAACAGTATCTATCACTGTAACAATACATTCTTATGATAAAATATTTCTAGAAATGCATTTACTTTGTGGCACATACTAATTGAAGACAACCATATAAAAAATAACTGAGCACAATATTGACACTGATGTGCTCTACAGTTCTGTATTTGAAACGTCGCCCAGTAGTACATTTTGCCAGGGCACAGCACCTTCATTATTAAAATAATCACGGTACTTATCCCGAATTTGTTGTGCCTGTTGATGTGGATGTCTGTTAGTAGTTTGCGGAAGGTTCTGTAGGCCAGTAATTTCCTCTTGACGCCACGATCCAGGGAAAATACGATGGTTTTCATCCTCGAAGTCAATTAAACCTCGTGAGGTGTAGGCGGGATTCGTTTTCCGCAGCCAGTTGTGCAACGAGCAGCAGTCTAGTAGGCCTACTACTTTGTCCACCGACTGTATTTTTAAAGATATTGGTTTTACAAATACTTTAAATTTACTCACAAGTATGCCAAAAGTATTTTCTACAACTCTTTGAGCCCTTGAAACTCGATAGTTGTAGATTCTTTCTTGTCGAGATATGTTACGCAGACTGAAAGTTTTCATCAGATAAGTCTTTAGCGGAAATGCATCATCCCCTACAATAACAAAATCACTTGCCATTGCAAGGGAATTTGTCTCCAAAGCGTGGTACAATGAGCTGTTTTGAAATATAGCACCATCAGAATTTCTTCCTTTAGCTCCTACATCAAAAAACAGGAAACAATAATCGGAATCAGCTAAAGCTGATACAACTTTTGTAATTGTAATAATCAGATCCAGTAGCGGTAGGGGCACGAATGACAATGTGTTTTCCGTCCAGAGCTCCTGCACAGCCTGGAAAGTTCCATCGTTCTCTAAACCCATACTCTATATTTTTCCATTCATCTGAAGTTGCCGGCGCCTGAAACAAAATTTATGTTTTGATTGCAGCTGTCGCCAATAAACACAAATAAACAATCACAACTGGAGGAGCCACAATCCCTATCTGTAGATTTAACTGCTGTTGACGATCTCAATGAGATCACGCCAAGCACTTCACATATTCCAGCAGAAACTGAGACACCCAGGGCAGTACTAAAACAAAAAGTGCCTTCAACCCCATGGCAACCTTCATCATCAAAAATCGGCGAAAAAGTATTTCACGACTCTCAAGTCGGTGTTTTTTCCTTGTGTGATTGAGAAATTGTAAGCTATTTCAAATCGTTCTGCAGTAATGAATCAAGAGGACTCCTACGACTATTTAGGAAAGTATGTTGCGTCAATGCTACGCAGTATTGGGCCTCCAATTGCTGTGAGGCTTCAAGAGTCAATTACGTCACAAATAACAAATGCGATGTGCCCACCACCAACTTCCTCCAACCAATCAACACTACCTAGTGAGAGAGAATCAAATATGAGTGCTGATTTCTCAGATGACTATTTATTTACAAATTTATAGGTCGATGTTATTTTATTACTCAAACAATTACTTTCTTTCTATGCTGTTAATATTTTTAATGATCAATATTATTATGCTGCTTATGGCCGGCTTCGTGCGATCAACTGAATCATGCTTTCGTTGACACTCCACTTCGTGTGAACTGTCCACGCCCCACGACTGATGGTTTCACTCCTGTCATGGCACGAAATCAAGCACGAAAGCGGGGCACACATTCGTGCTCACGCCCCCTGGGAACCCAGTTTAAGGCCGTGTCCTATGTGAGCGACAGAAGCGAGCGAC
The DNA here is from genome assembly GCF_023897955.1 of Schistocerca gregaria. Classification (NCBI taxonomy): domain Eukaryota; kingdom Metazoa; phylum Arthropoda; class Insecta; order Orthoptera; family Acrididae; genus Schistocerca; species Schistocerca gregaria. The sequence goes on from NC_064931.1 coordinate 681,475,747, forward strand.
AGCGCGTGACAGCCACAGGCGATAAACACAACAGCAGTTGTAGTTACGGAAGTGTCCTACGTCAGCGACATCTGTGTCGCTGCCTGTGTCCCACTGCAACTGGCGACGTTCGAATTCAAACGTGTTTGAATCTTGTCGCTGCAGCACTCACGTCAGAGAGCGACAGCCACATTTCTTCTTGGCAAAGCAGTGGACCGGACGCCACGGCTGCTATGAATTACTTAACATCCGATTTTAAGAAAACTATTCTGTGAAAAAAATTGATTCTTCCGCAACCTATAGCTTGATATCTTTAAACGATAAAGGTCTGAATTTATTTTCATTATTCGTCATAGCTACTGTGCTGCACGAAACTGAGTACATGGCTACTGACGTTACAGGTCACGAAATAGAAATCTGTTCCAATGCTTGGAATAGCACAGGGTGCATTGTTCCGAGTGATCCTAATGGGACATGTGAGCTGCATCCAGCCATGCACGCATTTACCCCCCCACCCCACCCCACCCACACCCCACCCCCAGTGTGGCTGACACATCGCCACCAAATGTTCGTGTGGCAATTCACCATCTAAAAGGTTCTCAGTGTTATACTGATGTCACATGGCTATGTAAATAAGAGCCAAGTCGTCCTCCCAGAAATTAGTAAAGTGCTGCAGAAATAGTTAACAGCAACCTTTGTAGGAGCTTCTGTGATCTCTCACCTTGTCTGCATGGAAACTCTTGTACTAACAGAACCTGTTTACGAAAATAGCCGAGAATAATGCCGAATGCATTCCTCATGATGGTCCTAACGTGTCACCCTGTCCATAACATGGTACCCTTCCTGGAAATCGATACGTCCTACTTTCTTCAAACATCTACGAAACGCAAACGCTCCCATGGCTATGTAGAGGCTCCTATGTCCCAGCACAAAGGATGTCTTATGAATGAATTGAGAATTATGATTGGCTCTTACTGAAATTACCTGCCAAATTACTGATGCCGCTGGTGTGTAAGCATTATCCGCCTTTTTTTATTTCTGCACACGAACTTTCAGCACCAAAAAATTATTTTGTATAGATCGCCATATTGCACTGAAAGTTAAACCCTGGAAAGTGGTCTACTGATCGTCAAATACAGAAAGACTCTTGCTCACTATCACTGCTCTGCCACTTAGGATGGAAGCTTGAATATTAAAGGATAAAACCGATCTCCAACCCAGTATTATATCACCGCGTAGGTGTCGATGTAGTAAACATACAATTCGTATCCTGCGCCATGCAAAATCGCTCCTTTTGTTTCATTCATATAGCTATCGACCACCAGACACTCGTACATATACCACAAAGACAGAGAGCACCATAGGTATACTCCTCTCTTTACAAAATATTTCCAACAAGGTCGAGCATTCATTCACTCCTTTTGTGTGACCAGAGCTACTCAGTGGACCAAAGTCACTCTCAGAACTGTTATACAAAGTTGGGGTCGGCTCCCCTCAGCACAAAGGCGTTACTGTTTCTGGCCCTGCTTTACTTGCTTGTTTTTTAAACCCATCTCCAGACTCTGGGCTTACAAGAATATACGTAATTTCACATGGTTTGCCAGAATACCATGTCATTTTCTTGAGACACTTGTAAATGTATCACGAAGACTGTCCCAGTGGAGGTTCGAGTCCACCCTCAGGCACGAGTGTGTGTGTTTGCCCTTAGGATAATTTAGGTTAAGTTGTGTGTAAGCTTAGGGATTGATGACCTTAGCAGTTAAGTCCCATAAGATTTCACACACACACACACACACACACACACACACACACACACACACACACTGTTGTATAAAGGCTGGGTCAGTTGCCCTTGGCATCACTGTTTCTGGTCCTGACCTGCTTGTTGCTTTCTACACCAATTTGCAGACTCTGGGATTACAAGAACACATTTAATTTCACGTGGTTTGCCAGAATATTATACCATTTACACAATAATTCTCGATATCAAGCACATAGTAATATCGCTTGCATACCACTATCGCTCATGCAACATAATTCTAAAGATATAGACTAGAAATTTCTTATCCCATCTGTGAAGACCTTTACATGAAAATTAGGAAAAAATAAGGGAAACTGATATTTACATTCGCAAAATCCGATGTCGGTGATGTAACAGATTCCAAACCACCCCTATTTTTTACAGAGTCAACCTAGGTGTTTCTCATGTCTAGAGAACCAGCCAACATGTCTTCCACCTGTCTTTCACCTGCTAGATGCACACACCACAATCGATGTTCCCTCAAGTAAATAAAGGCGCGAAATGTGCGGAAGAAGTCAACCATAATGATTTACATGGGAGGAAATAATGGTCCAGCGCAAGCACACGTCCATATTGAATCTTCTCAAATTTCCATGAAATCGCGGAAACTGTTTGATACATACTAAGTATTAGCACGCTATTCGGCCGTATAGAGGACGACACGCTTAAGTAAGCTACATTCCTTCACCCCAGTAGGCCTCTCTCTGGGGGGGAGTCACAGAGTATACTCGCTGTCTTATGGTACATCGATCGGTGTCAGACTGTGATAGCAATCGTAATATTTAATTGTTACTGGCTTCCACTCTTGTGAGTCTGGTATGTATTTGATGATCGGTAGATAGGTTTTCGAGTTTAACTGTCAATGCAATTTAGCAATCTGTGCAAAATAATTTAACAGCTGAAAGTCTTGTCTGCAGAAAGAAAGAAAAGGTTGATGGTGTTTCGATACCGGCGGAATCAGTAATTTGGCGAGTAAATTCGATAAGAGCCAATCATAATGCTCGATTCATTCACAAGATATCCTTTGTGCTGGGATATAGGAGTCTCTACATAGCGGTGGGAAAGTTTGTGTGTTGAAATCAGGAAGGGTAACACGTGATGGACGGGGTATCACATTAGGACCGCTGGGAAGAGTGTATTCGATGTTATTCTGGACTATTTTCGTAAACAGGTTTTGTGAGGGCAACGATATCCGTGCATACAAGCTGAGATGCCACGAAAACTCCTATAAAAGCACACGTTAAGTATTTCTGGGACACTATGCAATTTACTAGAGTTCGACTTGTTTATTATTTTAGATAGCCCTGTGGCTTCAGTATAAAACTGAGAATTTTGCTATATGTGCTTGCGATGGTATGTAGCTACTCGCAGCCATTGTCCATTAGAATCACTAGGGAGAAAGCAGATTGTGCTATTCTGGAACGGATTTCTGCAGCGTCGCTCTGCAATAAGCTCTTCACCGGACCTCAGGTAGAGGGAGGGTTCACACCAGCAGTAGTGAATCCACATGCGCGTGGCCCACCTTGGATTGTCAGCGCTTTGAAAATAGGTCTTCCCTCCTGTCCACTCTCGTCATCAACGCGGCCTAGGTGATCATGTATTTCTATATTAATTTCTCAGGTGCCAAGTATGAAAGGGATGTCACCGCCCCATGCTTGATGGCACCTTTGCATGGTTTGACAGCTGACAGTTGCGTCACTTCGCTAGGACTGCCTGTAGCCTACTATGCGGTCTAGTGGACAGCAGGGGGCGGGGGGTGCTTGCTCACGTTGATTGCGTGTCTGTTGCATTATTTTGTTGCATTATTTTGCGAGCAGGTCTGTAGGCTGTGCTATGCGTTATTTGGACAGTTTACGATCTCGTGTCTGCACATCAGTGAGCTACATTATTTAGGAGGAGTTTGCATGTCTGTTCTGAAATTATTTCGGTAAATTAGGAGTTGTTTGCGTGTCTGCAGAGCGTTATTTAGAAGTAATTTACAGGCCTGCAGACTGTGTATTGTGACACCAGGCACATCAAGGTGAGTGTTTTGTGTCAGTGCGATAAATATACTTCATCCCTAAAGAAACTGTTCCAAAATAAATAGAGTACACTCCTTCCTTACTCTCCTCAGCAGCCCAGAGCAGGCTGAGTCATTTTCGTGCCATTTTCCCCCTCCAGACCAGCATCTTGGATTATGTCACAGAATGGACGACAGCGCCCTCTGGTGATTGTACTGTGTACTAGGTCTAGACCTCATGGTGAACACGCTCTTTGCTGCTATCTTTGATAACTGTACTTGCATCATCAGCTGATGTCATGATTGCCATCTTGGATTACATCACACAATGGACGGCAGCGCCCTCTGGTGGTGGTGGTACTGTGTACTAGGTCAGCTGGAGTGCGGACTTCCTGCCGAATACACTAGATAGTGGTGCTGTCTCATACAGACTGGTGCATGATTTCGACAGTTGACGATAAGCAAGCAAGTTTGCAGATTCTCTTAGATGGATTATTGTTTTGACAATTTACGAGTTGTTTAGTTCTCTGGACGTAAATGTATTGCATTATTTACTAGTGGTTTGCAGGTCTGTAGGCTGTGCAAGGCGTTATTTTGACAGTTTACAATTAGCAATTACATGTGCAGAGCATTATACGCGAGTTACTTAGAAGTAGTTTGCAGGTCTGGATGCTCATGTGTCCTGTATGACTGTGATAAATATACTCCATCCCTAAATAAATTGTTCAAAAATAAATAATGTACGCTCATTCCTCTCTCCACCTGCCCAGTGCAGGCTGAGTCCTTTCCCCACCAATCCCTAGGAAGAGGTAGCCATCAAGTGGCTTGGGTTAGTGGAGGTAACCTTTCTTTCTCGTCATTTTCTTAGCTTAGTAGAGATACACGAATTGATCTTTCTTTACTACCAAAATTTGAACTTGGCCCCCATTCTTAGGAAGAGGTGGCTGTCGGATGACTTAGGTTAGTGGGGGGAAACCCAAATGACCTATCTTCCCGCGATTTTCTTAGGTTAGTAGAGGTATTGTGCATTATCCTGTTGGAATTTGAACTTCCCGCCATTTGTCTGGGGGAGGGGAAGGGGTGGTTAGGCCAATGGAGGTAGCCCAATTGACCTACCTTCCCACCAAAATTCAAACTTCCCGCCAAAATCCGCCATCTTGAATGACCTCACAGTCGTCATCTTGGATGACATCATGTGCTGTTGCCAAGTCTGCGCGCCGCCGTCTTGGATGACGTCATCGCCGACATTTTTGATACATCTGGCAACAATGGAGTGTGGGGCCGCTCTTGCTTTGTCCCACTACTCCAGGCATAGTGCACCAAGCTTTGTGCAGCCACAGTCGAGAGAACACGGCTCAGGAAGGCAGTGTAGACGACGCGGTAGCACTCCTCTCGTTAACCGAACTGCGAATAAACACGGACATTGGACGGTGGTGCAAAATACTGCGGTCTCTAGATACTCCAGGGAAGTGTGGCAGGCTATGATGGAGCCACTTGGAGTTGTGTGTCACGGGCCGCCAAGTGCACGACCATCGAAGTGAAAGAAGACACTGCTCGAGCATTGGTTCGGCGTTCGTGTCGTCCAGAAAGTGTGGCAGACTATGCTCTGACTCTGGAGGATGTGGCCAGCAAGGGTGCTGGGGAATGCTGATCATGCCATGGTTTACGGTAAGGTGCCAAAGTTGAGTGACTGTAGGAATGTGGAAAAGTGTATGTTAATACGGATTAGCACTGAAACAATGATTGCATACATGAGTGCAATATGAGGAATCCATTGAAAGGGAATGCAGAGCCCTCATCTATTCTGTCACTGTGATAGATGAGTCTAAATGTGGTGGTTGTCAGTTCCTTTTGGACATCAGTTTGGAGACTCTACACAATATGAGCAAACTCTTCCTGTTTCCTTATGTTGTAACTGTCTTTTATTTAAAATCAGACGATGTGCAGTGTGTTATGGTATCTGCCGTAGGAACATGATATACACTGTGCAATATCTAGTTTCATGCAAAAGGCCATAGATCAAAACTTCTTAATGTCAGTTTAGAACATGTCACATGCCTCGAAGTCGTGGCAGAAAAACGAAATTTTTGGCATGGTACTAAAACGTGTTAGAAAACAGTGTTTCAAACAACTGAAAAGGACCAGAGGGAGCGTCTTTTGCCACTTAGTATCATCTGTAGGATACTATCATTCGCCTAGAGTATAGGTGATCAAACTTTAAAGTGGCCTCTGCAGTGCCTGTATATTTAATAGGATTGTCCCACACAGGTAGCGGAGGCAGCAGGAGTTTGAGGTGTAAATTCGGTGAGGGATGAGGTATACCATTAGGAATGCTTAGAGGGCTGCTCGCTGCGCTATTCTGGGGAGCATTGCGAATTCTCTTTCTCTGCGCTGGACCACACCAGGCTATGCGTCATTGTGCCAGCATCGGTGCCTAGGTGACTACTATAGCAGATGAAGTTAGTGGAGATTTTATTGTTCGTATTTTTTTCTCTCTTGGGGGGTGGAGAATAACGCTGATAGCATGGTGGGTTGATTGATTTGAATGGATGCTGACCTGCTTTAGACTGCAGTATTTGCATCTAGTTTGGAGACGTACCACATTGCGTGCATTTCCGCCGAATGGTCAAAACACGGTCCTGTTGCATTAACTCACGACGTTCTGTATCTACATGGGTTGCAGAAGGTAGTGGATATATCTGTCTCTGTCCTCTGCTCAGTTCCGACTTAAATTGGAACGATCACCTGTATAAAGCTGTAGAAATGGGATCAGTTACAAGATGCGCAAGTGGTGACTAAAACCACGTTGGAATCTTACTGTAACAGCCAGGTTCGGGAAAGGTGACTCGTTTCCAGATATGGGAGTTCTCAAAATATGATTGAGTAGTGGTTGTAATCATTAAAGGAACTGTCAATAGGATCCAACGCAGGTATGTGCTTGAATGGAAAGACCTGATTCCAAATAATGGACATCACTTCTAGCAGATAGTGTAACACTAGAGATCTGAGAAGCTAGTGTTCATTTTCTTACAACCTCAATTAGCACATCATCTACCAATACTGTTTGTGTTCCTTCTCAATCGGTCGTCGCCTATAACTCATTGGATATATTGCAGAACCTCTGATACATCAGAAGTACAATAGAAATGTCTAGCTAGGGCACTGTGAGGGAGTCGCAAAATGCTACTTACATACCACATTCCTTAGCCGAACCGCTTTCTAAATTGATTAATTTTATTGCGAGGTTACACCGTCGGCGACGTGTTGGTCTGATAATATACACTCCAGCGATCACTGTCACGGTATTTGTCTGGATAGAAAAACTACCTCAATCAGAGGTGATGTACCTCGATTTGTAGAGTGTGTATAGCTTTTAACATTGATACTTGTATGCATCTGTAGAACCAAGAGCGCTTCTGACACCAAAGGGAAGAGTATGTCAAGTCATAAGAATGGTACTGATATTTCTGTTTACAGAGCCATAGGCGTCAACAGGGTGTATTTCCGACACTTTGCTCATTGTCGAATATCTTTCAACTGAGACCGCAATTGTAACATTTAGTTGTAAGTACAGGGATAAAATATATATGTGATCGATTTCTTAGGATAAACATTCTACCTGTGCGTGCTCGGCCTGCACCGCCGTTGACCTGTGTGGTGGTGATTCACGGTTCCCGTTAATGGAAGTAGCTGTCAGAATGAATATGGAGTTGCGTGTGAGCTGGACTATTATTCCCTTCCATTGTTCGGTTGACTGCTTCTGCACATTTCGCGTCTTTATTTAGTTCAGAGAAGTTCGATTGTGGGGTGTGCATCTAGCATGTGGAAGACATGTTTGCGGGTTCTCTAGACATGAGAAACACCTTAGATGACCTTGTAAATTATAGGGATGATTTCGAATCTGTTACATCACCGAGATCAGTATTCGCAGGTGGAAACATCATTTTTCGTCTGTTTGTTTCTAGTTATTCAGTGGTCTAGAGCACACTCCATCTAGCTTAAGTTTCGGGTTTGTATAGAAATAATTCTTAGTCTATATTTTTGGAATTATGTTGCGTGAGCGATTGGTAGGATGCTGCTGTGTGCGAACCATGAGAAATTAGATATCTTCTGGTAATCCCAAAGTCTGGAGATGGGTGTAGAAACGCGAGCAAGCAGGCAGGTCCAGAGCAGAAACAGTAACGCGGTTTTACCGAGGGGGGCAAACGAGCCAGTCTTTGCACAACAGTTCTAAGAGTGATTTCGATCCACTGACAGCTTTCTGATGTAAAAGGGATGATTTTGTATGGTGGAGGATATGAACTGTATTTTTACTCCATTGACACGGTATGCTATGATAGATTGCTGTGTTGGAGATCGGTTTCATGCTCTAATATTCAATCTCCTGTGCTCAGTGGGATAGCAGTGTAATTCAGTTAGAGTCCTTCCATATTTGACGATATGTATGGCACTTTGCGAGGTTTAGTTGTCGGTGCAATATGGTGATCAGTGTAAAATAGTTTATTGCGGCTGAATGTCATGTCTGTAGAAAGAAGCAAAAGGCTGACAGTGCTTTCCTAGGACTGAGATGCATCGTGACATACAGCCAGTGTGAGTGTAGGCATACCATAATTATTTCGGGTGCTGTACAGATATAAAAGATAACTGAACTCTTGGTGTAAAATGTGTATAAATTGCATTGTAAAAAATTTTGTGGTTCATGTTGTGGCATGACCATGTAGGATGACTGTGTATCCTTTAGTGAGGAATGTATACATTCAGCACATCGATAACTGCGAAGGTTTGAAAGGGATGTTGCTGCCTCGTGCTTGAAGGCACCTGTGTGTAGTTTGACAGCTGATGGCCATGTCACTTCGCTGGGGCTGCCACAAACCTCCTGTGCTGACCAGTGGACAAGGGGTGGCTGACGGTGCTTGCTCGTCTTGAATGCGTGTCTGTTGGATTATTTTGCAAGCAGGTCTGTAGGCTGTGCTATGCGTTATTTGGACAGTTTAAGAGTTGACTTCATGTCGACACATCAGTGTACTGCATTATTTAGGAGGAGTTTGCATGTCTTTGCTGAAATTCTTTCGGTAAATTAGGATTTGTTTGCGTGTCTGGAGAGAGTTACTTAGAAGTAGTTTACAGTTCTGCAGACTGTGTATTGTGACCCCAAGCACATACAGACGAGTGTTTTGTGTCAGTGCAATAAATATATTGTATCTCTAAATAAAATGTTCCAAAATAAATAGAGTACACTCCTTCCTTCCTCTACCTACCAGCCTAGTGCAGACTTAGTCATTTTTGCGCCATTTTCTTCCTCCAGACCAGCATCTTGGATTATGTCACAGGAGGGATGACAGCACCCTCTGGTGGCAGTACTGTGTACTAAGTCAGTTGGACTCTAGATCTCGTGGTGGAGGGGCTGACTACAAAATAAAGACTCGTGTCCAACACAGGTAGAGTCCTTTTCCTGTCATTTCACCCCACCATCTTGGTTTATGGCACGGAACAGAAGACAGGGCTCTCTGGTGGTTGCACTATGTACTAGGTCTATGCCTCGTGGTGAACACACTGTTGGCCGCAATCTTGGATAACGGTACTTGCGTCATCAGCTGACGTCATGGTTGCCATTTTGGATTACGTCACGGAATGGACGACGGTGCCCTCTGGTGGTGGTACTACATACTAGGTCAGCTGGAGTGCGCACATCCTGGTGAAGACACTGGATGATTGTGCTGTCTCTAATTGTTTAAATAAAGACTAGTGCATGATTTCGACAGTTGACGATTAGCAAGCAAGTTTGCAGAGTCTTTTAGATGGATTATTATTTTGACAATTTACGAGTTGTTTGGCTCTCTGGGCGTAAATGTATTGCATTATTTACAAGTGGTTTGCAGGTCTGTAGACTGTGCAATGCTTTATTTTGAGAGTTTACAATTAACAAGCCCGTGTGCAGAGCATTATACATGAGTTACATAGGAGTAATCTGCAGGTCTGTATGCTGTGTGGCATGTCAGAGCATATATTCCGAGTCGGCCACTGTGGTCGAGCGGTTTTAGGCGCTTCAGACCATAACCCTGCGGCTGATATGGTCGTAGGTTCGAATCCTGCCGCGGCCATGGATGTGTGTGATGTCCTTAGGTTAGTGAGGTTTAAGTAGTTCTAACTCTAGGGAACTGATGACAGATGTTATTTCTCATAGTGCTTAGAGCCATTTGAACCATGTGTTCTGTATCACTGTGATAAATACCATCCATCCCTAAATAAATTATTCCAAAATAAATGAAGTACACTACTTCCTTTCTCCACCGGCCTAGTGCAGGCTGAGTCCTTTTTCCACCAATCCCTAGGAAGAAGTGGCGGGCGGGTGACTTAGGTTGGTGGAGGTAACATTTCTTTCATGTCATTTTCTTATCTTATTAGAGATACACGAGCTGACCTTTCTTTGCCACCAAAATTCAAACCTGGCGCCAGTTCCTAGGAAGAGGTGGCAGTCGAAAGACTTAGGTTAGTTGAGGGGTAGTCCAAGTGACCTACCTTAACGCAATTTTCTTAGGTTAGTAGAAATAGCCCAATTGACCGTTCTTTACCAGCAAAATTCTAACTTGGCACCAGTTCCTAGGAAGAGGTGGCGGTCGGGTGACTTAGGCTAGTGGAGGTAGCCTAAGTCACCTATCTCCCTGCGATTTTGTTAGCTTAGCAGAGGTGTGATGCACTATCCTGTTGGAATTTTATTTTCCCGCCATTTTTCTGGGGGGGGGGAGGGAGGTTAGGATAGTGGAGGTAGCCCAGTTGACCTATCTTCCCGCCAAAATTCAAACTTCCCGCCAAAATCCGCCATCATGAATGACACCACTGTTGCCATCTTGAATGACATGCACTGTTGCCACGTATACACTCCGCCATCTTGGATGATATCATTGCCGCCATTTTTATACATCTGACAACAATGGAGATTGGGGCCACTGTATCTTTGTCCAACTACTGCCTGGTTTATGCTCCCGGTATTAGCACCTCGAATCCTGTGTGCGGTGTGGTAAAAACAGTGTGGTGAAGTGTATTGTGCTCCACGAACACCAGGCAGGTATACTGCTATTTCATTCCTGACCGTTTTGTCACCCCTTTACAGTCAAGAGCGCCACTGAAGCGAGCTTTTCCTCACTGCCAGACGACACTGAACAATGTGTATTGTAAACCATTCATAGTCCACACCCTGTTCCGGGCAGAGTTCGAGTCCTCCCTCGGGCATGGGTGTGTGTGTTTGTCCATAGGATAATTGAGGTTAAGTAGTGTGTAAGCTTATGGACTGATGACCTTAGCAGTTAAGTCCCATAAGATTTCACACACACACCACCCTGTTCAAAGACTCCACCACAAGCGAGGACGCCCTTTGACTAAAAGGTAGCAACTTGTTAAATATTATTGTAGTTGTTAGCTTTTGAGGATAATATCTTGGAACCAGCTCACATGCCCTTTCCATCACGCCATATTATTTATCGCTGTCACCAATATTTAGAAACTTGATCCACATGCTGATTTACGTGGTATAAACCTGCTAGAATTGACCAGTTAAACATGCATTATCCTTTGACTTAATGTTTATTACAGTGTGTTTGCCTGCTATCGCCTAGGACAGTTTTGTGCTGCATGTAATTCATTATTTTCAACCATGTGAACATGCAACTTATCTATTTCTTTCAATTCTCAACCGAAATCTCTTTCTTGAAAAGCCTGAAATTCCTTTATCAGCTTTTCAGTAACATTAGTCGAGTAATGGTCATCATTAATTTCGGATGGTATTAAACTTGCATTCTTTGTATTGAGAAACATTTGTTTTTGCTTGCATGGCTTTGGTAATATATAGTTGCAGATTACTGAAAAATGGCTTCTAAGTGACTGTTTAATTAGATGAACTCTGTCCTCAAAAATGTGAAAACATGCATTCAAGATATGTCCACACTCTTTAAACCCAAGGCTATTATATACCTCACCTGTACATTATATTCTGCTTCTAAATGCGGACTCAACAACATCCCATACAAGATCATCTAATTTAATTTATTTTGTTGCTAATTCACCCATTATTTCTTATACAGTAAAGTTTCAGTGGTGGCAACTACGATATTCATGAGCCTAATGAGAGACTTCTCCATCGGCAATCTTCTTCTTCATCAGTTGGGCACTAGTCGGAGCATTTAGTCTGCTACTCTGTGATTGATCTGCTGAAATTTTGCTTCCAGATTCGAAAAAACTGAATGAGGAAGAAAGCCTGCCTTAGGAAAGACAACATCATGACATTTGTAGATATGAAAAGGCCTGAAACTTGCCCGCAGGAGAAAAGAGAAGATCAGAAGAGGTTTTGTGAACGAATTGTATAAACAGAAACGTATCAGGAAGACGAAGAAACAATAAGCGCAAGATGTATCACTTCTTTGTAGAGAGTTGCGACACATATTGAATTATTGGGTATTTAACGGCAGCCCTGCAGTTCTTTGACTAATCCTCCTACTGGGTACTATAGACGACAGCCGGGGCAGATTCAGCAACACTGAATAAAAAAAGCCATGCCTGAGTTACGGCAAGTAATCAGTAGGTGAAAATATGTAAAACTGTTAGTAGTAATATATTTATTACACTTACATGTTGTTTAGAGAGCTGCTCATGTCTTCCAAGAAGAAGAATAACGATGCTGCTGGCTATGGTGATTCGACATTAATGACTTTATAGAGTTGGTTGCTCCTGCTTTTATAGTCCTTACCAGCATTGTCTGCAACTGCTGACATCTGTGCCTGCGTACCAACGCAATTCCATATTTCACTGTCTTGACAAATCCTGAGAAGTTGGGGCTTGCAAAATGCATATTCAGCGGGTTCAGTCCTGTCAATACCTAAATGATAGGCGTATCATATTATGCCAACTGGATGCAAGGCTTGTCATATACTGAGTCAACGAGTTCAGTATTGCTTAGTCGACATATGTGTCATGTTATGCCAACCCAAGAGTAAAACACACTGTCACAGTTGTAAGCCATGTAACAAAATGAAGTGGTTTATAAAAACATGATGCAGTATTCTTCAAGCTACACCCATAATATGATAAATGTTATTAAATCGCTCACAAATCTGTCGGAATATTTTTGAACATGACGTAAAACGCAGATACTTTTGAACATCGCAACTCATATGTGGCAGCAGTCAGCATATCTCGCAGTGTGCCATTGTGCACAACCTGAGCAGTGCATCAGTCAGCTCTGTCATTTAAAACATGCTGCTTGCTTGCCTTTTGCAATCCTCCATGAATGCTGCATTTTTTTCTGGAGAGCACCTTATTGTGTCTGCAAATTCATGTTGTATCATATCGAATTTCAAGCAATATATTCTACATTTTCAAGGAGGTACAAGAACTCCTCAAATATTTTTATTTATTTACTAGGGGTTGCTGGAAAGTAATAGCCCTGAATTTTTACATGAAAAATCTTAAGGATTTTTAAATAAAATTAATGTTGTCAACATTGTACACATTTGTGAATATTACGAGTCGTAGATCAGTAATAAACACCTTAGCTGATGATTGAACATGCGAATACAACATGGCTGTACAAAAATAGCGCACTGAGAATACATAGACAAAGTAAAGTCAAAGATCCACAGGTCCAAAGATATGGCGCTTTACGCCAGAGGTGCCACGAAGCTTTCCCCCCCCCCCCCCTTTTCCCGGCAGTGCGGAGCATGGCGGAGGGAAGCTTTCTCACTTGAACACAAAATCTTCGTGCCAGCGCGGTGTTTGAAGGCGATGTCCAGCGTGAGAAGTGGGCGCCTCGGAAGTCGCGCCGAAAGGGTCACATGCGTTGGACTGCTGCGCAGGCAGTGGAGCGTTGCTGGAGGTTACGTTGGCGGCGTCAGTGGGCGAGGCGGGCGCGATGGCAGGCAGATCGGAGGTGTCGCAACGCGGTTCGGAGAGGGACCACGCCGGTTTTAATAGGTTAACTGAAACCATATTGGGTCGTCCATTGAGGAGTATCACGAAAGTATTCGTTCCATGGCGTAAGACCCAAGCAAGGTGGTTGCAAGGCCGCACATAGAGAGTCGTCGTGCAGCAATATGAACTCACACAATGTGTGTACAAACACCGGCGGCGAAGAATGAGTGTGAAGCAGGAGTGGTCGAAGGCGAGCGAAGTGTGCACGCACTCATTCTACAAGGGGAGGAAGGTCGATTGCATCATTTGGGGGTGTATCCTTGACGAATTCAGCTGGTAGGAGGAGGGTTCGCAATATATGACGTCCACCAGCGAAGCATTCAAGTCCTCCTTGTGTGCAGAATGGATGCCGAGTAAGACCCAAGGAAGAGCCTCAGGCGAAAGCCCACTGTGACACTTGAGAGCAGCTTTTAGACTTTGGTGTCATCTCTCAACCAGGTCGTTTGCCAGCAGGTGATGGCTGTAGTGTGGAATTTTGCTACTCCATACAGCTCGCACAGTTGAGTGAAAAACGTGGACTCGAATTGTTGTCCACGGATCTTTAACCTACTTTTGTCTATGTCTTCTCAGTGCACTAATATCCTCTGTGGACATTACGTGTCGTAGATCGGTAATAACTCACTTTAGCTGTCGAATGAACATTTATTTAAGCACAGAACCAGGCAAATACAACATGGCTGTACAAACGTAGTGCACTGAGAGGACATAGAGAAATTAAAGTCAAAGATCCTCAGGTCCATACATATGGCGCTTTACGCCAGAGGCGCCACAGAGCCCTCCTCCCCCCCCCCCCCCACCCCACCCTCCGGCAGTGCGGAAGACGGCGGAGGGAAGTTTTCTCACTTGAACACAAAATCTTCGTGCCAGTGCGGTGGTTGAAGGTGGCATCCAGTACGAGTAGTGGGTGCCTAAGAAGTCATGCCGAAAGGGTCACGTGCATTTGACAGCTGTGCAGGTGGTGGGGCGCCGCTGGAGGTCACGTTGGTGGCGTCATCAGGCGAGGCGGCGGCGATGGCAGGTAGACCAGAGTCGTCGCCTGCGGGTGATAGGCTGTTGTGGGGAATTTTGCCACTCTGCACAGCTTGCACAATCGAGCGGAAAGCGTGGACTCGAATTGTCGTCCCTGATCTGTAGTAAGTAAAAGGGGGCAGCGAAATCTCGTGACCCAAGCCAATGGGAAAGCGTGAGCTATGGTCTCTGCCATTATGTCGACAAGAGGGATCGCCTCAACCAAACGGGTTTCGCAGTCGATCATAGACAATATGTATTTGTTTACCTTGGAAGGGGGGAGAGGACCAATCAAGTCAATGTGCATGTGCCGAAGGCCACCCCTGGGGACGTTGAACTTTCCTAAAAGAGGCTGCACATATCTGCCCACTTTACTACATTGGCAAGGGACACTGGCGTGGGTCCAGGAGCGGCAATCATGCCGTACGCTAGGCCAGACGAAGCGTTCAGTGACTAGTCTCGTCGTTGCCGGTTTTCTGGGGTGGACCTGGTTGTGTAAAGCGTTGAAGATCCCACCCCGAAGAGCGAACGGCACCAATGGGCGGGGGAAACCCGTAGAAGCGTCGTACAGGGTCGGGGCCGTCGACCCATGCAGGACAACAGGTCTGATAGCGAGCGAAGACTCGTTGTCTGAAACCAATTGCTGTGTATCTGCATCTTCAGTCTGATGTCGGGTGAGGTTGTCTATGTTCAAGTGTGCGATATGAGATAGATAGTCACCTATAACATTTTCCGTACCACGGATGTAACAAGCGTCTGAAGAATGTTGGGAAATACAGTCCATGTGCCGGAAGTGTCATGGTTGGAGGTCCTGCGCTGTGTTGCATATAGCGTCAACAAGAGGTTTGTGGTCCTAGTAGATAGTGAAAGGACGCTCCACCATGTCGCACCAGAAGTGTTTGACTGGCTTATTGACCGCGAGAAGCTCGCGATCGAAAGCCGACCACTTAGACTGACTCCTGGTTAGTTTTTTTGAAAATAAACGGAGTGGCTGAATGGAGTCCATCATGTGCTGTTATACGACAGCGCCTGCAGTTGACTCGCTAGCATGGGTCGTAATAGAAATGGTTCAAATGGCTCTGAGCACTATGCGACCTAACTTCTGAGGTCATCAGTCGCCTAGAACTTATAACTAATTAAACCTAACTAACCTAAGGACAGCACACACATCCATGACCGAGGCAGGAGTCGAACCTGCGACTGTAGCGCCTAGAACCACACGGCCACTCCGGCTGGCCGTAATAGAAATACATCGGGGTCACCACTGTGGATATTTTGTGACGAAGATGGGTAATAACGCACTTTAACTATCTAATGAACATTTATTTAAGGACAGTACAAGGCGAATACATCGTGGCTGTACAAACGTCTTGCGCTGAGAAGACATACACAAAGTAAGTCAAAGATCCTGTTGTAACATTACGTGTGTGTATGAAAATAACATGGTCGCTTAGAGTTGGTAGCAGGTAAGGTGAATTTGCATGTGAAGCTGAGCGCTGGTAGACCCAGGTCCGCCAAAGTGCCATGGCGTGTCCAGAGACAGCGATCGTTGCTACCGAGCCAAGGTGCGGGTGCAAAGACTTGACAAGAAATGGGAAAAATATCAGTGCGGGTAATTTGGACGATGCGTTGATTGCATAAAAGAGCCGCTTGGCCTACAGCAATCGCCTAATGTCATACAAACTGAAAGACGGCTTGTTACAGCTCTTTGATATTCGACAATAATTCAGTCAAATATTAAAGCAAATCTGAATACGTATGTGACACTATTACTGTGTGATGTAATGTGTGCAAGTGAGGACTGGTGTAAGGAACACACATACAAGTTTTAATATGTATTCCAGTTACTCTTAAATTTTTTACAGCTTTTTTTAGATCAAAAATGAGGTCTCAGTACTAATTAAGAGTGATCTCAACGATACAGTTAAGATAATAGATCTCAATCATTTAACACATGAAGGAGAATTTAAAAATGCTGACATTCACTTTCCTGAAAGCAAGACTATTTTGTAGTAATGTTTTGCGTTCCCTGAAACTGATTCCAAAATATTTTGATAAAGTGATCATTTACCAACTTAGATAAAAGTTCCATGTAATGTTAATATTTCGAGACGTTAATATTGGTGTGATGATGCAAAACTCTGAAAGTAGCTTTGTACGGGGTATCCTCAAGTCATACGCTTTCTCTTGATATACTATGTGGTGTCTATTCTTTCGAACATGTCCAAAAATACAGGCACGATTTTCATCGAGCAGCCACTATGTATTAAGACAAAAAGGAATTACAGACATTGGCTGCTAGTGGACATCGTTTTAAATCAATGACGAAAGTCGAAAATTTGTGCCAGACCAGCATTTGAACACAGATTTACTGCTTACTAGGTGGTTACACTGACCACTGTGCCATCCAGACACAGTGGTTATTGGAACTGAATGAACCACCCAAGCACACCTTACATCAGACCCAAATTCTCAACTTATCCACACACTACTAATGTAGTGCACCTTGCCTAATATTCTCATTACTCATAACATTTCGCCAATTCCCGTAAGAATTCGAGCATGGTACAGACCGACACTGAAGAGATCATCAGACATCCTTGTGTGAATTGTACATATATGTTACCTGTTCTTTCGGACATATCCAGAAGCTGTTGGTGTTGTTTTCAGTCCAAAGACTGGTTTGATACAGCTCTTCATGCTATTCTATCCTGTGCAAGCCTCTTCATATCCGAATAACTACTGCAACTTACATATTTCTGAATCAACTTAACATATTCATCTCTTGGTCTCCCTCTAAGATTGTCACCCTCCACACTCACCTTCAGTACTATGTTGGTGATCCCTTGATGTCTCAGAATGTGTCCTATCAACTGATCCCTTCTTTTAGTCTGGTTGTGCCACAAATTGCTTTTCTCTCCAGTTCTATTCAGTGCTTCCTCATTAGTTATGTGATTTACCCATCTAACGTTCAGCATTCTTCTGTAGCACTAAATTTCAAATTCTCTTCTTTTTTCTAAATTTCAATTTTCTTCTTATCTAAACTGTTTATCGTCTATGTTTCACTTCCATACATGGCCATTCTTCATCCAAATACTTTCAGGAAAGACATCCCAATTCTTAAATCTATATTCTATGCAAACACATTTCTGTCCTTCAGAAATGCTTTTCTTCCCATTGCCAGTCTACATTCTATATCCTCTCTACTACAACTACCATCCGTTATTTTATTGCCCAAATAGCAAAACTCATATACTACTTTAAATGACTGATTTCCTAATCTAATTTCCTCAGTGTCACCTCATTTAATTCGACTACAGTCTCCTTTTTTATTGTTAATGTTCATCTGATATCCTCATTTCAAGACACTGTTTATTCCGTTCAACTGCTCTTCCAATGCCTTTGCTGTCCCTGATAGAATTGCAGTGTCATCGGCAAAACTCAAGGTTTTTATTTCTCCTCTCTGGGCTTTAATTCCCACTCCAAATTTTTCTTTTGTTTTCTGCTTGCTCAATATACAGAGTGAATAATATCAGGGATAGGCTACAAACCTGTCTCAATCTCTTCTCAACCACTGCTTCCTTTTCGTCCCCCTCGATTCTTATAACTGCCACCTGGTTTCTGTACAAGTTGTAGATAGCCTTTCGCTCCCTATATTTTACCCCTGCTACCTCCAGAATTTTAACACTGACAAAAGCACTCTCTGAGTCTACAAATGCTATAAACATAAGCTTTCTGTAACCTATCTTGTAAGGTAAGTTGTAGGGTCAGTATTGCCTCATGTGTCTTTACTATTCTCCAGAATCCAAACTGATCATCTGTAAGGTCGACTTGTACCAGTTTTACCATTCTTCTGTAAAAAATTCATATTAGTATTTTGCAACCATGACTTATTAAACTGATAGTTCGCTAGTATTCATACTTGTCAGCAGCACTTTTCTTTGGAATTGGAATATTCATGTAGGCAATGTCTATCTGTTTGCTAGTGATACATACTTCTAAATCTTTACATTTGTCCAGTAGCCATTCCTGCTTAACCATCTTGCACTTCCTATTAATATTATTTTTTAGGCGTTTGTAGACCCGTTCACCTGCTTCATTTGCTGCATTTTTATATTTTCTCCTTTCATCAATTAATTTCAATATCTCCTATGTCACCGAAGGATTTCTGCTAAGCCTTGTCGTTTTACCTGTTTGATCCTCAGATGCCTTCATTATTTTCTCTCTCAAAGCTAACCAATCGTCTTCCACTGGATTCCTCTCCCTTTTCTAGTCAGTCGTTCTCTAATGTTGCCTCTGAAACTCCGAAAGTACAGCCACGATTTTGATCCAATAGCCCCTATGAATCAAGACACAAAGGAATTACAGTCACTGGCTGCGATTGGGCATTGATTTAAATCACTGGGAAAACTCGCAAATTTGTGCCAGGCTGGGATTCGAACTCAGCTCTCCTGCTTAATAGACAGATGCACTGGGACAAGAGGTACTACATTAGTAGAGTGTGGATAAGTTGAGAATTTGGGTCTGACAGAAGGAGTGCTGGAGTAGTCCATGCAGTTGCAATAACCACCTTGTCTGGATGGCACAGTGGTTAGCACATCTGCTTCGTAAGCAGTAGACCCAGGTTAAAATCCTGGTCTTGCACAATTTTTTGACTTTGCCCACTGATTTAAATCAGTTCCCACTCAGAACCAATATCTGTAATTCCTTTATGTCTTAATTTCTCTTGACTTAACTGTAAGCCTACCAGGCAGAACGCCTGATTTGATAATGGTATATCAAACATTTGTGAAGATGATGTACTTTATATGTTTATGCTTTTTGTCCCAGGTGGAATATTTCCTAAATTAATGGGATTAAAAAAAGATCATGATCAAACAATAGAAACCGAGGACATTGAGACAGTTAAAGACCAGCTGATAGTGCTCACCACACCACAGCATGTCATGGCACTGTCACATCAGAGTGTATTCACACCATCTGACATATGTTAGTTTACTTAGCCCAGTGCCAAATGGTGAACTTGAGACTATGAGTTACCATCCATAATACAAAAATCGGAGTATAGCACCAGAATTGAGGCACTAACAACGATAAAGTTTATTAGTATCCAAAGCAAACTTCGTAATGTATATTGTTGATTGATTTTGTGTGGTAAAGTTCTCTTAAGTGAAACAACATATCAAAACATTGACATTTAGTTGCTACAGAACATATATACATACAAACCCATCATATAACGTTTATAAAGGAATAAATAGAGCCACTTTACCTTATCCATTATGTTTTGTTTTCTTGGATCAACTAATAACATCATAAACAACTGTATTTTTCTCGCCGGCTGAAGTGGTCGTGCGGTTCTAGGCGCTGCAGTCTGGAACCGCGAGACCACTACGGTCGCAGGTTCAAATCCTGCCTCGGGCATGGATGTGTGTGATGTCCTTAGCTTAGTTAGGTTTAACTAGTTCTAAGTTCTAGGGGACTAATGACCTCAGTAGTTGAGTCCCATAGTGCTCAGAGCCATTTTTGCATTTTTCTCCTTTATTAGAGCTGATGTTTTCACTTAAAATGCTGTGTAAGAAAATTGCATCAACTTATGATCTTATTTATATGCAGTGAGGATGTCATCTCTATTCTGTTATTTTAAAACTTAAATAATATTTCGCTTTCAGATCTGACCCCGCTTGTGGAAGAGCACTCAATGGAAAACAGATGCAAGTTGCAATGAAACATTTCCAAATTGCCATGAAAACAAACCCAAAATAAGCACAGTGAAAATAGATTAATTTCTGATGGAGTTACCAAGAAACCCTGATGTCACATGTCGTGACCTGGTGGTCCATTGACAGCCTGTGTGAATGCCATCATTTGAAATGCATTGTGGAATGTTTTGACATGATGTTACATGCCAGCCAGTATGATTAGGTCTCAAATCCATCAAATGTAACACACTGCACGCAAAGAATTTGGAACACTGATTAATGAACTACCATCTTGGAGACTCAGTCATTAAAGGATGATTTTGATTATTTACCACATAACATTACCATTATCTTTAATTAATACTGTCCCCCTCAGCACTAAACACAACAGGTTAAGAACAAGGACGAATCAGAAAAGAAATTTAACTCACTGGTCTACCCCTTATTTGAATAACTGAAGGATTCTGTGAAAAATTTGTTATGACAAATCTTATACTAACGCTGATATGCTAAATGAATACAGAAAAGATAGATTTTCCGCAAAAGAAGCCAATGATAACAATATTTCTCTGTCCAGTAACAAATGTAAATCAGTTTGGAAATTAATTAGATGAAAAACAGAGCACATTGAAGAAAATTTACCTGTTCCTGCAGATGAAATAATAGTTTCATAAATTTTGCAAATTCCCATTTCAGATGAAAATAATTTAGATGACATTCTAATGGATTTCCCAATTCACGAGAAGCAGAGGTGCCAATAGACTTGCCTCAATATGCTGTCAGACAGTTGAGCAACTTCAGAACAGAAGACATACATGATTTCTCTAATTTTAGCCTAAAAAATTACAGATACACAATAGGTATTATAAGTATTCCACTGTCTTACCTCATCAATTGTATGTTTAGTGAGGGAATGTTTCCAAAGTGTCTCGAGGTGAGAACTGCCTTGTCGCTATACAAAAATGGAAAAAGGAATTTACCCCAAAATTACAGACCTATGGCAAGAGTACCATTAATATAGAAATTAACTGAAACTTTAGTGACAGACCATTTAATGATCCTTCTGAGTTATACAGCCTGTTTAACAAGGCCCAGTACAGAGTCCAAAGTGGCCTCTCAACAATTAAGGCACTTCAAGAAGTTGTATTATTAGTACTACACGGTTCTGAAAAGAGGCAGCAAACATGTACCACACTAGTATATTTAATCAAGGCATTTGACACTATCTGACAGAACATTTTAATTGAGAAACTTGAAAGATGTGGAATAATTAAAACAAAACTAGCGCTATTGAAATTGTGTTTGGCAAGCAGACAGATAATGGTTCGCGTGTTTAAAAAAATTGACATTGTCGAAGTAAAACATGGAGTCCCACAAGGATCTGTATTGGCACCTTATTAATTGTTTATGTAAATAACATGCCGAAATTATCACCATATAAATATGTGATTTATGCCAATGATACAATGTTTATCACATTGTATAACGATAAGAATGTTGTTGAACTCATGAGCGAATCTATGATGGAAAATACAGCTCAGTGTTTCCATGAAAACAGTTTGATGTTACATAACAATAAAACTGTGCACACCATATTTTCCCTTAGAAATCTTTATAATGGACCAAATGAACTCAACCATTCTCTAATACAGTTACTTTGCAAGTAAATTATGCTTGAATGTGTACTGAGAAAAGTTAAGTAGTAACTTGGAAAGTGTTTTGGGTCACCTAAAGATTGTGTAAATCAAGAGCTAGTGCTTGTGGCATACTATGCCTTTTTCAATATAAACTTAAATTATGGAAAATATTTTGGGAAACTCTGCTGGTTCAAGAGAAGTTTTCTCCTGGCAGAAGAAAATCGTAGCATGTAATTTTAAGTGTCTTATCTTCCACAGACAGCACTTTACTGAGCAGAAAATACAGCCCCCCATCAATGCATACCCAAAGTACTTACACGAGTCAAACATAACATATACATGTATGAAAGGAGATCCCTCATGTTGGAACCGAAACAGGAATTTACTGGACATTCCTTGAACTCAACAAAGAAAAGCAAAAAAAAAAAAAATATACATGGTGGCAAAATATTTTCAACAGTATACCATGTGACACAATGGAATTGTGCAAAAATCAAATGAGGTTGCTGGTAAATGCATTGTTGAAAGAAACACCGTACTTTAAAGTAAATAAATTTAGATGTAATGAAAAAATAATGAACTTTTGTACACGTGATTCTGAAAAAATAAAATTAGAACTTATAACATACAGCCTACTTCGTAATCTAAGTAATCTGCATAAAGAAACTAATTATACGATGCGTGCAAGATAAGCAATACCTATCTATCTATCTCTCTGTCTATCTTCTATTTGTTTGAATATATATAAATTGACATCCTTTGTCATGCAGTCTGTCTGTATGTTTGGGCTACTCTAAAGGACTACCATAGGGATTTTGAATCATTTTTGACTACTAGATAGACTAATTCACATGGAACGTTTTTGTGTATAATTTACAAATATTTTATGGAAACTGGATATTTTATGGCGTATTAAGGTGAAACCAATACGGTTTCCACCTACCAGTATAGCTGCCATGTCTCCAGAGAGCAGTGAAGCTTGCCAAAAATTTGTGGTGGGTCTGGTAGTCTAGGGGAAGTGTGTACTTGGAAACGGAAAGCTGGAGGATAAAATCACAGGTGAACTACTTATTTTTCACTTTTTCGTTTAACCTAGCACTCGCCTCTCTGTGATGTGGAATTCTACAAAAACGATAAGTGATTCTAATTCCATGTCACTTTGTGGGTCTCCTTTCTGCAGTTGGATAGTGGGTTAGGGACATGTAGCTCGTCAAAGTCTCTTTCACTTAGAACACTTACCATTAAACCATATGACATTATCATCAGAATCTATACTTCTATACATATATTCTGCTTCCATGAATATTAAGTCTCACATTACGAAATCAGAGGGAACACGAAGGGTCGGTCTTATAAACTGGGCATATTATCTGCCATTTACAAAGAGAGGACCAGTAATGGTATCTCAAATAACTCCAAACTAAACATTATCGTTCCATGAACTTTGATGATGTGTCTGTTGGAGCTGCAGTTTGCGTGACAATGTTGTGAGATGAAGCGGCCATTCGGATGCACTGTAATAATCTTTCTTGTCATGACCGCACTTTCATTTTTTCCAAAAACATCTTACACATTTCGACTTTTCGTCATTTTCAAAGGCTACAAAATATAACACAAAACTGGTCTCAGTAGACATGAGAATATGATAAATTTCACCATTGATAAGAAACATATTATAACGAGTAGAATATGGCTTCCTAGATTACCAGTGTTATGTCAGTCATATAAAATTGTTCATTGAATATTTTCTATCATGTCAACATTCTCAGTCACTGGACTAGACAAATGCAAACTGCTAGCAAGGGAAAATTTTTGGGAGCCAGGTGGACTAAACCAGTAGGCGGTGCTGGGTCATGGTACACACTGCGATTTGTTATTGTGTACAGGCACACATACCAGCCTTATATCATATAAAACAATTTCATCAGTAAACACGGAAATCACTTTACAATGCTTTATAAAAAGGTATTTCTTTACAAAACAATGTGTAACAGATTTTTTCAATGGTCTGTTAAGAAACAAAGCATGTATTTTTATTAACAACTTACAGCATATAAATTACAGTCATCAGTAAAAGTTCATAAATATTTAATAAAAGTAAAAATTATAGAGATTACTGGAAGGCTGTAAGGGAATTGGTTTAAGTTGGCACACTTAAGATAATCTACATAAGATCTTCTGTGGTTGTATGGCCATGAAATTGTTTTCTGTGAATAACAAACATTGTAGAACGCCATGATATAATTAAAGTAGGGGGGGCAGGAGAGGTTACGGGGTACACAATATTAATCTTGGCGTATTAAAAAGTCCTGTAAAGTTGTTTGTATTAGTATGACTACAAATGATTATAAAATGACAACTTCAGACAAATCAGCGCGAAAGTGTTGTGGAACATCTATGGTAGCGCTTCTGTTAAGAGTGTCCAACTTGTGCCATGTAGCGTCAAGCACTGAGCAATGGCTTATAAGCTTACTATACAGAATTACAGAAGTATTCCAACAGTTAAAAAAAAGCAGAAAATTAGGATGAGTTTGACATAGAACGGAAGATTCACTGAACGTGCAGTAAATAAATGCAGGAAGCATAATATCAGTTTAGCGCTGAAAGCTTATAGTAAATTAGGGAATAACTTGCGTCACTCGACTGAGGTCAGGCGTGATAAGTATGAAGGCATGGAAGTTTACAGGATCAAGTGTGTTGATTGCGAAAAATTTTATATAGGACAGACTGCTAGGTCCTTCAAAAAAAGTTTTAGAGAGCATACGTATGACAGCGATGGAAGCTGTATAAAAAAGGCATATTTTACGAAACAGCCACTGGTTAGGCGAAATTCAAACTAATATTTAAAATTTCGCGCAACGCCCCAAAGAGTCTGTTATTAAATATGCTTGAGGAATTGCATATTTCTCAGTGTAAAACAAAATTTTCGTCAGAAATGCAAATCGAACCAATAGATTTCACCAAGAACTGGTTCTTCAGTCTATTTACGGAGCACTAATTTGGCGCTTGAGTAGCCGGCGACACACTACAGTTCTTCGCTACATAGTATTCTTTTTCTGATAAATGGCGTACTATTCTTTATTATACCCCTAAGACTGTGCACGTTTGTGTGGCTTCCTCCTGCGTTTCGTTTTATGCACAATATGAGCAAAAGAATTACTTACTGCATATCTACTGTCATTCACAAGGACTGGTTATAATCTGATAGAGTATTCCTAAGCTGTTGCTCAGCACTTGACACTACTAACTGTATGTGGATTTTATGTAAGCATGTCTCATTAAACTCTTCCTTTTTTTTATATTGTAACTCCATTCGCTTCTCCCATCTCATGTGTACATTTTATCTTTTGTCACCCATTCTATATACATTATGTTCTCCTGTTGTATTTCATGTAATATCTTGGTTGAAGAACTGTGAAAAAAAAGCGCTTGACACTACCTTGGATCAATCCTTCAAAACCCCAGGCAATCATAACAGGACTAACCCCCCCCCCCTACCAGGGTCCATGATTTCTACCTCACCATCTACAACCTTCCTATTCAACTTACTCCTACCTTGAAATACCTTGGCTTCACCCTTGACTGTCACCTCACCTGGACGCCCCATCTCCTCACCATCCAACACAAAGCTCACAATAGAATCCACCTCCTGAGACTCCTGTCTGGCTGGATATGAGGTTGCATCCTTCCACCTTCCTTCATACCTACAAATGTTTGATCCATCTCATACTTTATTACGGCAGTGTCAGTTGGACCCCCACCCCTCCTAAATTCTATAAAGCCTTCCAAATCCTTAAACACCATTTGTGTCGCCTTGCTTTCCATATCCATCTCCCATTCCCCACAAGGATCCTCTATGACCTCATCCCTTTCCCACATCTCCTCCTTTTCCACGAACACATCCGTATTCTCTACACCAAGTACCGCCTCGATCACTCTCATCCCCCAGTGTCTCCTTTACTCTCCACTCCACGTCTACTGCCGTACCTCTGCTAATCTGTCCCACCTCTCTGCATCTCCACACCTTCTGTCTCCGCTCCCAAAGCAACTTTCGTCGTCTACCCGCCCCATATATGTGCTTCGCCGCGATATTTATCCTTCCTTCCAAGTCTGACCCTCTTCTTCACTCATCCTGTCCCCTCCTCCCTAGGACTCACTCTCCTTCCTCTCCCCCTCTGCTGTTGCCCCCTCCTACCCTCTAACCTTCCTCCTTCTCCTTTCCCAGTCCTTGCGCTCCTTCCTGGGCTGCTATCTTCCCCACCCATCATGTCCTCTGTCCCTCGGTGTGCTACTGGATCCCCCTCCCCTCCACCCCATCCAGTTCCTCCTCCTCCATCGACCACTCTACTATCCCTCCTCTTTCCTCTTTCCCTCCTCTCTTGCCAACCCTCTCTTGGCAGTTCCTTGCAGTTTTAATCTAGTTACTCTTCGCCATGTTTCAGTCCTCGCCATGTGTTTTACATGCCTCCGATGAGCCCTAATTTCTTATATCTTATCTTCATGGTCTTTATGCGCTATGTATGTTGGTGGCAGGAGAATCGTTCGTCAGTCAGCTTCAAATATCGGTTATCTAAATTTTCTCCCATTTGAATTCCCGAAGCATCCCATAACACTGACCTCTGGCTCAAAACTACCGGTAACGCATCTAGCACCCCAACTCTCAATTACTTCGATGTTTTTCTTCGATCAGACCTGGTACTGATTCCAAACACTCGTGCTGTACTCAAGAACAGGTCACGCCAGCGGCCTATATGCGGTCTCCTTTGCAGGTGAACCACTCTTTCCTAAAATTCTCCCAATAAACCAAAGCTGACCATTCGCCTCCCCTAGCACAGTTTTCCGTGTTGACTGATGAAATTGTTTTATACCATGTAGCGACGATAATTGTGGCTGTAAACAAAACAAACTGCAACGTGTACAACGTACCCAGCGCCGCCTAGCGGTTTAGTCCACTTGGGTACCAAAAATTTTCCCTTGGTAACAGTTTGCGCTTGGCTCATGACAGAGAATGCTGACGTGATACAATGTGTCTAATGAACAATTTTATATGACTGACGTAACACTGGTAAGCTAGGAAGCTGTATTCTAGTTGTTGTAAAACGTCTCTTGACAGTGGTAAAATGTATCATATTTTCGTACCTTTTGATGCCAGTTTTGTATTGTATTTTGTAGCCTATGAAAACGACGGAAAATCAGAATGCTTAATGTGTTTTTGGAAAAAGTTAAAGTGTGGTCAAGACATAAGAAAAGTTATTAAAGTGCTACCTGTCGGAGGCATCGTGAATTGTTGATAGGCCAATACAGCATATTTCTCATTCTGACAATTCGTTTGTTGGAGAATGACCCGTCGTCGGTAAAAAGAACATCCGAGAAGAAATTAGGGTTGGGCAGAAGTTGTCGATCAGCCCACGGTTAAAATTGAACCATATTGTTGAAGTCATTCCCCCGAAATTCTTGGTGTAAATGATTATGGTAAGGATGGGATTTATAGCGTTGCAGAATGCGACGTGCACTTATTTTCGAGACACCAACTTCATGTTGAATTCTTCGTGTGCTGACTTGAGGATTCATGGCAGCGAGCACACTGGCGCCAGCAGCTTCGTCTCTTCGTGTTCTATGACGATTTCAAGGTCTTGCATTTAAACTTTCCGTTTCACATTGACAAGAATCAGACGACAAACATCCAGCGAGAAGGCGATGGCTTGTCAGGGAATCGTCTGCTGTACAATTGTTGTACCTGGACATAATTTCGCCTACCTACCGCAAGTTACAGTGCAGGTGTGTATAGTAGAATACACGATAGACATAATAATATAATAATCATAATGCTCTCTAGCACTACTGAACATGAAAATGCAAGTTTCTGAATTCTTTCCTATCAACGTACTTGCTCTGTACATCAGCGGCATTTCCACCTTATCGTCATGTCTGTACGCCATACTGCTTTACACAACAAAATTGCACACACAATGTGTACTGCCGGCATCCAGACACTTAGGTTACTCTGATGCACAATTACACTGATACACAGTGTACTGTACGCTAAAATATCAACAAGTGAGGTGCTTTGGGGTAGATGACTACCTGTGTTTACATGAGCTGGAAATCATGAACAAAATCCACACACAGTACGTTGGGTATGTAATGTGTGTAATCAAGGCAGTAAACAGCCCAGTTCCTTCACAACCTATGTACTCTTTATCACTTACACATCTGCGTTTTATTGACAAAAATGGTACAGTGTGATAAATTTTTTAATGGCTCATGGAGAGGGTAAGTGTATTCTTGAATAAAATGTATGTGGTTCCACTAAAAAAAAAATTATCCTCTACCCAGTATCTCCTACATCTGTCGGGATACATAAAATGTATACACTCAGCAAGAACTAACCAATGATGTTAAAAAAAATAAACATTGGTTGAAAGACTTTTTTGTTTAATGCATCAGAATAAGTTATTTTGGGTGAACAAGAAAAATGGGATACCCTATATTTGCACTTTCACTCATAACTTTGCCTAAATTCATAAACTCTAACAAGAAAGCTCGTTTATCTTACTTTGAACTCATTTTAAGATCCAGAGTCTATAGCATGTGGGAGACTGCCAAGGATATTGTAATTACTGAAGCTGTGGGCGGAGCAACATTTTTCGGAATTTTTTGGTGTGCTCGATATTATTCATCACACTCTCAATCTTATAGCTACATGTTCAATATTATTCGAACCCCGAAATATTGCACAGTAATGTTGACAGTCTAGGGGCTGGTTAAGAGCCACCCATTAGCTAGAAATCATTGCTGGGTCCCGCTCTCGTCACTGCAGGAAGCGCCATAGCTCACAGCCATGATATGTCGCTCCAAACAGCAGTGAAATATGGAACAGATACATTCAAGCTTCCTGAGAACTTTCCGACTCAAGTGCCACTCGAGTGTGCGTATCAAAATACCTACAATAGTTTCTGAGATTATCTTTCACATACAGGCAGAAATATGTAGTGGGACTTAATACATATGAAAGGATAATATATGTATAGAAGTATAGATTCTGATGATAATGTCATGTGGTTTGATGATAAATGTTTTAAATGAAAGTCACTTTGGCGAGTTGCATGTCCCTAACCCAAAATCCAACTGCAGAAAGGAGACCTACAGTGCAACATGAAATTAGAATCACGTTTCATTTATGCAGAATCCCACATCATCGAGAAGCGAATGCTAGGTTAAAAGAAAAAGTGAAAAATAAATAGTCCACCTGTGATTCCATGCTCCAGCCTTTCAGTTTCCAGGTACACACTTCCCCTTGACTACCAAGCCCACCACAAATTTTTGGCAAACTTCACTGCTCTCTGGAGTCATGGCGGCTACACTGGTAGGTGGAAACGGTATTGTTTTCACTTTAATTCGCCATAATATAGCCAGTTTCCATGAATTATTTGTAAAGTATATACAAAAACGTTCCTTGTGAACTAGTCTATCTATTAGGAAAAACTGGATCAAAATCCCTATGGTAGTCCTTTAGAGCAGCCCAAACATACAGATGGAGAGCATGACACAGGACGTCAATTTATATATATTCAAACAGATAGAAGGTAGGTAGAGAGATATATAGGTATTGCTTATCTTGCACTCATTGCATAATTGGCTGCTTTATGCAGATTACTGTATCGTCTACATCTGTGGGATTACATAAAACGTATACTCTCAGCAAGAACTGCCTTACGATGTTAAAAGCACTGACTAAAACAATTTAATGCATCAGAAAAAAAGTTATTTTGAGTAAGCAAGATAAATGGGACATCCTCCGAAGCGCCAAAGAAACTAGTATAGGTATGCATATTCAAACACAGAGATATGTAAACAGGCATAATACCGTGCTGTGGTCGGCAACGCCTATATAGGACAACAAGTGTCTAGCGCAGTTGTTAGATCGGTTACTGCTGCGACAATAGCGCGTTATCAAGACTTACGTGAGTTCGAACGTGGTGTTATAGTCGGCGCGATGGGACACAGCAGCTCCGAGATAGCGATGAAGTAGGGATTTTCCCGTATGACCATTTCACGAGTATACAGTGAATATCAGAAATCCGTTAAAACACCGAATCTCCGACATCGTTGCTGCCGGAAAATGATCCTGCAAGAAAGGGACCAATGATGACTAAAGAGAATCGTTCAACGTGACAGAAGTGCAACCCTTCTACAAACTATTGCACATTTCAATTCTGGGCCATCAACAAGTGTCAGCGTCCTAAACATTCAACCAAACATCATCGATACGGGCTTTCAGAGCCGAGGGCCCACTCGTTTACCGTTGATGACTGCACAACACAAAGCTTTAAGCCTCACTTGGACCCGTCAACACCGAGATTTGTCTGTTGACGACAGGAAGCATGTTGCCTGGTCGGACGAGTCTTGTTTCAAATTGTATAGAGCATATGGATGTGTATGGGTATGGAGACAACCTCATGAAACCATGGACCCTGGATGTCAGCAGGGGACTGTTCAAGGTGGTGGAGGTCCTGTAATGGTGTGGGGCATGTGCAGTTGGAGTGATATGTGACCCCTGATACATCTAGATACGACTCTGACAGGTGACATGTACGTAAGCATCCTATCTGATCACTTGAATTGTCTATTGTGCATTCTGACTGACTTTGGAAATTCCAGCAGGACAGTGCGACACCCCACATGTCCCGAATTGCTACAGAGTGGCTGCAGGAACACTCTCTGAGTTTTAAATACTTCCACTGCCCACCAAACTCCCCAAAAATGAACATTATTGAGCGTATCTGGGATGCCTTGCAACGTGCTGTTCAGAAGAGATCTGCATCCCCTCTTACTCTTACGGTTTTATGAATAGCGCTGCAGGATTCATGTTGTCATTTCCCTCCAGTTCTACTTCAAACATTAGTCGAGTCCACGCCGCGTGGGGTAGCGGGGCGATCTCGGCGCCTTGTCACGGTCCGTGTGGCTCCCCAAGTAGGAGGTTCGAGTCCTCCCTTGGGCATGGGTGTGTGTGTTGTCCATAGCGTAAGTTTGTTTAAGTTAGATTAAGTAGTGTGTAGGCTTAGGGACCGATGACATCTTAGCAGGTTGGTCCCATAAGACCTTACCACAAATTTTCGAGGTGAGACCATGTCATGTTGTGGTACTTCTGCGTGCCCGCTGGCACCCTACACGATATATATATAATAATCCCTAAATCGACCGTACCGTGATTAGCATTACAATGCTAATCACAGTTGCCTAAATAGAGGTTTAGCAGAATAACTTATATTACTGTATGGGAATTTCGTAATGAATAAAAACCCTGTACTCCAGAATCCATGGCTGGAGGGGGAGTAAGTGTCATTGTCTGTGGACGTCTTATGTCTGGTGTGGGGACAGCCATTTCCAGTAATGTCTCAAATGCTGGACCATCAACATTTAAAAAGATATGATAATCTTTTTTTTATGTTCAATCTTAATTCCCTGAACAAATTTTCATGAGTGATAATTGACGCTCCTTGAACCAACTTTTCATCCACCTTTTTTTTCTACCTGCAAACAATGTAGAGCAATTGTGACAGCAGTAGCCTTTTCATCGTCCAACTTCCTGAACCACAATCTTATTGCACAATATTACTGACAATATTATTGAGCATTATCGGCAGAGCTTCAGTAAAATTCCACAGTATTATTGACCATGTTGAAGACGCTTTATGACCAGTAAAAAGCACAAAGTGGACCTACAAACGCCCCACCTAATGAGGAATGACTAGACATGATGTTTGGAAGAACCTGCTCACAGCCTGTAAAATTGTTGCTCATAAAAACACAACCGGTTTCGCGGCCTAAAGCCGCATCATCATGTGCGACCCACATGGTAAAAAGAAAGTACGATGTCACCACATTTTGTGGACATTAAAATTAATAAAGGAATGTCTAAAATATATTCACAACATTAAAAGATCGTAGGCATACCCATCGCTCCTAGTCAAAATTTACTATTCAGGGAATATCGTCAATACTATTAAGAGCGAAAGGTAAAGAAGACGTACTCCATTCTTTAAAATTAACCTGCATGTAAAAATAAAAAGTAAGTATTTTATAGTGAGCGGACTCTAAAAAGTTTTTTTAAAAAAGGGACCGGACTGGCGATAAAAATTGTCACTGCAACGTGATTAGTCGCGGTATTATACAAGTTACAATGTGGAAAGTATTAGGTGGCTGTGTCTTACCTATGTGATGGCAGGGCAGCTGAGTGCAGGGCAAATCAAAAGTGGACCGCAGGAATAACAGAGGCTAGCTTGCTTGCGGAACGGATGCTATCCATGTGGTCAGCGTGACATCATATATTCATGACCGTAGGCCTCGCTCATGACTAGGAGCAAGAATAACACACAGTTGCATAACGGACTAACACCTTATCATACAAACAATCAAAATCAGCCAAAATGCTATGATACTTTAATTCCAATTCAATGCAAACTGCGATTTTTAATATTTATATCTAAAAATTTCTGCTTTCTCTAATATATTCAAAACAACATGTCTTTTCTTTGTCATGAAGTATTTTTAAATTTTTGAAGGGGTTTTGATGTTATGCCCTTTTCTCGTAAATTTAATCTCCTCAAAATGTGGTGACACTGTACTTTGCTTTTTACCGTGTAGGTTGCACCTTAGGCCGCGAAACCGGTTGTGTTTTTATAAACAAAAATTTTACCAGCTGTTAGCGGAGTTCTTCCTAACACCATGACTTTCAACAACTGCAGTTGCCCGGAATATAAAACAGTTTGTCAATGATCAGACTCGGCGGCGCGGATTTTTTTATACCCCGCTCACTTTATTAGGATGGCTGCGGTATGATATACGGAAGTGATGATATTCACTTACCTACAGTTGTTCTCTGAACTTCAATGATAGCTCTAGGCACATTCCCATAAACAAAATTACCTCTACACCGCGTAAGTTGTCCGACCATAATACTTAGTTGTACCCACGCGAAGTTGAACCAGGTCGCTAGTCTATGTAATAATATTTATACAAGGTGTCTCTCCTACGAGTCATCAGACGTATTTTACCTGGTGCTTGGGCAGATATTTGCAATGTCCACGGAAAGCATCCGTTTGTTTTCCATTACAAACAATATGATCTTCAATGCGGTATTTTAATGGGACATTCGATGGAGTGGCCCTTAATAACTCTTGTGGGGCATTTGTTTTATCGATAAGTACATTAGCAACTGCGACAGTAAAACATGAAGACAATCGAGTTAAACATAATTCCAAGAAAACATATAAAAAACCTTGGCTAACTAAAGGAATAAGAATATCTTGCAACCGTAAAAGAGAACTGTATCTAACAGCAAGAGGGAGTACTGACCCCAAAATTGTTCAATATTATAAAAACTATTGTGCGGTACTAAGAAAAGTTATTAAAAAGTCCAGAAGCATGTGTATCATGTCTGAGATCAGTAACTCTGACAATAAAATTAAAGCAATTTGGAATATTTTGAAAGGGAAATAGGGCAACCAAGAGCACAGGAAGACTTTAGTGCAATAAAACTGAATGACAAGTGCACTAACAAACAATCAGAAATTGAAAATATTTTGAATAATCATTTTTTAAATGTTGTGGAGAAAATAGGATCTAGATCTTCACTAGAAGAGGCAAGGCTATTAATAGAAGAGGCCATACCTGCGCAGTTTGAAACAACTGTAATTCCACCAACCTCTCCCTCTGAAATCAGTAAAATAATAAACTCACTGAAAAGTAAAAGCTCTTACGGAATTGATGGCATTTCCAACAAAGTACTTAAAGCTTGTTCCCCACAGATAAGTAGGATTCTCAGCCACGTATGTAATAGCTCTTTGGAGCAGGGTGTTTTCCCTGATAGACTGAAATATGCCATTGTAAAACCATTGCATAAAAAGGGGGATACGTCGGATGTCAACAACTACCGCCCAATCTCTCTTCTGACAGCTCTATCAAAAATTTTTGAGAAAGTAATGTATTCAAGAGTAGCCTCCCATATTTGTAAAAATAAAGTACTAACAAAATGTCAGTTTGGTTTTCAGAAAGGCGTTTCAACAGAAAATGCTATGTATGCTTTCACTGATCAAATATTAAATGCTCTGAATAACCGGACATCACCCATTGGTATTTTTTGTGATCTCTCAAAGGCCTTTGATTGTGTAAATCATGGAATTCTTTTAGATAAGCTAAATCATTACGGTTTGAGTGGGGCAGTGCACAAATGGTTTAATTCATACTTAACTGGAAGAATGCAGAAAGTTGAAATAAGTGGTTCGTGTAATGTTAAAACAACAGCTGATTCCTCAAACTGGGGTGCTATCAAGCACGGGGTCCCACAGGGTTCGGTCTTAGGTCCTTTACTGTTCTTGATATACATTAATGACTTACCATTCCACATTGATGAAGATGCAAAGTTAGTTCTTTTTGCTGATGATACAAGTATAGTAATAACATCCAAAAACCAAGAACTAAGTGATGTAATTGTAAATGATGTTTTTCACAAAATTATTAAGTGGTTCTCAGCAAACGGACTCTCTTTAAATTTTGATAAAACACAGTATATACAGTTCCGTACAGTAAATGG
The DNA here is from genome assembly GCF_023897955.1 of Schistocerca gregaria. Taxonomy (NCBI): domain Eukaryota; kingdom Metazoa; phylum Arthropoda; class Insecta; order Orthoptera; family Acrididae; genus Schistocerca; species Schistocerca gregaria. The sequence goes on from NC_064931.1 coordinate 681,510,428, forward strand.
CACAACTCCAGTAATAAATATAGAATCTGAACAGAAGTCTGTAGCTAAGGTAGAATTTTCAAAATTTTTAGGTGTGTCCATTGATGAGAGGTTAAACTGGAAGCAACACATTGATGGTCTGCTGAAACGTCTGAGTTCAGCTACGTATGCTATTAGGGTTATTGCAAATTTTGGTGATAAGAATCTCAGTAAATTAGCTTACTATGCCTACTTTCATTCACTGCTTTCGTATGGCATCATATTCTGGGGTAATTCATCGTTGAGTAGAAAAGTATTCATTGCACAAAAACGTGTAATCAGAATAATTGCTGGAGCCCACCCACGGTCATCCTGCAGACATCTATTTAAGGATCTAGGGATCCTCACAGTAACCTCACATTATATATATTCCCTTATGAAATTTGTTGATAATAATCCAACCCAATTCAAAAGTAATAGCAGTGTGCATACCTATAACACCAGGAGAAAGGATGATCTTCACTATGCAGGGTTAAATCTGACTTTGGCACAGAAAGGGGTAAATTATGCTGCCACAAAAGTCTCTGGTCACCTACCAAACAGCATCAAAAGCCTGACAGATAGCCAACTAACATTTAAAAATAAATTAAAAGAATTTCTAGATGACAACTCCTTCTACTCATTGGCTGAATTTTTAGATATAAACTAAGTTAAAAAAAAAAAACTTAATCATTAGTGTCATGCAATATTTTGTATAATGTAATTTCTTGTACAGACATCTTTTATTAACCTGACACGTTCCACATCATTACGAAGTGTCGTATTCATGATCTATGGAACAAGTATTAATCTAATCTAATCTAATCCAGTAGCGATAGCACCACCCTTGGCTGGATTGCCTGCTACCGCCACACAGCAGTGCTTCTCAAACACTGATTGTTCTTTGTGCCAATGTTATCCTGAGTACATGCGTATTGAGATACCTTGAACATAATGACCTCCTCCATGTAAGCCAGTATAGATTCAGAAATCGTAGTGGGTGGAGGCAGTCAGGTACATTTCTCGATTTTCGAAAATCATTTGACCCAATGCCAATAGCTACGCTTATTATCAAAAGAGTAGATCGTACAGAGTATCAAGCGAAATCTGTGACTGAATTGAGATTTTATAGATGGGGAAGATAGTGCATCATATCCCAGATGGAAAGTCATCAACAGATGTAAAAATTACTTTGGATTTGCGCGTGTATATTCATGTTTTATATTACTGGCCTCGTGGACTTTTCGCAGATGATGAAGTAATTTATAATGAAGTACTGTCTGAAAGAAGTGTACAAGTATATAGTCAGATCTTGATAAGATTTCAGGGGGTGCAAAGATTGGCAACTTGCTTTAAATGTTCAGAAACTTAAAACTGCGCCCGTCAGAAAACGAGACAACGTAGTGTCCTAACGACTATAATGTCATGGGTATAGGAGGTGACAGACTTCGGCTTATTTGTTAGAATACCTGGGAAATGCAGTTAATCCACAAAGGCGATTGCTTACAGATCACTAGAATATTGCTCAAGTGTATGGGAAGCGTACCAAATAGGACTAATAAGGGACACTGTATCAGAAAAGGCAGCACGAATAGTCAAAGGTTTATTTGACCCACGGGAGAGCGTCAGGGAGATACTGAGGGAACTGAACTGGCAGACTCTTGAAGATAGACGTAAACGACCCCGTGAAAGCCTACTTACAACATTTCAAGAACTGGCTTTAAATTATGATGGTAGACTACAGTTCCGTACTTATTGGTTTCGTAGGGATTATGGTGACAAGATTAGAGTAACTACAGCATGCACAGAAGTATTCAAACAGTCATTTTTCCCACGCTCCATATGTGAAAGATACAGGAAAAGGTTATAATAACTGATACAATGAAACGTACCCTTTATCATGCAGTTCTCCCAACAGTGGTTTGCAGAGTGTTGATGTACGTTATCGAACTACGTTTAGTATCGATACCACTTACTATTGTTTGACAGTTCGATTATTTGTTTACCATCGATTGTGTTCAACTGTCAGTAATCAGTAATGTTTTGGAGTTGGGCGTGTTGAGCTGCGTTCTGACATTCGTGATATGTTTATTGTTGGAGAATGTGAGATAACAGATGTGGTTGATAGGTTCAATGATAAAATCGTTTCTATCCATGTCAGGTTAGTGTGGGCCCGTTTATGGACTGGCAGTTTCTTCAACTGTATTGTCATAAATGTTGCGACTTTTTCTTCTTTAAGTCATGTGATGAAAACATGACTTTTAGAATGCAAAAGTTTATATTTGCTTGTTTTTGTTGAAAAAAAATTAGTGGCTTCTATATGTCTAGCGTAGAATTAATGTGACTTAATACGCTCTGCGTCCCACACAAATAAATATTTAGTGATGGTTGTAGTGTATTAAAATTATTAGAGTAGTTAATTCTACGTGCATGCTCTGAAAGTTGTCTCGGTCTTGGACCACACTTGGGTGCATTTCTGATAGACTTGCAGTCGACGTTGACAGCGGATAAGTTAACGTATTATAAGATCGAGACAGGTTCAGTAAATTTCTTTTAAATTAATTTTATTGGCGTTTTGCTCTTCAGTGAATTCAGCTGCGATGTTAGTGAAAAAGAATATCTGTTAGGGAAACGATATTGCTGCTAGGTGTCCACTTTGTGGTGTAGCACTGTACAGTGATTGATATCACGAAGATTTATTGTAATGTCCCTAAATTTATTTACAGCCCCTCTATCGGTAACACGTCCATTGTAATGCCGAGTAAAAAATTGCAGAAACAAAGACTGAATGACTATACTAGTTTATGAAAGAGATGGTGGTTGATTGTTATTAACTTTATGTCGAGAGAAATCATTGATTTTTTTTATATGTAATCAATAATAGTGCCCTTTTTTTGCTTACATTATACAAGTTACCTGTCACTTGTCAACCTTTTCTACCAGCAGTTAAAAGGAAGTTTGTTCAATGTAACAAAATTTATATGTTCAGCTATGTGTTTCTTTAACACATTTTCCAAAGTGAATGATAAAATAATCCCCTTCAGCCCTGAATCAACATTTGTCATGTTTACATAAACAAACCATTAGTAATTAAAGCCGAAATTGTGCTTATTTTGTATAGTTATCTATACTTCATACAGTGCAGAAAATTGAATTACTGTATTTGAGTGTTATTTAGAAAATCCCAATGTTCTTAACCTTTGGTATTAACAGGTTGACCAAATGAGGTGGTGCAGTGGGTAGGCACTGTCCTCTTATTTGCGAGGCAAATAGCTCAAATCCCAGTGTGGCCATCGAGATTTAAGTTTTCTGTAAACTCCCCAAATTGCTTTAAGGCAAATGGTGCAACAGTTCCTTTTGAAAGGACAAGGCTGAATTCCATCCACAATCTGAACTTTTGCTTTCTCTCCAATGATATCATCACCAGTGGCATGTTGAACCTTTAGAGGCATTCAATGTGAACAGACTACAGTGTGAACCTGAACTCCACCAATAAAATTTTGGCCAATGGTAATGGATATGTTCTGAATATTTTTATGTAAGGGATCTCTGGTATTCTGTGGCTTATTAGAGTAATTCAGTTTCATATGGTTTCTTATCCTCATTTATCTTTGTAGCTGTGTTACACTGAAAATATCCGCAGGACAGTGCACACATCAATGGTATGCACTGTGTATCTTGTTTGGAAAGAAAGTTCCATTCACTGTTGACAACAGTGATACTGACTTTACTCTTCATGCTCAAGCTTGCATTCAGTATTGGTCAGTTCTATCTTGGTTTTGTTTTTCCAACACTGTTAGTTGTATATTTACAGTCATAAACAACAAAATAGATAGGTTTACTGAGGAAGACTATGCCAATATGGACCTTGTGTGTGGATTTATTGAACTTGGCAGAAGTGTGCCGCAATGATGCTACACAAAGCTGTTGCTGCAGTGATGGCAACCGCATCACAGTTCTTCTTTGTCCACATAGGTGCCTTTGTGAAACTGCATCCTTCCATGTTTTAGTGATAGCACTGTTGTGAACTAATTTTTACAGCATCAGTGACAAGTGTGGTAATAACTGAATAAGTCATATTATTATTCATGTAATGTTCCATGAACAGTTGTTGTTCTTCTACAAAAAGTCTTTTGTGTAAGACAGGTTTGGGTGTTTTTTTCCAGGATTTTTTGTGGACTTCTGTTACAAATTTTGTAAAGTAATTCTAATTGGTATTATGTTATTCATCTTACAAACACACACACACACACACACACACACACACACACACACACACACACACACAATTAGAGTGTACTTTCAATATTAATTCACTAACTGTGAATTCCGTGGTTTCAGTTGTATTACATATAGATCTGTTGTCCAATAGTGGCATGTGAAAATTTGGGCTGGATTGGGGCTTGAACCTGGATAGTAGATCTATACCTAATATGGCTGCTGTCAAGTAATTCACAATCGGTGAATTAATTTCAAAAACATTTCTTACAGCTGTGAATCGTCAACAATGTCTGTTCTTTCAGAATATATGTAAAAATTAGAGGGGTCACGATGATTAAGAGGAGGGGTGACACAAGTGCACACCACCGGGGAAGGTGGCATAATGGTAAGACACAGGACTCTCATTTGAGAGGACAGCAGTTAAAATACCACTCTGGCCATCCAGATTTAGGTTTTTCTTGATTTTCCTAAATCATTTTGAGCAACTGCCGGGATCCTACATTTGAAAGCTTCACATACCGGCTACAATGGTCCAGTGGAGATCAACCGACTGCCCATGGCGTCATTGGATGTGGCACAGAGGGGTGTGAGGTCAGCACATCACTCTCCTGGTTGTCGTCAGCTTTCTTGATCTTGGAGCTGCTACTTCTATTTCAAGCAGTACTTCAGTTGGCCTCCTGAGGCTGAGTGCCCTCTGGTCCATTCCTGCCACCAAGGAAAAGTCCCTGGCAATAGTTGGAATTGATCCTGGGTCCTCTGCATAACAGCTGGTCATTCGGGCCACTGAGAAGACTCCTTTGAAACAGCATGACCAATTCACTTCCCCAAACTGAGCTTGTACTCCATCTCGTACTACCTCATCATTGTCAGGACGTTGGATCCTAGTCTTTCTGCCTTCATTACATCCATAGTTTTATGTAAGCTACAAATACCTCCTTTGTGATGCTAACTGACAAGCATCTCAAACATCAGCCCAGTTTATCATGGTTTAGTTTCAATAATGCTGTAATTCATGAGTGGGGACCAGTTAGTGTCATCAGTTCTATTTTCTGTAAGCTATTTATATACTTCGGGCAACGGCCTTACCGCAGTGGCTACACTGGTTCCCGTGAGATCACCGAAGTCGAGCACTGTCGGGCATGGTAGACACTTGGATGGGTGACCATCCAGGCCTCCATGTGCTGTTGCCATTTTTCAGGGTGCACTCAGCCTCGTGATGCCAATTGAAGAGCTACTTGACTGAATAGTAGTGGCTTCGGTCAAGAATACCGTCATAACTACCGGGAGTGCAGTGTGCTGACACCACTCCCCTCCTATACGCATCCTGCACTGAGGATGACACAGCGGTCAGATGGTCCCGTTAGGCCACTCGTGGCCTGAAGATGGAGTGCTTATTTATTTATTCCACAAATGATGAAATCTAAATGTAAGAAGGAACAATGGGATGAGGTGTAAAATTAGTATTCATGTATTGAACTTATTAGACTGACACTTATGGGACGTATGACTTTGGTTTTATCGTAATGGGCTCCTCTTGGGTTAGCTTTTTATTTCGCTGGTTTGAATTCTTCATTTGATAATATTTTTGTTCAGTTTCTCTTTCCTACTATCAGTGTTCACTGATTTGTCTAATTCCCTGGCTATTAAGTTGTTTTGCATGATAGCCTTGAAGTATCTTTTTTCACAGGAATTTACAGGATTTAGTGGAGAGCTGTGTGTGTTCCTGAAGGAATCCTAATAAATGATGTGTGATTGAGGTAAGCAATTTATCATCTTCTCCTAAACATGTCAAGTCACTCTGTGGATCAGAGTCAATGTTGAACTGGATATTTCTCATGAATGCTCTGATGTTAAGTTTCACAGATTGGAGAAAGGCAAGGCTACATTTCGCAAATGGTTGTCTTCTGTCTAAGTGGTTATCTTTGAGATTAGTGGTTCAGTGTTGACTGGTTGTCTCTACACTTGTATATCTTTACTGGAGTAAAAGTTTAGGAAAAATTTTCATTTCGCCTGCAGGTAGTCGTTAAGCAGTAATCTCAAGTGAGGTGGTGAAGTGGTTAGCCCACTCGACTCGCATTTGGCAGGATAACAGTTGAATCCATTATTTCACACACTAAGGATTGCATCTGCAGCTACTTTGGCAAGCTAGTTGTTGTTATATTAGGTATTGGTTGTTTTGGAGGGGGGGGGGGGGGGGTTGTGAAGGAGACTAGGAAGTATCTGGCTGTGCACAGAAAGAATAGAATAAGTATTTTAACATTACAAGTGTATTGAATTTATTCCCTCTACGTCCTTAGCTGCTGCACTTGTTAAATCAATGTTACAGGTTTTCTGGTGAATTCAAAAAGACCCCTGCATTCCATCATGCATTGAGACCTTTAGCCAGCTTTCTCGTTGTCGCATTGCCGTCCCGCTCATTCTCCATCTCTTGGGCGAGCATACATTCCTGGGTGCAATTTCCACCATGCAGTGTGCAGTGTTCCTTTTTGTGGAGACGGCGACCATAGACTTCCTTGCGCCTAATATCCAGCACTGTAGCCAGTCCATTGTGGTGGGGCCGCCATGTACCCTGTTGGTCGTAGTCCCCTGACAAGACAGGGATCGCTCTGCTGATGCCAGCGCTGTTAACTCCCTACGTATGCGAAGGAGTAGATGCCTGTCTCCCAGGGGCATCGGGACTCACGGCAATGGCCATCCTGCCAGGTGGCCCTTGCTGAGGCTGGGTGACGCCTGTGGTGAGGGCCCTTGGTCAGAGTGGGTGGCATCAGGGCGGATGACCTGCAGTGAAGTGTGGTACATCATCTCTTGCTGGTGGCCAGCCGTCAGCAGTCTCTAAGCGTTCTCGGGCTCAATTCAGCACTCAGAAATAGGATCCCAAATTGTTCCCCTTGCTGGCCACACTGTGGGAGGAGTGTAAGCCTCAGAATGGCAGTGACACTTATTCATCCCAGTTCCTAGTTTTTACGAGAGCTGATGGGGAGTCTTTCATGTCAACGAAGCCTCAATTCTTCATGGAGGGCTTGTCCAAAATGCACTCTGGGTCAGTGTTGATAAAAACGGAATCTTCTGCCCAGTCACGAAGGTTACTTGCTTGTGACAAGTTGGGGGATGTTTCAGTTACCATCACAGCTCATAATAGTTTAAATATGGTCCAGGGTGTTATTTTCCATAGGGACCTTCTTTTGTAGTCTGATGACGAGCTGCGCGCCAATCCGAAGGATAATCAGATTGCTACCGGTGCGTTCATCTTGGCCTTCGAAAGTGATACATTACCAGAGAAGGTCAAGGTGATGGTCTACCACTGTGATGTCAAGCTCTGTATCCCTCCACCGATGCGGTGCTTTAAGTGCTGGAAGTTCAGCCATATGTCTTCCTGCTGTACTTCCAGCCTTACATGTCGAGATTGCGGACACCCATCACATCCCAATACTCCACGTGCCCTGCCTCCCATCTGTGGGGAGCATCCTTCACCTTGCTCGCCAGACTGCATGATCTTACAGAAAGGGGGGAAAATCATGGAATATAAGACCCTGGACTGACTGACCTGTACTGAGGCTAAGAGGAAATATGAATGACTCCATCCTGTGCGAATGGCTTCCTCATATGCCGGTGCTACAACAGCCATGATAGCCCCATCAGTTCAGCGAATTCCAGTCGGCTCACCGAGCCGTACAACTCCACATGCCCCCTAGCCTATGGTGGGCACTACTCACCCTGGAGCAACAGCCTGGTCCCTCCCCCCCACCCCGCCAACGTCCGTCCCCGCTTCTAAGCCGGAGAAGCTCCTCTCACTCTCAAGGAGTCCCTTGGGCCCCTCCCTTCCCAGGTTTCCACAAGTGGGAAGGATGATGCTCGGCAGTGGCATAAGTGCCCACAAGCAGCTGGTCATAGGGCTTCGCGATCCTCCTCCGTCCTGGTGACTGAATCAGTGAAGCCCTTCTAGCTAGTGAAACCCAAGGAGCAGCGAGAAAAATCCAAGAACAAGATCTCTAAGATGAAGGAACTTGAGGTGGCACCCACCCCACCCCAACCTTCAAGCTCTGCGTCTGAGGGCGAGGTAGAGATTATGGGATCCGCTGAGGTCCTAGATCTCGCTGGACTTTCACACACAATGGATTTCACTCACACAGGTACTCAATCGGTGGCAGCAGGTGACCCAGCGGCATAATCTGCCTCCTCGTCCCCTTCACGCCTTTCTCGGCTGCGGACAATGTCATCCTCCAGTGGAACTGCAGTGGCTTTTTCCACCATCTTGCTGAGCACCGACAACTTCTCAGCCTTCACCCTTTCCTCTGCATTGTTCTTCAGGAAGCTTGGTTTCCAGTGATGTGAACCACCTCACTCCATGGCTATCGGGGTTATTATAAGAACCGGGCAGCTTATGAGAGGGTATCTGGTGGCGTCTGCATCTGTGTCCTTCACTCCCTTTATAGCAAGTCTGTCCCTCAATGAACACCTTTAGAAGCTGTTGCTGTTCGGGTGTGGACGCCTCAGGCTGTTACTGTCTGCAGTCTCTATCTTTCACCGGATGGTGATGTCCCGCAGCATGTCCTGACTGTGCTGATAGCCCAATTGCCACCAACTTTTCTGTTACTGGGCGACTTCAATGCCCATAACCCTCCGTGGGGTGGATCAGTGGCAACAGGTCGAGGCAGCATCATTGAGCAAGTATTGGCACAGCTCGACCTTTCTCCTATAAATAATGGTGCCTTCACACATTTCAGTGTGGCGCATGGCACGTACTCAGCCATTGACCTTTCGATCTTCAGCCCTAGCCTATTACCATCTGTCAAATGGAGTATGCATGACGACTTGTGTGATAGTGACCACTTTCCAATCTTTCTGTCACTGCCACAGCATCACTCTTCTGGGTGCCGCTGCAGATGGGCTATCAGTAATGCTCACTGGGACTTTTTCACCTCCACTTCCCACTATTGAGCCTCTTTCCAATGACGTCATTGATGCGGTGGCACACTTGGTCACCACCGGCATCGTTACTGCCACAGAATGTGCCATTCCCTGTTCTTCTGATCCCCTTGGTGGAGGACTGTGCCTTGGTGGCCACCCGAGATCACTGAGGCGATTAAAGATCGCAGGCAGGCACTCCAGCGTCACAAGGGGCATCTCTCAGTGGAACACCTCATCGCCTTTAAACTGCTCTGTGTGCGAGCCGCCGCCTCATTCGGCAATACAAGCAGGAGTGCTGGGAAAGGTATGTCTCCACCATTGGCCTCTGTATCTCTCCATCGCAGGTTTGGGCCAATATTAGACGGCTCTATGGCTACCGGACCACCATCAGCGTACTTGCGCTTTCACTGAATGGAGCAGTCTGTACTGACTCTGACACAATTGCAAACTGCTTAGAGGAGCATTTTGCTCAGAGTTCCACTCCTGTGAATTACCCACTGGCCTTCCACTCCCTGAAAGAGCGGCTGGACCATCGAAGCCTTTCATTGCAATTGCGCCACCCTGAATCGTACAATACTCCCTTCAGTGAGTGGGAATTCCAAAGCGCCCTAGCCACTTGCCCTGATATGGCTCCTGGGCCAGTTCGCATCCACTGTCAGATGCTCAAACACCTCTTGGTGGACTGCCAGCGATGCCTCCTAGACCTTTTCAACTGTATCTGGTTGAGGGTGAGTTCCCGTCTCAGTGGCAGGAAAGTGTTGAAACCAGGCAAGAACCCACTGCAGGTGGACAGCTACTGCCCTATTAGCCTCACCAACATTCTTTGCAAGTTGCTCAAACGCATGGTGAGCCGGAGGTTGAGTTGGCTACTTGAGTCTTGGGGCCTTCTGGCTCCGTCTCAGGGTGGGTTCTGTAAGGGCCGCTCTGCCGCCAATAATATGGTGTGCCTGCAGTCTGCCATGTGTATGGCCTTTGCCCGCCGTCAGCATCTGGTCGCTGTCTTTTTTGACATGTGAATGGTATACAGTACAACATGGCGACATCACATCCTCTCTACTCTTCATGATTGGGGTCTTCGGGGTCCGCTCCCAATTTTCATACAAAATTTTTTGTCGCTCTTTTCCTTCCATGCTCAAGTTGCGGCCTCCTTCCGAATTCAGGAGAATGGGGTACCGCAAGGATCTGTCTTAAGTGTCTGCCTCTTTTTGATTGGAATTAATGGGCTCCCTGTGGTGGTGGGAATGTCTGTCTCAGCTTCCTTGTATGCTGATTTCTGCCTATACTATAGCTCCACTGGCATTGCAGCTGCTGAACGGCAACTACAGAGTGCTATCTGAAAGGTGCAGTCTTGGGCTGTAGCGCATGGCTACCAGTTTTCGGCTGCCAAGACTTGCGTTATGGATTTCTGCCGGTGACGCAATGTTCACCCTGAGCCACAGCTTTATCTTGATGGTGAATCTCTTGCTGTAGTGGAGACGCATCGGTTTTTGGGATTGGTTTTTTATACCTAGTTGACTTGGCTCCCTCATATTCGGCAGCTTAAGCAGACGTACTGGCGGCATCTTAACGCTCTTCGTTGCTTGAGTCATACCAGCTAGGGTGCCGATTGGTCTACCCTTCTATGGCTGTACCAGGCATTAATTCAGTCCCGTCAAGATTATGGGAGCCTGGCTTATGGTTCAGCATCCCCATCCGCATTGCGGTTGCTGGACACCACCCTTCAGAGTGGGATCCGACTCACCACTAGAGCTTTCCGGACAAGCTCTGTCAACAGCATACTTGTGGAGGCAGGTGTACCTCCATTGCAGTTTCAGTGCCAATGATTACTGGCCGCTTATGCTACACACGTTTGTAGCTTGTCCAGGCATCTCAGTTATCATCTCCTGTCCCCTCAGTCGGTTGTCTCTCTTCCGGAACGGCGGCACCGGTCAGGGTGTACGATCGCGGTTCGTGTCAGAGCTCTTCTCTCTAGGCTTTAGGTTTTCCGTCTTCCACCTCTTTTTCTGGGCCTCTCTGCATATGGTGTGTGCCCCGCGTTTCAAGGCTCCAACATTGTCTATACTGACGGTTTGATGGTTGGTTATGCTCTTACTGTAGGGGATTATTATGAACAACTCTCATTGTGGGCTGGCTGCAGTGTTTTCACTACTGAGCTGGTCACCATCTCTCGTGCCCTAGAGTATATCCGTTCCTGCTCAGGTGAGTCCTTAGTTATCTGCAGTGACTCCCTGAGTGGTTTACGAGCTATCGACCAGTGTTTCCCTCTCTCTTGTCTGGTGATGGCTATCCAGGAGTCCCTCCATACTCTTGTCCATTGCGGCGTGGTCTTTGTGTGGACCCCGGGTCATGTAGGCATCCCGGGAATTGAATGTGTTGACCCACTGGCCAAACAGGCTGTCTGTGCATCAGCCTTGGAGATTGGACTTTCGGAGAGTGACCTCAGGTCAGTTTTGCGGCAGAAGGTACTTCGCATCTGGGGTGAAGAATGGCACGCCCTTCCTTCATCCAACAAACTTCAGGCCATCAAGGAGGCTACTGGTGTGTGGCACTCCTCCTTGCGGGTCTCTTGCAAGGACTCTGTTGTCCTCTGCCGGCTGCGCATTGACCACACCTGGATGACGCAAAGCTATTTATTGCGCTGCAAGGACCCACCTTTATGTCGCTGCGGGTCAGCTTTGACTGTGATCCACATCTTGTTGGAGTGCCCACTTTTAACTCGTCTCAGGCAGATGCTTGCCCTGTCGTGTGATAGCCCTTTGCAGCACATTTGGCATAGTCAGTGTTCTTGAATGGTGACCCTATAGGTGTTCCTTCATTTTAGAAAACATAGTAGTCTGAAGGGGCCAAATCATATTAATCTAGAGTGTGGTCAAGCAGTTGGAAATGCAGTGACTTCAATGTGGCAGTCCTATCCATCAACAAAAGGGTCTCTTCGGTCAGCTTTCTATAGTGTTATGTCTTAATTAACACTTTCAGCTGGTCTAGGAGGCTGGCATAATACTATCTGGCTACACTACAGCCTTGAGGTAGGTAGTCCACCAACAGAATGCTTTTCGTAGAAAATGTATGCCTTGACTTTTTGGCTGATTTCTGGGTGTGAAACTTTGGGAAAACCAGAGATTGCAGTACCACTTATTGACTTTGACCCATGACTTCGTGAAGCTTATATAGTATGGTAATAGCCATGTCACTCATTACATGCATGAACAAACACAAGTAATACAAAAAAAGTTTCATTTACAGAAATAACATGAAACTAATGGGATGACAGTGGGAATTACTGGATTTCGGACAAGCACAAACTAAATATTTGACAGAACTAGAAATTTCACATGATCTATAAAGCTCAAATGAAGTCAATGATGCTAAAAAAATCCACACACAACTCAAAAAATGCAGTATGTAACATTTAATTTGAGCTATATAACTAAGACAAAGTCTACTGTACCACAAAACAAAAAAATCGCTCATATAACTAATATTGAAAACCAAACCTCACCAATGAAGGTTGAACAAATCCCACAATAACTACTGATCACAATCCAACATAATTACCAATAACTAACAACACAACCAAAAATTGATAAAAATTGCTCACCAGTTTCGATAGCCAAGAAACACACAATTACGCACATAAACGTAGATGCCATATGAACTACAATAAAAAACAGATCTCTGCAAACATACATACTAACCAAAGTCAGCTAACACACAGCTCTAGTGATGATAAAAATATATGTCATCAACACAGTCTCTTGAATGACCAGCATAGACTTCTCAAACCAGGAACCTCTGCGCATAGAATGCCACACACAGACCTGCTGATGGCACCACACATACTGGTCCCTAGTCCAAGATTCAACAACTTTGGCCAATCTTTTATTTTCGCCACAAACTTAACACTTCACGTACTGAGCAATTAAACTGAATAATTGTAGGAATTTCATTGTAGTCAACATGTTGTTCCAGATTGTGGAGTGCAGGGACCTACTTGTGAACTTCATTGTCATCCTTAACTAACAATATACAAAACATAAAATTAAATTTCAAAGCATAAACAACTTACTGCACTAATAATTCCAAACCCATTAATGAATCTGTTACCTGTATTGCTAACATCAAAGTAACTCACTAAGAAACTGCCACAAATTCTTCCAATATTATTCTCACAAACAATAATCAAGGACTCCAGTGAACCACTAACGTCACTCACAATCTCTTTCAGAACATTAATATTCCACAGTAGAGCGCACAACCACATACTCAAAACACTTTCTACAAACACGATCCATTTCAATATGAGGTGCCATCATGATATCACACAACACAATTATGTGATGGATCAAAGCAGATGGCTGGTACCACAAACTTAACTTTTTGGTTATAGTTACCCAATGTGCCATCATTTCTTTGATTGTTTATTGGTGTTGGTGTCATAAGTGTGCAGCCAAGTTTCATCCTTAGTCATTACTCCAACCAAAAACTTCTTTGTGGCTTCAAAATCGGGCAATTTCTCAACTCGTACGTTCTGTTCACTTTTCAAACATTTTGCCAACTACATCACTAAAAGCTTTTTCCCATGCCCATGATATTGTTAGTAATGAAACCAACATGCTTCCTGGAAATAGCCAGTATCTCAGCTGTCTTCTTTGTAGATATTCACCGGTCCCTGTGAAGTAGCTCATGGGGAACATTACTCGTTGCCAGGTCTTAATGTTGTGGACTACCCACAGTAAGGTTCATCTTCAAAAGTGAAATGCCCCGTCTTGAAATGAGATACCCAAGTTTCAGTAGGGCTGTGTGAAGGGCACTTGTGAAGGGTGCTTGTGAATCTCAATGTGTATGTCCTTCACAGACTTTCACAGGAGAAATATAAAACTGCATGGTGCACTGTAACTCTGCAGTTGTGAAAAAATCTGTGCTTTGCCTATCTCGTGTACTACCTGAAATTGAAAGTAGTTATAAGTATAGAAAAAATGTGATCTTTTACCTTTCACGTGGTATCAAAATCAGTTTTCAATTCCAACAGGAGGGGGCTAAAACCATAAACTTTCCAGCCCTCCCCTCGTAGGCCAGTCGGCAGTGTAAGAAAGAGCTCAAATGATCACACTGGTCACAAAGTTAGAAATGGGGTTACATAATGCATCTTCATTTTTAATGCTGGTTTTAAAACCATAACTTGGTGTTCCAGACACAGTTATGAAAATTGAAAGTATCTAAAGTTGATACGGCATTTTAATATAAAACAAATATTAAAGGCAGTGTTCATTAATATCCCGTGCAACTTTAAGAAAATTAACTGTACTTGTCAGATAACTCCTGTAAGATCGCAGTAAATGTAGGAGACTGAAATTTCTCTTGACGAACGAATGCGGAGAGAGATGCATTATTATGCTTGGTTGGCTGTTAACAGCAGTACCTTAGTGACATTTAAAACATTGTCTTAATGTATGTCATTCTCCTGGAGAAGGCAGCCAGGCATGACATGCATTATGGTGAACTTGACAATATTATTTCAATATGACTCCTTTCGAGTGCACAGCTGTGTGTACCACATTACCTAGAATAAAACTTTTTTGACGCCTCCAGTTGATCACAGTTATTGTGGGTGGCACAACATTGACAAGAGCAAAAAGCTTCATAGATTCAAAAGTTTAGATACGCTGCCATTAACAACCTTGTCTGTGCCCTCCTCTTGTACCCATGTAATAGTGGCAGTATCATAACTTACAGTGAATTGTGAATCTTTCTTCGCTACAGGAAGAGATTTGACTGCCTCTTTACATAAATTATGAATTTTGCTTATTTTTAAATATGTACTTGTAAGATACAAATCTGCTCTTCTTGTGCAGTGTGTGATAATGAGCCATGTTTAAACATCATGCTTGCCTCTTTGGCTGAAATCAATGCTTGTGCACAAAAGTGGCACCTGGGTGGTCTGTTGTTAGTGGGAGAGAACCTGCAGTTGCAGTTTTTCCTTATTCTTAATGTGCGTTGGATCACTCAGTTCCTCTGTACATGAATTAAAGAGTATGTTCTGTGACTTCGAGATAACGCCTGGAATGCTGTGTGCTTCTTTATGTGGTTATGCTCAGATTAAAACAACTAGTTATTTGCTGTTTTATCACATGTAGTATAGACCTATTTCACCTGAAATCACCTGGTGGTCCTTACCGTAGTACCTCAGAGATTTTTAAAACTTCGGTGTAAGAAAGCTCATAATGAGACTAGGTGACTCATAAGATTGTAATGGCTACAATTTTTTATTTATGAGTAAATTTTATTTAATTTGGTGTCATTGGAAAGGTACAAGGAAAACATAAATATAAAATTATTAAAATGCTAATATTATGCTTATAAATATTTACAAATATGGGCAGGAATTTTTATTCCAAGTTTCGCCATCTTAATTTTCCTTCCACGTAATACTTATTATCATACTTTCCAACACATAAAAACAGAAGGGTGTTTTTCCTTTATTGCTAGACCTCATACTTTTTCTGTAAAGTAAATGATTGTTGCTGTAGATGGGTAACCAGCTATACAAGACACAATATTGAAACATTTTCAAGCAGCAATACTCTCTTTAATTTGTGCTTTCTGCATGTCTGTCTGCTCCTGTCAGTGACTCCTCTTTCTAGTAAGTTTTTTGAAAGTAATACATGGGTTTTTGCTGGTAACAGAAGTGTGACTGTTGTGAATTGCCAACATTTGTGTAGTTGTTCATACACTGAGAATGCAGCACTGAGTTCTATTAGGTCAGATTTAAATCTTATTTCTTTCCTAACATAAGTGTTAAAGAACACACAAAGTAGGCCTAATCACTAACTCTATCTTATTTCCCCTTACAGATTCTTCATAATAAATCTTAGGCTGATTAGAGTCCCAGAAAAAGTGCAATTCATCCATTCCTTTTCTTAGACTTGGAAATTGTCGTGGAAAACAAATGGTCAGTAGGTTTCATGTCAGCAGAGGTGTCTCAGAAGTATTGTAGTAGTAGCAAAGAGATTGATTTAATAGATATGAAAAGTCTAAATCAAGCTGGTATTGAGTTACTTAAGCTAAGAAGCACCTGTGAAAGTATTGACAGTGTTTGTTCTTCTCATTAAAAGCTGTGTTTGCAAACATTTGAAGTTAAATGAAGAACTTGCTGTGGCCCTTTTAAGAAACTTGGTAAAAAGACAGTTAAGAAATCTGTGAAAGTTATTTCTTTAACCACGGCAAGGAAGTATGAAAGGCTTGGACTTGTCCTAGGTACTAAGCTTTGTATAACGTGCCTCAAGGACAGTCATTTTATTTCCTACTTTATGTAGCTTGCCAGGGATGGATGAATTTGAAGATCCAGAATATACACCAGATCCATGAACAACCCTTGAGAAACTTTATGGAAGTTGTGAATTGCTTGAAATTTCACCATTTAAGTAACCAAAAGAACACAAGACAGGTGCAAAGAACACATTTGATCCAAGTCTCATTGCTTAGCTTTACAACTCCAACAGAACAGCATGAGCAGAAAATGTGTCCTGAAGAACATGTGAGAGTGCTGAGCATGCAGGCTGTAATAGTTTAATGTAAAAATATCAAGAGAAGTTTAGCAGAAGTTGTGTTAAAGAAAAACTGTAAATACTTAAGTTTGTACCATCTTCATGGGTCAAAGAAAAGATTCAAGATAATTTTAACACTATTGAATACTTGGCAAAGAAATCCAGGGTATTACTAAAAGAAGATGGTATTTAGGGCAAAGAAATCCCGGGTATTACTAAAAGAAGATGGTATTTTGTCAAACGGAAGTTGTAAGTTGGGAAACGGAATAGTTAAGTATGTGGAAAAACGTGCCTTTTTTCTGTGAACTTCACCCAAAAGAATGTGTCACTGTACATACTGTACACAGTCATGGAATGCATAATGTATGTGTGTGCATTTATCACTGAAATGTAAAACTGCTGATGCACACTGCATGTGTAAAAGAACCATACACTGAAGTTTTGCAGAAACTTATGTATAATCGGTAAAATGGAGAGTGCACTATGCATCGCTGTTTTGTGTCCTGAAGAATATGAGCTGCATAACTGTTTACTCGATCTAGAATTCTGATAAGATTCTAAAAATATTATTTTCAAGCAATGGATCCAAAATGATTGACCTACGTTGGACACATTGATGAAGATTATCAATGAATTTGTTGAGTATGTTGTCCAGAAACTTAAAAATCTGATACTATGCCATTACATGTTGAAATCTTGGCATTATTACTTGAAATTAAGGAAGGAAGCACCCCTTAACTTCATGCGTCATTATAATGGATTTTTCAGAAAACTGTACATGTCTGCTTCAGGATGCTGCACAAGAGTTTTGTGGTAGAACATTCAAGTTACCTTTCATCCTTTCGTTGTGTACTATAAAACAAAGGATTTCATTAAGTGAATGCTATTTTATTGTATAAATGATTATTTGCAGTATGATAAAAACACATTTTATGTTTCGTAGAAAGCTGCCCTTATCTATGTACTCAAACAGATACCACACATCCAGCTTGTCATTTATTGCGCTGTTGGCTGTTCTGGATGATATAAAAACTGTAAGAGCTTTGTAAATTTGTGCGATCACAATCAAGATCGTGGGATAACTGCAAGACAAAATTTTTTGCCACAAGTCATGGCAAAACGCATGTAATGCGTCTGGTGGTACTGTAAAACATTTAGCAACAAAAGAAAGTTTGCAGCATCATATTTTGAGTCCAAAAGGTCTGTTTAAATTTTCCCAAAGTTGTGTTCCAGGAATATGAACATTTTCTGTTACAACAGAGCAGAAACAAAATCCACAAATATGCCGCAAAGACAATGTGAAACTGGTTCTACCATACCTGGGAGAAGTGTTATATTTTCATACCACTGAATGAAAGCAGATTGCTGGTAAAGTGTGTGTCAACTACTGAATTCATACAAGTTAATCTCGGGGCTTCAAAATAAGGCTTCCATTACTTAAAGAAGAAATATTCTCTGCAGCTATTCGTGATTACCAGTGATGACTTGAAAAAATTTTGGAGGTCAGTCGGAAATACAGAGATGCAAAGGTCAAATTCTTGAGACCAAGCAGACCTTCCTCAGTTAACTCATGGCCACTTCATGGTGCTGTTTGCTGGAGCCCTTACAAAAAAATATTTTAATGACAGTGTGGCATGCACAGTAGTTGCTTGTATTTTTGGATCAGACACAATATTCCCCATTGATAGCATGTTGAAAGGAATGAACACTTTTTAGAATGTTATGGATATATACCTAAAATTTTAGTTTTGAGTAACTTAACGGAACAAATACCCTTCTGATTTTTTTTGTTTAAAAGTATGGTATTGGGCATTGACAGAAATTAAGATGATAAAACTTGCAAAAAAGTTCCTGAAGAGTGTGTGTGTGTGTGTGTGTGTGTGTGTGTGTGTGTGTGTGTGTGTGTGTGTGTGTGTGTGTGTGAAAAAAAAAATGCAGGAATGACTTTCATTACAGATTTGTAAATATTTATGTGCATATCATCAGCTTTCGAATAATTTTATGCTATAGTTTATTATTGTGTCTTTCCAGTGGTACCAAATTAAATAAACCTGTTTCATAACTATAAAAGTTATTGTGATTATGAACTTACAAGCTGTCTACTCTCTCAAAACCAATTTTTTAAAATGATATACATCTCAAAATGGCCTTTATAACTGGAATTTTGATACAAAATGAGGAAAAATTATTTTAATCCTTTTTCATCATTTACTTTCTTACATCAATTATTCGCAAATGTTTTTGTCATGTGCACAACAAGATTTATTTATTTTGGGTGATTTTAAATGAAATGGACCTAGAGCATTGTCAGGTTGGTTGTTAGGTGCACCTCATATAAGGTCCAGACAACAGGTAGAGGTAGCTGAGGTGCCAACACAGGCAGAAAATGTTTTTGTCAGCTGTGATTGATGATAATAGTTAAATAGCTTTCCTGTTCTGTGTACATTACACTATTTGACCATTGCACATGAACTGACATTCAGTTGTAACACATTGGCAGTGGTGGACAGTTTACATATGACGTTGAGAGCTGTTATTGGAGGAACTAAGTTTCAAGGTGCAAAGTATCATTTAATTATCATTTTTATTTATTAGCATAGGGCTATATAACAAAAAATATGTACAATTCTTCCAAATTACAAACTAATATTCAAGCGACAAATGTAATCTGTTGATTCTTTGTTGTCACCAGGAACTCTGTTGGATCACTAGAGAAAGATCTCAGAGGACATTCAAGAATTACATGGCAAACAGTCTACTTTTCAGCACCATATTGACAAATTGAAGTAGTTATTTTCTTCCACTTGTACAGAGAATCGGGACACCTTCCAGTCTTGATTCTTATTCGGTTAAGAACCGACCAGATCTTGTGTGACAGTTCAAAGCCAGGTGGCTTGGTCAATATACATGGCACCCTTAGCTGTTCTGTAGTAGCCTTAATCTGCCATGTGTGTCTTCAGTAGTCATTAGTATTTAAATTATTGTCAACTAACACCTTTGTGATTTCCAGAGGTGGTTGATGAAAGTGAAGCCTTCCATTGCTAATGGTTAGAATTTCTGCATGAACAAGGAGTTTCTGTAGTTTTTTTGTACTCTTGGACAAGCGTATTTTCCTGCCACAGAGTTGGAGGCAGTATGTGGCTAAGTATGGGTTGTCAGAAAGTAGGTGTAGATCTGATTGTACCAGTTATAAGATACATTGTATGGTTGCACAGAGGATCCCATGATGTGTCACAGAGTTACTGGAGAATGACATATTGAATTATGATTTTGGTAGCTGTACATAACGTATGTTGTTTGTAACTGAGCTGTTTGTTTCTTTACACCTGAGTAGCTTTCCTTTAAAGCAGACTGTGAGCTCATCGGCCGACTTGTTTAGGTGAAATTTTGAGACTTCTGTCTTAGCAACACTTGGCTGCAAACTCCATTTGCAGAAATATTAACCAATAGTTGGTAAATCATTGGTCAATACAGACTCAGTAACTTCAAAATCTCTATCCCATTGAGAGCATCCAGTCGTCAGTATATCCAAACTTTGTTGGTGTGGTTTCAGACATATCTGATATGTGGAAACTGAACAGGAGAGGGCCAGAACAGATCCCTGTGGCAGTGCATTGTTTAGCTTGATATGTGAACTCGTCTTGTTTTCCACTAGTACTTGGAAATGTTGGTTACTGAGCATTTCATGGATGAGATTGCCAATTTTTAGGCTTAGGATGACTTGTAGAGGTTTCAGTAGATGCTTTGCCTCCAGACAGTATCATATGCAGCCATCAGATCAATGAATACAACCACAGAGTTCTCTTGATTCTGTAAACCAGCTTCTACAGAAGTTGTTAGGTAGAGGACTTGATCTATGCAGCAATGCTTTGGTCTGAGTCCTGCAAGTTCAACCAGTATATTTTCAAAGGTCCTACAACATATTCCATTGTACACCACTCTTTCCAGGAACTTATATAGCATTCTAAGTAAGATTATGGTTCAATAACTTTCTGGCTTGTCATTTGGTTTACCTGATTTCATTATAGTTATGACTTCTGCTTGTTTCATTTTGTATGGTATTTGCCCATTTACAGAATGTTTATGAAGAACTCAGCCAGCCACTTTTTCATGTACTTGCCACAGTGAAAAAGGAATTCTGCATGTATGCCATCAAAGCTCAAGGGTTTCCCTGGTTTCATTTCCTTTATGACAATCATTACTTCTTCAATGTTAAATGGTAGAGAATATTCAGTTTCAGCTTTGCAATGTGTTTTGAGTGCCTTTAATTTCTTCGTAGCTGTAATAGTGTGTGCTCAGACTTGAGTAGTTATGTAAGTGGACACAATGTTGGCTGCAACTTGACTGGGGATAACAGCATCATTAGTATGATCTCATTTGGTCACACCAACTAGTTTTCTGAGCAAAGACCAAGCTTTCCTGCTTGATGTATGGAAATCCAGGGATTCAATGGTCTAAGTCCATCTTATTATGCATCAAGCTGTATCAGTGTTACTCAGCAACTCATCTGCTATTTCATGTTTGTTACTTTAATAGAAGACCTGGTATAGGTTTTTCCACTCTTCTGTGTAGCTAGGAGTATATACCTTATGGAAAGCTTTTGGAATACATTTCATTGCTGTGCTAATTCCAGCTTCAATGAACAACTTATAGTTTGAACTTGTTGGTGGGATATATCCTCCACACTTATTCAGATTTTCTAATATGCCACTATTGGCCTAAATTCCATCTAGGCCTGGGAAATTTTCTTATTAAAGGGACACTAACCCAAATTTGAGAAAAATTAGGCAGTGTTGGATATGTGGAAAATTTTATAAGAAATTTTCATAACACTGAAAGTGGTTGATTTTTTTACTGTGAGATTAGACAAAGCAGTGATCAGGATTGTGATTCGTGGTCCAGGCATCAGATCTGAGGGTGCTCCGATCCTTAGCATCAAAGATAAGTAATCTTAATCAGACTAATCAGTTTTTTTCTATAGAGAGCATGCACTTTTCTGATTGTTTTGTGGAATCACTTAGTTTCAAAATTTTATCAGTAAATGATTAAAAGTATTTGTAACAAAGTTCCTTAATTTACTGCCCTTCAAGAAAGTTCTCAAGCTCAGATTATTTGTGGGAACAAGAGCTGGCTGAAAACTGAAGTGGGAAGCTCTGAGATGTTTAGCAAGTTATGGAATGTATACCAGAAAGACAGATTAGAGGCGATAGGAGAGGGAGTGTTCGTTGCAGCTGAAAAAAATATTGTCTCTATTGAGGTTGAAGTTGAGTGTGACAGCCCAAGATGAAATCATGTTAATTGTTGGATGTTTTTACCGGCCAACTGATTCCACTGTGACAGTTCTAGAGCCATTAAAAAAATGTATGGTCAGCAGCATGTAAATACCCAGATCATGCAGTACTAGTTGGAGGCAAATTTAACCTACTGAGTATAGACTGTGATGTCTGTGGATTCATGCAGGAGGTACAGATAAACAGTCATGCAAAATACTTTTGAACACGTTTTCTGAAAATTGTATTGAGCAGATAGCTTTGCAGCTCACACACATCGGAAATATCTTAGACTTTGTAGCTACAAATAGGCCATACCTTATCGACAACTCCAGTATAGAAATGGGGATTAGTGATCATGGTGTCATTATGGCAACTTTGGTTATAAAAGTTAATAATCCAGTCAAGAAGACTGGGAGCTTTTTTCTGCTAGAAAGAGCAGATAAGCAGTTGTTAGCATTTCAACTAGACAGTGAATTGACATCAATTAGTTCCAGTAGGGTGGACATAGAGGAATTATGGGCAGACTTCAAGCAAATTGTGGTCTGGAGAGTTATGTGCCTAGTAAAAGGATTAAGGATGGAAAGACCCACCATAGTTTAATAACAAAATTTAGAAAATGCTGAGGAAGCAGAGGCTGTTGCCCTCTCTGTGCAAAAGAGAACACACAGATGATGACGAGCAAAGTTTAGTAGAGATTTGTGCATGCAGGGAGCCTGAGAAAATTCTGGTTCTGTTCTGTGTAAAATTGCTAAGTGGATCTAAGGCTTCCATCCAGTTCTTTGTTGCCCAGTCTGGTGTGGCAGTTGAAGATAGCAAAAAGAAAGCCAAAAGTTATAAATTTCTTATTCAAGAAGTCGTTCATGCTGGAAAACCATACAAACATGCCTTCATATGATCATAGGACAGACTTTCTTATGACGACATTGTAATAAGCATCCCTGGTGTAGAGAAACAACTGAAAGATTTGAAAGCAAATAAGTCACTAAGTCCAGGTGGAATCCCAATTCTGTTGTACAAAGAGTACTAAATGGTATTGACCTCTTACCTAGCTTGCATATATCGTGAATCTTTCATTCAGCCCAAAGTCTCAAGGAACTGGAAAACAGCACAGGTGACTCCTGTATATAAGAATGGTAAAAGAATGGACCTGCAAAATTACAAACCGATTTCTCTAACTTCAGCTTGGTGCAGAATCCTTGAACATATTCTCAGTTCAAATATAATAAATTTACTTGAGACTGAGAAGCTTTTGCCCATGGCTTTATAAAGCATCACTTGTGCTAAGCTCAGCTTTCCCTTTTCGCATATGGTATACTGCAAACTATGGATGAAGGGCAACTGGCAGATTCCATATTTCTAGATCTCCAGAAAGCATTTGAGATGGTGCCTCACTGCAAGCTGTTAACAAAGGTACGAGCATATGGAATAGACTTCTTAAGTTATAGAACCCAGTATGTTGTTCTCAACAGTGAGTGTTCATCACAACAGTATCGTCAGGAGTTCCCCAGGGAAGTGTGATAGGACCGCTGTTCTTCTCTATATACATAAGTGATTTGGTGGACAGGGTAGGCAGCAATCTGAAGTTGTGCTGTGCTGTACAGTACAGTTTCGAAGCTGAGTGACTTAGAAAGATACAAGGTGACTTAGACAAAATTTCTAGTTGGTGTGATGAATGGCAACTAGCTCTAAATGTGAAAACAATGTAAGTTAATGCAGATGAGTAGGAAAAACAGACCCATAATAATCGGATGCAGCAATAGTAGTGTACTGCTTGACACAGTCACACAGTCATATTATTTAAAAATGTGGGTGTAATGTTGCAAAGCAATGTGAAATGGAACGAACATGTAAGGATTGTGATATGGAAGGAAAATGGTCAGCTTTGGTTTATTGGGAGAATTTTAGGAAAGTGTGGTTCATCTGTAAGGGAAACCACATATAGAATGCTGGCAACCTATTCTTGAGTACTGCTCAAGTGTTTGGGACCCATATAAGGTCTGACTAAAGGAATGCATCGCAAAAATTCAGAGGTGGGCTGCTAGATTTCTTACTGGTAGTTTTGAACAACACATAAGTGTTATGGAGATGCTTCAGGAACTCAAACCGGAATCCCTGAAGGAAGGTGATGTTATTTTCAAGGAATGCTATTGAGAAAATTTAGAGAACCGGCATTTGAAGCTGTCTATTGATAGATTCTACTGGTGCCAACATACATTGTGCATAAGGACCATAAAGATAAGATACAAGAAACTAGGTCTCATACGGAGGCATATAGACAGTTGTTTTGCACCTCACTCTATTTGTGAGTGGAACAAGAAAGAAAATTACTAGTAGCGCTACAGGGTACCCACCACCATGCACCATGCAGTGGCTTGTGGAGTGTCTATTTAGATGTAGATGTGAACTTTAAACAATGTGCAATCACAGGAATTTGGAAGCCTCAGCTGCCAGTATTTCTTTGTTACTATATGTGCTATGTGAAATTGAATGAACATTGAGGGATAGTCTGTTTGAAGTGAACTGATCTAAAGCTTCTTTGAATATAGTGATAGAGGTGTTCTCTAGACTGCAGTTGCATACTTTTTCAGTCATAATTGTTCTGTAGTCTGCAAATGGAGTGAAGTGTTTTTCCAGCTCTACACCATGACTGATCATTGATAAAGATTACAAATAGTTAGAGAACAAGCACTGATCTCTGTGGTACTCCACACTTCACTGTGCCCAAGTCATAACAGGCATGTGCTATTGCAGAATTATACAACAGTACCTTCTACTTTCTGTCATCTAGATATGGGTTGAGCCACAGTACCATTTAAACCATAGTGTTAAGGCTTCCAGAGTAGAATTTTTTGATCTACACCATCAAATCCTTTAGATAGATCATAAAAGATTCCAACTGGTGATATTTTATTGTTTATGGGTTCTAGGAGTTGGTCAACAAAAGAGAAAATGGCCTGTTCAGTTGAAGTGCCCTTTTGGAATCTAAATTGACTGTTGTTAAGGATGTTGTGGTTATTAAGATGGTTCTACGGGATTTTAGAAAGAATTGTTAGCAATGAAATTGGGTAGTAGCAGTAAATCTCGGTTGTATTACCTTTTTTTGAAGAATGGTTTGATACTTGCCTGTTTGAGTCTATTGGTGACAGTACCTTGATTTAGAGACTCATTAAATATGTGACAGAGAACTTTAAGAATAAATTTACAGCAGTGCTTTAGTACATTGATTTATTGTGCGCACCAGTGTCATGTTTATTCTTCATTTGTCATATCACCTTCTCAGTCTCATTTTTTGTGATTGATGATACATACATCTTGCAAATGTTGTTGTGCTATGATTTTTTGTAGAAGCTTCATGGCTTCATCCATGGACTCTTTACAACCAGTTTGATCAGCTACAGTTGAAAAGTGGTTGTTGAAGATAATGGCAACTATTTCATCACCAGCTGCTAAGCTGGCATTATGACACACTTCGATACTGTCTGTATCCTCAGAAATTTTGCCTTTCTCTCATTTTACCACATTGCACACTTTTATATTACCTGTGTCATCTAAACTTTCATCTTCATCTCTTTTTACCACATTCCAAATTGTTTTTATTTTCTTGTTTGAACTGTCCGTTTCAGATTTAATGAACACGCTTATAGATTACTCCTCCATATTCTGAAGTTTATTAGAATTTCTGAGTTAGTATAAAACACTTTGTTTTGCAGTATGTTTTGGTGATTCTGCACCCTTGAGACATACACTCCTGGAAATTGAAATAAGAACAACGTGAATTCATTGTCCCAGGAAGGGGAAACTTTATTGACACATTCCTGGGGTCAGATACATCACATGATGACACTGACAGAAGCACAGGCACATAGACACAGGCAACAGAGCATGCACAATGTCGGCACTAGTACAGTGTATATCCACCTTTCGCAGCAATGCAGGCTGCTATTCTCCCATGGAGACGATCGTAGAGATGCTGGATGCAGTCCTGTGGAACGGCTTGCCATGGCATTTCCACCTGGCGCCTCAGTTGGACCAGCGTTCGTGCTGGACATGCAGACCGCGTGAGACGACGCTTCATCCAGTCCCAAACATGCTCAATGGGGGACAGATCCGGAGATCTTGCCGGCCAGGGTAGTTGACTTACACCTTCTAGAGCACGTTGGGTGGCACGGGATACATGCGGACGTGCATTGTCCTGTTGGAACAGAAAGTTCCCTTGCCGGTCTAGGAATGGTAGAACGATGGGTTTGATGACGGTTTGGATGTACCATGCACTATTCAGTGTCCCCTTGACGATCACCAGAGGTGTACGGCCAGTGTAGGAGATCGCTCCCCACACCATGATGCCAGGTGTTGGCCCTGTGTGCCTCGGTCGTATGCAGTCCTGATTGTGGCGCTCACCTGCACGGCGCCAAACCCGCATACGACCATCATTGGCACCAAGGCAGAAGCGACTCTCATCGCTGAAGACGACACGTCTCCATTCGTCCCTCCATTCACGCCTGTCGCGACACCACTGGAGGCGGGCTGCACGATGTTGGGGCGTTATCGGAAGACGGCCTAACGGTGTGCGGGACCGTATCCCAGCTTCATGGAGACGGTTGCGAATGGTCCTCGCCGATACCCCAGGAGCAACAGTGTCCCTAATTTGCTGGGAAGTGGCGGTGCGGTCCCCTACGGCACTGCGTAGGATCCTATGGTCTTGGCGTGCATCCGTGCGTCGCTGCGGTCCGGTCCCAGGTCGACGGGAACGTGCACCTTCTGCCAACCACTGGCGACTACATCGATGTACTGTGGAGACCTCACGCCCCACGTGTTGAGCAATTCGGCGGTACGTCCACCCGGCCTCCCGCATGCCCACTATACGCCCTCGCTCAAAGTCCGTCAACTGCACATACGGTTCACGTCCATGCTGTCGCGGCATGCTACCAGTGTTAAAGACTGCGATGGAGCTTCGTATGCCATGGCAAACTGGCTGACACTGACGGCGGCGGTGCACAAATGCTGCGCAGCTAGTGCCATTCGACAGCCAACACCGCGGTTCCTGGTGTGTCCGCTGTGCCGTGCGTGTGATCATTGCTTGTACAGCCCTCTTGCAGTGTCCGGAGCAAGTATGGTGGGTCTGACACACCGGTGTCAATGTGTTCTTTTTTCCATTTCCAGGAGTGTACATTCATGTTTCTGGAGGGAACGCTCTAAACAGCAATCACATAAATAGGCAGTGTGTTAACAAATAGTTCAATGCAACAAGCCCCAAAATATTGATGTAGAATAACATTTTACATGTCTTGGACTCGTTTACTACATTATTTTTGACATACATTATCACTCAAATTTCTGCTTTGTATTTGTAATGCAACAAGCTGCTAAGTTGTACTTATCTAGTTGCGCCATTTTGATCCTTTCCTTCGTGTGATGGTCAGTAAAGCACAACCTATGGTCATTGCCTGTTGCATCACTATCATTTATAAAAATGGATAGCTGTGCAGTTTGTTTCATAGGACCATTACATCCTGGTGAAACGTGCAAAGTTTTAAGTTTTGTAACCTATTTGTTCTCATGGCACTGTTGTTGTTCAGCTTGATTTTCTTTCTTTCTTCCTTTTTCTTCTTCGTCTTTTTCTTCCTTTTTTTTCCAAGGAACAATCTGTCTTAGACGAGGCAAAGCTGTTGAAGTAGTTTACGTTCTCTTAGGCTGCATGACATTACTAACTAGTGATTTCACACAGTGATGAAAAACTACATTGTTTGATTCTAATTGTTGTAACTTGAAATTAGAGCTTGCAGGGAGTATACTTGCAGTTATTTAAGCTAGTTTAGTCCTGGGACTGAGGCTCGTTACCAAAAATCCTATGGAGTTTTGTGTTCCTCGAACAAGTATTTTGTGATTTTTCTGTGGTACTCATTTATATGTGTGATTTACTTTTTCCTGTCATGCACCAGAAAACTAAAGGTATTTTAATTACTGCTCTCTCCTGTGGATACTGTACCTTCTGGAATAAATACAGGATCTATCACTTCTCCTACACTTGACTGTGAGTGGCATGTCAATAGTAAGTATAGGCATCCTGTTCCGTGGGGACAGGGGCCAGGAAGAATTTAGGCTGTTATATCCATCCCCCCTAACCAACAAGATCAAGGTGCTGTCTTCCAATGAAGCCCAAACTGAGTCAGTGAGACTCACCCAACCTACTTGGAAATGTGCTGACTATTAATCATCAGCATTTCAAATGTATGGCAAATGATGGTACCCCTTAGGGAAGGGATGGGAAAGAACTCCATGTGTACTCAGTTTGTATGCTTGGGGTATGATTCTGAATGGTGTAGAGGCTATTGAGGAAACGGGCTGAAACCAACTGCAGAGTTTGGTACAATGTCTGTCATCTGGACACACAGGTCCTACGTGGATTGTTCGAATGACTGGGAGAGAAGCTCACAATCTGAACCATTGTCCACAGAAAAGATCGTGGCCCCCAGGTTCTGAGTCGAGTGGAAGGTTTGAACCAGAGACTATGAAGGTTCTGTGACTTCTAGACTTATGCCATAGGGTTGAGAACTGTAAGGTTCCCCTAAATAGGCCAGGTGTGCACTACATGTCAGAGGCTGCTACCCTGGTAGCTGATTCTGTGTGGGATGCACACAAGGGTTTTTCGATTAGGCTGCTCTCCATCCAATCCAGATAGCTGTGGGAGGTGTGGAAGTATCAATGTAAGCTCCCAAGAAATGCCCCTCACAGGTGAGGGTATTAAAAGTCTAATGGTTAATTGCTGAAGCATTTGCAACAAAATGCTAGAGTTTGAAGGGCTACTAAAAAGTAGTGAAGCTCACATAATACTAGGCAGATAAAGCTGGCTAAAACCTGAAGTTGACAGCAGTGAGATTTTTGGGAAAAATTTAAGTGTATATATACTCACCTCCTGATGTATTCTAAAACTTAAGAGGGAAAATCCCAGTTTGCTAGTACGTAAGTACCCCTTTCATACTGTAATTATTGGTAGAGACTTTAACCACCCAACAAGCAATTGGTATAATTATAGTTTTGTTTGTGGTAACTGCGGCCAGACATCTTGTGAAACATTAATAAATGCCTTCTCTGAAAACAAGCTAGAACAGATGATTTCGGACCCTGCACATGATGGAAATTTATTAGATCTAATGGCAGCAAATAGTCATGACCTCTTTGAGGATGTCCCTATTGAAACTGGGATCAGTGACGTAAGGCAGTTGTGGCAACAATGGTTACAAAGGTATAAAGAAGAACTAAAACTGGTAAAAAGATGTATTTCTTCTGTAAACTAGATAAAGAACCAAGGGTGTCATATCACAAGGAGGCTCCTGAAACTATTAGCCCAGGACAGAAGACTGTAGTGGTACTATGGCCTAAGTTTAAAAGAGTATTTGACCATGTACTGTGTATATATGTACCCAGTAGGACAGTTCATAATGGAAGGGTCCCTCCACCGTATACAGTCAATGTGAAGAAAGAAACAGAGGCTACTGCATAATGTGTGTAAAACAAAACGTAGGGCTGTAGATTGAGAAATTCTGAATGAAAAGCATTTGACTGTCAAGAGAGCAATGTGTGAAACCTTCAGTTAATACCGTAGGAGATATTTCACAAAACAGAAAGAATTTTGGTTTTTTTGTAAAGGCTGTTAGTCACACTACAGTTAGTTTCTAGCTGCTCATGGATGAGACAGGAACTGAAATTGATGACAGCAAAGTAAAAGCAGAAATGGTTAACTCTGTTTTAAAATTTTCCTTTACGAAGAAAAACCCCAGGAGTATGGCCCCAATTTAATTGTTGTACCACTCAAAAGATGGGCGAAATAGATATTAGTGTCAGTGACATTGAGAAACAGCTGAAATTGTTAAAATTGAACAAAGCCTTGGAGACTGTTGGAATCCATATCATATTCTATGCTGAATTTGTGACTTAGTTAGCCCCTCTTTTAACTATAAACTGTAGTAGAGTGCTCAAATAAAAGACCTTGTCCAGTATTTGGAAGAAAGCACTGGTCATATCCATCTAGAAGTAGGGTAGCAGAAGTGGTGCACAAAACTCCTGGTCGGTGTCCTGACATCCATCTGTTGTAGAATTTTGTAACGTATTCTGAGCTCAAACATAATGAGGTATCTCGAACAAGGTGACCACCTCCATGCCAGCCTGCATGAATTCCGAAAACATCTAGCATTTAAAACTCAACTTACACTTTTCTCACATGACATACTGAAAGCCATGTATCAAAGCAATCTAGTAGATTCAGCATTTATCAATTTCCAAAAAGCAGTTGACTCAGTAACCCATCTATGCTTATTATCAAAAGTACAATTATATGGAGCATCAGACGAAATATGTGATTGGATTGAGGATTTCTTAGTAGAGAAGATGCAGCGTGTTGTCTTGGATGTATAGTCATTGACAGACACGGAAGTAGCTTTTGGTGTGCCCCAGGGAAGTTCGTTGGAACCCTTGCTGTTTGTGTTGTGTTTTAATGACCTTGTGGACAATATTATTAGTAATCTCAAATTTTTTGCAGACGATGCAGTTATCTGTAATGAAATGCTATCTGAAAGAAGCTGCACAACTATTCAGTTAGATCTTGAAAATATTTCAAAGAGTAGCAAAGACTGGAAACTTGCTTAAAAAGTTCAGTGATGTAAAATTGTACATTTCACAAAATGAAAAAGCATAGCTATGGCTGTAGTACCAGTGAGCCACAGTTGGAATTGACCAAGCCATAAAAATATCTGGATGTAACAATTCATAGGGAAATGAAATGGCCTGAAATGATAGGCTCAATCATAGGTCATGCAGGTGGTTGTCTTTGATTTACTGGTATAATACTGGGTAAGTACAATCAGTCTACAAAGGAGAAATGAGAATGCATACAAAACAGTCGTTTGACTATCCTAGAATATTGCTAAAGTGTGAGAGACCTGTAAGAAATAGGACTAACGGGGGATATTGAATAGATACAAAGAAGGGCATCACAAATGGGCAGAGGTTTGTCTGATTGATGTGTATCAAGGAGAGGTGGAAAAATATGAACTGGCAGACTCTTGAAGATCAACACAAACTATTCCATGTAAGCCTACTTAGAATATTTCTACAAGCAACTTTAAGTATGAAACTAGGAATATATTACAATCATCTATGTATTGCTTCTGTAAGAATCATGAAGACAAAATGACAGCACACTCAGAGGCATTTAAGCAATCTTCTCACACACAGTCCATAAATGAATGAAACGGGAGAAAGCTCTAATTACTGGTACAATGTGACTTGCCTTCTGCCATTCACTTCACAGTGCTTTGCAAAGTACAGATATATATGAAGACATCCACTTTTGTTGGAGATTTGTCACTATCTTCCCAGTCACCAATTTCCGTGCTACTTTTACTTTGAATTTACATTTGTCATGATTAGAAGATTGATTTTGTTCTCTGAATGCACCATAAATTTCTATTCTTTGGACTAAACAACCTGTAGTTTTAGGACTAACACATCTTTCTTGGTGGTTTTCGCCCTGCTCATAGTAATCAACGTTGAATTGTGTTAACACTGATCGTATGTTCATGAATGATTTTCTGTTTCTGAAACTTCATTTCTGAGTGCTTCTGTCAGGGATTCTTGCAACTCGGCACTGGTGTTTGCAAGTTTTTGGCAGTTACAGCTAGTAAACCACATCCACATGACAGATTTATCAAATATATAGCTAGATGAGCCCACATATGTATCGCGGGCATATTTGAATACCTTTTGTAACTGTTTTCTTCACACACTGTACACTGAAAATTGATTGGAGTCAGAAATTTAACAGTGGTTCACCACTAGCTATGTGTGATGCCATCTTGATTATGCATGAGCTAAAATACGTTAGTCAGAAGTTGACTTTGTAGAACGTAGTTTATTCATCTCATAATTTACAGTTACAAATCAAAGATTTTTATACTGGAGATGTTTCAAATTTCTTTAAAAAAAGTTATAATAATTAACATATGTAAACATGCATTTCTGAATTTTTAGACAGGAACAATTTAGCAAGAACTTGTATAACACTTATGGTCATTTTGCAGCTTGCAATACAATTCATACAATATATTAACAATTTATTATACAATACATAAACTTTATTGTTTCTTTTCAAATTGCCAAACTGTCCTCCATGAATTCTTCAATTGAATAACAACATTTTTTCACTAGTGTATTAAATAACAATCTTTTTAGTGGGTCAAACTCCATGGCTAACAGATTTGTGTTATTTAATTTATTGTAAATTTTTAATCCTGTGTACAATAGTGTTTGAACAAGGGAAGTTTGAAACCGCGTGACGAGTACTGTAATTGTGATTGAAATGAAAATTGTTAAGTGAGTTTGGGGTTTTATGTATGAAAACGAAAATTTTCATGATGTACAGAGAAGGAATGGTTAGTATTTTTAATTGTTTTTAAATGATGGGCAACATGATGTCCTTTTTTGGACTAAACATATGCTTCTTATGATTATCTTTTGAAGTGTAAGTAATCTCACGTTGTTTGTAGAGTTTACCCAGAAAATTATTCCATATCGAATTATAGTTTCAAAATAGCTTTGGTAGACTATCTTCCTGATGTCCATAAGGGTGGAACCAGATAAGACATTCATCACATAAGTTAGGCTGTTTAGTTTGTTTGCTAAGAAGTCTACATGTGCCTTCCAATTTAAATTTTTATCAAGATTTAGACCTAGAAATTTTACATAATTTTCTTCAGTCATTTTCTGATCACCATGCACTATTGTTATGGGAGATGCTGGTGATGTTTTAGCACTGAACTGCACTATTTGTGTTTTTGTGACATTGAGTTTTAATCCATTTCGCTGAAACCATAATTGTAGGTTTCCCATTATATTTTCCATTGTATCGTAAATTTGTTCTAAATTGCCATTTACAATTAAAACCGAGGTGTTATCTGGGAATAAAATGGAGTTAACATAAGTGCTTAATGGTAAATCATTTATGTACAACTGAAAAAGATAAGGCCCTAAAATTGAACCCTGCTGGACCCCTGTACAAATCTTTTTCCAGTCCGAGAATTTAGAATAACTCTTGGTTTTCTTTCTGACAAATAAGATTTGACCCATGCTCTGTCCATGATTCCATATCTCTTTAACTTGTGTAGAAGTAGTAAGTGATTGAGCCAAAAGCTTCGGTCAAATTGCAAAAAATACCTGTGACATTTTTACGCATGTCTAAAGCAGAGCTTATCTTTTCAGTGAATTCTGTGACAGCATTTATTGTATTTTTCCCCCTTTGAAAAACAAATTGATATCTAACTATAATATTGTTTTCTATAAGAAATTTTTCAAGATGTTTTGCAACAAACCTGTCTATCACCTTAGCAAAAACTTGCAGCAGGGAAATAGGGCAGTAATTTCCATGTCATCTGGTGAGCCTTCTTGAACAATGGTCTTTTTTCAGCATATTTTAACACATCCAGGAAATATCCTTCCTCAAATGAATTATTAATAATTTTAGCCAATGGATGAGAAATGACATTATAAACAGCCTTGACTACAGAGGATGGAATTTCATCCCACCCAGCTGATTTCTTATTTTTTAAAGACACTATAGCATCTTTTACATCTTTCGGAATAATTCTTTTGAATGTTTTAAGGCTTGCATTTTGTTTTACCTTTACAAAGTTGACATCTACCTGGTCCTGGTGGGCTGTGATATCTACTTCTGATTTTGCCACATTTATAAAAAAAAAATCATTGAAACAGTTTGACAATTGAAAAGGATCTATAATCATATCATTTTTAATTTTAATTTGGACAGTTTGTTGACACTTGTGCTTTACTCCCAATTCAAATTTGACAACGCCCCAAATTTCCTTTGATTTATTTTCATGTTTACTAATATGCTGGTTGTTAGCCAATTTTTTTGCTGCCTGTACAACGTTTTTGAATGTATTCTTATATCTCTTTACATACCCCAAAAAGTCAGCATTTTTCTTATGTTTTAACTCATTGTGAAGCTGTCTTTTTCCTGACACTAGAAACTTTTACTCCTGATGTAATCCAATTTATTTTGTTGGCCGCTCTATGTTGGCAGGCTTAAAGGGGGGGGGGGGGAGTTTCATTGGAAACATCTAGGAAAAAGTTTAGGAATATTTTGAAATTTTTTTCACGTGACACACTGTTATCTAGAGGCCTGTTTATAGTTCTTAGTTTGTTAAAAAATACATTTACGTTCTCTTTGTTAAAGTTCCTTGTAAAACATGTTTTCACATATTTTGGTTTCCCTATTTTTGGAAGCTCTATGAGCAGTGCTGAATGATCTGATATGCCTAAATCTAAACAGAATTTACTTTCATTATCAAACTGAATATTGTCAATACACATTTCTGAGTGGCTGTTTCTTCTAGTACATTCATTGAAATTAAAATTAAAAGCATATTTCTGCATTAAGTCACAAAAATAAACAGTGTCATTATTATTATTTAATACATTTATATTCAAGTTTGTTGCAATTACATTTTTTCTTTCTGTCTTTCTGAAGTCTTTCTAATAAACATTGAAATTTGAATAAAAAGGATTTTGTTACAGCACTTCCAGAAATTGTACACAGAGACACAATTACAGTATTTAAATCAATTACCTCCACAGTGCAGTTTTCAAAATTACCTTCCTCATTCAAACTATTGAATTTGGTTCTCTCTGTAAAATTTATTGAGTCATTTAGAAGGATGCAGCAGCCCCCACCGGATCTAGTACCTCTACAAAAACTTCTGGAAACTGTAAAATGTTCAAGTTTGTTTAGAATCCCTATACTGTCTTTTGGCAGTCAATGTTCGTTTAAGCATACAGCTTTTAAATTTGAACATTCTGAAAATAAAACTTGAAGTTCATCAATTTTAGAATAATTTTGATTACAAAAATCTGTGGTTATGCCATTTATATATGTTTATCACTGTTTTGAATGCTTTAATAGAAAGAAACTTCCACATGGGAAAAATATATTAAAAACAAAGATTCCAAGACTTACCAAGCGGGAAAGCGCCGGCAGACAGGCACATTAACAAAACACACAAACACACACACAGAATTACTAGCTTTCGCAACCGATGGTTGCTTCTTCAGGAAGGAGAGGGAAAGACGAAAGGATGTGGGTGTGTCTGTGTATGTGCGGATGGATATGTGTGTGTGTGCGAGTGTACACCTGTCCTTCTTTTCCCTTAAGGGAAGTCTTTCCGCTCCCGGGATTGGAATGATTCCTTACCCTCTCCCTTAAAACCCACATCCTTTCGTCTTTCCCTCTCCTTCCTGAAGAAGCAACCATCGGTTGCGAAAGCTAGTAATTCTGTGTGTGTGTTTGTGTGTTTTGTTAATGCGCCTGTCTGCCGGCGCTTTCCCGCTTGGTAAGTCTTGGAATCTTTGTTTTTAATATATATATATATTAAATTTTCAGTTGATTCTTTTGTTACAGCATCCCTTCCACACCTTGTCAGTTTACCAGATTGTTGATGATTTTGGAAATTTCCAAAAACTTTTTACTTTTCTGCCATGCATCACAAATCTAATGACACAGAACCTTAATGTGTGCAACTCATCCAGCACCTGCATCTGATAGTCAATTTACTCTTTGATTTTGTTGTGTTGTGTTCATCTCTGTCTGGTTCAGTGACTTGAAAAATATGAACTGGTAGCTCTTATTGCAGGCCTAGTAGGTCATGGTTCTGATGACTGCATTGTGGAATACCTTGAAAGGAACGTATGATTTGAGGAGACATACCATAGTCGTCTTCTGTGTTACTTAAATCCAGTATTGCTTGCCCTTCATGAATGTTAATTCTCAGAACATCTTTGCATAATACTGTCGTATGATCACACATAGGAAAACATTGCTGTCTGTTTCTGCTGTTGGCTGACATTTGTGCATAACATAAGCTTGTTGCATAACATAAGCTTGTTGAATTAGTTGTGGCACACAGTAAAGTGCTGACTTGTTTAACCAGTGTGTCTAAGCAATGATGTATCCTTAACATCTCATCTGTTTCATCAAGTTGCATGTTCAGTTCATTTTAATGTTTGAAAAATTAAGGTGAAAGGAACAGAAAGGAAACAGGATGGGAAAGAGATAGGAAGGAAATAATGATGTCCAGCCACAGAGCGCATTGTGGAAATGTAACGGTAAGAGTTGGAAAGTTGTGCCAGGCCAAGACTTGAACCTGAATGCTCTCCTTCTATAGAGCGGTTGCCTTAACCACTTCAGCCATCTGGACATGCTTTCTGTCAGACCCAAATTTTCAACTTCCTGCTCACCCCAGTGCAATGACCCCTGCCCATTAACATACTACTTGCAGATTTCTTATTCCTGTAGGAGTTCAGATGCTGGTTGTGCATCCACACACAAACTTTTTCATGAAACAGCTGTTGCACCCATAGAATTATAGATATGAGTGGTGTCACATGTCCAACAGAACAGAACAGACACAGAAGCAGAAATCTATGAGTAGGAATGACAGCTGCTCTAAATGTAGAAAAATGAAAGCTAATGCAGATGAGTAGGAAAAACAAACACATAATGTTTTAATACAGTAGCAGTGACTTCTCAGCACACATCTTTCGACACTGATCAATTCCTCTTGGGAAATGTTTCCGGTCGATGTTTTGGGAAGGTTTGGGAAGTTTCTTATTCTGCCAGATGATAAGTAAGGAACTTGTCGAAACAGCACACCAAAATGAACATGTTACTTGGCTGACTTGTGGCAAAAAATTCATCATCACATTTGCCTAGAGAACCTGCATTCACATCCTTTATATGTGTGTTGAAGGATAAGCTGAGAAACCAAAGTAAGATTCAAGTTGACTTCTGAACACTGTGAATGGTGGCTCTTGTAGTAATTTGAAACTTGGACACAGTAAAAAGTCTGAATTAAATTAGACATTATGATACATAGTAAATGTCATTCTGGTTACATTCTGGAAAGAATAGAGTATACCTGCAGGAGGTTGCTGTATGAAAATATTAGTAACCTCATTTTTTATCAAGTTTGCATGTGTCTGTCCTGTAAACTCTTTGGTAGAGTGAGTGCTTGCCCTGCATTTTAATCCTGCTTTGCAATTGATATATTTATTATTCAGCCTGTTGCATCTACGGAATCGTATGCTGTAGTTTAATTCTGTTTTGGTAACATCCCATCACAGTTTCTGTAGTAATTCAGCGTATTTTTTTCAGCTGTAGTAATTCTGTTTCAGATGTAATTGCAAGCTTATTTGTTATATCATGTTAAGGTGTTAGCACTTCATCCTTCC
This sequence comes from Schistocerca gregaria, assembly GCF_023897955.1. NCBI lineage: Eukaryota > Metazoa > Arthropoda > Insecta > Orthoptera > Acrididae > Schistocerca > Schistocerca gregaria. The sequence goes on from NC_064931.1 coordinate 681,547,668, forward strand.
TGATCTTTGTGTTTGAAACACTGTTTCAGAAGTGCGACATGGCCGAGCAGGAGATACGTTCAGCAGCAGAGGCTCTGCTGACAGGTAGTCTATCCAGTTTAAACCAGAGCCGGTCACACAGTACACCAAATCCTCGTGAGTAAAAATATGCATACAGAGATTTTGGTTATTTGTAGTAGACTGGGAGTGTGTAGGACAGATTCTTTAGTTTGCTGGGATAATAGTCATAGCCAAGCTATTGGAACTTCTGAAAATGTTTATGCATTGTCTAGAAAATCTGATTTGAGAGAGAGAGAGAGAGAGAGAGAGAGAGAGAGAGAGAGAGAGAGAGAGATAGAGAGACTGTATTTATGCAAAGGATACACAAAGAGATCTCCAGGCGCCCCATTCTAAGAGTCAAGAAAGTATCCCGTACCGCACACAGTGCATAATACACATGCCACTTGGATACCTTAACTGCGAACTTTAATGTAGTTGGAATGTTGTTCCTGACTATCAGTGTCTGCAGGTGATTTTATTAATGATTGCAACCTGAAACCTATTTTCGTGTGTCAGCGGTTGGAAAGAAGTGTGAGGGGATTTCAGAAACTAACTTCCACATTGTTACGCCAGCCCAAGTAGCTTCCATTTAATACTTCAATACACTAAGCAAGCGCACACTGTCACTACACAGGCCAGGCAGCGTTGCATGCAAGAACCATTGTGGTCTGGGCTTGTGGCAACACTGACTGTCATTGTGAGCTACAGTTTCAGTGGTGAGAAGGGCAGTGATTGGTGGAGTGGTACAGCAGAGTGTGAAGGCTAATTTACATTATCACTGACTTTTCCACTTTATTAATCACAAAAAATGAGTGGGGAAACTAAACATGGTTTGCAAAGGAAAGGCAGCATATAAAGCAAAAGGGAAGTAAAAGGAAAAGTGAATCAGTGGTGAATATAGAAATACAGAGCCTGAAATGAATCCTAAAAGTTCAATTTGGACAGTACTTAAGCCTATAGTAGTTGTTGATGGGAGAAAGGTAGTTTTATTATCTGTTTCAGTGTACAGTGACTGTAGGCTCATGCTAAAGGGTGAAGTGGCCTTTCACACATTTCTTGCTGTCCTTGCATGTCTAATAAACAGGTGTCTTGTGTTGACAAGAAACATCTATCTAAACTGTCTCAGTAGATTATTGATATGGTAATGTGTGTGTGAAACTTAAAAGGTCTTACGGAACTATAGAAGTGACATAAGGAAAAGTATACCGACAACCTTGTTGCGACACATGGCAGGAAGTTCTAAAAGCATGAGAGATATATTTACATGTGAGGTAATTGCCTACATAACAAAACGTGAATACCCAGCTACAGCAGATATGTGGACAGGTGTTGCAAGAAGGAACCATTATCTAACATATATTATTTTGTTGACTGTAACCTCAGATTCCTTGTTTTGTTTGTGGCCCAGTTTACAGGTGAGCCAAAAATGGGCACTAACATTCAAAGTGAATTGTGACAATTTATGTCTTTTGGTACCCAAGAGACTACTTTAAAGATATGACTTTTACAACTGATCAAGGTGCCATCATTATTGCAACACTGCATGATTGTTCATGATTGAATTGTTCCTGCCATATGCTAAATATATTGGTTTGAAATGCATTTAATGTGGAGTGTATATGTATCAGCTGTCAAGTGCATGCTGTTTTGACTGTTGCAAAACAAGTCGCATACACACACACAAAAAAAATTGCTTTCTCAATGCTTGTGATAGAACTCTGGAACAGTCCATCAATACTCACTGGAATATGTATTTACTATATTGAAATCAGCAGAAAACCAGTATTTGACCTAGTGCAAACAGCTCTTTTATAAGGGAGAAACAGGATGGATTGAAGCACATTATCATGCTGATGAATGAACTAATTTCTCTTCTCATAGTACATATGTTCCTCTAATTCTTATACACATATCAAAAAAGTTTTGCATCACCTCTCTTCTGAGAATTCCGGAACCTGTACAGAAAATTGGAATAGAGATCAACATAAACATCATTTCTGCCCTTTTTATTGCTCATGAAAACCACACATTGCATGTTGTACCACCATACAGCGAGACCTTCAGAGGTGGTGTTCCAGATTGCTATACACACTGGTACCTGTAATACCCAGCAGCACATCCTCTTGCATTGATGTATGCCTGTATTTGTCGTGGCATACTATCTACAAGTTCATCAAGGCACTTTTGGCCCAGATTGTCCCACTCCTCAACGGAGCAACGATCACTCAGTCGTTGGTGGGTCGTGTCGTCCATAAACAGCCCTTTTCAATCTATCCTGGGCATGTTCAATAGGGTTCATGTCTGGAGAACATGCTGGTCACTCTAGTTGAACGATGTCCTTATCCTGAAGGAAGTCATTCACAAGATGTGCACGATGGGGGCGCAAATTGTCGTCCATGAAGACAAATGCCTCGCCTATATGCTGTTGATATGGTTGCACTATTGGCCGGAGGATGGCATTCATGTATTGTACAGCCATTACAGTGCCTTCCATGACCAGCAGTGGCATACATCGACCCCACCCAATGCCACCCCAAAACATCAGGGAACCTCCACCTTGCTGCACTCGCTAGATAGTGTGTCTAAGGCGTTCAGCCTGACCGCGTTGCCTCCAAACACATCTCGGACTATTGCCTGGTTGAAGGTATATGCGACAATCATTTGCGAAGAGAACGTGATGCCAATCCTGAATGGTCCATTTGGCGTAATGTTGGGCCCATCTGTACCGTGCTGTATGGTGTTTTGGTTGCAAAGATGGACCTCGCCATGGATGGCGGGAGTGAAGTTGTGCATCATGCAGCCTATTGCACACCATTTCAGTCATAACACGATGTCCTGTGGCTGCATGAAAAGCATTGTCCAACATGGTGGCATTGCAGTTGGGGGTTCCTCGAGCTATAGTAACTGTTGGGCAGCCTAAGTGAGGCATGTCATCGACAGTTCCTTTCTCTCTGTATCTCCTCCATGTCTGAACAAGCTCACTTTGGTTCACTCCAAAATGCCTAGATGCTTCCCTTGTTGAGAGCTCTTCCTGGCACAAAGTAACAATGCAGATGTTATCAAACCGCGGTATTGACTGTCTAGGCATGGTTGAACTACAGACAACATGAACAGTGTACTTCCTTGCTGATGGAATGACTGGAATTGATTGGCTGTTGGACCCCCTCCATCTAATAGGTGATGCTCTTGCATGGTTGTTTACATCTTTGGAGGGGGGTTAGTGACATTTCTGAACAGTCAAAGGGGCTGTGTCTTTGATAAAGTATCCACAGTCAACATCTATCTTCAGGAGTTCTGGGAACTGGGGTGATGCAAAACTTTTTTATGTGTGTACATCAGCATTTAATTTATAGTGAACATTTTAAAGGATGAGGGAGGTGCCCAAGGAATTAGAATTGGAGAAATCACTTACAGTGCATCTTCTGTTGTGGAATGTGATGACATTACAGCAATTTAGTCAGGCACCTTAGGGTAGAGAAGCCCCTGAAATAGAGCCTTTATGCAAGTGTTTCAGATTTATACTTAGAAGGAAAGTCAATTGTTCAGAGGTACCGTGGACTAACAGCTTTTCTGTGACCGCCAATTCATCATCTAAAAATAATGTCTGAAAATAAGAGGCCTCAACTTGTGGCAGAGGCAAGAGATACAGTCAATTTATTGCTATATTAACAGCACCCAGTAGCTATTTCCAGAGGGACCTGTCACCTGCCAGTCAAAATCAAGTTTGGTCACAGAAGTGAATATAGGCCTCATAGGGTCATATTGGTGTTCTCTTGCCTAAAGAATAACCGAATATCTGAGAACACTCTTTAATATGTGAACAACCTTGATGGAGCCATTAAATTCTATGAAATAGTTCAAATATCTTCAACAAAAGAACATTTGGGTTTATTTCCAGTACACTTTTATATTCACAACAGGATTCATATTGACACTGATTTGCAAAATGATGTGTTAAGAAGCTTTAGTACTTCCCCAATCAGGTAGAAAGCATTATGCTGAAAGAGGCATGTACGAGTCACAAAGAGAGAATTCTTTCATCAAATTCCACAAAATGTTCACTACCTGTGAATATAAGGAAGTTTGCTTTGTGGTCACATATTGATGGTAGTCTTAACTCAACAGGTGAGTTGGAGAGGGATATAATTCAAAACTCCATAATGTAACTTTGTAAGAAAATGTGGCTTCTTACTGAAAAACAACAGGCCAAAATTTTATGACACTCTGGAAGATAGCCAGAAAAAAAATATTCTGCATACAATCATCCTGCTCAGATTCTGAAAGAAATTTTAGTTCCACTGGTTGTGTTCTCCACACAGAAATCACTTTTACACCTGGCCAATATTGATACTCTTCTTTTTATTCATGGTAGCTGTGTCAGAGACAAACAAGTGAAGTATGCTGAAACTTTTTCTGCCCATTAATTTTCATTATCCATTGTTTTTGTTTACTGCACATTTTGTTGTCTATGTTTGATTTAGTGATGCTGTTTTTCAAATTAGTTTTGATTTATTAAAGTAAATAAAACTCACTTTATTTCCAAATTAATATTTAGCAGCATGGGTGATGATGGGAGCTTTTGTCAACTCAGTGTTATTCTCTTTTAAAGTTAGTATTTAGAAAAATATCTCATTTTATTCACAATTATCGTGATTGCATTTGTTTTATATGTGAGCCGTCAGGTACCGAAAACATTCGTATCCACTTTTGGTCAAAACTAAGTTAGCAGTGGTTTCTTAAGTTACTCCATCCTGTCCACCATGTATTAATACATGATGTTCTAAACTACGTGACATCCTCTTCATTTTAAATACTAAATATCTATGACTGTTCAACACACCATCTCAACCCATCATCATATCCACTAGCCTGTTGATTCCATTACCTGCATTATTAATATTATCTCCAAAAACTGCCTCATTCCCACACAACCATATTTGATTTAAAAGATGGTGATTCCATAATGCTTGTTATTCATCAACATAAAGTTTATGATAAGAATTAGTGTGTGTTTGAAAGTTTGTGAATATTTGCCTTATTCATTCCACAATGTGTAAGCTCCAAAAAACATCAAAGAAATTTGAATAGTGTACTCAGTTGTTGGCCTGTTCCTTCCTCCACCGGATTGTGTATTCAGATGTATTGAAAAAGTAGCATGCAAGAAAGAAGTCATAGTTTGTCCAAATGAATAATGTCAACATTTTTGAATGAAGGCACTGTCAAAAAATTAGGAAGTGATGCATGTAAAGTAAGAGACTGAAAAGAGCTAGCTAATGCAACACTGAAACATCCACTGCTTTTGCATTTCAAACACTCCAAGTGTAAATTTAATTACATCAAAAAAGTAAATTTTCTGTTGTATTAAGGGGAGAAGTATCATACATGTCTGACATTTCAGTGTATAAGTCAATTACTTGGCATTGTTTGGCAACTCTGTTGTCATGACAATGATTTGCAGATGTAGGTCTGATTAGTCCTGCTAAATTTGCATGACTTTTCCCTTTCAGCTCGATGACTAATTTTCACATAATGTTTCACATTGGGTTAATAAAGTAAAGTTTTCTATTCCATAAAAGGTTGTTTCATGCATAAGCTTCTCCTTCTCTCACTTTCCATGTTGCGTGCTATCTGTCATGTACGATTATGGTAATGAGTGTGTTTACTGCAGCAGTGGCTTGTCCATATAGTTGTAAAGTGCTCACTTTCTAAAACGCTAGTTGCTTTGGAAATCAGTTCCAATTTTGATGCAAAAGCTCTCTCTTATCACTTCATTTTGCTAGTACTTTAGCATCCTAGCAGCATCACAGGTGTAGCCACTGTCGCTGTGCGAATACCATCTCATATCACCAACAAAACAAGAGAAACTCTTAGAACAGACTCGAAGCAACTGTCATTGGCAAGAATCTGAATTTTGGTCATCTTCTCGGTCACAAACAAGATGGCATAAATCACGGAGGCAATGAACAAGCTTGTTAGGATCCATTACCTGTGGTGGATCTGGAGATGGAAAATGTAGGAAAATGCACAACAGCACAGTTTGCCTATTTCTTCTACTTTGTTTCTGATTAAGTAGTCATACGTTCAGTTTTTACCTGTGAATCTACAGTTTGATTTATTACTGTTTGGCATTGATGTACTAGTCTATTACCCATAATTCTCCATATTTTGGTGGTATTTGTGATATTCTAGTTGTGTAAGACCAGACATAGATACAATCTGTTTGAGGTGAACAGTGCGTAGTATCTTAAGATTTCTTGACATTTTAGACAGGGTCGTTTTGCATGCATTTTTAGTTTTGTTAAAATAAGTACCCATCACAGGCTGAATAAGATAAGTGTGGAATTCATTTGTATTTTTCACTAGTGTAGTCTGATGTTGATTTAAAGCCATCCCCTAGCTCAGTGCCTGGTAGCACAGCTCCACCAAGGGCTGTTTGGAGCAGGTTGTGGATAGCAGTGAGGACGTTGTGAGCTGCCCATGAAGTTCTCCATATTACTAGTGGAGTTGAGACTTGGCAGTATTGCTGATGACTTTTGGCATCTTGTGATCATTCACTCACTTTTGGGATTGGTGCTGAGTGATCCTGCTAAATTCTCAAATATGCTCTTATCATACTGAGCCAGTGATATGAAAAGTTCTTGTGTTTATATGACACTGATATCGTAAATTTAATGTGACAGCACATGAATTAATGTCTTAATATATTACACAACAAATGAAGCTACAGTCAGTTACGGATTTGTGACCATAATGATGGTTTACCATTGGCTCAGCTGCTGGTTATAGTGTTGCAATTGTAAATAGAAGATTGTGTTTGATAATTTTGTTCTGCTGCTGTTCGAATGAGTTATACCAACGGATAAATTAGGGTTTCTTGTTACTTTTATTTACACAACTGCATAAACTAACATGGAAATTCTGGGAAATGAGCCTCGATCCAGTACCTCAAGGGAGCAGGCATATTGGTCTGCTTTTGAAGTACTAGGCAACCCTAAAAAAGAGACTCGAAAGATTTGAAGGAACCATCTGTGGTATGGTTTTGGGTTATTCCTATCATTTATGGGCCAAACAAGAAGGGGACATTACAAAAGCAATGAACAGGCAAGTTAGTGTGCATTATATGTATAGCTCTCAAAATGAATATCTTACAAAGGCATAGAATTACATGGTGCCCACATTTACAGTTTTGTTTCTGTGTTAATGAACATAATTTTCAGTTTCTTCTCTTCTGAATCCTCAAGTTACTGTGTGGCATCGAATAATTAGTTAACTGCATTTATTCCTGCTTCCACCCCCACCAACATACTTCTGCATTCTTATGGTAGTCAGGAAATTCTATTTATATGTGGCACAACCAAGTATGCACAGTTGATTTTTGAGTTGCAAAGTAATAATAATAATAATAATAATAATAATAATAATAATAATAATAATAATGTCATGTGACAAGGGCATCCCGTCAGGTAGACCGCTCACCTGGTGCAAGTCTTTTGATTTCACGCTACTTCGGCGACTTGTGTGTCGATTGGGATGAAATGATGATGATTAGGACAATACAAAACCCAGTCCCTGAGCGGAGAAAATCTCCGACCCAGCTGGGAATCGAACCCGCGCCCTTAGGATTGACAGTCTGTCGCGCTGACTACTCAGCTACTGGGGGCGGACAGTTGCAAAGTGTTTTATATCGTACTGTTTTGTGACATGAGAGAAGGTTGATTTCCAATTATTTTATTCCACTGAAATAATTTGTCATTGCAAACTATCAAAGAAAGGGCTTTACTCACCTGTATTTTGGAGAAATTGTAAACATGATGTAAAATTATATACCTGAGTATTTCACATGCCATATGCTGCCTGAGCGGAAGCTAACATCACTAGCTTTGCCAGCCCCCATGCTGGAATTATGTAACACCAGCATTAACAGCCCCCTTCTGCACTGGAAAGCTTTATAAATGAGGAATTCTAGATTAAATGTAATTGAACGCCTTACATGTAGGTAGATTAAAAATAACATTAGAAAGTATCAGAAGATAACCCTGCATAAAAACCAAATGTGCTTGCACCTCTCCTGTGAGAAGCCATGTAAGACAAACACAACAAACCCCTGTGACAGTGCATTTACTTTCATTTGGGTCCTGAACTGTTCCACTAAATTCACTTCGCATTCCCTTTTCACTTTGATGACTTATTCTATGTAATGCTTGTGTATGATGAGCACTGAAACAGAAAATTTATTTTTATACTCAAGGAATGCCACACTTCACATAAGCAACAACTGTTCTCTGTGAATTCATAAGTGGACCTAAAAATGTGTGTGTGCTTGCTTCGCTGTAGAGCATGCACTACATAGTATTCACATGATTTATTGCATAATTTACTATAAGAAATCAAATGATGACAGTGAAACTCATTACACTACAGTTACTCACTGTGGACTGGTGAAAACATATGAATTCCTGATGAAAAAATTGGATGAAGAATCACTTCTAAAAGAAGGAGGAGAAATGAGATGTAATGTATTAATAATGACATTAAATAACACAATGGAGTATTTTGACTGGATTACAGCATAAAATTAGTTCTGAGCCATACTCATATCTTGCATATTAATGTAATACTATACTCATCGTATAAAAACGGTAGTTTGCCTCTATTGCCATCGAGTGTGAAATGCAAATGAGACATTTTTTGTGGAGCATCACTCAACAGCAGTAAATCGTTTTATATTCTCCAAAGCGATGAACTGTAGCTGTCACTTTCAACATAGGGTGAGGCAGCACAGCTCTGCCATGCCAGCAATTGCCGGTTGCCAGCAAATGGATCTGGAGAGGTCTGACGCATGCCACATTCAGAAGCAGACAGTCTGCTGAGAAATCTTTCACAAAAATAGTATTGGTGTATCAGAAAGTGAAATACAGTGTAGCTGTGTTACCATTACACTCAGAACTTTAGCTATAATAATTTAGGCAACGAGTGGTTTTGATCATGAGACATTGCATTCAGTGTGCTGTTTACTGCTAGACCATGGTTGTAGATATAGCTTAACAACTTGAACAGCAGACAAGACTTCCTCCAGAAACTGCTGCAGCCTACATTGTTGCCAGATTGTGCAGATAGCCAGACTTTTCAGCGTGGCCAGTTTGTCATCTGTCACAATTGGCACAGTCTTAGACTCTATGGCAGTTGGCTGCTAGCTATGTCTTTTGTCAATTAGTGTAAATGTCTGTAGTCTTGGAACATACTGAAATCTCCATGTCACAGTATCATGGTATCACAGTAATGTTGCAAAGCGATGTAAATGGAACGAGCATGTGAGGATTGTGATACATAAGACAAATGGTCAACATTGGTTTATTGGGAGAATTGTGGGAAAGTGTGGTTCATCTGTAAAGGAGACTGCATATATGGCACTAGCGCAAAATATTTTTGAGTATGGCTCAAACGTTTGGGGGCTGTAAAAGAAGACATCAAAGCAATTCGGAGGTGGTCTGCTAGATTTGTTACTGGTAGGTTTGAACAACATGTGTTGTAGAGATGCTTCAGGAACTCAAATGGGGATCCTAGGAGAGAAGACAACATTCTTTTCGAGGAACACATTGAGAAAATTTAGAGAACCAGCATTTGAGAGTGACTACAGAATGATTCTACTGCCTCCAACATACATTGTACGTAAAGACTATGAAGTTAAGATTCGAGAACGTAGGGCTCGTAAGAAGGCATATAAACAGTCATTTTTCCCTCGTTATGTTAGCTCATTGAACAGAAAAGGAAATGAGTAGTAATGGCACAGGATACCCTTACAACGCATTGTACGGTGGATTCACAGAGTATTGATGTAGATGCGGCTGCTAGAGGAGCTGAGACAAAAAGAACTGCACCATTTGGCTTCTCTAGGAGCATGCTGTGAGACATTGTCTGGGTATTTCAATGTGTATCAGGACTGCAGACATGTACCTGCAAACAAATGAAAATTAATTATGTAACCTTATTTTTTTGAGATTACAGTCAAAACTTTGTGATTATATGTTGTATATGCACAGCTGCTGCAGTACAAGCATGAAAAGACACACCTGGGAAATATGCAGTGTGGTGTCCTTCTAAGATTGACTTGAATAGTTGGAACTACAGAAACAGAAACATTATTAGAAATTCTGGGTAAATCTGTCCAGTATAACTGTCATGTACAGAGTAGCATGTTACTGGTTGTGGGGAGGTGACATTGTGAAAGTGATACAGATTACTGGGGGCCACATGACGAATGTAATTCATTTGAAGTACTGGAAAACTGGCCGGTGACAAGGGTACCAAGACAATGACACTGGATGTAATGCTTGTGAAATGTTCCCAGACATTTTTTTATGCATGGATCTATGCCATATTAACCCAAACAGAGGCAGGATCCCTCTCATAATTGGACATGGACAGTATCCTCCCAATTTGTTTGGAACTACAGAAGACAATCATATAAATCTGAATATAGCATATTAAAGCATTCTCTGAAAAGTGATAGTAGGGGCAACAACAGTGTTGTGGACCTCTGCAGTGCATTTAGAAATCCTGGTATATGGGTCTGGCCCTTATAAATGAGACTGCCAACCAAAATTTCCACAGGGAACTGTTAAGGTTTCAAACAATGAAGCGTTCACAGGTTACTTCAGTTCTGTGTTCATGATATTGCAGTTTCTTGCTTTGGTTTCCCTGGGAACCTACAAACTATGTGTCTTCTGGAGGTGTTGAGTTTATGGCATTCAGACAGAACTCGTGCATTATCATCCTCACATGCAGACTGAGTAAGAGAGAACTTTCCCAACTCTAGTAGTTCTTGGGGATACTTGCCAGGTCATTATTCGAGGGAAATTTCTCGTAATGATATCATTGTATAAAACATTCTTGATTTTCTTGCCACATCAAATCAGATTTGATGTGGCAAGAAAACTTAGTATGTTTATCACCAGGTCATTGTATGGCATAGTGCTTTCTATCCTTTCTTCATCCTGGCTATGTTTCAGCACACTGCAGCTTCATGCTGAGACTAAAATACACCGAAAAGAAGTATTAAACATGGCTGTGATCTAGTAACTGTACAACTCTGAAGAGGCTGAAAAAATTTAAAAAATCAGCCAACCAGTTGCAGATCAAAGGTTTATTGAACCCTTGACCTAGGTTTTGATATTTATAAAAATATATTCATCAGATGGAATGGGCCTTGGTACGTCGCATGGTTGTAAATTACATTAGCTGAAGTTGAGCTGCTCTTGTTGTATATAAAATTGATATAAAAACCAGAAACATAACATGCTATGGCTTAAGATAGTAGCCAGATTACACTATGTGTACGCAGAATAAATGCTCAAATGTATTTGCCCACTGGTAAAGGCTCTTGGCTACATAAACATTATAACAGGAGTCCATGTGATGTTTCTGGTGACGAGCTATTTGGCTTCATCTAATATAGTTTACCACCACATGATGTAACAAGGCCCACTCCTTCTGAAGAAGACATTTTTATAAACATTGAGACCTAGAGCAAGGGATAAATAAACCTTTAGCTGCAACTAATTGGCAGATTTTTTTTTTTTTTTTTTTTTTTTTTTTTTGTTCAATCTCTTCCAATGAGAAGTATCATACGAATGTGAAGTAGTGTGCTGTGACTCAAATATTACTGAGGGCACACACAGCTGGAAAGCAGTTGGGTTTAAGTTCAGTTTTGAAAACTGCTGAGGGCTCTTAGGTATTATGTTGCAACATTATTTCATGTTTTTTATCTCATTTTAATGTTTACTTTATTTCTGTCCCTCTGTGTTTTGGGTTTGTATGAAGTTGAATATTATTGTAATATTTGTCAATTATACTGCTGTTAGCACAGATTGAAAATAAGGATGTACTATACAATGTCTTGCTGCCAAAGAGGAAATAACATAATTTTTTATCCCCAGTAATTAAAAATGTTTAATGAACCTTTCTAACATCACACACTGTTGAAGGGGAAGTTGCAAATGTGGATTGTATCTAGTAGTTAAGTTTGACTTTTAGGGTGAGACTTCAAGAATTGCTGAGTGATGTGTTCATGGCTGTTGTAGTGGTGGTTGATGGAAAACAGTGATTATAGCTGTCCATAACAGTACATAAGTACTTCTTAAGGGAAAGATTTCTCTCATTTGGAATCCTTCCATGAGGATGAGGATGATTATCCATAATATTGACTGTGTTGGTTCTTCAAACTGTAGGCTACCATTGTATGTTGTACAGTCATATTATGAAGCCATCTTCAGTGCTATCATGTTCTTTACTGCCGGCATCTAGTGCATCACTTCTGTTTGGTATGCTTTAACACAATGATGTGACAGATGCAATGTAGCTACTTCCTGTGCTTACTGGTGGGTATCTTTCTCACTGCTATTGCCAAGGGATGAGTGGTATATACAAGATACATTCATCAGATATTGTCCTCTATTACAGGGCATCATATTGGATAGGGCATGAACAATATAATATAGTATATTAGATCACAGGAATCCAGATTTCTGAGGGACACCTCAGAATATGGAGATTGGATGAATTGCAATGTGTTTGGTACACTTGAAGTACTATGAGGCAGCTGTGCAGTATATTATCAAGTGTTAAGGACATACTAATTTTGTGCAGTACTTTTGCTACTTCAGATAGGTCCTGGCTCACATGCCAAACATGTGACTCAAACAGGGGATAGTGTGGTACCCATCTATGTACGTGGAGAAGAAAGTCCCAGCAGTTGTTGTTCTGAGAGTCCCTACTTCCAGTAAGAGAGGGACTGTAGAAAATTTCATCGAAGCTTGAGAAAAAAGTAAAAAAATAAAAATTGTAGAAACCAAATTTGTGGACTGAAGGTAACTCTTATCACAAATTGCATATCAAAGAAACAGCTGCACCACTATCAGCCCTTAAGGCCAAATGGATGCTCAGGAAATCGTCCACACATCAGTTGGATAGATCAGCTAACTCATATTAGGAGATTAATTAGAAATGATCTTTCCACAGTGGAAACATAGTAACTAGGATTGAAATGATGTGATGTAAACTGAAATTTTAAGGCTAGGTGTACAAAATAATATTGGTAACTCACACAGGTATGCATAAACTCATGGATTACTGTGGTATGCTCCTATCAGTGAGGTCCATGCACACGCGATTATTATTATTATTATTATTATTATTATTATTATTTTAGTTGGAGGTATAGTTACAACTGGTACAAGCTTGGTAAATCTCATACACCTCCATGGTAGCCAATAACTCTTAATTTAGAAGAAAGGAACATTATATTAGTATCAAAAATTATTAAAGTACAATATTAATTAATAGTAAAGAAACAAAACAAAAATTAGGTAAGTAAATTTAATCTTAAAATTTCACAAGTTTTTGTAGTTAATAAACAGTTACTGGCTGCCTTGGAAGTGCTTGAGGTTTATCACCCGTGTACTAAATGTAACAATATCTACATCTAAAGCTATTACTATTATACCATTCATGTGCCTCTCAGGCCCTCCTTTGATAAGTGCTTATCTTCTTAAACCTTGAGTTAACTCACACATGTAAGTGCAGCCAGTGACATTCTGTAAAAATATGAGAGATTTGGTTTGCATCACATAATTTCAATCCTAGTTATTATGTTTCCTCTGTGAAAGCATCACTTCTGGTCTAATTTAGTTCTTCTAGCCAATTGTTACTTGGACAATTTCCTAAGTATCTACTTGATCTTAAGGGCTAATAGTATATTTGATATGCAAAGATAAAAAAAAAAATTGTAAGGAATATCTGCTTCTGCCATAGCAAAAGCTACTGTGTACTACCTGTGTTGTACTAAAATTTTAGTGACCTTCATCCATCATAATCGCTCAGATAACACTTTGTTGTTGTCTTCCCAACAGTACTATTACTATGTTCAACAAGAATATTGGAACACAATTGATTGCTGCCACTTTGAACAGTTTGTTAGAATTGGAAAAATTTTATATTGCTGGAAATTTTTGCTGATAAAGTGATCTCTACAACATTGCTGGATGAGCTGCTTATTACATTAGTGCAAAATAGTAATGGCTATAGAAATTATGTTATTGCCCCGCAATTGTAAAGTACTGTATTCTAGTAGTACTATCCTCTTTAAATGAAATCCATCTAAATGACTGCAGTCTGATTAGTGAGTGATACTAACGTAACTGCTTCTGATTTTTTCATTTTTATTCAAACTGTGCTATGGATGCTGCATTATGTTTGTGTAATCTAACTTATATAAAATTCGCTTTATGTCCTTATCCAAGTTTATTATTTTGATTTGATTTTCTTCTTACATTAGAATTTTGTCCATTGTATTTCACAAATTTGGTTTATTTGTTATGAAAAATTCTTTTATATGTGAAGTAGTATAGTTTAATAGTACCAAATATAACCACTCAGTCTAGTGTACAGATCCTTTTACTTATGTGTTAGTAAAATCATTAATACATATTTTGTGTTAAGACTAATTTTTAGATCCCTGATACTGTTTAATTATGTGAATCATTATTTTTACATCTATATTTTTCAATATATATATATGTTTACTATTTCCCGGTTATTGCATGAGAAATGTTGCTTTGTGTAGTAAAAATGTAAAAATCTTTAACTGTGGGGGAAAAAAACCTGTTAATCCAGAGAGGCACAATTCCATTTGTTGCAACAGTAATTGTCTGCTTTCTTTTCGCAGATTACAGTATAAATACGCAAGCTGAACACCTGTCATCCACAGATTTAGTGACAGGTATACGACAAGATGGACGCATGTCAGTTGTGCGTAGATTCTTCTGTTTATTTGTGACTTTTGATCTCCTCTTCACTGTCTTGATGTGGCTAATATGTATAATGGTAATTATTTTGTTGTTTTAATTGTACTGAAAATATATTAGCATGTACTACTTTGTTTTTGATATGATTTTGCTCATTTTTTGCATGTGGACACGGCTAGACAGTTTTTTTATGTAACTTTTTTGTACTCACTGTTAGTGACCAGAATGATTCAAGTTGGAAAAGAAACATAAAGATAATCTTGAAGATTCTAGACACCATCCAAAATTCTCTCAGTGACATGATTCTCTTTTCAAACAGTTAGAGCATCTTGCTCATCAAGCTTCCATCTAGTTTTAGATGACCAACAATACATGTCTTTGCATGGCTACTATTGTGCAGAGCATGAAAAAAAGGCAGCATTTGTCTTACAAGTTACGACTATTGTAGATTTGCACCCAAAAACTTATTCTTCATGACGAAAAACCCCTTTTGCGTGTCATAACTGTATACTGTAAATTTAATTGTGTGTAATCATTATAGTTTGCTTTGACCTGATGTAAGCAAATAAACATAGTAGTTTTCCATTTTTATTTTTGTGAAATAAGAAAACCTAAAGTAATTGACTGTATGGCCTCAGATTTAGTGTGTGTGGGTGTGTGTTTTGTGTGTGTGTGTGTGTGTGTGTGTGTGTGTGTGTGTGTGTGTGTTATGCAGCTCATGTTGTCCAACAGACTCATATGTTGCTGTAACCAGTTGCTCAAGTCAGCTTGATACAGATGTAGATGCTGCTGCTGCTATGAAATAGAAACTTGTCTATACCATTAAGATTCACATAAATCTTTCTGTAGGTATCCTTACATCTAAAAACAATTTTACACCGCCGTCTGCTTCACGTCTGCTGTGCAGCAAGCTACCTTAATTTAAGTATTATCTGTATTTTTCTTACTTGTCACTTCTTCTTCTGCGTGTTTTTGCTTTTAGGAAGCTTTAATAGTTGAGTGCTATTAAGTGTTCCATGGATCTCGTGTTTGTTTTGAATACAGTCAGAGAGAGTCCCTTTAGTCAGCCATAGTGCCAGTAGTGTCAGTGTCACCCTAACCGCCGTCTGCTTCACGTCTGCTGTGCAGCGAGCTACCTTAATTTAAGTATTATCTGTATTTTTCTTACTTGTCACTTCTTCTTCTGCGTGTTTATGCTTTTAGGAAGCTTTAATAGTAGAGTGCTATTAAGTGTTCCATAGATCTCGTGTTTGTTTTGAATACAGTCAGGGAGAGTCCCTTTAGTCAGCCATAGTGCTAGTAGTGCTAGTGTTTGTTTTCAATACCGTCCAGAGACAGGTAGTGCTATTTTCCTTGTTTCTACAAGAAGTGGTTAGCAATCACAGTTTAGTCAATAATCAACCGCCTTTAGTGAATTAGCAGTCTAGTTAAAAGCTGATTAACACTCTATAGTAAATAGATTTCTTAGGATGGCTAAGATGTGTGGCTGCTGTGTACGGACGCAGGAGGAGCTGGCCACTCTTCGCGAACAGCTGAGCGTGTTGATGGCCGCGGTCAGCCGTCTTCAGGCTGCTGCCTCGGAGTGTAGCGGCAGTGGGGAGTCTGGTGCGTCGCATGGTGCACCCCAGGTGTTGGATGCTTCACCCACTGTCCCTGCTGTCGAGACATCTTCGCGGGTACCGGGCGCGGTTGGGCCACCCTCTCCCCAAGGGGAGTGGCGGGTTCAGCGGCGTTCGCGGCGCACGAGGCGGAGGGTCAATGTGGAGGCTGGCCGTGTGGCATCGCCCGCTCTGCCTGTGAGTGGACATGTGGCTGCTCCTTCAGCAAGGTCCGAGCAGGCACACGGGGGGAGGGGTTTATTAGTTATTGGGAGCTCCAACGTTAGGCGGGTGATGGAGCCCCTTAGGGAAATAGCGGAAAGGTCGGGGAAGAAGGCCAGTGTTCACTCTGTCTGCTTGCCGGGGGGTCTCATCCGAGATGTGGAGGAGGCCCTACCGGCGGCGATAGAGAGCACTGGGTGCACCAGACTGCAAATTGTTGCTCATGTCGGCACCAATGACTCTTGCCGTCTGGATTCAGAGGTCATCCTCAGTTCGTACAGGCGGTTGGCGGAGTTGGTGAAGGTGGAAAGCCTCGCTCGCGGGGTGGAATCAGAGCTAACTATTTGTAGTATCGTTCCGAGAACCGATCGCGGTCCTCTGGTTTGGAGCCGAGTGGAAGGCTTAAACCAGAGGCTCAGACGATTCTGCGGAGAGCTGGGGTGCAAATTTCTCGACCTCCGCTATCGGGTGGAGAAATGTAGGGTCCCCCTGAATAGGTCAGGCGTGCACTACACGCCGGAAGCGGCTACGAGGGTAGCGGAGTACGTGTGGAGTGCACATGGGGTTTTTTTAGGTTAGAGAATTCCCTCCCTAGGCCCGACAAGACGCCTCCTGAGACGTGGCAAGGCAGGAGTAGGCAAAATGCAACAAGGAATAACAATATTAATGTGCTAATAGTAAACTGCAGGAGCGTCTATAGAAAGGTCCCAGAACTGCTCTCATTAATAAACGGTCACAACGCCCATATAGTACTAGGAACAGAAAGTTGGCTGAAACCAGACGTAAACAGTAATGAAATCCTAAACTCTGATTGGAATGTATACCGCAGAGATAGGCTGGACAGTGAAGGGGGAGGCGTGTTTATAGCAATAAGAAGTGCAATAGTATCGAAGGAAATTGACAGAGATTCGAATTGTGAAATGATTTGGGTGAAGGTCACGGTTAAAGCAGGCTCAGACATGGTAATTGGATGTCTCTATAGGCCCCCGGGCTCAGCAGCTGTTGTGGCTCAGCACCTGAAGAATAATTTGGAAAATATTTCGAGTAGATTTCCCCACCATGTTATAGTTCTGGGTGGAGATTTTAATTTGCTGGATATAGACTGGGAGACTCAAACGTTCATAACGGGTGGCAGGGACAAAGAATCCAGTGAAATATTTTTAAGTGCTTTATCTGAAAACTACCTTGAGCAGTTAAACAGAAAACCGACTCGTGGCGATAATATATTAGACCTTCTGGTGACAAACAGACCCGAACTATTTGAATCAGTTAATGCAGAACAGGGAATCAGCGATCATAAAGCGGTTACTGCGTCGATGATTTCAGCAGTAAATAGAAATATTAAAAAAGGTAGGAAGATTTTTCTGTTTAGCAAAAGTGACAAAAAGCAGATTACAGAGTACCTGACGGCTCAACACAAAAGTTTTGTCTCAAGTGCAGATAGTGTTGAGGATCAGTGGACAAAGTTCAAAACCATGGTACAATATGCGTTAGATGAGTATGTGCCAAGCAAGATCGTAAGAGATGGAAAAGAGCCACCGTGGTACAACAACCGAGTTAGAAAACTGCTGCGGAAGCAAAGGGAACTTCACAGCAAACATAAACATAGCCAAAGCCTTGCAGACAAACAAAAATTACGCGAAGCGAAATGTAGTGTGAGGAGGGCTATGCGAGAGGCTTTCAATGAATTCGAAAGTAACGTTCTATGTACTGACTTGGCAGAAAATCCTAAGAAATTTTGGTCCTATGTCAAAGCGGTAGGTGGATCAAAACAAAATGTCCAGACACTCTGTGACCAAAATGGTACTGAAACAGAGGATGACAGACTAAAGGCCGAATTACTAAATGTCTTCTTCCAAAGCTGTTTCACAGAGGAAGACTGCACTGTGCTTCCTTCTCTAGATTGTCGCACAGTTGACAAAATGGTAGATATCGAAGTAGACGACAGAGGGATAGAGAAACAATTAAAATCGCTCAAAAGAGGAAAGGCCGCTGGTCCTGATGGGATACCAGTTCGATTTTACACAGAGTACGCGAAGGAACTTGCCCCCCTTCTTGCAGCGGTGTACCGTAGGTCTCTAGAAGAGCGAAGCGTTCCAAAGGATTGGAAAAGGGCACAGGTCATCCCCGTTCTCAAGAAGGGACGTCGAACAGATGTGCAGAACTATAGACCTATATCTCTAACGTCGATCAGTTGTAGAATTTTGGAACACGTATTATGTTCGAGTATAATGTCTTTTCTGGAGACTAGAAATCTACTCTGTAGGAATCAGCATGGGTTTCGAAAAAGACGATCGTGTGAAACCCAGCTCGCGCTATTCGTCCACGAGACTCAGAGGGCCTTAGACACGGGTTCACAGGTAGATGCCGTGTTTCTTGACTTCCGCAAGGCGTTTGACACAGTTCCCCACAGTCGTTTAATGAACAAAGTAAGAGCATACGGACTATCAGATCAATTGTGTAATTGGATTGAGGAGTTCCTAGATAACAGAACGCAGCACGTCATTCTCAATGGAGAGAAGTCTTCCAAAGTAAGAGTGATTTCAGGTGTGCCGCAGGGGAGTGTCATAGGACCGTTGCTATTCACAATATACATAAATGACCTGGTGGATGACATCGGAAGTTCACTGAGGCTTTTTGCAGATGATGCTGTGGTGTATCGAGAGGTTGCTACAATGGAAAATTGTACTGAAATGCAGGAGGATCTGCAGCGAATTGACGCATGGTGCACGGAATGGCAATTGAATCTCAATGTAGCGAAGTGTAATGTGATGCGAATACATAGAAAGATAGGTCCCTTATCATTTAGCTACAAAATAGCAGGTCAGCAACTGGAAGCAGTTAATCCCATAAATTATCTGGGAGTACGCATTAGGAGTGATTTAAAATGGAATGATCATATAAAGTTGATCGTCGGTAAAGCAGATGCCAGACTGAGATTCATTGGAAGAATCCTAAGGAAATGCAATCCGACAACAAAGGAAGTAGGTTACAGTACGCTTGTTCACCCAATGCTTGAATACTGCTCAGCAGTGTGGGATCCGCACCAGATAGGGTTGATAGAAGAGATAGAGAAGATCCAACGGAGAGCAGCGCGCTTCGTTACAGGATCATTTAGTAATTGCGAAAGCGTTGCGGAGATGATAGATAAACTCCAGTGGAAGACTCTGCAGGAGAGACGCTCAGTAGCTCGGTACGGGCTTTTGTTAAAGTTTCGAGAACATACCTTCACCGAAGAGTCAAGCAGTATATTGCTCCCTCCTACGTATATCTCACGAAGAGACCATGAGGATAAAATCAGAGAGATTAGAGCCCACACAGAAGCATACCGACAATCCTTCTTTCCACGTACAATACGATACTGGAATAGAAGGGAGAACCGATAGAGGTACTCAGGGTACCCTCCGCCACACACCGTCAGGTGGCTTGCGGAGTACGGATGTAGATGTAGATGTAGAACAACTTTTTTGAATTTAATTCCCTACATGTATGATATTCAATATTAAGCAAAATGTTATGAAGAATTAATTTTTTAAGATGCAAAGAATTCTTGCAGTTTTGTTTGTTACGTTCTTTTTTTTCCTGTAACTTAAACCAGTACCTTCACCTTTGTGCTAACACACAGTAATCTGCATAATGTATACCAACATTTGTCTCTCTACTGTTTGTTTCCTTCTGCTTCTTTCAGTACAACCTAAATACATAATATAATTGTACGCAATGTGTGCAGTCATTACATATTCATTATGTAAGTGCTCTTCTCAAGCAGCACTACATTAATGCATTTATTATTTTGTGTTATAACAGTCAGTTTAATTTTTACACATCTTTGCTGCAATAAACTACAAAATACTTCCTATGAAGTCTGACTTTCATAGAGTTTTCATCTTGTTTCTTTCTGCTGTGTTCAAAATAGGATTATATTAACTCTTTTTTTATATTAGAGATTTGTTTTTATCACTGACTTGTCTTTTTGGAGACAACTTCTCTATTTAGTGTCAGTTTGATTTTTTTCAGTTCTGTTTGTCTCCCGTATTTTCTGATTTCGCCTACATACCCTTCCTAGCTTTCGTATTTATTTTTGTCCTAAGGCCAAATTTTTCATTGAAGTATTTCTTTATTTCAGGAATTCCTTGACTTCAGTTTCTTTTAAATCAGAACTCTGTATATTTTTTAACATTTTTTATCCTTTTCTTCCATGTGGTTATGAATATGACTTCTTCATATACTGTATTCATGACTTTCTCACATTAATGTAAAATAGAAACCCATTATACTCATTACTCGCGGCTTTACTGCCAATTCCCGTAAGAGCTTGGGCACTGAATATATATATATATATATATATATATATATATATATATATATATATAGGCACATGAACAAAACACACAAACACACACACAGAATTACAAGCTTTCGCAACTGGCAGTTGCTTCGTCAGGAATATATATATATATATATATATATATATATATATATATATATATATATATATATAGGCACATGAACAAAACACACAAACACACACACAGAATTACAAGCTTTCGCAACTGGCAGTTGCTTCGTCAGGAAGGAAGGAAGGAGAGGGAAAAATGAAAGGGTGTGGGTTTTAAGGGAGAGGGTAAGGAGTCATTCCAATCCCGGGAGCGGAAAGACTTCCCTTAGGGGAAAAAAAGGACAGGTATACACTCGCGCACACACACACACACACATATCCATCCGCACATACGGTGTATGTGCGGATGGATATGTGTGTGTGTGTGTGTGCGCGAGTGTATACCTGTCCTTTTTTTCCCCTAAGGGAAGTCTTTCCGCTCCCGGGATTGGAATGACTCCTTACCCTCTCCCTTAAAACCCACACCCTTTCATTTTTCCCTCTCCTTCCTTCCTTCCTGACGAAGCAACTGCCAGTTGCGAAAGCTTGTAATTCTGTGTGTGTGTTTGTGTGTTTTGTTCATGTGCCTGTCTGCCGGCGCTTTCCCGCTTGGTAAGTCTTGGAATCTTTATTTTTAATATATTTTTCCCATGTGGAAGTTTCTTTCTGTTTTATATATATATATATATATATATATATATATATATATATATATATATATATATATATATACACACACACACACTCACTGACCATTTGACCATCTTCTGTGCATATGCACAAACAGTGCCCGAGCTCTTACGGGAATTGGCAGTAAAGCCGCGAGTAATGGGTATAATGGGCAGGGGCACTATGAATATAGTGTGGGTCAATAAGTTGCGAATGTGGGCCTCACGGGAGGCATGCCAGAGATAAGTCCCTGCAGTCTGCAGTCGCACTATCCTCTGTGTCCTCGGTGACTCAGATGGATAGAGCGTCTGCCATATAAGCAGGAGATATCCCGGGTTCAAGACCCAGTCGAGGCACACATTTTCAATTGTCCCTTTTGACTTATATCAATGCCTGTACACAGCTAGGAGTATTCATTTCATTGTAATTTATGTATTATGTTAATGTGTGAGCATAATATATATTTTTCTTGATTGTTGTATCTTCATTATCCAGTGTGATCTGATCCACATATATTATGCTCATACATTAACAGATTACAGCAAGGAGTAACTACAGTTGTGATATCCCTTAAATGCAGATCTTATCTACATTCAAGTGTGATGACATAAAAACTGTCCACACCAAATTTACCCCAAATACAAAATATGTAGCTTACAAAAATGAGCAAAGCTCAAAACTAGTCAGCCAATAAATAATTAGCAGTTTTGGACTTAAACATTTAAAAGTCCCTCTTCTTCAATATTTGAGCGCTACAAGATGTGACTTACTGAAAACCTTTATGTCTGACAAACTATCATCTAGCAATAAAACAATTAGTAAAATTTTCCTTGAATGAAACATAAGAAGTGAACAAGTAATTATCATTTTGGTAAAATGAGATACAAGGAAAGAGCCATAAAATATGTTATCATTCACTGCCTGTGAGGAATAATAAAGGAAATGAGGTAACATGATATTGGAATGTACATCTAGAGCAGACAAATAGTGGAAAACCATTGATGAGTGTAACACAATTTCTGTATTAGAAAGACTATGTAAGTAAACAATGCTTGTCCACTAGGTAGCATAACTTTCTGTTGGGCGAAGATTCATTTGTGTCATGGCCAGTTGTATTACATGGCAGCAACAGCAGCACAAAGTAAGTGGGTTGGAAGAGAAGCATAACGTGGTGCAGCCGATCATCATAAATATTAACTGCCCCCTAGCAGAATCTCCTAGGTTTTGTGTATCACTTTGTGCTCTTTTCCGATTGTTGATGTACACCTAATGCAGTTTTATTTTTAGCATATGTATGCTCTCTATAGTGTATTTTGAATATTTGGCCAATGTGGCCTATGTGTTGTTTGTTAAAGTTACCACATGTAATTCTGTAGACTCTGGAGCTAGTAAATTTGCTTTTCATAGCATTAATTTGATGTGGAATGTGTATTTTAATATTATCAGATCATTTACACGTAATCTTGATGTTAAGTTATGAAAAATACTTGCACAATTCTTTCAATATAATGCTGATTCCTGTTTATTTGATCAGAATTGGAAAATTGTTATTTTAATCATTGATTTCTCACAATTTGCCTATTCTAGATATACATGGTATGTTACTTTATGTCTATTAGCATTCCTCACAATCTGTGACTAATGATGTTTAATTTACAGATCCTTCCTTTATGTCATTTTATCAGAAGCTAAGAATGATACGTAATTATGGTTAACTCCTTATTTTTTTCATTTATTGTAAAATCTTAAATATTTAAACTCTTGATTAATATGTAACAATATAATTTTTAATCACTAGATTGCATCATTTATCGTGCCTACTCTCTTGTATGTCTATATGTAAGTTCTTTTACTGTTATTCTTATTTTGCAACAGTGATGATATACTTTTGATATTATAAATTTAACCTTCTCCTTCCATAACACTATAATGTGTGTATATGTTTTCAGGTTTCTTTGATTTTTTCTTATTTATAGATATACGTATGGTTGTACATCACTGCTGAAACCACAAATCGTAAAAATGAAAGCAGTGATTGTTAGATATAATAAAAGAAACAAATGCTTTTTAATCATCAGTCTGAATAAGCTATAGGTCTAATATTAAAAGCAATGTTTAACTGGTAGGTTTCATTTTACATGGAGATAGTAGTAGCTGGTGGACATAACATATAAACTTTCCAGAACATATGATGAGCTGTTTTTACTGTAGTATTATCACATAGGGGTTACATTGATACTTCAGGCTCATTATCTGTTTTGAAACTGAATTTGGCATGATTGACAAGATAATATTTCATTAACACTCCATTACCTCTTGATTGGGGAAACTCACTCGTACACTCAATGTGTATCCTAGTAGCTGCATAAAGAATTTTCCAGCTGCAGAAGCATGAAAGTATACAGTTTCTCAGTCGTTAGTGTCAGTCATATCTCCCTCTCATATGAAAGTTAATTTTGTTGTCCCATAGCCAGTTGGTTCACATAACTCAGTGAAATTTAATACATAATGTTTAGCATTTGCACTAATTGTGATACAGTTATAATAAAACCACACACATACAGCAACTTATTGACAGTTACCTTTTCGTTCTTTTTCAGTTGACTGGTGATGAAATTTTTGATGCCTTGTCAAAGCAGATAATTCATTACAATATTCATACATCCTTATTTGACATTGTGGTAAGTATAGAAATGATCTGAAGATGGTTATTAGTAACAATGTATTTCTAAGAGGAACTTCACTTTTCAGAGGTGGGATGGGTAGCATGAAAAGGGGGGAGAGGAGGGGCTGATCTTCACTGACAGTGTTTAGTTACTGTAAGTACTGAGAGTAATTCAGTACTTACTGTTGGCCTGGGTGGAAGGTTGCAAACATTGTAATAAGAATCTTGATCATGCTATTTGGATGTGCCAGGCTGTACAAATTACAGGTCCAAGACTAGACTAATTACGTATAGGCTGGTAAATATAAATTCAGACAAAATACTTGTTAATTCACAATCTCTCATGTGTTTTGTGAATAAAACCATCTAGAGCGTTTAACATGTTTATCTATAATCATCATATCTGTAGTTAAGATTATAGGAACATAAGAATGAGAGCTGTTTATTATGTATTGTCACAGGGTGTATACACCCTGGGACAACTGGGAAATCCAGGGTGAACCTGGGAATTTTTTCATTCGGGAAATATTGTTTTAATTTTAGTTAAATTTTTGTAGTTTTGACTGGTAAGAACTGATATTCTAAGTAGAATTTTACTTGAGCCTGATACTGCAGAATAATACTGCAGCATTAAAACACAAATGAGAGACTAACATCAAAATAAAAGTTTGCACCATTTACAGTAACAAAATACAGTGCACACAGTGCTGACATCAGACTGTCTCAAAGACCTTAGGAAGAAGACTGTACAGTACTTCATAACAACAAACTGCTTTTGATGAGTATGACATCACAACTGTTTACATTTCTAATAGGTTGCGGGAAAATATTGTGAATGGTGGTTTGACAAATATTACTTTGGAAGTAAATTTCCTTTTATGCTAGATGAATTACATTATGTGTGAAATGTGTGATGCATTTCTTAAATCACAGAGCATTTGAATCTCATTCAAAATTTAGCTTTGAGGACCAGTCACATAAAAAAATTTCAGTTCAACAAGACTAGCGATTTCTGCTATTATTTAAAGTTTTACTGGTACATTTGTGTTTGATGTATCTTAAAGGATAACACATGCCAAACCTCAAGATTAGTTTTTTGTATTGATTTTAGTTCTTTCATAGATTATCAGTTATGCAATAACAATGGCAAAAAGTATAATTATCCTCCTATCAGTAATTTCATACGTAATTGCCTTTTCTATGGAAAAGTTGAAGTGCTTGATGGAGGATTTATGCAGCCAAGTAATCCATGAAACGTTTGGTGCGCAGCAGTAAAATTTTCAATTGTACATGTCACAGATATTCAGCTGCTGCAATTTAAGCCGTACTCTTAGTATACTGCCTAACCACACCGTCGGGAAAAAGAGCAAAAAAGTTTGATGACCAATATTATATGTGAAATCTTAGAGATTCTTGTAGCTATTAAACCATTAACTTTTCCTATTTTCATGTTTGTTGTACTGAACAATGCTGTTGCTATGGCAGACTACATCACATGTCCTAATACTCTGAATATCTGTCATTGGCTGACAAGATAACATGACACAAACTATGACTAACAAAAACACATCACAATCTCAATTTCAGTGTTTTGGAAGCTACCAATGCTGTACTTGGTAGAATTCATATTTATATTTCTGTAATATAAAAATGTGAAGTATATGTGTTGGTGCACCTCAAAGATCTTTCCAACATACGTTTTTTTTTTTTTTTTTTTTTTTTTTTTTTTTCTTCAAATGTGAGAAGCTCTAAGCCGGTGTGTACAACCTTTACCACTCAAAGGATTGATGTTTTGCACGGAAGTATATTGTTACTTAACATGGTTAAAAATTAATTTCACTTGAGGTTTAGTGTATTTTCAGCTGGGAAAAAGTGTATTTTTAATGGGAAAAATTTGGGAAAACTCCAGGGATTTTTTTTCTTCTTTCTTGAACATGTGATCATTTTTGTATCCTGATAATGTATAACAAGTAGCGAAGAGCCACTGCATCAAAATGGATAAAAATAAGTAAATAAATTGATGGCACAACTTAATTAAAAGGAGGGATCAGTTGACAAGACATGTCCTGAAGCCAGAAGAAATCATCAGTTCGTTTATAGACGGAAATTCTGGTGGTGGTGAGGGGTGGGGGATAACAATTGTAGAGGAAGACCAAGGGATGAATACAGTAAGCAGTTTCAAATTGATGCAGGGTGCAGTAGTAACTCAGAGATGAAAGGGCTTGCGAGGGATGGAGTAGTGTGGAAAGCTGCACCAAACCAGTCTACAGACTGAAGATCATACATCATCTACAACAGTGTATAACAAAGCACCTCTCATTCTTATTTTGCTTTAGTTTATTCCTTAAATCCAAACTTGATTAAGGCTAATAGTGGAATGGTTTCTTCAAATAGGACATAACCAATATCCTTTTCTAATCTTCTTCACTGAACTTGTGTGTAGTCAATAATGGCATCATTGTTGCTGAAATGTTAAATCCTAATCTTCCTTCCTTCATAAGTCCATAACAAGCTTTTTGTCTTTTGCACGAGTAATAGAAAATTGCAAATTTTGATCAATAGCTTCCATTTTACTCATTGATATGTTGCTTTGTTATATTAAAGCAAGATTAATCAGACCTGTTGGACAATTTTCTCTGACAAACCACAAAAGCTGTACCAACTTCATTTGCTTCTGTGATCCAAATTGTCGTGCAAAGTTTGTGGTTATGAATAATGCATGATGTGTTTTTCACATCAAATTTTTGAAATTTGCCATTCATGTGGGAGTAATGTGTACAGTATCTGTGCTGAGAAAACAGTTTTAAATGCTGAAATTGAAAAAGAGAATATTCTTTGTATAAATGGATTAAGATACTTCTAACACTTCACCCACTGATTGCGCACTGTCTTTCACGTACATGTTTCATATACCACTATCCAAGATCCCATCACTACCTCAGTCAGTAATGCTGATCCACAGTGGCACTTGAAGAGTTGCTTCTCCCTCAAATATCACTCACCACTGATTAAAAATTGTAATAAGAGTAGTCCAGCTTTTCAAATAATAAAACTATTATGTATTTTAGGCGAGAAGGAAAGGATTTGAAGCAACAAATCCAACCACCTGAAAATGAGTTACTATTCTGTGAATGATAACAAGGCCACGTTTCTGGATGTCACTATATTAGAAGTAGAAAGCCTGTTATCTCGTCCACGGCTAAGGCTGCATCTCCATGGTCAGAACCTGTAGAGCACTAACGAAAGCACCTACGCATAGATGTAATGTATCCAAGATAGAACAAGAAGCACTGAGACGAAAGGAAACTATGTATCAGCCAGCCACCAAGGGTGATTCTGTGGTCCTATTGTCGCACATGGACATGAAGAAAATTTTGTTTTTGCTTTCAATGATGATCCTTACTGACATTTAGAGAGATCAGTCCTACAAATAAAGAAAGATGTTTTCTAAATCGATGTTGACTGTGTGTCAATAGATCATTCTCTTCAAGGTAATTCATAATGTATGAACACAATACATGTTGCAGAATCCTGCTGCAAATCGATGTTAATGATATGGGCCTGTAAGTTATTGGATTACTCCTACTGCCTTTCTTGAATATTGGTGTCACCTGTCCAGTCTTTGGGTACGGGTCTGTAGTCGAGTGAGGTTGTACATGATCATTAAGTATGGAGCTATTGCATCAACATACTCTAAAAGGAACCTAATTAGTATACAGTGTAGACCAGAAGACTTGCTTTTGTTAAGTGATTTAAGTTGCTTCTCTATTCTAAGGATATCTACTTCTACATTAATCATGGTGGCAGCTGTTCTTGGTTTGAACTCTAGAATGTTTAATTAGTCTTCTTTGGTGAAGGAATTTTGGAAAGCGGTGTTTAGTAACTCAGCTTTAGAAGCACTGTCATTGATAGCATTTCCATTGCTATTGCCCAGAGAAGGCATTGATTGTGTTTTGCTGCTAGCATACTTTTCATATGACCAAATCTCTTCAGATTTTCTGCCAGGTTTTGAGACAGTTTGATTGTGGAAACTATTACAAACATCTTTCTTCGAAATCTGCACAAAATTTCAGGTTTCTGTAAAACATCACCAATCTTGTAGATTTTGCATTCTTTTAAATTTAACATACTTTATTTGTTGTTTCTGCAACAGTGTTCTGACCTGTTCTGTGTACCAAGGGGATCAGCTCTGTCGTTTGTTAATTTATTTGGTATAAATCTCTCAACTGCTGTCAATACTATTTCTTTGAATTCAAGCCACATCTGGTGTACGCTTACTGGTACATTGTTAATTTGGAAGAAGTGGAGATAGTCTCTACGGAAGGCATCAAGTGAATTTTTATCTTCTTTTTTGAATAGGTATATTTTTTGTTTATTTTTGGAGGATTTGGGAGTTACAATATTCAGCCTCACTACAACAACCCTGTGTTCGCTTACCCCTGTATCTGTTTTGATGACCATTATTAGCTCAGGCTTATTTGTTGCTAAGAGGTCCTATGGAAATATGGCATCGAATGTATTTCACTCCTGTCAACAAAGGTAAAAAATCCTCTTCGTAATATTAAAGATTACCTAAGTTTCCTAAAGGTGTATATATACAGTATTCCATGTGAATGTGGAATGTCAGACCTGGGGCAGACTTTAGAACAATTCAGAAGCGGTACAGGGAACATCAGTAGCACACCTGAATAAAAGAACCAAGTAAATCAGCTGTCACCGAGTGCTACCTTGAATATAATCATAAAAAGATATATGAGCAGCCCAGTTTTGTGGTATAAATGCCAAATTTCTAGGGTAGTGTAATTAAAGAGTCTGTCAAAATGTTAGAAATCTAATAAGCTGGGACAAAAGTTTCAATTCAGACAAGGAGTGGGGGTCTGTAATTCAATTTATTAATTGTTTGCTGGCCACCTCATCCACTAGAACTGGAAAATACTGCAACAATGTGCAGTTTACAATATAATAATGTCAGCACTGTACAAATGGGGATCAAAGAGCACAACAAGTACCAGGAGTCAAACTCAACTGTAACTAGCAGTGCTACACCGATATTTCACAGTCTGGTTGGAGTCCAGGCAGCAAGTACATATAATAGCACAGCTCATGGCACTTGAAGATGATGACTGAGTTGGTTGTTGAAATGTTATACATAAAAAAGTAATCAACAGCCGTGTTGAACATATGAAAATACATCACAAATAAATTATGCCAAGAAAACCTGATAAGATTATATCAATATGTGTGTGATTATCCCATATTTATGGAAGATGATGATTAGATATGGAAGAAAACTGAAGTAATCCCTTCTAATCTTACTTTCTTGATAATCTGATGGCTATCCTGTGGTGGACAGATTAGTGAAGTATTCACTTTACCATAACAATTTTCATGTCTTTCAGCTTCTACATGTGGTTTCCTTTACTTTGTTGCAGATGGCTGCTGCCTCAAGATTTGTGGTTCTTCTTCTTTTTTATGGTTTGTTGTACATCAGACACTGGTGTGTAATAGCAGTAAGTACCTCTTCATGTTTATCCATTGCTTAGAATGTTTATTCCCACAAGTCATTTTATAAGATACATTTTATTTTCAGATATCAACGGCAGGCACCTGTGCTTTTTTAATTGCAAAAGTTTTTCTTTACAATGTAAGTACCTTACTTGCACATCTTGTTGTTAACTTTCATCAACTTCCAACATATAATGTGATGTATTTCTTATATTTTACTACTTCATAAATATTTTACACACATGGTTTCATGGATTTGTATAAAATTTTCATTTTTATTTGACTCTTGAGCTTGCAATGTATGTTAAATTTCGAAAAAAGGAGATGGGATCCAGCAGTAAGTTGCAAATCCGATGTGTATCTTTTTACTGGAGATCTAGATTTCAGCTATTGAATAGCTGTCTTCAGTGCATTTAAATGTGGTTATATGAGCTTAGGACATAAATGGCCAGATTCTGACTCATCTGACCATGTAGGTCCTAAGGTCATAGGTTTGGGAAAGGGAGGCTGGCAAAGCTTATAGGTGACAGTGTAGTGGGTGGTGGTGGGATCACTCATGAAAAAATTCCTGTAGTAGTTAGTGTTAGAGCTGCACCTTTTTTAGATTGAAGTGAGCTGATAGGTATAACTGCTTAAAGGAAGTTGCTCTAAGGACTCACCTTCAGAGGGTCAGGTTTCTAAGTGGAAAAGGAATTGTCATAGTTCATCAAAATATAAGAGGTGTTAGAGATAAAGTTAATAAACTACTTATAGATGTTGACTCTGAAATTATTATAATATTGGAGCACCACTTCAATAATTCGTCAATTCAGAGGCTTCCTTTACCAGGAATACAAACATCTCAAAAATTATATCGACAGGAAGTGCAAAATGGCTAAGCAGGGATGGCTAGAGGACAATTATAAGGATGTAGAGGCTTATCTCACTAGGGGTAAGATCGATACTGCCTACAGGAAAATTAAAGAGACCTTTGGAGAAAAGAGAACCAGTTGTATGAATATCAAGAGCTTTGATGGAAACCAAGTTCTAAGCAAAGAAGGGGAAGCAGACAGGTGGAAGGAGTATATAGAGGGTCTATACAAGGGTGATGTACTTGAGGACAATATTATGGAAATGGAAGAGGATGTGGATGAAGATGAAATGGGAGATACGATACTGCGTGAAGAGTTTGACAGAGCACTGAAATATCTGAGTCGAAACAAGGCCCCGGGATTAGAGAACATTCCATTAGAACTACTGACAGCCTTGGGAGAGCCAGTCCTGACAAAACTCTACCATATGGTGAGCAAAATGTATGAGACAGGTGAAATGCCCTTAGACTTCAAGAAGAATATAATAATTTCAATCCCAAAGAAAGCAGGTGTTGACAGATGTGAAAATTACCGAACTATCAGTTTAATAAGTAACACCTGCAAAACACTAACGCGAATTCTTTACAGACGAATGGAAAAACTGATAGAAACTGACCTCGGGGAAGATCAGTTTGGATTCTGTAGAAATGTTGGAACACGTGAAGCAATACTGACCCTACGACTTA
Organism: Schistocerca gregaria; assembly: GCF_023897955.1. Classification (NCBI taxonomy): domain Eukaryota; kingdom Metazoa; phylum Arthropoda; class Insecta; order Orthoptera; family Acrididae; genus Schistocerca; species Schistocerca gregaria. Next base: position 681,579,082 of record NC_064931.1, read on the forward strand.
TCTTAGAAGAAAGATTAAGGAAAGGCAAACCTACGTTTCTAGCATTTGTAGAGTTAGAGAAAGCTTTTGACAGTGTTGACTGGAATACTCTCTTTCAAATTCTGAAGGTGGCAGGGGTAAAATACAGGAAGCGAAAGGCTATTTACAATTTGTACAGAAAGCAGATGGCAGTTATAAGAGTCAAGGGGTATGAAAGGGACGCAGTGGTTGGGAAAGGAGTGAGACAGGGTTGTAGCCTCTCCCTGATGCAAGCAATAAAGGAAACAAAAGAAAAGTTGGGAGTAGGTATTAAAATCCACGGAGAAGAAATAAAAACTTTGAGGTTCGCCGATGACATTGTAATTCTGTCAGGGACAGCAAAGGACTTGGAAGAGCTGCTGAACGGAATCGACAGTGTCTTGAAAGGAGGGTATAAGATGAACATCAACAAAAGCAGAACGAGGATAATGGAATTTAGTCGAATTAAATCAGGTGATGCTGAGGGAATTAGACTGGGAAATGAGACACTTAAAGTAGTAAAGGAGTTTTGCTATTTGGTGAGCAAAATAACTGCTGATGGTCGAAGTAGAGAGGATATAAAATGTAGACTGGCAATGGCAAGGAAAGCGTTTCTGAATAAGAGAAATTTGTTAACATCGAGTATAGATTTAAATGTCAGGAAGTAGTTTTTGAAAGTTTTGTATCGAGTGTAGCCATGTATGGAAGTGAAACATGGACGATAAATAGTTTGGACAAGAACAGAATAGAAGCTTTTAAAATGTGGTGCTAGAGAAGAATGCTGAAGATTAGATGGGTAGATCACATAACTAATGAGGAGGTATTGAATAGGATTGGGGAGAAGAGGAGCTTGTGGCACAACTTGACTAGAAGAAGGGATCGGTTAGTAGGACATGTTCTGAGACATTGAGGGATCACCAATTTAGTATTGAAGGGCAGCAAGGAGGGTAAAAATCATAGAGGGAGACCAAGAGATGAATACACTAAGCAGATTCAGAAGGATGTAGGCTGCAGCAAGTACTGGGAGATGAAGAAGCTTGCACAGGATTGAGTAGCATGGAGAGCTGCATCAAACCAGTCTCAGGACTGAAGACCACAACAACAACAACAACAACAACAACCACCTTTACCAGGATGCAGATTAGCTGGCAGTTTTTCAAGGAGTTCCTTGTGGGGTTGGGTAGTGACCATGTATCTAAAAAACAGTATTCCATTTGAGTCCATAGACATATCACGACACTGCATTGAACGGATAGTTGAATGTTGTGCAGGGGCAGTTGAATTTACTAAGCATCTAATTGTTGTTGTGCATCGATTCCCTAACTCTGATTTCAGAGCATTTCTGCTCAAGCTAGAAAGGGTTCTTGATTGACTCTATAGGAAATACTAGAAACTAGTTATATGTGGTGACTACAGAATAAATTTTGTATATGATGGTGCAAGAAAAAGGATGTTGGTAGATTTCCTAAATTCATATGATCTGATGCAGACTGTGTTTTTTCCATTTTTCCAAGCCGGGTGCAGGGGAACAGCAGCACAACTGTCGACCATATTTTTATTCATTCTTCATTACTAGATGGGCATTCTGTTAGTAAAAGGGTTAATGGCCTTTCAGATCATGGTGCACAAATTTTAACACTAAAATGCTTTTGTACTCAAACAAATGTCACACATAATTACAAACTATGTAGGAAAGTTATAATCCAATACCAGTAGAGTTTTTTAAACCTCGTCAAGGAACAAGAGTGGCAGGATGTGTATATTGCTGATAACATAGTTGACAAATATAAGGCATTCCTTAACATATTTCTCATGCTCTTTGAGTGTTGCTTTCCATTAGAACATTCTAAATGAGGTACTAGCAGTAAAAGGCAGCCTGGGTGGATGTCTAGTGGGATAAGGATATCATGTAAAACAAAGTGGGAATTATATCAGAATGTTAGAAGTAGTCACAGTCATGCTACAGTAGCCCATTACAAACAGTATTGTAAGGTGCTTCAAAATGTTATAAGGAAGGCAAAGAGTATGTGGTATGCAAGTAGAACAGCTAATTCACAGGAAAAAATTAAAACCATATTGTCAGTTGTGAAGGAACTGTCTGGTCAGCAGCACAAGGTCAATGATAGTCAGTTGATAGTAAAAATATTTCTGTTCACAATAATTTTCTGAGCATTGCAGGTGAATTAAGTAAAAATTTAGTTTCTACAGGGAATCATATAACACTCTTGGCAAATGCCTTTCTGAAATTGATGTCTGAAATACTCCTCTGTGATACAGACAAGGGGGAGATTGACTTAATAATTAAATAACTGAAGCCTAAGGACTCTCATGGATATGATGGAGTGCCTAGCAGAATATTAAAGTACTGTGCTGCACATGTTAGCCCTGTATTTAGCCATATTTGTAATTTTTCCTTTAGGAATGGTTAGTTTCCTGAATTGAAGTGCTCAGTAGTAAAGCCGCTTTATAAAAAGGGAGAAAGGGTAATGTAGGCAATTTAGACCTATTTCTATGCCATCAGTGTTTGCTAAAGTTATTGAAAAGGCTGTGTATGTAAGGATAATTGATCATTTTATATCACATGATTTGCTGTCAAGTGTACACTTCGGCTTCAGAAGTCGTTTGACTGAAAATGCTATATTTTCTTTTCTGTGTGAAGTACTGGATGTGTTAAACAAAAGGCCGATGTTGGGCGTATTTTTTTTATTTAACTAAGGCATTTGATTGTGTTGATCACAAAATATTGCTCAAGAAATTGGACCATTACAGAATATGGGGAGTAGATTACAATTGGTTCACTTCTTACTTTAGCAACAGGCAGGAAAAGGTCATTATTCATATTGTTGAGAATGGCTGTGATGTGGTGTCTGAGTGGGGTACAGTGAAGTGGGGGGTGCCGCGCGGGTCAGTGTTTGGGCCACTTCTGTTCCTTATTTATACACTCCTGGAAATTGAAATAAGAACACCGTGAATTCATTGTCCCAGGAAGGGGAAACTTTGACACATTCCTGGGGTCAGATACATCACATGATCACACTGACAGAACCACAGGCACATAGACACGTTCAACAGAGCATGCACAATGTAGGCACTAGTACAGTGTATATCCACCTTTCGCAGCAATGCAGGCTGCTATTCTCCCATGGAGACGATCGTAGAGATGCTGGATGTAGTCCTGTGGAACGGCTTGCCATGCCATTTCCACCTGGCACCTCAGTTGGACCAGCATTCGTGCTGGACGTGCAGACCGCGTGAGACGACACTTCATCCAGTCCCAAACATGCTCAATGGGGGACAGATCCGGAGATCTTGCTGGCCAGGGTAGTTGACTTACACCTTCTAGAGCACGTTGGGTGGCACGGGATACATGCGGACGTGCATTGTCCTGTTGGAACAGCAAGTTCCCTTGCCGGGCTAGGAATGGTAGAATGATGGGTTCGATGATGGTTTGGATGTACCGTGCACTATTCAGTGTCCCCTCGACCATCACCAGAGGTGTACGGCCAGTGTAGGAGATCGCTCCCCACACCATGATGCCGGGTGTTGGCCCTGTGTGCCTCACTCGTATGCAGTCCTGATTGTGGCGCTCACCTGCACGGCGCCAAACCCGCATACGACCATCATTGGCACCAAGGCAGAAGCGACTCTCATCGCTGAAGACAACACGTCTCCATTCGTCCCTCCATTCACACCTGTCGCGACACCACTGGAGGCGGGCTGCACGATGTTGGGGCGTGAGCGGAAGACGGCCTAACGGTGTGCGGGACCGTAGCCCAGCTTCATGGAGACGGTTGCGAATGGTCCTCGCTGATACCCCAGGAGCAACAGTGTCCCTAATTTGCTGGGAAGTGGCGGTGCGGTCTCCTACGGCACTGCTTAGGATCCTGCGGTCTTGGCGTGCATACGTGCGTCGCTGCGGTCCGGTCCCAGGTCGACGGGCACGGGCACGTGCACCTTCCGCCGCCATTCGACGGCCAACACCGCGGTTCCTGGTGTGTCCTCTGTGCCGTGCGTGTGATCATTGCTTGTACAGCCCTCTCGCAGTGTCCGGAGCAAGTATGGTGGGTCTGACACACCGGTGTCATTGTGTTCTTTTTCCCATTTCCAGGAGTGTATAAATGATATGCCCAGCGGTATTACAGGTAACTCTAAAACATTTCTGGTTGCTGATGACACTATCTTGGTAGTAAGGGATGTTGCGTGCAACATTGGCTCAGTTTCAGATAGTGCATTTCCTGACATAAGTTCAAGGCTTGTAGAAAATAAACTAACGCTACATCACAGTAATACTCAGTTTTTACAGTTTACAACACACTATTCAACAAAACCTGACATTTTAATTTCACAGAATGGGCATATGATTAGTGAAACTGAACAGTTCAAATTTCTAGGTGGTTAGATAGACAGTAAATTGTTGCGGAAAGCCCACGTTCAGGATCTGTTCAAAGACTTAATGCTGTCATTTTTACTATTTGCACAGTATCTGAAGTGAGTGATCGTTCAACATGAAAATTAGTCTACTTTGCTTATTTTCATTCACGTAAGTCATATGATGATATATTTTGGGGTAACTGTTCCCATTCTAAAAGGATATTTTTGGCTCAGATATGGGTGGTCCGTTAATATTTGCCAGAAATGAACTTGCATTTGGATCGGACTTCCTTAACTCTTGTGCAGAAAGGTGTACAGTATACTGCCGCATCCGTTTTCAATTAGCTACCACTTGAATTCAAAAATCTTGGCAGTAATCCATGCGCATTCAAATCAGAACTGAAGAATTTCCTCATGGGTCACTCCTTCTATTCTGCCGAGGAGTTGCTTGAAAAATTAAGCTGATTCTTGGTGTATTGTTGATTGCATTTACTAAACTTATGGCTTGACTTTTTTTGGTTTCATAAACATTTTATTTTTATCTGTTATTAATTTTTTGTTGTAATTTCATGTACTGGCACATTCCATGACCTTGGAGATTTGCTCCTCAATTTGGTCCTACAAAACTTGACGTGTAAATAAAGATAAATAACATTTTGTCAAAAGCTGTGTGAGTCTATATGACTCGATTTAAATGCACTGAAGGCAGCTATTCAGTAGCTGAAATCTAGATCTACTTTTTTAAAAAAATAAAAGAAACAGGTTAGATTTATGATTGATTGCCAAGTTCCTTTTCCTTTTTTGAAACATTGTCTATAGTTGTTGGTTGTGTTAAATTTGTTTTGGGAATTCAGGTTACTATAAGTTTAGTATTATAAAATGTTTTATTTAAAATATTTCAGTGGGCTACTGCATCATCACCAGTCTTCCAAGTATTACTTGTGCTCACATCATTTGTTCTGGCATGGGGAGAAGCGTGGTTTCTGGATTTTAGAGTGCTTCCTCAAGAAGCACATGCTCTGGCTTACATGCAAGGTACCTAGGGCTCCATAATCTTTAGTTTATAGATCCTTATATTTCGTTATTTATTACAACAGTCTTTTGCTGCGTAGAATACATGTTATTGTACTAATCTGGTTCATTAATAAGTAACTATAAGAAGGAAGAATTAGATTATTCCAAAAACACTTTATTGTTTCTCTACATTTTATTTGAACAAGGGACTTACATTACAATGGGTTCTGCATTGTAGTCAACTGACACAAAAGTTGTGGAGAGACATTAACAGTAATGAGTACCTGTGACACATGTTGCAACAATGCATCCCCAAAAGGTGTCTAGCCATTTTCACCAGTGGACCTCTGCTCACTGAAGACAACACTGTAGTGAAAAAAATATATATAAATAAATCTTGGAACTTCTGAAAATGGGAAAAATAAAATGACTCAGTTTGTGGTCTCCCTCATTAAGTCTAATGATAGGAGAATATTGTGTGGAGAGAAGATGCGAAGTAGGCCCTACACTTCTGAATATCTCATTGTTGTGGCGTATGGGTGTGTGTGAAGATTTAAGCACAAGTAGCATTGTGTTGTGTTTTTTAGTCTTATTATTACCTACACACATCCACTAGAATTCGTTATTTCACATTATATTCTCTCTCTATTCTGGAGTCCACCAAGTGATGAGTTTAGCATAATTGAAAATGATGTTGAAAATCCAGTTTGGTGTCCCTTGAGCTATGTGCAGAAGGCCACTTGTGTACTCTTGAAAACATCTCATCTAGAATCCAGCCCAAAGTGTTTGACAATGAATGTTAATTAAGCTTGCTGGTTTGATGTCACACCAAAGGTATGGGAAGTGCATACTTGTTAGATCTTTTGGATGACAATATCAAGTGTGGTGTTTTATGACTTCTGGGAATTTTCTTTTCAAGACTTTACAACTCAATGTTGAGTTTAGTATTTGAAGTTCACCCAAAATCTCAGATGGAATTAGTGGGCATGATGGATGTGCAACTTCCAGGCACTTTCTCCTTTCAGATATGTCCATTTGGCTGCTGTACTGAATGAGGTGTTGCAGCAAAATGCTAAACATGAAATTAGAATATCAACCTGCAGAAAATAGGTTTCTTTTGGGAATAATTGCTTGGGCATATGTTCATTTCTGTTAAAGGTAGATACTTCTTAGATATAAGGCTGCTAAAGAGGAAACATCTCAATTAATTGGCAGTTAAATTAAGTTAAGATATACAATTCATAAAATTCAATGTCTTTGAAGAGATTTGGCAAGAGAAGGTTCCATGGGTGCTGGTACTAGATAGTTTGTAGAGGTGGAGTATTTTTAATATTTTGGAAGACAGATGGCAATTTCTGAATAGCCACAAAAAAGTTACAGTTCGAATACTGTTAGTAACCTGTGTAATACCAATCCTTAAATAATTTTATTGATGGGAAAACACCTGATTACGCTATATTTGTCCTTTCCATGACAACTGTATAGAGCGTGGGGGCAACATGGTTTGTGTGTTGCTCCTCTTTGTCGCCAGGTTTGGGTGCCCTTGGCAGGTTACTTATTCCCCGTAGATGGAATATAAATGGAATGTAAAAAGACTGGATGACATTTTCAGTTTATGTTGCTAAGGGACTGAGTGAAGAGTTGAAGTTGTAGAAGGAGTATTGGTGTGTGTGTGTGGGGGGGGGGGGGGGGGGGGGGGGGTCGGGGGAGGGAGGAGGTTAGAGATTCTGTTAAAAGTTTTCCTCCTCCTTGTTAGTGCTCCAAGCCTATCCACCTCATGTAACTAAATGAAATGAAAATAGCGATTCTTTGTGAATTCTGGCACCACTTTCATATTGCCACCAAAGGACTAAGAAACCATAGAAACATTTAGGGCCTACCATCTGTATTGAATATCTTCCAAGCTCATTGAAGAAGGTGACTGAAGTAATGAGCTTACCATCAAAACATTCTGACAACAGTTTCAGATTAAGGTGATGATTGATACAGTTTGGGATGTGTGGAATGATGTCACTCAAAAATCGACGAATAAAACTTTTGCTCAATGCTGTGTTAGTTTAGAAAATTAATTAGCAAGTTGCATTACCAGAGCAACTAAAAGGAAGTGGGCATAGGATAGTAAATTGGTATAATTGGTGCTGATGAGGATCTGAAGTCTTACTGTAAGGAGTTAAGTGATGAGGATCTCATGGCAGTCACGGAGGGTAATAAGAGAGAGGGAACTGATATCTAGGAAGTTCACCTTGCAAAAGGTCTGACAACAAAGAAGATTACAAGGGCTCTCTGAATGGTAGGTACTGAATTGGCAGTTACAATGACGGAGCAAAGGACTAAAGTGAAGAGAGAAGTGGAATATATTGCAATGATTCGAAGACCTGTGTGACCAAATATCAAAAGAAATTAAAGTCAACATCAGACTTTTTTGTCATTGTCTTGACATTTTGACACTGAAACTGAACCTCAATTGTCCACTACAGCTGTAAATGTTGTGTCTTTATTGAAAGCCACATCACATAAACTGGACTGACTGAAGTGTCACCAAAATCTTCTGAGACATGTGATCCAGAAACCATTCAAATTTTAGTGTTGGAATTCATAAGGTAACAGTACTTTAATAATCTATATCTCACATATTCAATTAATCCTGTGTTACACAAATTCGTTACACACATTATTTATATGGATTGAATTTATTGGAATGTTGAGATGTACCTACTTTTATTATATCTTAATTTACATGTTTATTGCCTCTAATTTATTTCCCCTTGAAACATATGACTTTATGTACTTCATATTATGTGTAGAAATATTTTTTTAATATCTTAAAAGTTTTGCATTTATGTTTATAGTGTGGATGTTTAAGAACTTAATATTTGGTCATCACTTATTATACACAGTATGACAGTGTTTTTGGTTCATATTTTAATAGTAAATTTTCATCAGTAATGTATGAAATTGTGGTTTTTAGATCCATTTATATTCTTTATTGTGGTGATGTATTTACTGTAGAGCAACTATATTTTTTCATATTCTTTACAGTTTCTTCAGCTTTGAATACAGAAAGAACACCTCTTCTTAGGAACTTCTTGCAAGGTTTACAACAGCCAGATGAATGTACAGAATCAGTGGGAAATTTCTATTCTCCTCTAGACTCACCTGAAGGTATTGGCAATTCATATAAAAAAATCAGTTGTCCCATAAACATCCTAAAATTATTATAAACCAAATTAACTTCATTTGTATTTATGTGTGTAGTGTTAGGAGTAAGAAGCAACTGAATTTGTGCTTGCAGAAATTAATTTCCTTTATTATACAGTTTTATAAAATAAGTGTTGACGTTTTGTAATAACATTATAAATGACATTTTTTATGGGAAAATGTTTTTGTTGGAGTGAAATGTGGTCTTATCATATAGGAGTAGGCTTTTGTTTCAATTGAGTATTTTATATGTGCATGGGAATAAGCCATGTTATAATATTCATTCCTTGGATTTTATCTGAAATAGTACTGTTTTGCCATTTGGTCTGATTTTGATTTTTTGGCAGCTTTGCATATTAATAATGGTTGAAGCTGCAAGTGTATATCAGTAGTTGACCAAATTCAGATAAGACCATGTGACCTTAAGTATTACAGCAACATAACAATGTACGGACTACAAGAACTGTGAACTTCAGCTTCTGTCAGTTAAGCTAAATGCTGACAGAAAGTGGGGACTAAACTCTAAAATTCTTGAACTGAGAGAGTTCAGTGATGACAAAATCAGAGTATTTAATTTTATTCTATCAAGGAAACTGTGAGAGGATGTTTTCAGTAAAACTGAAGTAAATAGTAACTTCAACAGCCTCCACAAAGTGTATCTGCTTCATTTTCATCAACAGATTAAGACAATAAGAAATAAATGTTGGATAATAAAAGGCATTACAACTTCAGTTGACTGACTGGCTGACTGACTTCATCCGAACAGGCTTTGGAAGGCCCAATGGTACCGACTGACTGCCATGTCATCCTTAGTTGATAGACATCACTGGATGCGGATATGGAGGGGCATGTGGTCAGCACACCACCCTCCCAGCTGTTGTCAATTTTTGTTACTAGAGCTGCTACATCTCAATCAAGTCAGTCCTCAGTTGGTCTCAAAAGGGAATGGGTACACTCCACTTGCCAACAGTGCTCGGCAGACATGATGATCACCCAGCCAAGTGCTAGCCAAGCTCAACAGCACTCAACTTCGGTGATCTGATGGGAACCGGTATTACCACTGCGGCAAGGCCATTGGCAACAATTACAATTAGAAAGAAAAATTTTCTCTACTCTTTCTTTGAACATAATAATGCTATGTTAAATTCAGCAAACCAGCAGGAGTTGTTTTCTTTTTCCTCAAACCATGACTAGGATTAATAAAAGTCACAATAACAGATGAAAACACAATTATTGTTAAAACAAATCACATCACAATAATAGGCATATATGTTCAACCATAGAAGAGGGTAGAAGATGTAATTGAAAGAATAACAGATGTATTAATACAAACAAAGATTGATAAAAGAGTAATTCTTGCAGGTGGTCTCAGTGCTAGGATAGACAAATCAAGAACTAAAACAGAACTGATTCTAGAAAGAAAAAAAGGAGGATGATATGGCCTCAACAACTAACCTGCATAGTGCCCAATGGACCAAGCACAATATACCTTATATTTTACAGAGGTGAAGGCATAAAGGCAGTTAACCAGAAAGCACTCTGGAGATCAGCAGTAGCACTAGTAAGAAAACATCTGCCAGTCACATCAGTGATTCGACAATGAGTGTTACGATGAAGGGCAAGAGACGCTGTAGGCACTACGCTGAGCCAAAACCACAACACAACAATATGACGTGTCACTATGTGCCAGGCAGATGTGGTCATATAAAACACTAATAAAGAAGAAGGCAGACCACGTAGAGGAAGAGGCTAGACGACAAGCAGAATGTGCTCAAAGAGGCCCATTCATATTGCTCAAAAAACCTAGACCACCAGCAATAAAAGCAATCTCAGTGAACTCGTGGGAAAACCAGTTTGAAGCCATTCTAAACTTCCAACACAAGAAAACAACGTACAAGTACAGTACAATGGAGCAATAGAAAGTCACACCCCTATAAGAAGACAAGAAATATGCTAAGTGCTAACAAAGGAAAAAAAGGGGGGGGGGGGTGGGACCTTCAGCGTGAGACGGCATGAATGTAGAACACCTCAGGGAATCTTATCACAAGATGAAAGGCTATTGGTTGGAATTATTCAACAACTGTGTGAGCACAGGAAAAATACCAGAACACTGGAGAACATCAACAGTCAAAATCCTTTTCAAAGGCGAAACATGTAACCCAGACTCACCCAGAGGCATAGCCCTCTAAAACACGACTTTCAAAATTTTCATGGACATATTAATGAGCAGACTTATAACTGAAGTAGATGCCAAAAATACCAGAAAACCAGTTTGGTTTCGGAAAGGGAAGAAGCACCTAAAGTGCAGTGAATTGCTTAATAGAGCAAGTGCAGGACGCACTAAGATATCCAGAGAAAAAAAATATTTGTAGTCTTTAAAGCCCATAGCAAAGCCGTAGACACTATTAACCGAAAAACACTTATCCAAAAAATCACCCTATTAATTTGTGACAAAAGATACAACCACATCCAAATACAAGGGTCATTAAACAATTAGAGACACAAATTGATTTGGAGAAAAAGCATTTATTTTTACGAAACAATACTTTTGCTACTTTTCAACATAATCCCCTTAAACATTTACGCACTGTTCCAATGGCCTACAAGCTTTTTTATTCCAGCTGCAAAGAGCTCTTTATCTTGATGTTTGAAACAATTTCCCACAAACTTTTTCACGTCTTCGTTGTCCTGGAACCTCTTCCCACATAATGCCTCCTTCAGTGCTCCAAACAAATGGAAATAACTAGGTGATAAATCAGTATTTCCCAGCCCATTATGTCAGTCATTTCATGAGTTAGTTGAGCAATATGAGGACATGTGTTGTCTTGCTGGAGAATCACACCTCTCCTCTGAGATCCACAACATGTCTCTCTCGTGGCTGGCTTCACTTTGTTTAAAAGCAAATCCGAGTAGTGTTGGCTGTTTGTTGTACTCTGCTCTTGGAGATAATCAAAGAAAACTGGACCTTCAGTGTCCCAAAATGCCATCAACATTTTGAATTTTTTGTTGGCAGGTGAGTTGGTGTGCTTCCACTCCATGCTTCATCTTTTTGACTCTGGCTCATAATAGTGAACTCAAGTTTCATCAAAAGTTAAAATTTTGTCAAGGAAGTGCTCACCTTCTCTTTCATAATGTTCCTTTAGCTCTGTGCACACTCTCAACCTCGTTTTCTTGTGTAGCCGCATCAACTCCTTTGGGACCCACCTTACACATGTTTTGCAGTACTTCAGCTTGTTACAGATAATGTTATGAACTGTACCAGTACTAACTTCAACCTTCAACCTTCAACCTTGAACCTTATCATTTCCACAGTCACATGGCAGTTGGGCCGAATAGTGTCATAAATTCGACTTTCAAGTGAGAGAGTTCAAACTGCAACTGGTTGGCCAGAATGGTGTTTGTCAGTCACTGAGTTGCAACCATTTTGTAAAAATTTGCACGATTCATACACCTTCACCATATTCTTTAGGCATTCTACTGTATGTATTCACTGGTTTATTGCCTTCAGCAAGGAAAACACAAATAACAGAATGTTGCTCAACTAATATGGACGTTTTAAGCAGACTCTCCAGCATGAAATGTATTTTTGAGGTTATAAACAAAACAATCTTGATACATCAGCTGATCAGGGCTCATCCCAGTGATGCCAACTTAAAGCCATAAAAGTACCAAAGTTGCTCTACTAACAGTTTTTCCCCAAACCAATTTGTCTCTTTAATTATTGAATGACAATCTTATCTGATAACTCTAACAAAGAGATCTGATCAGTCATGACACTGCTCAACATCATGACAGCATACATCATGATCATCTTCATGAACAGCTCAGCAACACTCGTACTTTATGCAGATGAATGTGATAATAGGTTCAGAAGACAATGAAGAGCTACAAAAGGTGCTAACAGACTCACATCATGGGCTGTGGAAAATCACCTACAAATAAACCACAGCAAAACTAAACAGACAATTTTTTTGGAGAGATGACAAACTCTCACCAAAAGACATGCTGATCCTTCAAGACAAACCACTAGAAGTAGTACCAAAGTACAAATATCTTGGAGTCACTCTGCAAACAACACTGACATCATTCAACAACTATGTGAAAAAAAGAGCAACAGCAGCAGTAAATGCAATTTACAACATGCAACAGCCTCAAAAACTCTAAAAAAAAAAGGTGATGACACTATTTAAACTAGCCATAGCATGAATAGCACTGGTGGAATCCACCTAATGTGGAACAAACTAAAAGTCAATGACTTAGTAACACTAGAGAAAATTAGAAGCCCCTAAATGGAATGAATACTGGGTGTCAGGAAGACAGTGCCTTCAAGACTGGCTTATGTCTTAATGAAAGAAACCTTCTTCATAGAGGGCATCAAAATGCAAATGCTCCTGCCCAATACCAAGGCCTACGAAAGCACACACCAAATACTCATAGAAAAACACACATCTATCGAGAATGACTTCTGCTCAACTGACACAATAACGACAGAAGAATGGAAACAGACAAACTGCAAACTCTGAGCTAAGACAACATGATATGTGACACATGGATGTAATATGCCAAATGATGTAATATTGACAACCACATTTCAGGCTCAAAAAATAAGATAGAAGCTTTCTGAAAGCTCATCAGATCAGAAACTGGGACAGAGTGGTCATGATCAAAAAGTATTTTTCTTCTGATAGAAAATGACAGACTCTCAGATCAAAGAAAAGTAACTGATAAGCTCAATGTGTGTTTTAGTAAGATAACAAATCAGTTAAACCAAAGTCATTATGGATGTAGGCCTAAGAACCTTCCAAATTATTTAAATGGTGCTCTTCAACCTATGTTACTTCAAGAAGTCACCTAAATCGAGATGAAGCTAATGATTCACCCGAAAACAAATATTCATGTAAATTAGATGGTCTATGAGATTATGTATTCACAAAGTCCTCTGATTATGTAATAAAAGATGGAACTTTCCCAAGTAGCTTAAAACATCTACAATAACTCTTTTATTAAAGAAAGACAGAAGAAAAAGAAACAAGGAAAAAGAAAAGAAATGGGGACATTGATAATGTAAACAATTATCATCCAGAATCCCAACTTCTGGTTTCTTCAAAATTATTATAAGTTCTCAATTACAAGCTTTGAAGTTACATTTCTAAAAATTCCTTATTCCAAAATGAGCATGGATTTAGCTGATCTCCAAGTCTGTAGAAACAGCTATGTATTAGTATTTTGAAGCACTCTTAGAGACCATCCTCTTTGCATTTTTCTTGATCTGTCAAAAGTATTCAACAAAATTGTGGATCATCATTTTCTTGTGGTCTTTGTCCCACTTCAGTGCAGGGTCAGCCGAGTTACTATGGATTTGGCGATGTTAGTGTCAAAGGGTGACTGGATGCCCTTCTTGTCACCATCCCGTAGTCTCCGGGATGGAATGAGTGTACCCCAGCTGTCTGCATCGAGTGTAAGTCATGAAATAGTGGAAACAGTTTTCAGATGTCTGCGAGTCATGTAACTGAGGCGGGACATAGGGACCAGACTAGAATTCACCTGGTGGGATGTGGAAAACCACCTACAAGCCACATAAAGGCTGGCTGGCACACTGGCTCTCGTCGTAATCCACTGGGTGGATTTGAACCGGGGCCGACACGCCTACCCGAGTCCAGGAAGCAGCGTATTAGTGTGCTTGGCTAACCTGTCGGGTCCTTCAACAAAATTGAGGATGATATTGTTATTCACAAATTAGCCCAAAATGCCATCGAAGGGATCTCAAATCAATGAGTAAGGTCTTAACTTGAAGACAGACAGCTGATGGTGGTATTGAGGTATGATATCAAAGAAAATGTCATTGCAACATTTATCCAGTGAATTTCTAAGTACGTGTGGAGTACCACAGGATATCTTAGAACCTCTATTGTTCCTTCTTTACAACAAAGGTGTAAACAATTCTATTAAAGCAAAAAAAAAAAAAAAAAAAAAAAAGATCACACCACCGAATTAACTATTGCCATGGATAAAATTTCTACCTGCATAATAAGCAGTAGATACTTCAATGTATGTGATTACTAGCTAGTTAAAAAAAAAGATAATAAATAAAGAGAGAACTTTTTCCATGAACCTCTTCTCCAATTATGAAAGAATGTGATACAATTCATTACTGAAATCTGTTACCAAAACTAAAGTTGAGGGAATATGGCTACAAAACAATTTAAAATGGAGCTGAAACTCTTGAAACAAAGCTTTCAAAAGCTTGTTATGCTTCTCAGGTTTTGTGAACCCCATATCATTCACTGAAAATAATTAGCCTGCCAAGCCTTTATGCACATTAATCCATGCTGCTTGCAAATGAGTATATTTCAAACAAAATTAGGGAATGAAAACAAAATAAAACATGGCCTTAGCCGCAACACAAGGAGCATCTGTAATGTACATGTGGTATTGGAATACAATGGCATTTTATTGAAGGGTGGTATTTGCAAGGGAGCTTGCTTGATTTTGTAGACTAGAAGACATTTTCAAACTTAGCAAATGCATTTACTGGACTTGTACAAAGTAACGATACAAGACATGATCACACGTTGCACAATGCAGTTACTGAAAGCAGGATGAGAGTGAGTGAGTCTGAAATGAGAACTAAAAGAATTGTGAAGTCCAGAAACCACACTAGCAAACAGCAGAGTCCAGTAAATATTCAGCTGAGTCAAAGTCTAGCTGACAGTAACACTACTGTTATGATTAGCTGATGCACTGGAAGTACTTTACTGCGAAGTTCTGGATGGAATACAGACAATGGAAAGAACTAATGATTTTGTTGTCTAGGGATGCTGATTCCTGTTGGTAATTTACTATGTACCACATTTTACAGAAATCAAATGTATGTTAAATTTCCTGCATTTAAAAAGCTCTGAGATCGTAAACCTTTTTTTCCCTGTGGAGATTCTGTTAATACCACTGATATCTCTAGTAAGTCCCTCAGGGACTTTCGTCTTTCACTATTACTTATTTCTTGAGAGCCTCTGCGAAAATAGTCAAAAAAGCTTAATGAACTCTGTTAATGTCGAGCTATTTATGTTTATTCAGTTTTTTCAATTTTTGTGTGTCGACTCATTGAACTGACACTAAACATTTAATACAGTTGATAAGATACATGTCACTGGGTAGGTGCTAACAGTCAAAGCTTAATTTTTGGAAAGACCAGTGATTTAAACTTGTATTTTCTTGATGTGAATCTTCAAGTTTTCGCGGCGCAAAGACTGCTCCATTAAGTTTCGGGAATGCAGCCGCATGAATTCTGCTTCTTCTAATATTTCGGCTGTATACCTTTCAGCCATCTTCAGAGAGAGCCGTACGACTGACGCTCCAGCGCTCGCTCCATCCTTTTAAACTCGCGAACCGCGCCACTGTGGCCGCATGCGCAGTGGCGCGGTTCGCGAGTTTAAAAGGATGGAGCGAGCGCTGGAGCGTCAGTCGTACGGCTCTCTCTGAAGATGGCTGAAAGGTATACAGCCGAAATATTAGAAGAAGCAGAATTCATGCGGCTGCATTCCCGAAACTTAATGGAGCTTGTATTTTCTTGTTATATTTTGGATTAAGTGCAATTTGTAGTCCATTCATAATGAAGGATCTGTGTGGTTGTGTGACTTCTGCCAATGCAGTACAGATGAAAATTAAAAAGTTTTTTTTTTTTGTTAAATATGCTAACTATGTGTAAGTTCCACTTTAAGTAACAGTTATTAAAATTCAGTTGCAACTAAACCGTGAATGACACTATCTGGCTGACTGATATCAAATGTCTCAAATGCAACTGAAGTACTTGTTAGACGAGCCCCATGATTTCTTTGAAGTTATATTCAATAACAGTTGTTACTATTATAGTGCTGCTTACTTATTTAATTAACAGTTTATTTAATTGTCAGAAAACTAGTTTTTATGTATTTACATTGATATTAATGCTACGCAATCATCTTGGCTGCAGGTTCTGACACAGAAGAACAAGGTACACGAAAAGTATCTGCTAGAGGAAATGTACCTAGGAATTCAGTTGGTCAGGTACAGTTACTAATGCCTCTAACTTTGTTTTAGTGTCTCTGTGTCAAAGTGCAGTTATGATATAAGCAGACTGATGTAGACTGTCATACACTTTAAATGAAATAGTCAAAGAAAATAAAATGTCAGGAAAATTAATTTGCATTTTTTTCTGCAGCTGTTACTTCACAGGGGAGGGCGAGCTTATGTAGTATCAGGGCAATGTAGATAAACTAATATTGGTTGGCTGGTTGTATTGAATTTGTGTAAGTTATCCATGTAATCTTACCATGAATCACAGACCTTGGTGAGGTGGGATGGCGTGGTGCCTCTACAACACAGATGGCTGTACTGTAGGTGCAACCACAATGGAGGGTGTCTGCAGCAGCTTTTTCAGTAGTTGCAGAGGCAGCAGTCTGGATGACTGGCTTGATCTGCCTTTGTAACATCAGCCAACATGGTCGTGCTGTGGTGGTATTGCGAATGGCTGAAAGCATTGCTGCAATTGCAGGAAGGTAGGAAATTATAGGGATGTGAACTGTATAACTTGAAGGAACGAGAAATTGTAAAGAGTTTCAGTTGGAGAAAGCAAGGAACTATTAGAAAAAACAAAACTGGCATTCTACAGGTCAGACCACGGAATGTTAGATTCCTTAATTGGGTAGGTAGGTTAAAGAATGTAAAAAATGAACTGGATAGGTTGACGTGTAATCTAGTGGGAATTAGTGAAGTTCGTTGGCAGGATGAACAGGACTTCTGGTCAGGCGAATACAGGGTTATAAATAAAAAATCAAGTAGGGGTAAAGCAGGAGTCAGTTTAATAATGAATAAGGAAATAGGAATGTAGGTAAGCTGCTGTGAGCAGCACACTGAACATGCCATTGTAGGTAAGGTAGACAGGAAGCCAACAACCAGCACAGAAGTAGAGGTTTATGTGCCAAGTAGCTCACCAGTTGATGAAGAGATTAAAAGAATGTGCAGTGGGATAAAAGAAATTATTTTGATAGTGAATTGTCAAGAGTTTGAAAGTGAACATTAGACAGTGACTGACTGAAATGGGAACAGAATATCACAGAAGATGAGTGGGTAGTTTGAGAGAGGAAATAGTGAAGACAGCAGAGGATGGAATAGGTAAAAAGACTAGGCCTAGTAGAAATCCTTGGATATCACAGGAGATACTGAATTTCATTGATGAAAGATGAAAATATGAAAATACAGCAAATAAAGTACACAAAAAGGAATATACACATCTAGGGGGAAAAAAGCAATTGAGAGAAAATGCAAAACAGCTAAGTAGGAATTGCTAGAGGATAATTGCAAGGGTATTGAAGCATATATAGTGAGGGAAAGGATAGATACTGCCTATAGGAAAATTATAGACACCTTTGGATAAAAGAGAAGCACTGTATGAAAATCAAGGGGTCAGATGGGAAACCAGTTCTAAGCAAAGAAGGAAAAACTGAAAGGTGGAGGGAAATATTTAGAGGGGCTGTACTAGGGCAGTCAACTTGAAGAGAATATTGTAGAATGGGAAGGGCAAGTCAGTGAAGATGAGATGGGAGATACACTACTGCGAGAAGAATTTGACAAAGCACTGAAAGATGTTAAGTCGAAACAAGGCCCCTGGAGTAGATGACGTTCTGTCAGAACTACTGATATCTATGGGAGAGCCGGTTATGACACAACTGTTCCACCTGGTGTGCAGTATACATGACATGGGAAAAATACCCTCAGATATCAAGAAGAATATAATAATTCCAAAATTTCAGGTGCTGACAGCTCTGAATTTTACTGAATTACCTTATTTGCCGACTGATAAGACACACTTTTTTCCCTTTAAAAATAGGCCCAAAAACTGGATGCATGTTTTACACTGGTAGCAAGTTAAGGTAGTACCTATTTCATTTCTTTAAAACTTGTGTGTTTCAGGTTGAAGCAATGTATTGTTAACTTCCTTGCAAATTTTGAGCATTTCTGTTTTCATAGAGTTCAGTGGATGCACATGCACCATAATTAACAGTTTTTGTATATGGTTGTTTAAGCTTCAGTTATTGTTGTATTTGGTGTGGAGACCCACTTGTGTTGTACCTGTATTGTTGTTTTATTTGAAAACTATGGCTGGAAAATGGCATTGCTATACCATTGCATTTAATCTGCAAGTGATTGCATATGCTGAAGAGCATGGAAACAGGGCTGTAGAAAGGCATTTGGGCCACTTCCAACTGAAAAAAATGATAAGGATAATGTTTTAAAGAAAGCACCTCATGGTAAACATAATCTAAGAGGTGGAACTGTTAAAGGTCCAAAACTTGAGGCACATCTAAGTACTTTAGATTTTAGAGAACAGACAACCAGAAATTTCTGTTTCAAAGAAAATTATTATTCATTAAGCAAAAGCAGTTTCCACTAACAAAGGGATTGCCTACTTTAGTGGATCAACGTCATGGTGTTCGAGGCTTATGAAGAGGTATTCATTTTGTTTGCAGACTAAGACAAAAATATCACAGAAGATGCCAGTTGAGTACGAAGAACAAATTGTTGAATTTCATTGATTTGTCATTAATGCAAGGAAAAGAGAAGAATGTTTGAACTTTCACAAAATATAAGCATGGATGAAATTCCACCAACCTTTGATGTGCCTTCTAACAGAACTGTGAATTCCAAGGCCACAAAAAACATTATTGTTAAAACTTCAGGGCACGAAAGGACTCCTTACACAGCTGTTTTGCCCTGCTGTGCTGGTGAAATGAAATTGCCACCACTTTTCTTTTTTTTAACTAAAAGTAGTGTGTTCATCTACACAATTAAGGCTGGAGGGTTGGAGGAGGAATGAGATTTAGATAGATCAAATTTGATCTAGATAACCTGGAGGCCTGCTGAAGAAGCCTGACCTTTTATGGGATCAATTTTGTTCTCTCAGAACAGAAGACATTAAAAGTAGACTGAATGAAATGAAGACTCAGTTACTTATAATTTCTGGAGGGATAAGTGGTTTACTTTAGCAATTAAGTATATGTATCAACAGACCATGTAAGGAACTTATAAAAAAGGCTTGGAGGAGACAGATGAAGTCTACAAATTCTGAAACTACATCATCAGGAAGGAGGAAGAGACCTATCATTTCTTAAGTTTGTGGTAGGGTCAAAGCTTTATAGGATGGCATAGAGGATAATTTATTGTATGAGGATTCAGTATTTCAGTATTTTTTCCTTCTGCTCTGAGGATGAATTTTGCAGATTTGAGGGCAAAAATTAAAAGAGGGCACTTTTTCCTACTTCTTTACCTAGCTACTTCATGTAAGTGCACATATGTGCTATTGTTTTGCAGTAGATGTATTAAGTGAGACAAATTTTTTCCCTGAAAGGAAGTCTTAAAAGGCGGGGTGCATCATATATGCAGGCAAATTTGCTATCAGTGTAATAAGTTATGACTGTACAATACTGGGATGAATTTACTGAAGAATGGCATAACTACTGGAAGCTGACCTCAGGGAAGATTAGTTTGGATTCTGGAGAAATGTAGGAACCCGCAAGACAGTACTGATCTCATGATATATCTTAGAAGATAGGTTAACCAAAGACAAGCACACATTTATAGCATTTGTAGGCTTATAAAAAGCCTTTGAAATGTTGACTGGAAAATGCTTTTCAAAATTCTGAAGGTTGCAGGGGTAAAAAGTGTGGCTGTAAAAGGTTATTTACAACTTGTGCAGAAACCAAATGCCACCTACAAAAGAGGTTAATGCTTGCCACATGCATGGTATTGGGCAAGTCACATGAGTCCTCTGGGCCATGCTAAATGGCAAGCACCTGAGGGAGCTCAGCATTCGTTTGCTGGGTGTGGGCTTGGCAGACAGGTTTCTGGAGCTGGGGACTGGCAAGTGCCCCCAGTCCTCTGTAACCGTTAGCCCTGGGCATGCTTCAACGACCCATACATAGTGGTGGTGGAATGTGATGTGTCACAGGGAATGGGGATCTTGACTTAATTACCTGGATTGTGAGGATGGTCAAAAACTCTATAAAAACCACTCAGTCTCGAGGTGTGCTGTGTGTTGATGAGAGACATGGTTGTTGAGACAGAACAGTCATTAGTGGGCAACCTGTGGGAAAACTACTGCAACTCCGTTATATAAGGCTTATCCAGGTAAGCAGGGCTCTCTCGTGGTGGACATTTATTTTCCTAACTGCTCAGGGGATTAAGATGGAACCTTCAAACTTTAACTTATCAACTCACAGTGGAACTGGTGTACTGCTGGTGGGCCTCATGACCTAACATCACCAGAGGGCTTACTTAGCCAGTCCTCCTGACTCAAAAGTTATTAAGAGTTCTTGGGTTTATAGTAGCGGAGCACGTGCTACAAGTCAGAATGTGTTTTTAATAGTTAACATGAAAGAGGGCAGTTTTGAGAGAGTTTCACTTTCTACAGTCAAATAGTTTAGAGGGCATTGCTGGCACTCCAGAATCTGTCAAGCAATTATGAAATGAGACATTGTTGGTTGAAACTTCTAGTCCACACCAAGCAACGAACCTCTGGAAAGCTAAATGCCTCAGGGAGTATGCCATTGAAACAGAGCTACACCACATTTTGAATTACAGCAAAGGCGTGTCATCCAGAGATCTTGTAGATATTCCCAAAGAAGAATTGGGAGATTAGTGGACAAAAGAAGGCAAGAGACCACATGCTGTCATAAAAAGGGTGAACGGGGATCTCTCAAAATCCTGGTTCTTTATTCTGCCTTCAATAGCACAAAACCCCCTTATCATATCAATGTTGGTTTCCTGCCTTTAAAAAGAGTGAACGAGAATCTTGCAAAATCCTACTCTTTTATCCTAACTTCAATAGCACAAACGCCCATTGCGTATCAAGATTGGGTTCCTTTTCTTAAACTTGCTGCCTATACGCTGTTTCAAATGCCAGTGCTTGGACACATCACTCTCCGTTATAAGGGAGAAGCCACTTGTAGAAAATGTGGTAGGGCCACCTACGAAGGTGTCAGTTATTCATTTACTTTGAAGTGTGTAAACTGCTTGTCAACATTAAGTAACTGGTATCTGTAGACCAGTTTCAACAACACGATCCCTTTGTTCTTCAATTGAAGACTGCTAGACAAACATCCAAACTGAACTGGTCAAAGATGAAAATCAGTGTCTGATTTTCAATTTGACCAGTTTGGTTTAAATGTTTGTCTAGCAACCTTCAGCTGATGAATGAAGGGATCACGTTGTTGAAACTAGTCTATGGATACCAGATACTTAATGCTGGGCCTTATTTTGACTGCACATCAGTTTGGATTTCTCCTAAATGGCAGTCTTGGGGTCTCAAAATGGTGTAGTGAAACACTGAAACTGGTGACAAAAATTATGTCCAGAGTATAGATAACTGAAGGTGTTTTTAAATTTACATTTTGTATTGAACAACCAGAGTCAGTCAACCATTTTGTACAAAGATGGACTTAAAGAAATTTGTCATGCATGTCTCATGATGTAGGCATCTAGCTTCTCTTTGTTGGAAAGGAGCTTGACTGTAACCTTCCATCCTTTTGCATCCTAAAAATCCCATGTCAGATTGGCCTCCTCTTCTCAAAAATCACCTTTGTAAATGCAGACATCAGTTCCCACGAATGGATCCAAAACTCTCTCTACCCACCTCAGACTTGCCAGCCTCCATTAGTATCTCCATTTCTACAATTTTCAATGTTTAATTTCCTAGAAGTCTTTGCTCTGCATACATGGGTATCACATTTGTAGATACCAACCTTTACTGGCTCAGTATGGTGAGACTAACCTAAACATTTACCCAATTCAGAATATTCAGCTGATAGATACTACCTACCACATATCTTATGTTCTTGAACCTGAACTCCTCATACCACTGCTATTGGACCACACAAAAGTGGTCATATGGTTTAGTATCAGACAAGTCATCATTCTTTACTGTTTATTTGTGTGTTTGTAAGGTTCACTAATCTTGCAAAAATTTTTGTGTGTGGTTGTGTTTAGAGTTACTGTGATGTGATTTGAGTCTTTTAAGTTGACTGATCTTTCTTCTATGGAACCATTTCATAGAAGAAACATTAATCAACTCAAATCACAATATAGCAACTCTTAAACACAACCAACAAAAACACCCACCCAAATTTTACCCAAGATTAGTGAACATTACAGACACACAAATAAACAGCAATGAAAGACAACTGTTGGAGAAAGGATTAAAGTGCAATGTAAATTCAGAAATAGATTAAGATTATATAAAAAAGTACTTATAGAAGCAGAAAGTGTATTGACAAGGGAAGGTAGGAGAGTAAAACAGCAGTGTCAATATTGGATTATCTAGAGAACTAGTAAAAACAGAAATCCATACTATAGTAACCAACATGGAAACACAACAACACAAACACAGAATCTGTAACACTCATAAAACTTAGGAAAAAACCTTCAAAATCAAAATGTGATCATTTCAAAAGCAGATAAGGGGGAACACAGTAGTACTTATAGACAAAGAACAATACACTGAAAAAACACAAAAATTCATGTGCCAAAATAACATTATGAGATTAAAATCACACACAACAAACAGATTCCAGACAAAAGTGAAAAACACACTGAAAAGAATAGACATCATGCTGTATAACATGGATAAACGAAAGCTGACTCAAATTTATCCCATGCCACCTGTCTGCCGAAGCCAACCAAAGATGCACAAACTGATCTCCCTGTGAGGCCAATACTGGATTTCAGGAAACCCCACTTACAAACTGGCAGGATACATGTTAAAATCACTGTCTGAAAATCTCAGAGTACAAAAAGACAGAACCACTAAAAACACTACATATCTAATACAACAGGTAAAAGATATAAAAATTCAGGACACAGCAACTCTGTCCTCATTTGATACAGAGAGCATGTATTCCAGCATACCAGTGCCAGAAACAGTAGACATCATAGATAAAAACACGAAAACACATGTTCAGCTCTCTAATGAACAGATTAATGAAATACATTAATGAAGCTCATAATAGAACAAAATTTCTTCCAATTCAATAGTGCACATAATTAGAAGATGGATTACCAATGGGGTCCCCAGTTTCAGGAGTCTTAACAAATGTTTTTATAAACCATATTGAACAGATAATTTTCACAAAAATGGCCGTGTTGAAGGCATCTTCCTGGCATATGCCTGAAATGATTTAGGAAAATCAGGAGTGCTGGACAGAGCAAACTCAATCCTGCAAAATATGAAGTCAGTGTCTTAACAACTACATTCTCAGCATACTTAATATGTTCCGTCACTTCAGTATAGGAGATCTGCTCTTTAAAGCTTTTCTTTTAATCCAGTGCATAGATAATATTAGAAAAAACAGCTATGGAAGTGAGGCTAATGAGGTCAAAACAGCAATTAATGTGACACATTTCTTTTAGTAATTGTAACTCTTATGAGTTACTTTAATGAAGTAGTGCCTGGCAGCATTGGTGGCAAAATTTCCTTGTTGTTGGAAAAAAAAAAGTGTTGTAATGGCTAGCTGTCATTGTGTGGCAACAGTGATTGTGGTGATGTTCAAATTAACAGCGTCGGCAGATTGATTGAAGAAATTTGTACTGCTGGTAAATTGTGAATTTATAGTCTTGTAAGTTCTTTACTATAAAAGTTTGCTAACAAAGACTTCTTGCTTCTGTGTATTTCCAAGCTTTATAATACAACGTGTACTCATCTTCTTAATGATTTGACCTACTGTGCACTATTTCTGTTCCCAAAAACTCTAAATAACCCAGCACCACAATAAATACACTGGTTTCACCGAGCGAGGTGGCTCAGTATTTAGCACACTGGACTGACATTCAGGAGGATGAAAGTTCAAGTACGTGTCCGGCCATACAGATTTAGCTTTTCTTTGATTTTCCTAAATCACTCCAAGCAAATGTCAGGGTGGTTCCTTTGAAAGGGCACAGCTGATTTCCTTTCCCGTCCTTGACTCAATCTGAACTTGTGCTCTGTCTCAAATGACCTCGATGTCGATGGGATGTTAAACACAATCTTCCTTTTTTCTTCCTTTGGCACTGGGTTCCTAATAAGCAAAAATTATGCTTTAATACAGTTGCTAACCTACTGACTTCAATTATTCCCATGTTTTTAGTTTATTATTCGAAGCAAGTGTCAGGTATGTCCCTTTAACAAGGCCATGTATGACTCCTTTTGACAGCCTTGCTGTGATGATTTGGTGAGTAATCCATAATGGTATCAATATAAATGGCATATTAAATCCTAATGGGGAAGGTGAGTGTCTTCAAAACTTGAACAACCAAGCATACTAAGAAAAGACACACACATCCACATTTTTAATTTGGTATCAGTCTCTTGGGCAATAGGTGTATCGTGGCTTGTGTTAATTTGATCTAACTTGTGATTTCACAGTTTTCATCATGGGGAATTTAATTTTTTTTTTACCAGTTGTAACCAGTTGGATTTGCACAACCCACACTGCTACCGTCCGTCCGTATAACGTCAGCTCTAACCTCATACACGCTGTAATCTATGTGCTTTTCTACCGTTCGTGTCCAGCTATCACTAAAATTTTCATAATCTTTCTCCTTAATACTCTCACAATGTTTAAACTGGAGTTTTGCCTCGGATGGGTCAGCTGCTTCTACCACTATAACTTTCGGTAAAGTCTGCTGGTTAGGGCCAGAACTTTCCGCTACTACTTCAACATCCAACTCCTGCGGGATGAAACACAATGAATCTTGCTCGTGCTCCCCATTAACATCAACTATTTCTGGTAAAGTCTGCTGGTTAGGGCCAGAACTTTATATCCCTTCAAAAACACTATCTTCCTGCGGGACGAGATGCGGCAAATCCTTCCCGCGCTCCCCATAAACACTTCTCCCGTACAGGCCCTTATAATCTCTTAGTTCGTCGTATAAGCGACCGAACTGCCTTAACCAGACTTCATCCCTCTCTGCATACCCTCACTCGATGACGGATGTGTTATCCGACATCTAGTTTTCTCTCAACAATTGAGAATCATTCTTCAACTCAATCACCAGTTCCGCTATGGGTGTTACAGCTGCCACTTTATAATCGATTTCCGGAACACTACTTAAATTGTTCTCATTGACAGTGAATGTATTTTCTACTGCCGTGTCTACAGCTGATGTACTACTTGTGGGCGCACTCCTTTCCCTTAACACTGGCACACTCTCCCGCTGCTGATTATTCCATACGGAATTTTCATGACGATGACACCTGGGTTTTCTCCTGTTACTGGGCTGCCAAAATTTCTCCACACCCGGTCGGCTCCTCACTGGTGCGGCTAATGGTTTCCCTGTCTCGTCCCAGCAGATCTGCTCCCCGGATGCTGCTGAGGCGGCTTATCACACCCTCTGGCATTATTACTATTCTGTGAAGCCCATATCACGTTAGTATAATACTGGTTTCTGTCATTCCTGTTATTATTTGCATTGTACCGATTGTTATTACGGTCCGAGCCATTATTGTTATTGCTGCCATGGTTGCGGTATGCATTATTCCCATGGTTATCGTTGTTGTGGTATCCGTTGTTGTTACCACGGCCTCTACCACTGTCACAATTATTGTGCCAATTGCCCTCGTCCTCAACTCTTTCCAGGAAATCATTGATTGTCTTGTAATTGCTTCCTACGTAGCATTTTGTATCATCTGGAAGATTCTTGTAAAGTTCCCAGACTATTTCGGATTCCGTGCGGTGATCATGCAAATATTCCAACTTGCGGATCCAGCCTTCACAAAACTCCTTCATCGAGCCACGCGAATTCGCATCGATACGACAAATTCGCGCCAGACATTTTGTTGTTTTTGCTCTGACCAGTATCAGCCACAAACAAATTTTTCAACTCATCAAAAGTCAGGTAACCGCATTAATTTTTCTCTCATTAGTCCATGATCTGGGTAAAACTCTTCCACAATTTTTAATGAAATCCGTCACGTGTATACCGCTTTTTTTCAAGGGGTCGAACCGCTCCTCTTTCGTCAGCAATTCCGAACTATGTGCACAGATTGGCACATAGCTCTGTTTTTTGTCAAGTTTCTTTTCTAATTCCTACACTCTCGTAATTACTTGGCAAGTGGTTGTCACAAGTGTTTCCACTTCCCTCTTTTTCTCTTCGCAGGTATTAGCCTGCTTCCTCACTATAGTATCTACTTCAAACACTAAAGCCTTTAAAGTTTCCACCTTCTGCTGATCCTCTTTTCATTTACTGAATTTGTTCCATTACCTTATTCTCGATGATTGGAGCAACTGCTTCTCCTACACTTTTCTCGATTCTGCTAATTTTGGAATCAAAACGAGGTATTTATGCTCGCAATTTCTGCCTGAATGCCTATCGTTTCCTGTTTAAGATTACTGATTTCGGTATTAATTACAACGATATCTTCTTTGATTTTATCAACTTATGTGTTAACAGCTCCAACATTGTTGTTAACAACATTAATAGCTTTGTTCTTATTGTCTAGCTTCCTGTCAATTTTTTCAGACTGAGCTTCTTGCTTGGCAGACTGAGCTTTAATTTCTGCCAATTGAGTTTCTATCTTGCTAGATTGAGCCTTGATTTCGTTAATCAAAACATTCAATAAATCAGTTAAATTCCCGGAACCCAGCGGTTTTACTTCCGTAACGGGTTCCTCTTTAATCATCCTCCCGTATTCATCATCAAGGGATTCAGATTTGATTTTCACTTCTGATTCTGAAACATTTTCTAAAGTTTGGAATTCCATTTCTGCTCTTTGTTGCATTTCGGCGGTCGCGTCTTTCATACTAGCTGCCTGCCCCTGAACAATGGGTTCCGCGGTGCCGTGTACCACTGTTCGACCGATTGTGCCATATCAAAGTCTACCAAATTTTGGTAATTGTTGCCTTCACTCATTTTAATAATTTTCAATATAAATGCCAAATCTCAAATCTAATTGGGATTTCTCCCACTACTTATTCTCGCTGACGTAACGACCTGTTCGTAACCAGTACTTTGTTACATTTGCACAAGCAAAATTCCTGTCCAGAACAACCACAAATCTGAAGATTGTCCTGTCACCAGGTCGCCACGTGTAACCTCCCCCACACTTATCGACCTTAATGACAGTGAAAAATTAAACCGCGTGTACCTAATGGGAATTTGGGAAAAGCAATCATAACCGAAGTTAATTCTGTCGGTAAAGAGGGAGAAAAGGGTAAAATTAATAAAGAAAGTAAATGTGCAGTCGTTACGTTAACAATTAACTGGCATTAATTAGATATTTGAGATTTGGGGAAAATTACGGTCGCCAGTCCTATGGACAACTACTATAATAACTGAAAAAGAAAGGTTATTGCACGTATAATTAGCACTAAAAGCGTGGCAACCTAAGGTTGACATGTGTTGTGTGAAAACTGAATGTTTTTTAAAAGTAATAAATTTTGTTATACTCTGACTTAATTTATCAAAAAAATTGATAAAACCGGAAAATTGAAAGTTAATTTAGTGACTGAAATTTGTTTCTGAAGCACTACGAAATTCAATAAAATAAGGTTAGTCTTGGGCTACATTAACAACCATTTCAAAAGCTACTTGAATCTACGCAAGTTAGAAATAAGAGATTTAACTTTGAACTTGAATTAAATGATTCTGAACAATTAACAATAGTAAAATTTAGTACGTACCAAGCTGAGCTGCAGTCACAGGTAAGCTAAAATATGGTAACAAAACTTGCACTCTAAATTTGTGCTTGTGTAATTGAAATACACTCCTGGAAATTGAAATAAGAACACTGTGAATTCATTGTCCCAGGAAGGGGAAACTTTATTGACACATTCCCGGGGTCAGATACATCACATGATCACACTGACAGAACCACAGGCACATAGACACAGGCAACAGAGCATGCACAATGTCGTCACTAGTACAGTGTATATCCACCTTTCGCAGCAATGCAGGCTGCTATTCTCCCATGGAGACGATCGTAGAGATGCTGGATGTAGTCCTGTGGCACTGCTTGCCATGCAATTTCCACCTGGCGCCTCAGTTGGACCAGCGTTCGTGCTGGACGCGCAGACCGTGTGAGACGACGCTTCATCCAGTCCCAAACATGCTCAATGGGGGACAGATCCGGAGATCTTGCTGGCCAGGGTAGTTGACTTACATCTTCTAGAGCACGTTGGGTGGCACGGAATACATGCGGACGTGCATTGTCCTGTTGGAACAGCAAGTTCCCTTGCCGGTCTAGGAATGGTAGAACGATGGGTTCGATGACGGTTTGGATGTACCGTGCCCTATTCAGTGTCCCCTTGCCGATCACCAGAGGTGTACGGTCAGTGTAGGAGATCGCTCCCCACACCATGATACCGGGTGTTGGCCCTGTGTGCCTCGGTCGTATGCAGTCCTGATTGTGGCGCTCAAATGCATGGTGCCAAACACGCATACGACCATCATTGGCACCAAGGCAGAAGCGACTCTGATCGCTGAAGACGACACGTCTCAATTCGTCCCTCCATTCACGCCTGTCGCGACATCACTGGAGGCGGGCTGCACGATGTTGGGGCGTGGACGGAAGACGGCCTAACGGTGTGCGGGACCGTAGCCCAGCTTCATGGAGACGGTTGCGAATGGTCCTCGCCGATACCCCAGGAGCAACAGTGTCCCTAATTTGCTGGGAAGTGGCGGTGCGGTCCCCTACGGCACTGCATAGGATCCTACGGTCTTGGCGTGCATCCATGCGTCACTGCGGTCCGGTCCCAAGTCGACGGGCATGTGCACCTTCCGCCGACCACTGGCGACAACATCGATGTACTGTGGAGACCTCACGCCCCACGTGTTGAACGATTCGGCGGTACGTCCACCTGGCCTCCCGCATGCCCACTATACGCCCTCGCTCAAAGTCCGTCAACTGCACATACGGTTCACGTCCACGCTGTCGCGGCATGCTACCAGTGTCAAAGACTGCGATGGAGCTCCGTATGCCACGGCAAACTGGCTGACACTGACGGCAGCGGTGCACAAATGCTGCGCAGCTAGCGCTATTAAACGGCCAACACCGCGGTTCCTGGTGTGTCCGCTGTGCCGTGCGTGTGATCATTGCTTGTACAGCCCTCTCGCAGTGTCCGGAGCAATTATGGTGCGTCTGACACACCGGTGTCAATGTGTTCTTTTTTCCATTTCCAGGAGTGTTTAATTCTGTTTGGTTATGGTAGGCAGCTATGAATACTTCAACTGAACTTTGAAATTGAAGCAGTGAAATCGAATGATATTACTTTAATGCTGGCATTTGAATTTCAGCGACACTCGAGTTCATTTAGGAAAAGGAAGGGACCCTTCTTGGTAATGCAATTGGGATAATGAGCAACAAAGGTTCATGCTAAGTTGCTGTAATTTTGTGAGGCAAATGGGACAATTTTAAAAGCTGTGGTCTGCCATACAGTTCTAAAACTTTATGTGCTTCCAGTCTTCCTTGTTGGTTGATTGAAGGTTTGAAGTTGTCGGTCGAGGAGGTGGCAACAGTCACTCATTGTCGGCCGTCGCTGTTGCAGAAGATGGATGTTGGCGCGCGTTCTTCTCGACAGTCACCAGGCAAAATGGGCTCCTGATGTGCGCCAGCTAATGCTTCCCCTCTGTGACACCATGTCAGAAACTATTATAGCAAGTCGAGCGCAATTACATGCTGCCAAACTCCGAAAGTGTGGCAACTCGCGGGAGCGTCACCCAACACACCTGCTCCACCGCCCGACTCCAGCCAGATTTTCCCTGCCCATGCTCCATGCGGCAGAGTTAACACTACCAAAGATCCTAAACACTTTGGTTCTCCACATGACCTATCGATGTAATTGTTCGATAGCATAGCTTTCCCTAGGCAAGACCCAGCGTAAATATACACATAATATTTACAAAACAAACCAATTATACATCGACATAAATGTAAACCAATTAAAATTTATAAAAACGCAGAAATGTCATATCTTCAGGTAACAAAATAAGGAAAAACTTAATAGTACAATAGATGGAAATAGGAGGATATGCATTTCCGGCATTACACAGTCACAGACAGCATCCTCAATTTCAGTTGTGATTTGATTAGTCTTTGCTAAAAAATTTCAAATTTTGCCTGAAATGTCTACACTCCTCACAATGACCTGCATCTGATTCCAATACTGAAACACATGTTGATGTTTTATATTGATATGGTTTTGATAATTTAACATATTATGAGTAAATGTGAATTGCAGAGTATCCATGTAGATGTAGACAAATAAAACAGAAGTGGTTTCAGGCGTTCCCCAAGGTAGTGTTATAGGCCCTTTGCTATTCCTTATCTATATAAACAATTTGGGGGAGAATCTGAGTAGCTGTCTTCGGTTGCTTGCAGATGACGCTGTCGTTTATGGACTAATAAACTCATCAGAAGATCAAGACAAACTTCAAAATGATTTAGAAAAAAATTCTGAATGGTGCAAAAAGTGGCAGTTGACCCTAAATAACGAAAATTGTGAGGTCATCCACATGAGTGCTAAAAGGATCTCGTTAAACTTCAGTTACACAATAAATCAGCCTAATATAAAAGCCGTAAATTCAACTAAATACCTAGGTATTACAACCGCAAACAACTTAAATTGGAAAGAACACACAGAAAATGTTGTGCGGAAGGCTGACCAAAGGCTGCGTTTTATTGGCAGGACACTTAGAAAATGTAACAGACCTACTAAGGAGACTGCCTAAGCTACACTTGTCTGTCCTCTTTTAGAATACTGCTGCACAGTATAGGACTGACGGAATGTATCGAAAAAGTTCAAAGAAAGGCAGCACGTTTTGTATTATCACGAAATATGGGAGCGAGTGTCACAGAAATAATACAGGATATGGGCTGGAAATCATTAAAAGAAAGGCATTTTACGTTGCGGCGGAATCTTCTCATGAAATTCCAATCACCACCTTTCTCCTCTGAATGTGAAAATATTTTGTTGACACCGACCTACATAGGGAAGAATGATCACCACGATAAAATAAGGGAAATAAGAGCTTGTACGGGAAGATATAGGTGTTCATTCTTTCCACACGATATACGAGATCGAAATAATAGAGAACTGTGAAGGTGGTTCGATTAACCCTCCGCCAGGCACTTGAATGTGATTTGCAGAGTATCCATGTAGATGTAGATAAGTGATTGTAAAATTTTTACGTGTTTGATGTTTCAAAAAATTATTTCCAGGAAATATAGTCAATTTTTAATAATCTGTCAGTGTACTTAAACTCGTTTACATAAACAGCTGTAGACCTCTATTTATATTTTCATTTTATTTTGACTGTGATGCTTATACTGATATTTGGACATGTATCTATAGGAGTCAGAATACAAGAGGAAGGCCCATGAAATAGTTGAGGCTGCATGGAACATTGTTAATCTGCCAGACTGGAAACTGGAAAAAACTGTAGATGATGATACTGTTCACAGCAGAGTATTACCGAAGCAGAACAAAGTTTTCCGTCTGACTGTAAGTAATTGTCATTTTTGTGATTTAGGAGACTAACCTAAAAATGTTGTTCCTTCTTTACTCCATTCCTTCATTGTGGAATACTGATGACTCTTTGCAGGCCTCCAACTGCTGTTTATTGATAAAACATTGTACTTCTAACTACAGTATACCATGAGACACAAGTAATTAACAGTTCCTGTATTGTGTCAATGGAGAGTCCGGACCACAGTTGTTGACTGGAAGGACAGTCAGTCTTGTGAGTCCACATCTGATGGCACATGTTAGATCTTTGGTGACTGTCCCCATGGCAGTAATCATGTGAAGTCTTTAATATAAGGATGGTGAGGTACAAATAGCAGACAATTATACATTCATGCTCATAAATTAAGGTTAATGCTGATACATGGTGAAACAGTGTTCTGGTGGGCGGTTGCGGGTTTAAATCACCTCAGGGTATGACCATGCGGTGCATTTGACGTGCGGTTGTCGCACGGTGGCACTGGCAGCGGTCCACATACGCAGAGGTGTGTTGGTGCATGTCAGAGTACGGTGCAGTGAGTAAGTGTGTAGGCATTTTCAGACGTGCTAATGGTGACTGTGTGTTGAAAACGGCTCAAAGAACACACATTGATGACGTTATGAGGGGTAGAATACTAGGGCGACTAGAGGCTGGTCAAGCACAGCAGGTAGTAGCAACAGCCCTCCGTGTGCCACAAAGTGTGATCTCAAGATTATGGCAACGATTCCAGCAGACAGGAAAAAAGTCCAGGCACTATAGTACGGGACAACCACAGTGTGCAACACCACAAGAAGATCAATATCTCATCATCAGTGCTCGCAGACAGCCACGGAGTACTGCAGGTAGCTTTGCTCGGGACCTTACCACCGCCACTGAAACAGTTATCTCCAGACACACAGTCTCCAGACACCTGGACAGACA
This sequence comes from Schistocerca gregaria, assembly GCF_023897955.1. NCBI lineage: Eukaryota > Metazoa > Arthropoda > Insecta > Orthoptera > Acrididae > Schistocerca > Schistocerca gregaria. Next base: position 681,612,088 of record NC_064931.1, read on the forward strand.
TGGTTTATTCTCCCAGAGACCTACAAGGTGCATTCCACTGACCCCTGGTCACAGGAGAGCCTGTAAAGCCTGATATCAAGAACACAGTACATGGTCACATGTAGCACATGTGTAAGGGGATGGTTTTCTCAACTTATCACCAATACCGTGGACTTGCAGATCTGTGTCGTGTGTGTTCCCTATGTGCCTATGCTATTAGGGCCAGTTTTGTGTAGTGCCACGTTGTGTGGCACCACATTCTTCAGTTATCCTTAAATTATGAGCATGGGTGTAGTTGCAGCACATCAAAAATGGTGGCACTATTATTAGAGTTTATTGATACTATGATGTGGGGAATATGAAGTGATAATTGAGTAAAACTGAACTTAATTATTTTTTTTACACCTCACTTAAGCACTCATCAGAGTTATTAGAATACTTATAAGGGAACAGAATCTGAGGGAGAATAGAATTAGAATCTAGCACAGGACTAACAAATGACAGATTTCGATGGAAAAGAAGTTTTGATTTTGATAAGGGTCATGATAGGATCCTTGGAAGCTAGAATAATAATCCCACTATATCTTGCACAAAATAAAGGAATGGTTTCACCATACAGTGAGAGAGAGAGAGAGAGAGAGAGAGAGAGAGAGAGAGAGAGAGAGAGAGAATATTTGTGTTCTGCATGTTGAGTACATTTATACCAAAATCGGCGACAGTGAAATGTAGGATAAAATGCTGAATGACCATATTCATATTTATATGGTATGGAATGCTATGGCTGAATGTAAATAATTTAGAAGCAATGGTAACAACTCACTTAACAGTAGAGGCATTGAGTAGTCAACAGACATATAAACAAAACTGATAATTAGATTTTCGACGAGTCCTTTTTTGAGCTAGAATACACATAATTGTGTATTGCACAGTGTAGATGTGCAGGTTTGTGTGTGGATGTTGAGAAATAAAGCTGTTGGAAATGAACTGAATCTTAGGTTGCCATTTGCAAATGTGTTGGTACTGGTGCTAATTATGAGTTGTTATAAATCCGTATAAAGAAAAATTGTCTTTGGAGACACAAAGAAACTGCAAATTAGATTTGTTTTCAAGAAGGGTTACAAGAAGACCAAATGCTGTTCACAATGAAGACATATCCTACAGTTGTACAGTTATTTATTGACTGAAGTTTTTACACTACTGTGTTTTAGGAACTCAGCCTCATCTTCAGGTGTATATATAAATAGTAGGTTGAGGTGTCCATTTCAGAACTAACTTACAAGGCAGATGTGTTGGCATGTTAGTTCTGATGTCGGTGCTTCAACCTACTGTTAGTAGATATACTTGAAGGTGTGTCCGAGTCCCTGAAACCAGGTAGTGTAAATACTTAAGTCCTTAAATAACTGTACAACTGTTATATATCTAACAGCTATGGATGTCCCCCCAGCAAAAATTTATATGACCAAATAAGTTTCCAGAATGTGTCATTCACTCTGCAGTTATCTGTGCCGTGTTTGAAATGTTCTGCCAGACTGATAGCGGAATGAACACCCGTGAAAGGCTCCTTTTCTGGTATACAGTTTCAATCTTTAAAGAGGTTTCAGAGCAGTGCACACTCTCCTGCAAGATTCACTGCAGAAGCGGTGTTGAGTATGTGAGTAAACCAGTCAAAAATGGTTCAAATGGCTCTCAGCACTATGGGACTTAACATCAGAGGTCATCAGTCCCCTAGAACTTAGAACTACTTAAACCTAACTAACCTAAGTACATCACACACATCCATGCCCGAAGCAGGATTTGAACCTGCGACCGTAGCAGTCGCGCGGTTCCGGACTGAAGCGCCTAGAACTGCTCGGCCGGGCGGTAAACCAGTTCTTTGTGGCATCCTTTCTTCCAAGAGTTCGAGTCCAGCATTTTGAGGAGAGCTTCTGTGAATCTTGAAAAGTAAGATATAGGTACAGACAGAACTGAAGCTGTAAGGCTTAGTCACGAGACTTGACTGGATAGCTTAGTCGGTAAGAGTTTTGCTGCAAAAAGCAAGATTCTGGTTTCGGCCGGGCGGTAAACCAGTTCTTTGTGGCATCCTTTCTTTCAAGAGATCGAGTCCAGCATTTTGAGGAGAGCTTCTGTGAATCTTGAAAAGTAAGATATAGGTACAGACAGAACTGAAGCTGTAAGGCTTAGTCATGAGACTTGACTGGATAGCTTAGTCGGTAAGAGTTTTGCTGCAAAAAGCAAGATTCTGGTTTTGAGTATCATCCAGGTGACAGTTGTTATCTCTTTGGGAGGTTCATGAATTAAGTTGCTGTTCTCTATCATGTTTAAACATATTGATAATTTAAATGCAGTAATTTTTTTGAAGTAGCATTAAATTCTATGAAAAAGCTGAGGCTTGTGAAATACTATGGCTGTAAGTGAGAACAGTAAGGCTGAGCTGTGACCACAAAAGACATTACGTTCTCATACACAGGCAGTGTCACTGGAGGAGTCAAAAACCAAGTAAGAAGTGAGTCTGTTGTAAACCACCGTAAGCCCATCTGAATAGCAAGCCAAGAGGTTCCATAACAAGCAGCAGTCATTGTACACAATTAGTATGGCACAGAATTCAGAAGTTTCACTACACATTGTGAACCAGTTGTCAGCTGCACGGTAGGCTGACTTGATTATAGGTTGACTGGGCAGTTTAAACATCTTTGATTTGCTATTGGAATTGAGAGCCGTGCTAAGCTGGGATACAAAATCCCTCCCCACTTTGACTCACAGAGCTGATAATAGCCTGTTACATGCCTGCACTGATGAGGAATGGAGAAAAGCAATGCTGAAATTCCTGCCTATAAATTAAGTGGATTATTGTTGCAGAAGAAGCTGAGCAGCACAGAGGTGTAGTAGTTGTGATACTAAAATGTTGCATGGAGGGTTGGGAGTTCAAAACTCACCTGGACTTTACAATTTTAATTTCTTTTTTCGGTTTGAGTAGAAGTATCCACTACTGTCAAGAATCATTGTACTGGAATGTTCTGTAGTTGTATATATACTGTGTGTGTTACGGCCAGAGGCAGTTCGCTTCGTGCTCTTGTATGTGCAGGTGCTGAATAAATCTTTGTTAAATGAAGTTAGTGTTCGTAATTCATCTAATTACACCTTCTTCTGCGTGACATTATTCTGGTGGAGGCGCCGGTTATTGGAACTTGTGATAGCACACATTATCAATGACACAGTGGCTCCCATCAGCCACGACAGAGCTGCCGGTTACTTGGTGAGAAACTAGAGTTCCAGCCATATTCAACAGATTGCAATCTATTGGAGACAGAAGAAGAAGAAGAAGAAGAAGAGGATGTTACGATCACAGCAACTGTGTTCCACCACACGAGACATCTTTCCAGATTCTCTGGTGACGAAGGTGAAGATCCAAACAAATGGCTGAAGGTATATGAGCGTATTGCCAAATTTAACAATTAGGATGACACCTTGTGTTTGGCTAATGTATTTTTCTGCTTGGAGGGCACTGCCAAGCAATGGTATGAGAACAACAAGGAGAAGTTCACAATCTGGGAAGTATTCCAGGCGGAATTACGCAAGTATTTCAGTGACACACAATATCAGAAGAGCAAGGCTGAAGATAAATTAAAGTAGGGCAAGCGTCCAGGAGAAACTACAGCATCCTACATTCAAGACATCCTGGAGCTGTGTAAAATAGTGGATCCTAGAATGAAGGAGGAAGATTAGGTTGCACATCTCATGAAGGGAGGAAACTACTGATTTCACAAGTGTTCTTTGTCAGATAGTGAGAGAGGAAGTTTAGAAGGCACTCAGATTGCACGGTGAGCAAAAAACCGAAACGCTTCAAGAGGTCATAAGGGAGGAAGTGGAACAGACATTGAACCCAATCTCTCATTCTTCATTTCCCTTCAAAATGGTGAAAAAGTCAAGACCCAGGTGGAGTTATGTTCCTACAATGCTGTCTGAGGAACCTGTTTGGGCATCAAGGAAGACTGACGTCTGGAGGACCCAGGATAACCAACCATTATGTTTCCACTGCAGACGACGGGGACATGTGGTGCACTATTGTTGAGAAAGGCAGCAGATATTTGGTGATGCCCATGCTAGAAGACAGCAGACCGACGTTAGCCAAAACAAACTCCAGGACAACGAAGATGAACAAGATGATGTGTGTGTGGGTGCAGGACAACGTAGGTCACCTTCACCACAAGCTAGCCGCTGGAGAGGACACTCCGCAACATGATGATCGTGGTCTTCATCACTGTTTAGAAGCTGCAGCCCATCACCTAGCCACTGCAACCTGGAAAACTTACTTGGAGGTGAGGCCGCTGAAGAGAAAAATCCTCTGCCGTCGATCACTACATAAATGATAGGAAACTATGTTGATATCCTCATGGATGGCCAAGTTGATATCCTCATGGATGGCCAACCAGCCCATGCTCTTGTGGACTCTGGAGCATCATATTCAGGCATTTCAGAGAAGTACTATTGCGAGTTGCAGAAAACCGTATTCGTCGACAACAAAACATCTCTGCCGAAGGTGGTTAATGGGAAATATGTAAAACCTACAGGAAGATGTAAAATTCATGTGTGTATAAGTGGCCATACACAGCCCTTAGAATTCATTGTCTTAAAAGAGCGTAGTCATGACGTCATTCTTGGATGGTATTTTTTGAAAGCTTCTCAGGCAATTGTAGATTGTGGTCACTTGAAGATTGTGGTCGCTTGAAGATTATGCTAGATGAGATGAGATACTGTGGACAGGAAGATGCTCATCTGAGTGTGTGGAGACTATGTCTGCTGGATGAAGCGATCATTTCTGCAGTCAGCGCTAGAAACTTAACTGTCATGTGTCATGACATGCATCAGTCCATGGATCTTGTAGTGAAGTGTAAGAGAAGCATACCACTGGAGAATAACTTCGTCATCCCATCCTCTGTCGTCTAGTTTAAGCACAGATTTGGTGAACTGCGGATAATTAACTTTCACCGAGAACCGCAGATCCTTCCAAGACGAATGTGCGTAGCAAATGCTGAGCCCTTAATTGCAGAACAGCTGAGTGTCATAGAAACCTCCCATGCCGAATCTGTGGGCGAAATTAGTGCTACCACTATGAGACAAGATCTTCTAGCTCGATTATCACCAGATCTCAGTAAGGAACAACAGAAGAAGCTACTTGCCATTATTCAAGAGTTCTCTGAACGCTTCAATCCACAGGTGAAGAGCAAATTAGACAAATCAGTGGTGAAGCACTGGATTAGCACGGGAGTCCATCAACCAATAAGCCAGAGAGCATACTGTGTGTCAGCAAAGCAATGTCGAATAATTCGCAACGAGGTGGAGAAAATGGTGAAGAATGACATCATTCAGCCTACGCACAGCCCATGGTCATCACCAGTGGTCCTTGTCAGGAAGAAGGATGGCAGTTGGTGCTTTTTTATTGATTACAGGAAGCTTAATAAGATAACTAAAAAGGACATTTACCCTCTTCCACAAATTGGCGATACACTAGATTGTCTGAAGGGGGCCAAGTTTTTCTCAACCATGGAAATATGCTATGGATTCTGGCAAATTGAAGTAGATGAGGCTGATCGTGAGAAAACTGCATTCATCACCCCTGAGGGCCTGTATGAGTTTAAGGTAATGCTGTTTGGTTTGTGTAATGCACCAGCAACTTTTGAACGGATGGTGGATAATTTTCTGAGACACCTGAAGTGGATGATGTGTCTTTGTTATTTAGATGACATTGCAGTGTTCTCAGAGACATTTGATGAACATATAAAAAAAACTGAGGGCCATTCTTAAGTGTCTCCAACAAGGCGGACTGAAACTTAATCCAAGAAAGTGTCTCTTTGGAGCAAAACAAATCAAAATACATGGACACCTTGTGTCAAATGAAAGTGTGAGGCCAGACCCAGAAAAAGTGAGATCTACAACGGAGTTTCCTATTCCTAAAAGTATTTGAGATGTGAGAAGCTTCCTCTAATTACGTTCTTATTACCATCATTTTATCAAAGACTTTTGTATCAAAGCCAGCCCACTCCGAGAGTTGTTAAAAGCTGATGCTAAATTTATCTAGGGTGGTACTCAAGAAGATTCTTTCGATGTGCTACGAAAAGCTCTGACGACTGACCCTGTACTTGGTCTGTATGATGAGAGAGCACCTACAGAACTACACACAGATGCCAGTGGGTATGGGATCGGTGCTGTTCTGGTGCAAATTTCAGATGGAAAAGAGAAGGTTATAGTCTATGCTTCTAGGACACTTACAAAAGCTGAGACAAACTACTCAACTACAGAAAGAGAATGTCATGTTCAGTTTTTGACCATGGAAGGCCATTCACAGTTGTTACAGAACATCATTCACTTTGTTGGTTAACAGGTCTTAAGGATCCAACAGAACGACTCACCAGGTGGGCACTACGTCTTCAAGACTATGACAATACCACATTGTAGAAAAGTGGAAGAAAACACGAAGATGCCGACTGTCTCTCAAGAAACCCTGTGCAAGACCATCAAGACATTGACGAAGATAGTGACTGTCTCACTGCACTCCAGGATCTCTCTGCTGAGCAGGAGGAGGATGCCAAGATATCTCAAATTATGCTTGCCTTAAATCAGTCAAAGGATGTGAAAGGAAAATTTAAGGTAGTTAATGGATTACTTTGCAAGAAAAACTTTGATCCGTTTGGAAAGAGGTGGCTACCAGTGATTCCTAAACACATGCACTTTGATGTTCTACAGAAATTCCATAACACACCTGAGGCCATACTTTTAGGATTTATTAAGACATATGATAGAATCTGCAAGAGATTTTTGTGGCCAGGTTTATTTAGGAGTGTCCATCAAGATGTGTCACACTGTCGAGAGTGCCAGAGGATGAAGGCAGTTCCTCAGAAACCACCTGACGGACTTATACCAATTCCACCATCTAAAACGTCTTTCCAGCATGTTGGGATTGACCTCCTTGGACAATTTCCAACGTCTACTAGTGGCAATTGGTGGATTATTGTTCGCACTGATTATCTGACACGCTATGCCATTACAAAAGCTGTGAAAACAGCCAAAGCATCCAAGGTAGCCAAATTCATCGTGGAAGATGTTGTATTAAAACATGGTGCCCCAAGGTCATTAATTACAGATTGAGGGAAAGTTTTTCAGTTGAATCTTGTGACGGCAACATTACTCAACACATGATGACTGCCTACCATCCACAAACTAACGGACTTACTGAATGCGTTAATAAGACCTTGGCCAACAAGTTATCAATGTTCCTCAGTATTGAGCAGTGCAACAGGGATGAGGTGCTACCTTTTTTGATGTTTGCTTACAACACTGCCAAACAAGACACCACAGGATTTACATAATTTTTCCTGGTGCATGGGCGTGAGGCGACTACGACGACGAACTGTGTGTTTCCGTTACAGACTGATGATGCGGACGATGACTATGTCAGCCAGGTGTTAACCAGAGCTGAAGAAGCTTGGCAATTAGCTCGAGTCTGCGTGTTGCAGGCTCGATAAAACGATCGCTGAAGGTATGACGCGAGCCACTGCCCTGTTGTCTACCAGCCTGGTGACATTGTCTGGATCTTTACTCCTGTTTAGAAGGTTGGTCTCTCTGATGAGCTCCTCAGGCACTTCTTTGGACCTTAAAAGGTTGTAAGACAGTTGTCTGATGTTACATATGAAGTTGAAGATTTGGACTCCGACACAAGATGATGAAAGATCGGAGATATGGTCCACGTCCTTCGAATGAAGCCCTATAAGGATCCTGCAATCCAGGGTAAATTTGAAGCTCCTGTGATAGGCAACAAGCGGAAAGGTGATGAATAGCGTGGTAGCAACAGAAGTTCTAAGGTCACCGCCAGGGTGAAAATCAGTCATCGGGAGTTGGAGTATGCAGGACTGCTGATCCGTTCCTGGACTAGGAGGACGTAACACTGAGACGCCGTTTTCTTAAGGAGGGAGCAATGTCGCAAAAGAAGCTGAGTAGCACTGTGGTGTAGTGGTTATGATATTAAACTCTTGCATGGAGAGTCGTGAGTTCAAAACTCACCTGGACTGTACAGTTTTAATTTCTATATTTGGTTCAAGTACATTCTAGAAGTATCCACTAATGTTAAGAATCATTGTACTGAAATGTTCTGTAGCTGTATATATACTGTATGTGTTCTGGCCGGAGGCAGTTCGCTCCGTGCTCTTGTATGTGCAAGTGCTGAATAAACCTTCTTCTACGTGAAAATATAAACATGATGATTAGCCATTTTTGAGGCCACTGATAGTAAATGGCAGATTTATTGATTGTGAGGGGTGTGGCAGAGTGTGTGAGAGAAGTTGCCCAGTTAGTGGGAGGTACTTTACTTTCATTGGCTCATTAGAGACCATGGATCACAACTTGCTGTGAGCAGGAGGTCGGAGATCAGAGGAATATTGGGGTGCAGATGTGGACAGGTATTGTGTTATTGGCTTACGTCTGCTGACAGGCAGAGGATCTTGTCTATAGTTGTGGTTGTGCGGCCTCATGCCAGCTAAGACGTGTGCAGCCTCATGCCAGCTAAGAATTGAGTGTTCTTTGTGATGACTGATGTAGCCAGAACTGGTAATGGTTGCAAATCAGCTGATTCTGATTGGTCTTAATGTCTAAAACTTGTAGGCCTAGCTTGTGGGCTGTGTGCAATAAGTTAATTAATGTTTGTCACCCGTGGCTGTGGAGCATTTCACCAGGGGCTATATCCATTGACATACATGGGCTTACATGTCATCAGGAAACCAGTCAGTTCTTTCACGAATGATGCTGACAGCATGGTGTTGGATATCTGTGACCTGACCAAATGCTCTTCCTCTGAATTTGATGCTGAGTGGGAGTAGCTGGTAGTCAAGTGCTCAATTTCATTACATTGGCAGTTGACTTCAAATGCAGACAAGATGAACTGGAGACTCTCCCATAGTGGGTAATACAATGGTCAAGAAAATGTTGCAGCTGTGCAATCCCTTTTACTACAATGTTGTATAGGTAGTTTGCACAGTTAAAAATACTCCAGATGACCTATTCTAGATATGTTTGAAAGATTTCGCAAGTGCTTGTGACCTCAAATTGTAACCCATTATAGCGATACAAACCAAAGGATGAGTTGGACGTTGCGTACAATGGTGATTATAGATAAGTATCTTCTTGATGAATTTTTGAAAAACAATGACCCCTGGCTGACTTTGTATAATAAGTACTCTAGTCAAGGAATGGGGTTTAAGTCTATATCCCCATTTGGTTTTTTTATGATGACTATAGGTTCACTGATGTGATTATCACCTTGTCTTACAATCTGTCCTGTAATCATAGCAAAATGGACAGGCTGTACTCTGCAAAACCATAATATTTTTAGTGCTTTAAGCCATATATAAGCCTTGGAGTTCTTAGGAAGGGGCATAAATACAGCTGAGGCTTCTTGTGAATGAACCATTTGGCATTCAATTAAAGTGATTTAGAGAAGCAGTGGAAAAACTGTGTCAGAACGGCTGCATTTGGGAATCGAAGTCCACTTCTCCCTAAAATGATTCAAGTACCTTAACCACATAAACACCTCAATGGTTTCACCGATATCGTATAATAAGTAGTTACTTTCTCCAAAGACCTTATGCATTTATTGTCATTATGAGCTATTGTAAAAAGTCTTATTTAGTATGAGTCTAAACAGTGTGATTATTCATGGGAAAGGTGTTCAGCAATGTATTACATGTAACCATAGTATGGAAGGTAGTGATGTTCTTGTTTTACTTCATGAAATTTGTCAGGGGTGTGTGTGGTGACTACAGTCAATTATGGGGAGGAATATACAATTTAAGATATTCAGCACATGAAGAAAGATACTTCATATGCGGTAGATCTTTGCTTGAAATCCTTTTGAAATCCTCATTACTGGCATCGCTTTTGTGTCATTAGGCCAACATTGTGTCTGTACTACCAGTAAATACAAGGAAATCATGAAATCAGACAAGAAGCTGACTCAGCTCAGTTACGTGATTGTATGTAGATCAGTTAAAACAATGACAAAAGACCAAATTTGTTTTATTGCTTGAGAATTAAAGTTAGCATCTTGAGATTGGTATCAGTTTTTAATGGTTGTGTTAATTTTATCTGAAGCTAAAATATTGATTTAATGTCAACAAAAATGTTTAAGGACAAAACAAAAATGATACCAGTAATGTTAAAATTGGCAGACTTCAATTAATGGCAGTTTCATTAAGTGGGCAGATGTGTGCTTGCATTTGCCAATAGATAAGAAAAGACTTTTTTTTTATTCAAGTTTGTATTATTTATTTATCCATTTTTTCATTTGTACATTTATGTGCATGTCACAAGATCATAGAATACATCATAATATACAGGGTGATTTTTTTTTTTTTTCCACTGTGAACAAACACTAGGAATTGATCGATGAGAGGATACAGTACAAAAAAGGTCTAATGAACTTATGTCTGACACTGCATGGTTTCCATGCTAGAGACCATTTATTCAGTTGTACATTGTTACAGAGACAGCAGCCTAATACATGCTGTACCATGTAGACACAGTTACAATATGTGTTGAAAATAGTTTCCATGCGCCATAGCATGTTCTGTGTCTCATGTCTGTATTGGCCAGTCTGCATTCAAACAGCGTTAAAGACAACATAAATACACTGCTCCATTGTCTCCACATCTGGAATGGGTTCTGCATACATGATACTTTTAAGATGGCCCCATAACGATAAATCGCACGGGTTGAGATCTGGTGAACGAGCAGGCCATGCAGCTGAACCCCCTTGTCCGATCCATCAACCAGTGAAGACATGATTGAGATGCATCGAGACGTTAACGGTGAAGTGGGAATGCTGAAGTGGGCTGGAGCACCATAATGTAGGAGCCACATAACCCTTTGAATCATCAATGGCACTTCTTCCAGCAGGGAGACAGTCACCCACAAGAAACACCAATAGTTCCAGCCTTTTACGTGATGTGGAATAAAGACTGGTTTCAAAATACAGTTGCCAGTTATCCCGGCCCACACATTCCGGTTGCTATCCCACAGGTGAATGTTATGAAAGTTCCTGAAGCGACCCTGTCTCAGACAAATGGTGAAACACTGTTGCAAATATTGAATGCTGTGGTTGTTGTTGCTGGGGATAGGACTCCTGATGCAACTTTGCTGTCCGGTGCCCATTGCCATTTGCCTTTCCATAAGTAAACACCATGTCGGCAAGCTCTCAATTCAAATACGGAACCATTGTGTACAGTGGTGTATCACGTCCACTACTAGGTGAGTCAGCAAAGGAAATGAATCAGATACAACATTACCAATTACAATGGCAGGAGAGGGAACTAGAGCATGACGTTTGAGGAACAGTAGCACCCTCAAGGAGGAAACTGTGCATGCTGTAACTGTGGCGGCATGGCATAGGGTTTATTAGTCTGCAGTCTTTGTAACAAAGTATGATTGAATAAATGGTCTCTAGCATGGAAACCATGCATTTCTGGACATAAGTTCATTACATCTTTTTTTCCACATCCTCTCGTCTGTCGATCAATCCCTAGAGTTTGTACACAGTGGAAGAAATCACCATGTATAAATAGTCAAGATAGAAAGACAAATAATCAGAATGTGTGAAATAAAGGCTATCAGATACCAGAGAATTGCCTGTTACAAAACAGTCTACAAGGAAATGGAACTAGTTGTGAGTGTGATCAGGAAGAAACATATTTATTTCTGTAGACATCTGATCAGGAAATCAGAGTCATCAGGAGAGTATTTGAGAACAATATGCGCAACGTGAAATGGATTACTGAGATCAGGAAAGATATGAAGAAGCTCCACATTACAATTGAAGATTTAGAAAACAAAACAGACAAAACCAAGAAACTTGGAAGCAAGTGAGTGAAATGACAACCCAAGATTAAGAAACAGATGATTTCAGATGAAGAAAGAAAGTTGAGAGCTTAGAGAATGAAGTAGTACTGTGTCAACTGACAAGTGGAAAATTATTTTTATAAAATTGACTAACATTCATTGACTGAAATTCATAAAATGTAAATAAATAAATATAAAAAAAATTGAAAGGCAATAACTCCTCCAGTGCTGGTCCCAAGTCCGGGGCCTCATTTTGCAAGTGATGAGGAAGGAGGAGGGGGAGGAGTAACACCTCGTTAAAAAACCTGGGTCCATTTGGCTCCGGATGGTAGCACCCTGTAAGGGCCCCTGCCTAGGATTACTAGGTGAAACATGGTCAACAGTCTCAAAGGCGGAAGAGGAAGTTCAGATTCCCAATGGCGGAGAGAGCGGAAGAACTACCTCCAGGACTCACAATCTTGGTTGTATATTTTGTGGCCTTTGGGCTACACCCAAAATAACTTTCATCAATCATGGAAGTGTGTGATGTAAACTATTTTACCCCAGGTGGACGCTCCACTGTACGCCAGTACGTTAGCAGACATTCGGATTCTGGGGAGTCTGCAACATTGCACAAAGACAAGTTGGAGTGTCTTGGAATCTCATCCAAATTTCAACATAGGCAATCAATGTACCTAGCAACTCTCAATGCAAACTCATTGTTGAAAACCGGAAAACTAAAACATCTAACAGATACGCTAAAGAACCACAACATACTCATAACAGCCATTCAAGAAACACAATACATTGATACAGATACCTTCAATTCCCAAGGTTTTAGGATATACAAAGGGAAAGTGGGACCGAGAGTATTGAAAAATGTAACACATCTTGGGACAGCCTTTATAATCAACAAACAAATCTTGAACTCAATAGTTGGCTTTGATTCACAATCAGAAAGAATCTCAAGTCTTACATTCACAAGCAGAAACAAAATCTACACAATTATCAATGCACATGCCCCTATAAACGAGAATAACAGGAAAAACAAAGAAAAAGTGGAGGCCTTTTGGAATCATCTAGATGACATTATTCAGAAAATTCCAGATAAAAACATCATCATTCTTCTTGGAGATTTTAATGCACAGATTGGTAAAGAAAAAAGATATAAGAAAATAGTTAGAAACTATCCTGCACACAAGAGAACAAACAGAAATTGTGTGAGACTAATAGAACTTTGCCAAGCACACAATTTAATTCTTAAATCCACAGCTTTCAAGAAACTACCACGAAGACAAAAGACATGGGTATCCCCAAATCCTAGCCTTGGGGAATTTCAACTTGATCATGTGGCAATCAAGAAGATTTCTAGCAAAGAAATCATGAATGTTAGTGTACTCATGGGTGCAAACTTGGATTCAGACCACTACCTTTCTAAAATTAAGTTCAAAGTCATCCCAAACAGGAAACGCAGCATGAAACAAATTAAGGGTCGGAAGTATAGCACAGAAAATATATTAAAATCAGACAAATTCACAAAAGCGACAGAAACCATTCAGACACAAAGCTTGGGGGATATCAAGGAAAACCTCATTACTACAGCTGAACGGATAGCACCTAACAAAAAAAGTAAAAAACATGCCTGGTGGTCGCTAGAATGTGATGCCCTCATAGAAACAAGAAAACAGGCATGGCAAAATTGGCAATCACAGAAAACAGAAGAAAGTAGGCTGAATTTCATTACAGTTAGAAAACTGGTAGATAAAAATATAAAAAGGATTAAGAAGACACATGAAAACAAAACTCTCCTCCAAATTGATGAAGAATTTGCTAAAAACAACACAAGAAGCTTTTACAGAACTTTCAAACAAAGGTTATCAAGATACAAAGCACCCACCCTCAAATTTTGAGATGTAAATGGGACCATCTCTCACAACAACATGGAAAACTGCAAAATACTAGCAGGCTACTTTGAGAAACTCTGAATTGTGAACCCATCCTTGAAAAATTTGAATCCATCCCAAACGACCGTGAGAAGCCGGATTCAGAACCACCGACGACTGAAGAACTATAGGTCATTTCAGAACTTAAAAACAACAAGGCGTCCGGAGAAAATCAAATAGGGGCCGAACTATGGAAAAAGGCTGACAAAAATGCAGTTACATCCCTAAAGTGTGTTTTCAATCAAATCTGGAAAGAAGAAGAGATCCCCGCAGAATGGAGAACAGCTCTCATCCACCCTATCCACAAGAAAGGTTTGAAGACAGACCCCAACAATTACAGAGGAATATCACTGCTGGATATAACGTACAAGATTCTTTCTAAAGTCCTCTTGAACAGGGCAGAGCCGCAATTGGATCCGCAAATCGGGGAATACCAGGGAGGTTTTAGAAAGGGCAGAGCATGTTCGGAACAAATACTAAACCTCAAAAACATTATGGCATACGAAAAATCAAGGGCAAAGACACGTAATCTCCTTCATTGATTTCAAAAAAGCATATGATTCGTTTGATAGAGAATCTCTGTTGTCAGTCCTGGAAGAAATGGGTTTGGATAAGAAAACAACTAATATTACAAAAGCGACCCTTACAAATACATTTTTGAAAGTTAAGTTTATGGGCGAACTATCGGAACCCTTTGAAATAAAAACGGGAGTGCGACAGGGCGATGGGCTCTCGCCGTTGCTGTTCAATTGTGCGCTTGAGAAAGTAGTCAGAGAATGGAACACAAATATTAAGAGTGGTGTAAGACTGGGTTGCAAAAAGAAGAACCTTAAAGTAAATTGCATTGCTTTTGCAGATGATATGGCCCTGTTTGCTGAAACAATGGAAGAAGCACGGGAGCAAATCCTTGAACTAAAGAAACAAGCAGCTAAAATTGGTCTTCACATCTCCTATGAAAAAACTAAGATATTGACAAACATCAAGCACTCGTGTAAATCCTCAAAGTTCAAGAACAGAAGATTGAAATAGTAAAAGAATTCAAATATCTTGGAGAATGGATTAGTTGAAATGCTGGGGAAAGCAAAGCAATGGAATCCAGAAAAAATAAACTTGAATTGGCCTTCCAAATAACAATAAATACATACAACAAAAAATCCCTTTCATGGGGGTCCAAAATTACACATTACAAGACAGTGATTAAGCCAGAAGCACTGTATGTAGCAGAAACACTTAACATGAATTTCAAAGGCCAAATGGAGAAACTTGTGGTAAAGGAAAGAAAAATTTTAAGAAAAATCATTGGGCCAAAATTTCAAGACAATAAGATTATATACATCAAAAATGAAACACTTTACAAGAAAATTGAAAAACTTTCAGATTCTATGCGAAAAAGGAGAATAAATTTTTATGGCCATCTTCTCAGAATGAATTCCAACAGATTAACTAAACAAATCTTTGACTTCTTCCGTAACCGAAAAATTAAGCCCAACTGGTTTAAAGAAACTGAGAAATACCTAGTGGAATTAAAGATTTCAGAAAATTCACTTATTGATCGAACTGCTAAATTAATTACTAAAGATGAAAACATAAGGTTCCAAGACAAATCCACACAAAAGTCCAAACCCTTCATCTCGGAAGAAGAGAGGAGAAGAAGATCAGAAAGAATGAAGAAATACTGGGCCCTAAGAAAAGAACAACGCACAAAGAAATGATTGATCCAGTGTACCCCAAAGAGGGTGAAACGGAAGAAGAAGATAATGAAGGAGAAGAAGAAGAAGAAGAAGAAGAAGAAGAAGAAGAAGAAGAAAGGCAATATAACATAATAATGAAACATGCAGCTTTGGAATGCCACAATGAAAAATGAGATGATGATTAATAATAATAATAATAATAATAATAATAATAATAATGAGCTATGTGGAATCTTCCATAAAGTCTGGGAACAGAAGCTATACTGGAAGATTTCAGATGAAGCATTAATTCACCCAACCCACAAAAAGAAGGTAAAACTGACTCCAACAACTATGGAGGAATTTCTCTCCTCCCAGTCATGTACACTATTCTTTTAAAAGCATTACAAAACAGGCTAGAAAACTTAACAGAATCAGCAATTAGGAGTGTACTAAGGAGGGTTTGGAAAAGAATAATAATGTATGGAACAAATTTTAAATCTGAAATTTATAAGATATTGAAGAAAGAGGGATAAAAATATGTACATAAAATCTGTAGACTTAAAAAAAAAAACATATGATTTCATTAACAAGGAAACATTATCCAAAACACTAAAAGAGTTCGGAGCTGACAACGAATGAGTGGCAATCATAAAAGACTCATTAACAAATGCAAAATGCAGAATTGAAGTTCTAGGTTGGAACTTCTAGGCTTTTGAGTTTAAAACTGGTGTATGACAAGGAGATGGATTGTCCCCACTGCTGTTTAATTGTGCACTAGAAAAGGTAACCAGAGAGTGGAGAAAAAGAACAGAAGAAGGAGGACTTAAAAAAAAATTATGATTGGGAGAAGAGGGGATAATCTGAGAATTGATTGGCTTTTGCAAATGATCTTGCAGTCTTAGCTGAATCTATAGAAGATGCAACAATCAGATAAATCTCCTACAAGAGACAGTTTCAAAAATAGTCCTATGTGTATCTACTGAAGTAACAAGTGGTAGGCACATGTGAAGTTGTCAACAAAATACATGGAAACTGATTATGTAAGTATAAAAGTGGCTACAAAATTTAAATACGTAGGTGAAATAATACAACCAAATGCTATGGGTAAAGAAGGTAACTTGGCAAGGACAAGGAAAATGGAAGTGGCTTTTAACATAACAAAAAACCTGTATTACAAGGAAGAGAAGAGTTATATTCTACCAACACCAAGAAAGGCAAGACAAAAAAAAGGATTTTTAACTTTTTTGATAGAAACCCAAATACATCAATGATATGGATCAAAAGAGTTAAAACAAACCCGAGGGAAATGGAAATAATGGAAGAAGAAACAGGACAAAAAAGAGAACAGTTCAGAGCAAAATAAAGAAGTTTCAAAGGCCCGAAGATGCAACATGGACAAAATTAAGAAGAGAACAACATGGGGAAATAATGGAAAACTACTCTAAAGAATGAAGACATAACAATTTATTTAAGAACAAAGGAGATAACTCACAGAAAGGCAGAAGTGTTGCATCGTTGACAGATGCACACAAAAGGTACAGAGTTTTACTTCGCTAGGTTTTGGGATGGGATTCCTTTCTCAAGCTGTATGAGAAACATGCGCACTCTCTCTCTCTCTCTCTCTCTCTCTCTCTCTCTCTCTCTCTCTCTCTCTCTCTCTCTCTCTCTGACTCTGACTGTTTGGTGGGGGTTGGGGGACAGTGGGCTACCTTAGGTAACTTGCTGTCCCCCCCCGCCAAATACTGATACTGATACTGTGTGTGTGTGTGTGTGTGTGTGTGTGTGTGTGTGTGTGTGTGTGTGTGTGTTTGCGGGTTCGGGTGCCTTTCACCACCCATTTCCCATTACCCCGCCCAGTATGTGTCAGCTAGTTGTGTACTGCCATCTCATGTGTTAGTCTGTGAAATCAAGTGCTTAGCCGTCTGCCACCTGCACCCATTGGTAGCCCACAGACTGCTCCACACTATCCCACGAGCCACTAAACACTTTCCCCCAACCCCCTCCCTGCCTCCTGCCTTTCTCCATTCTTCAACTCTCAGGAGAGTGCTGGCAGTTGAATGAGCATAATGTAGGGAGACAGGTGCACGCTTTTGTGTGTGTGTGTGTGTGTGTGTGTGTGTGTGTGTGTGTGTGTGTGTGTGTTGATGAGACAGCACTTCTGCCTTTCAATGAGTCATCTCCTATTCCTAAATAATTCATTAATCTCAACTGGAACTTGCTGTACATTATGAAAGAACAGATATAGTCTTAAGAGGTCAATTCATATGTTGTCATAATAAAGGGTAAGAAAAGGGAACTGAGTAATTCAAAATTAGAACCATATACTGACCTTTATTAGATGCAGATGAATAAAAAGATTTAGAAGAAAAGAAGAGGAGGTTAAAGGAAAGTGAACTGTATTATGAAAGGGATAGATTGCTATTCACTGTAAATATAACATGTGAAATTGCGGGCAGGCATGACGAAAAGACTGTTACATAAGCATTTGGCCAAAGCCTTCCTCAGAAAAGAAAAACACATATTTCTTTAAAATTTCAGTATAAGAATCAGTGTTGGAAAGCTTTTGTAGGGTCTTGAGATTATTGGTGAACTTGTTATTTATTGTTGTTGTTAGCCTATCATAGAAATATGACCATCCACAATGCATCCTTGGCAGGCCAGTTCAGATCATAACCTCAAATACATGGAGACCTAAAAGCCATTCTCTCAGCAGAAAATAGGTGTTTATGGGTTTATTTGCTATGAATACTTGTATTACTTTTTACAGGGTGTTGTTGACTTGCCACCAAAAGCTCTTCTTTACCTCCTTTTTGAGTCAGTAGAGCAGTTTCCTTCTTGGAATCCAACAGTTCTACAGTCTCACAGAGTGCAGGTAAGTTACATTATTTTTTGTGTACTGTGGAACATATGATTATTTTTTGTGTTATTTTCTGATTCATTAGTAAGTTTGTTGTAGATTTGTTTCCAATCAGAGTAAGATAAGATAAGATAAGATAAGATAAGATAAGAGTTTTCCTAAAATACACTATAATAAACAGAATTGCATAAAATGATTTATTTAGAAAGAAAATCGAGACAACAGGTGTAAATTAGTTTACCATTATCTCAGGGTAGTATCTTTTACTACTAATCGAAACCTTATGATTTTTGGGTTTTATCCTAGCATATGCTTATATTTGGAATAAAAAAATAATCAGCAATGGTAGTTGAAGACTTTCAGTGTTAGGAGTCGCCCTCATTCTGCCAACTGCTTTGTCAAAAAGGGTAGATAAGCAGATGGAGGTTCAGGGCATCCTCTTGTGATTGTGGTGGGGAAATGTCCCTAAAGGCAGAACAGCCAGCAATAATCAATTGCATGAGGATTCAGAAGGCAATGGAAACCACTGCGTTAAAGAAACATAATGTGTATCCATTCCTTCCCTTGAAAAGTTACTATTATTGTAAGTCTACCAACCATTCAAATGCCTGAAAGTGCTGGGAGTGGCATCCCATGTTAATTTTCTACAGTTGTTAAGATTAAATTTGTGCTGAAGATCTGTATATCTTGGTGCCCAATTTTTTCTTAAGCTGTTAAACAAAAGTGATCTATTTTCAGGATTTCATTATCATATGATAGTTTCTGCACTAGCCATTACTATGTAGGTGAAACTGAATCATACCGTGAGTTGTGGAGTTCTTTTTTTCTGTTACTCATATTTGCTAAATGATGACAGAGGACATGGGAATAAAGTTCCTCAACACCTCATTCCTGTGTAAAATATTCTTGGTACATTTGCTGTGTAAAGTTAGAATGAAAATGTGTATAGAAAATTGAAATGTGGTCTTATTTTTTATATAGAACAAAGGAAATAAAATCTAAGGAGTTGTTGAATTCTTGAACTATCTGATGATTTGCAAGGAACTGTAGAGCATGCCATTTTTAAGAAGTCTCATATGAACACAACACAAAGTTCACTTTATACGTACAGCACAAAGAGCTCCGTAACAATAACTGAAACATTCTTCATCAGAGATGTAATTTTATTCATTTTCTAAGAAAGTAAGAAAGCAAAACATACAGCGATGTAAAAACAGATAGACTAAAATAATGTTATGTGGTGGTGGTGGTGGTGGTGGTGGTGGTGGTGGTGGTAGTAGTAGTAGTAGTAGTAGTAGTAAAACTTTAATAATAAAACTATTATATTAATGGAGTCAGATAATCTAATATTTATGAAATAATTAATTAATAACATTATTCACATGGCAAACATTTGGAGATTTCTCCCCCCCCCCCCCCCCCCCTCCATTAGGTTGATAGTATGGTGTAAAAATTGCATTTTTGAAAATTTACATTAATTTTTGTTACTAGTGCTTTCAAGTGATTGCATTTTGCCTGTAAGAATGCACTGAAACCACACAACATAATTCATCACTCTTGGCAGTTCACATTGGTGAGGCTATTGACAGCATGTGTAATGTTTACTTGGAGTGAAATGGAACCACCTGGTACATCTTTGATTCCCCACAGGCAGAAGCTAAAGATGTCTGTTGACAGATCATATGCATCCTTCAGTCTGTATTGACAAGACAATGCACCACCCCACCATTCCTGAGCTGTTATCCAATGATTTTTGTTGCTTTGTGGGTTTCTGTTGAGTGGTCATGGATCCCTGTGTTTGCTTCTGGCATATTTATAATATTGACAAGACAATGCACAACCCCACCATTCCTGAGCTGTTATCCAATGATTTTTGTTGCTTTGTGGGTTTCTGTTGAGTGGTCATGGATCCCTGTGTTTGCTTCTGGCATATTTATAACTCCAAGCCATGAAAAGTCACTATACTTATGAGGATGAAAAGTAAGTAGTACATTGCTAAGCTCTTTGTTGTTCAGTTTCTCATCATTGTAAACTGTTGTGAAGTCTTTTATCTTGTTGTCAAAATTGTATGATCAGAAAGTTTTTAGCATATTCATGTTGGACGAATGAAGATGGAATAGCAATTTTTTACATTTATTTTTTATGGTTGAACGAAAATCCTCATGGTATAATTCAGGCCGGATGTGAACCACCAGCAATACATTAATGTGTGTACTGTAGTTGTAGGTAACTGCTTGTTAGCTTCATGTCTTCTCCCAGCACACTATACAGGTACTGTCTGGCACGTCACTGGTTGAGTGTCTGAGAGTAAGAGAAGCAAGTGGGCTATCAGTGACAGTTGCATTATTAAAGATGTAGAGTGGGTGGTATGTTCAATAGCAAGTGGACATGTATGGGAGGACTAGTACTAAGGCTAGCACATTTCCCTGACCTCACGCCTTTGTGATGTTATCTGTGGTGCCAACTAAGTCAGTTGCTTTGTACAGCAGATACTTCAGCAAAGTGTCATTTAAGCGTATAAAACTGTGAGACACCAGACGTGTGTATTTGAAAGTGTACAATAGTGTATGGTCCTACGAATGTATGTGAGTGTGGAGGCAAGCTTCAAACATTTTGGGATTTGCTATCAGTTTCTGAATTGAGAATTGTGAGTGAAATAGGTCTTTCTCAAAAAAATTAAGTACTTTTATATATGTGTGTATATTGCGTTTTTCTTCTTTTAAAATGAAGAAATCTAATCATGTTAATGAATGTTTTGCATTATTTCAATGTCTTCTATTTTCTAACATCCACTGTGTTGTATTTGTCACATGCCCAATATCTCAATTAGTAGGAAGCGAGCTTTCAGTGACAGATATTTATGTGAAAGCAGGCTCTTCAGGCATATACTATCGGTGAAAAGTGTTCAGGTTTTCAGCGGGGTGGCAGTGTTAAAATACTGTGAAATATCAACGAGGGTCACACTCGTCATCTTCTGGCAAAGTGTTGAGGTGTGTGAATACTGTAATATTGTTACTAGTGGAGTGCCCCCTTCAACCTGGCTATAGGTGGGTGTGTACTGTCTGGCCATTGGGCATGGAGGGGGGTGAGGTTGCAGAGGTGCGAGTAGCAGGGGTGCTGTTCACATCTCTGTGTCGCCATTCCAGCCGTGTCTTGCGAATTGGACTGTGCTAGTTATGCTCACCATCATGTTCTGTTAATGATGGATTCCATTCCACACTGATTTGGTATGTTTCATATCTGGTGAAAGGATTCTTGTGAACCCAATTTTCTTTTGATTCCGTTGTGCTGCTGGCCCAATAGCCATTTGCTTGGCAAAGCACCTTGGTGTTCTGGAAGTCAGTGGTGTGGTCTTCCTTGAGGCTATGCTCTGCTATCACTGATTTTGCAGTCTGTCGCAGTCGCTGCTTGCAACAATTCAAATACAGGACTGTATTTTCCTGATGTACTGTTGGACACATTCAACAGGCATTGCTGTATATTCCCAGTAAGTTCAATTTTAGTGGGTCTTTCACAGAGCCAAGCCACTCTTTCACCTTTAAGGTGATTGGAAAATGGTTTTTATATTGGATTTTTCGAGTAGCCTTGCAGTTTTGGCTGATAGCTGTCCCACATACAAAAGGAGAATGAGTCTCTTTATCTTCTTCATCTTTCCAGTGTCGAACATGTTATCTCTACTTGAATGTACTACTAATCTGAACTTCAGTGTACCCAATTTTTTGGAATACATCCTTCAGGTGTTGTTCGCCCGGGAGACTTACTTTATCGAATATGACGTTTTGCCATATTTATCAGAGTGGTTGGCACTATCTGCCATTGTGCTGGACAGTGGCAGCTTGTGGCATGCAGGTACAGGTCTATGTGTGTCTTGTTCCTATATACTGAATGGTGTAGCATACTATGTTCTTTATTAGTGTGTCCTGGAAAGGAAGACAACCGTCTTCCTCTACTTCCATAGTGAAACCAATATTATGGCAGTCGCTCTTAAGGTCATCCAGAAACTGATTCAGTTACTGGGTATTAGCGTGGGCACCTCCCACACTCTAATGCATCAACACTCGAACTTTCAAAAAATCTGTGCGCAGTGGGTCGAACCTGCAACCATAGCGGTCGCGTGGTTCTGGACTGAAGCGTCTAGAACCGCTTGGCCACTGCGACCAGCAACACTTGCATTTATACTGCATGATGCCATAAGTGTCAACACTTCAGCCGTGGCACCTTGGTATATAACAAATAGGAAACTTGTAATAAATGTTGTAACATCGAGTATGAAACTGGAATGCAGTGATGCAGTATACATAATCTCAAATTGCTACTTGTTTAACCATCTTGTGTGATTCAGATATTGTCCAGTTTACTTTCAGGAGAAGATGCAGTAAAAACTGTAAATTACATTATCAATACCATGCGTCGAAGCAAATAAAGGATTTAAGATTTCTCAGGCACCAGTCAT
Organism: Schistocerca gregaria; assembly: GCF_023897955.1. NCBI lineage: Eukaryota > Metazoa > Arthropoda > Insecta > Orthoptera > Acrididae > Schistocerca > Schistocerca gregaria. Next base: position 681,634,852 of record NC_064931.1, read on the forward strand.
TTTGGCACTGTGTAAATCTTTTGCAAGCAAATATATACCTGGAATGATTTGCTCAATGCAGAATGGTTAATTTGTAGCTAAACATTAAAGTTCAATTGCAGGGGAGTACCTGCAGAAAGTTCTTTGTCTTCCTTGAGCAAATATTATCTGAGCAAAGTATAAATTTTTCATAGTTATATCCTACTAAGAAGCAAGAATGGTACATAGCTGTGTTTTCAACTACTGGTACATTGGCCTCTATATTGGAGGCAAATAAGTAGAAAAATTTAAAAATGACCAAGAGGACAAGCTTTATAATGTCAGGTTGAACATTCTAGGTTCTATGAGAGGGGTGATGAAAATCTCATTTTCTTGATTTTGGGGGGAAGAATTTTCCTCCTTCAGCAGATACCTGCTTATTTTATTTCAACATGAATTATGTGGGCAGATCTGCAAGGATGTGAAAAACTTCATTTTTCTCTTTGTATTCAATATATTTTTGTAGTTCGAGTAAAATTAACTGGTAAAGAGTTGTTTCAGTCAGACTAAGAAATGATCTGCTGATTTTCAGCAGATGTAGTCTCAGCTTAGCACTCCTGTCAGTACCACAGATAATTTTGTAACAGCTCAACATATATCAAAGAATCTATACATAGACTCAAAGGAAAGGTAGATGAAAAATAAATCCCAATGTCACATTGTATTAGTGATGAAATCTCTTATAGGAAATGGCAAACAATGTGATTATGAACACATCAAGTACACAAAACAAGAAAAACAAATTGTGTTGAGAGAGTGAATGGAAACAAAATTTTAGGGAAATGTAAAGATGTTTTGGCAGTAATAAAGAACAAAATCTTTTATTCAGTACTTCAGGTGTATATATTGTACACTGTACCTTTAAAGTTTAACACAGAAAAACTGTAATGGATATTTGTTTTCTTTATCCATTCTACATCTAGATTGTGGAAGGTTAATGATTCATAAAATTTAGTTGAAACATGCACATTGTGTTGTGTCGTACAGTATTTATTGAAAGTAAAATCAACCTTGCAGGATGGTAGCAAAGTGGAAATAGCAGCTCCCAGCTTTTCAGTTTAATTTGTGGAATCTGTCTAGATCAAGGAGACTTTTCACATATGATACATTTGCCCTGTAAAAAGTAATGAAAACTTTTCCATGATGATCATGCCATCAAGAACAGAGAGGAGTTAATTACACACCTAAACATGTAACTGTAACCAGTGATAAGAATCTAGCAAGTCTCAACACAGTAAGCTTTTACACGAATATCCCCATTAAAGAGGTGATCCTATTATTAAATCCAATTTATGGATGTTCTCTCGTCTAGATTCACAAAAAAAAAATTAATGAATTTCTTCATTTGCTCAGAATTGTCCAGGACAATAATTACTTTGTCTTTAAAGACACCATGTGTGGACAAACTGATGGGTTAGCCATGGAGCCCCCATGGCCATTATAATCGCTAATATTTACATCAATCACATTGAACATCAGTTTTTTTCAACACACACACAACACCTTCAAAGAGTAGTATGCTATAAAAGATGCATCGATGACATCATACTTTTATATAACAGTACTAATGCCCAGCTCCAAATTTTTCAACACAACTTTAACAAAATGCACCCCAAGATTCAGTGTACGATAGAATATCACTCTGGCTTTACACTCCCATTTTTAGATCTGGAAATTTCGTTACAGGACAGTAATATTCACTTTAACATACACTCCTGGAAATTGAAATAAGAACACCGTGAATTCATTGTCCCAGGAAGGGGAAACTTCATTGACACATTCCTGGCGTCAGATACATCACATGACCACACTGACAGAACCACAGGCACATAGACACAGGCAACAGAGCATGCACAATGTCGGCACTAGTACAGTGTATATCCACCTTCCGCAGCAATGCAGGCTGCTATTCTCCCATGGAGACGATCGTAGAGATGCTGGATGCAGTCCTGTGGAACGGCTTGCCATGGCATTTCCACCTGGCGCCTCAGTTGGACCAGCGTTCGTGCTGGACATGCAGACCGCGTGAGACGACGCTTCATCCAGTCCCAAACATGCTCAATGGGGGACAGATCCGGAGATCTTGCTGGCCAGGGTAGTTGACTTACACCTTCTAGAGCACGTTGGGTGGCACGGGATACATGCGGCCGTGCATTGTCCTGTTGGAACAGCAAGTTCCCTTGCCGGTCTAGGACTGGTAGAACGATGGGTTTGATGACGGTTTGGATGTACTGTGCACTATTCAGTGTCCCCTCGACGATCACCAGAGGTGTACGGCCAGTGTAGGAGATCGCCCCCCACACCATGATGCCGGGTGTTGGCCCTGTGTGCCTCAGTCGTATGCAGTCCTGATTGTGGCGCTCACCTGCACGGCGCCAAACACGCATACGACCATCATTGGCACCAAGGCAGAAGCGACTCTCATCGCTGAAGACGACACGTCTCCATTCGTCCCTCCATTCACGCCTGTCGCGACACCACTGGAGGCGGGCTGCACGATGTTGGGGCGTGAGCGGAAGACGGCCCAACGGTGTGCAGGACCATAGCCCAGCTTCATGGAGACGGTTGCGAATGGTCCTCGCCGATACCCCAGGAGCAACAGTGTCCCTAATTTGCTGGGAAGTGGCGGTGCGGTCCCCTACGGCACTGCGTAGGATCCTACGGTCTTGGCGTGCATCCGTGCGTCGCTGCGGTCCGGTCCCAGGTCGACGGGAACATGCACCTTCCGCCAACCACTGGCGACAACATCGATGTACTGTGGAGACCTCACACCCCACGTGTTGAGCAATTCGGCGGTACGTCCACCTGGCCTCCCGCATGCCCACTATACGCCCTCGCTCAAAGTCCGTCAACTGCACATACGGTTCACGTCCACGCTGTCGCGGCATGCTACCAGTGTTAAAGACTGCGATGGAGCTCCGTATGCCACGGCAAACTGGCTGACACTGATGGCGGCGGTGCACAAATGCTGCGCAGCTAGCGCCATTCGACGGCCAACACCGCTGTTCCTGGTGTGTCTGCTGTGCCGTGCGTGTGATCATTGCTTGTACAGCCCTCTCGCAGTGTCCGGAGCAAGTATGGTGCGTCTGACACACCGGTGTCAATGTGTTCTTTTTTCCATTTCCAGGAGTGTATTTAGAAAACCAACCACGTCTAGTTTTATTATTCATTGCTCTTCAGTTCACCCAAAGTAGCAAAAAATGGTAGCTCTTTGTGCTATGCTTTACTGTGTAGCCAGAGTTGCTCTCTCAAAAGAAAATTACCAGTGTGAGTTGGTTACCTTTAAATTCATAGCACATGCTAACGGCTACCAGCCAAATGTTGTTGATGCTCATCATCATCATCATCATCATCATCATATGCAATCGAAAGGTGCTTCCAACTATCTGTATGGGATTACCCTGTCACCTACAAATAATGATAACTCTAAAAAAAAAATATTTTGCAGGTTCTCATATGTAGGTGTTATATCTGACAGAATTGGCAAATGGCTTAGGAAAGAGGGGGTTATACCCACCTTCTACACTCTGCATAAGATCGGGTGCTTATTAAAGCACCATGAAACCAGAGAAGACAATCGATACACACAGTTGGGCATCTATCTCATCCGGTGTACTGAGTGCCATTCCGCGTACATAGGGCAAACTGGCCGCGCCTTTAACATATGGTTCAGAGAGCATCAGGATCTTAGCAATTCCAAGTCTGATCTCACTAACCACCTGAAGGATCATAACCATTTCATTTCAAATATAAACACAAATTGCAGCCTTCTGCATATTCATTGTAAGGGCCCAATTTTAAACCTTTTAGAAGTCACCCACAGCATTTGCCGTGATCTGTCTGGCACTTTGAATGAGCAAACTGTGCTTAAGCATGCAGTCCTGCTGAATAACTTTTCTATTTTGATGCAGCGTCCAGCCCCCTCTCCTCCTCTTTCTGGTCTATGTTTATTGTACGCCATACATGTATACCTCTTAAATGGGTCAGTGTTTTTTGCCATTTTTTCTGGCCTTCAACAGGAACAACAAATGTATGGCATATGCCTTTTTCCTATAGTGTGGTCCACAAGGTTGACCCAGTTCATTATACATAGCTGCAAAATTGTCCTCTCTCAATAGAAGTTTGCATGTTTTTCATTTTATCCTATGACTATGGCGCATCATAGTATTGTAGCATTATCTGTGCCCTTACTAATTAAAAATTTACCTGTCTTTTCATGATATAAAATGCATCTCAGGTCTTATCTCGTGTAACCCTCAGTTACTTCTCGACTGCCAGTTAGCAGGTTTTAAATTGATCCCATTTATAATGTGTCCTTTTAGGGCTATTGCTGCCAGCTATTCATTGACATATTACTATCTGACTGTATAGACTGTAAGGTGCTGCCACTTTCCCTGTTGATTAGTAACAAGTGCTTGTAAATAGGAGTGGCACATGTATGTTATTTTAACTTATGGCTGTGGTGCGTTGTTCCACATTGCCACTTATATATAACCACTAAATTTAAAACTTGTTTGCCACTCATGTAAAAGGAAAGTTTCATTGTGCTTTACGGTTCATATAATAATTTTATATTGCAGCTTCTACTCAGTTTTATCACAGTTCTGTACTGACCTGTTCAGTATGCTCCTTTACTATGCATAATGCACTATTAACGTATTTCGTGTATTCCTTATGTAATTTTTGTTTTTTCTTCATTTGAAATGTAAACCATTAATTCAAATTGCGAACGGCTGGGATAGTGCCCCACGTTCTTCTCTCCATCAATCGATGGCACCACTTTTGCCACTCTGGTTTACCAATTTGCCTCCTCGTTCGCATCTGCTACTCCCTGTTCTGTGATCATAGGTAGCACACCGTACCTAGTACACATTCACTGTGGTGCTCAGGGACCACAGCACAGCGTAAGTGTTCTGGCACTATTTGTATATTTCCCTATCCAGACAGTTGCCTGTAGTTCTGTCTGGTGTCACTTTCACATTGACGTAGGTTCCATAGCTCCTAGCCCGACCAGCAGTTTCAAAATGTCTTTAAAAGTTGTTTAAATTTTTTTAGAAAATATGCTGTTTTGTATGTGTGTTGTGGTGTGTGGAAATTACCTGCCTTCTCTTGTTATTTCCAGTACGACACCTGAAGATGTGCTTATAAAAGCCTGAAACCAGTTGTGGTGTGTGAAAATTATTTGCCTTCTCTTGTTATTTCCAGTACAACACCTGAAGATGGGCTTATAACAGCCTGAAATCGGTCATATGATGATAAAAGAAATTTACAACTGAAGTGGTTTTTTTCAACCTCTGGGCCAATTTGAACAGTCTTGCACTTCCTCTGTTACCACCGATTAAGCATTTGACTGCTTAAGGTGCACCGTCTGCTTGGTGCACTGAGGTCCCTCCCTGTGCTGAATATTATTTCTGGAGTGACTGCAACTCCAGGCGAAGCACTCATGGCTGATACAGAATAAATGCTCTCACTACATAGTTTCTTTGCAGATGAGTTAGTGCAGGATCAAAGGGAATCGTTAAAACTATTTTCCGTCACTAAGAATTATATCATGCATTTAGTTTTTTTACACAATTTTTGTAGCTGGTGCCAAAAGCGACGTGATTCATTAGATTTACCTCAATAGTTTACTGTTCTTTCTTGCTTACCCATTTATAACATCTGCATTTCTCTATGGGTTCCTCACTGTACTAACTCAAGAACTAATAAAATAAGCCATACATTACAAATAACTGTACATTGTTTTGGTTGTTCAAAACGCCATATTACATTGTTTATAGGAGAAAACAACATACAGATCATCATTCATATCGCAGTACAATATTGCAATTTACTGTGAGCAGCAGTGTGAACAATTAAACTTCACTTCGTTGAGTTTGTTTTATGAAGTGTTTGGAAATTTCATATGGCCTATATTTGTCACTGAGAATACAACAAACTGAGTGTTTAGTTATCCCCTGTCAGATTATTTACCTGTAATAGGTACACTGTGTAAAGTGTTCCATCCAGGCACAGGTGCATCAGTCCTTTTCAGATGGTAATCAGTGGTGGTGTAATTTGGAATTGCCAGAAATGACTGTCTGCCACAGACATTTTTTTCTAGTGCTGAACTTTTAATTGTTGTACATAAGTACTGAACAGATTTTCCAACATTTGAAAGCTGTGAAATCTCTGTCTTTTCGTTAGCACATTAAGGTGTTATGAACTGTAAATTTAAGAATTCCTTTCACCCTTTGTGAATATAATTTCCATCCTTCTTGATTCAGGATTTGGACTGGCACTGGCGAAGCTAAAAATATATTTTTATTTTGTTTTTTGCTTCTTTATATATTTTTTGCTTTCAAAGCTTTTTACTGATAGCGTTGTTGTATTCGTTCTGTGCTGCAGTTAATAATTCGATTTTGTGTGGTAATTTTCAAAACGTGATGCGACACACAATGCTACCTTGTAAGTTTTATGTTAGTACCTGCTTTCTTGACACACTTTCTGTTTCAAGCAAACAACACATCTACGCATTAGTGTACTTTTCTTGGAATGCTAATTTGTTATGTTTGGAAAAATGCCTTCCCACAAACCTTAGAAGATTATCATCAGTACACCTTCCCCTGCCAGCTTTTCTGCACTCTAGTGCACCATGTTTCCGTAAGTTCCCTGACCAGTGACAGATGAAATTCTGCTATTGACATTTTATGACCTGTTAGTTTCCTGTGTAGGACAGGAGTGTTTAAAACACACATATCTAGAATGTAAAAAAAGAACTTGTACCAATTCATCGTTTTCCATATACATCTGGCAGTGCTGAACAGCATATCAGAATGGTCAACTTCTCCCATACTCAAGTTATACAATTATTTGTGGTTTCTTAATTTTCTCTGCAGTATTCCTGTCAGTCTTTCCTGTGTGAACCGTTTCTGTAATGTTACATGTGGTCAACATCCACTCATCCACTCTTCCCTTTTGTCACACAACTTTATAGCGAACATTGTATTAGCACTCATAAATTGAAAATATCCCTGTTTTAGTTTCTTCTGAAGTTTCTGCACGTTGTGTCTGTTCTTACAGACAGTATCACATGCGTTCGTCCCAAGACTGTGGAGCCCTGAAAATAAGTCTGGGCTTGAGTACCAATTATCAAGGTAGAGGTTATGTCCATGTTCTAAATAGGGCTTTATTAGTGTCAACATCCACTCATCCACTCTTCCCTTTTGTCACACAACTTTATAGCGAACATTGTATTAGCACTCATAAATTGAAAATATCCCTGTTTTAGTTTCTTCTGAAGTTTCTGCACGTTGTGTCTGTTCTTACAGACAGTATCACATGCGTTCGTCCCAAGACTGTGGAGCCCTGAAAATAAGTCTGGGCTTGAGTACCAATTATCAAGGTAGAGGTTATGTCCATGTTCTAAATAGGGCTTTATTAGTGTAGCCACTATGTCACTGCTTTTCCCCAAATTGTGGAACTCAGTTTCTATTGATGTCCCTGTATAAACAATGAAATCTAAGACATAGCCAGTCTTACAATCACATAACATGAATGTTTTTATTCTGAATCTACTCTATTTCGATGGAATGAATTGTCTGAAATATAAGCGTCCATTGAGCAATAACAAACTTTCATCAATGCAGAGTTTATGATGTTGATTAAATGCACAAAGGAAAGATGTATGAACTTTATTAACAATGTTCCTACTTTTGAATAATCTCTCTCCCCCAGTATTGGCAGAGTTGTCATTGAAATGTAACATTCTCATAAGTAACAAAAATGGTCTCTTGACATCAATTCACTAAAAATTGAAGTATTTAGAACACCGTCTCTGGTCTGGTATTTGCTAATTTTCAGTTTTTTCCTGCGAGGCATCAGAAGACAAACAGCTATGAAACATAACTTCGTATCCAGTATCTTTCCACTTTGATATTCAAAATGCACTGGTTCTAGAATATTCTCCTTGGTGAATAAATAAAACCGATTTGTTTCATCAGCTATATGTTTCACCAGTTCTTCTGTAAAGAATAATGTAAAAACTGACAGAATACGTGGCTCATTCCATATTTGACACATGTCCCAATAGCGTATTATCAAATGCCTGATTAACTGGCTAAAAATCATTTTTGTTCCAGTCAAATTTATCACTAAGACATAGTTTCTTCTTAGGCATTTCACTGTGACTTTCTGAGTCTTCAGATTCAGAACGACTAACATCTTTTGTTGAGACACGAGACTGCATTGACACCCCTGCTGACGTGGAAAGTTTATGACTACAGCTTTCCGATTCTGTGAAAGAGATATCACTTTCATCAAAATAAAGTAGTTTATCCTCACTACCTCTCCTCATAAAAATCTCCATGATTTCTTCCTCAGTGCATCCACGATGTCTTGATATTTTCTTTGTAAAATATAGAACGCGAAAAACACTGAAATAAATTTCGATGAACAGTGAATTGTAATGTGAAGCCTAGGCTCATAGCAGACAGAGAATCTGATGACAAGGTAGCAGCCAGAACTGCAAAAGGCTACTGAGGCATGGGGTGGGAAGTCTGCTGTGCGAGTTATCTCATTATCAGCACTCAGGTAGCGGCACGTCTATACTTCTCAGCAGCACTCGGGGCCGGGGGGGGGGAGGACTGCGGCCGCGACTGTACTTGTCATTAGCATCCAGGAAGTGGCAGGCAACACGACGAGTAAACTGGTCAACAGCAGTCAAAGGGTTAATCTTAGGATGCTTATAAAAAAAAAGAGCCAAAGTTAATTACTATCAGAACACACATTCCATAGCCTAAATGCCAGGGTTAGTTGAAACATTGTGGACCAAATTTGATTTTGTAATCTAGATGGTCACCCAAAGATTCATCACATTAGTTTTAAAAGTGTTTAATTCAATGTTCTACTTGGTTATTTGTTTGTTCTAAAGTTGCTGAAGTTTGCAATCATTAAGAATTTGCAGCTAAAATCAGTTCAATAATATTATGATATTTGATAGAAATACTTACAAGCAGCCAAAAATACTATGAGACTACCAATTACACAACATGTTACTATGTCTATTACAGTGTAGGAACCGTGTTAGCATTCAAAATGACTTCCAGTCATCTCTGAATGGATAAATACAGGTCTCGTGTGTTTGTCAATGGAATTTTATACAATTCTTCCTGCAATGATGATGGAGATGGGCAATGATCACACACCTTCTCTCCAAGGTAGACCACAAATACTTAATAACATTGAAATAAGGCAACTGTGGTGGCCAGGGGAGCTGCGATAATTCTTCCTTGTGATCATATAACCAGTTCTGTGACCAATGCGAGCTGTTGAAGAGCAGCCCTGTCATCGTGAAGCACATCACCACCACCATTGGGGGACAACATTGTCCCATTGGACTGACCTGATCAGCCAAAAGGGTCACAATCTGTGGCAGTAACGCAACTTTGCAGAGTAACCATGTGGTCCATGGAATACGATGCTATGACTGTCCAATTCATCACCAAACCCGCACTGTGTTTCACTCTTGGGACGTAAAGTCACCCAAGTAGTGTGAAACAAGACCCACTGAACCAAATGACTTTTTATCCATTGCTCCATAGTCCAGGTTGTATGGCTTTGGCACCACATTATGGGCATCTGCATCACTGACAAGTGGTTTTGGAATTTGAGCTCCCACTGCAGTTTCTTGCTTATTGAGCTTCCTTACACATTGTTACTGTTCTGCCGTGACTTTTGCACCTGTGATCCCCTTATTTCTCATTATAATCCTTGAGTCAATGTACACTTTCATCAACATTGTGACTTACTGCATTATGTTTTTCTGCTTTCCCTGTAGGCAGTATATGTATTTGATTTGAGCTACCTCGGTTATGGAAGCACCTACCATATGAGCACCAACAATTTGCCCATGTTTTAATTCACTTAGCTCCAAAATGAAGCACACACAGCTACACAGAACACTGTTCTGATCATGACTAACACTTGCAGCATATTGAGGACATTGCACAGGTACCACTCATGGTCAAATATAACACTGCAACCTGCAGATTTGTCTAGCATCTGCATTTATGTTCAAGCATGCATTTTTCTTGGTGTTTCCAAATTTTTGTCCAACCCCTGTATATTCTTCCAGCTTCATAAGTCATGTTTTGTTACAAGAAATGATGATGATAGTAACTATTGTTACAGATTTAGTGTGTGACTTTCTACGTGTATTTCATTACAAGAGTAACAGTGCAAAGGCAGTAATATCTGAGGGTGTGCTGAAAAGTAATGCCTTTTTATTTTTTACATGAAAATTATTAATGCTTTTTTCTTTAAAAAAATATAATTAACATTCAATGTCTTCATTCTTCATATCTACATACTTGCACCCCTCTGCTGCTAGAGGTCTCTGAATTGAAGTGTATAAAATGGCAGTGTGTAATGTAACTATGTCACTCTGTGAGAAACAGCATGCTGTAATAAGTTTCAAATTGGAAGAGTTCACTCACTTATGGTGCACCATCCCCTCCTTCATGACAATACCAGTCCCCACCCAAGCAGAGCAACATCTGAGCAGATCGACACCTCGGGTTCACTGTCATTGATCATCCTCCATATATTTGGCTCCATCCAATTTTCTTCTGTTTCCAGGACTTAAAGAACAGCTTCGAGGACCTCACTTTGACAATGATGAAGGAGTACAAGGAGAGGTGAAATTGTGGTTCGATCAACAAAGTCAAACATTCTATGATGACAGTATCAACAAACTGGTCTCTTGTCGGGAAAAGTGTTTTTGTTGCCTTGATGACTTTGCTGAGTAATAAATATTTGTACATAACAAATAAAGGTTATTTTAAAAAACAATAAGAGTTTTCACATAAAAAATTGAGAGGCAATACTTTTCAGCACACTCTCATAAAGATTGTATAAATTCACAATAATTGAATTTAAGAAAATTTTGAAGTAATTATGTGTGTGTTTATTATACTGCCAATTCTAGCCTCTTGATCAAACTGATTGCACTGGGTGGGGGGAAGGGGAGAGGGGGAGGGAGGTGGAGATGAGTTTAGTGCTTTGGACTTGATCTAATTGTGCAGTTTTGAGTCTGGTTAACATACCCATAATTACATTCATCTGAAGACTTCGTGCCCCATTTGTGTAGCATATACACACATTGTTTGTGGAGTGTGGTTGCTACAAGTCGTCTTCCATGTTTGGCAAGAGAGACTGAACCCATTAGGTATAGTTTTTGTCATTATTTTTAAAGGGATGTATAGCAGAATGGTCTGTTACCATTATTACTCCCATTTTCACTATAAATAAATATTACTGGGTCAAAGATTCTCTTTAGTCATCACTAGGGTTCTTAGAGATTACATGTTTGAGTATTAGCTACACATGTGTCCTCGTGTATTTGACGTTAGTGTGCAGTTATTTTGTGGAATTGATGTGCCATAGTTCCTTATCTTCTGAGATGAGGTATAATGATATGGCTAAGAGTTTGCTGTTAAAAATGAAACATATTGGAGTGGATTGAATGCAGACCATGATGATTTGTGTTGTACAGTTCAGGTGGTTATCAAGTTTTGGTGCTGTGCAATTCACTGGGCTGTAGCCAGATCTAAAGCTGAGCGACTCAGGATGTTCCATGGTGAATCACATGGTCACAGTTAACAAAGACCTAACTGCCACCACATACATTAATTGTACATATACCACCAGCAAAATATTGTGGGGAACAGAAAAAATATAGTGTCTTGTTTCTGTTAACAACATTCAGAGGTAAGCTAGGCAAGGTGATGGATCTGTATAAATAAAGTTTTTTTAGTGGTAAATATTGAGCATTAGAGGGAGTCTAGATGCACAGCCCCCCCCCCCCCCACACACACACACACAAATTCAAATAGTTAATTTTCAGTAAAACAAGTTCTATAATTGCCAATAGTGTCTGACAGTTGTTTGTTTATTATTGCTTACAGTTTTGACACCTGCCACCTGTAAACTAATGGAGATAATATTTTAACATAGCTACAGATGACGTATAAAACTGTAGTTAACATACACTTTGATTTGTTATGTAGTTTATGCATTTCTAATAATTGGTGAAATTAAAAATAAAGAAAATAAAAAATAATAAAACCTTAATTAAAATACAGAAACACTCAAATGCTTAAACAACAGTTGTTGGTCATCTACACTACCATAGCAGCATATGGCTTATGGACAGTTTCTAATCTTAACCACTATCGCACATCAGGGTTAAGGAAGTTATACTCTTCAGGAAGCCTCTGTTGGGAATTCTAATCCATGACCAATACTAACATTACTAACTTCTGTGAGATTAAGTCCCAGATTTCTCAGGACAACATGTTAAATCTCTAGAACTGGAGTTCTGAGAAACCCATAATCCCCAAACACCCACTGCATGTCAGCTCTGTGATGGTGCCGCATTGGAGATGGTGCCGTCATCCACAATCATATTGGGATCAACCAGTTGGACTTAACAGATCTGTGACACCATCCTCTCTGCTGTCTGCTCTTTCTGAGAGACCCACATAAGTCACTACAAGTTCCCATTCAGTCTGCTGGTTCTGTCCTAGCTTCCATGTTGATGGTCACATATCCACTGTGTTTGGTGATCCTCTATATTATAGAAATTAATTCTGGGATCAGTAAATACTTGGAGAGGTTCACTGCACTCACATTATTTACTGCATCATTATCATGACAAACAGATTTTCTCTTACAGTGCCATTATTTTCTAAATATTGATTAACAAGAATCTCTTGAGTCTGAGGTTGCAAGTTCGATCTTCATTAAGACTGATTTGAAAGTCTTATGTTAACAGTTGTGGCAGGAAAAAATTTAGCTGCTAATGACTGACCATGTGCATCCGGAGGCCATCAGAAAATGAGTGATCAGGAGGTGCAGAGATCAACCTTTTATGGGATGTATGTATTACACTTCACAAAATAGACAGTGTCGGCATTCAACAAATTTCAAAACAAACCATTATCTTGCACCATGAACTCTGAATGAAAAATGGCATGCCCCAGTGATTACAAAGGTTTGCACCATCAAGATCAAAGGTTTTCAGCTAGGCATATAGAACCATATTGGTGTAACAGGGTGATGAACTGATAGAACTTTGGTAGCGTGCAACCGAATGTAAAACTGTCTGTTGTGGAGCTTACTGTGGAACTGGCTATCCCTTAAGATGTGGCTGCAGATATTGCTATAATGTTTTATAGGCATGGAAAAAAACAGACATACAGAGGCTGAATTTGTCCAGTGGTTTCAGGTGGTATGAATTGCAATATCACACATTTTTCAGGAGGGATAGTTTGCTTTAAAGTAGTATGATTTGTATACACAGACAAGGAATGAAGTAAAAATAAGTTATTTAGATCAGCTATTGGCCAGAAGTAGTGCTCATACCATAGTAGTAGTTCTCTTATGCCCATTTTCCTACTCTTGCTTGCTGTGATGTAAATATTTTCTCTTGCCCTTCGAAGATCGTGCACACGACAAGGAATCATAGGGGGCAAAGCACCTCAAACTTCCCGCAGCACAATAAATAACTTTTGAGTTAGTTTACGAGTACCATTTTAATATCCAAGCTTCCTTTCATACGCATGTCGTCTTCAAATTCTGATTGGTTGGAGTTGAAAACATATCCCATACTGAAAAATGGAATAAGTTTTTTTCTCATCTACAAATTTTCAGGACCATTCTGCAGTTTGCTGTGCATTGTCAAGTTGATGCTTTGATTGAAATTTCATTATCCTAAGTCTTCCAATTCTGTAGCACTATTTGAAGTTATGTAACCATCCATAGCTTCCCTTGAAATCACTATAATCTATGTCATGCACAATTTGATGTGCAAAATGTAGTAAGTCACTACCAGGCACATCCTGTATATTGTATCGAGCATCCTTGAAAATGCGCAGTTGTAACAAGTGCGCCTTGTCCTCCATTGAATGCCCATAGTTTTTCTTATGCACTACGCAGTCATATTGAGCAGATTTATTCAATATCTGTTCATAACTGAATTTTCACTATGCTGTGGATGATTCGCTGGAAATGGAATTTGCAGTTACCTGTCAGATAAGGGTGATGAGATACATGACTCAACACCTATTTCAGTATCTTTCACATGTTAAGCACGTATCATAGTCATTGCACTCCTCGTGTATATTGTGTGCATAGTCGAGCGTATATGACACGATACGTTCCACTGACTCGTGTTTCAGAAACACTAATATTTCATCTGTCACTTCTTTCTCACTCTGTGACATCCGTTGGGCTCCTTTCTGATGAAGTGTCAATATCTGCAACTGTTGTTGTAGATATAATGCAGTGTTTGCTTTGTTTATTTTTGCCATTGTTCTGCTTTGTATGAACACCACTAGCGCTGTAGTGAGTTACTGCAGTTCCACCCCCTGTTGCCATTAGTAGCAATATTGTGGTTGCATAGTAAACAATATGTAGGGCGTCAAATGCCATGAACATCATTGGTATTTTGCAACCTTGCACTCCAGAGGTTCCTTGTAATTTCCCTCCTGGATATCTCATTTTCAAATTCACTTACCAGGTGTTGATTGTCTTTGTCTCTAACACCACCACATGGTGTACCAATGCCAGTTTTTTAAGTCTGCAAGCTTTTGTAGGTGGGGCACTCTGGTACAAATGTCGCCACATACATACACATTTGTTTGGCGTTTCTTTACCCTATGTAAATATTCAGAGTATAGTCCATGGCATGTCAGGCAGTGAATCAATCCTCTAGATGGGTTTACATGGCTCACAAGAATCCTTTCTTTGATGTTTGGAAATCTTTCATATACTGTGTGATCTACTGTGATGCTGACCTGATCTCTTTGGTACCCTGCTCTTTCCATAATTTTAGCTCTGGTTTGGTTGATATTCTCTGACCTGTAATTTCTTTCACCTAGGGAAAATGTTGTTTGTGAAGCCAGTAAAGAGAACTTGTATATCTTACATTAATATTTATTGGGCACATGCCTGGTATGACAAACAGTACCTCCATCAGTTTTGCCCCAAATCCTCCTGTTAGCCTCAGCAACACACGCCACTGCATAGGCATTAGGATTGACTTATGTCAATTATATTGCAGTTTCTGTGCCCAGATGTTGACTGCAAATCCTAGCAGTGAGGACTGCATCAGGATTGAGTTAAAGTAGTTGCAATTGGATCTTAATTACTGGTGCACAATCTTTGTAATGTGTGCATAACTTCGGCAGCTTTCTGACCTGTCTGACTGATGTGTGTGTGTGTGTGTGTGTGTGTGTGTGTGAAAGTTACACTTCTCAGTCAAATGTATACCCAGATGCTTCTGTACCTGACTGTGTCATACCAGAGCTCCCCCAGTTTTCAGAGTAGGATTCTGTGAGCAGGAGAAGCTGCATTTGATCAATAGGTAGGTAGGTAGGTAGGTAGCCTGCTGCAATTTCTGATTTATTATGTGAGCACCACTTTTGCATGTGAGCAGGCACATGACATACTTTTCTTTCCAGCCTGGCTTTGGAGTCCTCTGCTACCACGATCAGTATGTCGTCGTCATTGGCTGCTGTCCCTGATACTTGAGCATTTTCAGTCAGAGTTGTTATCAATGGCTCAAGGGTCTGTTCCCAAAAATTTGGTGTATTTATAGAGCCCTGTCTACAACCTTTTAAAATAAAAAAATAAAAAAAAACTAGATGCCATGTCTTGAGAGAAAAGGACACTTGGAAGGTACCAACTGTAGAAATTGATCGCATTCAAAATTTTGAGCCATAATTTTGATAGTACACAGTTATGACGTGAACAAATGGCTTTTAAACATATGCATACCCTGGATGTTCGCCACTTGTTCTGCCCCCCTGCAGCTGCTTAATGCCCACGTGTGAAGTACTGTACAGTGGAACGTGCAAGACATTTGTGTTCAGGTAATGTCAATGAACCAGAAACAATAGGACAGCCCTTTGAGGGCTAGTACAGAATGATGATCTAATTGCAAAGTTTAAACATTTAATTATAAGAGCTTCTGCAAGTAACAAATGGATAGCATTATTGTATGTGGTTGTTTGACTAAGGCAAATGAAAGCACATGGGGATTTCTTTATGCTATCATTTATACCTTTCAGTTCTATTGCAGCAATCATAGACATCACAAATGAAGAGCTACTAGATAGGGAGCAAAATAGTGGATTGACATTTGATGCTTCCTTATGATGATGTGGTGGTGGTGGTGGTGGTGGTGGTGGTGGTGGTGGTGGTGGTGGTGGTAAGAGGCAGCCATTTCGCCACAGTCACATTGTCATTGTTACAATGGAGCAGTGATATGAAAACAAGGAAGTACGTCATGATATTGTTAGCTGTGAAGAGAAAGTTGGCTGTGAAGATGTAATGTCATCAGATACCACTTTGCCTCCGTTGGTATGTAAAATGAGCTATCTCCTTTTGGAAAAGTGGAAAAAAATGAAGCAGAATAATCTGCATTTACATTATTGGTGGTACCATCATGTATAATGAGACGCTGTCAGTTGCTAGATGTGTTTGGCTTCCACATATTCAAGGGTTTTGTCTGCAGGTTCCTTCAAATGCAGTCTCTCCCTTAGAGGCAGATACACGTATCAACATTTTGGCTGGTTTTCTGATCCGTTTGGTATGGAAGAAACTACACCAGTGACTGGCTGGTTCACTTTAAACATGAAATGAAATATTGTTTTGACATTGGTAACATGCTTTGTTCATTATCTGAAAGTGGAAGGATTCTAATATGTAGCTGGTGTCGGAGATCTCTTTGCTTTGAACATTTCTGTGTAGCAGTTTACAAATGCAGTGTAAACAAATGAAATGAATGAGCGTGTCATTAAAGAATCAGTGTGGCATTATTTAATTATTATCATTGCTTCTGTACATTAATTTCTTTTGATTGTGAAGCTGATGCTGTTAAAGTGAAGTACATATGTAGGAGTTGAGCTATTCTTTGATGTGATTGGAGGTTAAATTTTTAAAATAATATTAAATGTCTAAATGTGCGAGGTTGACATAGTAAATACTCATATTACTTACCTCATATTCACTTAAAATAATGTGTTCTTGAACTAGATTTCAAAATATATTGGTTTGATGTGATCCCCTTCCCCCCCTTGAACATTGTACAAGCAGGGGGGTTCTAGTTGTCACTCCATTGTAGAGTACTGCACGAGTGGTCATTAGGCAGCTGCACTGGAGTGGAGCAAGTGATAAACATCTGGTGTCTGTGATGTTTAAAAGCTATATATTCAGAAAGTCATAACAGTGTATTATCTGAATTATGCCCCATATTTTTTCACTGGATCAATTGCTGGGGCTGATCTCTTGCAAATGCGTATTCTTAAAATATGAGGTCAAGTTGGTAGCGTTTCCTCATTAATGATATAGGTCACTACTTGACTGGATGTCGTGTCAGACTCCACAGTGTTCCCTTCACAGTAATATGGGAAGTTCTGGTACAAACATTGTGGGATCTGTAGTTGTCTCAGTTGGGAAGACATTGTGAGCCACCACAGATTGTCAGATGTGCCTGCAGTGTCTATTGTGGATTTTACATTAATGTGTATCATTATTATATGTGGTGAGCCCTCAGTGTAATGAGCCATGTCTCTCAGCCTATGAATGTTTGGTTCAAAGTTTCATGGATACTTGCTGCTACAGTAGCCCACAGTGTTGAGAGCACTGTCGATTGTCATCTGCGGCTCTGACTTCTGATGCTGGACTGGCTCTGGCTGAAGCCATGTAGCTTGGTGTGGGGGGAACCATTGTCTGTGTCCATGTTTTTTCTGAATTAATGTAGCTTACAGACTTACAGACTATAGGAATTCTTTCTTGTCTTAGTGATTCATTCAGTAAGCATCTGAAGAATGTAACAATTTTATTATATGTTGCTTTCAGCATTTCACTATGAATGCAGTTTGACTGGAAGCTTATACATTACTTAGCTGAGTGATAGCAGATACAATTTCTTCTTGTGCAAATGGGGCACATATACTTTCTTGCACCTCTGATGATTGTCCTCATTTACACTGTTATCTTCTGGAAAAAGCAACTTCAGCAGGTATTCAGTGGAATCTCTCCACCCTCTAATCATAGTCCAGTCTTGTTTATGCAATGTAGACAGCGTAGTTGGTGTTTATACATTCTCTGTTACTATTTTATTGCAAGTACAACATGTGTCTGTTACTGTTTACCTTTGAATATTTTGTTACCAGTGCTTTTTCTTCATAGTACCTATGAGAACTTGGTACTCAGTTTCCACCCCCTGCGGGTTCGGGGGTAAGAATAGGCTCGCGGTATTCCTGCCTGTTGTAAGAGGCGACTAAAAGGAGTCTCAACCTTTTCGGCCTTATGTGATGGTCCCCTCTCGGGTTTGACCTCCATCTTTCTAAATTGTTCCGAAGAGCAAGCCAATTGGGGAAGGGTGCCTTACATGGTGCACTGTACCTGTCGTGCATTGATACCTGTAGCCGGCTTTCTCGTCGTTGCAATGGTGTCCCGCTCGTTTTCCATCTCTTGGGCGAGGATACGTGCCTGGGTGCGATTACCACGTTGCACTGTGCAGTGTTGCTTTTAGCTGCGATGACGACCTTATACATTTTTGCACCTAAGATCCAGCACGGTAGCCAGTCCGTTGTGGTGGGGCCGCCATGTACCCTGTTGGTTGTAGCCCCTGACAACACAGGGATCGCTCTACTGATGCCTGCGCCGTTTACCCCCCATGTATGCCAAGGAGTAGATGCCCATCTCCCTGGGGCATCAGGACTCCCGGCAATGGCCATCCTGCCAAGTGGCTCTTGCTGTGGCTGGGTGGTGCCCATGGGGAGGGCCCTTTGTTGGAGTAGGTGGCATTAGGGCGGATGTCCCGCAATGAAGTGTGGTACCTCTAAGTGTTCAAGGCCTCATTTTAAAGCTAACGTTTATGACCCCAAATCGTTCCCATCCCTGGCCACACCATGGGAGGAACGAAAGGCAATGAATGACAGTGACATGTATTCGCCCAGGTATCTCGTCTGTACCAGAGCTGATGGGGAATGCTTTGTATCCGTGAAGCCTCAGTTCTTTGTAGAGCATTTGGAGGACAAGTTTGGGGAGGTGGAGGGCTTGTCTAAAATGTGCTCTGGGTCAGTTTTGATACAAACAGCATTCTCCGCCCAGTCATGCAGGTTGCCTGATTGTGATAAGTTGGGGGATGTTAACGTTACCATCACACCACATAAGAGTTTAAATATGGTCCAGGGTGTTAGTTTCCATAGGGACCTACTTTTGCAGTCTGATGACGAGCTGCGCGCCAACTTAGAGCATAGAGGTGTTCATGTTGTCCGGTGCATTCATCGGGGTCCAAGGGACAATCAGGTTGCTACCGGTGCCTTCATCTTTGCCTTCGAGGGAGATACATTACCGGAGAAGGTCAAGGTGATGGTCTACCGTTGTGACGTCAAGCCCTATATCCCTCCTCCGATTCGGTGTTTGAAGTTCTGGCAGTTCGGCCATATGTCTTCCCGCTGTACTTCCATTCTGAATCACATATCGAGATTGCGGACGCCCATCTCATCCCGATACTTCATGTGCTCTGCCTCCAATCTGTGTCAACTGTGGAGAGCATCATTCACGTTGCTCGCCAGACTGCAGGATCTTACAGAAAGAATGCAAAATCATGGAATATAAGACCCTGGACCGACTGACTTACACTGACGCTAAGCAGAAATTTGAACGGCTACATCCCGTGCGCATGATGTCATCTTATGCCTCCACTGTCACTCCTGCTCCAGCTCCTTTAGCTGCACCACAGACAGTCAGCTCTCAGTGTCAGAGGACCTCACCTGCCCCCTTGACGATGGTGGCCCCTTCTCTTGCTGTTGCTCCCACACCATCTACCTCGGGAGCAGCACCCACTAAACCACCGGGGACACCAGTCCCCACTTCAAAGCCAGAGAAGCTTAAGTCTTCTTCAGCTTCTCTCGCTCGGAGGGGATCCGTTGGGTCCCTCCCTTCCCAGGTTCCTACCAGCGGCACAGCAGACACCAACCAGTGGCTGAAGAAACCACAGGTCGCTGGTCGTTGAGCTTTGCGATCATCTTCGGTTCCGGAGACTGACACCAATAAGCCCTCTCAACAACGGCAACTGAAGGAACAGTGAGAGAAAACGACATTGAAGCCTTGTAAGACCAAGGCACCTGCGGTGGCTCCTACTCCACCACTACCTACAAGCTCTGCGTCTGAGGATGAGGTGGAGGTTCTTGCGTCTGCTGAGGACCTTGATTTCGCCGGTGCCTCAGCAATGGATAGCATTTGTGCAGGTGCTCCATCGGAGGCAGCAGGTGACCCAGCGGCGTAATCTGCCTTCCCAGTCCCATCACGCCTTTCTCGGACGTGGACAATATCTTCCTCCAGTGGAACTGCAGTGGTTTCTTCCATCATCTAGCTAAGCTCCAACAATTTATCAGCCTTCACCCTTTCTTCTGCATCGCTCTTCAGGAAACTTGGTTTCCAGCAATGCGAACCCCCACCCTCCGTGTCTATCGGGGTTATTATAAGAACCGAACAGCTTATGAAAGGGTGTCTGGTGGCATCTGCATCTATGTCCTTAACTCTCTTCACAGCGAGTCTGTCCCTCTACAAACAGCTTTAGAGGCTGTCGCTGTTCGGGTGTGAACTCCACAGGCTATTACTGTCTGCAGTCTTTACCTTTCACTGGACGGTGATGTCGCACAGCATGAGCTGGCTGTGCTGCTAGCCCTTTCTTGTTACTGGGCGGCTTCAACGCCCATAACCCTCTGTGGGGTTGGTCAGTGGCAACAGGTAGAGGCGCCACCATTGAGCATTTATTGGCACAGCTCGATTTTTCGCTTTTAAATGATGGTTCCTTCACACTCTTCAGCGTGGCACATGGCACGTACTCCGCCATTGACCTTTCGATCTGTAGCCCTCGCCTCTTACCATCTGTCCAATGGAGTGTGCATGTCGACCTGTGTGGTAGTGACCATTTTCCAATCTTTCTGTCACTGCCACGGCGTCACTCTTCTGGGCGCCCCAGCAGATGGGCTATGAATAAGGCTGACTGGGACTTGTCTCCTCCATTGCCACTATTGAGCCTCTCTCTAATGACTACATTGATGTGGTGGTTCACTCAGTCACCACCAGCATCGTTACTGCCGCAGGATCTG
The DNA here is from genome assembly GCF_023897955.1 of Schistocerca gregaria. Classification (NCBI taxonomy): domain Eukaryota; kingdom Metazoa; phylum Arthropoda; class Insecta; order Orthoptera; family Acrididae; genus Schistocerca; species Schistocerca gregaria. The sequence goes on from NC_064931.1 coordinate 681,656,043, forward strand.
CCATTCCCAGTTCTTCTGGGTCCCCTCGGCGGCGGACTGTGCCTTGGTGGTCACCTGAGATCGCTGAGGCGATTAAAGATCGCCGGCGGGCGCTACAGCGTCACAAGCGACATCCCTGCATTGAACACCTCATCACCTTCAAACGGCTGCATGCGCGGGCCCGCCGCCTTATCCACCAAAGCAAGCAGGAGTACTGGGAGTGGTATGTGTCCACCATTGGCCTCCATGTCACTCCATCGCAGGTCTGGGCCAAGATCCGACGCCTCTATGGCTATCAGACCCCTGTCAGCGTCCCTGCGCTCTCACTGAATGGAGCAGTTTGGACAGACTCCGACGAAATTGCCAACAGCTTGGCAGAACATTTTGCTCTTAGTTCCGCTTCTTTCAATTACCCGCTGGCCTTCCGCTCCATTAAAGAGCGGATAGAATGTCGGAGCCTTTCTTTTCGCACCCACCATTCTGAATCCTACAATGCTCCATTCAGTGAGTGGGAATTTCACAGTGCCCTTGCCGCTTGCCCTGATACCGCTCCTGGGCCAGATCGCATTCACTGTCAGATGCTGAAACACCTTTCAGTGGACTGCAAGCAACGCTTCCTCGACCTTTACAACCGTCTCTGGGTCGAGGGTGAGTTTCCGTCGCAATGGCGGGAAAGCATTGTCATCCCCATTTTGAAACCGGGCAAGAGCCCTTTGGAGGTGGACAGCTACCGCCCGATTAGCCTCACCAACATTCTTTGCAAGCTTCTCGAACGGATGGTGAGCCGGCGCTTGAATTGGGTACTGGAGTCTCGGGGCCTTGTGGCTCTGTCTCAGGATGGGTTTCGTAAAGGCCACTCCGCCACGGACAATCTGGTGAGTCTGGAGTCGGCCATCCGTACTGCCTTTGCCCGCCGTCAACATCTGGTCGCTGTCTTTTTCGACATGCAGAAGGCGTACGATACGACATGGCGTCATCACATACTTTCTGCGCTTCATGGATGGGTCTTCGAGGCCCTCTGCCGATCTTTATCTGAAATTTTCTGTCTTTTCGTACCTTCCGGGTGGCCATCGCGGCCTCTCATAGTTCCTCCCGAGTCCAGGAGAACGGGGTACCACAGGGATCTGTCCTCAGTGTCTGCCTGTTTTTAATCGCAATAAATGGGCTCGCTGCAAGGGTGGGAAATTCTGTCTCTGCTTCCCTGTATGCTGACGACTTCTGCCTTTACTACAGCTCTACTGGCATTGCAGCTGTTGAACGTCAGCTACAGGGCGCTATCCGCAAGGCGCAGTCTTGGGCTGTTGCTCATGGGTTCCAGTTTTCGGCAGCCAAGACCTGCGTTATGCATTTCTGCCGGCGACATACTGTCCATCCGGAGCCGCGGCTTTATCTTGACGGCGAACTTCTTTCAGTGGTGGAATCACACAGGTTTTTGGGGGTGGTTTTCGATGCCTGGTTGACTTGGCTGCCTCATGTCCGGCAGCTTAAACAGGCGTATTGGCAGCATCTAAGTGCTCTGAGATGCTTGAGCCACACCCGCTGAGATGCCGACCGATCTACCCTGTTACGGCTCTACCAGGTGTTCATCCAGTCTCGTCTGGATTATGGGAGCCTGGCTTATGGCTCAGCATTCCCATCTGTGCTGCGGGTACTGTACCCAATCCTACACAGCAGAATACGCCTTGCCACTGGTCTCCTGTTTCCGCAATCAGTCGTCCATCTGCCAGAACGTTGGATCCGGTCAGGTTGTACAATCGCGGTCCGCGTCAAAGAGCTTCTCTCCGGGCTTAGGGTTTTCACTGTTCCACCTCCTTTTCGGGGCACCTTGCGTACACCCCCATGGTGTGTTCCTCGCCTTTGCCTTTGGCTCGACTTGGCACAGGGCCCGAAGGACTCAGTCCCTCCAGAGGCCTTCCGCCACCACTTTTATTCCATTCTGGCCACGTATCAAGGCTCTGGCATTGTTTACACTGACGGCTTGTTGGTTGCTGGTCGTGTCGGTTATGCGGTAACTCTAGGGGTCCATTACGAACAACGTTCCTTGCCGGCTGGCTGCAGCATTTACACTGCTGAGCTGATTGCTATCTTTAGAGTCCTAGAGTTTATCCGCTCCTGCTCAGGTGAGTCCTTCGTTATCTGTAGTGATTCCCTGAGCGGTTTACGAGCTCTAGTCCAGTGTTTCCCTCGTTCTCGTCTGGTGATGGCTATCCAGGTGTCCCTGCATACTCTTGCACATTGCGGCCGCTCTGTGGTCTTTGTATAGACCCCCGGTCATGTTGGGATACCTGGCAATGAACATGTCGACCGCCTGGCGAAAGAGGCCACCCGTAAACCATCTCTGGACGTTGGCCTTCCGGAGACTGATTTCAGGGCAGCCTTATGCCGCAAAGTTTTTGCACTATGGGGCGATGAATTCCGCGAACTGACCACATCTAATAAACTCTGTGCTGTCAAGGAGACGACAGCTGTGTGGCAGTCATCCCTGTGAGCCACTCGTAGGGACTCTGTAGTCCTATGCCGGCTCCGCATTGGCCACTCCCGGCTGACACCTAGTTATTTACTGCGCCGGGAGGACCCTCCTCTATGTCGCTGCGGGGCGGCTTTGACAGTGGCCCACATTTTGTTGGCGTGCCCCCTTTTAGCTGTGGTCAGGCAGACATTTGCACTGCCTGATACGCTCCCTGCCCTTTTAAGTGACGACAATGCTATGTCTAGCTTAGTTTTACGTTTTATTTGAGCAGGGGTTTTTTATCATTTAATCTGAGTGTTTGTTTTTATGTTGATTCTGGCTTTTGGCCTCCGATTTTAAACTGAGTTTTTAATGTGTTCTCGGTGGTTGGCTTTTCAATTTTTTCTCTATGGTCGGCCAACCACCGTCACACTCGGTGTGATTTTAATTTTTTTTGTCTGTTCTCTGTCGGAGTCTTTCTCTCCATGAACTAAAGCTTTGTGATAAAAGTTTGCACAGTGAACACATTTGTTTCAAATTTGCAAGCTATGCACCCCATGGTTTACCACAGCGTCTAACCATTTTCTGTACTAGAACAGCCACTTTTTGTGCATTTTTCTGTGTAGTCTGTACTGTAATCAGCACATTCTGGTGTTTGAAGGTCAATATTTGCATTTATTTTTTTCTAGTAACCCTTTTTAAAATTCTATTGAAGATGTTTGTTTTCCTGTCCTGTATTCCTTCTTTGTAAACCAGGATCCAAAATATCTATCATAATGGCATTGTGGTCTCTTCCACTAGCATGCTGGATGTCTCCAAGAGCTGCAGACTGATTTGCCAAGGTGATGTCAAAATTTGTTGCGATACCAGCACTGTTTTCATTTGTGGCTTGACAGCCCAACCTGTACAACCCATGGATGCTTAACATTGACTGCTTCCTGCAATTGTATACCACACTCATCTGTTACATGACTGAGACACAGTGTGGGTTTTGCATTATTGTGTATCGTAATTATATGTGGTGAGCCCTCAGCGTAATGAGCCATGTCTCTCAGCCTATGAATGTTTGGTCCAAAGCTTCATGGATATTGCATGTAAATACTTATTAGTGTTAGTTTACTAAGTGAGAACTTTAGATTTACAGATGCAGCATGTGTGTTACAAAGTTGGGATATTTTTGTTACTTGATCAAATTTTTGAAAAAAATACTGTCACTGCTTTTGTCATTATGTTAACTGGAAACATTAATCTTACTGTGCTTTAATATGGTTCTGGAATTTAAGTTTCAATTATCAATATCTGTCTCCCCATTTTCCACTAATTTACGTATTTCAGTTATTACTTTTGAACAATATACAACATTTATTTGTTACAACCACACATGTCAAGGATGTCTAATAGACACACAACTTTTTAGTGAACATTGAGGGAGGAGTCAGAGTAGATGGGACCATAAGCTTTGACACAGTGTCTGTAAGTTTGTTCTAGATGAAGAACCTCTTTTCTCCTAGTGAAAACTGACCTCAGGGGGTCACACAGTTCTCATACATTAATTGGTAGATTGCCCACTTTCAATGGAATTTGGTCATTTTTATGTAAATTGAAGGTGGAGAGTTGAAAGGAAAAGAAAGGGAAGGAATTAATGATATCTGCTGCATTTGGACTTTATGCAGAGTCAACGACGCTGAGTAAAAAGTCTGCCGGACCAGGATTTGAACCCGAGATCTCCTGCACTAGACAGTTGCATTAACCACTGTGACACCCAGACACAGTGTTTATCAAAATTACATGGACTATCTCAATGCACCCCTTGGCTGACCCACATTCCCACCTTACGCCGCCTATCCACCGTTCCTGTACATGTCTCCCATGCTACTTTGAGATTCCCACAGAAGGTTGAATGTGATTGTACATTCTCACTGATGGTGGTGGGTGGTAATGCGGGTCGGCCAAGGGGCTTACTGAGATAGTTCACATATTTGCGATAAACGCTGTGTCTGGGTGACACAGTGGTTAATGCAACTGCCTAGTAAGTAGGAGATCTGGCACATATTTTCACTCGGCGTTGCTGACACGTCATAAAGTCCCAATGCAGCTGACATCAATAATTCCTTCCCTTCCCTTTCCTTCTCTTCCCTTCCCTTTCCTTCTCTTCCCTTCCCTTCCCTTCCCTTTCCTTCTCTTCCCTTCCCTTTCCTTCTCTTCCCTTCCCTTCCCTTTCCTTCCCTTCCCTTTCCTTCCCTTCCCCCTTCCCCCTTCCCCCTTCCCCCTTCCCCCTTCCCCCTTCCCCCTTCCCCCTTCCCCCTTCCCTCTTCCCCCTTCCCCCTTCCCCCTTTTCCTTTTCCTTTTCCTTTTCCTTCTCTTCCCTCCTCCCCACCCCTTCCCCCCTTTTAGGTGGTTTCTCACATCCCACTAGGTGAATACCTGGCTTGTTCTCATGTTATGCCTCAAGATACATACTGCACAGACGTTTAGAACATTTTTTTTGCACTTGCACACAGAATTTACTCTACGCGCAGGAAGACTGGGTATATTGCTTCTGTCCTGGAGGTGGGAGGGCTGGGGAGGGGGTGGTGAATAGGAGACTGATGACCTCAGCTGTTGGATATCCTTAAACACTCAATCAGAATCAGAATCGGAATCAGAATCTGGAATAGCTTAGCAAAGGTTAGATTTCAGGACACAGGCAGCAATCCTGGCTGTATCTGTTGCATCACTACAGAATTCACCCACATGCCACTGTGCAAAACTCACTTTACTGACCACAGTAAGTGAACAATAAATCTCAAATACCACAGGAATTACCTACAGCCGATCACAGCATGTATACAGTCACATGACTACCAACAAGCTGAAAATCAAAGAAACTGGCCAATTACAATAAAGAGAAGTGCATGGTGCAACCTAGCAAGATATTCCAAGCCCGTGTTTATGAAGATGTGGGATATGGTCACATAAATATTCGTTCCTCCCCAAGTGAGGATCTTTCAGAATGAGAAATGATACTGAGTGTCTCCTCTAAGTTCAGTTAACAATGCCATGTACTTTGTACTTCAGATGAAGAAAGGTACCCTAAACCACATACATACATAAGTACCCATAAAGTACAAGTTTGTCTCACACAAAGTTATCAGAAAGCCCTAGTCTTTTCAAAACTGATAAAATCGCCTTTTTTACTCATCAGCCTCCAACAGAAAGAGAACTGATCATGATGATAAAACAGTTGACAGCACAACCTGCTGAACAGGACCTACAACATAAAATCTAGAGATTGGCACCTCTGAAGTAACAGTCTCTCAGTTTAAATGAAGAGAACAAAGTGCAAACTGCTTCATTCTCCTTCCTGTGATCTCAGTGTCCTTGACTGAATTCAAAAACTGTTAAAAACACCTTGTATCGTATTACCTACACACCTGAGTAATAATTGACACTTAAAATTCCAGTGATGGGCAATGTAAAAAGACAAAGTGCTTCATTAATTATCAATTTTCACAGTGCCATTCTTTTCTACTGATTCCAAAAGCATTTCTTGCTACTACATGTGAGCTAAGAGTCATTATGTCAGAAGTGTTGTAGAATGCACAAAGTTATTTGCCATTTTTGATAAAATGCATTGCTATAAATTAGTCACTTTTATGTGTTTGAATATTCATTATTCTTTTGTGTACAAAATTACTTCTGATGTTCTGTCAGGTCATTGATGAGCGCACAGATGTTATCTACCAGGTTGTCGCTGACGGTGCTGGTGGTGTCTTTTCTAGTCGTGATTTTGTACTTCTGCGCAACTGGAACATGAAGAATGGTTGTTATGTTGTAGCTAGTGCCTCCATCACACATCCCAGTATCCCAAAACACAATAAATATATAAGGTTTGTAAATTTAAGTTTCCTTCATATATTATATAGAGCATGCTGTAGAGCAGGCAGTCAACCTTTTTACCTACCACCCACATTTGCATCTTTGTTAGTGGTAAAATTTTGTAACCATCCGCCAGTTCAACAGTAATAGTGGTTTATAAAGTTGGGAAGTAACTTTATAAAATTTCTAAAGCAGAGTTGTGGCAAGGTAAAGTATATAATAATAATTACTTACAAAATACTTCATGTCCAAATTTTATGAAAACCTAATGAAAATGGTTTAAAAACTCATACTTCATACCACCCACCATGAAAGCAGGAACAGCCACTAGTGGGTGGTAGGGACCAGGTTGACTACCACTGCTGTAGAGTATTTCATGTAAAGTTATGAAAACACTACGCTTTTCTATATGTGTGGATATTTAACATTCAAATTTGAGCTTTTTAATTCTGCTGTGATTTACCTGCTGCTAAAGTTACCCCAACTGGTTTAAAGTAACAATTTTTTCTGCCTTCAGCTAAAGTTCCCAGCTGCTAGATTATTTGCCGATAATTTTTTCCTGTGTTTCAGACTAGGTCATCTTTCCTTTTCTTTCATTCAGCTATTGTCTTAACTAATTGGCTGTGCCTAAATTTATACCCAAGAGATTTACTATCATATCAGGTGATTTTGTCTTTTAAAGCAGCTCGTCCTGTTTGGAAATACTGCACCAAATTTTACTTTGCATAAAATACTTTTTTTATGCTCCTGTTGTGTCTTTGCATAGAAAAATTGCTCCCTGATTGTGTTTTACGAGTTTGTCCATCTGACTACAAAATTTATTTTGCATGAAGTTTGAACACAATGTAAGAGATTCAGTACCTCCTGTCATTTTGTCCTGAAATCTGTCATAATTCCTTCTCTCTGTGTTAAGATTATGTGCTTTGTGTCTCTGATTGTTACTTACTCAGATGGGTATCTCCATTGATTTAACTGTTTATTCACAAATCTCATGGTGATGGAGGAGCTTCGTAACAGTTTTTGACTGTGCTACATATGCGTTAATATATCAGTGTTAACAGTCTCCACTTGGAGGAAGCTATTGGATGTGTGTCTGCTTTTTAACCCTGTGAATGAAAACTTGAAGAGTGAAGTCAATTCATTTTCTAAAAAAAAAATCAGGCTTGCTATATATCTCTGGAACCCTTAGAAAACACTCATTGTTGGATTTCATTTGGTGCTACACCTAGCTGTCCTGCCTATATTTATTTTATTGAAATTAAATTCTTCCTTGATTTGGTTAATTTCTTATATTCCACTCCCCCCCTTTATTTTTTGAGTTATACATTACCACCTACAGTATCATGTGGGTATTAGTCTCTCTCTCTCTCTCTCTCTCTCTCTCTCTCTCTCTCTCTCTCTCTCTCTCAGAGCTTCTTCTTCTTCTTCTTCTTCTTCTTCTTCCTCTTCTTTTAAAAAAGAGCTGCCTTTAACTTGAAGGTTGGTTAGAACGCTGCAGTGCTTCTCTAGGCATGGTCTTATTGGACGTCCTGTGCCCTTGCCTGCCTCTCACCTTTGAACTAATTTCTGCAAGCCAGTTATATTACAAGGAAAATCAAATTAGTTCTTGCACTAATATTGCTGTTATTTATGTAGTTTTTGTGATTGCTTGGCTGCTTTTATGGTGCAATCAGTTCATCTCACAGGAAATGGTATCTTTACAAGCCACACAACTGATTTGAATACTTGATGCCATCTCATACTATTTGGGTCAGGGTAATACCAGGGGTATAAGGATATTCTCACTCAGTGGTGACGGTTCAATCCCGCGTCCGGCCATCCTGATTTAGGTTTTCCGTGATTTCCCTAGATCACTTCAGGCAAATGCCGGGATGATTCCTTTGAAAGGGCATGGCCAATTTCTTTCCCCTTCCTTCCCTAATTCGAGCTTGTGCTCCGTCTCTAATGACCTTGTTTTTACTCAAGCCATTGCATACAGTATGAATGTGTTTTACAACACTGCTGTTCTTGTATTGAGCATCTACTCCACAATTATCCTCACTAGAAGGTACAAGCTGTGAACCTGTCAGGTTTTGCATCATGTGTTATCTTTTGTGCTTGGTTTCTATACCAGTGTGTGGATGTTACCACTTTTCCAAAGTGAACTATTTTCGCCAGCAAAATATGGTCTGCTAAGGAAGCTTTTTCCACTCTCGTAGGGTGATTTACAGTTTATCATGGAGTTTGATAATGCTGGTGCAAATCAACATTTTTAACATTACGGAATGTGTAAGAAATTATAAGTGAAGGAAAAAATCCTAGGACCAGCTTGGCATTGAATACCAGACCTTTGATTTTATAGTCTGATACTTGCCCACTGAGCCACCAAACGACACTTTCCATCTTTGAGTGAAGGGATTTCCCATCCTACATGTCATTCTCTTTTGCCTCTTTCTACCTGTGCTAAGCTATATTCTTCAGCTCTCACATCAGATATAGTGTTTATTTTGTGTTTATAAACTCTGAACTTGTCATTAGTCTGCTATGTTTTGCTGTGAACTACCATATACCTGTTTTCATCTTGTCCTATATGTCAAATTTCCTGCAATTTGATGTGTGTGTGCGTGTGCGTGCACGGGCACACATGTGTTTCACTTTTGGCAGATATTTGCAATTTCTTTTTTGCAGTGTGTAGCTGGAGTCAGCCCAAACAAATGCTGCTCATCAGATCTTTCATGCAATGCCCACCATTGCTGGAAAGCATCCATTTGTTTCCCATTACAAATGAAATGGTTTTTAAAGTGGAATTTTAGATGCCCATTCAACAGAGTGATTCCAGATTATTCTAGTGCAATATTCCTTTTATCAATGTGTGTTAATAGGGACAGAATAACCAGTACATCAACAGTGACAGCACCGCCCTGGCCCGTGCTGACTGTTACTGCCATGTGGGAGTGCTGCTCAGTGACTGCTGGAGTATTGATTACTCTTTGTGATTTGCTGTTTCTGTTAATACATATTGATAAAATTAATAATGTACCAGATTAATTTGAGAACACACTATCAAATGGCATATAAAATTCCACTTTACTACTACTACTACTACTACTACTACTACTACTATTACCACCACCACCACCACCACCACCACCACCACCACAGAGAGAGAAAAGTAATACATATAAAACAAATGCTAAATAACAAGGTAAATAAGGGAACTCAGATGCTTTTAGATTAATATGGGGAATCTTTGGGTGACCAGCCACTCTACAGATTCTATTTGACACACATTCGAACAACTGTACTAGTGAGTTTATTGGCCAATAAACACTGATACCTGACGTACACAATGTGTGGAGATCGTCCAAATACTTTTGAAATCCACTGAACGTACAGCATTTGAAATGAGATACATTTATTTAGGCGTCACTCACACCACAATTAAATGAACACATCAATAAAAAAAGACAAAGGGGCAAATTTTGAAAACTAAAACATGATTTGGTCATTGACATAATTAAGATTAAATGATTAAAAAAAACCTCAATAACAGACATACTAAGTTGGTTTTTCAGCACTAACAACATAACGGATTTATGAAAATGGGTGAAAAACACAGTTGATAAGGAAACCAAACCACCACCAATAAAATGAGTGAGCATTAATGTCTGTGTGTTGCAAAGTGTGGAATAATTTTCAAGGAATATATTCAGGTTGGCGAGTTGTCTGTAAAACCTGGAAATTTTGAGGGAAGCTTAATTTGCTGGAAAAGTCAGGAAAATATCTGTAAATCTTGTGAGAGATTCAGGGAAGTTAAATTGTTTGTTCCCAGAAAGAAGTGTTCAGAGTCATTTTGTTAAAAATCAGTCTGTTTCTGTTTTGGAAGTATTCAGTTCTGGAGTTGAATAAGGAAGGGCGGAGGAAGTCACTGAATTGTTATAATGTTTGTTGCTCGATCATGGTTATCTGTAGTGGACTTGCTGATCTCGGAAATCTTCATTATTGTCCATGATTTCCTGGGCTCCAGGTGTATTATGCACTGCATGATTGTAATTGTGATGGAGCATGCGCATTAGTTTCTGCTGTATATTAATTCACGATTTGCAAAGAGGCAAAGGTAAGTTTTTAAATTTTATAAAAGATATAATTATGAGTCTGTATTTGTACACACATTTTTTGTAGGCCAGCATTGTAAATTCAGAATGTTTATTTTTTACTAATTTCAGTGCAAACTAGCATGTTGCCAACTTTCTCTCAGTGTGAGTAGAATCTGATTAGAAATATGATGTATTGTCACTATTAAAATCTGTTGATATTGCATTCCAGTGACAACGTTGCAGAATGAGCCACAGTGAGGATTTCTCTGATATCTTGTTCTCATAGTTTCATATACTTGGTTTATTGCACAAAGAGACAACATGGAACAAAATGGAATTATAGAATTGATGATAAAACTGTAAACCCTAGCTGAACTTGGAGTAATCATTAAATAACATGGCAACTTAAAAAAAAATGTATACATATTTTGCTAATGAAAAATAGTAAACTAAATTATGCCCTCACTTAAAAGGAAACTTGGTTCAGGGAAATCTGGAATTTAAACCTGGAAAGCTCAGGCCTAATTTTTGAGGAAACAGATTTATCACTCTGATATCACACTGAAAGACAAATACGGAGCATAAAAATTGTAACAAACATGTTTTTTTGGTGATAAGTGTGTTGGTAACAAACATACTGGTTATAATGACAACATGGGCAAGTAGACAGCATGCCAAGGTGTAGGTGACTGCTAAAGAGACAAAGGGTATGCTTTAAGTGAAGTGAAAGCAAATTTTAGCAGCAATAAAATCAAACACTTTTAAATTTCAAGCAAATGATATTATATGCAAAACTGTTTAGCTTATTGGACTACTTTGTGGTAGTTGCTCTGATGACAATTGATTTATTCGTTTTCTTCTGTGACAAACTTCGTGGAGATACTATACTCCAGATTACAATTAAACATTACTTCTTTGATGGTATAGATCTGGGAAAACATGAAAACTTGCTATTTTTTGGTGTAGAGTACTACCTAACACTGTTGCTGACAATGTGAGAATGTAACAGTCACAGTCCCATTGCTTCTGAAACATTTTAAACACATTCGTTCACTGTTTTCCAAGTTGTAGCACACCTCTTACTCTGTCCCTACCTGAAGTGAAAAGCAATACACAGATATAGGTCAAGCTTGCCATCAAGTAGAAAATTTCACACAGTATAGATTTTGGCTGCAAGGAATACATAATTTAACCACACTTATCTGCCTTGTCCTGTATTGCAGAAAATTATAATTAAGTTGCAGCCTGGTGTCAGTAGTGCTTAAGTGCAGTATAAAACTTGAAACTATGTTTTTGGTGGCCTTCAACATCTAAAATTTGGTATAAAAGGGCATATATTGTAGTTTTTGTGGTTGCTAGAGCTCGAGTCTCGCATACTTTACTGTTTTTGTATGTAATTTTTGTGTCATTATACATCTACATCCAACAACACTTGAGTGTGAAACCTCCAGGCATATTAACAGTGTTTTCTGGTTTGGGACTTGAACCTAGACCTTTGACTTTCATGGAAATTGGTCTTACAGAGTTGTCCAGACACACTTGATAACTTGCCTTATAGGTTCAGTTTGCTAGTATCTCTCCCATACTTTACGAGCTGTACAGAGGCTCTCCTGCATGGCTTACAAGAAACCATCCCCAACTTGACCTCATATTTTAAGGAGAAAATAGTACACTTGAAAGATATTAGCTCCAACAATTGATTCTGCTTGAAAATTCAGGCCATAATTCTGATGGTACACAGTTATGACCTTATGCAAGTACAGCTTTTAAACTACTGCGCACACTTGCTTCACCCCACTGCAGGCACCTGATGTCCGAGGGCGAGGCACTATACAGTGGTTTGACAACCTGAGCCTTCCTATTTGCAGGATGTGGAAGAAAAGGGAAGAGTAGACAGGCCGCTGTTGCACTCTCAGTTCATAAGAGAACTCACAAATGATGACAGATAAAAGTTAATAGAAATTCATATGCTCATAAAAGGATTGATTCGCAAAGCTTACAACTACTACACCATCATAACTTAGCTAAAGATTTTTCTAAGAACCCAAGAAAATTCTGGTCCTACATAAAATCGTTAAGTGGGTCTAAGTCTTCTATCCAGTCACTCATTGACTGGTCTGGCATGGCAGTAGAAGACAGCAATTTGATAAATCGGATTTAGTAAATCATTCACACAGGAGAAAGAGTTGCCCCCTTGATTAGCTTAGTTTAGCAAGAATCTTTCACCCAGTGCAAAGTCCCAAGGAAATTGAAAAGGTGCAGATGACCTGTTTGTATAAGTAAGGTAAAAGAACGTTTCTACAAGAATCCTTGAACATATTTTCTGTTCAAGTATAATAAATTCCCTTGAGAGGGAAAAGCTTCTGTCGACAAATCAGTAAGATTTTGTAAAGCACTGCTTATGCAAAACTCAACTTGCCCTTTTACCATAGGATATCCTGTGAACTATGAATCAAGGGCAGCAGGCGGATTCCATATTCCTAGATTCTGTAAAGCATTTGATATGGTGCCACACTACCTCTTAAGTAACACAACCCAGTATGTTATCCTCCATGGTGGCTGTTCATCAGCGACAAGGCTATCATCATGAGTGCTCCATGGAAGCATGATAGGACTGCTGTTATTCTCTATATAAATAAGTGATCTGGCCAACAGGGTAAGCAGCAGTCTGTGGGTGTTTGCTGATGAAGCTGTGATGTATGGGAAGGTGTCATCATTGAGTGAGTGGAGGAGCACACAAGGTGACTTACACAAAATTTCTAGTTGCTATGATGAATGGCTCTAAATGTAGAAAAATGTAAGGTAATGCAGATGAGTAGGAAAAGCAAATCCCTAATGTTCGAATACAGCGTTAGTGGTGTGCTGCTTGACACAGTCAAGTCAGTTAAATATCTAGGTATAACATTGCAAAGCACTATGAAATGGACCTTCCCCATGAACCATGGACCTTGACGTTGGTGGAGAGGCTTGCGTGCCTCAGCGATGCAGATGGTCGTACCATAGGTGCAACCACTACGGAGGGGTATCTGTTCAGAGGCCAGACAAACATGTGGTTTCTGAAGAGTGGCAGCAGCCTTTTCAGTAGTTGCAGGGGCAACAGTCTGGATGATTGACTGACCTGGCCTTGCAACATTAACCAAAACGGCCTCGCTGTGCTGGTACTGTGAACGGCTGAAAGCAAGGGGAAACTACGGCCATAATTTTTCCCGAGGGCATGCAGCTTTACTGCTTGGATAAATGATGATGGTGTCCTCTTGGGTAAAATATTCTGGAGGTAAAATAGTCCCCCATTCGAATCTCCGGGCGGGGACTACTCAAGAGGATGTCGTTATCAGGAGAAAGAAAACTGGCGTTCTACGTATCAGAGCATGGAATGTCAGATCCCTTCACCGGGCAGGTAGATTAGAAAATTTAAAAAGAGAAATGGATAGGTTAAAGTTACATATAGTGGGAATTAGTGAAGTTCGGTGGCAGGAGGAACAAGACTTTTGGTCAGGCGAATACAGGGTTATAAATACATCATTGAATATAGGGGTAATGCAGGAGTAGGTTTAATAATGAATAAAAAAATAGGAGTGGGGGTAAGCTTCTACAAACAGCATAGTGAACGCATTATTGTGGCCAAGATAGACACGAAGCCCATGCCTACTACAGTAGTACAAGTTTATATGCCAACTAGCTCTGCAGATGATGAAAAAATTGATGAAATGTATGATAAGAGAAATTATTCAGTTAGTGAAGGGAGACGAAAATTTAATAGTCATGGGTGACTGGAATTCTAGAGTAGGAAAAGGGAGAGAAGGAAACATAGTAGGTGAATATGGATTGGGGCTAAGAAATGAAAGAGGAAGCTGCCTGGTAGAATTTTGCACAGAGCATAACTTAATCCTAGGTAACACTTGGTTCAAGAATCATGAAAGAAGGTTGTATACATGGAAGAATCCTGGAGATACTAGAAGGTATCAGATAGGTTATGTCATGGTAAGACAGAGATTTAGGAACCAGGTTTTAAATTGTAACATATTTCCAGAGGCAGATGTGGACTCTGACCACAATCTATCGGTTATGAACTGTATATTAAAACTGAAGAAACTGCAAAAAGGTGGGAATTTAAGGAGATGGGACCTGGATAAACTGACTAAACCAGAGGTTGTACAGAGTTTCAGGGAGAGCATAAGGGAACAATTGACAGGAATGGGGGAAAGAAGTACAGTAGTAGAAGAATGGGTAGCTCTGAGAGCTGAAGTAGCGAAGGCAGCAAAGGATCGAGTAGGTAAAAAGACGAGCACTAGTAGAACTCCTTGGGTAACAGGAGAAATATTAAATTTAATTGATGAAAGGAGAAAATATAAAAATGCAGTAAATGAAGCAGGCAAAAAGGAATACAGACGTCTCAAAAATGAGATTGACAGGAAGTGCAAAATGGCTAAGCATTGATGACTCAAGGACAAATGTAAGGATGTAGAGGCTTATCTCACTAGGGGTAAGATCGATACTGCCTACAGGAAAATGAAAGAGACCTTTGGAGAAAAGAGAACCACTTGTATGACTATCAAAAGCTCAGATGGAAACCCAGTTCTAAGCAAAGAAGGGAAGGAGTATATAGAGGGTCTACACAAGGGCAATGTACTTGAGGACAATATTATGGAAATGGAAGAGGATGTAGATGAAGATGAAATGGGAGATACGATACTGCGTGAAGAATTTGACAGAGCACTGAAATATCTGAGTCGAAACAAGGCCCCGGGAGTAGACAACACTCCATTAGAACTACTGATGGCCTTGGGAGAGCCAGTCCTGACAAAACTCTACCATCTGGTGAGCAAGATGTACGAGACAGGTGAAATACACCCTCAGACTTCAAGAAGAGTATAATAATTCCAATCCCAAAGAAAGCAGGTGTTGACAGATGTGAAAATTACCGAACTATCAGTTTAATAAGTCACAGCTCCAAAATACTAACACGAATTCTTTACAGACGAATGGAAAAACTGGTAGAAGCCGACTTTGGGGAAGATCAGTTTGGATTCCGTAGAAATATTGGAACACGTGAGGCAATATTGACCTTACGACTTATCTTAGAAGAAAGATTAAGCAAAGGCAAACCTATGTTTCTAGCATTTGTAGACTTACAGAAAGCTTTTGACAATGTTGACTGGAATACTCTCTTTCAAATTCTGTAGGTGGCAGGGGTAAAATACAGGGAGCGAAAGGCTATTTACAAATTGGACAGAAACCAGATGGCAGTTATGAGAGCCAAGGGGCATGAAAGGGACGCAGTGGTTGGGAAGGGAGTGAGACAGGGTTGTAGCCTCTCCCTGATGCAAGCAATAAAGGAAACAAAAGAAAAGTTGGTAGTAGGTATTAAAATCCGTGGAGAAGAAATAAAAACTTTGAGGCTTGCCGATGACTTTGTAATTCTATGAGAGACAGCAAAGTACTTGGAAGAGCAGTTGAATGGAATGGACAGTGTCTTGAAAGGAGGATATAAGATGAACATCAACAAAAGCAGAACGAGGATAATGGAATTTAGTCCAATTAAATCAGGTGATGCTGAGGGAATTAGACTGGGAAATGAGACACTTAAAGTAGTAAAGGAGTTTTGCTATTTGGGGAGCAAAATAACTGCTGATGGTCAAAGTAGAGAAGATATAAAATGTAGAATGGCAATGGCAAGGAAAGTGTTTCTGAATAAGAGAAATTTATTAACATCGAGTATAGATTTAAGTGTCGGGAAGTCTTTTCTGAAAGTATTTGTGTGGAGTGTAGCCATGTATGGAAGTGAAACATGGACGATAAATAGTTTGGACAAGAAGAGATAGAAGCTTTCGAAATGTGGAGCTACAGAAGAATGCTGAAGATTAGATGGGTAGATCACATAACTAACGAAGAGCTATTGAATGGGATTGGGGAGAAGAAGAGTTTGTGGCACAACTTGACTAGAAGAAGGGATCAGTTGGTAGGACTTGTTCTGAGGCATCAAGGGATCACCAATTTAGTATTGGAGGGTAGCGTGGAGGGTAAAAATCGTAGAGGGAGACCAAGCGATGGATACATTAAACAGATTCAGAAGGATGTGGGTTGCAGTAGGTACTGGGAGATGATGAAGCTTGCACAGGATAGGGTAGCATGAAGAGCTGCATCAAACCTGTTTCAGGACTGAAGACCACAACAACAACATGAAATGGACTGAACATATAAGAATTGTTGTGGGGAGGGTGAATGGTAGACTTGGATTTATTGGTAGAATTTTAGGAAAGTGTGGTTCAGCTGTAAAGGAAACTGTATATAGGACACTAGTGTGACTCCTTGTTGAGTAATGTTAGTGTGTGTGGGATTTGCAACAGGTCGGATTTAAGAAAGACATTGAAGCAATTGAGAGGTGGGCTTCTTGATTTGTTACTGGTAGGTTTGAACAACATACACGTATTACGGAAATGCTTTGGAACTCGAATGGGAATTACTGGAGGAAAGGAGACACTCTTTTTGACTATTGATACACTTTAGAGAACAAGCATTTGAGGGTGATAGTAGAATGTATGTAGTGCCACCAACGTACATTTCACGTAAAGGCCACAAAGATAAGATTAGAGGGATTAGGGCTCATATGGGAGGCATAGAGTGAGTCATTTTCCCTTGCTCTATTTGCAAGTTGAACAGGGAAACTGACCAGTAGTGGTACAGGGTACCTTCTGCCACGCACCATATCATGGCTTGTGGAGTATGTATGTAGATTTAGATGTAGATGTGGACACATCTGTCCAACGTGTTTTCAAATCTTGTACAAGAACACATGTTATTCTACAGGAGAAGTAGTAAGTAACATGAGGTGTAATTTGTCAACATTACACACCTATATGTTCAATATTATTTTAACAGTATCCTTGTGTTGCTAGTCTGCATCTGTATATATATGTCTCAAAATTAATATGAATGTACCTAAGCAGCTAAAGAATTATTATGAAATACTGGTAATGATTTTCATTTTACAATTTAATCATGGCAATCATGTTAAACCTCATGCAAATATACTTCACTTTAACAGTGTCAGTTTTAAAATCTAAAGAAATTAACACAATGATGGTCTTAATAATTAAATAGCACTATGTTATTTCTTTAATGGCACACTTTTTCGTTTCATTCATTACAGTATCGTATGTGGCAATTCAAATGACAAATGGGATTTAGTGCCCTTTTTATTCCTTCTGTTGGAATGGATGTTAACTAATTAATTTTTTGTGTGGATAAATAATCTTAACAGACATGGTATGAGCAGGGTTACACCAGTTTCATGTCTATAATTAAACATATGTTGATTAAATGGTAATTAGTAAGATTGTGCAATGTTTTTTGCAGACATTGCTTATTATTATATACAAGGTGATTAGAATTAAAGTTCAACTTTCAAACTGCCGTAGAAATAACGCCACTGGACAAAATGACATGAGATTGCAGTGGAATATTATCGGAGAAGGGGGAAAACGTATGGCAGAAGAAAAATAAATAGTTACAAAATGTAGCAGTAGATGGTGCTGTAAGCATCATAATTTAATAATAGTTGACTACAAATGACAAATGAATCATACAACAACGCCTGAGGTGTATGTTTGATGTTAAACTATCTGTACTACTCAGTGTGCATGAGTGTACAGATGTGATACTGTTAGCTACATAAGCCTGTCCACCACGGCAAGGTCATATCACATTGGATGGGAAAAATTGGTTTGTAATTGTCCTGAGGCCAAAAACCGCATAAAAAGCATCACTCAGATTGGTTTTTAATTGTCCTGAGGCCCAAAACCGCATTAAAAGCATCAATCAAAATCAAATTGGATTATTAATTTCCATGTGACTGGCACAAAATATGTTCAATATGCTGTCCACCATTTTCTAAAACATGTAGAAATTGAGAAACAGTATGCTCCACAACTGATTGAAGTGTTTCTGGGGTCACGTTCAGAACATGTGCCTTCAATGCAGCTAAGTTTACAATTAGAACACTGAACGCAACATCTTTCAGGAAGCCCAACAGCCAGAAGTCACATGGATTAAGATCACGTGATTGGGATGGCCAGGCTGTAGGGAAGTGGCAGCTGATTATTCTAGCATTTCCGAAATGCCACTTCAGCAGCTGCTTAACAGGATTTGTAATGTGCAGAGGTGCACCATCTTGCATAAAAATGATCATATCCATGCTGTTGGAGAGCTGAAATGATGTGATCACGCAAAATACACTCTTAGCACTTACTAGTGATGGTGCAGGTAACAGGACCGGAAGCACCTGTCTCTTCGAAAAACTGTGGCCATGTGATAAATGATGCCGTAAACCTGCACCACACAGTGACCTTTTAGGATGAAGTGGTACTGGTTGATTTGCATATTGATTTTCCATTGCCCGTATTCGACAATTCTCTGACATTGACATATCCTGTCAGATGGAAGTGGGCTTCGTCTGTCCACAAAATCTTCCATGGCCAATCATTTTCCACTTTCATGCATGCAAGAAATTTTAAAGTATAGGTATCTCTTGCTGACAGGTCAACAGGAAGCAACTCATGCACATGGGTAATTTTGAATAGATAGCAAAGAAGGATGTTTTGTAGGATATTACGCGCAGTACTCACTAGTGCGTCCAATGTTCGGGCAATTCTCCATGCACTACACATTTGCACACCACCACTTATCTCCTCCTGCATTGCTGTGGCCACTGCTTCCACTGACATCGAATCAATTCGTTTCCTTCCTCTGCCAGGTTGCACTCCAAAAGAACCTGTCTTCTCAAATTTCCAGATCATTTTCTCCAGACCCACGGCAGTTATCGGACCAATGCCTTTTTTCAAACCCTTCAGTGCCGAACTTCTGCAGAACAACATGTGCACAGTCATCATTCTTATAATACAGCCTTACAAGCAGAGCGTGATCCTGAATTGAGACAGTCATGGCAAACGTCTCAGATGCGAAAGGAGGAAAAGTTGTGTACCTGACGTGTTTATACCAACTTCAATGGGTCATACTCATGACAGGTGTTTTCATTTACATATTATGGCACAGCCTGTGCCATCAGTTGATCAATTTTGACACTATTTTTTTCTTCTTCCATTTGTTTTCCCCCTTCTCCGATAATATTCCGTTGCAATTTGACATCATTCTGACCAGTGGTGTTACTTCTACAGCCTTTTGAAAGTTTAACTTTAATTATAATCACCCTGTATCATGAGTGTCCCTATAGTTGGGTGTTGGAGAAATCTTACATTACAGTTAATAGGTAGTGTTCATGGGATGTTTGAATTGGATGTGACTTTTCCAAGCAGAACTGACTATAGCATATCGCATATATTATGGCTGCATAGCGTGTTTATTTTGAAGCAGTGGCAATATCCTAACTGTTGTTGTTAACATTGTAAGTGTAAGTCTTATTATGCTTCTTGCTTTAATAAAGAATAAGCACTCTAAAAATCAGCTGTGCTAGTTTAAGTCTCTTGAAGGTATAGCACTCTAATCATTGGTGATGTTTTCACTTACTAAATATGTGATAAAATTGTTGCAGAGGCGAGAATGGGCCCAGTTGTTGGGTTATACAGCCAGCTGAGAATAATCAGTGTATATGTCGATGGCTGCTCAACACAAACCTTAATGGATGGATTCCTCAGTATCTTTTGGATACAGCCTTCACTACAGCCATGTGTGATTATATGCAGTGCTTGCGTTCCCATATTTTAAAAATGAAAAGTGAAGATAATTTAAGTACTGGTGTAGGTGAATAACTTCTACATATTAGAAATATGTGTGTAAGATTGTAAAGATGTGGAGGAATGGTACTTTTTACGCCAAGGAATGTGAAAGTGATTCTACAGTGATTGAAAAACTGAATAGATCTCCTATTGGAGAGCATTTGTTTTATAAAAATCCCATGTTATGGTTGAATCATTGAACAAATATGACTTGCTCAGCCATCTTCATAGTGTAAGCATTGCCTCACAAAAAAGTCAAACATGCATAAAATTTTTATGTTGTTAAATTTTGTGGCAAGATGTCTGTTTTGTATTTGCAGATTGGACTGAGGATGCAGGAGAATGGCTTACAAATTTTATATAATTTTAATAAATTATTTTTTGTCATATTTAATGTTTCTTCTTCTTTTTCATCATCATTTACACTCTTTCCATAATTTCCAATCTGTGCTTTCGTTTCAGTGTCAGCAGTTTAATTTTAACTTACTGTTTATGCACCAATGAGCCAAAACTATGACCACCTGTTTAATAGTGTGTTGTTCCTCTTAACAAACACAGTACAGCAGTGATTCTGACTGGCATGGATTGTAAAAGTTGTTGATAGGTTTCTGGAAGTATGTGGCACCAGATGTCTACTCACAGTTCATTAAATTCCCACAGATTACGGTACAGTGGTTTGTGGACACACAGCTGGTGCCTGATGTGTGTTCCAGTGGGTACAAATCAGGGGCATTTGCTGGCTAAGACATCAGTGCGATGAGTTCACTATCATGCTCCTCAAACCATTGCAGCACGATTCTGGCCTTGTCATGGAGAGTTATCCTAATGGAAGATGTCATCACTATCAGAGAAGACTTCAACCATGAAGGGATGCAAGTGGTCCACAATAATGTGCACGTAGTTCACTGTTGTCATGGTATCTTTGAGTACTTCCATAGGTCCCATAGAAGCCCAACTCAATGTACCACATAGCATAATTCTGCTCTCATCTGCCTGCCTCTGTGGCATGGTGCATGTTTCAGGCGGCCATTCACCTGGATGACAGCATGTAAGGGCCTAACCATTGGCTGGCGTAATAAGAAATATGATTCATTTGACAGGTCCATGGCAAAAACTCGGTGCTGCTGTGCCCACTGCAATCGGAAACTGATGATGTTGTTTGGTCAACACAGGAACACACAGGCATTGTGTGATGTAGAGCTCCATGTTCAACTATGGCCTTTGAACCATGTGCTCTGAAACACTTTTGCCTGCACCAGCATTGTACTCTGGCATCAGATAGCTGCCTATCTTTGATTAAACAGATTCTCCAACCTCTATGTTTTGTGATGAGACCTGTACGTCCAGTACTGTACAGCCTGTGCATTATTCCACCATATTTCATATGTACTCACGACAGTTGTACGGAAACAGCTGACCAACTTCGCCATTGCAGATTCTCATTTCCAACTGCAGCGCCACTACAATGTGCACTTTGTCAAAACCACTTATACTAGTGGATTTCTGCATTTGTGGCTCATATCTTCATAATAATGACTGCTCATTCGTCCCTCTTCTGCGTACGTACTTCCCTAATTGTGTCATGTGCCCCCATCACCAGGAGACATTCAACTTTGTTGTGGGCAGTGTCGTAATGTTTTGGCTCATCAGTGTCCACTTTGCATCAGAAGCTGTAAATTCATGCAGTGAATCTGTGAGTAATACTTTACCTCTCTCTCCCTCCCTCCCTCCCTCCCTCCCTCCCTCCCTCCCTCCCTCCCACTCTCCCCCCAACCCCAAAAAGGGACTAGAGACAGACATAATACCAAGAAGAACTTGTAGTAAATAGATAATAAAGTTTGGGAAATTAGCACCTATTCTTTGGGACCTATAAGTGAAGGTAGATTATTGTCAAATAGTTTCAGGTTTAGTGGCATGTGCTCAGAGAGATTAACTGGGAAGAGCAGTGGGATCATGACTGTGATATTGATGTGTTATATACATGTGGTTTTTTTTAACTTAAGTTTTGCCTTCTGAAGGATGATGAATTTACAGTTAATCACTCATTATCACAAATTATTTGAAAATTGAGTAACTTAGGACTGTTACTTTATTATAAATTTGAGTTTTTCCTTGATTATGAAATGTAGATTGCAAAATTTATACATTGGTTTATGTAACTATGTATTTTCCTAACCTTTATTTGTCTTGTTGCTTAAGATTTTTACAAATAGTGTATCACTTAAGCACCTCTTGTGCTTTGTTGTATGTATAAAAATTGTAGCACTATTTGGTCTAGATTCCTACATTGTTTCTGAAAAACTGTGAGTGTGAAATCTTTAGCTGCAGAAAACTGATTATTTGCAGCCTGCTGTATATCAGGAATTAGGGGAATGTATGAGCACATGAAATGGTAAGTGAGACTGCTCTGTGATAGTGTAGAACAGAGGCAGCCACAGCATGTCAGACTTCAAGCGTGCAGCGTGTGTGGGCTGTGGGCAGGTCGAAGTGCGGCCTGTCACTTGAATTTGCTTGCTCCTTCTTGGAATTACCTGGAACAGTGTGACATTTCATTTAGCATTGTGGTGTGGCATTTTGCAGTCAGCACAAAACTCTGAGTCCAGCAGAATTTTGGTGTCAGAATTTTTTCCCCTTTGCTATTTGTTTGTGGTATGAAGGACATTCACAGGTCCAGTGGCTGTTTGCACAAAAAGAGGCAGCTTTATCATGCAATCCATTAAAGTGAATGGGAATGACAGAAGAGAGGGATGAGAATTCTCAATTTCCATAACCTAAGGGTACTGTTAATTTGTTATGAAACAACATTTTAGTACCATGCAGAATGAATGTAAACTTTTAGATGACAATGAAAGAGCAAAAAATTGCAACGGGCAACAAATGCGATTCATTGTTCTGTACATCAAGGACGACACATTCTGACAAAGACAGTCCACTTCCCGAAGCTCACTTCCATTAAAGAAAGTGCGAGGTTAGAAGAATTCATTGTGATCTTGCAAGAATTACAATGATAGTTTTATAAAGGTTTTGAGTGCACTGTCAGCCTTACATCAGTTTTAAAGCTGTTTTCAAGACTGTTTGCTGTTTCAGTTGAAAGCATCCCTGTGCCTGTGCAGATGTAACTGATTGACCTGCAAGGTAATTCCAGTTTTAATTACAAATATTTTTATTTTAAAACTGTCCAGGACGTCTAAACTGCTTTTCTCAGGTAGTCTCCACAATGAGGGTGCAAAAGTGCTACAATATTTTGGTAGACATATTTGTGTGAAAGTCCTTTTTTTGACTGTCAGACTCAATAAGTCATGATTACGTGGAACTCTGTGAAACTGTGTGCTTTTGGCTGTATGCCGACAGTTTGTACCAGATAAAAATTATGTTTTCAGCACACCAAAAATAATTGATTAATACTGAAAATGTGTTTTATTTGTGATCTATGTCATTGAAAAATGTGAAATATAAAACCAAGTCATACGAAGTATGACTGTACTGCTATTTAAATGTGGTGCATTCATTGTTTCCTCTCTTTGCCTCTCTCACACTCAGACAGTGCAGCATGGCAGTGGGAGAAATGTGAAGTGACACAGAGCACTTTGGCACTTGGGTCTGGGCATGACCCATGAGCCTATATCTTGGTCACCCTTGCAAATTATAAGAAAAGAGACACACCTGAAATAAAGATTACAGGCTGTAAACTGTTTGGTTTAGTGATCGAGAGTAAACTGAAAGGCGAAGAATGGGTTGGGGAGAGGGGGTGGTTGTTGTTGTTGTTGTTGTTGTTGTTGTTGTTGTTGTTGGTGGTGGTGGTGGTGGTGGTGGTGGTGGTGGTGGTTTGTTGCAGGAAGTATGTTGAGTGCTTTGAGTGGATCTTGGTAAAGTGAGACAGAACAAGTTCTCAATAGGATACAAAATACTGAAGAGAAAATAGGAAACAGCAGGAAAGTGCTATTCTTAGCTACAGTTAGGTGAGTAATATGTGCCAGATGTTGTAGGAAGAATTTGGTAAATAGCAATAAGTCACAAGCTTCAACATGTGTATAGTTGTTGGTAGGTGGAAAACCTATGAGCATTGTGTAAGGATTTTTTGGGGTATTATTTTATTGTGATAGCATGTTTGCCAGGCAACCATATGGACAGATCTGATCCACTATTTTTAGAGTGAACTGGTAAAACGAACTTGTAAATGAGCCATACCAGTGTTATGATTGTCAGCGTTTTGCGAAATTTGTATCAGTTCCAGTTGTGTACACCTCTGTGAGGCTGGCCAACATGGAATTATGGGGGAATATTTCTTCAGTTAATAGAGTAAATGTGGTCTGCTCTTTGTCAATGCTATTTGTAGGTGAGATTTTAATAATCAAGTCTGACATTTCAGTAGGAAAGAGAAAAGCAAATTGAATATGTTGATACCAGAATGTTCAAGGAAGCAGTGCCACTTTTAGGAATATGCCTCTAGTCACTGATTTCTTGAGAAAAACTTTTTAACAGTAGACTCAGGGTTCATGCACATCTGCAGAATTTTAAGCCATGTGCTCTTCAAGGTAGAGAGGATGTTGAAATAAGTTTATTGTGCCTGTTTATGAACATAAAAACCAAAATTAAGAATTTGTGATTTGCTTAGAAACACTGTTGTTGAAAAGAATGGTGCATAAAAATATCTTTCTGAATATTGTTTAATCACAAATAACAAAGATTAGAGTTTAGCATATCATCAATGATGAGTTTGTTAGAGACAAAGCACAAGCTCTATTATAGTGATGATGGGGAAGAAAATTGGCCGTACATTTTCAAAGGAACAAACCTTGATACATCTCTCACACCTAGCCCCTATTACTACTTTCTAGAATCTGACACTTCAGCTCTGAGCAGTGAACTCACACCCAAACCTTCACGTCAGATACTCTGACCTAGCCCCTATTACTACTTTCTAGAATCTGACACTTCAGCTCTGAGCAGTGAACTCACACCCAAACCTTCACGTCAGATACTCTGACCGGTACCAAATGTTGTAAGTAGATTGGGTGTCAACCAAAACATTGATTTAGTTCATGCTATGTGCTGTTGTCCAGTAGAGGAATGGAGCACAGGAATGGTGTATCTGAGGGGGATAGTTTCTCAGATCTCGCATGGGTGAGTTGGTAGAGTGTGAGGCCTTTGTACCAAAGTTCCCACATTCAAACACCACTGATGACTATTTAACTGTTCAGGTGTGAAGCTGTTATACAGGAGAACATTTTCCTGACATGTAAAAGGACTTTTTTGGAGTTTGTAGCAGTGTTCTTTTGGCAGTCTGCATTTGATTCATTAGTTGAAAGTAAGAAAACTATAGAGCACATTTTTATAGACTGATGTGGTGTTCTGTTGGACATGTGCAATAGAACAGACACCATTTGTGATGAAGCAGCTAATGCATTTGTAATTTCATAGAAAAAACATAACAATTGGAACAGTAGAATAAATAAGCAATTCCATCTCATGTGGGGAAGTATTAATAGTCCTATGTAACACTTCCATGCATAATTCAGTAAAAAAAAAAAAAAAAAAAAAAAAAAAAAAAAAAAAAAAAAAAAAATATGATTGTCATCATTTGGGTATGAACCCAGGACACTTGGGATGATGATCTAATGCTCTACCAACTTCCCCACAGAAGGTATACATATTAGTTACTCACAGTTATGCCTTTCCTGAGCTCCTTAGTTCTGGTGTTACTTTTAATTCAATGTTTACGCCTCTTCTGCTGGACGACAACACACAGTATGAACTAAATTGGAGTTTTGGTTGGCACTATTGACATACAATGTTTGGTACTGATCTAAGTGTCTGACACTTGGGGGTTTGGGTGTCAGAACCATATAGATACACTGAGGAAATCAGTTTCCCTGAGGGAAGTAAGGGGAGATTAGTTTGACCTTGAAGTAATCACAGGTGCCATCATCTAAAGTGTCTCCTACCTGCCCTGTGTTGCAGTTCCTTCAGATAATGACCATACCAGTCAGTAGCACTGTCTTTAGATTAGATTAGATTAATACTTGTTCCATAGATCATGAATACGACACTTCGTAATGATGTGGAACGTGTCAGGTTAAAGAAAGATGTCTGTACAAGATATTACATTACACAAAATATTGCATGACACTAATGCTTAAGTTAGTTTTTTTTCCCTCCCTTAATTTATATCTAAAAATTCAGCCAATGAGTAGAAGGAATTGTCATCTAGAAATTCTTTTAATTTATTTTTAGATGTTGGTTGACTATCTGTCAGGCTTTTGATGCTGTTTGGTAGGTTACCAAAGACTTTTGTGGCAGCATAATTTACCCCCTTCTGTGCCAAAGTCAGATTTAACCCTGCATAGTGAAGATCATCCTTTCTCCTGGTGTTTTAGCTATGCACACTGCTATTACTCTTGAACTGGGCTGGATTATTAACAACAAATTTCATAAGTGAATATATATACTGTGAGGATCCCTAGATATATACTGTGAGGATCCCTAGATCCTTAAATAGATGTCTGCAGGATGATCGTGGGTGGACTCCAGCAATTATTCTGATTACACGTTTTTGAGCAATGAATACTTTTCTACTCAACAATGAATTACCCCAGAATATGATACCATACGAAAGCAGTGAATGAAAGTAGGCATAGTAAGCTAATTTACTGAGATTCTTATCACCAAATTTTGCAATAACCCTAATAGCATATGTAGCCGAACTCAGACGTTTCAGCAGACCATCAATGTGTTGCTTCCAGTTTAACCTCTCATCAATGGACACACCTAAAAATTTTGAAAATTCTACCTTAGCTACAGACTTCTGTTCAAAATCTATACTTATTACTGGAGTTGTGCCATTTACTGTATGGAACTGTATATACTGTGTTTTATCAAAATTTAAAGAGAGTCCATTTGCTGAGAACCACTTAATAATTTGGTGAAAAACATCATTTACAATTACATCACTTAGTTCTTGGTTTTTGGATGTTATTACTATACTTGTATCATCAGCAAAAAGAACTAACTTCTTCATCAATATGGAATGGTAAGTCATTAATGTATATCAAGAACAGTAAAGGACCTAAGACCAAACCCTGTGGGACTCCGTACTTGATAGGCCCCCAGTTTGAGGAGTCAACTGTTGTATTAACATTACATGAACCACTTATTTCAATTTTCTGCATTCTTCCAGTTAAGTATGAATTAAACCATTTGTGCACTGTCCCCCTCAAACCATAATGATTTAGCTTATCTAAAAGAATTCCATGATTTACACAGTCAAAGGCCTTTGAGAGATCACAAAAAATACCAATGGTGATGTCTAGTTATTCAGAGCATTTAATATTTGATCAGTGAACGCGTATACAGCATTTTCTGTTGAAAAGCCTTTCTGAAAACCAACCTGACATTTTGTTAGTACTTTATTTCTACAAATATGGGAGGCTACTCTTGAATACATTACTTTCTCAAAAATTTTTGATAGAGCTGTCAGAAGAGAGATTGGGTGATAGTTGTTGACATCCGACGTATCCCCCTTTTTATGCAATGGTTTTACAATGGCATATTTCAGTCTGTCGGGGAAAACACCCTGCTCCAAAGAGCTATTACATACGTGGCTGAGAATCCTACTTATCTGTGGGGAACAAGCTTTAAGTATCTTGCTGGAAATGCCATCAATTCCGTAAGAGCTTTTACTTTTCAGTGAGTTTATTATTTTACTTATTTCAGAGGGAGAGGTTCATGGAAATACAGTTGTTTCAAGCTGCACAGGTATGGCCTCTTCTATTAGAAGCCTTGCCTCTTCTAGTGAAGATCTAAATCCTATTTTCTCCACAACATTTAAAAAATGATTATTGAAAATATTTCCAATTTCAGATTGTTTGTTAGTACACTTGTCATTCAGTTTTATGGCACTAAAGTCTTTCTGTGCTCTTGGCTGCCCTGTTTCCCTTTCAATAATATTCCAAATTGCTTTAATTTTATTATCAGAGTTACTGATCTCAGACATGATATACATGCTTCTGGACGTTTTAATAACTTTTCTTAGTACCGCACAATAGTTTTTATAATATTGAACAATTTCGGGGTCAGTACTCTCTCTTGCTGTTAGATACAGTTCTCTTTTACAGTTGCAAGATAATCTTATTCCTTTAGTTAGCCAAGGTTTTTATGTGTTTTCTTGGAATTATGTTTCACTATTTTTTTTTGGGAAAACAATTTTCAAATACCCTTAAAAATGTATCGTGAAATAAGTTATATTTCAAGTTTGCCTTGGGTTCCATATACACTTCATCCCAGTCTAGCTCCTTTAGGCTTTTCCTACAGTTTGCAGTATTTATATTTTAATTGAACGCACTGCTTTGAAATTCTGATTTGATATACTGCATGGAGCTATGTCATGTACTGTAACTAGCTGTGCACCATGATCTGAAAGACCATTCTCAACAGGATAAGCATTTATGTCCTTAAACTTATCTTGGTCTATAAAAAAGTTATCTATCAATGTCCTGCTGTTCTTAGTTATCCGAGTAGGAAAATCAATGATGGAGCTCAAATTGAAAGAACTGAATAATACTACAAGGTCATTCTTCCTATTACACTCTTTCAGGGAATCAACATTGAAATCACCACAAATGATAATTTGCTTCCCCCTGTCTGACAGAGAGCACAACAAAGCATCCAAGTTTTCTTGAAATAGCTGGAAATTCCCTGAGGGGGACCTATACACTGTTACAATTATGAAAGGGCCATCATTTAGTTTTAGTTCAGTGGCACATGCTTCCATATGTTGCTCTACACAAAATTTTTTAGTTTCTAAATGTTTTGCGCTGTGGAAGCTTTTGACATATATGGCAACTCCTCCTCTCATCATATTATCTCTACTTACATGTGCAGCAAATTTGTACCCATTGACGCTAACCTTTTGCATATCAGTGACAATAATATGTCTTGTTTCAAGTTAATTATGTATGACTTCTGAGAGTATTACATGTAGTTATCATTATCAAATCTAAAATCACAGGACCCTCAATGTGTGATAAATTATAATAATTACAGTGAACTTAACAGTAATACACTCTTAATATTAACAAATAAAACTGGAAAAAGGAAAAGGTGTACATCCCTAGATGACACAGGGATCTTGGCTGGATTGTGACTAAGTTCTGACCGACTTCGCACACTACAAAATCTACGATGTCGCATCGTACTAATTCATACCACCTCATATGTTCTTGGGTGACACCACAGTTATTTGCTTAACAAAATTAGAAATTAAACACCGCAGTTATGACCAATGAATGAGAGAGTTCCCCTGACACCCCTCTATATTATAAAAATGTGTGTAGGTTCAACATTTCCTCGTAAACTTCAGGATCAATTTCAACCCAATTTGGTAAACATGTCACTTGGTCTTTGCAAAGAAGCAATATGGTGGTAAAAACCATCTGACTCTCAAAGGAGTGGGGATGGGGGTGCGAGTGAAAAAGACGTGTAACACATTGCACGAGAATACCCAAGCTATATTCATCCATTATTTGAGAATCAGAGCACTTAACAACTTGAAACAAACTTTAAACACAATATAAAACCTTTTGTAAACTTTCTATCACTTAAATGCTTATGTCAAACATTAACTCATTTGTAATCAGAAGTCTGAAGCTGTTTTGCACAAGGGAGATTAATTCTTTAAAGAAGAACTACCCAAATGCTTTAGGAGTGGGAATAAAAGGGCCGCGGGTGACATTAAAGCATAACAGAGGAACAACTGGAGCAATTTCAACCAAGTGTGTTGTGCACATAGCTTCTTATTTGTATAAAAATACTGTGAGAGCAAGATTCCCTACTACCACTAAGGGTGAGAGTGTGGATGCGAAAGGGTGATGTAAAAATTTTTGAATATGACCTGTTGGTTTATATTTTCTGCATTTAGTTGAAACATACTACTTATTATTTGGAAAGATCATCAAACTCCCATTTGGATTGGGGATGATGTGGATGGACGGGGGAGGGGGGGGAGGAGGAGGAAGAGGAGATGGACAGAGAGAAGGGGAAGAAGCAGAGATGGTCTAGTAGAAGATAGGAATAAATAGATATCTGGGCAACACTAGTTCCATCAGCTGATTTTCTATATAAAAATGAGTTTCTGTCATTAATATTTGTAATTACAGTTAGGGTAGGTCGGTGTTCAGTCTCTGGCTCATCCACAGGCAAAATATCTTGTCATGTAGTGAGCTGAGCTGTTCCCCACACCACCAACCTACTGTAACCATCTACAGTGCAGCATGTTCACTGCTCAAGTGCAAATTCCCATCGTAGTTTAGTATCTCTATAATTATTGTTTGAAGAAATGTTGTAATATCTTAATCTCTTTAATTTTTTAACAATCTAACTAAAGAAAATACATAAAAGACCTCATTAAGACAAGTTACGTCACAACCTTAATAGATTAAGGGAAACCACAATAAATGTAAAGCTGGGTGAGCAGGTGAGTATT
This sequence comes from Schistocerca gregaria, assembly GCF_023897955.1. Taxonomy (NCBI): domain Eukaryota; kingdom Metazoa; phylum Arthropoda; class Insecta; order Orthoptera; family Acrididae; genus Schistocerca; species Schistocerca gregaria. The sequence goes on from NC_064931.1 coordinate 681,686,616, forward strand.
AGAATCCTGATTCTTCCACTCGCGAGTTCACTGCTGTAACAGTGCAGCACCTCACTCAGTTTTAACTACTGATATGAGGCTGATGAATATAGCCAACTACTGTAGATCAGATATGCCACACTGTCTGCCACAGCAGCTAGGAACCTTGCCAGAGCCAGTTGGAGGTTAAGTGCATCTAATATCTGAATGACATCTGTGAGAGCGTGCTGAAAAGTAATTCCTCCCATTTTTTTGTGTGAAAACTTTTAAAGCTTTTTAAATTAAAATAACGTTATTAACGTTTTACATCTTTATTCTTCATTGCAGTCCTCTGCTGTTAGAGGGCTCCGAATTGTTGCATGTAACATGATGGTGTGTTATGGAACTATGTTGGTGCATGAGAAATAGCATGCTGTAATCAAGTTTTAGTTCAAAGAGTTAACCACACCTGAGTATAGCTCAGGGCATGATTTTCTTGACACATGAGGCGCCTGTTGCTCAAAACCTGGACTCATTTAGTATGAGAACAATGTATGGATGGCTTGCTACCTGTCCCTTGACAGTAGCTATATTGTGTTGTCAATTTCTAGAATTATTTTGAAAGAAACATTAGCGAATCTAATAGCTGCTGTTGCAAATAGCTGAGCCAATGTCAGCACTTTTCTGTACTTCTGCTGCAAATATGTCATGTTCATTGATTTAATGAGAAATTTTGGAACTTTAAAGAGGAAGAAATTTCTCAGTAACTCACCTGACACTTTTTGTGGAAGGATAATTATACTTTCTGTTATCATAATTTTAAAATTTATAATATATCAAAGAACGAAAGTAAATATGAAAAATAAGTGCTAGTAAAACTTTAAATAATTGCATAAATGGCTGGTATTCTTGGCCTGATATTCCTCTAAGTGGCTGGTCTTCAGATTATTAAAGAACACCTTTGAAGACTTCTCTTTGATCGCGATGAAGCAGTGCAGGCAGAGGTGAGGTTGTGGCTCTGTTAACAAAGTCAATGGCTCCATTAACAAAGTCAAGCATTCTACAGTGCTAATATCAACAAACTGGTCTCTTATTGGAGAAATGTTTTCGTTGCCAGGGTGATTACTGTGAGAAATACGAGGGTTGCCCAGATAGTAATGCACCACATTTTTTCCTTCAACAATTCTTTATTGAACATAATGAGAATTACACACATGAAATAATGATGAATCACCTCATGTCATCATCATCATCATCATCCTCAAAATGTCTTGTATGAATGGCATCCTTTAATGGCTCAAAGAATTGGAAGTCTGATGGGGGCTAGGTCAGGGCTCTTGGGTAGATGGTGTAGCACTGTCCAACCCTGTTTTGCAATGTGTCCAGCAGTCCTCAGACTTGGGTGGGGTGGAGCGTTATCATGTTGCATCGAAACATCTCCTGGGTTGCTGTAGTGCCAAAGTTGCCAGAAGTGCGTCTTGAGTTTTGTTAATGTGTTGACATGTGCTTCTCAATTAATGGTACTGCCTCTTGGCATCACATCAATGAGAATCACACATTCACAGTCCCAGAACATGGTGATCAGGACCTTACCGGCAGAAGCAGTTGCTTTAAATTTTTTCTTGTGTGGGGAGTGGGAATAGTGCCATTCCATTGACTGTCATTTTGTTTTGGGCTCAAAATGGTGAACCAAGGTTTCATCATCTGTTGCAATCCAGGGAAAGGATAGCCTCCCCCTCAACTTCAAAACGTTGTAACAAATCAAGACAAGTGTTTTTTTTCTCTGCAATTGCTCATTGACAAATGCAGTGCCACCTGCTGAGTCATAATGTGTCTGTCCTTGTGAATGACAACATCAGTTCACTGACACATGTCACGTGTAACAGCCGTAGATGGTCTCCCCGACCGCTGCAAATCGTGGAGCTTTGCCGAACCACCTTCTGATGACCTCACCCTCTGTGCCCAGTGACGAACTGTTCTTCTGTTGATAGCAGATGCTCCATAGACTTTGCACAAGTGTTTGTGAATATTCCCCACAGTTTCTTTCTCTGCAGAAATTCAATGACAACATGTTGGTTGTAATGTACATCACCTACAGAAACTGTCCTGCAGCTACACTATCTGTCAGAAGTGACGGAAACTTGGTGCAGTCACTCAGGAGACTTCAAATAATACACATGTAACCTTTCGCATTTGTAGCATTGTTTTCGGGTGAGACAAAAAATGTGGTGTGTTACTTTCTGGGCAACCCTCATAAATATGTAGGCATGAAGAATTAAGATGTGTAATTTTAATACTGTTTGTTTTCTTTAAAAAGCTTTGAGAGTTTTCTCATAAAAATTCAGAGGCATTACTTTTCAGCATGCCCTTGTAAGTTCCTGATTATTGTGTTGAAGGTCCCTTTCTCATGGCTGGTCAGCGTAGCAGCTAATCCTTGTAAGAGGTTGACGTTGTTCACTACCCCACATTCCATGTTTCATAATTGTATTGTATACGATTTCAAAGTCCCCCTGGTCCCTTCTGCATATGCCTGCACCCTTCATAATAAGACATATAGTTGCTCTATATCTTCTGAGTTGGCTGTCCATAAATAAGGTTCAGTATTCAACCGCCAGCATCTGTCCACCCCCATATTTCCTTCCTCAAGGTGTGTTGGACCATGACCATGGTCTGCTGAAGCTGATCATGTTTTATCTTATGCTCACTATGTACCTCCTCGGATATGTGTTAGCTCTCTGCCATCTGCTGGATTTTCACCGTATTTGTTATATGACTGCAATTTCCTGCAGTCTATAAAGTTCAGATTTAACTGGATTCCACATGGTAAATTGTATGTGATGTGCTGGACAGAAGCATGATTGGGCAGCGTCCTTTAAGGATATGCATGCCTGGAAATTTCATTTTAAACCCAGATGGTGTTTGAACAGTTGCTTATATTCAGTGCACAACTTATCTAAATTATCAGATGGAATGACAATAGGCACTACAGATACTCCACCATTGATAAGGAATCCAAATTACAACTAAGGTAAGTTTTAATCTTTGTGACAGTTATAACTTCCTTTGGCCCGACTTGGCCCATTATTGGGATTCATTGGTTTCTGTATGACACAACTCACCTTTGAACTCGCCGAAGTCATGAAGTGCCAATGAGTTTGTATGTGTTCCAGTTTATTAGTGGCATTGCAATTCAGGTGCCCAGTTGGACGTAGGTTGACTGACCATTAATTCCAAGCTGGATCATCAGTGTGGCTAGTGCTACATTCATTGACATATCAGGCATTATGATGTGAGTTATCTGTTGCTGTGTGATTACGTTACCAGCCCCTTGATCATACAGACATTGGCAAGATGACCTGGCTTGTGACGGGTATTGCACTGTGCATTGTAAAGTAGATATTGTTTATGTTTGTGCCTGATATAGCAGTTGGGACATGGTCTGAAAACAATGTAACCATCCCCTGGCGTCTGTGGGAAGCATCTTCCAACTTTGATACTCCACCCAAGTGAGTACCCATACATGCAAGTCTAAGCAACTAGGTCTGTCTTGAAGTGAGGATTCGAGTGTGGTTCCAAGGTCACTGATGGTCGCAGAAGATCTAGCTATGTCCAGTTCCTATGGCCATGTGGCAGCTGACTGGGTTACTACTGTTCATTTGAGGTGGACCAAGATGTGCTTAAAAATGTGATTATGAGTTCTTCTGTTGAAGCGTTAATCATGATTTTTTTCACCTTGTTGTAAGCGTTGTGGCCGTGCATTAAGCCTCATTGTTAGATGATGAGTGAAATGGTGTGGTAAGGATTTGTTCGATTGCACCTTTTACGAAAATCTGCAAATGCTGACGCCATTTATTGAGGCCCATTAATTGGTTGTGAGTGCTCCCTCTATCGCAGGGATTTTCATCGGGATTTTGGCCATGGATGGTGATGTGATGAATATCATCTGTGCAACAACCAGAAAATTAGATTGTTCATCAGCCATGATAAGCCACGTGACCCAAGGGCTCATGAAATTTATATTTACTCTGTTCCATAGTTGATGAAGCCTAGGCCAAGGGAGAACCTTTAACATTATGTTACCCGATTTTTCGAACAAGCTTTGCATACATGAGGCATACTCTCTAAAGTCGGTATTAAATCCTGGCTGATACGCATGTCTCCCTGGGAAAACATTCGCAAAGGATTTGCTCCAGTGGGATATGTACAGCAGTTCTAGTATACATACCTAGAGAGGGAGTGTGATGACCATTCTGTTTTTCCCCATTTCTGTAACCAGGAGAACGAGTATACAGGGTGTTACAAAAAGGTACAGCCAAACTTTCAGGAAACATTCTTCACACACAAATAAGGAAAAGATGTTATGTGGACATGTGTCCGGAAACGCTTAATTTCCATGTTAGAGCTCATTTTAGTTTCGTCAGTATGTACTGTACTTCCTCGATTCATCGCCAGTTGGCCCAATTGAAGGAAGGTAATGTTGACTTTGGTGCTTGTGTTGCGACTCATTGCTCTACAGTAATAGCATCAAGCACATCAGTACGTAGCATCAACAGGTTAGTGTTCATCACGAACGTGGTTTTGCAGCCAGTTTAATGTTTACAAATGTGGAGTTGGCAGATGCCCATTTGATGTATGGATTAGCACGGGGCAATAGCCGTGGCGCAGTACGTTTGTATCGAGACAGATTTCCAGAACGAAGGTGTCCCGACAGGAAGACGTTCGAAGCAATTGATCGGCGTCTTAGGGAGCACGGAACATTCCAGCCTATGACTCGCGACTGGGGAAGACCTAGAACGACGAGGACACCTGCAATGGACGAGGCAATTCTTCGTACATCGAAAATAAGCGTTTCCGGACACATGTCCACATAACATATTTTCTTTCTTTGTGTGTGAGGAACGTTTCCTGAAAGTTTGGCCGTACCTTTTTGTAACACCCCGTATAGCGAACGGCACGCATTTCAACATTACATGTCATTTACGGGAGTACCATTAAAAATTAAAGACTTATCTTTCGTTTAAATTAGACAGAATTTATAAAAACACAACGGGAATCGCGAAGGACAACCTTTCATGTACAAGTCGCACTCAAAGTCAAAATGGCTGCCTCATCTTCCATTCACGGATATAGCTACGTGTCATTACAGTAGATTGCAGCATTCTGCAGTCTAGAAAACAGCACAATCTCGTTATGCTCCGAGCTCTCCTATATACTGGATGCCTTGTGCGACTTTCGACCTATAAACTGGTAGCCCTTCAAACAATTTTCAATCACCGATATATTAGATTTAGTGTATATAGGGTGCATCTCATTTAGAAGCAGGGCACCCTTCAGCAAGTGGTGTAAGTAGACTACTGTGGGAGATGTTTACATGCTATGAAACTGGGCCTGTAGTATCCACCTACAGCCCTCAGACAGAGACCTGTAATTTTAGCAAGACACTGCACTATCCTGCTGCTCCCATGCAGCATCAAAAACAACGAAATCCATTGGCAGAACTGAGCTCTAGATACAAAATCGGTTTGCCTCAAAGGTTGTAATCGCTCTTCCACCTCTACTCTTCACTCTGTATTACTCGAAGAACGCTTTTCACATGCAAGTTTATGGGTGATTTACTGACGGACTTTCTTTCGAAGGAAAGAAAACGAGCTCCTCAAACGAACACTTCTTTGTCGAGAGCCTTGTTTGGCCTCTGTGGCTTCATCGACTCGTATACTCGTAAGTTTTATTCACGGCTCTAAATTTCTTCCTATTAGGTTAACGCCTGTTGCGAAATTTCTCCCTCTATATTTGTTATATTTTCCAGACACTACATCATGCTGCACCATTTATGAAATCCGTATCTGCAAGTACATGTAACGGGTAATAATCTGCCATCGACTATCAGCAATCAATTCTAAGCATCTGCGTCTACATGTTTACTCCGCAATTCACACGTAAGTACTTGGCAGAGAATTCATAGAACCACTTTGACTATTTTACGTTGGAAAAATGAACACCTGAATCTCCGTGCGAGCTCGGATTTCTCTTCTGTGTTTTAGTACAGTGGTCAGTTGTACCTAAGGAGGTGCGAGTCATCAAAGTATTTTCGCATGGAAGGAGAAAGGTGGTGATTAGCATTTTGTGAAAAGAGAAACGTTTTAATGTTTGCCACGCCATGTCACTTGTATCCGTGACACACACACACACACACACACACACACACACACACACACACCTATTTCGCGATAAGAAACGCAAAAGGCAGTCTCTCTTGTACATTTGCTACATCTTTCTAAGTGTTCTGCCAGTCACACGATGTCTTCGGTTTGCCTTTCTCACAGCATTTTTAGTGTGATGGTTTCATTTTTGAGTTGGTCTTAATTGTAATCCCTAGTTGTTTAGTTGAATATGCATCCTGTAAAATTGTGTGCTTTATCGTGTAACCGAAATTTAAGTTTTATTTGGTAGTCTACCCATGTGGAGGATCTCTCACTTTTTATTATTCGAAATCAGATACCACCTTCTGCACCATACAGATATCTCGCCTAAATCATTTTGCAATTCGTTTTGATATTCTGATAACTCTACTACACGGTAAACAACGTCATCATCAGCAAGAAATGGAAATGGGCTGCTCAGACTGTCTTCTAAATCACTTATATAGTTTAATAACAGCAGAGGGCCAGTAACACTTCCTTGGGAAACCTCAGATATTAATTCTGTTATGCTAGATGACTGCCCATCAGTTACTATGAATCACGCAGTTTCTGACAGGAAATCACAAATCCAGTCACACAACCGAGACGATACTCCATAGGCATGCAATTTGATTAGAAGCCGCTTGTGAGGAACAGTGTTAAAAGTGTTCTGACATATTTATGCAATCAATGCGAGGTCCCCTGTCGATAACAGTCATTACTTCGTGTGATCAAAGCGCCAGTTGTCTCTCACAAGTACGATATTTTCTGAATCTGTACTGTTTGTGTGTCAGTACATCGTTTCCTTCACACTATTACATAATGTTCGAACACCATATATGCCCATAAATTCTACAGCAAATCGTTGTCAGTGATATGGCTTATAAATTCAGCGGATTATTTGTATTTCCTTTCTTGTTTGTTGGTGTGACCTATGCAATTTTCCAGTCCTTAGTTCTTGATCTTTCGTCGAGCGTGCGGTTGTCTGTGGTTACTAATCTCATCAACATGCTCCGAAAGGGACCTGATTGGTACAGTATACAACCTGGACCAGAGGACTTGCCTTTATTACGCGATTTAAGTAGCTCCCTTCACTGGGGATAGCAACTTATCAATTACTCATATCGGCAGTTGTTCGTGATTAGAATTATGGAATACTTACTTCGAATATTTTATCTGTAAGGGACGGCATTATGAGCGCTACGACCGCCGATAAATACAAATAAAACAGTTTCTTCGTCAATAATTTGTTTACTTTGCTCTACGCATTTCGATGGTTCACGTCATCATCTTCAGGTGGAGAATCGTTTGTTTACATGCCTGGTGATGGTGAAGAGTACAGACGTCTTTTCAAAATAGCAGACCAGGTGCAGTGTAGGTTATTTTGCTTCTTTTGAGGCACGGTAGAGTTGTTAAAACTCTGCATACTGTTGCCAGATATATGTCCTCTCCATTGCACATTATATTTACACTGTCACTTCAAAGATGTTGAAGTGACAGTGTGAATATAATGTGCAAATTTAAAGTAGTTCACATTAAGACCGCGCTAAGATTCGAAGTTTTGTGAACTATCGCCAGTCAACATTGGTAAAGACCGTGGTCGAGACGATTATGTTTTGATTTGTAAGATGGCACCACCAAAGTCTATGCGACAGCCACGTATTTATTATGAAACAAACAGGTACCTCACACGCGTTGCTCGTTCAAGAACTTATACTACCCAGAATATTGACTTCCGGCTGTAGGTTCCTCATCTCAGAATATTCAGATTAGTATCCTCCACCGCCTCTGAGGTACAAAGGAGTAAAGAGATCAGTAGGTCAGTGCATACATAGCCCTGCAGTGTGGGCAGGGCACGTCAACTCATGAATAAGCCAGCAGGCCGTGACGTGCAGCTCGAGGCCACGGCCATGCGACACTTTACAAATGCGTACGCCACACGTATTGTTTACCCTCTGCTCCCCCGTAGCTTTATTTTGTCCTTTGTGTGTGACAGTAACAGTAAAGAGAACACTCCATTGTCTGTAATCTGTTAGCGAAAGAAACCAAAATGGTAAGAAATAGGACCATCATCTTATCTTTTCGTATTTAAAATTCGTATTTCTTTCCGTTTCATTCTAAAGTTACATCAAGATACCTAGCCTAGGCATTAAATGGTGTTCCCTAATACATATCCACAGTTTTAGCTGGGCAGAACCTATATTCTCGTAACGGATAGCGCACCACTTTCAGTGGTTCGATGTTGTTTATTTCCTTTTAGGTGTTGCCTGATATTCTAAAGTGGTTGTTATGATGAGCGTTTTGGGTTTCAAGTTGGTCTTCTCAGTAGCCAATGTATTTTTAAAGACACAGGTAACTTTGTCTCTTCGTCGTATTTCACATCAAACAGGATCGCTGGTCGCTTGTAGTGGTCGGCTTCTCCATTCCACTGTCCGAGGTGGCGTATTACGGAATGATTGAAGATGCTGGGTTTTACTGCAAAGTTTTGCTGTGTGTTGTTGGAATCCTGTAACCCCTGGCTTTTCTTCAGCCCCCTCGTGGAAACAGTACGCGGAAGACTCCATTTTGAAACCATTGCTCTGAAATGAAATGATAATATTGCAGAATTGCAGGGAGACCCCGTTCTGGGTAGTTCGGTCGCCCAGTGCAAGTCTTTCTATTTGATGTGACTTCGACGTCAGTGTGAAACTAAATGATGAGGACAACACAAACACTCAGTCTCCGAGCGAAGAAACTCTCCGACCCGGCCGTAAATCGAACCCGGGAGCCCAGGATCTAGAGATGGCAATGCCAACCAATAGACCACGAACTGTCGACTCCGTTGCTGTTCCTCGATGTGAGTCTTTGCTGCTGTACCCCTGACAGGGCAGGCATAGTCCATCACAGACCACATTCACTGGACTGTGAGTACTTTTCATTGATTACTGCACGTGAATGTGCATGTTCAGCGTATTTATTGTTTGCACGTAAATCATTTCACTTTACTGCGTCTTCATTGGCTCCAGCAGGTTCAGCGTATCTATAGTTTGCACGTAAATCATTTCACGTTACTACGTCTCGATTGGCTCCAGCCTCATCGATCCATTCATTTCATTTCAATGCATTTAATTAATTTCGTAAGTAGTGGGTGGAGTACGTCCAAAATTCGGGAGGTTTTCTTCGACACTCCGTCCACATGTTGTCTCCGTGCCAGGTGCCTATCAAGTATCGCTCCGGGGTACTTGGCTATCAGTGTCCACTGAACTAGTGTGTGCCGGACGCTGTGGCTGAGCGGTTCCAGACGCTTCCTTTCGGAACCGCGCGACTGCTACGGTCGCAGGTTCTAGTCCTGCCTCGGGAATGGATGTGTGTGATGTCCTTAGGTTAGTTAGGTTTAAGTAGTTCTAAGTTCTAGGGGACTGATGACCTCAGATGTTAAGTCCCATAGTGCTCAGAGCCATTTTGAATTATTTGAACTGGAGCGCCAAGCTGTCGTATATCTCCAATTCTGCGGGTTATCTCCTGGTGATTAGAAGTGCCTAACTTTTGACTGTATCAAATCGTGCTCACCAGTCCACTACCCATTTTTCCTGGTTGTTCAACACGGACGGAGAGAAGACGGAAATGGAAATGCCGTGTAGCTAGGGCCTCCCGTCGATTAGACCGCTCGCCTGGTGCAAGTCTTTCGAGTTGACGCCGCTTCGGCGACTTGCGTGTCGATGGGAATGAAATGACGATGATGATAAGGACAACACAACACCCAGTCCCTGAGCGGAGATCATCTCCAACCCAGCCGAGAATCGAACCCTGGCCGTTAGGTACGACATTCCGTCGCGCTGACCACTCACGTACCAGGGCCGAGAAGACGGAGAAGGAAACAGATTGTTCAATCGATGACCGAGAATTCGCAAGTCACTGGCTGCATTGTTTGATGGTGTCGCCTGCCTGCCGTTTGGAGAACGTTTTCCGAAACTTGAATCTGATAGCAACCTGTCACTCCAATTTTTATTAAAAAAAGTATCATTTTTGCAGAAAACCGTTGACAGTAATACCCATAAAGAGAGAGAAACTAGCATGAGTGTACAGCATAAAAGTGGAGGCCTCTTACTGGCGATATACGAATGTGAGCGAGAACCAGATAGAATACACTCGCTGGATTAGCTTTTGCTACACCGTCCAGCGGGAATGTGTTTTATAGTCGATTTCGAACCCCCTTTTAGGAACGTATTATCCCGTAGATAAGTACACTACGTGATACTGATATTGTGGCATCAGCAGGTTATCTGGGGGCAGAAACGAGTGATAAAGCAGAAGAGACCATGTGCTGTGCGATAGTGCCAGAAAAGTGAAATTTACCATTTATCGATTTCGTGAATCAAGTGTCATGTGTATGACTCGTCATAGTGACGTGAATCGTGTCAGTTTATTTTTTTTACCCATTGGATACAAACACTAAATGTTGTTTACGTGAACAACAGGCGAGTGCTTCGAAAGTTCAGACTGGTGCGGAACACATTCACGAATGGTACAAGCAGGGAGACGGCGCTGCACGACTTCAGCCTGGAAGTAGCAACCTGATAAATTCCAGAACGGTTGCCAAGTCCGTCGTAAGCAAAGTGTGAACTGTGGTGTCACCGCCAGACACCACACTTGCTAGGTGGTAGCCTTTAAATCGGCCGCGGTCCGTTAGTATACGTCGGACCCGCGTGTCGCCACTATCAGTGATTGCAGACCGAGCGCCGCCACACAGCAGGTCTAGGGAGACTTCCTAGCACTCGCCCAGTTGTACAGCCGACTTTTCTAGCGATGGTTCACTGACAAAATACGCTCTCATTTGCCGAGACGATAGTTAGCATAGCCTTCAGCTACGTTATTTGCTACGACCTAGCAAGGCGCCATTATCTGTTACTATTGATACTGTGAATCATGTAATGTCAAGAGCGACGTTCGTCATTAATGGATTAAAGTTAAGTATTCCACCAGCTACGTCCGTTTTTTTCAATTCTAACTCCCTTGTTATGTTCCAGACCTCACGCAGCCTGCGTGAGCTAAAACGCGTGCATTTCGGCCTCCTTTAGTAACACGGTGTTGGCTCTCCTGCCAACAACAGCATGAACAGTCCTATTTGCATCCAAATCGAAATTTAAGTCCACAGCGAGGTAACCAACACGGTACTATAATGGTAGGAAATGGAGTGCTTCACATATAGTATGCAAACTGGCTTCTCGGCCTCTTGTTCACTGCAGGTCGTGGTGCACGCTTATTTAACATGTTCACGCCAGCTTGTACGACCGGTGGCCCACGCTAGATTCCTCCATCGGATGGCTTGCACCACCGGTGGCTCACGCGCGACTCTACCAATTATGGTACCAGGCGTAGCCACTAATACTGATGTCACTTTAGCAAACCGCATGGCAGCAGCTAAGATTAATAGTTGCCAAGTACTCCAGTATCTAATATCCAGTGGCCACTATGCAATTGTCATCTAAGGGGAAAGTGGAAGTGATAGAGGGACACAAGCGGAGGATAGCATGATTGGGTTGCACATCAGGAAAACAGGTTGGGATGGCTTAGTTGCCTACACTGCAGCATTTGCAATGGGATCGCTTCCCGTACATGTAGACTTGGGTGCGCAGTTACTAATTAAACACTTGCGCACTCCCTAAGAAAACCATAAAAAGTCAAGTTACAGTTCCTTGGATCCCAGAACTCTCCATGTTGAAGCAGAGATGTAAGATCAAGAAGAAGAGCTTATCAACCTGCTTTAGGGCAGAGTAAACTGCGAGGCTCCGTGAATACAGGGCGCTACGAAACATTGCTTCAGAAAATTAAAAGAATACACTGGGAGAAGTTTCTACGAAGGCAACTGCAATGTCAGATATGGGGAAGATTATATAAGCTACTGACTGAAAAGGTTAAGGAACCTACTGTCATGTCCACAACTCGTAAAGAGGATGGCTCAATGACGGCTGGATGGAAAGAGTCAGCAGAATATCTGCCAACCGCCCTACTTCCTGATGATAACAGTAACACAGATACTGAACTATATGCATAATTTAGAAGTGAACTAGATACGAAAATACGACACTCAGATGCTGGTGATATCTGTCGCTCAAGAAGAAGCTGCTATCGCAATTTGCTGCTCAAAACTGGAAAGGCACCTGGTCCGCATGGCATTTACCTTGATGTCGTGCTGATGGTAGGTCAACTGATAGTGCCATATTTGACAGCATTACTAAAAGAGGCGTTGCAGATAGGACTCCGGCGATATGGAAAACAGCTAGAGAATTAGTCATTAAAAAGGGAAAGGACAAAGACCCGGCATAGCCTGTAAGCTGTAGACTTATATGCTTGTTAAACGTCTTGGCCAAAGTATGTGAGTGGCTCGAAGACTTCTTAAGTAATATAACCCATTACGTTGCCCTCGATGGTGAGTGTTCATCGGAGGTGAGGGTATCGGGGGTGCCTCAGGGAAGTGTGGTAGGTCCGCTGTTGTTTTCCATCTACATAAATGATCTTTTGGATAGGGTGGATAGCAGTGTGCGGCTGTTTGCTGATGATGCTGTGGTGTACGGGAAGGTGTCGTCGTTGAGTGACGTAGGAGGATACAATATGACTTGGACAGGATTTTTGATTGGTGTAAAGAATGGCAGCTAACTCTAAATATAGATAGATGTAAATTAATGCAGGTGAATAGGAAAAAGACTCCTGTAATTTTTGAATACTCCATTAGTAGTGTAACGCTTGACACAGTCACGTCGATTAAATATTTGGGCGTAAGATTGTAGAGTGATATGAAGTGGGACAAGCATGGCAGTTGTGGGGAAGGCGGATAGTCGTCTACGGTTCATTGGTAGAATTTTGGGAAGATGTGGTTCATCTGTAAAGGAGACCGCTTATAAAACACTAATACGACCTATTCTTGAGTACTGCTCGAGCGTTTGGGATCCCTATCAGGTCGGATTGAGGGAAGACATAGAAGCAATTCAGAGGCGGGCAGCTAGATTTGTTACTGGTAGATTTGATCATCACGCGAGTATTACGGAAATGCTTCAGGAACTCGGGTGGGAGTCTCTGGAGGAAAGGAGGCATTCTTTTCGTGAATCGCTACTGAGGAAATTTAGAGAACCAGCATTTGGGGCTGACTGCAGCACAACTTTACTGCCGCCAACTTATATTTCACGGAAAGACCACAAAGATAACATAAGAGAGATTAGGGCTTGTACAGAGGCATATAGGCAGTCATTTTTCCCTCGTTCTCTTTGGGAGTGGAACAGGGAGAGAAGATGCTAGTTGTGGTACGAGGTACCCTCCGCCACGCACCGTATGGTGGATTGCGGAGTATGTATGTAGATGTAGTTCAGGAGCGTCTGCTCTGTGACCGTTTGCTGGCGCATAAGGAGCTCTCGGGTCTACCAGTGTCAGTACGTATTCAGAAATGGGAAGCGTATAGTCGACACTGTTAACAGAGCTCTACATATTGTAGAAAATTCGACAGCGAAGTATCCAATCGCGCTCATAATTGACATCGCAGGCGAATTCGATAATCTTAGGTGGCCTGCGATGTTTGCACACCTCAGAGATAACGGTGTACCCAATTGTCTGGTATAAGAGCCTTGTAGATTATTGTAGTGGACGTAGCGTCCAGTGGATTGCAGGACAGAGTGAGGTAATCCAAAAGGTTACCAATGGCTGCCCTCAACGCTCCATAAGTGGTCCATTGTTCTGGGATGTTAGCAATGAATCCCTATTACATCTGTTAGACGGGTCAGAAGGTATTCAAGGTGTTGTTGCATACGCAGATGACGTCCTAGGCGAGACTCAAGGAAAAGGCGAATGATTTGCTTGCTCTGATGCAGCATTGGTGCAAGAGCAACAGTCCGACTATAGCTGTTCAAAAAACTACATACATACTTATGAAGGGAGGAATTTCTCTTCCCAGAAATCTTTCCCTGGGGCTTGACGGAGTACCTCTAGAACGCAGCACTGATTTTAGATATTTTGGCATTCTTCTAGACGGGAAAAGAAACTGTCTAGAACACCTTTAATCTTTTACTCAGGAAGCGGCCAAAATTATGCATAACATTACCCTTCTAGCATTGCTGACTATAAATTTCCGTCGCATATGGTGCGATCATATCACGAAGCTATCTTCATCGCCACTGCGGGCTTCGCTGCCAGCGCTTTACTTCGACTAGGCAGCAACAAAACAATACTGTGACGAATTCAGTGAGCGCACTTTTGAGACTCACCGGCGCCTTTCGCGCTACACTTGTCGAGAGATTACTGGTGATCGATGGATATCGGGCTACGTTACAGGACACCGCAGTATTGGTTGGCGAGTGGATAATATGACCGTGTATACGAGATCATAGGGACTCATACACTCCTGGAAATGGAAAAAAGAACACATTGACACCGGTGTGTCAGACCCACCATACTTGCTCCGGGCACTGTGAGAGGGCTGTACAAGCAATGATCACACGCACGGCACAGCGGACACACCAGGAACCGCGGTGTTGGCCGTCGAATGGCGCTAGCTGCGCAGCATTTGTGCACCGCCGCCGTCAGTGTCAGCCAATTTGCCGTGGCATACGGAGCTCCATCGCAGTCTTTGACACTGGTAGCATGCCGCGACAGCGTGGACGTGAACCGTATGTGCAATTGACGGACTTTGAGCGAGGGCGTATAGTGGGCATGCGGGAGGCCGGGTGGACGTACCGCCGAATTGCTCAACACGTGGGTCGTGAGGTCTCCACAGTACATCGATGTTGTCGCCAGTGGTCGGCGGAAGGTGCACGTGCCCGTCGACCTGGGACCGGACCGGACCGCACCGACGCACGCCAAGACCGTAGGATCCTACGCAGTGCCGTAGGGGACCGCACCGCCACTTCCCAGCAAATTAGGGACACTGTTGCTCCTGGGGTATCGGCGAGGACCATTCGCAACCGTCTCCATGAAGCTGGGCTACGGTCCCGCACACCGTTAGGCCGTCTTCCGCTCACGCCCCAACATCGTGCAGCCCGCCTCCAGTGGTGTCGCGACAGGCGTGAATGGAGGGACGAATGGAGACGTGTCGTCTTCAGCGATGAGAGTCGCTTCTGCCTTGGTGCCAATGATGGTCGTATGCGTGTTTGGCGCCGTGCAGGTGAGCGCCACAATCAGGACTGCATACGACCGAGGCACACAGGGCCAACACCTGGCATCATGGCGTGGGGGGCGATCTCCTACACTGGCCGTACACCTCTGGTGATCGTCGAGGGGACACTGAATAGTGCACGGTACATCCAAACCGTCATCAAACCCATCGTTCTACCAGTCCTAGACCGGCAAGGGAACTTGCTGTTCCAACAGGACAATGCACGGCCGCATGTATCCCGTGCCACCCAACGTGCTCTAGAAGGTGTAAGTCAACTACCCTGGCCAGCAAGATCTCCGGATCTGTCCCCCATTGAGCATGTTTGGGACTGGATGAAGCGTCGTCTCACGCGGTCTGCATGTCCAGCACGAACGCTGGTCCAACTGAGGCGCCAGGTGGAAATGCCATGGCAAGCCGTTCCACAGGACTGCATCCAGCATCTCTACGATCGTCTCCATGGGAGAATAGCAGCCTGCATTGCTGCGGAAGGTGGATATACACTGTACTAGTGCCGACATTGTGCATGCTCTGTTGCCTGTGTCTATGTGCCTGTGGTTCTGTCAGTGTGGTCATGTGATGTATCTGACGCCAGGAATGTGTCAATGAAGTTTCCCCTTCCTGGGACAATGAATTCACGGTGTTCTTATTTCAATTTCCAGGAGTGTATTACTGATAAGAGACATTTATGAGCCTGGAAGCTATATGAATGGCGGTCTGATCGGACACTAGAGGCACTGCAAGGCGGGTGTACGATATATTCCCAAGCATCAGGAACAGGCTTAAAGGTTCAAATGGCTCTGAGCACTATGGGACTTAACATCTGAGGTCATCAGTCCCCTAGACTTAGAACTATTTAAACCTAACTAATCTAAGGGCATCACACACATCCATGCCCGAGGCGTGATTCGAACCTGCGACCGTAGGGGTCACGCGGTTCCAGACTGAAGCGCCTAGAACCGCTCGGCCATAACGGCCGGCGAACAGGCTCAGACATCGCCCCTACTCGAGGTATGGTGCATCTATTAACAGGTCAGGGTCCATATCCCAGACATTTGCATCGACTGGGATGTAGTAACACACCAGTCTGTGAATTGGAGAGGAGGGCTCCGCTGGTCATGTAGTACTTAGTTGCCCGTTTTTTTTTTCAGGTGGAGGAAGACTGCAGGCAATTGTAAGTGACCAAAACTTGTTGACTACAGTTAATATGATTGCACATAGAATATCTACAAGGCAGCTGCTTATCTTTCAGTCTTACGTATCAGTTTAATTAAGGGAAACTTTACAATAAAGAAACATTAAAAAAAAAAAGGAATGAATGAATGCTATGTCCACCCGCATAGGTATGCTAGACTCGAGGACTGCCGAGGCACGCACATGCCAGTGTGGGCAATGTAGAATATTGTAGTAACAGTAGGTTTAGAATTTGATATAGTTATAGTTAGTTGGCAAACCTCGAGTTATTCCGTGGCTGCCACTAACATAATACACTTTGTGATCAAAAGTATCCGGACACCCCCCCCCCCCCAAAAACATACGTTTTTCATATTAGGTGCATTGTGCTGCCACCTACTGCCAGGTACTCCATATCAGCGACCTCAGTAGTCATTAGACATCGTGAGAGAGCAGAATGGGGCCCTCCGCGGAACTCACAGACTTCAAATGTGGTCAGGTGATTGGGTGTGACATGCGTCATAAATCTGTACGCGAGATTTCCACACTCCCAAACATCCCTAAGACCATTGTTTCCGATATGATAGTGAAGTGAAAATGTGAAGGGACACGTACAGCAAAAGCGTACAGGCTGACCTCTTCTGCTGACTGACAGAGACTGTCGACAGTTGAAGAGGGTTGTAATGTGTAAAAGGCCAGACCATCACATAGGAGTTCCAAACTGCATCAGGATCCACTGCAAGTACTATGACAGTTAGGCGGGACGAGTTAAAACTTGGATTTCATGGTCGAGCGGCTGCTCATAAGCCACACATCACGCCGGTAAATACCAAACGACACCTGGCTTGGTGTAAGGAGCGTAAACATTGGACGATTGAACAGTGGAAAAACGTTGTGTGGAGTGACAAATCACGGTACACAATGTGGCGATCCTTTGGTAGGGTGTGGGTATGGCGAATGCCTGGTCAACGTCATTTGCCAGGTGTTACGGTGTGATCGTGTTTTTCCATGGAGGGGCATGCACCCTTTGTTGTTTTGCGTGGCACTATCACAGCACAGGACTACATTGATGTTTTAAGTACCTCCTTGCTTCCCACCGTTGAAGAGCAATTCGGGGATGGCGATTGCATGTTTCAACACGATCGATCACCCGTTCATAGTGCACGGCCTGTGGCGGAGTGGTTACACGAAAATAATATCCTCGTAATGGACTGATCTGCACAGAGTCCTGACCTGAACCTTATAGAACACCTTTGGGATGTTTTGAAACATCGACTTCGTGCCAGGCCTCACCGATCGACATCGATACCTCTCCTCCGTGCAGCACTCCGTGAAGAATAGGCTGCCATTCCCCAAGAAACCTTCCAGCACCTGATTGAACGTATGTCTGCGAGAGTGGAAGCTGTCATCAAGGCTAAGTGTGGGCCAACACCAAACTGAATTCAAGCATTACCGATGGAGGGCGCCATTAACTTGTAAGTCATTTTCAGCCAGTTGTCCGGATACTTTTGATCACATAGTGCATCCAGTAATATAAGCTGGGAGTTATTCACTTGGTTTAATTCCTTTTTTATGTTCTTTTAAAAATGAATCTTATTTTCAATTTTCTGTTTTATTTTTACATTAATGATACAAATGGTTGCTGTTAACATATGTTAACATAACTTATTACTAAATACAAAATATAAACTACTGCATGTCACTATGATTATTGAATATGTACGACCTGTTTAGAGTTTGCAGGTAACAGGTCAAAAATTCGTGGCAATAAATTGGAGTGAACCAGAAATACACTAACGCATAAGGTATTACATATCAGCTAGGCGCAACGAGCAATTGTGAATACAGTTTTGTGCGACCCTTCAAAGAGAGCTTTTTGAACAAATGAGATATCACATAATTTGTGATTAATTAAGTGCAGTCTTATTTTAAGCGATCTCTCGTTGTTTTAAAAGAATGGACTTTCAAAATAAGATGTCAGTATATTAAAATACACTAACGGAAAAAAATTGTAACACCAAGAAGGAGTCGTGTGACATAAACGAAAGTTGGTAGGCGTTTTTCTACATCTGGAAGACGATGTCTATTCAAATTTCACGCTAGTCGTCTAAGAGTGGCGCTAATACCTTCACTGTGAGGATGCAAATCAGGTTTGCTTAAATATGCGCTGTAACGGTCGTAAGCGTTAATTATCTTTGAGATCGGACATGGTGTGATAATTTTAGTCAAGGACGCTCTTCAGCCGACAAAAACGCCGTTATCAACAACATGCTGAAGTTGAACGAGGTCGTGTAATAGGGCTGCTAGAAGATGGATGTTCCCTCTGTGATGTTGCAGGAAGACTTTGCAGGAATATAGTCGCTGTACATGATTGCTGCCAGCGGTGAAGACCGTGCTCTGGACGACCACGTGGCACTACCGAAGGGGAAGACCATCGTGTTCGGCTTATGGCTCTCGTGCATCGTACTGCACGAACAGCAGCAATCGGAGCAGCACTTGGCACCACAGTGACACAACAAACTCTTACACATCGGTTACTTGGAATAGAAGGGAGAACAGATAGAGGTACACAAGGTACCCTCCGCCACACACCGTAAGGTGGTTTGCGGAGTATGGATGTAGATGTAGAAACTTCAAGGTCAGCTCCGATCCAGACGCCCTGTACCGTGCATTCCAATGACCCCAGACCACCGTCATTGTCTACCTCAGTGGTGTCAAGCGAGAGGTCTTTGGAGGGCAAGGTGTAGGTCTGTTGTGTTTTCTGATGAAAGCTGGTTCTGCCTCGGTGCCAGTGATGATCGTGTGTTGGTTAGGAGGCCAGTTGAGGGCCTGCAACCAACCTGTCTGCGTGATAGAGGCACTGGATATACAGTTGGAATTATCGTCTGGAGGTGCGATTTCGCATGACAGTAGGAGCACTCTGGTGGTTATCTTACGTACCCTGACAGCAAATTTGTACGTCAGTCTCGTAATTCGATATGCTGTGCTCCCATTCATGAACATTCAGGGGGTGTTTTCCAACAGGATAACTCTTGCACACATGCCACTGTTGTAACCCAACATGCTTTACACAGTGTCGGCATGTTGCCTTGGTCTGCTCGATCTCCAGCTCTGTCTCCAGTCGATTACATATGGGATATTATCGGACGACAATTCTAGCGTCATCAACAATCACTATTAACCGTCCCTGTATTGACGGTCCAAGTGCAACTGACATGGCACCCCATCCCACAAACTGACAGCCGGCACCTGTTCTATACAACGCACTCACGTCTGCATGCTCGCATTCAACATGCTGGTGGTTACACCTGTTATTAATATATCACCATTTCACATTTGCAATGGCTTTCGCACTTACATTCACGTGTGATCTTGCAATGTGAATCACTTAAATATGTTACCCTGGCAAAAGTATTCCCCAAATTTCATTACTATATATTAATTATTTTTTGGTGTTGCGATTTCTTTCCGTCAGTGTAGTAGTCCAGGGCGTTTGAATGCGAGAAACCAGCGCCAGCTTGAACGTGCTAAAGCGGCCCAGGAGCCGATGGGTTTGCCCGTCTCGTGGCGGCATCTGCTGCCGCGCTGCTGAATGTCCATGCTCCGCCCCCCGCCGAGGCGACTAATCGATTCCATCTCCACATAGCTGCTCGGTGGTGAGCTAGCCTCGGCGCTACTTGGCGGGAGTAATATAGTTTCAGTTTTCTTACCAACTTAATATACATTACATGATCAAGTGTCCGGACAGCTTTTAGCGGACATTTACCACTACTAATTATTTCCTTTCCTGCTCCACTCGCAAAAAGAGCGAGGGAATATGGCTACCTATATGCCTCCGAACGTGTCCTAATTCCTTGCATCTTATCTTGTGGCCCTTACACAAAATGTACGTTGGCGGTAGTAGAATCGTTCTGCAGTCAGCTCCAAATGCCAGTTCCCTAAATTTTGTCAATAGTGCTCTTCGAAAAGAACGCCTTCCCACGAGGGATTCCCACTTGAGTTCACGAAGCATCTGCGAAATACTAGCTTGCTGGTCAAATTTACCGGTAACAAATCTAGGAGCCCACCTCAAAACTTCTTCGGTGTCTTCATTTAAACAGCCGGCCGCTGTGGCCGAGCGGTTCTAGGCGCTTCAGTCCGGAGCTGCACTGCTGCTACGGTCGCAGTTTCGAATCCTGCCTCGGGCATGGGTGTGTGTGACGTCCTTAGGTTAGTTAGGTTTAAGTAGTTCTAAGTTCTAGGGGACTGATGACCTCGGCAGTTAAGTCCATAGTGCTCAGAGCCATTTGAACCATTTTTTGTCTGGTTGTTCACGGTCTGCCGCGCGGGGTAGTCGCGCGGTCTGAAGCGTCTTGCGCAGTTAGCGCGGCTCCCAACGTCGGAGGTTCGCGTCCTCCCTCGGGCATGGGCGTATGTGTTGTCCTTAGCGTAAGTAGGTTAAGTTAGATTAATTGGTGAGTAAGCCTAGGGATCGATGACCTCAGCAGTTTGGTCCCATAGTCCTTACCACAAATTTCCAATTTTGTTCACGGTCTGCTGTCTTGAACATCTACATGAAACCACGAGTAGACGATGTACGTCCACGCCTCATCACAAAGCTTGGAGTTAGAATTGCCCCCTATGTAAATCAGGATAGGATGCGACCTGTGGCAGATCAGACGACAACGTGTAGTGCTGGTGCAGGCACAAGTGTTTTGGCGCACACTGTTCAGCGCACTTGTTGAACATGGTGCTTCGCAGCTGACGACTCTTACGTGTTCCCATGTTGTCCCAATGACACAGTCAATTACGACTACAGTGGGCACGGAATCATCAAGACTGGACTGTAGATCAATGGAAACGTATCCCCTGGTTGGATGAATCACATTTCTCGTTACGCCTCGTCGATCGTCTGGACCGGGTATGCCACCATTCAGGTGAAGAGCTGCTTGATACGTACATCATACCACAGGTGCAGACCAGTCGGGGCAGTGTTATCCTATGGGGGACAGTCAGCTGTGTTTCTATGGGATCTCCAGTAGTAATGGAAGGCACCATAATAGTTATGGACTACATGAACGTTGTTGTGGACTACCTGCATCCCTTCATGCTAGATGTCTTCCCTAATGGTAATGGCATCTTCCAGCAGGATAACAGGCCCTATCAAAACTGTAGAATCGTGCTACAATAGTATGAGGAACATGATAGCCAACTCATGTTGATATCTTGGCCACCAAATTCGCCTGATCTGAAACCGATGGACCCAGTTGGGACACTACGGGTGTCAGCGACACGCCTACAGACCACCGGCCCGCAGTTCACCGGAACTGCAGGACCTGTGGGCAGACATCTGGTGACCCATTGCCGAAAAACTACCAAGGGAATTTCTAGTGCATACAACGCAGAATCGCTGATGCATTGTGTTCCAAATGTGGACCAACATGCCATTCAGCTGGTGGTGGTAATGTTTTGGCTCATCACCTTGTACACTGAAGTGACAAAATTCATGGGACAGCGACATTCAAACATACAGATGGTGGTAGTAGCGCGTACACAAGGTATACAAAGACAGTGCACTAGCGGAGCTGTCGTTTACACTCAGGACGCACAACGGGAATTAGTAGACTTTGAACGCGAAACAGCAGTTGGAGCAGGTTGGCTGGGATATACCAATACGTAAATCGTTAGTGAAGTCAATATCCCAAGATCCACAAAGTCAAGTGTGTGACGAGAATACCACATACACTAAATGATCAAAAGTATCCAGATACCCGTCTGAAAATGATTTACAAGTACGTGGCGCCCTCCATCGGTAATGATGGAATTCAATATCGCATTGGCCCACCCTTAGTCTTGATGACAGCTTCCACTCTCGCAGGCATATCTTCAATCAGGTGCTGGAAGGTTTCTTGGGGGATGGCAGCCCAATCTCCAAGGGGTGCTGCACTGAAGAGAGGTATCGATGTCGGTCGGTGAGGCCTGGCAGGAAGTTGGTGTTCAAAAACATTCCAAAGGTGTTCTATAGGATTCAGGCCAGGACTCTGCGCAGGTCAGTCCATTACAGAGATGTTATTGTTATGTAACCACTCCACCACAGGCCGTACATTATGAACAGGTGCTCGATTGTGTTGAAAGATGCACTCGCCATCTCTGAATTGCTCTTTAACAGTGGGAAGTAAGAAGATGCTTAAAACATCAGAGTAGGCCAGTAATGTGATAGTGCCACACAGAACAACAAAGGGTGCAAGCCCCCTACATGAAAAATACGACCAAACCATAACACCACCGCCTCCGAATTTTCCTGTTGGCACTACATACGTTGGCAAATGAAGTTCATCGGGCATGCGCCATACCCACACGCTTCCATTGAATCGCCACATTCTGTACCGTGATTCGTCACTCCACACAACATCTTTCTACAGTTCAATTGGCCAGTGTTTACGCTCCTTACACTAAGCGCTGCGTCGTTTGGCATTTACTGGTGTGTTGTGAGGCTTATGAGCAGCCGCTCGACCATGAAATCCAAGTTTCTTCACCTCCCCCCTAATTGTCATAGTATTTGCAGTGGATACTGATGCAGTCTGGAGTTCCTGTGTGATGATCTGATTAGATATATGCCCTTACACATTACGACCCTCTTCAACTGTCGGCGGTCTCAGCGTAGCGGGCGCGCGGTTCCAGACTGCAGCGCCTAGAACCGATCGGCCACTCCGGCCGGCAACAACCAGCATTGCCCTTTCTGAAGTGATCGGTCTCGGCAACGCTTATGCCAATGGATTTCCCCGTTCGTCTCTAATCCACTTGTATACTTTCCTTTCCTTGTCATGTGCCTACAAGGCCACCAGGCGACATTCAATCTTTGGACTTGGATATCATGTTTTGGCCAGCAGCGTATGTCCCCTTGTACATTATATTCGCTCTGAGAAATTTTCTTTCATTTCGTCCAGTGTTTCTACAACGTACAACTTGAAGAACAATGACAATAAACTGCGATCCTTTTAAACGCCTTTCTGTGTGTGAGCTGGTCTTTCTTGATACTCTTTTTCTTCTCTTTTTTAGTCGGGTTGTATTTTTTATAGACGGTCCCTATACTTAATGCCTATTTTTTCATGATTTCGGACCTGTTAGTCAACCATTCTTTTGCCCAAAACTAACGTCATGAATATACCGGGTGATCAAAAAGTCAGTATACATTTGAAAACTACGGAATATTGTAGATAGAGAGGTAAAAATTGACACACATGCTTGGAATGACGAGGGGTTTTATTATAACAAAAAAAAACAAAGTTCACAAAATGTCCGACAGATGGCGTCGTTTGGTGATGATCGTGTGCTCAGCCGCCACTTTCGTCATGCTTGGCCTCCCAGGTTCCCAGACCTCAGTCCGTGCGATTATTGGCGTTGCGATTACCTGAAGTCGCAAGTGTATCGTGATCGACCGACATCTCTAGGGATGCTGAAAGACAACATCCGACGCCAATGCCTCACCATAACTCTGGACATGCTTTACAGTGCTGTTCACAACATTATTCCTCGACTACAGCTATTGTTGAGGAATGATGGTGGACATATTGAGCATTTCCTGTAAAGAACATCATCTTTGCTTTGTCTTACTTTGTTATGCTAATTATTCCTATTCTGATTAGATGAAGAGCCATCTGTCGGACATTTTTTGAACTTTTGTATTTTTTGGTTCCAATAAAACCCCATGTCATTCCAAGCATGTGTGTCAATTTGTACCTCTCTATCTACATTATTCCGTGATTTATTCAGTTTTCAAATTTATACTGACTTTTTGATCACCCGGTATTACAGTATTCTTAATTTTCCCTTCCGCTACTGATTTTAATGTCAGAATTGTGTCCCTGGTGTCTTCACCTTCCCGGAAAACGAACTGTAACATCAATCATAACTGGGTGAGCAGCTCTTCTTGGAAGTGGATCATCTTTAGGAGTCAGACGCTTCACTTGTAGAACCGTTTGTACCACTCCTTCGCACTTCAGGAATGGCCGAGAGGTTCTAGGCGCTTCCGTTCGGAACCGCGCGACTAATACTGTCGCAGGTTCGAATCCTGCCTCGGGCATGGATGTGTGTGATGTCCTTAGGTTAGTGAGGTTTTAGTAGTTTTAAGTTCGAGGGGACTGATGACCTCATATGTTAATTCCCATAGTATTCAGAGCCATTTGAACTTCGGGAAGGACAGAAGGACAGAAGGACAGAAGGACAGAATGAAGGAAGGAAGGAAGGAAGGAAGGAAGGAAGGAATGAATGAATGAATGAATGAATGAATGAATGAATGAATGAATGAATGAAGTAAGGAAGTAAGGAAGATTTTGTGTAACGTCCCGTCGACATCGAAGTCATTAGAGACTGAGCACAAGCTCGGATGGTATCAAAGATGGCGAAGAAAATCGGCCGTGTCCTTTCAAAGGAACCATCCCGGAATTTTCCTGAAGCAATTTATGAAAGTCACTGAAAACCTAAATCTGGATGGCCGGACGCGGGTTTGAAGCGTTGTCCTCCCGAATGCGAGTCCAGTGTTCTAACCGCTGCAACACCTCTCTCTGTCGCACTTCAGCAGCACTGACACCGTTCCGCCTTACACTACAGTCTTGAGAGATTGGACTCCTCGTACTCCAGCATCCTCAGACATAATGAAACACGGCACTCTTCTCTGTTATGCATTAATTTACAAGTCTCTGTTCCTTACATTCGATGAACGAACTTATCACTGATCTCTCTTCCAATACGGGAAACAAAAAACAGTGTGTGTGGAGGACCTATAACAGTGCAGTTCTCCTTTCTTACACATTTCGTTATTGGTAACAAAAACAAAAAAGAAAAAAAAGGCTCTGCGCACTATGGGACTTAACTGCTGAGGTCATCAGTCTAGAACTTAGAACTACTTAAACCTTACCAACCTAAGGACATCACACACATCCATGCCCGAGGCAGGATTCGAACCTGCGACCGTAGTGGTCGTGCGGCTCCGGACTGAAGCGCCTAGAACCGCTCGGCCACACTGGCCGGCCACCATATCTGAGAGTGTCGATTTTAGAGAATTCTGAACTCTTTCATAATTTATAAAGGAAATCAAAAGATACAGCGAGTCGCGACCTTAAAATTCACGGCTTAGAACCTTTTGTCTGTGGAATGGGGGCCGTCTGCGAGGTGTCTTTGCGCGGGAAAGACCGGAGGCCGCAGCCTCGTCTGCCGTGGCCAAGGGTCGCTGCACGGCCGCCAGCTGTTGTTACTCCCGCCAAGGCAAACGTCCAGCGCCTCGGGGAACATACTCCACCGTTTCCTGTATGGCTCGTCACAGAAGAAATCGTGAGAGTCGCGGCATTCCTAATTGATGCTTGTAGTTTTGGGTGTTTTAAGAAAACGTTTTCGTGACTACACGAGGAAATCTTGAAACATTTTTCAGTGTTCTTTATAGAGTATCTCAAAGAATTAGACTTGTTTGCCCATCCAATGCTTACCATCTTTTAACAGATCTTGTGGGCTCATCTTGATCCACGAATCACAGTTTTTGCACTTACAGTTTGTTTCTGAATTGTATTTTGTGTTGCAGGTGAAATATGGCATTTTAATTATTTATGTACAGCATAGATACACATATCTCGAAATACAAAGAAAATAGAAGCTTAATTTTTGTCGGTCGGTGTGGCCGAGCGGTTCTAGGCGCTTCAGTCTGGAACCGCGCGACCGCTACGGTCGCTGGTTCGAATCCTGTCTCCGGCATGGATGTGTGTGATGTCCTTAGGTTAGTTAGGTTTAAGTAGTTCTAAGTTCTAGGGGACTGATGACCTCAGATATTAAGTGCCATAGCGCTCAGAGCCATTTTAGCTATTTTTTGAGTTTAATTTTTCCTTGAAGTTCTTTACACTACTATGTTCAAAGCACACTTTTTAATGAGATGTAGCTGTCATAAATTACGGTTCAAAATTTTTTAACAATGATTGTAAAAAATTTCACTAATTAACCCTGAGTTTTTCTTTAAAAATGTCTTTAATTTTCAAATTTATATCTTAAGAATAGTCTACGTTTTAGTTAAGTCTGTTTAAAACAGTATACAAACTTTCAGCCCCTTGTCTTTTATGGTTTTTAACCGGTACGTACCAGAACATGAAAAACGTGAACTTATAGGAAATTTTAGTTTAAGCTAAAGCTTGTCTCTCTACGTACCCTGCA
Source organism: Schistocerca gregaria (assembly GCF_023897955.1). Classification (NCBI taxonomy): domain Eukaryota; kingdom Metazoa; phylum Arthropoda; class Insecta; order Orthoptera; family Acrididae; genus Schistocerca; species Schistocerca gregaria. Next base: position 681,713,214 of record NC_064931.1, read on the forward strand.
TAACCCGAATGCATCGCAAGTCCGTATTAACTTCTTTCTGGTGTTGCTCCCCCTCTCTTTTGTTTTTCAGATTTCTTCTTCTTATTCTTGCTTCTTTGGTGATTCCCAACACTGATTTCTCTGCTTCGAAGAGTCTCCTACGGTCGACGGTAATTGAAGTTCGTTGCATATTTAGTCCACCAGCCACTCCTATCGATTCCATAACCTTAAACTGTGTTACTACACTTTCATTGAAAAATAGCAGAGCATCCAGCACACCTATTTTCAAAGTATTTAGTCCTACCAGAACAGTTTTTGGTATCCGTTCCCATATGCAGTTGTTAAAACTCTCATTTGGGCTTTGTATCCTACCACGTAATTACTTCTCTAATAATATGTCTCACTAAGACATTAGAGACTAAATAGTAAAAAGAGAGAGTGTGTGTGTGTGTGTGTGTGTGTGTGTGTGTGTGTGTGTGTGTGTGTGTGTGAGAGAGAGAGAGAGAGAGAGAGAGAGAGAGAGAGAGAGAGAGAGTGAGAGAGAGACAAGTGAGATCAAAATTCTGTTTGTCACAGAGCTGTCTGCGTGACATGGGGTGGTCGTCATGAGTGCAGACACTTTTTAATTCCTCCAGTTATGGGGCTTTCTTCGGTGCAGTTTCTCGAAGTAAACTTTTTCTTGTCCAGAAAACTGCAGAGAATTTTTAAGAGAAAAAAATCAGAAAAGCGACTTTTTGTGACACTTATTTACGTACTGGTCCCCTTAGCTGTAGTTGTCTCATGTAGGCGACTGTAGTGTTTGTGTGTGTAGTGCAGTGCCATATTTATGTTGCCCTCTCGATGACTATGAAGATTATGATGATGATAATGATGACAACAGAAGGCAGAGGGTGAAATCTGGTGCCGTCATGTAGCCTGCTCCTCTCCAACAGCGCCAAGGAACCTTCTGAACGTCTCAACTCTGAAGGCCCAACTCAACAGAAGGGTCACCATCAACATCGTTATATGCCCTCACCCCGTAATGTGCTGTGGAGAGGTTTGAATTTTTTCCCTGTCTTGGGCGTAGAGTCTGGTCTCGATTTGGCTATCTTCGAGTCAAGTACCACTTCATACGTGGGTATTAACAGCCATGGGGGAGCCCCATCACTTTACGTTATGCTTGTGCCACAGAAAATAGTTTTAACATTAATTTTCTATCAAAAAAGGACCAGCCGGTCACGCGCAGCCTTTGGTGCATCAAGAGTTATATTCTCAATAGAGTGGAAGAAAAAAAAAGCGAGGGGAGAGGAGGCAATGAGCACACCACATTATTTCATTCAGTGTGTTAACGTAAGTGTGTGAGCTGCAACAGTTGCCTGATTTGTGAGGTATGACGAAAAAAATGCTTCTACAACATTTTTCCTAACATAGAATTAGAATCTAATGTAGACTGTCTGATCAAAATTATCCAGACACCCCTCTTTAACTCGGAATTGACCACTAGAGGTCACGAGGAGCAGACTCGGTGGGTCGGCCAGAAGAACTTAGTGATTTTGAACGTAGACTAATCATTGGATGCGACCTGTGTAACCAAGCTGTCTGTTTGTAATGTGATTGTGGAGTGGAAATGCGAAGAAACAATCACAGATAATACAAAACCAGACAGACCTCATGTACGTGAACGGACGAACATTGTGGCGGGTGGTTGTAAAAATCGGTTGAAATCAGCGGAAGGCATGACTTGTGAGTTCCAAAGTGCTACCAGCAGCCCAGCTAGCATTAGGTTAAAAAGGAATGGGATGCTCGTACAGCAGTCAAGCTCCTCAATGGCCACGCATTTCTGTAGTCAGTGGTAAGTGTCGCTTCAGGTGGTGCAGAAAACGACGCCGCTGGACAATGGTGGACTAGAAGCGAGTGATTTGGAGTGATGAATCACGCTATACCTTTTGGCTGTCCAAATGAAGAGTTTTGGTTTGGCGAATGCCTGGATAACGTTACCTGCAATCGTGTGTATTGCCAACTGTGAAGTACGGAGTGTGGGGCGGCGAAGAAGTCGTCGAATGAGTTGTTTGAATGTTCATTTCACGTAAGAGACTATTGCCGATGCAACATATGTGGGACGGCGAAGAAGTCGTTGTTTAATGTTGAATGAAAGTTGAACATTGCCACCTTAAATCACGCGAGCCTGGCAACTAATTTGGTGGCCAGTCAGAAAGCGAAGGGAAACTTACTGACCTTAGTTCCCAGTCTGCACGGCCACATTCCTGTACAGCCCAGCTAAACGAAAAATATCCATAGTTCTTCACGGGATTAGGGCTGCTTCAATAAAATTTAAAGTTCCAAACAAGATTTTATTATCTTAAAGGCTCACACAAATTACTCGAAACTTCTGAAAATGCTAAAGACATTAAATATTGTTAATTCAGCCAATCGTTTAATAGTTCAGAGGCGACTTCTACAGCAAGTTCCTCCCGAATAGTTCATTACTCTAACTAACGGTGCTCTATTAATAGTTCGCAATAATGTTAAAAAAAAAGATTAATGCTCGCCTTAAAAGTGGAGTTAGTCACCACTTGCCACGCGGAATTATACTTCACACGGACGGCACAATAACAGTTCGTTACCGAAGTCTAAACGATCCAGGACGGTGTACAGTCCTCGCGATTTTCAATGTCCGTTTACATTGCTAAGTACGCGCATGTCACAGCCCGCTATGACGTCACCCGAGGCGAGGCGCGATCGGACGTTAAGCTCGCGTGGACTAGGCGTTGGTCTAATGCGGAGTGAGCTTACTACTGCCTCTGCCGCTCTTTTTATATAGCTCCGGCGCGTACCGCCAAGAGAGCATCTGTTCTTTTCGTTCCTATGTAGATGCCTGCAGCCTCCAAATGATCGCTATCTCAGGCACATAATCTTAAATATCACATTTAATAATAGCTTTACAAACTTCTCAATTTTTGTATACATACATCTGAGCAGTACAGAAGCACGTAGAAAATCTTAGCCCGCTAAAATTAAAACTTTACTCTCTAGAATTTTTACAATGGAACTAACGGTAGATTGTTACCTCTGAACCATAGCTTTATCAAGACTTGTATCAGCTGTTAATTATGCTACAAGACTAAAACTTGGTGTAGCTTTGTTAATTGTCCTATCTGATCATTGGTCTTAAAGAATTTGTTTTATCATTAAAATTTAAAGTACTTAATCTATAATGCTTATGTACATTTTACTCACAAAAGTAGTTTTTACTAAATTACTAAAAAACTAGAAGAGGTAACTGATTGTGGTATTTCCATTATTATTATTAGGGTGAACTGAAGCATCCTACCAATTTTCAATATTGTAGCTCTATTATTTCGCGCCTCTGATTTTTCCGAAAAACGCGGATTCTGGAGTCAATTTTAGTTTTATGGTTTTGGAAACCAGCACCACTCATTAATGACTTCTTACTGCACCTTCTCACCAAATTTTGGCTTCCTAGCGTCATTATTTAGCGCCTCCTATTTTTCTTTCAAAACGTGAATTTTACGTAAACTACTAATTTTATAACATTAAGATTTGTTACCTGAAACATTATTACATAGAACTATACTTTAACAAAGTTTTACACACAAATCTTAATTTTTACTTTTATGTTAAATGTGGTGCAATACTATATGCAGGCGCGTTACGATGACGTGCGCTACTAGCAGTGAACTAGGGTAAGTCCCGTGCACTCGCTCGCCTCTGTATCTTATACATGATACAGCGCTTGCTTTGCTTCAGGAGGAGGTGGTGATTTTCGTTGTTAGGGTGTGACGCCCTTTCTGCGCTTAAGAAAACGATGAAAACTGAAGGGTATGAACATAATTTACAGGACTGTGTACCTCGTACCGTAGAGGAACAGTAGAGAGACGCTGATCGTTTTGTATCAGCATTACAATACATCATGTCATTAAGCATCAGCTGCGACTCCATGGTTTATGGACAATAACATTTCTGAAATGATCTAGCCTGCCCAGAGTCCCGCCCTGAACCAAAAGGAAAATCTTTGAAATGAATCAAAAAGTCGAGTGCGCTCCAGACCCCAGATTCTAACATCACTACATTCTCTGGTTTCGGCTCTTGATTCAGAATGGGCTGCCATTCATCTACATTCATTCAGACAGCTCGTCGATAGTGTCCCCAGCAGAGTTCAAGCTGCCGTAAATTCGAAGGGTAAACAAACCCGGTATTAATGTCTACAGATAGTGTATCCCAAGTTTGATGGAAGCAGTCATGATAATACTTATCTAGTTGACTCTATCCTGTCTTTAAGAATGAAAAGTATCTTGTGCTGTTACAAGCAAGTTATCCTGCATTTCACGTCATATACAAAGACAGAAGTGAAATCTGCTGCGCCTCTGGGAAGTATACTGCGATAATTTCCATTCATTTAAGACATTTATGTCCAAGCGGAATTGTTGGTTGCGAACTCGGACTTCTTGCAGATGACGCAATTATATTTCAGAAAATGTTACCCAATAAAAATTACAGTAATCCGGAGCTAGATCTTGGCAAAACATAATCCTGGTGGGATTACGGGCAACTAGCTCTGGATTTAGAGAAATCTGAAGTTTTATTTACGTTACAAAACGTAAAAATGATTAATGAGCTACAAATAGTCAGTCATATCTGTCAAACCACCAAGAACAGAAGAATTTATAAACCAAAACTAACGGGAAAACATCATGTGAATACGATGCAATTTTTTTTATATACGACATCTTGTTGCAAATGGCTTAGCTGGTTCAAATGGCTCTGAGCACTATGGGACTTAACAGCAGTGGTCATCAGTCCCCTAGAACTTAGAACTACTTAAACCTAACTAACCTGCCCGAGGCAGGATTCGAACCTGCGACCGTAGCAGTCGCACGGTTCCGGACTGCGCGCCTAGAACCGCGAGACCACCGCGGCCGGCAAAATGGCTTAGAAGCCGATATTAGTTACAGAACGAAGAATATGTCTAAATAAATACAAACTATGTGGAAAAGTGTCGCTTTATTTAATAACGTCAAGACTTACTCATTACGAAGAAAATGCCGAAGTTGAATAGTGTGTTGTGTTACGACATGGAGCGTCTACGTAGACCCAGTCGTAGGATAAGCAAATAACAGACTTCGAGATATTGGTTGGCTTACTAGGAAACCGCACATTGTCTACAACAAAAGGTGACTCATACAACGTTTGTCTGAGCCGTGCTACACCGTCAAGTCTCCTGTCAAAAGCTCAATAGCCAACTTCTGTAGCGCTGCCCCACTGCGAGACGTGTAGGCAGTGTGTCAGTGAGGTTCTGGAAGGTCCCAATAGGGGTACGGAGCCATGCCGACTCCAGTGCTGTGGTCAGCTGCACTAGAGATCTCGGCTGAGAATCCATGTCGCGAACAGTCCGATCGGGGTAGTCCCACAGATTCTCAGTTGTGTTTAAAGACGCACAGTTTGATGGTAAACTCATTGTGGTGTTCTTGTGAGCTGTGTGACACGCTGCATTGTCCTGCTGGTAGACGCCATAGTCGCGAGGAAAAACAAAGCGCATGTTGGAATGGAGGTGGACCCCAAGGATAGATGCATATTTGTGTTGATCCATTGTGGCTTCCAGAATGACGAAATCACAAAGGGAATGCCCTCCGGTCTCGGCCCTTCCGATGATCATCCGTATACACCAACACCCATCTGTCCGATGAAGAATAACACATGGTTCATCTGGAAAGGCCACCTGTCTCCACTCGGTAGACATCCAGTTGCGTTACTGGCATGCAAATTCCAGCTTTCGCCGCCGATGAGCAACAGCCAGCATGGGTGCATGAACCACGCGTCTCCTGTGGAGGCCCATAAGCAGCAAGGTTCGATGAACGGTCATTGAGGAGCGACTGTTGGTGGCGCCTCGGTTTATCTGGACGGTCTGTTGCTCAACAGTTGCACGTCTATTAGCCCATACACATCTCCGTAACCGTCGTTCAGCCCATGGTGCACCATGTTGCCTTGGCGCCGGTTTTGGATAGCGTCGTTTTGCTATGCGCCGTGCATAGGCCCCTGTAAGCGATCAAACATTTTCAAACTTAACTATGCTTACCAAATATTTGACCGTATAAGGTGCAGTTTGACAGTATTTGTCAAGCATAGATTGTGTTTGATTTGTTTGTGAGAAATTTTTATTGACAGAGAGTTTGACAAGATGGCGGACGTTGTTTGTGTTAATGTTTCGCAGCACATGTATATGAAAAATTGTTTTATAACTATTTATCTCACTGTATCGTGAGTTTCCTCCCCCCATGAACCATGGACCTTGCCGTTGGTGGGGAGGCTTGCGTGCCTCAGCGATACAGATGGCCGTACCGTAGGTGCAACCACAACGGAGGGGTATCTGTTGAGAGGCCAGACAAACGTGTGGTTCCTGAAGAGGGGCAGCAGCCTTTTCAGTAGTTGCAGGGGCAACAGTCTGGATGATTGACTGATCTGGCCTTGCAACATTAACCAAAACGGCCTTGCTGTGCTGGTACTGCGAACGGCTGAAAGCAAGGGGAAACTACAGCCGTAATTTTTCCCGAGGACATGCAGCTTTACTGTATGATTAAATGATGATGGCATCCTCTTGGGTAAAATATTCCGGAGGTAAAATAGTCCCCCATTCGGATCTCCGGGCGGGGACTACTCAGGAGGATGTCGTTATCAGGAGAAAGAAAACTGGAGTTCTACGGATCGGAGCGTGGAATGTCAGATCCCTTAATCGGGCAGGTAGGTTAGAAAATTTAAAAAGGGAAATGGATAGGTTAAAGTTAGATATAGTGGGAATTAGTGAAGTTCGGTGGCAGGAGGAACAAGACTTCTGGTCAGGTGACTACAGGGTTATAAACACAAAATCAAATAGGGGTAATGCAGGAGTAGGTTTAATAATGAATAGGAAAATAGGAATGCGGGTAAGCTACTACAAACAGCATAGTGAACGCATTATTGTGGCCAAGATAGATACGAAGCCCACACCTACTACAGTAGTACAAGTTTATATGCCAACTAGCTCTGCAGATGATGAAGAAATTGAAGAAATGTACGATGAAATAAAAGAAATTATTCAGATAGTGAAGGGAGACGAAAATTTAATAGTAATGGGTGACTGGAATTCGAGTGTAGGAAAAGGGAGAGAAGGAAACATAGTAGGTGAATATGGATTGGGGCTAAGAAATGAAAGAGGAAGCCGCCTAGTAGAATTTTGCACAGAGCACAACTTAATCATAGCTAACACTTGGTTTAAGAATCATGAAAGAAGGTTGTATACGTGGAAGAACCCTGGAGATACTAAAAGGTATCAGATAGATTATATAATGGTAAGACAGAGATTTAGGAACCAGGTTTTAAGTTGTAAGACATTTCCAGGGGCAGATGTGGACTCTGACCACAATCTATTGGTTATGACCTGTAGATTAAAACTGAAGAAACTGCAAAAATGTGGGAAATTAAGGAGATGGGACCTGGATAAACTGAAAGAACCAGAGGTTGTAGAGAGTTTCAGGGAGAGCATAAGGGAACAATTGACAGGAATGGAGGAAAGAAAAACAGTAGAAGAAGAATGGGGAGCTCTGAGGGATGTAGTAGTGAAGGCAGCAGAGGATAAAGTAGGTACAAAGACGAGGGCTGCTAGAAATCCTTGGGTAACAGAAGAAATATTGAATCTAATTGATGAAAGGAGAAAATATAAAAATGCAGTAAATGAAGCAGGCAAAAAGGAATACAAACGTCTCAAAAATGAGATCGACAGGAAGTGCAAAATGGCTAAACAGGGATGGCTAGAGGACAAATGTAAGGATGTAGAAGCTTATCTCACTAGGGGTAAGATAGATACTGCCTACAGGAAAATTAAAGAGACCTTTGGAGAGAAGAGAACCACGTGTATGAATATCAAGAGCTCAGATGGCAGCCCAGTTCTAAGCAAAGAAGGGAAGGCAGAAAGGTGGAAGGAGTATATAGAAGGTTTATACAAGGGCGATGTACTTGAGGACAATATTATGGAAATAGAAGAGGATGTAGATGAAGACGAAATGGGAGATACGATACTGCGTGAAGAGTTTGACAGAGCACTGAAAGACCTGAGTCGAAACAAGGCCCCCGGAGTAGACAACATTCCATTAGAACTACTGACGGCCTTGGGAGAGCCAGTCATGACAAAACTCTACCAGCTGGTGAACAAGATGTATGAGACAGGCGAAATACCCTCAGACTTCAAGAAGAATATAATAATTCCAATCCCAAAGAAAGCAGGTGCTGACAGATGTGAAAATTACCGAACTATCAGTTTAATAAGCCACGGCTGCAAAATACTAACGCGAATTCTTTACAGACGAATGGAAGAACTGGTAGATGCAGACCTCGGGGAGGATCAGTTTGGATTCCGTCGAAATGTTGGAACACGTGAGGCAATACTGACCTTACGACTTATCTTAGAAGAAAGATTAAGAAAAGGCAAACCTACGTTTCTAGCATTTGTAGACTTAGAGAAAGCTTTTGACAATGTTGACTGGAATACTCTTTTTCAAATTCTAAAGGTGGCAGGGGTAAAATACAGGGAGCGAAAGGCTATTTATAATTTGTACAGAAACCAGATGGCAGTAATAAGAGTCGAGGGGCATGAAAGGGAAGCAGTGGTTGGGAAGGGAGTGAGACAGGGTTGTAGCCTCTCCCCGATGTTATTCAATCTGTATATTGAGCAAGCAGTAAAGGAAATAAAAGAAAAATTTGGAGTAGGTATTAAAATTCATGGAGACGAAGTAAAAACTTTGAGGTTCGCCGATGACATTGTAATTCTGTCAGAGACGGCAAAGGACTTGGAAGAGCAGTTGAACGGAATGGACAGTGTCTTGAAAGGAGGATATAAGATGAACATTAACAAAAGCAAAACGAGGTTAATGGAATGTAGTCAAATTAAATCGGGTGATGCTGAGGGAATTAGATTAGGAAATGAGACACTTAAAGTAGTAAAGGAGTTTTGCTATTTAGGAAGTAAAATAACTGATGATGGTCGAAGTAGAGAGGATATAAAATGTAGACTGGCAATGGCAAGGAAAGCGTTTCTGAAGAAGAGAAATTTGTTAACATCAAATATAGATTTATGTATCAGGAAGTCGTTTCTGAAAGTATTTGTTTGGAGTGTAGCCATGTATGGAAGTGAAACATGGACGATAACTAGTTTGGACAAGAAGAGAATAGAAGCTTTCGAAATGTGGTGCTACAGAAGAATACTGAAGATAAGGTGGATAGATCACGTAACTAATGAGGAGGTATTGAATAGGATTGGGGAGAAGAGAAGTTTGTGGCACAACTTGACTAGAAGAAGGGATCGGTTGGTAGGACATGTTTTGAGGCATCAAGGGATCACAAATTTAGCATTGGAGGGCAGCGTGGAGGGTAAAAATCGTAGAGGGAGACCGAGAGATGAGTACACTAAGCAGATTCAGAAGGATGTAGGTTGCAGTAGGTACTGGGAGATGAAGCAGCTTGCACAGGATAGAGTAGCATGGAGAGCTGCATCAAACCAGTCTCAGGACTGAAGACAACAACAACAACAACATCGTGAGTTTTCACTACTACGAAAATTAAAGTATAAAAACGAAACAGCACTGACAATTATCGAAATGATAGAGTTACCACATCTTTACCAGCAATATATTACGCATGAAGAGGTTACGAACAAAATCAATATTTTACGCATACAGTGACATACAAGTGGAGTACAATGAAATAAAAGAAATCGCAGTTCTCCAGACTATGTGGGCTATATGTTCCCACGTTGAGGTATTTTAATGACCTATCATTAGAGGACTAAGTAAAAGAGGATAAATTTTTACATATTTGTGTCTTCTTGTTCAATGTGAGGCTGAAGTAATGCTAAACAAGTGTTTACAGTTGTATTTTTTTCATTTTAAACCATTCCCTGTACCAGCGTCTTGTTTTCTTCTTCTTTAAACACAGTTCCAAGGACAATGTTAGAAATGCTTTATCTGCATTGGTAGCCATTCCCCTAGTACCAAAATACAGCATACACGATAATTGTCTGCTTCAAAAGTAATTGCTAAATTGACAAGCTCTCTTAGTACGCGAATTTGACAGCCAAGTTTGCTCTTTTAGGAGGGACTTCATAAGTTTTAAAAAGTTTCATGTAATCATCGGGTTCTGAGAGTAATATTTCCTTTAGCCTATTTTTATGGGGAGACCTCTCAACTTAAGCCATTCTTTGGACCAGAAGCTTGTTTTCTTCTTCTTCTTCTTCTTCTTCTTCTTTTTCTTCTTTCTTCTTCTTTAAACACAGTCCCAGGACTGCTTTGTCTGCGTTTGTGACCGTACTCATTACGCTCAAAATATAACACGAACACACTAGCTTCTGCTTCAAAGTAAGGTTAAACTGACAAACATTGTTGCTTGCTTGGCAAATCCGTGGCTAGGTTCAAGTGGCTGTGAGCACTATGGGACTTAACATCTTAGGTCATCAGTACCCGAGAACTTAGAATTACTTAAACCTAACTAACCTAAGGACATCACACACATCCATGCCCGAGGCAGGATTCGAACCTGCGACCGTAGCAGTCCCGCGGTTCCGGACTGCAGCGCCTAGAACCGCACGACCACCGCAACTGGCCGTGGCTAAGTAAGAGCGAATTTGTCAAACACGCTTGATCGTATACGGGGGCCTAATGTTACCCATGGCGGTAAGCGAACTGTTTACAAACTTAGCCGATTCAGAAATGCTTCCACCCTTGACCCGAAAGCGAATGACCATGCCCTTTTAGACTTCAGATAAATGGCTCCGTTTCTACATTACGACAACGACTACATTGTTTTCCGGATTTCCCCCTCCTCCCCCTCCGACACGCTTTATAAACCCTTCTTTGCTTGCGCTGCTACTTGCCGTCTATGAGGGGTTATTGGCCTAGACGTCGAACATAGGCACTGGTTACATTAATGTGACTGGACAGTGTAGAATACTGCTCTAGTATGAGAGATCTAAACTACCCAGTATGACGTTGCACCTCCTCTGGCCTGGATGCATGCACTGATTCGGCTGGGAGGGGTGCATTAAAGCCGTTGTATCCACTACTGAGGCAATCGAGTCCTCAAATGTTGTAACTGGTCCTTGATACATTTGATACTGGCACTATTACGAAGTTGTTTGAAGTGGTCCAACACGTGTTCTGTCATGGACAGATATGGGAATCTTGCTAATTATGTGAGTGTAACATCACACAGACAGATCGCAGAGACAAGTGCCATGTGAGGACGGACATTGTTACCGAGAAATAAATAAAAGTAAATCGTGACTGGTAGCAGGTAGTTATTTTATAACAAATAAACCCATGAGGTGATGAGGTAGCGCAATAGTTGAGGTACTGAACGCGCATTTGGGAGGCCCACGCTTAAAATTCCAGTCTAGTCACTCACATTTAAATTTTAGGTGATTTCCCTAAGTCAACAGAGGAAAATGTGGGGATTGTTTATTTGAAAAGGTTATGACCGAATTCCTTCCTTCCTCAATACAAGCTTGTGTTCCAACTCTAATGACCTTGTTGCCATCGTAACGTTCAACACCAATCGTCCTTTTATTTTCGTTTTTTTCAACAAAAGGCCTCAAGGAAGATCTCGAACCCGATGGATGGACTTGATTAAGGTTGATGTAGTGACCAGAGGATGGACAGTGGATGATGTTCTTCGTGAACAGGTGTATTTAGACAGGACGAAGTGGAAGAGGCTCATTACCAGTACCCGGGAAACTGGAGCTGTTAAATGATGATGAAAAACTGGATAGCGATATGTTTGCACAGATGTACACTCAACACACAAAAAAAGAAAAACTCGGCCACTGTAGGCAAAGCGGCAGAAAAATCAGGCCATTTGGCATTAACAGCAGAGAAACCGAACGAGGGCGTGACGTCAGAATGAGTGGTTCATTGATTCAGGAAATGCGAGATATCTGACGCTCACTCTTTGCTCCCTTATGCCATATGTGCTAAGAAATGCTTACTTTATGACATAGATTATGGACTTGATTCAATGTTCGAATCGCAGCGGCAACATCTGGATTCCGACAAATATAAGGCACAGACGCTATAAAACCTTTAAGAATGCGCTCACAAGGATTCGCTATCTGCCATTCAGGCTTAATTATGAATGAAAAACCAGTTTTACCGATTTTTTCTGTAATCGCTTATCTTTGTCTTTTGCAACTTGGAATCATAACTTCTCACGTTTTGGAATGGAGATTAAAGCCACAAAATTACCGGCCATGAGTGGATGGAGTGAGTGCAGTGGTAGTCTGAAGGTGCAGAGTTCAAAGTTGCAAGTTTCCATTTTTTTATCGTTTGTATGAATTCACTAAAAAGAAAACGACAGCTATATTTCGGACAACGTTTACCTAAATTATGAAATCGAGTGTGAGAGAAACGACACAGCAGGCCTTACTGCAAACTGACTTCACAGTAATTTAGATATTTTTCTTCAGGTAGCTGAATTCACGAAAGATATGGTGGCCTATGTCACGGAATATATCTGGCCGCAAAGCAACGTTTGGAGAGCTATTATTAAAAGACAGAACCGAATATGAAATCATTACCAGTTATTGTAAGAAATGATAAAAGTTCGTACAGTTACACCTAATAGTCATTATCCCGATTATCACTATGTTAAAAAAGCCTCCAATTTCTTCATGAGGTTTATGATATTATTCATGTTTTCGTCACACACGGTTTATGTCTTGAACGTGAATTCTGGGACACTGTACATAGTGTGGATACGTCTACGATTATTTACAAACAACAGATTAACTCCCCTAAAAGAAAAAAGAAAAAGGGAACACACGGGAGAATATGTCGAGATGAGCTGAAATCATGTGATGGACCATTACAGCGACAATAGTACAGGACAACAGCTTTGGGATAAAACGCGAGGGGTCCTTGAATAATAGCGGGACACTAATTGCTAGTAACAAACATAACAAATAAATAAGACCAACAAACGAACACGCCACTGGGTGGTATTGCTTGTGCCCTGGGTTAAAGTCGAACTGTTAACACCCGATTAACTGTTTTATGACTTATGTCAGACATAGCATTTTGATTTGGTGTTGATTCATCTTTATTGCCATGCTGATGATTCGAAGATACAGTTTTCTTCGACCAACGGGGTCCTCCGACGTTAGCCCAGCTGCAGCTGCACAGGATTCAGCAAACACCTGCAGTATGCAGATAAAGTGACTTACTATCCAAGCGCATTTATGAATTTTTAGGTATCTTGCATCTACATGACAGCGATTAAGTGGCAGTAACATTTATTGTCAAAGGCTATACGAGTTCACCTTAAGGATGTATTGGGAACTGTGGATTAAATATCACCTCGTGTGATGGTTGGAACCTCGGAATGACTTGAGTCTGTTCCCAGACTCAAGGTCAAGACACAATAAATGCATGGTATTCAGGACTAACCAAAGAAAGGGTGACGTAGATTACATTTATGATTTCTGTAGGTATTGCCAGTCCACACGATTGTTTTTCCTTTTGTTTAAGAATTCGACGTTAGAGACATATGTTACAGTGGTTCATATTCTCGAAATTGGCATTCGGTAATTAGGCCAAATAACCATTTACTGTATTTTATTATCCTCATTACTACTCACTAATTACACTAAGACACAACGCAAATTCTGTACGTAAATCACTGTACCTTGCACCAAACTTGAATCTGCTACCGGCGTCTTACGTTCTTAGTTTCACCTGCGACAGACGGTCTACCAAAAAAACTTTTTCTCTTATTGAGATATGCATGTTTTAAAGAGACCGATTGACATTTACCGACTTTGTTCAAATTCAAAGAAGTTTTAAGGATTAGTTCAAAAATGTTTATTTAGGGACACAGACAGACACGCATAGACGAATACGAACACCAGAGAAAACCGTGCGTATTATGATCACGATTCGAACCCACGACCTCGGGAAAAGCGTCTTATTGTCTTGATCTATTTGCCCTCCTCAGTCCGAAGTCACACGGGCAGCATTAAAGCGGCAAGAAGCTTGGAATAGCTCTTCCGTCAGGCTGTCACATCCGCAGCTCGTGGTCTAGTGGCTAGCGTTGCTGCCCCTGGATCACTGTGTCCCGTGTTCGATTCCCGGCCGGGTTGGGGATTTTCTCTGCCCGGGGACTGGGTGTTTGTGTTGTCCTCATCATTTCATCATCATCGTCATCATCATCATCATACATGATAGTGGCTAGATTGGACTGCGTGAACATTGGGTTGTGTAAAAATTGTGACTTTGTACAGGCGCTGACGACCACGCAGTTGAGCGCCCTACAAACCAGACATCACCCTTCAGGCTGCCACCAGTGCCACACCCTTTAACGCAAAGCCTGCTTTGCCAGTCTCTAGAGATTTCTAATAGCTGCCTGAAGAAATTGATATGCTACTGTCATTAGTCACTACGTGCGACTCTCTGGGTGCTACTAATGTCATTCCCCCTCCCCCCACTCTCTCTCACGTGCGACTTTCTTGGTGCTAGTGACCCCCCCCCCCTCTCTCTCTCTCTCTCTCTCTCTCTCTCTCTCTCTCTCTCTCTCTCTCTCTCTCTCTCTCTCTCTCTCTCTCTGTGTGTGTGTGTTTGTGTGTGTGTGTGTGTGTGTGTGTGTGTGTGTGTGTGTGTGTGTGTGAGAGAGTGAGAGAGTGTGAGAGAGAGAGAGAGAGAGAGAGAGAGAGAGAGTGTGGAGGGGGAGAGAAAAAGGAAGGAAGAAGGTAGGGAGGGAGTATGCAACAGAGAGAAGAGTAGACAGTAGAAGTACAAAATAAAAGACTGAAAAAGCAAGAAAAGTAGGTCTTCTAGAAAAGTGGGTCACAGTTGCTTTTTCTGACGGGAGATAGGAAAGGGATAAAGCAAGGACGTTTTTCATAACAAAGAATGGGTTATGAAACAAGGGAATTTAAAGGAAACTGTTTCAGAGGTTTTGAGAGGAATAATAGAGTAGACGTTAGAAGACAAGGTATAATTTCAACGAAACCTACTTGATATGTTTATTAATTTAGGGACGATGGAGTGACAGGCAAGTGAAACCAGAGTGTACGAAAAAAAGGAGATGTAAAAAGAAAAGTGGGACGGGAAATTAAAGCTGAATAAATATTAGATGAAATATTTTACATATTTTTGGGAGGATGCAAGAGGTAGCAATAGAGGGAAGAGAGAGATGAATTTGAGATAACAAAAAATAGCCTTAATTTTCGTTCTTCTGAACTGTGATAGACTGTC
Source organism: Schistocerca gregaria (assembly GCF_023897955.1). Lineage (NCBI taxonomy): Eukaryota > Metazoa > Arthropoda > Insecta > Orthoptera > Acrididae > Schistocerca > Schistocerca gregaria. The sequence goes on from NC_064931.1 coordinate 681,728,459, forward strand.
AGTTTCCTTAAGAAAGAAATATTAAATTCTGTACTGTTAGTATATTGTTTTCCTTTTTAAACTTCTGCTTTAATTTCTTTATGCCTTTGCAGCGTGGTCTAGTGGCTAGCGTTGCTGCCTCTGGATCACTGGGTCCCGTGTTCGATTCCCGGCCAGGTTGGGGATTTTCTCTGCCCGGGGACTGGTTTGATTTAAATACACGATGTAGCGCTCGTGAGCGTTAGTTACCTTTGAGATTGGACGTGGTGAGTTGAGGCGTTGTACTACTTGTAGCTTACGGAATTTCTCCGTGGATGTTCACATTTTACAATCAGTTCTCTGTACTCATTTTATTTGCGTTCCTCTGTTTAGCGGCTTGTGCCAATTACAGTGTCCCCAAAAAATGTTTTAGAAATATGTAAAGATCAAAATATGTATTAAGTACACATAATGCTTTCACTACATCCACCGTAGACGCTTTAAAAAAATAATCACGTCTGGTGAATGAGCTTTTCAATCTGCGATACACGTAAGAAAGAAAAATAATAATTGTGACAGCTAATGCTTTATAGTTTTCAGCTTGCGGTCGGCGTGTGAGTGTTATTACTCTCTATGCTGTAGCCGCCAAGCCTAGTCACAGAAATGAGAGTAAAGATCATCAGCCAGTACTTCTGATATTTCGGTCCTGGGTCAACTCGGCGATGCAGCTTTCAGACCCGAGCTAAGCTCCTCACTTCCAAGGCCTCGCAGGGAAACCACCAACAGTGCAAACTTATTACTCCTGTGGCTAGTATAATTGGCAACACCAAATAACATGTTTGGCAGCTCTGTGATCATTAAGTTTCTTCCTTCTAAATTCGAGCGGTTCTAGGCGCTTCAGTCCGGAACCGAGCGACTGCTACGGTCGCAGGTTCGAATCCTGCCTCGGGCATGGATGTGTGTGATGTCCTTAGGTTAGTTAGATTTAAGTAGTTCTAAGTTCCAGGAAACTGATGACCTGAGATGTTAAGTCCCATAGTGCTCAGAGCCATTTGAACCATTTTGAACGTGCTAAATTCACTTGTTGTTTCCTCTTCAGTTCTGTTAAATAATCTGAATGATTTTCACGTAAGGTAAGGCATCAGGTTGTCAAATTTATATTTTGCGTCCGGTAAGATCGATCGATAGAGAAAATACAACTGATCTCGTCTTTTAAGTCGCAAATTATCTACACTGACGGAAAAAATTACTCCACCATGAAGAAGTTGTGCGATATACATGAAAGTTGGTAGCCGTGTTTCTACATCTGACAGATGATGTTTATTCAAATTTCACGCCTGTGGCGTAAGGGTGGCGCTAGTAATGCCACTATGAGGATGCAAACAAGGTTTGATTTAAATACACGCTGTAACGCTCGTGAGCGTTAGTTACCTTTGAGATTGGACGTGGTGAGTTGATGTTAGTCTAGACTGTCTTTAAGGCGACAAAGACGCCATTATCCACACCTCACTGATTTTGAATGAGGTCGTGTAATTGGGCTACGAGAGGCTGGATGTTCCTTCTGCAGTATTGCAGAAAGACTTAGCAGGTATGTAGTTACAGTACATGGTTGCTGGCAGCGGTGGTTACGAGAATGTACAATCGCAAGATGACGGAGCCCATAAAGGTCACGTTGCACTACCGAGAGGAAAGACCATGGTGTTCGGCGTATGACTGTGGTGCACCGTGCTGCATCTGCAGCATTAATTTGAACAGCAGTTGGTTCTACAATGACACAAGGAAGTGTTACAAATCGGTTACTTCAAGGACATCTTCCAGCCAGACGCCCTGTAATGTGCATTCCACTGACCCCATACCACCACCATTTGCAGCTTCAGTGGTGTCAAACGAGAGCTCACTGGACGGCATAGTGGAGGTCTGTTGTGTTTTCTTATGGAGGGTGGTTATGCCGCGGTGCCAATGATGGCTGTGTATTGGCTAGGAGGAGGCCGGTTGAGAACCTGCAATCACCTAGCCTGCGTACTAGAGGCATTGGACCTGTACCTGGAGTTACGGTAAGGGGTGCGATTTCGTATGACAACAGGAGCATTCTTGTGGATGTTTCACGGACTCTGGCTGAAAATTTGTACGTCAGTCTGGTGATTCGATCTGTTGTGCTGATATTCATGAAAAGCAATCCAGGGGTTGTTTTCAAACAGGATAACTCTTGCCCATATATCGCTGTTGTAATCCAATATGTTCTACAGGGTCGACATATTGCCTTGGTCTGCTCGATCACCAGATATGTTTCCAGTCAAGCAGAAATGACATAATCGGACACCAACTTCAAACCGTTGCTGTACGAACGTGTATTTCTTTCAGTTGTTCCTCTCCACGCTGGGGAAAAGAGTTCGTTTAGTTTTTTTATGGAGGGTTTGTACTCTTCACTCCCACCTTACTCATCTTCTTATGATTTGCCAATTGTTGAAAGAAAGTGGGCCAGTCATACGCTCTTTTACCTCACTGGAACATTACTCGTCACGCTGCTAGCCCAGCCACGTCGGCACATCCACATGCAAGCAATTCAAAAGTATCTTGTGTTAAACCTATCTTTCGGGCGGCTAACAGCAGAAATATATTCCGAGAAATGCGTAACACGGTGCTCATTTGTGTATATTATGTAGTACAGCCGGTTTCGATCATGGACTATCATCCAGGTAAGAAATGGAACAATACAAGCTTTACAAGTTCAAATGGTTCAAATGGCTCTGAGCACTATGGGACTCAACTTCTGAGGTCATTAGTCCCCTAGAACTTAGAACTAGTTAAACCAAACTAACCTAAGGACATCACACACATCCATGCCCGAGGCAGGAAACGAACCTGCGACCGTAGCGGTCTCGCGGTTTCAGACTGCAGCGCCTAGAACCGCACGGCCACTTCGGCCGGCGCTTTACAAGTCACACATGATTCCACATAAAAGTCGCTTCTTGATTATAGTTAAACTTATAGTTTACGAAGGCGTGCTGAAAAGTAATGACACTGAATTTTTTTGTGGAAACTCTTAAGACTTCTTAAATAAAGCAAACATTCTTAACGTTCTACATCTTTATTCTCCATGTGTACATATTTGCAGATCTCTGTTGCTAGAAGGCTCCGAACTGTATCGTATAATATGGCGGTGTTTAAAGCAACAATGTCTTTGCGTGAGAAACAGTGAGCTGCAATGGGGTTTCGAATTCTATGAGTTCGTCCACAATTGGAACACCTTCCCGTTCTGCATGAAAATGCCGGACGACATCCGAGAGCTGCGACATCTGCAACAATCTGAGGCCTTGGCTTCACTGTCATCGATCATACTCAATACAGTTCCGAATAGGCCCCATTCGGTTTTCGTCTGTTTTTACAACTTAAAGGTGCAAGCAGAGATGGGGTTGTGGCTCAATGAAATCGGACACTCTACGAGGGTTGCCTAGAAAGTAACACACCTCACTTTTTCTTCGATAATTCTTTATCGAACATAATGAGAATTACACACACGAAAGAATGGTGTTTCATGTACACATCCTATTGTTCCTAGTAATCCCAATCTTGATCTGTGGCCTTCCGCCAGCTCGAAACAGGGGCCTGTTGGTACCAGCCCTTGTCCCGGTGGAGCAGCCAGTGCTTCCTCGTCGTCCTCAAAATGTCTTCTACGAATGGCGTCGCTTAATGTCCTCGCGAATGACATTAGCTTGCTGCAACATGTCAAGTGTGACAGCCATGGATGGTTTCCTCGACCGCTGCAAAACGTTTAGCTCCGCCGAACCGTCTTCTGATGATCTCACCCTCCGTGCCCAGCGACTAACTGTACTTCTGTCGACAGCAGATGCTGCATACTGCAAATCGTGGAGCTCCGCCGGACCGTCTTCTGATGATCTCACCCTCCGTGCCCAGCGACTAACTGTACTTCTGTCGACAGCAGATGCTCCATACTGCAAATCGTGGAGCTCCGCCGAACCGTCTTCTGATGATCTCACCCTCCGTGCCCAGCGACTAACTGTACTTCTGTCGACAGCAGATGCTCCATACTGCAAAACGTGGAGCTCCGCCGAACCATCTTCTGATGATCTCACCCTCCGTGCCCAGCGACTAACTGTACTTCTGTCGACAGCAGATGCTCCATACTGCAAATCGTGGAGCTCCGCCGAACCGTCTTCTGATGATCTCACCCTCCGTGCCCAGCGACTAACTGTACTTCTGTCGACAGCAGATGCTCCATACTGCAAATCGTGGAGCTCCGCCGAACCGTCTTCTGATGATCTCACCCTCCGTGCCCAGCGACTAACTGTACTTCTGTCGACAGCAGATGCTCCATACTGCAAAACGTGGAGCTCCGCCGAACCGTCTTCTGATGATCTCACCCTCCGTGCCAAGCAACTAACTGTACTTCTGTCGACAGCAGATGCTCCATACTGCAAATCATGGAGCTCCGCCAGACCGTCTTCTGATGATCTCACCCTCCGTGCCCAGCGACTAACTGTACTTCTGTCGACAGCACATGCTCCATACTGCAAAACGTGTAGCTCCGCCGAACCGTCTTCTGATGATCTCACCCTCCGTGCCCAGCGAATAACTGTACTTCTGTCGACAGCAGACGCTCCATACTGCAAAACGTGGAGCTCCGCCGAACCGTCTTCTGATGATCTCACCCTCCATGCCGAGCGACTAACTGTACTTCTGTCGACAGCAGATGCTCCATACTGCAAAACGTGGAGCTCCGCCGAACCGTCTTCTGATGATCTCACCCTCCGTGCCAAGCAACTAACTGTACTTCTGTCGACAGCAGATGCTCCATACTGCAAATCATGGAGCTCCGCCAGACCGTCTTCTGATGATCTCACCCTCCGTGCCCAGCGACTAACTGTACTTCTGTCGACAGCAGATGCTCCATACTGCAAATCGTGCAGATCCGCCGAACCGTCTTCTGATGATCTCACCCTCCGTGCCCAGCGACTAACTGTACTTCTGTCGACAGCACATGCTCCATACTGCAAAACGTGGAGCTCCGACGCACCGTCTTCTGATGATCTCACCCTCCGTGCCCAGCGACTAACTGTACTTCTGTCGACAGCAGATGCTCCATACTGCAAATCGTGGAGCTCCGCCGGACCGTCTTCTGATGATCTCACCCTCCGTGCCCAGCGACTAACTGTACTTCTGTCGACAGCAGATGCTCCATACTGCAAATCATGGAGCTCCGCCGGACCGTCTTCTGATGATCTCACCCTCCGTGCCCAGCGACTAAATGTACTTCTGTCGACAGCAGATGCTCCATACCGCAAATCGTGGAGCTCCGCCGGACCGTCTTCTGATGATCTCACCCTCCGAGCCCAGCGACTAACTGTACTTCTGTCGACAGCAGATGCTCCATACTGCAAATCGTGGAGCTCCGCCGAATCATCTTCTGATGATCTCACCCTCCGTGCCCAGCGACTAACTGTACTTCTGTCGACAGCAGATGCTCCATACTGCAAAACGTGGAGCTCCGCCGAACCATCTTCTGATGATCTCACCCTCCGTGCCCAGCGACTAACTGTACTTCTGTCGACAGCAGATGCTCCATACTGCAAATCGTGGAGCTCCGCCGAATCATCTTCTGATGATCTCACCCTCCGTGCCCAGCGACTAACTGTACTTCTGTCGACAGCAGATGCTCCATACTGCAAATCGTGGAGCTCCGCCGAACCGTCTTCTGATGATCTCACCCTCCGTGCCCAGCGAATAACTGTACTTCTGTCGACAGCAGACGCTCCATACTGCAAAACGTGGAGCTCCGCCGAACCCTCTTCTGATGATCTCACCCTCCGTGCCGAGCGACTAACTGTACTTCTGTCGACAGCAGATGCTCCATACCGCAAAACGTGGAGCTCCGCCGAACCATCTTCTGATGATCTCACCCTCCGTGCCCAGCGACTAACTGTGCTTCTGTCGACAGCAGATGCTCCATACTGCAAATTGTGGAGCTCCGCCGAACCGTCTTCTGATGATCTCACCCTCCGTGCCCAGCGACTAACTGTACTTCTGTCGACAGCACATGCTCCATACTGCAAAACGTGGAGCTCCGCCGAACCGTCTTCTGATGATCTCACCCTCCGTGCCCAGCGACTAACTGTACTTCTGTCGACAGCAGATGCTCCATACTGCAAATCGTGGAGCTCCGCCGAACCGTCTTCTGATGATCTCACCCTCCGTGCCCAGCGACTAACTGTACTTCTGTCGACAGCAGATGCTCCATACTGCAAATCGTGGAGCTCCGCCGAACCGTCTTCTGATGATCTCACCCTCCGTGCCCAGCGAATAACTGTACTTCTGTCGACAGCAGACGCTCCATACTGCAAAACGTGGAGCTCCGCCGAACCGTCTTTTGATGATCTCACCCTCCGTGCCGAGCGACTAACTGTACTTCTGTCGACAGCAGATGCTCCATACTGCAAAACGTGGAGCTCCGCCGAACCGTCTTCTGATGATATCACCCTCCGTGCCAAGCAACTAACTGTACTTCTGTCGACAGCAGATGCTCCATACTGCAAATCATGGAGCTCCGCCAGACCGTCTTCTGATGATCTCACCCTCCGTGCTCAGCGACTAACTGTACTTCTGTCGACAGCAGATGCTCCATACTGCAAATCGTGGAGCTCCGCCGAACCGTCTTCTGATGATCTCACCCTCCGTGCCCAGCGACTAACTGTACTTCTGTCGACAGCAGATGCTCCATACTGCAAATCGTGGAGCTCCGCCGGACCGTCTTCTGATGATCTCACCCTCCGTGCCCAGCGACTAACTGTACTTCTGTCGACAGCAGATGCTCCATACTGCAAATCGTGGAGCCCCGCCGAACCGTCTTCTGATGATCTCACCCTCCGTGCCCAGCGACTAACTGTACTTCTGTCGACAGCAGATGCTCCATTCCCCATTTTCTTCCTCTGCAATGAAAAAGTAAATGACGGCACATTGACTGTAACGTATAGCACCTACAGACGCCATTTTAAAACTGTCCTACAGCTATGCTATCTGTAGGAAGTGACGGAAACTCGGCGCGCTCGGCGAGGAGACTTCAAATAATACATATGTAACGTTTCGCATTCGTAGCATTGTTTTCGGCTGAGAAAAAAATGTGGTGCATTACTTTTTGGGCAGTCCTCATGCAATGACGGTATCAACAAACTGTTCTCTCATTGGGAGAGATGTATTCGCCGCCAGGGTGATTAGGTTGAGAAATAAATAACTAGACATCAAGAATGTAGATGCACAATATTAATAACGTTTGTTTTTTTAGGAGTTTTCACATAAAAATTCGGAGAAATGACTCTTCAGCGCGTCCTTGACATCGTACAGAACAAAATTTTAAAAACGGAACATTGTTACCGATGCGATGGCAAAGAAATTCATGCTACTTGATTCTCCAAGAATAAGTTGTTAAATTTGGAAATTGACGAAACTAACATATGTAAAGATATAAATACTTTTTCGGAAAATAATATTTTTGGTGGTGGTGGTGGGGGGGACGGCTGTCCTGTGTGAACATACTTCAGAGAACTCTGCTGGCTACTGTAGAGCCGGCCGGTGTGGCCGTGCGGTTCTAGGCGCTTCAGTCTGCAACCACGTGACCGCTACGGTCGCAGGTTCGAATCCTGCCTCGGGCATCGATGTGTGTGATGTCCTTAGGTTAGTTAGGTTTAAGTAGTTTTAAGTTCTAGGGGACTGATGACCTCAGATGTTGAGTCCCATAGTGCTCAGAGCCATTTGAACCATTTTGAACTACTGTCGAATTGGCCTCACTGCGTGTTTCTCGCTCACGAAAAGGTAACCAACCACGCCGAAAAGACACAAATTGCAATTTGTAGTAACAATTTACCGCATGGACAAGCAACAACATCAGATTATTCTCTGACGATGCCGTTATCTGCCAGAAAGTATCGCCGTTGCATGTTCTTGAAGAAATGCGGAAAGACTCTGTTATAATTCCGATTTTACAATGACTTGCAGCTCTCTAGTGACATTCATAATGCGCATAACACAGAGAAAGAACGTGATAATATCCGATTTCAAGATTAATGGTAAACTTCACATCGTTTAAGTATATAGGAGTAATAAAAAGAAACAATTTTTCGTATGTACCGGTCCACAACAGCTATGAATTTTTTTGAAGGACGTCATTTCCTGAGTAGGTTTTTCTTTTATTATGACATAAATATTTTCCTTCATAATTTAGCAATTAGCTAATTTCGCCTCCTTGCGCATTATGAAGCTATAGCACTGCAAAAATTGTTATGTATATACGTAGAGACTTCAGAAAGTAAGCTCGCACGTCGTCCCACCATAGGACAATTGTGCATCAAGAGTGGCGGGTTGTCAGAAGAGAGGGAACGTCTTCTGGGTTTCCTGCAGAGACAGTTCTGCTGCGGAGCGGATAACAGATACATCACAGTTGTAAGTAGGTTGTTTAGGTTTTTATGTTGGTAACGCCACGTAGTGCTCTGTATGAAATTCGCTGACTGCGCTGTGTGCAGTCTGTGGTTGGTTGGACTCACTATTGGAATATTCTCTTGTGTAGTATTGGGCAGTTGGATGTGAACAGCACGTAGCGTTGGGCAGTTGGAGGTGAGCCGCCAGCAGTGGTGGATGTGGGGGATGAGATGCCAGAGTTTTGAGAGAGTGCTATGAGCGGACGATCTGGACGCGTGTGTGCCAGAAAAAGGAAATTTGTAAAACTGGATGTCATGAACTGATTACATATGTAATGACTTTTGAACACTATTAAGGTAAATAAATTGCTTGTTCTCTATCAAAATCTTTCATTTGCTAACTGTACCTATCAGTAGTTAGTGGCTTCTGTAGTTAGAAACTTTTATTTAGCTGGCAGTATTGGCGCTCGCTGTATTGCAGTAGTTCGAGTAACGAATATTTTTGTGAGGTAAGTGATTCATGAAAGGTATATGTTATTGTTAGTCAGGGCTATTCTTTAGTAGGGATTATTAAAAGTCAGTTTGCGGTGCGCTAAAAATATTGTGTGTCAGTTTAGTGATGATCGGAATAAGTAAAGAGAAAACAGCCTGAGTACGTTCAGTTTTACTCAGCTGTTTCTGTATCAAATAACGTAGAAGTTTACCAGCACAGTCATTCTTAATTTTCGAAGGGGACGTTTCACAGTATGTCAATGAAATGCCGCGACAAGTGGAAACAAATTCCAAATTTGAGGTACGAGGGATAGTGCAATTCTTGTGGGAAAAACGTCTAAATTGCTCACATTCTCCCTGAAGTTCTGGCGGCCTATGGGCCAAACGCAATTACGCGTCCGGCCATAGTGATATGGGACCAACAATTTCACTCAGGCAGCCCAGACGTGGAACATGCTGATAGAGAAGTGTAGACCTTGACACTTGCGAGTTCCATCTTTTCCGGTAGCTGAAAGAACGTCGGTGAGGAAAGAGATTGTCCAACGACGAGGACAGTCACACAGTGATTCTCAAATGACTCTGTGACCGAAGAGCGCATTTCTCTCGTAGAGGAAAGGGACGATTGGTAGAACGTTCCGAACGCTGTTTACAGAAACATGATGACTATGATGAAAAAAAGTCATGAATCTGTGTTATTTTAGCAGTGCAGCATGAAGTAAACGTTATACTTCTCTGCAAAACTTTGGGACGAGATACGTAAAGTAACAGCATATTAACTACTCGGGCCGCACGGGATTAGCCAAGCGGTCTAGGGCGCTGCAGTGATGGACTGTGCGGCTGGTCCGGCGGTGGTCCGAGTCCTCCCTCGGGCACCGATGTGCGTGTGGTGTCCTTGGGATAATTTAGGTTAAGTAGTGTGTAAGCTTAGGGACTGACGACCTTAGCAATTAAGTCCCATAAGATTAAAAAAAAACTACTCGGAAGAAATGAATGAAAGTCCAGGAGCACGGTGCCAGAGGTCTCCCAGTTGTGGGCACAAAGCTGGACGTGACGTGGTTTGAGGTCGGCATAGCTGTAGTGCCAAATGTGGTTGACTCCGCAACACGAAACAGTTGAAGGAACGTAAAAAGACAGTGTGTGCCAATCAAAATCAGTTACGGTGCACTGCAGAGATATTCTTTATTAGAACATGGCCCGGAGACAACATACGAATGACTTGACACGGGGAAGAATCGTCGGGGAAATGGAAGAAGGAAGTATGACGAGTGTGGCTCAGGATTTTGGGAATGCTGACAGCATTATTTCACGCACATGGGCAGCGTTCCGAAGGAGGGGAGGTGGTCGAACACGGTCAACTACAGCTGGAGATGATCGCTACATTATGAAACAGACAAGAAAGGACCCACATCAAACAGAGAGTGCAATTGCAACCACATTTAACAGGAGTGAAAAGGACGCAATCTCATGCTCCACAGTGGCACGACAACTGCTTGAGGGTGGTCTCCTTGCCCGACGATTAGTGCACTGTAACATCGGTAGCACCATTTGCGATAGCGCCAAGAGCATAAGGACAGGACCAAAGAGGAATGCGTGACGTGCTCTTCTCGAATGACAGAAAATTCAGTCTGAGTAGCTATTCTAGGTGTACCCTCACATGGCGAGAGGTGGGAACACGTAATGCACCCAGGAACATTGTCGAGCATGATTTTTTTTGGTGGGCCAGGCGTTATGGTGTGGGGAGGAACAGCGTTCCATGGACGTACTGACCCACACATCTTTGAACACGGTGCACTCGCCAGTAACGTTGTTGTGACACTGTACCCCTTCCCATGTGCATCTTTTCAGGTATGCATTCGGGCACGACTTCATTCTTATGGATAACAATGCACGACCGCATCGAAAAGCGAAAGGTAGGAGCTCTTGGAACGAGAGGATATGCGGCGAATGGACTGCCCTGCTTCTTCCCCGACGTAAATCCTATCGAGCACGTGTGGTATGCGTTTGGGGGTGGGGGTGGGGGGGTGACATGAACCAATGAGCATCCAGCAGTTGTGAACCGCGCTGCTGGAGGAATGGAATGCCCAACCTTAAGAACTCCTACCAGCCTCGTGGCCAGCCTAGAAGCCTTTTGCAGAGCATTCTCTGCCGTCCGGTTGATCACACGCCCTATTAAAAACCATGTCCTTCATTTTGTTATTTCCAGTGGTAATTTCTATTCGTGTCATTGCGTATTTCTTTCAGTTACGTTCTGTGCTATACTGTAGCATTTATTTCTATGCGTGGTCCAAGTTTCTTACTTTGCTGTGACGCATCATGCAAAAGTTAATTTCGTCCTTAAGGGGAGGTTTACTATCTTTTAGTTCAAAAAATCGATTATTTTTAAAAAATTGCATTTTTGGATCCATAAAAGTGTTTAGAATCCATCCCTGAAACGGTTTATCCGAATAAGGAACGGAAATGTTTGTTACTCGCGGATGAACAAAAAAGTGCACCTGCCTGAAATCGGCCTTTTTCATGCACCAGTTTTTTCTTTCGGAGGACGAGTTATTGTACCGGTGCTTGGGAGGGAACACACAAAATTCAATTGAAAGTTTGAACACGGGTGTTTAGAAGTGGCCCCAAGCATTTGCATTCTGGTGCGAAGACTGTGGAGATTGCGACTTTCCTGGCAGTGAGCAGCTTCAACGAAGGGTATTCAGCAATTCTGAAGACCATGACAACGATGGACGTCACCTTGGGACTCTATTCGACGCAGTTCGCCAAGCATTCGGGCGACCACCGGATTCCGAGCAGCTCTAGAGCAGCGCAGGATGGCCCAGATCGAGCAGAATACCCTCTGTGAGGAAGAGGGAGGACTAGTTTATGGACCTGGAATAGCAGATTGAACGTACGTTGCGTAATATTCCATGTATATGTAGTCAAAAATTCAAACGCGTTTTTCTCGAAATGATGTTTTTTTTTATCGTGCCATATGGTAACTTCAAATCTACTGAACCGATTGGCATGATTCTTTGTTTCCGATTAAGCTGACTAAATTGTCTAGGAGTTTTGCCACTTTTATTCCGATCCATCAACTATAAATGTTTTTACTTGGCCGACGAAGTCGAAAAATCGATGAAAAAACTGTTTTTTTTAATGGTCGCCATTTTGTTTCCTGTGGTCCAACTAACTTAAGCGAGGTACAACTCCTAAAGCATCTTATACACTTCACTAACATCAACTCAATTTTGATTTCAGACGAGCCGGCTGACCTGTGACATACAGCGCGTGGAGGTCTACATCGAAATGTTGTTTCGTTCCGACGGCACTTCCGCCTTTGCTCTTCAACATTTCAGGTCGAAAAAATTCCAATTTGTAGAGGAGATATCAATAAACATTTTGACCAGATTGACACTGATATCTATAACATATCCCGAGAAAATAATTCTCAAAGAACATGTTTTTTTTCGGGCCAAAGATAGTAAAGCTCGCCTTAAGTTTTCCCAGTCAGTGTACTTGGCCTGCCATAATAGTTTGTAACTTGCTTTCTGAAGTCGCCTCGTATCATGACATATTCTGCATACCCGTGTGGAGGAAGCAAAATGTGATTGCTTCCCTGATAAGAGTTTCGCCCAACCATAGTGTAATCATTAAGGTAAAGCACACGTGGAGTTACTCCAACGTATTTTAATGTGTAAACGCTTGCATAGTGGTAAAACGAGCATAAGGGTAGAGATTTTTCCATTGTACATATGGGTTTTACACCTGGTATAGTTGTGTCCTTACAGGCAATGATTGTGCGATAGAACAATATTCTGTGCAAAAAAATAACTTCGTTCAAGAGATACTGAGAAAAGTTATGAAATGGAACGAATACAAGAAATCTGTAATAGATAAGACGAAATGGCTTTGGAAATGTGCAATGCATCTGTAAAGGAAATTGCATACAAGACACTGTACGATCAGTTCTACATTGCAGTACGGCGTTTGGCGTCCTTATCAAGCAGGAATAGCAGCGGACATCAAGTACATTCATAACTGTGTTCCTAGACACTTTTCAGTTGCTCGCTCGCGAACTACCCCACACGGATGCGCCTTGCCAATCTAGTGATGTAACGTCGCGTTTTCACAGGCTGCCTATTGCTGCTATCAACAACAAATCTGACGCTGTTCGTAACTGGCAAACCACAGGAAGGGTAGCAAGTCAAGACAGAAATGAAGGCCTCTGCAGTAGCAAAAAATTACAAAAAGACTGAATATCTCGCTCCCGTAGAAGTTGTCTGCAGACCTCTGCTCACAGTCGTAGTGCTCAATGATGCAATGATACAGGTGAGTGTGCACTTTGATTTTGTATTGAGTAAACTGTTATTTTTTAAAGTTATGCTGTGTACTAAGTGTTGATGTAAACAAATTGTTATTACCAGTAATGTTCAAATGTGTGTGAAATCGTATGGGACTTAACTGCTAAGGTCATCAGTCCTTAAGCTTACACACTACTTAACCAAAATTATCCTAAGGACAGCCGCGCGGGATTAGCCGAGCGTCTAGGGCGCTGCAGTCATGGACTGTGCGGCTGGTCCCGGCGGAGGTTCGAGTCCTCCCTCGACCATGGGTGTGTGCGTTTGTCCTTTGGATAATTTAGGTTAAGTAGTGTGTAAGCTTAGGGACTGATGACCTTAGCAGTTAGGTCCCATAAGATTTCACACACATTTGAACATTTTCCTACGGACAAACACACACACCCATGCCCGAGTGAGGACTCGAACCTCCGCCGGGATCAGCCGTACAGTCCATGACTGCAGCGCCTAAGACCGCTCGGCTAATCCCGCGCGGCTATTGCCAGTAACGTAATATAATATTTTGTATATTTTATTGGTCTTATAATTGAAGCATGGGTCACTGTGGCATGCTAAAAGTTGGACTTGTAGCAAAATATCTGTATTACAAAGCGACCATCCCAGCACCCAGAACTCAGTACTAGTTCAAGTTGCCTGTCTAACGGCTTCGAGGTGAAAAATGTTAAGTGCTGTCATAATCTACTCATTAAGAGTTGTAATCTTATGTTAAAAATTTAACGCAATGAGATAGGTATTACAGTTAGAAAGTGCGTGTTTGTACTAAGGGATCACAACTGTCGGCACGCAAATATCCGGATTTTATCCAGCCAGTATCTGAGAATCAGAGTACTTGACGATCTCCAGTGAAATTTACACGTAATTTAAAGCTTTTACTAACCCTTTTCTCGATGACATTCCCCACAAAATGATGAAACGAAAAAAGTTTATCGCTTACTATATTTTCGCTGTTCATGCAGTAAAACCTTAGCATCAGCCATGGCGTTTCAATTTATTGCTGCTTTACTACCGTCTCTGTTCGAGACACCATTTGCAGACAGTATGCACTTATACCACTGAATGTATCTGCAAAACTGTGTCGTTGTACGACATGTAGTTCAGGAAATACACTTGTAAGTAGGCTGTTTAGGTTTTTTTATTGGTAACGCCGCCGCCACGTAGCGCTCTGTATGAAAATCACTGGCTGTGCCGTGTGCAGTCTGTGGCTGGTTTGCATTGTTGTCTGCCATTGTAGCGTAGGGCAGCTGGATGTGGACAGCGCGTTGCGTTGCGCAGTTGGAGTTGAGCCGCCAGCAGTGGTGGATGTGGGGAGAGAGATGGCGGAGTTTTGAAATTTGTAAGACTGGATGTCATGAACTGCTATATATATTATGACCTTTGAACACTATTAGGGTAAATACATTGTTTGTTCTCTATCAAAATCTTTCATTCGCTAACTATGCCTATCAGTAGTTAGTGCCTTCCGTAGTTCGAATCTTTTATATAGCTGGCAGTAGTGGTGCTCGCTGTATTGCAGTAGTTCGAATAACCAAGATTTTTGTGAGGTAAGTGATTTGTGAAACGTATAGGTTAATGTTGTCAGGGCCATTCTTTTGAAGGGATTTTTGAAAGTCAGATTGCGTTGCGCCAAAAATATTGTGTGCCAGTTTAAGCACAGTTTTGTGTAATTTTTCTAAGGGGACGTTTCATAATGATAACATAGAACAAAAAATGGTTCAAATGGCTCTGAACACTATGGGACTTAACATCTGAGGTCATCAGACCCCTAGAACTTAAACCTAACTAACCTAAAGACATCACACACATCCATGCCCGAGGCAGGATTCGAACCTGCGACCGTAGCGGTCGCGCGATTCCAGACTGAAGCGCCTAGAACCGCTCGGCCACTCCGGCCGGCAACCCAGAACATTATGACCACCTGCTTCATAGCTTGTTTGTCCGTCTTCCGAACGAAATGCATCACTGATCCTGCGTATCAGCGATCCGACAGTTTGTTGGTAGGCTTTTGGAAATATGTGCCATTATATGTCTACACATAGGTCATGTAATTCGCGCAAATAACGCACTGCTGATTTGCGAACGCGAAGATGGCACCCATAACGACCCAGATGGGTTCCATAGGGTTTACATCAGGCAAATTTGGTCGCCGAGGCATCAAGATGAGTTTACTATAATGCTCCTCAAACCACTACAGCACGGTTCTGGCTCCGAGACAAGGGCTATTTATACTGCTAAAAATGGCATTGCTGTCGGGAAAGACATTAAGTATGAAGGGTGAAGATGGTTAGTAATTTTCACTGTGTCTTCGATTACTACCACAAGCGCAGAAGAATGTCTCCCACAGCATTATACTGCTGTCACCAGCAGGCGTCCGTTGTGGGCTGCAACTTCGAGCCGCCGCTCACCTTGATGACGACGTTTGCGGAGACGACCATCGACATAGTGTAGCAAAAATGTAAATTCACCCGAAGAGCTGACACATTTCCATTGATCGGCATTCGAATCCCGATGATCGTGTGCTCACTGCAACCATGTTGTTGTACTAACATGTGAACACGTTGGAGTGGTCTGCTGCGGAGCTCCATGTTAAACAATGTACGAAGAGAGTGTGCTCCGAAACACTTGTGCGTGCACCAGCATTGCGCTCTTCCGGCAGAGATGACACAGATCACTATCTATCCTGCTTTAAAGAGAAGACAAGCCTCCGAACCCCACATTCTGTGAAGAGTCGTGGACGTCCAGCCATTTAGAGCCTAGTGGTAGTTTCACTGTCCTATCTATTTCCGTAGATGCTCACGACTGTATCTCGTGAACATTCGACCGGCTTCGCCGTTTACGAGATACTCGTTCACAGTTTCTGCGTAATAATAATTTACCCTTTGTCACAGTAATTTATCTCAACGGATTTCCTCATTTGCAGCCCATATCTTCGCTAGGGTGAACCCCCTCTGTGTCTGGTCCCCTTACATACCTCTGCTACAGCGTCACGTCCCCGCAACGGCACCAAGCGGCATCCAACGTCACTGAGGGCAGTGGTCATAATGTTTTAGCTTGTTTGTGTATGACATCATAGACATTTAGATGCACGAAAAACTAACTTCTGGTTAAAACAGAGAGCTGTAAAACTTCACGTCAGGCGCAACGTTTTAATTTATTATTTGTTTACTTCAAACTCTATTCGCAGTACACTTCGTACATATTATCTTCATATATCACTGAATCTACCTGCAAAATTATACCAATGTACGACACATAGTTAGGGAGATGTAATATCATAAACACTGAGATGCTTGGAAAACTTGCTTTTGCTTACAATGGAGCGCAAATTACCCAGACTATATTCATTCAGTATTTAATACTGAGAGCACTTACCGACTTCCAACTAAGCATAATTTCAAACCTTTTCTAAACTTTACTCGCTTACATGCTTTCCGTCAAATATTTAACACTCCTTTATAAAGTAAGTGAGCGTTGTTTAACGTTTAATGAACAGCATACGTTTTAATTTAAAGGGGCTTGCATTTCATGACTTTTAATGTACTTTGGTGCTTTCTAATTTCTGTAGAAGGGAAACATTTATTACAAAAACTAAACGAATTATAAAATTTTTACCTTAAAGAACCACTGCCGGTCATTTTGACCGGTGTGACATTTTTTACGTTTCATGTCTCTAAAGACGCAATAATGGATTATTACATCCACTTAGTTTATTTTCTTTCTTTCTTGTGATCTCGTTCCATCTTTTTCCTTCGATTTTACTTTATTTAGTGGAACAGTGGACATACTTCAGTTGTTGGTCTCTGTCAATGCGTTGCTGTGCTTTGCAGAAGTTTGGCGCTCCTGATTATTATGCTGCGTCGATGTTTTCTTTCAGATGAGCTTCTTCAAGTCCACAAAGTTTGGAACTGATAAGTTGATATTCTGGACCGTATGCCTCGTCTGCACACTGTCAAATTTAGCTGCCACAGGCGGCCTATGCACGTTTCTTTAATCTGTGGTAGGATCCTTTACAGAGAGACAACAGGGGCAAAATTTACCTGGAGAATGTTTCTTTTCAGATTAGCAGGTGAATTCTTCTCTGCGTATATGCAATCAAGGAAAGGACCTGTTTATACAATCATTGCGACCTCTGAAATATGCAAGGTACTGGGACGGAAGACCTGCCAGATAGGAGGATGCAAAAGTTCAACAAAGCTAAAAACCTATGTTTGCAGTGCAAGAAACTGGCGTGTGATCTATGAGTTGGAGGTTTTCAGTACGTGTGTGCAAAGTGTTTTGATAAAGATGGTGGCTTTGATTGAAAACGTGTCATAGAGAACAACAATGTTATTTTCTCGTAATTGTGACAGCAGTTTATGTCCACTTTTGTTTTTGTTTCCTGATAAATATATGTTTATGACCTGCCTGGGCCTTGAGTGAGATCGACTCATAGAGATAAAAAAGTTGTTTTATAATCATATGTTTATTTGCATTAGTAAGTTCAGTATCAAAGTTTAGTTTCAATGAATATTGTATTTAGCATGTATTCTTTACTTCGAAACTGTTTTCTTCAACGAAATACACACTGAGGCGACAGAAATCACGGGATACAACCTAATATCGTGTCTGACCTACTTTTGCCCTACGTAGTGCACTAACTGGACGTGACATGGACTCAACAAGTCTTTGCAAATCCCCTGTGAGCCCATGCTGCCTCTATAGCCGTCCATAATTACGAAAGTGTTGCCAATGCCGGATTTTGTGCACCAACTGACCTCTCAATTATGTCCCATAACTCTTCAATGGGTGGCCAAATCATTCCCTCGAAATGTCCAGAATGTTCTTCAAACCAATCGCTAGTAATTGTGGCCCTTGACATGACGCCTTGTCATCCATAAAAATAACATCCTCGTTTGGGAACATGAAGTCCACGAATGGCTGAAAATGGTCTCCAGGTAGCCGAACATCCAGAGGACCTAGTTCACTGCGAAGGGTAGCCGCACGGTATATGGCGTCTCGTCACGGTCCGCGCGGCTCGCCCCGTCGGCTGTTCGAGTCGTCCCTCGGGCTTGAATGTGTGTGTCGCCCTTAGCGTAAGTTAGGTTAAGTTACATTAATTAGTGTATAAGCCTAGGGACCGATGACCTCAGCAGTTTGGTCCCATAGTCCTTACCACATATTTCCAAAATTACCTACTTCATACCATGTAAACACAGCCCACACCATTAGGGTGCAACCAGCAGCTTGCTCAGTGCCTTGTTGACAACCTGGTCCATGGCTTCGTGGGGTCTGCACCACACTCAAACTCTACCATCAGCTCTTACCAACTGAAACCGAGACACATTTGCCCAGGCCTCGGTTTTCCAGTCGTCTAGTGTCCAACTGAAACGGTCACGAGTCCAGGCGAGGTGCTGCAGGCCAAGGCACTTGCTTCGGTAGTCTGCTGCCATAGCCCATTAACGCCAAATTCCACGGCACTGTCCTAACGCATACGTTCGTCGTACGTCCTATATTGATTTGTGCGGTTATTTCACTCGGTTCAAAATGGCTCTGAACACTATGGGACTTAACAGCTTAATTCATCACTTCACTCGGTGTTGCTTGTCTGTGAGCTCTGACAACTCTACGCAAAAGCAGCTGCTCTCGGACGTTAAGTGAAGGCCGCAGGCTACTGCGTTGTTCGTGGTGAGAAGTAATGCCTGGACTCTGGTATTCTCGGTGCACTCTTGACATTGTGGATATCGAAATATTGAATTCTCTAACGATTTCCGAAATGGACTTTTCCTTGTGTCTAGCTCTACCTACTATTCCGCATTCAAAGTCTGTAAATTCCGTCGTGTAGCCATTATCACGTCGGAAAGCTTATCACATAAATCACCTTACTACAAATGACAGATCCACCAATGCACAGCCGTTTTATATCTTGTGTACGCGATACTAGCGCCATCTATACACACTGTGTGATCAAAAGTATCCGAATACCTGACTGAAAATGACTTACAAGTTCGTGGCGCCCTCCATCTGTAATGCTGGAATTCAATATTGTGTTGCCCCACCCTTATCCTTGATGACAGCTTCCACGCTCGCGGGCATACGTTCAGTCAGGCGCTGGAAGGTCTTTTGGGGAATGGCTGCCCATTCTTCACGGAGTGCTGCACTGAGGGGAGGTATCGATGTTGGTCGGTGAGGCCTGACAGGAAGTCGGCGTTCCAAAATATCCCCAAGCTGTTGTGTAGGATTCAGGTCAAGACTCTGTGCAAGCCAGTCCATTACAGGGATCTTATTGTCGTGTAACCACTCCGCCACTGGCCGTGCATCGTGAACAGGTGCTTGATCATGGTGAAAGATGGAATCGCCATCCCCGAATGCTCTTCAACAGTTGGAAACAAGAAGGTGCTTAAAACATTAATGTAGGCCTGTGATGTGATAGTGCCAAGAAAACAACAAGGGGTGCAAGCCCCCTCCATAAAAAAAACATGCCACCGCCTCCGAATTTTGCTGTTCGCACTACACACGCTGGCAGATGACGTTCACCGGGCATTCGCACATGCCTAAACCCTGACATCGGATCGCCACATTGTGTACCGTGATTCGTCACTCCACACAGCGTTTTTCCACTGTTCAATGGACCAATGTTTACGCTCGTTAGACGAAGCGAGGCGTCACTTGGTATTTACCGGCATGATGTGTGGCTTATGAGCAGCCGCTCGACTATGAAATCCAAGTTTTCACTCGTCCCGCCTAACTGCCACAGTACTTGCAGTGGATCCTTATGCAGTTTGGAATTCCTGTGTGATGGTCTGGATAGATGTCTGCCTATTACATATTACGACCCTCTTCAAATGTCGGCGGTCTCTTGTCAGTCAACAGACGAGGTCGGCCTGTACACTTTCGTGCTGTACGTGTCCCTTCAGGTTTCCATTTCACTATCACATCGGAAATAGTGGTCCTAGGGATGTTTAGGAGTGTGGAAGTCTTGCGTAGATACCTATGACACAAGTGACATTCAATCACGTGACCACGTTCGAAGTCCGTGAGTTCCGCGGAGTGCCCCATTCTGCTTTCTCACGATGTCTTATGACTATTGAGATCGCTGATATGGAGTACCTGGCAGGAGGTGGCAGCACAATTCAGCTAATATGAAAAACGTATGTTTTGTGGTGTGTCCGGATACTTTTGATCACAAAGTGTATGTGTATTCGTTATCCCATGCCTATTGTCATCTCATTCTACGTTTGTGGCATGACTGTGGCTTTGACCTAGAAAAAGTTACACAGAGAAAAAATGTTATTTTATTTTTATACGCTTATTTGCATTTGTAAGTTTAGTACCAGAGTTTAATTTCAATGAAAATTGTATTTACGACGCATTCTTTATGTCGATCCTTTTTTTCTATATATGGGATGCACTCAGCCTCGTGATGCCAATTGAGGAGCTACTCGACCGAATAGTAGCGGCTTTGGTCAAGAATACCATCATAACGACCAGGAGAGCGGTGTGCTGACCCCTCGCTCCTCCTATTCGCAGCCTCAACTGAGGATGACACGGCGGTCGGATGGTCCCGGTAGGCCACTCATGGCCTGAAGACGGAGTGCTTTTTTTCTATATATATTTTCTACAGAAAAATTTAAGGATGCGCATTGGTAAGGTAAGATAAAACACAAGTGATATTTTAATACGGAAAACTGGAGAAAAGAAAGATAACATAACCGCTCTAAATGGCCGTTATCGGTCCTTCCAGGTAGTTCTCTAAAGCCAGTCCTCTGAGTGTTAAACAACTGTGGATTCGCTGGTGTTACTGAAAGACCGACCCCCCTGTCCCGTGCCTTCTGTTGCTGCGCGAATCACCGTCATACGTTTTCTCTCTCACTCGCTGCCGCGTATTTCCCACCGAGACAGACTCTCTCCGCACCTCTTGACTGAGGTCAGTATTGGCGAGAGGAAACAACGCGCGGCTGACGTACGGGCAGACTGACACGGGGCACCAGCAGCAGCCTCGGCGTTGCAGAGGTGGGCGTATTGGTGTCGCGCGGTGACTCAGCCGTGTCCTTGGGCGCCGGGCGGATACTTAAGGCGCGGTTCGCCGCCAGCCGCAGCTGCCTGCACCATGCCGTCCGCGCTGTCGCTCTCGCTGCTGCTTCTGCCCCTGGCCGCTGCCGCTGCCGCCGCCGCCACCGCCGCGCCACAGCTCGACTTCCACGACGCTGTTGTTGGTACGTAGCGCCTCCAGTTGGTGTCCTTCCGCGTCTAGCCTGCTTCTTCCCTCATCATTTCTGTTTTGAGAAAAAAAAACATGGTCCAAATAGGCAGTAGTCTGTTTATCAGCCGTACAATTAGCCAATTTCAACCGTGAGTCATTTTCAAATGCGTGCTTTAAGCTTTACTCGGAACAACGGTTAAAATTGGCTAATTGCACAGATAATTAACAGATTACAGCATACTTCGACTGTATTTTAATTCTCAAAATACCTTGAGGCTGGGCCGGCCAGTGTGTCCGTGCGGTTCTAGGCGCTTCAGTCTGGAACCGCACGACCGCTTCGGTCGCAGGTTCGAATCCTGCCTCGGCATGGATGTGTGTGATGTCCTTAGCTTAGTTAGGTTTAAGTAGTTCTAAGTTCTAGGGGACTGATGGCCACAGATGTTAAGTCCCATAGTGCTCAGAGCCATTTGAACCATTGTTGAACCTTGAGGCTGCCGCCCCCACAAAAATTATATTTTAAAATTCATTTCTATTTGTTTATCACAAGCGTGAGGAAAAAATTTCTCTCCCTCGCACAGGGATAGCGACGATTTCAAAAGTGCAAATGTTCAAATGTGTGTGAACTCCTAAGGGACCAAACTGCTTAGGTCATCGCTCCCTAGACACACTACTTAACTAACTGAAACTAACTTATGCTAAGACCAACACACACACACACACACACACACACACACACACGCCCAAGGAATTGAACCTCTGGCAACAATTTTACTAGAATTATTAATTTTGTGTTATATTGGTACATGCTGAGCAGCCGCGTGGTCTGAGGCGCCTTGTCACGGTCCACGCTGCTGCGTCCGTCGGAGGTTCGAGTCCTCCCCTCGGGCATGGGTGTGTGTGTTGTCCTTAGCGTAAGTTAGTTCAAGCTAGACTAAATAGTGTGTAAGCTCAGGGACCGATGACCTCAGCAGTTTGGTCCCATAAGACCTTACCACAAATTTCCAATTTCGCATGTTGAGTAACGATGTAACTTGAGTGTAAACATCATGTGGCTTGGTTTTGTTTATGTGGTTCCCTAAGACAACGATGGTGGGTGTGTTTTGTTCAAAATGCGTCAAATGGCTCTGAGCACTATGGGACTTAACATCTGAGGCCATCAGTCCCCTAGAACTACTTAATCCTAACTAACCTAAGGACATAACACACATCCATGCCCGAAGCAGGATTCGAACCTGCGACCGTAGCTGTCTCGCGGTTCCAGACTGAAGCGCCTAGAACCGCTCGGCCACACCGGCCGGCTTGTGTTTTGTTCAAATGGATAAAGTGGAGAATCGTGCCGTGAACAGGGGACCTCAAATTTGTTCCATATTTCTGTATTTCCAGAACTCTGTTTGTACCGTTCTCCATAGGAGGCATGTAATAAAATTGCATCACTATGTTCATATCAGTTGCGCGTCTGGATTCGTGATTTCCTGTAGCAGAGGTCACAGTTGGTAGTAACGGTCGAGAAGTCATCTAGTGAAATAGAAGTGATATTTGGGGTTCCAAAAGGAAGCGTCATAGCCCTTTTGCTGCTCTTATTCTGTATAAACGACGTAGGAGACAAACACAGCAAACCTCGTACCTTGTTTACAGATGATCCTGTCGTTTACCGCCTAGTAAAGTCGCTAAAGTATTAAAACAAGTTGCAAAATAATTTACTCAAGATATCTATATGGTATTGAAGTGGCAAATGACCCTAAATAAGTAAAAATGTGAAGTCTTAAATATGAGTACTAAAAAAAAGTTCGTTAAATTTCGATTACACGAGGAATCACACAAAGTTCGATTAAGCTAAATACTTTGATGTCCGCCTCGGTAGTTGCGCGCTCAGAGTGGCGAATTCCCAACGAATTATTTTTATTAATTTATTTTTTATTATCTTTATTATTTTTTTTTTACTTTCCCGGCCGGGCCACAGATTTTCTCCGCTCAGGGACTGCGTGTTGTGTCGTCCTTAAGTTCGTCTCGTCGTAATTGACATTCCCCTGTTGAGTTTGCTGAATGGGCACTTCGCGGAAGCCAATAAATTGGCGGGAAAAAAAGAATACCTGTGGCGTACAATATCGAACAACTTATAATTTGATTCATCACATGGAAAATGTTATAGGACAGGCGAAACAAATACTGCATTTTATTTTCAGAAGACTTAGAAGATGTAAAAAAATGTACTAGAGAGGCTACCTACTCTATGCTTATCCGTACTCTTGTTCCCCACAATATGGGATCCTCACCAGAGAGGACTGACAGACGACACTCAAAAAATTTAATTAAAGGCAGCTCGTTTTGTATTATCTCGAATAAGGGGTGCAAGTAACACGGATATGATACACGAGTTAGGGTGGCAGTCACAAAAACAAAGGCATTTTTCACTGCGGTGGGATATTTTTACGAAATTTCAATCACCAACTTTCTCCTGCGAATGAAGATATTACTGGTTGACTCCCACCTACATAAGAATAAATGTCTGTGAAATTTCAGTCACCAAAATTTCCCTCCGAATGCAAAAATATTTTCGTACTTCGCATCTATACAGCGAGGAATGACCATCGTAATAAAATAAGAGAAAAAACTCTTACGGAAAGATTTAGGTGTCAATTTTCCCCACGAGCTACGCAAGAGTGGAACGGTCGAGCAATAAGAGGCTCTATGAACCCTCTGTCAAACACGTCAGTGTGAATTGCAGAGTAGACATTGTATCATCGCAATATCCGAAAGGCAATAGATTGCAGAATTCAGATTAACATTGTGTTTCTTGACATCGAGAACCGCCGCACACGCGTACGGAATATCCGAACAGATCTACGTCTTCAGCCATACTCTGCAATGCAATGTGAAATGCATAGCGGGATACATAGCATGGTACCACATTTTAGGAATTCCTCCTGTTCCAATCGGTGTCTGGAGTCCTGGAAGAATGATTACTTAAATGCTCTGAGCGCGCTATAATTAGACAAATCTTGTCTTGGTGGTCCCCATGGGAGCGGTTCGTAGGGGACTAAGCATATCTCTAGATTCTTCATTTAACACTGATTATTGAACGCTTGTAATTAGGCTTTCGTGGGGTAATTAGCGTCTATGATCGAGTGTTGTAGTTCAGGTTTTGGAGCAATCTTGCGCGTCAAGCTAACCCGTGACAACTTGTCACACTATCTCGTATATGTTCAGCATTCCTTATTAGTCATGGTTTGGTATAGCATGGAACTTGTAAGCAGTCTCATTCGTAGACTGGCTGTGTTTTCCCAGTGTCCTGCCAATGAACTGAGGTCTGGAACGTCTCTTAACTACAACTGAGCCTATGTGATCATTCTGTTTCGTATCTCTATAAATTGTTACATCAATGTTTTTGTAAGAATTGACTGATTACAATGGTGACTCATTGATGTTGCGGCCGTAGAATACCGTAAAATGGGCTGAATAAAACAGTTATCAACTTTAAAATTTTTTAAAAAAGAAATACGAAAATCAGATTATATGGGAATACAGGTATTGTGATTAACTTTAAACTTATGGTAAGATTTGGGACCTAGCCCATGCGTTTATAACGTAGAAAATAAAAATTTGGTGTTTCTATATACCAGCAGAGATTGGTGAATAGAAGAGGAGGAGGAGATGATTGTTTTACGCCCCGTCGACAATGAGGTCATTAGAGACGGAGCACAAGCTAGGATTAGGGAAGGCTGGTGAAGGAAATTGGCCTTGCCATTTCAAAGGAACCATCCCGGCATTTTCCTGGTGTGATCTAGGGAAATCACGGAAAACCTAAATCAGAATGGCTGGACGCAGGATTGAACCGCCGTCCTTCCGAATGCGAGTCCAGTGTGCTAACCACTGCGCTACCTCGCTCAGTATTGGTGAATAGAAACAGCTATGTTAAACTAATTATTTTTCTGTTTAATAGTCTCTGAGGTGAATAGGGGCACGTTAAAATGTGTTTTGTATCCAGAAGAATCATCTTCTCCTTCCCGCAACGTTTCTCCTTATGCAGGTCTTTCGCAGGCCCTCTTAAAGCTTCTCTTTTCTCCCACAGTCTATCATTCAGCATCTCATTCCACTGCTGCCCTCTTTGTTTTAGATCATCCTTCACCTGACCACTGTATCTTGTTCGTGGTCTTCCGATTGGCCTTCGTCCAGATCCTGTCAGTTCCAGGAGTCTTCTTGGAAGTGTTTCTGGTTCCATTCTCTTAATGTGGCCAAACCATTGAAGCCTAATGGTAGACAGTTACGGCCTTCTGAAAGTATAGATTTTAAACTTTGGCAGGCACAGGTTGTTTGTCACTCGCTCCGCCTCGCTGCAGCCGCCTAATGCCCAACAGCGAAGCACTATACAGCGGTGTGTCAAACAGAGCCTTTCTATTCGTGGGATGTTAAAGGCGTGGAGAGAGAGGCGGGTGACGGATACATCTTCCCAACGTGTTTTGATATCTTACTCGAGAACACGTTGTTATTTGGTAAAATATGTAAGTAGTACGAGACGTAATATGTTGACCTCACCCACATATAGCTTGGATCTTGTTTCACTAATATTATCGTATTCATATTGAGCACCTATATGTACGCCTCAAAATCAAAGTAATTAAACCTAAGCATGAAAAATTGTTATTAAATATAGTTAATGATTTTCGATTTACATTTTAATCGCGGCAGTCACGTTGAAGAACAGTGCATTTCCTGCAAATGTACTTCACTTTGACAGTGCCAGTTTTAAACTCTAAGGAAAATAACACAAAACAGCGGCGTTAACAGTGAAATAGCGTTATGCTATTTCTTTAATGACACACAAATTGGTTTCGTTCATTTACACTGCATTTGTGAATCGCAACATAAAAATGTTCAAAGCAAAGCGATATTTGGCGCAGGTTACATCTCAGAAATCGCGCCCTTTGACACAACGAACAAACCATGTTACCAATGTCAAAACAGTAATTTAAAAAATTCTTACTCACTCCACTGTGTTCTTTGAGCTCGGACGTTAGGCGGCTGCAGTGAGGCGTATCGAGTGCAAACAACCTGTGTGGGCCAAGTAAATACGTACATCGAAATTATGGCTCAAATACCCACGCGGGATCGATTTCTGGTGCTGATGGCTGACAACGGTGCTTTTTTCTCTTTTAAATATCAGGTCAAGATCGTGATGTTTCCCTGTTGGTGAGAAGGCATCATTAGAAGCGCTATTTACAATATACAGGGTGGTCAGAAACAGTTTGAAAAGCTTGTAATGGTGTTGCAGGGTAGGCTATGGTGAGGCATAATTCGTACGAAAAAAAATTGGTGCATTGCGTCGTTTCCGAGTAAACAAACATGGAACTTAGCCCAATAAGCCGTTGCGAGCACAAATTCAATCGGCCCGCCAGATACAACTAGTGTCAGTTGTTCTCTCAGCATAGACGATAGCGCGGGAGACTGCTCAGCTCTTGAGCCGGGTTCGATCCTTACTACCGTTCCATGTCCAATTTTTAGTATCAGTCTCTCATTCGGTTTTAGGAAACCAAACGAAGAACGCGTTTCGTGACACCGTGTCACCGTCTCTGGCGGGCCATTTGAATTTGCGTGCGTAAGGGTCAGATTGGCTAATTTCAATGCTAATTAACTCGGAAAGGGAGCAAAGTATCGAATTCTTCCCTTAACAATCATTTCTCAGCACAACCTTCCCTGCAACACCCCTACAAACTTTTCGGACTGTTTCTGACCACCCTGTATATGAACGACCCTGCGGGTATCGTCAGCAGTCCGTTAAGGCTGTTTCCAAACGTTTCGGTTGTGTATAGGATGTCGACATGGTTAGAAATTTGTTACAAAATGCCCAGAGACTTGCAGATTGTCAACGCCTGGTACAAAGAATAGGGGCGGCCGTGGTGGCCGAGCGGTTCTAGGCCTACAGTCCGGAACCGCGTGACCGCTACGGTCGCAGGTTCGAATCCTGCCTCGGGCATTGCTGAGTATGATGTCCTTAGGTTAGTTAGGTTTAAGAAGTTCTAAGTTCTAGGGGACTAATGACCCCAGATGTTAAGTCCGATAGTGCTCAGAGCCATTTGAACCATTTTAACCAAAGATTAGGAGCTATAAATAGATGTAATGTAATGAGCGTAACTAGACGAAGGAATCAGCTTTCGTTTGACTATGCGATCGGCAATCAGTTGCTGGAACCGTAGATAAACGTCAAGTATCTGGGAGTTTCTGTCCGAAGCGATTTGTGATGGTGCTGTTACATGAATCTAATGATGTGCAAGGTAGACGCCAGACTTAAATTTATTGGAAAAATGCTGAGAAAATGTTGTTCATGCACGAAATAGGTCGATTACAGGATGATTGTTCCAAAAATTTCTTCAGAATTGCTCTTCAGGTTCCGACTCCTACCGACAAGGGAAGTGCGTAACCTCGAACTCGCAGAACTGTAGGAAAATGAGTTCACAGTGTAAATTGTTCATCCCAAAAACAATGATATGAGCCATTTGCATGCAAAACTGCGCGTCTTACCACGAGAGACTTTTCAGTGATCACCTATTCAACGTCCTTGAGAGGAACTTTCGTAACGCACAAAAACAAAATATCGATATAATAGGACTAAAATCGCACATATTTCAATGTCGTGACTTATTGCTATGTTCCCTCTGCTTAAGATAATTACAGTAAAGGTAAGACAAACTTTTTCTACTGAACTGATAGTGTTGCACAGCTACTCCGTCTTCAACGTGCAGGTGTGGGATTGCGGTGAAGTGGTCAAAGCAAAGTGGACCATAACCGTATGTAGATCCGAGGAAAGCCTTTTTTCCATATTCAATAACAGTCCAGTATCAGACTCCATACTAATTACATTTCCAAACGATGGCGTCGGTACGCAGTGTCATAACCTGGCATTTGCTAAGGATACTGTAACATAGACTTTTACTTTGGTGCAGAAAGCTGAGTGTATAGCACACATCTACATCTACATCTACATTTATACTCCGCAAGCCACCCAGCGGTGTGTGACGGAGGGCACTTTACGTGCCACTGTCATTACCTCCCTTTTCTGTTCCAGTCGCCTATGGTTCGCGGGAAAAACGACTGTCTGAAAGCCTCCGTGCGCGCTCGAATCTCTCTAATTGTACATTCGTGATCTCCTCGGGAGGTATAAATAGAGGGAAGCAATATATTCGATACCTCTTCCAGAAAGGCACCCTCTCAAAACCTGGCGAGCAAGCTACACCGCGATGCAGAGTGCCTCTCTTGCAGAGCCTGCAACTTGAGTTTGCTAAATATCTCCGTAACGCTATCACGGTTTCTAAATAACCCTGTGACGAAACGCGCCGCTCTTCTTTGGATCTTCTCTATCTCCTCCGTCAACCCGATCTGGTACGGATCCCACACTGATGAGCAATACTCAAGTATAGGTCGAACGAGTGTTTTGTAAGCGACCTCCTTTGTTGATGGACTACATTTTCTAAGGACTCTCCCAATGAATCTCAACCTGGTACCCGCCATACCAACAATTATTTTTTATGATCATTCCACTTCAAATCGTTCCGCACGGATACTCCCAGATATTTTACAGAAGTAACTGCTACCAGTGTTTGTTCCGCTATCATATAATCATACGATAAAGGATCCTTCTTTCTATGTATTCGCAATACATTATATTTGTCTATGTTAAGGGTCAGTTGCCACTCCCTGCACCAAGTGCCTATCCGCTGCAGATCTTCCTGCATTTCGCTACAATTTTCTAATGCTGCAACTTCTCTGTATACTGCAGCATCATCCGCGAAAAGCCGCATGGAATTCCCGACACTATCTACTAGGTCATTTATATATATTGTGAAAAGCAATGGTCTCATAACACTACCCTGTGGCACGCCAGAGATTACCTTAACGTCAGTAGACGTCTCCCCATTGATAACAACATGCTGTGTTCTGTTTGCTAAAAACTCTTCAATCCAGCCACACAGCTGGTCTGATATTCCGTAGGCTCTTACTTTGTTTATCAGGCGACAGTGCGGAACTGTATCGAACGCCTTCCGGAAGTCAAGGAAAATAGCATCTACCTGGGAGCCTGTAGCTAATAATTTCTGGGTCTCATGAACAAATAAAGCGAGTTGGGTCTCACACGATCGCTGTTTCCGGAATCCATGTTGATTCCTATAGAGTAGATTCTGGGTTTCCAAAAACGACATGATACTCGAGCAAAAAATATGTTCTAAAATTCTACAACAGATTGACGTCACAGATATAGGTCTATAGTTGAAGACTGGGACTACCTGTGCTCTTTTCCAATCATTTGGAACCTTCCGTTCCTCTAGAGACTTGCGGTACACGGCTGTTAGAAGGGGGGCAAGTTCTTTCGCGTACTCTGTGTAGAATCGAATTGGTATCCCGTCAGGTCCAGTGGACTTTCCTCTGTTGACTGTTTCCAGTTGCTTTTCTATTCCTTGGACACTTATTTCGATGTCAGCCATTTTTTCGTTTGTGCGAGGATTTAGAGAAGAAACTGCAGTGCGGTCTTCCTCTGTGAAACAGCTTTGGAAAAAGGTGTTTAGTATTTCAGCTTTACGCGTGTCATCCTCTGTTTCAATGCCATCATCATCCCGGAGTGTCTGGATATGCTGTTTCGAGCCACTTACTGATTTAACGTAAGACCAGAACTTACTAGGATTTTCTGTCAAGTCGGTACATAGAATTTTACTTTCGAATTCACTAAACGCTTCACGCACATTCATCCTTACACTAACTTTGACATCGTTTAGTTTCTGTTAGTCTGAGAGGTTTTGGCTACTCGGCACGCACCTGTCTAAAACGCATTTTACAATTGCCTTAACCTTTACCATAAACACTCAACATTTTCAGTGTCGGAACAGAAATTTTCGTTTTGATCTGTTAGGTAGTCTTAAATCTGCCTTCTGTTACTCTTGCTAAATAGATAAACCTTCCTTCCTTTTTTTATATTCCTATTAACTTCCATATTCAGGGATGCTGCAACGGCCTTATGATCACTGATTCCCTGTTCTGCAGATACAGAGTCGAAAAGTTCGGGTCTGTTTGTTATCAGCAGGTCCAAGATGTTATCTCCACGAGTCAGTTCTCTGTTTAATTGCTCGAGGTAATTTTCGGATAGTGCACTCAGTATAATGTCACTCGATGCTCTGTCCCTACCACCCGTCCTAAACATCTGAGTGACCCAGTCTATATCTGGTAAATTGAAATCTCCACCTAAGACTATAATATGCTGAGAAAATTGATGTGAAATGTATTCCAAATTTTCTCTCAGTTGTTCTGTCACTAATGTTGCTGAGTCGGGAGGTCGGTAAAAGGAGCCATTTATTAACCTAGCTTGGTTGTTGAGTGTAACCTCCACCCATAATGATGAAATAACGATAGTGTAACTTCACTTGTGGTTTTTCACTTTGCAGTCTTACAAAATCAACGATCCTTCTCATGTAGAGGTTGTATTGCCTAAAGAAGTACACTTCATAAGGTGTGCGATGTTTCGTTGTCTTCGGGGTGCTTTGGTTCTGTTATATCGACATTTTGTTTCTTGGAATTACCAAACTTCCTCGCTTAAACCTTGAATGTTCCTCGTGGTAAGAAGCGCAGTTTTGCACGGGAATGGCTCATAACACTGTCTTCGGTATGAGCACTTTATATTCTAATGATGTTTTCCTGAGGTTCTGAGCGCTGGAGGTCACGCATTTCCCTTGTAAGTTGAATTAGAGGAACAGCTAGAAAAGATTCGAAGAAAAGCTACTATCTTCGTCAAGAGTGATTAGTAATCGTGAGAATGTCACGGAAATGCTGAACAATCGGTAGTGCCGAGTAAAAAAATTTAACTGTAGTATCGTGACTACTTTATTCTGAATGGTTAATCGACAACCGAAATTCATTCGAAGTTTTACTATTGGTATTTGTACATGTTATTAATTTTCAAACACCCATTTCACATAGACCCAAGGGACACAAGTGTAATAATTTAAGCTATAAGAAGAGTAAGGAAACCTTTTCTTCTGTTTAAACGTTTACCTCTATAGAATGCATAGGAAAGCAAAGTCATTAATTTTCGAGCACTAGGGTTTAAATATAAGACACCGTGTAAGAAAAAACTCCTTTCCGGGTCTTATGAATATAATGTAACAGCAGGTTCGATGTGCTTTCGACTGTTAAGCCGATTCCATTTTTCTGCACCATAATTTGGCAAGCGACCAATTTGT
This sequence comes from Schistocerca gregaria, assembly GCF_023897955.1. Taxonomy (NCBI): domain Eukaryota; kingdom Metazoa; phylum Arthropoda; class Insecta; order Orthoptera; family Acrididae; genus Schistocerca; species Schistocerca gregaria. The sequence goes on from NC_064931.1 coordinate 681,760,065, forward strand.
CGTCTTCACGTGCAGCGAGTTGTCTTATTATGCACGCTCGCTGCGTGGACTCCAACGAGACTTTGAAGTATATTGGTGTTGCTGCTCTATTTATAGCCAAGTTCGGCTCATGTCAACGAAGCGCAGTTTGACGCTGATTTGTTTTACGGAGCCCGCAGTATTATACCGCGAGATGCACATTCCTTCACCATAAGTGTCGAAAATTTGAATGTTAGTTTTATGTGTGCGTTGGGGGCAACAGATAAATGTTAATCTTATAAAGAACTTCTACAGGTAGGCCTTATAGGAGTACTTTACCTGATTTTAGCGAGTCGAAAGACAATTACATTAATAAGTCACAAATTATCAAATGGTTCAAATGGCTCTGAGCACTATGGAACTTAACATCTGAGGTCATCAGCCCCATAGAACTTAGAAATACTTAAAGGACATAACATACATCCATGCCCGAGGCAGGATTCGAACATGCGACCGTAGCAGTCGCGCGGTTCCGGACTGAAGCGCCTAGAGCCGCTCGGCCACCAGTGCCGGCCACAAATTATCGCCAACATAACTGTTTCCATTAAAGTGAGGTCATTCTGTGATAAAAGATTGCCTTCGTGCGCAGGATACACCGGCAAGGTGAAACTGGAGGTAAAAACATCGGTGAGTGGTCTCGTCAGAACATGCTTGTTAGGAAAGTAGAGAATCACTCTCTCGAAATAAGAAGTGTGAAATAGAACCCGAGAGGAACAGCCTCAATAAACAAGAGCTGCCATAATCGGTATAGCCAGCATGACCTTGTAGATTATGTGTTATATCTGTAGTAGTTCACCAGAACGCTGAAACCTTAAGGAAGGGTTTCGGTTTGCGGTGAGCAGTCATTATTATCATCTTATTGCTCGCTAGCCTCGATTGCTTAATCAATAATAACGTTGATATCTGGAAATTATGATTGCCACCAAGCGCGAGGTCATCAGTGATGCCGCTCAGGCAACTCTTGGTATGGCCAGGTGAAACTACGGCTGTCTGGATTCTTTGAATGCTCTGGGAGGTGGATCGTCTGAACCACAACATATGAAATATTAGTTCACTTTATTACATGATTGATAAAAAGATTTACATAACTTGATACACTACTGGCCATTAAAATTGCTACACCAAGAAGATATGCAGATGATAAGCGGGTATTCATTGCACAACTATATTATACTAGAACTGATATGTGATTACATTTTCACGCAATTTGCGTGCATAGATCCTGAGAAATCGTACCCAGAACAACCACCTCTGGCCGTAATAACGGCCTTGATACGCCTGGGCATTGAGTCAAACAGAGCTTGGATGGCGTGTACAGGTACAGCTAACCCATGCAGCTTCAAAACGATACCACAGTTCATCACAAGTAGTGACTGGCGTATTGTGACGAGCCAGTTGCTCGGCCACCATGAACCACACGTTTTCAATTGGTGAGAGATCTGGAGAATGTGCTGGCCAGGGCAGCAGTGGAACATTTTCTGTATCCAGAAAGGCCCGTACAGGACCTGCAAGATGCGGTCTTGCATTATCCTGCTGAAATGTAGGGTTTCGCAGGGATCGAATGAAGGGTAGGGCCACGGGTCGTAACACATCTGAAATGTAACTTCCACTGTTCAAAGTGCCGTCAATGCGAACAAGAGGTGACCGAGACGAGTAACCAATGGCACTCATACCATCACGCCGGGTAATACGCCAGTATGGCGATGACGAATACACTCTTCCAATGTGCGTTCACCGCGATTTCGCCAAACACGGATGCGACCATCATGATGCTGTAAATGGAACCTGGATTCATCCGAAAAAATGACGTTTTGCCATCCGTGCACCCAGGTTCGTCGTTGAGTACACCATCGCAGGCGCTCCTGGCTGTGATGCAGCGTCAAGGTTAACCGCAGCCATGGTCTCCGAGCTGATAGTCCATGCTGCTGCAAGCGTCGTCGAACTGTTCGTGCAGGTGGTTGTTGTTTGCAAACGTCCCCATCTGTTGACTCAGGGATCGAGACGTGGTTGCACGATCCGTTACAGCCATGCGGATAAGATGCCTGTCATCTCGACTGCTAGTGATACGAGGCCGTTGGGATCCAGCACGGCGTTCCGTATTACCCTCCTGAAGCCACCGATTCCATATTCTGCTAACCGTCATTGGATCTCGACCAACGCGAGCAGCAATGTCGCCATACGATAAACCGCAATCGCAATAGGCTACAATCCGACCTTTAACAAAGTCGGAAACGTGATGGTACGCAATTCTCCTCCTTGCACGAGGCATCACACAACGTTTCACCAGGTAACGCCGATCAACTGCTGTTTGTGTATCAAAAATCGGTTGGAAACTTTCCTCATGTCAGCACGTTGTAGGTGTCGCTACCGCCGTCAACCTTGTGTGAATGCTCTGAAAAGCTAATCATTTGCATACCTAAGCATCTTCTTCCTGCCGGTTAAATTTCGAGTCTGCAGCACGTCATCTTCGTGGTGTAGCAATTTGAATGGGCAGTAGTGTACTATTCTTTGCCGCAAGAGTGCTTGATAATTTACACCTTTCACTGACTATTAAAGCATCACTTGATGCACTAATCAACAAACTATTCTCTTGAAGTACATTTCCCTCTGAGACTTGAATAACTCTTTGGTCCTACTCGATGATGATGACTGTTTGAGCTGGGGCCACGAGCCGGCCGGTTTGGCCGAGCGATTCTAGGCGCTTCAGTCTGGAACCGCGCGACCGCTACGGACGCAGGTTCGAATCCTGCCTCGGGCATGGATGTGTGTGATATCCTTAGGTTAGTTAGGATTACGTAGTTCTAAGTTGTAGGGGGCTGATGACCTCAGATGTTAAGTTCCATAGTGCTCAGAGCCATTTGATCCATTTGGGGCCACGAACTAGGACGGATACCTTCCACACTCAGCTCTATATTGACGTCCGTGCGAGGGTGCTGTTGACTGAGACACAGGGTTTGTTTTCTTCAGTGTCTCCCATTTTTCGTTGCGAATTGCAGCGAGACATGGTTAATGTCTGTGGTATGAAGTGTGCTACTGACTCTGGTGTGGCGCCGCGGCCTTTGGACGATACCACATTCCTCTGTACCGTAGTCATGTAGGGTCGACGCACGTGACGGCGGCTGGTGGAGAGGGGATTAGTGAATGCGGGCGCAGATGAGGAGGCGGGGGAGGGTAGCTGCTGCTGACGGTGCGTTCTCGCACGCACTCCGGCATTCACAGCACGGCCGACCTGAAACACCTGCCGTAAAACCAGTCGAAGGGTGCATGTACGTATCTAGAAATGCAAGCGCTGTGGTCGACTGGACGGCAAGAGGATCATCTGGACCAGGCTGATAATCTTCCGGGGCGGATCGTCTACGGACATAGGTTCGGACAGCTGGGCGGAAGTCGGCGCCGGTGACGCCAGCGGCTGCGGCGTCGTAGACGGCGATGGAGTATTGGAAAGTCGGATCTCCTATTTGGTGACAGAGCATGGGCCTTTGACTGCTTTGTTCAAGACTGTGCAGCCTGTACCACATCGGAAAAATTGCAACGTTGAGTTCTGACATTGTCTAATTATAAATATGAGTTGTTGTCAGGCCCACAGCCTAACAATCGAACTCTGACATGTTGTCCTGGTTGTCAGTCGGTACCGACACAGCGTTTTGTTCGTGTGAGGAATCATGTTTTCAAATCGATTCTCAGGATTTTGAAACTCTTCAAAATTTTCCCTTTGATTTACGGCGTGTTGCCACTACCACAGCGAGGCCCACGAGAAAGACAGGCCGCGGCGCCTACGTCACGAAGGTAGTCCTGAACTCGCTCGCTCAGCTCAGCAGGCAAAATGCGTTTCTAAACCTGTTAACTCGCAGCTGGGCGTGTAAGTGCTAAAGAGAATTGCATCTGCCACTGGAATCTGTTGTTATGAAGTCTCCATGATCAACAGTACTACAGCAAAATTTAATTTAAGATCAATACTCCATATAACTGGTATAATGGGTTGTTTACAGAATTTAGTCTCTTTTGCTTAACAGTACTCATTACATGCTGGAAGTGGTGCCTTATGCAACTGATAATCATTTTAGCATGATTTTATTTTACTGTACGCCATAATAGCCGATTCCAGTAGAAGATTCAGTTTTCGTGTGTACGGACACGCCTAGTTACGAGCTAGCAGGTGTAGAAACGTAGTTTGTCTACTGATTTGAGCGAGCGCAGGACTACCTTCGTGACGTACGCGCCACGGCCTTTTCTCGTAGGCCTTGTATCACAGCTTCTGAGCAGTTTTGCATTTTGTTTTGCGATATGTGTGCCATGGGTGGGTACGCTGGGCACCACAGTGGAAGGTGCCCACCGCGACTAGCGGAGAGACGGCTGCGACTGCACGTGAGGACTCGGCGACGTGCTGGTCTGTGGACAACCATTCTGCGGCAGAATCACTGACAAACACGTTCGAGCGGCGCAGTTGGTTTTGGTGGCGCCTCAGTAGCCCGGTAGAACCGTGCACGACATAAAATGAGCGTCCGCTTGCTTTGCTGTTTCTTTCCAAAGACTTGGTGAAACACTTCATCCTGCAGCTTTGTCCAACGTTGCGAAACAAATAATTGTTTCCGCAGCGGCGGCAGAAGATGCAACAGGGTGCGGTGCCTTCTACCGTGTAACAATTCCTCCGGCGACTTCCCGTCACGCGGGAAGAAGCGGTAGCAGGACACAAAAATTTTCATTGCCTGTTCCTGTGTATAGAAGGAACGGAGTTTCTCCGGATGACTTTTGAATGTCCGAACGAACCGTTCAGTCTCACCGTATGACTGTGGGTGGAAAGGAGCACTGGTCACGTAGCGCATGCCATTGGCCGTACAAAAGTATTGGAAATCAGTTGACGTGAATTGTGATCCATTATCAGACATAATGACCTCTAGAAGACCTTCAAGACGAAAAATAGAAGCCAAATCGGATATCGTACTTGCACTAGTGGTGGGTGTTATTGAGACAACGAAAGGAAACTTACTGTAAGCTTCTACCACTTAATAACAACCATCGTGTGTTCCAGAATGCACCGCGAAATCAATACGAATGCGTTGCCACGGACGTGGCCACTCAAAAAATGCGTTGTGGCGGAACTGACTGATTTTCCTCTCAAACTTTGCTACGAGCGGTCATGTGTTCAGTCTGGGCGTCCAAGTACAATGACAACGGGCGTGTTGCTTTGTGCGAACTACGCCCAATGACCTTTGTGCAATAAAGACAAGACTTCCCGCTGTGGGGATCGAGGAATCACAGCACGCGCATCGTCGTTTTCTGTGTGCAACAGCAGAATTCCTGATCACGTGGAAAGCGTGTGACGATGCAAGAAGTAGCGTCGCGCCCCTGGCTAGGGAATTTCTTCCAAACAGCGTAGCCACCCATGGCGCAGTCATCGCAAAACGACCGGCAAAGCTGCGTTAGAAGCTGTGGTAGTGGCAGTACGCCGCAAATCAAAAGGAAAGGTTTGAAGAGTTTCAAAATCCTGAGAATCGATTTGAAACGTGATTCCTCACACGAACCAAACGCTGTGTCGGCACCGACCGACAACCAAGACAACATGTCAGAGGCCTAATGTTGGGCTGTGGGCCTGACAACAACTCATATTGATAATTGGACAATGTCAGAGCTCAACTTTGCAATTTGTCCGAGATGGTACAGGATTCACAGTCCTGAACAAAGCCGTCAAAGACCGAGGATTTGTCACCAAATAGAACCTCGGACTTTCCAATACTGTTGGAATTTCGTAACACCGTAGATAATGGAGAGAGCCAGTTTTATAGCTGACTGTAGCTACACTGCGCTTTGTTGAGCATTTTTAAGGCAGAAACAATAGGTCTCTCAGAAGAACCAATCTTACGGGAGACCACTGCCCTGATCATATAAGCAGATGCATTCACAGCTAACATGATAGGCTTAGCTGGGTCAAAATGAATCAAACATCTACGACTTGACAATGCATCTTTGATGCGTTGAAATGCATTCTGACATTCTTTGGACAACACGAAACGAACATTTTTCCAGTGTAGCCGGTTAAGCGGAACAGCAATTTGCACAGCATTAGCAATAAATTTGATATAATAGGTAAGCTTCCCCATGACTGTTTGGAGCTCCTTAATGTTGTGGGACACCGACAGATCTTTAGTAGCAACCAAGTGCGAAGTAGTAAGATGTATACCCTGAGCATTTATTACGTCACCCAAACAGTTCAGTTCTTCCTGCATGAAGGAGCAATTTTCCTTGTTGCAGATTAAGCCACCAGCAGAAAGAACTTGAAACTAAATTTACTAAATTTTTAGCAGATCTATAACCCGTGACGACAATATCGTATAAATAGTTTGTACAAGAGTGTACTTTTGCAGTTAATTGTTCCAGGGACTGTTGACAAATTGCAAGGACTGAAGCACTTCCAAACAGAAGTCTTTGAAACTGGCACAAACCTAAGCGAGTATTTAGTACGATGTATTGCATGGACTGTTCATCCAGCGGTAATTGTACTTACGCCTCTCGCAAATCAGTTTTCGAGAAGTGTTTGCTCTGTCTCAGTCTGCCCATCAATTCCTCCGGACGTAGAAGACGGAAAGAATCCACTGTTGTTTATAGGTTTACTGTTGTCTTAAAGTCTGCACACAAACGTTTCCCACCTGAAAGCTTCTGCAGAATGACCAAGGGTGATGCTCATTGACTTGCAGAAACGCATTGGAAAACCCCATTATCTTGTCATCTTTGCAATTCCTGAGCAATTGGCCAACGTATTGCGTTGGGGACAGGTCGTACGATCTTGTCACCTTTGCAGTTCCTGAGCAATTGGCCAACGTATTGCGTGGGAGATAGGTCGTACGCGAAAAAGTCGTGTAACGTGTGCTTAAAAGTCTTTATCCCGTCCTATGCCTGGTGCAAATAGTTCCTTGTACTTACTAAAAAGGCAGAAATGTCAGCGTGAGGCACAGAAACACTGATTTGTAACACATTGTTCTCAATGCACAAACTGAACAGGTCAGATAAATGTAACCCAAAAATGTTTGCACTATACATGATGTAAAACACACTTTGTCACACCCTGAAAAGTTACTGGCTAACTTCACACGCCAAGAATTGGAATCTCTTGTCTATAATAGGCAGAAAGAATAGAGGTAGGCTGCTGTAGTGGTGGGTTAGTGATTGTGTCATAAGTGTCTTTATTTGTCAGGAAAACATAAGCACCAGTGTGTTCTTTAAATTTTTCACTTGAAATGAACATAAAGTTTATCACCTGGTGCACTGCAGTAGGAGGTTTCCACAATGCGCAAGTGCTGCTTCGGCTCGCGGCCTGAGTGAATAGCGTGGCCCGTTCTGTATGCACCCGTTGACAGCGTAGCTGAAGTCACCATGCGCTCCACTACGGTAGTTGTTGCCTTGGCCTTGCTTGCTCCCAACCACATTGACTGAATGCGCTACGACAAGTAGAATCTTTCCTATCATGTTTCGAAAAGCGTTGGGGACATGATTTTCTCCATGAGTGTTGTAACACACACCGTGTGCAATGAGACTGAACATTTTTCCTTCCACTGCTCTTATTGTTTATCTGAGCTCTATTCTTAATGACTTGAACACTGCTCTGTATATGAGACTGAATGGCTGGGTGCACTACAAACAACTGAAATCCATGAAGCCTCAAAGTCAACCTCTGCTGGGTCATAAATTGTTTGAGATTGCACTATATCTAGCTAGAACTGTTTTTAAATCAAGGTTTGGCAATTTTAGAACTGCAAATGGCTCTGTGAACTATGGGACTTAACAGCTGAGGTCATCAGTCCCCCCGAGCTGTTCTAGGCGCTTCAGTCTGGAACTGTGCGACCGCTACGGTCGCAGGTTCGAATCATGCGTCGGGCATGAGTGTGTGTGGTGTCCTTAGGTTACTTAGCTTTAAGTAGTTCTACGTTCTAGGGGACTGGTGACCCTAGATGGTGGTGGTAGTTAGTGTTTAACGTCCCGTCGACAACGAGGTCATTAGAGACGGAGCGCAAGCTCGGGTTAGGGAAGCATTGGGAAGGAAATCGGCCGTGCCCTTTCAAAGGAACCATGCCGGCATTTGCCTGAAACGATTTAGGGAAATCACGGAAAACCTAAATCAGGATGGCCGGAGACGAGATTGAACCGTTGTCCTCCCGAATGCGAGTCCAGTGTGCTAATCACTGCGCCACCTAGCTCGGTGACCCTAGATGTTAAGTCCCATAGTGCTCAAAGCCATTTGAACCATTTTTTTCATCAGTCCCCTAGAACTTAGACCTACTTAAACCTAACAAACCTAAGGACATCACACACATCCATGCTCGAGGCAGGATTCGAACCTGCGACCGTAGCGGTCGCGCGGTTCCATCCTGAAGCGCCTAGAACCGCTCGGCCACAGCGGCCGGCTTAGAATTGAAGTAGGAATTCGTGTACCAGATACATTCTGTGTGATAGCGTCACATAACATGACTTCATTAGAGTTATTTCCACATGCTCACTTAAACATGCAATGCCTGGTGAGACTCCGAGTTTTTCTATCTACTGTTTGACAGACTGAGCAGGTTACTGCTTCAGAAGAAAAAAATTAAACCATGCAGCTGCTACATGGATCTGACTATCAAAGTGATCATGCAACAGTTTCACAAGACTGTCGTACTTGACTTTCTGAAGAACAGTTGCGACACATAAATTGACGTAGAGGTGATACACATTGGGACCAACGGTGGACAAAAAGTAAGCACAGAACGCCATACCTGATAGTTTGTAGGCGGCGAAGTGTACCTGTAATTGCACCATTTTGTGTGACCATTCTTTGTCTTTGCTGTGGTTTGGAAAAAATTTAGGAGCATCTACCGACGGCGGTGCTGCCTACTTGTTCAGTAAACACGTCAACCGACTAACAGTGAGCAGTATGCGTTTTTGCTGCGCCCGAAGCTGTGCTGTCGGTTAGAGACATTTCCTTTGGCGGCTCAGACATGGTGAGATGTAGTAGGACGTTCACTGACACAACAGAACAAAAACAGAGCAACAGGCAGAAAAACGTGCACAACTCGCACACAGGGCAACGAAAGAAGAGCAAGTTAAGTACCAGTTCTTGGCACCATTTGTTATGACCGGATGAAACTACAATCCTCTGGCTATAACTGTGGGTTCTTTCATTGTTTTCTGACGTGGCTCATGTGAACTACAACATATTAAATATTAGTTCACTTTAGTTTGACTGATAAAAAGATTTACTTAGCTTGATATATTCCCTTGCCACAGGAGTGCTTGATAATTTACATCCGGCCGCGGTGGCCATGCGGTTCTGGCGCTGCAGTCCGGAACCGCGGGGCTGCTACGGTCGCATGGGTGTGTGTGATGTCCTTAGGTTAGGTTTAAGTAGTTCTAAGTTCTAGGGGACTTATGACCTAAGATGTGGAGTCCCATAGTGCACAGAGCCATTTGAACCATTTGAACCATAATTTACAACTGTTTACAACTGTCATTGACTACTGAAGCATCGCTTGATGCACTACTAATTAACAAAGTCTTCTCTTGAAGTGCCATGTTCGACATTTACAGAAGTACATTTCCATCTAAGACTTGAATAAATCCTTAGTCCTACTCGATGATGATGACTTGTTCAGCTGATGTCACAAACTGGGATGGAGTGTTTCCATGCCCGAATTTATATTGACCTCTGTGCAAGGGCGCTGCTGTACTGACAAGGGGAGGCCGCCAATTGTGAAATTCAGATTCGATTCATACTGCGCATAATAAAAGCTCATGGCCAGAGGTGTAGAGTGGCAAAGCACCAAGATGCACTTCTCAGCCGTTGTGGAGAAAATCGACAGTTAAAAGAAACCGTTGCGGTGAAATACTCTCTACGATTAATAATTTTCTACAGTGTCGTGGCGCAGCGGTAAGCGATCGGGTTCGTAATCCGAAGGTCGCCGGATCGAATCTCGCGCCATGCAATTTTTTTTATTATTAGTTTTTTTTAATTCAAATATATATAAACTATTAATGAATTGCTTATGCATGTTGGTGAAGGCGGATCGCTCTCCAATTGTACCGCCTCCATTTTTCCGTTTTTTTTTTTAACAGGGTGTACCAAACCTCTCCCGTCCGCACTGATTTTCGACGATGTTATAAGTTGCGCTACGGACCGCATCTGCCTTCTTTCGAAGTTGGCAGGCAACTACGCTGTTATGCGACCCATTCAACATCTGTCCTTCAAGTGTAACGAGCGAGTAACGGAGTTTATATTTCATACCTGCCACAGCAAATTTGTTCAAAATGGTTCAAATGGCTCTGAGCACTATGGGATTTAACAGCTATGGTCATCTGTCCTCTAGAACTTAGAACTACTTAAACCTAACTAACCTAAGGACATCACACAACACCCAGCCATCACGAGGCAGAGAAAATCCCTGACCCAGCCGGGAATCGAACCCGGGAACCCGGGCGTGGGAAGCGAGAACGCTACCGCACGACCACGGGCAGCAAATTTGTGTTCGTGGTGTCTCTATTCTAATTCGAACGTTTGACTTACGCTATACATATTCGTTTCGGAATATCGTTTCTACGTCTTCGGTTAACTATACGTGGTTAACATTTTGAAGACAATTAATAACATTTGTGAAATACAACTTTGTTTGCGGAAAACATAATGATGTTCGAAGTCGCCAGTTTTTCCACGACAAACGAATTTCAGCAACTTATTATATGCATAATTGTTCCAACTGATTGCCGGGAGATATATATATATATATATATATATATATATATATATATATATATATATATATATATTTGAATTACAAAAAACAAATACTAAAAAAAAGGTTGCATGGCGCGAGATTCGATCCGGCGACCTTCGGATTACGAATCCGAGCGCTTACCGCTGCGCCACGACGCTGTAGAAAGTCATTAATCGTACAGAGTATTTCACCGCAACGGTTTCTTTTAACTGTCGATTTTCTCGACAACGGCTGAGAAGTGCATCTTGGTGCTTTGCCACATTACACCTCTAGCCATGACCTTCTATTATGCGCAGTATGAATCGAATCTGAATTTCACAATTGGCGGCCTCCCCTTGAGAGAGAGAGAGAGAGAGAGAGAGAGAGAGAGAGAGAGAGAGAGAGAGAGGGTGTGTCTTCTTCAGTCTGTCCCATTAGTCACTGAGGACTGCAGCGAGATATCGCTAATGACTGTGGTATCGATGTCCCGACTTCTGTGTGGCCGCACGATCTTTGGACGAATCACAACTCTGAATAAAAATGGTTTAAATGGCTCTGAGCACTATGGGACTCAACTGCTGTGGTCATCAGTCCCCTAGAACTTAGAACTACTTAAACCTAACTAACCTAAGGACATCACACACATCCATGCCCGAGGTAGGATTCGAACCTGCGACCGTAGCAGTCTCATGGTTCCGAACTGCGCGCCTAGAACCGCGAGACCACCGCGGCCGGCCAACTCTGAATAATCTACTGCAATTTTATCATTACTTGACGATCTCTCCCGATCGCCCCATTATCTGTCTTCACTTCTTGTGTTTCGTATTTTCCAGTTTACCGATAAACTACTGCCGTCCATGCTGAACAACGTAACCAGTCTTTGTTACATACACTGATGAGCCAAAAAATTATGGCAACTACTTGTCTTGAGACTGAATGCCACTTCATGACACTGTGCGCAAATGACACTGTAAGAAAAGTATATAAACGGAGCAAAGCCGAATGGTGAACAATTCTAACGACGATACTGCCATCAAATTGGGAAATTCACTGACATTAGCGACTTTAACAAAGGGTAGTCCGCTCTTGGTAGCTGAGTGGTTTGCCGGCACGGTAGCTCAGCGTGTTCGGTCAGAGGATTACGTACCCTCTGCAATAAAAAAAACTGAGTTAATCGATCATCAACGAACTTCATCGGATGTCTTACGACGTCCGCTCCGAGCAGATACAACGAAGAAAAGCGAACAAAATGAGACCAACAAAAGAAAAAAAGAGTGAAAAGTTTAATTTCTTAATAAAAACAAAATAAGTGGTCAGTGCGACAGACTGTCAATCCTAAGGGCCCGGGTTCGATTCCCAGCTGGGTCGGAGATTTTCTCCGCTCAGGGACTGGGTGTTGTTTTGTGGTAATCTCCGAAGTGGCGTCAAATCGGAAGACTTGCACCCGGCTAACAGTCTACCCGGCGGGAGGCCCTAGCCACACGACATTTACATTTTACAAAGGGTAGGTTCTTATGTCTAGGTGAAATTGGTCAACTGTTTACGTGCTATTTTGTAACCATATGAGGTGATTGTTTGAAGAACAGTGAAACCACAAATAGGAGATGGGTTGTTGGACATCACTGAACATGGAGGTTGGAGGCATACCCTCTCTGTAATGCAAGATAGGCGGTGATCTTTGGAAGATCTGATAACAGAGTGCTATGATGGCGCAGGCACAAGTGTTTCAGACCACACCGTTCAGTGCACATTGTTAAACATGGGGATCTGCAGCAGGCGACCCATTCGTGTTCCTACGTTGACCTAACGACACCATCAGTTACAGCTGCAGTGGGCATCGAGACTGGGCCGTGAATCACTGGAAACGTATGGCCTGGTGATATGAATCACATTTCTTGGTACACCAGGTTGATGGTCGTGTCCAGACACACTGTCACCCAGGCAGAAACCTGCTCGAACATACACACACGGTACCCTGTAAGAAAGCTGGTGGGCTTCCATGGGACCTGCCGTAGTAATCTAATGTGCAGTAGTGGACTAAGTGAACATTATTGTGGACCACCTGCATCCATTCATGTTTGATATCTTCCCTGACGGCGACGGCATCTTCCAGTAGGATAGCTGTCCACATCACAAAGCCACAATTATGCTACAGTGGTTTCAGGAGAATGATGGTGAACTCATGTTGATGTTTTGGCCACCAAATTCGCCTGATCTGAATCCAATGGAACATAAGAAGGCATTCTGGAAACTAATGCCTCCGAATTTTTAATGTGGAAACTCTTAAGGATTTTTAAATAAAACAAATTCTATCTTCGATAAGGATTAATTTATTATTAACTTTATTAAGAAACTACATATTTATTCCTCATAACTACGTATTCAAAAACGGTTCAAATTGCTCTAAGCATTATGGGACTTAACATCTGAGGTCATCAGTCCCCTAGACTTAGAACTACGTAAACCTAACTAACCTAAGGACATCACACACATTCATGTCCGAGGCAGGATTCGAACCTGCGACCGTAGCAGCGGCGTGGTTCCGGACCGAAGTGCCTAGAACCGCTCGGCCACAACGCCCAGCCCTACGTATTCATTTCTCAACATAGTCACGCTGGTGACGAGCACACTTCTCCCAACGAGAGACCAGTTTGTTAATACCATCACTGCACAATGTTTCTACATCTACAACCATACTCCGCAAGCCACCTGACGGTGTGTGGCGGAGGGTACCTTGAGTGCCTCTATCGGTTCTCCCTTCTATTCCAGTCTCGTAGTGTTCGTGGAAAGGAGGATTGTCGGTACGCCTCTGTGTGGGCTCTAATCTCTCTGATTTTATCCTCATGGTCTCTTCGCGAGATATACGTAGGAGGGAGCAATATACTGCTTGACTCTTCGGTGAAGGGATGTTCTCGAAACTTCAACAAAAGCCCGTACCGAGCCACTGAGCGTCTCTCCTGCAGAGTCTTCCATTGTCCATCATCTATCATCTCCGTAACGCTTTCCCGATTACTACATGATCCTGTAACGAAGTGCGCTGCTCTCCGTCGGATCTTCTCTATCTCTTCTATCAACCCTATCTGGTACGGATCCCACACTGCTGAGCAGTATTCAAGCAGTGGGCGAACAAGCGTACTGTAACCTACTTCCTTTGTTTTCGGATTGCATTTCCTTAGGACTCTTCCAATGAATCTCAGTCTGGCACCTGCTTTACCGACGATCAACTTTATATGATCATTCCATTTTAAATCACTCCAAATGCGTACTCCCAGACAATTCATGGCATTAACTGCTTCCAGTTGCTGACCTGCTATATTGTAGGTAAATGATACGGGATCTTTCTTACTATGTATTCGCAGCACATTACACTTGTCTACATTGAGATTCAATTGCCATTCCCTGCACCATGCGTCAATTCGCTGCAGATCCTCCTGCATTTCAGTACAATTTTCCATTGTTGGAACCTCTCGATATACCACAGCATCATCCGCAAAAAGCCTCAGTGAACTTCCGATGTCATCCACAAGGTCATTTATGTATATTGTTAATAGCAACGGTCCTACGACACTCCCCTGCGGCACACCTGAAATCACTCCTACTTCGGAAGACTTCTCTCCATTGAGAATGACATGGTGCGTTCTGTTATATAGGAACTCTTCAATACAATCACACAATTTGTCTGATAGTCCATATGCTCTAACTTTGTTCATTAAACGACTGTGGGGTACTGTATCGAACGCCTTGCGGAAGTCAAGAAACATGACAACTACCTGTGAACCCGTGTCTATGGCCCTCTGAGTCTCGTGGACAAATAGTGCGAGCTGGGTTTCACACGACCGTCTTTTTCGAGACCTATGCTGATTCCTACAGAGTAGATTTCTAGTCTCCAGAAAAGTCATTATACTCGAACACAATACGTGTTCCAAAATTCTACAACTGATTGACGTTAGAGATATAGGTCTCTAGTTCTGCACATCGGTTCGACGTCCCTTCTTGAAAACGGGGTTGACCTGTGCACTTTTCCAATCCTTTGGAACGCTACGCTCTTCTAGAGACCTACGGTACACAGCTGCAAGAAGGAGGGCAAGTTCCTTCGCGTACTGCGTGTAAAATCGAACTGGTATCCAATCAGGTCCAGCGGCCTTTCCTCCTTTGAGCGATTTTAATTGTTTCTCTATCCCTCTGTCGTCTATTTCGATATCTACCATTTTGTCATCTGTGCGACAATCGAGAGAAGGAACTGCAGTGCAGTTTTCCTCTGTGAAACAGCTTTGGAAAAAGACATTTAGTATTTCGGCCTTTAGCCTGTCATCCTCTGTTTCAGTACCATTTTAGTCACAGAGTGTCTGGACATTTTGTTTTGATCCACCTACCGCTTTGACATAAGACCAAAATTTCTTAGGATTTTCTGCCAAGTCAGTACATAGAACTTTACTTTCGAATTCATTGAACGCCTCTCGCATAACCCTCCTCACACTACATTTCGCTTCGCGTAATTTTTGTTTGTCTGCAAGGTTTTGGCTATGTTTATGTTTGCTGTGAAGTTCCCTTTGCTTTCACAGCAGTTTTGTAACTCGATGGTTGTACCACGGTGGCTCTTTTCCATCTCTTACGATCTTGCTTGGCACATACTCATCTAACGCATATTGTACGATGGTTTTGAACTTTGTCCACTGATCCTCAACACTATCTGTACTTGAGACAAAACTTTTGTGTTGAGCCGTCAGGTACTCTGAAATCTGCTTTTTGTCACTTTTGCTAAACAGAAAAATCTTCCTACCTTTTTTAATATTTCTATTTACGGCTGAAATCATCGATGCAGTAACCGCTTTATGATTGCTGATTCCCTGTTCTGCGTTAACTGTTTCAAATAGCTCGGGTCTGTTTGTCACCAGAAGGTCTAATATGTTATCGCCACGAGTAGGTTCTCTGTTCAACTGCTCAAGGTAGTTTTCAGATAAAGCACTTAAAAAAATTTCGCTGGATTCTTTGTCCCTGTCACTCGTTATGAACGTTTGGGTCTCCCAGTCTATATCCGGCAAATTAAAATCTCCACCCAGAACTATAACATGGTGGGGAAATCTACTAGAAATATTATCCAAATTATCCTTCAGGTGCTCAGCGACAACAGCTGCTGAGCCAGGGGGCCTATAGAGACATCCAATTACCATGTCTGAGCCTGCTTTAACCGTGACATTCACCCAAATTATTTCACATTTCGGATCTCCGTCAATTTCCTTCGATACTATTGCACTTCTTATCGCTATAAACACGCCTCCCCCTTCACTGTCCAGCCTGTCTCTGCGGTATACATTCGAATCTGAGTTTAGGATTTCATTACTGTTTACGTCTGGTTTCAGCCAACTTTCTGTCCCTAGTACTATGTGGGCTTTGTGACCGTTTATTAATGTGAGCAGTTCTGGGACCTTTCTGTAGACGCTCCTGCAGTTTACTATTAGCACATTAATATTGTTATTCCCTGTTGCACTTTGCCTACTCCTACCTTGCCGCGTCTCGGGAGGCGTCTTGTCGGGCCTAGGGAGGGAATTCTCTAACCTAAAAAACCCCCATGTGCACTCCACACGTACTACGCTACCCTTGTAGCCGCTTCCTGCGTCTGGTGCACGCCTGAACCTATTCAGGGGGACCTTACATTTCTCCACCCGATAGCGGAGGTCGAGAAATTTGCACCCCAGCTCTCCGCAGAATCGTCTGAGCCTCTGGTTTAAGCCTTCTACTCGGCCCCAAACCAGAGGACCGCGATCGGTTCTGGGAACGATACTACAAATAGTTAACTCAGATTCCACCCCACAAGTGAGGCTTCCGCCTTCACCAATTCCGCCAACCACCTGTACGAACTGAGGATGATCTCTGAACCCAGACGGCAGGAGTCATTGGTGCCGACATGAGCAACAATTTGCAGTCGAGTGCACCCAGTGCTCTCTATCGCAGCAGGGCCTCCTCCGACATCTCGGATGAGACCCCCCGGCAAGCAGACAGAGTGAACACTGTACTTCTTCCACGACCTTTCCGCTATTTCCCTAAGGGGCTCAATCACCCGCCAAACGTTGGAGCTCCCAATAACTAATAAACCCCTCCCCCCGTGTGCCTGCTCAGACCTTGCTGAAGGAGCGGCCACATGTCCACTCACAGGCAGAGCGGGCGATGCCACACGGCCAGCTTCCACATGTTTGACATTGTTGACGGAGCAACGACCTCACTTATGCTTGTATAGCTTCATCTCTATCAAATGAGGTCCTCTTCGGTGTTAATTAAGTTTTGGACACAGATGAAAATCGGACGGGGCCAAGTCGGTACTGTATGGTGAATGATCGATGACCATAAACTCGAACTGTCGCACTGTTGCAGATGTCGCAGCGCTTGCGTGTGGTCTGGTACTGTCATGCTGAAGCATAGGGTGTTCCATGTGTGGATGAACGTTTCGGATTCGTGTTTTGAGTTATCTGAGGGATTACAGCACACTGTTTCTCACGCACCGACACAGTCACGTTACACACCAACATGTTGCACGTTACAATTCGGAGCCCTCTAGCGGCAGAGGGTTGCAACTTGCGTCAGTGAAGGAGTAAAGTCGACCGAGTAATATGTATGACATACGTCAACCGATATCGAGAACAGAGTAAAAAGTTCGGTGGCATTACTTTTTAGCACGCCCTCGTTTCTGGGACTCTATCTGGTCTCTCGTTGGGAGAAATGTATTCCTCGCCAGGGTGACTATATTGAGAAATAAATGTGCATACATGAAGATCAGAGATGTCGAATTTTAATAATGTTTGCTTTATTTAAAAACATAAAAAATAGGAGACGTAACTTTCGTCACGCTCTCTTTTACAGGGTGTTACAAAAAGATACGGCCAAACTTTCAGGAAACATTCCTCACATACAAAGAAAGAAAATATGTTATATGGACATGTGTCCGGAAACGCTTACTTTCCATGTTAGAGCTCATTTTATTACTTCTCTTCAAATCACATTAATCATGGAATGGAAACACACAGCAACAGAACGTACCAGCGTGACTTCAAACACTTGTTGGATGAACCATTCGCAGAAGTGTACCCGTAGAGGCCAATCAGCTGCTGATAGTGCCTGCACACGCTGTACGTGGTACGGAAACAACTGGTTCTCCCGTAGCACTCTCCATACAGTGACGTGGTCAACGTTACCTTGTACAGCAGCAACTTCTCTGACGCTGACATTAGGGTTATCGTCAACTGCACGAAGAATTGCCTCGTCCATTGCAGGTGTCCTCGTCGTTCTAGGTCTTCCCCAGTCGCGAGTCATATGCTGGAATGTTCCATGCTCCCTAAGACGCCGATCAATTGCTTAGAACGTCTTCCTGTCGGGACACCCTCGTTCTGGAAATCTGTCTCGGTACAAACGTACCGCTCCACGGCTATTGCCCCGTGCTAATCCATACATCAAATGGGCATCTGCCAACTCCGCATTTGTAAACATTGCACTGACTGAAAAACCACGTTCGTGATGAACACTAACCTGTTGATGCTACGTACTGATGTGCTTGATGCTAGTACTGTAGAGCAATGAGTCGCAACACAAGCACCAAAGTCAACATTACCTTCCTTCAATTGGGCCAACTGGCGGTGAATCGAGGAAGTACAGTACATACTGACGAAACTAAAATGAGCTCTAACATGGAAATTAAGCGATTCCAGATACATGTCCACATAACATCTTTTCTTTATTTGTGTGTGAGGAATGTTTCGTGAAAGTTTGGCCGTACCTTTTTGTAACAGCCTGTAGATACAATAGACGACGCTATCGGGCATGTTCCCTGTTTAGCTGTATCTGATGGCACAGGGGAAACTGCAGCGAGCCCGTGGATTGAGATGTGGTGTTGTGTGCTTGGCAGTGGAGGCGGAGGCGCGCGCGGAGCCCCGGCCACAGTCGGCCGGCCGCCCTGACTGCAGCTTGGACGCGGCGCCCGGCCGCTGCCGCGGGCTCTTTCACAGCTTCTTCTGGAACGCCACCGCGCGCCGCTGCCAGCCCTTCATCTGGAGCGGCTGTGAAGGCAACTCCAACAGGTAACGGCCCCGCTCTTCTTACCTGTAGCACTCAGTCTTTAGCATCGGTGCTCAAATCTCCATCGACAGAAATTCGAAAGTTGTTCAGTGATATTTTCCGAGAGACCCTCGTTCCCGATGGAGATTTACGGGTAGCAATCATTTCACGCTAGGTGAGGAGAGCCCTACGTCAACGTGACGTAGGCAGGCGTCATCATTAGTTTCACGAGTTGTCCTATCGACTGTTGCGTGCATTCTGTATACATCGACTGTTGTGTGCGTCTTGAATCTGCACTGTTCATTGTTCTTAGTTGATTTACAAGATGAAGGCAAAATTAAATGGAACTAGATGGTTTAATATTTCCAGCAACATTCGGAATTACTTCGAACTTCAGTTACTCAGTTTAACGTTTCTGCCCACATGAATTATGTACAATTCATTGGCTTTTATAAAAATACAAAACACTTTAATTTCTCTCTCTTTCACGTTTTTATCCACATGATTTATGCACGATTAATCGGACTAAAATATGCCTAGACACTTTCGTTATGGTTATGATTCCTTCATTCAGATATTCGTTATGTCAATGAAACACACAGTAACATCCCACATTCTTTGGATTTCAGCTTAATAATTAATTATTTTACGTTTTTATCCACACGATTTATGCACGGTTCATCAGATTTTTTAAAAAAATTGACTAAAAGATTTTTTTATTTTCGTTATTGTTCTTTCGTTGAGACATTCATTATGTTCCTGAAACACACAATACCATCCCAAATTGTTGGCATTACAGCTTAATAATTAATTCAGCTGGGATGAGCGTAACAGGTAACTCCTGTCACTTCGTTTGTACACATGTATTTACATTTAGCTTTGACGTTATCGGCACAACTGCAAAGATCGATATACGCACTCATGTAGTCGATTTAGGTTATTTACGTCACTATGACGTAGGGTTCTCCTCACCTAGCGTGAGATGAATGCTACCCGAGCGTTACGGGCAGGGTTGCCAGATGTCCAGTTTTAGTCGGACATGTCCGGCTATTTTGGTCGTGTACCAGTTCGGCTTGCCCGGCTTTTGTTAGGCTTTCTAGCGATGAAATAGAGAATGGACAACCATTGCCCATTTCAAGCTAATGGCGTAAGTGCGAGAAATGAGTACAAGGAGGAATAAGGAGATATAACGTAAGGTTGGTTGGTCGGTTGATTCGGGAGGGGGGCCGGCCGCGGTGGTCTTGCGGTTCTAGGCGCGCAGTCCGGAACCATGCGACTACTACGGTCGCAGGTTCGAATCCTGCCTCGGGCATGGATGTGCGTGATGTCCTTAGGTTAGTTGGGTTTAAGTAGTTCTAAGTTCTAGGGGACTGATGACCACAGCAGTTGAGTCCCATAGTGCTCAAAGCCATTTGAACCATTTCGGGGGAGGGGATCAAACAGCGAGGCCATCGGTCCCATCGGATTAGGGAAGGATGGGGAAGGAAGTCGGCCGTACCCTTTCAAAGGAACCATTCCGGCATTTGCCTGAAGCGATTTAGGGAAATCACGGAAAACCTAAATCAGGATGGCCGAACGCGGGTTTGAACCGTTGTCCACACGAATGCGAGTCCACGTTGCAAGGGGGACAGAGTCAGGGGCTGCAGTTCAAGATCTATCGACTGTTGCACGACAGACTATTGCTCTAGCTGACGGCCAACGCGTCGCAAGAAATGATTTCGCGCCATCTTCAACCACAAGAGTCTCAGCAGGCTGCCGTCGATCGTGACTGCGGCGCCCACCCTAACATCCAAATCCTCCTGCCGCCAAAAAGACTGAGGAGGAGCCCTCAGAGCCAAATTGTCCTCACTTTGGTTTATATGAAAATGGCTCTTAATAACCCATTCACTCGTCGTCTTGAATAAAATTCCTCTGAGTAGGTGACCTCATTATCAATGTATAAAGTCCTCCGACTTTTCCGAGACTGCTGCAAATAGCGTTTCTCAGGGTGTGTTTGCTAGTTAGTAATTGAAACGTCGGTGAATTTTACACATTGACAATGCAGTCATATATCCAGAAGAATTTTATTGTCTGTGACAAAGATCTCGGAAACTTACGCTTGCATTCATTCGTTGCATTTCAAGCGTCAAGCGCTGCTTTTTCGTTACCATAGTTTGTCGGTTCGGCTGGCGACTCCCTGTAACCACCTGGCCTTGAGGTCATTTCCATGCATCTAAACGACCACACTCAGTCATGAGCATCACTTCCGTAACAACTTAATTCATGCTTCGCGTCATCAGTGGAGTTATACTGAACACGTACGTAGTTGGTTCAGTCCTAATGGTGGAAGATACTTTCGTCGTCAGCGGTGGACTGTGTAGAGGTGGAGAGATCGCAGCTTACAGTTCCTAATCATCAGACTGTTCGCCATTATAATACCAGATCTTTCCGCAGTGTCTTGGAGACAGAACATGCTTTACTCTTGATGGTGATTAACTTGTCGGGCCATTCGGGTTATTCGCGGTAATACAGTAGTGTAACGTGTATAATGTGGCAAATGTTTTTAGTTACATTAAGATAAAGTGTTCTGGAAACAATATATAGCGAAGCATTCAAGGACGGGTAGTTTAGATAGAGATGGCTCCACAAATTAGGAGGAAAAAATCTCCCTTTTTTCCATTTCCACAATCACCCGTACCCTATCTCGTGGTATAAGTAGTGATCAGTGTATTCCGAAAACTACAGATACACATTTCACTAATCGTCAGGAAGAAGGTTATGACAAATAACCCCCACAAAAACAATTCCAAGAGAACAATGTGGGCATTTTTAATCAATCAGTAGCTTCAGTTCCAATTTTAGTTAATACATCAACCCATTTCGATTAGCTACTGCTAATTATCAGATTACATAAAAGTTGTACCCAAGACGAGTGGCACCTGTATGAAGACCACGAAGTAGTCGTTTCACCACCCTCTTCTACTTGAGAGATGTCTCCAATAAGCCTCACGTCGACTTAACGCCGAGCCTGCTTTCTTTTCTTCCTTGCAATGTAGTGAAATACTGCCCACGAGGGTAGGTCGTACCGTGAGAGTTTCTCATTGTGTAGCAGGAAGCAGAAAGCGCACACTTCACAATGCATGAAAACTGCCTGGCAAGCGGCGAACATTGATTAAAAGAAATAGTCGATTTCCATTAGTATTTATGTGTTTGGCAAGAGTAAAAATTATATTAATAAAATAGTGTGACACGTATTGGACTAAGATATACAAGAAACTACTTCTGCTTGTAGAATCTCACAGATAAAGAGTAAATTCGAGTAGAAGAAGGGAGGTTAGAGCTTAACGTCACGTCTGCGCCGATGTCAATAGCGACAGAGCACTAGCTCACGTGGAAATAGGTAGGGAAACAAAATCGGCCACGACATTGTTGTAGCAATCACCTGAAGGAAATTAGAAGAACCTAAATCTGATTTGGGTATCTGATGGAGGTATTCGTCTTGCTCTTTCCGAAAGTGAATCTAGTTTCCGAACTCTGCTCCAATTCAAGTTGGAGTGGTGCGTGGGGAGGGCGGGGGACTGGATAGCAACCACTAAAGATAACAGTATCATCATCATCTCGAAGAGTTTCACCTTCAGTCGACACCGAAATGCTTTCAGGTGGAACAGAAGGCTATGTTGGTAGTAGTCGCGTAGGAAACACCCGCGTTTTTATTAACGAAACCTGCTTCCACAGAGCACTAGGACAGCATCTGAAGGATTTTGAAACATAGATTGTGTTCAGATATTACGAAATACCTTTAAGGAAATGACATATTATGACACAACCAGCACACATTCAGAAAATATGGCTATTGTGAAACGGCATTGGTTCTTTATTCACATAAAGTAATGAGTACTATCAACAGAGGGTCTCAAGTTGATTGCGTATTTTTAGATTTCTAGAAGACAACGCTCTTCAAAAGTGGCTTCTAATCAAATACGTGCCTGTGTATCGTCTCAGCTGTACGACTAGATGGTTCACCTTCTGTCATAAAGATCATAGTTCGTTGTAATTGACCGGGAAGTCCTCTAATGAAACAGATGTAATTTTTGAGGTTCCCGAAGGAAGTGTTATGGGCCCTCTAGTGTCGTTAATCTACTGAAATTAAACGAGTTAGGAGACAATTTCAGTAGTTCTCTTAGATTGTTAGTTGTTGTTTATCGTCTAGTAAAGTCTTCAGAAGATCAAATCAAAGTGTAAAATGATTTAGACAAGATATTTATATGGCGCGAAAAGTGACAGTTGACCCTAAACAAAAAGCGTGAGGTCCTCCATACGAGTATAAAAAAATCGGTTAAATTATATTACAGGATAAATCACACAAATTTAAAAGTTGTCGGCTCAACTAAATACGTAGAGATTACTATTGCGAACGATTAAAACTGGAACCATCACATATAAAATGGGGAAGGTGAACCAAAGACTGTGTTTTATTGGCAGAACGCTTAGTAGATGGAACAAATCCACTAAAGACACAGTCTACATTACGGTTTTACGTCCTCTTTTGGAGTATAGCTGCGTGGTGTGGAATCGTTATCAGATTGGATTGATGGAGGAAAACGAAAAAGTTCAAAGAAGGGCAGCTCGTTTTGTATTATCGCGAAATATGGGGGAGAATGTCTAAGATATATGACAGCTGGGGTTGCAGTCAATAAAACAAAGGCCTTTTCCGCTGCGGTGAGATCTTTACACCGAATTTTAGTTATCAGTTTTCTCCTTCGAATGTGTGAATATTTTATTGATTTTCATAGGGAAAAATGACCACCGTAATAAAATAAAACAGAGCTCGCACAAGGTGTTCATTTTACTCAAGTGCTATTCAGGAATGGAAAGGTTGAGAAATAGCCTGAATATGAACCCTATGACAACACTTAAGTGTGAACTGCAAAGTAGTAATGTAGACGTAGATGAATTGTTGAACCCACACAGCGGTGATATTAGTGTATATTATGTTCCTAGCTTGTGGATGTCACCCTAGCCACCTCCAATAGAAACAAACGAAGTAGAAATGATGACTGGAAAATGACTGACGTAACATGGGAGAAGCGCCACTGCACCAACTTACATCATGTCAGATGGCTATGTGTCAGTGAGAAAGCTCAGGACTCTTCAGTCTCATGAAGATTGTCACAGAGACTCTTTACAGCAGCGTCGTATTGTTACAAAATGCTGAATCAGCTGTGAGAGCCCAGTGTTATCTCCTTGACGGTCCTGCACGACCACTCATTGTCGTCGAAGACGTCTAGTACCACCATATATGGAGAGGCTTTACGGCCTCGAGACCTTCCGGCGCATTTACGGTATCATAAACCTCCGTGCCACAATGCCTCGTTGCAACGCTTCCTCAGTCGCTACAAAAGGACGACCTGCCTCCTATTAAATTCTTGCCTCGTGGGCGTAAAGAACTCTTTACTGTTAGTGGCACAGCCTGTTGTACCTTCCAGGTCCAACTTTACATCTACATTTACGTCTAGGTCAATACTCTGCAGTTCACACTTAAGTGCCTGGCAGAGGGTTCTTCGAACCTCCTTCAGACTATTTCTCTACAGTTCGACTCTCGAACAGCGCGCGGG
This sequence comes from Schistocerca gregaria, assembly GCF_023897955.1. Taxonomy (NCBI): domain Eukaryota; kingdom Metazoa; phylum Arthropoda; class Insecta; order Orthoptera; family Acrididae; genus Schistocerca; species Schistocerca gregaria. Next base: position 681,784,435 of record NC_064931.1, read on the forward strand.
GAAAATGAACACTTAAATCTGTCTGTAGGAGCTCTGATTTTTCTTATATTTATTTCGATGATCCCTTCTCCCTATGTAGGTTGGAGACAGTAAAATATTTTCACATTCAGAGAAGAAAGTTGGTGATTGAAATTTCTTGAAAATATCTCCCCACAACTTTGTTTTAACGATTGCCACTCCATCTCGTTTATAATATCCGTGATGCTTGCTCCTCTATTTCGCAATAATACAAAACGAGTTGGCTCTCTTTGGACTTTTTCTATCTCCTCCGTCAGGCCCATCTGGAAAGGGTCTCACACCGCGCAGCAGTACTCTAACAGAGGATGAACAAGAATAGTGTAGGTAGCTTCTTTAGTAGACCTGTTGCATCTTGTAAGTGTCCTTCCAATAAAACGTGGTTGTTGGTTTTCCTTCTTTACCACATTGTCTATGTGATCGTTCCAAGGCTTTTGACACCGTTTATCACAAAATACGTCTAAGCAAATAGCGTGCCTATGGAATATTACTTCAGTTGTGCGACTGGATTCGTAATTTCCTTTCAGGAAGGTCATACTACATAGTATATACATAGTTGTAATTCCCACGTATTTAGTTGAATTGATAGCCTTTAAAATTGTGTGTTATATCGTGTAACCGAAATTTCACGGATTTATCTTCGTACTCACGTGGATGACCTCACATTCTCCCTTATTCAGAGACAACTGCCACTTCTCGCCCCGTACAAATATAGTGATTAGGAACAGCAGAGAGCTTCGTTGGGAAATTCCGGATGTCGCTTCTGTTTTACTCGATGATTTCCGTTGATTACTATGTAGTATGACCTTCCTGAAAGGAAATTACGAATCCAGTCGCACAACTGAAGTGATATTCCATAGGCACGCTATTTGCTTAAACGTATTTTGTGATAAACGGTGTCAAAAGCCTTCCGGAAGTTTAGAATTTTGGAATCAATCTGAGATCCCTTCTCAATAGCATTTATTACTGCGTGCGAGTAAAAAGCTAGTTGTGTTTCACAAGAACCGTATTTTCTTAATTAGTGCTGACTGTGTGTCAATATATATCTGCATTTTCTTTTCCATGGTGTTTACCACGTCTAGTACTCTATTTTATTAGAAATATTTTGTGAGAAACGGTGCCAAATGCCTTCCGAAAATCTGGAAATATGGAATAAGTTTGAGACCTCCAGTCGATAGCACTCACTAGTACGTGCGAATAAAGAGCTGGTCGTGTTTCACAAGGACGATATTTTCTGAATCCGTGATGATTATGTGCAAGCATTATATGTGCATTCTCTTTTCCCGAGCGTTTGTCGCGTCTAGTAGGAGTCTGCTTTTTCAGGATTTTACACATTTTATATTATTATTTAACTTTGTAGCCGGGTGCTTTTCTTCTAAGGGAAAAAATCGTGCGTGCCACCTGTCTGCGAATCGGGGATCAGCCAAAATTTTACCTAAACGATCGTGAGAAACCGCATAAAAATCACACTGAAGTCCCTGGTATACTAGCCTACGGCCGTCAATCCGTCGCGCGGACTCCATCCGGGTTTCGCTTACCTATCTGTCTGACTGCGCGGTACGATCTGCGAGCAGCTCAACGTTGTATCTGCATTACTCTATAAATATACCCATTGTCCGAAAGCCTGTAGGCCTGTAGAGAGATCAGGCTCATGCTGTGGAGTGGAGCAGCAGTCTATGGGAAGAGTTCTAGTCAGCTTCTTGTGTGTTGCAGGTTCGACAGTGAAGAAGACTGCCGCCACGCTTGCGCATGAATGCAACGACGTCCCTTCCCAAGGTAAACTTGTGAATCATTACTTGCTGCTCATTTGCTTTTGCTCTTCTCTGTGCTGTTCAGTCTTATATTTCACGGCCTCTTAGAATGTTCTGCTATAATATGGCAGGGGTTACTGAGAAAAGTTGCTTATTAACGAACACTGCTGGACAGAAAAATGTATTACGAGGGTCACTCCAAAAGAAATGCACACTATTTTTGTAAAAATACAGTTTTAATTTACATGTATGGAAGTTTTACAGTATGTAGATTCAGCCTTCACGCTTGTTTTCAAACTTAGTTCAACCTGTTCCCGTGAGTCGCGCCGTCATAGCATGTCTTCAAGATGGCTGCTACACTTGACGTTCGTCAGAAGCAACGTGCTGTCATAGAATTCCTATACTGTGAAAACGAGACAGTGGGAAACATCCTCAAGAGGTTGAGAAAGGTGTATGCAGGTGCTGCTGTCGATCGCAGTACAGTTAGTCGGTGGGCAAGCAGGTTACGTGATGAAGCGGGCACGGCAATATTGAGGATTGTCCTCGCACCGGCAGGCCTCGTACTGCACACATTCCAGACAATGTGCAGAGAGTTAACGAATTGGTGACTGCTGACAGACGCATCACAGTTAACGAATTGTCACGCTATGTTGGGATAGGGGAAGGAAGTGTTTGCAGAATGCTGAAAGTGTTGGCGTTAAAAAAGGTTTGTGACAGGTGATTGCCCAGGATGTTGACAGTGGCTCACATAGAAACAAGATAAACGGTATGCGGCGAACTTTTGGAACAGTAAGAGAATGGTGGAGATGAATTTCTTGGAACAATTGTGACAGGTGATGAAACATGGCTCCATCATTTTTCACCAGAGACGAAGAGGCAATCAGTGGAGTGGCATCATGCAAATTCAACCAAGAATAAAACATTCAAAACCACACCTTCTGCTGGAAAAGTTATGGCTACGGTGATTTTCGATTCCGAAGGACCCTTGCTTGTGGACATCATGCCAAGTGGAACCACCACAAATTGTGATGCATATGTGATGACACTGAAGAAACTTCAAGCTCGACTGAGTCGTGTTCGACCACATCGGCAAAAGCAGGGTGTTTTGCTGTTTCACGACAATGCACGGCCACATGTCAGTCAAAAAACCATGGAAGCGATCACAAAACTCGGATGGACAACACTGAAACACCCGCCTTACAGTCCTGACCTGGCTCCATGTGACTATCATCTCTTTGGGAAACCGAAAGACTCTCATCGTGGTACAAGGTTTGAAGATGATGACTCTCTTGTGCACGCTGCCAAACAGTGGTTCCAACAGGTTGGTCCAGAATTTTACCGTGCGGGTATATAGGCGCTGGTTCCAAGATGGCGTAAGGCAGTTGACAAGGATGCAAATTATGTGGAGAAATGAAAATATTGTTCCTAAAGGATGTGTCTACACACTTAGAACTTTCAAACATGTAGAATAAAAGATGGATTAAAAAAATAGTCTGCATTTCTTTTTGAGTGATCCTCGTATAAAGAAATCACCAGAAAAAAGTATAATATTTAAACCGTATATAGCTAATGCTTATACAAACCAGGAAATAAATTCTCAGACTAATACAATTCCGTTACTACTAACAAATACCGGATACCTAAACGCTGGTCCGATCTGAAACAAGACCTTTCCAAGCATAATGTGCTTCCTATGGGCACCGTAGATGTTTGCCTTCTCATGTTTAGATCAAAAGGATTCTAAAAGTTTGATACAGATCTGTTACAAAGATAAAATTTAAAATTATCCATTGTCGGCTGTGGCATTCCGTCGAACGGTAGCCAAAGCTGCGGAATTCGTTCAATAATAGAATCGGGAACTGATCAGTTCAAGCGAATGTAAAATGTTCACGCATAGTTTCAAATGACGCATAGATGATCTCTTCCGCACACCAGTCTGTTGAAATAAGCGTACGTTATTGACTTGTATACAGGGTGTTTCCATGAGAGCATGCAAAACTTAACGGGACATAGAGGATGCTCCACGGAACAATTTCAGGCAGGAAACCTGGAGTCGGAGAAGCCAGCTTACGGAGATAATAGGAATAAAATCACACTACTGTGTACCTTTTTATTTACGTTAGGTACCGTCATTGACAAAACACTATATCTTACAAAATATGCTGAAACTGACGGCCATCACCCTCAATGCAAGCGTGACATCAGCGAAAAAGACTGTGACGCACCCTGACAAATATCCCTGGTGTGTTTCGAATCACATCACAGGCAGCTACAATTCTGGCAACTACTTCCACCTCTGTATCCACAGGCGTCTAATACACAAGTGACTTTAGATATCCCCATAGGAAATGATGAAGGGGATTCAGGTCAGGTGATCTCGCAGGCCATGGAATAGGCCCTCTCCTTCCAATCCAGCTACCAGGAAATACAGCACTGAAATGGTTGCTGACATTCACACTGAAGTGAGACGGTGCACCGTCATGCTGTATCTACATCCTCTCACGAGCAGCCAAGAGACAATGCAAATACGATGCAACAGAGGCACCTTATGGATAAGTAAAGTAAACGAATCCTGCAACATAACGTCCCAGTTACCAGGCTCGTCCTCCTTGTTTCCTTGCAGGCAATAATGAATGTATATGTAAATAAACAGCACATAACGTGTAAACTTGTACTCATGTTAGTTGTAAATAAGCTGTAAAACAGTAATGCTAGACAAAGCGGTAGACAATTTTACTTCCATATATCCTTAAGCCGACTTCTCCAATCACAGGTTCCCTACCTCGAATTGTTCAGTGGAGCATTCTGTATGTCCTTTTACATTTCTGCACGCTCTTACGGAAACACCCTGTACAAAGGAGTCGCACATTCTACGTATCTGTTCTTACATATTACAAAAGAAAAAAGATTTAAGACAGAGGTAAATATTTTTGGGAACATCCATTGACTGACAACTGAACTTAAGTGACTTTTCTAAAACACGAACATTTTTGTAGAGCAGAAACACGATGGCACAATTTGAAAAAGGTAGGTTCTTAAGAATGATTAATCATTTGATGAACGGGAGTATGGGCTAAAAGTCCTCAAAAGCGAAAATAGAGGTATGAGACTGGCTTTTCCTTCAGTAGAATAGTGTGGATACTTTCAGATAAAGAAAAAGTAATTAGCATATACGAGGAAGAGCTGAAAAGTAATACCTCCGAATTTTTATAAGCAAACGCTATCAACGTTCTACATCTTTATACTTCATGTCTACATATTTATTTAGTCACCCTGTCGATGAATAAATTTCTCCCGAGGAGAAACCAGTTTGTTGATACCGTCACTGTAGACTGTTTGACTTTATTGACGGAGCCACAATCTCACCTCTGCTTGCACCGCTTTGTCACTACCAAAGTGAAGTCCTCGAAGGTGTTCTTTGAGTTTTGGAAACAGATGAAATTCGGATAAGGCCAAGTCGCGACTGGATGGAAGATGCTCAATGCCAGTGAACCCAAGGCGTCGGATTATTGCAGATGTCGCAGCGCTCATGTGGGTCTGGCTTTGTCATGCTGAAGGAGACGGTGCTCCATGTGTGGACGAACTCTTCGAATTCGAAACTCGATTACAAAACCCTGTTTCTCACTTACTGACGTAGTTGCGTTACACATACCATGTTACACGCTACAATTCGGAGCCTTCGGGTGGCAGAGGGCTGCATATATGTTGCCGTGAAGAATAAAGATATAGAATTTTAATAACGATGATATTTTATCTGGTTGACAGCCGAGCCAATGAGTTGTTCTCCGGCAACGTTTCAGCAAGTTTTTTACTTGCCATCTTCAGGCGAAGTCTGCTCGTGTTGGTAGAGATCCAGTGACTGTTAGCAGAATATGGAATCGGTGGCTTCAGGAGGGTAATACGGAACGCCGTGCTGGATACCAACGGCCTCGTATCACTAGCAGTGGAGATGACAGGCATCTTATTCGCATGGCTGTAATGGATCGTGCAGCCACGTCTCGATCTCTGAGTCAACAGATGGGGACGTTTGCAAGACAACAACCATCTGCACGAACAGTTCGACGACGTTTGCAGTAGTATGGACTATCAGCTCGGAGACCATGGCTGCGGTTACCCTTGACGCTGCATCACAGACAGGAGCGCCTGCAATGGTGTACTCAACGACGAACCTGGGTGCACGATTGGCAAAAGTCATTTGATCGGATGAATCCAGATTCTGTTTACAGCATCATGATTGTCACATCCGTGTTTGGCGCCATCGCGGTGAACGCACATTGGAAGCGTGTATTCGTCATCGCCATACTGGCGTATCACCCGGCGTGATGGTATGGGGTGCCATTGGTTACACGTCTCGGTCACCTCTTGTTCGCATTGACGGCACTTTGAACAGTGGACATTACATTTCAGATGTGTTACGACCCGTGGCTCTACCCTTCATTCGATCCCTGCGAAACCCTACATTTCAACAGGATAACGCACGACCGCATGTTGCAGGCCCTGTACGGGCCTTTCTGGATACAGAAAATGTTCGACTGCTGCCCTGGCCAGCACACTCTCCTGATCTCTCACCAATTGAAAACGTCTGGTCCATGGTGATCGAGCAACTGGTTCGTCACAATACGCCAGTGACTACTCTTGGTAACTGTGATATAGTGTTGAAGCTGCATGGGCAGCTGTACCTGTACACGCCATCCAAGCTCTGTTTGACTCAATGCCCAGGCGTATCAAGGCCGTTATTACGGCCAGAGGTGGTTGTTCTGGGTACTGATTTCTCAGGCTCTATGCACCCAAATTTCGTGAAAATGCAATCATATGTCAATTTTAGTATAATATATTTGTCCAATGAGGAGCCGTTTATCATATGCATTTCTTCTTGGTGTAGCAATTTTAATGGCCAGTAGTGTAGAATTTATCCAATAGCATTTGGCGTGTAATGCCCAAGGGCAACTCCCCTGCTTCCACTAAAAGAGCGTTGATGGGCGTTGGACGCATGGTTCCAAGAGAGATATCAATGACTCTGTATTGAAGAGTACCTAGTTTTGTGAGATGAACCTTTGACGCATTGTGCTACAGTTGACAGCTACAGTCTAGCCGAGATCGAATAATCCCCTCTTACATGGTGAGTAAACTACTCTGGTTCGCTCTCCATCATACACCGGTAAGTGATCAAATTACATTTAAACCTTCTTCACACATGACAACAATGGATCGGATGTGAGGTGCCCAGCTTAAGTGACCATCAACGAGAGCCGATGTCGACTTATAAAAGAGGACGATTACTGATTTCTCAGCCGAAATCTCCAGCCCATTAGTAAATAGCCATTCATCATTATAAGCAATGGTTGTGAGTAATTCCATTTTGGCCTGACGATACGAAGCGGCAGTGAAATAACACAGGCATCGTCTGCATACTGCAGTATCTTTGTGGGGAGAGTGATTATGCGCTCTAGATCACGTCCATACAGAATATACAGGATGGGACTTGAAATTGCACTCTGAGGCTTGTCCTGGGAGACAAGAGTAGGTCCGATCATGTTTCCTTTGTAACGGACGTAGATGGTTCTTTGAGCGACCATGGTACTGATGCCATAAATCATCTATGGAGGAATTCCGAATTCCGCCAGTTTGTCCAAGATAGCTGGTATATGAAAGTGATCGTACGCTCCCTTAACGTCCAGACAGGCAGCGACCACTGTTTGTTTCATTTCAAAGGCTGACTTAATATCCATAGCAAACAAATAGTGATTGTCCATAGTCCCTTTGCCTTTTTGAAGTCGTATTGAGTCCTAGGTATCAATTGCGATTTTCAAGCCACCATTCCAATCTGCTGTTAACCATTCGTTCCAGAGTTTTGGCAACACACGACGACAAAGCAGTCGGTCGATAATTAGAGGCCACATCTGGATCTTTGCCACTTTTCAGAATTGGAATTATTACCTGCATCTTCCATGTTGCTAAGAGGTACCAATAAAAAGTGTATAAGAGCAAATCTTTCGCTTCCGTGGGCAGATTCGCAAGCATAGAATAAGGGCTTTGTGAATAAAGAGCTCAACCTCGCTCTAGCAAGTCACGCTGCAGCCAACAAATGCATGTCTGAACTGGTAAGAAACAACGAGAACGCGTCTGGGTTACACAAATGAGGGCGACGTCGCTTCCTAGCAAGAGGAGGGGCTGGTTTGCAATGAAACTGCGTCTTGGCAACGACGCGTGTGATTTGAAAAGTTGCGTGCAGTGTTCCGCTACGAGGTTGTGGAACCGTTCCTGTGTCTGTTACAATACGGGCTTATGGTCTTCTACAACAGGGCCGGCCACGGTCTGCCGAACTTGACAGGGGCAGGCACGTTGTGCGGGCCACAATTCGACCTTTCTCGGCTTTGCTCGCTCCTTCCCCGAAGTACTCGGTACAGCACGACTTTTCATTTAGAGTTGCGGTGCGACAGTTTCCGGTCGGCACAACTCTCTTCACTTCGTCAGAATTGCGGTGTAAGCGCTGTTTACCTTCCGCTGTTTGACTGTGGTAAGAAGGACGTTCACATGTTCAGTGGATGCTTCAAAAAAAAGAGGCAGCCTAGCGATCTATCGTCACAAGCCTTTAAGAATGAATGGGAATGACAGAAAGGAGGGATAAGAATTCTCAATATCTATTATGCAGTCCCGTAAGTCGATACTGCAGATTTGCTGCGAAATGATCGTACAATACCATACAGAAAGAATTTAAACTTTAGTTGACAATGAACGAGCAAAACATTACAAAGATCCACAGATGTGATTTATTCTCAAATACATCAAGGAGCGCTTTGTTCTAAATTTTCAGGCACACGGCATATGAAAGAAATGGTAGTATGAATAGTAAAATTTATGAAGTCGCCTGCATTATTGCACTGTTATCTGCAACAGTCTTCTATAGAACTGAACGAAGAGTATGGAGCCTTTACATATTACTGCAAAGTACGTCGGTTATCTCAAGACATGCCCAGAACGATTTTTCGAGTTAAAACTCGTTATTGTTGAATTTATGAAGGAAGAGAAAGTACGGGAACGAAAATTAGAACATCCGGAATAGATTGCAGGTTTCACATTTTAATTGGAAACTACTTCTTTCTGATTCGACTGGGATGCGTTTAAAAAGAAAATCCCGTTATAGAAAGGACACATTCCGACAAGGCAGTCCGGTTCCTTGAGCTCACTGCCGTTAAGGAAAACGCGAGATTTGACAAGTTGCGTGCAGTGTGTCCGCTAGGAGGTGTTTTGGCACCGTTCCTGTTTCTGTTATAATACGGGCTTATGAGCCAAACTTCAAGATCGATTTCTGGGGATGATTTTTGACTCTCGGTTAAGCTGGGCGCCTCACATCCGATCCATTGTTACCAGGTGTGAATAAGGCTTTAATGTAACTCGATCACTCATGTGTGTTTGGTGGGGGACCTTGAGTGAAATACAAGGATAGATTTCTAAAGGTTTTGAGGGCACTGTGAATCTGAACACCTGTTTTCGAGCTGTTTTCGGAACCGTCTGCCGTCTCAGTTGAAAGCGCCCCTGTGCATGTGCGGATGTAACTGATTGACCTACAGGGTAATTTCAGTTTTAATTACAAATCTTATTGCGTTAAAAGCGTCCAGGGCGTCTAGATTGCTTTTGTCAGGCAGAATTTCCATGTCTCCATTATGAAGTTGCAAAAGTTCTATAATATTTCTGTCAACATGCTGATGTGAAAGACCTTTTTTTAATTCTGAAACGAAATTACTCACGATTACGTGGCATGTTGGGTGCGAAAATCCGTGAAACTGTATGCGTCTATCAGTATGCCTACAGTTCGCAACATGTAAAAATTATATTGTCTTCAGAGCGCCAAAGAAAGGTTAAATAATACTGAAAATTTGCTTTATTTGTGATCTACGTTGTTGACAAATGTGAAATATAAAACCAAGTCGTGTTTCATGCGATGGCACTCCTATTTAAATGCGGTGCGTTACCAGATTTCCCCTGTTCCCTCTTCTCACTCTTAAACAGCGTGGCTTGGCGGTGGGGGAAACGTGCAGCGAGGCCCAGCATTTTGGCACTTGGGCCCTGCCACGGTCTGCGAGCCGAAATCTTGGCAGCCCCTGCTCTACGAGGTAAAGTCGCATACCAACTTTTCGCTTGCATAAATGTATGGTTGCTGAGTCAAAAATGTATTCTCTGGGACTGAACGGATGCTAGATACAAACTTGAGTAGAACATAATGTAGCTTACCCAAGAATGAACTCAAGCATGAATATAGTTTTCATTGTGTTTGTTGCATCACGATAGATCGTAATAAGACGACATTCCAACTGGATTCCATTCCAGAAGAAGTGATTTGTTCATTTAGGAGTAAAAATTATTACAGCCATTGCACTCACCCAAAATTTAATAAGTCGCTTTCACATGGTACTTTTTTCCACATGGTATCTTTATGACATATAATAGGAGAGATCGTGACAACTATCGATCCATTTCACTACTGACAACCAGTTCGAAAGTTTTAAAATAGGTGATGTATTTAATTTTTTTGTTTTTATGGGATTCGCAGCCTCGAAATGTTTAATAAAAGAAACATAGTCGCTAATGGTTCAAATGGCGCTAAGCACTATGGGACTTGACATCTGAGGTCATCAGTCCCCTAGAACTTAGAACTACTTAAACCTAACTAACCTAAGGACAACACACACATCCATGCCCGAGGCAGGATTCGAACCTGCGACCGTAACAGCAGCGCGGTTCCGGAGTGAAGCGCGTAGACCGTTCGGTCACAGCGGCCGGCCATAGTCTGTATTAGGCTGTAATGCAGACGATCTTTATTTAGATAGTGCGATAAGCTAATTTCGATGACTTGTAATTTTCAAACACATGTGTAATGTTACGTATTACATGTCGTAACTGCCAAATTATTTTTCACTACATATAAAAACTAGACATTATATGCCATCCTTACAATGTGAGTCGATTCACATTAATGTGTCAACATTAAACGTCAAACTGCAATTCCACCATTTCACTCTCCGTGTGTCAAACTATCTGAATACCCTAATAGTAAGGCGGCCACTAGCGCTGATTCGGGTTCGAGTCCCGGTCTGGCACAAAGTTTCATTGTCGACTGCACTTTATACAGCTGACGGTCGTCCATATTTGCAACTACGAATACGTTTCACGTATTTCATAACGAGGAACTTTGCATCGTCCTTCGTAACAACTCGGGCACTACAGTATCTTATTTATCCGCTGAATCCGTGCAAGCGACTTTCAATTAAAATGTCTCTGCTGTACGGGAAAATACATAATGGATGTACGAGTGCAAGTTGACGACATGTGGAAGTATAGGTCTGGCCGTGAGTCGTGCTCGGATAGTCTAATGGTAAGGCGGCCTCTCGCGATAGTCCGGGTTCGAGTCCCGGTGCGGCAGAGATTTTCACTGTCGTCATTCCATTATACAGCTCACGGTTGTCCATATTAGCAACTGCGAATACATTTCATGTATTTGAGAACTTTTAACATTGCAGCGCGTCAGCAATCGTGAGTAATTTAATGGTTATAAGGAATCCGCCTCGACTGCAAATAGAACACGGATGTTGACCTAGGTTTCGGCGCGGATAACCACGCCTTCTTCGGAACACACTAAAACTATAAACTGGCTAAAGAGGCATGGTGCAACATTAATACAGAACGCCCAGAATAGCAAAAGACTCGCATAAAATGTAAAATAAACGGTACGTGAGTACCATGTACTTAGCTCAAACGCCGGAAGTGTGCTTCCTCGCCCCAGCCGACGTTCGGTGGGTCGCAAGCTCTCAGGTAAACTCAACGCCTCAGACGCTTGAACTAAGTCCAGCTATTGACATGGTACACACGTACCGTTTATTTTACATTTTATGCGAGTCTTTTGCCACTTTGGGCGTTCTGTATGAATGTTGGACCATGCCTCTTTAGGCAATTTGTAGTTTTAGTGTGTTCCGAAGAAGGCGTGCTTATCCGCCCCGCAACCTAGGTCAACATCCGGTTTCTATTTGCAATCGAGACGGATTCTTTATAATCATTATTTCATGTATTTTTACATGAACACCCATCGATCAGCTCAGAACAATGCCAAAGTCAGAATCGAAGTATTACATTATAAAAAAATGAAAAGGACCAAAGCTATGTTTTACTGACGCTGAATATAATAACAGCCGTCTACGAAACGTTTCTCTTTGCACAAATAAAATTTCTCTTCATTAATAACTTTAACACTTTTTACACTTTTTCTTATAAGTTCATAACACAAATGTCAAAATACATTTTATTTATACAGGATTTTCGTTCATATTTGTATTATTCATAATTTTACCATAAAAGTGACGCTACAGAAGAATTATTGAGGTATTATTGAATTATTATTAACCTTTCAGTTCGGGTTAAAGGCAACATTTGATTTTCGCTAAAGATGGCCGGGATTATAATAATATTCTCTTCTTTTCATTCACAAAAATTATTTACCAGTACAAGTTTAGTCTTGACGATCATGTATTCAAACACTTCGTGTTTCGGAGTCGCTAAATTCCGTTATCAGGCCCATTAGTAGACTACATGAAATCATACACTGGTGAGCCAGAACATTATGGCCCCTGCCCACCGAGACGTTGGATGCCGCCTGGTGGCGTTGCGGGCACGTGACGCGGCAGGGAAAAAAAAAAAGAAAAAAAATGTAAGCGGAGCAAACATGGACGGGGGATCGCCCTAGCGAAGATAAGGGCTGAAAATGGGGAAATCCATTGACGTAAGCGACTTTGACAAAGGGCAGATTATTATTACGCTCAGCCTGTGAACGAGTATTTCGTAAACGGCGAAACTGGTCGAATATTCACGAGCTACTGTCGTGAACATCTATGGAGAGAGGTAGAAGGACAGTCAGACTACCACTAGGTGTTAAATGGTTGGACGTCCATGACTCTTCACAGAATGTGGGGTTCAGAGGCTTGTCTGCTCTCTGAAAAAAAATGGTGATCTATGGCGTCTCTGCCGAAACAGCACAATGCTGGTGCACTCCGAAGTGTTTTGGAGCACACCGTTCCGCGTAGAGTATTGAACCAGAGCTCCGCAGCAGACTACTCCTACGTATTCACTTGTTGACTCAACGACGTCAATTACGACTGCAGTGGGAACGGGGCCGTAGGCATTCGACCGTCGGTTAATGGAAGCCGTTCGGCTATTCGGATGAATCACACTTTTGCTACGCTAGGTCGATGATTGTCTGCACAAACGCCATCAACGAGCTGAACGGCGTCTTGAAACGTGCAGCTCGCCACGGACGTAGGTTGTTACGAGCAGTAGTAAGCTATGGGAGACTTGCATGGGACCTGTGGTAATAATCGAAGACACGCTGACAGCTGCAGACACCCTGCATCCCTTCATGCTTGATGTCTTCCCCGACGGCGATGTCATCTTTCAACAGCAAAACTGTCCGTGTCTCGGAACCATAACCGAGCTACAGTGGTCTGAGAAACATTATAGTGAACTCACATTGGTGTTTCGGCAACGAAATTTGCCTATGTAAACCCTATGGAATCCATATGGTTCGCTTTAGGGCGCCATCACAGCGTATGCTAATCAGCAGCCCGTCATTTACGCGAATTACGTGATCTTCGCATAGACATCTAATGCCACATACCCCCAAAAACTTAGCAACAAACTGTGGAGTCCATGATCCGCAGAATAAATGATGTGTTTCGTTCCAAAGACGGACAAACAAACTATTAAGCAGGTGGTCATAATGTTTTGGCTTATCAATGTGGATATCGCAAGTACTTCCTCAACAACACGACCATAAATGTAATCCAGTATAATAGATACGTCGATGGTTGAAACGGTCATGCACGCCACAATACAGATTAAATCGATTACCTGAGTATTGGTTCTCACTCAGCCCATGATTTGCTGTACTTCTGGTCGCAGTTTGTCCATATTCATTCTTTGATGAGATATTACATGCTAATTTTACGTTCCGTGAAGAAGTTTCACCCGCAGAATAATACAATTCGAAAACAGGATCCCCAGCAAAAATGTATTAAATAACGACAAATTAAAGGCAGACGTATTTCTCAAAACAATCATCTTAAACATACGCATCTTACCTCTTTTTTGTCATTACACCCTTCAGAAAACTTTACATTATACACACAAAAATTGGAAATTTGTGGTAAGGACTATGGTACCAAACCTAGGCATCCGCCCTACTTAATCTAACTTAAACTAACTTATGCTACGGACAACACACACACCCATGGCCGAGGGAGGACTCGAACCTCCAAGGGGGGGGGGGGGGGGGGGAAGCCGCGCGAACCGTAACAAGACGCCCTAAACCGCACGGCTACCCCCGCGCGGCCTTATACACACACGAAAAAAAGTTTTGCATCACCACGTTTCCGAGAGTTCCGGAACCTGTACAGAAAACTGGAATAGAGATCAACATAAACACAATTTCCTCCCTTTTCATTGCTCATGAAAACGACACATTTCGTGTTGTACCACCATATAGCGAGCCCTTCAAAGACGGTGGTCCAGACTGCTGTTCACACCGGTATCTCTAATACCCAGAAGCACGTCCTCTTGCATTGATGCATGCCTATATTCGTCGTGGCATACTTTCCACAAGTTCATCAAGGCAAGTCCAGATTGTCCCTCTCCTCAACGGCGATTCGGCGTAAATCCCTCAGAGTGGTTGGTGGGTCACTTCGTCCATAAAGAGCCCTTTTAAATCTGTACCAGGCATGTTCGATAGGGTTCATGTTTGGAGAACATGCTGGTCACTCTAGTCGAGCGATGTCATTATCCTGAAGGAAGTCATTCACAAAATGTGCACGATGTGGGTGCAAATTGTCGTCCATCAAAACGAATGCTTCGCCAATATGCTGCCGATATGGTTGTACTATCGGCCGGAGGATGGCATTCACGTATCGTGCAGCCGTTACGGCTCCTTCCATGACCACCAGCGGCGTACGTCGGCCCCACGTAATGCCTCCCCAAAACAGAAGGGAACCTCCACCTTGGTGCACTCGCTGGGCAGTGTGTCTAAGGCGTTCAGCCTGACTGGGTTGCCTCCAAACACGTCTCCGACGATCTCCTGGTTGAGGGCATATGCGACACTCATCGGTGAAGAGAACGTTATGCCAATCCTGAGCGATCCATTCGGCAAGTTGTTGGGCCCATCTGTACCGCGCTGCATGGTGTCGTGGTTGGAAAGATGGACCTCGCCATGGACGTCGAGAGTGAGGTTACGCATCATACAGCCTATTGCGCACAGTTTGAGTCGTAACACGACGTCCTGCTGCTGCACGAAAAGCTTTATTCAACATAGTGGCATTGTTGTCAGGGTTCCTCCGAGCAATAATCCGTAGGTTGCCGTCGTCCACTGCAGTAGTAGCCATTGGGCGACGTGAGTGAGGCATGTCATCGACAGTGCCTGTCTTTCCGGATCTTCTCCATGTCCGATCAACATCGGTTTGGTTCACTCCGAGACACCTGGACACTTCCCTTGTTGAGAGACCTTCCTGGCACAAAGTAGCAATGCGGACGCGATCGAACCGCGGCATTGACCGTCTAGACATGGTTGACCTACAGACAACACGGACCGTGTACCTCCATCCTGGTGGAATGACTGGAGCTGATTGGCTGTCGGACCTCCTTCTTCTAATAGGCGCTGCACATGCATGGTTGTTTACAGCTTTGGGCGGGTTTAGTGACATCTTTGAACATTCAAAGGGACTGTGTCTGTGATAAAATATCCACAGTCAACGTCTATCTTCAGGAGTTCTGCGAACCGGGGTGATGCAAAACTTTTTTTAATGTTTTTGTATACTCGTTGTACAGCTCATAGTTTACTTGCACCTTTAATGTTTTGCCAAGCAAATATTCTTCAGTAATTTGTAACAGAGTATTATCTTCTTTTTCAGATGACGTCAACAGTCGCACAACTGCACATTAGATAAGATGTCACATTGAAGTATAACGCACCTACATTGGATGAAAACGCCATTATTCTGGGAGCCTTTGGACTCTTCTTTCACATCTGTGGATCATTCTTAATCAAGACATATCATATGGATATTTCAATTTACATTTTCAGTATTTATGTGTTTAGTGTAACTAATTACATCTGTTAAATACATACACTTGTTGTTATTACCTGTATTTACCTTATAAATGGTTGTAGAAATGGTTTATGAATACCAAGCACAGTCTTCATTCGACATTGTGAATCTACGTTACGAAGACAGGAGTAATTATGAATTATTTCAATAAAATGAATATGTGTCGATACTTGTGTGCGAACGGTATGGCCAACATGATCCATTCCACCAGAATATACGATTTGGTGTAGTTAGTGTAACTGTGTAATATCTTAAAAATGGGTTGCTTTTATTTTCAGCATCTTACGATCAGTGAAGTCTGTAAGAGTTAGTGCTGTTTGGACAGAATTTTGAAGTTCCTATGTTTTGGAAGTGATTTAATACGTCTCCTTGTTGTTGATATGCATGTCTATGACTTCACGGGTGTACAGAGATCTTTATTCACACACCAGCTGCGCCTAAATGATATAAATATTCTTCTCGTACTAGATTTCGAATTGGAACTGTGATGTTAGAATTGGTAAATGGTTATTAAAATACGTTATAGTTCAGGAACTCAGTATATGATTTTTACATAATTTGTTTGTACGTTTTATTGTTCTAATTTTAATGCACGGATGCTGACATTTTTATTTTTCCACTTTGGTATGGCTGATTTAAACAGAACACCTGAGTTGACATTGTCAGCCTTCAATCATAAACAATACTTCTCATGGTACACTTGAATATTTTGTTGCAGAATCATGGGCGATTTTTGTGATACTCTAGGTTTCATGGGTTAATTTTTTTGTGAAGCTTACTCTCATTTTCAAGCAGCAGCTTAGTCCTGCTAATAACATGTAGTTATTTTTGCTTCGATTGAAAAAAATTACAATAAAAATGACTGTTTTCCATTGCTTTAAGCCAATACTGTTATATATGCATACGAAAGACGGATAAAACCTCCATTCATTTTACAAGTTTATCAGAACATCCTTGGAAAGATATTAATAAGCGTAAAAAACAGACAGTAAGAGGGTTACTGCTCTGCTGTTTGAGGTATCCTCTGACGTTTACTACCATATTAACATGGAGATAGATGATCTACTGGTACAACAGAAATTATATCCCGAAATTGAGTGAAGCTGTTTCCAGTACACAAGTTACGAAAGTCAAGGAAAATAACTGAACGAGTGCAATAGTTGTTGCTACGCACGATTTTTTCCATGATGAATTTTCACTCTGCATTCAAGTCTGTGCTGATATGAAACTTCCTGGCACATTAAAACTGTAGCCGCAGCGGAACTCGAAGCTGAGTCCCAGGTTCGAGTCCCGGTCTGGCATTCAGATTTAATCTACTAGGAAGTTTCACGATTTTATGGTTCAAATCGCTCGGAGCACTATGGGACTTAACATCTATGGTCATCAGTCTTCTGGAACTTAGAACTGCTTAAACCTAACTAACCTAAGGACATCACACAACACCCAGCCATCACGAGGCAGAGAATATCCCTGACCCCGCCGGGAATCGAACCCGGGAATCCGGGCGTGGGAAGCGAGAACGCCACCGCACGACCACGATCTGTGGACTTCACGAGTTTATATTTTTGTCTATTATTGGATTGAGAGTTTGAAGGTAAAATCTTGGATAAAGGATGTCCTTGTTTCTTTTATGTTCCAGCTTATGATTTCGGCATTGCACGGTTTAAATATCCATTGTGGCTGCCAGGTAGTTTCTGACTATCAACGGAGGCAGATGACAAAGTCACATTTCGAGAATTGGCATTACATTTTATGGTACTTTGCTATCTTTGTTTGACCAGAATAATCTTCTGTTTCTGAAACAATACTGTAATGTTTTCATCTAGCGAGTATACTCCGTATCTTTCCTTCGTGTAGAGTAATCATGTTGCTGAGAACAGTATAAGTGGCAGTTTGTGTAAATTAGCATTTATGATTCTCAGATCTGTAGTCGATTCATGAGTAACAGGTAACCATTTTCACGACCTACTACATATCTGCAGTTACAAACTGCTTCACTGTCATCAGAACTAATCGTTCCGCTAAAATAAACTAGTTCTTTTACTGCAGACTCAACTTACAAGCAGTGACAACAAGTGCTTAGGATAAGAGAATTATCGTTTAAACACGCTATATTCATCTGGTCGGCTTTTTGTACATTAAATCACAGAATTAAATAAATACACCGATGCGCTACTTACATACACTGCTCAACTGTACTGAGCAAGGTTCCGCAGTGGGTGAGATTATGAACTTTTATTCGCAAAGAACTGAGTTCATATCCCTTTTCAGCCACCCTAAATTATGTTTTACATAGTTACTGTGTATCACTTAAGGTGTGCGCCTCCATAGTTCCTTAAACAAAGTTTTAGCTAACTTCGTGTCTCATTTTTGTTCAGTGTGTGCTAGTCTCCCGTCTCTATTTCTGTCTATGCCGCGGAACGATAAACTATAACTCCTCTTCCTATGTTGTTGGCAGCAACTGACGAAGCCTAAGCTGTAGAAATATCGCCGTTAAGCCCTGCTGAAAAACCGAAAATATGCCTTCTAAAATTGTGCTCCTGCTTGTACCTGCGTTTGATAGTAGCCGGTTGTTCGCCTGTAGCGACACACAAATCACCTGACAAATTTGGCAATGCGTGTAGCGTTTGTTGTTAAATATTTATTTATAATGAATGCGTATAACACCATTTACAAGAAATGAATTTTAGGAGGATTGTATAATGATTTGTCATTTTCTATAAGTATTCCGATGCATCTTTCTCGTGGTCTTATGGGAATTTAAGACAATTTTTGGCATCCTAGAACGAATAGTAATTAAATCGTACAGCATGCCGACCGGGGTGGCCGAGCGGTTCTAGGCGCTACAGTCTGGAACCGCGTGACGCTACGGTCGCAGGTTCGAATCCTGCCTCGGGCCTGGATGTGTGTGATGTCCTTAGGTTAGTTAGGTTTAAGTAGTTCTAAGTTCTAGGGGACTGATGACCTCAGAAGTTAAGTCTCATAGTGCTCAGAGCCATTTGAACCATTTCGTACAGCATTGTTGGCTGGGAGATCCCGAAGGATAGGTTGAGTCGTCTAATTTGAAAGGTTTCTCTGTTCTTCGTTCACAACGACACCTTAACGTAGCGAAGTGAGAGAGTTATACATTTAAGTTTATCTTATAAGTGTGACTGTAATGTGTGTGTGTCTGTGTGTGTGTGTGTGTGTGTGTGTGTGTGTGTGTGTGTGTGTGTGTGTTTAGAACGTTATCCTGTTTGTGTTGTATGACGATTAGAGAAGAGAGAGGGTGAAACCCGGTGCCACCACAAAGCCTATTCCTCTCGAGGAACACAGAGGGGTAATTATTTATTTCTAATTTCTGCTACCAGTTACTTTTTTATTTTTTGTTTAATCTAACTTAATACAACGCGTTTCGAACATGTTCTGTTCATCTTCAGGCGTTTGCACATACATACAGAGAAATGTTACTTAAAAATAAACAGTCTTAAACTAGATTAATCTAAAACTCTTTGTCCATTGTTTGTTACTGTTGCGCCTGGTGTGACTTTGGGGAGGGGGAGGAGGGGGGCAGTGGATGGCTAGAAATCGAAATCAGTGATGTTTTTTGCTGGTGTTCTTCCTTGTTGACCAATGATATCACAGCTATTTCATCATCTTGCTGCTTCACTTGCATCACTGGTATAATGGCGGAGCTTTTGATTAAAATTACACTATAGCACATTGTATTTTGTCACTGATTGCCAACGTAATTCACTGCACAATAGCTTCGAGATACATGTAAACGTTGTGCACACAACACAAGATGGCGGACCTATGGCCGAGAATAAATAAGCACAGAGGGAGCTGCCTAGAGTAATGTCCCTATCCGATGGATGGACCTCTATCAGCAGTGTCATATATCCTCACGCAGTGAGGTTTGGAATTCAGAACACTGGCGGAAAGTCTGTCGATCATGAATTCAACGTCAACACCCTCCTCCCCTCTGCCGTGAAGGCGAAGGGAAAGCAGTCAACAGCACGTGGCGTACCCAGGCGGTTGCCCGTCCAAGTACTCGGCACGCCCGACGTTGATTAACTTCGCTGATCTGTCGAGAACCGGTGTATTCAACGAGACAAGGCCTCTCGCAGATTAGTCGTTACGCGTAATTTAGGTTAATATCTCAATACTTACGTGCTAGTGTTTTGGTCTAAAATTATAGATAAGTTCCTGGCAGATTGGTACTTTTTTTAAAATAATGAAGAACGAATACATAGCGACAGACTCTTAGTTTTCGGACAGGTGTAGTTTGTTAGCAGTATATGCGACAATTGAAGTCAGACGTAACACGACAGCACACTGTAATAAGGGTTACGACAGAGAAAACGTTTAGCAAGAGATAATCTCTTTGTGCAGTGCTAATGTCACGCTGACCTAGATTGGTCATGGCGAGACATGCAAATGTTTCGTAACAGTCCAGATATGTAAGTTACGCGCAACAACGCAGAGCCTACGCCAGTCGGCCGTAACTGACAGTCCGATATGTATCGTAACGGCTTCAAATTCTGACGGCTATTGCATGTAAATCATAGAATTTGGTACTCACGCTCACGTACTGATTATATTTCTCAGATTAATGCAACCACATAATGTGATATGACACTGTAACAAAAAATGGCTCTAAGCACAATGGGACATCTGAAGTCATCAGTCTCCTAGACTTAGAACTACTTAAACCTCACTAACCTAAGGACATCATCACACACATCCATGTCCGAGGTAGGATTCGAACCTGCGACCGTAGCAGCAGCGCGGCTCCGGACTGAAGCGCCTAGAACCACTCGGCCACATTGACCGGCTAATGACTCTGAGCACTATGGGACTTAACTTCTGAGGTCATCAGTCGCCTAGAACTTAGAACTACTTATACCTAACTAACCTAAGGATACCACACACATCCATGCCCGAGGAAGGATTCGAACCTGCTACCGTAGCGGTCACGCGGTTACAGACTGTAGTGCCTAGAACCGCTCGGCCACTCCAGCCAAGAAAATCTATATGCAGCTAGGTGGCCTAGTAATGGGAAGCAGTTTTGTAGACCTCTTAACTGATGTTTACATTAACCATTTGGAAAACAACTTTTTCAGGGCCAATGCCCGTTCAAAAGACAAACTGATTTTTTAAAAAGGTATGGTGATGACCCAAAAGAAATAGAATTATTTGCAAATGCCATGAATAACATGAACCCTAATATCAAATTCGCTGCAGAGCATCAGACGGTAGATGGTATCAATTTTCTTGATCGTAGAACAAAAAAAGTTGAATTAAAACCATGCTTTTGAAATTCATAGGAAACCTACATTTCAGATGTAATTCTAAATAATTCTTCATGCTACCCTATGCAGCACAAAATGCCTTACTTCAGATCTACATCAGACTGTATAAATAAAA
This sequence comes from Schistocerca gregaria, assembly GCF_023897955.1. Classification (NCBI taxonomy): domain Eukaryota; kingdom Metazoa; phylum Arthropoda; class Insecta; order Orthoptera; family Acrididae; genus Schistocerca; species Schistocerca gregaria. The sequence goes on from NC_064931.1 coordinate 681,805,751, forward strand.
TTACCCGCAGTTCCTCTGCTGAGAGAAAGAAATGAATAGTATCAAAACTGTAGCTGAAGATAGTGGCTATAAGCCACAAATAATTAACAATTTGTACAATAAAATTAAAGATACTAAATTACCTGCAGCAAATTCACAACAAGCAGCAGAAAAGGAATTATTTGGATACATTTCATTCCTAGGCACAATCTCTGTACCAATAACGCTGTACAATATAACATCATCCACAGCACCAAAACTACTAACCTAGGCCTAGAAAAATCAGTTATTTACAGTATTATTTGTGTCAGTTTCCCCAGTTTTTATCTTGGACAGACCGGCAGAAGCCTCAGTATAAGGTATCATGAAGTACTGAAATAAATCTGCAATAGCCACTTACATGAATCAATTTGGACACTCTGTTTTTAAGATTAATTACAGCTTACAGATATTATACACCGCTTACAAAGGCAAGAAAATGGACCTCTTAGAGGAACTAGAAATATATATTCACACCGTCATCTCACCCTAATACGTTCTAAATTAACAGCTGGAGCTAGCCAAAAAACATTTTCTGTATAATTTCCTTGGGCTGTTCGCAGAAATCAAACAGAAACTGAACCCCGAATAGTTACAGCACTACAGTTTATGATATTAGTATACAATTGTATAAGTATAAACTACTATGACGAAGAAATGTGTTGCTCTCATCCCACCCTCCAACTGTTTAATTTTGTATTTCCTGCACCTAACTTATAAACAGTAATGATAATAATATATCTGTGTATGTAAATGTGTGTACATATATTTCTAGTTTATATTAAGCAATCAGTTGGCCTGAAGGTATTTCATCAAAAATTTCTACCGACAAAAAAAAGGTACTTGCCGAAAACTATTTGTTATACTGTCTTTTAAAAACAATTTTACTCTTAGAGCGCAAACGTTTTTCTGTTAGTAACATGTTACATTTTGCACACCCCACAAGTCATCTTTCCTCTGTTTACATCCTTGGTCAATAGGAAATGAACAATGTCTTTGTGTCTTTGCATTGTAAAGAAAAACCACACTTGTATATCACTTGGGTGATGCTGAACACTGACATTAAAAACATTATGGAGCGTGCCACAATAATTTATTTACAGTAGGTGCACTGTGCGACTTTCAACATGGAAAACAACATGGATCACAAAAAACAAATCGCTATCTACTGGAACTTTTGTAAGTGATCGTAACTATTTTGCATCATATGTAAATAATTGCAAGCGCTTTAGTATATTTTAATTTATGAAACAACTTGTAAAGTGGCTCTATATACTCAAATATTCTTGTGCTGTATGGGAGCAGACGAATGCTGTTGGTCGAAACATCTGTGTAGCTAAAAATATTAGCCATCTGAAGATGAACATGATAGCCCGAAACTGGTTATGACACTAAAATAAAACTTTTAAAAAGCATATGTGGCTGGTTGCTTCATTCACCTAGAAATAAAACAATTTTAAAATACGGAGAGCTGTATGTTCTACCACCTGTGAAGTTCATTTATTTGAAAAACCATTTATTTTTGCCCAAGAGATGTTTGAAGGTTGATGAATGTAATAACTATAGAAGAAAACGCCAGTGAATGAACAGCACTGTGTAACAGACCAGCAGAAAAGTACTGCATGCTTTAACGTATATTGGTTCAAGAAAAATTTTAGTTTGTTTGCGAGATACTACTTGTTATACGATTCTCGTGAATGCGCTGGTCATAACTGACTGTTGCACGGTATTGTGTTTCTCTAGTCCTTAGATACATTAAGATTAAAACATTTATTGTATGCAACTGCAGAATTTTACTGACAAATGAGAGTAATTGGTGATAGAACAGGAAGTATATGAAAATCATTTTTATTCGGTATTAGACATTCGAGTTGGAATATATTCTTCGACAGAATGGTTAAAATACAATTGTTCAATTAATGTAGGTTAATTTTTACAAAGAAGAAAACAGCAACCAGCCACTATTAATACTGCTATTTATTTAATTAAATAGCGCCGTTACCGGTTTCGAACTGGCAAGTTCATCATCAGACGGCTGTTCATGTGATTTTCAAGATACACTTTACATTATCGTCCGTTTTCAATGTCTATTATTCCACTGTGGCGAAGTATTTTTGGCGTATTGTTGCCCTACGGTAGAAAAACAGTGTTAGAAGCGCCCTATGTGAAAATACCTAACCTCCAAACGATGAAATACAGCGTAAATAAATGTGTGAGGTTAAGTGGTTATGGTACTTACGTCGAAAATTCCACGCGATTTTGTTGCGAAGTTGCACGATTGTATTTTTCGCATATTCCTTATTATATCCAGCACTTACGTAACTTTTACATCACCATATTGTGCAAAGCACCACACACACACACACACACACACACACACACACACACACACACACACACACACACACACCACAAAGAATTTGCCACATGTGAAGTTATCACAGAGAGTGCAGATTTACAAACACTACAGTGTCAGAGACATTCTCTCTTAGCGACATCGCAATATACAGGTTGCTTTGATTTCACAGAATGATTGTTTTTAAAAAATAACATAACTTAATGAAAATTAAAACACAAAGATAAACCTTACATTATGAGCTTGTGTGAATGCTACTTATATGGTATTATGTAAATACTGTGCTGTACACAAGGACTACATAGAGGTGAGATAAAATGAATAACATGCTAGTAACAATTGTATTAACATCTATATATGGTCCACTGAAATTTTGAATCAAGTATAGTAGAAGTAATTATTTTTTTAAAGAATCAAGGTAGTATTACAAGTATTTATATTATAAAGAATACCATATTCAATGAGCATTATTTATTTTTAAATCAATTTTACAGTCGCAGTAATTTGTCATTGGGCAGACAGCTATTTATACTTTATTTGGATTATTGATTGCATATTGTTGTTAAAAGTAGTGGTGTTTATTTATGTTTTAGACTGGATAATAGGTGAGTGAAGCTTTGTAGAAAGGTTGCATTGGCTAGCTCTGTCTGTTCATTAAGAATATGATGTGGTGATTTGCTTTTATGTGTATATATTTCTATTTCTTCATGCAGATTCATGAGGCTACCTTTCTCAACATGATGCAATATTTGAATGCAGTCTTCAATTGAAAGGTAGCCTCATGAATCTACTCCTTTTAACAACAATGTGCAATATGTGTGGTGCTTTGCACAATATGGTGATGTAAAAGTTGCGTAAGTGCTGGATATATTTAGGAATATGCGAAAAATACAATCCTGCAACTTCGCAACAAAATCGCGCGGAATTTTCGACTTAAGTACCATAACCACGTAACCTCACACATTTATTTACGCTGTATTTCATCATTTGGAGGTTAGTTATTTTCACATAGGGCACTTCTAACACAGTTTTTTCTACCGTAGGGCAACAACACACCAAAAATACTTCGCCACAGTGGAATAATAGAAACTGGAAACGGACGATAATGTAAAGTGTACCTTGAAAATCATGTGAACAGCCGTCTGATGATGAAGCTGCCAGTTCGAAACCGGTAACGGCGCTATTTAACTAAATAAATAGCAATATTAATAGTGGCTGGTTGCTGGTTTATTCTTCGTAAGAATTAATCTTCATTAATTGAACACAGCCACGGTCTCACCATGTCAGTTTTAGACCAAATAGCATTACAATTGTTCAACATCTCTCCCATCATGCTGCAGATGGCGAATTTTCCAATTATGAGGTCTTTAGCGAAAGGAAGTTCGTTTCACAGTACTGTTGAGTCATCCATCAGCTTTCTTTTCGCCTCCGTACACTTAAAGCTGTCGACACATGTATGAGAGTAGAGAGAGAGAGAGAGAGAGAGAGAGAGAGAGAGAGGGAGAGAGAGAGAGAAATGTTTGCACTTAAAGGTCGAGTATTTCACTGGTATGCCCTCGCGCTTCCGTCTCACGTAGTTTACACCCGTCTTTACTAACAGCAACACCGCTGTTTGCATAACTCGACAGCCGCGTTAGCGGTGATATGACGAACAATCTCGATAAGTGTCACTATGCTTTCACTTCAACACCGTCAGTTGTGTGTTAGAAGACACAGCTATTGTTGGTCTTTAGTGCGACCTTTGTCTGGTTTTAAATCTGGTTACAGAGATGATACTGAATTAAACAGACTTGTACCACAGATTTAAACAATGTCGAAACTACACTGACAAATAAAAGCTGCACGAAGACGAAAATGAGCCTATGAAGGGCAATGCGAAAAGCGTTCAATGAACTGGAAAGTAAAATGGTGTCGACCAATTTAACAAAAAAACCTGAGAAGTTTAAGTATTGGTGAAGTCAGCAAACGGATGAAAAACACCTAAAGGTTCACTCGGTATCATAAAATCAGCGAAGCGGAAGATGGCAGCGGTAAGGACAAAACGTTGAATTCGATCCTCCGACATTGTTTTACTGTGACAGATATTAATTCGATTCCTCCTTTCAATCATCATACGAACATCCAAATGATGGATATTTAGATAAATGCTACCGGTGTAGCAAACTGACTACAATCATTCAACAGACGCAGAAAAACTGGAGCTGAAGAGATATGCGTACGATTTTGCATAGATTATGTGAAAGAACTTGCTCCCCATCTCGAAGCAGTTTATCGCTGGCAGCAGGATCAGCGAACGTTACAAGCGAATGGAACACATAGTGCGCAACTCATTCCCGTTTTCAAAAAAAGACTCGTTGTAGAGAGGCCTATATCGTTGACGACAGCATGTTGTAGAATTATGGAACACGTGTTATGCTCACGCACTATGATTTCTTGGAAACGTATTTCTCCCCAGAGATTAATAAGAATTCCGCAAACAAATCATGTGAAACAAAAATTCGCTTTTTTTTTTATTAAAAATGGAACTCCTCCAGCTGCATTTAAGATTTTATATTTATTTGGCTACTAGTTTCGACGTTGCATCAACGCCAACTTCAGGCCCGTACACTTTGACGAAATCAATTGTGTGTGGCTGAGTACTAGAAGTCCGCCCCACACTATTGATTTCGTTAAAGTGTACGGGCCTGGAGATGGCGTTGACGCAATGTCGAAACTAGTAGCCAAATAAATATAAAATCTTCAATACAGCTGGAGGGTTCCATTTTTAATAAAAATTATACCAGCTGTGTCCCATCATCATCCACCTTAAATATGGGTGTACGAAGATTAAAATTCGCTTTGTTCGTCCATGAGATTCAGAGGGCAGTATGTCGATACAGTGGACCTAAACTTTCGGAAGGCATTATATACAGTACCGTACTGCTATGTAATTAACAACTTATGAGTTTTGGTATATAGGACTAGTTTTTTGACTGCATTCAGTACTTCTTAATACATAAAACACAACACATCATTCTTAACGGGTCAAAATTGTCAGGTGTACCGCAACGAAGTGTTATAAGGCAATTATTGTTTTCAATATAAATAAAGGATCCGATGGAGGCTGCTCCTGGATGATGCTATTGAATAGGGGGTGGACAAAAATATGGATACACAAAATATACAACACATTGGCATGTAAATACGGTGCAGTAAAACAGTCGACATTCAAAACAGTTCTTAGTCGTCTCATAATGAATAAATATTGATCCTGTATGGTTTTCAACGGAATATTATACCATTCTTCACGCAAAATAGTGGAAAGTTCAGTTATCAATGATAGAGGGGGACAGCGATCGCGCTACCTTCTCTCCAAAGTAGGCCACAAGGGCTCAATAGTGTATAGATCTGATCACTGTGGTGGCAATGAGAGATGCGACAATTTATCGTGGTGCTCACAAAACCATTCCTGGATGATGTGAGCTGTATGAACAGGGGAATTGTCGTCTTGGAACCCAGCATCACCATTGGCGAACGAACATTCTATCATGGGATGTACCTAATGTGCCAAAATAGTTACACCATCCTTGGCGGTCATATGGCCTTGCAGAGTACCAAGATATGGCTGCCCAGATCTTCACTGAACCTCCACCATGATTCACTATTGGGACGTAAACTAGGCCGTAAGTTGCAAACAGTGTGAAGCAAGATTCATCGGACCAAATGTCTTTGTGTCATTGCCCCACAGTACAGGTTTTATGGCTTCGGTATCACGTTTTCATATTACGTGCATTTTCATAATTGATTTGTGGTTTTGGACTTCCAGCTAGCCTTGCAATTCCCAGCTTATGGAGCCCTCTTCCTGTTGCTTTGGTGCTGACAAAGTTCACGAGCGCGACATTCAATTCTACAGTGACTTTTGTAGCTGTCATCCTCTTATTTTTCGTCACAATCCTCTTCCACGACCGCCCGCCATGATCACTCAACACACACTGTCGTTGTTGTGACTTAGCGGATGATGTTTTCCCGCTTTCCCTGCATGCAGTATAAATAATCGATATGGTACATCTTGAAATATCAAATACTTCGCCTACGTTGGGTGTGGCCGGCACTTGGATGGGTGACCGTCCGGGCCGCCATGCGCTTTTGCCATTTTTCGGGGTGCACTCAGCCTCGTGATGCCAACTGAGGAGCTACTCGACCGAATAGTAGCGGCTCTGGTCACAGAAAATCATCATAACGACCGGGAGAGCGGTGTGCTGCCCACACGCCCCTCCTATCCGCATCCTCAGCTGAGGATGACACGGCGGTCGGATGGTCCCGATGGGCCACTTTTGGCCTGACAACGGAGTGCTGTGCACACCTAAGTTGGTTGCGGAAGCACCTATCATACGAGTAACAACAATTTACCCACGTTCTACATCACTTAAGTTTGACATGCACTCATAACTACACAGAACACCTTTCTGACCAGGACTGAACACTTGCAAAGTATTGAGGACATTGTACGGGTGCCGTTCGTGGTCAAATACAGCAACGCAACCTGCTGGACTGACTAGCATCTGCATTTATGTTCAAGTATGCATTTCTCGCTATTTCTTCATATTTTTAGCCAATACTGTAAGTAGGAAACTTTCGAAGCCAGAAGACTGTGGCGAAAAGCAGGAACACTTTGCAGAGGATCAACGAGTGGTGCAGTGATTTACAGTTACCTCGGAAAGCAATATTATAGTTCGCTTATAGCCTTACACTATTGGTGATCAATTAGTGGAATCAGTAAAACACGTAAAATGCTCAGGCACATCCAACTGGAGTGACCTAAGATTTCCAGAAGGTTTTTGATACCGTTCCTCACAAGCGACTATTAATCAAATTACGTGCATGTGGAGTATCGACTCAGTTGTGTGACTGGATTCGTGATTTCCTCTCAGAGAGGTCACAGTTCGTAGTGATAGACGGTAAAACATCGAGTAGAACAGAAGTGATATCTGGTGTTCCGCACGGTAGTGTCATAGGCCCTCTGTTGTTCCTGACTTACATAAATGATCCACGTGATAATCTGAGCAGTCTCTTTAGATTGTTTGCAGATGACGCTGTAATTTACCGTCTAGTAAAATCATCAGGTGATCAATTCCAATCACAAAATGATCTAGAGAGAATTTCTGTATGGTGCGAAAAGTGGAAATTGACACTAAACAAAGAAAAGTGCGATTTCATTCACATGGGTACTAATAGAAATCCGATAAATTTTGGGTATACGATAAATCGTACAAATCTAATGGCTGTCAATTCTACTAATTACCTAGGAATTACAATTACGAGCAACTTAAATTGGAAAGACCACATAGATAATATTGTGGGGAAGGGGAAACGAAGACTGCGCTTTGGCAGAAAACTCAGAAGTTGCGACAGATCCACTAAAGAGACGGCCTACATTACACTTGTCCGTCCTTTGCTGGAATATTGCTGCGTAATGTTGGATCCTTACCAGGTAGGATTGACGAAGGACATCGAAAAAGTGCAAATAAGGGAAGCTCGTTTCGTGTTATCGTGCAATAGAGGTGAGAGTGTCACTGATATGATACGGGAGTTGGGGTGCTGTCACTGAAACAAAGGCGGTTTACTTTGCGGCGAGATCTACACTCCTGGAAATTGAAATAAGAACACCCTGAATTCATTGTCCCAGGAAGGGGAAACTTTATTGACACATTCCTGGGGTCAGATACATCACATCATCACACTGACAGAACCACAGGCACATAGACACAGGCAACAGAGCATGCACAATGTTGGCACTAGTACAGTGTATATCCACCTTTCGCAGCAATGAAGGCTGCTATTCTCCCATGGAGACGATCGTAGAGATGCTGGATGTAGTCCTGTGGAACGGCTTGCCATGCCATTTCCACCTGGCGCCTCAGTTGGACCAGCGTTCGTGCTGGACGTGCAGACCGCGTGAGACGACGCTTCATCCAGTCCCAAACATGCTCAGTGGGGGACAGATCCGGAGATCTTGCTTGCCAGGGTAGTTGACTTACACCTTCTAGAGCACGTTGGGTGGAACGGGATACATGAGGACGTGCATTGTCCTGTTGGAACAGCAAGTTCCCTTTCCGGTCTAGGAATGGTAGAACGATGGGTTCGATGACGGTTTGGATGTACCGTGCACTATTCAGTGTCCCCTCGACGATCACCAGAGGTGTACGGCCAGTGTAGGAGATCGCTCCCCATACCATGATGCCGGGTGTTGGCCCTGTGTGCCTCGGTCGTATGCAGTCCTGATTGTGGCGCTCACCTGCACGGCGCCAAACACGCATACGACCATCATTGGCACCAAGGCAGAAGCGACTCTCATCGCTGAAGACGACACGTCTCCATTCGTCCCTCCATTCACGCCTGTCGCGACACCACTGGAAGCGGGCTGCACGATGTTGGGGCGTGAGCGGAAGACGGCCTAACGGTGTGCGGAACCGTAGCCCAGCTTCATGGAGACGGTTGCGAATGGTCCTCGCCGATACCCCAGGAGCAACAGTGTCCTAATTTGCTGGGAAGTGGCGGTGCTGTTCCCTACGGCACTGCGTAGTATCCTACGGTCTTGGCGTGCATCCGTGCGTCGCTGCGGTCCGGTCCCAGGTCGACGGGCACGTGCACCTTCCGCCGACCACTGGCGACAACATCGATGTACTGTGGAGACCTCACGCCCCACGTGTTGAGCAATTCGGCGGTACGTCCACCCGGCCTCCCGCATGCCCACTATACGCCCTCGCTCAAAGTCCGTCAAGTGCACATACTGTTCACGTCCACGCTGTCGCGGCATGCTACCATTGTTAAAGACTGCGATGGAGCTCCGTATGCCACGGCAAACTGTCTGACACTGACGGCGGTGGTGCACAAATGCTGCGCAGCTAGCGCCATTCGACGGCCAACACCGCGGTTCCTGGTGTGTCCGCTGTGCCGTGCGTGTGATCATTGCTTGTACAGCCCTCTCGCAGTGTCCGGAGCAAGTATGGTGGGTCTGACACACCGGTGTCAATGTGTTCTTTTTTCCATTTCCAGGAGTGTATTTACGAAATTTCAATCACTAACTTTCTCTTTCGAGTGGGAAAATATTTTGTTGACACCCACCTACGTAGGGAGAAGTGATCATCATAATAAAATAAGAGAAATCAGGGCTCGAACGGAAAGATTTAGGTGTGCCTTTTTCCCACGCGCCATTCGAGAGTGGGATGGTTGAGAAGTAGTATGAAAATGGTTCGATGAAACTTCTGCCAGGCACTTAAGTGCGAATTGCAAAGCAATCATGTAGAAACAAATGGCTCTGAGCACTATGGGACTTAACATCGGAGGTTATCAGTCCCCTAGACCGTAGCGGTCGCGCGGTTCCAGACTGAAGTGCCTAGAACTTCTCGGCTACACCGGCCGGCGTAACCATGTAGATGTACATGTAGATGTAGAAGATGAAACTATCGTATAAAACTAGTCATAGGAAAGCATATATCAGGTTGAGATTCGTTGGAAGAATCGATCACAGAAAAACTGTTCCTTATAAAACCATCGTCTGACCGATTGTTGAACATTGGTCGTCAGTCTGGAAACGTTACCAGGTAGAAACAATAGATGAAACAGAGAAGATCTAAGCAAATTCGGCATGTTTCGTCATGGGTTCATGTACAAAATTCGAGAGCGCGAAGGAAATGCTCATCAAAGTTCAGTGGCTGATGCTGCAAGAAATGCACCACGCATCATGGACAGGTTTACTGCTAAGATTCCAAGAGCGTACGTTCCAATAAGATTTGTGCAACATACTACTTCTCGCGAAATAGCCATTGTAGGAAGCCAGGGAAATACGTGCCCATAAGGAGGTCTGCTGACCGTCGTTCTTCCCGTGTGCCGTTCGCTATGAAAGAGGAAAGGCAGAGGATGATAGCGGTACCAGAAGAATTCCTCCTACCCCCTGCCATTGAAGTAACAGATTTGTAAGAGTCCATTGCGTCCTGTGACGCCAACTGCTGCCCAGATTGCTGTTACAGATGCAGTACGAAGCGCCAGAGATACACACCGAACACGATGATCTCCACATCTCGGTCATGTCACGTGGCCGTCCGGGCCCCGGTCTTCTGGCGACCGCTGCTACCAGAAATCATGTGCAGTGACTACATTTCTGCCAAGTCTTTCTGCGACATCAAAATTGAAATTGAAATTTGTGGTAAGGTCTTATGGGTCTGAACTGCTGAGATCATCGGCCACTAAGCCTACACACTACTTAATCTAACTTGAACTAACTTACCATATGGACAACACACATACTCATGCCCGGGGGAGGACTCGAACCTCCGACGGGGGGAGCTGCACGGACTGTGACTAGGCGCCTTAGACCGCGCGGCTACCCCGGGCGGCCTCTGGAACATCACAGGAGGACTATCTAGCTCGTAGCACTATTATACGACCTCATTAAAACTAAGTGAAATACTGATAATGACGTCTTTGTCGCCTTAAAGGCACTATTGACTAATATCTCATCACGTTCTCTCTCAAAGGTATCTAATGCTCACGACTGTTAGAGCGTATACTTACAGCAAACCTGATTTGCATCCTCATAATGGTGCTACTAGAACCACTCTTATGCGACTGGCGCGAAGTTTGAACAGACATCATCTTTCAGATGCAGAAACACACCTACCAACTTTCGTTTATGTCGTACAAATCCTTCTTCGTATTGCATTTTCAGTCTCTTTTCAACATGATAAGCGCCTTTGAATCAACTGACAACTCCACAGTGCTCTTCGGTATTTTCTTCTCGCAGTTTTGAGAATTGCTAATGAAATTAATGCAACGTCCATTTCTGGGAACAAAATTATGTGGTGCGCGTCAGATGTAGCGGACAACTGTCGCGGAATACGCTGGCAAGCGCGGCCCGTGTGGCGCTGGTTTATGGCTAGCCAGGGAGTCCAAGTAATGGTGGCAGACAAATAAAATTATACAGCGTGTAAACGATAACTGTTTATAGCGTACCACGGTGGTGTAGGGGAAGTCGAGGCCAACAATTTAATAAAGAACAGTTACTGTCTATCAAGCTGTGAAACCACCTCAAATTGGCTTACAGAGACCTCTTTAGTTACAGCCCATGAGCGAGATTTTCAGTATCCCCTCGCTCTCTTACGTCACCGTCTTAGTCGTCTATTTCGTTAACATTATCAATTTAAATTTTCTCTTGAGGCTAATCGAAGATAAAAGACTTTTGTAAAAGTTATGAAAATCTACCCGTAATTTGTTTACAATTCGATCTAAAATTAAGACTTAGAAGCATGTTAGTTTCGTAATTGCAAGAGAAACTTCACATCGCACCCCTCTCAGATGTAGTGGAAAGAGGGTCCAGCAGGCAGCTGTCACAAACTTAACACAGATCAAGTATGAAAACGGGAGGAAGGTGTACTGGACTGTGAAAAAAAAAGCAAAATAGAAACGGTGAACGGTTCAAGAACAAGAAGTGCAACATAGAACAGCCGAGAACACCAGTGGCGTTGTGGTTATTTAGCTACTCTCTTTAATAAAAAAACTGAGTGAACAGATTGAAACGTCCCCTTAGAAAAATTATACACGACTGGTCTATGTGAAACGTCCTCTTTGAACAATTATACACGAATGTGCTTAAACTGACACACAATATTTTTAGCGCAACGCAATCTGACTTTCAATAATCCCCACAAGAGAATGGCCCTAACTAAATTAACCTATACGTTTCACAAATCACTTACCTCACAAAAATCTTCGTTACTCAAACTACTGCAATACAGCGAGCGCCACTACTGCCAGCTAAATAAAAGATTCAAACTACTGAAGACACTAACTACTGATAGGCATAGTTAGCAAAAAAAGATTTTAATACAGAAAAAACAATGTATTTACCTTAAAAGTCATAATATATATATCAGTTCATGACACCAATTCTTACAAATTTCAAAACTCCGCCATCTCTCTCCCCACGTCCACCACTGTTGGCGGCTCACCTCCAACTGCGCAACGCTACGCGCTGTTAGCATCCAGCTGCCGCTGCCCAACACTACAATGGCAGACAACAATGCAACACTAGCCACAGACTGCACACGGCACAGCCAGTGATTTTTATACAGAGCACTACGTGGCGGCGGCGTTACCAATAAAAAAACCTAAACAGCCTACTTACAAGATTAACGAACAACCTGAACGAGTGTCATTGGACGTCCGCCACGAACAAAGTTAACGAACAATACAGAACAAAATGAGGTTTTTAAAAAAAAAAGTGGTTACGGCGTTGGACTGCGAACTACGCGAGCCATGTTCAAACCCCTAGCGCCAATTTTTTTATTGTTTTTTTATCGCTGTTTGCTATATTCAAATTTGTGTCTGTGTCGTGGTGTAACGTCCGTTTGCAACAGCGATGTGTAAAGTAGGGGCCTATAATGACAACTGATCCTGCACAACTACTCTATTAGCAGCCGAAAGGAAGGGGCTTTCGAATGGGAATCTCAAGCGCTTGATGACAATGAGACAAGTCAACCGGATCCTCCACCGGAAAACAGGTCTAATGTGTCATACACGGTATTAGTGACAGTACGTGTCTCATATGATAGGAATCTCTTATCCACGCACCTAATTTGTACGACTGGTAAGCGACGTAGATACAGCTCCTCGCGCGATTTAGATGTTCGTATGAATGTGAATGTGATCACTCCCAAGTGAATTATGAAAACGTAATAGTTTGTCATATAAGCTGCAACAAATGAAGGCAACAGTTTCACAGTCACTGAGTTTCTCTGTGCTCTGTCAAAATATATGTTTTCCAAGTTTTTGAAGTTGCGTTCCGTTTTGGAAGTCTTGACTCTTCAATTCCTTTGTCGTAACATTGTTCACACCCGTTTATTTGCTGTTTTCATTTCTGTGAGACGTCTATGTGGTATCTCGCGTGCTCTCAATTTTCGCGACATTTACTTTCGACGGTAGCGCATTCTTATCACATGACTCATATTCTATAACAAACGCTTAGTACGTCATCCGCCAAGACTACAGAAAGAGAACAAATATTTCCCTGACGTGACGTACAGTTCATAAAGTGGTTGAAAAAAAAAAAAAAAACTGCTCGCCCGCTTGGCAGTCTAACACCAAGATCACTTCCCCACTTCATGTTCCAGGCTGCTCTTGATTGCACTTCTTGTTCTTGCATAGTTTACTGTTTCTATTTTGCTTTTTTCAGTTTAGTAGACCTTCCTGCTGTTTTCATACTTGGTCTGCGATCAGTTTTTGAACGACTGTCCACTGGGCCATCTTACCACTAATTATAACGGGGCGCGATGGGAAGTTTCCCTTGTTAGTAGACCAGACAAATAAAACGATATAATTGTTAATTTTATACTCTTAAAATTCACGCCAGCCGCTGTGGCCGGGCGGTCCTAGGCGCTTCAGTCCGGAACTGTGTTGCTGCTACGGTCGCAGGTTCGAATCCTGCCTCGGGCATGGATGTGTGTGATGTCCTTAGGTTAGTTAGGTTTAAACAGTTCTAAGTCTAGGGAACTGATGACCTCAGATGTTAAGTCCCATAGTGCTTAGAGCTAGTGCAAAAAAAAAGGAGTTTTTAATATTCATAGACGATTTAGCGAAAATTCCCACAGCTCGCATGTGCTGTAGCATATGTAGTTTTTGTAGGCCAGTTTGACGCTGTTTCCTGGCTTGGTAGACCAGAAGTGTCTTGTACTTGTTAGTATCGACTTCATATATACATGTGTGGCACGTTCGAAAAAGTTAGCTATAAATACTTAACTGCGAACTCTCAGCAGAATTCTAGAAATCAGCCCCACCTCTAATATGAATATGCAAAAATTACAACTAATAATGAAGCGTAGTTATATAGGATAAATAGTTATTGCAGATAGTATATAAATGCTAAGGTTAATCCGACTTGTTGTATTCTCCAACAGTTTATTGAACGTAACTTCTTCTACAATACAATAGCTGGTTGTACAATAGATGTAGACGTCCGTCGATCTAGCCGGAGATGTGATTCCTCTCGGTCGGCCGATACTTAGATCGGCGGTGCAGTACAGCGGCTTTGGTGATATCTTTTCGGAGACTCTGCTATAGCGGTTGCCATTAGCAGCGGACGAAGACTGGTCTGCCTTCGACCGGCCGGGCCTATATAGTGACCTGGAGCCAATAGAAACCCGGCGTAGGAATCCGTGACCGGATATGTCGCGGCGACCTCTGCAAGGAAACGTTCCTATTAATCGACAGGAATCTTCGGCCTGTTTACCTGATGTCTTCGCCTGTTTGGCCGTTTTGTTTCCCTCATAGCGTAGCTGTTATGCGGTGCTGCCTGCCATTTAGGGGAACCCGATGGCAGACAGTACACCAGTAACCCGATATCAGTTCTAGTAAAAGCACTTTATATTTGTGCTGCATTTCTTAGTAGTGATTTAGATCAATGTGCTTATAATTTGAATGATATACGAGTTCAGCAGAAGAGAAACATTAATTCCGGTGTATAAAGTCTAGATGACTCTAGTGTTGATCTTTAATGTCTACAGTTAGTATGAACCGTCGCTTGGATATTCACCCCTGGAAATGGAAAAAAGAACACATTGACACCGGTGTGTCAGACCCACCATACTTGCTCCGGACACTGCGAGAGGGCTGTACAAGCAATGAACACACGCACGGCACAGCGGACACACCAGGAACCGCGGTGTTGGCCGTCGAATGGCGCTAGCTGCGCAGCATTTGTGCACCGCCGCCGTCAGTGTCAGCCAGTTTGCCGTGGCATACGGAGCTCCATCGCAGTCTTTAACACCGGTAGCATGCCGCGACAGCGTGGACGTGAACCGTATGTGCAATTGACGGACTTTGAGCGAGGGCGTATAGTGGGCATGCGGGAGGCCGGGTGGACGTACCGCCGAATTGCTCAACACGTGGGGCGTGAGGTCTCCACAGAACATCGATGTTGTCGCCAGTGGTCGGCGGAAGGTGCACGTGCCCGTCGACCTGGGACCGGACCGCAGCGACGCACGGATGCACGCCAAGACCGTAGGATCCTACGCAGTGCCGTAGGGGACCGCACCGCCACTTCCCAGCAAATTAGGGACACCGTTGCTCCTGGGGTATCGGCGAGGACCATTCGCAACCGTCTCCATGAAGCTGGGCTACGGTCCCGCACACCGTTAGGCCGTCTTCCGCTCACGCCCCAACATCGTGCAGCCCGCCTCCAGTGGTGTCGCGACAGGCGTGAATGGAGGGACGAATGGAGACGTGTCGTCTTCAGCGATGAGAGTCGCTTCTGCCTTGGTGCCAATGATGGTCGTATGCGTGTTTGGCGCCGTGCAGGTGAGCGCCACAATCAGGACTGCATACGACCGAGGCACACAGGGCCAACACCCGGCATCATGATGTGGGGAGCGATCTCCTACACTGGCCGTACACCTCTGGTGATCGTCGAGGGGACACTGAATAGTGCACGGTACACCCAAACCGTCATCGAAACCATCGTTCTACCATTCCTAGACCGGAAAGGGAACTTGCTGTTCCAACAGGACAATGCACGTCCGCATGTATCCCGTTCCACCCAACGTGCTCTAGAAGGTGTAAGTCAACTACCCTGGCCAGCAAGATCTCCGGATCTGTCCCCCATTGAGCATGTTTGGGACTGGATGAAGCGTCGTCTCACGCGGTCTGCACGCCCAGCACGAAGGCTGGTCCAACTGAGGCGCCAGGTGGAAATGGCATGGCAAGCCGTTCCACAGGACTACATCCAGCATCTCTACGATCGTCTCCATGGGAGAATAGCAGCCTTCATTGCTGCGAAAGGTGGATATACACTGTACTAGTGCCGACATTGTGCATGCTCTGTTGCCTGTGTCTATGTGCCTGTGGTTCTGTCAGTGTGATCATGTGATATATCTGACCCCAGGAATGTGTCAATAAAGTTTCCCCTTCCTGGGACAATGAATTCACGGTGTTCTTATTTCAATTTCCAGGAGTGTATATATGGGTCTAAGACAGTTTATCGACATGGATTTTCATATTTATAAAATAAACTATATAAAATAATGTATAACTTTTGTAAGAGTAATTTTTAGAATGTAATACTTTACTTACATCACTGATTAGCTCTTCACTGTACTTACGCACGTATTTTTGAACTATGCTTATAGTACACCTGTGTAGATGGCATAGGTTTCAAAAAACGTTTCATATGCCATATTTGCATATAGCAGACAATTGTTTTTAAGTTTCATGAAAGTTGTACTATAGTTCTAATAATTCTGTACACACTCATTGAAAATTGCTTTGGTCTGGCAGTGCCTAAATTTATGCTTTGCACATATACAGGGCCTCGAACTCCAGACTGTCTGTTATTTACTGAATATCTTTGTCTTGCTTGGGTTTTCATTAAAAATGGGTTGGTTGTGAGGACCCTACAAATTTCGAGGTCCCCCAAATTTGGAGGCCTCCTTAGGACCAGAGGCCCGGGGCAGGCTCTGCACAGAATAGACTAGCGTAGGGAGCTGAATGAAAGTAGTCTTTAGATGAGGGCCACAGCTTCATATACCGAAAACTTTGTTTCAGGATCTTGAAGCGTGTATAAAATATTAGTTGTATCCGCATTACGCTGGAGACCTACAGGACATGAAGAAAAAGAACCTCATAATAAGATCTGAACAAGAAACGGAGACATCAAATTGTGCAACATTTTCCAAATAACCGTATGTCGGTAATGCACCGCTGTGGCATTACCACCGTTAAAAGTGTATTTAAACTAATTTTCCCCAGCCAATCCATGTTATGCTAAAGTGAGCAGTTACTAATCAGATTAACTGAATACAGGGGTTTCAGCTGAAACGTCAAAGCTGGGCAAAGTTTACATTCCTAAACGTGACTGCTTATCTAAGACGCGAATTTTTCTGCGATGTTTATTGGGTAAATATTGACTATTAAATCAGTTACGTGAAAAAGATCACAAAATCATTAACTTGTTAAGATAATAGGTCATACTACAGAAACAGCGCTTCAGTTAGGTAGTTGAGATATGATAACTTACTATAAGGCATAACGTTATTGACCATGGAATCTAAGAAACACATGCTTGAATTTTTGCTTAGGTAAAGAGAGCATGAATGAACTTTTATTATGGCAAGTACAGTAGGAAGTTCAACAAAGAGAATGGTGAAAAAAATCACAGCTGTTATATTTTAAACACTCTTTTCTTGAGAAATCAAATTTTTTTACAGCAAATGCCCGAAATTTTTGCCTCCAACACCACCAAAGATATCGTTGTGACCCGCGTCCCAACCCACGGTGCATAATCTACCCTTCAGACACAGATGGGACCCAGGACTGCATATGCACCAGACAAAACTAATACGACAATATTCCGGCTGCCCTCCGCAGAGGTCGCCAGTGGCAAGAGACCACGTGCCCATCACTTGTCACGTTCAGCCAGTAGAGCAGAGATATGGTGTCAGTCTGTACTAGCAGCCCATAGTGCAGAGACGTCGTATCACTTCGCGCCAGCAGCCAATAGCGGGGAGCCGTAGAATCACTCCGCGCTATTATGTAAGTCTCGCCCTGCGGCTTAGCCAGCATTTATGAAGTGCAATTCTGGAGTTCAGGAGCCGAGGGTGCCTTCTAGAGGGACCGTAGCGACAACCACTTCAGCTCCCGCCGCACCGTTTGTAGGACTGAAGAGGGACACTCTTTGACAATGTTTGCAATAGGATAGAGAATGCATTGTGAAATTGGACTAAGTGTCTGATGAGAGTGTTATGGACTTACATTGTACACCAAATTTGAATTTGAGTATTTGTGTTCTTGAAATAAAATGTGTCATTGGAACATTACACTCCAAACATTTGGGTAATTATGTCTTTAGAAGGTGTACCTGATGTGAAATTGCGAGTAGCGTCCCAGTGGCACAGACATCGACAGTTTGACGAAGTTGACACTTCAGAGTGGACGCTTCAGAGTGATGACGAGGAATTACGGGTGGGTGAGTGTATATGGACCTATACAATGGTACTTTGGCATCGTCGATACACGGACCAGTGCAATATCCTATAAAAACGGAAATGAGCGTATGGCATTGTTGGCCGGGAGGCCCCAACCGGGGAAGTTTGGCCGCCAAGTGTGAGTCTTACTACAGTCAACGCCACATTGGGTGACTTGCGCGCTGGGGATGTGGATGAAATGATGATAAGAACAACAGAACACCCAGTCCCCAAGCGGAGAAAACCTCCAACCCAGCCGGGAATCGAACCCGGACCCGCATAAGTGGGAGGCGAGCACCTTACTACCTAGCTAAGCAGGCGGACGCAGTATCCTATAATTTGGTGCCATTAGGACATTGTGAATTCAGTGGTTTTAACATAATAGTATCAGGAACTGCTCAATACCTTTAGGTGTTATCTTTCATATTGGAATATTTCTCCCTAGCCTGTACACTTTTTTCTATGAATTATAGCTACGAACAGTAATCTGTATTTAGTTTAATTTCAGATAGTGCTGCAAACAGACCTACTGGTGCACACAGGATAGCTGCTAAAACATCTACAATAGATGAAAGAGACCACCGCCAAGAGGAAGTCAGGAGGACACTGCCGGCGTTCCATTCATTCGGCGCAACAAAAGAAAAATGGATTGGTTATATCGCCCGAGTGGAGCAACAAGCCACGGCTTGCAGGACAGGTTGTGGTACCCAACAAGCGTTTTAGTTATCCAATGATGGAGCGGACATTTATGGGTTGGTGTAACAGTTGTTTCCCGATATGGATCCGAGTGCATTAGGTTACACAGAGATTAAGGACAAATTGTTCGATTATTTTGTAAGTAAAATTCTCGTAGCGGCTGCACGCCATAGATTGTAAAGAGATTACAACAAACCCGGACAGACTTTCAAGTCTCACTAGGGACTGTAAATTTAAATGTGAAAATCCAGAATGTAACCTTTTTATGTAGATATGGCTGTCAGAGAAATGTTCATACTACACGCTCGTGACACTGGTTTACGTAACGACATTTTTCGATTAAATAACCCCACACTCAAAGAATGTTTATGTGTCATTCAGACTTTTGAATAGGTGAAGCAAATGAAGGCGCTATCAATCAGCGAAAAGCCGATGTTTTCGAAATGGACTTTCATAGTTGCGGTAAAACTCCAGGTAAAGTTAATAGGCAGAAATGCGGAGCCACCCTAGAAAAGATGAAAAGTGAAATTTCATTGGGAAAATATCTCCAACTCTGCTCAATCTTACATCACCAACGACAGACAATCTTGTTATTACATAGCCGTGAAATGTTTACATCGTTGGAAAAAGGGGCAAAAAGCGGAATTCTGTCTGCAGAAACAACGCCGGATCGTCAGGTACAGTACATGAGCAGAGGACAGAGGAAATGCCGAGGATGACTCAGAAAAAGGGATTTACAAAATTGTATCAAGTAGTTCTAAGGCGGTCTTTTTTTGCGGAAGTTGAAGACTGCTTGCTTAGCTGAGTGGTAATGTGTATGCCTGCCGTGAAGCGGTCCGGAGTTCGATTCCCGGCCAGGCTGGTGAGTGACTCCTGGACAGGGTGGTGTGTTGTCCTCATCATAATTTCATGCCGCCCGATGTGGCGTCACCTGGAATAAGACTTGCAGCCCGGTGGCCGAACTTTTCCCGCAAGGGGCTCCCGACCATCAGTGCTACACGATCATTTCACGTTTTGTAGAAGTCCAGCTTAATGGAAGCAGTGTGGAATTTCATATGTAACAGGCTTATCGAAAGCTGTTATTAATGGTGCTACTGATGATTTCATTTGCTCACTACAGTTAAACAAATTTCAGGATACCTGACAAGCTACAGGATGACAATTAATTAGTTACAAACTACGGGGTGCACACACTTTATTCAACTTGTAAATGTCAACACAGACATTCGGATTTAGGTTATGACATGTTAGTTATGCCTGCCATCACTGACGATGATGTGGTGCAGACGAATAGCGAAATTCTGCATGACCCGCTGAAGTGTCGGAACGTCGATGCTGGCGA
This sequence comes from Schistocerca gregaria, assembly GCF_023897955.1. Lineage (NCBI taxonomy): Eukaryota > Metazoa > Arthropoda > Insecta > Orthoptera > Acrididae > Schistocerca > Schistocerca gregaria. Next base: position 681,826,152 of record NC_064931.1, read on the forward strand.
TGACCTCCTGAATGACTGTTTTCAGCTCAGCACTGGTTTTGGGGTTATTACTGTACACGTTGTCTTTAATATAACCCCACAAAAAGAAGGCGCATGTGTTCAGATCCGGATAATATGGCGGCCAATCGAGGCCCACGCCAGTGGCCTCTGGGTACCCATGCGGTCCTCAAAGTGCTCCTCCAGGACATCAAACATTCTTCTGCTTCGATGAGATCGAGCTCCGTCTGGGTCACTTTGGATAATGGGGATGAAATCATCTTCCAAAACCTTCACGTAGCGTTACGTAATCACCGTGCCATCAAGGAATATCGCACCAATTATTCCGTGACTGCACATTGCACACCATATAGTCAGCTGTTGAGGGTGAAGAGACTTCTCGATCCCGAAATGCCGATTTTCAATCCCCCAAAATGCGACAATTTTGATTATTGACGAACCCATTCAAATGAAAGTGGGCTTCGTCGCTAAACCAAACCATACAGCGCATTCTACACTGAAGAGCCAAAGAAACTAGTACACCTGCATAATTTCCTGTAGGGCCCCTGCGAGCACGCAGAAGTGCTGCAACACGACGTGGCTCAAACTCGACTAATGTCTGAAGTAGTGCCGGAGGGAATTGACACCATGAATCCTGCAGCGCTGTCCATAAATCACTAAGAGTACGAGGGGGTGGAGATCTCTCCTGAACAGCGCGTTGCAAGGCGTCCCTGATACGCTCAATAATGTTCATGTCTGGGGAGTTTGGTGGCCAGCAGAAGTGTTTAAACTCAGAAGGGTGTTCCTGGAGCCTTACCAATTGTGGACGCATTGTCTTGATGGAATTGTGTAAGTCCGGCGGAATGCACAGTGGACATGAGTGGATGCAGGTGATCAGACAGGATGCTCTTGTACGTGTAACCTGTCAGAGACGTATCTACACGTATCAAGGACCTCATATCACTCCAACTGCACACGACCCACACCATTACAGAGACCCACACCATTATAGAGCCTCCACCAGCTTGAAACATTCCCTCCTGACATGCAGGGTCTATGGATTGATGAGGTTGTCTCCACATCCATACACCGTCCATCTGTTCGATACAATTTGAAACGAGACTCGTCCTACCAGGCAACATGTTTCCAGTCGTCAACAGTCCAATGTCGGTGTTGACGTGCCCAGGCTAGGCGTAAAGCTTTGTGTCGTGCACTCATCAAGGGCTCCTAAAGCCCATATCGATTATGTCTCGTTGAATGGTTCGTACGCTGACACTTGATGATGGCCCAGCTTTGAAATCTGCGGCATTTTGCGGAGGGGTTGCACTTCTGTCACACTGAACGATTCTCTTCAATCGTCGTTGGTCGCAGGATCTTTTTCCGGCCTCGGCGATGTCAGAGATTTTATGTTTTACCGGATCCCTGATATTCAGGGTACACTCGTGAAATGGTCGTATAGGAAAATCCCCACTTCATCGCTACCTCGGAGAAGCTTTGTCTAATCACTCGTGTGCCGAATACAACACCACGTTCAAACTCAGTTAAATCTTGATAACCTGGCATTGTAACAGCAGTAACCGATCTAACAACTGCTGCGCAAGACTCTTGTTGTCTTATATAGGCGTTACCGAAAGCAGCGTCGTATTCTGCCAGTTTGGATATCTCAGTATTTGAATGCGCATACCTATACCAGTTTCTTTGGCGCTTCAGTGTAATTCCCATCAAGCTCCGCGCCCAACCGTACCGTTCGAACGTCCTAACGCAAACCGTTTATTTCATATAGTTCAATAATTGTTACGCTGTGTATTTCATCCGATCTGTATCAAACGCCGCTGTACACTAATTGTTCATAATAGCCACGAAGTATTGCAAGCACCACTGCTGACGACGCCGTCTCTCCCAGCTGCCACCATAACGGGACCTGTCTTTTTCAGCAACTAGTACTCACAGTCCATGACTCCGTGAATCAAATCTATGCAACAAACGAGAGCCGGCCGGGCTGGCCGAGCTGTTAGTTAGGTTTAAGTAGTTCTAAGTTCTAGGGGACTGATTACCTCAGAAGTTAAGTCCCATAATGCTCAGAGTCATACAGGGTGTTTCAAAAATGACCGCTATATTTGAAACGGCAATAAAAACTAAACGAGCAGCGATAGAAATACACCGTTTGTTGCAATATGCTTGGGACAACAGTACATTTTCAGGCGGACAAACTTTCGAAATTACAGTAGTTACAATTTTCAACAACAGATGGCGCTGCAAATGATGTGAAATATATAGAAGACAACGCAGTCTGTGGGTGCGCCATTCTGTACGTCGTCTTTCTGCTGTAGGCGTGTGCTGTTCACAACGTGCAAGTGTGCTGTGGACAACATGGTTTATTCCTTAGAACAGAGGATTTTTCTGGTGTTGGAATTCCACCGCCTAGAACACAGTGTTGTTGCAACAAGACGAAGTTTTCAACGGAGGTTTAATGTAACCAAAGGACCGAAAAGCGATACAATAAAAGATCTGTTTGAAAAATTTCAACGGACTGGGAACGTGACGGATGAACGTGCTCGAAAGGTAGGGCGACCGCGTACGGCAACCACAGAGGGCAACGTGCAGCTAGTGCAGCAGGTGATCCAACAGCGGCCTCGGGTTTCCGTTCGCCGTGTTGCAGCTGCGGTCCAAATGACGCCAACGTCCACGTATCGTCTCATGCGCCAGATTTTACACCTCTATCCATACAAAATTCAAACGCGGCAACCCCTCAGCGCCGCTACCATTGCTGCACGAGAGACATTCGCTAACGATATAGTGCACAGGATTGATGACGGCGATATGCATGTGGGCAGCATTTGGTTTACTGACGAAGCTTATTTTTACCTGGACGGCTTCGTCAATAAACAGAACTGGCGCATATGGGGAGGCGAAAAACCCCATGTTGCATGCAGTCCCATCGTCCCTGCATCCTCAAAAAGTACTGGTCTGGGCAGCCATTTCTACCAAAGGAATCATCGGCCCATTTTTCAGATCCGAAACGATTACTGCATCACGCTATCTGGACATTCTTCGTGAATTTGTGGCGGTACAAACTGCCTTAGACGACACTGCGAACACCTCGTGGTTTATGTAAGATGGTGCCCGGCCACATCGCACGGCCGACGTCTTTAATTTCCTGAATGAATATTTCGATGATCGTGTGATTGCTTTGGGCTATCCGAAACATACAGGAGGCGGCGTGGATTGGCCTCCCTATTCGCCAGACATGAACCCCTGTGACTTCTTTCTGTGGGGACACTTGGAGGACCAGGTGTACCGCCAGAATCCAGAAACAATTGAACAGCTGAAGCAGTACATCTCATCTGCATGTGAAGCCATTCCGCCAGACACGTTGTCAAAGGTTTCGGGTAATTTCATTCAGAGACTACGCCATATTATTGCTACTCATGGTGGATATGTGGAAAATATCGTACTATAGAGTTTCCCAGACCGCAGCGCCATATGTTGTTGACAATTGTAACTACTGTAATTTCGAAAGTTTGTCTGCCTGAAAATGTACTGTTGTCCCAAGCATATTGCAACAAACGGTGTATTTCTATCGCTGCTCGTGTAGTTTGTATTGCCGTTTCAAATATACCGGTCATCTTTGAAACACCCTGTATGAATCAACAACACGGCAACCCGCTGCTCAACAATAAGGGTAAGCTTGTTCACGTCGTTCCTCTTAAGGGAGAATCACTGTGTTTGGTAGGATAATTTAAACAACACAGTTTCTTTTGAGTACACTGAATCTTTATTTCTTCAGCTATTGACCAGTTTCCAAGAAAATACATTCTTTTCTCAGAACAGGTTTTCAACCTTTTTAAGGCGCCTGGTTTTCTAATGCGTACCCATCATAGCCTAAATCGTCCTGAGGATACGAAGTCAGTGATGGCATACTAAATCCATGGAATAATGTAACAAAACGTCACAATAAAAAATTACAAGCTATTAACGTTACTTCCATACTTACAAGTAATGAAACTACATGTGGCAAAACAATATAAATTCTTAACAAATTAAATTGCTTAAATTGGCATTTCGAAAATTTGTTGGATTAGAAAGAAATATCAGCGGAATATTTCTTACTTTTCCTTTCCACGCCGCCGCATAGGTCATATACCCAGCATTTACGTTTCATACACGGAACACTATTCTCAATCTTCATTACACAACTGACATAATCAATTCACTCTGTCCTTGTTTCTTCTTGTTGAAGGTTTATCTATCTCTCCCTTTTTTTATAGGTTTGTGTACAAGTTCCTTGCTTTTATTTGCCTTTTCTTTGGTTTCTGTTTCCTTTTTGTGAGGACTTGATGTTATCTGCAATGTTGGTTTAGGTCATTTGTCTTGATATCTGTTGTTATACGTGGGATAGGAGATAAAGTGTTCAAGTAAGACTTTATTTTTCGACTGTTAATTTCGGCAATTGTTGCAATATTGTTTTCGGGTCCAAATTCTTGAGAAATCGTAGAAGGTCCAGACTGATCATTGAGTGATGGTGCAACGTGAGGCGGCCTTCCAGATTTTCACAGTGTTGCTTCTGTTCTATCAGCGGATTCTTCGTATGATTGATCAACAATATGTACAGAAATAGCGACAAAGTCGCCTTCTTTGATGACGTTTCTGTCACATGGCCACAAGCTCGTTACCTTCAAACCGTTTAGTTCTATTTCCATACAAACTGATTTGGGGGCATGCACTACCGAGGAGTACGGCAATGTTAGCTGGTTTTATGACACTGCCTGGATTTGAACTTAGCCACGAATATGCCGCTTCATTGTAGCTGTTTTTGGTGTTTTGACCTCCTCAGATTCACTACCATATAAACTTAATTTTCCTAAATAAAACTGAATTTTGTTTGGTGTCATTGTTTACATTATTAAGGAAAAATTGCGCTTTCCAAAACTTTTTGCTTGGTTTTTGAGAAATTGTGGTATGAGTGTATGTGATTCAAAAATTTATTATAGTCATTTATTTCACAAGTTTGTTGCATAAACAGATTTAATTGTACAGCATCAAAGATAATGTATTTCTAAAAATTTTAGAAATACATTATCTTAAGATAACTGAATTTTTTTCAGGAGTTCAGTCCATTTGAAAATCTTGAAAACAATTTCTTCCTTTCACAAGGCACTTATAAACCTTGCACTATGTGCATAAAACCCCTTCACTTACACTCTTACTTCCAGGCAGGGTGCAGCGATGAGTCTCTTCATCATTCGCAATCTCTGGCATGTGAAGAGCACTGTTCTTTCGTTTAGCATCTCTAAGAATTGGCGATTGATCACTTTTTCTTTTCAAGGAACTAGAAACAGTATCCACTTCTTTATCGTCATCTTCAGATTCGTCGCTCATGTTAAATGTATCATTTTCTGAATGGAGGAGCCTTTCTGATAGCTCAGTTTTAATTGCAGATAGTCTACCATATTTTTTCTTCATTTCTTCAGTGCATTGCAGCCCCTTCAGAACTCTATCCATGCTGTTGCACAAACAAAATTAAAGAAATGCAGCATCATTAGCACTCTCCACTTTCTTGATCTTGCACCTTGTCTGTACACAACAACTATACGATCCAGTAAGTCAACCCCACCCATATTTTCATCATATTTTTCAACAGCAAGAGGCCTTCTGATATTTTTTGTCTTGCTTTGACCAACGTCTGCTCTGGAGTAGAGGCAATTTTCCTTCTGCAGATAAGGCAACAACAACAGATTTGTTGTCATACCATTTAATAACGGGAATTTATCCATCACCACGAACAGACTGGTCAACTGAGCCCCGACCTGCCTTTTCCATTTATGAATATGATTAAAGATAGCTCTCGCTTGGAATTTTACAAGGCAGCATTGTTCCTGTACCTTTACAACCTCTGTCTGAGTGTGGACAGAATAGGAGGTCAACAGATGTGACGATTCGGTCCATATAAATTATAAACCCTGCGGGTAGTATAATTGCCAGCCTCATTACTACCTCTCAGCCAACGTCAAAATGGCTCTGAGCACTATGGGACTTAACATCTATGGTCATCAGTCCCCTAGAACTTAGAACTACTTAAACCTAACTAAACTAAGGACATCACACAACACCCAGTCATCACGAGGCAGAGAAAATCCCTGTACCCCCGGGAATCGAACCCGGGAACCTGGGCGCGGGAAGCGAGAACGCTACCGCACGACCACGAGCTGCTCAGCCAACGTCCAAGTACAGTATAGTGTCACCTATTCCTTCATACATGAAGAAGTCAAGTAATAGTCCGCTGGAGATGTGCACACGAAATTTATGATGCCACATGGATTGGGCTTTCCACGAATGTACTGACGCTTCATCTTCTTGCCTCAGAGAGAAATTATATGTTCATCGATCGACACCTTCTGTGTCCTGGGGCTTAGTAAACAGCCTACTCTGTTGGTGTGAAGTAAAAGACGAATTTTCCAATATTTATCCTTCGATCTCACATCACTAGCCGCTTCATTGTCTGTAACTAGTTTCAGTGCACTTCTGATTGCAAAACACCCCTTCGTTGATATTATCTCTGCTGCTTCAATCGATCTTGTACCGAAAGCCCAGTACACACACTGATCAGCCATAACATTATGACCACCGACCTACTATTGATATAAATCTGCCGGCCGGAGTGGCCGTGCGGTTCTAAGCACTACAGTCTGGAACCGAGCGACCGCTACGGTCGCAGGTTCGAATCCTACCTCGGGCATGGATGTGTGTGATGTCCTTAGGTTAGTTAGGTTTAATTAGTTTTAAGTTCTAGGCGACTGATGACCTCAGACGTTAAGTGCTCAGAGCCATTTGAACCATTTGATATAAATCTATGCAGGCGATAGCAGCCTCACCTGGCGAGGAATGACTGCTAGTCACACACTGCTATCCGTGTGTAGAATGGGGAAGGCGTGCGATCTTTCTGAGTTTGACTGAGGGCTGCTGGCCCAGAGGCTCGCAATGAGCATTTCAGAAACTGCACGACTTCTCGGGCGTTCGAGGAGTGCTGTGGTGAGTGTCTTGAGCATGGGGCGAAATCAAGACGAAGCAACTTCCAGATTTCGTGAAGGTGGGCGACCACTCCTCATTACAGATGTCGGGCTGCCCACAGAATGGTAAGACTGGCGACCTGTGGCGCAACTAACATCAGAATTTAATACTGGGCAGAGTACAAGTGTGTCTCAACACACACTGCAGCGAACACTCCTAACGACGGGCCTTCACAGCCAACGATCCATGCTTGTACCAATGTTAACACCACGACATCGTCAACTGCGACTAAAATGGGCACATGCCCATCGGTACTGGACGTTGGCGCAGTGGCAGAGCGTTGTATGGTCTGATGAATCCCGGTACCTTCTTCATCATGCCGATGGGAGGGCGCGAATCCGTCGTCTTCCAGGTGAACAACAGCTTGACACCTGTACTGCAGGATGGTGACAAGCTGGCGGCAGCTCCATTATGCTCTAGGGAACATTCACATGGGCATCCATGGGTCCACTGGAGCATGTGCAAAGCATCATGACGGCCAAGGAGTATCGCACACTGGTTGCAGACCATGTACACCTCTTCATGACGATCATGTTTCCCAGCGGCAGTGGCATTTTTTTATGAGATAATACGACATGTCACAAGGCCAGGAGTGTGATGGAGTGGTCTGAGAAACACAGTGGTGAGTTCCAGTTGATGTGCTGCTTCCCCCCCCCCCCCCCCCCCCCCCCCCCCCCGACCACCCAACTCGCCAGATCTGAACAAGGTCGCTGGAATGAGAATGAACGTTGCTTCGGAAACTCACGACCCCCCTCTCCCTCCCCGAAAGTTAGGGGAATCAGGTGACTTGTGTGTGCAGTCGTGGTGTCAACTCCCTACAGCGACCTACCGACATCTCATTGGTTCCCTGCCATTACGCGTCGCCGCTATTATCCGTGCCAAAGTTGGACATACTGGCTGTGGAGCAGGTGGTCATAATGTTCTGGCTGGTCAGTGTTTGCAATTTGGTATATCCAGGATATGACATCTTTACTGAGATAATGAAAAATATCATAATATCTTGAGGAGGAGTTGTATTCAGTGACTTCCCTATCTGCGAAAAAAATGACTGATTGCTTCAGCAGTAAAGCAACTGAAAAACGTTACAAGGAACATATTTAAGAAAATAATCTCCTGTGTCACAGCCTTTCACTTGCGAAACAGTTTCTTCACATGCTGGCGCAGGCGGTAATGGCTGAAAACACATCTGTATGGCCCCAAGGGGAATGCTTTCTGTCTGCCACAATTTTCAGTTACTGTATCTGTAGCAAACGTCACATGAAGCACTATTAGTTCCCATTTCTGTCGCAGAAACGATATGTGCAATTTATTCTTCGTTACTGGATACGACTTCGATTTCTGAGATGTCTCCATCAAACTCTATAAGTCTCTCCAACTCTTCAGAGGTCTGCGCAGCTGACACTAAAGAAGGGAAATATGTTTAATTATTTTAAACGAAAGCCGGCCAGTGTGGCCGAGCGGTTCTATGCGCTTCAGTCTGGAACCACGTGACCGCTACGGTCGCAGGTTCGAATCCTGCCTCGGGCATGGATGTGTGTGATGTCCTTAGGTTAGTTAGGTTTAAGTAGTTCTAACTTCTAGGGGCACAGATGTTAAGTCCCATAGTGCTCAGAGCCATTTGAACATTTTTTTAAAACGAAACAGAAATCTATAATTATAATTATTAGATCAAAAGATAAATATAACAGGTATACAATAAGGCTAAATATATTGACTGGCTACCACTAAATAACTTTTGGGACGAAATTTCCTGGCAGATTAAGACTGTACGCCGTACCGAGACTCGAACTCGGGACCTTTGCCTTTCTCGGGATAGTGCTATACCATCTGAGCTACCCAAGCACGATTCACGACCCCTCCTCACAGCTTCAGTTCTGGTAGAACTTCGTCTCCCACCCACTTCACAGAAGCCCTTCTGTGAAGTTTGGAAGTTAGGAGACGAGGTACTGGCAGAATTGAAGCTGTGGGGATGGGTCGTGAATCGTGCTTGGGTAGCTCAGATGGTAGAGCACTTTGCCACGAAAAGCAAAGGTCAGGAGTTCGTGTCTCAGTCCACCACACAGTTTTAATCTTCCAGGGAGTATCATATCAGCGCACACTCCGCTGCAGAATGATAATCTGCAGGCTGTGGCTAAGCCATGTCTCCGCAATATCCTTTCTTCCAGGAGTGCTAGTTGTGCAAGGTTCGCAGGAGAGCTTCTGTGAAGTTTGGAAGGTAGGAGACGAGGTACTGGCAGAGTTGAAGGTGAGAACGGGTCGTGAGTCGTGCTTGGGTAGCTCAGATGGCTGCTGGTACGGCAGCTCAGAGAACGGGCTGCTCTCTGTAATAAGAAAACTGAGTGCAGGGATCAACAACGAACTTTAACGGTTGTTATGCCACGTCTCCTACGCCCACACACAACGAACCATACCAAACAAAATGAAAAAAAACGTTGGTAGAGCACTTACCCGCGAAAGGCAAAGGTCCCGAGTTCGAGTCTCGATACGGCAAATAGTTTTAATCTGCCAGTAAGTTTCATATCAGCGCACACTCCACTGCTGAGTGAAAATCTCATTAGAGAAACTTTTGGGATATATATTCTGATGCGCATAGTGATACATTTTCAGTTCGGTTGTGTCCTATCCGACGTATGTGTACAAATTCTTTTGTAGCACAGTGCAAAACATTGTTTCATGATATTAAAGTGGTCACATATTAAGCAGGCGTATTTGTCTCAAATATTATACCAATTATTGTAGTATACAATGCAAATAAATGCACATACATAGGTCTTACAGCATCTTGACGTAATTTCGTCCGCCTTTCGTTGCGTGCACTCAAGAAACAATGATTAGACTTATCAGTTTATGTGCTACCCTGAGACTTGCAGGAGTCCCTGTGGACATCTAGCGGACGCCTAGGAAACTATTTGCTGATGTATCTCTGGAGTTACATCGGAGCTGTGTCTATACAGAGTTTACCAATTTGGTGTGTCTTATCGACAACTGGGATCTGAGGAGGTTAAAGAACGATCTGTCCAATGGCTGCAGATGGTAAGTCGTCTAAACAGGAAATGACAGCACGATTACACCATAACCACGAGCCACCTGGACTGCTTCTAAATTTTTGGCGTGTGTGCTATGTCCATCCAATAAAAGCAAAATTTTTCTCTGGTCTTTTTTTGTTTTGTTTTGACATTTTATGAAATGTTCGAGCCATCGGACAAACAGTTCTAATGTCATCAATCCATTTGTCGACATCCAAATGCTGTATTTAGTGGAGTGCACTTAAATATTAACATCGCTGGCATGAATTCGCCTGATGCATTCATTGGACATACACATGTCGTTGCAAGACCCTTTGCTTGTGATTGCTCCCGCTTGGTGTGTGCTTTTTCGAACAATTACTTTAGACAGTTTGTGAACTATGGATTATGCGGCCTCATCCACGTTATATATCTGGTCAGTAATAACCTTATTTTCATTTAGTACTTTCCCTCAAGAAACTTATTAACACGCTCTTTATTAAACGTCTTCCTTCGTGCCATCGATATTGCTTCGGTAACTAGCAAGGAAAAAGTGGGCAGATTTTTCGTAAACTTGTAATATCATTTTTTATGCAAGTGGTTTGCAAGTTCCCTTAATTCAGTAACAGCTACTCCGAAGAAACTGCACTGCAAATTAATTATATGTTGTGCTAATTCATCATTTGTCTCTCCTGTCATACCATTAGGTCTTCCGAATTTTGATGTTTTATTTAAACACTTCAGATGACGACGCAGTATAGGCTTTGGCGCACTGTGTCTTCTACATGCTTCATTAAAACCAGTTTCACCATTTCGACGTTTCAGTAAAACTTCGTCCATATCCTCCCGCTTCCACCTATTGTATACTCTTTTCGTCATACAGATCAGCTGAAACAACAATTTTTAATTATGTAATTGCCCTTAACGCCGAAGTCATACTGGTACGATTAACGAAATCTCTTCAGGTACGACTCAGGGATTTAGACGTCTACCGTTTCAAATCAGAACTATAGGCATAATTTTCTATCGTTTAATTATGCTTAAATGAATGGCATAGTACAACCGAAATAGACATAATGCTAAACAACTACTTTATAATCATATTCTTCTCTGAAATTGCTTATAAATGAGCGTGAGAATACAGTATAATAACAACAGTCAAACAAACTTACTTGCTAATTGCCTGATTGGCTGTCGCTTTATGACCGTGGCTCCACGAAGGTGCGTTTCCCACCTATGATTGTATGGCAAATTTTGCTCCATTCGACGTCCTCTAACTTGCTCTGATCTTATTATCAGGTTGTTCTTCCCCACTTTCCATGTTTGTAAGTAACTGTTATTCTTATCAAGAATTTTGCATTACCGAGGGAAGTGAACTGAAGACCTGGCCAAGGTGGTTGTAGAATCATGTTTACGCCCAGAGTACACCGCGTTATTCTAGCGTGAGTGCTCTCGCGCGCCACAAACAAATGGTTCAAATGGCTCTAAGCACTATGGGACTTAACATCTGAGGTCATCAGTCCCCTAGACTTAGAGCTACTTAAACCTAACTAACCTAAGGACATCCTACACATCCATGCCCGAGGCAGGATTCAAACCTGCGACCGTAGCAGCAGCGCGGTTCCGGACTGAAACGCCTGGAACCGCTCGGCTACAGCGGCCGGATCCGCACGCTACACTTTTATACACTGTTGTTCTACATACCACAGTACTGGTCAGCTTAACAATACTGCTCCCACATTATCAGTGCGAAAACATTTAAGGCCCGTGTAGTATGTATAAATCCAAGTTTCACACGTATAAACTATTGGCCGCTTTAAAACTAACGCTTATTTTTTTCGTAGAAATGGGATGTAGGCTGCCATTTTTGAAACGAAACTGCCAGATAAAAAAAAAAAAAAAACACCCAGAAGACATGATCGGATACCAAAGTCACTTCATACACGTAGAGATCTACGGCGGGTAAGTAAAGGATAGACGCTACCGTTCTCTGTGACAGGTAGAACCTCAACGACAGCACATTAGTTTTTTTGTTTTGTTTTTGTTTTTAGTCTTGATGCCAGGTCTGGTGGGATGAATAAGAGGCAGTCAAATGAAAACGTGGCAAATGGAAGAAAAGTAAATTAACTGCCTATTATTTCAAAAGAAATCGACGTAACTGTTAATATATTTATTCCACTGTGAGACAAGAAAATCTTTGTTTTCACGGAAAAATGTTTGTGATTTTCTACAGAACCACGATTGTATCCAGGCGAGCACCTCTTCGCCCGAAGCAAATCTAAGGCCACGATTATCTTTCTTCAGGACTCCAAAAATTTGGAAATTGCATGGGGACAGATCGGGACGGTATGAAGGATGTACAAGGGCTTCTCAGCGGGTCCACACGTTGCCAAGGTTTTTCGAATATGTTGCAGAAGTTTCGCTGGGAAGCACTTACACATCTTCCATACAGTCCCGATCTCTTCCCATACAATTTCCAGGTGTTTTGACGCCCTGAAGAAAGACATTGGTGGCCGTCGAGTTGCTTCGGGTGAAGAGGCGCACGCCAGGGTACAATAATGGTTCTGTAGGCAACCGCGAACATTTTTTCATGAAGATACTGACCGTCTAGTCTCACAGTAAGATAAATGTATTAACAGTTAGGTCGATTACTTTTGAAACAGTAAACAGTTTATTTGCTTTTTTCCATCTCTTTCATTTTCATTTAACTGCTCTTTATATGAGGGGCGTTGACTGCATCAGATATTGAGTGATCACCGTGTAGGACACTGAGATACCCTACACATATGTGAGACGGCGATATCAGTACCTGACAGAGGCCTCTTTTTCGGTCTCCATTTTGCCGGCTGGTAGAAACGTGCAGTATTCGGATAACACAGTGGCGCGATTTTGGACTGCATGCGAACATGGATACAGTCATACGAGTCAAGATTACGGTTGGCCACGTCTGACCACAACAAGGTAGGGTCGTCGTATTGTGCACTAGGCACATCGTAACCCGTTAACATCTATGCTTGCTATTCGAGAAGAAGGAATGGACTCTGCAACATTCTGTGTCATCCTGAAGCAGCAGCTGGACTTGGGATTTACCAACCAATATGTGCTGTTAACAGAACAACACAAACGGCTGTGTTTGGAATGGTGCCGTGACCGAGAAGCATGGATTGTTACTGAACGACATCGTATTGTATTCAGCCATGATTCGCGGGGAGAAGTCTGTACCACTGTTTTGGAGAAGCACAACGATGTTACTTCTGGTGTCGTGGTGTGGAGAGCCATCGGGAATGACCTCAGGTCAGGGCAGGTAGTGTGTGAGAAATCTCATTCTGCCTTCCCATGTGTTAAATCTCATGCGAAAATATCCTGATGTCATTTTTCAACATGGCAATGCTTCTTCACTCGTGGCATGTGTCGTATGAACTGCTTGCATGCTGTTGAGTTACTCCTGTGAGCAGCAGGATACCCAGATCTGTAACCGAAGAACATGTGTGGGAACAACGAGGATGTCAGTTCTGTCCCAGTGCCAGTATGAGGGCATCAAGGACCAGTTCAAAGAGTTGTGGACTAGCTTCCATCAGGAGACGATACAAAGGCTTTGTGACACCTTCAAAATCGAATCAGTGCATGAATCTAGACCAGTGGGTCGCGGAGGGTACCATATATACTGATAAGTAGGCTCATACTGCCACGTTATACGTAAATTCCACGTTGTAATCACTATGTTATCATCTACCCTCTCCCTTGAAGAGTTTGTTTTGTTTCCTTCTCTCTTTCTCGGTGTTACATTTTTTTTTGTCAGGTAGAGTATGTTGGCTCGGCACTTTTCAGAAACAAATCTCATGGACGAAACAATTTTCCTCAGTTTCTTTGCGAGTCTTGAAGTCAAAGTCTATGTAGAAAAGCTGTGTAGTTTTCTAAACTTGTTACTTCATTGTGTTGTTTATGATATCGAAGAAATTACCAAAAAATGGTTCAAATGGCTCTGAGCACTATGGGACTTAACATTGACGGTCATCAGTCCCCTAGAACTTAGAACTACTTAAACCTAACTAACCTAAGGACATCACATAACACCCAGCCATCACGAGGCAGAGAAAATCCCTGACCCCGCCGGGAATCGAACCCGGGCGCGGGAAGTGAGAACGCTACCGCACGACCACGAGGTGCGGGCGAAGAAATTACTGCCTAATAACACATTTATCCATATGAACAACGAAATATTCATCGAGAACACTTTGCTTCTTTTGGTAGAGACTTGAGTCCCACTAGACCCAACATTGTGCCCCTCCTCCTGAAATTTGCAATGCATCGATTTACTTAGCTTTATCATTTCCTTCCATGCCCCGTCTCCTTTTCCATTAGAACTGTTTCTTCTCTGTCGTTCCCATTGTAGATAAATTTAATGGCACGTTTAGCTATCGCCTTCCGCGCTTGCACTGCGAGTTAATAACGAAACTACTTTGAACATAGCTGAGCACGAGACGATATTAGTTCCCGGTACGGAGTGTGGTCTGCAGTTCATTTTGTCGAGTAATACAACGGGAATCATACACTGCTGGCCATTAAAATTGCTACACCACGAAGATGACGTGCTACAGACGCGAAATTTAACCGACAGGAAGAAGATGCTGTGATATGCAAATGATTAGCTTTTCAGACCATTCACACAAGGTTGGCGCCGGTGACGACACCTACAACGTGCTGACATGAGGAAAGTTTCCAACTGATTCCTCATATACAAACAGCAGTTGACCGGCGCTACCTGGTGAAACGTTGTTGTGATGCCTCGTGTAAGGAGGAGAAATGCGTACCATCACGTTTCCGACTTTGATGAAGGTCGTTTTGTAGCCTATCGCGATTGCGGTTTAGCCTATCGCGACATTGCTGCTCGCGTTGGTCGAGATCCAATGACTGTTAGCAGAATATGGAATCGGTGGCTTCAGGAGGGTAATACGGAACGCCGTGCTGGATCCCAACGGCCTCGTATCTCTAGCAGTGGAGATGACAGGCATCTTATTCGCATGGCTGTAACGGATCGTGCAGCCACGTCTCGATCTCTGAGTCAACAGATAGGGACGTTTGCAAGACAACAACCATCTGCACGAACAGTTCGACGACGTTTGCAGCAGCATGGACTATCAGCTCGGAGACCATGGCTGCGGTTACCCTTGACGCTGCATCATAGCCAGGAGCGCCTGCGATGGTGTACTCAACGACGAACCTGGGTGCACGAATGGCAAAACGTCATTTTTTCGGATGAATCCAGCTTCTGTTTACAGCATCATGATGGTCGCATCTGTGTTTGGCGACATCGCGGTGAACGCACATTGGATGCGTGTATTCGTCATCGCCATACTGGCGTATCACCCGGTGTGATGGTATGGGGTGCCATTGGTTACACGTCTCGGTCAGCTCTTGTTCGTATTGACGGCACTTTGAACAGTGGACGTTACATTTCAGATGTGTTACGACCCGTGGCTCTACCCTTCATTCGATCGCTGCGAAACCCTACATTTCAGCAGGATAATACACGACCGCATGTTGCAGGTCCTGTAGGGGCCTTTCTGGATACAGAAAATGTTCGACTGCTGCCCTCGCCAGCACATTCTCCAGATCTCTCACCAACTGAAAACGTCTGGTGAATGGTGGCCTAGCAAATGGCTCGTCACATTACGCCAGTCACTACTCTTGATGAACCGTGGAATAGTGTTGAAGCTGCATGGGCAGCTGTACCTGTACACGCCATCCAAGCTCTGTTTGACTCAATGCCCAGGCGTATCAAGGCCGTTATTGCGGCCAGAGGTGGATTTCTGGGTACTGATTTCTCAGGATCTATCCACCCAAATTGCGTGAAAATGTAATCACATATCAGTTTTAGTATAATATATTTGTCCAATGAATATCCGTTTATCTGCATTTCTTTTTGGTGTAGCAGTTTTAATGGCCATTAGTGTATTCATTGAGAGCACTGTGCTTCTTCTTCTTTTGGTAGAGACTTGAGTCCCAC
Organism: Schistocerca gregaria; assembly: GCF_023897955.1. Taxonomy (NCBI): domain Eukaryota; kingdom Metazoa; phylum Arthropoda; class Insecta; order Orthoptera; family Acrididae; genus Schistocerca; species Schistocerca gregaria. Next base: position 681,842,208 of record NC_064931.1, read on the forward strand.
TAGACCCAACATTGTGCCGCTCCTTCTGCAATTTGCAATGCATCGATTTACTTAGCTTTATCATTTTCTTCCACGATCCGTCACCTTTTCCAATAGAACTGTTTCTCCTCTGTCGTTCCCATTGTGAACAAATTTAATGGCACGTTTCGCAATCGCCTCCCGTGCATGTACTGCGAGTTAATAACGAAACAAGTCTGAATATAGCTAAACGCGTGACGATGTTAGTTCCCGGTACGGAGTGGTCCGCAGTTAATTTTGCCGAGTAATACAACGTGAATCATATTTGTAACAGAGATGGAACAGCGGTGAGAGGCAGGAACAGCCTTTAATGAAAGGTGTAAGCTTGTTAGGAACGCTGGCACGGTTGTGTGGGAGCCAGAAGACGGCGAAATGTTCGTCTGAAGTGTGCGTCCTGCGCTGGCGCAACGATCACGCCGGCGTGACGAAGTAGCGCGCTAACACGTCGCGACAGCCGCTGCCGCCGCCCGCGCAGGTCACCTCGCTATTCACCGCTCCTGTTTGCCATTTTCCTCGCGGCTTATTCAGCGCTTTTGTTTGTGTTTTTCAATTTTTATTTCCTTTGTTTCGCCACAATGAGGGCGACGGAGAAGGCTTTTTAATTTGCATGTTTGAGAACGTTATTTGCGACCATTTCATCTGCGCGTCGCTTGACGAGTGGCGCGCCATTGTTAGCGGTGGCGATGCGTTTGTCATTTAATTAACAAATCGCGTCTTCTCTATTTTATTGCGCCGCCGCTAAGTGTTTTGCGATGCCGCCGCCTTTATTTGCAGCCTAATTGCAGGACCGTGACTCACGCGCCGAGGGCCTAGCAGTACGGAAGTGGGCGTACCGTTACGGAAAATGCAGTCCCGACGTTCTTTGCTCCGCACCCTCAAAGATACGGAGTACTTCGCTCTTTGGAGTTCAATTACACGGCGCAAATCAGCAACCCTCGTTGTTCCTATATGGATATCTGAGCATGTTTCCTCCTAGAATCCACTGAAGTAATGATCCGCGCAGGGAACGGTGCACAAGTTTTGAGGCTACGGGGGGTGTCCTGAAAAGTAATATCACCGAATTTTGTATGTGAAAACTGTTAAAGCTTTTTAAATAAAACAAACGTTGTTAACATTGTACATCTTTATTATTCATGTCTACATATTTATTTCTCAAAATAGTCACCCTGGAGACGAACATACGCTGATGAACCAAAATATTATGACCAAATGCCCACTGCGACGTTGGATTCCCCCTTGTGACACTGTGGGCACGTGATGCGCTAAAAAATTATGTAAGCGGCACAGACAGGTACGGGGATCCACTTTAGCGAAGATATGAGCCACAAGTGGGAAAATCCATTGAGATAAACAACTCTGACAAAGGGCAAATTTTTATTACACCGAGTCTGTGAACCAATGTCTTGAAAACGGCGAAGATGGTCGAATGTTCACGTGCTACTGTCTTGAGCATCTACGGAAAGAGGCAGGAGGACAGTGAACTACCACTAGGCGCTAAGTGGTTGGACGTCCACGACCCTTCACAGAACGTGTTTGTTCTGTAAAGTAGGATAGATGGTGATCTGTGACATCTCTGCCGAAAGTGCAAACATGGCTCTGTGCCTATGGGACGTAACATCTGTGGTCATCAGTCCCCTACAACTTAGAACCTAACTAACATAAGGACATCACACACATCCATGCCCGAGGCAGGACTCGGCCGTAGCAGTCGCGCGGGTCCGGAAAGAAGCGCCTAGAACCGCTCGGTCAAAGAGCCCAGCTAAAGAGCAAAATGCTCGTGTACGCACAAGAGTTTTGGAGCACACCGTTCACCTTACATTTTTGAACATATAGCTCTGTAGCAGACCATCTTTATGTGTTCACGTGTGCACCCAAGGACATCGTCAATTATGATTTCAGTGGGCACAGGACCATCGGAATTCGACCATCGATCAATGGAAACGCGTCGGCTCTTCGGGTGAATCTAATACATTAGATCGATGGTCGTCTCCAGAAACGCCGCCATCGAGGTAACGGCGGCTCGAAATGTGTAGCGCGCCATGGACATAGGCTGGTGGGAGCAGTAGTATGCTATGGGAGACGTTCTCCTGCTCTTGGACGGGATCTGTGGTAATAATCTAAGACACGCTGACAGCTGCGAACCACCTGACTCCCTTCATGCTTGATGTCTTTCCTGACAGTGCCATCTTTCAGCAGTATAACTGTCCATGCCTCGGAGCCAGAACCGTACAACATTTTTTTGAGAAGTATTTTAGTGAGCTTACTTTGATGTCTCGGCAATCAAATTCACCTCATGTAAATCGTGTAGAACTCTTCCGGGTCGCTGTCCGGTGCCATCACCGCCTACGTAAAAGAGCGGCCCGCTATTTACGCGAATTACATGACCTGTGCATGGACATCTAGTGCTACATACCTCCAAAAACCTACCAACAAACTGTCGCATCCCTGATAAGCAGAATCAGTGACGTATTTCTTTCCAAGGACGAGCAAACAAGCTATTAAGTAGGCTGTCATAATGTTTTGGCTCATCAGTGTAGTTATCCCAACGAGAGACCAGTTTGTTGATACCGTCTCTGTAGAATGTGACTTTGTTGACGGAGCCGCAATCTCACCTCTTTATAACTTTCAAAGAGAAGTCCTCGGAATCAGACGGGGCCAAATCAGAACTGTATGGAGGATGGTCTAAACAGTGAACCCAAGGTGTCGGATTGTTACAGATGTCACAGCGCTCGTGTGTGGTCTGGCATTGACACGCTGGAGGAGAGTATGCTCGATATGTGGACGAGCTCTCGAAATCGAAACTCGATTACAGCTCGCTGTTCCTCACCCACCGACATATTTACATTGAACATCGCCATGTTAGACGCTACAATTCGGAGCTGTCTAGCAGCAGAGGGCTGGAAAAAAGTAGACATGAAGGATAAATGTGCAGAATGTTGACACCGTTTATTTTATTTAAAAAGCTTTAAGAGTTATCACATAAAAAATTCGGGGCATCACTTTTCAGCACTCCCTCGTAAATGCCTCTTATTTATGGTTATGGTCAGTCATTTCTATAAGTTAAATGAACCACCAACAACTAACTACAGGAATTGGGCGACCCAAATTCGAGTTGACTATTGACGTTACTAAGCATTTATGTGATGTTTACATAATTTTTCTTGATACGCATTTGTTAAGTTGCGTATAATTTGAATCACTATTGACATGCACACTGGACGAAAAAATAGTCAAACCCCCTCGCCAGGAGCCATCACTCTAATATCGTGTAACACTGCATCTAGCTTTTATAATGACATCAATGAGGCTATAAAAGAGTACATAGTCACTTCAGGTATGCTGCAGCCCGCCGAAGCCACTCATTGATGGTTAGGTTCCGCAAAGCTCACGTTGCAAGGATGTTGACTGCTACTTTTCACCGCTGTTACAAATAGTGCCAGAAATTTGCTATGATATTAAAATCAGGTGATTTTTTCGACCACTAGAGGTGCGACAGGATGCCTGAATGTTTCTCAAACAAGGAACATATGAGTGCGGTCCTATGATCGTAGCTGATGTCATCTTGAAAGATGAGTGTGTCCAGAGGACAGTCATCCTGAAGATGCAGACGAAAGAGCAACACTTGGTCAACGTTTAGGCCCACGTTATCCTACGAAAAATACACCCAAAACATAACATAGCCGTCTCTTTCTGAAAGACGCTCTGCACGCTACAGGTTAAATTTTTCGTTGAGCAGTCGATGCAGTAGACGCCTTGCATTATTTGAAAATAGATAAAATCCCGACTACTCGGACACATTACTCGTCTCTAGTCATCTGCTATAGAGTTTTTGTGGCCTTCGGTTCAATTAAGTATTGCAGCTTTAAGGCCACTGTGATAATCGCCTTTTGCGAGGTACTCGATTCCAAGTATCTGTTGCATACAGGTTACATTCGCAATTTCTGCTCGTTGTTTTTTATTCACCGACAGCAGCATTTCCTGTGAGATTTGAAACCGACTGCCGTTGACAAAGCGAGACGCTTGTCTTCGGTCCCCGTCAGTTGTGATCTTTGTAAAACCGCTCTTCTTACGCAAGTTACGTGGCTGCGAGTGATACACCATTCCTTGTAGATAAGTTGGACAGTCCATGTTTATTTCAACGGGTAGTCATGTGCTCGTTCAAACAAGGTAATCCCTTTCAGTAATCTGTAGCGCCACCATGGTGACCCGTTTTACTACGCTGATTCCGTGCAACTGACTGCCACAAAAAAATGTTCAAATGGCTCTGAGCACTATGGGACTTAACATCTATGGTCATCAGTGCCCTAGAACTTAGAACTACTTAAACCTAACCAACCTAAGGACATCACACAACACCTAGTCATCACGAGGCAGAGAAAATCCCTGACCCCGACGGGAATCGAACCCGGGAACCCGGGCGTGGGAAGCGAGAACGCTACCGCACGACCACGAGCTGCGGACTGACTGGCACAAGCGTAACACTTCAACCATGAATTGCGTCAGCGATGGTGGTCGCATGATAACTTGGAACCAATTCCTCATCTTCTACATCGTTCCTAGGCAAATGGTTCAAATGGCTCTGAGCACTATGGGACTTAACATCTATGGTTATCAGTCCCCTAGAACTTAGCACTACTTAAACCTAACCAACCTAAGGACAACACACAACACCCAGCCATCACCAGGCAGAGAAAATCTCTGAACCCGCCGGGAATCGAACCCGGGCGCGGGAAGCGATAGCGCTACCGCACGACCACGAGATGCGGGCCCTAGGCAAATGTACTCTTTTAAGGGGATAACTAATTTTTTGCCCCGAGTTGACATTTTGTTACTGACAAACGAAGTGAAGCACCCAGAACGGGAGAAGGAAACGAAATGAAACTTCACTAGTTGGGAGGGTATGAGATGTTATTTCACTTATTACAGAATCAACCAAAATTTACAAAGAACTGGAGGTATGAGCCCTTTTATTAATACTATGTTTCACCATCTCTTACCTGGGTTCATGTACTGATTCGGTTGGGAAGGGTGTCATAAATGCGTTGTATCTTCTCCTGAGACAAGATGTCCCGTAACTATTGTACTTGGTCCTTCATATTCTGGATGCTGGCACTGCGACGGAGTTGACGTCCGAAGTGGTCCCTACAGGACATTTCTGTGGAACTTGCTGGCCACAGGAACACCTCATCATTAAGCAAGCAGTTTATAAAGACACGTGTTCGTGTGGACGAGCATTGTCTTATTGAAATATGGCATCGCGATATTGTCGCATGAGTAGTAACATATGAGCAATCAGGATGTTCGTGACGTATCGTTATGTCGTCAGAGTTCCCTCAGTCATTACCAGCCGTGAACTGAAATTACACCCGATGGCTCCCCACACCATGACGGCAGGAGTAACACCTCAGTGTTTCTCCAAAGCAATGGAAGAATGGGACTTCTCCCCTCTCGGATGGCAGGCGTGTATGTGAGAGTATTGCGAAATATGGCGACCCTCCCTTGAGGTGGTTGCCGACCGAAACCTTGACGACGACTATGCCTACCCTCCCGTTCCACATCTACATCTGCATGATAACTCTGCAATTCGTAATTAAGAGCCTGGTAGAAGGTTCTTTATCGTTCCATTCTCGAACATTGCACAGGCTAATGAATACTTAGATCTTTCCGTGCGAGGTCTGATTTCTCTTGTTTTTTTAATGATATTCATTTCTCACTATGTAGGTAGGCGCCAACAAAATATTTTCATACTCTGACGAGAAAGCAGGTGATTGAAATTTCACGAGAAAATCCTGTCGCGACGAAAGACGCCATTATTGCAATGATTGCCACTCCAATTCTCGTATCATATCCGTGGCGCTGTCTCCACTATTTCGTGATAATACAAAACGAGCTGTCCTTCTCTGAACTTTCCGACGTCCTCCGTCAATCCTATCTGATGTGGATGCCACACCGCACAGCAATACTCCAGAAGAGGGCGGAATGTAAGCAGCCTGTTTAGTAGACCTGTGGCATTTTCTAAATGTTCTGCCAATAAATCTGAGGCTTTGGTGTGCTTTCCCCACAATATTATCTATGTGATCGTTCCAATTTAAGTTATTTGTAATTGTCAGCTCTAAGTTTTTAGATGAATTTATAGCCTTTAGATCTGTGTGATCTGTTGTGTAACCGAAGTTTAGCTGATTCTCTTCAGTAATCATGTGGATGACTTCACACGTTTCATAATTTAGACTCAGTTGCCCCTTTTCGTACCATAAAAATATCTTGTCTAAATCATTTTACAATTGGTTTTGAAAGTCTGTTGACTTTACGAGACGGTAAATGACTGAATGATCTGCAAACAGTCTAAGAGGGCTGCTCAGATTGTCACCTACATCGTTTATGTAGATCAGGAACAGCAGAGGGGCTATAACACTTCCCTGTGGAAAACTTCTGTTTTATTCGATGACTTTCCGTCAGTTACATCGAACTGCGACCTTTCTTACACGAAATCACGAATCCAGACGCACAAATGAGACAATACTCTATAGGCATGCAATTTGGTTATAAGCCGTTTGTGAGGAACGGTATCAAATGCCTTCAGGAAATCTAAATATATGGAATCAGTCGGACATTCCCTGTCAATGACGCTCATTACTTCGCGAGAATAAAGAGCTAGTAGCGTTTCACAAGAACGACATTTTCTGAGTCCGTGTTGGTTGTTTGTCAGTACCACCCATCAATGCAATTTATCTGAAAAATTATTCATGGGGGTAGAATCGTTGTTTGAATGTTAACGAGTCCAAAGACTACAGAAACACAAGAGTCACAATTGCTACACATTTGCTTGAAACAAAGTACACTCATGCTCATAAATTAAGGATAATGCTGATGCATGGTGAAACAACGCTCTGGTGGGCAGTTTGCTTTTTTAAGTCACCTCGGGGTATGACCATGCGGTGTATCTGAACTGTGGTCGTCGCCCGATGGCGCTGGCAGCAGTCCACATACACAGAGGTGTGTTGGTGCATGTCAGAGTACGGTGCAGCGAGTAAGTGTGCAAACCTTTTCAGATGTGCTAATGGTGACTGTGGGTTGAAAATGGCTCCAAGAACACATATTTATGACTTTATGAGGGGCAGAATACTAGGGCGACTGGAGGCTGGTCAAAGACAGCAGGTAGTAGCACGGGCCCTCCGTGTGCCACAAAGTGTGATCTCAAGATTATGGCAACGATGCCAGCAGACTGGAAACGTATCCAGGCGCTACAGTACGGGACGTCCACAGTGTACAACACCACAAGAAGACCGATATCTCACTATCAGCGCCCGCAGATCGCCACGGAGTACTGCAGGTAGCCTTGCTCGGGATCTTACCGCAGCCACTGGAACAGTTGTCTCCAGACACACAGTTTACAGACGACTGCAAGGTGCATTCCACTGACCCTGGTCACAGGAGAGCCCGTAAGCCCAGGGGTCAAGAACACAGAATATGGTCATTGGAACAGTGGTCCCAGGTTATGTTCAAAAATGGTTCAAATGGCTCTGAGAACTATGGGACTTACATCTATGGTCATCAGTCCCCTAGAACTTAGAACTACTTAAACCTAACTAACCTAAGGACATTACACAACACCCAGCCATCACGAGGCAGAGAAAATCCCTGACCCCGTCGGGAATCGAACCCGGGAACCCGGGCGTGGGAAGCGAGAACGCTACCGCACGACCACGAGATGCGGGCCAGGTTATGTTCATGGACGAGTCCAGGTGTAGTCTGAACAGTGATTCTCACCGGGTTTTCAGCTGGCGTGAACCAGGAACCAGATAGCAACCCATTAATGTCCTTGAAAAGGACCTGTATGAAGGTTGTGGTTTGACAGCGTGGGGTGGGATTATGATTGGTGCACATACACCCCTGCAAGGGGGTCAGGTGTATCAGGACGTCATTTTGCACCAGTATGTCCGCCTTTTCAGGGGTGCAGTGGGTCCCATCTTCCTCCTGATGGATGATGACGCACGGCCCAACCGAGCTGCCATTGTGGAGGAGTGCCTTGAAACAGAAGGTATCAGGCAAATGAAGTGGCTTGCCTATTCTCCAGACCTAAATCCCATCACGCACGTATGAGATGCTCTCGGTTGACGTATCGCTGTACGTCTTCAAACGTCTACTACACTTCAGGAGCTCCGACAGGCACTGGTGCAAGAATGGGAGGCTATACCCCAGCAGCTGCTCGACCACCTGATCCAGAGTATGCCAACCCGTTGTTAGTCTGCGAGGTTTGATGCTGGTGTTGAGGCAGATAACAATCTTTATGGAAACTCCGCCACTGCACTTTCCCTCTCAGGTGTAGATATTCGCGGCATCTTTAGTTAGTAAAGTCTAAACTGAGAAAACCCCTTTTTTGAAATGCTGTTTCAGCCATTGAAGCAAATGACGTTACAAATCTTGGTGGTTTAAAATGTTTTTGGCCTACAAAATCGTAATGTTATCGTGCCTTTTATCCGCTGATTTTTCTTTTTATCAAAAAACTGCAGTATCCGCCGCAGTGGCTGAGTGATAAGCGCGACTGACTGCCGCGCGGGGGAACAAGGGTTTGATTCCCGGTACTGCCAGGGATTTTTCCTTGATGAGAGGATTGATACAGGATGCACTCAGCCTTGGAAGACCAACTGAGAAGCAACTTGGCCAATTAGATCGGTTCCAAGGTCAAGAAACCCGACAACGTTCGAGAGAGCGGTGTTGCCCCTCCATACCGCATACGATGATAGCCCGATTGGCCTGTTAGGGCCAGAACGTGGAACTTTACCTTCACCTATCGAAACATTGCAGTGGCAGATGGTACCAAGACAGGCCTTGTGTATCAGGGAGAGGTTTGCTGTTGAAATTCAGAGAGCGTTCTTGACAAGAAGAGTCTCGAGAAATGACCACGATGAGAAACTGGGGCAACTTAAAACTCAAATTCTCAGTCGTGTTGAGAGAGCCACCAGCGACCAGACCCCTGATTGCGACTAAATTATCATTTCTTCTTATTTATTTAACAGTAATTGTTGCAAAAAAGAGATCTGCTAATAATTGTAACAATATTAATGGTAGTGTTGCGGAAACGTATTTACGTTTTACGAACTATATAACGACAATGACCGTAGATTTTGAAGCAGCAAGAGAACAAGTTGTGGTGCTGAAAGAAGTAGGCGAATAACTTGATTTGTAGGTATATTTCGAAAGAACGGACATAGTGTCAAATATTAATCACAATACAACTCTGTATACCATAAAGTTTCCGGACAAGTGGATTGAAACCAATGGGCTACAGGAAGAAGACTTGAAAGCGAGAACAAGAAACATAGGAAAGTTGACGATATGTGTTGGTATTATACGCAATCACTCGCTTTTTTAATTTTCGTATGTTCTTTTTTCTGTGCCATTAACCAGTTTTCGGTCCACTGCGGCCTCATCCCCAGATGGAGGTTTTAGAGGAATATTATCAGCATCATGTGATGCTGGCGGAAATCATGGAGATTTAGTTGCCGGGAACGAAAAGTTTGTGAAACGAAAAGAATTGTTACGGTTTAGGATACTTGCATTGTACAGCCTCGTGATATGCATGAAAAATTCATTCTGATAATGTAAATTTTGCAGGTTATACACACACAATATAAATGTGCTAAATATTACACTTTACCATACAGCGATCTTTGAGTTAAGTTGCTTTGCAATACAAAATAAATATTTACAAACATAGATAATCGTTCTGAGTACTGCAAGCTTCAGGTGTGTTCGTACATTGACGACGGTTCAATCCCGTCTCCGGCCATCCTGATTTAGGTTTTCCGTGATTTCCCTAAATCGTTTCAGGCAAATGCCGGGATGGTGCCTTTGAAAGGGCACAGCCGATTTCCTTCCCAATCCTTCCCTAACCCGAGCTTGCGCTCCGTCTCTAATGACCTCGTTGTCGACGGGACGTTAAACACTAACCACCACCACCACCACCACACAATACATACGTAATATGGAACAAAACGTTACACAAACGATAAAGAAATAGAGTGAAATATTTAATATATAAGTAAACAGTAAATGAATTACTACTGTATGCGACTACTATAAGTAACAAACTTCACCATTACAATATTGCCAGTGAACGGGTTTGTCTCGAAGCATCTGTTTTATTTGCTCGGGAAAATGTTTGCTAAATGAGTCAGAAGATAAAGACAGAATGGGCTTACAGGCTTTATTGACCCGAATTATCAAGACGGATGAATATAATACGTCAAAAGAAGAAATATTATCTAAAATAGAGAACATTACAGGCGCAACGCGCAAACTCAGAGTTAGATTTTATGGCCGCCTAACGAGAATCAACGACTCCAGAAGGATGAAACGCATCAACATGGAAGAAAAATTATGCTAGAGGAAATATGTATACAACCATAATATATATGAAACGGAAATGTTTTTAAAACAACTATCAAGACGGCTACGAAGTCTTTGGCGATAGAGTCCTTAGATAAAATGTTCTCGGTTTACTTGCCGCGTCAAATTTGGGTAAAATTCCGAGTTTCCGATGGACGACTCGGCCACTCTGTGTATCGAAAGCCGACACATACAGATCTTTATCTCAATCGGCTTGACTTTCAATATTCAGCTCAAAAGAGCTGAACAACTTAAAACACAGAGCCAGGACTACGTGTATTAACCATCCGACGATGTTCACGAACAGGTATTCCGTTCGTGATATTAGGTGAACGCTATTTGACCAATCTAGGAGGATCAGCACATAGCACGACTACTATGTGTTTGTGTTGGATGATGGTTCCCTGGATGGCTGGTTGGTTAAACTCTTCGTGTCACGGATTCTTGCCCACCTAGGCTCCCCAAGAATGAATCGAAGACATCGATTTTGCAAAGTCTGGATGGTTTTCAAATTAGAGGGACTAGTTGCGCCCCACGTGGAACAACCATATAAAATAGCTGAGAAGACTATTGCCCTGTAAAGGCGAAGTTTCGTAGTAACGTTCCTCTCTGAGCTTTCCAGTAGTGGGTACATTTGGCAGATAAACTGTGAAATCTTGGTCTCTTATCCTGTACATGCAGTTTGAAAAGTAACTTATTGTCGAATGTGACCCCAAGGTACCTGACGTGGTGATGAATCAGTCTGTCTCTCAAACCCGGACGGCGTCGGATAAACATACCGCTTTTGTCTTTTCTGCATTGATAGTAATTGTATTTTCCTTCGCCCAGTCTTCTAACATTCTGAGTTGACGTTGTAGACGAGCGATGACCGCGTTGACCTCCCGGCTACTGTTCAACAAGGCAGTGTCGTCCGGAGTGACCGAGCGGTTCTATGCTACAGCTGGACCGCGCGACCGCTACGGTCGCAGGTTCGAATCCTGCCTCGGGCATGGATGTGTGTGATGTCCTTAGGTTAGTTAGGTTTAAGTAGTTCTAAGTTCTAGGGGACTAATGACCTCAGATGTTAAATCCCATAGTGCTCAGAGCCATTTTTTGGGGAAAGCACCACCCGAGGCAACAGCGGAATGTCATTGACGTAGATGACAAAGAATAGTGGAGACAACTCAGATCCCTGAGGGACCCCGTCTGTGAGGAGTCTGAAGCTGGAGTGCTGTCCTTCGGTCTTCACTAGTTTAAACATATTGCGCAAAAGGCTGTTGATGATCTCGAGGCTGTAGTCCGGGAGTAGTAGCAAGTTCTCCAGTTTGACTAATAATTTGTCCCGCCAAACGCGATCGTACACCTATCCGACATCCAAAAAAAAAAAAAAAAAAAACTGTCGCTTTATAACTGGACACATTAAAGTTGTATGTGATAAATTAGCAGACCCGGATGAGTTGCAGCTCTGCTCGGCTGTCTGTCTTAAAACTCGAACTTTTACACCAAGAGGACAGCATCTGATTGGTTGCATTATGGCATGATGACGTCACAGAAATAGCGCGTACTGAGGTAGCGACCTTTTTTTTAACAAATTACGCTGAATCCATCAGGACCACCTGACGATGGCAGAAAGGTTATTCGCCGAAATATCGTGGAACTTCAACGATCGCATCCTGCTGGACACACGAGAGCCCTGGAAGCAACACATGCGCTGGGAAAGCCTCTGATCACATACGCTTACGCTCTTCACCCAGCGGCAGGTCCGCTTGTGCAGCGTGGCGAGCACATCACTGTGATGGGCGCTCCTCTACTGTTGGGGACCGCGGGACGCAACACCAGAGAACGCAAGACTACCTGGACGTAAGGGACAAAGCTCCGCCCGAAGATGGCCATCAACCGAGCCGCACAGACGACGAAAGTCGCCGGAGCAGAGAATCTGCGGACGGCGCCAAGGATCACCCGGGGATGAGAAGCAGAAGCGTAGAGACCAAGAAAACTGTCGAGGTCCAACGGACCCTGATGACCATAGAAGAGAGTAAGCAACATGAATGGAATGTGAAATTCCGTACGAAAGGAAGGAGCCGACAACAACAAGACGGCAACACCAGCAGTTCTGGCCAGGATTTTCGGAGGTTTCGCTTGGCTTTAAGTTGAATACCATACCTGTCTCCAACATTCTCCGTGTAAATCACCCCCCCACCCCCCCCTCCACCCGCCCCCCCCCCAAACACACGCATCAATGACACAAAAGTAAAAACGCAAAACAGGATAGAAATTCCCTAACCAAAATTCTGCAAAGATCAATCAGTCAAGCTCTCGAACAGGGCGCCTTCCTCCATAAAAGAAAGGTATGAAAACCGCAAAGAAAAGAAAAAAAAATATCCCGCGTGGCTTGCTGCGCGATTACTCACATCAGACATAAACTACGAGAAATCTTCTTTCTTTATGAAGTGCGCGCCTTCCATGCGTTACTATGTGTATGTCCGGTGTGGACAAAATAGAAGCCCTACGACCTACGTTATATCGCCTAGAATATGTTGGATCAGTAGCTCCTGATCGTTGACACTGGGTCAGGGTGCCTCGGGCGATTATCGAAGTCCCACAGTAACCTTTTACCTCAGCTTTCACCTACATGCCATAAGGGCCGAAGGACACGAAATCCAATACCCTTATCAAGATTGCAATAAAGATAAAGTTAAACCTTTATGAAACGTCCCCTTAGAACAATTATACAAGACTGTGCTTAAACTGAAACACAATATTTTTGGCGCAACGCAATCTGACTTCCAAAAATCCCTACGAAAGAATGGCCCTGATTAACATTAACCTATACGTTTCACAAATCACTTACCTCACAAAAATCTTCGTTACTCAAGCTACTGTAATACAGCGAGCGCCACTACTGCCAGCTAAATAAAAGATTAAAACTACTGAAGGCACTAACTACTGATAGGTATAGTTAGCAAATGAAAGATTTTAATACAGAAAAGACAATGTATTTACCTTAATAGTCATAATATATATGATAGTTCATGACATCCAGTCTTACAAATTACAAAACTCTGTCATCTCTCTCCCCACGTCCACCACTGCTGGCGGTTCACCTCCAACTGCGCAACGCTACGCGCTGTTAGCATCCAGCTGCCTCTGCTCAACACTACAATGGCAGACAACAATGCAAACTAAACACACACTGCGCACAGCACAGCCAGTGATTTTTCATACCGAGCGCTAAGCGGTGTTACCAATAAGAAAACCTAAACAGCCTACTTACACCTTGACCATCCACAAAGGAAGTCCACACACTAAGTTGGTAACAGCCCTGACGGCGATGATGGAGGCAATCGTCGAAAGCTCTGGATTTTGGATTTCGTCCGAATTTGAACCAGCAAACAAATGGAGAACTTTTCGTGCGTCTATCAAGACGTTGAGAACTTCCTGAGATGAAACACAGGAAAGTACAGCGAAACGGTCGAATGAACATTGCGTTAGACACGGCTCAAGCAAAAAACAACAAATGAAAGCAATCGTCATAACGCTTGGAATGTGGTACTTAGAGGGTTGGCTAATGAAATAAAAAGAAATAATTATGATAACGAAGAACTTTGACGCACATTCGGTGCATCATGTCGGAGTATTACTCAGCAGTTGTCTCTCCCCAGGTTGTGGTGAATGTTGATAGAAGGATACAAGGCAGCTAAGAGACACAAAAAGAATTTTAAACAGGTGAAAGGAGGAAAATATTCTCCGCGCGCTCGACGTATCCCTCGTTCTTAAGAGGAACTGGGCGGCGCGTTGTTTTACACTTATCTCCCGCACTAAATCCATTTATATCCGGGCGGCTAACTCTTAGCAAAACTTTTTATACGGCGCACGGCAAATTGAAACAAATTTTCTTTTAAGCAAGTAGAAGATGGCGTAAATTTTTGCGGTAAGCGCGCTCCATTTAAGGCGAGCTGGCCACCTGCGCCCTCGCCCACGCTGTGCGTGTATCGGTTCGCGCGCTGAGTGCGTCTGGCCGTTCCCACACCCTGTTGCCTGTGCCGGCACACCCACACTCTGTAGCCTGCACTAGCATAAGCGGTGCGTGTCACTTTCATTTTTCTCACTTAGTCCTGTGACACGCCTGCTGACAATCGCTCCTTATTGCGTCTTCAGTGTCCTGCATGATACAGAAATAATAGAAACATTACTGAAAGATGTGCGTGGAAGATATTATTTTTTAATTGTTGTTGAATAAGGAAATTTACAGCCAAAATATTTTTTTTTTACTCTAAAGGGCATCGATCGAGGTGGCACAGTGGTACCACACTGGATTTGCATTCGGAAGGTCGACGTTTTAAATACCCGTTTGGCCATATTGATTTTCCTAACTGGATTAAGGCAGATGATTACTTTGAAAATGTCACCACCGACTGCCTTCCCCATCCTTCCCCTATCCGATCTTTTGCTCCGTCTCTAATGTCTTGTCATCGACGGCCTGTAAACCATGATACGTGGCGTGGTTTTTTTTTTACGTAAGTTCCGTTTTAAAAAATTAAAAAAAGACGTGCTCATATATCTCAATAATTTGATTTTTACATGACAGCCTGTACCTTTATCTACTTTTCTACATAATTTCCGTCAACATTGAGGCACTTGTCATAATGTTGTAACAGGTTTTGAATACCCTCCTCATAGAAGTCTGCCGCCTGACTTGTTAACCACAGCATCACCGCTGTTTTGACTTCGTCATCGTCTTGAAGACGTTGATCACCCAGGTGTGTCTTCAAGTGCAGCAACAAGGCGCAAGTTGGGGGCTGTACGGAGGATGATCCAGAATTTCCCATCGAAAAGATGTGATGAGATCTTTGGTCTGATTC
Source organism: Schistocerca gregaria (assembly GCF_023897955.1). Taxonomy (NCBI): domain Eukaryota; kingdom Metazoa; phylum Arthropoda; class Insecta; order Orthoptera; family Acrididae; genus Schistocerca; species Schistocerca gregaria. The sequence goes on from NC_064931.1 coordinate 681,857,456, forward strand.
GCCACATGCGGACGGCCATTGTCTTGCAACAAAACGAAGCCCTTGCTCAAATTCTATGGACTGTTGCTTTGATTCTGGTGTGACGTAGGCCGCCCATGTTTCATCGCCCGTAACAATTTGGCTTAAGAAATCATCACCGTCGTTGTGGTACCGCTCAAGGAAAGTCAATACACTGTCTAAACGTTTGGTTTTGTGCACATCTGTCAACATTTTCGGTACCCAACGTGCGCACAATTTTCGGTAATTCAAGTGCTAGGTCACAATGCCATACAAAACACTACAAGAAACATTAGGAAAGTGTGTATGTGTGTGTGAAATTTTATGGGACTTAACTGCTAAGGTCGTCAGTCCCTAAGCTTACACACTACTTAACCTAAATTATCCTAAGGACAAACACACACACCCATGCCTGAGGGAGGACTCAAACCTCCGCCGGGACCAGCCGCACTGTCCATGACTGCAGCGCCCCAGACCGCTCGGCTGATCCCGCGCGGCATTAGGAAAGTCATCCCGCAAGGAGGAAATCGTAAAGCGTCAGTTTTCTCTCACCTTATTGTCCACTCTCCACCAAACTTTCATTAACAACCGAAGGACGCCCGTTCCGTTGTTCGTCATGCACATATGTGCGGCCATCTTTAAATGCTCTACCCACTTTCTTACCATTCCATTACTCATAATGTTTTCTCCGTAAACTGCACAGATGTCACGATGAATATCGATCGCTTTTAGGTCTTTATCACTAAGAAATCTTATAGCACCCCGTACTTCACAGTCGGCGGGACTCACTATTATCGGAGGCATCTTAAACACTCAGAACACAACGTAAACAAGGAAGAATCAGACTGTAATGGCGTCAGTGCGTAGATTAAGGTACAGGCTTTCATGTAAAAGTAAAATTATTGAGATATCTTAACACGTCTTTTCTTAATTTCAAAACGGTACTTGCTTAAAAAACACACCTCTTATTCTTTATAGAGCAAAAGGCGGTTTCGGAACTGTCACAAGTCGTTATTTAATCTGATGAAGTGCATTAGAGGTTAAACATGCTTTGGACAGAATAGGTACTCTTTGCACTTTGCAAACGTATAACCTGGTGCGAGTGTCAAATGCATTACACCACTGTTCAAAACAATGACTCTAGTGGCGCCCTGCCTGCACGTAACAAAATTATCTATTCGGGACCAAAAATTTTTCATCACTAAAAGGTTTTGTTGAAATAAGATTGATAATGTTGCCACTATAACTGAAGTATTGATAAATTCTTAAACATGTTTCTAAAGGTTATTTCACAGTTTGACGCCAATAGGATCCATTCACGTTGCTTTGTATATACTGAAACGTCATACAAAGGCTATACAGGATGTCCCAGAAATGTTGCTGCTGCCAATAACAAATGGTTCAAATGGCTCTAAGCACTATCGGACTTAACATCTGAGGTCGTCAGTCCCCTAGACTTAGAACTACTTAAACCTAACTAACCTAAGGACATCACACACATCCATGCCCGAGGCAGGATTCGAACCTCCGACCATAGCAGCAACGCGGTTCAGGAGTGAAGTGCCTAGAACCGTTCGGCCACAGCGGCCGGCTGCTGCCGCCAACTTCAAGAGATTTTAGAAGGTATCTTAAGAAACAAATAGAGGATGGGAACCGTGTCCGAAAACATCATCAAGCGACGTTACAGAGCGTCTACGTTACAGGCGCTGGCGCCTGCCACAGGCCACCCCTTCGGCAGCAAATGTGACTTCATACGCTGACGGACTGCAGGTGGAACGTCTCGCAATGTTATTTGTTATTCCGTGATCTCGAATGTTTGCCACGATCGTCAGTGGAGAAGACGAAACTAGTTGCTATGTAGAAAGGCCTTGTCTCCTATGAATGTGATATTCTGCTGTCTTGGTAGACGATGGTTACAGACACAGGATTCCATCTGCAGTTTATTTTTCTCCTGGATCCCTCTAAAATATCCATTGTTTTTCGGTATACAGGAGAAAAATAAACTGCAAGTGGAAACTGTCATCCACTAAGGCAGAGCATACCATGCATAGGAGAGAAGGCCTGACTATGTGGCTGCTAGCCCCATCTTCTCCACTGCTGATAATGGCAATTCGTCGCAATCACTGAAGAACAAACAACACTGCAAGACATTCCACCTACAGTCCTTCAGCTGCTGAAGGGGTAGGTTAGTGGCAGGTGCCAGGGCCTACAATTCGACACACTGAAGCGCCATTGGATGACGTTTCTGGACCAGGGGTCCTATTCTCCATTTGTTCCTTAAAAATCGCTTTGAGCACTATGGGACTTAACATCTATGGTCATTAGTCCCCTAGAACTTAGAACTACTTAAACCTAACTAACCTAAGGACAGCACACAACACCCAGTCATCACGAGGCAGAGAAAATCCCTGACGCCGCTGGGAATCGAACCCGGGAACACGGGCGTGGGAAGCGAGAACGCTACCGCGCGACCATTTGTTCCTTAAGACATTCTCTGCAGCCCCCTGAAGTTTGTCTCAACATTCGTGGGACATCCTCTAGAATTAAAACGTTAGCTATGTCAATTGTCATTTTTGAAATATTGAAAAGGAGTGTAAGTCTATTTTGCAGAGAAAGTTACCTCCATAACAGAATCTTAGAATGAAGTGTGTTAAATCAACGTTATTAGTACAGTTTTATTTATGTATTACATATTGTAGAGTAGTTCGACTATATAAAACACATAAATCATGGTCTCTAGAGGCGTGAAAACTGCTGAGAGGATGTTGAGGTTGTTTAAGAGGAGGTAAGGCGAAAATTTTTCTCACTGACTCTGAAAGACAATCTTTTAATACGAAAAATGCTCTTGTATCTCTAGAGTTCCATTTTAGACCAATTTACTTTGTCCAAACTTTTTCTTATGAGTAGAGTCAGTCCCTGGAATGTGCTCTGGAAGACCAGCGAAATACCAGGTTGCGGTTGTAATAACCTCTGCACTGGGCCGAAATTTCTTTACATATGAGATGCCGTGCAAATCAGAAAAGTCACATCGGATGCATAGGAGTATGTATCAATAATTTCTACTTCATATCTCTCAGTTTTCTCTTTGACAAAGCAACTTTGGTTGAAATGTGTTTTTCTTTTCTATTGTGTTCCCTTGCGTGTCAGGCCTCATCTACTTTTTCAACCAATTAATCCAGAAGATTGTCGTAATATTCTGTAGTTATTTTGATTACATTATACTTTGGAACACGGCTTCCATTTCACATCTTACAACTCACTGCATTCCACCCACTGTTCAGACTACTGTTTCATTTCTCACCTACAGCAACGAATCGGCGAGTCTGACGAATCCTTTTCAAATTAGTCCAATCATAGCTGAAATATTTCTTTCCTTGTTCACTTTTGGTCAGCATTCAAAAACCGCTCCACCGATCCTGTACGAGGCGCTCTACTAGTTAATTCTTCATGTAAAACGTAGCTTAGTCTTTCTACTGATGTGCCTGTGGCGCCAACTTTGTCATACACTTTTAATTGGGGTAGTACAATACCATACTGGGCATTTATGCTAATTTACAAGTATGGATATAGCTTGATGCGGTTTTCACCTGCATAACATTCATGAAAAGTGCAACCAAGTTTGAATTCAACCAACTGAAATTACAGATCAAACGCTTCTTATAAATTCGCAAATTTTATATGCATTTAAATTGACTATAAAACGTTCAGAACACAGAATTTTACAATGAAACTCCATTGCAGAGTATCCATTTCAACAAAATTCATATAACACTAAATTTCTTACAGGTGCATAAAGAAAATATACAGAAATAGGTATCCACTCAACAACAACAACAACAACAACGTTTCATAGATATTGAAACGTCCCCTTAGAAAAATTACACAAGACTGTGCTTAAACTGACACACAATATTTTTTTAGCGCAACGCAATCTGACTTTCAGTAATCCCTACAAGAGAATAGCCCTGACTAACATTAACCTATACGTTTCACAAATCACTTAACTCACAAAAATCTTCATTACTCGTACTACTGCAATACAGCGAGCGCCACTACTGCCAGCTAACTAAAAGATTCAAACTACGGAAGGCACTAACTGATGATAGGCATAGTTAGCAAATGAAAGATTTTGATAGAGAACAAACAATATATTTACCTCAATAGTGATCAAAAGTCATAATGTATATAGCAGTTTATGACATCCAGTCTTTCAGATTTCAAAACTCCGCCATTTCTCTCCCCACATCCACCACTGCTGGCGGCTCACCTCCAACTGCGCAACGCTACGCGCTGTTAACATCCAGCTGCCCAACACTACAATGGGAGACAACAATGCAAACTACCCACAGATTGCGCACAGCACAGCCAGTGATTTTTCATACAGAGCGCTACGTGGCGTTACCAATAAGAAAACCTAAACAGCCTACTTACATAGCCCCCACGCTCCCCACAAAAATTTTACAAATTGTTTTGGGCACTGGCCAATACAGATTTGAAAAAATCTTTCATAATTACAATAACAAAGATATCAAATGCACAAAATTATTGATACAATGTTGGTCAAAACTAAAATTTTCTCACAGACTCTCTGCTCATGACGTGATATTCTTAAACTACTCAGTGCATACTACCAAAGAAAAATCTCACCTGGTAACCTACAGAAACTTAAAAAATGTTAACCATGACGCTCTTCAAAAGGATTGCTCAGACATCCCTTGGCATGATATAAGCAATGAACCGACTTTAGACGGAAAAATTTGCTACAATTATGTAGCAAAATTATTGCACTGTATGATAAACATGCTCCTCAACGCACTGTCAAGGTAAAGAGAGCTCCTGCTCCATGGCTCACCACTGCATTACGCCAGTTAATGAATAAACGTGATGCTGCACACAGGGCCTTCAAGCGTAACCCAACTCCCGAGGCGTACGAAGCCTATAGGAAACTCCGAAACAGAACGAAGCATAGCGTGAGAAATGCCAAAATCAGACATGCCCGCTCTGTCGTATGCGGCATATCAAAACCTGCTGCACTGTGGAAAAAGCTGCGCAGTTTCGGTATAGGGAAGCGAAGATATGACGCTGTTTATCAAGCGTCTGCAGAAGAATTAAACGATTTCTTCTCAACAGCTGTAATCTGCCACGCAGCGACAAATTACCAGCCCCAAGATATCAATCTCTTGAGAGACAAGTTTTTCCTAAAACATGTCACTACCGGCACAGTACACAAGGCAATTATGAGAATCTCTTCCGAGGCAGTAGGAAATGATGGAGTGAGCATTGGCATGATTAAAAACGTCGTAGCCACTATTATTCCAATAATCACAGACATCTTCAACCTGTCTCTTGTCAGTAGTATATATCCTACTGAGTGGAAGCAAAGTTTAATCCAGCCTATACCCAAGACTGACAACCCTAAGTCGCCAGGTGACTACAGGCCGATCAGCATACTACCTGCAATATCTAAAGCCCTAGAATACATCGTCCATGAACAGCTGACGGATTACCTCAAAACTCATAACATCCATGACGAATATCAGTCAGGCTTTCGGAAGCACCATAGTACAGCAACTGCATTAATCAAAGTAACTGATGACATTAAACATGCTATGGACAGACGTGAAGCTACTATCCTAACACTGCTTGACTTTAGCAAGGCTTTTGACACAGTTGACTTCGATATATTACTAATTAAAATGAAACAGCTGAATTTCTCAAACAGCGCAATACACTGGTTCGACAGCTACCTCAAAAACAGAAGTCAACAAGTCATTTGTGGGTCGGAAAAGTCATCATGGAAAAGCGTGCGCTCTGGAGTTCCCCAAGGCTCCGTCCTTGGTCCACTACTCTTCTCACTGTATATTAATGATATTTCTTCAGTGATTCACTCCTGCAGCTACCATCTATATGCTGACGACATCCAACTGTACATAAGTGCAAGCCCCAAAAACATTGCTGGCGCAGTAGCGAGTATGAACGCAGATCTTTGCTCTGTTTCTCGATGGGCACAGAACCTAGGTCTGAAACTAAACCCCAAGAAATCCCAGGTCACACTTATATCTCATCCAAAGTTAATCAGCCGGTACTTTCGCGAAACGGTCCCTAAAATACTCCTCAATGGTACCCAACTACCATACCAAAAAACAGTAAAAGACCTTGGAATAATCTTGGATGAACACCTAAACTGGGAAGAACAAACAGTCACAGCTTGCCGGAAATCGCTCTCCTCCCTACATGCAATTCAAAAATTTAGAAAAATATTTCCAACCCATGTTAAACAAAAATTAGTCCAAACACTAGTCTTGCCTAATCTTTACTACTGCGATGTAGTTCAACACGGCACGAATAGTGAAAATTCTAGATGCCTCGAGCTAGTGATGAATGCTTGCGTCAGATACGTGTGCAATATTCGGTTGTATGATCATATCAGTCCTTCATACTCCCAGCTAGGTTGGATACGCCCACATAAGGCACGCGATCTCCACACGATGTGCTTACTTCATCGATTTCTTAGCCACTGGTGCCCTCAATACTTATCTTCTCACATTAAACATCTATCATCATTCCACAATCGCAATACCAGATCGGATACGTCTATCATCTTGGCTGTACCTTTACATAACACAAAATCTTTCTCCGTGTCATTCTCCATCTCAGCCATACGACTATGGAACGCACTCCCCTGTGATCTGCGTCTTATCCAGAACTACTCAACATTCAAGAGGGAACTCAAAATTTACATATTAGGGACGGTATAGCCACCATTGTTGTGCCCCTAACATCTCTTTCTTTCTTCTCTCCATCACAGCTTCGAATTTTACCATTCTTTTTCTCTTCCTCAAACCTATCTACCTCTTATATATCTCTTTCACCCCATTCTATCGTCTTATGTCTCTGCTCGATGAGAATAACTCACAAGCTTCAAGAATATAACGAGAAAATTCCCAACTAACTGACATTCACAAAAGAAATGTATGTTTACTTTCATATACTTAGTCACTATTATTATTATTATTATTACTATTATCATTATTATTATCATTATTATCGTTGATTGTTATAATTATTTTTATTGTTATAACTATCATTGTACTACTGTTATAATCTCAATTTTTTTTTCGTTTGACATCAATACTGCATAATACGTTAAATGTTCTTAATGTTATTTAGTAACTGTAACTCGTTCAATCTGAGTATGCCTGGTTAGGTGTAAGAGAGGGCCTGAAGGCCCTAATCTTGCCAGGTAAAATAAATGCATAAATAAATAAATAAATAAATAAATAAAGACAGTCCTGATCGTTCATCACAGTAAAATTGCAGTGTTTTTCTCAAAGTCTGAGCAATAAAAGAAATTGCACTTGGAAGTAGTGGATTTCTAAGCAATCTTGAAGACGTAGTGTTGTCCTTTGACATGCTGACAGGTAATGGGCCACAACAGAGCAAACCCACCGCAGAGTCAGTCGAAGTTGAAGACTATTGGTAGGTAGGTCATCACAGAGCAGACCACTGTTGTCTTGTTAGAGATTACGGTATTGGTAGGTCATCAAAGGTGCAGACCCACTGCAGTCCTTGTAGAAATAATGGTATTGGTGGGCCATCAAAGATGCAGACCCACTGCAGTTCCTGTAGAGATGGCTAGCAGCCATCCGTTGCGACCGTGCAGGTGCACAATCAGCATCGAAGAGTCTTGCAGACAATAGCACAAGTCCTTGAATCACCACTTGTGCACTCACAAAGCTTTTTTTCTAATTGTCCTTAGAACCAGCAATGCTGTTAACCAGTCCCTTGCTGAATTAGTAGCAATCAGTCCCTACTCCTCACATATTGTCCATATACTATGACCAACAGAAACGTGTGCAGTGAAATGGAACTTACAAGTTACTTAATTTGATTAATTGGTGTCAATTACCATTTTATAACATAAGAATACAATAACAAAGGTACAAAATACATCATTAAAGAACATAACAATACAGATAACATTTGTAGTAACAGAGGCTTTACAAAAAAATATAAATAAACATGTACATCAGTGTTACAAGAATTATGACGTAAGTATATACATAAAAGACCAGAATAACTTTTGAAACATCAACTTCACACATAAGCATTAAAACAAAACAGAATAAATAATGTCTACACCTCTTTACGAAGTAAATAACTTATTACTAATGCAAATTATATTTGAGGATGACAGTATTCCTCATCATAGTGAATGTAGCTTAGTATTAGAAGAGAAAAAATTCTATGAAACAGTACACAGAGACAGGAAGAAAACAAATACACAAGGGTACACAAACACATAGTGGGATTACACAAAAGGAAAGGGTTTGTTTTCAGTGTAACACTTGGTACTGCAGCCCAACCCAAAACTTCATTCCGTAGATCGTCCCTCTTATTTCATTTGCTCCAGCCAAAAAAAAAAAAATCCTATCCAAGCATGCTTTCTGTATTTATATATTCACATATTTCTTACCTCATTATTTATTTTCCATCATCTTACCTCATCATTTATTTCCAAGAAAATCCTTCCTAAACCTGTTGTCCCTAAATCCTACTTTTTTCTTCCTATGCTCTTTCAAAATACTTTTTTGGCCAAACCATTTTCTTATAGCTTCTCAATGCATTCCTTCCAATTCATCGCAACTCATTCTCTTATATAGTCTATCCCCTCTTAAGCTAACTTAAATCTACTGAGGTCAGATGCTTAACTAAGGGACGAGGCAATGCAGCAGCACAAAACAATTAATACAAACAGCAATGACAAAAAAAATGCAAGTAAGCAAAGCAAGCAGCAATAAATGTAATAACTTATACCTAAACATGACAAACCCACAAGCAGAAAAAATAGTACACTAAAGACAACAACTCAGATAAGAGAAATGTATATTCACATCTTAATGTCTATATAATTAAAGCGGTGCACCACAGAAACTTATTCTATGTAATAAATTACCAAGTACTTGAAAAGAAAATTATGTATGCAGTTCCTGTGAAGGGAAATGTCTTTTTGTGCGCTCTCATTTTTTTGGAAGTATATCACATTTTTATTATATACTGGATCTGCAGACAGAAAATATTTATATTAGTACATCTATAAAATTTTATTTTAACCAATGCTGCAGTGCAGCTAGAAACTAGATATTAAACAAAATAGACAAAGCAAGGCGTGAAAAGTCATTCACTAGCCATATGGCGTTTCATAGTGCAGTAAACAATCTTTCTAATAGCAAGACAATAACCGTGAAATGTTTCTTATCGTCTCAGTAGGCATTTTAGTAAATATCATAAATTAAGAGCTCCACAGCATAATCATATGTTTTCAAGTTTGAGTGTGTCGTATTTACGATGCTTTCTACAAAGAAATATCAATAGCGAGGATAATGGGCTTCTTTTTTTTTCCTCCACCTGTGCCTCTGAAAGGCACACACTAATGGCTTTTTTCGAGGCGATTGTCGCGCAGCTGGGTGCCCACGACGCATTACGTGAAGGTGGTCACTTAACTTTCTCACCGAAATATTTACGACACCAGTTTGCACTACAGTAACAGTCTCATATAAAAAATTTCACAGGTCGAGAATTTGCGTTACAAATGTGTAGAAACAAAATCCTATAAATATAACAGTGTCCAAAAAATTTTCGCCAGCATAGTGATACATTCACGCATTTCCACACATTTCATAACACTTAAAGTACGATTCTCGGTTGCCAACATCCTTTTTCACAAACCAGAGTCACTAACCACTACTTATTATTCCTTGCTTTATTACAAATACATATTCCTAGACACTTCTTCAATATTTCATCATAATAAATACGTAGCATAATCAAATTCCTCATATAGCATCAGCTTATTGATCATAAACATACCGCAACAGCGTAATACACATCGTCATCATAACATCATAAAACCTCAGCCAAATCTTAAAATCGTCGTAGCTTCCTCCAATAATTTCAAAAGATAAAAAAAATTCTCTGCTCATGTCAATAGCTTCATCAACCTCAAACGTACTTTAAAAATCATGATCCCATACCAAATACATCATTCAAAGCTCTCATAGTATCACAATGGTTCCGAAAAACATGAAGGGTTCACACAGCACAGACAAAATACAATTTCATAAGTGTAAAGTTATCCAGCTGTGTAATTGCGTAAACATCTGTCACTGACGTAGTAAAAAAAAAAATGTTTGTCTCTCTCAGTTAAATGATCAGATAGCTGTGTAATTTATGTGTTAGAGAAAATTGGTACCGATGTGTAAAGTTGTATAAGAGAATACCTTGTGCTTGCCAAACACATGGTACACAAAGTAAGCGTGTACCGCCCTGAGGATTAATGTAATTATACCCCCAGGCTTTACAGATTACAGCAATGGAATGAAATGTATCAGGGAAAACCTTTATATCATTGTAATTCAAAAATCTTTAAAAATTAATGTTTTAAGTATAAAATTAATCACTCAAATACTCGTACTATAGCGCTAAACTGTGCGTCATGTTGTAAGATAATCTCTGTGGAAGTGTCGTAGTTATCGTTCTCCGAAAGCTAAGTTCTGCAGAAGACAATGTACTTACCTCATGATAAACAAAAGTGAAATGCTTTGGGTATAGATATCTTAGTTATTACGCTTATTGTCGTGATGAAGAAAGTACTGTGCTGTAACGTATTGTTGTGCTACAGAAAAGGCTGTCTCATTGTAGCTATACCACCACTAAAACATGTTTTACTTTCCAGAATAATTCAGAAAAACTGTGCAGATATAAAACAGATACACCGCAAAAGCAACATTGTAAATTGTCACTCATTGGAAGCGTCGTGATAAAATCCTGTAGTTGTCACATAAACAAACCACTGTGTCTTCTGGTATCTCACAGAAAGTACTTTAAATCCAGAATGTACTTTCAAGTAAACCAAAACGTTGCATTAAAATATCATTAGCAGTATATGTTCTAAGTATGTAAGCCTTATAGTCGTTAGTAATCGTGCAACTATCAAGCAACAATGTACACACACAGTAACACTGTGTCCTCTGTTCACTATCACAATGCAGTGGTAATTACTGTATGTTCCGTAGGTTCTAGACTGGATAGTGAACTTCAAAACATTGTTGCATGATAACAGTTTCAAATTGTGACAACGCATACTAGTAACTTGAAGTGAAAAGTTTTATGGCAAAGACAAAGTTAAATAGCAGATTATCTTTCAATAAACGGTTTTACATGTGAAATGTGGTGTAAACCTTTACTCTTCCTAGTACGCAGAGTTTCAACTTCAACGCAATTATCATGTGGTATACGTCGGATTCTGTAAGGTCCATTGTAAATCAGAAAGAATTTGTGACTCAAGTGTTTCTTCTTATGTGACAGTGAATGAGCTTTAATGAGAACTTTCTGACCAATTTCTTTGCATTTGCTTTACCATGTAGTCTTCTCCTTTTGTCTGCTGCAGAATGTATATTTTTAACAGCCAAATCAATTATGTCTTTGTGTCGAAGTTTACGTGTATTCGGAAAAGGTACAAGCTCTCTGATTCTGTTCGGTGGTTCTTCATTCTTCAGTACAAGAATAGGTGGTAAAGCAGTGGAGTCATGAGGCATTTCATTCAGCACGTTTTGAAATAAGTGTAAATATCTGTCCCAATGCTGATGCTTTCTGTGACAATAAAGTCTGCAAAGCTTATTGATTTCTTTCATAATCCGTTCAGACAGGTTACAATGTGGTGAGTACAATGAAATAAAAACAGGTTTGATTTTATGGTTCCGCAGCATGCGTGATCAAACACCAGATCTGAATTGCGGTCCGTTGTCTGAAATGACTTTACTAACGTGTCCAACTTCACGTAAGAAATTTTTAACAAAGGCGTTGGATACAGACCGTCCAGTGGTTTTACGTAACGGAGTGAAAGAAACAAATTTTGAAGTAAGTTCAACAGCGACTAGAACGTACGAAAATCCATTCGATGTTCTGACAAGGGGTCCCAAGAGACCAACAGCAGCAAATTCTTTTAATTTAGAAGGAATGATAGGAAACAACGGAGCACGATGTGAGATAGTAGATGGTTTTGCATTTTGACAAAGTTTACAAATAGACAAGACTCTTCGAATTCTCTTTTCTATATTGTTAAAATAACAAGTCGTTCGAAGAACATGATAACATTTTCGTGGACCAAAATGTGCGTAGCTGAAATGAATGTACCAAATGAGCTTATTAACAGAATTGTCTGGAATGCAAAGTACCCATAGCCTGTGATCAACAGTGCAGCGTTTGAAGAGTATGTTGTTTCTAACCAGATAACAATGCCGAATCTGAGTGTGCGGCTTTTCATGCCATTTACTTTTCATGTCTTTCCAAATCGGATCTTTATCTTGTTCATGAGCAATGTCCTTTAAATATGTGGTGATGAAATTTTCAAAGGCGACTTTCTGAATGTAAAGAACACTGAAATTTTTCTCGAGGTTGCCTTCTGTGTTACTTTTCTCAAGCCCAGCAGGTGCGCGTGACAGTGCGTCCGCAACAATGTTCTCCTTGCCGGGAATGTAGACTATTGTGAAGTGGAATTCTTGCAGAAACAATGCCCAACGTTTTAACCTGTCATGATTTAATTTTGAAGACATAAGAAATTGTAATGCACGATGATCACTGTATACTTTTACGTGCTTACCAAAAAGAAAGAAACGGAATTTGTTAAATGCCCAAACGATAGCTAAAGCTTCTAATTCCGTAACGGAATAATTTTTTTCAGATTTTGTTAGCACTCGGCTAGCAAAAGCAATGGTTTTATGAACAGTAATGTCATTGTCTGCGGCTTCTTGAAATAAATGAGCACCAAGACCGACTTTAGAAGAATCCGTGCTAAGGCAAAAATCTTGTGAGAGATCTGGATGAGCTAGTATTGGCGCGTTAAGTAGCGATTCTTTCAAAGAATTGAATTCCAACTGTGCTTGTTCGTCCCAGTTCCAAATAGTGGTGTAACTAGAATTTCCATATTGAGAAAACGACGGTAAAAATTTACGAGACCTAGAAAACTGCGGACTTGTCTTTTTGTGGATGGAACTGGAATGGCTCTGATTGCTTCTAACTTTTCAGGATCCGACTGAATGCCTTCAGAAGAAATAATATGTCGCAAAAACCTCACCTTTGACCTACCGAATTCAGACTTTTCCAAGTTAACTGTAATTCCAGATTCTGCAAATATACGTAACAAACTGTTGAGGATGCGATTATGTTGTTCCCATGAGGCTTCTGCTATTAGAATATCATCCACATATAAGGTGATGTGACGTTTTAAGAAATCAGGTAATATGGAATTTAGCCCGCGAATGAATGCTGCCGAAGAAATGTTCAAACTAAAAGGAAGTTTCCGAAATTGGTAACAAACGCCGAAACAAAGAAAAGCTGTGAATTTTCTACATTCTGGATGAAGTTCGATCTGATAAAAGCTGGATCTGAGATCAATAGAAGACAACACTTTTGCACCATTAAAATTTTGAAGAAGTTCTTCCAACGTTTGCGGCCTGTCTGTTTCAGGAATGATGATAGTATTGATTTGTCTCGAATCTAAGACAAGCCTGATCGATTCATTTTTCTTCTCAACAACATGTAATGGATTGTTGTATGAGCTTACTGCAGGCTCAATAATACCCTCGTCAAGCATAGATTGTGTTTCTGTTCTAACACGGTCCCTATAATGCGCCGGAATTACGTATGGTCTAACACAAAATTTAGTATGCTCACGAACACAAAATTGGTATTGAAATCCCTTGATTGTTCCTGTTTTGTGAGTAAAAACTGTGGAATGTGCTTGTAAAATCTCAAAAAGGTCTTGCCAATCAGTGTCATTACAATTCTCAATTGTTTGAATTTTATTCTGAATTAACTCATTAGTATCAAATATGCCGACGATATCATTCCTGTCAGTGCTTGCAAGGGGGTGATTGTTAGTGTCTAGTTCCGTAGAAAATTCCGAACTGTTGTCTAACAGAAGGTAAAGCCGATTAATTTCCTCGTCATGGTTTGAGAGCCAATCTTGAAATTTCAAAGCTATTGACTTATCTTCTTTCTCTAAACTTATTTCAGCATCGTGAAAGTTTAAGATTGCTTTGTATTGATTGAAAAAGTCTGCTCCCAATATAATTTCCGTCGACAATAATGGAACTATAAGAAAGTTCATAGAGAAGCTGTTGCTTTGACAAGCGAATTCTAAGGTGGTTTGTTGGCGTACATTACAATTTTCCCAAAGATTGCACCTTGTAATTTAATCTTACGTAACGGAAGTGTGGGGCAATCGTTCGATTTGTTGCATTTGCTAAAGGCTGTTTCACTAATTACTGAAATGGGCTGCCAGAGTCAAGTACTGCCGTAAATTTTACGTCATTTACTGTAATGTGAATCACAGGATATGCAATGTTCTTATGTTTTTCGTCGTGTTCCTGGAGTAAGATGTCTCTAATGTCTTCCATTTTTACGTAATTACTAGCTACGGCAGCTGCTTCGTCAGTTTCAGAAGTACGTTTTGTGGCTGCCAGCGGTATGAGTCACTGCTTATTGTCTCTTTGTTGGCGCGCCTCGTTATTGGGATTTGGAGACCTAACTTCTACAAATTCACCTTGTCGAGAGGGCCCCGCCGTGTTTGAATCCCGCCAGTCCTGATGCAATTCAGGTCTGTCGTTACGATCATATCGTCTGTCGTCATGTCGGTAGATTCCATAGTTTCTTTGTTGTCGGTCACGTGGTAGAGAATTTCTCCCTGAATCGTAACTGCGCGCTGGACCGTTGCGTCTAAAGTTATTCTGTCTCCCTTGATAATAATTATTTTGGTTCCCATATTGTCTGTTTCTCTGATTGTCTCTGTGATAGTCACTACCGCGGGGAGGTGATCTTTCGCTGTAATTATTACTACTCTGCCAACAGTTGTCATACGGGTGGTGTCTGTTTTGGTCACGATTTGTATTGTGAGAATAGCCTTGTCGTGTCCAGTTATGATTTCTCTCATCGCGGAATTGTGACGGATGTTACCTGTAATTGTTGTGTTCCTGTTTTCGCGTTCCGCGATTGTCAGTGTCAATTTCCAATTCTTGTAATAGTCCCTGAAAAGCTTCAATGTCCTCTTTGCAACGTCCTGCCAAAATAATATGTCGTAAATGTTCAGGCAATTTGATTAAGCAAATGCGGATGAGTTCTGAGGGGCTGTATGGGTTTGAAAGATACTGATTCTTATGTAACATGTCTTCAAAATGTTTCACAAGACTGGAAAATTCAGATTGTTCGAAATGTTTCTTCATAATGATGCTATGTTTTACTCGGTCTTGTATAGCTTGAGACCAATATGCTGAGAGGAAGGCATGATAAAATTCTCCTTCACTGTGACAATCGCGAATGACCGATCGCATTCTTTCAGCTGGTTCATTCTCTAAGCAGCCACACATAAATTCTAATCTGTGCTCTGATGACCAGTTAGGAGGAAAACAATGAGAGAATTGATGGAGCCACGCTTGTGGATGAATGTCGTTGCCAGAATTCTTAAATGTTTTGAATTTACGTGTAGTAATGAACAGCTTATAGTCAAAATCATCATGTCTGCGAGTCGCATGTCGGTCATTATTACATCGTTTCGGCGGTTCCATCCCAAAATTCGGTGTACCTTGCCAATTTCTTTCATAATTTTCGAAGTGCCCTGTGTTATTAATTTGTGGCTGTTCCGTATTTATGTCCCTCTTCCCGTATTGGAGCGCGAGTGTCCTCTGAAATACGTAATTCTTGTATTACCTGTGTCAGCTGATCTTTTACTTCCCGGATTTCTCTTTGGTGTTGCGTATTAATTTGATTGTGATTTTGTTTGAATTTCCTAATTTGTTCGAACTCTTCTGTGTCATTAAAGACTACCGCTTTTGTGTCATTCAGATTATCATCTAAACTTCGTAGATAAATTATTTATCTGATCCGAAAGTTCAACTACTTTCTCTGATAATGAATTGATTTCCTCCATGTGTCTTTCTGAACCAGTTTTCAGAGTATCTACTGTGTCCTTCACGTTTTCCTGAGTTTTTGCAAGTTGCGTAAACGAATCGGTAGATGCAACTGAGTCAATTTCAGCTTGCAAGGTCTCATGATTTTCATGAACAGCAGTTTGCAGTTCTTTTATGGCTGATTCGTGATTCTGTAATGCATTTTAATGCCGCGAAAAAATAGGTTGAAAATGCTCACAAATTTGTGTTTTTACGTCATTACAGACTTTTGACATTTCGATTCGATTTTATGTAACTCAGTAGTTAAATCTTCACGTGTCTGTTCAAGCGTATGTTCCACTGAGTCTAACTGTTGAAGCTTTTGTTCCATTGTGTCTAACTTTTGAAGATTTTGTTCCATTGTGTCTAACTTTTGAAGCTTTTGCTGTGTTTGTCTCTGGTGTTGTTCCATTGTGTCTAACTTTTGAAGATTTTGTCCCATTTGTTTCTGATTTTGTTCAAGCGTTGTGTCTAACTTTTGTAGCCTTTGTCCCATTTGTTGCATTAACTGTAATAACAGTGCACTGGTGTCTGAAACATGTTCCTCAGTGCTATTCGGCAGTGCATTTGAACCGGCAATATTCGCATTTTGAAAAGCAGAAAATGTGTCTCGATTTATTTGAGAAAACGGTGAGGACGCAAAATCAGAATCTACAGTATTTGCAAGATTGCGTCCTGTCATTTCGGAATCCTGAGGCGAGCTGTTGCCGACCGATCGATCGATAATGCTTCCCTGTTCACTAATTGTTTCACTGCCTACGCCATTATTTGCAGCCCGCTACATTTCTCTATGCACAATTACCAAATTACTACTTTGAACATTAGTTAATTCATTATATGGTGGCGCTAACACACTGCTTTCGTCTTCACCGTCATTTCTCAGTTTACTTTGGAGCCTAGCATTACGTTTTTCACACGCCATTGTTGTCACAATATTTCACACGAAAAACACAGAAAACCACAATTTGAAGAGCAAAATAAGAGAACACTTTAATGTAGCACAGAAAATAATATCTAGTTAATTTCAAGCGCAGCTGCGAAATACTTGGTGCAAATCTACATGCGTGCCACAACTGTTTTACTGTACAACAATGAAAAACTACAACTACAGAGGAAATTCTCTCTACAATTACGCGCTAGCAATAAACAAAGGCAACACTAACTACACAAACTACAAAAAAAAGCAGAAGATTCCAGTGAGGTATCCTCGGCTAAGGGTCGACATATGAAACGTCCCCTTAGAAAAATTATACAAGACTGTGCTTAAACTGACACACAATATTTTTTTAGCGCAACGCAGTCTAACTTTCAGTAATCCCTACAAGAGAATGGCCCTGACTAACATTAACCTATACGTTTCACAAATCACTTAACTCACAAAAATCTTCATTACTCGAACTACTGCAATACAGCGAGCGCCACTACTGCCAGCTAACTAAAAGATTCAAACTGCGGAAGGCACTAACTACTGATAGGCATAGTTAGCAAATGAAAGATTTTGATAGAGAACAAACAATGTATTTACCTCAATAGTGATCAAAAGTCATAATGTATATAGCAGTTTATGACATCCAGTCTTACAGATTTCAAAACTCCGCCATCTCTCTCCCCACATCCACCACTGCTGACGGCTCACCTCCAACTGCGCAACGCTACGCGCTGTTAACATCCAGCTGCCCAACACTACAATGGGAGACAACAATGCAAACTACCCACAGATTGCGCACAGCACAGCCAGTGATTTTTCATACAGAGCGCTACGTGGCGTTACCAATAAGAAAACATAAACAGCCTACTTACAATATCAACGCCGTCTCTGTGCCAGAATTGAAATTCGTGTAACAGAATATAGGAAGGTGGAGATAGATGGTTTATTTCCATAAATTTATAGGGGATTTCCATTCTTCAGCTACATATGCCGTAGAAAACAAGTCACAACGATTTTGTTACGACGTCACACGGCTTAACAGATTGCCAAATGCTTATTTCAAACAGATATACACTGTCTGACAAAAAACGTGAAGCACCCAGAATAAAACGCCTGATGTTAATGCAGCTTCGTAAACGTACACGTCATGGGACGGTACGTAAATGGCCAGATCTGCAATTTTCTGTGACAGGTAGAACAACCACCAGAGTGCATTAGTATTGTCACCAAGCCTGGCAGGGTGTGTAAGGGCCACGAACAGCGCCAGATGTTGAGTAAAGACTGTGAAAGACACAGAGATGCCGAGTACTCATGTGAGACACCGTTATCAGCACTTGACAGATTTTGAAAAGAGCCTCATTGTCGGTCTGCAGTTGGCTGGTTGGTCGATATTGCAGTATCCAGATTGGTCAGGCATTCTGATGTGACAGTGCTCCGATGTTATACTGCTTAGGGACATGAGGACAGGCACACTCTTTGTCAAGGATCTGGTCGGTCACGCCTGATGACGACAAATGAGGATCACCGTTTTGTGCACCAAGCACATCTTCACTTGCCACTCGAGAACACATAATGGGCTTACTACAATATTCTGTGTCATCTCACACGATTGGTCGATCTTAATGGGGCTGTTAGGCGTGTTAACATGGGACTGGAGAAGGCACTGAAGGGAGAGGGCATGGGTCACTGCATTGGTGCCAGTTGAGTCTATCAGTAGACCGTGCTCACTAGGCATGGCCTGCACCTCAGTAGGTATGGGAAGAGGAGGCTGGCGCAGCTTTAGGTGACAGTGTAGTGGGTGGTGGTGGTGAAATCACTCATTCTTGTAGTAATTGGTGTTAGAGGTGCACCTTTTTTAGGTTATAGTCAGCTGATAGGTATACCTGGTTAAAGGAAGTCCCTTTAGCTAAGCAGTCACCTTCAGAGGACGTCACGTTTCCAAGTACAGAAGGAATTAGCATATTTCATTAAAATATATGAGGTATTAGACAGAAAGTTAGTGAACTGCTTATAGATGTTGGCTGTGAAATTATCGGTATGTCGGAGCACTCGCAATTTGACAATACAAAATTCAAATGGGTCTGAGCACTATGGGACTCAACTGCTGTGGTCATTAGTCCCCTAGAACTGAGAACTACTTAAACCTAACTAACCTAAGCACATCACACACATCCATGCCCGAGGCAGGATTCGAACCTGCGACCGTAGCAGTCGCACGGTTCCGGGCTGCGCGCCTAGAACCGCGAGACCACCGCGGCCGGCATTTGACAATACAGAAGCCTCCTTTACCTTATTATAGATTAGCTGGCTGTTGTACAAGGAGTTTCTTGCGGATAGGGGGAGTGGCCATGTATGTAAAAGAACGGTCTTCCATTTGAGTTCATATAGATGGGCCACGGCACTGCACTGAACAGATATTTGAATGTTGCGCAAGGGCAGTCGAACTTTGTGAAACTAAACTTCTAATTTCTGTTGTTTGTAGGTCCCCTATTAACCTCTTCAAAACATTTCTGCTCAAGTTAGGGAGGGTTCTTGATTCACTTTATGGGAAGTACCAGAAATTAGTTACATGTGGTGACTTCAATATTAATTTTGTATATGATTGTGCAAGAAAAAGGATGTTGGTAGATATCCTGAATTCATATGATCTGATGCAGATCGTGTTTTTTTTTTTCAACTAGGGTGGATGGGAACAGTAGCACAGACATGGACGATACGTTTATTCCTTCTTCATTACAAGATGGGCATTCTGTTAGTAAAAGGACGACTGGCCTTTCAGACCATGATGCACAAATTTTAACACTAAAATGCTTTTGTACTCAGACAAATGTCACATGTAATTAAAAACTATTTAGGAAAGTTAATCCAATGGCAATAGAGAGTTTTTTAAACCTCGTCAAGGAACAAGGGTGGCAGGATATTTATATTGCCGATAACATAGATGACAATTTGATGGTTGCTTTCCATTAGAACGTTCTAAACTGGGTACTAGCAGTAAAAGGCAGCCTGGGTGGCTGACTAGTGGGATATGGATATCAGGTAGAACAAAGCGCGAATTATATCAAAATGTTAGAAGTAGTCACAATCAAGCTACATTAGCCCATTACAAACAGTATTGTAAGGTGCTTAAAATGTTATTAGGAAGGTAAAGAGTATGTGGTACGCAAATAGAATAGCTAATTTACAGGATAAAATTAAAACCATATGGTCAGTTGTGAAGGAACTGTCTGGTCAGCAGCACAAGATCGACGATGTAAAGTCAGTTCGCAGCAAAAATTTTTATGTTACTGATAAATCAGAAATATGTACAGTATTTAACAATCATTTTCTGAGCATTGCTGATGAATTAAGTAAAAATTTAGTTTCTACGGGGACCAATTTAGTATTGGAGGGCAGCGTGGCGGGTAAAAATCGTAGAGGGAGACCAAGAGATGAATACGTTAAGCAGATTCAGAAGGATGTACGTTGCAGTAGGTACTGGGAGATGAAGAAGCTTGCACAGGATAAAGTAGCACGGAGAGCTGCATCAAACCAGTCTCAGGACTGAAGGCCACAACAACAACAACAACGGGGAATCATATAACTTTCTTGGCAAATGCCTTTCTGAGATTAATGTCAGAAATACTCCTCTGTGATACAGACAAGGGGGAGATTGAGTTAATAATTAAATCACTGAAGACTGAGGACTCTCTGGGTATGATGGAGTGCCTAGCAGAATATTACAGTACTGTGCTGCACATGTTAGCCCTGTATTTAGTCATATTTGTAATTTTTCCTTTAGGAATGGTCAGTTTCCTGAACGATTAAAGTACTCAGTAGTAAAGCTACTTTATAAAAAGTGAGAAACGGATAATTTAGACAATTTTAGACCTATCTCTATGCCATCAGTGTTAGATTACGTTATTGAGAAGGCTGTGTATGTAAGGATAATTGATCATTTTATATCACATAAGTGATAAGCTATCAAGTGTACAATTCCGCTCTAGAAGTCGTTTAACAACTGAAAATGCTATGTTCTCTTTACTCTTTGAAGTAATGGGTATGCTAAACAAAAGGTTTCGAACGATAGGCATCTTTTTTGATTTAACTAAGGCATTTGGCTGTGTTGATCACAAAATATTTCTCCAGAAGTTGGACCATTACGAAATATGAGGAGCAGCTCACAATTGGTTCACCTCTTGCTTTAACAACGGACAGCAAAAGTTCATTATTCACCGTGTTGAGAATGGCTGTGATGTGGGGTCTGAGTGGGGTACACTCAAATAGGTGGTGCCCCAGGGAACAGTGTTTGGGCCACTCCCGTTCCTTATTTATATAAGTGTTATCCCTGTAGTATTGCGGAGAACTCTAAAATATTTCTGTCTGCTGATGACACTAGCTTGGTAGTAAGGGATGTTGTGTGCAAAATTGGCTCGGTTTCAAATAGTGCAGTTCATAAGTTCATGGCTTGTAGAAAATAAACTAACGCTAAATCACAGTAAGACTCAGTTTTTTCAAGTTTCTAAAACACAATTCAACAAAACCGACGTTTTGATTTCACGCAATGGGTATATGATTAGTGAAACTGAACATTTCAATTTTCTAGGTGTTCAGATAGATAGTAAACTGTCATGCACAGCCCACGTTCAAGTTCTTGTTTAAAGACTTCATGCTGCTATTTTTACTATTCGAACGGTATCTAAAGTGAGTGATCGTTCGACACGAAAATTAGTCTACTTTGCTTATTTTCATTCGCTTATGTCGTATGGTATTATATTTTGGGGTAACTCTTCCCATTCTAAAGGATATCTTTGTCTCAGAAACGGGCTGTTCGGTAGTAAGTGGTGTAATTTCACGAACCTCTTGTCGACCCCTGTTCACTAGTCTGGGCACTTTGACATTGGTCTCTCAATATATACATTCTTTACTGTCGTTTCTTGTTAACAATATCAGCTTATTCCCAAGAACTAGCACCTTTCGCTCCGTTAATACCCGGCAGATATCCAACCTGCATTTGGATCGTACTTCCTTAACTCTTGTGCAGAAAGGTGTGCAGTATACTGCTGCATCCATTTTCAATAAGCTACAACAAGAATTCAAAAATCTTAGCAGTAACCCACACGCTTTCAAATCGAAACTGAAGAGGTTCCTCATAGGTCACTCCTTCTATTCTGCTGAGCAGTTCCTTCAAAAATTGAACTGATTCTTATGTTATATTGTTTACTGCGTTAACTTAAACTTATGCCTTGATTTTTTTCGGTTCATAAACATTTTATTTTTATCTGTTATTACTCTTGTGCTTGAATTTCAGGTGCTGATACGTTCCATGACCTAGGAGATTTGCTCCTCTATTTGGTCCTACAGAACTTGAGGTGTAAATAAATAAATAAAATGGCAGTAGTGGGACTAGCGTACTAGCGTGCCTTTCGTAGGATTTCTATAACATCACAACAAAAACGTTTGCGTTTGGAATGGTGCTTTACTGGGAAGCATGGACTATTGACAAATGGCATCGCATTGTGTTCAGCGATAAATCGCTGCTCTGTACTATTCCGGGTGATCATCGTCGGCGAGTATGGCGTTGACGCGAGGAGCAGTACCTTTCTTCAAATATTTGGAGATGCACAACGGTGTTACTTCTGGACTCTTTGTGTGAGGAACCATTGGGTATGATTTCAGGTCACGTCTGGGAGTTGTTGAGGGGACTCTGACGGTACAACGGTACCACACCGACCTTTTCCGTCCTCTTGTGTCGCGTCTCATCGGACAGTGTCGTGGTGGCAGTTTTCAACACAACGACGCACGTCCACACATTTCTCTATGAACTGTCAGCGTATGTTGAGGTAGTCCCATGGCCAGCAAGGTCTCCAGATCTGACCCCGATAGAACATGTGTGGGATTAGCTTGGACGCCGACTTCGTCATATAGCTAAAATCCAGAATATAACGGACCAGTTGCAAGATAGCCTTTCTTCCTGCGTGTCTTTCGTACTTGTGGGAGGTTCGAGTGAATAAATTTTACTCTGTCTTGAATCTTTCAAGGATTCGTTGCCTGAATCTCCTGATTTAAGCTTGCATTGATACTGGTATTCTCGTTGCGATCCTTGATTCAGTGTTTGGCAAATAATCGTTAAAGGGACAGCCTGGATTATTTAAGAGGTTATTACATTTAATGAGGATTCAGTGAATCTATTTCGCAACGGAGAACGTAAGGAGGCGGGACATCCCAAGTCAACCGAGAGCATCTTGACCACTTACACGATATACTCCCACATGGGAGTTTTACTTTAATTAATTTCTGGTTTAACAGACTATATACTGAGGGCTCATTACAGGATTACAATTACTGGGTACGGTACAGGGGGTGGAATTGCTGTTATATACACATTAGATTGTCTTTTAAATATCACTTTTATTGGGCCAGACGCCTCTATTCTCAATTGTGCACAAATTAACATGCGCACTTTCTCTAATCTAAATAGCCTCTTATTTCAGTGACATGCACGAAATTGGGTGGAATGTTACGTTTCTCTTGGGATTACCGTTCTTGTACGATACTACCATACCCATGCCACATATGGACTGAGTAACAACTACTATTTTAACACAATCTACTCAAAACGAATTGCTGTGTGTGACTCTGATTTTTGCGGAAACAACATAACAAACAAGGGTGTCATCTTATTGTGGGGCGGGGGGGGGGGGGGGGGGGGGAGGTCGGGTGGCACGTAAGCAGACACAAATTCGCAAAGTTAATTCGCAAAAATGAAATACATTCTATTAAATCCGTCACACGCACTCTCGCTAAACCTACATCGAATTTCTACAAGAAAGATCGTATGCAATTACGAACCAATCACAACATTTCATTAACACTCTGTCATTGCAAACAAATTTACTCGCCATCCTTGATCGTTCTTGGATAGACCAATTTTTCACACAAAACTCACGGAATCCCTACTCTGTATTTCCACAAGACCTCATCGGTTGTGCAGCCCACTGCACCTGGGATATTGGAAATCAATTGCTCCAAATTATTCACGATCTGCGATGGTTCTTGGATTTTACGTTATACTTTCATACGCAAAACCTAACGAAATTTAACGTAGGATAATAGTGGCCGTTTCCCCAAACAGTACTACACACGAGGCATTTTGGAGACAAAAACCAAAAAAGAAAAAATAAATCTAATCATCTAACTTCACACCCAAAATTCATTAAATATTTCACACTATCCGCCTTCCCAAATCCTAAACTGAAAGTACAATAAGGAAATGAACATCTTTGTCGCACGGTTGTGACCACATGGTTGAAGGTTTCACAAAGGGAGACACTCATGCTACCAAAAAAATTTACAAATACTGGAATTTAATTAAATGAAATAATAAACGCTTTCTAACTGAGAAATCAACTAAAAAGCTATTGTGGATGCTGAAAGCACCAGTGGATTAACAAATGAAAGATTGGATTACAAAGATTTCCATGTTCTCGTTAGAATCGTGAAATCTGACTATCCAATATACTTGGAAAACAACTAAAAAAGGCGATTGTAAAGTAAGCCTAACTATCTCTACGTATGCGTACACCATAATTACTCTACCATGCAAACACTGGGGTTACACTCGTCTGGTGTGAGATTAGGGGTGGGGGGGGGGGGGCGGAGGTTCCACTGGGGGCCGAACAATAGCCCTGGGTGCAGTGATTTGGGGGGGGGGGGGGGGCGCTGGGGTGAGTGGATTGCTGTAACCTGTTGTGGGGTTGTGAACCACAGAGGGCTACGGCGGGGACGAAGCCTCTCCGTTGTTTCTAGGTCCCCAGTTCCATACAATACAATACAATACAATACAAGCTAAACTGTGACAATGCTGGAAAACAATTTGTTCAATATCTTAATGTATGATATACACTGATGAGTTAAAACATTATGACCACCTGCTTTATAGCTTGCTTGTCTGTCTTTGGAACGAAATGCATCACTGATTCTGCATATCAGGGATCCGACAGTTTGTTGGTAGGTTTATGGAGGTATGTGGCATTACACATCTACGCACAGGTCATGTAACACGCCTAAATAACTGGCCGCTGATTTGCGTAAGCGGTGGTGACACCCGAAAGCGACCCAGATGTGTTCCACATGATTTACATGATGTGAATTTGGTCGCCGAGACATCAGCGTAAGATCGCTAAAACGCTGCTCAAAAAAATTTAGCACGTTTCTGGTTCCGAAAAAAATGGTTCAAATGGCTCTGAGCACTATGGGACTTAACACCTTAGGTCATCAGCCCCCTAGAACTTACACTCCTGGAAATTGAAATAAGAACACCGTGAATTCATTGTCCCAGGAAGGGGAAACTTTATTGACACATTCCTGGGGTCAGATACATCACATTATCACACTGACAGAACCACAGGCACATAGACACAGGCAACAGAGCATGCACAATGTCGACACTAGTACAGTGTATATCCACCTTTCGCAGCAATGCAGGCTGCATTCTCCCATGGAGACGATCGTAGAGATGCTGGATGTAGTCCTGTGGAACGGCTTGCCATGCCATTTCCACCTGGCGCCTCAGTTGGACCATGATGCCGGGTGTTGGCCCTGTGTGCCTCGGTCGTATGCAGTCCTGATTGTGGCGCTCACCTGCACGGCGCCAATCACGCATACGACCATCATTGGCACCAAGGCAGAACCGACTCTCATCGCTGAAGACGACACGTCTCCATTCGTCCCTCCATTCACGCCTGTCGCGACACCACTGGAGGCGGGCTGCACGATGTTGGGGCGTGAGCGGAAGACGGCCTAACGGTGTGCGGGACCGTAGCCCAGCTTCATGGAGACGGTTGCGAATGGTCCTCGCCGATACCCCAGGAGCAACAGTGTCTCTAATTTGCTGGGAAGTGGCGGTGCGGTCCCCTACGGCACTGCGTAGGATCCTACGGTCCTGGCGTGCATCCGTGCGTCGCTGCGGTCCGGTCCCAGGTCGACGGGCACGTGCACCTTCCGCCGACCACTGGCTACAACATCGATGTACTGTGGAGACCTCAAGCCCCACGTGTTGAGCAATTCGGCGGTACGTCCACCCGGCCTCCCGCATGCCCACTATACGCCCTCGCTCAAAGTCCGTCAACGGCACATACGGTTCTCGTCCACGCTGTCGCGGCATGCTACCAGTGTTAAAGACTGCAATGGAGCTCCGTATGCCACGGCAAACTGGCTGACACTGACGGCGGCGGTGCACAAATGCTGCGCAGCTAGCGCCAGTCGACGGCCAACACCGAGGTTCCTGGTGTGTCCGCTGTGCCGTGCGTGTGATCATTGCTTGTACAGCCCTCTCGCAGTGTTCGGAACAAGTATGGTGGGTCTGACGCACCGGTGTCAATGTGTTCTTTTTTCCATTTCCAGGAGTGTAGAACTACTTAAACCTAACTAACCTAAAGACATCACACACATCCATGCCCGAGGCAGGATTCGAACCTGCCTCCATAGCAGTCCCGCGGTTCCGGACTGAAGCGCCTAGAACCGCACGGCTACCGAGGCCGGCCACCAAGGCCGGCTCTGGTTCCGAGAGATGGACAATTGTACTGCTGAAAGATGATACAGCTGTCGGGGAAGACATGAACCGTGAAGGGATGCACGTGGTTCGCAGCTATCAGGGTGTCTTAGATTACTACCACAGGTCCCATGCAAGCGCAGGAGAATGTCTCACCAGAATACTGGTCCCACCGGCCTGCGTTCGTATCGAGCCGCGCTGCACGTATCGAGTCTCCGTCCACCTCGATGACGGCATTTGTGAAGACGACCATCGACCTATTGTAGCAAAATTGTGATTCACCCGAAGAGCCGGCCGGTTTTCATTGATACACGGTCAAATTCCGAGGGTTCCGCGCCCACACCAATCATTACTGACGACGTCGCTGGGTCAAAATGTGAAAACGCAGGGGTGGTCTTCTGCGGCGCTCCATGTTCAACAATGTGCGATGAAGAGTGTGCTCCGAAACACTTGTGCGTGCACCAGCATTGTGCTCTTCCGGCAGAGATGCCACAGATCATCATCTATTCTACTTTAGAGAGCAGACAAGCCTCTGAGTCCCAAGTTCTGTGAAGAGTCGTGGACGTCCAATCATGCATGCCCTCGCTTCCGGCCGGCTGCCAGGAGCGGCCGTCCGTCCAGGGTATGTATGCCTGCCACTTGCTTGAAGCCACATGACAGCCTTGTGTCTGCGGAGCCGCATCAGCCACTGTTGTTTTGCTCTCAGCAGCCCCTGTGTACTCACGCTGCCGCAAGCCAAGCACACTGCCGAGTATAAAGCTCCTTTTACACGACTGACTTTCTTGTCTTAATTGACTACTCGAGACAAGTACGTCTTACGTTTACTGCAGCGCCCCTGGCGTTGTTCCTGTGCTGATTGTCGTCTATATCGAGTGTAATTTTCCTTTACACGTCGGAGGCAAAATTGCGTGTGTTTGGGAGAGCTGTATGCCGTGCAGTGAATAGTAAAGTGAAATTGTGAGAGACTACCCTTTCCACGAGAAAAATCGAAACGTAGTAACAAAATGTGTAACAAGCCGTGATAATAGAGTTTATCAATGGTTCAAATGGCTCTAAGCACTATGGGACTTAACATCTGAGGTCATCAGTCCCCTAGAACTTAGAACTTCTTAAACCTAACTAACCTAAGGACATCACACACATCCATGACCGAGGCAGGATTCGAACCTGCGACCGTAGCGGTCGAGTGGTTCCAGACTGAAGCGCCTAGAACCGCTCGGCCACTCCGGCCGCCTATTAATGACCAAAGCAGAATTGACAGTCGAAGTCCCTGTCAAAGGTTATGAGGTAAGTTCTTTACCCTCCTGAAGACTGAAAGAATACGAAAACTGCCATCCAACCACTTCATAACAAATACGTTTATTTTCTCGGGAAAATACACACTTTCAAACACATATCCAGAACGCAGTAAATAGGGTCTTTTTGCTTTATCCTCTCTATTTTATTTTCTTGCTTAGTGCTAAATAACTCTGAATATCATTTTTCTGCTACGGTCGCAGGTTCGAATCCTCCCGTGGGCATGGATGTGTGTGATGTCCTTAGGTTAGTTAGGTTTAAGTAGTTCTAAGTTCTAGGGGACTGATGACCACAGCTGTTAAGTCCCATAGTGCTCAGAGCCATTTTTTTTCTTATTTTTCTCTCAAAATATCTCTGATTTTTTTCACTGTTGAAATAATTTGCATTAAAACACGTTCATCTATTTACGTTCTTATTTATGCACTGTGCAGGCGTTTTCTCTGTAAAACGTATATACTGTTTTGCTTTCAGATATTCCGTCTCTCTTGTAGGAGAGCCCTAACAGGGGAAAATACCAGGAAATAGCTTCCTGATGGAGGTTACTAGGGGGAATTATATACCCACGGTGATTAGCATAGGCCTGTGTTGACTGTTTGGGAAGTTCTTTAATATTTTCTTTGTATGGGGTAGAGGGATGTTATTAGTGTCCTTGCTTGTTTACGAAAACAAAGCAAAGAATACAATAAACATTAAGAAGATACAAAAGCACGAAATCCATTTTCGTAATGGGAGTAAAGTTGACTGGAATAGGTTAATTGCCGATATTTGCAGACGCCGTCTTGGTCCACTGTTTCTGCGCATGCACAGTCTGCAGCACACTCCGAAATTAGAACTCCACTCTGTGCACAATCTGTAGATCGTTAGCGTCATATGGGCATTCGCGTCGTGATGGGTTGCTGAATTATACGCAGGAACTGAAGACGAGCGCATTTAGAGTGGTAGATTTTGACCATAAAGTCACTCGTGTAAAATGGGCTTTACGCTGAGGGAGCAAGAGCTGCATGGGAAACTATGCACGCCACCGAGACACCGGCACCATCTTTGTGCGGACGTCTTTCAGAGTAAAGAACGTTATTGCTAATTGAGCTCTTCTGATTTAGTGCTCAGCGTGGTACTGTTACAACGCTACCCACTGTCCTGCGCCAGCCATCCTGAGACTGAAACGACTATCCTGGCATTCAATGGTGTCCGCACCGGCCGGTCTGTGTGGCCGAGCGGTTCTAGGCGCTTCAGTCTGGAACCGCGCGACCGCTACGGTCGCAGGTTCGAATCCTGCCTCAGGCATGGATGTGTGTGATGTCCTTAGGTTGGTTAGGTTTAAGTAGTTCTAAGCCTATGGGACTGATGACCTCAGATGTTAAGTCCATAGTGCTTAGAGCCATTTTTGTAATTTATACACATGTATAGTGACTAGTTGCATGAGGTCTATTCTAAAAATTACCGTTTCAGCGTTGTCTTGGTTTACCTTTGTTGAACCCCCGTCTCCCTTCAATTATTCCATTGTGCTATTAGGAAGTTTTCCGCTACGAACTTAAAAACAAAGGTTAGATTCTATACAGGGTGGTTGTCCATTGATAGTGACCGGGCCAAATATCTCAAGAAATAAGCATCAAACGAAAAAACTGCAAGGAACGAAGCTCGTCTATCTTGAAGGGGGAAACCAGATGGAGCTATGGTTGGCCAGCTAGATGGCGCTGCCATAGGTCAAACGGATATCAACTGCGTTTTTTAAAAATAGGAACCCCCATGTTTTACTACATATTCGTGTAGTACGTAAAGAAATATGAATGTTTTAGTTGGACCACTTTTTTCGCTTTGTGATAGATGGCGCTGTAACAGCCACAAACGTATAAGTACGTGGTATCACGTAACATTTCGCCAGTGCGGACGGTATTTGTTTCGCGATACGTATAAGTACGTGGTATCACGTAACATTTCGCCAATGCGGACGGTATTTGTTTCGCGATACATTACCCGTATTAAAATGGACCGTTTACCAATTACGGAAAAGGTCGATATCGTGTTGATGTATGGCTATTGTGATCAAAATGCCAAACGGGCGTGTGCTATGTATGCTGCTCGGTATCCTGGACGACATCATCCAAGTGTCCGGACTGTTCGCCGGATAGTTACGTTATTTAAGGAAACAGGAAGTGTTCAGCCACATGTGAAACGTCAACCACGACGTGCATCCGGCGTAAAATGCACTATTGGGCAACGGAAAATCCACGATGGCTGCGACAAGTGGAACATCAGCGACCTTGGCGGGTTAATGTATGGTGCGACGTTATGGGAGGAAGGATAATTGGACCCCATTTTATCGATGGCAGTCTAAATGGTGCAATGTATGCTGATTTCCTACGTAATGTTCTACCAGTGTTACTACAAGATGTTTCACTTCATGACAGAATGACGATGTACTTCCTACATGACGGATGCCCGGCACAAAGCTCGCGTGCGGTTGAAGCGGTATTGAATAGCATATTTCATGACAGGTGGATTAGTCGTCGAAGCACCATACCATGGCCCGCACGTTCCCCGGATCTGACATCCCTGGATTTCTTTCCCTGGGGAAAGTTAAAGAATATTTGCTATCGTGATCCACCGACAACGCCTGACAACATGCGTCAGCGCGTTGTCAGTGCATGTGCGAACATTACGGAAGGCGAACTAGACGCTGTTGAGAGGAATGTCGTTACACGTATTGCCAAATGCATTGAGGTTGATGGACGTCATTTTGAGCATTTATTGCATTAATGTGGTATTTACAGGTAATCACGCTGTAGCAGCATGCGTCCTCAGAAATGATAAGTTTACAAAGATACATTTATCACATTGGAACAACCGAAATAAAATGTTCAAACGTACCTACGTTCTGTATTTTAATTTAAAAAACCTACCTGTTACCAACTGTTCGTCTAAAATTGTGAGCCATATGTTTGTGACTATTACAGCGGCATCTATCACAAAGCGAAAAAAGTGGTCCAACTGAAACATTCACATTTCTTTACGTACTACACGGATATGTAATTAGAAATCGGGGTTCCTATTTTTTAAAAAAAGTTCAAATGTGTGTGAAATCTTATGGGACTTAACTGCTAAGGCCATCAGTCCCTAAGCTTACACGCTACTTAACCTAAATTATCCTAAGCACAAACACACACACCCATGCCCGAGGGAGGACTCGAACCTCCTATTTAAAAAGACGCAGTTGATATCCGTTTGACCTATGGCAGCGCCATCTAGCAGGCCAACCATAACGCCATCTGGTTTCCCCCTTCAAGCTAGACAAGTTTCGTTCTTTGTAGTGATTTCGTTTGACGCTTATTTCGTGAGATATTTGGCCCGGTCACGATCAATGGACCACCCTGTATAAATGGGTAATGTTTCAGGGTGGTAAAAGCCGATTTTATCGTGTTTCATGAACTGACAGGTGAAAGTATAAAGTAGTGCAAGTCCTTTAAAAGAAATCGAAAACCCATGCACGATTATTCGTACAAAGCAGCACTTATGGGAGAGCGTAAAAATAGTTAATCAATACTTAAAATGATCAGATTATAATGATTTCATGGACAACCTTCGCCTAAACGAAGCATGTTGGCTGCAACATGAACGACGAGTTTCAGGGGCGAACCAAGCAAAAGAGGATCATAACACACTACTTGCTCCCTGCTCTGTCACCAACGGGCAGGGCTACTGGGAGAATGTCCTCGAGCGAATGTGGCATGCTTTTCCTCGTACATACCCACCACGCGTTGTCAACACGAACCAAGAAGACTCCTATGCAACTGCTCGTCTCGACATCTTTACGAAGCTGTCTGTCGGAAAAGCGTTGGCGTTAATTATTGCCCAGCTCGAGCTCAGTCGAAAAATAGACGAATAATTATGATCCGTAAATTATTTGTACTTTCTGCAGGCGACATTTCTGTACACACCTGCAAATCACCCTGTATGCTTTCATTTTTTCCTCGGTCTATACACAAATATGATAGAATAGAAAAGCGATAGTATTGTTACTCAGTTCCCTTTGTCTTGCACTATATTGTTGCTTGCGGAGGATATGTTTAGAAGTATATGTATATATGTTAGTATATGGGGTACTTACATAATGCTGCCACGAAACGAGAACACTGGCGTTGATACATCTGTCTCTTTCTACGACGCTGGCAGAATTGCAACGTATCCAAGGGACAGACCAGATGAACAGACTGAGAACCAATCTCCAGGCAAGGCCATACCTCACTTGTAATGAGGACTCTACTACATTCATTGTCAAAGTAACACCTCTTACTTACGAGAGGCTATCGCTGATATGTATGGTGTGTTGAATCTGAATTTGCTGTTCTACGATATGTGGAAATTCTGCTCAGTTTGCTCATTATGCTGAAATGGCACTCACTTCATGCATTTTTGTACAGACTGGAGAATCAAAAGATTAGTTCTTTAATTATGGGGCAGCCTTTCAAATAATTCATTATTTATTTGGAACGTAATTTTTACGTTACACACACCCACGGAAAAAAATCACGACACCAAGGAGGAGTTGTGTGGCATAAACGAAAGTTGGTAAACGTGATTCTACAGCTGAAAGATGATACCTACTACGGTTCATGCCAGTGGCATAAGAGTGGCGCTAGTAACGGCGCTATGAGGATGCAAATAACTTTTGCTTTAAATACACAGTGCAGCGGTCGTGAGCGTTACTTACTTTTGAGACTGAACGTGGGGAGCTGATGTTACTCAAGAATGTTTTTAAAGCGATAAAGACGCCATTATTAACACCACACTGAGTTTGAACGAGATCGTGTAACAGGGGTACGAGACGCTGGAAGTTCCTTCTGCGTTACTGCAGTAAGACTTGGCAGTAATTTAGTCAATTTACATGACTGCTGGCAGGAAGACAGGGCTTCGGTTTCGACGTGGCACTAAAGACCATCGTGTTCGGCGTATGGCTTTACCACATCTTACTGCATCTGCAGCTGCAATCTGAGCAGCGTTTGGCAGCACATAGACACAACGAACTGTTACAAATGGGTTACTTCAAGGACATCTCTGAGCCAGACGCCTTGTAGCGTGCATTTCACTGACCCCAAACCACTGCCGTTTGCGACTACAGTGGCGTCAAACGAGAGATCATTGGAGGGCAGGGTGGAGGTCTGTTGTGTTTTCTGATGAAAGCTGGTTCTGCCTCGGTGCCCGTGATAGTTGTGTGTTGGTTAGAAGGAGGGCAGTTGAGGGCCTGCAACGAACCTGACTGCATGTTACACACACACTGGACTTACACCTAGAGTTATGGTCAGGGGTGTGGTTTCGTATGACAGCAGGAACGCTCTCGTAGTTATCCCAAGCATCCTGACTGAAAATTTGTATGTCACTCTGGTGATTCGACCTGCTGTGCTGCCGTTCATGAACAGGATAACAGGATAACGCACGTACATATACCTTTGTTGCGACCCAACATGCTGTACAGAGTGTCGACATGTTGCCTTGGCCTGCTCGATCACCAGATCTGTTTGGAATGGAGCACATATGGGACATCATCGAAAGACAACTCCAGCGTCATCCACAAACAGCATTAACCGTCCCTGTATTGACCGACGAAATGCAACAGGCCTGGAACTCCATCTCACAAACTGCCATCCGTCACTTGTACAACAATATGCATGCACGTTTGCATGCTTGCAGTCAACATTCTTGAGGTTACATCGGTTATTAGTGTACCAGCATTTCACATATGCACTGGCTTATCTCACGCTTACATTAGCCTGTGGACTTGCAATGTTAAACAATTAAATATGTTACCTAGACAAATTTATTCCTGAAATTTCATTACTCTTCATTAATTATTTTTTTGTGTTGCGATTTCCTTCCGTCAGTGTTGCTTGAAACTGTAAGTAAAATTTTGAGAGGAACTGCATGCTATTAATTGTTTCTTAACTATAAATATTATTGAGATTCTTTTATTTTAAGCCAAATTTATGTGAATGTGTATTGCTGGTTCTTGTGGGTTCCGTTCCATTTCAGAGGTTCTTTTCACTGTTTAGTTGGTCGTGATTGCAACGACCGCTACGGAGGGCTGGAAGAACCGTTCTTTTTGTGGTAAGGACGGTGATGCTCTCTCATGTGGGCATTGCGGGCTCGATGGGATGGCAAGCGCTATAAAATTCCGTCGTGAGGAGAAGGTGGCTGCAGTTAGACAGACGCCGTGCATGGAAACATTTTACACTGAAGAGCCAAACAAACTGGTACACCTGCCTCTTATCGTGAAGCGCCCTTGCGAGCACGCAGAAGTGGCGCAACACGACGTGGCACGGACTCGACTAATGTCTGAAGTAGTGCAGGATGTAATTGACACCATGAGTCCTGAAGGGCTCTCCATAAATCTGTAAGAGTACGAGGGGGTGGAGTTCTCTTCTGAGCAGCATGTTGCAAGGCATCCCAGATATGCTCAATAATGTTCAAGTCTGGAGAGTTTGGTGGCCGGCGGAAGTGTCTAAACTCAGAAGAGTGCTTCTGAAGCCACTCTATAGCAACTCTGGACATGTAGGATGTCGCATTGTCCTGCTGGAATTGCCCAAGTCCATCGGAATCCACAATGGACGTGAATGGATGCGGATGATCAGACAGGATGGCTACGTATGTGTCGCCTGTCAAAGTCGTATCTAGAAGTATCAGGGATCCCATTTCACTCCAACTGCACTCGCCCCATACCATTACAGAGCATCCACCAGCTTGAACAGTCCGCTGCTGACATGCAGGATCTATGCATTCATGAAGTTGTCTCCAAATCCGTACACGTCCATCCGCTCGATACAATTTGAAAGCCGGCTGCTGTGGCCGAGCGGTTCTAGGCGCTTCAGTCCGGAGGCGCTGCTGCTACGGTCGCAGCTTCGAATCCTGCCTCGGGCATGGATGTGTGTGATGTCCTTAGGTTAGTTAGCTTCAAGTAGTTCTAAGTCTAGGGGAATAATGACCTCAGATGTTAAGTCCCATAGTGCTTAGTGCCATTTTAACCGTTTGAACAATTTGAAACGAGACTCATCAGTCCAGGTAACATGTTTCCAGTCATCAACAGTCCAATGTCAGTGTTGACGGGCCTAGGCGAGACGTGAAGCTTTGTGTCATGCAGTCATCAAGGGTACGCGAGTGGGACTTCGGCTCCGAAAGCCTGTATCGATGATGTTTCGTTGAACGGTTTGCACGCTGCTTGATGGCCCAGCACTGAAATATGCAGCAATTTGCGGAAGGGCTGCACTTCTGTCACGTTCAACGATTCTCTTCAGCCATCGTTGGTTCCGTTCTCGCCTTGTACAGGTCCGTGCGGCTCTCCCTCGGGCATGGGTGTGTGTGTTGTCCATAGCGTAAGTTAATTTAAGTTAGATTAAGTAGTGTGTAGGCTTAGGGGCCCATGACCTCAGCAGTTTGGTCCCATAAGACCTTACTACAAATGTCCTATTTTTCCCGTTTCTGCAGGATCTTTTTCCGGCCACAGCGATGTCGGAGATCTGATATTTTACCGGATTCTGATATTCACGGTACACTCGTGAAATGGTCGTACGGGAAATTCCCCACTTCATCGTTACCTCGGAGATGGTGCGTCCCATCGCTCGTGCGACAACTATAACACCACGTTCAAACTCACTTGAATCTTGATAACCTGACATATTAGCTGCAGTAATCTAACGGACAACTTGTTGTCTTATATAGGCGTATCCAACCGCAGCGCCGTATTCTGCCTGTTTACATACTTCTGTATTTGAATACGCGGAAGTCCATGTTCCACTGGCGTGGTGAGGTGTCGATCCCCCGACCCCCGGTGGCACTAGAACGGCGATAGCAGCTGCCCAATAGTACAGAGGTCTTGTCTGATCGCATTACCTCGGCAATGTTGCGACGGATGCAGCGGCTGCATGTTATTGTTATGCTGCTGGCGTGGCGACAGTGTCGCGCCAGTGGCTTCGTAACTAAGAGGGAACTGGTTCGACCTAGGGTGGCTGCTGTCTGCAGCAGGATGGACGTTAGCGGGATCACGGCGGATACCGATTCGAGGCCCAACTGTACCGACATGCCAGCCTGGCCGGACGGACGGCTTTTATACACGACCGGGCAGAATTTGTTGCAACTGAACTCACGCACGCGGCTTGCCAACCGCCGTCGAAACGTCTCGAGTCGCCGTGCCCCAGCGTCTTCCCGTAGTTGTACAGCAACTGCATGACGGAAGTGCTGAGCTTGCAGAGTCGGCGAGAGCCTGGATTTCGCCAACAGACCCTAGCTCGATTCGGAGTCGCTACAGCTAAGTGGAATTTTGAGATCTTTATGGATTATTGAAAAGAATATGCGTGTACCTTGTTTGTGTAATGAAACGCGTAGTAAGGTAGTAAATAAGGGACTGATGCAAGCAAATGTGTTATTTGTACATGTATTGTCATTGGTGTCGCCGGGCGGCGTAGCCGCGTGGTCTAAGGCGTCTTGTCATGGTCCACGTGGCTCCCTCTGTCGGAGGTTCGAGTCCTTCCTCGGGCATGGGGGTGTGTGTTGTCCTTAGCGTAAGTTAGAGTAAGTTAGATTGAGTAGTTCGTAAGCTTAGGGACCGATGACCCGAGCAGTTTGGTCCCATAAGACCTTACCACAAATTTCCAAATTTTCGTTGGTGTCACATCTGTCACAATCTTAGTTTATTACTCATAATTTCACATAGTCTGAGTTATTTGCAATATATAACGTTTTTCGTAACTTAAATCCACTAATATTTATAGTAAGAAATAGAAATGAAGAACATAACATCTTCAAAGCAGCACTAACAAGAGAGCTGATAGTGGAAGAAAAGACACAGGTTGCTGAACAGAAGAGAAATGCCACTAGCAGTAAAAAGCAAACTGCAGAGGAGGACACATCTGAGAAAATTTGCCAAACTTGGAGGATATAATAGGCAGACAAAGAGAACATTCTGGCCTTCACATATGAGAAAATTTATACGAAAAAACGCAAAGGAATTCCTAAGAGGAAGCAATGTAACAGATCTAGAACAGCACCTAGCCTAGAGACTCCATAAAACACAAAAAATCTAAAACACCAATTTTAGACTGAGATAAAACCAAAGAAAAAGAAAAATGTAAACGAACTCTATAAAACCCACACTCAACTTACTTAAAATCTAATAATCTGTTATTCCAACAAGTTCAGTAACAAATTTTAGAAGTGCACCAACATATCACCTAAGAAGACAACATTACACATATTAAAAAATTCGAACCTACAAAACATCCTAATCTACTATACCAACATACCACCTAACAAGACAAATGCATACTTCCTTAGAAAAAAACATTACACATACACAATAAATTCGAGTCTATGAAATAACCTGATCGTCCTTCCTTTTTTTTCTTCACTGTGGGTCTACGGAAGAAACAAAGTATCTGATAGTACATAATCTAATTAAGTTCCAAGTCCAGCCCTCTCACGGTTATTGGTTTGTCGACTCTCTTAGGTTGAACGATTTCATGGAAGAACTTGGAGTTTATTCAACTTTAGTTATACTGTTCAGCTTAGCGTTGATGTTACTTTTTTTAAAAGAAAACAAGAAAACTTTCGAACTCCTTGGTCTGTGGTGCCTTCAATTACCACTGTGATGTGATCCATGTGGGAGATAGAAACTGTCTCCTGGGGCTTTAAGATGTTACATTCTTTGAGTCGCAACTTCTGTTCTTGAGATTGCCGTATAATTTCCGACGAGACGCTGTACCGTACAGCGGGGACTGGGCAATAATGAAGGACTTGTGGATGCGCACCGCGTGGCCGCGCCGCAGCTGCGCGGCGGATTGCACGGGCGGCGTCCCACAAGGATTCTGCGGAGCGCCTACTTTTAACGCCATTCCGCCTCCTAGCTGCCCAGGGATATAACTTATCATTTTACCGGCACGAAAGTTATGTCACGTTCGATATGGAACAAGGCTGGCCCCATTGGGAGCGGGCTCCTCCTCTGGCGTTGGGAAGAACTTTTGTACGCGCCAAGCCCGCAAATTAAATCAACCAACACAATTACAATCCAATTTATCCGTTTCTGCAACAATTACAGGTACACTTGGTACCATTTCAGATTCGGTTTA
Organism: Schistocerca gregaria; assembly: GCF_023897955.1. Taxonomy (NCBI): domain Eukaryota; kingdom Metazoa; phylum Arthropoda; class Insecta; order Orthoptera; family Acrididae; genus Schistocerca; species Schistocerca gregaria. The sequence goes on from NC_064931.1 coordinate 681,895,322, forward strand.
CTTGAAGTTGCGTGTCAACTAAGAGGGACTAAAATCTCATTTTTTCTCCAACTCCTTTTAGAGGTTATATGAGTTATGTACGTCTTTATGTTCATTGTTTAATTGACGTTTCGTCAATTTAGAGTGCATATAGACCATGCAGATCAGTTGTTAATGAAGTTTCAGGTTACTTCATGAACTGAAATGTTGGTGATTACAGTTCAGTCGTTATCAAAATAAGCCGGTGATGGTGCAACGTTCAACTATTCTTTATGGGATCAAGGGAAAGAATCGCTAAGTGTGGAATAGATATAAGATTATTGCCTTCTTATTATCAACAAAGCCAACAGTTTTCTGCTCTGTGAGCAGATCTTTGCTGTATTCACTTCGTTTCCTTGTTGTATTTACATCCAGTGAGCGGAATGTCCAGGGTCTGAGTCTTCTTCTTTCTTATGCAAGCCTCCTCCGTAATTCTTCAGTTGCCACTCTGTTGTACCATTTTTCTTATCCTCTGTCATGTCCACTTTTCAAAAGCCTTCGACTCTTTCCCGTCTTATCTCTCCATCGTCAAAATTTCATGTCGGACAATAGAACACTCCAGACAACACAATTCATGAAGACTTTCCTTAATTCCATTTCCACACACCTGTAGAAAGTTCTCCTGTATTAAGGGAGGCCTAGTTTGATTATACTGTTCTGCTATACTCAGTTTAATGTTTGTTCTATTCCTCCAGTTGCCTTGTATCTACTTCCTCAATACTTAAAATCTGACACAAATTTCAGTCATAATATGTATTCCAATGAAAATCAGTTGCCATAAAAAATTTACTTTTTACTTAATTTCGATGTTTATCTCATGTATATACACCTAACATCCAGAACATTATGACCACCTGCTGTCGATGTAAACCCGTCCAGGTGATAGTAGCGACACCTGGCGAGGAATGACTGCTAGTCAGACACACATACGATGCATATAGTATCAGTGAGCGTGCTGTCCGTGTGTAGACTGGGAAGGCGTGCTACCTATCTGAGTTTGACCGACGACAGATTGTGATGGCCCGGGCTCGGCACAAGTATTTCGGAAACTGTACGGCCGGCCGCGGTGGCCGTGCGGTTCTGGCGCTGCAGTCCGGAACCGCGGGGCTGCTATGGTCGCAGGTTCGAATCCTGCCTCGGGCATGGGTGTGTGTGATGTCCTTAGGTTAGTTAGGTTTAAGTAGTTCTAAGTTCTAGGGGACTTATGACCTAAGATGTTGAGTCCCATAGTGCTCAGAGCCATTTGAACCATTTTTGAAACTGTACAAGTTGTCGAATATTCGAGGAGTGCTGTGGTATGTGTCTTCAACGCGTGACGAAACCACATCCAGATGTCGCGGGGATGGGTGGCAAACCCGTATTGCAGATGTCGAACGTCGTAGACTGTACGGACTGATAAAACTGGACAGTCGGTGAACTGTGCCGGAATTAACATCAGACTAATGCTGGGTAGAGTAAGACCGTGTCTGAACACACAGTGCACCGAATACTCCTAACGATGGGCCTCCGCAGTCGACGACCAATGCATGTGCCAATGTCAACACCACGACATCGGCAACTACGACTGAAATGGGCATGTGCCTATCGGCACTGGACGTTGGCGTAGTGGCAGAGTGCTGCATGGTCTGATGCGCGAATCCGTTGTCTTCCAGGCGAACAGCGCCATGACACCTGTACTGCGGGACGGAGACAAACTGGCGGCGGGTCAGTTGTCCTCTGTGGAACATACACGTGAGCATCCATAGGTCCAGTGGAGCTCGTGCAAGACACCATGACGGCCAAGGAGTATCGTAGACTGGTTGCAGATCACGTGCTCCGATTCATGACGATCATGTTTCCTGACGAGAGAGGCGTTTTTCAACAACTCAATGTGCCATGTCACAAATCCAGGAGTGCGATGGAGTGATTCAAGGAACACGGTGGCGAGTTCCCACTGATGTACTGGCCTCCCAACTCACCAGATCTGCGTCCGATCGAACGTAACTGGAGCGTGATTAAATGCGGCGTCACAGCTCATCACCCCCCTCCCAAGAATTTATGGGAAATAAAAGATTTGTGTGTCCAGATGTGAAGACAACTCCCTCCAGTTTCCATGCCATGACACGTCGCCGATGTTGTCCGTGTCAAAGGTGGACATACTGGCTATTAAATGGGTGGCCGTAATGTTCTGGCTGATTAGAATACTACCTATTTCAAGACAATATTGTCTCATCTTCAGATGTGGGTGAGTCCACGCTTCTCCTGCGGCATACTTATTTTCGTGGAGCCGGCTACTTAATGAATATCCATTGGAATTTCAGTTGTTATTTATTTATTCCAACGAAAGTCAATTTCCTTACATCTGTATTTTTTACTTTATTTTGATGTTTATCTGATTTATGTACAATCTATTTCAAGACAATATTGTCTCATCTTGTAGTGAAACAGACAAGACTGTGGAGCTCTACCCCATTGTTTTACTCCGGATTAATGTGCCGTGAGAACTGTTGGAAGGAGAAAGGAGAATAAGTGCCGGTATGCTGTTGTTACTGACTTTGGTGTTGGGTATGTGTGATGTCCATATTTTTTGTTGTTGTATCACACTGCTTAGGCGTGTTAACGTTTGTGTTTTGTATCACGAGCGTGCGGGACAAGACGAGGCTCATCGCTGGAGCGACGAGGAACGTCGTTATCTGGCCGCTGTTGAGGGCGAGTCGAAAGCCGTCGCTGCTCTGGAGAGCGCCCGTTTTTTCATAGGATACACTCCAAAGTTTTCTCAGGGATGTTATTTTGTTAATTTAGTTGACTTGGGTGTTTCAAAATGAATGAAAGAAAGATTGTTGCTACGTACAGAACTTTTGATATGGTTCGGAAATTGTTTAGTGTGGTTTCTGTTCTGCAAGAAATAGTCATGCAGGTTCCAGTCACTACCTTCTAATGGAAATGTAATGCATTTCCGGTGAGTCAAGGGCTGAATTGTTGAATTTTCTTTACGAAGCTATGAAAGGAAAAAAAATTTGGAAACGAGCGTATGGGATTGTTGGTCGAGAGGCCCCATGCTGGGAAGTTCGGCCGCCAAGCGCAAGTCTTATTTCAGTCGACGCCACATTTGGCGACTTGCGCGCCGGTAATGAGGGTGAAATGATGACAAGGACAACACAACACCCAGTCCCCGAGCGGAGAAAATCTCCAACCCGGTCGGGAATCGAGCCCAGGCCTGCTTGCATGGGAGGCGAGCACGTTACCACCCAGCTAAGCAGGTGGACGCTACGAAATGAGAAAAGGAGACAGGAGACTATTGAGGACTTGCTCTCCCGTTTAAAATGTTGCACAGTCACTTCTTTCACGGAAAGTGAAGGGTACGAAGTAAAGTACAATACCGATGGCTATCCCGATGACAGGGAAATTTAAGGTTAAAATTCTAAAGTAATGTTAACTTAAAATGGTTCAAACGGCTCTGAGCACTATGGGCTTTAACATCTGAGGTCATCAGTCCCCTAGAACTTAACAAATACTTAAACCTAACTAATCTTAGGACATGACAAACATCCTTGCCCGAGGCAGAATTCGAACCTGAGACCGTAGCGGTCGCGCGGTTCCAGACTGAAGCGCCTAGAACCGCTCGGCCACAAAGTCCGGCCGATGTTAACTCGCTTGACCAGTCGCTAGTGAACAGTTTTGTTATAGAGAGAAGAATTTTTCGGCAAACGAGTCACGAAGAGTTTTTCCTGTTTCGTTGCCCTACAATCTCGCCGCACCTTTCCTCTCTCCAGTGCATAAAAAAAAATGAACTTGCACTGAGGCTTAATAACACCTCAGCCGCTTATCGAAGTCCAAGACACCACATACGTGGCTCAGTTCGTGACAGGATAGAGCACCAATGCGTCATCATAAACTTCGGGTATAGCCATAATCCCCCGTAAGGGGCAGACCATCTGACTGTGAAGGACGGGTAGTTGCAAAACAAGGGGAGGCTCTGATACTCGAAGACAGGAGTATCACAATCAGGGCGGTAGTAGAAAAAGTGAAAATCAGTTATGAATCGGTTTTCCACATCTTGAATAACACTTCGAACATGACAAATGTCGAAATTTCCTGACATATCAATATCGTGTGCCAGACCGAGATTCGAACTCGAAACCTTTGTCTTCCACATAAATGATCTACCAATCGAGCTACCCAAGCACACTTCCCAACCACTTTTCACAGCTCTACTTCGTATCAGCGCACACTCCACTGCAGAGTGAAAAATTCATTCTATAATATATGTGGTCACCCGCTGCGACCCGCGACTACTTCCCAGCCCAGTCTGCACAGAACACACTCTCTTATACAGCTTCTTCAGACTATCATATTTTACCCCACCTCTCGTATTGCCCTGATATAGTACCTGGTGACGTCTCTTTCCTCGGGCGAAGAAACCATTGAGTCAAAGTTATTTTCAGAACTGGTGAATTTTGAGGTGGAACTTTTACTGAACAACCCAAAAGGCGGATTTGTAGAACCATTGTCTCTCCGCCAAGTCATTCATCGCTGGAAAAAATATGTCGCAGCGAAGGGTGAATATGGGGAGAAGGATTAACACAGTCCCTACGTTTCATTGTCACTGCTTTCCTCTTTCGATGTCTCTCGTACATCTGTTACGTGTACACGGCCCAGTCACATTAATGTGACCACCGCCTATGTTCAACGTCAATGAGCAACAACCATTCACAGACGGCAGCTGGCAGCACTAGCAGTGGCTGGTATGTAAAGTGTGTCGGAGGAAGGCGGAAAAACATGGCTGTTGTTGTCGTAATGAGGGAACGGAGCGATTTATCTGACGCCCGAAACGGCATGATCACTTGCTTTCCGGGTGGAAGCATTTCCGATACCGCTACGATTGTAAACTATTCGCGTGCCGCTATGGTTGAAGAGTACCGTGGATGGCAAAGTGGCGGTATCCAAAATCGGCGTCGAGGCAACTGTTGTGCAACGCGGACCATAGACAATAAGGGTGTACGACGGCTGCGGAGATAAGTACGGGCTAACAGACGAGCAACTGTTGAACAACTGACGGTCCAGGTGAGCCAAGGGACTACCAATAGTGTATCCTCAACGACTGTTGAGCGAATCTTGTTGTACATGGGCTTCCGCACCAGGCGTTTGGTTCATGCGCCAGCGCTGACTGCTGTTCATAGATGAAGGCTGGAATCTGCTCGCCAGCACCACAGTAGTACGTCCACTGCGTGGCGACAGATGACCTTTACAGATGAATCACGATTGATCCTCCATTGGACAGATGGCAGTTGGCGTCCAGGCGCTCAGGACGAGGAAGGAGCGTTATGGTGTAAGGAATCTTTTCCTGGCATTCCCTGCATGATCTCGTCATTCAGGAAGGCACAATGGATCAACACAAGTACGCATCTGTCCTTGGAGACCATGTCCATCCCTACATGCAGTTTGGTTTTTCTCGGCACGATGGTATCTCTCAACTGGGTGGAGGAACGTGTCGCACAGCTTGCAGTTTACGTGCGTGGTTAGAAGAGCCCTAAGATGAGTTTACCGTCCTCACCTGGCCACCAAACTCACCGGACTTAAACACAATCAAGAATGTGTGGGACCGCCTCGAACGGGCTGCTCGAGTCTTGCATCCTCAACCGAATACCCTCGCTCAGCTGGCCACGGCACTGCAGTCGTCATGGCTCCAATTCCCTGTCGGTACCTTCCAGAACCTCACTGACTCTCCTCCCGTACGTGTTGCATAGGTCGACGCTGTTAAAGGCGGCTATTCAGGCTTTTGACAGGTGGTCACAATCATGTGAATGGAAGTGTATGTGAAGTGCGCTAATATCAAATGTGCCAAGGCTTTCTTGTAAGGGGCGAATTTTATGAAGGATGGATATGAACTGTGCCAAAAAAACTTCCAGTGCGTCTCGATACGATTTAATTTGATGTTAACACTCTACAGATTTAATATCTCTAGGACAGTGATGTATCAATTTTGGCATGAAAATTAAAGTAACGACTGTAATGGCGTGGAATATGGGCCCTTGCACCGCGCAGGTCTTGGTCAGCCAGGAGTGAACTGATGGTTGACTCGACACCATGAAACGGGCGGGCTGCTCCATCAGGTACTGTGAGCTGCAACACAATACAGCACACTTGGAATAAATAGGGCGCAGCAGAACAGGTGCGGTCGATATTCTTCATCGCTCCCAACAAGACGTCACCGTTTGCTTTATCTACATTTTCGAGAAGTAGCAGTCAGGCTCTACACTTTTAGAATAACCGTGCTCTGGACTTCAGTCTAGGATTATTTAAAGGTCTCCGTTTGTCGAACCTGAAGCCCCCTAACTCGAGGACCGCTATACTCTCCACTCCACACCGGGCATCGCAGCCACGACCTTGAGTGTGGCCGAAAATTCACGAACTCGTCCATTTCAGATGTTCTGAGCTGTGGTGTCCATCCCTGACACTTAAATCGAGTCTGATCTCGCTAAAAACCACGCTACAGCACCACTTGATGACTCTGATATAATTTCGACAAGAGAAAATAAACAGTTACAAAATAAGATAAGTGCAACAACATTCAGACAAGATGTGTACAGCTTTGTCGGTTCCTGCCGTCCTACTGTGCTGAACTAATTGTACGTAACACCTGTTCAAAATTCCCACCAGCACAATCGGGTCTGTGTGTAGTGACGCAAGCTTTTACGCTCCACGAGACTGCTTGCAATATGAATGACTGGTGCAATCCTGGAAAAGAGGTCGGTCGACAGCAACCTTGACGACGAGTATGGCCCTTACGTTGTCATGAAGGCCAGTATCAGACCACTGCCACATCCGAATGCTCGAACGCTTCACAAATCTGGATATTGCACCCTTCAACCTGCTGGCCAAACGGAGACTCGCAATGAGGCACCCTTCAAACTCTGTCAGGAGTTGATAACGCTATCTCTGACGAGTAAGCGGCATCTCTGTGTCCTTCTCAGTGATCACTCAAGATCTGACGCTGTTCACGCCCCTACCATGAACTAGGCCCGGTAAAAACACTAAACACTAACAACATTACACACTACCGCACTCTGGTGGCTGGTATAGGTTCTCTAATCATTTACGTATCAGCCGATGGTGTGTGCGTGTACGGAGTTACACTATATGCAACCATGTCCTCCTGGTGCTTCACAGATTTTTGTTGAGCATTTTATGTCCTAATGAGTGGTGTGAAATAATTAGAATCCCTTTTAGGTGCAAGAGAAGACGTAATGAACCTAAAAATTATTACATTAGAAATGTTCCCGAGAAGTGACCCAGAATGATATGGCTAAGCCACAGAAAAATTAAATCCGATTTTAATCTATTCCCACCAAGACGCTTAGCTTTAAATACAATATTTCTTCGCAACAGTTATATCAGATGAAACTGCTGAAGTCTACTTTCTAGAAGCTAGTGATGGATACTTTGAGCTTGTGTCATGTGGTTCTGAGTTACGAACTTTGTGAAATGTTCATTAATAACCGAAAAAGGAAACTAATTTTGGACCTGTTTGTTATACGGACTTTCTTGTTTTGGTATAAGAAAATGCATCTACAAGTACAATTTGAAACGTTGTTTTTTATAGACCCTGTATATATTGACCCGAGTCTTCGGAAACAAATTCAGTGAATTAATTTGCTTACCGCATTTAGGATTTACTTCATTATAGAGGAAGAAGGAAGATTCATTCAACTATCTACACATTATTTATAGCGAATTGCACATAAGGCGCAAGAGGAAGAATTTTTTGTGTAAGGACATAGGAATACTATTATACAAACTAATGCATTGTAAAAAGATAATTTACAAGTGAATCCACAGCCTCACAAAAGGAAAATTGTAGCCATGTAAATACTGAATGGAAATACAACAGCAGGAATCAAGGAAATACTACAGACATGGTATTAAAAAAATCAACATTATTCAAGGAATATTATAAATTATTACGGGAAAGTATTATGAGATAGACTGTTGATACTTAACCCCATAATTATCCTATGTTTCTAACAAAAGCAATAATGCCATATAAACATTGTTCAACTTTGATTTTCTTACGTAAACATAATCCTATAAAGAACGTACATCACTGGAGAAGTGGGCAATTTGTCAGGGAGCTATTTTGGCGACTGCATTTTGCTAAAAGGTATCGACACTTTGCTAACGCTCGCTTGGCTGTAAGTATCGGATTCTCTGAGCTCACCACAGAGTACCCAAAAAACCTTTCACACAATTACATCGACGAGAAAGCCTAGGTGAAGACTTGCTAGCAGTAGTAAATGCAGGAAATTGAAGTGACACCAATTCAATGAGTTTTATTACACGGCGAGTTAGCGAGAGGGGAAACACTGTGCAACAAAATTAATCCATTACTTTTTCGAAACCCCGTAGATTTGTTCTGTTCCGTCGAATAAGTTTGAAATTTGGCTGAATGTCGCCTATAACCTTACTCTGTAATTGAGCAAAAGCGTGGCGCCCTGCCACGTTACCCTCGGGCTCGGCGACGCTTTAAACAGCAAGGTGTCGGGAAAAAAGTCACAGCTCACGAGTTCATGTGAGCTATAAGGTGGGTTAATGCTGTACCATTGGCACAAAATTTCAACACAGTTCTGTCCAAAGCCACGTGGACGTGTCACGCGATGGGAAGATCGTCCTAACCACATTTCACTTCTTCTTTTTACGTTTCTGCGAGGGAGGTCAGGACTGCGACTCCAAGAGTGGAATTATCCAGTCCCTTGAGGCGTTGATTCCCACAAATTTAGCGGTCAAAAACGACAGTTTGCAGTGCTGTGAGTGACAGGATGACGTTCTTGACAACGTTCGACACTGTCGAATCCCCAAGCCCCTCTCCAGACGATTAAACCTCACTCTAAGGACACTGTGTGGCCGGAACCACATTGAACGTGATCTGACCCCTCTGGAATGTAGTGCGACCGCAGTTCTTGCTCTGGTATACAGTGTGTAACTACTAGGTAGCGTTAAAAACAACTCGACGAAATTTGAACGTTTCCCACAACAGTAAAGGGTGTTTACCCTTTATCAGCCCTCGCCGGCCGAGGTGGCCGAGCGGTTCTAGGCCCTACAGTCTGGAACCGTGCGACCGCTACAGTCGCAGGTTCGAATCCTGCCTCGGGCATGGATGTTTGTGATGTCCTTAGGTTAGTTAGGTTTAAGTCGTTCTAAGTTCTAGGGGACTGATGACCTCAGAAGTTTGTTTCCCGCTCTAGCATGTTGTGATCACCGAGGGGTACAGCATTGATATGTGAATGAGTAAAACGACAAATAGTCCCTCCCCCAGTTCAGCAACACTCTCAGGTAGCCGAAAGATATTTCAACCCCATTAAGCTAAGTGGTGCCCCGCGGGTGCTCTAGCGCCAAAGGGCAGGTAGTCCGTTCGACGCTGCTTAGGAGGACGAAGGAAACTGAATCCGAAACGTGTCGACTCATTCCAATTACTCCAACAGGGAATAACTTGCTCCTTTCAGATAATTGAATTGGTTCAGAACTCCTGAGTTTTCTGTTGTAAAGGAACGTTAGAAAACAGAGTTAAACATTTCTGTTTTTGCTTTGATACTATCAACGTAAGTTCCATTCTCGTGCGCGAGTGACAGGACACTAACTGTGGTGCCACTAACAGCCTTTATATATGACCAGAATTTCTTTGGGTTTGTGGAAGATCGTTGTTGTTGTGGTCTTCAGTCCTGAGACTGGTTTGATGCAGCTCTCTATGCTACTCTATCTTGTGCAAGCTTCTTCATCTCCCAGTACCTACTGCAACCTACATCCTTCTGAATCTGCTTAGTGTAGTCATCTCTTGGTCTCCCTCTACGATTTTTACCCTCCACCCTGCCCTCTAATAGTAAATTGGTGATCCCTTGATGCCTCAGAACATGTCCTACCAACCGATCCCTTCTTCTGGTCAAGTTGTGCCACAAACTTCTCTTCTCCCCAATCCTATTCAATACTTCCTCATTAGTTATGCGATCTACCCATCTAATCTTCAGCATTCTTCTGTAGCACCACATTTCGGAAGTTTCTATTCTCTTCTTGTCCAAACTAGTTATCGTCCATGTTTCACTTCCATACATGGCTACACTCCATACAAATACTTCAGAAACGACTTCCTGACACTTAAATCTATACTCGATGTTAACAAATTTGTCTTCTTCAGAAACGCTTTCCTTGCCAGCGCCAGTCTACATTTTATATCCTCTCTACTTCGACCATCATCAGTTATTTTGCTCCCCAAATAGCAAAACTCCTTTACTACATTAAGTGTCTCATTTCCTAATCTAATTCCCTCAGCATCACCCGACATTTCTTCTCCATGGATTTTAATAGCTACTCCGAATTTTTCTTTTGTTTCCTTCACTGCTTGCTCAATATACAGATTGAATAACATCGGGGAGAGACTACAACCCTGTCTCACTCCCTTCCCAACCACTGCTTCCCTTTTATGTCCCTCGACTCTTATAACTGCCATCTGGTTTCTGTACAAATTGTAAATAGCCTTTCGCTCCCTGTATTTTACCCCTGCCACCTTTAGAATTTGAAAGAGAGTATTCCAGTCAACATTGTCAAAAGCTTTCTCGAAGTCTACAAATGCTAGAAACGTAGGTTTGCCCTTCCTTAATCTAGATTCTAAGATTAGTCCTAGGGACAGTATTGCCTCACGTGTTCCAACATTTCTACGGAATCCAAACTGATCTTCCCCAAGGTCGGCTTCTACTAGTTTTTTCCATTCGTCTGTAAAGAATTCGCGTTAGTATTTTGCAGCTGTGACTTATTAAACTGATAGTTCGGTAATTTTCACATCTGTCAACACCTGCTTTCTTTGGGATTGGAATTATTATATTCTTCTTGAAGTCTGAGGGTATTTCGCCTGTCTCATACATCTTGCTCACCAGATGGCAGAGTTTTGTCAGTACTGGCTCTCCCAAGGCCGTCGGTAGTTCTAACGGAATGTTGTCTACTCCCGGGGTCTTGTTTCGAGTCAGGTGTTTCAGTGTTCTGTCAAACTCTTCACGCAATATCGTATCTCCCATTTCACCTTCATCTACATCCTTTTCCGTTTCCATAATATTGTCCTCAAGTGCATCGCCCTTGGATAGACCCTTTATATACTCCTTCCACCTTTCTGCTGTCCCCTCTTTGCTTAGAACTGGGTTTCCATCTGAGCTCTTGATGTTCATACAAGTGGTTCTCTTATCTCCAAAGGCCTCTTTAATTTTCCTGTAGGCAGTATCTATCTTACCCCTAGTGAGATAAGCCTCTACATCCTTACATTTGTCCTCTAGCCATCCCTGCTTAGCCATTTTGCACTTCCTGTCGATCTCATTTTTGAGACGTCTGTATTCCTTTTTGCCTGCTTCATTTACTGCATTTTTATATTTTCTCCTTTCATCAATTAAATTCAATATTTCCTCTGTTACCCAAGGATTTCTACTAGCCTTTGTCGTTTTACCTACTTGATCCTCTGCTGCCTTCACTACTTCATCCCTCAAAGCTACCCATTCTTCTTCTACTGTATTTCTTTCCCCCATTCCTGTCAATTGCTCCCATATGCTCCCCCTGAAACTCTGTACAACCTCTGGTTCTTTTAGTTTATCCAGGTCCCATCTCCTTAAATTCTCACCTTTTTGCAGTTTCTTTAGTTTTAATCTACAGGTTATAACCAATAGATTGTGGTCAGAGTCCACATCTGCCCCTGGAAATGTCTTTACAATTTAAAACCTGGTTCCTAAATCTCTGTCTTACCATTATATAATCTATCTGATACCTTTTAGTATCTCCAGGGTTCTTCCATGTATACAACCTTCTTTCATGGTTCTTAAACTAAGTGTTACCTATAACTAAGTTGTGCTCTGTGCAAAATTCTACGAGGCGGCTTCCTCTTTCATTTCTTAGTCCCAATCCATATTCACCTACTACGTTTCCTTCTCTCCCTTTTCCTACACTCGAATTCCAGTCGCCCATGACTATTAAATTTTTGTCTCCCTTCACTACCTGAATAATTTCTTTTATTTCATCATACATTTCTACTATTTCTTCGTCATCTGCAGAGCTAGTTGGCATATAAACTTGTACTACTGTAGTAGGTGTGGGCTTCGTATCTATCTTGGCCACAATAATGCGTTCACTATGCTGTTTGTAGTAGCTTACCCGCATTCATATTTTCCTATTCATTATTAAACCTACTCCTGCATTACCCCTATTTGATTTTGTGTTTATAACCCTGTAGTAACCTGACCAAAAGTCTTGTTCCTCCTGCTACCGAACTTTCCTAATTCCCACTATATCTAACTTTAACCTAACCATTTCCCTTTTTAAATTTTCTAACCTACCTGCCCGATTAAGGGATCTGACATTCCACGCTCCGATCCGTAGAACGCCAGTTTTCTTTCTCTTGATAACGACATCCTCTTTAGTAGTCCCCGCCCGGAGATCCGAATGGGGGACTATTTTACCTCCGGAATATTTTACCCAAGAGGACGCCATCATCATTTAACCATACAGTAAAGCTGCATGCCCTCGGGAAAAATTACGGCCGTAGTTTCCCCTTGCTTTCAGCCGTTCGCAGTACCAGCACAGCAAGTCTGTTTTGGTTATTGTTACAAGGCCAGATCAGTCAATCATACAGACTGTTGCCCCTGCAACTACTGAAAAGGCTGCTGCCCCTCTTCAGGAACCACACGTTTGTCTGGCCTCTCAACAGATACCCCTCCGTTGTGGTTGCACCTACGGTACGGCTATCTGTATCGCTGAGGCACGCAAGCCTCCCCACCAATGGCAAGGTCCATGGTTCATGGGGGGAAGATCATTAGACAATATTTTGCTGCTATAGTCATTGAAGGCTTCACGCATTCCTTTCTTGACTGCCAAACGCGTTTCATTCAGCATCTATCTGTAGCACCATGCTTTGTTTTATACCTATTATGCAGTGCGTTCTGTTTCTTAGAAGTTTCTGTACAGTGACTGTATACCATGGAGGATCTCTTATCATTATGAACTGTCCTGCTGGGGACATATCTATCCAGATTATGGTGAACTATTCTTTTAACATGGGTCTTAGTTCTTCTGGATGTTCCGGTCCTGAGATAAAAGTTTCAAGTTCCTCATTGAGGTATGAGACTATTGTTTCTCAGTTGTAGTTTGCTCAACATGTAAATCTTTATGCTTGTTGTAGCTGACCTTCGTGTTTTGGTATTCATTGTTGTTATGATTGCCTCACGGACACTGATACCAGTTTAGATGTAGACTTCCTTAAAGAGATCAGGTCTTTTTGTTGCCATTACATCTAATATATTTCCACCACGAGTGGGGTTCTGAACTGTACTGTCTAGGTAATTTTCAGAGAAGGCATTTAGTAACGTTTCACAAGTACCTTGTCACGGCCACTACTAACGAAACTACAATTATACCAACTGATTGCTGGATCATTGAAGTCTTCTCCAGTGGTTACAGTATCATTAGGGAACTTATATACAAGCGAAATGAGATTTCGGACACATCAAGAGGAGAATCTGGTGGTCGATAGAAAGACTCTATTATAATATTTTGCCCACCCTTGATACACAGTCTTGCCCGAACAATCTCACATGCAGTTTGAACTTCTATCTCGTTGGATTTGAGTTTCTCGTCAACCGCAACAAATACACCACCTCCATTCCCCGTTTCCCTGTCCTTTTCGTATACGCTTAAATTTTCCTCAAAGATCTCACTACCGTCATGTTCAGATTTTAACCAGCTTTGTGTGTCTAATGTCATATGAGCTTCAGTGCTTCTTAGGAGAGCTTCGAACTCTGCCACTTTGCTGCGAATGATTCGGTAGTTAACCACTAGGATTTTGATACTCTAATCTGCGGGAGGCATTTCTTTGGATCTTACGCTGATACTTCTGGGTTTCCCACAGCGATCGTTATCTGAGTTGGATGGAGAGTCATTAATCTAAAAAACACTTGTGTACTCCTCACACAGTAAGCTATTTGGTAGTTTCCTTTGATGTGTAGTGCACACCTGACCTATTGGTTTTAGAAATGGCTTAACAACTGAAAATGCTATATTCTCTTTTCTCTGTGAGGTTTTGGACGGATTAAATAAAAGGTTGCGAACGCTAGGTGTTTTCTTTGATTTAACGAAGGTTTTTGACTGTGTTGACCACAAAATATTATTGCAGAAGTTGGACCATTATGGAGTAAGGGGAGTAGCTTACAATTGGTTCGCCTCTTACTTTAAGAACAGAAAGCAGAAGGTAATTCTCCGCAATAGTGGTAGTGATGTTCAGTCCCAATGGGGCACTGTTAAGTGGGGCGTTCCCCAAGGGTCGGTGCTGGGGCCACTGCTGTTTCTTATTTATATAAATGATATGCCTTCCAGTATTACAGGTGATTCAAAAATATTTCTGTTTGCTTATGACACCAGCTTGGTAGTAAAGGATCTTGTGTGTAATATTGAAACATTATCAAATAATGTAGTTCATGAAATAAGTTCGTGGCTTGTGGAAAATAATTTGATGCTAAATCACAGTAAGACTCAGTTTTTACAGTTTCTAACTCACAATTCAACAAGAACTGATATTAATCAGACAGAATGGGCATATTATAAGCGAGACGGAACAGTTAAATTTTCTAGGCGTTTGGATATATAGTAAGCTGTTGTAGAAATCCCATGTTCAGGATCTTGTTCAGAAACTAAATGCCGCTTTATTTACCATTAGAACAGTATCTGAAATAAGAGACATTCCAACACGAAAAGTAGTCTACTTCGCATATTTTCATACGCTTATGTCATATGGTATTATTTTTTGGGGTAATTCTTCTGGTTCAAAAAGGGTATTTTTGGCTCAAAAACGGGCTGTTCGAGCTATGTGTGGTGTAAGTTCGAAAACCTCTTGTCGACCCCTATTCAATAGTGTGGGAATTTTGACATTGCCCTCACAGTATATATTTTCTTTAATGTCGTTTGTTGTTAGCAATATTAGCTTATTCCCAAGAGTTAGCAGCCTTCACTCAGTTAATACTAGGCAGAAATCAAATCTGCATGTGGAATGCACTTCCTTGACTCTTGTGCAGAAAGGAGTGCAGTATTCTGCTGCATCCGTTTTCAATAAGCTACCACAAGAACTCAAAAATCTTAGCAGTAGCCCAAACACTTTTAAGTCTAAACTAAAGAGTTTCCTCATGGCTCACTCCTTCTATTCTGTCGAGGAGCTCCTGGAAGAGGTAAAAAATTAAGCAAATTCCAGTGTTACATTCTTGATTTTCTTTATTTAAACTAAGGACTTGTCGCCTGAATATGTTTCTTATATTTCATTTTATCTGTTTCTACAATCGTGTTATAATTTCATGTATTGACTCGTTCCATGACCATGGAGACTTCTCCTTAATGTGGTCCCACGGAACAATAAATAAATAAATAAAATAAACTTAGGGGGACCCTACAACTCTCAATCCTATGGTGCAACTCTAGGAAGTCACAGTTTAGCTTGTCATAGAACTCTCGGAGTCTCTGGTTCAAGCCTTCAACTCGACTAAGGACCAGGGGTTTCCAATCTGTTCTGGGGACAATGCTGCAGTTTGTGAGCTTCGTTGAAACTTCATGTGCAAGGCGGTTATTCTCAGCCCTCTCTGCTAGTCGCTGGAATGATCCAAGTATGACCTAAGAGCCCAGACGACAGGCATAATTCATTCCAACGTGTGCCACAGTCCATAGTTGGTTCTTCATGGTCTCTCTCTACCCCGTACATGACGACTAGACTAACATTGACACACCACTTACAATCAAGTGGACCCATAATTGTGGGGTTTGTATTTCCTGCCGGAGAGACAGTGTCCACAGGATAGGATAGAACTTGAGGCATCTTCGGTATCTCTGGTTCACAACTTCCAGTAGCCTTCCCATAAC
This sequence comes from Schistocerca gregaria, assembly GCF_023897955.1. Taxonomy (NCBI): domain Eukaryota; kingdom Metazoa; phylum Arthropoda; class Insecta; order Orthoptera; family Acrididae; genus Schistocerca; species Schistocerca gregaria. The sequence continues at coordinate 681,911,237 of NC_064931.1, forward strand.
ACCCATTCGCAGCATCTTCCAATCGCTTGACAGAGAGATTTCCAGCTGCTTACGAACAATAGCACATTTATCCCCTGTCAGAACAGCAAACACAGTGGGACTGGATTATGTCTAGTGCAGTATTTTACAGAACAGTAAACAAATTATTCCTGATGCAGTGTTCTGCAGAATAGTAAACAAATAACTTTAGACGAAGCTAACTGATTCTCTTAATTTATGAGTTTGGTATGCTACAAATATCATCAACAGTCTTTAGGAATTTGAGTAACTTATAGGCAGAAACTGGATGCATATTGCTTCAACAGAAAACTTAGTACAAGTTTTACTACTTCTCTAAGGCGTTTTTCAGGTTATTGTTACTAAGAAAGTTCGGTAGCAGGGTTATTTTACGATAAATGTAGAAAATATACACTCGTATTAAAATAAAGAACTAAAGCGATACGATATATCACTTATTGAAAGTAACTGTAAATCACAAACACCGATTTATTACAAAATAGAAGATACAAACATTCGTAAATTGCGAATTTTTTTCCAAGCGGCCGCGATTTCCCTAACTATACTTTCTTCCGGAAGTATATAACGAAATTTTGGAACAGTTAGTTGTGAACGAGAATACTGTGGCCATGGTTTGAAAAGCGTAATTGACATTACAGTTGTTTATATAACACTACACAATATAACACGTCCCTGGAAAGCACAGGTTATGTTAACAACTGACAATATAATACTACACAATATATCTCGATGCCTGCACGAGTTTTGACAAAGTCAGCGTGAAAAATACGTTTAAATTTGACGTCAAGTTTTTGCACCTAGGTTTTTGAAGTGAATTCAGGTGCCGCACGTGATTTTACTCTAACACAAAGGAAATTTCGAGAGACGGCTTGTACACATAAATATAAGTAAATAAACATGCAAACTGCACATATTTTGTCACTTAACTGATTTTGTGTCCCCTTTTACACTATCGCGCTAAATTAAATGCTGCAGCTTCAATAGATCAGTAAAAAACGACGTGAAATGTTGCAGCACAACGGACGTATATCAGCTTGCGGCGGCTATCGCCAGATCATTTACTGTACTGTGATTTACTTATTTTGTCTATAGGTGACTAATGTATGCCCGGTAGCAAATTTGTCGCTGATGGAGCTTGGTGTTTTTTTAAATTTTGGAGACCAGTGTTTTGTTCTTTCATCTCCTTCTCTTACAATTTTGCACCTTGTACACAGGTCTGTTGTTATTCCTATATTTAGAAGCGAAAAGGAGAGACGTTTGCAACTTAGTTGGTTCGTACACTTGGTACATAATCCAAATAAATTCTGGTCGTATGTAAAGTACACCAGCGGCAAGGCACAGTGAATAGCTTTACTGGACGATAGCATCCTGTGATATTACCGATGACAGTGCCAGAAACGCGGAATTATTAAATAGGGTTTTCCGAAATTCCTTCATCAAAGAGGACGAAGCAGAGGTCACGTCAATATTGAAGAAAGGAAATAAGACTAATCCCCTGAATTACAGGCCCATATCAGTAAAGACGATTTGCAGTATGCTTTTGGAACATCTACTCTGTTCTAACGTTATGAATTGCCTCGAAAGAAACGATTTATTGACAACTAGCCAACACGGATTCAGAAAATATCGCCCTTGTGCAACACAACTAGCTCATTATTCTCATGAATTAGAGAATGCTATCGACAGGGGATCTTAAATTGATTCCATATTTCTAGATTTCCAGAAGGCTTTTGATACCGTTTTTCACAAGCGACTTCCAATCAAATTGCGTGCCTAAGGAGTATCGTCTCAACTGTACGACTAGATTTCTTATTTCCTCTCAGAAAGGCGACACTGTAGTAGTTTATGGAAAGTCATCGAGTAAAACAGAAGTCATATCTTGCGTTCCCAAGGACATGTTGTAAGCCTTCTACTGTTCTTGATTTAGGAGAAAATCTGAGCAACCCTCTTAGATTGTTTGCAGATGATACTGTCATTTACTGTCTAGTAAAGCCATCACATGATCAAAACCAAATGCAAAATTATGTAGACAATATATCCTTATGGTGCGGAAATTCGCAGTTGACCTTAAATAATGAAAAGTGTAAGATCATCAACATGAGTACTAAAATGAACCCGCTAAATTTCGATTCACGATAGAACGCACAAATCTAAAGGCTATGAATTCAACGAAATTTCTAGGGAATACAACTTCAAACGTCTAAAACTGAAACGATCATATGGATGATGTGCGTAAGGGGAACCAAAAACAGTGCTTTTTAGCAGAACCCTTAGAAGATGCTACAAATCTACTAAAGAGGCTGCCTACAGTATGCTTGTCCACCATCTGCTGGAGTATATGGGATTTTTACCAGATAAGATTAATGGAGGACATCAAAAAAGTTCGAAAGGGCTGCGCGTGTGTACTTATGGCGAAATAGGGGAGGGAATGTCGAGGCTATGATACGCGAATTGGGGTGGCAATCACTAACACAAAGGCGCTCTTCTTTGCTCCTAGATCTTTTCATGAAATTTCAATAACCAACTTTCTCCTCCGATTGCGTCCGCTCCGATAGCTGAGTGGTCAGCGTGACGGATTGCCGTCCTTCCGGGCCCGGGCTCGATTCCTGGCTGGGACGAGCGTTGTCTCCACTCAGGGGCTGGGCGTTGTGCTGTCTTCATCATCATTTCATGCTCATCCGGCGCGCAGGTCGCCCAGTGTAGCGTCGGATGTAACAAGACCTGCACCAAGGCGGCCGGACCTGCCCCGCAAGGGGCCTCCCGGCCATTGACGCCAAACGCTCATTTCCATTTTTATTATTCGAATAATTAAGTATTCGGTTGACACCCACCTATATTGGGAGAAATGATTATTTTAATAAAATAAGAGAGTTAAGAGCTTGCACGGTGGGATTTAAGTTTTAGTTTATCCCGCACGCAGTTCTATACTGGCAGTGAAAATTTTCCTCAGCGTCTTACCTCCGAGTCCAGCGTCAGCGTACAGATGTGCGCTAACAACGTCTGCTACTGAGGCTATTAGGTATTTTAAAGCAGTTTGTATTATTAGAAGGTTTACCACGATGCTACATGATTGTGTCAATGAAAATTAAGGAACCCACTAAAGTCTTAACTTCCTCATATGTTGTCGAAAGCTTATATGTATACCGATGAGACACAACATTATGAACACCTGTGTAGTAGCGTGTTGCTCCACTTTTCATACACGGTAGAGCAGAGAGTCTGCTTGGCATGGATTGTAAAAGTCCTTGACAGGATTCCAGAAGTGTGTCACACCACATGTCTACGAGCAGGTCGAGCAATTATCCTAAATTATGGGATGGTGGCTTAGGGGCACGCAGCTGGCGCCCGAAAAAATGGTTCAAATGGTTCTAGGCTCTATGGGACTTAACATTTGAGGTCATTAGTCCCTTAAACTTAAAACTACTTAAAGCTAACTAACCTAAGGACATCACACACATCCAAGACCGAGGCAGGATTCGAACCTGCGACCGTAGCAGCAGTGCAGTTCCGAGTTGAAGTAGGTGTGGATTGGTTTCTTTTTCTTTTCTTTTTTTTGAGATTAAACAACTCAGTTAGATAAGGAGATATGTCAGCTAAAAAAGAGTACCGTCTTAATAAAACTTAAAAAAAGAGCAGGGTAGCATCTTTAATTAATAATCAACACGTGTCATGGGTCAAGGGTTCGAACCTCGCCACTACTAAAAAAAAAATAAGTGGTTAGTGTCCTTGTCTCTAGATCGAGGTGTCTCGGGTTCGATTCGCTGCCGGGTTGGAAATTTTCTTCGCCCGGGGACTGGGTATTTGTGTTCTAATACTTACATTTCATCTCACCTTCACCACCACCCTAGTCGCCGAAGTTATCTCAAAAAGAAAGAATTGCTCTAGACTGCCGACCAACCCCGACGGAGTCACCCGGCTAATAATGCTATACGATCATTTCATTTCATACCATGAGGCGCTGCGAAGAGGCCATTGGCACAAAGCCTCGTGAAAAGGCACTTTAAACCATTAACTCCCTTCCTCTTGTTGGCCAAATACTGCTGGCAATACGAGGATTAGAGCCGGCTAGCTCCTAGTCGAGTGTCATCGCAGGGGCGTGTGTTTGCGACCGAGGCTACTTTTGTTGTTACATCGGCTACTTTTTTCTTTGTCTTATAAGGTCTGTTTCCTTGGAAAAGTATGAAGTTCTTATATCTTGACGTTACGGCGGCAACTCGTAAGTGCTGTCGTGATGTATAATCATCTGAATGGATAGTTGCCGTAATTGTAGCTTCATGACACGTGTCCAGGACTGTACGCCAGTGAAACGTCTGAAAGGCTGGTGTACTTAAATCAGCAGTTTCGCTGAAAGAATGGTACGAGGCGGAGGCGGCGCGTGGCAGCGGCTAAAGTAGCAGCAGCGGGCACCTGGGCCCTGCATTAGCCACCCCACTCTGCTGCGCCCTTTCTCCGCCCAATGTATTTCCATTACGCTACGCACCGACTTTGCAGGTATTTTCGCATAACCGTGTCTCGCTCCCTGTTTACTGAAATTGCTTTCAGCTCTTGAGTGGACTCTCAGTTCGAACACAGAGACACGGTCCGATCCTGCTGCGCACACACTGTTATTAGCTAATGTCAGCTATCGTGCTTCTTGCGTAAATTGCGCCGCACTACGCTTAAAAGAGGAGTATGGTATCCGTTATTTACGAGTGACTTATATAAAGGTGAATCCGATCTCCACCATCAAAATTTCGCAAGTTATTCGGGATTTTTTCTAAGTAATTTTGGGTAAGAAGCCCATGATCGTCAGTTGCTCGTTATAGAGGGTGATTCAAGAGTAACTGTGCACAATTCACATGCACCAAAATAACAGAAATGTTAAATAAAGTTTTTCTGAAATTACTTTATTTCCGAGTTGTGGTGCATAATGTTATTTGTGGAGGGCATTACATCACGAGCTAGTACAGGCTTCTGGCGTGCTGCGTTCGTCTGCACGTCGACTTATGCTGCTTTCTACACCTCTCTACACTGCTCGGTTGATTCTGATACGAAACACCGTTGTTTGCTTGACTTCGGCGTGGTTAAAAAAATGTTCAAATGTATGTGAAATCTTATGGGACTTAACTGCTAAGGTCTTCAGTCCCTAAGCTTACACACTACTTAACCTAAATTATCCTAAGGACAAACACACACACCCATGCCCGAGGCAGGACTTGAACCTCTGCCGGCGTGGTTCGTTATATTATATACACTTTTGTAGCGTAGCGGCACCAGGCGTACGTTCATTTTGGTGGTAGTTCATAGACTGCAGTCGCGTACGGTGCAGTGGCATACGCAAGCTGTGGATACGCGGATACACACCTCCTTTGCGACGCAACAGAAGGCAACGCAAGAGCAGCAAGACGACAGTATATGGAAACGTTTCCAAACAGACGAGTGTCATACCATCAGACTTTCAAAGCCGTGGCCTCACGCTTAAGGGAATGTGGCATCCATGGTGTGCCACGTTTAAGTCGGCCTCAACTGGACGGAGTGAGTGTTGAGAACATCCTGGGAATGGGAGATGAAGATCCGCCAAAAGTACCCGCTGTATAAGTGCCACTGCAGGTGTTCCTCTGTCAACCGTATGGCACCTGATTCGGAGGCAGCAGTTCCACTCATTTCACCTACAGAAGGTACAGAGCTCAGACCTATAGCCTACCCTACATTTCCGAATTTATGTCTTGTTACTAGGGTACCGTGCTGCTGATCCACTGACCGGTCGCCGGGTACTGTTTACAGATGAGAGCGTCTTTACCCCTGCGGATATCGTCAGCACTCATAACATAGGTGTAGCGCATGAAATATATCGTGTAACTAAAGCGTGAGGATATCAGCATCGTTTAACGGTGAAAATTTTGTGTGGTATAGTGGACATTCAGTTACTCACACCAGATGTTATTCCACAGTGCTTCAAAATGGTTCAAATGGCTCTGAGCACTATGGGACTGAACCTCTGAGGTCATCAGTCCTCTAGAACTTAGAACTACTTAAACCTAACTAACCTAAGGACATCACACACATCCATTCCCGAGGCAGGATTCGAACCTGCGACCGTAGCGGTCATGCGGTTCCCGACTGTAGCGCCTAGAACCGCTTGGCCACACCAGCCGGCCACAGCGCTTGACAGGTAGAGCATATGGACAGTTTTTGGAACATGAATTTGGTGGTCTGGTTCACAATGTTCCACTCGCTACACGAACCATGTTATGGTTTATGCGTGACGGTGCCCGTGCAAATAGCAGTTGGGAGGCAAGAGGGTATCTCAATGTTGCTTATCCCGATAAGTGGATAGGTCAAGAGGGACCAGCCATTGGGACGCCAGATCTCCAGAAGACCCCTGGGCTTGTACCTTTGCAGCAGTCTCATGGAGCTCATATAAGGTGTTGGGATTGAGAATGTGGCAGCTAAATGGAAATGGCTGTGAATCTGTGCAGAATGAGATGACCGGAGCCTTCAACATTCCGAGAGCAGTAAGACGTCGACCACGTCACTGACTTCGTCTACATGGACATAATTTTGAACATGTTATGGGGTAAATGTACAGTAAGTAGGTGTGTTGTATTTCAGGTCCCTTCGACTCGCTGCTTTCTGAGAAAAATTTTGTGTTGTCTGTGTTGCACTTGTGATCCCTACTTTACTGCATGTCTTGGAAATAGAACAATTTCAGACAAACTTTATTTAACATTTCACTCTTATTTTGATGCATACATTTACACCCACGAAGTATGTACAGTTACTTTGGAATCACCGTTTAGAGTGAGTGCATTTCGTCTGCTTTCTTATCCGCACTAAACTTTTATCTATAGTGCACTGAAAATATCTGCACCATTGTGCATATACTTCAAAGGCTTTAAGCACTATGGGACTTAACATCTGAGGTCATAATTCCCATAGACTTAGAACTACTTAAACCTAACTAACCTAAGGACATCATATACACAAATGCCCAAGGCAGTATTCGAACCTGCGACAGTAGCAGCAGCGCGGTTCCGGACTGAAACGCCTAGAACGGCTCGGCCACAGCGGCCGGTAGTGCATATACTGACGGTATGGACTTTGTCTTGTTTGGAAACAAAATTCCCTTACACTCAAGGTACTTGCTGCTGACAGTAATAATGCCCATTTTACTCTTCGCCCTCAATCTTGGATTCTGCTCGGTTCAGTCTTACGTTTGTTTTCCCGGAAGTCTTAATTGTTCGTTGACAGTACATCACATCAGTGAGGATATGTTTACTGATGATATGTAACTCGCGTATGGGTTCACTGAATGCCACGGAAGACGGGCAACGGCGATACGCGGAGCTGTTCCCACTTCGACGATAACCACATCACAGTACTTTTGCATCTGGGGGTCGTTGATTACTCTGTGTTTTGTGTTGCATGTTTTGCTCATTGCATAATACAGCCTTCTTGACTGTTATGAGGATAACTGAGGCAAGGAAGCACCGAAGATCATGCGTCACTTCTGCCAAATTTGAAGAAAAATATGAAGCGTGTTGACAATTAAACTTCGCTACTTGAGCCAGTGTAGACGGAAAACTATTTACCGTGTTGGTATGAAGCTGTATTGGAATGGTGTTCAGACTATGCGCTGCAGGATTTGCGTTTGTAGAAAGTAAATGTCATGACTTGTCGTTGCTCCTGTTCTTGACGAGTCTCGGCATACTAAAGGAACATCGAGAGGTCCTCTTTCAGCACCAGGTTTGAAGAACATGATTCGGAATAGAGACCAGCGGTCAGTTACGCCAAAAATTGTTGAAGAAGTTATTGTTACCATAGCTGGAAATGCTGGACGCAATATGCGACCTTTAAGCTGTGGATGAGTTGTGCCAAGACAGATGAACATTCCATCCTCCACCATTCTAAAAGAGCTGGGAACAGTTTTGAACTGGTATCCCGTACAAAGTCCACATCACTCACCAACTTTTGCTACGTGACGGAGACATTCGAGTAGACTTCGTTCTTAAGCTTCTTGCAAGAGTTGAAGTTAACATGTGGCCGTGGAACATTTTGTGGAGTAATGAACCACACTTTGCGCTCAGTGCGGGAGTGATCACTCACAGCTGTTCCAATTGGCGATCGTCACCGTCAGTGACTATTCGCGACTTTCCCCTGCATAGTAAACGCGTCACTTTTTGATGAACTCCGACTCCATGGACCAAGGACATGCGGCGTGAATGGCACACGTTACTGTGACCTGCTACGTGAACATCCCTGCTTTACGGGAGAGAGATGCTTTGGACTAAAAGTTTTGATGCACGATGGTACTCCATCTTACATTGCTGTGGTGCCACTCGGTTACACCGTAACACATTTGAAGAAAACCGAGTCATTTGCCGGTCTTTCCAAACTGCGTGCCCACCAAGATCACCAGATTTGAACCCACGTGATTTCTGATTGTGGGGTTACCTGAAAGACAGGGTTTATCAACGGCTCACTAACACATGTTGGGAGGCTGAAGATGAGCGTAGCGAGAGAGGCCGCTAACATCCCACGTGAGATGTTTTCGGCAACAGTACAGCAATCTTTAGTGCGGTTCCAGGCTGTCTTGGGTGCAGATGGTTGTCACATTGAGCAACTTTAGTAACCAGGAACATATATATGGTACACAATTAACAAATGTTTCCCTCTCATGTGGAAATCAAAATGTGTTTATTTCAATGGCATATTCGTTATTTCTCTTTCGCATGTCCTTAAAAATGTTTCCACGAAGTTTCAGTATCCTACGATCACTAGTTTTTCGTGGGGGCCCTCTCAAGTAGAGAAAGTGTAATTATAAACACCCTGTTTTTTTCGATGGAGTTCTGGTACACCCTGTAAAAAGTATTGTTTTACTCTGCCATCGACATGCTACGATCAGGTACAAGGGAATAGTGATAAATTTTCATACTGGCGAAGGGAGAATTTTCGTCGTCATTTTTTACGTCAGCGTACTTTGTTCAATGTTTTTACAGTATTTAGAAGCGTGATTTAACAAGCGTACAAAATACCTTTGAAAGTAGTCTAATTCATTTTTCACTCTGTTCATCGTCTCCCGCATATTTAGAGTATGCATGTATTGCTTGTGTTGATATGTTTCCCCGTTATTAAGTTATGTTGCAAACACGGGGTGTAAATGGTATAAGCTGCCAAAATTACACAGACGGTACATATCGAGGTGCTTGACAAAAAAATCTAATGAAATATAGTTGTATCATGTTCTATATTTTTGCATTTCTAAAAGGCAGATATTTACAGGATTGGTAGTAGACGCATTTCTGTTTATACTGTCAACTGACGGTACGCGACCTTGCTTATGTATTACCTTCGTCGGCACGGCAGTCAGAGAAAGGTAACAGACGAACCAGAGCAATGTAAACATTGGACGTGTTCAACGACGCTGCGTAGCGGTCAGGTGCTGCCGAAACAAACAATGTAATTAGTCGCTGGTTTGTCAAGAACGTGTAGGTCGTTTTAGGTAAACAGTGAATTAAGTACAACCAGACGTTTTCAAATGGCTCTGAACACTATGGGACTTAACTCCCGAAGTCATCAGTCCCCTAGAACTTAGAACTACTTAAACCTAACTAGCCTAATGACATCACACTCATCCAAGCCCGAGGCAGGATTCGAACCTGCGACCGTAGCGGTCACACGGTTCCAGACTGAAGCGCCTAGAACCGCTCGGCCACACCGGCCGGCCAGACGTTTTCTCTTTAACATTACCATAACGAGGGTCACGGTAGTGAAGAAAAGCTAGCATAAAGTAAAATGTGTATTCCTTAGTGCAAATTCAACCAATTGCCATGTAATTCGTTGTGCATTAATTACAATAGACTGTTTCCTCTTTTTACAACAGTACAACGAAAATCAAATTCATATTATTTTCCTTTGTACGTGAACGATGGACCTTGCCGTTGGTGGGGAGGCTTGCGCGCCTCAGCGATACAGATAGCCGTACCGTAGGTGCAGCCACAACGGAGGGGTATCTGTCGAGAGGCCAGGCAAATGCGTGGTTCCTGAAGAGGGGCAGCAGCCTTTTCAGTAGTTGCAGGGGCAACAGTCTGGATGATTGACTGATCTGGCCTTGTAACACTAACCAAAACGGCCGTGCTGTGCTGGTACTGCGAACGGCTGAAAGCAAGGGGAAACTACAGCCGTAATTTTTCCCGAGGGCATGCAGCTTTACTGTATGGTTAAATGATGATGGCGTCCTCTTGGGTAAAATATTCCGGAGGTAAAATAGTAAAATAGTCCCCCATTCGGATCTCCGGGCGGGGACTACTCAAGAGGACGTCGTTATCAGGAGAAAGAAAACTGGCGTTCTACGGATCGGAGCGTCGAATGTCAGATCCCTTAATCGGGCAGGAAGGTTAGAAAATTTAAAAAGGGGAATGGATAGGATGAAGTTAGATATAATGGGAATTAGTGAAGTTCGGTGGCAGGAGGGACAAGACTATTGGTCTGGCGAATACAGGATTATAAATACAAAATCAAATAGGGATAACTCAGGAGTAGGTATAATAATGAATAAAAAAATAGGATTGCGGTTAAGCTACTACAAACAGCATAGTGAACGCACTATTGTGGTCAAGATAGACACTAAGCCCACGCTTACTACAGTAGTAAAAGTTTATATGCCTACTAGGTCTGCAGGTGGGGAAGAAATTGATGAAATGTATGATGAGATAAAAGAAATTATTCAGGTAGTGAAGGGAGACGAAAATTTAATAGCCATGGGTGACTGGAATTCGTTAGTAGGAAAAGGGAGAGAAGGAAACATAGTAGGTGATTATGGATTGGGGCTAAGAAATGAAAGAGGAAGCCACCTGGTAGAATTTTGCACAGAGCATAACTTAATCATAGATAACACTTGGTTGAAGAATCATAAAAGAAGGCTGTATACATGGAAGAAGCCTGGAGTTACTGACAGGTTTCAGATAGATTATGTAATGGTAAGACAGAGATTTAGGAACCAGGTTTTAAATTGTAAGACATTTCCAGGGGCAGATGTGGACTCTGACCACAATCTATTGGTTATGAACTATAGATTAAAACTGAAGAAACTGCAAAAAGGTGGGAATTTAAGGAGATGGGACCTGGAGAAACTGACTAAACCAGAGGTTATACAGAGTTTCCGAGTGAGCATAACGGTACAATTGACAGGAATGGGGGAAAGAAATACAGTAGAAGAAGAATGAGTAGCTTTGAGGGATGAAGTAGTGAAGGCAGCAGAGGATCAAGTAGGTAAAAAGACGAGGGCTAGTAGAAATCCTTGGCTAACAGAAGAAATATTGAATTTAATTGATGAAAGTAGAAAATATAAAAATACAGTAAATGAAGAAGGCAAAAAGGAGTACAAACGTCTCAAAACTGAGATTGACAGGAAGTGCAAAATGGCTAAACACGGATGGCTAGAAGACAAATGTAAGGATGTAGAGGCTTATCTCACTAGGGGTAAGATAGATACTGCCTACAGGAAAATTAAAGAGACCTTTGCAGAAAAGAGAGCCACTTGTATGAATATCAAGAGCTCAGATGGAAACCCAGTTCTAAGCAAAGAGGGGAAAGCAGAAAGGTGGAAGGAGTATATAGAGGGTCTATACAAGGGCGATGTTCTTGAGGACAATAGTATGGAAACGGAAGAGGATGTGGATGAAGATGAAATGGGAGATATGATACTGCGTGAAGAGTTTGTCAGAGTACTGAAAGACATGAGTCGAAACAAGGCCCCGGGAGTAGACAACATTCCATTAGAACTACTGACGGCCTTGGGAAAGCCAGTCTTGACAAAACTCTACCATTTGGTGAGCAAGATATATGAAACAGGCGAAATAGCCTCGGACCTCAAGAAAATATAATAATTCCAATCCCAAAGAAGGCAGGTGTTGATAGAAGAGGAAATTACCGGACAATCAGTTTAATAAGCCACAGCTGCAAAATACTAACGCGAATTCTTTGCAGACGAATGGAAAAACTGGTAGAAGTTGACATCAGGGAAGATCAGTTTGGATTCCGTAGAAATATTGGAACACGTGAGGCAATACTGACCCTTGTATGGGACATCTGAGGTCATTAGTCCCCTAGAACTTAGAACTACTTAAACCTAACTGTAAGGACATCACACACATCCATGCCAGAGGCAGGATTCGAAACTGCGACCGCAGCGATCGCGCGGTTCCAGACTGAAGCGCCTAGAACCGCTCGGCTACGGTGGCCGGCTAAATTCGTACAAACGCGCTCACAACACTTTTTGCTCGTCATAAATTAAATGAATATCGTACAGTTCACCGACAGCAAATCTCCCTTCCATACCAACGTTTAACAGATTGGTAATAACATCTGCACGGGTAATTCGACGATCGGCGTATTATAATGATTCAATCACGAAAGCCTATTGTTTGCTACTCACGCTCGCGATGTCAATGCGTGCAATTGTAAATAAGACGAACCGATTGCTTACATAAGTGCTCCTGTGTTCAGGGAGGGGACGGAGCAGACACCCCCTAGCGTTTTGATCCTGTTTAATGAATTGTCCCCGTCTACTGTGCGTAGTGTTAATAGAATTCAACTCTAATCCGGGTGCACCGTCCAGTGTTTAGTTGTCCGAAAACATTGTTCCGAGATAAGCTGTTTCATTGTTTTGTTTTTTGTTTTTGTGGGGCAACCGTAGGAAATGGACAAAAATGTCGCTAGGCTTTTTAAATCAATTATTTGTGTTCTACTAACATGATTTTTGGCAGCTTATACCGTTTACACCCTGTTTCATTGGTAACTCACGCGTAAAGACTTCATTGATGTATGAATCACTCTGCTATTCTACATGACTCCAGTTTTCCGGACTCGTGCGAATGGGAAATCCGTGTGTTTTGTCATTCGTGTTCTGTGACAGACACGTTAAAATATGCCATTGTCAGGCACCACAGATGTCAATAATTACTGGCCAGTATCCTTGCTTACAGCACTTTCAAAAATCTTTGAGAAAGTAATGTACTAAAGAGTGGTTAGGCATCTCAACAGTAATGGGATACTCAGTAAATCACAGTTAGGATTTCGGAAATGCTGTTCCACTGAGACAGCAATATACAATGTCACTGTCCACATAATAGAGTCTTTAAAAAGTAATATGTCACCAACAGGAATATTCTGAGTTATCAAAAGCATTTGATTGTGTGAACCATGACATTATGTTAGAGAAATACAGAACAGGAAGCAAAACGTTTCTTTATATGCTTCAAGTGATTCAAAGGAGTTTGCCACTTCATCTAACTGGGGTGAAATTACATTAGGTGTTCCACAAGGTTCGTTCATGGGTCCCCTCCTGTTCTTGGTATATGCGAATGACCTCCCTTCTTATGTGAAACAAGCTGCTGATCTGAAACTGTTTGCTGATTATACAAGCATAATTATTAATCCAGTAGAAGAAAGTCCGATAGAAAATGATACAAATAAGGTCTCTGGAAAAGTTATTAATTGGTTTTCTGCCAATGGGCTTGCTCTGAAGTTTGAGAAAACACTGTAGATCCAATTTTCTGTTGTAAAAAGTATAATTCCTTCAATAAACATAACACATCAAAAGAAGTCAGTAGCCAGGGTAGAGCATACAAAGGTTTTGGATGTACATATAGATGAGAATCTTAATTGGAAAATACATATTTTGTATCTCCTAAAGTGACTAGGTCCAGCAACTTTTGCAATCAGAATAATTACCAATTTTGAGGAGGATGCAGAAATTAGTAAGCTAACATATTTTGCATACTTGCACTCTCTGATGTCATACGAAGTAATATTCTGAGGCAGCCCAACACTTTGGCAAAAGGTATTCACTGCTCAGAAGACAGTAGTTAGAATAACGAGTGGCGTTCATAGTCTCACATCTTGTAGGCATCTGTTTAAAAGGTTAGGAATTCTTACAACTGCTTCACAGTACATTTACTCAGTAATGAAATTTTTTCTCAACAACTTAGACCAGTTTAAAATCAACAGCGTCATTCATGATTACAGTACCAGAAAAAAAGAAAGACCTACACTATCCTTTACTTAACCTATCTTTGGCACAGAAAGAGGTAAAATATGCTGCTATAAAACTTTTTGATAAATTACCAGATGAAATAAAATGTCTGACAGACAACAGTAATAGTTCCAAAAACCAATTGAAATCATACCTCCTTGACAACTCCTACACCATAGATGAATTCTTGAATATGAGTAAATAAATCTGGAGATGTAATACATCCATTTTGTGCCATTTAAGGGAATGGGATAGATAACAGAAATATTTAGGTATAACACTATAATGTAAAAAAATAGAACCTTGTTTCCTGTGCGCATTTCTTGTGAATTTGGCACGTTCCACACCATAACGGTTTTCCGTGCTATTGATCAATGGAACACGTGACTAACTAACTAACTAACTGACTAGAGTTGACATAGCCTGACATACAAGGCGGAATTGGATGGAGTTGCAAGTATCGCACACAAAGCTAATTTACTTTGTTCATTTTTAGGATTCCGTACCTCAGTCGGTAAAAATGGAACTTTTGTAGGCTGACATTGTTGTCCGTCTGTCCGACTGTTAAAAACATTTTTCTCAGAAACCGGTAGATGTACCATGTTGAAATTTGCGCCACATACTAAAATCTACGGTCCCTTGGCGGTGAAAAAATTTAGGCTTCTAGGTCAATGCAATCAAAGGATACGGCTGTTTATGACACATATTTTGATACTCGGAAACTTACTCATCAAAACCTGTAGGCTTCTTGCCTTTGGCCTGGAGTCATGAAATTTGGCAAGAAGCACGGGTGTATGTGTGAATTCCTAAGGGACCAAACTGCTGAGGTCATCGGTCCCTAGACTTAGACACTACTTAAACTAACTCAGACTGACTTATGCTAAGAACAACAGATACACTGATGCCAGAGGGAGGACTCGAACCTCCGCCGGGAGGGGCCGCGCAATCCCTGACATGGCGCCTCTAACCGCACCACCTCGCTCGGTCGTCGACCTAGGATCATGAAATTTGGCAAGCAGCAAGATTTCACAGCAAAAATAAAGAAAAAATCCGAAAACCTAATCTGTAATTATACTGCACAAAAATATTTCTATTGTTATTTGTTATCCGTCTCCAAACGTAAAATTAAACAAATTCGTGAAAGTCCTGGAATTCCCAGGACCAATATATTGCCAGTATCAATGTCGATAACAGGAAAAGGGGTCGATACTCTCGATTCCCGGGATCGAAGACCTGTCTACATACATATTAAGCTTGTACGGAACCCCCAGAGCGACAGTCCTACTCGCACCTAATCAATTTTTCGTTGATTTCCATTGTTCATAAGAGCCACTACGTACGTTTTTTCTGAATTTGTTGTTAAATCAAGCAGCGAGACGCTACATAAATGTTAACTTAGGAATGATCGAGGTCATACAGAATAACAGAGGAACAAATGTATGTCCTACGATACTTCCAGGGGATTACGATCACTTTTACTTAAGTTTTATTGTTGATATCGAAGCGATATAGATGCATTATTGCACTTTGTAAACCTAGTTTCATTATACTCTACTCGCCCTTGTAAAAGTCAAACTCCATTTACACTATGATGGGCCAAAACTATACGGTGAATCTCTAGAGTTAGACTGAACGCCACCTGGTGATGTTGTGAGCACGTGACAAGGAAAGAAAAATATACAAGTTGAGCAGAAAGGAATTTAGCGATTTATTGGGAAATGAGTTGAACTACAGTTAGATACAGATACTTCAATATGCACACGTTATCTCCTACTCGTTCAGCCATCAAGTAATAAATAATCTAAATTTTATATACCCTGATTGATACATCAGCCGTATTGGCTACATTCTTTGGTTTCTGGACCTCACGCTACCTGAGAAAATGATTGAAAAGTGTACAGAAAGAATAACATCAAGATTTTCTCTGGATAGCTGAAATGCTTATAATTCATCCACAAAAATTTTATATTAACCGTGCGATCGCAGATCTTTCATCACCTATTTAGTACTATATTGATGTTCCTTTCATCTTAGGTACAGAACTTACCAGACATCCCGAAGTTGTAATGAGATATCAACAGAAGCTTTTGCCTATAGTTAATTACGCTGTGTGCAACGAACCCTTCTGTATCACTACGAAAGTAAGACAAATACTTCATATCTGGATTTGCAAATTCGTAAATAGGGCTACAATCTGTTGAGTTTGCAAACCATTCAAAATTCTGAAAGTTCATGATTGTTATTTGAGAATTAGGTTGCTCGGTCCATCATGAACTGCATTTGTCATTCATCCCTCATTTCTTCTTCCTTTCGGTACCGTAAATTTATTGGTATTGCTTTGCCGACCTATGCGCCTGAGTGAGGTCCACTTGCGATCTTTATTACTTCTTGTGGTTGTCTACTGACAACGTGAAATTGTATCACTGAGCGGGCACTGAACTCGTTGTCAACGACGTATCAAGTTACGTCTAGCGGGAGGAAAATGTAACAGTATACTCGTATACCGGCTGCAACGGCTTGCCATAGAGGCATAGCCGTCACAACCTTGGAGGTCGCTGGTAGGCAGCGGTTTCTGTCCCCTATGTTGCCGAAGTCATATCGTACCTTACATCATAGCGCAAATTTCGAATTAATGGGGAATTTGTTTCTCCAGTTAACTAAATTATTTGCTGCTCATTCGACGGATTTCTATCATTTTTTTGAATTCAGTAACTCACACGAAAGAAAGTAGCCTGAAAATATGCAGGTAACTGTAATGGGAGCTGGAAACGGAGGAAGAAATGGAATCTGAAGTGAGAAATGTCAGGAAGCGCACCTTTAAAATTTTTTGTTTCCAGCTACTGCTGCTCGTCTACAATTAAGAACTTCTGAATGAATGTGCATATTACAATCTTATTTACCTTTTGTACCGTCTTTCTTTATGTGTCGTTATTAATTTCGTTCCTTTCGCTATGCATACACCAGTTGATTCAGACGCCTTACTGATAATTATTACCTGTGTTTGAAAACCGAATTCGAAAGAATACTTTCTGAAGATGAAAGTTCAGTCTAACTTAGTGACTTTCTCGAAGACTCTTTTTCTGTTCTGTGTGAGAAATTAGTTGTTATTTCTTTCTTTTATAATAGCACGAGACGAGCACAAGCACAAAATAAATTTGTGTTTGGCATTAATTTTTCCCAGTTACATAAGATTCAAGCTGGACTCCCTGTTAAGTAGATGTTATAAACATCTGTACAGTTGTGTTAGAGAAGCCCAATATTTGCTGATACACTGCATCAGAACATTTTATTAGTAATGATAATATAGCGATTCTCAGTTTTAGCAACAAATTTTAATATTCGCTGCATGTGTTTTAATTGGAACGTGGTAGACACATGTGTCACATATTCGCATGTCACAAGACAAGGTCATTCACAGTGTTTCAGAATGAGTGTACCTGTCGTAAAATAAATCCATATAACGCACAAAAAGTAATGTGAGTCAGTTCTGTGGGTGGTGGTAGTTCACGACAAAACTGTGGAAATGACACGGATTCGCCAAGTGCTGTGGAAGACCCTCGCCGTGTCGCGAATTCCCTCAACAGCAGTGCCGTCTGCACTCTTCTCTCACAGCATCGCGGATATCTGCGGCCTGAACTGCAACAGATGAAGCGGCAAAATCAGTAAATGTCTCTGGTAACTATCCTACATTGATTTCCAGCAATAAAGTCCCCTATAATCTTTTCCTGGTAAAATTATTCAACCGAAGAAATCCTGTGGTCCCAATTCCGCCTACACCTGTTCCCAATATCATCTAGTAGGCGAAATTTGAAGTAGCTGTTACAGCCTTTGCCAGTTCAGCACACATGCCAATCGTTTAAGTTAAGGTGTACAGATTGGGGTCGTGCTCAGCGATTGTGGGTGTAGAACACGTAATATGGAAAGACAGCTATCTTGCCTACATAGCCTTACGTAATGCAGAGCTTCGTCCGAAATGTTGGCTCAACGCTAGAACTCTGCAAAGGCTGACTGCATCGATATTTCGACACTGTCTGCTGCCATCTGAACTGCTGCCACGAATCAAATTCCGTCCGTTTCCTTTGCTCCGAATCCACAAACGAATGAGGCCGCCAACAAGACGTGATGAGTGGAAAAATGTAGTGTTTCCGATGAATACAGCTTCAACTTGTGTTGTAGTAATAGCCGGAACGACTTTGAAGGTATTACGAATACCGTGGACTCTGCATGTATTGTAGAACGTCATAGAGGACAAATGCCAAATGCAATGGTGTGGGACGCCAATGGATGCAACATGAAATTTCGACTGATTTGTACTGCAGGCACTGTTAAAAAAAGTAGAAGAAACCCTGTGGAAACTATTGATTTCCTAGACTGCTCGTTTGATTAACAGGTCATCCATCAAACGTATTTAGGGTATAATTGGTCGGCAGCTTGTTGGTCATTGTCAACACACAGTAAACATTTATTGTTTGCAGACTCGTGTACATGTCCCTTAAACATAGACCTCCAGAAACATCCCCAGGCCATCTTTCACTTCATGTTACCGCGTTTAGGGGCTGTGGTTGCACTACATGGGGCATTCACATCGTATTGAATTCGCAGATTCATAGATACTGTGCAGTTCTGCAGTCCTAATTTGTGTATTGTCATGCACTTAATCCTTCTAACAAAGTTCATTTCAATCACAGAAATGTTTTTTGCGTTTCAGTTTTCACAAACCTTAGGATACAAAGGGACGTACAGAGGCGTTCAAAGTTTGTTTCTTTTTTTCCAGCTGGAGATGTCGCAGGATGAGCACGCCTCATCGACTGCAAAGAGCACCACATGACGAAGTTACCGTTTTCGGTGAGGGCACATGGTCGGGATTTGTGAATTTTAACTATAGGTACGAACATCCTGTGGATGGCGAGACCATTAGGGACGTAGCACAAACTGTGATTGTGGGGGATGGTGAAAGAAGCGTCACTGTCCTATTAAAAGGAATTATCTCCTCACTTGCTTTAAGCAATTTGACGAAATAATGGAAAATCGAAATATGGATTTCCGGACTGGGGTCTGAAGTGACGTCCTTCAGAATGCGAGGCTTGTGCCTTACCACTACACAACTTCACACGTTATGTTAATTTATTCATGATAAAGGCACTGAGCTTCTTCAACAGCTTCAACGGCGGACGAGGTCTGGAGACCCAACGGCGAAGGATGTGGAAGAACTAACTTCAGCAGCGTCTGTACTCCATGTTACGAACGGCTGCAACAGGCATCTGTTCTCCATGTCAGGAGAGGCCTTTCCTCCTGCTGGCAGTAGCTTTCAAATGCTTTGTGATAGGCTACTTGACGAGCCGACCGTAAAAATTCTGTCACATGTTTTGTTCTGGATCTGGTGCAAAAGCTATGGCGTACCCCGTAGGCGACGCGCGTTGGCATGGCCCGGTCAGCGCGAGAAATATCCAAGGGTTACCGTCGCACTGGCGGCGACGGCTAAACAAGCTAGCCCTCATATCCCGTCTTGCAACACTCAACCTCGGCACCATGACTGGACGGTACAATGAACTATCTAAAGCGCTGGAAACTCGACGCACAGGCATCCGAGCAGTTCAAGAAACACGGTGGAGCGGAAGCAAGTCATACAACATTAGATGCAGTTACAAGCTGATGTACACTCCTGGAAATGGAAAAAAGAACACATTGACACCGGTGTGTCAGACCCACCATACTTGCTCCGGACACTGCGAGAGGGCTGTACAAGCAATGATCACACGCACGGCACAGCGGACACACCAGGAACCGCGGTGTTTGCCGTCGAATGGCGCTAGCTGCGCAGCATTTGTGCACCGCCGCCGTCAGTGTCAGCCAGTGTGCCGTGGCATACGGAGCTCCATCGCAGTCTTTAACACTGGTAGCATGCCGCGACAGCGTGGACGTGAACCGTATGTGCAGTTGACGGACTTTGAGCGAGGGCGTATAGTGGGCATGCGGGAGGCCGGGTGGACGTACCGCCGAATTGCTCAACACGTGGGGCGTGAGGTGTCCACAGTACATCGATGTTGTCGCCAGTGGTCGGCGGAAGGTGCACGTGCCCGTCGACCTGGGACCGGACCGCAGCGACGCACGGATGCACGCCAAGACCGTAGGATCCTACGCAGTGCCGTAGGGGACCGCACCGCCACTTCCCAGCAAATTAGGGACACTGTTGCTCCTGGGGTATCGGCGAGGACCATTCGCAACCGTCTCCATGAAGCTGGGATACGGTCCCGCACACCGTTAGGCCGTCTTCCGATAACGCCCCAACATCGTGCAGCCCGCCTCCAGTGGTGTCGCGACAGGCGTGAATGGAGGGACGAATGGAGACGTGTCGTCTTCAGCGATGAGAGTCGCTTCTGCCTTGGTGCCAATGATGGTCGTATGCGTGTTTGGCGCCGTGCAGGTGAGCGCCACAATCAGGACTGCATACGACCGAGGCACACAGGGCCAAAACCCGGCATCATGGTGTGGGGAGCGATCTCCTACTCTGGCCGTACACCTCTGGTGATCGTCGAGGGGACACTGAATAGTGCACGGTACATCCAAACCGTCATCGAACCCATCGTTCTACCATTCCTAGACCGGCATGGGAACTTGCTGTTCCAACAGGACAATGCACGTCCGCATGTATCCCGTGCCACCCAACGTGCTCTAGAAGGTGTAAGTCAACTACCCTGGCCAGCAAGATCTCCGGATCTGTCCCCCATTGAGCATGTTTGGGACTGGATGAAGCTTCGTCTCACGCGGTCTGCACGTCCAGCACGAACGCTGGTCCAATTGAGGCGCCAGGTGGAAATGGCATGGCAAGCCGTTCCACAGGACTACATCCAGCATTTCTACGATCGTCTCCATGGGAGAATAGCAGCCTGCATTGCTGCGAAAGGTGGATATACACTGTACTAGTGCCGACATTGTGCATGCTCTGTTGCCTGTGTCTATGTGCCTGTGGTTCTGTCAGTGTGATCATGTGATGTATCTGACCCCAGGAATGTGTCAATAAAGTTTCCCCTTCCTGGGACAATGAATTCACGGTGTTCTTATTTCAATTTCCAGGAGTGTATAAGGGCACACGCGGAACAGCTAGTGGCGTTGGAATTATAGTGTCATGCATGTTTGACGGTAATATTTCTGAAGTGCAAAGATATGATGATCGCCTGATGAAGATTGTGTACACCACAGATGGCAGAAAAATCCACTTTTTCAGTGCCTACACTCGACAAACTGGCCAAGCAACTTCCATCAAGGACGCCTTTTGGAGTATGGTTCACGCAAAGACTGCTGAAGTGCCCCCATCGCTGGTGATCTGAATGAGCACATGGGGCGCAGAAAGGAAGAACATACTGCTCACTGTGGGCATGGATTTGGAGAAAAGAATGACGATGGTCAGCGTATCCTCGATTTCTCAAAAGCTCATAATCTGACAATTGCGAACACATGGTTCAAAAAGCGTGACTCACATCTAATCATGTATTACAGCGGCACTAATGCCACGCAGATCAGCTACATCCTCGTGAGTCACCGTGATCTCAAAGATGTGCTTGATGCAAACAGTTTCGACACAACACCGTCCATTGATCTGCAAGCTACAAATCAAGTTGCCAACAAACAAGCACATAGATCGCACAGGACCTGCGAGAATCAAACAGTGGAAATTCATGGATAAGGAAGCTGAATTACTTTGCCACCAGTTACTACAGTTGAAGAAAGCTGGGAGAAACTGAAAGAGTCTGCTCATGAAGTTGCACATGCAGTTCTTGGGACAACAAAACCAGGACGACGGAGGAGCCATAGAGATATGTGGTTTTGGAATGACACCGTGAAAGACACAGTACACACAAAGAAACGATCGTATCATGAGTTTCTTGCTGATAAAACACCGGAGCGATGGAATGCGTACAGAACAGCCTGAAGAGATGCAAAACAGGTTATAGCAGCAACCAAATCCTCACGTATGCTGCGAGAGAGGACAAATTACTCTCTCACCTATTTCTCGCAAATGGAAAACTATTAAAGATTTTGTTACAACCTGACGCACCTTGAGCGAGACTCTAGAAAGTTAACTGCCTGAGAAGACGTTGATGGAGCCTGGTAAGGCGCTAAAAGCATTTATTATATTTCTTAGCTAGTAGCAACGGCTTGTTGGGAGTTGAAAGCAATTGGCAGCCAGCAAATCCTTTAGTAAATCTTACCGGATAGGCCCACAGCCATACAGGGCAGACAGGGCAGCTCCTCATCGAGACAGGTCTTCAGCAGAAAAATGCCGTGATACCTTCTGCATCGCCAGCAAAAGCCTGTGCTGGGGCGACAGTCTAAAGGAAAACGTCTACACATTGGAATCATAAACCAGGCATTGTGTGCAGAGCCACGAGTAATAACACTTCACATGTTATTGTTTATCGTGTTCACCAATAGTGCAAATAGGCCAGTGAACCAATTCCTCAGCCGCCTCGGTTGTGTAAGAAAACTCGGGCGTCTGAGAAAAGTTTAGAGATAGAATCTTTATTACACCTTATAGCTAGGGTTGGAATTGTTTGGGAGAAAACCGAGGGACTGCTACGGTCGCAGGTTCGAATCCTGCCTCGGTCATGGATGTGTGTGATGTCTTTAGGTTAGTTAGGTTTAAGTCGTTCTAAGTTCTCGGGGACTGATGACCTAAGATGCTAAGTCCCATAGTGCTCAGAGCCATTTGAACCAAACTGCGAGGTCATCGGTCTCATGGGGTTAGGGAAGGACGGGGAAGGAAGTCGGCCGTGCCCTTTCAAAGAAACCATCCCGGCATTTGCCTGGAGTGATTTAGGAAAATCACGGAAAACCTAAATCTGGATGCCTGGACGCAGCGTCGTCCTCCCGAATGCGAGTCCAGTGTGCTAACCACTGCGCCACTTCGCTCGGTCATAGCTAGGACTAACAATCTCCAAGGCTTAGACGATTTGATAAAGATCTTTGAGATTGTACCTGTTCACTTGTTTCTGTGGGAAGAGACATGACATCAGAAAAAATCATCTCTTCCCCCTTTGCAAAAACTTAAAAAAGCCTGTGATTGGCGGTTTATTTTTTTCAGAGACGCAGGTTCGACATGAGTTTGTGCTGTTGTGTGGAAGGGCAGATTTAGCGCCTCTGGAGCCATGTGATCGGCTGAAGACGGGGTGAAGGCGGTGTCGTTCGTGCACTTTGCGGGAAAACAGATTTTTTTTGTTTTCTGGAGAGGTGAGAAGCACTCGGCTGAGGGACTTTTGTCTGGAAGCACTTCTGGTCGAAGCTCTGGCATTTGTGGTTGGTAATTGGGACCTGTCCTGAGACTGACTTCACTTGCGAGTAGTTTAGACTGGGGAGCCTGTGGTGAAGTTCTTACTCTACCAATAGTGTGACTTCAAACGTCTCGGACTACTCATTTTTCGAGGGCACACTTATTCGTTTTTGGTTTACCAGTCTTGACTTTTGGTATCCTTGTGCGCTCTGTCGTATAAGTGAGCCAAATCGGTCCTTGGTACGACCAGCAAACTGGTGTGTCACACACTGGTATCTACCGTGATTTCAGGGCTCTGATGGAGAGTAAATTACGATACCTCTGCCTGATCGCTAGACCGTGAGATTTTTGCATTTCTTTCAATTCACAGGTGCCGCCACCACGCCTCACCTCCTCCGCCGCACACATCTCGCCAGCTGCAAGTCACGTCGGCACACGAAACCAACAGGGTAACGTACTGCCGCTCTGGCATTGTCAGGGGGTACAGATCTCAAACGCCATTTGCTCTCTGCTGCACCTATGCAGAGAAACTTCAGTAGATTTGATCAATCAAAACGAGCATGCGTTATCCACCTTTTTAGGGCCAGAGTACTTCACTTACTGATCACCTAGTTTAACTATCTTTGGCAACCAGGATCTACCCGGTAGAGTAGTAAATGACCTATTAGTTGTATAGGGTATTCAATCCATAACTTTTTTAGTATAATTTATGTCTTGTTTGGAAAAAATAAATTTTGTTAGTACACTAAATTTTTGCCAACGTTCTCAGTCAATTAAATTATTCCACCAGAGTTATCTTTCAGCTGATCTATAAGCAAAACTTGACATATGTGATGGAGAGTGGGACTTATATCGACTCGCTAAAGCAAGACATCGCAATTCAGAAGATTTTCATCGGTTCTGCGGAGTCAGTGATGAGACCGGTCATCCGCTAGTTGACTGGAAGAAGGCCAGAGAACGATGGCGCAGCCACTTCAAGAAGATATCAACAAAAGAGTACCCTCTTCCGCCAATACCCACTGGCCATGCTGTTGAAGAGCCCACAAGAGAAATTACAGTCGATGAGGTGAGGACTGCTTTGAGGTAAATGAAGCCTGAGAAAGTTACTGGCCCAGATGACCTTCCAGCAAAGTTATGATGTTCCAATCATTGGAAGGCAGCCGAATAGTTAACGAAACTCTTCAACAAGATCATTGACGAGGGACAAACACCAACTGATTGTAAACAGAATACCACCCTGCCTATCTTTAAGAAGGGAAACCCAACTGAGTGCACCAACTAACGTCTAATTCGCCTTCTCTGCCACGCCATGAAAATCTTTGAGCGCATTCCGAACCAAAGGATCTGTGAGATCACACATATTTCCAGAAACCAAGCTGGATTTGTGAAGAACTGCGGCACAACTGATGCGATTCTTCCTGCAAGACTCTTAGTCGAGGAACATCATGAGAAAGCCAAGCCGCTGCATCTAGCATTCCTGGATCTCGAAAAGGCCTTTGATCGGGTGCCACACAGTCTCATCTGGCTAGAACTTCGACAGCATGATGTGCCAGAGCAGCTTATTAACCAGGTGCAGTTACATTATGCACACCCACGAAGTTGTGTTCGTACAACCTCAGGACTATCCAAGGACAGTCGGGGTCCATCAGGGTTCTGCTTTATCACCAATTCTGTTCATTCTCGTAATGGGCACCGTAATAGCTGACCTGCCGCGGCCATTACCATAAGCCCTACTTTATGCTGACGACCTGATGCTGGCACCAGAAAACAAGCTTGACCTGCGGAGCCAAACTCAAAAATGGAGTGACCGGTTGGCGCAACACGGTTTGCGCCTTAATTTGAGCCGGACGGAGTGGCCGAGCGGTTCTGCGCGCCTCAGTCTGGAACCGCGCGACCGCTCCGGTCGCAGGTTCGGATCCTGCCTCAGGCATGGATGTGTGTGATGTCCTTAGGTTAGTTAGGTTTAAGTAGTTTTAAGTTTTAGGGGACTGATGACCTCAGATGTTAAGTCCCATAGTGCTCAGTGCCATTTGAACCATCTGAACCTTAATTTGAAGAAAACCGAGTACACGACATCAGACAGACACGAAATGGAGACATCACTATTAAGACCTGACTCGTGTGAGTAAGTTGTCTTGGATCCACGATCACTGTTGACGGCCGACTCACTGAAGACGTCAACCTCAGAACTAAGGCAGCCTGGATGAAGTGGCGAACAACAACCGGAGTCATTTGCGACCACAGGATGAGAGATAATTTAAAATCAAAAATATGTCGCACTGTCATCCGACCAGTTGCCTTATATGGTTGAGAGTGCTGGACGACTACAGTTGAGACAGAACGCCACCTAAGTGTAATGCAAACGAAGATGCAAAGGTGGACAGCGGGCCTCACTAAGTCAGATCACGTTTTCAATGACAGGAAACAGTTTGGTGTTGCACCGATCCAAGACAAGATGCGTGAGAGTCGTCTTCGATGGTCTGGGCATGTTTTACAGGCCGGTGATGACGCTATTGCCAAGGCGGGTTATACACTTCAAGTCGCCAGCAGAAGACCCAAAGGACGACCTAAGCAACGTCGGGCTGATACGATTCATAAAGACCTTAAATGCACGAACATTCACCCAGATGCAGCCAGTGATAGAGGGAAATGGAGACAAAGGACCCATGTAGCGGACTCCGCAGACATGCGGTGCAAACGCTGAAGGAAAAGAAGATTCGACAAGCGATTCATGCACATGGTTCGAGCGACTGCCGCGTAGATCAGTCTATCTTTTTAATGTGAAGTGTTTTGGTGCGACTATCCCAGAGGCATAGGAAGCAACAGAATTTGGTAAGGCTGGGTTGTAGATCAAGAAATAGGCCTCTGAGTGTTCTGATCCTCGAAAATCAGCCATTTGAAGTTATCATTGTTTACTCGCAATAATAATTATTTCATGTTATCATATGTTTTTTTCATCTAAGGTGCATACCCAGTCGGGATGGATGGTAACGCGTTGCCATTATGAAGTAGCACGCACTTAATACTTACTTTGGAGGAGTTGATGAACAATCTCCATTGACCACTTTTATAGGCAATGCCAATAGCTGTCATTGTCCTTTTATTTTCACTTTCGAAAAATAGAAGGCACTGGAGTTGGGCGACACGGAACCCATTCACATTTACCGTCTTATCAAGAAAATTCCACTGTTGTACTCTTAACGGCAACAGTTCAGCTTTATCTTTCGGCAAGCCCAGATCTCTCATTAGGTCATTACGTTCACACTGTGTTATTTCGTGAACTTCTGCACAATTATAGTTACACACACAGCCAGGATCTTTCGAAGAAACGGGTTTTGAAGGTGATGGTGGAACACTAGTTTCTCTACCTCTCTCGTCACTATCACAATCAACTTCGACAGGAACAGGAGGTCCGTCCCCGTGAGGCGCTGGTCGAAGGGCCGACGGTATGTTATTAATGGAGATATTACACAAAAGTAGCAACCCTTTACATGGTTTGATGGT
Source organism: Schistocerca gregaria (assembly GCF_023897955.1). Classification (NCBI taxonomy): domain Eukaryota; kingdom Metazoa; phylum Arthropoda; class Insecta; order Orthoptera; family Acrididae; genus Schistocerca; species Schistocerca gregaria. The sequence goes on from NC_064931.1 coordinate 681,938,041, forward strand.
TCTGGCCAGATCATGGGAATAGCGAAGTTCATGGAAGATCTTATACGATTCAACCACGAATGAATGCTCGACACACAACATAGAAAACATACATGAGGAGCCCAAGTCTTGACCTGGTCCCCGATTTAACAGCCAAAGCGCAGTGGTTCAAAATGGCTCTGAGCACTAGGGGACTTAACTTCTGAGGTAATCAGTCCCCTAGAACTTAGAACTACTTAAACCTAACTAACCTAAGGACATCACACACATCCATGCCCGAGGCAGGATTCGAACCTGCGACCGTAGCGGTAAAGCGCAGTGTATACGCCTTCCTAATATAGGGCATTGCTGGGCTTCTTTGCGATTTCAGTGTAGCCTGTAAGCAAATGTAGCAAAAACTGTCAGCACTGTTAACGTATTTGCGAGGCATATTGAATCACAGGAATTACGATAACCATACGCATTAACTACACTTCAGTAGCATTTTCTTCCAGCATACGAACAGAACACAGCTTGTAACAGACTGAAACCAGGACTGTTGATATTTCTGATAATATCGGGAGACCGATTTATCGATAATTAAAAAAAATTGTTATCGAGATTCGATACATAGACGATATATCACCGGGCTAACATATCGAAGTACCGGCCCATAAAAATATCAGCTTCACGTTGTAAATATACTGCGGTTTTAGAGCTTTATATTTAAGTACTGATTTATTGTTAGATATTCTGTACATTAATAAACTAGTAGCCTGCCCATCCCCCTTAGAACAAGAACTGAAAGGAAAACTATACACGTTCGCGTTTGGCGATAACCACTTTGCTAACAATGGTAACTGCACGTAAGTGGCTCAATAAAAGGTGACGGATGGGCCCATTGTTTAGTTTCGTCACATATCGGATTTGTCTAGAACACTTCATGTCGACTTCCCTGTTTTTTCATTTCTACCAACGCCAGAGACCTAGCAGTTGTAGTGTCAAAATTGCGTGGTATAGCTAAACGTTGCAGTTTCTGTTGGTAGCGCCAAGCGCCGATTACGTCAGCATTTCCACTCACACGTATCCGCCCACCGAAAAGCCAAGTCTTGTCATTTAGATTTCTGTTCATCATTTTCAGGAATTGTTGTTGAAGAATGCCGATGTCAAGAAATAGCACACTAATTGCGTTAAAAGTTTGTTTTTTAACGCAACTGGTGTGCTATTTCTTGACATCGAAAACTTGTAATTCCATTCACCCTGTCCCCCTCCCCCCGTCCCAGTGCTGTCGGAGTTACTCTTTTGTACCACATGTACTTGGTTTACATAGTCAAAGAGAACGTTTGGATGTGATGAAAGCTCAAAAAGTAGTAAGAATCCTTCACGCAGTGAAAGTAAAGCTATGTTCTACTACAGTTTCAAAAGAACACTTTAAATATATACCGAAAATTGTGAAAGAATATAATATAAAATACACATATCGGCACTCGATATTGTGATTTTGTTATCATTATATCGATATTTTTTGAACAAATATCGGTATATCGATATTTTATCGGCAGCCTTAACCTGAACTACGCTAAAATGACAATGGTCCGCTCCTGCCTTCCTCTTCCCCTTCCACTTATTGCTACGAGCCAGGACTAAATTAGCGACAAAATACAGACAGCAATTGTTGCCTGAAACTTCGTTGCTCTGTCTACATTCAGCGGGATTCCGAAGCTCATATGGGAAGGGACTGACAGTGAATGCTAATAAAATATAATTAAGTGCACCCGCCTCTTGGAAACGAGAGCTAATTCGTTATCACTGCCGTCGATATGATTAACAAACATTAATTTCATTCCAGTTACATTTTCACCGATGGCTAGTGTACTTACTCTGCGTCGAGAAAAGCTTTCTCAGGACGCATAACATGCTTTAACAGGTTTTAGATATTCTCCTCGTCCAGGAACTGCCAAACTACGAAGCAGTAGTTCATTCCATCGGCTGGAAGATGCATTTGGATCTATCAATCTCTGGACGTGCAAGCTGCAGAATTTTCACTCGAGACATAACAGACGGTCGTGGTAGAGACATACGTCTATTTCTTCGAAAATCCGAGCGACAGAGAGACGGCCGTTATCTTGCTAGAATATAGCATCAGGACAGCATTGCTGGACTGGTGTTAACTTTGTAAAATTTCCGTATTTGTTTCGCTGAGTGTGAGAAATAAACGAATTCGCTTCAGGAGGGACGGCTAGTGGGTTTCAGCAGTACACCGAAACACGACTTCATTATGACTTCTCGATATCATTGCGACGGTATAAGATCACTGAACTTATATGAGAAAACTGTAGTCCACAAGTTGAAACTGGTGGCTGTCCGTAGCTTCCCAGCAGCCGGCTGTGCCGATGGGCCACTGTCAAAGGTAACCACCTCGACTGAGGACTGCGAAGCATTTCGCTTGGAGACGATGTCGACCTCAGTTAATTGTTCAAGAAGAAAACTAACTTCAGAATCAGTTTTACATCAACAATTATCTGCATAAAAATATTATCAAGGCTGGGAGCAAGATGCTGAAAGAAGTTACAGAATTTCAGGGCAACAAGTTTCTGGAAAATGTAAACTACCTGATCATATAATAACTACCGAGTACACGAACAGTTTCTAGCAATATTCTTGTTTAAGTCAGAATAGTAACCCATATTCTACATATGTAATCTAGTGTTGATTATTTAATTAGAAAAATATCATCATGAAATCAATGCCCCTTATCTGAAACATACCTGTACATATATTACCGCATAATTAAGAACGTTAGGCAAAATATGCAATAGTATTGTATTTCTATATCGTATGTCGTGCAAGTGGAAACTAAACGAAGCATTTCTGTTAGTCTATAACATATTTGACTGCCAGAACACTTTTAGAGCAACTAGTGTTTATATGGCGACTACCTTGTGTTCATCTAGTAATGATATGTGTAAATATAACGAAATAGTCTTCCATAAGCAACAAATTTGCATCGAGATATTCCATAGTAGTGCAATGTGCTGCGTTAGCTTCAAGTTGGTGAGCTGCTAAGCGACAGGTGTACGACTGCGAGCTTCGTTGGCGTATAATCGAAGTAGTTCACTCTCAGCTGACCACATGGTACATTAACACTCTGTTCCTTACGCGTGGTAGTGTGATGTGTCGATAAACCAGGGAGTTGCAACACAGAAAGCACGCCGACTTTGATCCAATTGTTCTGTTCCCGTAACTAACTTTGTGACACACGAAACAAGCTTGTAACTCATAGAGTTCACCTTCCACTCCGTGTAGATTCCCTACATTTTTGTGTAACCAAACAGACGTAATTTCGAATACTTACCTTGTAATTTTCAAGATAAAAGTTCTACTTCCTCGAAGAGATACCGTTTATGCTTGGCCTTTAGATAAACAGTAATATTACCCATTCCAACATGAATTAGTTTCGTTGCCACATTTGCACGTCTTGAGCATAAAAGTGTGGAGAGGGCGACTGGATATACCTTACAATAGTAGTTTTCGTGTAGGCGCGTATACCTTCACACAACGTGGGGAACTGAATACATACCCCTTCGAGAAAAGTCTATAAATGTAATACCTTTAGCATTTTGTTGAAGAAGGTTCTGTTTAACGCTTTATGACTTCAGTGATATTACAGGAGGAGCACTACTTCAATTGGGCAAGGATATGGAAGGATATGATAGGCTTTGCTCAAGACTCACCCCAGAATTTCTCTGTAGTGATTTCAGGAAACTACGGAGATCGTAAATCAAAATCGCAGGACGAATATTCAAGCCCCGCTGCTTTCGATTGTAGATGCCAGTCATATATCTTGATGCGAAAGCAAAAGCAGAAAATCTGATGTTCAATAAATTTAGCCAATGTTGCTCTTTGATAAACTCTACAACTTCGTGTAAACACCATTCGTCATTTTTTAATGTAATTTGGTCTGCTGTCAATTAAAATTTCTTTCGATTTCTACATGTGGAGCACTGAATCTCAGGCTAGGCAAAGAAAATACATGGTAAATTAGAAAACGAGCCACTACATTTGTTCAGAGTGAGATTGTTGGAATGAATTTCGAAAACCACGTAGACTGACGTTATGGAAAATGAACGAGCCTTAATAGGAGACTCATGGAAAGGTAGGTCAAGGAGCTAACACACAGAGTGAACAGAAATAACGAACCGCAGTCATCAAAATGGAACTCACGTAATCAAAAAATGTTAAGTGTTTGGGTGCAGTTTATGGCTCGAATGTTTTAACACACTGAATGTCATTCACAATAACTTGCTGAGAAGGGGAAGCAGAGACCAGCGCCATTAATATAATTCCACAGGTCGCTTAAGGAAATCTTAGACTAGGAGAGTCGACTCATTTGTTATTCCTTGCATTCCCGACTGTGCAGGGGAGGAAGGCAGGCAGCTGTTGCCCGCGTATTTAACTAACGAATTCCGTCCTCCCTAACGCAATCAGTGAAGGCATTCCGCAGGTTACCTCTCCCGAGACAGACGACTGCTGCCACACCCACAACTACGTTTGCGTTTTGTAAATCACTGTTAACTGGATGATGGGACTGGACTATCGTTATATCATTACTGTCAGGTATTCTTTCACATTCCACTTAGGAATGTGAGGTGTGAAGCAGAACAGAAATGTTCTCCTGGACGTTTGATAATCAATCCAATCTACTTTCAATGACACTAATACGAGTGACATTGCATCTGTACGATATTCGAGCACATGGAATATCAGACCAGCTTTGTGGCTGGACTGAAGAATTCATAGTAAATAGAATACAGCACGATATTCTTGATGGAGAGAAATCTTTAGACGTAAAAGTAACTTTGGATGTACACCAAGAAAGCGTCATAGGAACATTACTATTAACTATACAGGGTGAATCATAATTTGTGGAGTAAACGGTACACTACACCAGAAACAAAAAAGCCTCACTAAACAAACGCTTCAAAATGCATATCTTAAGAGTTATGAGGACTTCTTCATCTTCGATACTGTGAAACAAATCTTTTCTACGGCAGGTTCTTTGCTTTACATATTTTTGGAGAAGATAGTAGGGACCAAAACAAAAAAGAAAATGTCCAGTAAACATGCTGTCTAAAGTGAATACTGGAAGAGCTATGAAAAATTGCCCATCTTTGTTACCGTGAAACACATTTCTTCTACTGAATAAGTGCTCATAGCTCTTGAGTTATGCACTTCAGAGCCCATGTTTACTGGAAATATTTTCCTGTTTTGGTCCATACCACTGCCTTTCAGAACATGGATAGCAAAGAGTATGAACTAGAACAGTTTTAGCTCACATTAATGAAGGCGAAGAAGTGCTCATAGCTCTTGAAGGTTTGCATTTTACAGTTCATTTTAACTCAGATATTTCTTTCTAGTGTCGTGTACTTCAAGCCGTATGCGTTTGCGCCACAATTATGATATACCCTGTATACAGGGTGGGCGTACTAATCTCGTCCGAGAAATATTTATAATTCTGAAATGGAACTGACGCTTGTTAATCAACAGGAGAACTGTCTATCACCGAAATGGTGAAATTTTTGATTACATGAACCAGCTTGGTGCCGTCGCACGTCTACACATTCTCATCTCCAGCACGGTCTGCCCCCAGTGCTTCGTTGCGTCATTACTTTTGCGTCAGTGAGAGGAGCAGAGTTTTTTAGTGACCGACTGACAAAATGGTGCTCACGATGAAACAGAGATTGTTCATTGTTGAGAATTATGCGAATAAAAATTAGTGTAAAATTTGTGCGGAACTCTGTGCGCAAGAGTTTTAGAGCGGAAGTACACCATGTGATCAGAAGTATCCAGACCCCTGACTGAAAATGACTTACAAGTTCGTGACGCTCTCCATCTGGAATTCAGTATGATGTTGGCCCACTCTTAGACTTGATGACAGCTTCCACTCTCGCAGGCGTACGTTCAGTCAGGTGCTGGAAGATTTCTTGGGAAATGGCAGCTCATTGTTCATGGTGTGCTGCAGTGAGGAAAGGTATCGATGTCGGGGATATTGTTGCCGTGTAACCACTCCGCCACAGGCCGCTTATTATGAACAGGTGCTCGATGGTGTGGAAAGATGCAATCACTATCCCCTAATTACTCTTCAACAGTGGGAAGCAAGAAAGTGCTTAAAACATCAATGTAGGCCTGTGCTGTGATAGTGTCACGCAAAACAACAAGGGGTGCCAAGCCCTCTCCATGAAAAACACGACCACACCATAACACCTAAAGCCCTAGAGTACATCGTCCATGAACAACTGACGGATTACCTCAAAACTCATAACATCCATGACGAATATCAGTCAGGCTTTCGAAAGCACCATAGTACAGCAACCGCATTAATCAAAGTAACTGATGACATTAAACATGCTATGGACAGATGTGAAGCTACTATCCTAACACTGCTTGACTTTAGCAAGGCTTTTGACACAGTTGACTTCGATATATTACTAATTAAAATGAAACAGCTGAATTTCTCAAACAGCGCAATACACTGGTTCGACAGCTACCTCAAAAACAGAAGTCAACAAGTCATTTGTGGGTCGGAAAAGTCATCATGGAAAAGCGTGCGCTCTGGAGTTCCCCAAGGCTCCGTCCTTGGTCCACTACTCTTCTCACTGTACATTAAAGATATTTCTTCAGTGATTCACTCCTGCAACTACCATCTTTATGCCGACGACATCCAACTGTACATAAGTGCAAGCCCCAAAAACATTGCTGGCGCAGTAGCGAGTATGAACGCAGATCTTTGCTCTGTTTCTCGATTGGCACAGAACCTAGGTCTGAAACTAAACCCCAAGAAATCACAGGTCATACTTATATCTTATCCAAAGTTAATCAGCCGGTACTTTCGCGAAACAGTCCCTAAAATACTCCTCAATGGTACCCAACTACCATACCAAAAAACAGTAAAAGACCTTGGAATAATCTTGGATGAACACCTAAACTGGGAAGAACAAACAGTCACAGCTTGCCGGAAATCGCTCTCCTCCCTACATGCAATTCAAAAATTTAGAAAAATAGTTCCAACCCATGTTAAACAAAAATTAGCCAAACACTAGTCTTGCCTAATCTTTACTACTGCGATGCAGTTCAACACGGCACAAATAGTGAAAATGCTAGATGCCTCGAGCTAGTGATGAATGCTTGCGTTAGATACGTGTGCAATATTCGGTTGTATGATCATATCAGTCCTTCATACTCCCAGCTAGGTTGGATACGCCCACATACGGCACGCGATCTCCACACGATGTGCTTACTTCATCGATTTCTTAGCCACTGGTGCCCCCAATACTTATCTTCTCACATTAAACACCTATCATCATTCCACAATCGCAACACCAGATCTGATACGTCTATCATCTTGGCTGTACCTTTACATAACACAAAATCTTTCTCCGTGTCATTCTCCATCTCAGCCATACGACTATGGAACGCGCTCCCCTGTGATCTGCGTCTTATCCAGAACTACTCAACATTCAAGAGGGAACTCAAAACTTACATATTAGGGACGGTATAGCCACCATTCTTGTACCCCTCCCATCTCTTTCTTTCTCCTCTCCATCACAGCTTCGAATTTTACCGTTCTATTTCTCTTCCTCTAACCTATCTACCTCTTATATATCTCTTTCACCCCATTCTATCGTCTTATGTCTCTGCTCGATGAGAATAACTCACAAGCTGCAAGAACATAACGAGAAAATTCCCAACTAACAATGGGACTGACATTCAGAAAAGAAAAGTATGTTTACTTTCATATACATAGTCATTATTATTATTATTATTACTATTATTATTATTATGATTATTATTATTGATTGTTATAATTATTTTTATTGTTATAATTATCATTGTACTACTGTTATAATATCTATTTTTTTCTTTAACATCAATACTGCATAATAGGCTATATGTCCTTAATATTATGTAGAAACTGTAACTCGTTCAATCTGAGTATGCCTGGTTAGGTGTAAGAGAGGGCCTGAAGACCCTAATCTTGCCAGGTAAAATAAATGCATAAATAAATAAATAAATAAATAACACCACCCCCTCCGAATTTTACTGTTGGCACTACACGCGCTGCCGGCCGGTGTTGCCGTGCGGTTCTAGGCGCTTCAGTCTGGAACCGCTTGACCGCTACGGTCGCAGGTTCGAATCCTGCCTTGGGCATGGATGTGTGTGATGTCCTTAGATTAGTTAGGTTTAAGTAGTTCTAAGTTCTAGGGGACTGATGACCACAGATGTTAAGTCCCATAGTGCTCATAGCCATTTGAACCATTTGAACTACACGCGCTGGCAGATGGCGGTCACAGGGCATTCGCTATACCCACACCCTGCCATCGGATCGTACATTGTGCACCGTGATTCGTCACTCCATTCAACGTTTTTCCACGATTCAATCGTCCAATGTTTACGATCCTTACACCAAGCGAGGCGTCAGTTTTTCATTTACGGCGTGATGTGTGGCTTATGAGCAGTCGTTCGACCATAAAATCCAAGTTTTACCACCTCCCGCCTAACTGTCGTAGTACTTGCAGTGGATCCTGATGCAGTTTGGAATTCCTGTGTGAAGATCTGGATAGATGTCTGCCTATTACACATTACGACCCTCTTCAACTGTCGGCGGTCTCTGTCAGTCAACAGACGAAGTCGGCCTGTACGCTTTTGTCCTGTACGTGTCCCTTCACGTTCCCACTTCACTATCACATCGGAAACAGTGGACCTAGGGATGTTTAGGAGTGTGGAAATCTCGCGTACAGACGTATGAGACAAGTCACATCCAGTCACCTGACCACGTTCGAAGTCCGTGAGGGCCGCGGGGAGCCCCATTCTGCTCTCTCACGATGTCTAATGACTACTGAGATCATTTATATGGAGTGCCTGGCACTAGGTGGCAGCACAATGCACCTAATATGAAAAACGTATGTTTTTTGAGGTGGGGGGGGGGGGGGTGATCACATAGTGTATTTTACAAAACCTCCAGCTAAGTTCGATAAAAGACTGATGAAGTGAAAATCAACGGTAGTCATTTCCGTCATGTTTTTTGATGTTTATTAACAAGGGTCAACGTCGCGTCAGTCTTATAGTAAATATTTTCTAGGAAAGTTTTATTTTGTCTACCCTGCATATAAATGATATAGTGGATAACGTCGGCCTGTGTCTGTTGCGCGGTTATTGTTTCGAGCAGTCATTCGCCTGGATGACGACGTATCTCGATATAACCTTCGACTTGGTATGGAAAGAAACGTGATTCATCTGGCCAGGCGAGACGTTTCTGTTCGTCCCCGGTCCCGTGCACACTGAAATCACAGTTGGCGATATCGATGGGACAACATGGAAATACGAGGGTTAGAACTTAAATAGTGGCAAATATTTATTTACAACCGATATAAAAGAGTTACATGTTTGCACCTGGTACTGTCCTTCAAAGTAGTCAATAGCGTTGTGTAGAACCCGTTGCCAGTGATGTGGAAGGCGTAGTATACCGTCAGCAGAGCCTGTTCTGTTGAGGGTCTAAATGTGTGGTGCTTCTCGTGTACGACTGTGGCGGTGTTATCCTAAAGCATTACGTTCCTCCACGGCAGACCGCCAGCGCACAGTATTACTGTTCGTTTTTGGAGCATCACCCGCGACCAGCTTTGTGAAAGAAGCGGCGACACTTTCTGCTCAACCCACCCATTATCTTGCACGACAATGCGCGGGCGCATACAGCGCAAGCTGTGGCCTGCTCTGTTCGGTCGATGGGACTGGGAAGTACTGTACCATCCACTATACTTCTCGGACTTAAGTCCTTGTCACTTTGATTTGATTCCGAAGATGAAGGAACCACTTCGTGGCATTCGCTTCAGAATTGTTCCAGAGATTCGTCAGGCAGTAGACCGCCCCGTTCGCACCATCAACAGCCGGCCGTGCTGGCCGAGCGGTTCTAGGCGCTTCAGTCCGGAACCGCGCGGCTTCTACGGTCGCAGGTTCCAATCCTGACTCGGGCATGGATGTGTGTGTGATATCCTTAGTTTGGTTAGGTTTGAGTAGTTGTAAGTTCTAGGGGACTGATGACCTCAGATGTTATGTCCCATAGTGCCCAGAGCCATTTGAACCAGTTGAATAACGCACCATCAACAGAACAGGCTCTGATAACGGTATACAACGCCTTCCACATTGCTGCCAATGGGTTCTACACAACGCTGGTGACTACTTTGAAGGACAGTAACAGGTGCAAACATGTAACTCTTTTGTATCGGTTGTGAATAAATAGTTGCCACTATTTAAGTTCCAACCCTCATACGTAAGGGTGGTCTGCTGCGGGGCGTGCGCTGAGCGGTGAGCTCCGAAACACAAGTGCATGAGCCAGCATTGTGCTCTGCCGTCAGATCTGTCACAGATCAAAGCCTATCCTACTTTACAGAGCTGAAACGTCTGCGTGATTTCATCGTCCTTCAACCACTTTCCACACATGCTCACGACAGTAGCAAGTGAGCAGCATCCAGCTCCGCTGATTCCGAGATGCTCGTTCCCAGGCACTGGACCATAATAATCTGCCCTTTGCAAAAAGTGAGTCAAGGGCCTCAGTGACTAACACGCGGCTTTCACATTTTGGAGTATGATGGTTCAAATCCGCGTCCGATCATCCAGATTTAGGTTTCGAATGATTACCCATTCGTCTCTGCTCCGCTTGTATATTTTCCTTACCGCGTCACGTTGCCGCAACGCAACCAGTCTCGTGGTGGGCAGTGGTCATAATGTTTTGACTCATGCAGTCTATCTAATTATTCCATTTAATTTCCCTGCCACTGCTTTCAAGCGTCCCTTCCATGTTATATCGCTTCGTAGTGTTACCCTTAGACGTTAAATCGGTATGAAAGGGTTCAGAAATTCATCCTAAATTACTGCACATAGTTGCTATCTTACGCTGATCTGTTCTGTACATGCAGCTAAAGATTTTCGGATACGTATTGCTTGATTGTAATTCCCCAGTACAGATGCCACACTCATTTAGATACCCTGGCAGTAGTATGTAAAACCTGTGTGAATTTTGCCATATTCCTTGCGGACCATACAGTGGTATCGCTATGGGTTACATTTAAATCAGTTTTTATTCACCTTTTCTTTTTTGTTGTGGTATTATCTTAAACCCTTTGGAGGTTCTTTCGAAGTCGGATGATTCAATTCACTACTCAGTGATATCCGATCATAAACGTAATGTTTCTCCACTTCGCACTGTCATGCCAGCATTAAATTCAGAAACCCTTAAGGAGGCACAACATGTGACAGCGTTAAAGCAAATGTCTGATGTAAAATTAATTTAGATATTACAGGGACCAGATTGATCACCTTATCGGAATTGGGGTTTTTAGAGTGACCGCCCCCCCTCCCCATCGACGCACCACAAGAAGGCGTGAAAAAGACGAGGGTTGAAAAAGCAATAAACACTCTTTGCTAGCCGGTCGGAGTGGCCGAGCGGTTCTAGGCCCTTCAGTCTGGAACCGCGCGACCGCTACGGTCGCAGGTTCGAATCCTGCCTCGGGCACGGATGTGTGTGGTGTCCTTAGGTTTCTTAGGTTTAAGTAGTTCTAAGTTCTACGGGACTGATGACCTCAGAAGTTAAGTCCCATAGTGCTCAGAGCCAGTTTTGAACACTTTGATACTTTTCATCACATTCAAATTGCTTCAAATGGTTTTGAATGGTCCCTAGTGGTTGATATCAAATCATATTGAATGGTGTTGCAGAGCCATGATGTCCTTAGAGAAGGATTCTATCGTCCTGGGGAGGGGTGGGGGGCGGACGTGACAGCGGATCAAAGATTGTCAAGAACGTCGTTCTGTTGCACATCGAACGGTAAACTGTCATTTGTGACAGCGCGGTGTGTGTAAATGAACATCCAAATTGAGTAGGTGGTTTCATTGACGGCTTTTGTGCCACCTACTGAGGCCTTTTCGCATCGTTCCTGAGAGGTGGTGTGTCTGAAATGTTTTCACTGGCCACCCATAAGAAAACCGCGTGATTTAAACGCTGGGCGTCGCGGTTCTGACTTCCATCGCAGAGGCGTCAAGAGAAGGGATGAGATGCTGGAAAGGTGGAGATGTGACGCCCTCCCCATAATGCGACAAGTCCTAGGTGGCGCTGGATAGAGTTGTGGTGAAGTTTGGTGCCAAAGTGACGTCATTAACCCACCCTAAACCTCACACGTATTTCTGGCCTCTGGCGCTATCTCGCATGTATCGACGCTCTGCTTTTTGTAGCGCCGCCCAGCCCGATTGTAATGTTACAGGACGCCACGTTTTCGCACCACTACGAAGGTAAGTTGTAGGTACCTTTGAGCCAAATTTCAAATTTCTGCCTCAAAATGGAGTAAATGATATGATTACACATAACTGCACGTTTAATTCTTTTGCACATTGTAGTATGGTTATTACAGATTCCGAATATGAAATACTGTAGCTAGAGGTCAATGCTGTGTCAAACACCGTAAAAGAACGTCTTCCTAGATCACCTGCCTCAGGAGCTGTAATGGCAGAACGCTACAGAGAAAACTTGAAGAATATTTTGCATGATATTCTGATCACGCTATCATAGTACCTAGAAATTTCAATATAGAATAGAAGATTCACGTGATTAAAACAAGTACCAACGATAGGATTTCGAGTGAGATTAGTTTTTAATGTCTTTCCTAAAAAGTTCTTAGAGCAGTTGAAATCGATTCGTCACGGCAACTTCTTAGATCCATAAATCTGTTATAGCATCTGTGACTACAGGTGTTAAAAACAAATATTAAGAATGCTAAGAAAATATTTTTGATTAGGAAGTGTGACGGGAAACACACTATCTATTATAGTTGGCAGTAAAATGAAGAAGGGAGGATGGAAAAATGTAAGTAAGCCATTTATTACTTAAAAAGTATTCGCCACAACAGCTAATATATTTATCCCACTGTGAGACAAGACGGTCAATGCATTCATGAAAAAATGTTAGCGGCTGCCTAAGGAACACTGATTGTAGCAGGTGTGCCCCTCTTCGTCAGAAGCAAATCGACGGCTACGAATGTCTCTCTTCAGTACTTCAAAAATATGGGAATCGCATGGGCAGAGATCGGGACTGTACTGAGGATGGGTAAGGGCTTCCCAACGAAATTACTGTACCTCAGTCGGAACAACCTCTGCAAAAAGTGAACCCGTTTCGCCTACGCTGCTGAAGTTTCGCTGGGGAATTCTTACACATCCTCCATATAGTCCCTGTTTGTCTCCAAGCTATTTCCTCATTTTTGGAGCTCTGAAGAGACACATTCGTAGTCATCGGTTTGCTTCGGACGAAAAGGTGCACGCCTGGGTACAAGAATGGTTCCCTATGCAACCGCAGACATTTTTTCACGAAGACACTGACTGTCTTGTCTCACAGTGGGATAAATGTGTTAACAGTTATGACGATTGCTATTGAAATATTAAATAGTTTAAATGCTTATTTTCCATCTGTCTCGTTTCTTGTTGACTAGTCCTTATATATAAGCAGTCAACATACAAAAATTCATCCCTATGTACGAAGATGTGGAGTATAAACAGGTAAAATAAAACGTATTATACGATACGGTTTCGACATGTCAGTGCCGAGCAAAGTTGTAAGCGATGGCAGAGACTCACCGTGCTTCAATAGCGTTGTTAGGAAGTTATCACCAAAGTAAAAAGAGCTTCATTACAGATTTAAGCAAAATCAAAGCTTCGTTGACAAAAAAGCTGAAAGAAGACAAAATGATCGCAAGAACAGCAGTGCGAAAAGCGCTCTTTGAATTTAGTAGTAAAATGTTGCCGACAGATGTGACCAGAAATCCTAAGATGTTTTAGACGTGCATAAAGTAAGTAAAGAGATCAAACTACCCTATACAGTTGCTCAGTGATCATACTGGCACCGAAACGGAAGATGAAAGAGAGCAGGTCGAAATTCTGATTCCGGTGTCGCGTAATTGTTTCACTGTGGAAGGTTGCAACACTGTTGCTCCCCTCAGTAATCGCACCAACTCATAAATGGCAGACAGTGAGATAAGTCAGCGGGGAACAGAAAATCAACTAAAATCGCTCAACATTAGAAAGATATATTAACCGTAAGATATACTTGTGTTATTTTACAGATATGTGAAAGATCTTGCTCCTTATACAGGGTGTTACAAAAAGGTACGGCCAAACTTTCAGGAAACATTCCTCACACACAAAGAAAGAAAATATGTTCTCTGGACATGTGTCCGGAAAAGCTTACTTTCCATGTTAGAGCTAATTTTATTACTTCTCTTCAAATCACATTAATCATGGAATGGAAACACACAGCAACAGAACGTACCCGCGTGACTTCAAACACTTTGTTACAGGAAACGTTCAAAACGTCCTCCGTTAGCGAGGATACATGCATCCACCCTCCGTCGCATGGAATCCCTAATGCGCTGATGCAGCCCTGGAGAATGGCGTATTGTATCACAGCCGTCCACAATACGAGCACGAAGAGTCTCTACATTTGGTACCGGGGTTGGGTAGACAAGAGCTTTCAAATGCCCCCATAAATGAAAGTCAAGAGGGTTGTGGTCAGGAGAGCGTGGAGGCCATGAAATTGGTCCGCCTCTACCAATCCATCGGTCACCGAATCTGTTGTTGAGAAGCGTACGAACACTTCGACTGAAATGTGCAGGAGCTCCATCGTGCATGAACCACATGTTGTGTTGTAAAGGCACATGTTCTAGCAGCACAGGTAGAGTACCCCGTATGAAATCATGATAACGTGCTCCATTGAGCGTAGGTGGAAGAACATGGGGCCCAATCAAGACATCTCCAACAATGCCTGCCCAAACGTTCACAGAAAATCTGTGTTGATGACGTGATTGCACAACTGCGTGCGGATTCTCGCTAGCCCACACATGTTGATTGTGAAAATTTACAATTTGATCACGTTGGAATGAAGCCTCATCCGCAAAGAGAACATTTTCACTGAAATGAGGATTGACACATTGTTGGATGAACCATTCGCAGAAGTGTACCCGTGGAGGCCAATCAGCTGCTGATAGTGCCTGCACACGCTGTACATGGTACGGAGCCCGCATCTCGTAGTCGTGCGGTAGCGTTCTCGCTTCCCACGGCCTGGTTCCCGGGTTCGATTCCCGGCGGTGTCAGGGATTTTCTCTGCCTCGTGATGGCTGGGTGTTGTGTGCTGTCGTTAGGTTATTTAGGTTTAAGTAGTTCTAAGTTCTAGGGGACTGATGACCCATAGTGCTCAGAGCCATTTGAACCATTTGAAAATGGTACGGAAACAACTGGTTCTCCCGTAGCACTCTCCATACAGTGACGTGGTCAACGTTATCTTGTACAGCAGCAACTTCTCTGACGCTGACATTAGGCTTATCGTCAACTGCACGAAGAATTGCCTCGTCCATTGCAGGTGTCCTCGTCGTTCTAGGTCTTCCCCAGTCGCGAGTCATAGGCTGGAATGTTCCGTGCCCCCTAAGACGCCGATCAATTGCTTCGAACGTCTTCCTGTCGGGACACCTTTGTTCTGGAAATCTCTCTCGATACAAACGTACCGCACCACGGCTATTGCCCCGTGCTAATCCATACATCAATTGGGCATCTGCCAACTCCGCATTTGAAAACATTGCACTGACTGCAAAACCACGTTCGTGATGAACACTAACCTGTTGATGCCACGTACTGATGTGCTTGATGCTAGTACTGTAGAGCAATGAGTTCCATGTCAACACAAACACCGAAGTCAACATTACCTTCCTTCAATTGGGCCAACTGACGGTGAATCGAGGAAGTACAGTACATACTGGCGAAACTAAAATGAGCTCTAACATGGAAATTAAGCGTTTCCGGACACATGTCCACATAACATCTTTTCTTTATTTGTGTGTGAGGAATGTTTCCTGAAAGTTTGGCCGCACCCTTTTGTAACACCCTGTATAGCAGCAGTTTATCATGTATCAGTGGAATAACGAAGGATTCCGAACGAATGGAACAGGAGCAAGTCATTCGATATCTTAACAGCAAGAGATACCTGTGAGAATTTACATATACGATGTGAAAGATCTTGATCCTTATATAGAAGTGTCGTCGGACAGGTGTACTCTATTAACTGTTATCATCCCTGACGTCAGTCTGCTGCAGAATTATGGGAAAGCTTTTATGCTCGTGTGTTATGACTTGTACAATCTTTCTGGAGAATGATAATCTGCTTAGTAGTAATAAACATGGATCCGCAAACAGAGATTTTGTGAAACTCAGCTCTCCCTGTTTGTCCAGGAGATCCAGATATTTGCAACTAATGGCGACCTAGATTGATACTGTGTTTCACGAATTCCGAAATGCATTTAATACAGTTCCGCACTTTTTCTTATTGAACGACATACAAGTTTGCGAAATATCAGACCCGCTTTGCAACTCGATTTAGAACTTCTTAGTAGACAGAATTCAACGCGTCGCTCTTAACGGACCGAATTCATCACATGTGACAGAAACGTTGAGAATACCCCAGTGAAACGGCACAGGTCCCTTATTGTTCATGGTATATATTATTGAACTAGTGGATATCGGAAACTTTGTTAGGGTTTTCGCTAGCGATATTGTCGTATATAGAAAATTTGTAAGTCCAGACAACTGTAGTGGAATTCAAGAAGGCTTGCAGACGATAGACGTTTGGTGCGGGGACTGGCAGGTGGCTGTCAGCCAGACAGATGGCGTAGTGGCTAAAACGTTGATCATATACACATAGACCACCGGCTCAAATGCCGCCCAGCCATTCTGATCTTGGTTTTCCGTAGTTTCACTCGAACAGTTAAGACATAGTTTGTTTGAATAGGATGCAGTTGATTTTTTCACCTCGTTGCTCAATCCTAGCTTCACCTCTGATTACCTCACCGTCAACAAGATGTTAGACTCGAATATTCATTTCTGAAATGGTAATTTATCTACCTCCATAGTTGATGGTCAGCACGTTTGACTGCCATGCAAAGACCAGGGTCGATTACCGGTACTGTCAGCGATTTCTCCTTGGTAGGAGGAGTGGAAGGGGGTCTAGTCAGCCTCGTAATATCAACTGTAGAGTTACATGAATGATAATGGAAAAATGACAACAACTGGGAGAGCAGTGTGCTAAACCCATGGCCCTCCTTACCGCATCCGAATGACGCCATACGGCAGAGAGTTTTAAATGTTAATCAAAGTTGTTCAATAAAGTTGTAAGCCTAGCAAATTGTCTCTGGAACGCAAGATCGTCGCCTCAGTAGCCACTACCCATGGATCGATTTTAGCTGACGTAGGACGCAAAAGTTTCATTATTACATTTTGACCTCAGATGACGACGGAATACCACATTATTAAAATCAGTAGTCTCTTAGACTGCAACGAAAATTCCCCTGTCCTGAGGAAATTTGCGTTATCTTCCCCGGCTTCAAATCATAATAAAAGAACAGTCTCTTGTTGAGGACGTGAAGGCCCAAAGGATGTCGACCGGCCGCCGTGTCATCCTACGCCATGCGGCACCATGGAGAAGCATGTGTTCAGCACACTGATTTCCCGGCCATTTTTGCCGACTTCCAGAGTTTGGATCAGCTACTTGTCAATGAAGTGACACCTTAATTGCCATGAAGAGGCTGAGTGCTCCCCGTACCAGTCTTCCCACCGAGGATGTACCCTTGGTAATATCGGGAATCGAACTTTGGTCCTCCACATAGCACCCTTTATGCTGACCACTCAGCGGAATATTTCTCCTTAATATTCTGGTGGTCTATCGAAGTCTACTGTTTCGCACATAGTGCACACAGCATCTAAATCGTGCCCCATTTGCATAAAATTATATTTTTATGCATATCTTTCAGAATATAACCAAGAAATTATCGATGCCAGTTGTTATTTCATAACAAACTAGATGCTACTGTTCGAAGAAAATTCTAATATTAAAAATATCCTTCCGTTACAAACGTTTTTAATTCCTGAAGTTGGGAAGTTACATCACTAGGACGGTGCCATCACTAGTTTCCGTGTCGATATTAAACCACTCTACTATCTATAAGGAGACCTAAAATTCGATTCTTGAGCTATGAAAGGCCCAGTACTTATTGAAAGATACTAGCATTTAATAAAAAGCCTTCTCAGAATAAAATACAATGTTACGCGGCACTCACAGGTTTCTTCGGACGCTATTCTGCCTAAGAATTTTCTAATGTGTAAGTAATCGACGTTGATTACGCGTAGCCGAGACAAGCAAGAACGTGCCTAACTCATTAACTTTGCACAAGAAGAGGAAGGAGAGGAAGTGAGAAGGTAGAGGCAACAAGGCGGAAGTTTTCTATTTGCACCTGACGTTCTTCGGAAAAACGTTAAGCTTCATTTGTTCTTTTACTGCAAAGTTGAATCTCGGCTCGATTTATATGCAGGCTACAAATTAGAAACGCCGAAACATATTAGGCGGCTTTTAAGCGGGGCGCTGCTCTTAGAGCGCTGTATTAATTTCCATTAATGGAGGCGCGCCCACCTGCTCCTTGCTGTAATGCCTCTGGGAGGGAGGGAGCCAAGCTGTAGCCGCCGAGACCCAGCACTCCTGCACCGTCGCTAATCGAGACCTGCTCCACATCGTCTCAGACGTCGTCCTCTCAACAGTCGCTTGCCCAACACTGCTGCAACAAAAGTGTACTGTTTATAGTAGTAGCAGTAGTAGTTTTTTTTTGTCCGTAAATCTCTTTTACAAGAATATCGGACATGTCTTGGTATTACAATTTAAGAACAACAAAAATAAAGTAACTCACGTATACACATATTTACAGAGTTGCTGGTCAAAAATGGCAGGGATGGGAAAGGTAGTCGGCCGTGGCTTTGTGGTAGGAGCTATTCCGGAATTTGTCTGAAATAATTCAGGGAAACCTAAATCAGGATGGGTGGATGAAGAATGGAGCCTCCACCCTCCAGAATACAAGGCTACACCGTTCAAAAAAGTACTACCTCATTCGGTTTACCCCTAGTGCACAATAGTGTTTTACAAATAGGTTATTTAATAATGATAAAAGACCAATGCCACACTGTTCATTGATTTCTCATTCCCAGTCACTGCGCACACTACACAAAATATGACTCTGAGCACTATGGGACTTCAGTCCCCTACAACTTAGAACTACTTAAACCTAACTAACCTAAGGATATTACACACATCTATGCCCGAGGCTGGATTCGAACCTGCGACCGTAGTGGTCGCGCGGTTCCAGACGGTGGAGCCCAGAACCGCTCGGCCACTCCGGCCCGCCACACACTCTATGCACATTGTTTCATAACACTATAAAGACTATCACCTGATGTCAGGACCGTTTTGTGCACCACAATTTCCCATTTTATAGCATGAAAAACTGAGTCAGCATCTCTCTATAACGAGTGAGATGTTGAGCCCAGAAAGAGGATAAGGTGTAATATACATTGGATAGCTTTGGTAATAAGTTTTCGCAGAAAAGGAAAAGAGAAAAAAGAATACAGCGCGAATGTGTTATCTGGAATGTTAGGTGTTTTATTATCGTTATTATTATTCCTATTTGTGTTACATTTTTTGCGGAGCCCCTATTCTGCGTTCTCTAAGTAATCATCTAATGTACAGAATGTTTGGGTTAACATGTATTCCTTGGTAGAAAATGCTACTTTGAGATTTATGTATGTTCTTTCTTGGTAAGTGTATGTTCAATCTAGATATTGTTCCAAGGTCATGGACAGAGCTGCTTGAGCCACAATTAACAATGTTATTTTTGATGTATAAAACTATTTGGTGAATTTATTCATACAGTGCAGTTGAAATCCTCAGTGTTTTGAAACGAGCTTCACAATGAGCTCGACTAATACTTTTTGATATCATTCTTATGGCCCTTTCTGCAGTTTTAAAACTGTGTTCATATTTTGTGCATTTGATCCCCAGAAAAGAATGCCATTGCTAAGAATCATGTGTATATATGTATAGTATGTAGCTGAAGCCACTGGCTGTTACACACTGATGGCAGGACTCTACGGATATAAGATGATGATGACATTCTGTTTTCAAGTATCTTTCTGTGTTCACATCACTTCAACTGAGAATTCATTCCTAGAAATTCTGCATTTGTTACACTGTCTATAGAGATACCATTTACATTTAATTTAGTAGTGTTATTGTCCCCTTTCAAACTGCATTTCATGGCATTTGTTTTATTTATGCTCAATGTCACTTTATTGGTTACTGATCATTTGCAAACTTCCATGACGGTTTCATTTGCTTTTCTACAAGGAGTTCTCTTGTTTCTTCACTGACTATTGTACTGAGAATATTATGACAGGGATACATTGCTACTTACTGTGAAGATGACGTACTCAGTTGCTGATAGGCACAACGAAAGGCCAGTTACGCATTGAGCTTTTGAGCAAAACCTATTCAGAATGGAAAACAAAACACATTCATACAAGCAAGCACACCTCACGTACTCTAGACGCTATCTCCAGCTGTACCGACCCGAATCAGTTTGAAAATTATCTTCATATTTTGTGCATTTGGTCCCCGGAAAAGAATGCCACAGCTAAGAATTGAGTGTAAATAAAAATATTATGTAACTGAAGCCACCGACTGTTACACACTGATGACAGGATACTGGCCTTAGTAGCTGGAGGCAACAGTCATGTGTGAATGACGTGTGCATGCTTGTGTGAATGTATGTGTGTTTTACTTCCTGATGAAGGCTTTGGCGAAGTGTGTAATAGTCCTTTCATTGTCATCTTCATGGTGAGTAGCAATCTGTCCTTTTCATAATATTGTTGATATGTCAACCTCGACTTTAAATTATTTGACTATAATATTGTCGTCAGAAAAAAAATTGCACACGACTAACAATAGTGGGGCAGTCATTGACGAATATCAGCAGCGTGTAGGTCCTAAAATGCTACCCTGAGAAGCTCCTATGTTAATGCATTTTAGCTCTGACAAGGATATTGCTAAAACTATAGACTTATTTGAGTATGTATTATCTCTACTCTTTGTACTCTATCCGCTAGGTATGATTGGAACTGCACCAAAAGCCTCAGAGAGCGCTAAAAGTATGCCCGTAACACGCTCATCTTTGTCAAGAGCATCAACTACTTCTTTTGTGAACTCAACTCTGGCTGATTCCGCACTTCTACCACTTCGGTAACCAAACTGTGATTCTCTTGAAAGATTGTATTTATTCAAGTAAGTCGGGCGTGGTGGCCGAACGGTTCTAGGCGCTTCAGTCTGGAACCGCGCTACTGCTACGGTCGCAGGTTCGAATCCTGCCTCGGGCATGGATGTGTGTGATGTCCTTAGGTTAGTTAGGTTCAAGTAGTTCTAAGTTCTAGGGGACTGGTGACCTCAGATGTTGAGTCTCATAGTGCTCAGAGCCATTTGATCCATTTTTATTCCAGTAAAACATCAAACTGTCTTTCATAATTGTCTCTATTATTTTTGAGAATGGTGACACCACGGAAATGGTCCAGTAATTTTCTATGTCTTCTGCATTACCATTCTTTAGCAAAAGTACAACCGTTGCCTGTTTTAAATACTCAGGAAATTTCCCTGATGTGAAGGATTCGTTGATTATTTTTGTTAAGGGTGTTTGTAGACATTCTATGCATGGTTTCAGCACACGCAGGGCTGTCCTTAGGCATGCAAATGCTGCAACATCTCAGGGCCCCACGCTGCTAAGCGCCCCGCGCTTCTAGGACCCCCGCGCAAAACGTTAGAAGGTAATTTGAAAACCGTCACTTGTAACTGAAAAAATAAAGTAAGGTGTCTCTGACATTACTTTAGATGTAATGTAATTCAATTCAATTGTATGCCCATCGTGACACGACTATGGCCACTGGAATCTTTCTCAGAAAACTATGCCGGCATCGGGGTCAAGGGAACCAGGGACTATGATACCAATGCTCTATAATAATGCCTGTTGTCAACACATAAAAACAAAATGGAATAAACAACAGAAACTAAAGGCTCTTTTTAATAAAAATGAAATCATTACACATATAAATAGAAGGCAAACAAACCACACATTCTACAAACATCTGGTCAACATTACTAACCAAGAAATATATTTTCTAGGAAAAGGCCCGAAATACAATGTCATCACATACATTACACACAAGACAGTGGAGAATCTTATCACAGAAAGTGAATACATCATAAAACAACAAGAAAGAAACAGTAACCCAAACTTCACTGCGGGTCTGACAAGAGAGTTAGTTGCAGAAGAAATAAGATACATATTAAAGGAAAACAAGAACAACACATCGACAGGAACAAAAACTGAAGAAGAAAAAACATGCATAAAAATAAAAGACAAATTTAAAAATAATTAGCCACTAATTACGAGATCAGACAAGGGCAGCCGCATGATAATAATCAAACAGGATGAAACCAAAGAAAAAAAACTTTAAAATTTCTGGAAGACAATAGCATAACACAGCTAAGCACCGACCCAACACAAATGTACCAGAAAAAAACCCACAAACGCTTCTAAGAAATATCTCACTCATATTTACAAA
This sequence comes from Schistocerca gregaria, assembly GCF_023897955.1. Taxonomy (NCBI): domain Eukaryota; kingdom Metazoa; phylum Arthropoda; class Insecta; order Orthoptera; family Acrididae; genus Schistocerca; species Schistocerca gregaria. Next base: position 681,960,565 of record NC_064931.1, read on the forward strand.
ACGGAAAGCAAAATGGCTGAAACAAAAAAAAACCAATCTCCCACACTGAACAGCCTACTAAAGCTCCAAAACGAGGGCATTTCGATACGCCCCGCTGTCAGTTTCAGAAGTCCCCCAACATGTCACTTAGCCATAGAAATGCACACATACTTACAGAAACATTACATATACACAAATAACAAAAGCATACACAACACCAAAGAGCTGATACAAAAAAATCAAAGACATCAACGTACCCACAACAGCCACATTCACATCATTTGACATCACATTCATGTACACCAATATCCCCACCGCAGAACCCATCAACATCATCAAAACATAATTAGAAGAACAGGCAGAAAATTCCAAACCCTAAATAAAAGAAATAACTAGCATTCTAGAACTAATCACATAGCAAAACTATTTCTCATTTGACAATCAGTTCTGCTCACAAGAAGATGGGCTTCCAATGTGGTCACCAGTCAGTGGGTTTATAGCCAACGTTTCTTAATCACATTAAAAAAAATTGAAACAGTACTAGGACCCAAACAATACAATATTAGTATAAATGATAATTAACTTAAACCCTCAGCTGCCGACAGGTGTTGTTGACATATCTTGATGGGGACAGCTGAAAATGTATGCCCCAACCGGGAGTCGAATCCGAGATCTCCTGCTTACATGGCAGACGCTCTATCCATCTGAGCCACCGAGGACACAAGATGAATAGCGCGACTGCAGGGACTTATCCCTTGCACGCTTACCGTGAGATCCACAGTCTCAACTGTCCACAATCTACATACGTAAGTTCCTAATAGATACTTTGCCCATCCACTCGTTACTCGCGCCCACTATCTTCATATATAATATTGGTATTGTTATGTAGATGACATCATATGCCTTCTAGATGAAACGCCCAGTCGCATCCAACAATTCCATAGTGATATGAACAATGTCCACCCAAAAATAAAATTCACCATAGAAACAGAAAACAACAAAATGTTAAATTTCCTTGACCTCACAATATACAGACACAAATATCAACAACAATTCTCCATATTCAGAAAAGTAACCATCACCAGCACAGCCATTCACAAACATTCAAATCATCCGATTGCACACAAACTAGCCGGTTTCAAATATATGCTACACAGACTGAACAAAACTCCACTCACTGAAAGCAACGATAACAATGAATTACAGAAAACCAGACAAATAGCTGTAGAGAATGGATATGATACAAACACTATAGATAAACTGAACCACAAAATTTAAACAAAATTAAAAAAGACACCCAACTCACAAAACAAAAACCATCCTACAAATACACAGAACACAAAGACGAGCACACGTGAACACGAAACACCCACAACAACAAACAAGTGGTTCACTCTCATCTACAACAACAAAGCAGCCCACAGAATAGGCAACATACTAAAAAAACAAGCGCTAAAGATAGCCTACAGGACAGACAACTCAGCACAAAGGAAACTAAGGACAATCAGCACAAGCACAGACAAACACAACACATCTGGTGTTTACCAACTAACGTGTCAGGTGTTTGAATCAGTTTATATAGGACAGACAAGCAGAAACTTAGTACCAGGTACACATAACACAGTAGAGCAAAAAAGTAACAGCTGTTATTCTACATTTGCTAAACACCTTATGGACAATAAACATAGCCCAACAGACATCAACACTGATTTGAATATTCTAAAATGCAGCAACAGCCCCACACAAAACCTAATAATTCAAGACAATTATGAAATACCAAAAGATATATTTGAAGGAACGCAAGTAGTAAATGAATACACACTCTCTGCCCTCATAGAATTATTAGATAACACCAACCTATAGAACTTCACGCCCCCCCCCCCCCCCCCCCCCGCCTCACACACACAGACACGCACATACATACACACACAATACTAAAAATAAATAAATAAACATATACAATTATAATAATAATGATTAATCCTCCAAACCATAATTTTTGCTTAAATATTTTGCCTACATCACGTTATATATAGTTGCAGGTGACAAACTGTAAAGAAAAGCTGACATTGTAAAAAGTAGCTCAAACAAAATTGTGTTTTGCTAAAGGCGGACTCCACCCAAAACCATGTGTTATAACAGCGACACTCATGTCTGGATATTAACTTCTTAACAAGGCACCAGTTTACTCAAATTCAGATCTTTCGCATTCTTCTGAAATCGATGGAAAACTCAGATCATGGAAATACTATAAGTTACACTTTAACATATTTTTGGTAAATAACTGAGGTTCTTCAGATACTTTTGGGTGTGGTGCAATAATGGTTGACTCTTTCGTTTTTATACCCAGTAACAAAGTGGACATAATTGGCTTTTTCATTTTAGTAGCTAGTAAGATTTTTATAATTTCCGCCAGAGCCACCTTACATTTTTGAATTTACCACCAGCGCCATCTTGCAGACCACCATCTTGGATTGTGACACCTTGCCCTGTCATGAGGCTGGGACCTCTAGATCGTAACGCACGGCTGAGCGGTGGGTTGGAATGCCCATAACGACTTTACTGAACTCTTCAGCCATTGCTTAACAACAGGCCAGCCCCTTAGCATTGGCAGGAAAGCCAAGATTATTAATATTTTAAAACTGGGGAAAATCCCCTAAGAATCCTCTAAATCTGTCAAATTTATGATACGATTGAACAACACCGCCTTCTTCAACACTGTGTTCGGTGATGGTTCACCCATTCCCTGCAAGCATCGTTGAATAGTGGCAACGCTCCTACTCAAATGTCGAACGATTCATCGATTACTCCAACCGGCTTCTTTGACCCCAAGTACACGTCCTCTGTCAGATGCTGCGATCAGCGTACATTGTTTTTCTCGCCTGTCTGCGAGGCATAGTTGCTGTCCAATTCAGTACTCGGAATGAAATTCGAAAGATTTTATGCCCTGGTGTCGACACGTCCCCTGTTTACTATCGTCACCTGTGCAGCGTCATACATTCATCTTCCGGCCACCAGAGATTGCAGTTTCCTGTGTCCCATCGACAGATGTATGAATATCAGTTTGAGACCAATTTGCATTACTCCTTCATGGTACCTCGTCATTTTTTGTCTTCTAGTGTACATTCATTCTTGAAGAAGAATGAAATAATTCTAATTCTAAAAAAAGGAAGATATTAACAGGTGTGATTGTTACAAAACTATCAGTTTAATAACTCATGGGTATGAAATACTGACACAATTTACTTGCAGAAGAATGGAATAACTGGTGGAGGCCACCTCGCGGAAGATCAGTCTGGTTTCCAGAGAAATGTAGGAATACGTGAGATAATGCTAACCCTGCGACTTATTTTACAAGGTAGGCTGAAGGAAGGTAAATCTATGTTTATTCCATTTGCACATGTAGAGAAAGCTAATGGCAGTGTTACTCTTTGAAATTTTGAAGGTAACAGAACCAAATATATGGAGTGAAAGGTTATTCACGACTTGTACAGAAACCATACTGAAATTATACCAGTCAAAGGACATGAAAAAGGAAGCTGTAGTTGCGAAGGGAGTCAGATAGGGTTGCAGTCTATCCCCGATGTTCTTCAATTTATAGTTTGAGCAAGTAGTAAAGTAAGCCAAGGAGGAATTTCGAAAGGGGATTAAAGTTCAGGTAGTAGAAATAAAAACTTCGAGGTTTGCCGACGTCACTGTAATTCTGTCAGAGACGCAAGGGACTTGGAAGAGCAGTTGAACAGAATGGATAATATCTTGAACAAAGGTTATAAGATGAACATAAAAAAGTAATACAAGGGTAATGGAACGAAAAAAAGCGAATAACGGGATGCTGGGGAATCAGACTAGGAAATGAGATACTAAAAACAGTAGATGTACTGATTATGGCCGAAATAGAGAGATATAAAATGCAGACTGGAAACTGCAAGAAAAATTTTCTGAAAAAGTGGAATTTGTTAATATTGGATATAAGTTTAAGTGTGAGGATATCTTTTATGAAGACTTTTGTCAGGAATATATCCCTGCACGGAAGTGAAACGTGGACGATAAACAGTTCAGACAAGAAGAGAATAAATGATTTTGAAATGTGGTACAACAGAAGAATGCAGACCATTAGATGGGTATACTGAACTACTAATGAGGAAATACTGTGTCTAAATGAGAGGAGGGGGGGGGGGGGAGGTGAAGAAGTCTATGGCAAAACTAGACCTAAAGACACATCCTGACGCTTCACGGAATCGTCAGTTTGTAGTGGCGGGAAGTGTTGGAGGGAAAAATTTTAGAAAGAGCCCAAGGCTCGAATACAGTAAGCCGGTTCAAGTGGATTTAGGTTTCAGTAGTTACGCAGAGATAAAGAGGCTAGCACAAGATAGACTAGAGTGAGAAGTTTCATCAAGCAAGTCTTTGGACTGAAGACCTCAACAACAACATTGTTTCTACCAGTGATATACATTTTGGTGTTGCGTAGTGCTGCTTATACAGGGTGTTACAAAAAGGTACAGCAAAATTTTTTAGGAAACATTCCTCACACACAAAGAAAGAAAATATGTTATGTGGATATGTGTCCGGAAACGCTTACTTTCCATGTTTGAGCTCATTTTATTACTTCTCTTCAAATCACATTAATCATGGAATGGAAACACACAGCAACAGAACGTACCAGCGTGACTTCAAACACTTTGTTACAGGAAACGTTCAAAACGTCCTCCGTTAGCGAGGATACATGCATCCACCCTCCGTCGCATGGAATCCCTAATGCGCTGATGCAGCCCTGGAGAATGGCGTAATGTACACAGCCGTTTACAATACAAGTACGAAGAGTCTCTACATTTGGTACCGGGGTTGCGTAGACAAGAGCTTTCAAATGCCCCCATAAATGAAAGTCAAGAGGGTTGAGGTCAGGAGGGCGTGGAGGCCATGGAATTGGTCCGCCTCTACCAATCCATTGGTCACCGAATCTGTTGTTGAGAAGTGTACGAACACTTCGACTGAAATGTGCACTACCTCCATCGTGCATGAACCACATGTTGTGTCGTACTTGTAAATGCACATGTTTTAGCAGCACAGATAGAGTATTCCGTAAGAAATCATGATAACGTGCTCCATTGAGCATAGGTGGAAGAACATGGGGCTCAATCAAGACATCACCAACAATGCCTGCCCAAACGTTCACAGAAAATCTGCGTTGATGACGTGATTGCACAGTTGCGTGCGGATTCTCGTCAGCCCACACATGTTGATTGTGAAAATTTACAATTTGATCACGTTGGAATGAAGCCTCATCCGTAAAGAGAACATTTTCACTGAAATGAGGATTGACACATTGTTGGATGAACCATTCGCAGAAGTGTATCCGTGGAGGCCAATCAGCTGCTGATAGTGCCTGCACACGCTGTACATGGTTCGGAAACAACTGGTTCTCCTGTAGCACTCTCCATACTCCATACAATGACGTGGTCAACGTTATCTTGTACAGCAGCAACTTCTCTGACGCTGACATTAGGATAATCGTCAACTGCACGAAGAATTGCCTCGTTCATTGTATCTAGGTCTTCCCCAGTCGCGAGTCATAGGCTGGAATGTTCCGTGCTCCCTAAGACGCCTATCAATTGCTCCGAACGTCTTCCTGTCGGGACACCTTAGTTCTGGAAATCTGTCTCGATACAAACGTATCACGCCACGGCTATTGCCCTGTGCTAATCCATACATCAATTGGGCATCTGCCAACTCCGCATTTGTAAACATTGCACTGACTGCAAAACCACGTTCGTGATGAACACTAACCTGTTGATGCTACGTACTGATGTGCTTGATGCTAGTACTGTAGAGCAATGATTCGCAACACAAGCACCAAAGTCAACATTACCTTCCTTCAATTGGACCAACTGGCGGTGAATCGAGGAAGTACAGTACATACTGACGAAACTAAAATGAGCTCTAACATGGAAATTAAGCGTTTCCGGCCACATGTCCACATAACATCTTTTCTTTATTTGTGTGTGAGGAATGTTTCCTGAAAGTTTGGCCGTGGCTTTTTGTAACACCCTGTATACGAACGTTATTAGGGAAGTAATATCTGATCGGTCGTGAAATGGAAACCACAGTGATAATCAAATATGTTTTATTTGCAATAGTTAGATACAACTTCCAGCTACCTCTCTACATATTCACCGCTCCGATTTGGACATTTGTCGTAGCGTTGTACCAACTTTCCAGTACCCTAGTCAATTCTCTACTCTAGTCTGCAGAGCGTTGTCTGTGCCAAATGTTGTCTTGACAGCTAGCAGTTCATGAGAGCAGACAGCATGAGATCAGAAAGAACCGAGCCCGTGCTGTATGGTGGGTGACCAAGCATTTCCCATCGGAAACGCTGCAAAAGCGTCTTCATTGCCCCTCCAGTGTGCGGTCGGGAATATTGCCATGAAGAATTAAATGCATGACAGTCTCTCAGCAGGCACCCATACTTGGCGGGAGACTCTATTGTTCTAGGCATCTTTACATGCTCACTGTGCACTAGTAACTGAATAGAACGATGTGATGCAATCGACGGGCGTGGTAGAGCCACTAACCAACACATCTGTGCAAAGATTCTTCGGATTTTCACTGTGGTTTCCATGTCGCGACCGATCGAATAACCCTCGTACAAGCCCAACCGAAGATAACATTTGTAATAGAGATTTACTGCAGGGCAGGAGTCGGCCAGTGGTTCTCTGCCGAAGGTTGGCGATGGAGCGGGTGAAGAAGAAAGCCAATCAGTTGATAGAACACTTTCTTGATAAACTCGAACAGACATGGTTCACAACATCTAAAAGAGACAGAATGCAGACGAGGGGAGATCATCCAGCTCACTGGTTCGGGCGTGCCGACACAGGCGTTTCCCGTGGATGATACCGGCGTCCCGGCTACCACAGCATTCTGGGGGACGGCGGCTGACGGTTCTGTGTTGACGGTACAGCAGCGAGGCGGCGTCCCTGTGCTCGGGCTGGATACTCAGGCAGGGGTCGTTGGTTCGCGAACCGACGGATGCAGTATCATACGTCGGCGACGATTGACACAGGCTCTGCGTCATCGGATGGCCCAGATGTAACGACTTGCTGACAGGCTGTTTCTACTGGTTTAAATACGGTTTCCAAGTGCTGGCAGTTGCGAAGGGCCGCCTGTATCGAGGCCTCGTCGAAACATCTGGAGCATGTTCGATGGCCTGGTGTGGCGTAATAGGTAGGTCGATCGCTCGTGCGACGGGAGCCCGCGTGACATCCCTCACGCGGAAGCGTCGGTTACGGAAGCCGTATCTGCTGTTGCTGCTGAACTGGTAGGGTATCGTGATCTGTAACTGCAGCCTGGTTTGGATTGCTTGGCATCGGTCACGGTTGTCTATATTTGTTACACAATCACGTATTTGAAGTAAGGGCAATGCTGTAACAGCTTTCCTTTGTATGGAATCTGGAACGTAGATGAAAGGTGCAAACTTGGGTTTTTGTGTGAAAGTTGATGCCAGACACATTATTGTTCGATCTAACTGGCAATAAATGTTCCCTTTCGGCACGAAGGCTTCTGAAACGATGTGTGACCGCTAAATTGCTTGCTTTTGGTTGTGCAGGAAAGCGCCCGCACACAGTTGGACTCTGTTCAAGTCCAAAGGTTCTGATTCTGAGACCAGTGGTTATCCAAAGAAAGGCAGTAGATAATCAATACCTCTAGGTGGCACTCACTTGTGGAAAGAAAGGTCACGTACAATCCGTATGTTTGTAAGGAAAAAACGTATGAATTCTGTCCACTCACAAAAATCTATTCTGCAGTGTTTTCAAAGCTTGCTGCAGACATTAGCAAAACTACGAAACGAACTGTTTCTTCAGTGTTATGCCACTCCAACAAACGCTTTGTTCATTTGGATATTAGTGAAATTTCAGTTGGACACTGGTGACTCTGTTATACTGCTGAATCGCAACACATATGAACTATTAGGCCCCCCTACGCCTGTCTAAAACTAGCACACACCTGATGGCTTATAATGGACAAGACATTCCCGTTCCCAGCAAAATGTACTTTGCCTGACATGTATCACTCGCATATGTGAACTATAACTTTCACTGTGCGACAATCACGTGATTGGGAGGACATATTTGGCCTTAATTCTTTAGATTTGTTTGGCTTTCAAATTCAGGACAATGTGTTGCCAGTGACTGCTTTCAATGCTAAAGACAGTGTAGCTAACTTGCTGAAATAATTCCCTGCACTCTTTTCTGAAGGTTAGGGCAAGACTAAAAATTTTGTTGCACATATTACTATGAAATACAATGCTCAGCCGAAATTTTGCTGTGCCAGAACTATTCCCATTGCATTACGGGACAAAGTCGCTGCTGAACTTACAGAATTGCAAGATAGCGGAGCTATTGCGTCCATACAAGCTAGTCCGTGGGCAAGTCCACTGGTTTTGCTCCCCAAACCTTCAGGTCGTATTCGCCTATGTGTTGACTACAGTCAACCCACAAGCTGTGATTGATGCCTGTCCATTGCCACGCCCAGAGAATCTCATGAACAAATAAGGCACTGGTCGTTACTTTTCGAAAATTGATTTACGAGACGCAAATCTTCAAATACCACTGGATGAAGAATCTCAAACCGTGTGTGTTGTGAACACTCATTTGGGCTTGTTTAAATATTTGCGTTTGCTTTTTGGCAGTGCTCCCGCACCCACCATTTTTCAACGGTATTTGGAACAGCCGATTGTTCAAGTACAAAACTGTTTAGGTTATTTGGATGATACTGACGTAGCAGGTCTTACACCTGAAGAACACATTACAAATTTGAGTACTTTGTTTCGTGTATTATCTGATGCAGGAATAAAGTGTAGACTGGACAAGTGTGATTTTTTTTTAAACCTGAGTTGCAGTATCTTGGTCATGTCATAAACACTCAAGGTGTGCATCCTCTTCAGTCACATTCCTTAGCCATACGAGACTTGCCAGTTCCTCTCAATATCACAGAATTGCAGTCAGTTTTAAGAAAAATGAACTATTATATTCGGTTCATACCGAATGCTGCACAAATTGCAGCTCCATTGCATCGTTCGCATCGTAAGAATGTCCCCTGGACAGATGAGTGCCAAGCAGCTTTTCAAAAACATAAAGATTCATTGCTTAGTGATCGATGATTGGTTCACTTTGATCTATACAAACCAGTTGTGTTGCACGTTGACGCTTCCTCTTAAGTAATCATTGCAATGCTTTCACACAGATTTGCTAGTAAAAACAGGCCTATTGCTTTCGCATCAAAAGTGTTGTCAAAAGCTTAGTGTAACTATTTGCAAATAGAGAAAGAGGCGTTGGCTATTGTGTATGGTGTCACCAAAGTCCACCACTATTTGTAAGGCAGAAAATTCTATTTAGTATCGCATCACAAGCCATTGCAGTCCTTGTTTCATCCGATGAAGCCGGTTCCTGTACGAACTGCCCAACATTGCAAAGATTAGCTTTGCTGTAATAGACTGTGTATCATCCGACAGCTCAACATAGTAATTCGGACGCACTTTCCCGTCTTCCGATTGGCTCTGTTACAGACTTTGACGCTTCTGCTGCATCTTTTTATCATATCGGTGTTCAGGATTCTAAATTGCTTCAATTCTTTCCTCTGAACTGTAGGAAAATTAGGCCATGGAAGATGATTTAGATTTGAACATTTTGTTAAAATACATTCGCACATCTTGGTCTCAATCATTGCATAGCATAAAGAATTCTGTAGTGTGCGGATATTTTGCACGTTGGCAAAGCCTCGCTATACAGCAAGGTGTGATTCTTGTTCACAATGACAGTGGACAGTCACGTGTGTTGATCCCCAAAGCTTTGCAAAAAGAAGTGTTGCAGTTACTTCACAAAGGACACTGGGCGATTGTTCGTACGAAACAGTTAGCGCGTCGACATTTTATTTGGCAAGGTATGGACACCCACATAGAACAGATGACGTCACAGTGTCATGCATGTGCGGAAAATCAGCCCGCTCCGTCACAAAAATACTCTGCTTGGCCTAAGTCGCAATCACCATGGCAACGTGTTCACATAGACTTTGCGGGGCCTTTTTGGAACACTCGTTGGTTAGTTGTGGTTGACTCTTATAGCAAGTTTCCTTTTGCTGTGCCAATGAACTCGACAGGGTCACGTAGCACAGTTCAGGCGTTGTCCTCTATTTTTGCCTCGCAGATTTGCCTGAAGTCACAGTGTCGGATAACAGCTCTCCGTTCACGTCAAATGAATTTGAAAAATTCTGTGAATGCAGTGGCATACAGTATCTAACTAGTGCACCGTTCTATCCATAGTCAGACGGTGAATCGGAACGTTTTGTCAGAACCTTCAAGCGGTAGATGGCCAAACTTCGCACCGCACACATCAGGGTTCAAGCATTGCATCTCTTTCTCGCATCTACGAGATGGACCATCGCAGGCAGAACAGCTTCACGGCCGCCGCCATCGAACACTGTTCCACCTGCTCCACCCTCATCAGCATCCAGCGTCGAAGAAAGGTCGCAAGTATCAATTCCCGCCGCATGATGTTCTATTTTACACAGTTTTTAGCAGCAGCAGACGATGGGCGCGAGGCGAGGTCCTTCATCTACTTGGCCCATGCACGTATCACATTTCAGGCTCCGACGGATGCAGCGCCGACATCACAGTCAAATTCACCACTGTCATGTGCACGGTGATCCTTCTGTATCTCTTCCCCAGATTCAACGGATCCCGAAGACAGCGCGGCCACAGCAGCCGCCAGAGTTTGTCATCACGACACCGCGGGACGACCCCATGGAGACGGAGCCTTCGCCTCCTCCGCCTCCTCTCGACCCACCGATGGAGCTGGACCAGCCAACGTTGCAGCAACCGACGCCTTCAACATTTTGTTATGGGCCTTCTGGTCGTTTCCTGGGGGACGTTTCCACCAGAGCGAAAGCCGGATGGCGAGTTACGACTGGAGTTCTGCCATCCATAGCATCCACAACTTCTAGTCCATCGCAGCATCCACGCTCCTGCCTCCCCCACTATTATCGTCCCCCTATGCGACGACGGTCCGTCGCTTTGGTGGGTGGGAGGGGAGGGGGGAGGAATGTTACGGCGTAAAGTCAAGCGCCGGCACGCCAGTCGGGAACGAAAGAGCAGAGAGGGCCGTGAAGAAGACGTCAGGCAATTCCACGCTGACCGACGCCTCTCCAGGACGACAACGCAATAGCAACGGCCTCTATGCGAAGAGGGCATAAGCGCCGCACCCGACTGGTCGCGCCCAGTTCTACGAGAAGCTTCAAGACCAGTGACCTGAATAGAAGCGTCGAAGCTCATTACTTTGCTCGTACATTCTATGTAGCTCAAACTTAGAACTGATATACTGAAGAAACTCTATTATTTTGCCTGTCACCCTTTGCTTGGGACACATCTATGTAATTCTCAAAGTTAAGTATTGTCATTTACTTTTCGTAATAAAACCCATTAATACGATTTGTTTGAATATTGTCTAGCGATCCGAGAAAACAGATTTCCTAGCCTCCCCAAATTAGACGACTAAGCAGGATTCAACATTTTTTAATAAAACCACAAGAAAAGACTGAAAAAACTGCTGATAAACAACCACAAATTACATAAATTAATTTGTTGTATCTTTGTTTTTATGTCCTCACTTGCTACAGAGTACAACTGATCTATAGACAAAAAATTTTCGTTAGTAATAATTTGTTTATAATAAACCTGATCCTCTCCATATGGTGCGCAGAAATCAAGTGAGGCACCCACGCATTGCCCCTAGTTACAGAGAGGATGACGAGGTGTTACCCGCCATTTTAATGTGCTCCCTTAGGTCGAGAGAGATAGAGGTAGACGAGAATTTTCCCGCCATTTTAATGTGGTGCAGTTGGCTGAGATAAACAGGTGGCTGGGAGGGCTTTCCCGCCAATATTTACTAGCACAAGTGCCCGACGACCACGTGACCGGTGTCTGGTTACGTCGTGACCTTGTGTGTACCACTTACAAAGGTACCATCTAGGGTTGGGTTGTTTGGGGGAAGAGACCAAACAGCGAGGTCATCGGTCTCATCGAATTAGGGAAGGACGGGGAAGGAAGTCGGCCGTACCCTTTCAAAGGAACCATCCCGGCATTTGCCTGGAGCGATTTAGGGAAATCACGGAAAACCTAAATCAGGATGGCCTGACGCGGGATTGAACCGTCGTCCTCCCGAATGCGAGTCCAGTGTGCTAACCACTGCGCCACCTCGTTCGGTAACATCTAGGAAAATTCACTTTGTTTAAGTTAAGTTATCCTTGTATCGTGCTCACAAAATTGTTCAAATGGCTCTGAGCACCATGGGACTTAACATCTGAGATCATCAGTCCCCTAGAACTTAGAACTACTTAAACCTAACTAACCTAAGGACGACACACACATCCATGCCCGAGGCAGGATTCGAAACTGCGACCGTAGTGGTCGCGCGGTTCCAGACTGAAGCGCCTAGAACCGCTCGGACACTCCGGTCAGCATCGTGCTCACAGATCCTTAATCATTATAAGGTGATCCTTGGAAAAATACAGTACTGACGCCAGCCGCGGTGGTCTCGCGGTTCTAGGCGCGCAGTCCGGAACCGTGCGACTGCTAAGGTCGCAGGTTCGAATCCTGCCTCGGGCATGGATGTGTGTGATGTCCCTAGGTTAGTTAGGTTTACGTAGTTCTAAGTTCTAGGGGACTAATGACCACAGCAGTTGAGTCCCATAGTGCTCAGAGCCATTTGAACCATTTTTGAACAGTACTGACACTAATCTGTTGGCGTAACTAGTTCGTTCAAACTTCGGAATTTTAATATTATCAGCGCTTTTTACCATAATCAGTTAACTTGAGTTGTTCCTATGTTGGTCCGCAGCTCGAGGACGTACGGTAGCGTTCTCGCTTCCCACGCCCGGGTTCCCGGGTTCGATTCCCGGCGGGGTCAGTGATTTTCTCTGCCTCGTGATGACTGGGTGTTGTATGCTGTCCTTAGGTTAGTTAGGTTTAAGTAGTTCTAAGTTCTAGGGGACTGATGATCATAGATGTTAAGTCCCATAGTGCTCAGAGCCATTTGAACCATTTTTTTTTTTTTTTGTTTCTATGTTGTATTCTAAGGAAGCTGTTTAGCGTACTTGTTTTCCTGTGTCTGATTGAAAAGATGCAGGGCACTGCCTTTGGGTGGATCCAAGTCTTGGTCATAATCATGGGATTTGTTATTTAAATGATTGTCTGTGTACGTGCATGAATGTGATACCTGAGTGCCTTTAAGCGTGTCTGACTGGCTGTGTTTTTTCAAATTAAGGCTTTGAAATCACAAAATTCGGGCAAGTTGTGAGCTTATATGCTGCTTTAAATATTGGTGAGTAATTTAAAAATAGATAGGGACAATAACAATCATCAGAATAGGTATTTCTTATTTTTGGAAGAATATCAGTTCACTGCATACTCCTGGTAACGAAGTAGCTTAATTTACGTCGAATACTAGGAGAATGTATTGTACTGAAAGTCTTAACGAAGATACACGGAGAATGAGAACGCTTTTCTCGGGAGTGCAGACAAGGAATTGCAGAGATTGCAATTTGCAGCCGGCCAAGTTGAGAAGTGGGGAGCCGTCGGCTGTCGATAGCCGTCACGTTAATTGCGGGCGGCTCGTTTATCCTCGTCAGGCGACCGCAAGAATTCAATAACGGACGCCCAAGGCGCCCGGACAACTTCCTCCCGCCACTCTCCCTTACACCCTCCTTCTCACCACCACACATCTTTTTCAAAAACCACTTACCGCTTACTTTCTCCCTGCTCTCTGTCGCGGCATTCTTTACGTTCTATTTTAAAGGCTGCCCTCAGTCAATTTTTCAACAGGTTCCAGGTTCTGCAATTATTTCCCAGCCGTCAGGTCCTTTCTTCCACCGAGACAGCTCCAAATCTACGCTAAAATACTCATTTATCAGAAGGCGGTGAGCTGCTGTCTGGAGCTCCTTTGTCAGCTCAGTAACAAGTGTGTTTTAATCTGCATCGTAAATTAAGCTCACAAAATCGTTAAAATTTCGACGTCGTTTCGTGTTTGGACGTGAAACTTCATTTTCTCCAGTAGTCCGACGGTAGGTAAGAGCTTACGGTTCTTGAACATATTCGTATGTGCTAAGTGATTTTCATTCTCTTATATCATCAGCAGTTCTATTTTACGAGAAATGTGTTAGTTTTTCTGCCATTGGCCTCTCCTTGTACAAAAAATCTGACAGATATTTTATCTTGTTTTGATAAAACGCATAATTTCACCGATATAATAGCAGCAGTTGTCAAGATGTTCACGCAAAGTGAGGCGTAGGGAAATTTCCAAAGGTGTACTCTATCAACATTACGCATCACACAACGTATGATCAAATGGTACTAGGTAATATGGGAAACAGAGAGGATGTGCTAGGAACCTGAAACTTTTAGCTGAGACTTGAGCCATGACTGGATAGCTTAATATGAGCGTTGCATATGTAATGTATGAAATCTGCCAGGAAACTTAGCTAAATTAATATAAAAGTAACAGGGTAATAATGATGAGTTGGAAGTGAAATTTTTCGAGGGAGTCTTGTATACCACCACGAAAAGGATTTTGTGTTCGTTTATTGTGAGCTACAGCAGTGTAATGGCATACCATCGGGAAGCTGACTGTCACCATGTGTCGCCAAGATGTGAGATGCGGGATTAGTTGTGTAGTGTGCTTAAGAGTAGGCATAAGTAGGGCAGTTGCACCACCATCTACGTAGAGGATGATTCAGCTGTCCCTAGTGATCTATTATGGCACCGGCAGTGAACAAGACGTTTTTGTATGAAATATAATATAGTTAACTATTACACTGGTACATGTTTTCGCTACAAGCCTTAGTTTTCGATTTATTTAAGAAAAACTTACAAAAGTGAGCTTCAAACATGCTCCCACTTACACTCTCAGCCCCAACCGGTCTAGTACATTGTTCATGTCACACCTTCCACCCACTGAATAAAAATTTGCGACAGCGCAAATTATTTCCCACATTCGATCTTTTTGGTCTTCATTGTCTGGCCTTACTACGCCACCAGCTTAGTCATGTACTTATAAATTGTAAAACTGACGTTTGTGTAAATTTTACCAAACGGTTTTGTGAATTTAGCAGCATAAAATAAACAATTTCATGACTGTGTTCGTGAGGCCTTATCACTTCAAAACTACTGTTCTTGTAAGGGTTACGTTTTAATCGATGTGTCAAAGTAGTTAGTTATAGCTGTACGTTTACAAAAGTCGATTTGCTTTAATTATCCTCAAGGGTGCGTTTAAATTAATAACGTTAACAAAATAGCCGACTATGCTGGTGGCGTAATAGTCCAATCAATAGGGAGCATAAAAGGTCGAATATCGGGAATAATTCGTAAATTTTTGAACAGTGGTAGGAGAGAGTTCCATGAAAAACATACTACAAATTCTGACTGATGAAGAATGAGCGAGGGGGGGGGGGGGGTGGGGGTGGAGGTGTGGAGGTGTATTTGAATGTCACTTTTGTACATTTTTTTTAATGAATCGAAAACAGTAGTCTCCAGGGAAATCGTGACCCAGTGCAAAGTTTAACAACATTATCTTCCTACAAAAAGAGCGTCTTAATTTTTTTCTACAGGAGTGTTAGTTTGCGCGAGAAAAAGTGAAAATCGCGCGCGTGGTTTTTGAAGGCCATATGGACATTTCGGGTTGCATAAAACGACATATGTAGGGGCATCTGAATCACCTTGTACACTCCTGGAAATGAAAAAAAGAACACATTGACACCAGTGTGTCAGACCTACCATAATTGCTCCGGACACTGCGAGAGGGCTGTACAAGCAATGATCACACGCACGGCACAGTGGACACACCAGGAACCGCGGTGTTGGTCGTCGAATGGCGCTAGCTGCGCAGTATTTGTGCACCGCCGCCGTCAGTGTCAGCCAGTTTGCCGTGGCATACGGAGCCCCATCGCAGTCTAACACTGGTAGCATGCCGCGACAGCGTGGACGTGAACCGTATGTGCAGTTGACGGACTTTGAGCGAGGGCGTATAGGGGGCATGCGGGAGGCCGGGTGGACGTACCGACTAATTGCTCAACACGTGGGGCGTGAGGTCTCCACAGTACATCTATGTTGTCGCCAGTGGTCGGCGGAAGGTGCACGTGCCCGTCGACCTGGGACCGGACCGCAGCGACGCAAGGATGCACGCCAAGACCGTAGGATCCTATGCAGTGCCGTAGGGGACCGCACCGCCACTTCCCAGCAAATTAGGGACACTGTTGCTCCTGGGGTATCGACGAGGACCATTCGCAACCGTCTCCATGAAACTGGGCTACGGTCCCGCACACCGTTAGGCCGTCTTCCGCTCACGCCCCAACATCGTGCAGCCCGCCTCCAGTGGTGTCGCGACAGGCGTGAATGGAGGGACGAATGGAGACGTGTCGACTTCAGCGATGAGAGTCGCTTCTGCCTTGGTGCCAATGATGGTCGTATGCGTGTTTGGCGCCGTGCAGGTGAGCGTCACTATCAGGACTGCATACGACGGAGTCACACAGGGCCAACACCCGGCATCATGGTGTGGGGAGCGATCTCCTTCACTGGCCGTACACCTCTGGTGATCGTCGAGGGGACACTGAATAGTGCACGGTACATCCAAACCGTCATCGAACCCATCGTTCTACCATTCCTAGACCGGCAAGGGAACTTGCTGTTCCAACAGGACAATGCACGTCCGCATGTATCCGTGCCACCCAACGTGCTCTAGAAGGTGTAAGTCAACTACCCTGGCCAGCAAGATCTCCGGATCTGTCCCCCATTGAGCATGTTTGGGACTGGATGAAGTGTCGTCTCACGCGGTCTGCACGTCCAGCACGAACGCTGGTCCAACTGAGGCGCCAGGTGGAAATGGCACGGCAAGCCGTTCCACAGGACTACATCCAGCATCTCTACGATAGTCTACATGGGAGAATAGCAGCCTGCATTGCTGCGAAAGGTGGATATACACTGTACTAGTGCCGACATTGTGCATGCTCTGTGGCCTGTGTCTATGTGCCTGTGGTTCTGTCAGTGTGATCATGTGATGTATCTGACCCCAGGAATGTGTCAATAAAGTTTCCCCTTCCTGGGACAATCAATTCACGGTGTTCTTATTTCAATTTCCAGGAGTGTATATAGTACTGGTCGTCGGACATGACAGTTCATTTACAGAGAGCTGGCAATAAAACGAGAAAACATTGACACTACTCCAAACCATATTCGAAGACCGTGGCGTGTCGCATTATTATATCTGGATACGTAAGGGCTTTATTTGTGCCTATGAAAAACCTATAAGGCTCTTTTTTGACACTGAAGCATCTCCTTTCCCATTACACCTGCAGCTGAAGGGTCTCACTACGGATACTCACCCTCTTTTGTGAAAATTGTACTATAACGAAGGATTTATGGGCTGAATATATCTTTATATCTGTTATTATGGGTTATCCGTCTTCAGCTGACTGCAGTGTAATTAAAAAGAATTACACCAGACGCGTTTCGCTTTTATTTACAAAGCATCTTCTGTGGTATTCTGGATACACACGTTTGTACATTTATTTATTTACTTTGATTCTTTTAGGTTGAAAACAGCGTTTTCTTTATGAAGTTGGTCTGTAAGCTACTTACGGTGTTTCTTTACATAGTATGCACCTTCCCTTCTTGCTAGCAGTGGCTGATATCGACAGCCTTCATTTCACGTCTGCAGTTTTTGGCATTTTGCATTTTTTCCTGCGCTGCACTATTTATAATTGACTTCCTTAACTGTTTTTCACTCGTCACTGTTACAGTGTTTATGCCTATTCGTTTGTTTTCGTTCACGTTGTGAGTGTTGCCAACCTATGAAACTATTGTGTGTGTGTGTGTGTGTGTGTGTGAGAGAGAGAGAGAGAGAGAGAGAGAGAGTTGGTGAAATTGTCTTGTATGTAGGTAGAGACGTGAGAGGGGTGGTGTTTTTTTTCTCCAAGGGGGGGGGGGGGGAGAAACGACAGGGATGGCCTGGACAGTGATTATGGGACAGATCTGGGAGGAAATGGTAGTGGTAAATGGAGCCTATGGTATATTTATACTTTTAATGTTATAAGAAATGGAAATGAGCGTATAGCATCATTGGCCGGGAGGCCCCACCCGGGAAAGTTCGGCGCCAAGTGCATGTCTTATTTCAGTCGACGCCACCCATATTGGGCGACTTGCGCGCCGGTGATGAGGATGTAATGATGATGAGGACAACACGTCACCCAGTGCCCGAGGGGAGAAAATCTACAACCCGGCCGGGAATCGAACCCGGGCCCGCTTGCATGGGAGGCGAGTACGTTACCACGCAGCTAATCAGGCGGACTTTTAATGTTATATTAAGTGGTCAATCAGTTTAAAGAGTGTGTGGTTTGCCAAGTTGATCTGATCATTTATAAGTTGTTTCTTGGAATGAACAGGACTGATTTTCTTCCACGTCCTTGCCCAATCCAAACCAGTGCCTTCAGTGCCTCGTCTCTAATGAACTCGCAGAACAATTTTTGACATAAAACGTAGTAGTCGGCATACAGCCCAAGAGACCAAGTCCGAATCATTCACTGAATGCAATGATAAGACGGGTCGTCCCTCAGAATATTAATTACGACTATCTGAACTGGAGAAACTGTTGGAATTGAAGTTGCTACAGGAAGAGTTGTTTCGAGCTCGACCTGCTCTACTGATTTATCTGCTCACGGTCAAGTGGTAAACAGTTCTGAGTGTAAATGTAAAACGGAGAGTTCGAAACCACTCATTCTTTTCCTTTTCTTCCCGATAAAAGTATGTCTGCCGGACTCACAAAGATAAATTACTTCTCTAAATCACCAGTGATAAGGAAACTGCCATAAACATTTCCGCGAAAGAGCTCGTGGCTTTCTGTCCAGACCAGAAAAATTTCTGCCAGTGTGGCTGTCCAAGTGATAGCGACGCTTCCTGTCTTGGCGCCTATGATCTGAAGCGAACGTTTCTGTACTCTCATTGACAAGTACAAAATTTCTTATTATAGTATTGTGAAATATATTCGATAAATAGTCTGAACGCCGTGCAGTAGCAAAAGAATTATGATCATTGCTCATGCAGCAAATGAGGTGATTCATGTTGAATTGTGGAATCTAAGTTTGCGGGAAAAATGTACTTGAAAATGTAAGTTGGTGCATAAGTTCGTGGAGTTTTCCTTTGGTTGCCATAAATGTATTTATAAGTTGTCATTTGTATTCTAGGTTCTACCATAGTTAGAGATACTGCATGCTCGAATTCAAAGCAACAAAAATGAAAGTGTTAGCTAGATCTGCAATTTTGCTTTAACGTCATCAGTCGCTCACCGAACTTTGGTATCCATTGCCTCTAATGCAGATGATATATGACGTCTTTAGGTAAACTACATAAAAAGATATTAATTGGTAATCCCTAATTGGTAGCACAAAAAGGCTGTTGTGTACTATTAAAATGGTTTCCAGCTACTTGTGCATCCTACACTGTTAACAGCTGAGGCAAATATCTGGACGTGTGATTCTGAGAGGGCCAGTTTAATTGCCGTCTTAAGCGTTAAGCCACCTCTCTTCCAAATTTCTTCGGATTGCGTTGAAAAATGTAATCCTGAAACATGCTCTGAATGAAAGCCCTCTTCTACGTGAAATTTGAACGTGAGAAATTTGTTATGCTATCTGACTGCAATTTTAAAATAAAAAGGACATATTGAAGAGTAGATAAAACTTAATTTGAACAAAGAAAGTATAGCTGGTCTAACTAAACATCTGAATAAAGTCTGTGATCATATTCACTTATAATGAGCTCATAACCTGATTGTAACCCACCTTGTAGGCAAATTACTTATAATTATCATGCATGGCTCAGTCTGTTAACCTGCTCTTTTCTATTTAGAAATCTGAAATCTAAAGACCCTATAACAACTTTATACATAAGGTGATGTACCGGCAGATCCCTCTGGAAGTCCGGAAGATAATTCACCTCCTGACTTGAAACGTATGGAAACAAATGGTAGAAGCGTTTTTCTGATTGTAGTTTTGAAGAAACATATATATTGCTTACAATAGTGGCTCACTATGACTAGTATGGCTGCTGGAGGCAGATCGTCTGTAAAGCTGAGTGGTGTATTCCTTGAAGCTTTCTCGGCGGAACGAATATTCCATCACTTTTAGGGAGTGCATTCCGGTCATTTG
Source organism: Schistocerca gregaria (assembly GCF_023897955.1). Taxonomy (NCBI): domain Eukaryota; kingdom Metazoa; phylum Arthropoda; class Insecta; order Orthoptera; family Acrididae; genus Schistocerca; species Schistocerca gregaria. Next base: position 681,980,779 of record NC_064931.1, read on the forward strand.
TAATTCATGTACCGATATTTCTACTGACAATCGTTCAGGCATTTTCAAGGTGAGTCGTTTGTTTTACTCTTAGACGCAGGAAGTTTAATGTATGATTGACGCTTTTGTTGTCAATAGTGTTCAAAGTGATTTAATAACTTGCAAGCGACTCACCCTGAGAATGCCTGAAAGGTTATCAGCTGCCATATCGGAACATAAATTAAAAATATCCTGGATGCAAGCCCGAAAAATTATGAAATTACGTGTTGCAGCGCGATTTTGGTTGCAAAGTGCACACAGTATCGTGAAAATAATACAGTCTTTAAACATGGATTTAACAGTGGCACAGTATCATGAATAAACCTACGGTCGCAGGTTCGAATCCTGCCTCGGGCATGGTTGTGTGTGATGTCCTTACGTTAGTTAGGTTTAAGTAGTTCTAAGTTTTAGGGGATTGATGACCACAGGAGTTGAGTCCCATAGTGCTCAGAGCCATTTGAACCATTTTTTTGGTCATTATTTCATCTAAAGCATAGTCATTGTAAAATTACGCATAAAATTGTGCATGCATTAAGCACGTGATATAATGGATCACTATAAAGAAAGAATTGAACAAAAAGAATTTCATACGCACTAGAAAATGCTGAATACATTTTACTAGACGAGGGTGTGATGAATTCAACTGCCCTAGTATGCGGGTGGACTAATGGAAACCCGATTCTGTACCATGTCTCAAAAACTGATAACCTCACCGAACAACAAACGATAGGTTTGAACATGGAGAAATGCACACCTAGATACAGTTACGCCAAGCTGTGCGAAGTGAGTCATCATCTCAACATACATTTGTTACACATAATATGAGACAGATCAAACAGAAGCGACTTCAAAGCAACTTAATACAATACTTATCCATAAGTGCACACAGAGAATGCCTTCAGAAAAATCCAGACAAGACTAGGCTAGATTACGATTGTGCTGTTTAAATGCTCAGACATGGCAAAAAAGCGGTCGCACTCGCTTCTGACACTTGCAGTGATCGATTGCTTCGTACAGAAACGTCTTTGAGGTTTGTCTGCGATTTAGAATATGCGAAAGAATGAACAGTTATGAAAGTTGTCATTGTGACAGACAACTTTCAAAGTGAATGACTTGAAGTTAGTTTCTGCGGCCATCGGTCGGCGGCCAAGTTTTCTGCCAAAGACTGTACATGTTTGTGATTCTTCCTTTGGACCTAGGCTTTGGAACGGCGCTGGCGGAATCAAAAATACATGTTTCTCTTGATTAGTATGTGTTGACTTAAAAATAGTTGTATATGATTACTTTTCATATGAAAGTTAGACTTATTTTACTCAAAAAGGAGAATGCATGTTGATATATCTAGATTCTGCAAAAGAATTTTGAGCTATGCTCAACAATAAAAAATGATTTTCCATATTTTACGCTGGGTAGTTTTGTCATGAATAATTCTTGGTACTGAGATTTATTTTATACAAGGTGGAGAAAAATTGTGCCATGAAATTTTAACCCTGGGTATCTGATGCCTGTTGCCGGCTGCTCTGGACAACGCATGACCGCGAATGCTTTGCCTGCCGGAGATAGCGATGTATCCAAGACGGTCCGTACGCTCGGTGGTAGCGCGCCAGCCCTTCACTCTGGGGGCCTGGGGGCGAATCCGCTGGGGTCCCGTCACATTCATTGTAGTTTCATGATAAGACGTACTGGGAACAAACCCGACAACAGCTGGTAGTTTGCATACAGAAAGGCTTTTACAAATTGTGTCGGCCCTGAGAAGGGCCTTTTTTGTAGCTAGGACATTGTTTACTTAAAGCAGGTGCTCGAACTGGCGACCCTCTGACGCGACACAAGCTTGGTAACGTAGAACGGTGTTTTCCCGAATTCTTTCCAAGATTGCTGGCAGTGCCCTGATGTGATAGGCAGCATGTTGAATGCGATTAATAATTCCTCTTCGCTTCTAGATGGTTCGCCGCCGTGTGGGTGAACTAGAACCTTGAAGAATCCCCGCAGGAAGAAGTCCAGTGGCGTGAGGTCTGGTGATCGCGGGGGCCATGTCCTACGAACACCTCTGCCAATTACCCGGCCGACGAAGAGTTCATTTAAATATCCGCGCACAGTACGACTGTTATGTGCGGGCACCCCATCATGCTGCAACCACATGCATAGCCGCATGTCCAGGAGAACATCTTTCAGCAGGCCGGGTAGCGTTTCTTGAAAAAGTGAAGGTAATTTGCCCCGGTGAGTCGAGAAGGTAGACGGACAGGTCCAATCAGTTGGTCGCCCACAATGCCTGCTCAACTGTTGAGCGAATATCGTTCCTGGTGTCCGTGGACGTACGTGACGTGAGGATCTCCCCTTACCTAGTAATGAACGGTTCGAGTGTTGTAAATACTATCCCTATGGAAGGTGCACTGGTCGGTAAACAACAAAACGGCGGGAAAGTCGGTATCTCGTGCAACACATCACAGAAACCACCGCTACGGTCGCAGGTTCGAATCCTGCCTCGGGCATGGATGTGTGTGATGTCCTTCGGTTAGTTAGGTTTAAGTAGTTCCAAGTTCTAGGGGACTGATGACCTCAGATGTTAAGTCCCATAGTGCTCAGAGACATATGAACCATTTGAACAGACGTTCAGAAAACGATGACATGAAAGAACGAAGGACTAAAATCTCTGATTGACTGGGTTACGTTTTATAGTTCTACATTGATGATACTGTACAGTTCAAAAATTTTCTTTTGTATTGCATAGTTCGAGTCAGGGCTCAAAGCACAATTGCCGGCCGCGGTGGTCTCGCGGTTCTAGGCGTGCAGTCCGGATCCGCGCACTGCTACGGTCGCAGGTTCGAATCCTGCCTCGGGCATGGATGTGTGTGATGTCCTTAGGTTAGTTAGGTTTAAGTAGTTCTAAGTTCTAGGGGACTGATGACCACAGCAGTTGAGTCCCATAGTGCTCAGAGCCATTTGAACCATCAAAGCACAATCCACAAGAAACTAGTCCAACAATTCCTCCTCTGTCACATGCGATAGTTTCGGCATTTTAAACATTTGCAAATGTATGTTTGTATTGAGGCAACTGCGCACAGCAAGTTCAGTACCGCCCAAATCGCAAAATTTTCAGCAGAGGGAGACTTCCCCACACAATGATAGCGTAGCAGGAAGTGATGGAGATAACACTACACCGTTTGTATACAAGCAAGTGTTATCGGGACCGTCATAGGAGGGTCGTAATGGTGAGGGCAGGCTTCCATTTGCCCATCATATGGCGCGTAGGAACGGGGCAAGCTCCCTTTGGTCGCTCGTACAATGGGTTTCGTGGCTTCAGGGTCAAACCGCGATTCCTTTTTTTTTTTTTTTTGTCATCGGTCTACTGATTGGTTTGATGCGGCCCGCCACGAATTCCTTTCCTGTGCTAACCTCTTCATCTCAGAGTAGCACTTGCAACCTACGTCCTCAATTATTTGCTTGACGTATTCCAATCTCTGTCTTCCTCTACAGTTTTTGCCCTCTACAGCTCCCTCTAGTACCAAGGAGGTCATTCCCTCATGTCTTAGCAGATGTCCCATCATCCTGTCCCTTCTCCTTATCAGTGTTTTCCACATATTCCTTTCCTCTCCGATTCTGCGTAGAACCTCCTCATTCCTTACCTTATCAGTCCACCCAATTTTCAACATTCGTCTGTAGCACCACATCTCAAATGCTTCGATTCTCTTCTGTTCCGGTTTTCCCACAGTCCATGTTTCACTACCATACAATGCTGTACTCCAGACATCCTCAGAAATTTCTTCCTCAAATTAAGGCCGGTATTTGATATTAGTAGACTTCTCCTGGCCAGAAATGCCTTTTGTGCCATAGCGAGTCTGCTTTTGATGTCCTCCATGCTCCGTCCGTCATTGGTTATTTTACTGCCTAGGTAGCAGAATTCCTTAACTTCATTGACTTCGTGACCATCAATCCTGATGTTAAGTTTCTCGCTGTTCTCATTTCTACTACTTCTCATTACCTTCGTCTTTCTCCGATTTACTCTCAAACCATACTGTGTACTCATTAGACTGTTCATTCCGTTCAACAGATCATTTAATTCTTCTTCACTTTCACTCAGGATAGCAATGTTTTTCTTACTAAAAGTCGTAGTAAGGAATCGAAGATATGCAGATTCATTTCTCGCTCCACATGGTTTGTATGCGAGTCTGTAAAGCATTGAAGGAGCGTGTTGAACAAGTTCATGACAAGTTAGATGCGAGACAAGCTTGATGGGTAACCTGCCAGGTGATCGTGCATTTATTTTTTCAGTTGAACCTGTATATCGAGTATACAACGCACATATCGTCACATGTAATCACCGGTGTGTCTCAAAAATGGTTCAAATTGCTCTAAGCACTATGGGGCTTAACATCTGAGGTGATCAGTCCCCTAGACTTAGAACTACTTAAACCTAACTAACCTAAAGACAACAAACGTATTCATGCCCGAGGCAGGATTCGAACCTGCGACCGTAGCACCAGCGCGGTTCCGGACTGAAGCGCCTAGAACCGCTCGACCACAGCGGCCGGCTTGGTGTGTCTTAAATGTTAAGAAAACGCAACAATACACGACTGGTTTTGCAGAAAATTTACACATTACTTATCGCATGCAGTAGAACATTATTCGGTTGATATGTAGCATGTGGAGTTGTCTGAAGGCGGGGAATTTCCTTGGTCTATAAATGAACTACGACGTAGCGGCTACTGTTCACACTGCCCTCCATAAACTTGCATGGATGGAAATCATATGTTTTGTGTCATGGTGCCGCGCTATTACGATGAAGTTTTTACGCTCAGTCGCTCATAAATCCAGGCTGCCAGAATAAGGTCACGTGGTAACTACTAGCATGTATACATACATCACCGTACAGCACGTCGAGACGGTCCTATTTCAAAAATGCATTTTCCCTCATCTGGATAACGCCCAGTGAAATATGGCGTAGAACGTACAAGCCTGCTTAAAAAGTAAAAGGTTACTATGCTTCACCTGGTTGCGGCGGGCCAGGTTCAATTTTCGTAATGAAATGTCACTGTCTTTCGTCGTACTGTTCAAAGCAAAAGTTCCACCTACCTCAGTTCGGCGTCAGATCACCAGCCCGTTTCTCTGCATACGTATGGACTGCGCTGACGACGCAAAAACAGCGTTGAAGAAAACGCCGTCAATGCGTATGTTGCAAAGTCCACGTAAACTCTGGTAGAAAGCTATCCTGTGAATTCTTATAATACTTTTCAGGCGGAAAGTAGTTGCTTCGTTCTCTCAGTAAAATGTCAAAATTCTGAAACGACTCTTTTATTCCATTTCAGTTGAAAATAAATAGCTGCCATCAGCCCACATGTAACTAGCGAACAACACCACTGTCCTCAGTTCACAGTTCATGCAACCCAGTACACACGCAAGGCAGCCAGAAATGTACTTAACTCCAACCTGAAGAATTACGCGATTTCGCAGTCAATACTCCGCTACTATATCTGACTTTCACATTGAGCCCTTTTCAGTGGATTTCTATTAAAGAAATTGCTCGCCAAATGTTCCATATACGGATACGACTGCTTCCCAGGGCTAGCATAGCGACAGGTGCGAATGAGTCATTGCTAAGGCACAACTGGCTGTCTCCTTCACAGCCAACGGCTCCAATGCTACGGGCTATTCTGCAAAGTAGCTTACTGCAATAAAGTTATCTAGTACTGCCTCACTACGTTACATGGTCTGCACAATAGTTTCAGGGGTAACTGTTTGTTTAGTGTTTGGACACTCACAAATACCGGTACACTATCTGATCAAAAGTATCTGGACATCATTATGTAATGGGAAGTTGATCCCTAGATGTCACGAAAGATGGACCAGTCAGTATAAAAGAAGGCGGAGAGTATTGCTTTGTCAGTGGAGAAGCAGTTACAGCAGAGCGTGGATTAGACATAGGATGTATGGGGTACAATGGTCGACCATCTCTTCATAAGCCACACATTTCTGTAGTGAGTGTTAAGCGACGCTTATGTAGTGTAAAGAGTGATGCTACTGGACAATGGATGACGTGATATGGGTAATCTGGAGTCATGAATCACCCTATACCCTGTGGCAATCTTACAGAAGGGTTTGGCCTGGAGAACGTTACCTGCCACCACGTGAAATGCCAACAGTGAAGGAGAGAGGAGATGGTGGTACATCTGGGGATGTTTTTAGTAGTTAGGGTGTTGTCCCCCTATATTGCGCTTAAGAAAACGCTAAATGCACAACGATCTGAATACATTTTACAGTATTGTATGCTGCGTACAGTAGAGGAATAGTTCGGAGACGTTGACTGATTGTGTCACCATGACAATGCACCCACATGCAGCAGCATCTGGGACACAATGGTGGACAATAGCATACCTGAAATGGATTGATCTGCACAGAGTCTTGACTTGAACCCTATGGTACGCCTTTAGGATGAGTCAGAACGTTGACTTCGTTTCAGATCCTTCACTGCGGTTCTCCAGCGTAGTTGATGAGATATTAGTGGGGCTTTCGAAACTTGGTGGATTAAGTCGCTTATAGGGGGATCCTTTTTCTCCCACATTCTTGTCCATAGGCAACAAATAGCTTGTTACGTGAGGTGGAGTGAAATTGTTTAGCACCAGGAGCCGCCAAACGGATGTAGGTAGTAGTGTATCTGACAAAATGCGTATGACTTGTCGAAGTTGAAGATCCACTATATGTAATGTAACATAATCGCTTTGAAGTATACAGCAATTTATCCACTAAGTTCACACTCACTGCTGCGTTCCACTGTGGGACCAGCTCTACGTTCCGTTGCGTACACGAAGACAATATGGCGCAGATACCCTGCTGTGGCCACATTGTAAGGTCCAGCACTTAGAAATATATTGTTCTGTTATGAAACACGCTTTACTCTTCTTTCCTTCTATACCAGTCGCCATGTTCCTTCTTAATTTATATATGGTTTGTCTTTCTAGGTATCTGTGATATGTCTAGCGGTCTGCAAACAATATTTCCCTCTGCTGTCGTTTCTTATATTAAAGCCTAATGTTTCTTTGTTCATCGGACCTTAATTCTATTAATTATTGTTCCTAGTATATCGTAAAATTCTCTGAACGAGTAAATCTGTACGTGTTCTTAGCAGGTTAAAAACGTTCTAAGTTAATTTCTAGTTTTAGAGAGAATTTTACTAGCTTCTTTTCACTGGGGATTCTAAAGTGACAAATTTGGAATAATTTTGGTATTATTCCACAAAATACAATGAATTCAATTTTTAATCTCTTCCCTTGTCCATTGTATGTGTAGCTTTTTCTTGAATGTTCTGTTCATAATCTCTTCCTTCTGTGAGAAATCCAGTAGCGTATTTCCTCTGTCATTTTTAATGTAAAGTCCCGGCTTGTTACAGAAGGCTTTTAACTTCATATAGACGAAATACTATTTCAGTACTCATTTACACTCTAAGACGAAAAATCAAACGTCACACCACTAACGAATTATCCGAATGGGACGAATGGGACGGTAAAGTTTCAGAAAAATAGAATGGTTTATAGATGAGAAAGAGCTTTACAATTTAGCAAGTCAACCTCTGGACCTTATGCAACCAGTTGTTGGGCTTGATATTGATTGGTACAGTTGTTGGATGTCATCCTGAGGAATATTGTACCACATTATCTAGAACTGGCACATTAGATCGTCAAAATCCCCAGCTGGATTGAGGGCCCTGCCTATAATGCTCCAAACGTTCTCAGTTGGGTAGAGAACCTCCGACCTTGCTGGCCAAGGTATAGGCAAGCGCGAAGACAAGCAGTAGAAACTCTCGTCGTGTGCGGGCGAGCATTGTTTTGCTGAAAAATAAGCCCAGGATGGCTTGCCATTCCGGGCAACAGAACGGGATGTAGAATATCGTTGACGCACCGCTATTCTGTAAGGGTGCCGCAATTGACAACCAAAGGTGAGCTGGTATAAACAGAAATGACAGCCCAAATCAACACTCGTGGTTGTCAGGCCGTATGGCAGGCGACAGACAGGTTGACATCATCGGCCTGGGCCGTCCAACTCGATCGGGATTATGACGGTGTAACGCATCGAATAGGCAGTACTTGGCACTAAAGGTGCTTTCCACAAATAAGGCGACCAAATTAATAAAAAATCATTTATTGAATATATTTGTACAAATAATCAAAAATTTTCAAAATAGCACCCTCTTGGGTCTATACACTTCTGGAGGCTGTGTTCCCAAGCCTGGAAGACATCCTGGAATGCCTTTCCCGGAATGTCCTTTAGAGCTGATGTAACATGCGCCTGGATGCTTTCAATCGTGTTCCAATGTTTGCCTTTCACGACTCCTTTTAACATTGAAACACAAAAAAAGTCAGCAGGGGTAAGGTCAGGACTGTAGGGAGGCTGGGGAACCAATGGGGTCTTGGTCCTGGCCAGGAAGTCGTTGACAGTGAAGGCGCTGTGACTCGGCGCGTTGTCGTGGTGAACTTTCCACGTCTCCTTGATGTCGCTTCGGCAGTGCGAGACTCTCCTTTTCAGTCTTTTGAGCACTTCCAAGTAGAAAGCTGAGCTCACTGTAGTCTCGGTAGGTACAAATTCGTGGTGGACAATGCTTCTGACGTCAAAGAAGAAAATGAGCATGGTTTTGATCCTGGAGTTGCTCATGTGTGCCTTCTTGGGATTGGGCGACGATGGGGTGGGCCACTCAGAACTTTGCCTTTTTGTCTCAGGGTCGTACTAAAAAATCCACGACTCATCACCAGTGTTAACTGAGTTTAAAAAATGAGGATCATTTTCACACATTTCCAACTTTTCTCAGCACCGAAGCATTCGCAGGTGCTTGTGTTCGTCGGTCAACTCTTTTGGGACGAGTTTGGCACACATCTTTCTCATGTTCAAATCTTAGGTCACAATGCGGAAAACGGTTTTTTGACATGTTTAGACTTTGTGCTATGAATTGAAGGCTCAGCCGTCTGTCAGAGTTCAAACAATCGCGCATACGCGTCACATTTTCATCGACTCGTGCGGTTGATGGGAATCCACTGCGAGGTTTGTCGGTAATCTCCTCTCAGCCCTCCATGAATGACTTGTGCCATAGGAAAACTTGTGATTTGGACAAGTAATGAGTCCCAAAGGCATGCTGAAATAATGGAAACGTTTCTGTGGCGGACTTCCCAAGTTTAACGCAAAATTTGATAGCGTACCGTTGCTCTACAGAATGATCAGTTGTGCCGTGTAAGATCAACTCAAAACGGGGTTGACGGAAACGGACGTCCTGACTCTCCGGCAGCTCGCAGCCGAATGAGACAAAGAGCGTTTTGAAGCTATTGACTTGCTCAGTTCGTGAAGCTCTTTCTGTTCAATAAATCATCCAATCTTTTTCAAAGTGTGATGATGTGTTTGTCTGTGCATGTACACCACATCTACCGATTTTCGTCCCATCCGCACAGAGGACAAAAAATTAGTCGCCTTCAAGAGATATCTTTCTAACACTGTGTAATACCGCCTCTAGCCTTGATAAAGACCTCGGTTCGGCAAGGAAGAAAGCTCGCAACTTTCTTCATGTATGAGATACCCAGCTGAAGCCATTCATTGATGATTATATCCCAAATGTGGCCTTTACTTCCGCATCTTCACGATGAGTATGGTTTGGACACTTCCGACTCCCAAGGTGACAACAGTCATGTTCATAGAGCTACACGCGTACGTCCCTAGTTTGATAAACACTGAGATACCCTGTCACACCACGACTGGCCCGCTAAATAACTGCCCTGACGAAAATATGTAGGGCCGTTTGCATCAGTACTTGAAACGCAGTGCTCTACACCCCCAAAGTATGGTAGCTCTATGGGGAGTCGGATTGTAGCCTATCGCGATTGCGGTTTATCGTATCGCGACATTTCTGTTCGCGTTGGTCGAGATCCAATGACTGATAGCAGAATGTGGAATCGGTGAGTTCAGGAGGGTAATACGGAACGCCGTGCTGGATCCCAACGGCCTCGTAGCACTAGCAGTCGAGATGACAGGCATCTTATACGCATGGCTGTAACGGATCATGCAGCCATGTCTCGATCCCTGAGGCAACAGATGGGGACGTTTGCAAAGACAACAACCATCTGCACGAACGGTTCGACGACGTCTGCCGCACCATGGACTATCAGCTCGGAGACCATGGCTGCGGTTATCCTTGACGCTGCATCACAGACAGGAGAGCCTGTGATGGTGTACTCAACGACGAACCTGGGAGCACGAATGGCAAAATGTCATTTTTCGGATGAATCCAGGTTCTGTTTACACCATCATGATGGTCGCATCCGTGTTTGTCGACATCGCGGTGAACGCACTTTGGAAGCGCGATACTGGCGTATCACCTGGCGTGATGGTATGGGGTGCCATTGGTTACACTTCTCGGTCACCTCTTGCTCGCATTGACGGCACTTTGAACATTGGACGTCACATTTCAGATGTGTTACGACCCGTGGCTCTACCCTTCATTCGATCCCTGCGAAACCCTACATTTCAGCAGGATAATGCACGGCCGCATGTTACAGGTCCTGTACGGGTCTTTCTGGATACAGAAAATGTTCGACTGCGGACCTGGCCAGCACATTCTCAAGATGTTTCACCAAATGAAAACGTTTCGTCAATGGTGGCCGAGCAAATGGCTCCTCACAATACGCCAGTCACTACTCTTGATGAACTGTGGTATCGTGTTGAAGCTGCATGGGCAACTGTACCTGTACACGCCATCCAAGCTCTGTTTGACTCAATGTCCAGGCTTATCAATGCCGTTATTACGGTCAGAGGTGGTTCTTCTGGGTACTGATTTCTCAGGCTCTATGCACCCAAACTGCGTGAAAATGTAATCACTTGTCAGTTTTAGTATAATATACTTGTCCAATGAATACCCGTGTATCATCTGCATTTCTACTTGATGTAGCAATTTTAATGGCCAGTAGTGTAGATGAATAGTAAAAGCAAACCTGTAATATTCGAATACAGTATCAGTAACGTGCTGCTTTTCACAGTCATGTAAATTAAATATATAGGCATAACGCTGGAAAGCAATATGAAATGAAATGGGCATGTAAGGTCTGTAACAGGTAAGGCAAATGATCGACTTCTGTTTATTGGGAGAACTTTAAGAAAGTGTGGTTCATCTGTAAATGATACCGTATACAGGACACTAGTGCGAACTATTGTTGAGTGTTGTTCCAGTGTTTGGGATCGGCACCTGGTCGGTTTAAAGGGAAACGTCGTAGCAATTCGAAGGCTGGCTGTTAGGTTTCTGATAGGTAGGTTCGAACAACACGCAAGTATTACGGAGACGCTTCGGGAACTGAAATGGGGATCACTGAAGGGGAAGGCGACGTTCTTTTCGAGGAGCATTACTCATAAAATTTAGAGAACCGACCTTTGAGGTTGACTGCAGAACGAGTCTACTGCCACCATCGTACATTTCGCCTAAGGGCCATGGAGGAGGCACATAGACAGTCATTTTTTCCTCGCTGTATTTGCCAGTGGAACAAAAGAGAAAATTGCTTGTAGTGGTACAGGTTACCCTCCGCCACTCACCATACGGTGGCTTGTAGAGTATGTACGTAACTATAAATGTAGACTTATATTTTGTACAGTGAGCTTACTTTCGAGTATCTTCGCCTCGTTTTTAATACTATTTTGCTATTTTATGTGTAATTCCTGCAGTGACACAACATGAATTTTTAATTATATAGTTAATAATAAAACACTCCTTAAACACGTGTATTGGTAGCAACTCTGGTTTTGTTTTTTCTCTTTGTGGGTCTCACATTCTAATGATGTTCCGTTTCATATCATTAACTTTTATTTCAGTTTAGCATATTATGCTCAGTCCACGTCTTACCTTTTACGGCAGACTAAGTTGTATTTTGTGTTCTATAGCAATTTAGTGGATAGAACTCGGTTTAGCGACGTGTGCCTGTGTGTCAGTTATGATAAAAAACACACACAAGTCCAATAATTTTTTTGCAGAAAAATTAATTTTTCAGTGACGACGAGTTTATTTTAGACGGAATTCTTCCACAGAATCAGCTTGACAAAAGGAACTTAGGAGACGGGATTCCTAAAAAGTGAGTGCAGTTTAGTGAAAGTTGTAGAAACCTAAATTAGGATGCCGGATCAGTTTTAGAAATTTGTTTTCATCCTATTAGGAGCTAAGCGTTTTATCTAAAAGCTGTCTCACATCACTGTATAAGGCACTTTTGGCATAACAAAGAACCGCAGGGTTTGTCAGTAACATCATTTAAGTAAAGATACTGCTTATCCGTAACACGGTATGTCGTGCAATGCGACTGTTTGGAGTGGACCAGCAACTTAGTCTGCTAAGTGCCTGTGATGAATACAGATTCGCATCCGTCTCCCCCTCTAGTTAGCACCCGTTCTCGAAAAATCTGTAAAAGTTTGTCGCTTATACAACTGTGGTGGGGCGCAAATCCTCTGTAATCCAAGATACCGTGGGAAGCAGCGCAGCTTGAGAAATGCAGACTCGCTATTTTTATTCCTTCCACTGCGATCTCTCAATTGTTCATCCCGCTAAATTGTTCCACACCTCTAAGAAACAAAAGCAGACTTCCCTGACATTCTGTAAGCCGCTAATGCGCATTAAGGAGCAAAATATTTGCTTAGAAGATGTCTTCCACTGTTCGGAAATTTCCGGACGTGGAGGTATATTAAGGGCTTATGAGTTCGGTGCTACGATTATAAAACCAGTACACGTCATACAACTGCTGAATTCTACATTGTGGTCAGGAACTGCTATTACATGTGCGTAGTTTCGAAATTTTTCACTGGTGTTCGTTGCATATGGATGAGATGAAACGAATTCTGTCAAGTAGTTCAAATACAGCGAAAGTTTGGTACATTGTTTCACTTTTACGAATTTAAATGCGTTAAAAACTTTGGAAATATCCTTCATTTGCTTCGTTTTTATTTAGTGTCGTGCTTTCTAGAGAATTTTCTTGAAAATGGCAATTTACTTCTCGTCTTAGCATTTATGTACCTCTATGTCGATTGCCTCGACAGCGAAAATCATTCGTTTGTCCAAAGAAAAATCTCAGCGCCACCAGGATGTCCTATTCGTTGCTGTGTCTTTCAGTTCTTAGTAAGACTACTGTTAGCGTGCCACATGTTTTTCTACCTTCCCTAGTTTTTCTTCACTGACAGTTTTCTACACATAGTTGGGACTGTGTTTAATCTACACTACTGGTCATTAAAATTGCTCCACCAATAAGAAATGCAGATGATAAACGGGTATTCATTGGACAAATATATTATACTAGAACTGACATGTGATTACATTTTCACACAGTTTGGTTGCATAGATCCTGAGAAATCAGTACTACCCAGAACAACCACCTCCTTCCGTAATAGCGGCCTTGATACGCCTGGCATTGAGTCAAACAGAGCTTGGATGACGTGAACAGGTACAGCTGCCCATGCAGCTTCAACACGATACCACAGTTAATCAAGAGTAGTGACTGGCGTATTGTAACGAGCCAGTTGCTCGGCCACCATTGATCAGACGTTTTCAGTTGGTGAGAGATCTGGAGAATGTGCTGGCCAGGGCAGCAGTCGAACATTTTCCGTATCCAGAAAGGCCCGTACAGGACCTGCAACATGCGGCCGTGCATTATCCTGCTGAAATATAGGGTTTCGCAGGTGTCGAATGAAAGGTAGAGCCACGGGTCGTAGCACATCTGAAACGCAACGTCCACTGTTCAAAGTGCCGGCAATGCGAACCAGAGGTGACCGGGACGTGTAACCAATGGCACCCCATACCATCAAGCCGGGTGATACGCCGGTATGGCGATGACGAATACACGCTTCCAATGTGCGTTCACCGCGATGTCGACAAACACGGATGCGACCATCATGATGTTGTAAACAGAACCTGGATTTATCCGAAAAAATGACGTTTTGCCATTGGTGCACCCAGGTTCGTCGTTGAGAACACCATCGCAGGCTCTCCTGTCTGTGATGCAGCGTCAAGAGTAACCGCAGCCATGGTCTCCTAGCTGATAGTCTATGGTGCTGCAAACGTTGTAGAACTGTTCGTGCAGATGGTTGTTGTCGTTGCAAACGTCCCTATCTGTTGCGTCAGGGATCGAGACATGGCTGCATGATCCGTTACAGCCATGCCGATAAGATGCCTGTCATCTCGACTGCTAGTGCTACGAGGCCGTTGGGATCCAGCACGGCGTTCCGTATTACCCTCCTGAACCCACCGATTCCATATTCTGCTAACAGTCATTGGATCTCGACCAACGCGAGCAGCAATGTCACGATACGATAAATCACATTCGTGATAGGCTCCAATCCGACCTTTATCAAAGTCGGAAACGTGATGGTACGCATTTCTCCTCCTTACACGAGGCCTCACAAAAACGTTTCACCAGGCAATGCCGGTAGACTGCTGTTTGTGTATGAGAAATCGGTTAGAAACTTTCCTCATGTCAGCACGTTGTAGGTATCGCCATTGGCGCCAACGTTGTGTGAATGCTCTGAAAAGCTAATCATTTGCATATCACAGCATCTTCTTCCTGTTGGTTAAATTTGGCATCTGTAGCACGTCATCTTCGTGGTGTAGCAATTTTAATGGCCAGTAGTGTAGGTTAGTCTTTTCTTTGTAATATACTTTGTGGTAGTTCTTGTTTCTTTCTCTCTTTCTGGCATCACATCACGTCTCTCACTGTCTAAGATTAAGGTAAGGTTAGGTTCCGTATTCTGTCTGTAGTAGGACCAATCTGTCCCTATCTACCGCCGTGTCATCCTCTGCCAATGGCGTCATTGAGTGTGGTATATAGGGGCATGTGGTCAGCACACCGCTCTCCCGGTCGTTATCAGGTTTCTTGACCTTGGAACCGCTACTGATCGGTCGAATACCTACTTGGTTGGCTTCCCGAGGCTGACTGCTACCTGTACTAGTCCTTCGACCGAGGAAAAATTCGCCTTAACCACTCAGCTGTGGAGGTGGAATTCTCACTCTGTCTGCTCACTTAATTTAATCCGCTCTTCTCCACAACCATTTTTCAAAGCGTTCGAAGACTGTTGCCTCTTTCTTACTTATTTTCGACGTTTGATTTATATACACTGAAGCGCCAAAGAAACTGGTACACGTATGCGTATTCAAATACAGAGATATGTAACAGGCAGAACACGGCGCTGCGGTTGGAAACGCTTATACAAGACCAACACATGTCTGGCGCAGTTGTTACATCTCTTACTGTTGGTACAATGGCAGGTTATCAATATTCAATTGAGTCTGAACATGGTGTTATAGTCGGCGCAAGAGCGATGGGGCACAGCATCTCCGAGATAGCGATGAAGTGGGGATTTTCCTGTATCACAATTTCACGAGTGTACAGTGAATATCAGGAATCAGGTAAAACATCAAATCTCCGACATCGCTGCGGCCGGAAGACGACCCTGCGACAGCGGGACCTACGACGACTGGAGAGAAACGTTCAAAGTGACAGAAGTGCAACCCTTCCGTAAATTTGCTGCAGATTTCAATGTTGGGCCATCAACAAGTGTCAGTGTGCGATACATTCGACGGAACATCATCGATATGGGCTTTCGTAGCTGAAGGCCCACTCGTGTGCCCTTGATGCGTGCACGACGTTTCGCTTCGCTTGGTCCCGTCAACACCGACATTGCACTGTTTATGACTGGAAACATGTTGCCTAGTCAGACGAGTCTCATTTCACACCGAGCGGATGGGCGTGTACGGTTATGGAGACAACCTCATAATCGATGGACCCTGGATGTCAGCAGGGGACTGTTCAAGCTGGTGGAGGCTCTATAATGGCGTGGGGCGTGTGTAGTTGCAGTGATATAGACCCTTGATACGACTAGATACGAGTCTGGCAGATGACACGTACATAAGCATCCTGTCTGATCACCTGCATCCATTCATGTCCATTGTTCATTCCGACGGACTTGGGCAATTCCGGCAGGACAACGCGATACCCCACATACCCATAGTTGTTACAGAGTGGCTCCAGGAACGCTATTCTGAGTTTAAACACTTCCGCTGGTCACCAAACTCCCCAGACATGGACATCTGCCCGCATCTCGTGGTCGTGCGGTAGCGTTCTCGCTTCCCACGCCCGGGTTCCCGGGTTCGATTCCCGGCGGGGTGAGGGATTTTCTCTGCCTCGTGATGGCTGGGTGTTGTGTGCTGTCCTTAGGTTAGTTAGGTTTAAGTAGTTCTAAGTTCTAGGGGACTGATGACCATAGATGTTAAGTCCCATAGTGCTCACAGCCATTTGAACCATGCACATCATTGAGTAAATCTGGGATTCCTTGCCAACGTCAGAAGAGATCCCCAACCACTCTTGCTCTTCCGGGTTTATGGACAGCCCTGGAGGATTCATGGAGTCAGTTCCCTCCAGCTCTACTTCAGACATTAGTTGAGTCCATGCCATATCGTGTTGCGGCACTTTTGTGTGCTCGCGGTGGCTCTACACGACATTAGGCAGGTGTACCAGTTTCTTTGGCTCTTCAGTGTATAACCGCATACGTTTGTTAGATGAAATTCCTACTGCTCTAATAAACGAGAGCACCGACTTTCCAAAATTTCTGTGGTAGCAAATCAGTGGCGGAATGTAGTATACGTTCTCTGGCAAGTCTCGACATTTTTAAAAATATTACCTTTCCTTAATGTTCGCCGCTCGTGCTCTTGCGGCAGCGCTCTTGCGTCCCGAGCAAGGGGGCCGGAGTCGATTCCCGGCGGGGTCACGGATTTTCGCGTGCCCCGCAATGACTGGGTGTTGTTGTGTCGTCATCGTCATCATCATTCATCCCCATTACGGTCGGAGGAAGGCAACTGCAAACCACCACCATTAGGACATTTCCCAGTTCGGCGGTGCGGGTCTCCCGAATCGTTGCCCTACGCTCTGTAAAGAAGCATGGGACTTCATTTTCATTCCTTTCTTTTAAAATCTTTTATGAACACTTCCTGTGTCACAAATCTATGTTCTGTGATAAAGTAAAATATACCACTACTATAAGCATATGTTAATACTACCCTAGCTCAGAAGACACATTCCCGGGTTCCTTATTTGGAGGAGGAGGAGGATCGTAGTGTTTAACGTCCCGTCGACAACGAGGTCATTAGAGACGGAGCGCAAGGTCGGGTGAGGGAAGGATGGGGAAGGAAATCGGCCGTGCCCTTTCAAAGGAACCACCCCAGCATTTGCCTGAAGCGATTTAGGGAAATCACGGAAAACCTAAATCAGGATGGCCGGAGACGGGATTGAACCGTCGTCCTCCCGAATGCGAGTCCAGTGTGCTAACCACTGCGCCTTATTTGGGTTGGACATGCTTTTCACTATTGTCGGTGTTAGTAATACCAGCTGTGATGATGGCGACGAACGTATGATGAATTTATCCATAGCGACTAGGAAACTGTTAGAATTCGAAAGTTTGTATAGAAGCAATAATATTCGCCCCCAGAAAGTTTAGACTCGGCGCGGTGGCTGATGGGAGCGACTGTAAATGGGAAATGCCTTTGAAGTCGGTCCCATCAGTCACCGCGCCGGGTGTCAACTTTGCGTGTGTAGTACTCAGTGTTGTATTCCAGCTTTCCACACGCGTCCAGTAAGCGCATAGCGTTTGAAAACTGCGAAAGTTTTTGCATGCCAAAGAGCTTTTGCTCCAGGGATCCCATCAGTAGAGCCTCTTCTTTGTAGTTAATGCGATAGTACTGTGACGTCGCGAGTTAATGGGCGTTAACAATTATTGCAGTAAGCTACAATGCAGTACAGCCAGCAGTATTGGAGCCGGAGACTGTGTAGGAGATCGCAAGTTGTGTCCTACCTATGAGTCATATACACCTGCTTCTACTGCAGCGTGAGAACGGCTCTTGTGTCACTTTGAGCAACTGTATATTCATGCCACCTATGAATCTAAGTAAATGATATTAAATGTTATTCAATCATTTTCAAAATCGACACACTACCTTTTTTTATTCAGGAGAAGATTTTATAAAAATTTCAACATTGTAACTATTATAGTTTCGGAGATAGCTAAAAACGTCAAAAACCGACACTTATGGAACTAAACTCAGTTAGGAAATATAATAGTTTATCTTTTGGTATAACTGGAAAACATAAACAGAACTCCCAGTGTGCAGAATTATTTAACAGAGATTTTCATATTATAACTTTCATTATTTTTCGTTTTCGTAATATAATAATTAGACAAAATTATTATTTGTGTCTAATATTGTTGTGGGAATAAATGTGAGTAAATGAGAGTGTGTACGTGGGACATTCGTCAGATTTAAATATTGCAAGAGTTACACAAGCCTGTCGTGGGAAAATGATCCTTGGCAATTTACCTACTTTGCTGATGACGTGTGTCTAGGTGCAATTGCTATAGTAACAGAGCAGCCAGAAAGTCAGCTAGAGTAAAATCAGTATCTAACGAATATTTCCATAATTATTGCCTTTTCGTTTATTAAACATTACTTTAATATTTGTATGTCAGAATGACGTAAACGCGTCTGTGAAAAAGGATTGGTGCAGACCAGTTTTGGCGCGAGTATGATCATGAGTGAGCATTCTGATTGGCAGCGAGTATGATCAGCCAATCAGAATTGAGACAGTTCCCGCTCATTACCTAATAGTTATACTGGGAGTGAAGCTGCAAGAAGGGAGTCGCTCGCCATCTTCGGTCTCGGAGGGACATGTTAAATGTGATGTTTCTCATTATGTGTAAAATGAAGGAATACTGAGTTCCTCGCGTTTGATACGTGTCGTGACTAACACTGATGTAGTTACGGACAGTTTTGTGAAGTTTTGGAATTGTTTTGTTGGAAAGATATTCGCGTGTGAAAATTTGGCCTTCATAGTATCCACATGGCATTTTTCAGTTTTCAGCCCCCTGAGCATTTTCGTCGAGCAGTTTCTTGTTTAGAAATCCACAAGAAGGACCAAATGTAATAACTCAAATTAGCGTGAAGACGTTTTTTGATTCGGGTTGAGTTTGCACAGATTTCTGGCTGCTGTGCATGTGAAGTGTTTGTATGAATTGTGAACTTGAAGAAGATAGCCAACAGTTTAAATGTGGACTGAATAGTACCGTTTCTCTGGCTATAAGGACAAAATAAACATTTTTGTGTGGAAATTTCGGACATTATTTTCCAGAAGGCAAACAATTTCCTTACTGCCCGATAAAATTGAATGACAGTTTTTCTACAGAGCTTTCTTTCATAACTAGAGTTGCGCGGCCTCAGTAATTGTAGATATTAGGTGGTTGTTTTTATCAAACATGCTTTTACATCATCTTTTAAGTATCTGCGCTGCCGAGTGAAGGGACAGCGAGCAGCCGCCGTTCTGAGGTAGGTGAATTTTAATTTGCAGCCTGCACAAACAGAAATAAAACCCCGCCCCGACGCATCTCCCTTGTCTTCAGCATAAGCTCCTGCGTCCTTCAAAGACACTGCCTCAACAAGCAAAACGATAACAATCCAGATTACGTGTAAACAATGTCACTGAAATCTTAAACCACACCGCCTGTTATGTTTTAATTATTATTAAAAAGAAGCTGTTGAGGTAGTCTGTTACAATCGGCTTCCTTGTATCTCGGATTATTCTTTATTACTGCTCAATATCGCCAAACAGATATTTTAAAACAATTGTTGACGAATGAAGTGGGCATATCGTAGCATTTTACTTGTAAGGAAACATGAACGCAAGCTGAAAAGACAGGATTCCTTTCACAGTACTGTGCGACTATTATTTTGGGGAGTGACTTGGACTTGACCAGAGAAAGGCAAACAACAGGGGTGTTTGTTCTTGGCTGCCTTTGCATAAAGACTTCTGAAACAAACAGATATATTTTAGAGGTCAGAAACTTTAATTTCCACCTCATCGTTTAAATAGTTCATTACTTTTTGATAAAAGCAAGTGAGAAATATTTATTTTATCTTATTTTTATCACTCTAAAAATTTTGTGGGTGTGGTGCACCCACAAGATTATTTATATGGGTACTTGAGCCCCAGTGCACCCACATGGTTGGCGCGTATGCTAGAAAACTAGTATTCTTCTGGAAGCTTCTTTCTTGCAGGTGATTACTTTTTGTAGCTTCAGTACAACTTCCGTTTGCAGTAAGCATGCTTCCCAAGCAAGGGAAAGAACTCACTATCTCCAGTTCCTTTCTCTCTGGCGTTAACTTACTGGGGCGTGTTTCCTCGCCGTTTTCATTACGTTATTGTTGAGAAAGTTGATATGTATTCCAAACTTTCCCTTATTCGTATTGCCTCTTTTATGAATTTATAAATATCCATTAGATTTGTTTAGTAAAGGTGAATAAGCTAGTAAATTACGTAACAAAAAGACCTTTCCAGAATGACATAAAATACATTTGGACGTAGAGCTGAAATACTACAAATGTTTTCCTTCAATGGAAAAACTCTAATAATAATGGCTACAGTTATGGAAGGATAAAAAAATGGCTCTGAGCACTATGGGACTTAACTTCTGAGGTCATCAGTCCCCTAGAACGTAGAACTAATTAAACCTAACTAACCTAAGGACATCACACACATCCATGCCCGAGGCAGGATTCGAACCTGTGACCGGAGCGGTGGCGAGGTTCCAGACTTCGGCCGGCTTATGGAAGGATTAATGACATTTTAAGAACTACTTTATTTTAAATAAAGAACTTTAGTTAGACGAAAACTTCTTTTCTCCTAAATTCGGTTCAGCACCTCCTTATTGGTTATTCGATACACAAATGAAATCTTCAACATTCTTTTGTAGCATCGCATTTCAAAAACTTCTATTTTCTTCTTGTCTGAATTGTTTACAGTCCACGTCTCACTTCCATATAAGGCTACGATTCAGGCAAATACTTTCGGATAAGATTTCCTGACACTCAAATTTACGTTCGATATTAACAACTTCCTCTTTTTTCAGATAATTCTTACTGCTACCAACCTGCATTTCATATCATCTCTAGTTCGACCATCTTCAGTTATTCTTATGCCAGAATAACAGAACTCATCCACTGCTTTAAGTGTATCTTTTCCTAATCAAATTCCCTCAGCATCGCCTGTTTTGGTATGACTACAGTCCATTACCTTTATTTTACATTCGTTGATGTTCATGTTATAGCCACTGTTCAAGACACTATTCATTCGTTTCAACAGCTCTTCCAAATCCCTGCCGTCTCTGACAAAATTAAAATGTTGTCGGCGAATATCAGCCTTTATTTCTTCTCCCTGAACTTTAATTCCCTCCCGAAATTTCTCCCTGGTTTCCTTCACTGCTTGCTCAATGTATAAATCGAAGAATAGCGCGGATGGACTACGACTCTGTCTCACTTTCTTCTCAACTACTGCTTCCCTTTCATGTCCTTAGACCATTGTAACTGCAATCGGTTTCCTGTGCAGATTTGGATTAACTTACCACTTACTATATTTTATTCCTGCTACCTTTCCTCCTCCCATTAACCATGGATCTTGCCGTTGGTGGGGAGGCTTGCGTGCCTCAACGATGCAGATTGTCGTACCGTAGGTGCAACCACAACGGAGGGGTATCTGTTGAGAGGCCAGACAAACGCGTGGTTCCTGAAGAGGGGCAGCAGCCTTTTCAGTAGTTGCAGGGGCAACAGTGTGGATGATTGACTGATCTGACCTTGTAACCCTAACCAAAACGGCCTTGCTGTGCTGGTACTGCGAACGGCTGAAAGCAAGGGGAAACTACAGCCGTAAATTTTCCCGAGGGCATGCAGCTTTACTGTATGGTTAAATGATGATGACGTCCTCTTGGATAAAATGTTCCGGAGGTAAAATAGTCCCCCATTCGGATCTCCGGGCGGGGACTACTCAGGAGGACGTCGTTATCAGGAGAAAGAAAACTGGCATTCTACGGATCGGAGCGTGGAATGTCGGATCCCTTAATCGGGCAGGTAGGTTAGAAAATTTAAAAAGGGAAATGGATAGGTTAAAGTTAGATATAGTGGGAATTAGTGAAGTTCGGTGGCAGGAGGAACAAGACTTCTGGTCAGGTGAATACAGGGCTATAAATACAAAATCAAATAGGGGCAACTCAGGAGTAGGTTTAATAATGAATAAAAAAATAGGAGTGCGGGTAAGCTACTACAAACAGCATAGTGAACGTATTATAGTGGCCAAGATAGACACGAAGCCCATGGCTACTACAGTAGTACAAGTTTATATGCCAACTAGCTCTGCAGATGACGAAGAAATTGAAGAAATGTACGATGAGATAAAAGAAATTATTCAGGTAGTGAAGGGAGACGAAAATTTACTAGTCATGGGTGACTGGAATTCGACAGTAGGAAAAGGGAGAGAAGGAAACATAGGTGGTGAATATGGACTGGGGCTAAGAAATGAAAGAGGAAGCCGTCTGGTAGAATTTTGCACAGAGCATAACTTAATCATAGCTAACACTTGGTTCAAGAATCATAAAAGAAGGTTGTATACATGGAAGAATCCTGGAGATACTTAAAGGTATCAGATAGATCATTAATGGTAAGACAGAGATTTAGGAACCAGGTTTTAAATTGTAGGACATTTCCAGGGGTAGATGTGGACTCTGACCACAATCTATTGGTTATGACCTGTAGATTAAAACTGAAGAAACTGCAAAAAGGTGGGAATTTAAGGAGATGGGACCTGGAGAAACTGACTAAACCAGAGGTTGAACAGAGTTTCAGGGACAGCATAAGGGAACAATTGACAGGAATGGGGGAAAGAAATACAGTAGAAGACGAATGGGTAGCTTTGAGGGATGAAGTAGTGAAGGCAGCAGTGGATCAAGTAGGTAAAATGATGAGAGCTAGTATAAATCCATGGGTAACAGAAGAAATATTGAATTTAATTGATAAAAGGAGAAAATATAAAAATGCAGTAAATGAAGCAGGCAAAAAGGAATACAAACGTCTCAAAAATGAGTTCGACAGGAAGTGCAAAATGGCTAAGCAGGAATGGCTAGAGGACAAATGTAAGGATGTAGAGGCTTATCTCACTAGGGGTAAGATAGATACTGCCTACAGGAAAATTAAAGAGACCTTTGGAGAAAAGAGAGCCACTTGTATGAATATCAAGAGCTCAGATGGAAACCCAGTTCAAAGCAAAGAGGGGAAAGCAGAAAGGTGGAAGGAGTATATAAAGGGTCTATACAAGGGCGATGCACTTGAGGACAATATAATGGAAATGGAAAAGGATGCAGATGAAGATGAAATGGGAGATACGATACTTCGTGAAGGGTTTGACAGAACACTGAAAGACCTCACTCGAAACAAGACCCCGGGAGTAGACAACATTCCGTTAGAACTACTGACGGCCTTGGGAGAGCCAGTACTGGCAAAACTCTACCATCTGGTGAGCAAGATGTACGAGACAGGCGAAATACCCTCAGACTTCAAGAAGAATATAATAATTCCAATCCCAAAGAAAGTAGACGTTGACAGATGTGAAAATTACCGAACTATCAGTTTAATAAGCCACAGCTGTAAAATACTAACACGAATTATTTACAGACGAATGGAAAAACTGGTAGAAGCCGACCTCCGGGAAGATCAGTTTGGATTCTGTAGAAATGTTGGAACACGTGAGGCAATACTGATCTTACGACTTATCTTAGAAGAAAGATTAAGGAAAAGCAAACCTACGTTTCCAGCATTTGTAGACTTAGAGAAAGCTTTTGACAATGTTGACTGGAATACTCTCTTTCAAATTCTAAAGGTGGCAGGGCTAAAATACAGGGCGCGAAAGGCTATATACAATTTGTACAGAAACCAGATGGCAGTTATAAGAGTCGAGGGGCATGAAAGGGAAGCAGTGGTTGGGAAGGAACGGGACAGGGTTGTAGCCCCTCCCCGATGTTATTCAATCTGTATATTGAGCAAGCAGTAATGGAAACAAATGAAAAATTTGTAGTAGGTATTAAAATCCAGGGAGAAGAAATAAAAACTTTGAGGTTCGTCGATGACATTGTAATTCTGTCAGAGACAGCAAAGGACTTGGAAGAGCAGTTGAACGGAATGGATAGTGTCTTGAAGGGAGGATATAAGATGAACATCAGCAAAAGTAAAACGAGGATAATGGAATGTAGTCGAATTAAGTCGGATGATGCTGAGGGAATTAGATTAGGAAAAGAGTCACTTAAAGTAGTAAAGCAGTTTTGCTATTTGGGGAGCAATGTAACTGATGATGGTCGAGGTAGAGAGGATATAAAATGTAGACTGGCAATGGCAAGGAAAGCGTTTCTGAGGAAGAGAAATTTGTTAACATCGAGTATATATTTAAGTGTCAGGAAGTCGTTTCTGAAAGTATTTGTATGGAGTGTAGCCATCCATGGAAGTGAAACATGGACAATAAATAGTTTGGACAAGAAGAGAATAGAAGCTTTCGAAATGTGGTGCTACAGAAGAATGTTGAAGATTAGGTGGGTAGATCACATCACTAATGAGGAGGTATTGAATAGGATTGGGGAGAAGTTTGTAGCACAACTTGACCAGAAGAAGAGATCGGCTGGTAGGACATGTCCTGAGGCATCAAGGGATCACAAATTTAGCATTGGAGGGTAGCTTGGAGGGTAAAAATCGTAGAGGGAGACCAAGAGATGAATACACTAAGCAGATTCAGAAGGATGTAGGTTTCAGTAGGTACTGAGGGATGGAGAAGCTTGCACAGGATAGATTAGCATGGAGAGCTGCATCAAACCTGTCTCAGGACTGAAAACCACAACAACAAAAAACCTTCAGAATTTCGAAAAGTGTAGTTCAGTCGGGACCGCCGATAGCTTTTTTAAATCTGCAAATGATATAAACGTAGATTTTCTTTTCTTCAGCCTATCCTCTAAGACAAGTCATGGGGTTAGTATTGTCCGATGACGGCCTTTTCGGTATTTTCAGTCTTCTACAAATTATTCGTGGTAATATTTTGCGACCACTACTTATTAAACTGATCCCTTATTTTCTTTGGAATTGCAAGAAATACATTCATCTGGTCGTCTGAGGGTATTTTTACCGCATGATATATTTTGCACACGCTGTGGAATAGTTCTGTCTCGGCTGGCTTCCGCAAGGAAAGCAATAGATTTTAAGGAATGTCGGCTACTTGAGGGGTCTTGTTTCGACTTAGGTCTTTCAGTGCTCTGTAAAATTCTTCCTGCAGTGTCATATCTCCCATGTCATATTCAACCACTTCCTCTCCCATTTCTGTAATGTTGCCTTCAAGCTCATTTCGATTGTTTAGACCCTCTATATTTTCCTACTTCCTTTCAGCTCTCCGTTCTTTGCTTCGAACTTGTTTTCCATCTGAGCTCCTGATATTCATACAGCACACAGCTAATTCTCTTTTCTCCAAGGGCCTCTTTAATTTTCCCATAGGCTACCTCTATCTTTTCCCTAGTCATGCATACTTTCGCAGCCTTACATTTTCCCTCTAACTATTCCCAATTCCACATTTTGCACATTTCAGACGTCTGCATTCCCTTTCGCCTGCTTCATAAACGACATATTCTGTTAATTTTGTTTTTCTTTTTGAAAGATTAAATCAAATGATCTTTGTCTTCTTGTACTTTGTAATACTTGTCAATATAAAACCAATATTAACCTGTAATAATGGTAGGTTACTCCTCTTTTAACGATGAAAAGCGTAAATGTGGATTTAAATAATAGATGACATGGGATGACACTATTTTATCCCATCTTCCTCTTCTTCCATTTCACTGGAGTTTCAGGCACTTTATGTTGAAAATACCCGACGACCAAAAAGCAGAACGTTACAGTATTTTTCTAGAAGTTCACGTGCAGATGACATGAGGCTGTATATTTAGGTGGCATCAGGGAGGATACTTCGATGTCATGAGTAAGCACAGTGATGCTCGCGTCGGGGGTACAAACTAAGCCTTATCGTAGAACGAGAAGCTGTGTGGTTGCCACCTCAGCGTACGTCAGGAGGTTTTAAGAACTCGAATTGATTGGGAACTTACCCGGAGTCGGTGCGGTCACCTTGTAAGCCAGTAATCCAGCTGCCAGTTCCGAGAAAAGCAATCACGCTGAGCCCAGACCCAGAGCAGTAAAGGCAACGTTTCCGAGAATCAGTTCGAGAAGCTCCTTTTATGCAACACAAGCTAATTTCCCTGATCGTAAGCCTTCTTTTTATGTCTTTACCTGTAAAGCGTTGCTAGTTCATGAAGGCTTCCTGGATAAGATGTCTTAGCACGGCCTTAAGGAATTTAAGCAAAATATTTAATGGTACAGCTTAAGTAATACCAATTTCGCTCTGACTAAGAGTGTTGCAACAGACGTTCAGATTTTCAACTGAACATTGAATATAATAATAATAATACTCAAACTCGTTGTCATTATACATGAATTGTCTAGTACAACAGGTAAACGATCGTCGTCTTTTTCTGCCGTCATGTTTTTGTGTACTCGACTTTTCTTCAACTCACGCTTCTTCACTTCCTATCTTCAGATCATCTTGTCATCATGACCATTGTCTTTTGATTTTCACAGACCCCCGCTGTTTACTACTACTGTCACTAACGTTAAATAGTCTCCCGGAAACTTGTAAAAAAATTTGAGATGAAACACCTGTCATTGTTTGTATAAGGTGTAATTATTATTTGAAGAAAATTAACAAATAAATTAAGCGCACTAATAAACCTTCACTATAACAACTTTATTTTTGCTACTCATAGTGCAAGTAACAAATTGTATACAAGCCTCTAATAACTGTTGCCATAACAGATGCCGGCATTAACCTATATTACGACCTTTGTGATCGGTCTCTGAGTTCGCGTATCCAAAGTACTTCAAGAGACTAATAATGATTTCGTGTGTCTGGGTGCAAGACTTTCGATCGGACGCCTCTTTCACCACTTGCCTACCCTAAATCTACCTCAGTTATTCAACTGGGAAAGCTGACCTGCACTTGAACGTGAAATCCGAACCACGTATCTTTCTTGGCGGCTCTTCACATCTTTGAGAGATGAAAGCTAGTTTAGAAACAACTAAAAATGTCCGTGGTCCTACCACGGTTCCATTCCTCAATCTCTCGATTTACAGGCACTCCCTTTATCAACAGACTACCAAACCCAACACATCAAGAGCCTAAGGATGCGTATCTTACAATAACGATCGGTAGTACAAAATCAGCGATTTGGCCGAAACTAAACTAATATTTACTCTGTTCGAACAGGCCTTGGAAGACCCTACAGCACCGACCGACCGCCATGTCATTCTCAACCTAGTGGCGTCATCGAATGCTAATGTGGAGGGGCGTGGGTTCAGCACACCGATTTCACGGCCATTATAAGTTTCCGAGACCTGGAACTGCTACTTTTCGGTCAAGTAACTCTCAAATTGGTATCGCTAGGCTGAGTGCGCCCTGGTAGGTCAACAGCGCTGGTGATCCACATGGTCAACCGCTCCTAATGCTTAACTTCGCATAAACTGCCGGGAACCTGTGTATCCACTACGACACGGCCATTGACCGAGTTGGCCGAAGTGCGGACGAATTGCGAGCGGGGGAAAAAAAACCGAATAACGAGCTACAGTACGGCGACCGAATCGGTATTTTGAGTCTTATTGAGTCACCGACCTGCCATTTTTTCTTTATTGTAACTTCATTCCCCTGTCCATGGGCGGCCGGGTTGGCCGAGCGGTTCTAGGCGCTACTGTCTGGAACCGCGCGACCGCTGCGGTCGCAGGTTCGAATCCTGCCTCGGACATGGATGTGTGTGATGCCCCTAGGTTAGTTAGGTTTAAATAGTTCTAAGTTCTAGGGGACTGATGACCCCAGATGTTAAGTCCCATAGTGCTCAGAGCCATTTGAACCATTAAAACTCTTGTCCATGGGGCAGGGGAGGGCTCTTAGCGGTACAGTCCACCGCTATTCAGCCCAACGGTTGTACAACATACATGAAAGGGGAACGCTTACAAAAAAAGTGGTGATAAAAGGCGGAAAAAACACAGCAAATGGAGATGATTAGGGGGAGGGGGAGGGGATGAGGTCGTAGAGAATACGTGTGTAGGATGGAAGGAGGATACGGAAGGCGAGACGGGGTGCATGGCGTTCTAGGATTTGGAGAGCTTTATAGAACCTGGGAGGGGTGGAAATCCAAGCGCCAATGTCACAACAAAGGCTGGGGCGGATCAAGGATTTGTAGGCGTGAAGGATGGTGGAATGATGCAGTACCCATGTGCGGCCAGACAGGAGATTCAGGAGGTGGAGTCTGTTGTGGGCTTTGTGTTGGATTGTGAGGAGATGGGGAGTCCAGGTGAAGTGGCGGTCAAGGGTGAGAGCAAGGTATTTGCGGGTAGGAGTGAGGTGCATAGGACGGTCCTAAATGGATAGGTAAAAATCATGAAGATTGAAGGAGCGGTTGGTGTGGCCTATGATGATCACCTGGGTCTTGGATGGGTTCATACGAAGGAACCACTGGTTGCATCAAGTGGTGAACTGGTCAACGTGGGTTTGTAGGGTACGTTGGGACCGTTGAAGGGTAGGATAAAGGGCTGGGAAGGCGGTGTCATCAGCAGATTGGAGGAGATGAACAGGTGGGGGAGGTTTGGGCATATCAGCAGTGCACAGGAGATAGAGAAGAGGGGAAAAGAAGGAGCCTTGGGGCACGCCGGCAGAGGGATAGAGGATATGTAAGTTGGAATTGCAGATACTGACATAGGAGGGATGACGGGAGAGGAAGGAAGCAACGAGACGGACTAAATTGATAGGGAGAGCATAGGTCTGGAGTTTGAAACCGAACTGCCAGAAGTATGCCAGTATAAATAATAAGACACCAACAGACATATACTTTTACCAGTCTCACAATAAAACTCACTATAACCAATAAAAAGTACGTATGATAGTTGGCCACCTGCATCATTCACAAAACACGAGGGTGTGGTGAGGACTTTTAAAGTTTTTTTAAAATAAACCAAATGTTATTGACGTTCTGGAGAGAAGTCCCTTAGACAGTGTGATAAAAACCTCCCTAACGAATAAAACGTAAAACTAAATCAGCCATTGAGGCATCGTCGCCCAACACCGTGCGTAGGGCGCTGTGAAGGCTAAAAGTCCGTCGCAGAGCGGCTAAAATTGCGCAGTACAACAAAATTCGGACGACAGTCGTATAGGAGCCACAGCGACACCGAGGTGGGTCCTCGCGATGGAGGAGGTGACCGTGTGTTAGCCGAGTATGGCCGATGTGGAGCCAGTAAAGGACAACAGCGTCCCTGCGAGTGGCTCGCATGGATGAACGCCACACATTCGTTGTTTCCTTGATGACCCGGAGTTTATTTGGTGGATGCACCATTCAGTATCCCAGTAGTCTAGTTTCGAATTCGAAGAGTTGGTACACACATCTAGCACCCTCTCCTTCAGCATGACAATGCCAGACCACAGATAACCACTGAGACATCTGCAATGATCCGAAGTCTTGGGTTCACTGTCTTCGATCATCCTCCATAGAACTCTACTTGGCCCTATCCGATTTTCACCTGTTTCCAAAACTTAAAGAACGTCTACGAGCACTTCACTTTGATAGTGACGATACAGTGCAAGCAGAGGTGAGGTTGTGACTCCGCCAAGAAGGTCAAACATTCTACAGTGGCGGCATCAACAAACTCGTCTCTCGCTGGGAGAAATGTGTTCGTCACCAGGGTGAGTATGTTGAGAAATAAATATGCAGACCTGAAGAATAAAGATGTAAAATGTTAATAACGTTTTTTTATGTAAAAAGTTTTAACAGTTTCCACTAAAAATGTTCGAAGCCATTCCTTTTTAGCACGGCCCTGTAATTTGTTAAATGGATAGTGCAGTTGTTTCTGTTCACATCCCTCAAAGCTGATGTCATCCTGAGACATTTCTCTGTTGAGCAAGTCCAAACAGAAGCGTTGAATTTGTAGAATGAAAAATGACTCTACCGCACGGGGAAACAGAGTTTATAACGATACTTACCTTCCCGCGAGTCATTTCTATTATAGTATTTTCAAATACACTACAAAAATATGTTGGATGAACAATTTACGATTACACAAGTAATAGCTTGTGTTGCCTAGCTGATATTATTAGGACGATGTTGCACTTAGTGACAACGTTTTCTGCACAACTGTGTATTTGGAAAAACAATGATGCACTGCTGCCGCATTTGAGAAGCAGTGTGATCTACACATCCTTGTTCCTTATACTTATGTAGTCTTTGTGTGCAGACATGCCATGTAAAACTTAGTGTCACATAGTTCACTTGCGCTGCATTCATGACCAGCTCGAGCATTTTCATTGCGAAGCACAGCACGGCGCAGCGCTGCCCTCATCGCCAGGGCAGTCCAGCTGATCACTCTCGTTAGAAATAATTATTATAATCACATGGCAAGATTGTAAATATAGTCACAGCCAAAATACTTCAGTGATGAAGATACTTCTGTTCTTTGAATAAAATGAATCTTTTGAAGGGTGGGCTCTTATCCGCAGCACTTCTGCTGAAGACGGTGACTTCTTGCCACTGAAACTAAGCAACAGCAATATCTGATACGAAACCAAGGATATCTACGGATTCTACAGTCCATATGCTGCAAGTAGACGAAGACAATTACCATCTAACTAGTATGGGCATAGACGATTCTGTCTACGCTGCAAGTTAATGAAAATGATTGTGAAGATAAAATAAGACTAGCGGCAGTTTGCAGAGTCTAAAAGTAAACATTCTCACAACGATCCTTCGGTGAAAGGAACATGAACACTCTTTGCAGTGGAAAGTACCCCTTGTCACGTACTTTATACTGATCTGAAGAATGTATGTACTTATATAGGAAATACACCACATTGCTCTATTGGGAAACATAGTGTACTGTGGACCTAGTGACTTGGAACGGAAATTGTATGGATAAACTTGATTTTACTGTAAACGGGCAAAGTGAAATACTACTAACACATGCCAAGCACGGTTTCGTATTTCTTTTATGTTTACAGCACGTGAAGTTCAGAACTCAAATAGCAGTTATCAATAGCAGCTTAAGAATTCCTATTAGCCGGTAATTGAACCTAAAAACTCTACACGACAGAAGAGCATTCCATTACACAGACACCCAGCTTGTTAAGAAAAATCGAACTAGTTTTAGCAAAAACTTCAATTTTCTCTAGAATTTTTTAGAGTTCTATCGAACTTTTTTGGGAGATTAATATTTCACTTCTGAACTTCACGTACCAAAAGTACAAGAAACTAAAAAAAAAATTTGCTGTATGGTCCCCTTGTAAGATACATTGGAACACTAGCATTACTACCATAGGCTTAGAGATGTCATAGAAATGTGAACACAAGAAAAAAGAATAAGAGGAGATTGGGGATAACCATCCCGTCAAAGATGTAGTCATTAACAGAGCGCGAGCTCGGATGATAAACATAGTAAAGGAAAACGTCCGTGTCCTTTTCGAATGAACCATCTCGGTAATCGCTCTAGGCGATATAAGGAAAACACGGTGTTTTGGGTAGTGGGTTTTGAGTTGTACCAAACTGTACTTCAAAGTAAAAGTCGAACACAGGTTCATAAGAAGCGAACACAGTAGCACAAATAAAAACACAAGCACGGTGTGAGGGTCACAGCAGGAAAAAGTCCATAGCAAATAATCCAACACCAATGAAACACTGTGAAACCGAAGAACAATCAAGCGTACAGAGGGCTCGAGTCAGTGGCTATGTCCTGCACTTAAGGAACCTTTCAGGATCTTTAAAAAAGTATTAGACTGAGATGACAAAACTCATGCGATACCACTTAATATCGTGTCGGACATCTTTTTGCCTGGCGTATTGCAGCAGCTCAATCTATGGTTCAAATGGCTCTGAGCACTATGGGACTTAACATCTGAGGTCATCTGTCCCCTAGACGTAGAACTACGTAAAACTAACTAACCTAAGGACATCACAGACATCCATGCTCAAGGTATTCGACCCTGCGACCGTAGCAGCAGGGCGGTTCCAGACTGAAGCGCCTAGAACCGTTCGGCTACAGCAGCCGACTGGACTCAACAAGTCATTGGAAGTCCCCTGCAGAGATATTGAGCCATTCTGCCTGCCTCTATAGCCGTCCATAATTGCGAAAATGTTTACAGTGCAGGATTTTGTGCAAGATCTGATCTCTCGATTACGTCCCATACATGTTCGAGGGGTTTCGAGTCGGGCGATTTGGGTGGCCAAATCATTGACTCGAAATGTCCAGAATGTTCTTCAAACCAATCGCCAACAGCTGTGGCCCGATGAGATGGCACATTGTCATCCATAAAAATTCCATCGTTGTTCGAATCATGAAGTCCATGAATGGCTGCAAATTGTCGCCAAGTGGCCTAACATTTTCAACTAATAATCGGTTCACAGGAGAGCTTCTGTTAAGTTTGGAAGGTAGGAGACGAGGTACTGGGAGAAGTAAAGGTGTGAGGACGGGACGTGAGTCGCGCTTGGGTAGCTCAGATGGTAGAGCACTTGCCGCGAAAGGCAAAGGTCCCGAGTTTGAGTCTAGGTCCGGGACATAGTTTTAATCTGCCAGGAAGTTACATATCAGCGCACACTCCGCTGCATAGTGAAAATCTCATTCTGCAATAATCGGTTCCGTTGGACGAGAGGACCCAGTCTATTCCATGTAAACACAGCCCACACCATTCTGGAACCACCATAGCTTGCACAGTGGCTTGTTGATGGCTTGGGTTCATCAGCTCCTACCAACTGAAATTGGGACTCATCTTACCAGGCCACGGTTTTCCAGACGTCTAGGGTCCAACCGATATGGTCACGAAACTAGAAGAGGCGCTGCAGACGATGACGTACCGTTAGCAAAGGCATTGACGTCGGTCTTCTGCTGCCATAACCCATTAACACCAAATTTCCCCACACTGTCCTAACGGATACGTTCGTCATACGTCCGACATTGATTGGCTCTGAGCACTATGGGACTTAACATCTGTGGTCATCAGTCCCCTAGAACTTAGAACTACTTAAACCTAACTAACCTAAGGACATCACACACATCCATGTCCGAGGCAGGATTCGAACCTGCGACCGTAGCAGTCGTGCGGTTCCGGACTGCGCGCCTAGAACCGCTAGACCACCGCGGCCGGCCGACATTGATTGGTGCGGTTATTTCACGCAGTGTTGTTGGTCTGTTACCACTGACAACTCTATGCAAACTTTGCTACTCTCGGTCGTTATGCGAAGGCCATTGGCTACTGCGTTGTCCGTGGTGAGAGGTAATGCCTGAAATTTGGTAGTCTCGGCACACTCTTGACACTGTCGATCTCTAAATATTGAATTCCGTAATGATTTCCGAAATGGGACTGTCTTTTTATAACTTGTGTACGTGGTGCTATCGCCATCTGTATATGTGCATATCACTATCCCATGGGTTTTGTCACCTCATTGTATTGGAATATTGAAATTTGTGGTAAGCATGCTAGCATGGGTTTCTTAGAAGTAGATAACTTAGGGGTTGCGAAGCAACTCAAATCGCTTGATACGGGCAAATCTTCAGATCCAGATTGTATACCGATTAGGTTCCTTTCAGATTACGCTGATACAATAGCTCCCTACGTAGAAATCATTTACAACCGCTCGCTCACCTATAGGTCTGTAACTACAGATTGGAAAATTGCGCAGATCGCACCAGTGTTAAGAAGGGTAGTAGGAGTAATCCATCGAACTACAAACCTATATCATTGACGTCGGTTTGCAGTAGGGTTTTGGAGCATATACTGTATTCAAACATTATGAATCACTTCGAAGGGAACGATCTATTGATACGTAATCAGCATGGTTTTAGAAAACATCGTTCTTGTACAACGCAGCTAGCTCTTTACTCGAACGAAGTAATGGCCGCTATCGACAGGGGATCTCAATTTGATTCCGCATTTCTAGATTTCCGGAAACCTTTTGACACTGTTCCTCACAAGCGACTTCTAATCAAGCTGCGGTCCTATCGGGTATCGTCTCAGTTGTGTGACTCGATTCGTGATTTCCTGTCAGGTAGGTCGCAGTTCGTAGTAATAGACGGCAAATCATCGAGTAAAACTGAAGTGATATCGGGTGTTTCCCAGGGAAGCGTCCTGGGACCTCTGCTGTTCCTGATCTGTATAAATGACCTGGGTGACAATCTGAGCAGTTCTCTTAGGTTGTTCGCAGATGATGCTGTAATTTACCGTCTAGTAAGGTCATCTGAAGACCAGTATCAGCGATTTAGAAAAGATTGCTGTATGGTGTGGCAGGCGGCAGTTGACGCTAAATAACGAAAAGTGTCAGGTGATCCACATGAGTTACAAAAGAAATCCGTTGGAAATCGATTACTCGATAAATAGTACTATTCTCAAGGCTGTCAATTCAACTATGTACAGTCATGATCTAAAGTATCCGAACGACCTGAATAGCATTTCGCCTGATTCTCATGCAACCTACATAACGCAGCTCTCTAGCAGGTCCTCTAATCGCTCCTTGGTACAGTCGTTTGACTGTTGAAAGTGGTTCCAACAAGTCACCACTAGAAAACACTACTCTGTATCTCAATACCTCTAGATGTAAAGTAATACTACGACATTACAAATATCAGGGAACACCTTATTACAGGTAAGACTGCCCCTAAGGCTTGTAAGCTCACATTTATTACAATAAATGACATACCTGAAATGTTACCATACTCATTATTACGTCAGATAGGTAATGCACGTAGTAAGTTCGTCGTATTCATGATTTTCTTTTTCGAAGTAACATTCCGTACTTATTATTTAACATAAAATGACATTAGTTGAGAATATATATGAACTTCAAATACACGACGAACCGTCTTGTTCTGCATATGGATTCAAGCCCAGGTCATGCAGACTAAGCAAAGATTTCGTGACTGACGGAAACTAACGGTCTTTCCTGATTAGGCATACAGAGAGTGATATACCTCGATTTTAGACAGTATCAATTAGTAAATACCAACTTTCAATTACATAACGCTAACATTTTTAACGGACCCAAATTCGTACCCAGCACCTATTGTCCCTGTTAACGAACTACGAGAGATGTCAAATATTGCTTCATAACAAGTAACTTATTTGAAATGGCGTGAGGTAAAGCTTTGTATTGGACAGGGATTCGAACCAATAACCTAATCGAATAGATATCGAAGCCCAATAAACTATGACATATCGCATTTTCTCGGCAGTAGCTAGACGTTTTAACTGAAATGACGAAAAGAAACATTAATATGACGAAAAGTTCAGTGCTGACTGGGAATAGAGCCCCACACATATCGTTGTTGACTACACACAGATATACGTCAGCTACCGAATTTTTCTCCACCAGCAGCTCGGAATAACATCTTGAAATTACAGTGATTTCGCAAATAGTTCTGTGTCTCACTGGGAGGTAAAAACGTCAAATATCGTTAGTGTTGTCAACGAATGAAAATACATTAAAAATCGAAATTATTATCCACCTGCAGATAGATGTTCTCATGCTACATCTTGATAACACATAATGAAATATTTAGTGCCGGGCCAGGATTCGAACCCATTCAGTCGCAATATGTGGAGATGTTGAGGAATCTGCAGTTTTGAACAACCAACAAATTGTAGCCGAGCTGTATTGTCACGAAGGGAACAAATTCCGCGTTAAGGGCGATTTGAGTTGCATTCCCAGTTCAGAACCAATTTTATCGACATACAGAAACTCAGATAAGAGACGGAATAAGTGTCCTGTGAGCCTACATAGCGTTTGTTTCGTCACTAGAAATAAATAACTAGTATAAGAAAGGTTACTGGTGATAGAGTTTCTACATGTCGCCACTCCAGACTTTATTGTGGCTCAACCTAATGTCTACTTGGTAAAGAAGGAATATCATTTTTCATGTGAATTTCAGACCACAATGCCATTATATCTTCTTGACTTGGTGTAGCCAGAAGAGAATGGAATCTGTTTCTCCCTATCTAAAATCACTGACTGAAGTAGGAATCGAACCGAGACCATAGATATATGAACCTATCATCAGCCCAACAGACTACCAAACCCTCTTCTCAGTGGCTCATTTTTCTATCATAACAGCGTTGTGCCACACTGGCTGAGAATTCTGAGACACAGGCTCCCTGTATCAATCTGCAGCATGTTCAGTAATTTCATTTACTTAGTTGACCGAATCACCATGAACTAGCTATCTCGTCTACCCAGTGCATACATTCAACTTTATTTTGTAATCACCAAAATAAAATCACATAACTGCCACCAACACAGAACTGCCAACAGTGTAGGATGCAAAAATTTAAATAGAAAGTGTTCCCTTCCACTTGAGCTACTCTATTGCGCTATCTGTTTGTTGAAAAAGTCGTGCAGTGCGAAAGAAAAGGTATAACTGTTTGTCTCTCATAAGTATTGATCTGGCCATATGCAATATCCTACAGTGCTGTGGAGTTCAGAAGGTCTGGAGGAATTGTTTTTACTTCTGGAGCAGTTGTAGCTGCGTGTTGGCTAGTAGCGTAATGGTAAGTGTCGCGCACAGTAGATGAGATGTCACGAGTTTGAGTCCATTCACTGCTATAATTTTTAAAACGCAATTCTGATGTCTGCTAAAGTTATCAATCTAATGAGACTTGTTACATAATTCCCTGCACTTCTCAACCCAAAATAGTCGTATGTGGAAAAAGGGCAAACTTCTGCGACACTTTGTTCATTTCAGGTTTAACAGACAGCCAGACAGTAGATGCATCTCGAAACTTTTGTATTATGTATTGGTAGAGCGCACCATGCCAAAATACGTCGGAAAATTATTTTCTACATTAGCTGTCGTCTGGTAGTGGCATTTTATTCTTCTTCAAACCTTGTTTGAGAGCTTTAACTCAGAGCAAATTCTCTACATGCATGTAATCAATAAACTTGCATCTGCATTTTCAGACTGTTATAGATAACATCAGAGAATTCGCATATATCGTTGATGATTAATTTCTCTCTAACGTTTACTATTGTTTTAACAACATTAAAGAAATCCTTACGAAAATATGAGCTGTATAATTAAAAATTAAATAAAACTACCCACGATAACCTTACGACGAAAGTTGGTTTTAATAAAAGTTGAGTATTTATACACAAGCGTCCCTCTATCGTCACGAATTGCTAAAATACTACTTACTTAGATTTTGATTGGGTTTGTGTTTAATTGGTATGCTCTGTCATACTCCAGATGTATGCAAATGTGGCATTTCATAAATAAAGTTATGTATTCCTAGAAACCCAAAATTTGCTTGTCAGCAGCGGAATGAGGCGTTACCTGTTGTGCAGCATTGTCAAGTTTTTCACCATTGCATCATGTGCGGAAAGTATTTCCTTTCGATTTCCTTATCGATGTTTGATCTGACTGTTTGTAGCTCTTTCACAGAAGGGATAAAAACGCTACACTTAGTGAGACTGAAAGTGCGAACCACAACAGACAAGGATTCATAGGTCAGCACTTTCCCACAGAGCTGGCGAAGAAGTATGTGTGTTAGTTTCCTCTTACGAGACTAATAGTGACTAGAACTCGTAAACCGCTATTTAAAATACGATATTAGTTGCGATTTCCACGTGCAACGACTTTCCTGGGCTGAAAACCGTAAATTTACAATCCTTTGTTTCACCTCAAGCGATAATAACTCAGATCATTCAATGGAAATGACAGGTAAAATCAAGTGAACTTTAAGGCTTAATTCCGTGCACACCAGGAAGTAACTCATCGATCACAGAGTTGCCAAACATACATTGCCTTGTTGCCAAATCTCAGTTACAATACCAGTAGGAAGAAGAGGAACCGATGTAATCCTATAGCGGGCTGGGAAGTAACCATAGCTGGTGTCTCCAAGTCGCTTCTGCAACGGCTTGGAATACGTAATGCGTCTGATTCGCTTTTCTGTAACTATGTTTAGGGACTGGAGCGTAGTTACTAATAATACTCACAACTGACTGCAAACTATGCATCATAAATCAGTAACTCTAATAGTTGTTTCTATATTTCTTTCGTAAGTGTACTCAAAATTAAGAAATTCATTCACAGACATTTACGTGCATCGCCGATAGTCGACCACAACAAACAAATAAAAAAAAAGTATGTGTGTGTGTGTGTGTGTGTGTGTGTGTGTGTGTGTGTGTGTGTGTGACAGATAGATAGATAGATAGAGAGAGAGAGAGAGAGAGAGAGAGAGAGAGAGAGAGAGAGAGAGATAAAAATGAAAAAGAATGAGAGAGAGAGTAAAAAGTTGTAAAGTAATTGAATCATAGTATGTAAGGAAATCTTCCATTAAAATGACACGTTCCACATCATTACGAAATATCGTGTTCATGATCTATGAAACAAGAATTAATCTAATGTAATCTAATCTAACCTTATCGTATTGGTGACTAGCCATGAAGAGTCATGAATTACCGAAATTTTTGCTAATACCAGTAACCAAACCTAAACTGGAAAATAAAAGACGACCATTTTTGTAATAAACCGGGACTTACGTCAAGACCCTTTCGTCCCTGTTAATTAACCATTAAGTGAATGATGTGAAGTTCTGTGACAGAGATACGAACCCAACACGGTTCTTTCCCTGTCTACGGAATCCTTTTCACGTTAATATCAGTAATTACTCGCAGATTACATTAAAACTAAAGCAATTGATGAAGACGTTACTTGATAACAATAACGCGATGCCTTTCTTCATTTATTTGTCCCTAGAAATGGCTATCGAGTACTGCCAAACCAAAAGGCAAGAGATCTTACTGCCTTCCGATATACGTCGCTATCAGTTCTTTCATATGATTTGGTCGACATGACCTGTTTCAAGTTGTGTATGACAGGCAATGTTTTAGAAAATCAAGTGTTTTCCTTTGCAATAAACAGAAAGGTTTTCATTCCAAGCTATCCAAGTACAAAATTTTCGCAATATTAGTTGAAATTTAATATTCGCTTCTATAATGTAGGAAAGTATTTCACAGTTGCATAACTCGCATCCGACTCATTGACCTTACACTTAGTCGCTGACTATAAATTCTAGCTCAGAGTGACACCAGACTAAATAAACTAATGTAGCGAAGACTGTTTGCCAGTGTTCTTTCTCAGTGGAAATTACGCAGTCCACTCATTGGGTTCAATAAGTACACTGTAACAGTAATTTTTGTGTATATGCAGTGCATACGAATTAGAATTTAGTGGTGCTCTCTCTTCCACTTCTGTGTACGATATGCCTGACCTAAACCGGCCCTTTATCATTACAGGCCCTGGGCAGTGCAACATCATACTGACAACAGTAATGTGCTTATACTGACAACCTGACTGTTCGTTTTACCTGATTTTGCAATCATTTAAATAAAACAACATGACCGTCCAGTGGGAGACATTTCGTCTCTCTTTTCCTTCTGTGAAATTTGTCAGTAAGCTTTTTGCCTTCCAGCCAGCGAATTGCGGCAGAGTACGGCCGGTAAACGATTCACAAACCACGATTTAGTGCCGTTAAGACGATTTCTTTAATCATTGTCGTAGATGAAGGAAATTAGTTTCGTCTTAAATCGTCTCAATCAGCAATGTTCACAGACATCTCAAATAGGCAAAAGCTCATTATCCAGGTACGAAGGTTGTAAAACAAACTTCCCACAGTTTGTGTAAGGTTGATCTTTTCGTCTGATAGCACTGCGTAAGTATTTTGTCTATGAGGTATCACAAGTAATGTTCCTGTAGCTGTGGGGATTATTGGTTGAAAACGAGTTTAACACCAATGAGTACAGTACTGCTAAACATTCTAAATGATTATCAAGCTTAGTCTGAGTTCATCCGCAAACTGAGGTGAATTTATAATATTGAAGCTAGACTGTGTATCCTTGTCTTCCTTGAGTGGGCATTGGAAGGCGTTTACACACACGTATACAATGCTATGAATACTTCGAACGTTATAGTTAACGTTGCTCTCATAAACTACTTTTGTTTTTTTTTAATTTTTCTGGGTCTTCAGCGTGCAATATGTGTTGTAGATACAGTCTTAGAGCAATAAATTGACCGCCGAGTCGTTCACGTAAGGTGGGCAACACAGTCGTTCTCCTCTCAGAATCCTATGTCCGGCAATATGCTCGATCTGGCAACATTGTAGACTGCGGCTCTTCCCAGAGGAAGTCTTGACTTCACTCTTGGTACTTTATTCTTGACTTCCACCGTAGTCTGGAGGTAAAACGAGAGACTAGCTAATACGACGTTTGGTAACTAAAAGCACACGCCGACAAAGTTTTTATCGCCCCTTTCCTCTCGGTGCTGACGCTATGAGTGTATTTCAAGCGAATCTACAATAGATTTCGCTTTCTGTCACACTGGTAATAACAGTTTGCCCAACAATGTTTTAGCGAAAGATTTCTTTGCCAACCATCTGCCTCTGAACACCGCAAGCATCTGAGTTCTCTGGGACCCGTTTACTGCCTACCGGCGGGGGCTGAGGCACTGCATTGTCTCGCCTTCTGCCGACAACGTCTTCTCCACTCCGCACTCTCGACCATGCTTTAATGTTGTGGAGTTGTGACCCATAAAATCTGTCTACGATTTGTTCTAATGGCTCTGAGCACTATGGGACTTTACATCTGTGGTCATCAGTCCCATAGAACTTCGAACAACTTAAACCTAACTAATCTAAGGACATCACACACATCCAATCCCAAGGCAGGATTCGAACGTGCGACCGTAGCGGTCACGCGGTTCCAGACTGAAGCGCCTACGATTTGTGTTTCACTCTTGATAACAAAGGAGGCACAAAACCGTTTTTATTTGATGATTATTGTATTACACTAGAATGGAATACATCAATGTGGCATGGAATTAATTTCGTTGTTTCTGATCCAGTGCACTACAATTAAAGCGTCACATTCTGTTCTTTTTCCTTTCACGGGAGGTTCCTCAAATAATTTATTATTGTCATGGATTCATATGTGTTAGTCAAGGCACAGAGAGTAAATGCAATGTAATGTGTTTGATTTCTTTCTTTGATTCTCTATGGTAAATGGATGCAAAAGATTGTGTCAATACCTATCAGAACCTGCTCTATAGCTACTCAGGCAAATTGCTTGTTTTGAGGTCTATACCTTAATTAATGGAGAAGCGAATGCTGTCGACAAGTGATACTTAAAATATTCAATTGTATTTAAGGTGACAAAATTGACCATATTTGAAGCTACCCAGAGAAAAAGTAAGTTGTTGGAGCCGCTGTTAGCAAATATCTGCAGGGAGTTCCTAATTGCTACTGTGGAAATTTAGCATAGAGGCCTTATAGTAATGAAAATGTTCATTTCCTTCATACGTATCACCCTGTTATGTGAGTCTTAAGTGAAGAAGAAATTGAAATTCCTATCGCTCATGGTCGATTCGAATTTCTTCAGAGACGCTGGTATTGCGAAGCAGCCTGACAGTCAGAAAGCCAAGATCTATGACCATTAACACAACTTACTGAGTCGATCTACCAAAAGGATTTGATGTGTAAAGGTTTTCTTCCGATTTCGATACAGAATTTTTTCTGGAAATTCTCAACTCCATAAAATGTATCAGAAAAAAAAGCTCGCACACGCTGACCCCTACCACGGTTAGAACTGAAGACTGATTGAGCCGTTGTGACCCGAGAAACGGGCGGTACCACCGGGCTACGGACACACTGCTGCCTGTACGCCGCTCTCATCATGGTATTGGTCGCTCAGCCTCATAACACATCGTGAAAGAGAATAAAAGTTGTCACTTATGTGAAGAATAGCATTTCTTTAGGCAAAAACCTGAATTTTCTGTCTCAGTGTCTTAGTTTACATGAGGATTATATAGCACGAGTCATTCAAATGGAAAGGGAATATCAAGTGAATTTAGCGAGTCAATTCAGTACCATGCGCGGAAGTGATTGCCCTGTCACAGTGTTGCCTAATGTTTGTCACGATGTTGCCAATTCTCAGCTGTGCTAGGAACAACTCTATATCGGTATGCGAGGAGAATCCCGTGCTC
This sequence comes from Schistocerca gregaria, assembly GCF_023897955.1. Taxonomy (NCBI): domain Eukaryota; kingdom Metazoa; phylum Arthropoda; class Insecta; order Orthoptera; family Acrididae; genus Schistocerca; species Schistocerca gregaria. The sequence continues at coordinate 682,022,783 of NC_064931.1, forward strand.
GTGTCATAGGAGGATATGGAGAGGAGGCGCGGGGTTTGGTCAATATGCAGCGTTTTCTCCAACCAGTTGTGTCAAACATTCAGGTGTATAATCTTCCATCACGATTACAGTTTCCTGCAAAATATATACTGATAAAACACTTACCTTGTTACTTTGTGACAAAATTTCAGTACAATAAAAAGTCTTTGGAAATCACTTATGCCAACCTGTCACAAAAGTAAGAAACTAACACTTTCCTCCTCGAAATCGATTGCTCCTATGTGCAATCTTGTGACGTTTAAATAAATCGTCTTAACGGCACTAAATCGTGGTTTGTGAATCATTTACCGGCCGTACTCTGCCGCATTTCACTGGTTGGAAGGCAAAAAGCTTAGTGACAAATTTCACAGAAGGAATAGGGGGACGAAATGTCTCCCGCTGGAAGGTCATTTTGTTTTATTTAAATGATTACAAACTCAGGCAAAACGAACAGTCAGGTTGTCAGTATAAGCACATCACTGTTGTCAGTATGATGTTGCACTGCCCACGGCCTGTAATGATAAAGGACCTGTTTATGTCAGGCATATTGTACACAGAAGTGGAAGAGAGAGCACCACAAAATTCTAATTCGTATGCATTGCATACACACAAAAATTACTGTTACAGTGTACTTATGGAGCCCAATGAGTGAATTGCGTATTATCCGGTGAGAAAGAGCACTGACAAACAGTCTTCGCTACATTAGTTTATTTAATCTGGTGACACTCTGAGCTAGGATTTATGGTCAGCGACTAAGTGTAAGGTCAATGAGTCGGGTGCGAGTTATGCAACTGTGAAATACTTTCCTACATTATAGAAGCGAATATTAAATTTGAACTAATATTGCGAAAATTTTGTACTTGGATAGCTTGGAATGAAAACCTTTCTGTTTATTGCAAAGGAAAACACTTGATTTTCTAAAACATTGCCTGTTGTACACAACTTGAAACAGGTCATGTCGACCAAATCATATGAAAGAACTGATAGCGACGTATATCGGAAGGCAGTAAGATCTCTTGCCTTTTGGTTTGGCAGTACTCGATAATCACTTCCAGGCGCAAGTAAATGAAGAAAGGCAGCGCGTTAATGTTATCAAGTAACGTCTTCATCAATTACTTTAGTTTTAATGTAATCTACGAGTAATTACTGATGTTTGACATTAACATGATAAGGATTCCGTAGACAGGGAATGAACCTGTTCTTGGGAAACTACTTCTATAGTGACCAAAAGGCATCACATGATCTTCAAGTACAGTGTTCTAACAGCGGTATGAAGAAAATGATAGTAATAATGACGGTAATAATCGAATTATCCGGTAACTTCACACTTCCCAGTGGATTCTCTCGAACTAAGAAATATGCTGAATTTGTGAAAATTTCAAAATGGCTTCACATCGAGCCTATGGTGCCTAGAAGAGTCTTTGCATCCTGCTGACACGAGAATAACATAATCTCCACTTCAGAAGCTTGCTTCCGCTTAACCATTTATTAGACTCGCGTTTTTTCCACCGTGACTAATTTTGTAAGGTAAGCACATCATCTGTTGCAGCACACTCCTGGGGCTGGGAAATGTGGACACAATGGTCTGGCGGAACGAAATATCGCAGGTGCAATGCGTGGCTTCAGGCATTTACTTGTAAGAGGCACTATTAAGGGCACAGACAGATTTACTTTACCCCTGGTAACATCAAGAGAAATACATTAAAATCCAGAATCCGCATTAAACATCACGTCCCTTCATTACCAAATGGGCAGAGCCGGTTTACGTTGGGAAATGACATAGCGGATGTCACGGTAAACAGAAATATAGGCGCCAGTAAACTTACTTACATTGGAAAATTTTATTTTATTTGATGAACCAATAGCCATTTAAAGGAACAGGGCTCTTACTTCACTTGTACTTGATTGAACTAGAGACGCTGAAAAATTTATTGCTGGACTGTGATTCGAATTCGTATCTCTTCTTTCGAGGTTCTGAATCTCTCGGAACAGTATAGTTCAATCATTTCGTTCCTTTTCTCAAGACTGAAATCTTTTGTAGGTCTCCTCCAAAGGTAAGTATGTGGTGTCACCGCCAGACACCACACTTGCTAGGTGGTAGCCTTTAAATCGGTCGCGGTCCGGTAGTATACGTCGGACCCGCATGTCGCCACTATCAATGATTGCAGACAGAGCGCCGCCACACGGCAGGTCTAGAGAGACTTCCTAGCACTCGCCCCAGTTGTACAGCCGACTTTGCTAATGATTGTTCACTGACTTCTACGCTCTCATTTGCCGAGACGATAGTTAGCATAGCTTTCAGCTACGTTATTTGCTACGACCTAGCAAGGCGCCAGTATCCGTACTATTGATATTGTGAATCACGTACCATAAAGAGCGACGTTCTCCATTAATGGATTAAAGTTAAGTATTCCACCAGCTACGTCCGTTTTTCTCAATTCTAATTCCCTTGACATGTTCAGACCTCACGCCAGCCTGCGTGAGCTAAAACGCGTGTATTTCGGCCTCCTTTAGCAATACGGTTGGCTCTCCTGCCAACCACAACATTGGCGACGAGAGTAAAAGTGTTCTTATCTAAATTGCCCTGATTTACTTGTGTAATGGCTTCGCCACAATCTCCAGATGTACTGTCCGAATTTTATCGCTTACAGAATCAGCAGACGCAGGCCTTACTAGATGCCCTTGGACAGCTCGTCCAGGGTTTTGCGATGCAAAACGATGCTGCAGCAGCCTCTTCACCGCTAACGCAGCCACAACACGCTGTTGCACCAACTTTTCGACCTTTTGATGCTGCACTGGAAAGCTGGACGGAGTGGTCACGCCAATGTGGATTCCATCTCGCAGCCTATAGAATTCAAGGTAACGAGCGGCAGCCTTTTCTCCTTTCATCCGTCGGCGTGAGTACGTACCGTGTGATAGTCAAATTATTTCCCCGACGCGACGTAGCAACTCTGTCCTACGAAGAAATTTTGTCTGCATTAGATGCATATTTCAAAGAATCAGTCAATGTAGTTGCAAAACGGTACACCTTCTTTCGTACAAAACGTACGGCAGGTCAGACTAATCGGGAGTGGGTTGCAACCTTGCAAGGCCTTACTAGGGATTGTGCTTTTGAGTGTCAATGTGGACTTCCTTATTGAGATACTATGGAACGTGATGCAGTTGCACAGAACGTTTCTGATGTTCGTATAAGGGAACAGATTTTGAAACTTGTAATTCCCTCCCTTCAACAAGTGATGGACATATTGGATCGGCAGGACACACTTGACTTTGCACAGAAATCATTTGCAACTTCGCGAGCAGTGTCTCAGGTTCACGGGCCCGCCGGGCAAGCTGCACGGAGCAGTAAACAGCCCTCGCGCCCGGCCGCGCCGCTGCCGCCAGGCTCTCAGCCACGTGTGCCGCGCCGGCACGCAAATGCAGTGATCAAATCATGCCCGCGGTGTGCTACTAAATAGTCGCGTGAGAATTGCCCCTCACGCCAAGCTATTTGCTTTTATTGTAATAAAAAAGGACATGTGCAGAGTGTTAGCCAGAAAAAGCTCAGATCGGAAGCTCATAACCGTTCCAGGCCCTTAGCTTCGCGCCGGAATCGGAATCGAACCAAGGATACTCAGGCTTGCGGAACTTCGCCCATGGAAATTCATGTAGTTCATTCCACTCCGCCCAGTGCCACTCTCTCTAACACTGACTGTGTTCGTCCCAAAAATAGTGTGTGTCGACATCGCCGGAACTCCCGTCAAGTCGCAAGTGATTATGTACCAGTGTCAGTTCACGTTGCACGACAGTCGCTCTTGTCGTCAGCAGGACAATAAACTTTTTGTAGCCTTGGACATTAACGGCACAGTGATACCATTCCAGCTCGATACAGGAGCTGCAGTTTCACTGATCAATCAACTTGTCATTTTACGTCCTTCGTTCTTCTTCTGCAGTGAACTTGTTTGGTTTCAATTTTTTTCAGTTGTTTAACTTGTCTATAGTCAATCAGGTCCTATCAGTGAAACAGACGGTGCCTTCAGACAGTGTTTCTCGTATATGTGAAGAATTTGCAGATATTTTTGCACCGGGCCTCGGTTGCGCTAAGAACTATTAAGCACATTTGGAACTGAAAGTAAACGCGCAACCGAAATTTTTCAGAGCGCGCAATGTTCCCCACGCATTGCGTGATGAGGTCGCAAAAACATTACACGATTTGGAATCACAAGGTGTGATTGAACGTGTGCAGGCTTCTCTCTGGGCATCACCCTTACTAATTGTGCCAAAACCTTCCGGCAAATTGAGACTTTGTGTGGACTTCAAGGCAACAGTGAATCCACAGCTAGTGATTGCAACTTTTCCTTTACCCCGCCCGGAAGATCTTTTTGACAAACTGTGCCCGGGTAAATATTTTTCAAAGTTGGACCTCGCAGATGCGTACTTGCAAATACCGGTGGACGAAGAATCCCAGCGCGTTTTGGTGGTTAACCCGCATCTTGGTTTGTATAGATTCAAACGACTGCCATTCGCGTGTGCATCCGCCCCTGCATTGTTTCAGCAATATCTACAAACTGTTTGTGCGTCGGTCCCTACTGCAGCTAATTATCTGGACGATATTGTGATCTCTGGAAAGACGGAAGACGAACATTTGGCCAATCTCCGAACATTATTTCAGGTCTTGCGACAAAATGGTCTTAGCTTGCGGAAGGACAAATGTGTGTTTTTTGCTCGGGACTTGCCATACTTAGGACATGTACTCAATTCCCAAGGCATACATCCCAGTCCAACGCACCTCCGTGCCATACAAGACTCGCCGTCGCCGCAGAATTTGAAGCAGCTACAGAGTGTGCTGGGAAAAATAAATTATTACCATCGCTATGTGCCGCATGCCTCTTCCATTTCAGCTCCGCTTCATCGCTTACGCCGTAAGGGTGTTCCGTTCGTCTGGACGACGGAATGGGAACGCGCCTTTCGCCAGTTGAAATCGGCGTTGCTTTCCAATACTTGCCTTACGCCATTCGATCCCCAGAAGCCCCTCTTGTTGATGGTGGATGCATCCGATTTCGGGATCGGTGCTGTACTTGCGCACAAAGATGGATCGCACGATCGCCCTATTGCCTTTGCGTCCAAATTGCTCTCGTCTGCCGAAAGAAATTATTCACAGATCGAGAAAGAAGCGTTGGCTCTCGTATTTGGTGTTACAAAGTTTCATGATTTCTTGTATGGTCGTCACTTTACCATAATCACAGACCACAAACCATTGACATCGCTTTTTCATCCGACCATGCCTGTACCTCCACGTACAGCTCAGAAATTCATTCGCTGGTCTATTTTCCTCTCGCAGTACCGCTACGATATCTTGTATCGGTCCACTGCACGGAAACGCCGATGCGTTGTCCCGCTTGCCTGTTGCTGAGGATAGGGCATTCGATTCCTCCGAACTTGCTTGCATGTTCATTGATGCGGAAACCGATGACGTGTTCGATTCGTTTCCGATTGATTTTCGTCGTGTAGCTACAGCCACAGCTGCCGACCCTGTCGTTGCTCCCGTTCTGTGTTTTGTTGCTACGCAATGGCCCTTGTCAAAGTCACGGATCGGTGACCCGTTGGTTCGCAGATTTTTTGCTCACAAGGAGAGACTTTTTGTACGACGTGGTGTTTTGCTGTTGCGTTCTGATAATGATCAGTCCAGGGTCGTGGTACCACGTTCTTTACAGTCCTCTGTCTTACAGCTTCTCCACCAAGGACATTAGGGTATAGTGAGAACGAAACAACTTGCTCGTCAGCACTGTACTTGGTTCGGAATCGATGCCGCGATTACGAATATGTGCTCTTCTTGCATGGTGTGTGCCGAACAACAATCAGCACCACCGCGGAAATTCTTTGCATGGCCAAAAGCCACTTCCCCTTGGCAACGCTTACACATCGATTTTGCTGGTCCATTCTGGAATGCTCGATGGTTGGTTGTGGTAGATTCATTCAGTAATTTTCCTTTTGTTGTCCGGATGTCTTCACGACGTCATCTGCCACCGTCCAAGCGTTATCCGCTATCTTTTGCCTTGAAAGTCTTCCACAGGCTATTGTTTTCGACTGGCCCACAATTCATGTCCGCAGAATTTCGGTCATTCTGCAAGGCCAATGGTATTCAACATCTGACGTCCGCGCCGTTTTCGCCACAGTCAAACGATGCCGCTGAACGATTGGTCCGGACTTTCAAGTCACAGATGTTGAAGTTGAAAGAGTCGCATTCTCGGGAGGATGCGTTATTGCTTTTTTTGTCCTCGTATCGCTCTCAGCCCCGAGATGGTCGCTCGCCGGCTGAGTTGCTCCACGGTCGCCCTCATCGAACCTTGATGTCTTTGCTACATCCGCCGCATCAGGTTCCTGTGCAGCGGCAAACACCTGCTTTTGCTCCAGGCGACGTTGTCTACTTTCGCCACTACCGAGGTTCACGGCGTTGGCTCGAAGGGCGCATTCTTCGCTGCCTCGGACGCGCTATGTATCTGGTTTTGGGGGCCTCTGGTGAGGTGCGCCAGCATCTCAACCAGCTGCGCCTCTGTCATCGCACGGGATCTGGCGCTCGCCGTCTGCTTTCAGCGACGGTGCCGTCCAATCAGCGCCCCGGGGACTCATCTACTGGCTCGCCTCAGCCAAAAAGTGTTACCGACGCTGCCTTCCCTTTTGCCCCATGGCGACGCGCCGCCGCTGCCGCCGCCGCCACCGCCTGTTCTCCCGCCGGCGACGCCCGCAGTGGACGCGTCGCTGCAACCGCCGGGCGCCTCCCTGGGTCACGCGCCGCCGATCGCTTCCTGTGACCAGTTGTCCTCCGACATGGAACTCTTGCCCGCTCCGGACCATATGTCGTCTTCGCCCGTCGGGTGCCCCAGCCCGATGGAGGTCGACCCTTCGGCCCTCCTGTCTCTCTACGGGCGCATACACCGCATGTTGGCGTGCACCCTGGAGCAGGTTTTCAGGCGTTTCCTAGCTCCCCGCGGTCTGAATGGCAGGGTGCGGGTGGCACAGCCTCGCCTGTTGTTAGTCTCCCCACCTCGTCGCATACGTCAACATGCGGTCCTCCCCACGGCGGGCGGAAGCCTTATGCCACAACCGTACGCCGATTTGCGGGGGAGGTATGTGGTGTCACCGCCAGACACCACACTTGCTAGGTGGTAGCCTTTATATCGGCCGCGGTCCGGTAGTATACGTCGGACCCGCATGTCGCCACTATCAATGATTGCAGACAGAGCGCCGCCACACGGCAGGTCTAGAGAGACTTCCTAGCACTCGCCCCAGTTGTACAGCCGACTTTGCTAATGATTGTTCACTGACTTCTACGCTCTCATTTGCCGAGACGATAGTTAGCATAGCTTTCAGCTACGTTATATGCTACGACGTAGCAAGGCGCCAGTATCCGTACTTTTGATATTGTGAATCATGTACCATAAAGAGCGACGTTCTCCATTAATGGATTAAAGTTAAGTATTCCACCAGCTACGTCCGTTTTTCTCAATTCTAATTCCCTTGTCATGTTCCAGACCTCACGCCAGCTTGCGTGAGCTAAAACGCGTGTATTTCGGCCTCCTTTAGCAATACGATTAGCTCTTTTGCCAACCACAACAGGTCCGAATCCTGATACAATACAAAAATATTCATAATTTCATCTCAAGCCCTATGACGTGCTCACCGGCCTGTTAGTGAAAATTAAAGTGCATTTTTAATGTCTGCTCATGTGTTGGCAACAATCGCAATATGTGTCGTAATTTCTGGTCAAACACTCACACCTCTTACTATTGGTGAGTAAGCAACTGATACTTAAGCTATATTCCAGGATGCACGGTAGGTGTGCAGTTCGATTGTCGCTTAGGCACAAAAGTTTGTATCCTTATTTTAGATTCAAACACCTAAAAGCTGGTAAGAAAAATCGATACGAAACATTTGATTTTACTTAGTAAACAATCCGATTACATGTTGGGTTCGTATCTCCGTCACAGAACTTCACATCAGACACTTCATCTTTAAATGCATCCACACATTGTTACTTCAGAATAGAGGTATATCAGAAATCTTTCGTGGTTAGTTAACAGGGACGAAAGGGTCTTGATAGAAGTCCCGGTTTATTACAAAAACTGTCGTCTTTTATTTTCAAGTTTAGATTTGGTTACTGGTATTAGCAAAAATTTCGGTAATTCATGACTCTTCATGGCTAGTCATCAATATGATATGATTAGATTAGATTACATTAGATTAATTCTTGTTTCATAGATCATGAACACGATATTTCGTAATGATGTGGAACGTGTCATTTTAATGAAAGATTTCCTTACATACTATGATTCAATTACTTTACAACTTTTTACTCTCTCTCTCATTCTTTTTCATTTTTATATCTCTCTCTCTCTCTCTCTCTCTCTCTCTCTCTCTCTCTCTCTCTCTCTTTCTTTCTTTCTTTCTCTCTCTCTCTCTCTCTATATCTATCTATCTCTCTCTCTCTGTCACACACACACACACACACACACACACACACACACACATTCTTTTTTATTTTTATTTGTTTGTTTTGGTCGACTATAGGCGATGCACGAAAATGTCTGTGAATGAATTTCTTAGTTTTGAGTACACTTACGAAAGAAATATAGAAACAACTATGAGAGTTACTGATTTATGATGCATAGTTTGCAGTCAGTTCTGAGTATTATTAGTAACTACGCTCCAGTCCCTAAACATAGTTACAGAAAAGCGAATCAGACGCATTACGTATTCCAAGCCGTTGCAGAAGCGACTTGGAGACACCAGCTATGGTTACTTCCCAGCCCGCTGTTGGATTACATCGGTTCGTCTTCTTCCTGCTGGTATTGTAAATGAGATTTGGCAACAAGGCAATGTATGTTTGGCAACTCTGTGATCGATGAGTTACTTCCTGCTGTGCACGGAATTAAGCCTCAAAATTCTCTTGATTTTTACCTGTCATTTCCATTGAATGATCTGAGTTATTATCGCTTGAGATGAAACAAAGGATTGTAAATTTACTGTTTTCAGCCCAGGAAAGTCGTTGCACGTGGAAATCGCAACTAATATCGTATTTTAAATAGAGGTTTACTAGTTCTAGTCACTATTAGTCTCGTAAGAGGAAACTAACACACATACTTCTTCGCCAGCTCTGGGGGAAAGTGCAGACCTATGAATCCTTGTCTGTTGTGGTTCGCAGTTTGTCTCACTGAGTGTAGCGTTTTTATCCCTTCTGTGAAAGAGCTACAAACAGTCAGATAAAACATCGATAAGGAAATCGAAAGAAAATACTTTCCGCACATGATGCAATGCTGCACAACAGGTAACGCCTCATTCCGCTGCTGACAAGCAAATTTTGGGTTTCTAGGAATACATAACTTTATTTATGAAATGCCACATTTGCATACATCTGGAGTATGACAGAGCATACCAATTAAACACAGACCCAATCAAAATCTAAGTAAGTAGTATTTTACCAATTTGTGACGATAGAGGGACGCTTGTGTATAGATACTCAACTTTTATTAAAACCAACTTTCGTCGTAAGGTTATCGTGGGTAGTTTTATTTAATTTATAATAATACAGCTTTTATTTTCGTAAGGATTTCTTTAATGTTGTTAAAACAATAGTAAACGTGAGAGAGAAATTAATCATCAACGATATATGCGAATTCTCTGATATTATCTATAACAGTCTGAAAATGCAGATGCAGTTAATTGATTACATGCATGTAGAGAATTTGCTCTGAGTTAAAGCTCTCAAACAAGGTTTGAAGAAGAATAAAATGCCACTACCAGACGACAGCTAATGTAGAAAATAATTTTCCGACGTATTTTGGCATGATGTTTCGAAATGCAGCTACTGTCTGGCTGTCTGTTAAACCTGAAATGAACAAAATGTCGCAGAAGTTTGCCTTTTTTCCACATACGACTATTTTGGGTTGAGAAGTGAAGGTAATTATGTTAAAAGTCCCATTAGATTGATAACTTTAGCAGTCATCAGAATTGCGTTTTATAAAATATAGCAGTGAATGTACTCAAACTCGCGACATCTTATCTACGTGCGCGACACTTACGTCGTGTTCAGGCACTCGGCCAGTGCACATCGCGCGGTGACGGGCTGTAGCGCGGGCCAGTGTTTACGTCTCGAGCGGTGCTGAGGTGGACAGTTGAGCAGCGTCTGGAGCGCTGTTAACGTTTGTTTCTGTACCACTGATGTAAGTACGATGTCGACAATTAACAGAGCGAACAGCGTTCAGCGTATTTTCGATCGCGCTGCCTTGCGACGGACGGCGTTTGAAATTCATGAGTGTATTTTTGAGTATTTGAAATTGCCTTAAGATATAGTCGACACGTTCCTGTTGGCCTTCGTGCAGTTCTCGTTATTTATCCAATTTATTTCGAGTGAAACTTATGAGAAATTTGTTGAGGAGCATGCTGGTGTGAGACCATTTCGTCATAATTATTGCAGTATTAGTAATGTCCAATTCGTGCCTTCGGAATACGGAGTGAGAACCGTCAGGGTATTTAATGTGCCACCTGAGTGCCCTAATGATCTGATTGTACGTTCTCTGTCACTGTACGGCGCTGTTTTGTCAGTTACAAATGAAAAATGGTCGAGTGCATATCGCTACGAAGTTAACAGCGGGGTGCGAAGTGTACGTGTGGACTTAAAAATGCATATATCTTCGTATGTTACCATTGGCGGCTGTCGCGCACAGGTAACTTACATTGGACAACCCCCTACCTGTTCGATCAGCCATTCAACAGAGCATCTGCGGATGAACTGCACACGTCGACGTCCATTTCAACTTCCACGGGAACGTCCTGCAGACGGTAGTGAAAAGCTTGTTCCGCTATTTAGTGAGGTAGTCGCGGGGACTGTACCAGCCGGAAAATGTTAGCGAGGCGGAGATGCCAGTTCAGGTGGAATGCAGTGTCAAAGACATTCGCGGTAGGATGGACGTCGATTCGGCACCGTCATCCTCACCGGGGCAGTTACCGCTGGATACCAACGATGCGCCAGCCAACTCTGACACAAAGCCGTGTGAGAGCGGGTGCAGATCAGTTTGCCTGAACCACCCCTATCGGTAGAGGCTGCAGCAGAAACGACGTGAGGTCGCCGAAGGAGAAGCAAAGGGAATAGTAGCAAAGAGGAAAAGTCTGATGATTTGAGACCCGTACACATGTCAGAAAGTGGCAGTGAAACCGAACCTCAATCATCTTGCTAGGCAAGAACGCATTCGTGAAGAGACCAAACACCTGAAGGCACTACTGAGCGCTGAAAGGGAACAGAGCACCGTAACGGCTAGGAGGAAGAGCGAACAGAGTAGCGAGCAGCTGCAGCAGCGCTCCCGCAGGAACTCGCTGACGTCAGTCGCAGCCCCGCGTGGTGGCCAGGCGGATGCGGCCACGTTGACAGACTCAGCCGGCGGTGGCGGGCAGGGCGGCGCGCGCAACGCGCAGCACCCCGACAGCAGTGAGCCGTGGTAGCAGCAGGACGAGGAGATGCAGCAGTAGCTGCTCTCTCGCATGACCACTGCGCTGCGACCTTTCCACTCCCTGACCCGTTATTCGTTTTGACATTTCGCTTCGTACTCCAGACGTTACCAACGAATTTGGTTACAAGCCGTCGAGAAGGACGATCCAACACTCAGAGCTCATTGTCCTCTGAACCATCATGTGCGACAGCCAAACCTACAACATTATCACACTTGACGTCAATAGAATTCAAAGTGCGGTGAAACTCCGTTCGCTAACTGATTTCTTGTATAGTACCAGCGTTGACATTGCCCTCCTACAGGAGGTAGTCACTGTCTTAGAAGTGCCCGGTTACGTTCTTATTGATAACATCAATCTCCAGGACGCTGTAGGCACTGTCATACTTCTGCGCGACGGTATACCTGTACGGAAGTGCAGCGGTTGCCTAGTGGTCGTGGCATTTCTCTTCGAGTGAATGGTGTGCAGATTGTTAACGTGTACGCCCCCTCAGGTAGCACTCATAAGAGAGATAGTTCAAAATTTTATAAAACGAGGTTCCCATTCTTCTTAGCGCTTATCGTGCACATCTCATCCTTGGTGGTGACTTCAATTGTGTGCTTAACGGCAGAGACCAAACTCCTAACACGAAAAGATGTATCGAACTCGAACATTTAATTCATGGCATGCGTCTTCACGATACATGGGAACAACTGCACGGTGAACGGGTAGCGTACACCTTCGTAACCAGTCATTCTGCCAGTCGGCTGGATAGGATCTATGTGTTCGATGCTCTCCAGCGACACACTGTGAACTGTGACATAGCTCCTGTCAACATCTCCGACCATTGTGCATATCAGTGTTACCTTAAACTACAACGCCAGCAAATTTACCGCGGGAAAGGCTACTGGAAATTGAATGTCAGCCTTCTGCAGGATGCCCAACTTGAAGAGGAGGTGAACATAACGTGGCAACAGCTCCAGCGGCACCGACGTCGTTACACTAGCGTTCTACAGTGGTGGATTCAGTGTGCTAAGCCTAAATTACGCCTCACCCTCATGAGCTACGCCCGACAAAAAAGCTTCTGGCAGAAACGGACTATTGAATTTTATTATCACTGTTTGAGAGAACTGTACAGTCGCACTAACAATCCTTCTCGCGACATCGACGTAAAGATCAAACGATATAAAGCGAAAATCACGGCGATACAACGCCAACGAATGCATGGCATCATCGTGCGAGCCCACCCCAAGGACGTTGCTGCCGAAGAACGGGCCTCTCTGTACCACATCCTGAGAACGACGAAACGGTGTAAAGCCATGTTGATTGAAGCCGTCGTTGATGAGGCTGAGAATGCCATCACGAAGCAACGTGACATCTCGCACGTGTACGACTATTATAGTCAATTTTACAAGAAGCAATCGGTTGATGAACACTCGTGCGACGATTTTGTTAGGACCTTGAGCTGTCGCTTGTCGCAACAGGATAATGCTAATCTGGAATCTGTTTTCACAGAGGACGAAGTCCGACTGGCGGTCCACAGTGCAAAGAAAGGGAAATCACCAGGACCCGACGGTCTCCGCGCTGAATTTTACCAGCGATACTGGAACCTCCTCGGTCCGACACTCCTCGAGATAGCGAATGAACTCTGGCACCTGGAAGTCATACCCAAGCCATTTACGGAAGGTATCATCCTGCCCTTACCGAAAAAAGGGAACAGCAGGAAGGTCGAAAACATGTGACCCATCACACGCTTGAATGCCGATTTCAAAATCATCACGAGATCGATTAAGCTAAGGATGCAAACCGTTATGTACAAGGTTTTTAGGCCGTTACCAGTACAGTGCAGTGCAAGGCCGAAGTGCAGTCTCAGCTGCCTGCGATTTGAGGGACATCATCTGTTCATACGCTGAAACCAAAGGACAGGGCGCTCTGATCTTTCTAGATTTTGAGAAGGCTTATGATCGTGTAAGTCATGACTTCCTCTTTAAAAGCATGAAGAAACTAGGATTTGGACCTCATCTCATAGAATTAATTCGCAAACTTACTACAAACGCCTCTTCACGGATTCTAATTAATGGCCAATTTACAAAAGAAGTTTCAATTGAGCAATCTATCCGCCAAGAATGTCCTCTGTCAATGATTTTGTACGCCATTGCAGTAGAACCGCTACTGAACAACTTAGCGCATAGCGGGTTCGGGCTTAGCGTCGAGTCTGTCACTATCCCATGCATTGCGTATGCTGACGATATCTGCGTAACTGTGTCATCATCGCAACAACTTCTGTCAGCGGAAACACTTTTACAAACATCCACGTTTCTTTCAGGAGCAATACTAACTAGAACTAAAACCACAGCTTTGCAGATCGGTGGCGGTATCGGAGACATATCCCATGTTACCTGGTGCAAGGTTAAGGATTATCACACAACCCTCGGTGTTACCTTTGAGGCCAAACCAGACAAATTCCTGACTAAGAACTGGTCACACATGCTTAATAAATTACATACTGCTTTGATACTTCACTCCGACCGTGACTTGAACATACTACAGAAACTTCCTGGCAGATTAAAACTGTGTGCCCAACCGAGACTCGAACTCGGGACCTTTGCCTTTCGCGGGCAATTGCTCTACCAACTGAGCTACCGAAGCACGACTCACGTCCGGTACTCACAGCTTTACTTCTGCCAGTATCCGTCTCCTACCTTCCAAACTTTACAGAAGCTCTTCTGCGAACCTTGCAGAACTAGCACTCCTGAAAGAAAGGATACTGCGGAGACATGGCTTAGCCACAGCCTGGGGGATGTTTCCAGAATGAGAAACATCCCCCAGGCTGTGGCTAAGCCATGTCTCCGCAGTATCCTTTCTTTCAGGAGTGCTAGTTCTGCAAGGTTCGCAGAAGAGCTTCTGTAAAGTTTGGAAGGTAGGAGACGGATACTGGCAGAAGTAAAGCTGTGAGTACCGGACGTGAGTCGTGCTTCGGTAGCTCAGTTGGTAGAGCAATTGCCCGCGAAAGGCAAAGGTCCCGAGTTCGAGTCTCGGTTGGGCACACAGTTTTAATCTGCCAGGAAGTTTCATATCAGCGCACACTCCGCTGCAGAGTGAAAATCTCATTCTGGAATACTACAGAAAGTTAAGACCATCGAGATTGCCATTACGAGCAAGATGAATTATTTGGCGCAAATTCTTCCAATCTCCAACCATCTAGCCAAGAGTATACAATAAGCGTTATGTTGGTTTCTTTTTAGAGGGCACATTTTCAAAGTTCAAGTCGATACCTTAACCTTACTTTCGTCCAAAGGTAGCCTTAACCTCATTAAAGTACACAAAAATGTGTCACCCTGCTCCTAAATCGCATCAGAAAGGAGTTTCGTACCCGGAGGACCAGTATCATCAGAAACCTCATTCAGCGTTCGAAGCCTCATAGCTTTGACCCACCCGTTAATATCGCCGGCATTCCAGTTTCTTATCGACATGTGCGACTATACTACATGGAAATGAGCTACAATCGACACAACATCGTCGATAACGGAAGCCTGACGAACAGGAAGCTTTATGACCTCATGACAACAAACCACAGGAATCGTCTCGAAGAAAAACATCCACATACACATTGGAGTATAGTATGGCGGAATGTGCACAGCGACATGTTACCATCACGCGTCATAGCCGACTGGTATCTAACAGTCAACGATAACTGTGACGCATGCGGAAGAGTCGATACGCTTATTCATAGGTTCACGTGCGGACATGCAGAAGAAATTACATTTCTTCGTCAACGATTGTCGGTGATAGACCGTACGACACCCAGTGGTGTAGACCTTTTAGAGGTCATTCAGCCACAAAAATTGAGATATCCACGAGCAAAAAACAACGCAGCAACGTGGATTATGGGCCACACAGCATCGTTTATTATGTGGAATAGGCATGCTACTTTCCTAGACTATTATTCTTACATAGAAATTGAACACTTTAAAATGAGCAGGCATTGTGACTACAGGAGGATATTTGGAAATATGCTGAAAATCATAATTAACGGTTAAATGCTTCAAATACAATATTTCGGATAGCAGAGGTTGCCAGTGACGTGTATGTATGAATCCTATTTGCTTCCTGGGACTTTAGTTCTCTTCGGAATTTTAAGATACTATTCAGATGCTCACCAATGCAGAAGGCATTTTTTTCTTTCCCATTTTCGTTTTAACATTTTCCTTCTCTCGCAGAGCAGCGGAGCAGCTTTCCTTCAACAATGAAGTGATAGTCTTTTGTGCACCATAAAACTTCTGTTTACTACTTGCCAAAAACAAAAAAACTGAAGACGTTTCATTTCTTATATTGCTTAACGGCAGCCTAGAAATGATATACACTCCTGGAAATTGAAATAAGAACACCGTGAATTCATTGTCCCAGGAAGGGGAAACTTTATTGACACATTCCTGGGGTCAGATACATCACATGATCACACTGACAGAACCACAGGCACATAGACACAGGCAACAGAGCATGCACAATGTCGGCACTAGTACAGTGTATATCCACCTTTCGCAGCAATGCAGGCTGCTATTCTCCCATGGAGACGATCGTAGAGATGCTGGATGTAGTCCTGTGGAACGGCTTGCCATGCCATTTCCACCTGGCGCCTCAGTTAGACCAGCGTTTGTGCTGGACGTGCAGACCGCGTGAGACGACGCTTCATCCAGTCCCAAACATGCTCAATTGGGGACAGATCCGAAGATCTTGCTGGTCAGGGTAGTTGACTTACACCTTCTAGAGCACGTTGGGTGGCACGATATACATGCGGACGTGCATTGTCCTGTTGGAACAGCAAGTTCCCTTGCTGGTCTAGGAATGGTATAACGATGGGTTCGATGACGGTTTGGATGTACCGTGCACTATTCAGTGTCCCCTCGACGATCACCAGAGGTGTACGGCCAGTGTAGGAGATCGCTCCCCACACCATGATGCCGGGTGCTGGCCCTGTGTGCCTCGGTCGTATGCAGTCCTGATTGTGGCGCTCACCTGCACGGCGCCAAACACGCATACGACCATCATTGGCACCAAGGCAGAAGCGACTCTCATCGCTGAAGACGACACGTCTCCATCCGTCCCTCCATTCACGCTTCGCGACACCACTGGAGGTGGGCTGCACGATGTTGGGGCGTGAGCGGAAGACGGCCTAACGGTGTGCGGGACCGTAGCCCAGCTTCATGGAGACGGTTGCGAATGGTCCTCGCCGATACCCCAGGAGCAACAGTGTCCCTAATTTGCTGGGAAGTGGCGGTGCGGTCCCCTACGGCACTGCGTAGGATCCTACGGTCTTGGCGTGCATCCGTGCGTCGCTGCGGTCCGGTCCCAGGTCGACGGGCACGTGCACCTTCCGCCGACCACTGGCGAAAACATCGATGTACTGTGGAGACCTCACGCCCCACGTGTTGAGCAATTCGGCGGTACGTCCACCCGGCCTCCCGCATGCCCACTATACGCCCTCGCTCAAAGTCCGTCAACTGCACATACGGTTCACGTCCACGCTGTCGCGGCATGCTACCAGTGTTAAAGACTGCGATGGAGCTCCGTATGCCACGGCAAACTGGCTGACACTGACGGCGGCGGTGCACAAATGCTGCGCAGCTAGCGCCATTCGACGGCCAACACCGCGGTTCCTGGTGTGTCCGCTGTGCCGTGCGTGTGATCATTGCTTGTACAGCAATCTCGCAGTGTCCGGAGCAAGTATGGTGGGTCTGACACACCGGTGTCAATGTGTTCTTTTTTCCATTTCCAGGAGTTTATTTGTCCATTCTATTCTTATTACAAATTGGAGCAAATGTTTACTTTCTCTTCCTTATAAAAAGTAAAATGAAATAAAAATAAAAATAAAAAACCTACATAAAAAAATGATGGATAGAGCGTCTGCCGTGTGGGCGGGGATCCCGGGTTCGTGTCCCGGTCGGGACACACATTGTCAGATGTCAAAAAAAAAAGACACGTAGATATATCTATGGTCTGGTTTCGATTCAAAATTCTGTCAGTGATTTTAGATAGGGAGAAACAGATTCCATTCTCTCTTGGCTACACCAAGTCAAGAAGATATAATGGCATTGTGGTCTGAAATTCACATTAAAAATGATATTCCTTCTCTACCAAGTAGACGTTAGGTTGAGCCACAGTAAAGTCTGGAGTGGCGACATGTAGAAACTCTATCACCAGTAATCTTTTTTATACTAGTTATTTATTTCTAGTGACGAAACAAACGCTATGTAGGCTCACAGGACACATATTCCATCTCTTAGCTGAGTTTCTGTATGTGGATAGAATTGGTTCTGAACTGGGATGCAACTCAAATCACCCTTAACGAGGAATTTGTTCCCTTCGTGACTATACAGCTCGGCTACAATTTGTTGTTTGTTCAAAACTGCAGATTCCTCAACATCTCCACATATTGCGCCTGAATGGGTTCGAATCCTGGCCCGGCACTAAAGATTTCATTATGTATTATCAAGATCTGGCATGAGAACACCTATCTGCTGGTGGATAATTTCGATTTTTATAATATTTTCATTCGTTGTTAACACTAATGATATTTGACGTTTTTAACTCCCAGTGAGACACAGAACTATTTGCGTGATCACTGTAATTTCAAGATGTTATTCCGAGCTGCTGGTGGAGAAAAATTCGGTAGCTGACGTCCCTTTGTGTATAGTCAACAACGATATGTGTGGGGCTCTATTCCCAGTCAGCACTGAACTTTTCGTCATATTATTTCTAGTTCAAACATGGTCACGTGTCGCTGCTGGTGCAACAAACCCATATTTAACGTTCGTTTTCTCAAGAGTGTAACAGCGATAGGTGCCAGGTTGCCCTGCTGGGAAGGAAAAAATTAATGTTTCGTCTCGTCATTTCAGTTAAAACATCTAGCTACTGCCGAGAAAATGCGATATGTCATAGTTGATTGGGCTTCGATATCTATCCGATTAGGTTATGGGTTCAAATCCCTGTCCAATACAAAGCTTTACCTCACGCCATTTCAAATAAGTTACTTGTTAAGAAGCAATATTTGACATCTCTCGTAGTTCGTTAACAGGGACAATAGGTGCTGGGTAGGAATTCAGGTCCGTTAAAATGTTAGCGTTATGTAATTTAAAGTTGGTATTTGCTAACTGATACTGTCTAAAATCGAGGTATATCACTCTCTGTATGCCTAATCAGGAATGACTGTTAGTTTCCGTCAGTCACGAAATCTTTGCTTAGTCTGCATGACCTAGGTTTGAATCCATATGCAGAACAAGACGGTTCGTCGTGTCATTTGAAGTTTATACATATTCTCAACTAGCTGCTCGTGAATAACTTAAATTTTTAATGTCATTTTGTGTTAAATAAGTACGGTATGTTACTTCGAAAAAAAAAATCATGAATACGACGAACTTACTACGTGCATTACCTATCTGACGTAATAATGAGAGTGGTGACATTTCAGGTATGTCATTTATTGTAATAAATGTGAGCTTACAAGCCTTAAGGGCAGTCTTACCTGTGATAAGGTGTTCCCTGATATTTTTAGTATCGTAGTATTACTTTACATTTAGAGTTATTGCGATACAGAGCAGTATTTTCTAGTGGTGACTTGTTGGAACCATTTTCAATAGTCAAACGACTGTACCAAGGAGCGATTAGAGGACCTGCTAGACAGCTGCGTTATGTAAGTTGTATACGAATCAGGCGAAATATAATTCAGGTCGTACGGATACTTTTGAGCACGACTGTACCTGGGAGTTAAAATTACGAACAACTTCAGTTGGAAAGACCACATGGATAATATTGTGGGGAAGGTTAGCCAAAGGTTGCGTTTCATTGGTAGGGCACTTAGAAGCTGCAACAACTCTACTAAAGAGACTGCTTACACTACACTCTTTCGTCCTCTGTTACAATATTGCTGCGCGGTGTGGGATCCTTACCAGGTGGGATTGACGGAGGACATCGAAAGGGTGTAAAAAAGGACAGCTCGTTTTGTACTATCACGTGATAGGGGAGAGAGTGTGGCAGATATGATACGCGAGTTGGGATGGAAGTCATTAAAGCAAAGACGTTTTTCGTTGCGGCGAGATCTATTTACGAAATTTCAGTCATCAACTTTCTCTTCCGAATGCGAAAATATTTTGTTGAGCCCAGCCTACATAGGTAGGTATGAACATCAAAATAAAATAAGAGAAATCAGAGCTCGAACAGAAAGGTTTAGGTGTTCGTTTTTCCCGCGCGCTGTTCGGGAGTGGAATGGAAGAGCGATGGTATGATTGTGGTTCGTTGAACCCTCTGCCAATCACTTAAATGTGAATTGCAGAATAATCATGTAGATGTAGATGTTCCTATGGGACCAAACTGCTGAGGTCATCGGTCCCTAGGCTTACACATTACTTAATCTAACTTACGCTAAGGACAAGACACACACCCATGCCCGAGGAAGAGCTCAAACCTCCGACCGGGGGAGCCGCCCGAACCGTGGCAAGGCGCCTGAGTGTAATATTGTATGCTAGTCAGTGTAATATTGAATGCTTCAAATTTATTCACTCAGATTTTAAAAATATCAGTTTGCCATTGTCCGTATGTAGCCAGGAGGACTTTTCCAAAATTTATGTAAAGAATCTGATTTGTCAGATAGTGTAATGAGTGTTGGGTGCCTCCACACCTCCCCCATATCTATTCACTCCTACATTGCATTCTACAATGACCATATCTTAGACAGTTATAGAATTGCCTAACATTTGGATCACAAGCGACAACCTCAAACCTTAATCCATACAAATAAACATACAGAGGCAGTGACTGACTCTTGAATGTAAGAACACCTCTAAGAATTCACAACAGATGTAACGTTGTCCTGACTTAGGTGTTGCGGTCAGCGTTGAACTTCTACTGTCCCAGTTGGTGACTTGGCGGTTGTTGCTATTTCAAATTCATCTAATGATACTTCCACTCCTCTAATTACACCTTGTTTTCTTACCATGTATGTAGGCGTATAAGTTTCTAACTCAAGCTCTTCAAGCACAGAGGATGACATAAGTTTTGCTGTGACTCGCTGTCCACTTCATTTACCATTCTATCCTTACCTACCGACAAAAATTGTACGTTGTGGCTTCTCTGACCTGGTACACGTGTATAAAGAATTCTCCCAAGACTCATAGGGTGCAGTTTTCCAGTATTCTTATAATTACTTTCACAATACACATAGTAAGAGCCATAGACCAGTTAGATTGCAGGTATTGGTAGATTTTGTTGTTGAGATGACTAACTCTGCGTAGACGTTCCTGGACACCACGGAAGATCACTCGTTGGCATCGGGGAGACACTCGACTGGCCCGCTATTGAACGTAGCCTTCCGCCATCGTCCGGGGGAGTGATGCAGCGCCGTGAAGATTCCCCGTTTGAGCAACAGAACTGTACGAATCTCTTCGTGACTGCAAATAAGATTTCCTGCTGTGAGATTACAGGTTCATTTTTTCACCTGACACTTCTTGTAGGTGATGCTAAAGTTCCTCTATTGCTTTGTTTTTGCTATTTTTCATATTCTTACCTTCTGTATCCCTGACACCTCCGTGCTCAGTATAATGGTTCAGAGAAATGATCGCAGCCATTATTACTGGTCCTATATCCTTAGTAGTTGAATGAGTGTTATTGTGCCTGGGTAAGACATCTTCCTTTCCTTCATCATATATTCCATCAAACGTACTGGAACATAATCGTTACACGTTCACCAAGAATGCGAGTTGTGGGCTCAAGAAATAAAATATTTTCCACCAATGTCTCGCTATATAGAGTACAAACGATAAATGTTTATCTACCACAGTGGTATAATGTTTATACAGGGCACTTGTGGTCTATCGAGTCGGGAAACAGCCTCAAACAGCCTTACAAAACCATCTATGCTACAACATATGCACGTCACTGCGAGATTTTCGGTATTTTCTTGCTTTCTTCACGCGAACAATTACTGCGAGAGCAAAATTGAATTTGACGTTTTTTTGTAGGAAATTTAATGTGGTTTAATTTTGTGCTGTGGTACGTTTTAGCTAGAGATTGTGATTTTCTAGTTGTTTATGAGAAACGTGGAAAAGTTGCTTTGAACACCCCCCCCCCCTTCTCCTCCCCACCGCTCAGGATTTTTTGTATGTTGTGCGATACTTGGTGTTGACAACACTAATGCCCACCTTCCTCTTCGCCCTGAAGTTTGCATTCACTGTCGTTCGGTTCTGTCTCAGGTTTGCTTTCCCGCAGTGTTAGCTGTTCGTTGACAGTGATACACAATATAACTCTGGATTGCTTTACTGACGAAGAGCTGACCGATATACACCTCGTGTGTCAGTTGATTGAAAGCAATGGAAGAACGCAACAACGACGCAATGCTGAGCCGCTCCCGCAACAGAATCATAGTAATTTTGTAACGGCAACTTTTGTAACTATTCATCATCACACATCGTTGTTAACGTGCAGCTAAGACAGTAGTGAATACCGAGACACAGTATGCACAGTAAAAGACGAAGAATAAAGTGAGCGTTGCAGTTGTAGTGAGTACCGTGAGCGAAGTGAACATCTTTATTTTCCAACAAGACACAAATTGCACACCGCCGACATGCTGATATGTCCAGTACAGTACAGATAAAAATATATATGTGATAAAAAAATAAATGAAATGCAATTACTCTGTAATGACTCACCGGAGGCTACGGGCCGTTGTGACTAAATATTCATAAAATATCCCTGAGTAACCTCCGCAATTTTGTAGGTTGCGTTGAGGTTCACGCAGTATGAGAACCGGACGGGAATTAGAGTCCTGCTGCTCGCGAATGGAAGTCCATTTGTTATTACAATGTCAAAATAAACAACTTCAAATCGCAAAATGGACGAAAACAAAAAAATATAGACAGTACTGTATAAAAAATAAAAATAAGAAAGACATTCCCAAAAGCCGCAAGAAAAAACTACACTAACAAATTGTCAATAACGTATAACTGAAGGCAAAAGAAGAAATCTTCAGAAACGAAAGAAATTTCTAGAATTTGAAACCTCAAAAATATCTAAAAGCAGTGTTAAAATACTCATCGTCGACTTCGGTGCGCAACTTGGAAAGGAAAAGAAATATAGGAATAATGTGGGCTAATATACAGCAGAATTAGGAACACACAGAAATAGGGAACAACTGATAAGTGTGTGTAAAACGTTCCAGGTAAAACTGATGTCCATACGTTTTCGCAAACTACCAAGGAATCCAAAGCTGGAAAATCTGCAATTCCAAATCTAAAAGAATTTCAACTGTATGGCATAGCCATATACAAAAGAAATATGTTGGAAATTGTTAATCTTACGGTGATAAAAATGATGGGTTTGATTCAGATCATTATCTCTCTTGGGTTAAAATACGATTTCCCCAATATAATAGAAAAAATGAAAGCCAGAAAGTAATCAGGTAAAACTCCAGTAGAGCCAATAAATAGAAGGAAAAAAAAGACAGATAAAATTTGGAGAATAAACTGGAACAAGTATAAAAGGTGACTGGCATAAACTCCAGGTACAAATTACTTAAGCGACAGAGGTAACACAAGGATTAGCCAAGAATAAAAAGACTGGGTGAAAGAGAACTAGAACAAAGAGCTCGAAAATCAAGGTGTTCGTAAAAAGAAAACCTAGAACAACTCAGAAACAAGGAACAGAATCATCCAAAACCAAAAGAACTTCTGAAAAACTCACGTTGTATAAGTGCAAGGAAAATTTACCAAAAATAATGCCATTAATTTTACCCAACGTTTAACATGTACTTAAAAAAGGAAAATTGTAAAATATTAGCAAAATTTTGGACAGGCTCTTAAGCTGTTCGGTTCCAACAATTAAATTATAAGTTTCAGCAATATCAGAAAATATTGAGGAAGATTTACTACCAACAGAGATAGAAATTCATGAAGCTATAAAAACATTCAAAAACACCAAAATAAGTGGTGAAAAACCCATTGCAATAGAATTATTAAAATTGTCTGAAAAAAATTGTAAATGATTTATACTTGCTTTCTGAGAACATTTGGACAACAGAAATGATTCCACAATAGTGGAAAATAGCATTAATCCACCCACTACGCAAAAAGAGAAACGAACGAACTGTCAGCAGTTACACACTAGTGTGACCTCTGGAAGTGGAATACAAAATATTATCAAAAATTGCAGTTGAAGAAACTTTATACAAACAACTGGAACAATAGCAGGATTAGTTTAGAAAGGGAAGATCCTGCAGAGAACAGACATTTAACTTAAAAATCAATAATTCGGCACAGATCGCTAACCAGAAACCTATAACAGTATCATTTATTGATTTCACAAAATCATTTAATTCTATGGACAAAGATACAACAAATAGTCATTAAAGTATTTGGCGTTAAAGCAAAATTAGCAAACATAACTGATGAAGCTCTCATGTCAACACGTGTCATTACAGAAAGAAAAAAGAAATTGAAAGGTACCAAGGATGCAGGACCTTTCACAATGTTATATAGCGAATTTAAGAAAGAGAAACGAGCAACTGCAGTGGTTGCTTTAATAACTGATAATAAATGGAAGGATAAAATAGATTATTACACATAACCTAGTCCGTTTTAAGGTTGATAGAGGACGTATGTGTGTAATGTGTTTATGCTCCAAAAGAGGCTACGGGTGAAGAAACAGATATCTTCTTGGAACAACTGCAGCTCGTCAATCAGCACAATAAACGAGACCAGCTTTTAATAGCTGGAGATGTGAATCCTAAAGTTGGGGAAACACCAACCCAGCAAATAATGGGAATATACGGAGTAAGAGATTGGGCCATTAGAGGTCATTAGAGCCGGAGCACAAACTCGTATTGTGTCAAGACTGTGGAAGGAAATTGGCTGTGCCCTTTCAAAGAACCACCCCCAGCATTTGTCTGGAGCTATTTAGGGAAATCACGGAAAACCTAAATCTGGATGGCCGAACGCGGGTTTGAGGCGTCGTCCGTCAGAATGCAAGTCCTGTGTGCTTACCATGAACGGTGAAACCAACACCACCAAAAATCGGCAAAGGCTTCGAGACTTTTCCGCTTTTATCTCCCATATGTTCGAAAGAAAGATACTACTAAGTATACACTGAGCGCAAAGGGAACTAGATCCCTTATTGATTACGTAATTGCAGAATAGCCTTACAACTGAGTGACACACATGTTTTTAGCTGATTTGAGATTGGTTCAGATCACTTCGTGGTATACTCAAAAATTCAAATGTGGCTACATGAACGAAAACGAGACAGAAAAATAGCCATGACGTGTAGTAAATACAAGATTCATCTCTTGCAAACGGAAATCATTGGAGCTCTCTTTCAGAAAAGACTAGCTGACAAATTGGATACTGTAAATGCAAGAGATTAGACTGAAGAAGAATGGAAAACCATAAAAATGCAATTCTGAAATCAGCTTATAAAGTTTAGCAAAAAACGGTTTCAAAATCTGTGACGAAGGGATAGAGCAAGCAGTGAAAGAAAAGCGTCAAGCAAATAATATATACTTACAATCAAACTCTCAAGAACATCTCCTGATATATCGTAGGAAAATAAATATACATAGCTATAAATAAAACCAGGAAAAAGCAACAGAAATAATGGAAATGTTTCATTAACGGAATGCAAATGGAATTCATATAAGAAAGTCAATAGGATACAGATTAATGAGACATGTACCAGAAGACAAAGATACAGTCAAAATAAATGTAATAACTTTAGAACGACGGGAACAGCATTACAAAAATCTCTGGGTTGATGATTCAGCCACCGAAAAGTACTTTAAAAATTGTACAATTTACAGAAACAAAGACCTCATCGAAATCAATCAGTTACATCTCGCAGTGCAAAAATCGAAGAACAGGAAAGTAACGGGGACAGACGGAGTAAACACTGAATTGTTTGAATGCTAAGGTCTTTCTCTGAAGGAAGGCTGCATCTCCTTACGTTGGACTGCGGTTAAGGTATCTGAGGAGTGGAATATGGCCAAAAATTTCTCAACATTCCAGAAAGGCAACAGAAGCGACCCAAACATTAACACAGAAATTAGCCTCATCAACACTGGCTATAAAATCCATAGCACTATCATAAACAATAGACTACGCACTATCTATGATATAATTTTATTAGAAGAACAAATGGGTTTTAGGAAAGAGCGATCCTGCACTGATGTTATTTTTAGTAAAAAACAAATTGCAGAGAAAAGGAAAGAATTTAACTTAGAGGCACACATAGCGTTCGTGGATTATGAAAAACCTTTTCCTAAAGTCAATAGACAGCTACTGTTGCAGAATATGGAAAAAACAGGCTTCCCAACTCTGTTAAAGCTCTTTACAAGGAGACTAAAATTATAATCGAAGATGAAGATAGCTTCCCTAAACAGTTAACAATACAGGGAATTAGACACGGATGTGGGTTACCTCCAATTCGTTTCAGCATCACCTAGTCAAGAACATGAAAACGAAATATCGCCTACGGCATAAATATCAACAGAGAAAAATGTTTTAATACTCTGCTATACGCAGAAGATCGAATAATAATTCAAGAAATGAAGATAATGTTCAAACTGCCTTTTATCGTCTTAATTTGTTGACTTCTAAATATTACATGCATTCGTAAAAAAAGGTATGGCATTCAAGGGAAAATCACCTATCAAATCTAAAACTGTAATAAATAACGTCATATTGGAAGAGGTAACCCACTTTCTGTATCTCGGCTGTGACGCAGAGAGAAATTTCAACGATGAAACTGATAACAAGATCCTAACTTTGAATGTAGTCTGTGGGACATTGAGAAAAACCCTAGCGAAAGAAGCCACGAAAGAGACAAAAATGAAGTTTAACAAGATTATGGCAGTTCTTGATATGCTCTATGGCTCCGAAACCTTGGTTCTCAAACACAAGGGGATCCAGGCTGCGGAAATGAGATTTCTTCGTAGCGTTAAAGGATACCACAGAGAAGATCTCTTCAGAAATAAAGACATTAGGAATAAATTACAAGTTGATTCAATGCGCAAGATTACAGATGCAAACAGAAACAGGTGGTGGGAACATATAGATGGAATGCCTGAAAGTAGACTTCCAAAACTAATTCTTGTCTACAAGCCACGAGGAACAAAGGGGAAGACCGTTAAAGAGATGGTTACACCTTGTTGACTGAAATATGAGAAACATATGAAGAGAGAGGAAGAAGGGGAAGAAGAAGAAGAAGAAAAAGAGGAAGAACTGATGTTACACAGTGCGACGGTTTCTTAGAAAGATCTGAAAGTTGGAGCTGCAAGTCACAGAACGGAACTAATGAGGTAGGAAATAAAATGAATGTAAAGTAAGCTGCCCGGATTTTGTAAACGATTTTGCGATATTTTCAGAAAATATGACCGAAGCAGTTATTCAAATAAATCTTCTTGAAAAAATAGCAAATAGAACTGCTCTTCAAATTTCTGTTAAAAAAATAAAATTCATGACAAATATAAAAATACAGAGAAATACATAGAAACGCGAGTAGATGAAATAGAACAAGTTAGAAAATTTGCAGTGGATGTAAAAGTTAATAAAATGAAAAGTGCATATCATTTGACAAAAATAGCTACGAGAAGAAACTTAAACATAGAGAAACAGCCGGCCGTGGTGGCCGAGCGGTTCTAGGCGCTACGCTCTGGAACCGCGCGATCGCTACAGTCGCAGGTTCGAATCCTGCCTCGGGCATGGATGTGTGCATTGTACTTAGGTTAGTTAGGTTTAAGTAGTTCTAAGTTCTAGGGGACTGATGACCTCAGAAGTTAAGTCCCATAGTGCTCAGAGCCATGTTTTTAGAAAAACAAATGTAGAACTCTACACGTACGTGGTAAGAGCAGACTGTTTATATGCAATGGGACGCTTAACAATGAACTGCAAGGTGGACAGAATAGATGTACTGGTACTTGAAAGATGGACTGTTAGGAAATTAATGGGTCCAATACAAAATACAGATTGTTTAAAAATGAGAATTAACGAGAAGATATACGGAAATATGAAAAAAAATCAGAAATAATGGCAAAGCAAACACTTAACTTCCTTGAACATATGTACTGAATGAATGAGAACAGGCTAACAAAACAAATATTCCCGTATTTCTGAAAAAAAAAGGAATCGACAATAGAATGGATTACAGAAATAACAAAAGAATTGGAAAGAAAAAACATCAGAGAATCTGAAATAACGAAAAGAAATCATGTTAAGTATTTAATACTAACATTATAAGGATTCAAGGCGAAAGAAACAAGAAATAGGAAACAACATGGACAGAAGAACGGCAAAGACAAGATGGGAAGAGATGATGAGGTACTGGAAAAAAGGAAACAACATAGCGAGAAGAAGAGCCTGAGTCGTTACATGATCTTAGTTGCTCAATACGAAGATAAAAAAAATGATCCGATTACCAGATTAGTGGCCAAGATTTCGAGCGTGTCACATTACATAAATATTTAGAGGTAATGTCCATATAAAACGGGACAAATTCGTAAAATCAATTTTAGGTAAGGTGAACAGGGACTTAGATTTGTTGGAAAGATTCTGTATAAGTAGAGAGCATCTGTAAAGAAAATCAGATGCGTAACAACAGTCCAATCAATTTTAGACTACTATTTACATGTTTGGAATTCTTGTCAAATAAGCATGACTATAGACCTCGAACGAATTTCGCTCGAAAGGGTAACAGAAATGGCCGGGGAATTCAAGTAGGACTCTTCTGAAGAAAGATTACGTTTTTCTCGTGAAACTGTAACCGATAAATTAATGGCATTGGTTTTCAAGGAAGATTGTGCGACAGTTGTGCTGCAACCATCGGATATCTCACGTGTGTGTCACAAGAATGAGGCATGAAATATTAGGGCGCGTACAGAAATTATTTTTCCCTCTCACAGATCATTAATGTAATAGGACAGAAAATTGGTAATATCGGTATGAAGCATTGTCTGACACGTACTTCTTCCTAGAAGTGCCAGACTGCAAGAAAAATACACTTTGACGGTTTTAGTGGTTCGAATAACCCCATCATTAGTTTATGGATCCGTGAAAGAACGTTGCATATCGTGTAGCACTCCGAAAAGTATATGTAGACCTAGTGAATACCTTCAGAATGGTATTAACCTGAGTATATTGAAAGTACAGTGTATTTTGCTGGAGGTGATTCACGGTATGACACTATTTTATCTGATTTGAGCTCGGACCATTAGTTTTGGTAGATGCTAAAAGAATGCAAATCTTTACGAACACGTTTTAGACAATACCATCCTTCTTGCATTTTGACAGAAGTTTTCACCATCAACAGTATACAGCCAGTGTCCAAAGATAAGGACCATTGCATCGAGATTTCATGGAATCACGGGGGTGTTGCCCACTCGCCTGCTCAGTGATCCGACCTTTAACATCCCGATTTTTTTCCGGATGAACTGGAGAGGCATTTACGTGCCATATTAATTTTCATGGAAACACGACAACAACTGATGCTTCAGGAAGAATGAAAAGAATTTCCTCGTTCAATATGTCGGAGCACACTGTGAAGACGTAATCAAGATTAAGCATCATACTGGGACAAGCTCTATTAGATACACCGCTGTGTCATGGAACAAATTACTTTTTACCAATAAGTGAGCAAATTCGATATGTATCAACTGTCAAATAGTCATCATTGTTTTCATTTCGTGGTGTATGACCTGCCCTGAAAAACTTGAGCCAGCGTAGGGCCCTTTTTAAAGGAAAGAGATGTTACTTGTTATGTACCAGAATAATGGGAAAGAAATGCATGTTGCAACAAATTGTCAGCTGTGAAGATCTAACTGGCGTCATCTTTCTCTGCCAACAGTAGAAGGTCATTAGACGCAGAGCCTTTGCAAATTCAAGTCGCCGTCTCAATAAATCAATGGTGCTTTGAGGAAAGGAGGGGCGTCGTTGAGCGCCAGCAAGAAACAATTTGTTATTCTGACAGAGTAGGTAATGGCTAAAACATTACAGAAACGGTTTGAAAGAAAGATATTAAGTGGTTGTACTACCATAACTGGATACCGTAGGAAAAATAAAAATCTATGTTAGTCTTTGACTACGGGATAAGTAAGTCACAGCTACAGCCAGTCATGAAACAAATACAAGTGAATAAATTCGGACAAACTCCAAAATAGAACAAAAGAATGTAAGGTTCTCTCGTCAAGAAAAAGGCGGCAGGATTTGTTTCATTGAAAGGATAATGAGAAAGCGCAGGGCATCTACGAAAGAGACTTCCTTCTAAATGGCTTGTGCAATGTGTACAGTAACACTGCTAGATGGTTCAAATGGCTCTGAGCACTATGGGACTCAACTGCTGTGGTCATCAGTCCCCTAGAACTTAGAACTACTTAAACCTAACTAACCTAAGGACATCACACACAACCATGCCCAAGGCAGGATTCGAACCTGCAACCGTATCAGTCGCACGGCTCCTGACTGCGCGCCTAGAACCGTTAGGCCACTGCGGCCGGCAACACTGCTAGAATTTGTGACGTTATATCTGTGTGGATTTTACATACAAAGAAATGTAAAGCTAATGATCGGAAGATTGTCTGGCTCGAGAAATAAATGTCATACCAATATTAATAAATTATGAACTAGCAGAAACTAGATGCCCGAAATAGTATTTGGAAAATTACATGAACTTGTTTTCAGGCAATGTTTCGAGTGTTATTTAATCTCCAGCATAGGTTCCTATACAGACTGTGTAGATAGCATTAAAGTTTTATCAGGTCTTACAGACGCATTCAAGCAACCATTCGTCCTTCAATCTCTACGTCAGTAGCACAAAAAGCAAATTTAACACTTGGTAGAGCAAACAGTGTCCACTGCTGCGCACCACACAGAAGATTCATGAGTATAGATACACAAAATATTTCAGAATTCCTATTACAGGCTTGTAGGGGCTATATAGGTGGCTTCGCAGATAAAGTTTTGATAAGGAACCCATGTCTGCAAATTTATTGTTTGGGTATGAAGTAAGTTTTAAGATCAGATCACTTTCAAATCTCCCGCTTCACGGAACACACGTAAACTAATAGGAGAGCGCCGTCGTCAATCCCTGTTGTAATTATGACATCGCGTACCATTTTCTTTGCGGGAAACTGGTATGTTCACAACTAGGAGGGCTCACTGTGGTGTTCCATGGACGTGGCGCATTCTCAAATATGAAGAGGGCGTTGTAATATGTCCCTTCAGTGCTGCATATTCTATGACTTGTGCTCAGAGTGAACGTTACTTATTTTCTGAAATGAGTTGCCTCGAAGGGCATATCCACTTACTGCGTTATAAAGCTGATTGTCTTGATATTGGCTTCGTTTTCTTCTTTGGAGATATGATAACGTCCGAAGGCTGACATAGTATGCAGGAAATTAACTGATTAAATGACTGCAAAAATCTAGTAATTTTTAAACTACGGATTGAAGTAAGGTATCTGAAAAGTTAATCAGCTGTATTCTGAAACTTTTCACATATTATTATGACACAGTTTAAAAAAAACAGTTCGAGCAATAAGACTGCTTTCTGTAGCGTCACACAAAGATTTGACCACCATTCACCACAGCTTCCCGGCAAGTCAGTAGAGAATGAATAAGAACAGAGATATTACACAAAACAAAAATTTACATCTTCGCCAGAGACATACATATGTAGCAAAACTAAATAGAACTGAATTTACAAAATTTTAGGTTCTAAACGCATATATCGATACCTGCTGGTACCGTAGGATTCCTAATGTATCAAGCGCTTCATTACATTACAACGTCCTTTGTCACTTAGAAGAATACCTGACGACGAGTACTCGAAACATTGCCCATGCCACGGACTCCTGGAGGGCACAAAGGCCAGAGTTCATCGTCTCCGCTGTGCGGCAGATATGAAAGTGATCCTACCTTCAGACTTGTTTTCCATCTGGGCATGGGTTCCTTAACATACTTTATGTACTAAGTCCACTCTGCAACTCCCTAGAAGCTCGTAATAGGAACTGTGAAATACTTTGTTGCTAGAGATTTAAAAGAAAGAAGCAAATAGTTTATTCCGTCACGCATATCTAGTCAAGGTAACTTAAATCAGGAGCGTGTAATTATTGGTTACGTTTCACGCGAAGCAATGTTGCTACGGATACGTGGAAAAGCTTCATCGTCGCTTAAATCGCTATTGTTACCTGCTTGAAAAAGCACAATAGCTCTACTTAAAGCACTGGAAGGAAGTTACCCTTCTCCGAAGAACGCCTTCTGTGGTCTTTCGGTGCTCTCCGGTAATGGCTCGGAAAATATTGCGCCTTAAATTACTTCATCGATAGAAGAAAAGAACGGAGGGAGTGGAAAAAGTTCTTTAAACTTTGTGTTCACAAGAACTCGAAGCGCGTACACATTCTCAATATTAATTCAGACTCGCTGACTGAAATATCGGCGATAAAGACATACGAGTGTCTGGCTCGTCCGATCAGATACAAGTATTAAACAATTGTGTGTACGGAGAATGAGTAGAGCGACGAAAGGGAGATAAAAAAAAGTCGGCTCTGTGATGGAAAGAGAGGGGTGTGGGAGTGTATGGAGGGGGTGGAGAACAAAGCGAGCGGCCACAAAGGCAGCGGGTAGGCCTGCGGCGGAATTAATCTGCGCCGCTGCCGCGGCGGCTGCAGCCCGTCTCGCACCCACCTCGCGTTCAACCGACCGAGGTGCCAGCATCTGGCTTCACACGAGGTACCCTACCCAGACAGTAGTCTACAGTCGAAACTTTCTGCGGTAACCTCAAAACGTAGCTAGTGCTTCGATCATTTGAACTCCAATTAGAGAACGTGATTGTTTAGTGTCAGGTTAAACGGGATTTTAGGACAGGTTTCAATTCGGTACCGTACGGAAGCCACCTTAAATAAAATGTATCTACACTTTGCGCTGTCAAATAACATGAGTCACATCATACACTACTGGCCATTAAAATTGCGACATCACGAAGATGACGTGCTACAGACGCGAAATTTAACCGACAGGAAGAAGATGCTGTGATATGCAAATGATTAGCTTTTCAGAGCATTCACACAAGGTTGGCGCCTACACTTACAACGTTCTGACATGAGGAAAGTTTCCAACCGATTACTCATACACAAACAGCAGTTGACCGGCGTTGCCTGGTGAAACGTTGTGGTGATGCCTCGTGTAAGGAGGAGAAATACGTACCATCACGTTTCCGACTTTGATAAAGGTCGGGTTGTAGCCTATCGCGATTGCGGTTTATCGTATCGTGACATTGCTGCTCGCGTTGTTAGAGATCCAATGACTGTTAGTAGAATAAGGAGTCGGTGTGCTCAGGAGGGTAATACGGAACGCCGTGCTGGATCCCAACAGCCTCGTATCACCAGCAGTCGAGATGACAGGCATCTTATCCCCATGGCTGTAACGGATCGTGCAGCCACGTCTCGATCCCGAGTCAACAGATGGGGACGTTTGCAAGACAACAACCATCTGCACGAACGGTTCGGCTACGTTTGCAGCAGCATGGACTATTAGCTTGTAGACCATGGCTGCGGTTACCCTTGACGCTGCATCACAGACAGAGGCGCCTGCGATGGTGTTCTCAACGACGAACCTGGGTGCACGAATGGCAAAACGTCATTTTTTCGGATAAATCCAGGTTCTGTTTACAGCATCATGATGGTCGCCTCCGTGTTTGGCGACATCGCGGTGAATGCACATTGGAAGCGTGTATTCGTCATCTCCATACTGGCCTATCACCCGGAGTGATGGTACAGGGTGCCATTGGTTACACGTCTCGATCACCTCTTGTTCGGCACTTTGAAAAGTGGACGTTGCATTTCAGATATGTTACGACGCGTGGCTCTACCCTTCAAAAATGGCTCTGAGCACTATGGGACTCAACTGCTGTGGTCATCAGTCCCCTAGAACTTAGAACTACTTAAACCTAACTAACATAAGGTAATCACACACACCCATGCCCGAGGCAGGATTCGAACCTGCGACCGTAGCAGCAGCGCAGCTCCGGACTGGAGCGCCTAGAACCGTACGGCCACCGCGGCCGGCCTCTACCCTTCATTCGATCCCTGCGAAACCCTACGTTTCAGCAGGATAATGCACGACCGCACGTTGCAGGTCCTGTACGGGCCTTTCTGGATACAGAAAATGTTCGACTGCTGCCGTGGCCAGCACATTCTCCACATCTCTCACTAATTGAAAACGTTTGGTCAATGGTGGCCGAGCAACTGGCTCGTCACAATACGCCAGTCACTACTCTTGATGAACTGTGGTATTGTATGCAAGCTGCTTGGGCAGCTGTACCTTTACACGCCATCCAAGCTCTGTTTGACTCAATGCCCAGGCGTATCAATGCCGTTATTACGGCCAGAAGTGGTTGTTCTGGGTACTGATTTCTCAGGGTCTATGCACCCAAATTGCGTGAAAATGTAATCACATGTCAGTTGTAGTATAATATATTTGTCC
The DNA here is from genome assembly GCF_023897955.1 of Schistocerca gregaria. NCBI lineage: Eukaryota > Metazoa > Arthropoda > Insecta > Orthoptera > Acrididae > Schistocerca > Schistocerca gregaria. The sequence goes on from NC_064931.1 coordinate 682,056,771, forward strand.
AATGACTACCCGTTTATCACCAGCATTTCTTCTTTGTGTAGAAATTTTAATGGCTAGTAGTGTAGTTAGTGGGAACGAACAACAATAGGTGCTGGGAATTTTATTATGAAGTGTTGTTCTTTTTTTAGACAACTGCGAATGGAAAGAGTGTATAAGATAATAAAAGCATAATGGGGCAAGACAATCGTGTTATACGACAGTGTTACTCAATCGAATGGAGTAATAAGCTAAAAAAAATATTATAGGCAAAACACCAGTTGAAATCATCATTTGTATGCGAGGGTAAGTCAATTACTATTGGCAGTTTAGCTATATTTTTGTTTATTTTGGTAGTACTGTCCTTTTACGTTGATGACGCATGCTTTGTTTATTTGTTGTTGTTATATTTTTGCAATTTTCAAGCTGCTAGGTTAGTTTCGTTATCACTACCGTGTTAATCATGGCTGCTCCGCTGTCTATTTGCACCAAAGGAGAGGAACGTTTAGTGATCCGTTTTTTGTAGTCGGAAGGCGTATCAGGAGCCGAAATTACGGTACAGTACGGGAACAGTGTTTTACCACAACCGATCGTCTACGAATGGATTGAAAAATTGCGAAATGGTTGCACAAGTGTTATGCGCGATGAAGGAACCGGACGACCGTTTACCGCCACAAATGAAGAAACCATTGAGCGTTCATGTGAAATGATCCCCTTAGACAGACGATTAACTATTGACGAGGTGGCACATCATCTGCAAATTAGTCACGGTTCTGTCTACGAAATCATCCACAACAGACTAGGGTTTCGTTAAGTATGTGCAAGATGGGTTCCAAAACAACTCACACAGTCGCATAAACAAACGCGCTTAGACATCTGCTAAAAGCGTTTGGATCGCTATGGTAACGAAGGGGACAACTTCTCAGGCAGGATCGTTTCTGGCGACGATACATGGATCCATCATTACGAGCCGGAGAGTAAACGGAAGAGTATGGAGTGGGAACATCCAAATTCGCCGTGCAAGAAAAAGTTCAAGACCCAACCATCCGCAGGAAAACTGATGCTTACGGTTTTTTGGGACGCACAAGGTCCAGTACTGGAACATTATGGGGAAAGGGGCAAACCGTAAACAGTGTACGTTACACTGAGATGCTTACTGCCAGGCTAAAGCCTGCAATTCGAAGCAAACGCCGAGGATTGCTGTTACAAGACAATGCCCGTCCGGATACTGCTGTCCACACTGCTGAAACGCTCCAGAAACTCAAATTTGAAGTACTGGATCATCATCCATATAGTCCCGATCTTGCCCCTTCTGTCACTTTTTTGACCCACTCAAACAGGCTTTAAGGGGCCGTCGATTTGCCTCGGACGAAGCAGTGAAAGAAGCGATGCATTCCGGGCTCGCAGCTCAACCGAGATCCTTCTTTTATGAGGGCATCAGGAAGTCTGTACAACGATGGACCAAATGCGTTGAAACGCAAAGAGACTATATCGAAGAATGATGTTCTTGTAAGTTTCCTATTTGATTACAATAAATTTTTATAACTACTTTGTGGATAATAATTGACTTTGCCTCGTATGTGGGTCAGAAGATTGGGGAAGAAGAAAAGAGAGAAAAAGATCAAATGCTAGCCTTGGAAATGGGTTACAGGGTACGAAATGCTAGAGTCACAAGATTAGAACACCTCAGAAACCAAGAAATCAGGAAAATGATGAAAATGGTGGAAGTGGAAAGGAATATAATATAAGCTCTTGAGAGGAAGAATTTACTATGCCACGTCCATTCGGAGCGAGTGGAAAATCATAGATGGCTAAAGAAGATATGGAGGTGGCTCCCAGAGAGAAAAAGAAAACGAAATCGACCGCCTAGACCATGGATGTCAGATGTTAAGGAAGCTATGGGCTACAAGGACGTCCAAAGAGGTGATCGGGAAAAGCGAAAACCATAGAGGTTGAGCAGCGAGGCAAGACATTAGTTATAAGCAACTCACAAATTTAGAGTGATACTAGCCTGGAAAATATTAGAATCAGATTGACGCATGACTGACCGTTATTAATGAATCTCACAGAACATGTTGGAAAAGACCATCGTTGACGTCGATGTGGCACAATGTTCGACTTATCAAACTATTAGACATGCGTAGCTGGTCTGCCTGAGGGATAGCAGCAACAGCGATTTCGATATTCTTCTGTAGCCCTTCCAGAGTATAAGGACTATTTGATTACATCTGACCTTTCAGTTTCCCTCACAGTCAGAGAAACGAGGCGATCGAGGTAGCCGGAAGATTGCACTGTCTCCGCTCATTGCCCTCCCCTCACTAAACACCTCATGTACCGTGGCAGAGGGGTGTGAGCGGTTGCTCCGTCTTGCTGAAAATATCCAGACATTCGTTCATCTTCTGTAAGGTGATCATCATATGGATTAAACAGATTCTGGACATGTCGGATAGTTTGGCGAAAGAACCATATTATAATGCTGACACCAAACATTGTGCACAAAACACCAATCTTGAAACTGTGCAACGACTCTTCAAAGTACTGATGGGGATTTTCTAACGAATAACGGCACATTTTCTGTGATTTTACACATTCCCACACGCTTAATCTGGATTCAAATGAAGAAATGAAACACTGAGGATCCATAAGTCCCAGTTCCAAATCACTAAGAAACCAGCGGCCGAACTCAATACACGAAAGTTCATCTGGATGCTATAACTCATGCGCAATAGTAAACGTGTAAGGATACTGATGCAGGTCCTATTCGATAATGTTTCGACATGATGATCTCTTAATTCCCACTTACACAGATAAACAGTATTGGATTTTCTTCGGACTTTTTTCCTGGCTTTCATTCACTTGAGCTAGATTTTCTGGCGTTGGAATTCTTTTCGGATAGTTAAGGTTTTTGTTCCTTACAGAGACTGTTCCACGCCGTTTTCACACTTAGTTCAGCATTGTAGAATTTACTGGAGGTTTTGACAAAACGCTTCCAGTCGTAAGCTTTTTGGCAAACAGTTCCGCACATATTTTCCGCCAATAGTGCTTCGCTTAACACTTGGGTAGGAACACGCACTGTTTTGTCGTGAGCATCGTTTATTTTTAGATTGAACTGGTCACTAAATACGACTGTTCCTCTCACTCATTGAAACCTAATGAGACAGGAAAATACTCGGAGCAAAGCACGGGGGAGATGTGCGGGCATGTGACAGCAACCGACTGATGCATCGAAGTCACGGTTTCCAGCATTATCTATAATAGTCAGTTCTCCTGTGAGTTAAAAAGGTCAATTCTGCGCTAGTATTATAAATAAGGGCGCAGCAAAAATCAAGGATATCTTTTCGAAGTCCCATAATTGCCTCCCATTCCGACGCATAAATTTGAAATTTTGCTGAAAGGTGGATACAACATCCTCTGTAACGATTCATAAGTATGGCCCACTGCGAAGTCACTTCGGGCTCGGCAACGCTTTAAACAGCAAGGTGTCGTCTCACGCAAAAAGACGTTCATGTGAGATGTATGGTAGGTTAATGATATCATACTGGCACCAAATTTTACCAGAATGCTACCCAATGCACCCTTGCACGAGTCACACTATGGGAAAGTCGTCACAGCCCCTCTTACCCACATATCACCCCTTCTTCTGCCACCTTTGCGATGGATGTCAGAATCGCGACACCCAGCATCGAACTAATGTGATATTCTTATGGGTGGCTGAGGAAAACATTTCAGACACACCGCCGCTTAAAATAGACACTAAATGGCATCAGGGGTGGCATAAAGGGTGTAAATGAAACCACTCCATTTCTTGGGGCATTGATTCTCACAGATTTCGTGGTTTAAACGATAGTTCGTAGTGTGATGAGCAACAGGGTGATGTTCTTGACAACCGTCGAACGATACTGCTATCATCCTATGGGCGTTTCAACTTTACTCCAAGGACTGCAATCGCACTGAATGTGATCTGATCCCTCTGCACTGTAGTTCGGCCGAAATTTTAGCTCTGGTATACGGGGTAAAACCACCAGGGGCCGCTCAAAACCATTCGATGAAATCTGAACAGGATCCGAAACCTCAAAAGTTGGTTATGCTTTTTTAGCTCTCCTGTTTCAAACCTTCCTGTGGCGTGACGACAGGGGAGGGGGTTGCAACGTTAACATATGTGTGAATAAAATAGAAAAGGGTCCCTCTGAAAGCTCCCAGTTCTGTCCCATCCTCCATATATTACAAACATATCTGTCAGAAACTGAGACACATTCAGCTTCACAGCTGCTCTGGCGCCTGAATCTAGGCAAACACCACATAAGAGGTGTCGACGGAATTGCCTAAGCCTCAGCCGTGAGGCTGAATGTGTGAAATTCCTCACAGGTAAATTTATAATGCGCTCAATAAACGTGAATGGGTGGCACCAAAGGCGTTGCGAAACTGGAGGTGGGGAGAGGGGGGGGGGGGGATGTCTTAGAGGGACTCTTTGTCGTTTTACTTTCGCAATAGGAGGCCTCGAAACAGGAGGGCTGAAAAAGCAGAAGCACCCTTTGCTGCTTCGGATCACTCTCACATTTCGTCGAATGGTTTTCACTGGTCCTTAGTGGCTGCACAGTGAATACACATTCATAGTGGTTGAAGCCCACGATGTCCTTAGAATACGAGGGTTATTCGGAAAGCAAGGAACGATCGATCGCGAAATGGAAACCACATCATCATCATCATCATCATCATCATTTAAGACTGATTATGCCTTTAAGCGTTCAGTCTGGAGCATACCCCCTTATGAAATTCCTCCATGTTCCCCTATTCAGTGCTAACATTGGTGCCTCTTCTGATGTTAAACCTGTTACTTCAAAATCATTCTTAACCGAATCCAGGTACCTTCTCCTTGGTCTGCCCCAACTCCTCCTACCCTCTACTGCTGAATCCATGAGTCTCTTGGGTAACCTTGCTTCTCCCATGCGTGTAACATGACCCCACCATCTGAGCCTGTTCGCGCTGACTGCTACATCTATAGAATTCATTACCCAGTTTTTCTTTGATTTCTTCATTGTGGACACCCTCCTGCCATTGTTCCCATCTACTAGTACCTGCAATCATCCTAGCTACTTTCATATCCGTAACCTCAACCTTGTTGATAAGGTAACCTGAATCCACCCAGCTTTCGCTCCCATACAACAAATTTGGTCGAAAGATTGAACGGTGCACAGCTAACTTAGTCTTGGTACTGACTTCCTTCTTGCAGAAGAGAGTAGATCGTAGCTGAGCGCTCACTGCATTGGCTTTGCTACACCTTGCTTCCAGTTCTTTCACTATGTTGCCATCCTGTGAGAATATGCATCCTAAGTACTTGAAACCGTCCACCTGTTCTACCTTTGTTCCTCCTATTTGGCACTCAATCCGTTTATACACTCCTGTAAATGCAAAAAGAACACATTGACACCGGTGTGTCAGACCCACCATACTTGCTCCGGACACTGCGAGAGGGCTGTACAAGCAATGATCACACGCACGGCACAGCGGACACACCAGGAACCGCGGTGTTGGCCGTCGAATGGCGCTAGCTGCGCAGCATTTGTGCACCGCCGTCGTCAGTGTCAGCCAGTTTGCCGTGGCATACGGAGCTCCATCGCAGTCTTTAACACTGGTAGCATGCCGCGACAGCGTGGACGTGAACCGTATGTGCAGTTGACGGACTTTGAGCGAGGGCGTATAGTGGGCCTGCGGGAGGCCGGGTGGACGTACCGCCGAATTGCTCAACACGTTGGGCGTGAGGTACATCGATGTTTTCGCCAGTGGTCGGCGGAAGGTGCACGTGCCCGTCGACCTGGGACCGGACCGCAGCGACGCACGGATGCACGCCAAGACCGTAGGATCCTACGCAGTGCCGTAGGGGACCGCACCGCCACTTCCCAGCAAATTAGGGACACTGTTGGTCCTGGGGTATCGGCGAGGACCATTCGCAACCGTCCCCATGAAGCTGGGCTACGGTCCCGCACACCGTTAGGCCGTTTTCCGCTCACGCCCCAACATCGTGCAGCCCGCCTCCAGTGGTGTCGCGACAGGCGTGAATGGAGGGACGAATGGAGACGTGTCGTCTTCAGCGATGAGAGTCGCTTCTGCCTTGGTGCCAATGATGGTCGTATGCGTGTTTGGCGCCGTGCAGGTGAGCGCCACAATCAGGACTGCATACGACCGAGGCACACAGGGCCAACACCCGGCATCATGGTGTGGGGAGCGATCTCCTACACTGGCTGTACACCTCTGGTGATCGTCGAGGGGACACTGAATAGTGCACGGTACATCCAAACCGTCATCGAACCCATCGTTCTACCATTCCTAGACCGGCAAGGGAACTTGCTGTTGCAACAGGACAATGCACGTCCTCATGTATCCCGTGTCACCCAACGTGCTCTAGAAGGTGTAAGTCAACTACCCTGGCCAGCAAGATCTCCGGATCTGTCCCCCATTGAGCATGTTTGGGACTGGATGAAGCGTCGTCTCACGCGGTCTGCAGGTCCAGTACGAACGCTCGTCCAACTGAGGCGCCAGGTGGAAATGGCATGGCAAGCCGTTCCACAGGAATACATCCAGCATCTCTACGATCGTCTCCATGGGAGAATAGCAGCCTGCATTGCTGCGAAAGGTGGATATACACTGTACTAGTGCCGACATTGTGCATGCTCTGTTGCCTGTGTTTATGTGCCTGTGGTTATGTCAGTGTGATCATGTGATGTATCTGACCCCAGGAATGTGTCAATAAAGTTTCCCCTTTCTGGGACAATGAATTCACGGTATTCTTATTTCAATTTCCAGGGGTGTATTTCTTTCCCACTGACATTACTTTCGTTTTGGAGATGCTAATCTTCATACCATAGTCCTTACATTTCTTATCTAGCTCTGAAATATTACTTTGCAAACTTTCAATCGAATCTGCCATCACAACTAAGTCATCCGCATATGCAAGACTGCTTATTTTGTGTTCACATATCTTATTCTCACACAGCCAGTCTATTGTTTTCAACATATGATCCATAAATAATATGAACAATAGTGGAGCCTTGTCTTACACCTGAAACTACTCTGAACCATGAACTCAATTTACCGTCAACTCTAACTGCTGCCTGACTATCCATGTAAAGACCTTTAATTGCTTGCAAAAGTTTGCCTCCTATTTCATAATCTCGTAGAAATGACAATAATTTTCTCCTAGGAACCCGGTCATATGCCTTTTCTAGATCTACAAAGCATAGATACAATTCCCTGTTCCACTCATAACACTTCTCCATTATTTGCCGTAAGCTAAAGATCTGGTCCTGACAACCTCTAAGAGGCCTAAGCCCACACTGCTTTTCATCCAATTGGTCCTCAACTAATACTCGCACTTTCCTTTCAACAATACCTGAGAAGATTTTACCCACAACGCTGATTAAAGAGATACCTCTTTAGTTGTTACAATCTTTTCTGTTTCCATGTTTAAAGATTGGTGTGATTACTGCTTTTGTCCAGTCTGATGGAGCCTGTCCTGACTCCCAGGCCGTTTCAGTTATCCTGTGTAGCCATTTAACACCTGCCATTCCACTGTATTTGATGAGTGCTGGCTTAATTTCATCCACCCCAGCTGCTTTATTGCACTGCAATCTATTGACCATTTTCTCCACTTCCTCAAATGTGATCCTATTTCCATCATCATTCCTATCCCATTCTACCTCGAAATCTCAAACATTACTGATCGTATTCTCACCTACATTGAGCAATTCTTCAAAATATTCCCTCCATCTGCCCAAGGCATCCACAGGATTCACCAGCAGTTTTCCTGACCTGTCCAAAATACTTGTCATTTCCTTCTTACCTCCCTTTCGAAGACTGCTAATTACACTCCAGAATGGTTTTCCAGCAGCTTGACCCATAGTCTCCAATCTGTTTCCAAAGTCTTCCCAAGATTTCTTCTTGGTGTCCTAGTTCATGAACCACAGGCAACGTATGAGTGGCCAAGTAAGTGATCCTGACAGTCGGGATACCAGTTACTTTGGAAGAAGGCTGGGCATCTCGGACATATTCTGAGTCGTGGTCACCTTTGTGCTCATACGGCAAAGACTACCAAATCCACCGGTTAGTCCCTCAACCGTTAGGGGTAAAACACAATGGGACTCGGGGCAAGTAAGGCTAGCAATCTGCTTCCCTGGTACTTTAAATATGATGCTGGCAACAATCAGAGCAAAATGCCATGGAAACCACAATGAAAATCAAATGAAGTTTTGCACAGGTGTGTTGGGCAGTGTTTATAGTATGCCCGTCGATCGCGTTGCGTCGTTCTTTTTAGTTCTGAGCACACAGGGATCACATAAAGGCACCCAGAACAATAGTGTCTCCCGCCAAGTACAAGGGCCTGATGAGAAATTTCGCCTGAAGCTATGCAGTCAACATTACATAACTGTCGTGCGTTTTCTTCTTCAAGACAATTCTCAGCCGCATTCTCCAGGGGCAATGAAGATGCTCCTGCATCGTTTTCAATTGGCAATGTTTGATTACTCACGATACTGCCCGTAATTGTCTCCCCCCAGAGTTTCACCTCTGCTCACATGAACCGCTGGCTATGAAGACAACATTTTGGCACAGACAACGAGCTGTAGGCCAGCGTAGAGAATTGCCGGAAAGCACTGTCGGCTGTCTTCTATAACGAGAGTGTTGGAAAGTTGGTACAACGCTACGACAAACGTCTAAGTCGGATCGGCAACTATTGAGGTAAGTAGCTGGAAATTGTAGCTAACTGTTGGAAAAAAAACAATTTTGATTTTCATTGTGGTTTCCGTTTCGCGACATATCGTACGTTAGTTTCCAAATAGCCCTCGTATAAATGGAACGCCCAGGTGGTGGCAGCAGTTTTGAACGTTGCCAAAAAGTCGTCCTATTGCTCATCGCACTACGAAAAATCGTTTTAGACCACCAAATGTGTGGGAATCAACGCTCAAGGGAAGGGGTGGTCTCGTTGACGTTCTTTATGTCACTCCCTGAGGCCTTTCGGTGTCGATCCTGAATGGCGGTGTGTCTGCAATGTTTTCCTCGTCCACCCATATGAAAATCGTGTGATTTCGGCGCTGGATGTCGCGGGTCTGACCTCCATCGCAGAGGCGTCGAAAGAAGGGGTGAAATGTGAGTAAGAGGTGTTGTGACGATCTTACCAGCGTATGACATGTCCATGTTGGTGTTGGGAAGAATTCTGCTAAAATATGGGTGCCAATGTAAACTACATTACAGTTCAAATGAACTTCTGAGCTGTGGACTTTTTTGGCATCTATCGATACCTTTCTGTTTTTGAAGCGTCGCCGAGCCCAACAGTGACGTTGTAGGGGGCCACACTTTTGCACCAATACAGAGGAAGGTTGTAAGTATCTTTGACCCAAATGTCAAACCTATGGGTCGAGACAGGAGATAATTACGGGGTTTTACAAAAAAGAAAGTAGCGATTCTTTATCATTTAGTTGCTCAGTGTATTTTCAGACCAGATTTGTGATGTCGACAGAAGCTTCTTCGACCGCACGCGGCTCGCCGTGCACGACTCACAGCTAAGCGGGAGACGGCACATTTAAATATCCCGCCAGCGCGCTGACGGTGAGCTCGCTCTTTCATAGCTCGCTGTCTGATGGGAGAGCCACGCGTACACGCAAAATTTTAAGGACCAACCTCAGAGCTTCGTGTTACGGCCACTTATAAAGTGTCAGTCCCTTGATACTACCACTCCTTATGTGTCGACCATCATACGTCAACTACACTATTGGCCACTAACATTGCTACACCACGAAGATGACGTCCTACCGACTCGAAATTTAACCGACAGAAAGAAGATGCTGTGATATGAAAATGATTAGCTTTTCAGAGCCTTTACACAAGGTTGGCGACGGTGGCGATACCTACAACGTGCTGACATGAGGAAAGTTTCCAACCGATTTCTCATACACAAACAGCAGTTGACGGGCGTTGCCTGGTGAAACGTTGTTGTGATGCCTCGTGTAAGGAGGAGAAATGCGTACCATCACGTTTCCGACTTTGATAAAGGTCGGATTATAGCCTTCCGCGATTGCGGTTTATCGTACCGCGACATTGCTGCTCGCGTTGGTCGAGATCCAATGAGTGTTAGCAGAATAAGGAATCGGTGGTTCAGGAGGGTAATACGGAACGACGTGCTGGATCCCAACGGCCTCGTATCACTAGCATTCGAGATGACAGGCATCTTATCCGCATGGCTGTAAAGGATCGTGCAGCCACGTCTCGATCCCTGAGTCAACAGATGTGGACGTTTGCAAAAAAACAACCATCTGCACGAACAGTTCAACGACGTTTGCAGAAGCATGGACTATTAGCTCGGAGACCATGGCTGCGGTTACCCTTGACGCTGCATTACAGACAGGAGCGCCTGCGATGTTGTACTCAACGACGGACCTGGGTGCACGAATGGAAAAACGTCAATTTTCCGGATGAATCCAGGTTCTGTTTACAGCAACAGTGTTTGGCGACATATCGCTGAACGCACATTGGATGCGTATATTCGTCATCGCCATACTGGCGTATCACCCTGCGTGATGGTATGGGGTGCCACTGGTTACACGTCTCGGTCACCTCTTGTTTGCATTGACGCCACTTTGAACAGTGGACGTTACATTTCAGATGTGTTACGACCCATGGCTCTACCCTTCATTCGATTCTTGCGAAACCCTACATTTCAGCAGGATAATGCACGACCGCATGTTGAAGGTCCTGTACGGGCCTTTCTGCATACAGAAAATGTTCGACTGCTGCCCTGGCCAGCACCGTCTCCAGATCTCTCACCAACTGAAAACGTGTGGTCAATGGTGGCGGAGCAACTGGCTCGTCACAATACGCCAGTCACTGCTGTGATGAACTGTGGTATCGTGTTGAAGCTGCATGGGCAGCTGTACCTGTACACGCCATCCAAGCTCTGTTTGACTCAATGCCCAGGCGTATCAATGCCGTTATTACGGCCAGAGGTGGTTGTTCTGGGTACTGATTTCTCAGGATCTATGGACTCAAATTGCGTGAAAATGTAATCACATGTCAGTTGTAGTATAATATATTTTTCCAATGAATACCCATTCACCATCTGCATTTCTTCTTCGTGTAGCAATTTTAATGGTCAGTATTGTAGATTGAATAACATCGAGGATAGGCTACACCCCTGTCTCACTCCCTTCTCAACCACTGCCTCCCTTTCATGCCCCTCGACTCTTATAACCGCCATCTGGTTTCAGTACACATTGTAAATAGCCTTTCGAACTCTGTGTTTGACCCCTGTCACCTTCGGAATTTGAAAGAGAGTATTCCAGTCAACATTGTTAAAAGCTTTCTCCAAGTCTACAAATGCCAGAAACGTAGGTTTACCTTTCCTTAATCTATCTTCTAAGATAAGTCGTGGGGTCAGTATGGCCTCATGTGTTCCAACATATCTACGGAATCCAAACTGATCTTCCCTGAGGTCGGCTTTTATCAGTTCTTCCACTCGTCTGTAAAGGATTCATGTTAGTATTTTGGAGTCGTGACTTATTAAAGTGGTAGTTCGGTAATTTTCACACCTGTCAACACCTGCTTTCTTTAGGGTTGGAATTATTATATTCTTTTTGAAGTCTGAGAGTATTTTGCCCATTTCATCTTCATCTACGTCCTCTTCCATCTGCACAATATTGCCCTCAAGTACATCGGCCTTGTATAGACCTTTTATACACTCCTTCCACCTTTCTGTTTTCCTTTCTTTGCTTAGTGTTGGTTTTCCACGGAGGGTGGTAAGGGACTTCAAGTCCTACCGCGACACCTTCTTTTACCCTTACACCAAGACAGTAAGATCGAGATCCACCGATGACGCTGTACCCTCAACCTTTCACAAAGAAAAAGAGCTTCGCCCCAGACTCAGCGAAATCTTCAGAAAAAGTCAGGGCCGTGCCGAGGCCATGGCCAGATAGGTCTTCGGCAAGGAGAATGGGAAAGAAATTCGACGTAAAAATTGCTCGGGAGGTGTACGTGTGTTCTCCTACTCTTCGTGTTCCTATCTTCTGCTAGGGAGAACATGCCTTTCCCGTCAGTTTGGGGATGTAAACGCCCGCTTTTGTCATTGTGTCATTCCGTCCAAATAACACAATCAAGAAATTGCTACTATTGAACAGGCCTCACATGGGTGTTTGTTTTATACAGCTGCCACCTACACAGTTCCATGTTCAACAAAAGAGTATTTGCAGCTGCTTTCACTGGATATTTTTTATGGTTTTCATACGATTTCTTCTATTGGAAATGATTCACCTTTTGCTTTACTGGGACAAAGATGAAGTAGCCCACTGCACAAGTAGTGAATACAATCATAGACTCTGTGTTTAGTTTTATTTGTAATTCACTTTGCTAGTCAGTCACTTGTGCAGAGCTGGGGTATTCTCATTTGAGGCATAGTAGCGAGAAGTTGAGTTTTTCAGAGAATGAGATCTTTTGTTTGTGAATCAGGGAGAAACTACTTGGAATGTTTTATTATGGCTACGAGAACTTGTTTATAATGCTATATCATTTTTTATATCAATGGAGATGACATTTGAAGGAGTTTTCATAGGTAGCTCATGCGTGCACAATAATAATATGTTTGAAACTTCCTGGCAGATTAAGACTGTGTGCCGGACCGAGACTAAAACTCGAGACCTTTGCCTTTCGCGGGCAAGTGCTCTACCAACTGAGCTACCCTAGCACGACTCACACCCCGTCCTCACAGCTTTACTTCTGCCAGCATCTCGTCTCCTACCTTCCAAACTTTACAGAAGTTGAAACTTCCTGGCAGATTAAAACTGTATGCCCGACCGAGACTCGAACTCGGCACCTTTGCCTTTCGCGGGGAAGTGCTCTACCATCTGAGCTACCGAAGCACGACTCACGCCCGGTACTCACAGCTTTACTTTTGACGGTATCTCGTCTCCTACCTTTCAAACTTTACAGAAGCTCTCCTACGAACCCTGCAGAACTAGCACTCCTGAAAGAAAGGATATTGCGGAGACATGGCTTAGTCACAGCCTTGGGGATGTTCCCATAATGAGATTTTCACTCTGTAGCGGAATGTGAGCTGATATGAAACTTCCTGGCATATTAAAACTGTGTGCCGGACCGAGACTCGAACTCGGGACCTCTAGAGCACTTTCTCGCCAAAGGCAAAGGTCCCGAGTACGAGTCTCGGTCCGGCACACAGTTTTAATCTGCCAGGAAGTTTCATATCAGCTCACACTCCGCTGCAGAGTGAAAATCTCATTCTGGGGTCAATAATATGTTTGTTTGTATCAATTATTCGTTGAAGGAAATCTTTGTCCCTGAGACAACTAATAATATTTACAATTGGTGTTGATATGATCTCTCTGTCTTCATTATGTCATATGCGCTATTGGGTGGAATGTCTGTAATTTTTGTAATGAGAGAATTTCACAGTTGTTAGTGTCTGCTTATGTTGTACAGTCCTTTTTGTCAATAATCAGAGTTTAATTTATTCAAGAACGATTTTCTTTAAAGTAAGACCCACCTCCTTCATTGGTAGTAAAGTTTTTAACATTTTGTCGTGTTTGCATTGCACCCTACGCCACACGCAGCAACAGTTTGTTTCTGACAACTTGAATACAAAGTATTAATGTTTCATAATAATATGAAACTGATGACTAAGGACTCTGAAGGATAGGATGTTGTACCTAGCAGAATATTAAAGTGCTCTGCTGCACATCTTACCCCTGTACTTAGCCATATTTGTAATTTTTTCTTTAAGGATGGTCAGTTTCCTGAATAATTAGAGTGCTCTGTAGTAAAGCCGCTTTATAAAAAGGGAGAGAGGGATAATGTAGACAATTTTAGACCTATTTCTATGCCATCAGTGTTTGCTAAAGTTATTGAAAAAGCTGTGTATGTAAGGATAATTGATCGTTTTATTTCACATAATTTGCTATCAAATGTACAGTTCGGTTTTAGAAGTGATTTAATAACTGAAAATGCTATATTCTCTTTTCTCTGTGAGATACTGGATGGGTTAAACAAAAGATCCCTAGGGATCTTTTTTATTTAACTACGGCGTTTGAGTGTGTTGATCACCAAATATTTCTCCAGAAGTTGGACCATTATGGAATATGGGGAGTAGCCAACAATTGCCTCACCTCTTACTTCAACAACGGACAGCAAAAAATCATTATCCACAGTGTTGAGAATGGCTATCATATGGGGTCTGAGTGGGACACGGTCAAATGTGGGGCGCCCTAGGGATCAGTACTGGGGCCACTCCAGTTCCTTATTTATATAAATGATATGCCCTCTAGTATTACAGGTGATTCTAAAATATTTATGTTTGCTGATGACACTACCTTGGTAGTAAAGGATGTTGCGTGCAACACTGGCACTGTTTCAAATAGTGCAGTTTATGACATAAATTCGTAGCTTGTAGAAAATAAATTAACTGTAACTCTCACTAAGACTTAGTTTTTACATTTTCCAACGCACAATTCAACAAAACCCGACTTTATAGTTTCACAGAATGGGCATGTGATTAATGAAGCCGAACAGTTCAGATTTCTTGGTGTTCAGACAGATAGTAAAATGTTGTGGAAAGCCCACGTTCAGGATGATGGTCAACGACTTAATGCTGCCATTTTTACTATTCGAATGGTCTCTGAAGTAAGTGATAGTTCGACACGAAAAGTAGTCTACTTTGCTTATTTTCATTCTCTTATGACTTAGGATATAATATTTTGGGGTAACTCTTCCCATTCTCAAAGGATATCGCTTCCTTAGAAACGGGCGGTTCGGGTAATGAGTGGTGTAAGTTAGCGAATCTCTTGTCGACCCCCGTTCAGTAGTCTGGATATTCTGACACTCGTCTCTCAATATATAGATATTCTTTACCGTCGTTTCTTATTAACAATATCAGATTATTCTCAAGAATTAGCAGCTTTTACTCAGTTAATACTAGGCAGAAATCCAATCTGCATTTGGATTGCACTTCCTTGGCTCTTTTGCAGAATGGTGTGCAGTACACTATTGCATCAATTTTCAATAAGCTACCACAAGAATACAGAAATCTTAGCAGTAATTCACGCGCTTTCAAATCGAAGCTGAAGAATTTCCTAATGGGTCACTCCTTCTATTCTGTCGAAGAGTTCCTTGAAAAATTAAGTTTATTCAAGTGTTATGTTGTTGATTGTGTTTATATAAACTTGTGCCTTGTCTTTTCTAGGTCTCATAAACATTTTATTTAATCTGTTATTACTTTTATGTTGTAATTTCATGTACTGACACGTTCCATGACCTTGGAGATTTGCTCCTTAATTTGATCCAACGAAACTAGATGTGTAAAATAAAATTAAAAAGATTCAGTCAACTTACAGAAATATCTAGGTGTGACAGTTGGTAAGGATATGAAATATAACGATTACATATACTCAGACGAATGTAAAGCAACTGTCAGACTTCGTTCGGTTTGCTGATGGAATACTAGGGATACACAATTAGTCGGGAAAGACGATTTCTTGTTAAACACTCTTGAGACCCATCAAGAATATTCCTCCAGTGTGTGGGACCGGTACCAGACAGGAATAGGCAGGAGATATTGAACGTATACTAAGAAAGGCAGCACGAATGATCACAGGTTTGTCTGACCCATGGGAGAGTAACACGGAGATGCTGATGAAACTGAACTGGTAGACTTTTGAGATAGACGTATACTGCCACGAGATGGCCTAGTTACAAAGTTTTTTGAACCAGTTTACTACGGTTCCCTACGTATCGCTACCGTAGGGCTCCTGAGGACAAAATTAGACTACTTATAGTGCACACAGAAGCGTTTCAGCAATCATTCTTCCAAAACTCTGTACGTGAATGGAACGAGAAAAGGCCCCAATAACTGATGTGATGAGAAATACCATTTTCCATACACGTAGATGAAAATGTTTCGTGCTCGCGTGTGATGACATTTCTAAAGGCCTAACAACTCCTGTGTATGAGTCAACATGATTTCTGTAGCGCCGCTTGTGTAAAAGTCAGCTTTCTCCATTCGTTCAAGAGATCTAGAAGCCAATAGCGGAAGCGGAACTCTGGCTGATACTGTGTTTCTTCACCTCCAGAACGTCTTCGATAAACTTCCGCACCTAGTAAGCAGTATACTGTTGTAGGTTTCCAGACTGATCAATGCAATAATATTCCCCTCTTGCTTAGATATATTGAGAAGCAGTAGTTTGCACTTAATGCAGGTCAGAGTGTATAGCATCACATCTAAATCTCAACTGATATATAATGGCCTGGTGCTTCCTGTCGGAAGATTCAAGTGGCATCCCGGAGACATTTTCGCTGGTGGCTCAGAAGTCCGATGCGAGAGAGAGGCAAATATGAGTCGTTCCATCAGGAGGGTTAGTCATAAGTTCGTGTCTGCGTGATCGTTTTGCAGCTAAGTTGTTAAGCCATACTTGGTCGTGCATCTTACTTCCATCTGCAGTCAGTTTCTTCCATTTGCTGCGATCGTCAAATGTGTGTGAACTGCTAAGGTCATCGGTCCCTACTTGACCTAAATTATCCTAAGGACAAATACACACACCCATGCCCGAGGGAAGTAGCAATACTGACGTCGCGCATGTCTTGCTGCACAGTACCGTAAGCACAACATTTCGGTAAGAGGTTGAAAAGCAGCGGAAAAACTGGCTTAAGTTTTATAGTTTCTGTGGAGATGTTGTCTTTGCCAGGGCGTTTCCCACATTTGAGATGTGCAATTGCTCTTTGAAGCTCCTCCATAGTAGCCGTGACATCCAAGTCATGGTAAGGTCTCTCAACTGATAGTGATGTGCATATAGCTTATTTTTATGCATTTGGCAGAAGGAACACTGGCCAGAAGTGAGCACAGAGGTATGAAATGAAGTCTTAGTAGTGTCGTAAATTATAGAGCACATGGGTTTTGGAGAAGTGATGGTGCAGTTCTTACGGCGAGTGTCGGTCCCTGTACAAGTCAAAGTAAAACACATCAGTCAGATTTTATTTTGACATACGCAACCCAGTGCAGTCCAGATCCTCCTGTAACATCTAAATTTTCGATCCCACAATCCTTGCATTTCCACACGTCTTTGGTAAAATATCCTGCACAGAAATTTCAATAAATCTTGGGATTTTTAGCTTCTTAACGAATTTAAACAGATCTGTATCGGAAGCAGTCATGTGGTAGTAGAGTTGGAGGATTTTGTTTAATAAACAGTCCAAGTCTTTTCTTATACGGTTTTAAACATAGTCCGATAGCGACAACCTCCATCATCCCTTAATGCCTTTTAGATTCCTGTTGTTACTCCTCTGCGTTTTGTGTGTTCTTTACTTTTTGGGTTATGGCAGCAACTCCTCCTGATAACGACCTAACTGCTGACAACGCTGCTAACTCTGGAATTAGAAACGGGATAATTCCACTAATTGTCTTGGGTATTGGCAGAACCTTAGGCGTATCCCTGATGATCTATCTTTCAGTTACCTGTAGCACTGTTCCTTCCAGCTTATGTCCGCCTGCTCAGCTGGGTGGTAACGTGTTTGCCTCGCGTGCAAGTGGGCCCGGGATCGATTCCCGACCGTGTTGGAGATTTTCTCCGCTCGTGGACTGGTTGTTGTGTTGTCATGATCATCATTTCATCCTCGTCACCGGCTCGCAAGTGCCCAATGTGGCGTCGACTGAAATAAGAGCCGCGCGGGGTAGCCGTGCGGTCTAAGGGCGTCTTGCCAAGGATCGCACGGCTCCACCCCGTCGCGGGTTCGAGTCCTCATTTGGGCATGGGTGCGTGTTGTCCTTAGCGTAAGTTAGTTTAAGTTAGATTAAGTAGCGTGTAAGCCTAGGGACCGATGACCTCAGCAGTTTGGTCCCATAGAACTTACAACAAATTTCCAAATATACATAAATAAGACTTGCACTCGGTGGCCGAACTTTCCCGAATGGGGCCTCCCGGCCAAAAATGCCATACAGTCATTTCATTTTTTTATCCAGCTTATGGTTCAAAATTAAGGATCCCATTCTGGTCTTACCACAGCGGTATAATGTTCTACTTTTGTTTTCCAGATATATGTTTCTTTTTGTAGCTATTTTTGTCGTATGACATGCTGTTTCCGTTTTAACTCCTACAACTACTGCAAACTTTTTAATCCTTGTTGTCTGCATGATATTTAAATTCACTAAATTGTTCTATGTTATCTATCTGCAGTTCTATGTACTTTTCATTTTTTTAAATATTTGTTAAGAATTTAGTTTTTTAAGAGAAATTTTGAGATTTGTGCTATTTGTTGTTTTTTCTAGAATATTTATGAGAGTAACTGCTGTTATCTAAAAGTCTTACAAAAGTGCTTGGAAAAGGCAGCAGTTCAGCTCAGTTCTGTGACTTTTAGTTCCAATTTCCAGATCCTTACACTTTATTCTAAAACACAAAAAACTGGCTGTGATCACTATGGGACTTAACGTCTGTGGTCATCAGTCCCCTAGAACTAAGAACTACTTAAACCTAACTAACCTAAGGACATCACACACATCCATGCCCGAGGCAGGACTCGAACCTGCGACCTCTAAACACAGTTAAACTGCAAAGGTAATATGCAGTTCCCTTGTGTAATACCAGTTAGATGAGGCATGCTAATAACAATTTCACAGTTCATACATGAGCACAGGAGGAACTGAATTGGAGGAGGTGCTGTTGTTACAATGGGAATGTAAACAATTGGGCATGTAATGTGACTGTGATGCCTTCAGATCGTATACGCATTGTTGGGGATCCACCTGAGTTCAAGATGTGCAATACGTGTCCTTCCAAAACATTTGATTGCGACCATATCCTGGTTACCATGAGAACCTCAGTTAAGTGGAAGCCATTACTCCCATAGTAAACTGCAGGGGGAAACAGCGTAATGATGATTGGCTTCGACATTTGCTGTTGTGTTTTGTGAGAGGGGATAGACAGGTCAAAGTAAGGTAAACTAATGACCAGTTTTGTCCTGGACATAAGCCACTGAGCAACCATACTCTCGAGTACCAGTTCCTCGCTGTGGGACACAGGAACCAGCACCTGCATCTATAATTGTTCACCACTCATACAAGAGCTCAGAGGTTAGAATGGGTGCAGGAACACCTCCATAGGCTGCTAGAACCAAGGACAACAGTCGTCAAGATAGCGTACGCATTGGAACGCACCAATGGCAGGGCATGATTATCTCGAAAACTATATAAGGCTGTGCATCCTGCTTACAAAAATTCTACCGTTTAGGGTTTCATGGATTCACCTGTGGTGATATATACTTGGATTGAAAATTAATTCCGGGTACTTCTACTACTGTCACTATTGGACCACGTACATTCGTTGGTTTGCTTACTGTACCACACAGCCAGTCTGTGTTTTAAGCGAGAGAATGCACCATCCCATTATATCAAAAGACTTCAGGGAATATTCCATGGAAATGAATTTATTTATCTAGGCCTTTCGTGGGACGATGGAATCGGACTTCTATTTTAATTACAGTATTGTGTAGTATGGTAATTTATTCGACCTCGGAATATTTTTAAATTAATGTAGGATTTTTTGGCTTAATACTTGAGAAAAAGGTAAGTCGGATATACAGACGTATAAATATATGCACATGTGTTTAATGAGGACAAGAGAGGTGGCTGCCATTTGCTTGAAACGTTTTAAGAAACCTTCAGAAAATCTAAAGTAGGATTGCCAGACAGAGCGTGAACATTCTTACTCGTTTTATTTATATATACTTGGAATAAATTATCTTGATAACGTAGAAGATCACTGCACACAGCTCATTGTTTCGGCTGCACAATGGCTTCACATGGTGTAATGAATGGTCCCTGCTTCGATGCAGCAGAATGACGTCATGAAAATGTAGAAGCGCACGTCAGCTCGGTAACCAGGTGCCATGGCACAAGAGTTCATATTCAGGACGAAAGTGCACGCATTCAGTACGCTGACGATGCAGAAGACGCCATTCAGCGTCTCTGAAAGCCGAAGTCGTGATAGCTCACTGGTCTGATAGGGCTTCTGAAGGAGCTGACCAGACAGAAAAGCCAGGACAAATGAAGTCATAATTTCCCAATGATAAGATCTTGTCACCCTGTCTGCTCTTACTTACAGACCAGGAGCGCTGCCGTTTGAGAAACAATAGCCATACTGTCTCATACATAATGCAATTAACTTAGAACCTTAGTCTGCGAAGTCTTCAGTAGTGCACAAAATGCAGTTGATCACAGCTGCTACCCAGTGGAAAAAAATCCGCTTGCAGTCCGAGATGAAACAGCCAGCAGTTGCTGTCAGACTTTGCTGCCAATTACAGGCCTCTGCCTGGGCTGAGCCTGTATGCTCTCTACTTGGTACCTTTGCACCATCGAGTCACCCACTGTGTGACTACCATGTGTTGATGACCGCCGTCATGGTGGGCCATGGGCTTGACTCCGGGCCATCTAGCTGCCCACCCACCACACTGTGCAGACATACGTCATTTGTTCATCGCCCAAAGTGGGCCACATGTATAGCCATCAGCCATGCTGGAGGCTGTGGTTTGACCCCACCTGCTCCGATGCGTTTCTGGGCGAGATAAAAAATCAGGCCTGCAGCTGCGGCTGCTTTCCGCGTCCTGTTGCCAGTACCCACCACAGCCTTGCATCAGGACTCTGTTGCTGTCCTGACTGCAGCACGACGCCACCAGGCGCAACTGGTGGACAACTGTTGATGCCCACACGCTTTAGCGACAGTAGCCACCTGCACATACTGAATGCAGTATGAAACCGCCAGCTTCCATCACGCCGTATATCGTCCTTGTGGCGGACGACTGCTGATGCTGGAGTGCTTCAGTGGCCACGGCCACCACCTTCACTGGGGTCAACGACTGTCTCTGCAGCTCCGATTCAAAAAATGGTTCAAATGGCTCTGAGCACTATGGGACTTAACATCTGTGGTCATCAGTCCCCTAGAACTTAGAACTACTTAAACCTAACTAACCTAAGGACGTCACACACATCCATGCCCGAGGCAGGATTCGAACCTGCGACCGTAGCAGTCACGCGGTTCCGGACTGAGCGCCTTAACCGCGAGACCACGGCGGCCGGCCAGCTCCGATTCCAACACTGTAAATATTATGAATAAAATACTTTGTCAACCAGGAATGTTTACCTGATGGATTACCATTTGACACATCCCACCACCACTGCAGATGTGCTCCAGTGAGGGAACTACATTACAGCAGCCCATTTAACCTGCCATCATAGGTATCACGCTTCCAGCTCCTACATTTTGGTGTCTGAAGATTATGGTGACAGCAGTGGTCACTATGTTGTCAGTGGCTAACATACATGAAGAAGATGATACAGCTGCTACAGCAACGAGATAAGGAACACTATGCTGTTATTTTGGAGGACCTTTAGCGAGTCTACTTGTTTTCTTACTGTGTATGTGTATGTCGTGCCATATGTGGTGAGAAATACGGAAGAACAACGGCAAAATACTGTGTTAAATGCATGTTTGCTCCATAATTTTTTTCAGATCACGAAATAGTCATGTCACTGAATATTTCTCACAAGAGTTAAAACAGCCTGAATATCACAAGACGTTTTATACACTCCTGGAAATGGAAAAAAGAACACATTGACACCGGTGCGTCAGACCCACCATACTTGCTCCGGACACTGCGAGAGGGCTGTACAAGCAATGATCACACGCACGGCACAGCGGACACACCAGGAACCGCGGTTTTGGCCGTCGAATGGCGCTAGCTGCGCAGCATTTGTGCACCGCCGCCGTCAGTGTCAGCCAGTTTGCCGTGGCATACGGAGCTCCATCGCAGTCTTTAACACTGGTAGCATGCCGCGACAGCGTGGACGTGAACCGTATGTGCAGTTGACGGACTTTGAGCGAGGGCGTATAGTGGGCATGCGGGAGACCGGGTGGGCGTACCGCCGAATTGCTCAACACGTGGGGCGTGAGGTCTCCACAGTACATCGATGTTGTCGCCAGTGGTCGGCGGAAGGTGCACGTGCCCGTCGACCTGGGACCGGACTGCAGCGACGCACGGATGCACGCCATGACCGTAGGATCCTACGCAGTGCCGTAGGGGACCACACCGCCACTTCCCAGCAAATTAGGGACACTGTTGCTCCTGGGGTATCGGCGAGGACCATTCGCAACCGTCTCCATGAAGCTGGGCTACGGTCCCGCACACCGTTAGGCCGTCTTCCGCTCACGCCCCAACATCGTGCAGCCCGCCTCCAGTGGTGTCGCGACAGGCGTGAATGGAGGTACGAATGGAGACGTGTCGTCTTCAGCGATGAGAGTCGCTTCTGCCTTGGTGCCAATGATGGTCGTATGCGTGTTTGGCGCCGTGCAGGTGAGCGCCACAATCAGGACTGCGTACGAAGGCGGCACACACGGCCAACACCCGGCATCTTGGTGTGGGGAGCGATCTCCTACACTGGCCGTACACCTCTGGTGATCGTCGAGGGGACACTGAATAGTGCACGGTACATCCAAACCGTCATCGAACCCATCGTTCTACCATTCCTAGACCGGCAAGGGAACTTGCTGTTCCAACAGGACAATGTACGTCCGCATGTATCCCGTGCCACCCAACGTGCTCTAGAAGGTGTAAGTCAACTACCCTGACCAGCAAGATCTCCGGATCTGTCCCCCATTGAGCATGTTTGGGACTGGATGAAGCGTCGTCTCATGCGGTCTGCACGTCCAGCACGAACGCTGATCCACCTGAGGCACCAGGTGGAAATGGCATGGCAAGCCGTTCCACAGGACTACATCCAGCATCTCTACGATCGTCCCCATGGGAGAATAGCAGCCTGCATTGCTGCGAAAGGTGGATATACACTGTACTAGTGCCGACATTGTGCATGCTCTGTTGCCTGTGTCTATGTGCCTGTGGTTCTGTCAGTGTGATCATGTGATGTATCTGACCCCAGGAATGTGTCAATAAAGTTTCCCCTTCCTAGGACAATTCCAGGAGTGTATATGATTGCAAAACGACTAAATAAAATTTAGTTTTGGTTATCAGATCTAAATGAGAATCCATAAGTCAACATAGCACGATATTTGGATGTACATATTTCAGAAAAATGAACTTGATTTTAAGATATGTTAATTTTAACAAAACATTTGCTTTTGTCGGTACGATAAAATAACATTAATTTAGTTATAATGTTTAAGGGGAAGACACTTAGTACTAGTCCATTAATCAATCTTGGCACGACTGTAAAAGTTTTTCCGTATTAATATATCCGAATTCTTAGATAATCGATAATGTCCGTGCAGTATGCTCATAATTACAAGCATATAAGTACCAACAGAACCTTTTAAAAGTATTTTACATGCTACTCTGAGAAAGGAATACTGAAGTCCGACGTTTCGAGTTTTCTCGATAATGTGCAGTGAGTGCTAATTTTCTTAGAAACAGGAGTAACTGTTGTCTTTTTGGAAACCATGTCTCTGCTTCTTTTAAATAGTTGCCTCTTTTCGGTCGAATGCAATAAAACACTCATGTTTAAACTTCAAAATAAGACTGATTTACGTCTGATAGATGTAGCCATTCTGCATCAAATATGTTTTCGTTGACACTTTCGTTACAAAGGAGACCATAACATTTCTGTTGATTGTTTTCTGACTTCTGCAATCGAAATACTTTCATACATGGGGTTGTGGTATTAGACGCACGAAGTCGTATTCGGTAACATAACGGGGACTTCCATCTGCAGTGTACCAGATGATGTCTCGAGTGGGAGGGGTGGGAATTTTCATGACGGAGAATTGCTAAATTTGATTTAACTGTAACATGGGACTTGAGGAAATAAAAGTCTCCAGCCGAGGAGCGAGCATCAACACCATTGTCACGCTCGCGTCATTATGCAGTCGCCCCACGGTGGACGCTTTCTGAACTGAACTGGATACTGGATACCGTGAGCGCGCCATCTCCTAAAAGCCCAGGGGCCATCTGAGAATGTCCGTCCTCTGGAAGAAATATACGGCGGGAGTAAAGAAGATGTATCGCAGTTGAAATGCGATATTTACAGGTGGGAAGGGCAAGAGGGCGACGCACCCCTGCGCCAGCGCCACCTTCACCATCATGGTCGTCATCGCTACTTTCGCATTCACGTTCCTCTGCCTCCTGCTTACAACAACCTGCTGCGCATCTCTCCCGAATTCAGTTTGTTCCAAAGTGAGACTCACAATAGCGCACTAAAAACAGTTACAGCTAAAAGAGAAAATTACTTCATTTAAAATAAGTAATCCTTGTTCCGTTTGCAAAGCTTTTACCTCTCTTCTAATTACAGATTTGGCACTTTTTTTATGCTTTCCGGGACAGCTTGACTCATTCCTACTCTCATTGTATTCCATCATCCTTTTGCTCACGATTACCTATTTTTCTCCAAACCACTCATTGTTTCACGGTATAATATCTAGTTTACCTACAAGACGAAATTACAAGGTATTCATTGTGAGGAATAAATAAGGAAAATGGCTACTCAGACGAAGATAAGCAGCCACTAGCTTACACGCAAAAAAATAAACTGAAAACTCAAAGTAGAGAGAAAAATTATCTAAAAAATTCAGTACATATCTGAAACAAGTTAATAAGGTGTACTAAACTGAAGGTTATTATAACTATTTTCTAGATATTTTCGCATCGACAGAAAAAAATAGAAAGTGATGTCAGGTGACACGGCAGAGAAAGGAAAATCGGAAAATAAAACGGACAATAACGCTATATTTTTAAGTGTGTCCCAAAATACTTCTTACGGCCTTTTATTCACAAGTACTATTTCTCGTAATGAGATACTGTTCTAGGGTTCATTTAGGATTTCTTTGGCCCATTCAGAATGAATGACTATCCATTTAACAGAGCGTTAATCTCAGAAAAATCTACCTGGATTCATTTCTGTTCATCAGAAACATTAAATGTCTGATATGAGTATTCTGTTGTCTTATGAAACTTGTTGGAAAACTTACGATGCAAATTAACTAATACATTTATTCCCATGTTTACCCTAGCATATGTTCTCTTTTTCATCCAGATACAAGTTCTTTCGGCTAGAAACAGCACTGGACCTCCTTTTGTTTTACATCTACATCTATATTCCACAAGCCACTTTATGATGTGTGGCAGAGGATACATTTTGTATCGCTGCCATTTCTCCCCCTTTCCTGCTCCAGTGGTGAAATTTCACGGCAAGGACGATGGTTTGTAAACTCCCGTGTGAGTTCGAATCTATCTAATATTACCCACATGGCATTTTCGCGAGATATACCTGGGAGGAAGCAATATATTTGGCCTCGGAATTTTAACAGTAAACCCAGCCGTAATGTTCAACCCCTCTCTTGTCGGGTCTGGCACTAAAACTGGATGAGCATCTCCGTGAGGCTTTCGCTCTTACTAAATGAACCTGTTACATGCTGCTCTTCTTGGGATATTCTCCATTTCTGCTATCAGTTCTGTCTTATATGGGTCCCAATATTAAAATATTACTGGAATGAGGTTTTGTAGGCTAGCTCGTTTGTGGGTCGAGAACACTTCGTGAGAATTCTCCCAATGAACCTCAGTCTGGAGTCCGCCTTACCTTCGATTAGTTTTATGTTTTTTCCATTTCAGACCACCCCATGTGCATACTACCATATTCACACATCAAAAAAAAGTTTTCACCACCTCTGTTCCGAGTGTTCCAAAACCTGTACAGAGAATTGGAGTAGAGATCAACATAAATATCATTTCCATCATTTTTATTGCTCATGAAAACCACAAATTGCATATTGTACCAACATACAGCGAGACCTTCAGAGGTGGTGGTCCAGACTGCTATACACACCGGTACCTCTAATACCTAGCAGCACGTCCTCTTGCATTGATACATGCCTGTATTCGTCGTGGCATACTATCCACAAGTTCATCAAGGCACTGTTGGCCCAGATTGCCCCACTCTTCAACGGCGATTCTGCGTAGATCCCCCAGAGCGGATGGTGGGTCACGTCGTCCATATCGTTCGGAGGATGGCATTCACGTATCGTACAGCCTTCCGTGACCACCAGCGGGATGCGTCGGCCCCACATAATGCCACCCCAAAACGCGAAGTACAACAAAGTTAGCCAATCAGCTGAGGGAGTTGACCCTGAAAGAAAATCCTCAATTACGTTAGGCCTACAAGCCAGTAAAAAAGCTTATTTGTAGTTGCTTTCAAGACACATAAGAGCTTCGGAACTCGATCAACTCGATTAAGATACCAGCATGAGCAGGCTCATGTCAGGGATGATGGTTTACGGCCTGATGATAGACAGGGTCTTGCAAAAATGCAAAAATCCCGGAGATGACTTACACGGAGTGGGACCATCAACTTACTCTGCCTCACAGGAAAATGTGAAGAACTAGTGGACTATATGGAAAGGAGAAAATTAATGATACTAGGGATGTGTGTAACAAACTGGAAAGGGAAATACATGAAGAAATTAAGGAAACAATACACACTGTATTGGAATGGAAATAACAAACAGGTGAAGAATGGTGTCGGTTTCATCATGAATAAAGATCTAGAAGGAGTCACGGACATTCAGTAAATTAGTGAGAGAAGAATAAAGATGACTGTACATTTAGGGAAAGAAAAACTAACTTCAGTACACGTGTATGTACCTCAAACTGGATGTCATCAATAGGATAAGAAACAGTTTCTTGAAGATTTGTAATAAGTCATTAGTAAAGAGAGAGTGATCACTATAGAAGACCTAAATCCACAGATTGGGACAGATAGAACAGGATATGAGAATGTAATGGGACCCCATAGATATGGTAGAAAAAGGTGAGCATCTTCTTGACTTCTGTATGAGGAATGGGTTGGCGGTGAAAAACAATTCGTTTGAGAAGAGACAGGGCCATAAGATAACACGATACAGTTGGGAATGATTACAAAAGACTAATTGATTATGTCATCACAGATGAAGATAGGAGCAGAATGGTAACTTATGTCAGAGTAATCTCTAGCGAGAGCTTTGATAGTGATCACCGTTTATTAGTAGCGGACCTGAAAAACTTCCATGTGCCAAAAATACAGAAAAAGAAGATGCCAAAAATCAAAGTATGGGAACTCAAGAAAACAGAGAAGAGAGCTGAGTATCAGAACGGGATACAATCCCTGTTACGAAGAGATGAAAGGAAAAATGGAGAGGCAGAATGGACCAGACTAAGGAACACATTGGTAAAGGAAGTCACCGAAGTTTGTGTAAAGACAATTATGATGACAAGAGAGAGGGAAACACCTTGGTGGAATGAAAGTGTGGGAGCAGTAATCAGGGAAAGAAGAGAGAGGGATCGGGAGAAAAATAAACCAGAATTTACTAGAGATGAGGCAAAGATCAGAAACCTCGTACAAATGTATCGCATCAAGAAACTGGATGTTAAAAGAACAGTTGCAGAAGAAAAGAACAAGGCATGGAAGATATTCACTCAGAAACTGGAGGAGGACAGTAGAAGTAATAAGAAACTGTTGTATGGGGTTATCAGAAGTAAAAGGAAACCAATGAGTACCAGAAAAGCACTTGAAGATGAAAATGGAGATCTGGTTAGGACAAAAAGTGACATGAGAGAAATCCTGAAAAATCATGTTGACCACCTATTAAATAGATCAGTTGAAGAACAAAATACAGAACTGGGAATCCACACTTACAATCAGGAAACTCCCATTACCTGGACAGAAACAGAGGCAGCCTTAAAGTTTATGCCTAAAGGAAAATATTCAGGTTCAGATGCAGTAAACGCAGACATGATAAAGGCAGCAGGTATCCAAGGCATACAACGGCTGCACCGACTACTCAATGGCATATGGGCAGATAATGAAATACCTACGGATTGGAGCAAGGGTGTAATAATTCCCCTGTTCAAGAAAGGTAGCAAGCGGAAATCCACCAACTGTAGAAGAATAACCCTATCGTCTCATCGGCTGAAAATACTTGACAAGATCATAGAAAAGAGACTGAGAACTATCATAGAACCACAACTGGACGAGGAACAATATGGCTTCAGAAGTAACAGATCAACAATAGATCTGATTTTAGCACCCACATGTTGATGGAAAAGTATTGGGAGAAATGCAAGAACCTGGTCATTCTATTCCTGGCTATATAGAAAAAGCCTATGATAGTGTTATAAGAGATAAGATCTGGGAATGCCTGAGAAAAAAGAATGTGCTTGGAGGGCTAATAAGAAAAATTCAGATGTTGTGCAAAGACTGTACTAGTTGTGTAGAAATTGGGGAAGGACGATCATCGTGGTTTCAGACCGAGAGTGGTGTTCAGCAAGGAAGTGCAATGTCCCCACTACTATTCATCGCTGTTATGGATACTATAATGAAGAAGGTCAAGGGGATGACATAATGAGATGGTGTGAAACTGAAGAGGAAGTACAGATCGGACTTGATGAATGGAAATCTCAGTTCCAGAAATATAACCTCAACATCAGCAAGATCAAGACAGTTGTGATGGCAGTCAACAGAGATGGAAAACTAGTAAGTGTAAAGCTAGGAGACCACCAACTAGTGTGTGTGGACAGTTTTCCTTACCTTGGAAGTGTAATCTCCAGTGATAATTTGGTCAGAAATGAAATCACCAACAGAGTACAAAAATGATCTGAATTCTATTAACAAGTGAGACCACTTTTATAGGATGACTTGATTCCAAAATCAGCCAAACTGATCATGTTTAATAGCTATTTCATACCAATATTGACCTTTGGTATTGAAACATGTACCCTTACAGAAAGAGAATCATCAAGGCTGCAAGCATCAGAGATAAAATTTCTTAGACCCACCATCCAGAAGACCAAGATAGACAAGTTAAGGAATGAGGCGAGGAAAGAAGCCGGAATAAAGACATCCCTATTAGATCGAATTGGCGCATCTAGACTTGGATGGTACGGGCATGTGATGAAAATGGAGCCAACTAGAACAGCCAAAATAAATTTGAAAAGACAGGTGGATGGGAAAAGACCTCAAGAAAGACCTCGAACCCAGGGGATGGACTTGATTAAGACTGATCTAGTGACCGAGGATGGACAGTGGATGATGTTCTCCGTGAACAGGTGTATTTGGACAGGGCGAAGTGGAAGAGGCTCATTACCGGTACGCGGGAAACTTGAGCTGTTAAATGATGATGATGATGATGATGATGATGATGACGATGACGATAATGGTCAGAGAATTTCTAACAATTAAGCTAACATATACACACTTTCAAAATGACATTACCAGAAAACATTACTTGGGGGTCAAGGGCTTTGGATTCCTGAACGCACATTATAGAGATGGACCTCTTCAAATGTCGTATCTGTTTGTAGCAACTAATATGAAATCAAATTAAGGCTGTAATGAGTAGAAACTAAAAACTATGTGTTGTCATTGGGGAAGGTCCACCGCACGAGCGTCTAGGGAAGTGATTCCAGTGGTGGTTTCCCGTTGCCTTCCACTGACGATGAAGAAATGATAATGAGCACAACACAACACCCAGTCCCTGAGTGTCATATTGCAGTTTATATTATTAATTAATATAGTGTACTAATTTATGTAGGTTATCAATTAATAATATGAGTAACTACTTTTTTGATATTGAATCATTTGATGAGGGTAATTTATCTTGTTATCTTACTTGTTTGGAGAATAATAAAATTTTATAATATCAATGTTTGAACAACTTCCTTCAGCCTAAAAATGTAGTACTTTGTCATTTATTTCAGTCTGCTAGTTTCTTCTGTGAATCACTAGTGCCGACATGGCGTTAGGTCGGGAAAAGTGACCATAGTGTTTACCCTAAGAAGAGATCGTTACTCCCAAAAGCGCGCATAATACAACGGGTGACAATAACTTCTACACCATTTTATATACAGAACTGTCACCGCCATTCTATCCCTTGGTGACAAATTTGAATTAACTGAGTTATGTCATTTTAAACAGTGAGTGTCCTGTTGCCCTGCCGCAGTCGGTACACCGGTTCCCATGAAATCACCGAAGTTACGCGCTGTCGGGCGTGGTCGGCACTTGGATACGTGACCAGGCCACCATACGCTGTTGCCATTTTCCGCGGTGCACTCAGTCTCGTGATGCGAATTGAGCAGCTACTCGACCGAATAGTAGTGGCTTCGGTCAAGAATACCATCATAACGACAGGGAGAGCGGTGTGAGGACCCCAGCCCCTCCTATCCACATCCTCCTCTGAGGATGACACGGCGGTCGGATGGCCCCGGTAGGCCACTCATGGCCTGAAGACGGAGTGAGAGTCCTGTTACATTTGGACTAATACAAAAGTCCGACTGAAAAGGATCTGCCGTAACTGCTTAGCATTCTTTCAGATACTGGGGCATAAGCGCAGAAAATGAATCCGGAAATCAGAAGCTGAACATGGGATCGTGTTGCCTTGGCACTGACCACAGTACCCGACTAGGTATGGAAAATTGGTCACTACGTAAGCCTTCAATGAAATGTATGTAGTTCCTATATATTATTATCTTTCTCACTTACAAATATTTGGTGTAATACTATATAATACACTGAAGGGCCAAAGGAGCTGGTATAGGCGTGCGTATTCAAATACACAGGTATGTAAATAGCTAGAAT
Source organism: Schistocerca gregaria (assembly GCF_023897955.1). Taxonomy (NCBI): domain Eukaryota; kingdom Metazoa; phylum Arthropoda; class Insecta; order Orthoptera; family Acrididae; genus Schistocerca; species Schistocerca gregaria. The sequence continues at coordinate 682,087,387 of NC_064931.1, forward strand.
GCGGCGCTGCGGTCGGCAGTTCCTACATAAGACAACAAGTGTCTGACGCAGTTGTTAGGTGGGTTACATCTGCTAGAACGACAGGTTATCAAGATTTAAGTGAGTTTGAATGTGGTGTTATAGTCGGCGCACAAGCGATGGAACACAACTCCGACGTAGCGATGGATTGGTGATTTTCCAGTACGACCACTTCACGAGTGTACCGCGAATATCGAGAATCCGGTAAAACATCAAATCTCCGACATCACTGCGGCTGGAAAAAGATCCTGCAAGAACGGGACCAACGACGCCTGCAGAGAATCGTTCAACGTAACATAAATACAACCATTCCGCAAAATGGTGCAGATTTCAATGCTGAGCCGTCAACAAAGATCAGCTTGCGAACCATTTAACGAAACATCTTCGATATGGTCTTTCTGAGCCGAAGGCCCACTCGTGTACCCTTGATGACTGCACGACACAAAACTTTACGACTCGCTTGATGCCTGGAAGCATGTTGCTTGGCCGGACGAGTTTCGTTTCAAATTGTATCGAGAGGGTAGGCGTGTACGGGTATACAGACAACGTTATGAATCCATGGACCTTGGATGTCAGCAAGGGACTGTTCAAGCTGATGGACGTACTGTAATGGTGTGGGGGCGTGTGCAGTTTGAGTGATATGGAACACCTGAAACGTCTAGATACGACTCTGACAGGTGACACGTACGTAAACATCCTGTCTGGTCACCTGCGTCCATTCATATCCATTTTGCATTCCCACGGATTTGGGCAACTCCAGCAAGACAATGAGACACACCACGCGTCCAACACTCTTATGAGTTTAAACACTTCCGCTGACCATCAAACTCCCCAGACATGAACGTTATTGACCATATCTGGGATGCCTTTCAACGTGCTGTTCAGAAGAGATCTCCACTCTCTTGTACTCTTAACGGAATTTTGGACAGCCCTGCAGGATTTATGGTGTCAGTTCCCTCCAGCACTACGTCAGACATTAGTCGAGTCCATGCCACGTCGTGTTGCGGCACTTCTGCATGCTCGCGAGTGCCCTACACGACATTAGGGAGGTGTGCAAGTTTCATTGGCTCATCAGTGTATGTTGATTCAAAATGTGTAAGTGGTAAGCTTCTATCAACAATCATTATGTGGCGAAAATTCAATTTCTGGTTGAGTGGCCACTTTACCCCTCCCCCCCCATTTCCCTACGTACGTGACCCGAGGTGTTGTCCTACAATGTCAATAATGGCTCCGGAGCAAATAATTTAGACGACGACTGTCCTTGGCACTGATAGAGAGCATCATGACTGATACAGGGATTAGTGATCACAAGGTCGTTGTAGCTAGGCTCAATACCGTTTCTTCCAAATCCACCAGAGACAAACGCAAAATAATTTTATTTAAAAAAAGGTGGGTAAAGTGTCACTAGAAGCCTTCCTAAGAGACAATCTCCATTCCTTCCGAACTGACTATGCAAATGTAGACGAGATGTGACTCAAATTCAAAGATATAGTAGCAACAGCAATTGAGAGATTCATCCCTCATAAATAGGTAAGAGATGGAGCTGATCCCTCGTGGTGCACAAAACAGGTCCGAACGCTGTTGCAGAGGCAACGAAGAAAGCATACGAAGTTCAGAAGAACGCGAAATCCGGAAGATTGGCTAAAATTTACAGACGCGCGAAATTTGGCACGGACTTCAATGCGAGATGCCATTAATAGGTTCCACAACGATACATTGTCTCGAAATTTGGTAGAAAATCCGAAGAAATTCTGGTCGTATGTAAAGTACACAAGCGGCAAGACGCAGTCAATATCTTCGCTGCGCAGTGTCGATGGTACTGTTACCGACGACTGTGCCGCTAAAGCGGAGTTATTGAACGCAATTTTCCGAAATTCCTTCACCAGTGAAGACGAAAGGAATAATCCAGAATTTGAAACACGAACAGCTGCTAGCATGAGTTTCTTAGAAGTAGATATCTTAGGGGTTGCGAAGCAACCTAAATGGATTGATACGGGCAAGTCTTCAGATCCAGATTGTATACCGATTAGGTTCCTTTCAGATTACGCTGATCCAATAGCTCCCTACCTAGCAGTCATATACAACTGCTCGCTCACCGATAGATCTGTACCTACAGATTGGGAAATTGCGCAGTTCGCACCAGTGTTTAAAAGGGTAGTAGGAGTAATCCATCGAACTACAGACCTATATCATCGACGTCGGTTTGCAGTAGGGTTTTGGAGCATATACTGTATTCAAACATTACGAATCACTTTGAAGGGAACGATCTATTGATATGTAATCAGCATGGTTTCAGAAAACATCGTTCTTGTGCAACGCAGCTAGCTCTTTATTCGCACGAAGTAATGGCCGCTATCGACGGGGGATCTCAAGTTGATTCCGTATTTCTAGATTTCCGGAAAGCTTTTGACACCGTTCCTCACAAGCGACTTCTAATCAAGCTGCGGAGCTATGGGGTATCGTCTCAGTTGTGCGACTGGATTCGTGATTTCCTGTCAGGAAGGTTGCAGTTCGTAGTAATAGACGGCAAATGATCGAGTAAAACTGAAGTGATATCAGGTGTTCGCCAGGGAAGCGTTCTGGGACCTCTGCTGTTCCTGATCTATATAAATGACCTGGGTGACAATCTGAGCAGTTCTCTTAGGTTGTTCGCAGATGATGCTGTAATATATCGCCTAGTAAGGTCATCCGAAGACCAGTATCAGTTGCAAAGCGATTTAGAAAAGATTGCTGCATGGTGTGGCAGGTGGCAGTTGACGCTAAATAACGAAAAGTGTCAGGTGATCCACATGAGTTACAAAAGAAATCCGTTGGAATTCGATTACTCGATAAATAGTACAATTCTCAGGGCTGTCAATTCAATTAAGTACCTGTGTGTAAAAATTACGAACAACTTCAGTTGGAAAGACCACATAGATGCCACAAGTCCACTAAAGAGACAGCTTGCACTACACTCGTTCGTCCTCTGTTAGAATACTGCTGCGCGGTGTGGGATCCTTACCAGGTGGGATTGACGGAGGATATCGAAAGGGTGCAAAAAAGGGTAGCTCGTTTTGTATTATCACGTAATAGGGGAGAGAGTGTGGCAGATATGATACGCGAATTGAGATGGAAGTCATTAAAGCCAAGACGTTTATCGTCGCGGCCAGATCTGTTTACGAAATTTCAGTCACCAACTTTCTCTTCCGATTGCGAAAATATTTTGTTGAGCCCAAACTACATAGGTAGGAATGATCACCAAAATAAAATAAGAGAAATCAGAGTTCGAACAGAAAGGTTTAGGTGTTCGTTTTTCCCGCTCGCTGTTCGGGAGTGGAATGCTAGAGAGATAGTATGATTGTGGTTCGATGAACCCTCTACCAAGCACTTAAATGTGAATTGCAGAGTAGTCCTGTAGATGTAGAAGAGTGGCGCCATTATTTGTGAAGTATGTAACCGTAACATTAGCTTCATACTCGCTCCGTTTTTAATCTCTTGTTGGCAACCGGAAGAAGAAAAATACCTCGGTAATTGTATGGATCCACCTTGTCAACTTTTTTGTGTAGAGGATGAATAGAGATAGTTGGCCAATTTACACGCTCCCATATATTAACAATGGTGACATTTAGTCTACGAATCATGTGCTTGTCTCCTATCTAGAACATTCAAAAAATTCATTGTCATTCGCCGATGCTTTCGTTTACAAATTTTCTGGACATCTACAATATGTACGGTCCCGCTCCATGGCCAAGCAACTTTAGCTCGCATGGTTCCCCAGAAACTATGAAGCTAATGAAATAAAGAAACTTTCAAGTGCGAGTAGAACTCTCGCTTTCAGGGTTCCGTACCTTGGTAATGATGTATACAGGGTGGTCCATTGATCGTGACCGGCCCAAATATCTCACGAAATGAGCGTCAACTTTTTTTACATATTCGTGTATTTCGTAAAGAAATATGAATGTTTTGGTTGGGCCACTTCTTTCGCTTTGTGACAGATGGCGCTGTAATAGTCACAAACATATAGCTCACAATATTAGACGAACAGTTGGTAACAGGTAGGTTTTTTAAATTAAAATACAGAACGTAGGTACGTTTGAACATTTTATTTCGGTTGTTCCAACGTGATATATGTACCTTTGTGAACTTATCATTTCTGAGAACGCATGCTGTTACAGCGTGATTACCTGCAAATACCACATTAACGCAATAAATGCTCAAAATGATGTCCGTCAACCTCAATGCATTTGGCAATACGTGTAACGACATTCCTCTCAACAGCGAGTAGTTCACCTTCCGTAATGTTCACACATTCATTGACAATGCGCTGACGCATGGTGTCAGGCGTTGTCGGTAGATCGCAAAAGCTAATATCCTTCAACTTTTCCCTCAGAAAGAAATCCGGGGACGTAAGATCCGGTGAACGTGCTTTGACGACCAATCTACCTGTCATGAAATATGCTATTCAATACCGCTTCAACCGCACGCGAGCTATGTGCCGGACATCCATTCTGTCATGCAGTGAAACATCTTGTAGTAAGAACGGTAGAACATTACGTAGGAAATCAGCATACATTGCCACATTTAGATTGCCATCGATAAAATGAGGGCCAATTATCCTTCCTCCCATAATGCCGCACCATACATTAACTCGCCAAGGTCGCTGATGTTCCACTTGTCGCAGCCATTGCGGATTTTCCGTTGCCCAGTAGTGCAAATTAAGCCGGTTTACGTTACCGCTGTCGGTGAATGACGCTTCGTCGCTAAATAGAACGCGTGCAAAAAAATCTGTCATCGACCCGTAATTTCTTTTGTGCCCAGTGGGAGAACTGTACACGACGTTCAAAGTCGTCGCCATGCAATTCCTGGTGCATAGAAATGTGGTACGCGTGCAATCTATGTTGATGAAGCATTGTCAGCCCTGGCGTTTTTGAGATTCCCGATTCTCGAGCAATTTGTCTGATGTGCGGATTAGCCGCGACAACAGCTAAAACACCTACTTGGGCATCATCATTTGTTGCAGGTCATGGTTGACGTTACACGTGTGGCTGAACACTTCCTGTTTCCTTAAATAACGTAACTATCCGGCGAACGGTCCGGACACTTGGATGATGTCGGTCAGAATGCCGAGCACCATACACAGCACACGCCTGTTGGGCATTTTGATCACAATAGCCATACATCAACACGATATCGACCTTTTCCGCAATTGGTAAACGGTCGATTTTAACACAGGTAATGTGTCACGAAGCAAATATCGTCAGCAGTGGCGGAATTTACGTGATACCACGTACTTATACGTTTGTGACTATTCCAGTGCCATCTATCACAAAGCGAAAAAAGTGGTCCAACTAAAACATTCATATTTGTTTACGTAATAAACGAATATGTAATAAAAAATGGGGGTTTGTATTTAAAAAAACGCCGTTGACATCCGTTTGACCTATCGAAGCGCCATCTAGCGAGCCAACCATAGCGCCATCCGGTTTCCCCCTTCAAGCTAGACGAGGTTCGTTTTTTGCAATTTTTTCGTTTGAGATACTTGGTCCGGAGATATTTGGTCCGGACAATATCAATGGACCACCCTGTATAGATAGTTCATCCATAGTTGCCGGCAGGGGTGGCCGAGCGGTTCTAGGCGCTACAGTCTGGAACCGGGCGACCGCTACGGTCGCAGGTTCGAATCCTGCCTCGGGCATGGATGTGTTATGATGTCCCTAGGTTAGTTAGGTTTAAGTAGTTCTAAGTTCTAGGGGACTGATGAACTAAGAAGTCAAGTCCCATAGTGCTCAGAGCCACTGGAACCATTTCATTAATAGTTTTTGATGAATGCGTTCGCTAGTATAAAGTGTGTGAGATAAATGACCATATATTTACCTTACAAGGTTAAATTTTTCTACCACCAAGGGGCCATAGACCTTAGCATTCGAAATAAATTTCAAGCTGATACCTCTACCCGTTGCTGAGAAACAGTGCTCTTAATAGACGGACGGACAGACAGACGACAAAGTGATTTTATAATGTTTTCGTTATTTCCGGTTAAGGTACGGAACCCTAAATAGTGATAAATCGAGGGGCGTGCAGTAACAAATGCAATACAGTTTTCTGCTGAAAACAGGACTGTTTTATTCAGTATTCCAATACGCTATATTATTTCCCTCTCTTTTGGCTACAAAAGCCTATTTTTCAACATAACAGTGCGAAGGCCTTACGCTATCTCACTGGGGGGGGGGGGGGGGGGGAGGGGGAGGCGCGGACTTGTATACCCGCATGGTACCACTCTACTGGTCGACGTCGGAGCCAACCTCTTGCTGCATCAATGACCTCCCCATCATCCATGTACTGCTTCCCGTGGAGTGCATACTTCAATGGGCCAAACAGCTGAAAGTCAGAAGGTACGAGATCAGGGCTGTGGGTGGATGAGAAAGAACAGGCCAATGAAATTTCGTGAGCTCCTCTCGGGTGCGCAGAGTCGTGTGCGACCATGCGTTGTCATGGAGAAGGAGTTCATTTGCATTCTGGTGGTGACGTATCTTCAATTTCCTGAGGGCACTACAGTACACCTCAGAGTGGATCGTTGCACCATGAGGGGGGGGGGGGGGGGAAATAAAATAGAATATCCCCTTCAAGCTCCAGAAGAGGGTCGCTATGACTTTGCCAGCTGAGGGTGCAGCTTGGAATTTTTTCTTCAGAGGAGAGACGGTGCGGCGCCACGCCATGGACTTCCATTTTGTTTCTGGCTCGAAGTGATGAACCGATGTTTCGTCGCCTGTCACGATGTACGACAAATTTTGTCAAGATCAGCCTCGTAACGTGCAAGCAGCTCAGCACAGTTCGTCCTTTGTTGCTCTTTTTGGCTTTCTGTTAGACGTCGAGGAACCAAGCGGGCACACACCTTTGAGTGCCCCAACTGGTGGACGAGTGTGTCAGCATTATCAACAGAGACGTCCAGTTGTGCAGCGGGGTGTTTGGTTGTGATCCTTCGATCACCCCGAATGAGAGTGTCGGCACGAGCCAATAGTGTAGGAGTCACAGCTGTGTGAGGCCGGCCGGCATGCGGAAGATCAGACAGCTGTGCGACCTTGTTGGCGTGATGACAGCCACCTCCCAAAACGACACACCGCGCTTTTGTTCACTCCTAGTCTCCGCTGACATTCTGCAAGCACCAATAAAAATTTACGGTAGTCTGGTTTTCCGACAAAAGAAACTCAATTACACCTCTCTGCTTGGAATGCACCTCCATTACAGATGCCAATTTGAAAGCTACGTATAGCGCCGCCACCTATCGGAGCTACATGAAACTATAGGGGATGAAGCGCGTTTTTTAAAGCGAAATTGTACGAGGAAAAGAGGTGTTGCATTACTTACTGACGCCCCTCGTATAACCTACTGAACGCGTAGATGATAAACGTGTTGAGGCTTAAAGATACACTACTGGCCATTAAAATTGCTACACCACGAAGATCACGTGCTACAGACGCGAAATTTAAGCGACAGGAAGAAGATGCTGTGATATGCAAATGATTAGCTTTTCAGATCATTCACTCAAGGGTGGCGGCGGTGGCGACACCTACAACGTGTTGACATAAGGAAAGTTTCCAACCGATTTCTCATACACAAACAGCACTTGACCGGTGTTGCCTGGTGAAACGTTGTTGTGATGCCTCGAGTAAGGAGGAGAAATGCGTACCATCACGTTTCCGACTTTGATAAAGGTCGGATTGGAGCCTATCGCGATTGCGGTTTATCGGATCGCGACATTGGTGCTCGCGTTGGTTGAGATCCAATGACTGTTAGCAGAATAGGGAATCGGTGGGTTCAGGAGGGTAATACGGAACACCGTGCTGGATCTCAACGGCCTAATGTCACTAGCAGTCGAGATGACAGACGTCTTATCTGCATGACTGTAACAGATCGTGCAGCCACGTCTCGATCCCTGAGTCAACTGATGGGGACGTTTGCAAGACAACGACATCTGCACGAACAGTTCGACGACGTTTGCAGCAGTATGGACTATCAGCTCGGAGACCATGGCTGCGGTTACCCTTCACGCTGCCTCACAGACAGGAGCGCCTGAGATGGTATACTCAACTACGAACCTGGGTGCACGAATGGCAAAACGTCATTTGTCGGATGAATCCAGGTTCTGTTTACAGCATCATGATGGTGCATCCGTGTTTGGTGACATCGCGGTGAACATACATTGGATGCGTGTATTCGTCATCGCCATACTGGCGTATCACCCGGCGTGATGGTATGGGGTGCCATGGGTTACAGGTGTCGGTCACCTGAAATCGCGCGGCCGCTACTGTCGCAGTTTCGAATCCTGTCTCGGGCACGGCTGTATGTGACTACCAAATTTCAGGCATTACCTCTCACCACGGACAACGCAGTAGCCAATGGCCTTCGCATAACGACCGAGAGTAGCAAAGTTTGCATAGAGTTGTCAGTGGTAACAGACCAACAACACTGCGTGAAATAACCGCACCAATCAATGTCGGCAGGCCGCGGTGGTCTAGCGGTTCTAGGCGCGCAGTCCGGAACCGCGCGACTGCTACGGTCTCAGGTTCGAATCCTGCCTCGGGCATGGATGTGTGTGATGTCCTTAGGTTAGTTAGGTTTAAGTAGTTCTACGTTCTATGGGACTGCTGACCTCAGATGTTAAGTCTCATAGTGCTTAGAACCATTCGAACCATTTGAACTGCTTCGATGTCTTCCTTTGATCTGACCCAGTGTTGAAGCTGTCTGGGCAGCTGTACCTGTACACGCTATCCAAGCTCTGTTTGACTCAGTGCCGAGGCGTATCAAGGCCGTTATTACGGCCAGAGGTGGTTGTTCTGGGTACTGAATTCTCAGGATCTATGCACCCAAATTGCTTGAAAATGTAATCACATGTCAGTTCTAGTATAATTTATTTGTCCAATGAATACCCGTTTATCATCTGCATTTCTTCTTAGTGTACCAATTATAATGGCAAGTAGTGTAAGATAACGCGGAAAACGAAAGGAAAGGAAGAGAGCTTCTTTGTTTAGTATTATCCTCAAGTTAGAGGACAGTTCCAAAGTTCAACGTCTTCCACAAGGGACAACATAAATTGCCATGACACTGTTTTGAGGTGTGTGCTACACACTTGATCAGTGGCGGCCCAGCACGCCGTTCGCAGTTTCTCAGGTGCAGCTGTGAAAGACGCACGTGTCCCCGTCGCGGCTAAATTACCGAGCACCAGCAAATGCCATAACAGCTGCCGTATTAATCCGACAAATTTACCGCCTGTTGACGTTTTGATTGTTGCGAGCGCAAATGGAGCGAGCAGCCTGTGCAGTGATCGTATAATGTTTAATTTGTGCCTCGAGTGGCAGGGGCGGAGGGGGGCCTGGGTACCTCGCTCCGGCATCTTAATCAAGCAGTCGCTGCAGAGCTGCGCTAGGCGGCCGAACGACTTTTCGTACCTGCTTCAGTTTAATAATGCATTGGAAAATATTGCGCAGGTGTGCTTCCTTCTCCAGAGCGCAGCCACCCTGTTCGCGCAACTTCTGAATTACAATAAACGAAGTATTTGAAATTTCATTCAGCGTTTTGCCCTGTTATTTCTAACTGCGGCAATAGCACCTGTGCTTCTAAATGGCCTTCTAGTTTCTCAGTCGCCATATATCCTGCTGTTATGACTCTCATTTTTATTGATTCCCTCGATGTTATAAGTAACCTGCTTGCCTGGAATATGTAGCCCTTATTAGATGCAAAATTTAACTTTTATAAAATTAGTTCTTAGTATAGGGTAATAGGGGTAAATCAGACCGGGTGGGTGAACCCGCCCACCCTCTATTTGTGAGAAACGGCAAACCAGAGCGATTTAGCATTAGTGTTACCATATAGAGCATTCGAAATAACGAAAATGTCACCTCGACAGCTTTGCCGCATTTGACATTTAGACACTCAAAAGACAACAAGTGTGTTTTCGATTGTTTCAATTAAATTTTTGTGCAAATTGCATCACTAGATTTACATTATTAAATAAAGCGGTCGCAAAACAAACGGTAAGTGATTTTGTAGTGCATTTAGTGACCTATTCAGTGTATGTATCGATTTTGTTGGAAATTTCGTGTAAATTGTTTCTATGTGTGTTAAATGAAAAGTGGCACGGTGGGATAAATCCGACCGCTAAATGGTGGGGTAAAGCCGACTGCATATTTTTAACGTTTATGCGTTGGTTGGTTTGTTTGGGGGAAGAGACCAAACATCGAGGTCATCGGTCTCACCGGATTAGGGAAGGACGGGTAAGGAAGTCGGCCGTGCCCTTTCAGAGGAACCGTCTAGGCATTTGCCTGGAGCGATTTAGGGAAATCACGGAAAACCTAAATCAGGATGGCCGGACGCGGGATTGAACCGTCGTCCTCCCGAATGCGAGTCCAGTGTGCCAACCACTGCGCCACCTCGCTCGGTTTAACGTTTATGTGTCTGGAATTATTTATTTATGGAAACAAAGTGAATTTTTGTTTATTTTTAGGAAAATGGTACGAAATTACAAACGAAAAACGACGAAACGCAGTCAAAACGAAGTTCGCAGAGCAGTTGCTGAAATGTAAATGCGAATGTCTTTGCGAGCTGTCGCTCGTGATTTTAACATTCCGAGATCGATATTGCCATTGCACCGCCGTGCAAAGAAGTCATCTTTTTCCAATTAAAATTTACATTCATTTAACTTTCAGTACATTTAGTACTCTAAACATTGTTGCTTTTTTAATACCTTTTCTTTCATTTATGTAAAAAACATAATTGCTTAGAATTATTTCCCAAAAAACGTTCATTTCGAACTATGTCTGTGCAAAATCAGCCAAACAAATAGGGGGTCGGATTTACTCCACCATTTTTGCAAATGGCAAAAACTGGAAGTTTCTTAAAATATGGATATCTCAAAAACAATTGATGATACAACAAAAATATTTTACAAACAGTTGCTCCTTCATATTACCTGTAATTTACCGTATATAACGTTAAGATCCGACCTCGTATAAGCGTTTTATAACCACAAGAAATTACTAGGTCGGATTTACCCCACCTTACGCTATATCTGTTTTATAATAACTGTATAGTTGCACCAATTCTAAAATGCATCCCATACAGCTTACTACATTTGCAGTGTCATACACTGATGGGAAGAAAACCACATCACAAGGAGTTGTGCGACGTTTCACGCCAGGTGCAGAGATTGGCGCTAGTAGCGGCACTGTGAGGATGCAAATCAGGTTTGCTTTAAGTATGCCCTATAACGGTCGTGAGCGTTAATTATCTTTGAGAATGGACGTAGGGAGCTTATGTTAGTCAAGAATGCCTTTAAGGCGACAGAGACGCCTCACAGAGTTTGAACGACGTCGTGTAATAGGGCTTCGAGAAGCAGGATGTTCCTTCTGCCATACTGCAGGAAGTCTTGGCAGGATTGTGGCCTCTGCGCATGATTGCTAGCAGCGGTCTTCACGGGAATGAACGGCCATAAGAATACCGGACACCGGACGGCCACGTGGCGCTAGCGAGAGGGAAGACCATAGTGTTCAGCATACTGCTCTGTCGCATCGCACTGTATCTGCAGCAGCAAGCCGACAGCAGTTGGCACTACACTCACACAACGAACTGTTACAAATCGATTATTTCAAAGACAGCTCCTAGTCATACGCCTTCTAGTGTGCATTCCACATATCACAAACCGCCCCCATTTTCGACTTCCATGGTGTCAAACAAGACCTAATTGGAGGGTAGGGTGGAGGTCTGTTGTGTTTTCTGATGAAAGTTTGATCTGTCTCGGTACCAGTGATTGTCGTGTGTTGATTAAGAGGAGGCCGCGTGAGGGCGTGCAACCAACCTGTCTGCGTGCTAGACACACTGGACGTACACCTGGAGTTATGGTCGGGGGTGCAGTTTCATATGACAGCAGGAGCACTCTCGCGGTTATCCCACGCACCCTGACTGCGAATTTGTACGTTAGCCCGGTGATTCGATCAGTTGCTCTGTCATTCACCAACAGCACCCCAGGGGCGTTTTCCAACAGGATAACGCTCGCCACGAGCACATACAGGACATCGTCAGACGAAAACTCCAACGTCATCCACAACCAGCACTAAGCGTCCATGTATTGACCGACCAAGTGCAACAGACATGGAACTCCATCCCATAACCTGACATCTGACGCCTGTACAGCAGCTTGCATGCACGTTTGCGTGCTTGCATTCAACATTCAGACGGTTACACCGGTTATTAATGTACCAGCATTTCACATTTGCAATGACCTAGCGAGGGGGCGCAGTGGTAGCACATTGGACTCGCATTCGGGAGGAAGACGGTTCAATCCCGCGTCCGGCCATCCTGATTTAGGTTTTCCATGATTTCCCTAAATCGCTCCAGGCAAATGCTGGGATGGTTCCTTTCAAAGGGCACGGCCGACTTCCTTCCCCATCCTTCCCTAATCCGATGAGACCGATGACCTCGCTGTTTGGTCTCTTCCCCCAAAACAATCCCCCCTCCCCCCATTTGCAATGGCTTACCTCGCGCTTGCATTAAGCTGTGATCTTGCAATGTTAATCACTTAAATATGTTACCTAGACAAATGTATTCCAAAACTTTCATTAATCTACATTAATTAATTTTTCGTATTGCGATTTTTTTTCCGTTAGTGTATGTCACTATGCCTCTGTAACGACACAACAAATCGATGACTCAATTAGACAGACATTAGGCCACCTGCAGATGGCTATGGTTCGAATGGCTCTATGCACTATGGGACTTAACATCTGAGGTCATCAGTCCCCTAGAATTAGAACTACTTAAACCTAACTAATCTAAGGACATCACACACATCCATGCCCGAGGCAGCATTCGCACATGCGACCGTAGCAGCTGCGTGGTTCCGGACTGAAGCGCCTAGAACCGCTCGACCACAGAGGCCAGCCTCCTGATAGATGGATGGTAGAAAATATATAGCATCACATTCAAAGTTACCAAGTATGCCAGTTGCAGTATAAAGTTTCCTCGATGTGGAATGTAGTTCTGACTTGTGTTAGCACAATTAATAGTTGCTGAGGGTTCAGGTTCCGCAAGAATCACGTAGCTTACATATTTAACAGCCACCGGTAAATTAGCGCCACGGTATCATCGAGTGCCAATTACGCTATCTGATCGAAAGTGTATGGACACACCTATCTAAAGCGGGATTGACCACTGCATGTAACGCGAGGTGGACCCGAGATTGTAAAACGACGCGAGGAGTGTTGTGTTGACAGTAGAGAAACAGTCAAAGCAAAATCGGTCAGGAGAGCTTATGGACATCGAACATGGACTAATCATTGGATATCACCTGAGTAACAGATCCATCAGGGATATTTCATCCCTCTAAAGCTGTACAAGGTGGCCGGCCGTTTTGGCCAAGCGGTTCTAGGCGCTTCAGTCCGGAATCGCACGACTGATACGGTCGCAGGTTCGAATCCTGCCTCTGGCATGGATGTGTGTGATGTCCTTAGGTTAGTTAGGTTTAAGTAGTTCTAAGTTCTAGGGGACTGATGACCTCAGATATTAAGTCCCATAGTGCTCAGAGCCATTTGAGCTGTACAAGTTGACTGTTGGTGATGTGATTGTGATGTGGAAACGCTAAGGAATAATCACAGCTAAACCAAGACCAGACTGACAGTATGTACTGATGGACGGGGACCGTCAGACATTACGGAGTGGTTGTAAAAGATGGCATGAAATCAGCAGAAGGAACCACTTGTGGTTTCTAAAGTGCAATCTGCAGTCCAACTAGCACGTTGACTGTCCGTAAGGAGTTGAAGAGAATGGGATGCAATGGTCAAGCAGCTCCTGATAAGCAAAGCATTTCTGTGGTCATTACTAACTGACGGTTGACATGGCATAGAGAGCGACATCACTGGACAGTGGACGGCAGGAAACGAATAACGTGGAGTGATGAATCATGCTATACCCTGCCAATTCTATGCCAGGGTTTGAGTTTGCCGAACGCCTGGAGAGCTTTGCCTGACATTATGTGTAGAGACAACGGTGAATTACAGAGGAGGTGGTGTTACGGAATGAGAGTGCTTCCCGTGGTTGGGTTGATTCTCCCATACCGCACTTAAGAAAACGCTGAATACGGAAGGATAAGACCACATTTTACAGCATTGTGAACTGCGTGCAGTAGAAAGACAGTTCGGCGTTGATTGTATGAGCATGAAAATGCATCCTGCCATAAAGCAGTTTCTTTGAGACAATGGTTTGTGGACAATAATATTCCTAACATCGACTGGCCTGCTCAGAGTCGCTGCCTGAACCAAGCGGAACACATTGGGAATGAGTCAGAACGTCGATTTCGCTCCAGACCCCAGCAGGCAACATCACTACCTTATTTGGCTTCGCCACTCGTAGAAGAATGGACTGCCATGCATCCACAGACAGGAACCTCACTGAATGTGTCTCTGAGCAGAGTTCAAGCTTTTATAGAGCTTTAGGGTGTACAGACCCCGTATGAACGTTCACTAATAGGTGTCCAGATACTTTTCATCAGATAGCGTGCATGTGGCAGAAGAAGTCTACATTGTTGAGGAAACGATAGGAGAGACCGAAGGAGATCTTGAGTACCGAACCACATAGAAACATCACACAATGAACGTCCCACACCAATCACGCCTCCCCAACTTCAGGTAAACGAGCAAGCATGTTAGTTAATGCACGAGTAATTTTCGTACAGTAATTTTCATGATTTGTGGTATGCTTCAAAGACAGAATATAAAAAAATTCGTTGAAAGTGACGTTTTCTGTTTGAATACCTATTGCAGACATATCTGCATTAGCTCCATCCTGTGCATAATAAATAATTGTACAACGTAACAACATTCCAGTAATAGCGGACTATGCAGACTATCAGGAGAATGTTATTACTGAGACTCACAATGGAAACGAAGATTCCCAACATTTGCTGGTAACCCACTAGGAGATCCTGTGTATGTGGCAATTAATATTCTGAGGATCCCACTGCAGTTTATAGACAAAAATTTTTTCATATAATTTATACCTGTTGGCATGTGCAAACTGTTCTCTAACATATGTGCTTGAAGATGATCATTATTAGGCTAGATCAAATTCGCCCACCTACCAGAATCTTAAACATTCTTAGAATGGATGATTGTAGTTGACGAACATCACACATGGTTCAGGTAACAATTACAGATTGCCCTTTAGTGTCGAATGCAAAATAGTTTAATAGGATTGTTTGTATGGGGAAGAAAGTCCTTCTTTCATAAATGATTCTTTCAGTTCAGAATTTGAATTCTGAAAGATTGACAGGCTTGATCAGCGAAAAACACCTCATTAGCATAAAGCATATGGTACCATAGTCTCTCTAAATCTGTCTCTACAGAACAAAAATAATTATAAGACGATTTTCAACAATACTTGGGTCTTTTGCAGTTATATTACGAAAGAACAATTAGTCTCCAAATCTGTTGAAATACATACATTAAAAATTTGATAAACAATAACGTAATGTATTCTCGTCTTTTAGTTTCCTCTGAGTAGTTAGAATCAGCAGACCCCTTTCTTTGGGGGGGGGGGGGGGGGAGGGGAGGGGGAGAATTTCCGTGACCTGCAGTGGCTAGGTTAGACCTAACGTCACCACGTGTTGGCTGAAACATAGTCCTCTGAAATTTGTCAGGTGACTAGTATAATGGAGTAGAAGAGCGTTTCCAGAATGAAGGTGCTTGCTGCTGAAAGGGGTCTGCTGATTCTAACTACTCAGAGGAAACTAAAAGACGAAGATACATTACGTTATTGTTTAATATTTCTTGTAAGTATCACAACAGCAGTAAAGCTTCTATAAGTAATTTACATTCAAAAGGGACATTTGAATATTAATTAACACCTTGAAACAACATAAGCAGTGGAAATGATACATTAGTGGTTGGCCCGCATAGAAAACTAGCAAGGCGGAACGCAAGATGTCATTTGGAATAAGTTCGGCCAAAATCGAAGGGACCTGAAAGGGCAAAAACAGTTACTTTTGTCATACTGATTTGCAGATATATTTGTTCAGCACACATGAAATGAAATTAAATCTGCTCGGAAATGGATAAGCAATCACGAATCTCCAGAATGAGATTTTCACTCTGCAGCGGAGTGTGCGCTGATATGAAACTTCCTGGCAGATTAAAACTGTCAGTGACACTCTCACCCCTATTGCGCGATAACACGAAACGGGCTGTCCTTCTTTGCACTTTTTTGATGTTGGTAGAAAAGGCTCTGAGCACTATGGGACTCAGTATCTGAGGTCATCAGTCCCCTAGAACTTAGAACTACTTAAACCTTACTAACCTAAGGCCATCACACACATCCATGCTCGAGGCAGGATTCGAACCTACGACCGCGGCGGTCGCGCGGTTCCAGAATGAAGCGCCTAGAACCGCTCGGCCACTCTGGCCGGCTGTCGATGTCCACCGTCAATCCCATCTGGTAAGGATCCCAGACCGCGCAGCAATATTCCAGCAGAGGACGGGCAAGTGTAATGTGGGCTCTCAATTTAGTGGGTTTGTCGCATCTTCTGTGTTCTGCTAACAAATCGCAGTCCTTGTTTCGCCTTCCCCACAATATTATCTATGTCGCATTTTCAATTTTAGTTGCTCATAATTGCAATTACTAGGTATTTAGTCGAATTGACAGCCCTTAGATTTGTGCGATTTATCGTATACTCAAAATTTCCTTTACTACCAATGTGGATGACCTCGCACTTTTCTTTGTTTAGTGCCAATTGCCACTTTTCGCGCCATACAAAAATTCTCTCTAGATCATTTTGTAATTGAAATTGATCGTCTGATGATTTTACTAGACAGTAAATTACAGCGGAGGTTCGAGTCCTCCCTCGGGCATGGGTGTGTGTGTTTGTCCTTAGGATAATTTAGATTAAGTAGTGTGTAAGCTTAGGGACTGATGACCTTAGCAGTTAAGTCCCATAAGATTTCACACACATTTGAACATTTGAAATTACAGCGTCATCTGCAGACAATCTATGGGGGCTTCTCAGATAACCATCTACATTATTTATGTAAATCAGAAACAGCATAGGGCCTATGATACCACCTTGCGGAACCAAATTGCTAACCTAGACACGTCACGCAACACAATAAAATCCTGTCAGTAACATTCCCCCAAAATTTCAAAGTCGAAACTCAGGACAAGGATGGGCATTTACTCGCCAACCTTTTCTGTGGCGGAGACACCTGAGGTGTCGCTGGTTTCACCTAAGGGCTCAACTGCAGATGAACTTTTCTGTATACCCGACGCGTTGTACCTGTATGTTGATTGGCGAATGGTAACTCGTTTACGTCGCTCAAGAAGGAGGGCCAATATAGAGGCTGGCCTCATAGCCTGTGAGTGAACAGCTGGACGTTCCTTTAGCAGGGTCCGAGTAGGAACACGTAGACAAGGATTTACTAGTTTTGGAGCTCCAGTATTAGGCGGGTTATGGAGTTCTTTAGGAAGATAGCGTTCGGGGCAGGAAGGAAAGCCAAAGTGCAACCGGTATGTCTGTCGGGGGCCTCATCATTTGTGGACGTGCGTTATCGGGTGGGTATTTGTGGGACTCACCTTTATAGACCAGGGGTGCACTTCACAAAAGGAAGCAGCTACACGGGTAGCAGAGTACTTGTGGAGTGCACATGAGGGTTTTTTAGGCTAGGCGCTAGTTTGATGTACTCTCTTGAACACTCCCCAGTTGATACGGATATAGGGAAATCAAATGGCGATCAGAGTAAAGATAGTTCGACTGTTAAAATTTTATCATTAAATTGTCGAAGTATTCGTAAGAAAGTTTTCGAATTTACTGCCCTCCAGGAAAGTCTTCAAGCTTAGATTATTCTTGAAACTGAGATCTAGCTAAAACGTCAAGTAAAAGCTCTGAGATACTTCGTGCATCTTGGAACGTTTACCGTAAAGTCAGAGAAGACGTCGTAGGAGGCGGAACATTTACTACAGTCGACAAAAGCATTGTCTCTACTGAGGTTGAAACTGAGGGATAGTGAAGTTATCTGGTCACATATAACAGGTCTAGGTGAAAGCAAGTTCATTGTTGGATGTTTTACCTACCACCCAACTCTTCTGTGACAGTTCTAGAGTCATTCAAAGAAAGTTTATGATTAGTTGCGCATAAATACCCACATCATGCAACACTACACTCCTGGAAATTTAAATAAGAACACCGTGAATTCATTGTCCCAGGAAGGGGAAACTTTATTGACACATTCCTGGGGTCAGATACATCACATGATCACACTGACAGAACCACAGGCACATAGACACAGGCAACAGAGCATGCACAATGTCGGCACTAGTACAGTGTATATCCACCTTTCGCAGCAATGCAGGCTGCTATTCTCCCATGGAGACGATCGTAGAGATGCTGGATGTAGTCCTGTGGAACGGCTTGCCATGCCATTTCCACCTGGCGCCTCAGTTGGACCAGCGTTCGTGCTGGACGTGCAGACCGCGTGAGACGACGCTTCATCCAGTCCCAAACATGCTCAATGGGGGACAGATCCGGAGATCTTGCTGGCCAGGGTAGTTGACTTACACCTTCTAGAGCACGTTGGGTGGCACGTGATACATGCGGGCGTGCATTGTCCTGTTGGAACAGCAAGTTCCCTTGCCGGTCTTGGAATGGTAGAACGATGGGTTCGATGACGGTTTGGATGTACCGTGCACTATTCAGTGTCCCCTCGACGATCACCAGAGGTGTACGGCCAGTATAGGAGATCGGTCCCCACACCATGATGCCGGTGTTGGCCCTGTGTGCCTCGGTCGTATGCAGTCCTGATTGTGGCACTCACCTGCACGGCGCATACGATCATCATTGGCACCAAGGCAGAAGCGACTCTCATCGCTGAAGACGACACGTCTCCATTCGTCCCTCCATTCACGCCTGTCGCGACACCACTGGAGGCGGGCTGCACGATGTTGGGGCGTGAGCGGAAGACGGCCTAACGGTGTGCGGGACCGTAGCCCAGCTTCATGGAGACGGTTGCGAATGGTCCTCGCCGATACCCCAGGAGCAACAGTGTCCCTAATTTGCTGGGAAGTGGCGGTGTGGTCCCCTACGGCACTGCGTAGGATCCTACGGTCTTGGCGTGCATCCGTGCGTCGCTGCGGTCCGGTACTAGGTCGACGGGCACGTGCACCTTCCGCCGACCACTGGCGACAACATCGATGTAATGTGGAGACCTCACGCCCCACGTGTTGAGCAATTCGGCGGTACGTCCATCCGGCCTCCCGCATGCCCACTATACGCCCTCGCTCAAAGTCCGTCAACTGCACATACGGTTCACGTCCACGCTGTCGCGGCATGCTACCAGTGTTAAAGACTGCGATGGAGCTCCGTATGCCACGGCAAACTGGCTGACACTGACGGCGGCGGTGCACAAATGCTGCGCAGCTAGCGCCATTCGACGGCCAACACCGCGTTTCCTGGTGTGTCCGCTGTGCCGTGCGTGTGATCATTGCTTGTACAGCCCTCTCGCAGTGTCCGGAGCAAGTATGGTGGGTCTGACACACCGGTGTCAATGTGTTCTTTTTTCCATTTCCAGGAGTGTAGTTGGTGGTGACTTTAACCTACCGCGTATAGACTGGTAGTATTTGGTTTCATTGCAGGGGTGCAGACAGACAGTCTTATGAAATACTTTTGAATACGTTTTCCGAAAACTGTCTTGAGCAGTAGTTTGGCAGCCCACATGCAATGTGGCCGAGTGGTTCTAGGCGCTTGAGTCTGGAACCACACGGCTGCTCCGTCGCAGATTCGAATATGCTGCCTCGGGCATGGATGTGTGTGATGTCCTTAGGTTCGTTAGGTTTACGTAGTTCTAAGTCTAGGGGACTGATGACCTCAGATGTTAAGTCCCATAGTGCTTAGAGCCATTTGAACCATTTAAACCACATGCAGTGGAAGTATCTTGGACCTTGAAGCTACAAACAGGCCGGACCTTATCGATGGCGTCAGTACAGAAACGGGGATTAGTGATCACGATGCCATCATAGCGACTATGGTTATGACAGTCTAAAGGAGTAGGAGAGTTTTTCTGCTGCAAAGAGCAGATGAGCAGTTGCTAGTATCTCACTAAGACAATGAACTGATCATTTAGTTCCAGAATGATGGCCATAGAGGAATTATGGACAAAATTAGAAACAGATTGTAAATCGTGCTCTGGACAAGTATGTGCCTACGAAGTGGATTACAGACGGGAAAGACCCACCGTGGTTTAATAACGAAATTCGGAGGAAATATTGAGGAAGAAAAGGTTGTTGCACTCTCAGTTCAAAAGAGGACGCGCAAATGACGATAGGTAAGGATTAGTAGAGATTCGTGCGTCTGTGAAAAGATCCATGCGCGGAACATACAACAGCTACCCCCGTCATACCTTCTCTAAAGATCTAGCGTGGAACCCGAAAAATTCTAATTCTGTGTAAAATGTCTAAGCCGATTTAAGGTTTCCATCCAGGCACTAGTCGACCAGTCTGGTTTGGCAGTAGAAAATAGCAAAAGAATGATCGAAGTTTTATATTCCATGTTTAAGAAATCGTTCATGCAGGAGGAACCTACAAACGTACCGTCGTTGGACCATCGGCACAGAGTCCCGTATGTAGGACATGGTAACAGGCGTTCCTGGAGTAGAGCGACAACTGGAAGAATTGAAAACAAATAAGTCGCCAGGTCCGGATGGAATCCCAATTCGGTTTTACTTCGTTTGCATTTGTCACGAATCTCTCGAGCAGCGCATAGTGCCAAGCGACTGGAAAAAAGCGCATGTGACTCCTGTGTATAAGAAGGGTAAAAGGACGGACCCGTGAAATTACAGACCAATATCTGTAACATCAGTTTGCTGCAGAATTCTAGAGCATATTCGGAGTTCAAATATAATAAATTTCTTAGAGACCGAAAATCAGCACGGGTTTAGAAGGCATCGCACGTGCGAAACCCAGATTGCTATTTTCTCACAAGATATACTGCGAACTATGGACGAAGGGGCGGGTACAGGCAGATTCCACATTTATAGATTTCAGAAAAGAATTCGACACAGTAGCCCACTGCAGACTATTAACGAAGGTACGTGCATACGGAATAAGGTCCCAGGTATGTGACTGTCTCGAAGACTTCTTAAATAATAGAATCCAGTATGTTGTCCTTGACGGTGAGTGTTCATCGGAGACGGTTGTAACATCAGGAGTGCCCCATGGAAGTATGATAGGGCGGTTACTGTTTTCTACCTACATATATGATCTGGCAAACACGGTGGGCAGCGGTCTGCGGTTGATCGTCAATGATGCTGTGGTGTGCAGGAAGGTGTTGAAGACCTACAGCTAAATCAGATCTACAACCTAAAAACAGACATGGTCCATCAAAAACAGCACTAGAAGCGATGCCTTTAACTTGAACTTTATTGTTAGCTGCGATAACAGTTGAGCACGAGCGACGACGACAGCGATAGCGACGCCCGATTGTGAGCCGTTCAGTGCAGTAGCACGTGTGTAACTCCAAGCCAGAGTCGCGATGGTATCAGCTCCCTGAGGCTATTTATAGCCCAGCGCCAGTTGATACAAGATGACCTAGACAAAATTTCTAGTTGGTGTGATGAATGGCAGCTGGTTCTTAAAGTAGAAAAATGTAAGATAATGTGGATTAGTAGGAAAAACAAACCCGTAATATTCGAATACAGCGTTAGTAGTATCCTACTTGACACATTCACGTCGTTTAAATACGTGGGCGTAACGTTGCGAAGTGATATGAAATGGAACGAGCACGTGAGGACTGTAGCAGGGAAGGTGGACGGTCGACTTCGGTTTATTGGGAGAATTTGAGGCAAGTGTGGTTCATCTGTAAAGGAGACCGCATATGGACGCTAGTGCGACTTATTCTGGAATACTGCTCAAGTGTTTGGGATCCGCACCAGGTCGGATTGAAATAAGACTTAGAAATAATTCACAGTCGAGCTACTAGATTTGTTACCGGTAGGTTCAATCAGCATGCAAGTGTTACAGATATGCTTCGGGAGCTCAAGTGGGAAGCCTTGGAGGGAAGAAGACATTCATTTCGAAGAACGTTACTGAGAAAGTTTAGAGAACTAGCACTGAAGCTAACTGCAGCACGATCCTCTTGCCACCAACATACATTTCGCGCAAGGACCATGAAGATAAGATACGAGATATTCAGCCTCATATGGAGGCATATGGACAATGGTTTTTCCCTCGCTCTATCTGTAAGTGGAACAGTAACGGAAATGACTAGTTGTGGTAAAGAGTACCTCCCGTCACGCACTGTACGGTAGCTTGCGGAGTACCTATGTAGATGGAGATGTAAGAGAAGCACAAATTAGTGCAGCACACGAAACTTTCATTATTTTAAATGCTTGGAAGTATTTTATTATTAAGGTATTCGTCTTTACTTTTCCGGTTAAAATGCGATCAATAAGCAAATGATTCAAATAATAAGCTTAGTTGATCTAACAATTTTGACTGTGTGCATCAGAGGTTCCATGCTTCAAAAATCCTGGCTAAGGATCGACAAACTCCTGTGTCAGTTGTTTGTTGAGCTATTTAGCATCTTCCTAAGATGCAGTAAGTATGATTCCTGGTGATGTACAGGGAAAGGAAGATCTGCATAAGATCATACAGATGTAACAGAAACAATGCCATGTAAGAGAAAACTACTAGAGGTGGCCCAATCAAGCGTGGAAGAACGGCTACCACACAACACATTGATATATTAATGAAGGGACTTATCTAAACTACAGAAGAAACTATCAGTAACAATTTGGCTTATTACCATAAAACATTAAGCAAATGAACTACCATTTGAATTAATTATGTAAACATTTAATAAATGTACAAAGGACTATAATTATGAAATATAGTCTTGGCACAGGTGGGTGCACATATGGAAACGTAACGTGAAATGATACCACAGTACAGCCAATGACTGTGAGAATGGTTAGTTGTTTAAAGAAAGAACCCAGAAAAATAAGTATGAAGACCACTTGTATCACCAAAATTGCATGATGGCAGCATCTACCTGGCTTCAAACGTTAAAACTGGGCAATAAAATCCTGGGGTGAGTGAACTAACATGGAAGTTCCCTTGATTTGGTGATTCCATCATCAGCTCATTCTTACCACTCCTAAACGGTGTGAGTGCAGAAGATAGCAGTACTAAAAGCTGGATAATCTGAGTCCAACTCGTCCTCTGTAAGCACTTACAATGTGGGGAGATCCTTCTGTGTAACGCCTCAGCGGCAAGCACGTAATCTCTTTGATGACTGCACCAGGCCAACTCTCTTCCATCGCCTGGCCACGATGTTGCCTTTTTGGTGTCTTTGCAGTAAGTGTCGTCTGACTTTCCTTGAAACTAGGTTGGTTATGGCTATGTAGGAATCTCGTCGACCAATTACAGCAGATTTTGTGAGTTATGACGAATAATAATTTTGACTTGTAAATAATAGATTTCAGCTATCAGTCATCCTTTTCAAATTTTATTGGCAGATCTAGATTTCAGCTAGAAACTAGCCCTTCATTGAATAATAGTATTCAATGAACTGTGGACGAAGCCCGACCAACTGGGATTACATGCACTGATCAAAAATGATAGTGCGTTGAGAATGGCTAGTTTCTAGCTGAAATCTTGATCTGCCAATAAAATTTAAAAAGGACGACTGATAGCTGAAATCTATTATTTACAAGTCAATATAACAGTTGCTGAGTGCAACAGCCTTCTGAATGGAAGGTTACACGATGAATAACAATTTTGTAAACAAATTAAACAAACTCCTACTTTTATCATGTTGACCAGTGCTGGTTTGGTGCGGGTAGGAAGAGAGAAAATCACTCCCACTCTATGACAGGTTTTAATGCCAGACCAACAGAACGGCGCAGAGACAGATATGCATGGGAAAGCACACATTCTACAGAAATAATTATTGCAACCATCGCTGTCAGCACTACTAGGATTTTGAATGAACATTCTTTTGTGGTGTGATTGCAGAGTCTCATGCTGTGCCATTCTGACAGTTACACCTAGCTTCTTATGTTATCTCCCAAAAGTATTTTTTCAGGCATCTTGCACAATAGTGTTTTATGGAATATAGGCCATCCAAAGTCGCCTGTTGTGCTGAGACTGGACATGGAGAATTCTGCGTCCCCTACCAGCTCGGGCAGATAGCTTTCAGCTCTGAACATGTTTATGACCCCTCCTGGTCCTTTTAAGTAAACTTTCATGTTGCGTTATCGTTCTAGAAGGAGCTCTACAAGGCTGCAGAAAATAACAGGGCCCCCTCACTGTAACGGAAGGAAAGAACGAGAAGTTATTAGCTGTTCAATCATTGGCAGTGTAGAGTACTTTCTGCAGTTATTCTGTCGTGTTAAATGATCGATTACATTCACTGATGGTATGCACATATTACATTATTAAATACGTTGTGTGACAGTTTAGAGATAAATTGCCTTGTAATAATGCGAAGCTGGAAGTGAATCAGAGAGGGAGCTGGCAAACTGCAATCCTAACAGCCCATCCCAAGTGGCAAAGACTCTGGGTCTCTGCGAGCAGAGTCCTTTAACTGTAGAAGCTACCTCCACTCTTCAACAGTGGGTGTTAAATTTGATAAGCATGGCATCGCTAAATAGGACTTTAGGCCCAAGACGAGTTTGGTAAGCCTAATGGAAGTCATGGAAGCAAGGGTTGCACTTATCGTCATTCGGCTAATTTCACTAGCCACTTCTGTTTCACATATGAGGGAGGTACAGACTCGTGATTGCTTATCTATTGCTGAGTAGGTGTAACTTCACCTCATACATGCTGAACTAACATTTATGTAGGACAATATGATCAAAGCAATAGTTTATGTGCCCTCACGTCGTGTAGTTTTCGGTCAAACTCATTCCAAGTGACATCTTTTGTTCCACCTAGTTTTCGTTATGGCGCAACCACTAATGTGCCATATCCACTTTTTATGTTCTTTGAAGATGTCAATTAATATTCGGTTGGTCTTTTGTTGTGTGAATAAGTTACAGAACCCTTAGTGCTGTTGTGATACTTACGAGATGTTTTTATAAATCTAATTTATCCTGGGCCTCTGAGTACTTAAAATCAGCAAGACGGCCCCTTTCAAGGCATAAAACGTCACAGGTGCTTTAAACAATCATTGGATGCTACTAGAAGCTTCGAGACTCAGTAGGGATTTCCTGTGCTCAACACTGTTCGATAACAAAGAAATCTATGCACAGTGTGATAAGCAACAGATGTTAAAATTTGTTCTGTTGTCAGTAGTTACCCTCCATATGGATCTACTATCCTGGATTCCTACGATATATGAGAAATTTTGTTAGTTATATTTTGAAAGAGTTCATTACTCGAAGTCAAATCTCGATTATTGCATAGATACTCAGTGTGTATCTGGTCGAGCTCGCTCCACATTTATAGATCCAAATGCTCATTCATACGGATGACAAAGCTTTGAAAGTATATCCCAACAACTGCGAGACGTTCATAAACTTTATGAGGTGGGTGCCATAACACAACATGGACGCTAGATAGCAGCAGACGGTGAGATGCGAAGCATCCTCTGTGAAATCAAATCAACATAGTCGCTGCGGAAAGCAAGGCAAAGCTTCGTATTGCCAATGATAATGTCATTTTAGGAAGCTACCTAAAAACTAGGACTTGTGTTACGGCTACAAATCACCATTTTGCCTGCTATCCACATACAGCATACAGGGTGAATCACCTATACCTTGTACCGCAGATATCGAGGAAATGGAAAGTCTTATTGATGTGCGGTTTTCACAGAATGGATTGGTAGTCAGGGGCTCATATTTTTAGCCAATTAACAGATTGTAATAATACTTAGAAAGTATATTTTTTCGCAAACATACACTTTTCAAATGGAATAGTGTGTATAGATATTAACAAATTAAAAGTAGGGTTAATTAGAATGTCTGTGGCGTGTGATTATGTGTTCCTTGAGTGCATTGCGACTTGCTAGTCAGTTGGTGTGTGACAATGCCAAAACAGTAGGTTGTGAGTGGACGATGGGATTTACCAATGCAGAAGAAGCCGATGTGTTCACAGTGTATGTAGAGTGTAGAAAGAATGTAACTTGTTCTTGTACGGTGTATGTGGCAAGATATCCCAACAGATGTGAACCAATTATTTATCAACCTCTTCAACCAGTTATGTGAAAGTGGTAGTGTAACAGGTACACAACGTAACAGAATGAAACAAGTGACGACAGAAGGGGGGAAAATTAAAGTTCTTGCTGCTGTTGCAGTTAATCCGCAAGTTAGCTCCCACGAAATCCCACTACGATGTGGTACGAGTCAAGCAGGAGCTCTACGCATTCTCCATAGGCATAGATTCCATCCCTATCACATCTCTCTCCATCAAGTGCATGAAAATGATCATGCAAAATTGTTAACTTCTGTATATGCGTATTAAGACAGGATATTCCAGATGTACACCATGTAATCAAAAGTATCTGGACACCCTCTGAAACGTACGTTTTTCGTATTAGGTGCATTGTGCTGCCACCTACTGCCAGGTACTCCGTATCAAAGACTTGTGCCATACTTCTGTACGCGAGATTTCCACACTCCTAAACATCCCTAGGCCCACTGTTTCCGATGTGATAGTGAAGAGGAAACGTGAAGGGACACGTACAGCACAAATGCGTACAGGCCGACCTCATCTGTTGACTGACAGGGACCACCGACAGTTGAAGAAGGTCGAAACGTGTAATAGGCAGACATCTATCCAGACTATCAGACAGGAATTCCAAACTGCATCAGGATACACAGCAAGTGACATTGCATATCAGAAGGTGTAGTAGGTATGTCCTTGAAGACAGCGTCTTTCAGCTTTCCCCATAGAAAAAGGTTTGCAAGGTGTCACTTGTGCCATACTTCTGTACGAGAGATTTCCACACTCCTAAACATCCCTAGGTCCACTGTTTCCGATGTGATAGTGATGTGGAAACGTGAAGGGACGTGTGCAGCACAAAAGCGTACAGGCCGACCTCGTCTGTTGACTGACAGGGACCACCGACAGTTGAAGAGGGTCGTAATGTGCAATAGGCAGACATCTATCCAGACTATCAGACAGGAATTCCAAACTGCATCAGGATACACTGAAAGTACTATGACAGTTAGGCGTAGATGAGAAAACTTGGATTTCATGATCGAGCGGCTGCTCATAAGCCAAACATCAAGCCGGTAAATGCCAAACGACGCCTTGCTTGGTGGAACGAGCGTAAACATTGGACAAATGAACAGTAGAGAAACGTGTGGAGTTACAAAATGTGGTGATTCAATGGCAGGGTGTGGGTATGGCGAATGCCCGGTGAACGTCATCTGCCAGCGTGTGTGGTGCCAACAGTAAAATTCGGAGGCGAAGGTGTTATTGTGTGGTCGTGTTTTTCATGGAGGGGGTTTGCACCCCTTGTTTTTTTGCGTGGCATTATCACAGCACCTTCTTGCTCCCCACTGTTGAAGAGCAATTCGGGAATGGCCACTGCATCTTTCAACACTATCGACCACCTGTTCATGATGCACGACAATAACATCCCTGCAGTGGACTGCCTGAACAGAGTCCTGACCTGAATCCTATGAAACACCATTAGGATGTTTTGGAACGCCGACTTCGTGCTAGGCCTCACCGACCGACGTCGATACCTCTCTTCAGTGCAGCACTCCGTGAAGAATGGGCTGCCATTCCCCAAGAAACCCAGCACCTGACTGAAGGTATGGCTGCAAGAGTGGACGCTGTCATCAAGGTTAAGGGTGGGCCGAAACATGCAGTATTGGTCTTTGACAATTCCCGTTGGCTTCGTCAGGTGGAATGTCAGCGTCCATGGAGGGTAAACGTGTGGTGGAGGTAGTGAACCATCAGCTCATAGACCTATGTTTCATGTAAGGAACGCTGAACGCAAACACGTATCGGACACTCCTAACAGACCACCTTCCAGGGATGCTATAAGAGTTCCGCTGCAGACTAGGTGGAACCTGTGGTACGAACATGATGGCTATCCAGTCCATAGTGCACAAAGAACTGCAGCATGTCTTCACGAATTGTTTCCAGATCGTTGGACTGGACGTCGAGGACCTGTACATTGGTCGGCCTGTTTCCTGCATTTGACACCTTGTAGACTTTTTCTGTGGGCTGAAAGACGCTATCTTCAAGGACATACCTACTACACCTAATGATATGCAATGGCGTGTTACTACAGCCTGCTTGGACATCTCCTCTGAAATGCTAGCACCTACGCGGCAGTCGTTCCGTACCGGACAGGAAACGTATATTGCCACTGTCGGTGGTCATTATGAACGCAACCTGTGCTGCTCAATTGTTTTGTTACTGGTCAGAATCCACATAACTAGTGCCTGCACTTGTACTGATCGTTAATGTGTGCTACCACAGGTACTATAAAAGTGTACGTGTGAGAACTTTTTAAAATATGACATCTCGTGAAGGACTAACACTAGAATCCTGCAACAAACACTACTGATACTCTAATTTACGCAACTTTTAGTTTATTAATGTCAATAGTAATCAAGAAAGTGTATGTCTGCGCAAAAAAATACAATTTTTAAGTATTATTACAATCCGTTGCTTGGCTAACAGTACGAGCCCATGACTACCAATCGACTCTGTCAAAACCGCGAATCAAAAGCACTTTCCATTCAAATGGTTCAAATGGCTCTAAGCACTATGGGACTTAACATCTGCCGTCATCAGTCCCCTAGAACTTAGAACTACTTAAACCTAACTAACCTAAGGACATCACACACATCCATGCCCGAGGCAGGCCTGTGACCGTTGCAGTCACGCGGTTCCAGATTGAAGCGCCTAGAACTGCAAGGTCACCGCGACCGGCAAAGTACCGATTATGGGGTAAAAGTTCACAAATAGTTTCTTGGTTTGATAATAGTACGCACTGCGAACTTTTACTCCATTAGACCTGCGTAATTTTATCCCATTCCGCTATTTCCTTTTTCGACAATTTGCAGATATCACACACAGCTGAAGTCATGGTGATCAAGGAGAATATTAGAAGCTTATAGGCGCCAGTTCCCGTACCAAGTTTATCTAATTTTTAAATAGTCTTAGGTGACCTAACATTGAATCAAAATTATATAAATTCTACATCCAAAACGTACAGAAGTGACTTATCGCACTTTATCCAGCTGTAAGTGTCCTCCCGCGTCTCGTGGTCGTGCGGTAGCGTTCTCGTTTCCCACGTCCGGCTTCCCGGGTTCGATTCCCGGCGGGGTCAGGGATTTTATCCGCTTCGTGATGGCTGGGTGTTGTGTGATGCCCTTAGGTTAGTTAGGTTTAAGTAGTTCTAAGCTCTAGGGGACTGATGACCATAGATGTTAAGTCCAATAGTGCTCAGAGCCATTTTTTGTAAGTGTCCTACTGCTTCAGCGTTCCAGAATAGGACTGCGGAGATGATGACGTATGCGCTACCTGGTGGGAGGATGATGAATCTCTGCTTTACAGGCTTGGAAGCTTGATATGTATTCTTGTAGCACGTATACTTTTACCCTCACCTACCCTACATGGCTATTCATAAGTAGCTCCGGGGTTTCAGAAGAAGACTGCGTAACTGCTACAACACATTCACAAAATAGGCACATATCAGTGGATAGTTTTTAACTCATATTGCAGATGTTCAGTATGAACACCGTTTGTGATGCGACAAACATCGTACCGTGCATGCTGTTAATTGAAGTCGCTGTTGCACATTTCTGGGAAGGCCCAAAAATAGGAATCCACTTTGTAAAACTATTCATTGGGTTGTCTATCTGCAGGCGCGAACTACACTCCTGGAAATGGAAAAAAGAACACATTGACACCGGCGTGTCAGACCCACCATACTTGCTCCGGACACTGCGAGAGGGCTGTACAAGCAATGATCACACGCACGGCACAGCGGACACACCAGGAAACGCGGTGTTGGCCGTCGAATGGCGCTAGCTGCGCAGCATTTGTGCACCGCCGCCGTCAGTGTCAGCCAGTTTGCCGTGGCATACGGAGCTCCATCGCAGTCTTTAACACTGGTAGCATGCCGCGACAGCGTGGACGTGAACCGTATGTGCAGTTGACGGACTTTGAGCGAGGGCGTATAGTGGGCATGCGGGAGACCGGGTGGGCGTACCGCCGAATTGCTCAACACGTGGGGCGTGAGGTCTCCACAGTACATCGATGTTGTCGCCAGTGGTCGGCGGAAGGTGCACGTGCCCGTCGACCTGGGACCGGACCGCAGCGACGCACAGATGCACGCCAAGACCGTAGGATCCTACGCAGTGCCGTAGGGGACAGCACCGCCACTTCCCAGCAAATTAGGGACACTGTTGCTCCTGGGATATCGGCGAGGACCATTCGCAACCGTCTCCATGAAGCTGGGCTACGGTCCCGCACACCGTTAGGCCGTCTTCCGCTCACGCCCCAACATCGTGCAGCCCGCCTCCAGTGGTGTCGCGACAGGCGTGAATGGAGGTACGAATGGAGACGTGTCGTCTTCAGCGATGAGAGTCGCTTCTGCCTTGGTGCCAATGATGGTCGTATGCGTGTTTGGCGCCGTGCAGGTGAGTGCCACAATCAGGACTGCATACGACCGAGGCACACAGGGCCAACACCGGCATCATGGTGTGGGGACCGATCTCCTACACTGGCCGTACACCTCTGGTGATCGTCGAGGGGACACTGAATAGTGCACGGTACATCCAAACCGTCATCGAACCCATCGTTCTACCATTCCTAGACCGGCAAGGGAACTTGCTGTTCCAACAGGACAATGCACTTCCGCATGTATCACGTGCCACCCAACGTGCTCTAGAAGGTGTAAGTCAACTACTCTGGCCAGCAATATCTCCGGATCTGTCCCCCATTGAGCATGTTTGGGACTGGATGAAGCGTCGTCTCACGCGGTCTGCACGTCCAGCACGAACGCTGGTCCAACTGAGGCGCCAGGTGGAAATGGCATGGCAAGCCGTTCCACAGGACTACATCCAGCATTTCTACGATCGTCTCCATGGGAGAATAGCAGCCTGCATTGCTGCGAAAGGTGGGAATACACTGTACTAGTGCCGACATTGTGCATGCTCTGTTGCCTGTGTCTATGTGCCTGTGGTTCTGTCAGTGTGATCATGTGATGTATCTGACCCCAGGAATGTGTCAATAAAGTTTCCCCTTCCTGGGACAATGAATTCATGGTGTTCTTATTTCAATTTCCAGGAGTGTAATTTGGTGTGGCAGCAAGGAGCGATGATTTGTTTACATGCGTGATGCGCCAGCCGTCCAATGGTGCGCTTCGATACTGGGCGTTATTATTGAGTCGTTTCCAGTCTTCCGAATGTCTCTGTTCAGATTGGTACACCTTTTCTCAACACCGTGTAGCACATCGGCTCTAAATTCTTACTTCGTTGACCTAGAGCTTCGAATCTCACTGATACAACGCGCAGTGACGTGTGCACGTCAGAATCCCGCTCTCCCCCTTCCAGCCACAAACCTTTGCGCCGTACAGCAGCAGTAATCCATACGCAGGCACGCACGCAGAGACAGTGAATACAGCGGCTGCTGACGGGAAGCACAATGCGCGCTGAAGCGCTGCCGGCGTGATAGCAGCGAGCGCTGCCAGATCGCGAACACCATCACCCTTCCACCGCCGCTCGCTCCTCACTCACATTGCTACCATTCTCGCAAAGTATTCGTCCCACCCTGCCGATAAAATAAGCTCCGCTCGGGAATTACGTGAACTCAGCGTTCTATGGAGAACTTCTTCGGCAGTTATTACGACGAATGAGACATCCACGAGTGATAATTATAAAGTTTTAATTATTACCTCAAAAAATAAAGTTACGCAATTCTTTTTTATTAGTTTCACTGTCTGTTGCTGCATGTCTGAAATGCAGGTACACACTGAAATCCCTGCGCCACAATAAAGTAGCCCCACTTTGGAGGAGCAAGATAAAATGAAGCGGCCCATCGATGAATTTGAGTAGCATGTGGTAATTCATTTTCAACATTTTGAAAGCTCCTATTTCTTGTGATTTTTGTAAGGTGTCAGGCAAATCCAACACCTTACATGAAAACCCTGACATGATAAGCAAATATACTAGTATGTCACATAGCTCCGAATAAATCGTCACATTAAATTAACCAAAGTAACACGAGTAACGAGTGAGCAAATGGAATACCACAGACTAACACAAGAATGCCTAAATGCATGTCGTACCTTCCCACCGTGAGGCAGACGCAGTTCCGAGGGGAGAAACGAGGACAGAAGCCAAGAGCAGAACCGTGTTGAGCTAGAACGCCCTACGATAAGGAACGACGGCCCAGCCTACCTGTACAACTACCACCCGCACGTTTTAGCGTGAGACTTTTTCTCGTATCAGGTATGTCAAGGACCACCCCCAGCCGATGTTAAAAGCTAGAGCCCTCCGGAAGAACAGTATAGATCTCACGATAACGCTAAAAGGACCACACCAGCTGCAGGTTTTAGCGTGAGACTTTTTAGCGTCTCTGTTACGTTGCAAACTTTAAAAAACATTGCCCCACCACGAAAAGTATAACGTTTCTCATTGGATAGACAGAATTTTTGTAGGCGGAGCTTAAGGTTAACATTGAGACCCTGATTGGTCAGATGAAAACATAGCCAGATAGTTTTTTTTTAACTAACTTCGGTAAATTGTAGTAAGGAGAAGTTAGAGTAGAGTTGGTTCCGGGACGGCGAGCTGGATGGCTGCTGCGCCGGCCGCTGCCGCCCTAACGCTGCCTAAACGCCGACAAGGTAATGAACGCACGCGATGCCGCATTTTTGAGCGCATAAGGCTTCACTCAGAACTGCAGAAGTCTCATCTGTTAGACCCCCTTTTTTGCGTAATACTAGTGTCGATCGTTAATTAAAACTCATGGTGTTCACATTTGCCACTTGAAGTAAAGATCTGAAACGCGATGATTTTTCTTTTATATAGTTATTGAGAAGCCACATCAGCCACTGTAATTTACGACAAGTTAGATAAGTAATTAAAGATAATTGAGGGTCACTGTAGACCATTTTGATAGTTTTTTCTTTTGTGAAACTTAAATTTAACCTAGATTATAGATGTGATATGGCATAGGTCATCCTTCGATCAATTGTAGAACTTGGAAACCCATTCAGGGAATATTCGTTCACATTTTTGCTGAACGCAGTTGGTTTTTACCATCCTTTATTAAAACATTTCCTTTTATCAATAGAAATTTATAAACGATGTTTTGTGAGTAGAATAAAATTTCCAATGGTATACTTAACTGCTTTTTCGACGTTATTTTACCAGCTAACTAAAAATAGGAAAGCCTTGAACCCTTTCCACTAAATTTAGTTAGTATTAAGATTCTTTTACAGGGAGTGCAGTGGAGCTGACACTGAGATCATTTAGTATTTGGTTATATCATCGCTAGTCTCACTGAACTCTTCTGAATTCTACATGTCATGTGTGGTCTGGCGTCTCCTTACCAGCAGCAGGTCCCAGGTTCAAACTAGTTAATTCCCTAAAAAACACGCTCAGAGCGTCGTTGCGCGAAAGTGGTAGGGAGACACGATATAGAACAATCAGACACCACCATGAATGTTCAGATTTTTTTAAAGTAAACTGGGCACATAACCAGTATGCCCTGAAAATATTAGCATTTTAACAGAATATTTTGACCCATGAAAAAAAAAAAAAAGGAACGAGTTCTGACTGCTGTTTGACTGATACACTCATAAGCAGAAAAGTCATTCATGCCACAACGAATAATTTAGGGAGAGTCTGAATATGCGATTAACCGTTTAATGCACTACGGTCTGCTGGGCGGGGTAGCCGTGTCACGGTCCGCGCGACTCTCCCCGTTGGAGGTTCGAGTCCTCCCTCGGGCATGGGTGTGTGTGTTGTCCTTAGCGTAGGTTAGTTTAAGTTAGTTTAATTAGTTTGTAGGCCTAGGGACAGATGACTTCAACAGTTTGGTCCCATATAACCTTATCACAATTCCTTCCCATTACGGTGGTGGTGGTGGCTAGTGTTTAACGTCCCGTCGACAACGAGGTCATTAGAGACGGAGCGCAAGCTCGGGTTAGGGAAGGATTGGGAAGGAAATCGGCCGTGCCCTTTCAAAGGAACCATCCCGGCATTTGCCTGAAGCGATTTAGGGAAATCACGGAAAACCTAAATCAGGATGGCCGGAGACGGGATTGAACCGTCGTCTTCCCGAATGCGAGTCCAGTGTGCTAACCACTGCGCCACCTCGCTCGGTCGTCCCATTACGGTTAACACGTTATAATCTCCTGATGCTGCAAGTATGAGCTCACCAGAAAAACAATTTATATTAAAAATGAAGAAATTCCTCCAGCTGTATTTAAGGTGTCGATTTTATTTTCGGAACTAGTTTCAACGTTGTAACAACGTCATCTTCAGGCCCATACACTTGTTGACGTCAACTGCTTGCGGCTGATACTAAAAGTCAGTGGTGAGATACGGAGCACGTTTTGATGTGATAACCGTGAATCGCAGCAGAATTGGAGGCCCTGGTCTTCAAAGACCGACATATCACAATCGACGTGATACGGGAAAAAGTGAAAATCAGTCATGAATTAGTATTCAACACCATACACGACAGTCACTATTTGAATGAGGTCGCCTCGTGCTGGATTCGACAATTGCTCACACACATTCAAAAATCCCGCTGAATTGAGGCAGACCGAAATGCTGTAAGTATGTCATATCACATCCTTGGCCTCATAATCGTCATGTGCGAGTGTTCGCAGCTCATGGTCTAGTGGCTAGCGTTGCTGCCTGTAGATCACGGGGTCCCGGGTGCGATTCCCGGCCAGGTTGCGGATTTTCTTCGCCCTGGGGACTGGGTGTTTGTGTTGTACTCATCATTTCATCGTCATTCGTGAAAAAGGCGAGATTAGACAGTGTAACCAATGTGAATTTGTACGGGCGCTGATAAACGCGCAGTTGCCCGCCCCTCAAACCAAACATCGTCATCATCATCATGTGCGAGTGCTGGATGTATCACTCTAGCCCGAGATACGGAGCAAACCAATTCGTGGAAACATAGACACAACCACCATTGCGGAAAGGAGATACTGAGAGCTTTTTGGGATTACCATAGTGTCTGGCTAACATATTGTGTACGTAACGGGCAAACTGTACAGTACCATACTATTGACATCTCACGACGAGGGTACTAGAGGATTTCCACGAAAAGCGTCGCGGACGTTCTTCAAGGGGATGTTTCTGCTCCACGACAATGCCTCCGCTCGTTCTTCTCCGAACACAGGCATACATGGTGTTTCTTTGGCCTGCCAAATTTTGCATCAACCCCAGTATTCTCCTGTAACAGAATATGAGGGAACCATTGCATGCAGGCATTTCCACAACTAATAGGAAGTCAGTTTCGATGTGGACTGTCTCCTGAACAGCGAAGATGCAGACTACTACAACCAGGGTCTCCATCAGGCCAACCGTAGTAGGGGAAAAGTGCCGCTCAAGAGGGTGAATATACAGGATATAAACGATAACTGGTCACAGCGCATCACAGGGGCGTAAGAGAATTGAAGACGAACAATTTGATGTGCGACACTAGTGCACTATCAAGCGGAGAAACAGCCTCACATTGACCAACAGAAGCTAACTAATCTACAGCGCACACGAGCTGCGCGACGTTTTGAATATCCTCTAGTCCATTTCGCTGCCTCTCTAAATTGGTCAGATTTCTAAAAAATTTTATTTCGTTACATTAGTAATTTAAACTTTCCCTCGAGGGTCCCGAAATAAAAAAGATTTTTGTAAATGTGCTACATCTACATCTACAGTAAAATACATACTCCGCAGGCCACAGTATGGTGCGTGGCGGAGGGAACACTGTCCCATTACTAGTTCTTTCCTTTCCTGTTCCACTCGCAAACAGACCGAGGGAAAAACGCCCGTCTGTATGCCTCTGCTCGAGCTCTGATGTTATCTTCGTGCTCTTACGCAAAATGTACGTTGACGACAGTAAGCCTCAAATGCCGGTTCTCTAAATTTTCTCAACAGTGCTCCTCGAAAAGAAATTCTCCTTCCCTTCAGTGATTCCCATTTGAGTTCCCGAAGCATCTCCGTAATACATGCGCTCTGTTAGAATGTACCGGTAACAAATGTAATAGCCCGTCTCTGATCTTCTTCGCCGGCCACTGTGGCCACTGTCAATATGCTCTACCTGTCAAACGCTGTGGCCGGCTGGTGTGGCCAAGCGGTTCTAGGCGCTTCAGTCTGGAACCGCGCTGCTGCTACGGTCGTAGGTTCCAATCCTGCCTCGGGCATGGATGTGTGTGATGTCCTTAGGTTAGTGAGGTTTAAGTAGTTCTAAGTCTAGGGGACTGATGACTTCAGATGTTAAGTCCCATAGTGCTTAGAACCATTCGAACCATTTGAACTGCTTCGATGTCTTCCTTTGATATGACCCAGTGCTGATTTCAAACACTCGAACAGTACTCAGGAATGGTTTGCACTAGTGTCCTACATGTGGTGTCTTTTACAATTAACCATTCTTTTCCAAAATTCTGCCAATAAATCGAAGTCGACCATTCGTCTTCTCTACTACAATCCTTATATGCTCATTCTTTTTCGTAGTGCTTTGCAACATAACGCCCAGATATTTCATCGACGTGACTGTGTCAAGCAGCACACTGCTAACATTGTTCTCCAACATTACGGTTTTGTTTTCCTTGTTCATTTGCATTAACCTACGGTTTTGTACATTTAGAGCAAGCTGCCATTCATCGCAGCAACTAGAAATTATGTCTAAGTCATCTTGTATCTTCCTACAGTCACTCAATGACTACGCTTTCCCGTACACCACAGCATCATCAGGAAATAATCACAGAGTGCTGTTCACCTTGTCCGTCAAATAATTTGTGAATATAGAAAATAACAGCAATACCCTTGTCTTTAATGAATACTCGCCGTCGTGGAAAACATACTGCTTTCTGTTACTTAAGGAGTGTTACTTAAGAGGTATTATACAACATATAATTCCGTTTACAATTCGATCTACACTTAAATCTTATAAGAACAATAGTCTCATAGTAAAAATGCCAGAGAAACAAAACTATTTACTTCTTAAGTTTGCGTCGCTGGGCATTAGATGGCGAGAAAATAATCAAAATCTCGCTCAGCGTGCATGTGTTACACTTTAGGTAGCTATTGCAGGCCAATTTGAGGTTGTTTCTCAGCTTGAGGAAAAGTGTCCATTATCAAATTGTTCATCTCGATTTCCCCTACACCACCGTGGTACCGTACATTGTAAGCAGTTATTGTTTACCCCCTATACAGAGAAGAACTAACGCCATCATAGAAAATTTATAGTCGCAGCTTGATATTTTACGGTTGATAATTAAAATGTTATGACTGCTCCTCCTAAATATAATTTTCACTCTAATAACTAGGATCCAGAACATATCCGGAATACAATGAACAATATAAGATGGATATGAACCGCCCCGAAATATTTTTAAAAATAGTTGAGGGTCGAGTACTTTGTGGTTTGACATACGATCTCGTGATCTCTAAAGTTCAAAATGTCTCTGAGCACTATGGGACTCAACTGCTGTGGTCATTAGTCCCCTAGAACTTAGAACTACTTAAACCTAACTAACCTAAGGACATCACACACATCCATGCCCGAGGCAGGATTCGAACTTGCGACCGTAGCAGTCGCACGGCTCCGGACTGCGCGCCTAGAACCGCGAGACCACCGCGGCCGGCTCTCTAAAGATCCTTAACCATATAACCGTACTTCTTTCGGATTATTAGTCGCATTGTTTTTATGTGTTTGTTCACGATGTGTGATGGGAAAGATTAGGAAAAGCAAAGAATGGTTATAACAGTTGTAGTGCGCGGTAGAAGCTCGAAGAACCAGACTGGGCTAAGAAGGTAGTCAAGGCAAACAGAAAAGAAATCCAAAGTCTTATAGAGCATTAGACGTTGTTGCGCAAGCGCCTGTGTCATTTTAGACACACTGTTCGGGTTATACTCAATGGCTCATGATACTGGCGGTTCCTCTTCAGCCTTAGACTTGAACTTTATATTGGTCAGTCCTATACTAGTTTTGATTTTAGGATGTGTTACATTGCATATGCACACCTCGGCGATATGCACCTTCTTTACGCCATGCAAGGAACGGAGTCAGGATTTGCAAGGACTTACTATCTCAAATAGTCGTATTTTCTACAGCTGATTGCCAGTCTCCTACGACGCTAGAGCTACGTTCAAGAATTTTAGTTTTTAGTCCAGCAGCTAGGCCTTTAGCACTGGTATCGAAATATTGAGATATGCGCATTCTTATAACTTATTAAAAACTATCTGGACAGTCTCTAAAGCGCAAACACGAACATACTCACGCGCAGGCTATGAAATCAATAAAACCGTCAACTGCTGAAAAGTACATGTTAATTATAGCGCAATGTTATTTATGTGTACCTCCAGGGTTTCAAAAGAAACTAAAAGGCATATAGGAAAACGACACATATCAGTGGATATCCATCCACTGACCTCTCCAAGCTTTGGATCGTAACACGTTGATAATATGGTTTAGAACAACAAGCAAGAGAGAGAACATGTTATTGTAACACATGTTATATTTAAATATAACATTTCAGAATGATTAGTGCCCTTTCCCCCCACCCCATGAACCATGGACCTTGCCGTTGGTGGGGAGGCTTGCGTGCCTCAGAGGTACAGATAGCCGTACCGTGGGTGCAACCACAACGGAGGGGTATATGTTGAGAGGCCAGACAAACTTGTGCTTCCTGAAGAGGGGCAGCAGCCTTTTCAGTAGTTTCAGGGGCAGCAGTCTGGATGTTTGACTGATATTGTCTTGTAGCATCAACCAAAACGGCTTGCTGTGCTGGTACTGCGAACGGCTGAAAGCAAGGGGAAACTACAGCCGTAATTTTTCCCGAGGACATGCTGCTTTACTGTATGGTTAAACGATGTTGGCGTCCTCTTGGGTAAAATATTCCGAAGGTAAAATAGTCCCCCATTCGGATGTCCGGGCGGGGAATACTCAGGAGGACGACGTTATCAGGAGAAAGAAAACTGTCGTTCTACGGATCGGAGAGTGGAATGTCAGGCAGATAGGTTAGAAAATTTAAAAAGGGAAATTGGTAGGTTAAAGCTAGATAGTGGGAATTAGTGAAATTCGGTGGCAGGAGGAACAAAACGTCTGGTCAGGTGAATAAAGGGTTATAAGTACAACATCAAATAGGGGTAATGCAGTAGCAGTTTTAATAATGAATAAAAAAGTAGGAGCGACTACAAATAGCATAGTGAAAGCATTATTGAAGTAAAGATAGACACGAAGCCCACGCCCACCACAGTAGTACAAGTATATATGCCAACTAGCTCCGCATATGACGAAGAGATTGAAGAAATGTATGGTGAGATAAAAGAAATTATTCAGATAGTGAAGGGAGACGAAAATTTAATAGTCATTGGGGATTGGAATTCGATAATAGGAAAAGGAAGAGAAGGAAAAGTAGTAGATGAACATGGAAAAGGGGTAAGGAATGAAAGGACATGCCACATAGTAGAATATTGCACTGAGCATAAGTTAATCATAGCTAACACTTGGTTTAAGAATCGTGAAAGAAGGTTGTACACATGGAAGAGGCCTGTAGACACAGGAAGGTTTCATATAGATTATATAATGGTAAGACAGAGATTTAGGAACCAGGTTTTAGATTGTAATACATTTACAGGTGCAGATGTGGACTCTGACCACAATTTATTGGTTATGAACTGTATATTAAAATTGAAGAAACTGCAAAAAGGCAGGAATTTTAGGAGGTGGGACCTGCATAAACAGTAAGAACTGGAGGCTGTAGAGAGTTTCAGAGGAGAATCACTTGTATGAATATCACGAGCTTTGATGGAAACCCAGTTCTAAGGAAAGAAGGGAAAGCAGAAAGGTGGAAGGAGTATGTAGAGGGTCTATACAAGGGCGATGTACTTGACGACAATATTACGGAAATGGAAGAGGACGTAGATGAAGATGAGATGGGAGATATGATACTGCGTGAAGAATTGGACAGAGCACTGAAAGACCTAAGTCGAAACAAGGCTCCGGGAGTAGATAGCATCCTAATAGAGCTACTGATAGCCTTGGCAGAGCTAGCCATGACAAAACTCTTGTATCTGGTGAGCAAGGTGTGTGAGACAGGCGAAATACCCCCGGACTTCAAGAATATAAAAATTCAAATCCCAAAGAAAGGTGCAATAATTACCGAGCTATCAGTTTAATAAGTCTCGGTTGCAAAAGACTAACACGGATTCTTTACAGACGAATGGAAAAACTGGTAGAAGCCGACCTCGGGGAAGATCGGTTTGGATTCGGTAGAAATGTTGGAACACGCGAAGCAATACTGACCCTACGACTTATCTTAGAAGATAGGTTAAGTAAAGGCAAACCTACATTTCTACCATCTGTAGACTTAGAAAAAGCTTTTGACAATGTTAACTGGATTACTCTCTTTCAAATTCTGAAGTTGACAGGGGAAAATACAGGGAGTGAAATACTATTTACAATTTGTACAGAAACCAGATGGCAGTTATAACAGTCTAGGGGCCGATGTTATTCAATCTGTATACTGAGCAAGCAGTAAAGGGAACAAAAGAAAAATTTGGGGTAGGAATTAACGTCCGTGGAGAAGAAATAAAAACTTTGATGTTTGCGACGACATTGTAATTCTGTCAGAGGCAGCAGAGGACTTAGAAAAGCAGCTGAACGGAATGGACAGTGTCTTGAAAGGAGGATATAAGACGAACAGCAACAAAAGCAAATACGAGAATACTGGAATGTAGTCGAATAAATCAGGTGATGTTGAAGGAATTAGATTAGGAAATGAGACACTTACAGTAGTAGATGAGTTTTGCTATTTGAGGAGCAAATAACTGATGATGGTCGACGTAGGGAGGCTATAAAATATAGAGTGGCTATGGCAAGGAAAGCGTTTCTGAAGAAGAGAAATTTCTTAACATCGAGTATACACTCCTGGAAATTGAAATAAGAACACCGTGAATTCATTGTCCCAGAAAGGGGAAACTTTATTGACACATTCCTGGGGTCAGATACATCACATGATCACACTGACAGAACCACAGGCACATAGACACAGGCAACAGAGCATGCACAATGTCGGCACTAGTACAGTGTATTCCCACCTTTCGCAGCAATGCAGGCTGCTATTCTCCCATGGAGACGATCGTAGAGATGCTGGATGTAGTCCTGTGGAACGGCTTGCCATGCCATTTCCACCTGGCGCCTCAGTTGGACCAGCGTTCGTGCTGGACGTGCAGACCGCGTGAGACGACGCTTCATCCAGTCCCAAACATGCTCAATGGGGGACAGATCCGGAGATCTTGCTGGCCAGGGTAGTTGACTTACACCTTCTAGAGCACGTTGGGTGACACGGGATACATGCGGACGTGCATTGTCCTGTTGGAACAGCAAGTTCCCTTGCCGGTCTAGGAATGGTAGAACGATGGGTTCGATGACGGTTTGGATGTACCGTGCACTATTCAGTGTCCCCTCGACGATCACCAGAGGTGTACGGCCAGTGTAGGAGATCGCTCCCCACACCATGATGCCGGGTGTTGGCCCTGTGTGCCTCGGTCGTATGCAGTCCTGATTGTGGCGCTCACCTGCACTTCGCCAAACACGCATACGACCATCATTGGCACCAAGGCAGAAGCGACTCTCATCGCTGAAGACGACACGTCTCCATTCGTCCCTCCATTCACGCCTGTCGCGACACCACTGGAGGCGGGCTGCACGATGTTGGGGCGTGAGCGGAAGACGGCCTAACGGTGTGCGGGACCGTAGCCCAGCTTCATG
Source organism: Schistocerca gregaria (assembly GCF_023897955.1). Taxonomy (NCBI): domain Eukaryota; kingdom Metazoa; phylum Arthropoda; class Insecta; order Orthoptera; family Acrididae; genus Schistocerca; species Schistocerca gregaria. The sequence goes on from NC_064931.1 coordinate 682,129,339, forward strand.
GAGACGGTTGCGAATGGTCCTCGCCGATACCCCAGGAGCAACAGTGTCCCTAATTTGCTGGGAAGTGGCGGTGCGGTCCCCTACGGCACTGCGTAGGATCCTACGGTCTTGGCGTGCATCCGTGCGTCGCTGCGGTCCGGTCCCAGGTCGACGGGCACGTGCACCTTCCGCCGACCACTGGCGACAACATCGATGTACTGTGAAGACCTCACGCCCCACGTGTTTGAGCAATTCGGCGGTACGTCCACCCTGCCTCCCACATGCCCACAATACGCCCTCGCTCAAAGTCCGTCAACTGCACATACGGTTCACGTCCACGCTGTCGCGGCATGCTACCAGTGTTAAAGACTGCGATGGAGCTCCGTATGCCACGGCAAACTGGCTGACACTGACGGCGGCGGTGCACAAATGCTGCGCAGCTAGCGCCATTCGACCGCCAACACCGCGGTTCCTGGTGTGTCCGCTGTGCCGTGCGTGTGATCAGTGCTTGTACAGCCCTCTCGCAGTGTCCGGAGCAAGTATGGTGGGTCTGACACACCGGTGTCAATGTGTTCTTTTTTCCATTTCCAGGAGTGTAGATTAAGTGTCAGGAAGTCTTTTCTGAAAGTATTTGTATCAAATGTAGCCATGTATAGAAGTGTAACATGGACAATAACTAGTTTAGACAAGAAGAGAGTAGAAGCTTTCGAAATGTTGTGCTACAGAAGATTGGATGGGTAGATCACGTAACTAAATGAGAAGGTACTGAATAGAATTTGGGAGAAGAGGAATTTGAGGACAAGTTCAGAGCCATCAAGCGGTTGGCAATTTAGAATTGGAGGGAAGTGGGGAGGGTAAAAATCGTAGAGGGAGACCAAGAGATGAATACATTAAGCAGTTTCAGAAGGATGTGGTTGCAGTAGTTATTCGGAGATGAAGAGACTTGCACAGGATAGAGTAGCATGGTGAGGTGCATCGAACCAGTCTCTGGACTGAAGACCACAACAACCCTCCGATGCACCAGTAGTGCACACAGATGAACAGGTTTTATGACCTGATTTTATGACTGAATTTGACCGAAGTCGATAGTCCAAATAATGTAATAAGTACAGTTGTACATCATACGACACAGTCCATAGCATCTGAAACTGTTTTTGGATACGGTACTAGCAAAGTACGTCTCACTACAAACACATTGACAGAACAGTAAGAGATCCTGGAACGAGAAACCAAGTTTTTGATAATTCAGCTTCCAATAATGTGGAAAATAAATTGGGAACAGTATTTTACAGGATTTCTATGATTACTTTCTAAAAAATTGTAGGGAATAACACTGTTATTATACTTTTGTATATATGCTGCAGGGTGAGCAAAGTGAAACGATTTGATGATTTTTGTAGCATCGTGTACTTACAGTAACCTTTATGATTTCATGGTAATATGAGTCTTCACGAAACATAGAATGCGGTTACACTGATACTATTATGTGACAATTACAATTACAAGTAAATATAAGTGTTTAGGCAAATTCGAGAAGAGAGTATGTGTGAACTATTCACTGATTTATCATAAAAGGCTTTTCTTTTATATCTAAGAATCTCCAGCGACAATTGAATTGTTTATTTCAGAAACCAGTCAAGCGCCAAAACAAGAAGAAATGAGTTAATGACGGCCTATTTTTCTGTGAGATTATATTCATATTTTAGTTTTGAAAACAGTCAAACACCGCTCTCCTGTAGCGATTTGGCGTTGCGTTGAATTTCATGTTTAGAAACCAGTCAAACAATTTCCCATATCTGGTTCCTGCAGTAAACTGCGGGGACATTTCGTGTTTTTATGTTGCATCTTGTCAGTCTGTATTTTTGCTGTGGTTTCAGAGTAGTCACATATGTTCATATTTTCGTGATAACTGATTGAAAAATGTTTTGTGGTAAGCGGAGTGTTTTCGTGATAGTAATAAGCTTATATCACAGTGAGATGTCTGCAAGTCCAGAAGACTAACCTCAACCTAAAATGAAAAGAGAACTACTAAATGAGAAAATAACTTACAAAAGTAATAATATTCGCTGAGAAAGGGTGAAAGGAGAAGGTCGTGTTTCTTTAATCTACCAGGGAGATGCCTTAGAAAACCAAGCCCAACGTTCTCATGTGTAAGCGCAATACAAAATGTTATTTAAACGTTAATGAAGACACCAAAAATGTAACTTGAAGTTATTTTCATTCTGTTGAAAATAAAAAACTCGCAGTAAACCTAAATTCAGACTTTGGTTGAGGTTAGAGAAGTTAAGTGCGGGTGGGATAAACAAGGTCCCGACCAAGAGGTGGGCAAAGAAAGTGATAAGCCTAATGAATGCACTTTTAAAAGAAGTAATTCTTACAGTTACGATTTAAATATTGGCGATGTACCAAAGCACGTATGTAAGTAAGTGTTTATGGAAATACGGAGTATTTAACGTGACAGGCTACGGAGAATTTAAAAGTTCAAATCACTAGCCCTCAAGACATGAGGGGCCATAGGAGGAATAGCAGTGCTCTTCCTGGCAGTTTTGTGTACGTATCCATGATCATATTGTAAAATTTCAAGTTAAAAAGACTCATTACGACGCAAAATGCAAGAAATATTTCGATTTTCTTTTAAATGACACAAAAATTCATGATACGTTCATTAATGGCAACCCTGAATGATTTAGGCAGGTACCGTTCTTACTATTCTTATTTTCATGAAAACTTTGAGTACTCCTTCAGTAGACCACAGGTTGATGTATGTAATCAACGTGAAACCCTAAAATCAAAACTGAGGAGTCAGTCATTCAATGATAATGCTAAGCGTACTGCATCAGCACACGTAATTGGATACAAAAGCAGGACCAAAACATTATATACTAGTAAGCAAGAAACGCCTCCAAATTTCAACGAAGAAATTGCCATTTTGTGTTTTGATTATACAAATATCTTGCTGATCCCGAATATTCCCACACAGGAACACTTTTACATGCTGCAGTTATGTACTAATGTGTTTAGTATCCACAAGATGAAAATCAATAAGTACGTAATCTACCTTTATCGCGAGGGGAAAGGTAATACATCTCCGGATGAGATGTGCAGTTCTTTACTGAATTACATAGAGACTGAGATGCCCAATATGGTAAAGAAACTGATCCTATTTAGCGACAGCCTATCAGGACAAACAAGAACCACACAGTTGTTAGATTCTTGATGAACCTCTGTGACAAAGGGCAATTTGACAATATTACCCACAACTTCTCTGTTCGAGTTCAGTAGTACTCACTGTGTGACAGAAACTTTGGGAGTACAAAAGAGTAATATGTAGTGCTTATACTGAAAGCCAGTGAAACCAATTGTTTTGCTGTCAACAGAGTTTCTTCCCAAATTATGAGAATTTCAAAGCATGGTGGCCTTATTAATAAAAAAAACTTTCAAATCAAGACGGATCATCTGGTAGATGTATTCCTGAAGACTAAAAGGAGAATTTTAAGATATCCACATACAAATAATTTCGTTAGAACAAGAACACTCCTGGAAAACTATATATCCATAAATTCATGCGGTCAACTTTCGCTCTGCTGAAAACACGTTCTGTTGCCGACTTACCCACTATTTCAGAAAAGTAAGTTTATAAAAATAACACAATGAGTATACTTACAAAAATATTACCCAGTGTTATGTGTAACAATATTATATTGCAGTCTGAATTACTATATTTTTCTGGACACTCTCCATTATAATGGGTGGAGGTTACACTCAACAACCGAAATAGGTTGATAACTGGCTCCTTTTACCGACTTCCCGACTCAGCAGCATTAGTGGCAGAACAACTGAGAGAAAATCTGGAATACATTTCACATAAATTTTCTCAGCAGGTTATAGTTTTAGGTGGAGATTTCAATTTACCAGACATAGACTGGGACACTCAGATGTTTAGGATAGGTGGTAGGGACAGAGCATCGAGTGACATTATACTGAGTGCACTATCCGAAAATTACCTCGAGCAATTAAACAGAGAACCGACTCGTGGAGGTAACATCTTGGACCTACTGATAACAAACAGACCCAACTCGCTTTATTTGTTCATGAGACCCAGAAAATATTAGATACAGGCTCCCAGGTAGATGCCATTTTCCTTGACTTCCGGACGGCGTTCGATACAGTTCCGCACTGTCGCCTGATAAACAAAGTAAGAGCCTACGGAATATCAGACCAGCTGTATGGCTGGATTGAACAGATTTTAGCAAACAGAACACAGCATGTTGTTCTCAATGGAGAGACGTCTACAGACGTTAAAGTAACCTCTGGCGAGCCACAGGGGAGTGTTATGGGACCATTGCTTTTTACAATATATATAAATGACCTAGTAGATAGTGTCGGAAGTTCCATGCCGCTTTTCGCGGATGATGCTGTAGTATAAAGAGAAGTTGCAGCATTAGAAAATTGCAGCGAACTGCAGGAAGATCTGCAGCGGATAGGCACTTGGTGCAGGGAGTGACAACTGACCCTTAACATAGACAAATGTAATGTATTGCGAATACATAGAAAGAAGGATCCTTTATTGTATGATTATATAATAGCGGAACAAACACTGGTAGCAGTTATTTCTGTAAAATATCTGGGAGTATGCGTGTGGAACGATTTGAAGGGGAATGATCATATAAAATTAATTGTTGGTAAGGCGGGTACCAGGTTGAGATTCATTGGGAGAGTCCTTAGAAAATGCAGTCCATCAACAAAGAAGGTGGCTTACAAAACACACGTTCGACCTATACTTGAATATTGCTCATCAGTGTGGGATCCGTACCAGATCGGGTTGACGGAGGAGATAGAGAAGATCCAAAGAAGAGCGGCGAGTTTCGTCACAGGGTAATTTGTTAACCGTGATAGCGTTACGGACATGTTTAGTATGCTCAAGTGGTAGACTCTGCAAGAGAGGCGCTTTGCATCGCGGTGTAGCTTGCTGTCCAGGTTTCGAGAGGGTGCGTTTCTGGATGAGGTATCGAATATATTGCTTCCCCCTACTTATACCTCCCGAGGAGATCACGAATGTAAAATTAGAGAGATTCGAGCGCGCACGGAGGCTTTCCGGCAGTCGTTCTTCCCGCGAACCATATGCGACTGGAACAGGAAAGGGAGGTGATGACAGAGGCACGTGAAGTGCCCTCCGCCACACACCGTTGGGTGGCTTGCGGAGCATAAATGTAGATGTAGATTCGCTTATAGCTGTGAACCCTAATTACTTCGTTATTGTTTTAGGTTCCCATCAGTATCAAGAAGCTACTAGACATAATAGCCCTAATGTCTTACCTGGTGGGATATGACCATTTTTATGACAGCATTTTACAATGCCTTCTACAGAGGCAAAAGATGCTGTGGAGACTGTTTATGAGAATTAATTAGGTCCTAATGCGGTAAGCCTGCACAGCTGCTAGGTTAATCTTTTTCCTTATCTTGTATTAGCAATGTAGTCTCAGTGTAATTAAAAATATTGTTCTTTTCCAAAAATGTTTTTCATTTGAAAATTGTTAAGATCGAAAATAGGTTTGCTCCACTCGACTGCTGTCGAAACTAGTTAAGAGAAAACTTTTGGGTTCTCTTCTGTATTCGAGGTATCTTGCTGCCTTCATACATTTGATGAAACATTTTTTTATTTGTATATTTAAGACATGGCTGCTTTGTGTTTTCCTTTTTTTATTTTCTTTTTAATTTATCAGGCTGGTATTGACCACATGCTCATCAGGGGCCCTATAGAAGACACATAAAACTACGACAGTAGCTACTCATAGAAAGTAGGTGGCTCCGTTACCAATGGAGGGTATATAAAGCATGTCGAGGGGACGCGGAAAGCGATGCAGGCATTGTCGTATTGCAGAAACCAAGCGGCTTATCTGACTACGAAGAGGGCATGATCATTGGGTTCGAAAAATGGCTCTAAGCCCTATGGGACTTAACATCTGACATCATCAGTACCCTAGACTTAGAACTACTTAAACCTAACTAACCTAAGAACATCGCACATATCCACGCCCGAGGAAGGATTCGAACCTGCGACCGTAGCAGCAGTGCGGTTCTAGACTGAAGCGCCTTGAACCGCTCGGCCACAACGGCCGGCATGATCATTGGGTTTCGGGCCAAGGGTGGAAGCATATCCGAAATGGTTAAGTCTGTAAACCGCCGTGGTTAAAGTATACTTTGCATGGCAAAAGGGCGCTATCCAAATGCGGCGCTGAGGCAACTGTGGTAGACGTAAGGGGTAAACGACGGCTGCGGTGATGTGTGCGGGCCGACAGTCGTGCAACTGATGAGCAGTTGACCACCCATATGAACCAATGGGCTACTAACAGTGTCTCCTGAACGACCGATAAGAGAATGTTGCTGCTTATCGGCTTTCGCAGCAGACACCTGGTTCACGCACCCATGCTGACTATTGCTCAATGGGGACGAAGGCTGGAATTTGCACTACAGTGCCGCCACTGGACGTCCAAAGAGTGGCGACAGAAGACCTTTTCAAATGACTGATGGTCAGCAGCTTTTAACGTCTGAAATTAAACACCATGCAACAGGGGTTCAGTCCAGAGGAAGGAGCGTTAAGGTCTGGGGTATGTTTTCGTGGCATTCCCTGGGTGATCAAGTAGTTCTAGAAGGCACAAAGGATCAAGACCAGAACGTATCTATCCTTGGGGACCAAGTCTGCTACTACATGCAGTTAGCTTTTCCTCGGTAGGATTGCATCTACCAACGGAACAATGCAACGTGTCGCACAACTCGCAGTGTACGTGCGTGTTTCGAAGAGCACCGGGGTGAGTTTTCTATACTTCCCTGGTCAGCAAACTTCCCAGCTTTAAACCCACGCGAGAATCTGTGGGGCCACCTCCATCGGGCTGATCGCGCCACGAATGCTTAAGCGAGAAACCTAGCGCAGTTTGCTATGGCATTGCAGTCCGTATATTTCCATAACCCTGTCAGTATCTTCGAGAACCTCATGACTCTCTTCCTGCACGTGTCACAGCGGTCCGCGCTGCGAAAGCTTTTGACAGGTTGTCACATTAATTTGACTAGACAGTGTACATTCCAGCAACAAGACAACTTTATACGAAAGAAACACAAAATTTAAATACGTACTGGAGAATTAGCCTTCCCAGTTATGTTAACACGGTTTTCCATCACTGAATAATTTAATGACCTATGAAGTATAAAAAACATTGTTGTAAGCTGATTTGACAAGTCACCCTCTTTCAAAGTCAATCAGACGTAGCAACCTAATGCTAGACTATTAACTTTATCTTGCAGTCAGCTTGTTGTAACAACGCTAGAATGGTGACCTCAGATGTTATGTCCCATAGTGCTTAGAGCCATTGGAACCATTTTTAACAACGCTAGCTTATGCTATCGTTATATGACACTTTGCCTCCATTACATCGTCATATTATAGCTAATTTGTAACAAATCATCAATATATCATCATGTTGCAACAAACTGGGGAAATGATGTTCATATTATTTGTTAAAAACCATCTAAAATTGTTAAAACTGGATGGAACAGGCAACAGCAAAGTATTTTCAAAGACTCCTCATGTTACAGCAAAAATTGTATACAGTTAACATCCACGTTACAAACTAACTGTAACAAATTGACCCATGTTACAGCAAAATTCTGACAAATAGGGCCTTGTTACAAGAACACTGTAACAAATTGTTCTTCACGTTACTGAAAATTGTAACAAATTGTCCCATGTTACAGTAAAAGTGTAATAAATCGCTCTGTATGTTACAGCAAATTGTAACAAATTACCCTCCATTTTATTTACGGTTGCACATAAGTATCAAAGTTGTAACCAATTGACTCTCACTTTGTTATGTTACATGAAATTATAACAAACTGTCCTCACATATATTAGGACATGCACTCTAGGGATAATGTGACACCTAGGGAAACAGTTGACAGGTTCGATAAGATAAGTTTAAGCTATCGTACTGAGTCAATGAGTTACAACAAACATAAGGAGTTGCCACAGTATATTTGGTTAGGTTTTCCTGCCTTTACATCATATGGCACTGCCTCAAAACGGCACGGCGATGAGATACGACAAGGATGCCAGAAGTGACACCGTCTGTGACATCAACTGAACCACTCCAGTTCCCCCAAGAACCAATGTTCATTTTAGCGATAGAACCACCAACAATATCCAGATGTGACATTGCAGGAAGTCTATCAGCTGTTAGAAAGACATGTGGAAGTAAAGGAATTAAAGAGATTTTTATGGAGCACATGTGAAGCTGGTATAGTACCTGTAGCAGAGGAATTATAGGATTAATGGTTAGTACAGGTGAGGCTGGTATAGCGCCTGTAGCTAGATCAGTGGTATCAGAGAGATCCTCAACTGTGGTACACTGAATATATCTCTCGGAGCGAGAGGAATTAATAAAAATTAATAATAGTAGTTTGTTAATGCAGTTCTGATAAATTTCCAAGTCACGATGTTTTGAGAACGTGACTAAGACTAGGCTACCATGGATTTCTTAAATTTTTGCTGGCTGCTAAGATATTAAATGTGGTACAATAGGACAGCGCACTAACTGCATAATTAACACCAGCCAGTAAAGTCAAACAGTAGGACAGTGCACATACAATTCAGTTCGAATAGGCCACTTTTGTTCCATTTAGTTTAAAGAAGGGCCTTGGCCACAGTATGTACATTCTACTTGATAGTACTTAAAAGTAAGTACTAAATTATTACAGTAAAATTGTAGGAGATGAAAAAAGGAGCAGATAAACATAAATACGATCGTAATACTACAAAGCCACACTGATACGCGTTCCCTCCTATGTGAGCTTGTCACCAACAAGGAATTTACTGACGTAAGACAGTGCAAATCACGAACTCAAAACTGTGTTTGTGCCTAGTAATAGTGAGACAACGAAGAAAGTATAAATAGTGTAAGGAGCAGTGACACTTAAGGTGAAGTTTACCCCAAGAGTGCTCTCAGGATTCAAGTAGGAGGACACAAATATACATATAAATATAAATATTAGAGTGCTTCTCTTGCAATCATTTCTCAAAGAGGAATCTGGGAGCCGAATTAACCAAAGGAGGTAAGAATGTACCGAATCAAATGGTGCCTGTAGCCATAGCACTGTGTTCTGGGCACTGACTTCCTCATTCAACGATCCGTGTCCACGCAGCACCAACAGCAACAGCGATCCACTTTGGCATTTAAACCTACTTCTGCAAGGCAATAATTGAGGCCTTGGACACTGTTCGCCCTTTCATAAGCATCTGCGTGACAGAAAAATGATGTCTGACGTCTGTTTAAGACAGTGTTATTACTCAGGGAACATACACGTTGAAAGCACCGATGATGGCTGTTAATCAATCGAAATCGATATGCAAATTTAAATAAAGAAAAAAATGATCTTGCGACTGGTTGCTGCTTATTTGGTAGTTTTATGGTCTACAATTTGGGAGAGCCCCCCCATTCAGAAGAATGTGACAATGCTATTTCTTCCGTTTGAAGCGGCAGCATTGCATATACCCTCGAGGCCAGCCAGTCATCATCATCATGATGGCCTCCTGTGTCAGATGCACCCGTCTAGGTAACGAGGTACCAATGACGCTGCTGAAAACTCCATCACTGGGCGTCGAACCATCGAATGCTGCCTGACCGTTCAGGCTCTTGGCAGTCCTGCACTCTGCCGCCTCTGGAGATGCACTCGACAGGATCCAGCCGCCTTCACATGTTCCTGCGCTTGAACTAAGTTCCCAACCAAACCTGCGCCGCTGTGGTCTGACGCATTGGGCCGTGGCCGTCCATCCTCTGGCGTGGAGTTGTCACTTGCTCGTCTTCACTGGGATAACATCAGATGACACAGCAGGACCTGCTATGGGCTTGGTTATATGGGATGTCCACTTGGGCATGACGCAGCATCAGAGGGTCCTCGCTAAGCACTGACACTGTTCTAAAATATATATGGGGAAGGGCGTTTATATCTTCGCGCTTCCTTCTGCTGCTACACCCACATCCATGTGGTAGAGAGTTGCTCTCCCAAACCTAGCTATCCCGACACCCTTTCACAGAGTGATGTCTGGTGACCGAGGTGACCATGGAACAGGATAGCCGCGTCCAATCCATTGCTGTGTAGAGTTTGGGTTCAGTGTGTTTAAGCTGGTGAGGATATGTTTTTCTGGTCTTCATTCTGTAAACTGGTTAGATGCAGCTGTCCACGCTAATGCATCCTGTGCAAGCCTCTTCTTCCTCACATAAGTACTGTAACCTACATACATTTGAAACTGTTTACGATGTTCACGCTTCGATCACTCTGCAACTTTTACCCTCCACACATCGCTTCATTACCAAATTGACGACCTGACATTTGATGCATTTCCTACATACTTACTTACGTAATTCTTGGATGTCTGCCTGGGTCACGTCATAAGCAGAACAGCAGTCATCAGGAACCACCTGAAGATGGTAACGTGTCTGTTTGCTGAAATAACATGGAGAACTTACGACGTGACCGTGGCGGAGAATTCTACAAATTGACGATTCCTTGGTGCCTCAAGATTGGTCCTCTCAACAGATCCTTTCTTTTTTCAAGTTTTGCGATAAATTTCTTTTCTCCTCCATTTCATTCAGGATTTAGTTCCTTTAAGTCGATTTTTTCCATTTTAATTATTTTCTAACATTACACATGTGCTAATATTAACGAGAGTTACTTTATATTGTGGTGGCAGGATACGGATCGTCTGAAGTATGAACTACGAACGAAGAGTCACTTCTGTGTACAGGCGCCCGGAACGAAATTATCTGAAACTCATTTTAAATATTGAGTAGGGTAATATTGTTCATTATTAGCAATATGACGTAAGTTACCTTGTGTGCAAATTTCCAAGTCTATATACATATTTTTTTAAAAAAAAATTGTGGCGTCTTTTATTTTTATGAATCACGAAATATGAATTATGACTGCGGTATTTCTTTTTCGATGGGGAGATCTGTGGAAGATATATCGCTGTTAAATTATTCACTCAGTCGTAGCGTCGCAACGTGCCTGAAGTACAGCCAGACTGGGGAGGGGCAGGCGGCAGGCTGTAATTGATGGCGACGCTTCCCCCAAGTAACTGTTGGCACTCGAGGTTAGTCGTTCAGTCGGCCTCGCCGTAGCGATCAATACAGCCAAGCCGCACACCGCACTCTGCTTTCGCAGTACCATTATTTCCTACAGCTAGGCCTCGACAGAGATGCTCATAAAATCGCTTAGCACTGAGTACAGAAACGTGTGGCTCATAACGACGTGCTCGACCATTGTACCCAATTCTTTTTAAACACCCTACTCACAGTCACTGTGTTAACTGGACTACTGGTTGCACTTTGGAACTCATGAGTGATTCCTTTCGCTGATTTCGTGCTACTTTTTATAACTTACCTCCGTAATACGAGAGGCGTTTCAAAAGTCAGTGCAAAAATAAAAACTGCTTACGTGTTTGGGGTAAACCTTTTTTTTTATTTTTCGACATAGTCTCCTTTTAGACTTACACACTTAGTCCAACGCTGTTCTAATTTGTTGATCCCTCGCAAATAATAGGAAGTGTCCAAGCCTGCAAAACGCTGTTCTAATTTGTTGATCCCTCGCAAATAATAAGAATTGTCCAAGTCTGCAAAATAGCTATTACTTACTGCAATCACCTCCTAGTTTGAATAAAATCTTTGTCCTGCCAGCAATTTCTTCAAATTGGGGAATAAATAGCTGTCCGAGGGAGCCAAATCTGGAGAATAGGGGGGATGTGAAACGAGTTGGAATCCTATTTACATTACTTTTTGCGACCATAACTGCTGAGGTGTGTGCTGGTGCATTGTCGTGATGGAAAAGGACTTTTTGCGGTCGAATTGCCGGAGTTTTTCTTGCAGCTCGGTTTTCAAACGTTCAATAACGATTAATAATATTCACCTGTAATATTTCTACCCTTTTCCAGATAGTCGATGAGGATTATCCGTTGAGAATCCCAAAAGACAGTCGCCATAACCTTTCCGGCCGAAGGAATGGTATTCGCCCTGTTTGGTGCAGTATCTCCCTTGGTAACACATTGTTTAGATTGTTGTTTGGTCTCGGGAGTATAGTAAAGTATCCATGTTTCATCCACAGTGACGAAACGACGATTAAAGTCCTGCGGGTTCTTCATGAACAGCTGAAAATCATCCTTGCAACACTTCACACGATTCCGTTTTTGATCAAGTGTGAGCAATCGCGGAACCCATCTTGCGGATAGCTTTCTCATGTCCAAAAGTTTATGCAGAATATTATGTACCAGTTCATTCGAGATGCCCACACATTTAGCAGTCTCACGCACCTTAACTCTTCTGTCATCCATCGCCATATCATGGATTTTATCAATGATTTCTGGAGTCGTAACCTCCACACGGCGTCCAGAACGTTCAGCATCACTTGTATCAATATGGCCTTTCTGAAAGTTTTGAAACCACTTATAAACTGTTCTAATCGAAGGTGCAGAGTCACTGTAATGGTTATCAAACTTCTCTTTAGTCTCCTGAGACGTTTTGCCTTTCATAAAGCAATGTTTAATCACCACACAAAATTCTTTTTCGTCCATTTTTTGACAATCACTCGATTTCCTTGATTCACACGAATCCCAAACACAAAGAAATAGACCAATATGGATGAAACTTGGTATGCGTTCTTTCCGAAGATGCTACCAACTAAACATGACCTCGATACGCGCCGGTGGTGTCCTCTCTCGGATTCTGCACGGACTTTTCAAACGTCCCTCGTACTTGACAGCCCCTCCTTGTCTCCACATGAGATATGTCTGATCTTGCTTTACCTTTGGGTGTTCCTTCTCTTTCCGACTTTACAATGATATCTTCAACATCCGACTTGGGCAGCCTTAGAAGGGTTGCAATGTCCCTGAATGAATTGTTACTTAGGTGACGTCCAATGACAAGTCCACGTTTGAAGCCACTGGACTCTCCTGGCCGAACCATTGTGCTGTTAATACAACTCCATTGACAACACAGTGCTTCCTGCTTTCTTTTACACTGGAGGGTCGCCCTCTCCTGACTTCTAATGGTCAATTCTGCATTACATACAGTGCTTTTGACCACATAGTGTATCTTCTCAAGGCCAAGATTTATCCTGGGGTGTAGCCTCTTGCTACATTTCAGTAAGCTAGAAGAAGTTCAGAATGCGGTTCCAAAAAATGGCTCTGAGCACTATGGGACTTAACTGCTGAGGTCTTCAGTCCCCTAGAACTTAGAACTACTTAAACCTAACTAACCTAAGGACATCACACACATCCATGCCCGAGGCAGAATTCGAACCTGCAACCGTAGCGCTCGCGCGGTTCCAGGCTGTTGCGCCTAGAACCGCTCGGCCACCCCGGCCGGCAATGTGGTTCAAAGCAGACGTGTAGCAACATGTCCGGTAGGACGATAGTGGAATAAGAAGAACAGAACGTGCTGGAAACTCGACCAGAAAGTACAATAGTATTTTGTATCGAAACTGAGCGATCTGGAGCAATGGTGAGACAGTTGGCTCATATTCTGGAGGACGGCGTTTCAAATCCAGGTTCGGCCCTCTGGATGTAGGTTTCCTGCGATTTCCCCAACTTGCTGAAGAAGAATACCGGGACGGTCCATTTGAAAGAGCACGACTCATTACCTTCTCGACCTTAAACCAGTTAGAGCCTGTGCTCGGTCACTAATTACCACGTCGTCGTAAGCTTCCTTTCTGTAGTGAAGGAAACGCTGAAGAAGAGCGTGAGTAATGTGACAGATTTGCCGCGGCGCAGGGAGGGCGTGGGGTTAGCGGAAGCCGGGGTCAGCGCAGAGGCCGCGACTGTCCGCACTGGGGCCCTGGGACAGCGCTAAGGCGGCGCGTTTGTTTCTGTTAGGGGCCCCGCGCGCTCCTATTTCTCCGTCCCGCACGAGATATGTGCGCCGGGTCCGGCTCACCGATCGCCGACAAGACAAGTACGGCCTCTCGGACCAGCCATTAGCGGTGGGGGACCGCCCCACTCACACTTACTGTCCCTTCTCACTTCCTGCTCGCACCAACCAGCAGACAGGTCGCTCTCCTGCGATCGTATATACGGGTTGAAAAACGCTACTGCCTTCATTAACGATGGAAACATGTACGAGGAATATATTCTTATTCAGGTTTTCTTCACACAGCTCTCATTCTTTACTTAAATAAACATTTGCCGATTTAGCCTTTAGCAGAATGCAATTTCTCCTTGTTTACTACACTGTTGGTCTTTAAAATGTTACACCGTGAGGACGCACGCAAAAAATGTCAGATTGGCATGAAATGTACCACTTTTTAGGGTTCTGTACCTCATTTGGTAAAAATGGAACCCTTATAGGATCTCTTGTTTTCCATCTGTCTGTTTATGCGCCATTTAAAGGACCTTTTTCTCAGGAACGTGTAGAGGTAACAAGTTGAAAATTGTGTACAACACTAAAGTCTATGGTTCTATGATGGTGTAGGAAATTTAAGCTTTAAGTCAGTCACTCAAAAGACACGGCCATCTATAAAATATATTTGGACATTCGCAAACTACCTCATCAAAATCTGTAGTGTACTTCCAGTTGACCTAGTTCCAAGAACTTTGGCAGGAAGCACAGTTTCAAAGTAGAAGCAAACGGAAAAACTCCAGAAATTGCTAAATTTACGTCAAATTGCTTAAACTTTACCTCAAACACTAAAGCCTAAGATATCTCCGTGGTACAAAAAATTTAAACTTCGAAGTCAATGCAATTTACAAGGTGTGACAATAAAGTAATGAGACTGATGTGAAAAAAAATGTTGCTTACCATTTTAATCAAGTTTAGTGTTGTCTCCTTCAAAGTAGTTCCCTTCTGATTGCACACACTTTTTCCAGTGCTTCTGCCATTGATGGTAACATTTCTGGAACTCATCTCCTGTAATATCCTCCAAGATCCTCGTCACAGCTTTTTGGACATCTTGTGTTGTTTGAAAATGGTGTCCCTTGACCGCCGTTTTGACTCTTGGAAGTAGAAAAGGGTCGCACAGAGCGATATGTGGTGAATACGGTGGCTGTGCTAGTACTGAAATTTGTTTTGCGGTTAAAAATTACTGTACTGACAGAGTAGTATGGGATGGCGCATTATCGTGATGCAGAATCCAGTTATCAGCAATGTTGGCACGGACATGAAGAACTCTTTTGCGAAGTCTTTCTAAAATGTATTTATAGTAATACGAGTTAACTATTTGTCTAGGAGGCACTTCTCTTTATGAACAATTCCCTTGGAATCAAGGAAGCAAGCAAGTATGTATTTCACTTTTGACTTCAACATTCGTTCTGCCTTCACTAAACATTTTATGCCAACGAAAAACTTGAGCTCTTGATATAATCTCTTCTTCAAAATCCTTGTGAAGCTTACCGCAAGTTGTCGTCGCCCAATATTATGTGGTTCCATTTTCGTGACGAGAGACACAAACAAAGTGTTAACTTATTATATCACAACTCACGACTGAGCAGTTGCATCGATGTGCCGCTTGGATTAGAAGCAGCTCCTAAACCAACGTCAAGGATATTGTGCCTACGCAAGCCTGCACGGTTGCCACATCTTGCAAAGAAAATCAGTTTCATTACTTTATTGTCGCACCTCGTATGTGACATATTTTGATAATCGCAAACTAATTTATCAAAATCTGTATTGTACTTCCCATTGATACATAATCATGAAATTTGGGAAGAAGCAAGTTTTCACAGGAAAAGGAAACGAAAAATCCGGAAACCGTTAAATTGTAATTATATTACAAAAAATACGTTTTTTTCGTTTGTTATCCGTCTTTCTGTCCGTCTGTTAAGACACCTTTTTCTCAGGAACGGTTAGAGATATCATGTTGAAATTTATGTCAAACGCTATGGTCTACGGTTTCTTGGCGATTTAAAAGATTTAAGCTTCAAAGTCAATGCAGTCAGTAGCTCAAAATGGCTCTGAGCACTATGGGACTCAACTGCTGCGGTCATTAGTCCCCTAGAACTTAGAACTACTTAAACCTAACTAACCTAAGGACATCACACACATCCATGCCCGAGGCAGGATTCGAACCTGCGACCGTAGCAAGTCAGTAGCTACGGCTATTTATGTCACATATTTTGATACTCACAAACTCGCTCATCAAAACTTGTGGATGAACTATCTATACATGCGGAACACGCACCGCACGAGTCCTACTCGCTCTTCTCCTTTTTATCCATATGTAAGTGATCTGCATTTTAGCACAACCTCACAATGTAGTTAGGAATAACAGTATCTAAATTCTGTAACAAGGCCAGATTGTGCAGCGGGTTTTTCATTTAGAAAACTCATTTAACAATTTGTTCTTTGTGACAAAATCGTGTTATGCCTCGTGTAAGAAAAAGAAACATCTGCCAGCAAATTTCATAATTCGACAGAGGCACGACCGTGGTCTTTCGAGAGCGTAGCATCTCGTACGGAGTGAATGCTGCTCGCGTTCGTCGGGATTCCAAGATTGTCTTGCGAATATGGAATCAGTATCAATGCTCCATGTGACTAGAGCTCGAGAGGACAGATATTCTGGGCTCAGCCATGTCACGTACATTAGTAAAGCATCTTCCCGATTGTCTACAGGACACTACGAGTAATAGGATATTCAAGAAACTTCTGAAGGATTACTTAATGGATAAAGAATTTTATAGTGTAGAGGAGTACATGTGTAAAGAATGAGGACAGCTGTTAATGCTTGTATGTAGCACTCCGTCTTCAGGCCACGAGTGGCCTACCGGGACCATCCGACCGCTGTGTCATCCTCAGAGGAGGATGCGGATAGGAGCCGCTACTATTCGGTGGAGTAGCTCCTCAATTGGCACCACGAGGCTGAATGCACCCCGAGAAATGGCAACAGCGCATGGCGGCCTGGATGGTCACCCATACAAGTGCCGACAGCGCTTAACTTCAGTGATCTCACGGGAACCGGTAATGCTTGTATGTATGTATTGTAATCAATTGTTAGTTTTGTAGTATGATGTATCTAAATAACTTGTATGTTGCTTTATATTGTAATATGTAGGCGAAATATTTTAAGATATCAGGTTAAGTCTACCCTTTTGTATTAAAATGGGACCAAATAAAAAACAGTCAGTCAAATGAGTCAGGAAAATGGTGTTATTTGAAGCAAGACAAGAATCAACATGGACAGTCTGATAACAAACGGAGCTCCACGGACTGCCTGCTTGGCGACCCTTTGTGGCGGTTCTTATGACGCGGCAGTTGAGAGAGGCGCGCCACCGAGCGATGTGGTGCAGTTGTTAGCACACTGAACTCGCATTCTGGAGGACGACGGTTCAAACCCGCGTCCAGACATCGTGATTTAGGTTTACCGAGATTGCCCTAAATCGCTTCAGGCAAATGCCGGGATGGTTCGCTTGAAAGGGCACGGCTGACTTTCTCCCACGTCCTTCGCTGTTTGGTCCCCTTCCCCCAAACCAACCAGCCCGCCTACAGTGACGCGCCCAGTGTCAGTATTGGACACAAGTAGCAAGTGGCACCACGTCGTTTTTGCAGGCGAGTTACGGTTCTGAGTATAATATCCCAATGGACTCATTCTTGTGTAGTGACTTGGGGGAAACGAAAGTCGTCGTCAGGCTGTGCCAGCAACTGACGTTAAGGTATGGTACGCCATTCGGTAGGTCACACCATCATCCCTGGTTTTTATAGCATGTAATTTTGACTACAGGCGTTATACATGGTGTAACGGGTACAATAACAGATGTTTTTATGTGTGGTGCAAATGGCTCGGAGCACTAGGGGACTTAACTTCTAAGGTCATTAGTCCCCTAGAACTTAGAACTACTTAAACCTAACTCGTGCGGTAGCGTTCTCGCTTCCCACGCCCGGGTTCCCGGGTTCGATTCCCGGCGGGGTCAGGGATTTTCTGTGCCTCGTGATGACTTAGTGTTGTGTGATGTCCTTAGGTTAGTTAGGTTTAAGTAGTTCTAAGTTCTAGGAGACTGATGACCATAGATGTTAAGTCCCATAGTGCTAAGAGCCATTTGAACCACTTAAACCTAACTAACCTAAGGACATCACACACATCCATGCCCGAGGCAGGATTCGAACCTGCGACCGTAGCGGTCGCGCGGTTCCAGACTGCAGCTCCTAGAACCGCTCGGCCACTCAGGCCGGCTTATGTGTGGTACCTTAATAAGTACAAACATCATTACGTTGGTTGTTTTTTCTCTGCTTCTAACAGTCTTCCCGCAAACATTTCACATGTTGTTTTCTGCAGGATTGTAACTGCACCACTAAGTGGACAGCGCCTTTCAGTATAGACTCACCATTTTGCATCCATATGTCCACACTCCAACACTTGACCTACAGACCAGGCGAAAATAAGCAGTAATGACTTGGTCTTGCGACATGTACCTAAAAAAAAATACGACTACTATAGCTATAATTATTAGTCTGCAAATGTCGCAAATACTGATGTAATATTTCTCAATACACCCTGCTCAGTCACCAACAGAAATATCTACGCTTCTACCCGTTACACCCTGTATATCGAGTACGCCTTCGTAGATGAGTGGTCAGTGTAGATGGCTGCCACTTTGTGGATCCGGGTTCGATTTCCGGCACCGCCAAGGGTTTTCCGTCGGTGGGAGGATTGATTTGGGACACATTCCGTCTCGCAATGACAACTGAGGAGCTGCTTGAATGAGTAGTAGCAGACAACAGTCTGGAAAGTCGGCCAAACGGCTGGGAGAGCGGTGTGTTGACCACGTCCCCTCCATACCGTATCCGCATGACGACGCAAGGCAATGGATTACTTGGCGGCCGGTCGACATCCCTTGGGCCATCTTGGCTTAGACGAGGAGCTCGTTATATATCTGACGTGTTAAGGCTGGTGACTGTGCGCTATCTTCGAGGTCTCCATGCCAAACATTTCAGCAAGGGAAAACAAGATGTCATGTTGCCTGTGCTGCCCTGACCTACACGTCTACAGAAGGTGCTCGTGTGTTGCCATGGCCACCACTTTATCCAGATCTCTCTGTCTCTCTCTCTCTCTCTCTCTCTCTCTCTCTCTCTCTCTCTCTCTCTCTGCAAATATGTGGTCACGAGTTTCTGAGAGACTGTCACGACGTCACTCACAAACCACTACGACTGATGAACTGTGGCGTAGAGTAGACGTAGCATACCCGTGTCTGTCATCTAAGCCCAGTTCGACTTGGTGCGCGGCCGGCTTAGAGTGACTGTTGCTGCCAGAGAGGAAAGCTCTTTCTACTAAAATTTGCCTCGCCGGTCTTCCGAATGCGATTCAGTAGCTCACCACAGAATACCCTCGCTCGGTAACTGAAGTTAGATATTACCTGTAACAGACAAGGCTGAAAACAGTACATCTACAACAATGGTAACCTACAGTACTCGTATATGAGGGGGCAGTAATGAAGTCAGAATTGAATAGTCTGTCAAAATTGTAGGCTCAGAAGTAGATTAAATAGGAGCAAAGATTTCGACTGGACGATTAGCTGAGCGAACTATCCCATAATTCGTTTAGGGTGAATAAGAGAAACCACACAGAACAAAAACTATAAACTGCCTATCCACGTTATTTACAGAGAGCTGAGCGATATACACATATAAAGTTGGCTGTACATTCACGTACACAATGTATAAAAGAGCAGCCTCACGAGATTAGCCGCGCGGTCTAGGGCGCTGCAGTCATGGACAGTGCGGCTGGTCCCGGCGGAGGTTCGAGTCCTCCCTCTGGCATGGGTGTGTGTGTTCGTCACTAGGATAATCTAGGTTAAGTAGTGTGTAAGCTTAGGGACTGATGACCTTAGCAGTTAAGTCCCATAAAATTTCACACACATTTGAACATAAAAGAACAGTGCATTGGCGGAGCTGTCATTTGTGCTCAGGTGATTCATATGAAAAAGTTTTCATCGTGATTATGGCCGCATGACGGGGATTAATAGACTTCGAACGCGGAATAGTAGTTGGAACTAGACACATGGGATATTCAGGTTTGCAAATCGTCAGGAAATTCAATATTCCGAGGTCGACACTGTCAAGAGTGTCTGAATAATATCAAATTTCAGGCATTACCTCTCACTATGGCCAACAGAGTTGCCAACGGCCTACACTTAACGACCGAGAGCAGCGGCGTATGCATAGAGTTGTCAGTGCTAACAGGCAAGCAATGCGTGAAATATCCGCAGAAATCGGTGTGCGACGTACGACGAACGTATCCATTACGACAGTGTGGTGAAATTTGGCGTTAATGAGCTATGGAAGCTGACTACCAACCCAAGTCCTTTCGCTGACAGCACATCGTCTGTAGCGCCTCTCCTGGGCTTTTAACCATATCAATGGGACCCTAGAATACCGGAAAACCGTGGCCTAGTCAGATCAGTCCATATTTCAACTGGTAAGAGCTGACAGTATGGTTAGAGTATGGCGCAGACCCCACGAAGCCATGGACTCAAATTTTCAACAAGGCACTGTGCAAGTTGGTAGTGGCTCAATAATGGTTATGCAACATTTTTATGGAATGGTCTCGATCCTCTGCTCCAGCTGGACCGGTCATTGACTGGAAATGATTATGTTCGGCTACATGGAGACAATGGATTTCATGTTCCTAAATAATGATTGAATTTTTATGGGTGGCAATGGGCCATGTAACTAGCCGACAACTGTTCCCGATTAGTTTGAAGAACATTTTGGACAATTCGAGCAAATGATTTGGCCCAACATGAATCTCATCAAAAGTGCATGTGACATGCTTGAGAGATCAGTTCGTACCCAAAATCCTACAGCGACAATACTTTCGCAAGTATGGACGGCTATAGAGGTAGCATGGTTCATTATTTCTACAGGCTCCCCACGCCTGTCTAAAACTAGCACGCACCTGACGGCTTATAATGGACAAGACATTCCCATTCACGGAAAATGGACTATGCCTGCCATGTATTATTCGCGTACGTGAACTGTGACTTTCACTGTGCTACAATCACGCGATTGTGAGACATATTTGGCCTTGATTCGCTTGATTTGTTTAGCTTTCACATTGACGACTGCATTCGATGCAAAAGACAGCTTTCTTGCTGAAAGAATTCTTTGAAGTCTTTTCTGAAGATTTAGGCAAGGCTCAAAATTTTGTTGCATATATTACTATGAAAGACAATGTTCAGCCGAAATTTTGCCAGGCCAGTCAATCCACAGTCTACGATTTATACCTACCCATTGCCACGCCCAGAGAATCTCACGTAAAAATTAGGTCGTTACTTTTCGAAAATTGATTTGTGCGACGCATATCTTCAAATACCACTAGATGAAGAATGTCAAACCCTGTGTGTTGTGAACACTCATTTGGGCTTGTTTAAAATTTTGCGTTTGCTTCTTGGCAGTGCTCTTGCACCCACCAGTTTTCAACGATATTTGGAACAGCTGATTTTCAAGTACCAAGCTGTTCAAGCTATTTGAATGATACTGCCGTGGCAGGTCGAACACCAGAAGAACACATTGCAAATTTGAGTGCTTTGTTTCGTGTGTTATCTGATGCTGGATTAAAGTGTAGACTGGACAAGTGTGATTTTTTTAAACCTGAGTAGCAGTATCTTGGACATGACATAAACAGTCAAGGTGTATATCCTCTTCAGTCACATTTGTTAGCCATACATGACCTGCCAGTTCCTCGCAATGTCACAGAATTGCAGTGAGTCTTAGGAAAAATGAACGATTATATTCGGTTCATACCGAATGCTGCACAAATCGCAGCTCCATTGCATCGCTTGCGTCGCAAGAACGTCCCCTTGATTTGGACAGATGAGTGCCAAGAAGCTTTTCAAAAACTTGCATTACTCAGTGATAGATGATGATGTTTGGTTTGTGGTGCACTCAACTGCGCGGTCATCAGCGCCCATACAAAATCCTAATTTTTTTCATAATCCAATATAGACGCTGTCACAAATGATGAAGAAGACGAAATGATAAGGAGAACACAAACACCCAGTTCCCGGGCAGAGAAAATCCCCAACCCGGCCGAGAATCGAACCCGGGATCCCATGATCCAGAGGCAACAATGCTAGCCAGTAGACTCTCAGTGATCGATGCTTGGTTTACTTTGATCCTCACAAACGAGTTGTGTTGCATGTTGACGCTTCTTCCTATGGAATCGGTGCAGTGCTTTCGCACAGAGTGGGTGATAAAGACAGGCCTATTGCTTTCGCATCAAAAGTGTTGTCCAAAGCTCAGTGTAACCATTCACAAATAGTCCACCTCGATACCTGAGTGGTCAGCGCGACGTAACGCCATACAAAGGGGTCCGGATTCGATTCCCGGCTGGGTCGGAGATTTTCTCCTCTCAGAGACTGGGAGCTATGTTGTCCTCATCGTCATCATCTCATCTCTATCAACACGCAAGTCGCCGAAGTGGCGTCACTAAAAAGACTTGCACCAGGCGACTGTTTTACCCGACGGGAGACCCTAGCCACACGACATTTCATTTCATTACCATTCACAAATAGAGAAAGTGGTATTGGCTATTGTGTATAGTGTCACCAAATTCGACCACTATTTGTACTGCAGAAAATTCTACTTAGTAACGGATCACAAACCACTGCAGTCCTTGTTTCATCCGACGAAGCCGGTTCCTGTATGAACTGCCAAAAATTGCAATCATAGGCTTTGTTGTTGTCTCAATACCAATACGAGATTCTGTATCGTCCGACAGCTCAACATGGCAATGCGGACGAACTTTCAGGTCTTCAGATTGGCCCTGATCCAGACTTTGACGCATGTGTTGCATCTTGTTGTCACATCGATGCTCAGGATTCTGAATTGCTTTAGTCCTTTCCTCTGAACTATAGGAAAATTGCACAGGCCACGGACGCTGATTCAGATTTGAGCATTTTGCTAAAATACATTCGCACGTCTTGGCCTCGGTCTTTGCATAGCATAAATAACGCTGTAGTGCGCCGATACTTTGCACGTCGGCGTCGCCTCACTATACAGAAAAGTGCGATTCTTGTACAAAATGACAGTGGACAGTCATGTGTGTTGATCCCCAAAGCTTTGCAAAAAGAAGTGTTGCAGTTACTTCGTCAAGGACTCAGGGGGATTGTTTGTACGAAGCAGTTAGCGCGACGACACTGTTTTTGGCTCGGTATGGACACCTACATAGAATAGATGACGTCACAGTCTCACGCATGTGCGGAAAATCGGTCCGCCCCGCAACAAAAATTCTTTGCTTGGCCTAAGTCGCAGTCACCATGACAACGTGTGCACGTAGACTTTGCGGGGCCTTTTCTCAACACTCGTTGGTTAATTGTGGTTGACTCTTATAGCAAGTTTCCTTTTGCTGTCCCAATGAACTTGACAGCGTCACGTAGCACAGTTGACTGCGTTGTCCTCTATTTTCTGCCTCGAAGGTTTTCCTGAAGTCATAGAGTCGGACATCGGCCCTCAGTTCAAGTCAAATGAATTTGAAACATTCTCTGAACGCAATGGCATACAGCATCTAACT
This sequence comes from Schistocerca gregaria, assembly GCF_023897955.1. Lineage (NCBI taxonomy): Eukaryota > Metazoa > Arthropoda > Insecta > Orthoptera > Acrididae > Schistocerca > Schistocerca gregaria. The sequence goes on from NC_064931.1 coordinate 682,152,856, forward strand.
AGTGCACCGTTCTATCCACAGGCAAACGGGAAGCGGAACTTCAAGCAGCAGATGGTCAAACTTCGCACAGCACTCACGAGGGATCAAGCATTGCAACTGTTTCTCGCCTTCTGTCGTTCGCAGCAACGAGATGGACCATCGCCGGCGGAATTGCTTCACGACCGCCGCCAGCGGACACTGCTCCACCTGCTCCATCCTCCTCAGCATTCGGCGCCGAAGGAAGGCGGCAAGTATCGCTTCACGCTGCATGATATTGTGTTTGCAGGGTTTTTTAGCGGTACCAGACGGTGGGCGCGAGGCGAGAGCCTTCGTTGACTTAGCACATGCTTGTATCTCATTCACATCACAATCAAATTCGCCACTATCTGTGCACGGTGATCCTTCTACATCTCTTCCCCCAGGTTCACGGATGCCGAGGACAGCGTGGACACAGCAGCCGCCAGAGGCTGTCATCACGACATCGCGGGACGACCCCATGAAGACGCAGCCTTCGCCTCCTCCGCCTCCTCTCGTCCTATCGATGAAGCTGGACCCGCCCATGCCGCAGGAGCCGACGCCTTATACATCGTGGTATGGCCTCAGGAGGTGGACTCGTACCCTTCTGGGCGTTTTCCGAGGGGACGTTTCGACCAGAACGAAGGCCTCCGGTCCATCGCAGCGTCCAATCTACTGCTACCCCCCCCCCCCCCCCCATTGTCATGCTCCTTTTACGACGACGGTCCGTTGCTTTTGGGGGCGGGGTCAGGAACGATAGAGAAGAGATAGCTGTGAGTAGACGTCAGCTAATCGCACGACAATGCGACAGCACCGGCCCCTATGCAAAGGGACTGGTCGCGGCCCAGTTCATTAGAAGTTTGTGTTGTCCTCATCATTTCATCATCATCATTTGTGACTGTGGCTACATAGGACTGTGTAAGAACTGGGACTTTGTACAGGCGCTGATGACAGCGCAGTTGAGCGCTCTCCCCCCCCCCCCCCCTCCCCCGCAACCAAACATCATCATTCTTGCACTGTTTATGTAAGACAGACTTAGGAATTGTTATACTGAAGAGATTGCTTATTTAGTATGTCGCGCTTTGCTTGCGACGCATCTGTGTAATTGATAGAGTTAAGTACTGTATATATTGTATATATTCAATTCAATGGTCAACTGAAGTGTTTATGTTTTTTGCTTCATCCATCGACATCAGAGGAAACAGCGAAAAAAAGATTAAGAAACTTATAGCTCTGGGGCGTTTTAGGACGAACAAAGTTATCAAGATCTGTTTGAACACATCAATATAAAAAACCACGGTGGTTTTGTTGGTTGAATCGCTAATGTTGTCCGTCTTGTATGGATTCGAGATTTGGACTGTCAAGCCAAATAAGGAAACCAACGCCGATCTCTTTGAAGGGCTGTAATGGCACAGAATGCAACGGGAGTGGTGGACCGAATCCCTAACTCAAACGTCAGCCGTCCAAAGGAATGTTAGCTTTTAACATCTCGCCGGACGCGGTCAGCAGAGTATTAGCTCAGTTGGAGACTGTGGTTGGTTGGTTGTTTTGGGGAAGGAGACCAGACAGCGAGGTCACCAGTCTCATCGGATTAGGGAAGGGCGGGGAAGGAAGTCGGCCGTGCCCTTTGAAAGGAACCATCCCGGCATTTGGCTGGAGCGATTTAGGGAAATCACGGAAAACCTAAATCAGGATGGCCGGACGCGGGATTGAACCGTCGTCCTCCCGAATGCGAGTCCAGTGTCTAACCACTGTGCGCCACCTCGCTCGGTTGGAGACTGTGGCAGAAGGATTTGGCCACGGCGTTGTCAAATGAAACATCCTAGCATTCTTGTCATCCAGCAGCTGAACATCAAGAAAAGTCTTTCTTTCCATATTTGTGATAAATAACTTCAGAAATATATTATACTGCTACTACAGCGCATTCCAAGCAGAAGGCAGTTCTGTATCGTGTTTGTGGCTTCATTCCAATCGCTGTCTTATGTGTGATCTATTCAATTTATTTGTCACATCATAGGTCTACTCTAACACTGGCAAACAATTGCGAAATATGTACTATATGTAGTAAATAATAGTTAAAAAGTTTAATAATGATAAACAATATATACAACATTAGATGTAAATTTCAGTTACTAGTTATAAACTGGGAGTGGGGAATGTCAGAAACCATCAAAACGCTGGCCTGTAATTATATAAGCAAACTTTGGAAATCCCAGTTCAAGGATGGCTATTCAGACAGTGATCCTAAATCCTCATTAGAAAAGCATATTCTCCAAATTTCGATAATTTTAGTAAGTTCCAGCAAAATGAGCAGAACAGTCGCTTCTAAAGTTGTATCATATTCATCTAATTTTTTAAATCATTTCGGCAGGTTCTCGTTAAAAATACTACATAAAAAATTGAGTTTCTCTGTTCATCCTTGAATTGGCTGGAAGTGTCTGAGGATAGGCAACGTTTCGTTTTGTGAAATTTATTTTCCATAAATATTTCTGTTCCAGTTTATCTTATTTTACTCTTCTGTATTACACCAACGTGATATTAAGCATCTGTACTTCAAAAGCTAAATGTTAGATGTATTTTATTTGCAGCATGTTTCCTAAGTTGAATTATGCAGAAACTCGCAACACACCTCTATTACATCATCAAATAATGGCACCAGACGAATACATGTGGCACCAGAGAGGAATAAATTGGAAGAAGCTTTCGGTGGGCTATTTTCTTTCGAGTTTCCCTGCATTAACAGAAACAAGGAATACATGTAATGTGGGAAATATGGAAATCTTGACTCAGTGGCAACTACGTATCAGATATATTAGTGTTCAAATATGGAAATTTTGTTCTAGTCACTAACTAAATAGATAGTTTTTGGAAATCCAGGTCTTCGTACAGGAACCCTTGGCTTCTTCGTGCAAGTGTAGTATTTAAAAAATTATCTAATTGAAACTTCACGTACATAGTAACAGATATGCCACACAGTGTACATTCAGCAGAATCAGTTGTAATCTGTATTTATTTGCAACACCCAGGCTGCGTATGACTCAGGATTGCGATTAAAATTATACATATATGTGTTAGAATAAATTCGCTGATCGTACTGGCCAATCTCAGTCATCGAAGGAGCTCGCCTTCGATCTTCCTAGAAAAAAAGGGATAACTGTGGTGCGTTATTTATCATTTGGTGGTGTTGATGCCTTTTATTGTCGGCGATTATATATGTTATTTTGAGCAGTGGTGCATATACGTTCCTCAGAAGAGTATTTTCTATCTTTCTATTCGACCGATGCAGTCCCTAGTCATAGTTATCTCATTACGGGATAAGTTTAACAGCAAATAGTTCACTGGTTTCGTTGTTCGTATTTACGCTTCTGATGGTTTTTATGACTTGTGATCTTGAACGTCTACAGATTCCTTAAAAGTACCGACTGCACTGTTTAACACTCGCAGAAATAATTAATATATTAGCATTCTGAAAAAAGACCACAGGCCAACACTTTTTCTTTTTTTACTCATGGTACGTGAAGTTCGGAGCTCAAATATAAAACTTCAAAAGCAGTTCGCTGTTACGCTCAAAAATTCTACATAAAGTCTGCTTTGAAGCCTCCGAGCGTCTTAAATCCCTAAATTAATAATTATTCCTCGATGGGCCGCGTGATTCTGTGGGAGATTGCTTGGCTGCTATGTAAGTGGCTCAGCTTCGGTTTCTGTTCGACACAAATATTTCAACAGAGGTACATGTTCTACGAGCATATCAGTAAAGGCTTAAATACATAAACAGGAAAAAAGCTGATAGTGTCAGAGACTGATACTCGCTGGTTCGAGTCTCATTTCGATAGTTGTTTTTTCTTTTTTTATTCAGTTAGAATACCTACGGTTTTTAAATATAAAATTTATCAAATGCATGCTAATTACCACATATCTAATTATTATTTCTACGAAAATTGAATGAGACTTGAGGGGAAAAGCGATAAAAATATAACATTTGTATGGTGTGCTCGATGCTGTGAAAAGTTTTGTTTTCCGTGATTTTACATTTATCACTCTGGCTCATGTGAGATCACATCTTTGGTACAAAACAAGGGATATAGCCCAAATAAAGAAATTTTGATTTTTTATTTTTGTCCCAAGAATTTAATTTGTAGTTTTTTTAATAGAAAAATTTATTTATAAAAAAGTAGGTAATTCAGAGTTGATATTTAAGAACTGGAGTTTTGCTTGCAATGTGCAATTAAAAATAAAAACCTATGCTTTGTCATAAAAATGATAATTAGCTATCTGTTAATTACCATATATTTGATAATTTTTATATTTAAATAAGATAGTTATTTTAAATGAACGAAAAAACAATTACCAGTTTCTAATGCTACTGCTTTTTCATATTGAAGTATATTACGCTCCACAACAACGCTCGTTGAACATGCACCTCTGTTTAAAAGTACGTGTCCTTTGGAAAAAGAACCCGGCCAACCACTCCATCACAGTGCAACGCGGCCCACCGAAAAATTGTTGTACCTTTGGTGAGTTAACCGTCTTCGGAAAATGTAATAGTTGATTTTGACGAGAAGCCACTATCCTGACTCTATCGCAGTGTTGTATACCTCTACGTGGCATGGTACTGCAGTGCTGAACACAAAGTGAATGAAGAGTGGGGTACGACCAAAAAGCATACCAGTAGTAAACACCATCCAGAATATAGGTTATAGCTGGATAATGCATACAGTCACTAGCTCAATGAGACCTCTATCATCGTAGACTACATTTTACGATGGTATTCCCAACTTTTGTTGAGCAGTGTACATGAACGATCTCCTGACCTTACCACAGCTGGTGCTCGCTCAGTTCGACTATGACACAATGCTTCTCACCAGTTGTCGACGAGCAACTGCCGTTATCTCGTGCTTTCGGTGGCAACTGACAATAACTGTGCAATTTCCCAAAGAAAACTCCATCTCTCAATGGCACCAAAACAAGGGCGGTAATTTTCACTCGGAAGCGACCAAGCGTGCACTGATACACTACCGACTGATCGTAGCGACCGAAAAATCCCTTCTACATCTACATCCATACTCCGCAAGTCACCTGACGGTGTGTGGCGGAGGGTACCCTGAGTACCTCTATCCGTTCTCCCTTCTATTCCAGTCTCGTATTATACGTGGAAAGAAGGATTGTCGGTATGCTTCTGTGTGGGCTCTAATCTCTCTGATTTTATCCTCATGGTCTCTTCGCGAGATATACGTAGGAGGGAGCAATATACTGCTTGACTCTTCGGTGAAGGTATGTTCTCGTAACTTTAACAAAAGCCCGTACCGAGCTACTGAGCGTCTCTCCTGCAGAGTCTTCCACTCGAGTTTATCTATCATCTCCGTAACGCTTTCGCGATTACTAAATGATCCTGTAACGAAGCGCGCTGCTCTCCGTTGGATCTTCTCTATCTCTTCTATCCACCCTATCTGGTGCGGATCCCACACTGCTGAGCAGTATTCAAGCAGTGGGCGAACAAGCGTACTGTAACCTACTTCCTTTGTTGTCGGATTGCATTTCCTTAGGATTCTTCCAATGAATCTCAGTCTGGCATCTGCTTTACCGACGATCAACTTTATATGATCATTCCATTTTAAATCACTCCTAATGCGTACTCCCAGATAATTTATGGAATTAACTGCTTCCAGTTGCTGACATGCTATTTTGTAGCTAAATGATAAGGGACCTATCTTTCTATGTATTTGCATCACATTACACTTGTCTACATTAAGATTCAATTGCCATTCCGTGCACCATACGTCAATTCGGTGCAGATCCTCCTGCATTTCAGTACAATTTTCAATTGTTGCAACCTCTCGATACACCACAGCATCATCTGCAAAAAGCCTCAGTGAACTTCCGATGTCATCTACCAGGTCATTTATGTATATTGTGAATGGCAACGGTCCTATAACACTCCCCTGCGGCACACCTGAAATCCTTGCACCAACTATGGCAAGTACTTTGGTGTCATACTGGATGTTAAGCTATAGTTCATCCTTCACATTCAGGGCAAATGTTAGAAGATTTTACGGCTCATCATCCAACTTTACCCTCCAATAGCCAGTACAAACAAGCAAGCAAGCACTAAGCTTCGCCTGTACCAAGCAGTAGTCCTCCCGACACTACTTTAGGGGTGTTCAACGTGGGAGACAACCAGTACCTCAAACCTCAAGCCCATTCAGACGCTAGTCCTAGAGCCATCTAGGTGGGCGAGGGTTCGCGAGCTTCACGACGAACTAAATCAACCAATGATCCAGGACTCCATCGATCGCTTGAATATTTATTTCTGCCTGAATCTCCAGCTTGTCTCATTTTTCAGTTTGTCTTTACTATTGAATAAAAATTTTAATATGCTACCGGTATTAATAAAATAGAGGCCCGTAATTGTGAGATTTCAACCATTTTGCAGGTTTATTTAAAATTTGTCAGTATATTGGATGACGCACAACTTTTTGTGGGCGCTGATGACCTCGATGTTGAGCGCCCATAAGCCCCAACACACACACAACTTTTTGTGACTACCGACTGGTTCCTGTTGGCCACCGTAGAGAAGTGATGTAATTTTACTCATTTGTTTTTCGTAGTATATTACGAATAATGGCTGAACTGTAGTCATTACTGGAAGCGATATGTTCGATAGTTTTCAGCTTGGTTTGAAAGGTAGATTGAGATAATGGAACAGACATGAGGTGATGCAGCATCGAATAGAAAGCTGTGTGGCTGTGTGGTTGCTGGGAGCTTGCAGGTATTATTATATCTCTGTCTTTGGTTTTTCTGTAAATGCTGAATAAAGGTCTCCTCGTACTAATATCAATATATATTAAAGCGCAATGGATTTATATAAGAGCCTCCCAGATCCACTGAGAGCTCATTTTTCTTGTGTTGTCATTTTAAATATTGTGGTAACGTATCTAACTTTCTATTGTACCCACCAATAAACACAACACAAAATCCAAACATCTGAACCAGTACTTAATGTACTGCACCTGTAATATTGTTATTTTGAATGTGAGAAATAGGCGTTAAATGGCTCTGAGCACTATGGGACTCAACATCTGAGGTCGTAAGTCCCCTAGAACTTAGAACTACTTAAACCTAACTAACCTAAGGACATCACACACATCCATGCCCGAGGCAGGATTCGAACCTGTGACCGTAGCAGTCACGCGGTTCCGGTCTGAAGTGCCTAGAACCGCACGGCCACCGAAGCCGGCAGGCGTTAAATGCAATATTTGCAATGTATATTTGGGATATGCTTGTGTATGAGCTGAAGGTATCACAGTCCCCCTCTTTGTCGTTGTTGAAATTTAACATCAGTTGCTCACGTGAAAAATAGCAGTACTGCAGGTCCAGCACATTATGTTAGAGACTACTGTATTGCATTTTTGTTAATGTCTTCTTATTGCCTTTTGTAAATGCCTGTTAAGAATTTGCAATGATAAGTCAGTTATTAGGTTGTTCAAGTCTTCAAATACGAAAAGATAGGGCGTAACGTCCCATTTAAAAGGATTAATGTTTCTACATTATGTTAGAGACTACTGTATTGCATTTTTGTTAATGCCTTCTTATTGCCTTTTGTAAATGCCTGTTAAGAATTTGCAATGATAAGTCAGTTATTAGGTTGTTCAAGTCTTCAAATACGAAAAGATAGGGCGTAACGTCCCATTTAAAAGGATTAATGTTTCTACATTATGTTAGAGACTACTGTATTGCATTTTTGTTAATGTCTTCTTATTGCCTTTTGTAAATGCCTGTTAAGAATTTGCAATGATAAGTCAGTTGTTAGGTTGTTCAAGTCTTCAAATACGAAAAGATAGGGCGTAACGTCCCATTTAAAAGGATTAATGTTTCTACATGTAATCGATGTTTTTGGCAACGCAAAAAGTAATGTTTCTGATGTTAACATATCTGTATTTGATTTTAAAAAATTACTGTGTGCTTTTATGTTAGGTATATTCCTATAAAATATTTTGTCTTGCACTTTACGTCAGAGGGTGTAATTTATTGTATTTTTATTATGTTTGTTCTGCATTTTTTAAAGTTTGTTGTGGCTTCTGGCGGTAAAATCGACATGTCTTTAAAATTTATTTTTATGTAAGCTTTGTTTTTTTTCTGTTACTGGTATTCTGCTGTATTTGATATCTACGTGGCATACGCTTTAGATTGTAGAGGGCACTAAGTTGCTTGTTTTGCTATACTGAGCTTAGCTAGTTGTCTATGTAAGCTCCAAGTACAGCGGATTGGCAACTGTGAAGGTCGCAAAATAGGTTTTTCTGTAATGTCAAAACTATTGTATGAAGTAAAAGTGAAGATATCTGTTGGAAGTAATTGTCACAGAACTTGTTACACCTTACTGAAAACGTTGTGTTGTTATGATGTGGGTCTACAAAGTTCGAAGAGTTTGGTATGTACGAGAATCTGTATATTTGTATATTTTTTCCTGTTTCTGTACTTTTTGATGGCGGTGCTAAATGTGGCCACATTTGTGTTAAGATCATCATGTTTGATGGTTTATATGCATGCAACAATGGTCTCACAGTGCTGGAAATCGAGTTGTAAAACAAAGGTTCAAAATGGTTCAAATGGTTCTGAGCACTATGGGACTTAACATCTGAGGTCATCAGTCCCCTAGAACTTAGAACTACTTAAACCTAACTAACCTAAGGACATCACACACATCAATGCCCGAGGCAGGATTCGAACCTGCGACGGTAGCGGTCACGCGGTTCCAGACTGAAGCGCCTCGAACCGCTCGGCCACACGGGCCGGCTGTAAAACAAAGGATTTCAATCTTTACGACCGGTGCTGCCATTTACCCAAAATATATTTGTAAAGTATTCTTACTTGTTTTGTATTGTGGCTGTCCACATTTGTTTTGTTTTAGTATCAATTGATTTGTGACGAGTCTAGTCGCAAGTACTTTTATGTGGTAGGGGACTCGCTTCCTGCTACTTTTGTGTTGGGCGCCAAACTGATTTGGTGAACACAACAGAGTCTCAGAGTCTACAATTGAAGAAACCGAGTGCTCACTTTCAGCCTCAGAGTGCAGGATAAAGCATGTAGATAAGAAGCGTCTGGACTCAGAGTAACAGCTGAGGTGCGTATGAATCGTTCACTCGGAGCGGTGGTTGACGGAAATAACTTGATTCGATAAAAGTTGAAAGACGGTGTATGTCTTTGAACAAATATTCATTTGTTTCCTTACTCTACCAACCTTAGACTTCCACACTGTATGCAGTGAATACCTTCATTGAACACATTTCAGTATCAAACTCAATTACGCGTTGTATTTCTGGGTACTTTAACTCCAAGTGTTGCGTGTAATTTTGTTTACGAGTACGTCGATGCCTTACCTCTGTTGGGTAAGGCTGACTAGGTTGGCCGATCTCAAAAAGCTGCAGGTTTCGATCGAGACCATTCGACTTCTATCTGTACGGCTACTCCCGTCAGTTACGAAGCCGAGAGTCTCCTTACAGTTTTTAAATTTCTGATCAATTGTCCCGTGTTAGCGGCCTGTAGACAGTTATATCTGCACCGAATGGGAGAAATAATTAAATTTGCTGGAGACAATGAAGAAATATTTTCTCAGCTTTTTAAGGTTAGGAAAGGGTGGACATTCAATCCGTAGTTCCTTCAGAACTGTTGCTAGAAAGGAACATAAGGGATCGAGAGCACTTCTCGAGACGTGAGTGGCTGTGGGTATGCAGATTGCATTGAAGTCAGGTGCGGCGGCCACAAATATCTGGCCAGGTGCCGTGGGGCAATCTCCTAAAAGCTCTACCCCACCCCAGCGTGCCGGGTCTAGGGTCGCTGCCGCACCAGCTAAGCGAGATCGCCACCGCTGGCGATGAATAGGCGTTGCTTTCGCCACTGAAGACATCTCAGGTATCATCTCTTTTAGTGCACCATTCGGATCCTCAGGTCCAATGCAGATGTTCAGCGGTTCACGAATCGATCGCGTTTTCGCAGGTCACTTCATAATTTCACTGACGAATTGGCATTGCCTACTTGTACATAGCACGGTACCTCGTTTAAGGGAGTCTCGGAGCCTTATATTATGCTCAAGTTCAACTATTTTTTCTGCAAAAAAATCATTTTTTCGTATAAATGTTTATAAACAAAAAGTACATATTTAAACACTACGTAAATAATTTTTCACCAGTAAACTGATGAGCCTAATTACCACTAATTGGCGCTCAAAATACCTCTGCGCGGATTGCTCAACTAAATGTTTGTCAGGGATGAGGGTGAAGGATAGGTCTGCAATCAAAATTGGGGTATATACATTATCAGAATTAAATTCTCTATGGCGTGAAACTAGAAACTCAAATATCCTGAATTGCATTTCAAAATGGGGACTATCTGGGAAAGAGGCTAGTGAAAATAGACCTATTTTCTTGTCTTTAAATCAAAATAAATAAGAAACATTTTGAAAAATGTGTTGTTCTTTGAAGTTGGCATCAAAATTACGTGTGTTTGTTTTATTAAATCCAAAACGGCATCCAGTTTTACCGAGCAGCTTTTCTTTAATCATGCGAACCAGCTTAGAAATAGCTGTCTCAAGAAATACGCTTTCAAAGCTTTGAATTCGATTTTTGTGAGTATAACTTTAATATGTTTCAGCTTACCATTAATCTGCTAATCCTGGGCTACACAGTAAACTTTCCTATTCTTCGAAGATCTCGTTTCCTACAACGGGAGGCTCTCTAGTCTCTATAGTCTGGACGCACCGCTGGAACGAGTGATTGTCCGAACACTTGATGCGTTTCTCGTCCCTGTTTGGGCGAATGAACAAGCTGTGGCGCCCGATAACGACTCCCATGACTTTCATGTTATGCAGGACATCCTTAAATACGTCGTTAAAAATGACATAAGCCTGACTGATAGGAATTTAGACGACTTTGACACACGAAAACATGTGTTTTGAAGCGTAAGTCCAAATTAATGAATTCAGTGCTTCATTGTTGTTCTGCGTATAGAGTACAAAGCATTTCTTCATCAAATCATTGTCAGTCAGCTGTTTGTACACGTCAGCAACAGCTTCAATAACTTCACTCCTCATAGGAACCTTGTGATCAAAAGAATCCGCTGTCCCATTCGTCTCAGCTTTCTTCCATTTACACTTACTTTCAGGACAGTAATCGTGTTGAGGATTGTCATTCGTCGAACTCCTGTGATGAAGTGTCGCCATAACCGCTTTTGCCATCTCACTTTTGCCGAATGCATATACTTGGGACATGTGGTGGCCAAGCTCAACACCTATATCGATATTTTCTTAGACCTAGACCGTTACAATAGCTTTACAGAAAAAGAGACATCTGTCGAAGCTGAAAATGACCCAAGCGCTACGAGGGGCTAGAGTGGCCGCACATTAGCTTCCCATGAAACGTGACTTTCAGAGATAAAGAATAATTTCACGAAAAAATCACACATTCTTAAGTCTATAATGCGTCCAAATACCCAAAAAAGGTTTTTTGAAACCTCAAGAATGGAAAACATCTTAACTGCACATTCAGAAATTGCCGAATGACGGGAATTTGCTGTTACGCCTCTCATTAATTTTTGATCCTATTTCCCCGTAGTACATAAAGTCGGAATATTTCAAGCAGTGTATTTATTCTAAACCGACTGTTTGTAATGACAACGTTCTTGTAAAAAAAGTAATACAGCGCTTTCTATTTCTATATTCTATAATTACTATCTGCACGAAAACCGATTAAGTTAGAAAATTTTTATCAACACTGCCTGACAGAAACGTGAAACACTCGTAGACAGGGTCGGATGTCAATATAACTTCGTGCACATACAAACCGTCGGTGGTGTTGAAAATGATTGAAGTTACAATTCTATGTGACAGGACGACCACCAGAGTGCACTACTGTTGTGCGTGTTTTGTGTAGTGCTAGGGCAACTAAGGGACGTGGACAGCGTCAGATGTTGAGTGATCACTGGAGGACACGAAGATGCCGCGTACACGTGTGAGACAGCGTCGTCAGTACCTGGGAGAATTTGAAAGAGGCCTTATTACGTGCCTCCATCTGTCCGGCTGGTCGAATCGTGCAATATCCAGATTTGAGGGCATACGGATGTGACAGTGGTTCGATTTTGGACTGCATGGGTACGTGAGGCCAGGCGTACTCGTTTTCAAGGTTCCCATCGACCACGTCTGAGCATCACAAAGGAGGATCACAGTATTATCGACTATCTTCATCTTAGCTCCTTCGCAGAACAAGTATTGGGTCCCTGCAACATTCTGTGCTATTTTGGGCCATTTTTCAACAGGATAACGCCCACGCACAGGTAGCAAGCGTCTATAAACTGTTAAGGTACTTCCGTGGCCAGCAAGATTTCCAAATCTGTTCCCTATAGAATATATGTGGCAGTAGCTCAGACGTCAACTCTGCCCCAGTGACAGAATGAGTAATATGAAGGACTGATTAAAACTATTCTGCGCTAGTTTGCCTCAGGTGAGGAGACGACGGCTTTATGATACTCTTACCAACAAAATCAGTGGATGCATTCAGGGCAGAGGGATTCCAACGTCATACTGATAAGTGGACTCATACTACCCAGTTCTTTATAAATTTCACTAGGTTTTTGTAATTACTGAAATAACGTCACGTACTCTTTCAGGTGGTGAAGTTTCATTTGTTTTCCTTTCTTTGTCAGGCAGTATGTTTTACCCAATGTACTATTTTCATGTGCAGCAGATGCCTGATTATTTCAAGTAATCGGAACCCAAATAACTTAGAATCACCCAAAAATTAAGAGAAACTGAAACTTTAAAAAAGACGCAATATTTACATACATATGTAAATGAAACAGGGAATTCTTCATTGTGTAAGGAATTGATATGTAATAGCTGTAATAGCTATAATGAACAATCGTTAAATTACATAATGAGAAGTTGTTATATAAATGTAAATACATGAAACATTATAAACAATAGTTAAATAACTTCCGAAGTTAAAAATCAGAATTATTGTTGGTTAAAGAATTCAGTGGTGTTTTAGTGTATGATGGCTAGAAGGCTCTGAAAAATTGCGTAGTTTCTGAAACTTTTCGTACACAAATGACACTGACGGAGGCTGAAGGCTGTTACTCCTAAATCTCACGGCACTTTCAAGTGCGGTAAAATCTTTAGTTGTAGTTGCTCTGTAGCAGTTTTGTCGTCAACAGTCTGCTTCTCTTTATGGTTCCGCCGTCAACAACATTCTTAGACGTATCTACCAGTACTTCGTCATTCAGTGCGAATTATACAACGCCTACCTGAAGCCCATTTTTGGCGTCTTCCCAAGTAACTTCATCAAGTTCGGGAACATTGTTTCCCAAATTTGTAAGAGGGCTGTCCGATACTGTCAATTTCTACATTTATAAGTCTACAAAATCATTACACGATTATTTTAAACCTTTTCCTCGAACTGCATTCCAAGCTTCAGCAGCCTGGTATATGGCACACTTGATTTTTATTGGTTGAATACGTTCTTGAGAAGCTGTGTCGTCTATCTGGTACAGAATCAATTCTTGAAGTACCAGTTTCCAACAATTCTGTTTCCACTCCATAATCTATGGGCTGGATTAGGCTTGCAACGCTGGATGGGAGAAAATTCTGAATTATCCCCCCACCTTTCAGCTAATTTCCCTCTAGGTCAAATGGACCGTTATCTGAGAAGTACGGCAAACTCAGCTTTACACCAATCACGAAAGAGATCTGCATTCAACCGTGCTCTCCGACGATTTTTGAAGTAAACAGGAAGACTTTCGATGGCAATTTTGTCCAGCCTTCTTGGATTGACACATTTACCAGTGACCATAGGTGGTAAGCTATGAGAGCCTAAAGCATTAGCACACGTCGTTACAGTCAACTCTCCTTCATTATTTTCGGTACCCATGGCATCTGTGCCATTTTCGAAAGCTTTGGTTCTGATGTGTAACGTTTTAAAATTTATATATTTATCATCAGCACTATACAGTTCATCAAATCTTCATCAAGAGAAAAGCTGGAGCGCCATCTCCTGATAACTTTCAGCTCAACAATTGTGAATGCCGTACCACGCTGTGCGTTTTCCACCTATCCAGGCAACAATCATCTACCAGCTTTCACATGATTATACGTTTCAGATTGTACCTTCTCCTTAGCGATAACTATGGAACGCAAAATGCACATGTTTCTACAACGCTGCGGTTAGAACCAGGCATGAATGGTTTCATGTGTTCTTGCGAAATTCGGCTATTTCATACATATTTTATCGACAAGAACGGACGAGAAATGTTCTTGAGGAACATCAGTTTTTTCTCTTTCTTCTCCAGTCACCAACAACTGTAGCTCATACACAATGCTCGCTAGCAACTGGATACAGTTCCTCGCTACTATCAGTCCTTTCTGTTCATTTTAATTTCTTCTGAAGCGAAACCTTTACCCCTTTCTATTTTAACTTTCTGATATTTTGGGCCATCATAACGTTTGGCAGGGTGTCCTGGTAAACAACGAAAACGGGAACAGTTGTTTTTTCGCAAATACAGATATTGACTCTTACAAATGTAGCAAGAGAGCAACTAGTAGCACCTTCTATTGCAACACAAGATAGTATTTTCTCTGAACTGTGATGTAACTAAGGACTTGCATTTAAAACTGAACTAAATGGATGATAACGAATACTTTGATATCGCTAAAGGCATCAGATGGACTCACTAAAAAGCTGAATTGCCGGTAGAACTTCGTTAGCTTTCTGTAGTCTTCACATAATTGATATGGCACTAAATTCCGAGAAACCTCTGATAATCGGAAGACGAAAATTCTCCCCTGCAACATTGAATAAAGGGAAGCTCTCATATTTTGTATTCGGCTAATCAGAGTTCTATTACATTGCAACATATGTACGCTTGCAGTGCTGTGTCAGAGACACTGCGCTGACGTTCAACAGCTACATTCAATTACGAATGAAAATAAAAATTTATTTCGGACCGGGGCTCGAGCCCGGATTTCCCGCTCGTCGCTAGTGTTCACCTTACCAACATCGGCTACCGGAGAACGCTTCCAGGTTCGGTCCAAAAATGGAGATTTAACACAGAGTGATTCAAAGTGTCTTGCAGGGGCTCGGTGGGTGCTGGTGGCCGCTGGCGTCTTTTACTGCCACCAGAAGAGGCGTTGTTTGCAGACTTTGTGGGGTATCGACCTGGCTGTCGGATGTAAGAGATACAGCAGAGGCCTATCAAATAGCCTCTCCTTCCCTGTTAGTTTTCTCTAAAACAGTTGACACATAGTGGAAGAATTGCAGCTTAGGTATTAGAAGCGTTTGTAGAAAAGCTGTAGTTCCTCAGTATCCTAATAATTAACTGACACCTGCGGTTTCATTTATCTACAGCTGCAACCATGAATCATTACACTGTATATGCCTGCAGATGATGCTCTCTAACTTTTCTACACTCCTGGAAATGGAAAAAAGAACACATTGACACCGGTGTGTCAGACCCACCATACTTGCTCCGGACACTGCGAGAGGGATGTACAAGCAATGATCACACGCACGGCACAGCAAACACACCAGGAACCGCGGTGTTGGCCGTCGAATGGCGCTAGCTGCGCAGCATTTGTGCACCGCCGCCGTCAGTGTCAGCCAGTTTGCAGTGGCATACGGAGCTCCATCGCAGTCTTTAACACTGGTAGCATGCCGCGACAGCGTGGACGTGAACCGTATGTGCAGTTGACGGACTTTGAGCGAGGGCGTATAGTGGGCATGCGGGAAGCCGGGTGGACGTACCGCCGAATTGCTCAACACGTGGGGCGTGAGGTCTCCACATTACATCGATGTTGTCGCCAGTGGTCGGCGGAAGGTGCACGTGCCCGTCGACCTGAGACCGGACCGCAGCGACGCACGGATGCACGCCAAGACCGTAGGATCCTACACAGTGCCATAGGGGACCGCACCACCACCTCCCAGCAAATTAGGGACACTGTTTCTCCTGGGGTATCGGCGAGGACCATCCCCAACCGTCTCCATGAAGCTGGGCTACGGTCCCGCACACCGTTAGGCCGTCTTCCGCTCACGCCTCAACATCGTGCAGCCCGCCTCCAGTTGTGTTGCGACAGGCGTGAATGGAGGGACGAATGGAGACGTGTCGTCTTCAACGATGAGAGTCGCTTCTACCTTGGTGCCAATGATGGTCGTATGCGTGTTTGGCACCGTGCAGGTGAGCGCCACAATCAGGACTGCATACGACCGAGGCACACAGGGCCAACACCCGGCATCATGGTGTGGGGAGCGATCTCCTACACTGGCCGTACACCTCTGGTGATCGTCGAGGGGACACTGAATAGTGCACGGTACATCCAAACCGTCATCGAACCCATCGTTCTACCATTCCTAGACCGGCAAGGGAACTTGCTGTTCCAACAGGACAATGCACGTCCGCATGTATCCCGTGCCACCCAACGTGCTCTAGAAGGTGTAAGTCAACTACCCTGGCTAGCAAGATCTCCGGATCTGTCCCCCATTGAGCATGTTTGGGACTGGATGAAGCGTCGTCTCACGCGGTCTGCACGTCCAGCACGAACGCTGGTCCAACTGAGGCGCCAGGTGGAAATGGCATGGCAAGCCGTTCCACAGGACTACATGCAGCATCTCTACTATCGTCTCCATGGGAGAATAGCAGCCTGCATTGCTGCGAAAGGTGGATATACAGTGTACTAGTGCCGACATTGTGACATTGTGCATGCTCTGTTGCCTGTGTCTATGTGCCTGTGGTTCTGTCAGTGTGATCATGTGATGTATCTGACCCCAGGAATGTGTCAATAAAGTTTCCCCTTCCTGGGACAATGAATTCACGGTGTTCTTATTTCAATTTCCAGGAGTGTATAACATGACTGAGTCCAGTTGTGGTTCCTTAATATTGTGATCAAACTATTCTACTTTCTTACATGTTGTGCATTTACATTTCACTACATTTAAATCCAGTGACCAATTCTTGCTATGAACTAGTTACATTTTCAGGTTGTTAGTAGGTGTTTGTCACTAGCACAGTAGATTACTATATTTGGTGGAGCCAGAAAAATTTCTAAGAGCTTTCCCGGGAACACCAGAGGCAGAGATCAATAGCCAAATGGAATTCCAGCGAGAATGAACCGCTGATCGTGCAGCACCAAACGCAAAAGCTATTACGACACCCTGAATTAGCAACGTAGCACAATGACATCATGACTATGGTGAGATATCGTCATAATGATGAAACTGTCACAAGAAAGCTTAAGTCAGACACACAAGTAACTACTCAGTATAATGACAAGGCCGAAAGAGGGTCTAAAAGGTGGCGTTGTGAAATCCTGAAGCAACCAAGAGAGCTGGAAAAACGAGAAACACTGGGCGAATGATATCATTACCACCCCATAGCAGAGAACACGAGATCCTCGGGTATAAATATTCCTTCCAGTCTGCTGCAGTTCTATTCAGTCGGCAACCGTCTTATCGAGAGGGGAGTCGACCCTCTACTCGTCTAATCACCTTCCATCTTCCATGTAGCAGCAAGTCCTGTCTGGAGTGACTTGGTCACTGTGAGCTGCAGTGCTGACTGCTCAGTCAAGACCGACGGGAAGCTGCGTTCTGTAGGACTTGCTAGCGGGGTCTGGGAGCAGATCGTCATCTTCCGCTGCTGCTACTCACCTTCGTTCCTGTGGCAGACTTTAATGGTGTCTGTTTCTCTCCTGAGAGAGGCACCTGGATGCCTTGAAGGACTCTGAGCAGAGCTGGTAGACGCTTTTCCTGTATACAGTCTACTACAAGTTGATGGGTACTTCTCCTGGAAGCTGCTGGCCACCTTGGGAAGTGCAGACAATGACGCATGCTAACTCCACGTAGCAACAGCCTACTGACGACTTTGCTGCTGACACCGCCAACTCTACCGTTACCGCTGTGGCTAGAGGCCACACCCTGGTTAGCATATACTAGGTGGACACTTTCAGCTTGCTCTCTCACCAATGATGGGTGTCTGAATGTGGATACACCAACTGTTGCATTTTGTAGGCAATAAATGTTTAATATTGTAATACTGTCATAACAATGGTATCATACAGCTATCTAGCTTCGAGTCAGCATACCACGTCTCTTGGGTGGTTAAGACCTGAACTCCACCTGACTGCGATGCACTACCCACCACAGCGTCCTAACCCGAGGGTGTACATTTGTCGTCAGAAGTGTTGCAGTAAGAAGACATCTGACGCTGGAGGTCCAGCGTCGCAACTACAGTCGCACGGAAAGAGGAAGCGAAATGAAACTTCACTGGTTGTGAGGGTATGTGATGTATGAGTGATTACAAAATGGAGTCAAATTTACAAAGAACTTGCCGTATGAGCGCACTTATCAGTACGACGTTGCGCCTCCATATGACCTATATGTACGCACTGATTCGGTTGGAATGGGCATTAAGAGTCATTGTATCCTCTCCTGAGACAAGCTCTTCCCGTCAATGATATCGTGGATACTGGCACTGGGACAGAGTTGACATCAAAGTTTATCTATCGAAAACAGACGTAGGGATCTTGCTGAGAACTGAAGTACCTCAACATCATTCACACGTGCTATGTGTGGGCAAGCACTGACACATTGAAAATTGGCACCACGATACTGTGGCATGGCAGGACGCAGGATGTCCGTGACGTACCGCTGTGTCGTCAGCTCCCTCAATCACTACCAGCTGAGACTGGAATTCACATCCGATTGCTTCCCACACCATGACTCCAGGAGTAACTCCGCTGCGCTTCTCCAAAACATTGGAAGAATGCGACCTTTCCCTAGGGCACAACCATACTCGCCGCCGACGGTCATCCGAGGCAGTGCAGAGCCGCGAGTCACTGCTGATCGCTGTGTGAAGCCATTCATCAGAAGTGAATGCTTCCCGACCACGGCGCCACACTAAACACAGCTTTTTGTATCTTCCTGGGAGAATAAAACTGTGTGCCGGACCGAGACTCTAACTAGGGACCACACAGTTTTAATCTGTCAGGAAGTTTCATATCAGCGCACACTCCGCTGCAGAATGAAAATTTCGTTCTGGAAACATGCTCCAGACTGAGGCTAAGACATGTCTACGCAATATCCTTTCTTCCAGGACTGCTAGTTCTGCAAGTTTGCAAGACAGCTCCTGGTCAGTTTGGAAGGTAGGAGACGAGGTACTGGCGGAATTAAAGCTGTGAGGAGGGGCCATGAGTCGCACTTGGGTAGCTCAGATGTCTCCGACGAATGGTGCGGATGGTAGGCGCAGATGTAAAGGCGTTACGACATACTTGGTGCACAATATTTGTGGCTGCCAGACTTGGCCCACTGGAACCCTGACGACGAGTTGATCGTGCAGTCACTACCGGACCACTGCCACACCAGAATGACGAACAGATACGGTTATTGCACTACTGACCAGCCGGCCAAAAGGAATCCAACAGTAAAGCCCCTTTCAAACTCTGTAAGGTGCTAATAACGCTGTCTCACATGAATACACGGCATCTCCATGTCCTTCACAGTGATCGCTCAACATCTGATGCTGT
Source organism: Schistocerca gregaria (assembly GCF_023897955.1). Lineage (NCBI taxonomy): Eukaryota > Metazoa > Arthropoda > Insecta > Orthoptera > Acrididae > Schistocerca > Schistocerca gregaria. The sequence goes on from NC_064931.1 coordinate 682,172,402, forward strand.
TCGTAGTGTACTAGAGCCTGTAACAACACTAAACACGAACAACGCTTATGCACCCTAATGTCCGTTCGACCTGTTACAGAGAATTTCAACTATACTCATTTACATACACGCCGATGGTGTGTGCGTATACGAAGTTACGAGGCCGCACTGATAAGTAACGCCTCCGAATTTTTTATTCTGTTGTCAATACTGGTTGAGGTAGTGCATGTCGTGCATACCTCGGTCGACTTCCCCGCTTGGCTGACACAAGTTGCAGCCCGCCGCTGCGAGGGGGCTCCGAACAGTAACGTGTAACGTGGCGGTGTGTAACGCAACTACGCCGGTACGTGACAAACAGCTAGCTGTAATCGAGTTTCGAGTTCGTAGAGTTCGTCTAACACATAGCGCACCCTCTTCTTCAGCATGACAATGCAGACCACACACGAGCGCTGCGGCATCTGCAACAATCCGACGCCCTGGCTTCACTGTCATCGATCATCCTCCGTACAGTCTCGACTTGGTCCCATCAGGTTTTCATCTGTTTTCAAAAGTTAAAGCACACCTTCGAGGACTTTGCTTCGAAGTGGTTCAAGCAGAGGTGATTTTGTGGCTCCATCAACAAAGTCAAACATTCTACTGTGACGGTATCAATAAACTGGTCTCTTGTTGGGAGCAATGTATTCGTCGTCACGGTGACTATGTTGAGAAATAAATATGTAGACATGAAGAGTCAAGTTGTAGATTGTATGATGTTGTTTCAGTGAAAAATCTTTAAGAGTTTAAAAAAAAATTCGCAGGCGTTACTTTGCAACACGCCACCATGTCTTCTGTGTGCTTCACTTTTTTTTCTGGCAGTCAAGTTCAGTTGTCGTCTACTGGCATTGTATAAGCACTTTCAGAGATTTATTTGGACAATCTCTTGTTTGTTATTGACATATAAATTCCAAACACAGTTTCATACTAAAAATCTATAAGTGTAGGGAGATAGAAAGAAACACTTTCTGTCCTGATAATTTAAAATTTGGATATAATTATATTTTACCGTATTTCTGCAATTACTGAAGATGTTTAGGGTAATAAAACAGGATCGTCATGAGGCACATGGACCTAATACAGTATGAAACTACACGTTCTTCATAAAAACACATTTCTTAAAGGTTAGCTTTAAATAATACTTGTGTAATATTCTTATAACAGTAGAAAATATTACCCGTAATATTTTAATAAAAGGGCACAGACTGTTGTCCTTTCACTGAAGCCGTTTATGGCGGCGAGAGTACTCACATTAGGCTTTGCAAAGAACGAAACACGTTTTAATTACGAACTTAGAATGTCAAATTAATGTAATGAAATTGATTCGTGTAACCTTCATAAACTCATCCTGTCTGTCAGTGGGGAACGTTTTGGGAATGTTAAAATATATTTCTAACGATACGTGTTCCGTAAAACTAGTAACGAAGCTGTAAAAATTACTTTCACTTTATTCCAGTTCACCTGTTTTTCAGATGAAACTGCAAATCGTTCGGTGATGTGATAAGAAGTGGAAGCATAAGACACTTCAATGGTTATCAGCCAGTCGATTGGGTACGTTACGCTTGACAGCCTACTCAGTTGTTCTCTATAAAGGCATCCCGTGTGTCAGCACCGGTTTGATCACCACACTATTCCCGTCTCGATCATTAGCAACATTTTTCACCACTAGTCAAGGTCGTCGATAGTACAGAATTGGACGGATAATACTTTGCAAACGAATGTCATCAAAGTAGGTCTATTAGAAAAACTGAAAACGGGCTACTAGCCTTATGGAAACAGAGTAGGAAAATAAGTAATAAAGTTATCTCTAAAGTGATACTGCTGTGTTCTTCCTAACACATGCATTATCACCGTTATTTATACCTTAATCTGATGAATATGCTTAGTTATGACACGATTAAAACAGATAGCAAGGACTTAACCTTCAAGTCTTAAAAAAAGTTCGAGAATTTAAAGTCTGTGTAAATGTCTTACAATAAGCAGCCCTATTACTGTTTTAATAGTGCAATTCGTCAAGATCAGTGTTTTCAATCTATCAGAACAGGTGAATTTATTTCTGCAATGTAATTCATTGTACAGATTTTTATCAGTAGAATTTTTTGACTAGTGTGTAAAATCTCCAGAAGAACATATTGTAAACTATAAACTGTAATGCGGATATATGACTCCTTGTTACAAATTTGAACATAGTGCATTTCTCGTGCAATGCTGGTAGACGGATTGGGAGAGAACTTGTGTTGTCAAGATGGAACAGAACGTCAATATAACATTGTACGTTGGTATGAAACTGCTGGGGAGTTCATTTCAAATTACTTAGTAATAAGAAAGTGACTGGTGGTTGTTCGGGAAAGAACTTTAAATATTGTTGTGAAAATACTTCCTAGTGAACATGAAAATAAGGTAGCGTCGGTCCCTCTCCCACTGCAAACTGAATCAGTACTGTGATAAGGTGGTCGGTTCGCATATAATCATTCAGGAAGCATCATAAAATTCCTGCCGATAGGCCTAACTTCCAATAAATAAACAGTAACTTATTTTTACAAGTCTATTATTATTTTACAGTACGTCATGTTTTTGGAAAGTTTGTTTCAAGCGGGACCGGTAAAAAATCGCCAGAAAGTGTCAGAAGCCACTGGGAACAGTGCTAGCGCTGAAGTACAGCCTGCACCCGCATGATGCTGCAGAAGTGGATCAGAATCTGCCAAATAAACGTCCTTCATTTGTAGTCATCGTTCTCGCTTCACATGCTGATTTATTAGAGTTAACGGTTTTGCACAATTATATATTATTTGTACATTCAGAGTTTCGATCAGTTTTATCTACAAATATTGCCTTTACGGTCTAAGAGTTTGATTTCACACAATATATTTACTTCAAACGAACGTCTAACCTGTCTCTTTGATCGTCAGTTGTCTTTCTTTGGTGCTTGGTAAACAAAACGATGATGTTTTCCTGAAATAAAAGTTGTTGGTGGAAGTTAAATTTTGAGTTTCCTAAAGACTACGCTCTTTTAATCATTTTTTTAATATAAAATTCGTCTCAGCAGTGACTATATACTTGGATACCGGACGTTAGTTCTTTAGTTGTTTGGCGATGTGACACAAAGTGATTCTTTATGTGAGTGACAATTCTATACTTGCTTTTGTGTCTATTACCTTCTAAATAATTAGCTGCTGAAAGTTTCTCGCAACAGTTTAACACATATACATTTATATCTTCCCAAACCATAAATGGAAGTCTTAATTATGTAAGATTTTATGATAGCCTTTGCGTGCTAAGTGATAATTTCTGTGATTTTGATCTATTGCTTCAGATTTTTGTAATCGGCTTTATGTTCCTCATCGCATATGAGATGATGGCGTAATATGTCACTCGCAGAAAAGAAGTACCACATTTCGCTCCTTCAGTTTTCGGAGAATGTTTGTAGGCGAGAATAGCTTTCTTTGCTATTTTCCAATATCTTTTCCTTGTTCTGTTTGAGGTTCCTAACAATAAAATGTAAAAAATACCGTGTAAAACGGATGTGAGGAAACAGGAAAAATACCTGCAATTGCCAACTGCCCTGTAAAAAACATGCCGATAAGCACATTAGTCGAACAATATGAAAAATCTTTGTACTTTTTTCAGTCAGACATTTGAAGTGCTGATAATGTGCAGTAACGAGCCTCATGTCAAAAATTAAACTGACATTCGATATATGACAACAACAAAATACAATGCTAAGGTTTTAGAAGCATTTTAGCAATTTGTTATTACCATTTTTCGCTAAAATCTTCAACGGACACAAAAAAATCATAAAGCTATCTGCGCTCCACCTATATGTTTAAAGAAAGTGAAGTGCACAATAGGATTTGCAAAATGAACCACAACGAAAGTAATTTTAAATAACGGGTCATACATTATTCGAATTCCTACGCTCAAGATCTTAATAGTTCATACATCCTCGAAAATGGCTGAATCATTTAAACTACAACCATGTAACGTATGCAGTTTATAAGAGAAATTATATCAAACTAAAGGGACACAAAGCATGGAATTTATCTAGGTATTACGAACGGTTACTTCACATTAAATTCTTCTGCTAAATTATTGTCACGAAAAATGAACCAGAACATTATGACCACCTACATAACAACCGGTATGTCCACCTTTGGCACGGATAACAGCGGTAAAGCGTCTTGACATGAAGCAATGAGGCCTTGGTAGGTCGCTGGAGGGAGTTGGTACCACATCTGCACACACAAGCCGACTAATTCCCGCAAAGTCGGGGGAGGGGGGCGATGAGCTCTGACGACACGTTCAATCACATCCCAGAGATGTTCCATCGGATTCAGATCTGGCGAGTTGAGGAGTCAGCCAGTGTGTTCTCCCAACCACTCCATCAAGCTCCTGGCCTTGTGACTTGGCGCGTTATCTGGTTGAAAGATGTTATGCATACTGCCGTCGGGAAACATAACCGTCATGGAGGGTGTACGTGGTCTGCAACCAGCATACGTTATGGTGCTTTGCGCGAGCTCCACTGGACCCATGGATGTCCATGTGAATGTAGTCCGAAGTATAATGGAGCCTCCGCCAGCTTGTGTCCGTTCCGCAGTACAGGTGTCAAGAAACACTTGCCCTGGAAGACGACGGATTCGCGCCCTCCCGTCGGCATGGTGAATGGAGTACTGGGATTGATAAGACGATGCAACGCTCTGCCACTGCTCCGCCGTACAGTGCCGAAGGTCACGTGCCCATTTCAGTCGTAATTGCCGACGCCGTGGTATTAATATTGGTACGTGCATGAGTCGTCGGCTGCGGGTGGCCTATCGTTAGGAGCGTTCGGTGTGCTGTGTGTTCAGGCGCACTTGTACTCTACCCAGCATTAAAGTCCGATGTTAGTTCCACCAGTTTTCTGCCTGTCCTGTTTTAGCAGTCTGCCCAGACTACGGCGTCCGACACCTGTAATGAGAGGTGATCTCCCAACCCCCAAGACTTCTGGGCGTCGTATCACCTTGGTTTCGCCACGTGTTGAAAACACTCATCACAGTACTCTTCGAACACCCGACAAGTCGTGCAGTTTCCAGAATACTCGTGCCGAGCCTCCGGTCCATCACAATCTGCCCTCTATGAAAGTCAGATAGAGCAGCATGCTCGCTGATACTACATGTACCGTGGGTATGTCTGTTTAACGGTCATTCCCCACCAAGTGACGCTGTATCGTCTGGACGGGTTTACATCGATAGTAGGTCGGTGGTCATAATGTTCTGGCTGATCAGTGTATGTACGGTTATTATAGGTTATGTAGTCAATTGTGCGATCTCGTGATAGTTGGCCGTTTGTATATAGCCCCAAAGCATACTTACTTGAGACAGTGTTAGGTACTGGTAAATTTCAGAACGTAACAATAATACATAAAAATCATTTTTACACACAATCTACCACGATAAGGATTTATTATCACACTGTTTATTCGACATAAAATGTGTGTTCTTTAAATATGGGCTTTCTTTGTAATTCAGCAGAATCAGACTACTCTGTTAGAATTGCTTTATTTTATTTACCGTAATGTAGGACTGCATGCTCTTACAGTCATGACAAAGATTATTATCATTAGATAACGAAAGAGTGGAACGTACGAAGAATTCTTTTAATATTTTGGCTGAGTCAGTATAAAAATGGAAACGAAAGTAAGGGCACGACAAAGCAGTTCCACGGATCTGCCACGAATATCTTACTGCTATTTTCCTTAGAATAATAGATGTCTGTATCGGATATATCAAAGAATACCATTACCGGGTTCGTAACTTCCATAAAAACAACTGTATGCTCTATGACTTCTTAGTGTTGAGAACAGTTCGTGTTTGTACATTTTACTTATCCCTTTTGCACTGATATAATTCTGAATAACTATTGGTTATAAAGTAATTTTTCTATTAAAAATGTGATTTTGTTTTCATTCACTTTAGAACGTTCAAATAGTGACTAAATAGTTTCAGCCAATATCTCAGAATCGGTTAGTCCATTTCATTGTGCTCATTGTCTTTGCCGTAAGTTAAATTCACAACATTATATAAACTAAACAACTAATATTCAGTAACAGTAGCGCGCTTACAAATGTATGAGAATGATGTGACGACACAGTATGGGTCATTATGCAGCGCCGACCTCGAAGAACACTATGGCAGCATGTGAGGGGTTTCGAACGATCAGAGTGGTCAGTTTTCAGGAAATGAGTGTGTGGTACTGCGACAGTTCGGTTGGTACAAGTCGTTCTGCTATGACACAGATACGTGTGTAGCACGCAGAACAGCCATAGATAGGTGTTTTTCGATCCTTCCAGAAGCGCACATTAGATTCCATGCGAACTCTGCTATAAATCGTTGGACTAACTCACTTTCCTTCAAAGGAACCGACGTCGAACCATCAGTGTGCTGTTTTTGACTAAAAAAAGGTGGGCTTGCACTGCTTGGCTATTAAACGTCCACCTTGTACAATTAAGTATCGTATTGGCTTTTCAGCTTCCGCAGCAAAGACACACGAGTCCTGAACTGACACTTCGTGTTACGCTCAAATGAACCATAAAGGAATGCGAAAAGTCTATTACAATAAGGATGTCAGTGGCTGAAAGGCTTAATGAAGTTAAATAATCGGTCGATCTCTGTGGATCCAGCTTATCTTTTTATTGTGTACGGATCAGAATTATAGAGAGCCATTGTGAAATAGAAATCACTGTTTCTATAACTGTATGTTGCTCCTTAAACTACCAAGGCAAGTGGAAATATGTGCCTGAAAAAAAAGGGAAGAAACAAAGAAAAGGGACTGTGAAGAAACTAGAATTGAAAACCAAAGACTGAGACAATCATACAAATATTTGACTATAACTGAGAAGTGTGATGACGTGGAAGCTTTCCAGTAATTTATGTCTGCCTTTTGAAATTAGCTGACCGGAGCGGAAATTCCGTTCGTCGTCTTAGAAGAATGTGTAGTTATCTTATTGTTTTTTAAAAGTCAAAGTAAATAGATTTTTAAAAGCAATGTGTATGAAACAAACGTAAGGATTAAATTTGTACTCTTCTAACTAGTGATGGTTGGGAAGTGTCAGACTGTCAGTAAAATCAAAGGAAATACTTGCAACGAAAACACAATAATATGTAGTTTAGTGGCGTCTGTTCGGCGATAATCGCAACTTGGAATTTTTGTATCGCTGTTTGACATGGACCGTGAAAATTACTTCGACATATACTTTAAAACCACTTGCTTGCACTAAAATGCGATTACCAAAATACATCTGAATATTTGTCTTTTTCGCGAAACCATTATTTTAAAGTTTCTCGCCAATTATGACTACAACACCTCACTAAAAATCAGCATTAATTGCCAGATAATCGATAAACTGTCTCCTAATTACTCATATTGTTTCTTTCGATTACTTATCTCTGCACATAATTACTTGTTGACGTTTAACCTAAGAAAAGTACTACGTTGAAGGCATCATTAATGTTTTAATAAAAATGTATTTGCAGCTTTTGAAACACAGAATATCATAATATTTTTAATCACACTTAGGTCCATTTGCACTCTTACGAAAGTAACTTTTAAACTTACACTGTGATTTACAAGAATATTTTATCTTGATAAGTCCGTTCGATACTGATACAGTCATAGAACGCTAACAGCTGACAGAGCAGCGACCCTTAGTCGTGGGAGCGCCTGCCGCTTTAAAACCTGCAACCCGCCTTTCACAAATGTCTTGCGTGTAGCAAGCTCGGTAGTCGTCACAGTTTTCTTTCTCAATGTACGAGTATAATTACAGAAGACTAAACATCATTTGTAAATAATTCGAACATTCCATATGCTCTCGGACACTGACAACAAGGAGTCAGCTTGTGTGAGTCATACTACAGTATCTAAGTCTGAAAATAATTAAATTTCTAACCATTAGACTATGATGCACAGCTTTAATACTCAGAAACTTTTACTGTTGCACCGCGAGTCGAATTTCACGCATTAAAAGTATCCAAACTACTTTAGATAATCCTCTAATTAGACCATCAGGCATACATTTTGCGTTTCGTCTATATTACACGGTATTCTGCTTTTTACAAAGTATCGATCATGGCAGAAGCTTTAAAAAATAGCAAAAGACAGTTTTCATATAATGCAAAACCGAAGAATGAACCAAAGCTATATGTTAAAGGCAGAATTTTTTCGTAGTGGTTACTCGTTTTGAAACAGCTTTGTCACTCACTTAACCCATATCGTGCTCAATTCTGTAACTAATAGATGACTAAAAATCTTTTGTATGTGAAAACTGGCTGTGTTGTGGCAGTAATCACATACATATTAAATGTAATTTAAAAACTTCATTTTAAACATGGATATCACATCTCATCAGCTAAAACAGCAGATGATACAGGAACTAATGACAGAGAGAATACTTTTTCAAACTTTCAATGATGGCTTAAAATGTTTCTATAGCTCAGGAGATGAATCAGAAACACAGATACTAACGAAAAGTTAACTTCCCGGAAATGATACAAAGACGTATGAAGAGAGGACAGGCTTGATACAAATGATTAAAACTGAAAGAAAAGTAATACAAAAAGTAATTTGGAAAAGCGTTTATGAAGTACAAACGCCCCAAAACTCGAAGAATTTTGTAATAATTCTCCATCACGGGAAAGGAGACAGAAAAGAAATAAAAACTCCGGTCCTACCTAGCTGCTAACCGTTGTACACAACATATTCACTAAAACAGTCACCAACGGAACATTATTAGCTTTTCGTGCATTTTCACCTTAATCTACCCATCCTCCGCCAGGTCGAGGTTTTGATCTTCCTTCGTGTCTTGGGATCCAGCAAAGAGCTCCCTTCAGCCACCTGGCTACGTGTCCCGCCCAGCTTCAATTCATTTTCGTTTCGGTAACAGTTACGTTTCCCTGAGCCTTTCTGTTTGCTTACTTGACTCTGCAAGTGATCCCAACATGCATACTTCCTCTACTCCTTCAGAGATCCTCAGCTTTTAAATGCCCATGTCTCACTAGTAACACACACTAACTATAAATTTTCCGCTTCATATATTTAGGAAGATAGTTAAAAAAAACTGTTTAGTTTCCGAGAAGCACTCCAGACTAGTTTTACGCTTCTGTTTATTTCTTTTTCTGTTCATCGGTCTTAAATAAAAAAGGCCGCAACTGGTGCCATTAGATCATAGTTAATATGTACCAAGCTCTTTTCCATATAAATGCTTCGTTTTACATTTGGCTTATTCAATTGATTACCAGGCATACTTTCTAACTTACTATATTAAATAATTGTGGTGAGAATTAGATCCACAGCCTTAGCATAATTATTGAATGATATAATTCCTATAGTTATTTAGCTGTTAAAAAGTTTATTGAGATTGCTATTTCGACACTTGGTCATTGTCAAGCTTTCTGAAAACAGAGAGTTACCAAATAAAATACGCTAGAGCTAAAAAATAAAACAGACCTTTAATACTTAAACCATAAGGATACTTACGTGGCATGTTAAAGCACAGTTGGGACGTGTTGGAACATAATTCCCAGCAGCCTGAAACCAAATATATTTCTAAAAGCGTTGTCTAAAATATACTAACAGTCTTAAAAGATCACAGGCGTACCTGTCGCTCCTAGTCAGGATATACTTTTCAGTGAATATAGTCTACATTGCAGTGGCGAACGATGTCTGACACAGAAGTGACCCATTACTTTCGTAAAAAGTACTGGTGGGCGGATCATGTAGTCATAGAGCCACGCTTTAAAATTTGCCTGCATGTGAAAGAAGAAAGATATTTTACAGTGAGAGAAGGCTTAATTTTTTTCGAAGATCGGATTGGCAATTAAAAATTGTTGCTGTTAACATGATAAATCGGGGCACAACGTAAATTACTGTGTGGAATGTTATAAGGTGACACTTTCTTACCGGTGTGACGGCAGAGCAGCCTGGTGTCGGGAAGAGCAGAAGCGGCCCGCGCAAGCGACAAAGACGGATTAACAGGCTGGCGTTACCGATACTACCTATGTGGACTTTGTCACGTCATGTACTCATTACGAGGAGTTCTGAGTCGCTCTCTTTACAAGTGAGAATATTACTGAATTTTATTGCGTACTAATATTTAATTGTAAAAAACAATGAGAATTAGACAGAATGTCGTGGTGCTTTATCTTCAATTGATTATTCAACGTGAACTGTGCATTTAATTTTTATATCTAAAAATTTCTACTTGCACAGTTCACGATGTATGATCAACATGGAGTTGATGCCATATGGTTTGTGAAATTTTCATTCACAATGGACGAATTTGATTATGTTTAGACAGTAATGTAAAAGGAATAAACAAGTAAAATCATGAATTTAAATTAAAAGTAGGTAATACGTGCATACATAGGTACATGTGCATCTAATCGTAACTCACACGTCGTAAGGTGAAACTGAAGTGACTTTCCTATTCGCTTTAAACAGTTCTTGATGTGTGGAATGGGTAGACTTACACCACCCGGACGGATTTAATTTCATACTTCTGGAAACTATGTTGAAGCAATCACAACTTTCATTCTGGAGTGGGCTTTAACATCCTGCAGAAGTACCCGTACATTTTCAGTTTCAAAGGTCTGGTTTTTAGCTCGGTCGTAGGTGGTGAAGGTTTACTTTCAAAATGCTTGACAATAACAAAGTACCGAAATTTCAATCGCTATAAATAAAAATTTTAACAGTCACATGCGGAATGACTTCTATCAATAATTACTCTATTAAGTCCTTCAGTTCTTTGTTGAAGTTTACATAGACTGAGTGCTGACATTACAATGTCATCAGCAAAACGAAGGTATAGTCTTCTCACGTATATTCCATCTTTAGTTTTCTTAGGAACCCTGAGAATCGTTTTGGTGGTATGGAGACTCCTAACTTTACAGCTCCCTCCGATTCTCAACTTCTCACTATAATGCTGAATGAACAACTTTGTTTCTGTGACCATTTTTTGCAGACAGTAAATAAAATTGTTGAAAATTAAAATGTCTTTTTGTTGCTGCAATCGATATTTGTTTATGGTTCAGCCACGTTTCTCCTATTGCATTAAGACATCTTTAATGGATTTAATCTTTTTTTGTTTTTGTGTAATTAAATTCACTAGATACCCTAACGATAAAGAAGAAAGGTGTCTGGAAGATGAGTAAATATATATCGTAATAAGAAAAAGTCGTTTGAATTTATAAAAAGCACTGATGAAACAAAGCTAATGGAAGCTTGCCATGTTTAAGTGTAATCATATATTCTTCAATATAATGAAATAAGTTTAACCAATACCTTGCTTTTTAAGTACTTTAACACAGACGTCGTCGAAACTGAATCTATAACCTCATAAAATTCATGTTCATTATTCCGTCAGATAAATTCGTTTACGGCCTGTAAATGGTCCACTATGCTGTATTTACATCTCAAGCCGCCTTTATCGTTTTACTAACTAAAATAATGAAGTTTTTCTACGCGGGTGGTTATTGTTTTAGTGAATGTCTTGTTTATTACGGATAGGAGCGTAGCTAAACTGGAGTTTTTATGTCTGTTCTGTCTCCGTTCTTGTGATGGAAAATAATGACAGCATGCTTGCAATTTTATGGAGTAGTCTGCGTCTCATACACTTTTCCAGATTGCTTTTCTTTCTGTTTTAATCATTGTACTGAAACACCAAAACATCCGAAGCCATCACTCAATTCATAACTCTAATAGCTTTATAAGTCTCACTTGGCACAATTTCCAGAAATTCATTGCTTTAGTTAGTGTCTGTGTTCCTGATTCACCTTCCAAACTGTAGAATCACCTGAACAAATCATGACAAGCTTGAAAAATATTCTCTCCGTCGTTAGTTACTGTACCATCTGCTGTCCTAAATGACAGAATGTGGTACCTACACAATGTAAGTTGCTGTTTTATTTTCTTGATACTTTTATTATTTCCTGTTATTTTGCTCACCATTTTTCTTTTATATTCTCACATCCTGTCAAAGCGATTTCTGAATAGTTTTATTTCGTTCAGAATTTTGTATCATGTTTCAGTTATCCTTCACTAGAAAGTTTCGTATTCTCTTGAACAAACGTTTCATTCTATCTGAAGTTTTATTGTCTTGTGCTCTCTTTGTACTTGTAACATCTTTTATTGTCTACATAATACCTTCGTTAAATAATTCGCTATTTCAACGTTACTCGTTTAACTTTCACTTGCTAAAATGTTGAATCCGTTACTTATTTTAATCTGGTATTATTTTTATATTACACAAATTCTCGTAATCTGAGTTTATGACGTCCTGCCTGATGATTTGGTCTCTTTATTGATTTGCAACTACTTTTACAGTGCGTCCTATGGCTGTATGATCACTTTCAAATATAAGTGATTTAGGATCTTCAGATCATGTACAATTTTTTGTTATGTATTCTGTAATACATACTACGTACAGATACCTTTACTTTTGTATAATACCCGTAGGTAGACAACAGAATATACATACGTGTTTATAGTATAGTCATGACTGATAGAACAAGTTTAAATTCGTCCATGTACAGATTTCAAAGCGTGTTTTGAAGAAGGTTTTACACTCGATTTTAATTTTATTTCGTAGGATCAAAAATTAAGTAGTTACGGAGTTTTTAGCTTGATTATTTTTATACTTCGTCATTTGCAGTGATTAATTTGGTCTTATGGTTTACTACAGCACGAATAATCTCCGAAGAAGATGAATTTCGAAACAAATCTCCCATGTTGAAGACCTGGGGTTATCTAGAAAGTATCAGTGAAAAAAGTGTTGTATTAGGAGAAGCATGACTTCTATGCAGGGACTGTATGGCTCAGTGGATCAGTGGGAGACTGTCAATCGAAAGGTCTAGAGTTCGAACCGCAGGAAAAAATGGTTCAAATGGCTCTGAGCACTATGCGACTCGACTTCTGAGGCCATCAGTCCCTAGAACTTAGCACTACTTAAACCTAACTAACCTAAGGACATCACACACATCCATGCCCGAGGCAGGGTTCGAAGCTACGACCGTAGCAGTCGCGCGGTTCCGGACTGAAGCGCCTAGAACCGCTCGGTCACCACGGCCGGGGAACCGCAACAGCTCTTATGATACTTTCACTCACTTATCCCTTCTCCCACGTGCGTAAGTGATTTTTGAAAGTGAGGTATGCTAAGTTGCACCTTAGATTGGAATCCGTATTGAACTGTAGGGCTTCTGGAACTGGCTGGGTGAGTCATTCCAGATACTGGAGTACGGCAAGGGTATACCACCTCAATAGGACCGTGCAATGTTCGAACGAATCTTCGGATGGGGATCAGCAGTACTGTATCTAAAATGAAACGAAAGTATAAGAGCACTGATAAAAACGAGTTAGTGCAGCGAGCACTACATTCGATTCGGATTCGAAGAAAATGTGAAATCTTCATTATGTGACAGACAGATTCTCATTAAAGCTCTATATGAGTGTAAGTAATGGCATTTGAGCGGAAACAAATGCTGAATCGAACGGTAGTTCGATTGACTGATGTTTGGTTTCAAAATTATCATTTAGAAGTTTAATGACAGAGGTGGGCAACATTGTGCCGCATGATACTTGTAGTGGACTCATGCCACGCATTCTCTAGTTTTAGTAGGAAACCACAGGACGTGCGACTGTGCACGGCTTTTCGTCGTGCGGTAATCAAGCTCTTCTGTACGTATGAGATAACAAGGAAGGCTAGCGCAAGCTGAATGTAACAGGCATGGGAAAATTAAGATGGAAAGTTAGTTGGTTTCAGCAGAAAAAATATACTTAAACTAGATTAGTTGCAAGTTCATCGTCCTATGTTCTGTCCCATAATGACAAATTGGAAATGAAACAGTAGCTAAGACAAATTGTACTAAAAACTTTATGATATGTGACCTTGAGCTAAGCGTAAATTATTTCAGTGGCCACGTCAGATCTATAAGGAAGAAATACAATTCTGAGCAGTGTCTAATTTGTTATTGAAGAAATAATGTTCAAACCATATTAAAGTACCAGGACTGGATGATGTAGGAGAAGCTGGACCCAGACAGAAGTCTCCTTTACAATGAGGCAGTGAGGACGACATAAGTCGTGGGATCGATCTACATCTACACTTACATAATTACTCCAAAAGCCACCGTACGGTGCGTGTGGAAGTCTACCACTTACCGCTACTAGTCATTTCTTTCCTGTTCCACTAGCACACATGCAATCAGCTTCAAATCCCGATTCTCTAAATCTTATCACTAGCGTTCCTCTGGAGATTCCAATTTGAGTTGCCGAAGCATCTCCGTAATACTTGGATGTTGTTCTGACCTACCGGTGACAAATCTAGTAGTCCTCCTGTGAGCTGCTTTGATGTCTTCCTTCAGTCCGACCTGGTGCGTATCACAAACACTCGAAAAGTACTCCAAAAGGATCGCACTAGTGTACTATACGCGGTCAACGTTATAGATTGAAACCTTCCCGTCTCCTCTATATCTATTTTGTTACGCAACCTTCCCTTCTACAATAATCCATGAAACCTTCCCTTAGGATTTATGTGTCGACGTCGTAGCCTCAATCGTTACCTGCAATAACCCAATACTGTTCCTTACCGTTTTTTTGTCACTGGATCGCCATCTGAAAGCTACATCGAACTGCTACATGAATATACCTACTCTGTTTTACTATGCTCTATTAGCTGCTGGTGGGCTCTCATAATAAGTTGCTGTATTTACTACCAAAGCCGACGTTATTATTTAATAGCAAAGCTGACGTTATTCTTTAATTAATTTGACTGAAGTTACGTAATTCATAGTTAGACTTTTCTTGACAACAATAAAATTTTGCAAAGTTTTACGTACATGGTTTTTGGGATGGATTATAATCAGTAATGCAATATTGCTGGCAAAAATTAATTATATTCTGAATGAAATGATTTTACAAACGTTCAAATGGGACTTAATTTTTACAATAATCTTACAACTGGGATTGCGCAAACATACTTTCGGTAGTCTTGAGTTTCTCAAAAAAATAATTCAATAATACTAGTTCCTCTTATGATAATAGTTAGCTGATGTCTCTGTACATCCGTTTATAACCTCTTGTAAATCATAGTTGGTGGCTGGCAGGCACACCGCTCCTCTCAACCTCGCGCTTCAGACCTGCTACCGACTCGCTTCACATCTCGCTTACTACTGACTTCCTACGAACGCTTAAGTGCGGTCTCTCCCGCCAACAATTCTTTCTGGTGCAGACAATCCCTGCTATCATTACAAAATGTGCTGTCTTTCCCGCTATTTTCTTAAAATGTATTCATACGAGGTCTCTCCCGCCCTTTTTAAAATTATATCAATGTACGGTCTCTCTTGCCAACAATACTTTGGTGCAGTCATTCCGTGCTACCACAATTATTTCCAACATGAAAAATATTAATTATTCCTAGTTAATCCTATTAATAAAATATAAACATCTTTCATAAATTGTGGTTTGACAATAGACAATAGAAATATACACGTCTTACAAGATGAATGACACTTGCCTAAAATTTTCCCAATAAATCGAGGTCGACCATTTACCTTTCCCACTACAATTCTTACACGCTCTTTCATTTCATATTGCCTTGCATTACGCCTAAACATTTAATCGACGTAACTGTGTAAGCAGCCAGCTGCCAATCATCGCACCAAATGGAAATTTTGCCTGAGTCATCTTACATCCTTCTACAGTCACTCAACGACGACGTCTTCTCGTACACCACAACGTCATCAGCAAACAGCTGCAGATTGTTGCTCACCTTGTCCGTCAGATCATTGATGTATATAGAAAATAACAGCGGTCCTGTCACACTCCCCTGAGGCACTCCTGATGATACCATTGTCTCTGATGAAAAGCCGCTGTCGAGGACAACGCACTGAGCTCTATTACTAAAGAAGTTTTCGACCCATTCACATATCTGAAAACCTACTCCATATGATTGGATCTTCTTTAAAAGTATAGGACGTCTAGGAATATGGCTCTGTCTGTTGCCCTTCATCTATGTTTCGCAGGACGTCATCTGAGAAAAGGGCAAGCTGAGTTTCGCACAAGCGATGCTTCCTCGGACAAAAGCTTTTACGTCTCAAGGTAACTGACTGCATTTGAAATGAGAATACGTTCAAGAAATCTGCAACAAACCGATGTTAAGGGTATTGATTCTACTTTTGCGGATCCGTTCTTTTAAGCAACTTATATATGGGAGTCACCTGCGCTTTTTGTAGTCACTTGGTACTTTTCGCTTGGCTTGAGATTCGCGATAAATGCAAGTTAAGCAAGGGGTCGATGCCGTAGGGTACTCTTTGTAAAACCGAACTGGGATTCTATCCGGACCTCGCGACTTATTTTTTTCAAGTCTTTCAGTTGTTTCTCAACGCCAGGAACGCCCGTTATTGTGTCTTCCATTCGGTACTCTGTGCGATGGTCAAACAACGGTATGTTAGTACAATCTTCCTATGTGAACGATTGTTTAAACGCAAAATTTATAACTTCAATTTTCATGTTGCTACGTTCTGTTGCCGCATACCTAAGACAATAATTTTCTCGGGTTGTTGACAAGATCCTTTGCTAAAGTATAGTATGCTTGGCGCATAGATCTTCTTACAGACGCACGAATTTATGCTAACATTGCCTATGGCCATTTGTGACTTCTCTTTTGAAGCGAGAGTGCAACAGTGTTTGCTTCTTCAGCATTTTCCGAACCTTTTTTTGTTAAACCACGGTGGTTTCTTTCCATCCATAATCCATTTTCTCGGTACATACTTCTCCAGAGCGCGATTTAAAGTCCGTTTAATCTTCGCCTATAATTCCTTTATCTTACTGGCACTAAATGATGACCGTTCATTTTCTAATTGGGATGCTAACAACTGCTTATCTACTCTTTCTAATTAAAAATACCCTGCTAGCCTTTCGACAACTTCATTAACTTAAATAGCCATCGTCGCTATGATGAAATCATGACTGAAATAATATCAAACGACCCAAAAACGTGAGCGTTATAGCTGTCTCTATTAATCGAACAGAAACATTATCGTGATCTCTAATGTTAAAGCTGAACAAGGTGGTGCAATGGATAGATAGTAGCCACAAGATCGTGAGCAATGGTCTTCATATCCTTGTATAGGCATTCTAATGAGCATTTCTGTGCTTTCTCATTGAGGCGAAGTTCGAGATAGAAAATGTGAAACGGCCAATTTACCTATCCATGACTGATCTATCAGAGCTTGCGCTTGTATCCTAATTATGACGTTGGACGTTATCGGTATGTCTCAAAAGAAAAAAAATGTACTGATTGATTTGTCTAGACTAATTAAAACTTCTTCACATAAAAATATTAAATGCATAACAATTATTCGATATTAATGATTAGGAAACAACACTGTGACCGTGTTATTACTGATTTAACTTACAAATTATCCTCACTTTGTAGGAGTCTGCTTATTTTTGTCTTTGAAACGATCCCATTAAATAGTACCAGGTTTTTACATGTCAGTACAAATAAAAAAAAGGCAAAAAAAAGGGACTGTCACTGTTGAATTTAGTATTCCTTCGTCTTTTCATGTCGGACAATTCTTGGCATCCAGGAATTCTATTTTACCGTTAGCAGAACTTTTTCATCTAAGAACTATAGATATAGTAACAGTGCAAGGAATGGAGGTACTATGGTATGTATAGTCCATGACGAACTGGGTAATATAGGAAAGTTGGAGTACATGAGAGTCTGTGTGATCTATAAAGGAATATTTGAGTTATATTTTGTAAAAGCACATGTACTAGTTTGCGTATGATTCAATATTTATTCTTACGTCTATTTAAGCAATGCAAAATTGATGTTATACATAGGGCTACGGGAGTTTGCAGTGCGAATAGAATATGGACAGTCGTTCAAATGACAAGTTTTTTTGAAGTTAGTGTGGACAAACATTTGGTGAGCAAACGTCTTGATTATATTAATAATCTCTGGAAAAATTACTTCGTGAAACGTCAGGAACGAAGCAAGATCTTCCAGAAATGTCTGTCATACTTTTATTTCCTCTCTCTGTCTTCGTTTACCTGGTAGTAAATATGTGCGTTGCCTGAAACAACGTCATGTCTAATCTGTAAGCTCTTCAACTTAGCGGAACATCTGATCTCATGGGACGTCCAAAATATGACTTCCGATTAAAGCGGGGGAGTGCATCGAGCAGATACCTATCGGAGGCAGCTGGCTAGCGAGTATGGGGTGGCAGGGTAGTGTGCATATGTATTGTAAAGCAGGTGGGCGGTGGGCGGTGGCACACGCCCATTGGTCGAGGCGTGGCGAGTTGGCGCCTGCGCACTCCGTGGTCCGCCAGGTGCGCGCGCATCCTGCGAGGTAGGCTGCCCGCGCACCGCATTGCACCGTGCCGCGCCCGACCTCCAATTTATGACCCGCCCGTCGAGGCTGGGCCTTACTTTCAAATTAATCGCGCGCCGTAACGGTTCCCTGGAAAATAACGGAGCGACGAACTCAGTTCTCTTTCCTAGATGAATCTCTCGATCTGGTATATACTGATCCTTATAACTTTTGGGAGGACAAAAAGAAGAAAAATTAAAACATCTTTTTTCACCAGAAAGGTGAACATATTACTAAAGCAGTAACGCCATACGATATGGAATTTAGGTTATTATTCAACGAATTTAAGCTATAAGTACCTCATCTGCCACGAACTTACATGTTTTTAATCACAATTTCCCAAGAAAGAGCGCATTTTGCTTCACATATCCCGTTTTATGCAAAATATTTCATGGTAAGCTATTTATTACGAAGCGTAGGACGAGAATTGTTCTGTTCGGGAAATATCTCTCAATTCTTTTTGTGTTACTGTATCTTTAATATTTCAGTGCTTCTGGATAACACCGAAGTACAAATTTGTTACGAAATAGCAAGATGTTAACAGGAAACTATGTTTTGAACACGTTTGATATTTTCCGTTGTTGTCGTTAATCATTAATCCTTTTTTATCTCTCCATTCTCTATTCTATCACTTCCAAGCGTATTTCTTGGTTTTGTAATTTTACATTTATTTTCAATAGTAAGTTCTTCATTTCACTCTTCATTTCCGTGTTATATTTTTCTTAGCTAAACACCACTCCTCAGTTTCACGAAATACTTTATCAATACGGATGGTTTAAACATAATTCTCGTAGTTTACTTTATTATTTTTGGATTTTTATTTTGACTTGCCTTTTAGCGAGACTTCTAGCAAAGCAAAGCTGCACTTTTTTATTCCACACAACGATATTTTGTGAACATGTTCCATGCTTTTCAGACCTGTGGACAGTTCTGTTACATTTTCTTCCGCCAGAGCTCTGCCCGCAGCACAAAGTATTTTGCCTGGATTTGTTTTCGTAATAGAAAAAAATCAGACGGGCACTTTTGCTCTCCGATGTCCTTACACTTTTCACGACTATTTCAGAATAGCATTTCTAATAACCGTCTTTAGGATTCTGTAGATCTTCTTACTTTCCATACTTGCAAAGAAAAACTGGAGTCAACTTACACCATATACAAAATTTAGTTTGCTTGTTTTTCTTTCACCCAGATGTTTCACCACGTTATGTGCAATTTTCAGTGATTAATCTGTCTTATATAATGATATAATTTATTCTGTGTTTGTAGTGTACCATATTTTTACACAGCCTGGCATACTTTCGATGCACTGCCTTGCTTACCGTACTGTTTTGTTCACTGTCGCAATTTGAGCAACTATATACGCATTTTATTTTATGTTATCCCCAAAATTTAATATTTCTATCATCATTCATGTGTAATTGTATTTACTCCATGTAGCTTACATATATTTTATTTTATCACGAAAACACAAGGCTCATGTCCTATTGTAAGCATGTGATACAGCTGTTCTCCCCAGTTTCGTATTTGTGATGATGAGGTGGGTCGCGAGCTCCCCTGTCTACAAGATATAAGGGGTTACTTGGGTTCTTTGCCTACACCTCAAAATACTGATTAGTTCTTAGTTCTTAAAATAATGCAAAATGAACTCTGCTTTGTACTTTTAACTATATGTTTGCAATTAGAGAGAAATTTTCCTATAATACAAATCTTGAGGTGAGTGGAGAAATACTAGTTTCCTCTGATACAAATCTTGAGATGGATACATGCCAAGTTCATGTGAACTGTTTTCCCTCCCAAAATGGTTGATCACCGCAGGGAAGTAGGTTTTATTCAAAATCACGGTCAATATCTAGGAACTATTTTCATTTACAATTTGTGAAGAGGAACAGCACAAAACATTTGTGTGACATATTTAACTTCTGTTGAAAGCTTACAAAAATTATATAGGAAAAAGGTTTAAAGCTATGATGGCCACGCACACAAAGTTGTTATAAAATATCTGCTACTATTATGTGACGCTTCATTAAGATCATATATTGTTAACATAAATCTTTGAAGTCTTGTCATGAAACAATTACTCTCTCTAAGGGATGGGACACATTTTCTTTTCAAGTGTAATTTTAAGTATATTTCGGTTAAAAATGCTCTGTACCAAGAATGAAACAACTTACATCAGAAAGTTAATTATTTGAAATAGATCCTATTTATATGCTGTTGATCGAAATTTGAATTTAGAAAAAGCCACAAAAAAGTCGAATGTAGTGTACCCTTTCTACTCAGATTACTATACCATCAGTGGCTATTTTGATATTTTTACCAGTGGACGTTCAGGTTACTAAATGTATCGGGAAAATAAATACTTTTATGTACAATAAATACGATGAAAAGGTTTTTGTGGTACACATAGAATGTAACTAAATTTAGCCTTATTCGAAATCACAGTGGATATCTAGGAACTATTTTTATTTAGAATTTTTGAAGAGAAACGTTTGTGCGACGTATGTCATTGGATTCCTGCAATACACAGACTATTTTTCATTTTTTTGAGTTCTTCTTCTAACACTTCTCTTAAATCTTCGAGGAAGCAAATTTCACAAAAGTAATTTAGTGTTGATTTCCAAATTATTCTTCGAAATGAATGGATCAGTTTCCAGGTTGTGCAATAGGATGAAATATTTTGAGTTAATGCAGTTATTATACCTTTGTTAACTTGTAGGGGCAGACATTCATTTAGAGTACGGCTTTAGAGGGTCCTTTAGCGTATTTATGCAGTACCGTCTCAGTCGTAAAGGACAATAAACAATTGTTACATGCCACCGTCATCTCTAGAGGTTATCTTTGTATTTCTTTGCTCCGTTTTCGTTACATTTTTTTCTACAACGAAGGATCAAGTGTTCTGCATACACCTGATTGTTATCCAAATATTGATAATTCTTCCACTTTAAAATTTTTCCTAAAGGTTTTTCAAAGAGTTTCACAGTTCATTAAGCTCTCTGTTGTGCAGTATTTCCTGCAGATATGAAAACATCAAAATGTTACAGTTCTCTGCACTAATTCTTAGAGTTCAGGATTTAGTTGGTGTTCATTGTACCAGTTGATTCATAAACTGTGTGATGTGATTCGTGAAGTTTACAATAAGAGAGATGTTATTCTTTATCTCAAACTTAACAGTCCTAGGGTTGCAAAACTGATATGTTAGCGTCTGACTGGCGTTATGTATCGTGGTGTTAATATCTTGCTTACAAGTTAGAACACTTAGTAATTATTTTACTAAAGTGAATAAGTGTTTTAAATATTTTCTTGTTTAGTCTATCGTGCAAATGTTCTAAAAAAAGTGATGAGAGTCATATTTTATGCGGGCCCTACAGACGGAATAATTTGTTTTTCACATTGTGATTAAAATACGGTGGGTGTATTTCTAAAGTCCAACCGAAATTCCAGTAAAATCATAAAAGTATAGTATTGTGTCTAAAGATGGGTTTTGGATTAGCTGTTCATATTTTTGATAAAACAGTGTATTACCCCTTCTTCTGTTATGTCTTTTCTTTATGATGTACGTTGTGTGTCTGTCATCTTGAAAATGCATTTGCAGTCAGTTACATACTTTTATATGCGCTAATATTTATATTTGTTTTTATATCAGAGTTTGTATATAGGACTACCTTTATTCATTGCACTTAGTGTTTAATAATGTTATTGCATTACTTTAAGTAGTGACGATTTGCGGTTATATAAGTCATCTTTTCTGTTTTTTTATAACATATAAAATTATGTTTCGTTCAAAATAGGTAAACTTCTTCAGAGTAATTTT
This sequence comes from Schistocerca gregaria, assembly GCF_023897955.1. NCBI lineage: Eukaryota > Metazoa > Arthropoda > Insecta > Orthoptera > Acrididae > Schistocerca > Schistocerca gregaria. The sequence goes on from NC_064931.1 coordinate 682,194,628, forward strand.
AGACATCGTCAAGTGTCAGTCTGTATCTCAGGATGGAGTTCGTATTACATTTTCAGCAGCTGTAAACTTGTTCTTTGAAAATTTTTTAATGTGATGTGTCCGTTTAGAACTGTAAATTTTCTGGGACATGAATGAGAACAAGCTCGTGACAAGTTTCACAGAAATGAAGATAATGATAAACACAGGTATAAAGAAGATATTGAAATAACGACGTATTGACATCTGGTACTCTAATTGTTCCTGTGTAATCTGCAGAGGGCATCAGTTCTCTACTGTATGCTTTAACTTTATAAAATCTTATTCAAACAGGTCTCTTTATATAGAAATTTAGCAATTTTTGTGTCAGTGATATACATAAGTTGGATAGTATTACAACAAGGAATATGAAAGCATTGATAAATTAATTAGTGCATCCTTGTACTCATATCAGTGCCAAAGATGATAGATCTATCATTCTTATAAAGTATGTCTTACAGAACAGGCAGTTCTAAGGAAATACTTGATACAAATATTATAAACAATATTTTTGAAATATACCCACTTTTTGTGAAACTGGTTTAAAAATCAATCGAGCTTCATCTTTACAAATAAGTTTCCGTTTCATTTTCATAAAATTATTTACCACTTTTGTATTTATGCTCCTGTGCTATTTACAATATACGAGCAAGGAGCACTATTTATAGCTTATTTTATGACTTTCTCTGACTGGGAACTCAGTCCTTTAAAATGACGTTTCTTGAGGAACTATGAAGTTTATTTCTTTTGAAATGAAGTTGTAAATCTTCTGCTCCAAAAATTTTCAATTTTGCATGCATCAATACGGCTTTTGCGATGAAAGAGATCCTTCCAGCTTCATCTCAATAGTGTAGTAATTTTACATTGAACGACTACTGTACTCAGATCTCCTACTTGACTTTGTTTACAAATGGTAACCGGGAATTTTGTTTTCAACGTGATTTCCTTTTTTTAACTCAATGTTTATGACACTATGCAATTATGAATGATATAATAGAAATGAGTACTCTTCGTACCTCGTTGATCGCAGTGTAGATACTTTCGTTGTTCCAGGATGATCGGTTTCAACAGTCTTATGCTGCCATCACCTGATCTATGTAGAAAACATAAAGGTAATGCGGGGGAGGGTGGAGGGAGACTACAATTCATATCATGGATTATATGAAATATACAAAATTTCACCCACCGAGCGATGTGGCGCAATGGTTAGCACACTGAACTCGCATTTGGGAGGACGACGGTTCAAACCCGCGTCCGGCCATCCTGATTTACGTTTTCTATGATTTCCCTAAATCGCTTCGGGCAAATGCCTCGATGGTTCCTTTGAAAGGGCACGGCCGTCTTCCTTCCCACTCTTTCCTAATCTGATGGAACATATGACCTCGCTGTTTGGTTCCCTCCCCCAAATCAACCAATCAACAAAATTCGACGTACCTTATGAAACTTGTTATAAAATTGTCATGTCATGCCATTACATGGAATCAAAGCATAATTCAGTCCAACTGATTGATTTTCGTTATTGCTATTTGCTTAAACGCCCCCAGTTACACTGGTTCTAGACACACGGCATTGATTACAGACATCTTCTTTGCGCTGTAACAAGTATTCACATACGCACTACTACGACCCATTGTAGTCGTCCACATAACTGTTTGTAGTATATATCATTTCGATTGATTCTATAGTAGACAGTTCGCACCCAATAAGACTTGCATCTGCACCTGGCTTAAATGCCTTTAAAGGTAAGTTCAGCGCCGCGTTGGTTTTTTTGTGCACGCACCTTCCTCCCTCCCCCTTTTCCATGGGTGATAATTCGCATGAACCCTCTAGGTTTGGCCGGTTTAGCATTCGTACTCGCACCAGTACGATAGTGCCGTTTTCTTTGGCATCGCATTGGTTTGGTAATGAAAGATATAGGTTTTTAACAATTTTTGATTATCGCTGTTGATTTCTCACTGTCACTGAGCACACGGTATGTAATTACTACAGATTTTAAGTGGAGCATAAGCCCATGGTAACTTTATATGCATGGTCAGGTGGCAGCCTAACTTTGAAAAATCCACCTTTATTCATGGTGCACCCGTATTAACTACTTCTAACCACAGCATGTGATCATTTAGCATGTACTAGACAAGCCATCCAATGGCGAGATAGGTAAATTTCTAGCGGGTCTGCCGCCTCAGTGTTAACTCTCCGCCGGCAGTGAACTGCTGGGCGGCAAGCTTGTTAGAGTCATGTCCTCCATCAACATGCATGGACGATACGACGATTTTATCAGGAGTATGCATTTTATTAACTGTGTGCATTTTATCAACTCTGTTCATTTTATCTACTGGATTTTAATCACGACATGTATACCTGAGGAATGCGGTAATGCTTTGACTTCATGTAATACACCAATGCAATTTAATAACAAGTTCCATAAAGTAGGAGGGATTTTGTATATTTTATATAATCTGTGATATGAGTTGTAGTCTCCCTTCAATTCCCCCCCCCCCCCCCCCTGGTATCCTTATGTTTTCCACTTAGGTCAGGTGACAGCAGCATAAGACTGTTGATACTGGTAATCTTGGAACAATAAAAGCGATCGAGAATATCTGCATCTGTTTTTCGTCTATGAAAGACAAATTTTGTTATAACTGCCTGATGCTGAATATTGCTCCATTGCGGATATTCTACAGAAAAACAACGAAAATTATGAGCTCTACAAATTAAATACAGTATCGATTTTCCGAAGAACTTGTAGAGATAAAATAACTGTAAAATTCAAGAACTTTCGGGATTTGTAACATAAGAAGAAATGATTGTTCGAGAAAACCGTAGCGGATAATTTCACTGAATTGGAAACAGTCTCTGTATAGAAGCAACACCAAAACAACCTTGTTGGATAGCGACCGTCACTTTTCTCCTTGAGATATATGTAGTGCTGATCTTCGATGCCGTGTACTACGGAAAATCACATTCTTGAATTTTATATAACACCAACCACCGTAGTTTGTTTTCGTGTCGTTATCCGTAAAGCTATTCCGTGAATATTTGACAAAAAAAAGAAAGATTAAAGTATCACTGTGATGGAGCACGAAAACGCACTGGCGAATGACCCTGAAGGAATTACCACTTTATTTTCCAACGAAATTATTCTAAGTTTTAAATTAATCGATTCCTGGGGTCCACGGAAAGCTCTACTGTGGGTGGCCAGAAAGGGATGTAAGTCCTACTCTCTTCCAGAACGTGAATCCATCCAGTGCCTCCATAACTGCACCATCTTACTCGGTGCTAAAAGTTAAATTTATCTTTTTAATTCGTAAGTCAGAGCTTATTACTTTGTGTTTTATTGTATAATGAAGTCTTCAGCAGATAAAACAGTCAGTTCTAAAAGTTTAGTGACTGGATATACGAAAAGCTAGAGAAGAGTAAAGATGATGGTTTTAATGCTTCAGGTGTTCTACATAGCCCCTCCCTCCATACACACACACACGCACACACACACACACACACACACACACACACACACACACACACACACACACACCGCACAAAAAGTACATACCACCACGCGGAGCTTTCCGAAAAATACTTCTTTGTGATGTTGACCACCACACGTGTGATACTGGCTAAATGTCGGTTATCGACACACATTTCTCATCTTCAAAACATTCTAAAACTTGTACACTTGAATTAGAGATGTTGTCTCAATTGGAATTCGTAACACCAAATCGCTCACACACTCCGCATGTCCATTACTTAACACTGCATGTTCACATCTTACTCATATGTTATTTATAGTTATTAGTTCAAGTCGCCATCGTAGTTACTGCACTGACGTCCCTTATACCATAGGAATAAAATCAGTCTCGCAACCTTTTGGATGGATTGTGTATGTGACTGCTGTAAACACTTGAAACAATGGCAGTTACTATTTCATATCTGTCACTGGATTTGTGGTTAGAATCGAATTGTTCCACATATTAGATACGATACGACATTGGCACTTGCACTGGTGTTTTGGAAACCATGTCTCATAATTAACTTGAAAGAGTTGAGAAATGTATCAAAATTTTTATAACGGTTATTTTCTCCTTGAAGCTACGTCTATTTTCCAGTCAGCATACATTCGCTGTTACCAGTGACATAGTATTCTAAAATAGATTTCTTTGGTTTTATTATTTTTACGTTTAGAGACTGACTCCATAAAGCAAAGAAATAAAGTGTCAACTGATACCGACTCTGCCATGAACCGCAGTTTGAATGCAAAATCTTATGCTTTGTTAGTCAACCTGCAACTATGGCTTTTACATGAAGTATTACTGTTTACCTGAGCCTAAAAGCCCATTTCGTACAGTCTCACTACTTTTCATGCAATTTTACGATTTTAGTCTGAAGGACCCACTCGGAAGAATTTAATTTTGTTTCCGTTTAAAAAATATTTATTAAGTGAATTTCGTATAAATGAAATAAAGTATTCATAATACTATCCAATAAAGAAGATACACATCGAAATAAATTATTTTTCCGAATAATAACCACAGTTTTTGGCCATTCAGTAATAGAGAAAACCTCCAATAAAGAAGTTCTAAGAACGCAAACATTGAGATTTTGGAATTTGAAAACATTTTTTACGAAAAATTTCTTAGCCCAGAGCAATATCAAGAACCGTAGTCGGATTCACACTTTTTGATGTTCGTACGCACTGAAAAATATTCTGCGGATAAAGATGTGAGTTATACAAATTATAGAATTCTTGACCATTACGTAATGTACTGATGTGTATGAAATCACGTTGTTGCATGACAGTTTCCTTTTACAACATTTTTGGTGTACAACAGTAGCAGGCAGCGCAAAGTTGTTTATGGCACAGGGGCAAGAGAAGATTTGTAGTTTAATTTCATTTGTCCACGGAGATTTTGAACATACTAGTTCCTAAAATTAGCGATTTCTTGGGATTCACTGTTGACATAACAGAAAGAACTTAGTTGAGTTTCATTGCAATCGTGCTACAAAGAATTTTTAATGTGGACAGCTATGTAGTTCAAAACTGGTAAGCATGGGAAATCCATTTGTAATTAGCTATAAAAACACTATAAACCTTATAGTGGACTAACCAGAATCTTCATAGCTACATTCTCTTCCACTGATTATTTAAAAAAAAATCGAAACATATTTAATGCGGTTACGGTCGTGTATGATGAGAAAAGTAAGACAAAATGGTTCCTGATAATAATGATCTCAATTCAGAGCGACACAGTGCATGGTGTTTATATTGTCTACTGAGTGAAGTAGAATCAGTGCTGTCTTTCAGTGTTTACATGAAGCCTACTGGTACAGACAACATTATTCCAAACTCTTCCACACACAGCATTCACAAGGAATCCGCACATAGATAAGTCCTGTAAGGAGCCCATAAGTTTCCCTTTGACCATTCAGACTTCGAATAAGGAAAGCAAATCATAAAAAATAGTGCAATAAACAAGAAAAGTGACATTCTCTCGTTACTACAAAGTCATAACAGATAAGAAATAAGTTAAATAAATAAAAGCACACGAACAATGACATATGAAAATGCCTTAGCAGATAAATATGTAAAATGATAGTATCTCGGTGTAATGTCTGATGAATTAGCTAGGCTACTGAAAGACCTGAATTCAAGAATCAACTTCAGCACTACTGACAAGGTAAGTAAAAGGCTTCTCCTCCATTTACAGTCTACGTGTACAAATCTGGCCACATGTTCATGTACAGTATCAACTACACCGTCCGTCCAGAAAGCCCCGCGGCAAATTTTTTCCTGCCGTATTAGCGACGTCAGCGCAATAACTATGGTGGTATCTTCAGCTAACAACTGTACACAAGAGATGTGCATTCGACTAGTCAGTTGTGAGAGGACAGTGATAAGTAGTGGACGTGCGGCTGTAGTGTGCAAAGTTCTTGTGTCATAAATCACAATACAGCAACATGTTGTTGTTGATTATGTGTTTGGAGGGACCAAATATTTGATGTTATAGGTCTATTCAATCTCCAGTGTGCCCTATATGTCTGCGTCTAGACTAAATCTCGAGTAATATGTTTTCAAAATGTTTATGCAGCGCATACCAGAGATGAGATGTAGACACCAGCCCGGTATTCATCTGATGTGATGTTGGAAACCGCCTGAAAACAACATCCAGGATGGCCGAGTCACCAGCCCTCGTGGTTAATCCGCTAAGCAGATTCTATCGGTGTTACGCTCGCCTTCACTTGTCCCGGAAGCGGTGAAATAATGCTCTCGGCTAACTAGGTGGGTACAATAGAGCAACATCTCCAAATATGTTAGCTGAAACGGATCGTAGTAAAAGCGAAAGAAATAATAATTAATATCATACAGCAGCGAGTCGGGACACTCCTTACAAAGATATCACTTGCTGACTTATACTACACTGCAGGCCCTATGGAACATAAACTGTTGACGATTTCGTCACATGAAATAAAAGGGCACATCCTGCGATTCCTACACCTGAAAATAAAGCTTGTTAAATTAACTGAGAGCGTAAATTACGAGTACAACAAGTACTACCTCCGGCATAGAATAACTCCTAACAATGTCCAAAGTGAAGTGAAAGCTAAGTCCATTCTAGTGCAGCAGGACTTTGAGTGAATCAAGAAATACAAGACTAACAGTAAACTGCATTAATAGCCTGACTTACCCACTAAGCAAAATGCTCAGTATGATACTGAGAAGATTATTTACATACACTAAACGATGTGTAACAAAAATTTCATGCACTTTAGCAAAAGACATACAGGACATCCAAATTTCACCGTATGCTGAGCTCATCTCTTTTGGCATCACCAGTTTATATACGAGTGTGCCATTACTAGAAACGATACAAATGATTAAATTTAACTTACTGCGGTTCAGAGAAACATCAGTCGTTGTGGCACCTGAATTTGTATCTCTCTTGGAAATCACATTACCTCAAAATTACTTCAAATGTAATAATAAAATCTGAACCCAGACTGATGCAGCGGCTATGAGCAATAATATTGTGGGCAAAATCACGGACATTTTCCTCAACAACCTGAAACAAAAATTCTTCGGTTACAATTAGTCTAAATAAAAAAAGAAAACATTGTGTATTGCTACAGATACGTGGATGATACCCTTAAGTTTATTAACGGGGCTTTCACATATGTTCAAGAAATTCATCAAGCCTTAAACAATCTATATCCAAAAATAAAATTCACGCTGGTAATACATACAAACAATGCTATGAATTATTTGGATCTCTTGATCAGCAGAAAGGATGGCCACCACAAATTCGACATTTTTAGAAAACCTGTCTCCACGGACAGCGCCATAAATGTAAATTCCACAAAAATTCTCATACTTCCGCTTCATGCTTAACAGACTGTAAAATCTTCCTCTAGAAGCACACATAATTCAAAAAGAGATACACACACTCCAATACATAACACACAAAAATAATTTCAATCCTAACATTGTCACTAAACTACACAATAAACACATGACACCCAAGTCCAACAAAAAACACAGTGAAATACGACTAATGAAAGAATCAATATCTAGAAAGAAAACAAAATATATATCAAATGCTTATAGGAACCCAGTCTTGGACAAAATTAACGCACTATTCAGACCTACAAATATATAACCTGGTTTCCTGTCCACTAACAACCTCAGACTGAAATTACGATAGGGTAACACAAAACTATAAATCTATGCTAGCCCTGGTTTGTACAAAATCACAAGTAACAACTGTAATAATTTACACATAGGCCAGACTAGAAGATATTTTCTCATGTTGTTTAAAGAACACATTCGAAACAGCGAAAATAACAAATCACTTATTTCCCATTCAAAAGACCGTCAACACACGGTAGATACAACTGAACACGCATTGCAGGTACTTCATAAATACCCAAAGATCCTATCATGAACATTCTCTTGGAAATTGAAACTTATACACACATAAGAAACCCACAACAAGGCTTACTGAACCAACATTCAAATCTTAACCATCAGTACTATTAAAAAATACCGAAATACTCTAAAATGAAAACGGATAAATTCGAAGCGCACAGCACAGCCGAAGATGAACGCACACCAAAATAAAACCTTAATATCGTTGCTCATACACATACTCTGGAGCGAAACATACGTCAGAGCGTCAGTATAATACGTACAAGAAGTCATAATTTACGAAAACTTATCGAAAATAGAAGTTAACAAAAGCATACACGTCAAATAAAACCCCCCACGTAATAAACACCTATAAATTAATAGCACGTACGATCGCTATAAAAACAGGCTACTACAAATATACAGCAATCTTAGATATACGCGCAATCAAATAATGTATATATCATCGGTATAATAATGCTTATACTTTGCAAACATATGATAACATAGCTCTAAAACTGTCAAATCAGTCTCATAACAAATTGATTACTAACTTAAATCAACAAATATAGAACAACAGTCAAAATACAGTTGTCGACGATGTTATATGTATGTCGATTCATCTAGACAATAAGCAACAATCCGTACTCAAAGTCCTACCATAAAATAAATACGTGTAATAAAAATAATGTCACCCACGTTATACCGCAGGTCTCTCGATAGTGACAATGTTAACCGGAACGGATCTGTAGTGAAAGTGGAAGAAATAAAAATTAATACCACACAGCAGCGAGTATGGACACTCATAAATTCTACAGAATGTTTTGAAGAAGAAAAAAGTGTGTGGAAAGTTTTTTAATACAACTTGACTGAAATGCAAATCGAAGAGAGCTCTACTTTGAAAAAAAAAGTCATCACGGGTATTTAGTGTTATCAATACGAACCAACCGGAAAACAACGCAGTTCAGGAATTCACATGATGTGTCAACGCTTTGACGATATATCCGACATTCAGAGCAATGTGACGCATGAGTTGAGCAAAATCCCGATGAAGTACACTTCTGACAGTTTTACACGGTTGTATGAACATTCTGTGTTTGTACACTAGTAAATGGAGACTATGTAGAATTTAGTAATTTTGTTGTCATGTTGCTAGTTTGTCTTCAGTCCAAAGGCCAGCTGTCCACGATACTCTATCTTGTGCAAGGATCTTCATCCCCGAACAACTACTGCAACCAACACCCATTTGAACGTGCTGACTGTATACGTCTCTTGGTCTCCCTCAACAATTTTTACCCAGCACATGTCGCTCCAGTACTAAATTAATGATTTCTTGATGTCTAAGAATGTGTCTCATCAACCGATGCGTTATTTTAGTCAAGTTATGTCATAAATTTCTTTTCTTCCCTATTACGTTCAATACATCATTAGTTACGGAGTCTGCATGCATAATCTTCAGCATTCCTCTGTAGCATTACATTTCACAAGCTTCTATTTTCTTCGTGCCTGAACTGCTTACCGCCCACGTTTCACGTCCTTGCAAGACTACACTCCAGACAGATATTTTTTTAAAAAAAGACATCCTAGCACTTCAGCTTGTAGTCAATGTTGACAAATTGCCCGTCTTCAGAAGCTCTCTTCCTTGCCGTTGCCAGTCTACATTTTATATCCTTTCTACCTCGCCCATCATCAGATAGTCTACTGGCCAAATACCAAAACTCTTCTACCAATTTTAGTGTTTTATTTCCTAATCTAATTCCCTCAGCATAGCTTCGTTTAATTCTACCATATTTTAATTCCCCTTTTTTACTTTCTTTAATGTTCGTCTTATATCCTACTTTCAAGACACTACCCATTCCGTTCAAGTGCTCTTCCAAGTCATTTGCTGTCTCTGACAGAATTACAATGTCATCGGCAAATTTCAAAAAATTTTTTTCTTCTCCCTGAACTTCAATTCCTTCTCCAAATTTTTCTTTGGTTTCTTTTACTGCTTCCTCAATGTACTGGTTGAATAACAGCGAGGATAGACTACGACCCTGTCTCACTCCCTTCCCAACCACTGCTTATCATTCCCGCTCTTAAAGTCTTATAACTACCGACTGGCTTCTGGAAAAAAACTTTTGTTGCTCTTGCTGCGGGGCCGCTTGGTCTCTTATTATCCATGAAACAATCAGTCCACCTATCTGGATACGCTTCAGGTTGTCCACCTTCTCACTCTGCGATGGTGGATACCGGTTTGGCTGGCAAAAGCAGCGCTGTTGCAAATCCGACTAAATACCTACTACGCAGTAGCCACTTAACTCCAGTCCATGGGCAGTAGCTGAAAGTTAAACCTTTGAGTGTTCGGGATTCGTGCATGAGTCGTTTGAAAAAACTGTGGAAATTCCTTTTAGTTGGTTTATTGTCTTTAAAACAAACAAAAAACGGCTATCAAGTCCGTATTTAATATACCGACATCAATCACTTCATGTGCTATTACTGTCTCTGTAACAAGTTCACACCCAAAAGCAGTCAGAAGATATTTAGTCCGACCCGATATTTTAAACGTCATAAACAGTCACTGACCCACGACTACTTGCAAGATAGCACAATCAGTTATTCAGTATTCTTCTTGTGCAGATGTGCTCGCCATAATACCTCGTAATCTGCACGAAATACGCCACGCGCGATTTAACATAGGTGTTAACCAGAAGACGGCTGCCAAGTGACTATCTCGACACACACATTAGATCTGAGGCATACAGCCCTACTCAAACGCGCGGGAAACGCTGAATTCCTATTGGCTAATATGTTAAGCAGCCAATAAGATCATTTCGAGCACATCTACGCTCACGGTATTTCTAATGTCAGCCAATCAGATTACCACAAGTAATTTAGACTAGGAATCCTGTAATTCCGAAACTAAATAAAATTTAATGAAAACAAAATACAATACCTTTCCACAAAATAAATTAAAATAAATTAAATACCAACGCCCCTTCTAGCTGCCTTTTACAAAATCAAGCTCTCTCGGACATACGTCACAAATTCTCATATTACAAAACAACTTTCTCACTCTTACATTTATATAGTTTTAATGAAATATTATATTCTCGTTCTACTTATGTCCTCCATTCAGTCTCTCAGGCTCTCCAAAACACTCACACAACCAAAACATACTGAAATAACCATTTTCAAATGTACTGTTAATTACGTCAGAAATCTGTGGCAATAAAACTAACTAAAATTCTAGAAAATTAGATTATATGAACCTATTCTCTTGGCTGTAGTTTCAATTTATACTATAGATGAATATATTGCAGTCCCTAACTCGGTTATACAATGCCAGCACAGTTATCATGTGTTTAAATAAAAATTTATATCTGCGATAGTGTTGAAGTTATTGATCTGAAACTTTAGCAGTATGGTTGTGTATTCCATAGAATTTGGTACAGTAAGTGTAAAAAAGATCGAATAATATTTAGTAGTATTCCTTCAGATTCGTACAGAGTATGTGTAACGCATTGCACGCTTTAGTCAAGTACACCACTCGCCTGGCCCAGTAACCAGTGTCAGCCGTCCGAGCGTGAGAACCGTCTCCTTCCCTCCCAGCTCCGGGGCCAGCTGCGTTTTCATTGCAACGTGACAACTCGTAATAATTTGCTACGTTACACTGTCACGTGTATGCAAATAAAGAAAAAGCCGGTGACCACCAAAACACGCCTGAAATGCGTTGCAGTGTCTTACATTAAAACAACGTAAATAATCTGACTGAAGCGGTGAAAAACAAATAATTTGTTCATAACAGGCAGGGTATCTAAACCTGGCTGCTACCGCCCTAGTTGGTAACGTTATAACTCACCTACCAAACTGACATTGTCCGAAACCATTATCATACGTTATTTGTCGGGTGACCGAACTGGAAACAGCCTTAAAACAAACAGATAAAAACCTCACAAAATTGATATAAGATGACGCTTTCTCTGGATGATGTCATTCATTTTTCCTGTTATTTCAATACCCGAAAAGTTAAAGTTTGTCAGAAATATCCTAACGATTATATGAGAACTGACGAGGATGAACTGATGTTGATATGCTGGTGGCAATTTAAATTATCTCAGCTTCTAACTGAAAAATTGATACTATGCTTTGTCTAGTTTTTATTCTAGATGCTGAAAACGAACAAAATAACAATTTTTATACGGTTGCATGGTACTGGTGGAAAGCTTTTAGTTTCTCGGAATTCTACGGTTCACAAGAACGAATGTGGTGTAAACGAGAGCGTCGTCGAAGTTAGTTAACGACTGCGAAGATTAAGCTGCTGGGTCGTCTCTCCTGTACTCCCTCCAGAAACCATCGATTGTATTTTGATGGTAAATTTTATTAATGTCTGTACAATCAGATTATTTCGTCTAACTTTATCTTAAAATTGCAAATGTAAGTATGATGCAAAGGAAGTCATATTCTTCATTTACTCACTGTAGTTTCCTGAAACGGCTCAAAAACGAAAATAAAAAAACGACAAGTCCTCACATACATTTTATAACGTAATATAGCTTAACGTGTAGAAAAATTTGTTATGAAACTTAAAATTTTGTATTTTCTTCATTTGTGAAAAGAAGCTACAATTTGTAACGTAATATAGCATAATGTACAGATAAATTTGCTATGAGACTTAAAATTTTATATTTTCTTCATTTGTGAACAAAAACGTCTTATACACTGCTTTAGTTCTTATCTGAAGAAAAAAGGCCCTGCTGTACATTATTTTTTAATCTTACATATGGGGTGTTTAAAGAAACTCCAGAATGTTCCTTTTTTTGCAGTTAGTAGGAAATGGATTAAAAGAATCTTGGAAATTAAATATAAGGAACACTGATTGATTGTTTGGACAGTGTATAAGAGTTCCGATGGCTTCAGTATTGACTTTTGGACAAAGGTGTCATACCTTTACTGCAGACTCTTAGAAACGTGCATTGCTCCGTAGTTGTACGTCCTGCAACAAATTAAGCAAGGCTCTTACAATTAAAAGCAAATATTTCGAAATATTTTGGATTCATTAGAAAGCGTCATAGGCTCGTCTGATGATTAGTAATCACCTTAGGACTAATTTTATAGAGTCCGTTCCAAACTATACTGTGTTTTCACTACATGCCGGTGAATATTTTATTCAAATAAACTTAACTGAACGAGTAACTATGTTTCATCCCGTTTTGTTTTAATCTGGAGTATGAATGTAAATGTAGCGAAAGGGGTCTGCTGTTCTAATTGCATTAGAAGCTCTCTATGGGCAGAACACTCCCCTACAAATTATGAATGAAAGATCCTCAGTGGCAAAACACGTGTGTCAGAGTTCAAGAGACGCAATTATTTTAAGGCACCATTAGTAACACTGTAGCAGACCTTTCTGGATCCTACGCTGTAAAAAGTGCCCCTCATGAAATGGATTTGTCAGTGGAAATTTTCTACTGACTTGTTGTTTTATCTGTGAGTCGAATTTATGATACAACTACTGTTAAATAAGAATCCATATTCCGTCTACTACAGGGTAATTTCTGGTTAATTGCAGGTACGAACGTATTTCTCAGCACCTTAACGTACAGAATGTAAACAACTGACCATAACAGTATTTATTCAGCATTGAATCAATAGTTCACAAACATTTTTTTTTCTGAAGGTAAATAAGCTAAGAAAGTTAGCGCTGCTTTTTCTGACATTTTCAATGTACAGCTCATATAAAAACAGAAGTGACTTCATTGGCAAAGCTCAACATCTCCCCGTTTCTCGTCCATCTAAGCGCGCCGTGTGTCCTACGCACTAACTAATCATATGTAATATTAAATCGTCTCTGACGTTCTGTCCCCTCCTCTCTTTTTCTGTCTCTCCCATTCCCGCAACACAGAGACTCTACTTCTACATTCACCGAAGCCAATGCATTGGCATAATCTCAATGTTGTTTATTCTATTCCATTAGCTCAGGAGTTGCTCCTCTGAGTGTATTTACAAATGAACACTACAACGTCCCTCAGGCAACGGTGAAACACCAGGAAATTATTCCATTCCAGGAGAATCGTTGATGGACCATATTACAATGGGCAGGGGCCTATCAATTCTGACCGAAGGCTTTCTACGCGAAACACTGCGATAAAATGAATCACTGTACCAGTTTACTTAGTTTTACTATAACCATTCCTTTCGTTGGTGTCAACTTAATGACCCTTCACTTTCTTGTTGCATCACCGACTTTGGTGAAGGACACACAAAATCAGAGTTTCCAGACGAATATCATTTGTAGCCAACTGCTCCCAAATACATTTTATCTTCCACTTTCCTCAAGACATTCTCTCTGAATGGCCTGCCGGTTGTCATCATCGATGTTCACATCTATAGCAGATAACTGTTAAATTGAGGATTATCAATAGGCAATGAATCTATATATACGGGCAAACAAAACGTCGGAACTGACTGTATAATGGTCATGAAATAATAGCAACAATCACATATAACTTAGTTATTTCTAGTATAGGAGTGGTCTTCGTCATTTATGGTGTACTTCTGCATTCTGCATGACTATCCTGTTTCCAAATTATTTCTCGACCGTTCCACTCCCGAACATCATATGGGAAAAACTAACACCTAAATCTTTCCGTCCGCCCTAAGATTTCTCTTATTTTATCGCTATTATCGTTCTGTCTATGTTGGTGGGAGTTAACAAAATATTCTAAAATTCTAAGAAGAAAGGTGGTGACCTCGCCGCAACGAAAGACGCTTTTGTTTGTCATTGCCACCACAACTCACGTATCATGCCCGTGATACTCTTTCCCGTTAATGCAATAGCAGCTGCCTTCTTTGAACTTTTTCGATGTCCTCCTACAACCATATCTGCTAAGGATCACACACCGCGCAGCAATGCTCCAGAAGACAACTGACCAGTGTAGTGCACGCAGTATCTTTAGAAGGTTTGTTACAGCTTCTAAGTGTTCTGCCTATAAAGCGCAGTAGTTGGGTCTCCTTCCCCGAAACATTTTACTTGTGGTAGTTCGAAATTAAGTTGTTCGTAATATCAATCCTTACGTATTTCGTTGAATCGAAAATCCCTAAATCTGTGTGATTTGTGGCGAAATCAAAATGTAATGAACTTTATTTTAATTTCATGTGGAGGGACTCACAATTTTTATTGTTTAGGCTCAACTGCCACTTTTCGCAACATACTAAACGACAATTACATACTAAAAACGAACACAAGTATTATAAATAATCTTTACTCGAATAAATACGAATAGTTTTTTGAGATTAGAAAAGGGACTGCGTTATTTGTGGTTTGCAAATATCTAAGCTGTAGAACAGACTAAATAGAGAGAACACAAACAGAATCAGAAATAAGAACAAATGTTAAGCCGAATTTTAAACATAAATCACGATTTAAGTGACTGACTCAGTTAGTTGATGGGCACAGGAGAACAAGGTAACGTACGTGTCACTGAAAGAAGAACGCAATAGGTCAATAACTGATGGGTTTCTACACTGGAGTGGAAACGAACACTTTGGCGGTGGGAAGAGAATTTCAATAATCACACAATTGGGGAGAACGCTGAAACATAAGAAGCCAAGTTGAAAATTCAGCTGGTACTAAATGTCACGAAAACTTCCAGAGCAACACATGGAGACAGATCTCAACGTTCATAATTCCTGGTAATTATGTACTGGAAGATGCGACGAACAAAAAACACAGCAGAAACAGAAATTTGCTAACATACTGTACTCGTCCATACAATGATGCATGATGAAATTTCATAAGCTGCATATTGCACAAGTAAAAACTGTTTACGCAGATTTCAGAGACGATCATATTATGTGAAACAATGGTATGGATGAACTAGGATCGAGAAAAGGATTGTCAAAAGTCCAAAAAGCCAAACCGAAGTCTCACCTAAAAGACAGAACCTCAACAACTTGCCGTATTTCATGTTCATGTATTGCACGAAGTCCATGGACTAGTTCAAACTCACACGTTGTTTGGAACATTAGAAAGTAAAGACACTGAAGATGTTTAAACGAAGAGATACACAAAAATGTTTATACAAGGTAAGATATCCAAAGTAACTAAAAAACGTTAAAACTGAAACTGGGATGATATGGGACAAACAGATTACGTGTAAAAATGTGTCTCCTTCGGTTTAATGATAGCATTGTGTTGATGAAATCTTCTCGGGCTCCCATCCGGGTAGCTGCGTCGAAAATCCGCGACGTTTCGATGAGTGTCATACTCATCATCTTCTGGCGAAGTGGGTTGTTTTAATAAAGGATATATAAGGTACAGGAAATGAAAATTCTGATAAAACAAGAAATTGAAAACTTACTGTCCTCATTTTAGAAAGGAAATTCGCTATCACGTCGAACTGTGCAGTTGGAGAAGTTCTTGGAAGGGGAGGATGTTCGGCGAACGGGCTGGGCTGACGGCAACCCAGCATTTGCCAGCCGAGCTGGTGGACGAACGGAACGTCATACCATAAGAACTGGTTGCCAATCTTGTGGCCGGCATGGAAGCAAGTTGCAAAGCTTCCATTTCCGTGCGTGGTGTACACACATCCTTTTAAGACGGTGTACTCCTTTTTGTAATGTCCAGCAGACCATCATAAATCCATCTGTACTACACGGTAGCAGTTGTTTCTATGTATCATCTACGTTTCATCGAGCTGTGTTACTTGGCAGTGACATATCGTGTGAAAGTTACTTTCGTCTTTTAGTTTAGCACACCAGTGTAGTGTGCTAACCTTGTCTACCACGAAAAAATAGTAAAACTATCGACGGTACAAGAAGTTATGGAAAGGAGTTCGTTAATCCTACAGGGTAAAAAATGAGAAGAAAGATATAGAGAAATAGAAAATCTGAGACAAAAGTCGTTATCAATCGAATTGAGTCTGAAATAAATGCGGCGTGCACAAGAGATTCCCACAAAAGCCAAGAAATAACGGAATGGTGCTGATTGATGGTACTATAAAATGATATTTAATAGAAACGAAGTCTTCGCTGAGTTCGACAAGAATATGAGGGGCGAAAAGCCACGGACATGTTCTGGTAGGTCACCATAAATTGCTTAGAGGAATCATGTGAAACATACGTCATGAAGGTTGGACGAGCATTTAATTCCTTCTCCTCTCGTATATGAGTCCAGAGTCTTAACCACCATTCCACATCCCTACATGCTACTGAATTGGAATGGATGTTGATTGCAGCTGTTTACAGAACAACACAATCTGACTGTTGTAACTATCACACACAGTGGGATGTTTTGAGATACATCTCTGCGTAGAAACTGATTTCTCATTAATAATACCAACAGTAATATATTAGTGACCGCATACGTTCATGTCTTACAACAGCTTAAAATTCTTTTCACACAAGCATTTTTACGAGACAAGCATTTTTACGAGGATATCGTCGATACTCCCATCAAAACGCGTTTCTTTCTCTCTCTCTCTCTTTTTCCAAGCGAAGACACCAAAGTGGAAGATAAAGTGTAAGGTTATTGTATGAATTAAAAAATTCCATAAGTGAAGGTATCCTTATAGTTCTTATGGTTGACAGTTGTCTAGTAGCAATGATTGTGTGAAGTAACATACGCATGGAATATTTCTCAGTACCTCTGTATACATTTATTTCGCTGTCTTTCATCTTGCACAATTTTGCCAATACCTTTGCACGTCTTCCTGATAATGTGAACAGTTAAATGTTTTAAGCGACCTGTTTCCAAGACAAATTTACATTAAATCTGTTACCCTTAATTCCCGACAACCACTCACTTCACTAAACTACAATCTTCGTAATGAAATTTGGGTTGATAATAAAATAAACTGAGAAGGCTTTGGAGTCAAGGCACTTTACTGTTTAAATTTTAACAAGGTCTTATTCTAATGAAATAACATTTTATCTAAGCTGTTGGAGACTGTGGTGAGAGTACGATTAAGTACTAAATACAGGTTCGTATGCAGAGTTGCCGTTTACCTCGTGTAGTTCTTGCATTTCATCTTTAATATCGAAAAATCATTTGACAACTGCGACATGGCTGAACATACTACGCTGAGTGATCCGTCATCTGCTGTCAACGAAGACGATTGTTCACAATATCAATACGGCATACGATTCATAGTATTCAAAATTTTTCCAAACAGTTTTCTTTGAACTATCGTGTAATAAAGGATTTTTTCTGATACACACTTTCAACTTTTCCTATAGTTTGTTTACAAAAAAGAGAGTGTTTCTGGTTTTCCATAACACATGTCTTCTGCATTTCATCCCTTAGGAACACTTTTAAGCATGGCTGTGATCCAGCAACCGTACAAGAATATGATTTGTATAATACAGCCAAACGGTTGCAAGAAGATTTACCTTGACCTGGTTTTGACACCGACTGTGGTTGTCTTCATCAGAAAGTCCAGGACAATTACCTAGAATGATTACAAAATTATTAACATACAGGGAAACCAAGACTAGATGGTTATCACACTGAACAAATTTATGAGGCAGCTTTACTCACATGCAGCGACAGGTGAACAGATTTACCAACTAAATGCTCTCGTCATATAAAATAATTTCCGAAAATCATATTTAAAACTATATAAAATTTATAGTTACTGGAACTGACATAACAATGATACATTTCAATAAAAATTATAGCTACATGACATTACACACTGAATGCTGCTACTGTAAGTGGCATCAGACTAAGACGCTCACAGACCGAAGTTGCCACAATGTGGACATGAAAAAAGTCGCTCCAACTATTAACAATTGAAGAAATCAGTCGCTTACACTGACAAAAATATTTTAAATAGCGCATAAGTGTTAAGCTGGGAAGTCAGCAGCCAATAGTACGCAAAATAAATGTTTTTCTGTACCATTTCTAGGTAATGTATATTACAAGATACAGCATCTCCTAAAAAACAAATAATATTGCAAAGTAACTACAAAAAATAGTTTGTAAAATAATGTTACAATTTGAAACCAGTGCATTCTCCTTTACAAAGTCAGGTGTTGGTAAAATTAGCTGTGACAAATGTCCAGCCTATCACATAGTACAGACAGGACGAGCAATTGCTGTTAGATTCAAAGAATATCTTTTAGGAAATGAAGGTACAAATATATATATAACTCATCTTTTGCAGATTTAGTACTCGTATACTAATTACAGCCCATAAGCCTGAGGTACATAACGTCAGTCTCCTCCACACAGAGAAGAAAGGCTTCAGACTTAATATCCTTGAAGAATTAGAAATTTTCAAACACCTTTCCCTTCCGACGGTTTCCTTCTGAATGAACAGTTGCATATACGTAATAAAACTGTATTTAATGGTATAAGGCTCTTACATAGGAACCCCTAAAACGGACTCCTCTAGAATAGACACGAAAATTTCGTCTTCCTCTATCATTTTTATTTATAACATTGTAACTCGTTTTAACACAAAATGTATAAAATATTTGCTATTGCATTGTCCTGTATAAATTTGTATTTTGCATGATATTAGCTGATGACTTGCGAGATGAGCACATATAAGCTATTTAAAATATTTTTGTCCATGTAAGCAGCTCATTTCTTCGATTGTTAATAGATGACCCGACTTGTTTCGTGTTCACGTTTTGGCAGCTTCGGTCTGTGGAGCCTCTTAGCCTGAAGCCACCACCTCCATTGTCATTTCCCTCTTACAGCTCTTAGCAGCGTACCGTGTGCTACGTCATGTGGGTATAATTTTTACTGACAAGTGCCATTGTTATGTCAGTTCCATATGGTTTTAAATATGATTTTAAGAAGTTATTATGTGTGACGAAAGCATTTTGCTCGTAAATCTGTTCATCTGTCGCTACATGTGAGTATAGTCGCCTCACAAATTTTCTCGATATAGTAACCATCCATTCTTCGTTTTCCCCTATGTTAATGATTTTGTAATTTTTTAGGTAATTATTTTGTATTTTACGATGAAGACAACCATATTGGGTGTTGAAATCAGGTCAAGCTAAATCTTCTTGCAACCGGTTGACTGTATTATACAAATCGTATTTGGGAAAACTATTGGTTAATTTATGACTATTTTAAGACAGCTTTGTCTAGTAAATCTCCTATGTCGGTCTTTTCCTGTAACAATGTAATAAAATCCATAGCTGTTCAATAAGATAAACTAATACTTAAATGCTTTATAGTAACGTCAGAAAGGTGGATACTGAGATCGTGGTATCCAGTTCAGTCTGGCCTCCATACATTTCGCTGGCTTTGTGCTGCCGGTTTCTGTCCCGTCCATTCTAAGATTGACGACGGGACTGTAATACGCGGTTTTGTCCCCGTACACTGGGATTTGGCCACATTCCAGTTTTTATTCTGTTAGCAACTTGTTCATTTGCAAGAGTTACGTCAATATTTGATGCTGCTCCCTTCCAAGAGAAAGAACCTCGGGAGACTCGTACGAACAGCTGGCTGATCCAATCTCAGAGCTTCTCGGTACGATTAAGGTCAGTGAATATCTGCACATCTTTTTCAGTCGCGCACTGAACTCCGCTGTTCTGTGTTCGAGATTCTGCTCTATGAATTTCATACGCCTCTTCCTGTTTATTTAGTTTCGAAGACTGGAAATAAGTGGTATCTGATGCTGCATACAGACAGAGGAAAAATAAACGCAGTTTTCAAAGGCCTTTTCCTTTTTTCCGAATCCCTGTCGCATCCAAACGTAGTAGGTGTTGAGGTTTTCAAAAGTTTTCTTTACTGAAAGAAATAAAGTAATGCAGCGTGCATATTTTACATAAAAGAACTGCAATTAGTAAATAGCATTCTTGTTTTCATTTCACAGCCAATGTCTCTCCACAAGAATGGAATAGTCAGGAGAAAAAATGGGACAAATTGTTTAATAAGATTCTGCCGCTAATTGTCGTGTGGCAAACTTACTCCATGGATGTATACACCACACTTTGTTAGGAAATCTATGCTGTACAAGCTTTTAAAATTGTTTTTCAACGAAACGGTGCACACGAGACAAGAATATTGGCTTGGAAAGCTTCCATTCTTTAATAAAAATACGATTCATTTCTTTTTTTTTTTTTTGAGCGAATACAACTAAAGTGCAAATTAAGTTATGAATTAAAAATAAGAAAAATTGCGTAAATGACTGAATATACTAATAGTACTAGGTTTCTTGTGAATTTATTGTAGAGAAAAAGCCGAATGGAATTAATTAGACAGACGATGGCACAATCGTATTATAAGTGTGTCAAACTGAAGAAAATAAGATTAGACAATAAGAGGAAGGGCCAGCACTGCATTTGGATGAATTTTAGGTAGGGTAGAAAAAAGTACGTCACTAAGAAGACACTTCCTTACTTGGGTGAAATTGTAATTTTATGTTGACAAATTGTAGAGTCTTTTCATAGGATGCAGTGCGCGTGGTAGAAGTTAACATTTCATTAATGTGCTATGAGAACTTAAAACAAATTATTCTGTAATGACTTCGTCGTCGACGGCACAGTAAATCCCAATCTTCGTCACTTCCCTAAAAGTACATTCGATATGTATTTTGGAATAGTTACTAAACAAATTTAACCGATTAAATTGGCCTTGGGAGTATCGACTGACTGACCGTGTTATTGTTATCTATGTCATCACACATTTGCTAGCAGCGTACTAAAACCTTGGTTTTGATAAAGCTTCGGTCTTTGTTTTACAAATGGAAGGAATGCCTTTCAGTTTCATTTTTAAGTCTAACAACTATGAATTCTGCAGTGTGTTGTGTCCACCCCTAATGTTATAAGACGGTTTGAAATGCTTTGAATCCTCCATAATCAATTTTTCGTACATAAAGATTCTCTCACATGTAGTAAAAGTTGAATGGTGTTAAATTGTTAGATAATTTTTTTTTATTTTTCGCAACGTTTCATGTGTTAAGATAACCTTCGATCCGACTTTTCCAACTGTGAGAATCTTAATCAGTCTGTATGAAAGTTTGTCTGAGCTGAACACGCTGCTTAAATCAATAACTGCTTCTAATGACGACCAAGCCAGGTATACAATACACGGAAATGTTAAAAGAGATTCAGATGTCTTAGGGAATATATACAAATAGGAGGATCAAACAAGGCATCCAACATACAAATAGAAAACTTCGGAAAGCGTACAAACTGATATGGACGCACGACAATAAAAGAAATATTTCGAGACAGGCTAATCTCAGGCGCTAGAGTACAGTTGTATTACCAGAAGCACTGTACGCATCAGAAACGACCACAATCGGTGAATCAGGCACCATAAAGACAGGAAACATAGAACGTAAAATCCTCAGAAAAATTTTTGCAGCAGCACACAGACATGGTATATGGATGAAGAGAACAGCCACAGAATTTTATCAACACACAGACAGGCTCACAGACACGATCAGAAAACGCTGTCTATCATTCTATGGACACATACATAAAATGAACAACAATAGACTGACAAAGAGGATTTTTGATGCAGTAAACTTGAATACTCAAGTAACATTCGATTAACCACTGTCATGGAGGTAAAATGTGTAATAATAATAATAATAATTCACAAATCGAATTATTCATAGGTTTCTACTTACTTAGGATATTAGGGAGTGCATATGAACAAATTTAGTATGTGTAGAACATAAATTTATTTGAGATAAAAAGTGGTAAAATCTGCACAGGGAACAATTAAATCCTAGAACTGCTTTGAAGGGAACATCAAGTATTCTTGTCTTGAATGGACAAAAGTAAAATATCTCAAATTGGTTAGTGGCAACTGCCAGCTGGTTGCATTAGGATGAGCCTGAAGAAATGGTGCAGGAAGTGTCTTCGTCTTCGAAGGCTGTTTTTTTTTTTTTTTAATTTTTTTTATAGAAAATACTTATCAGGAGCGAACAGCAGTATCTGAGAGAGCGCAGTGAACATGCGCTATAATGTGACTACATTAAAAGGGCATAGCTATGAAAACACTAAAACCAAATTTTACCGAAGGTAGTGATAGATTTAAGACTTTTGAATCCGGGGTGGTAAAAGTTATATACCAAATGGCGCATACAAATTTCCAGAAGCAATAATACATGTCCTATAAATATAAAATTCATTTCGTTCATTCCGGGTCGGTCACCTACTTTATACTTTGATAATTTCAGAGGGATTTCCCGAACAGGAAACCATTATACCATAAAAGGACATCTGTACGTGTCTCTGAGTTAGCGGTCACATTTAATCATTTTCACTAATCTTCAGTTTTTCTGGCTAGTAATAATTTGTCATCATGAAATGATATCATGAGAGAGACAAGAGAATTCTGTGAAAGAAAATGTGCAAAAGTTGGGAGAATGTAGGGAAGGAGGGATACGCATCGAACTGCAACATTACAGATATACACCTGAAATATAAATTTTTTACTGCGTAATTAGTAACTATCGGTGCTGGAAATAAGTCATATGACTCTATTGTCCATCGGAATCATGGAGGGATATAGCGACTGTTGTGCAGTGGACCATTATGTCATAAACACCAACCGGTTATTATTACTTCTCCTCCGACATATACTTTTCCATGCGCTGTATTTCAAATTTCGCCCCGTTGGTCGCAAGAGGGAGGCATTTACATTGCATTACGTTACAAACCGAGTATACATGATCATCACAACTGTAGTGCTGGTGGAAGCGGAAAATGTAGATGGAGTCTGTTACGAAAAGTTTTGGATCTGTATAGTAATTATTGCATACTTGCTGTAGAAGCAAAATATCTACTTTAAATCTGTGATAATCTCGGAATGGTAGCAAAAATTCCATTATTTGTTAAAAATATGGGGCAATGCTCGTCCTGTAGTAGAGATGACACTGATATCAATGAACGTTTTCTTGATTCATGTTGTTCTAAGGCGTAAGTCATGTATCAATGAGATCTGCGATTGTTTCCGGTCATCAGTGTTCTAACTGGTCCGATGTGACCAACACTTATAGTGAATCTTGGGAATAGTGCCGCTTTTAAGAGGTTGAGTTATGAGTTTTCCATTGACATAGATAAACGTGAATACTCGGACGTCATAAAATTCTCTGTACTGGGAGATTTAACGTCAATGGAAATTGTATCCAAAGCTGGTAAAGATTTATAAGTCATCTGCTCCTTTATATTCAACAGCTGAGTAATGGTTGGCTGAATTCATTCAAGGCAATACTTTTCCTGAACATAATCCACATGAAGAATGTCACAATACTTCAGTCTTTGCCAAAAACTCCGGCAAAAAAAATGTATTACAAATCGGCCATTAACTGCTGCCACTAAAGAAACGGTCAGCTACTTTTTAAATGAATAACTAACATCTGAGGAACTTTACAAATGACGAGAGTATGCTGTTAGAAATGAGATGGACGACGTATTTCTCAGCAATATTTGACACTATATAAAGAGAAGCCAATCAGTTTTGTACCACACAAGCAAACGTTTTTGAATAGACCACAAGCAGCTATATACTAAAGCTTGTTAGGAAACTGGCTGAATGTTTCTGGTGCAAATGGGATACATAGAACCATCAAAAGAATTTCTCTAACATTAGAAGTGTTATTTTCTCCATAGCAGTGTGACTATTCCTTATATGCCTTATGTCATGTCAATCACAATCTACACACATAACCGCTGCATACTTCAATATCTATCAGTCCACTCATCGTTCAATATTGATGGCGACGATACATAGGGGTATTTAAAGGTTTCTTTTTTTCTGTCGCCTGTTAAAAATGTGGTTTGTCATCAACGGCTTCATAATTTCATTAATAATTGTCCAGTCATTCACTGTAAATAAATTTAAATGTGTAGTAGTTTGTTGAATATATGGAATACAGATTGTCTGCCAATCATATAGCCCTTCTTGCTAAAGAAATCTATTTTTACTCTATGTGAATATTTTCTACGTAATATCTGAAAGCGTCCACAGCATTGAGGTTTTGTATCACATTAGGGATTCTTGTCAAATTTGATTGTCCCCTTATACCTCTTTTTCAGTCCTGCCCTATAGTTAGACCACATAAAAAGCTTCAGGTGTTTCAGAGTTCACCAACATTTATTACTCTTCTGTTGTGGTTTCTGTTGGTTTAGCAATTTAGTTGTTTTCTGGCAGTTCGGACAGAGGTACTACCATTTATTGTTACATATTCCAGTTTATTCTTTAGCCGTGTGGATTAGGGATTTTTTGAGGTGATGCTAACAGCTACACGTAAGTACAGTATTCCTATTGCTCAGGTACGTATTGCTGCCGAACTTGGATCTTCGTGTCTTATAATAATCCTCACGGTGATGTAAACCCTTGTGTAAAAAGGATTACAATAGTAGCTGCCTGTTGAATGGTTTGTTGATGGCCGAGCCGCCCCTTGCGGCTGACCTCGCATCCATTGAAGGAATAGCGTTAAGTACTTCATTCCTCCCCTCGACACTTGAATCGCACCCCAGGGAGCCAGAAACATTTAGCGGACGTAAAAGCAGGGGAGCGGATGCGCTGCGCTGCGCACCTTTGTTCATACTTCGCCTACACTCACAGAATCTGTTAACCTGCCATATCTGTCATGTTGATCGCTGCTTCCAGCTATAGAACTGCTTATGGTCTTTTAGCTGAAAACCACTGTTTAAAAGAGTACCTTCGTTTTATCTGACTGTAATATGCAAAGAACTTTATTATCTTCTGTAACCTTCCTGGCATTATCTTAAGCAGTAGTACAGGAATATATAGAAGTTCCCACTGTTAGTACACTCACTGATGAATGATTGCTAAGCGATGCTAGCTATGATCGATAAAGGTTAATAAATGAAGTATCTGAGAAAAATTATGGGAACTTACATAAAACCCAAAAAGTTAAAGCACAAAAGCACAAGGAATCATTACTACTCATTTTACAGCCAATATTCTTGCAATATGTTGATAGAAGCGAAAGTACGTATAGAAAGAGGTAGAAACGTATAGTGCTAAACAATTTTGAAAGGATTACAATTTTAGAATGTCCGAAATATCAAATAAAATGGAGAAGGTGGTAATATCCAAGTGTTAATTATCATGTTGTTAAGCAATCAAACAACACTAAGAATTTCTCTAATAAAGCAGCTGGTGCAATCTAAGCAACTTGGCTAACAATGCCGTTAAATTATTTAGTTATTAGATAGTCTATTGTACATTCACCAGAATATAACAATGTAAACAATTTTAAAATATGAAAAATTTTAAAATTGTAAGATATGAAACCTCAAAAAGTTAAAGCACAAGGAATTATTGCTACGAATTTTACAGCCAATATTCTTGCAGTATGCTGACAGAAGCGAAAGTACATTCAGAAAGTGGTTGAAACTTGTAGTGTTAAACAATTTTGTAAGGATTACAATTTTAGAATGTTACAAATATCAAATAAAATGGAGAAGGTGGTAATATCCAAGTGTTAATTATCATGCTGTTAAGCTGTCAAAGAACACTATTAATTTATCTAATATAGCAACTGGCACAAGCTAGGCAACTTAGCAAACACTGTCATTAATTTATTTAATTATTAGGTAGTCTTTTATACATTCACCAGAATATAACAGTGCAAAAAATTTTAAAATATGAAAGAAAATTTTACGGCATAAATGAAAAACTAAGATCATTCTGTTATTAATTTTATTAACTAATCAATGAAGCCTCCCAAGGATGTAAAACCTTTCTGACACTTTTACTACAGGAAATTTTTAAGAGGCCAAAATTTAAATGTATAATGTTTTTAGATGACTGCAAATACAAACATGTAAAAAAATTATTAGAAAGACAATACGAGTAAAATAGTTTGTAAATTAACAAAAAAAGAATCGTATAACACTGATCACTCACACAAAAATTAATGAGTTTAGGGTAGACCTTAAAATAAGACATGGTATACAAGCAAATGTAAGGTTACATGAATTTTCATTTGGGCATGACCTCAAAAAATATAAAATGAAATTAAGAGTATAAAAGTAATATTGAATAGTTTAGTTTTTTCCTACCTTAAATGAAAATTAATTGTTACAGCCTACAAGCAAAATTCACAAACCAAACCAAAAGCAGAGCGAGCTGGAATAGTGTGAAATAAAGAAAGCAGTGAAAAAGTAAAAAAAAGAACAAATGAAATATTACTGAAGAAAAAAGGAAATTTAAAGATAATTTAATTGCTAAAAATTTGATACTGAAGAAAACTTAGTAATAAACCTAGAATCTTTTAACATATATTTCAGGGTAACACATATGTTGTGAAGAAGTTAATTGCTATTTAAGTGTTACTATAATAATTTGTACACTTATAAGACCTTTGATGAATTTTTAAATTGTGCTGAACTTAACCATAAGCTACATGAGTTTAGGCATAACTGGGGATGCAGAAAAACTGACAACGCCTTGGCCTGGATAAATTAATCAGTTACAACATGAAAATAATAAAGCCAATGTGAAAAAAATTATGAGAAATTTTTCTAAACAACGACAACCAAAGATAAGAAACGTTAGTAAAAAAGTTGGCGAAGGTTTTATTTATACTTTTCATTATTTATAGATTTTATCATTTTTGTCATGGCGAAAGAAATATCCAGCACCATATAACGTGTTTGCAAAATGTGTCACGCACAGTGGAAACAGCAAACTAAGTAAAATTCATGGAAAGTTTAGATAAGGCAGATATTATTCAAAACATATTCGTAATATACATATCAGTAATCTCTTAAGACTTAGTTGTAACATTTCTAAATTCCATAATGCTTTTGAATCTGTTGACAAATTAAGTACCGAACTGATAGAGTTATACACAACTGGTAAATATAATATAGGGTGAGACAGCTAAGAAAGGCCACCCCAAGTATATCCAAAATGAATAAATATATCGAGGAACGTTTTAGCCAAGCTATAGCTGATAGCGTGGCAAATTTCCTGACGTTCGCAAGTAATTTTTATCGTTTATGGTTGGCGAATTACGACATCGACTTTGTTTTTTTTTCTAATGGAACTATATGCTTATTTCTATGGCATTTGAAGGAAAGTTCTAAGAGAACTTCAAGAACAAAACATGTATTGGACTTGATCAAATAGTATCAAGATTAGAACGCCGCAAACCACTGTCCAGCCGTCAGGAGAAGAGGTTCCATAAACGCCTGTTCTGTTATATTAAACGTAAACAAACACATAGCACAGGTATGGTTCTCGGGTCTACGAGTGCGCTTGAAGCCGATCAGTCTGTGTTTTGCTGTCGTAGCAAATAAATAACTTGCTCGTAAATCTATTGAAACATTCACAATGAATGTATACGACAGTCGAAAAAGTGAAATCATTTATGGCCAATGTCGCCAAACAATTAGAGGAGGGGTGCAATTGTATGCTGGAGTACCCAGATCGTGCCAAGCAGACACGAACTGTCTTTTCAAACACTATAAAACGTTCTAGAACTTGGAAGTGTGGAGAATGAAATACGCTAAGGAAAAACAAAAGCTACTGACGAAAGAAATGGAACTAACATCTTAGCAGCAATAACACACAATGAAAATGTCACGAAGAGGGACCTACGAAATACGAGAAAGTTCATCCAAACGAGTGTTCTGCGAACACTATATTCAATTGCATTTCCTCCTCTTCAAATTTCGCTGTATCTACGGCTCCTAGCAATGACCCCTAAAAGTGGTTACAGTTCTCCGAACGTTATCTACGAAAAGTGAAAAGTGATGTAGTATATCTATGCAAAATTATATTTAACGAAGAAGCATCGTTTACTAACCATGAGCAAGTCAATCTTTGCAATATGCACTAATAGTTAGTTGAAAATCCATGCTCGCTCAAAGAAATGGTTTAAAATAACGCTCTTGTCTCTAAATGTTTGGTGCGTGTTTTTCAGTACCGTCTTCATTGGTCTCTGTTTTACTGAAAAGAATCTGAATTCATTCAAGTAGCTCGACCTGCTGCCGCAGTTAGTGGGAGACGTCATACTGGACATCAGGCAATTCGTGTGGTACCAACATGTCAGATGCCCCACCCTTTCCGCCCATGTAATGGTAGACCTTCTTAAGAGAACATTTGGAGAACGTTGGAACGATAGTCCAGGAAACCCAAACTGGTCGGCACACTCACCAAACTTACCACTTCTGTGCTTTTTTCCGTGGCGAAAATTAAAACAAGAAGTCTGTTAGGAGACACCTCTGACTCCTGAAGGTATGAAATGTCTAATAACACAAGCCTGTGTTGCCGTTAACTCCAGATGGAACTGCAGTATTGTGTGTACAGAATCACTTTATGACATGTTACAATGCTGAAGGTCAACGTTTTGAGCACTTGGCACCACAGCCGTGATAACAAACATAAAAATCACACGTGAGTTACGTGTTCGCTCACATTGGTTTAATAGGTCTGATGTTTGGGGAAGCTCTTCTCCTGAAGGCGAGACAGTGGCCTGCTGCGCTGTTGTCTTGATACTATTTGATCAAGTCTCACACACGTTATGTCGTTGAAATTATCTTAGAAGTTTATTTCAAATGCCACAAAAATCCATTAGAAGTTCAATTAGAGAGAAACAAAGTCGGTGTCGTAATTCGACGACTATAAACGATAAAAATTACCTGCGAACGTCACGAATTTCACCACATTTCCGGTATAACATGGAGAAAACCGCACCTTCGTACATTTATTCATTCGGGACATATTTGGTGTGCCGTGTCTTAGTTGCTGTTTTCGGACTTTTCAGGCCGTGGAGTAGCTATTAATCACTCAAGTAGCTCCTCAATCAGCATCACGAAGCTGAGTGAACCCCTCACCAGTTATCCCACCAAGGAAAAATACGTTGGCAGTACCGGGAATCGAACCAAGGTCATCTCCATGGCAGCCACGTACGCTGACTACTCAGCGTAAATACCACAGCTAAAATCTCTTAACTATAAAACAATGTCAGCTGCAATCGAAGATAACGGTATAACTTCAGTCTTCTTTCGTCTGTCTTGTAAAAAAGGTTAAGAAGGATTTGGAAGAAATAATTAAATATTAATAAACATTCATGTAAAGTTCAGTAGCAAAAAAAATAATTATAAAAGTAAACTGTAGTTTGTAGGAGAGTTTACTATAATATCTGACAATGTGCGAAATTAATAAAATTGAATTGCTCTCTTCGTCGAGATTTTAAGTAGAAATGAATTAATAATTTTTACAAGAAAATATATTTACTGCAAACATAAAAATAGAAAAATATCCGATATTCATCAAACAGAAATCGAAAAAAAATTGTTATGGAAGGAATATTTTACAAAGCGGAAAGAGAATACACTATTAATAGACGGTCACATCAAAAGAGGTAAAACTAAGAAATTACAACATAATAGTGGGCCGGGAAGTATGAATTCATAGCGTAAAGAAGAAATCTGAAGAACGTGTGTTACCTTCTGAACATCCAGACTGTATGCTGGTGATGCAAAGCAAATGAACGTCGTTAATAAAGAAATTAGATAACGATTGCACTCTGCTGGGTATCCATCACAACACAGTTGATAAAAGTGTCATCTGACGAAGTGGCATTTGTAATCTGGAAACGTTGTTTTTATTTCTTAACCAGCATTGTTCAGCACCGCAGGGATAGTTTTCTTACATGTTTCCGTGGATGTTTCTCTGTGTCCGTGCACATGTCAGGGTGCTTATGGTGTCACGACCACGTAACTAAGGTCTAGGAAAAGAAAAGAAACGCTGTGTGTACGCGAGAATCATCACAACAATGACTGTGTTGTGGTTCATGCGTTCCGTACGACGGTGAGAGCAGTAGGCTGTGGGCACGTGAGCAGCGGAGGCGGCGCCGTGGCTCCAGACTCGCTGCGCCGACTGTACCTGAACTACCGCGTCTCCAGAAAACACCTGCAAAATTCAGCGGCTCTCCGATAGAGCGCACAGCCATAACTCGAGCCCTACGCAAATAATTGATAGGTTGCGGGAATACGCGGATGAGCAAAAAAATAAGGCCCCTGGCCCGCACGCGACGCGCGCTCCTGCAACAAACATCAGCCGCGCCGCAACCAAATGATTCTCGCGGGGCCCACCGCTTTGGGAACCCAAACTAAACGAAAATATAACGGCCACTCGTCACCACTCCGCTCCCGGCGCCACTAGTCTGTTTGCGCACGTCTCAATATTCACAGACTCGCGTCTCGATCGCACGTAGCAAGTTATGTCTCGTAATTTTGCTGCGTTCTTGTCACGTATTGTTTTTCTACCGGAGAGACATAAATATGGAAGGTAAAAGGGGCTCCCGCTGGTCTTTGCATATAACTGTTGTGTTTAGCTATATTCACCCAACTTACGCATTCCGATGAAGCCGTATGACATAAATAAGATTTGACTGTGTCACTCCTGCCTAGAGACAAGCAATATTAACTACTCAGTTCTGAAAACAATAGATGTTTTGAATACGTTTGGCACGACATGCTAATAAATAGTATATGCTTCTTTCTAACCACTATTCAGTGCAGGGGAAATTATTTGGGAGCAGTTCTAGGCGCTTCAGTCCGGGACCGCGCTGCTGCTACGGCCGCAGGTTCGAAACCTGCCTCGGGGATGGATGTGTGTGATCATTAGGTTAGTTAGGTTTAAATAGTTCTAAGTCTAGGGGACTGATGACCTCACATGTTAAGTCCCATAGTGCTTGGAGCCATTTAAAATTAAAATTTTTAATCGTTTGAAAAAGTTCTTTTTTTTGGAATCAACTGTCACAGAGATGGGCGATTTTCGCATTATGAGTTGCTGCTCGATATTTGGGAGTTACAGTGTTTGTAGGAAGATTGAAAGGTTCACGGAGAAAAGTTGAAGAGTTTATAAAAATATTTTTGGAGACCTTAGAGTCAGGTGTTAGGTAAGGGTAGTTGGGGTCATGAAGAAAGAAATGAAACTTAAAATCAGCGTATACTATTACAAGAATCTCTCAACTACCAGTCTGATGTACTGGGTACTGTTATAACGATACTGTTGACACAGGTATTGGTAATTACGTGTGTCTGATTGCGTCATTATACGGAGGTTAATTGTCGTATAACGTTAACAGGCCATGGGGGCATGGTACATCTCTCGTGTAAACGACTATTTTCACTTCCTACTCATTTCCTTTCTTCTTCTCCTTCTTCTTCTTCTTATTTTCTTCTCCGGCTGCAGTGGCCGTGCGATTCTGGGCACTACAGTCTGGAGCGGAGCGACCGCTACGGTCGCTGGTTCGAATCCTGCCTCGGGCATGGATGTGTGTGATGTCCTTAGGTTAGTTAGGTTTATTTAATTCTAAGTTCTAGGCGACTGATGGCCTCACAAGTTAAGTCGCATAGTGCTCAGAGCTTCGCTCTGAGCACTATCAGACTTAACATCTGAGGTCATGAGGGCCTTTGTTGCACCTGCAGTATGCGGCCGAGCGCTGTCACGAAGAACAATGCCTTCTGATAACATACCTCTTCGATTGTCCTCAATTGCCTTCGTAGACGATTTTCTCGAATCACCTCATCCACTCGCTGACAAGACCATCGGTTGACACTCGCTTCCTTCCATGACCGCCTGCATCATGGATGGCTGTACATCCTGCTTCAAAGTGTCTGCACCATTCGCTTACTTCACTGTCACGAATGACAGTTACGTTGTATGGACTGCATGAAGTCTGGCGGAAGCCCCTCACACTTGGTGGGAGACGCTATTGTTCTACGCATCCCTATCTGTTCACTGTGCGCTCAGAGCTGAAAAGTGTAAAGTGGCGCCACCGACGGGTATAGTACAGTAACTGCGCAACGCATCTGCGCAAAGCTTCATCTAATTTTTCTATGGTTTTAAATTCTCGACCGATCGGCCCTTGGAAGAAAAAACAACGCCTTCGTAATACAGCTTCTTACGTATCAGTTACGCAGAGCTCAAATGAGGCATTTATGGAGTAATTCCACCCGTACTCCAAACGTGGACGGAACGAGAAAAAATTTTAATTCATTGTAAACGGCAAGTGCCCTCTGCCGTGAATTTCACAGTGGTTTGCGGAGTTCTGATGTCGATATTGTTGAGAATATACAACTTTTCCGTAACTTCATAAATTTTGGCTGCTCTTTCGGGTTCCCTGTTTATTTGAAGCCGTTGGTTTTCTGAGCAGCCCTGTTCCTGCAAGTTGTGTGACGAGATTTCTTTGGGGGATGTTAGAAGTAGACCGTAAGTACTAAGTCGCAGAGACGCCATCTGACCAGTATCTCTTATTTTGTCAACGATTTTCGTTGTAATTACCCAGCCGGTGTGGCCGAGCGGTTCTAGGCGCTTCAGTCTGGAACTGCCCAACCGCTACGGTCGCAGGTACGAATCCTGTCTCGAGCATGGATGTATGTATGTGATGTTCTTAGGTTCGTTCGTTCGGTTTAAGTAGTTCTAAGTTCTAGGGGACTGATGACCTCAGATGTTTAAGTCCCATAGTGCTCAGAACCATTTGAACCTTTATTTTCGTTGTGGTTACATCAGTGAGAGCCTGGCTCTCTGCTATTTGATGTGTGTGTTGCACTGGAATATTTCTCATGTATTGGTTGGTAGGTGGGAGTGCCATGAACAACATACTAGAAATACTGATCAGTGGGGGCCGAGTGTGGGAGTGGACGAGCGTTTGAATGTCACTTTTGTAGGTTTTCCTTGAATAACTCGCAAACTACGGTCTCTATCGAAAACATATCCCAGTACAATATTCACCAAAAAATTCTCTGCAAAAATGTCCAGTTCATTTTTCCTGTAGGGCTAATACACTCCTGGAAATGGAAAAAAGAACACATTGACACCGGTGTGTCAGACCCACCATACTTGCTCCGGACACTGCGAGAGGGCTGTACAAGCAATGATCACACGCACGGCACAGCGGACACACCAGGAAACGCGGTGTTGGCCGTCGAATGGCGCTAGCTGCGCAGCATTTGTGCACCGCCGCCGTCAGTGTCAGCCAGTTTGCCGTGGCATACGGAGCTCCATCGCAGTCTTTAACACTGGTAGCATGCCGCGACAGCGTGGACGTGGACCGTATGTGCAGTTGACGGACTTTGAGCGAGGGCGTATAGTGGGCATGCGGGAGGCCGGGTGGACGTACCGCCGAATTGCTCAACACGTGGGGCGTGAGATCTCCACAGAACATCGATGTTGTCGCCAGTAGTCGGCGGAAGGTGCACGTGCCCGTCGATCTGGGACCGGACCGCAGCGACGCACGGATGCACGCCAAGACCGTAGGATCCTACGCAGTGCCGTAGGGGACCGCACCGCCACTTCCCAGCAAATTAGGGACACTGTTGCTCCTGGGGTATCGGCGAGGACCATTTGCAACCGTCTCCATGAAGCTGGGCTACGGTCCCGCACACCGTTAGGCCGTCTCCCGCTCACGCCCCAACATCGTGCAGCCCGCCTCCAGTGGTGTCGCGACAGGCGTGAATGGAGGGACGAATGGAGACGTGTCGTCTTCAGCGATGAGAGTCGCTTCTGCCTTGGTACCAATGATGGTCGTATGCGTGTTTGGCGCCGTGCAGCTGAGCGCCACAATCAGGACTGCACACGACCGAGGCACACAGGGCCAACAGTCGGCATCATGTTGAGGGGAGCGATCTCCTACACTGGCCGTACACCTCTGGTGATCGTCGAGGTACATCCAAACCGTCATCGAACCCATCGTTCTACCATTCCTAGACCGGCAAGGGAACTTGCTGTTCCAACAGGACAATGCACGTCCGCATGTATCCCGTGCCACCCAACGTGCTCTAGAAGGTGTAAGTCAACTACTCTGGCCAGCAAGATCTCCGGATCTGTCCCCGATTGAGCATGTTTGGGACTGGATGAAGCGTCGTCTCACGCGGTCTGCACGTCCAGCACGAACGCTGGTCCAACTGAGGCGCCAGGTTGAAATGGCATGGCAAGCCGTTCCACAGGACTACATCCAGCATCTCTACGATCGTATCCATGGGAGAATAGGAGCCTGCATTGCTGCGAAAGGTGGATATACACTGTACTAGTGCCGACATTGTGCATGCTCTGTTGGCTGTGTCTATGTGCCTGTTGTTCTGTCAGTGTGATCATGTGATGTATCTGACCCCAGGAATGTGTCGATAAAGTTTCCCCTTCCTGGGACAATGAATTCACGGTGTTCTTATTTCAATTTCCTGGAGTGTAGTTTGCGCGTAGCGAGTGATAGAATGTGAAAATCTCGAGTGTGGTTTATGAAGGCCAGGTATAACATTCCGGGTTGCAGTAAACGACAGCGGCAGGGGTAGCTGAGTCACTCTGTATGTGAAGAACAGCTGCTAAAATTAAAAATCTAAATTACATTCTTCAGAAACTCTGTGGCACATGACGAGAAATCTTTGCATCGACACTGCATAGCTCAACTCTGGGATTAGTTTATTATGTTGTGGAATATTGCTGCCCAGATTGGATGAACTGTACGCACACAAGACTTGTTTTGTTGACACACAGCTCAACCAAACCATGCTGGTAGAAGCAGAACTTCACCCACTTTCTGGCCATTCACACTTAGCCACATATCACCTCCATATTTGTGAAGGTAAAGTGACCTTGTACGGTTGTACAAAAACTACAGAAAAATCTTCACCTCCATGTTCACGCAGAAATGATAACGGTTAGCAAAGGAAGGCTTAGCTCTCGTCACCCACTCCTGGAAAGTGCAAGGCTGTTAGTTGACAATGGCTTTATTTTATTAATGACTAGTGAAGACACACATGACAGATTAATGCTATTACGGAACAACTAAAGATGCCGTGTATGTCGACCAAGCCACAAGGCTTTGAACTGCCACTCAAGATGCGGCCGGTTCTTAACCAAATAAGAACTAACACTGAAAGGTGTGCCGACTCTCTGTATAAGTGGAAGAAAATAACTTCTCCTGGCTATGACTGTAGCTCTGAAAAGCAGACTGTTTGCCATGTAATTGAAGAATGTCCTCTGAGAGTTTTCCCTGGCGATGCAACGAATTTACTGGTGGTGGCGGAGGATTGATAGACTACATTCGTGGCCTGGATATTAGTTTGTAATTTGGGACAACTGTAAATATTTTTTAGTGTAGGCATAGGCTAAAAAAAAAAACTCCTACACAACAGCATCGTCAACAAATACTGGGACGAAGTTGCTCATTGAGTTAAATGCTTTACAAGTACTAAGAATATGAGCGATTACATTACTTTTTCCTAGAAGTAATCAGAGATGAGCTTTCTTTCTAATGAACACTAGCAGTCTATAAGATTGTAATGGATTCACTCTGTCGATAAATTTTCGACCAAATCGCATACTGTGGAAGATTAATAACTGACGGTCGGTTGCTATATCGAATACCTATGAGAAGATAATAATATACATAATCACTTGATTTGTTAGATGTGATGTGTGAAAAGAAAGCTAACCATGTTTCACAAGAGAACAGATTCTAAAACCTTTGTTAATTTTGAGATTAAATGTTTTCTTTTTCCTACATTTGAGATAAGAACATGGTTCGAGATGTCATATGCATCTGTTGTTCCAATTTGCTTCTAAGCGGTAGTATCTTGGTTTCTTCTGCAGTCTCTTGAAAGTATTCACTGGTGAATGCATTCGCCTAAGAAAAGATAGGTTTGCGACGCACTCAATTTGAAACATAAGGAATTACTTACTGATATGATTACCAGTCGTTCTTTTATTTAATGCATCACCAGCAGTGCTACGTTTGAAGCATGTCAGAAATCTTCAGATATAGTGACAAAGCCTGTATCTTCGAGTTTAACGTATGTGCGGCAAGGCATCTTCAGTAGCTTTAATGGGTGTATCATCCAGGCATTCATTTGAAGTAAAAATAGTCACGAACAGCACAGTTAGGGCGAGCGCCTCATGTCTTCAGGCTTGTTCCTTTCAGATCTTGCCACAACACTTTTACCTCACATGGTACCGCGCCCTAGTCTCTTATCAGTAGCATAACTAATTTTTGGTAATGGTGCACTCGAACAAACAGCAACAGAGACTGTTGTGTCTGAAAGAAACTTATCATTTCAATCACGAGCAGACAGTCTCAAATTCACCGATTAAAACATTTGATGTTTCCACCAACTGCGCGATATTAGTTACTTTTAAAGGGTTCCTACTTGAACCAGATTAATTCTCTGCTCGCGAAGTCTGTGAATATATACAGTCTCATCGCCTTGATAGGAAGTGTTTATGGCACGCCGATGAAGCATGGGACATAATATTCACACGTAGTGAAGGACTCTGCATCAGTGATACATGAAGTTCCGGACAATCAATGTGAACGAGAAACGGTAGCATCCAGAATCATCGAGACGTGGAACGGTTTTCACGATCTGCTGTGCCTATGTGGTATTGACTATTTTTGTTTCAATGAAGCATTTTACGCATACAATTAACACTGTGGAATTCTTGTCACACAAACCAACGCGAATGAATATCCTCCGAACAGAGTTAGGAGATTAGGTAACAATTAAACAGAAGCACACTTTATGGCATCTCCTCAGACATTCAGACCGTTAGATGATACCATTGCAAGCTGACTTTGATTGCGCTATTTTGACACCCGAGAATCATTTTCTGGAAGGAAAACCAATAAATACTATTGTCATGGCGCGGAATTTACTCAAAGATAGCGGAATTTCATTTACCTTTCGGCTCAGGTTACATACAATGACTGCTTCAATAGGGACAGTGAGGGAAGCGTCAGCCTGACGGCATCAAATACTGGGCAGACTGTTTTGCTGTCTTACAGATATACTCAAGTTCTAGTCGAGCTGCACTTTCGCTAACAAGGGAACAGTACCAAGTGTCAATGAACGATTTTGATGTCAAAATACGAGTGCAAAACATATTTTTTTTCTTTGTGCTCAGTTTCACTTTTAAGGGGTAAAACACACCCTGAGATGGAGGGAATATCATTGAAACGACTATGAACAAAAATGTTTCTCATATAGAAGTTAATATGTAATTAACGTTCTTGAAAACTGTATAATCGAATTTTGTAATAATTTGAAATTCTGCAAATGACCCACCACCATTAATTAATTCTGAAAAGTGAAAACATTTGTCCAACAGAAATTAAAGAAACTTTCAAGGTGCATAAATCAGTATGTAATAAGGCTGGATTCTGAAATACCATTCTTGCAAAATAAGCTGTACACAATGTACTGTAAGAGTATTTTTCAACATAGATTAATTATTAGTTTAGTTATTTATTTTCTTTATATTTACCTGATGTTTTAAATTGTTATTTTACGTTTTACATTCTTTTATTGTTTTTTTAGTTTACCGTTTCACACAGGTGAGTTTTGTTAATTGAAAATGATAACTCACTCATTACTACGTTACAAAATCATTACTGTAATGATAATCTGAATGCTTGAAACATACCGTTTTCTTACACCATGCACATAAAATGAACGAAATTTCTCCACACAATATACACGATAGAGAACACCTCGTAAAACAAGATACAGCACGACTTCGAAGTGTCGCGGGGTGCTCGTCTAAATATCCTGATACGTAACAGTCATATTTGAGTACATTGGTAATCTTTCATGAAGAGAATTGATTATGTACTAGTGACTGCAGCTTTATTATTTTGTTTCTCAAGTGGAGATTGATATTATAATCATTAAAAAGAACTAGATGTGAAAATCTCGTCACAAAGTTCTTGTAACATCGAAAGCCGTGTACATCTCACGACTATAGCCGTGCCGTCGATGTCTTTGGGATCACCAGATGAACAAGTTCCTTGTCCTCAGGTATAATGGCCAAAACGCTTTTTCCACACTTACCACTCCCCTTTTCATAGTTTTACAAGAAACTGCTGGTGAGTTTGGACGGAGAATTCGAGAGTCTCTTTTTAATGGCCCCAAAGTTCTTGTGGCTGCATCGCAATCTGGTAAAAAAACGTCTGATCAGGTCAAAAGATATTTAAAAGATGATTTTTTTCCCAGTGAGAGAGAAATCTATATTATCGTTATATTCATAGGGCTGTCAATGTGAAAGAAATGCATAGAGGACAGGGAACTTGTCCATCTGGTGATTCCAAATGGATCGACGGAGCAGATACAGTCGTGAGATGTATATGGATTTCGGTGTTTGAAGGGCTTTGTGAGAAGATTTTCAGATCTAGTTATGTTGAATTATTATGATGTCAGTCTTCACTACAGAAAGAATATAATCAAGAATCAAGCTGCAGTCACCAGTACATAATCAGTTCTCTTCGCCAAGACTTATTAATATACTGAAATATGCCTGATGCATATCAGGATATTTAGACAGTCTCCTGGGACAGTTTAAAATATTTCTGAATTTTGAATTATTGTGTTCTCTGTCGTGTGTATTACGTGAAGAAATTTCGTTCATTTTATGTGCATGTTGCAAGAAAATGTTATGTTTCAAGCCTTTATTTACAGATCGTCATTATTGTAATGATTTTGTATGATAATAATAAGTTGCTTATTATTTTCGGCCAACAAAACACATGTATGTGAAACAGTAAAGCCAAAAAAAAAGAGTGGAAGTATATTGTAAAATAATCATTCAAAACATACAGTCAATATAAGTAAAATATATAACTAGGCTAATAAAGAATGTTTAGATATTTTAGTTAGGTGTGTTGAAAATACTTTGACAGCACATCGTACAAGGCTTATTTTCCAGAGATGGTATTTCAGAAAACAGCCTTATTAAATTTATGTCGGTCAAAAGTTTTCACTTTTCAAAATTAATTAATGGTGGTGGGGTGATTTGCAAAATTCCAAATTATGTCAAAATTCGATTATACAGCTTTCATGAACGTTAATTACATATCAAATGTTATCTGAAAAACATTTATTTATTTATTTATTCGTTGCGGCCATATAGGACCACGTTAAGTCTTGTTGCACTTAGCACTGAGCCTGGCTTTTTTCTGAGCCCAGATTTCCTCATTCGTTGTGAGTGGGCTTGCTTAGGCTCTTCTCTCCAAATGACACCGTGTTTTCTTTTAGGTTGCTCTTCTCGGGTTATTCTGTTTGTCACTCATTTCTTTCGGAAAAGAACTCTGTCAAAATGATCTTCGGGTTGGCTATGTAGCATCTGGAGGTCTTCTTTGGTGTTTTTAAACCATGGCGTCGTAGTTTTTGGTTTTGAATCAGAAAAGAAAAATATATTTTTGATTAACCTATTTCCGTTCATTCGTTTGAGGTGACCATAAAATCGTGCCTATCTTTTCTGGATTGTGTCTGTAGTTTTTTATGCTTTACTGCAGACTTCCTTGTTGGATCTGTCTTGATGGATGCAATTCTTGTACTTGGATCCTAGGATTCTTCTAATGATTTTGCTCTCGTTTTTTCTCCAGTTCTTCAAGGAGTCTTTTATCAGCGTTTAGTAAAAAGATTTCGGCTGCATACAAAACTACTGGCTTCAAAATTGTTCCGCAGTGACGTATCTTATTGTTCTGGGAAAAGCATTTATTGTTGTAGATTGTGCGGGATGTGTGGTAAGCTGTTTCTAGTTTGTGTATCCGTTCCCTAAGCGCTTCCTTCTCCAGTCCACTTTTCATGATGATCTCATCCAGGTACTTGAATTTGTCTACCCTGGCGATGGCCCCATATTTCGTACGGAGCTTTGATCGAGCGTTTTAATGTTACTCATGACTTCTGTTTTCTCAAATGATATTTGCAGACCAGTTTGTTCAGCCATTTCTTTTAACAGTTCGATATGAATTCTATTGGTGTCTACGTTATTTAACAGAATGGCAATGTCATCGGCAAAGGCCAAGCAGTCTACCTCGATCCGCTTCGATTTGGTTCCAATTCGCAACGAGCTATGGTGGGTTTCCATTAATCTTTCGCGCCAGGTTCTTATGACCTTTTCAGGGACGCAGCTGAAAAGCATTTCAGACAGGTCATCACCCTGCCTGACCCCTGTTTTGACATCAAAGAAATCTGAGAGACACTCTGGGAATTTTACTTTGACGTTTGTATCTGTTGGGATAGCTCTAATTAATGTCTGCAGTTTAAGGTCAACTCCGAAATCATTTAGGATGTTCACAGGTCTTCCCGGTCTATGGAGTCGTATGCCTTCATGAAGTCCACAAAGAGTGACACGTAGTGTTTGGATCTTAGAGTATAGTATCTGATTACTGTTTTGAGGTTGTAGATCTGTTCGGCTGTTGAGCGACTTTTAATGACGGTATTCACCTATTTGAGGTGCGGCTTGGAATTCTAAACGCTCCAGAATGGCGAGTGAGAGAATTTGATAGGTTATCCGACCAGGGATACTCCTCGGTAGATTTTAATGTCTTCCATGCTGTCTTTCTTGTGCAAAGGGATGGGTTAGGGCCGTTTTCCAATCTTTGGGCAGTGTTTCCTCATACCAAATCTTTTCTTTTTGTTTTTGTAATATTTCAAATTATTCCTTTGGGGCATATTTCCACAGTTCTGCTACGACTGAGTCTTCTCCAGGTGCTTTGTTGTTTTTGAGACGGGCAATGTGGCGCTTGATTTCATCTTTGTCAGATGGTCTGGACTCTGGGCACCTGAGCAGTGGTTCTTTGGTCTCAGTGGGTTTTGGGGGTCATCCCCGTTCTCAAGAAGGGACGTCGAACAGATGTGCAGAACTATAGACCTATATCTCTAACGTCGATCAGTTGTAGAATTTTGGAACACGTATTATGTTCGAGTATAATGTCTTTTCTGGAGACTAGAAATCTACTCTGTAGGAATCAGCATGGGTTTCGAAAAAGACGATCGTGTGAAACCCAGCTCGCGCTATTCGTCCACGAGACTCAGAGGGCCTTAGACACGGGTTCACAGGTAGATGCCGTGTTTCTTGACTTCCGCAAGGCGTTTGACACAGTTCCCCATAGTCGTTTAATGAACAAAGTAAGAGCATACGGACTATCAGATCAATTGTGTGATTGGATTGAGGAGTTCCTAGATAACAGAACGCAGCACGTCATTCTCAATGGAGAGAAGTCTTCCGAAGTAAGAGTGATTTCGGGTGTGCCGCAGGGGAGTGTCATGGGACCGTTGCTATTCACAATATACATAAATGACCTGGTGGATGACATCGGAAGTTCACTGAGGCTTTTTGCAGATGATGCTGTGGTGTATCGAGAGGTTGCAACAATGGAAAATTGTACTGAAATGCAGGAGGATCTGCAGCGAATTGACGCATGGTGCACGGAATGGCAATTGAATCTCAATGTAGCGAAGTGTAATGTGATGCGAATACATAGAAAGATAGGTCCCTTATCATTTAGCTACAAAATAGCAGGTCAGCAACTGGAAGCAGTTAATTCCATAAATTATCTGGGAGTACGCATTAGGAGTGATTTAAAATGGAATGATCATATAAAGTTGATCGTCGGTAAAGCAGATGCCAGACTGAGATTCATTGGAAGAATCCTAAGGAAATGCAATCCGACAACAAAGGAAGTAGGTTACAGTACGCTTGTTCGCCCAATGCTTGAATACTGCTCAGCAGTGTGGGATCCGCACCAGGTAGGGTTGATAGAAGAGATAGAGAAGATCCAACGGAGAGCAGCGCGCTTCGTTACAGGATCATTTAGTAATTGCGAAAGCGTTACGGAGATGATAGATAAACTCCAGTGGAAGACTCTGCAGGAGAGACGCTCAGTAGCTCGGTACGGGCTTTTGTTGAAGTTTCGAGAACATGCCTTCACCGAAGAGTCAAGCAGTATATTGCTCCCTCCTACGTATATCTCGCGAAGAGACCATGAGGATAAAATCAGAGAGATTAGAGCCCACACAGAAGCATACCGACAATCCTTCTTTCCACGTACAATACGAGACTGGAATAGAAGGGAGAACCGATAGAGGTACTCAGGGTACCCTCCGCCACACACCGTCAGGTGGCTTGCGGAGTACGGATGTAGATGTAGATGTAGATGTAGATATTACAGTTCAGTAGGTCTCGAAAGCAGTCTGCTAGAATCTGACAATTTTCTTCATTTGAAGTCGCCAGCGTGCCGTCCTTTACCTGAAAACATAGTGACGGCTTTTTGTAACCAGTCAGTTTACGTTTGAATGCTCTGTAGTACTCTCTGGTTTTATTCTTCCTAAAATTTTGTTCTATATTCTCATTTTCTGATTTCTCGTACATACGTTTCTCGGTTCTGATTACCCTGGCTGTTTGGGCACGTTGGATTTTGTAGGTTTCCGAGTCAGTTTCCAATTTAGTTGAGAAGTATTGTTTCCATGCACTGAGCCTTTCCTTGAGGACTGACTCGCATGTGTCATTCCACCAGGCATGCTTTTTGCTTCTTTTGATTTCTGAAAATTTTTTGGCAGCCTCTATAAGGCGCTCTTTGGTGGTATTGAAATCACAGTCACTTGGAACTCCATGACCCTTTGTCGAAGTTTTTTGGTGGTCTTTCTGGTGTTTGTAGGTATAGCTTTGAATTTAATTGTTGACATGTAATGATCTGAAGCCATATTTATGTTTTTCTTTACTTTGACATTCATAATTTCAGGGCTGTTTCTCCTGGAGAACGCGACGTGGTCTATTTAGAACTCTCCGGTGGTTTGGACGGGAGATCGCCAAGTGGTCTGTTTTCTGCGTAGATGGCGAAGGTGGGTCGACATTATCTGAGGGTTGTGATTTTCACAGATGGCTACAAATCTTTTGACGTTTTGGTTGGTTTTCTTATGTACACGGTAATTTCTTATAATTTTATTATTTATTATATTTATTATTCATATTATATTATGTTATTTATTGTTACCTCCGAACCTAAAATGATAAATTACCATTCGAGGTGTGTTTTACTCCTTAAAACTGAATTTAGACACAAACAAAAAAATACATATTGCACTACTTTGCTGCCTCGTACACCCGCCAAATTTCATCAAGATCCTTTATTGGTACTTGGGAATGTTCCCTTGTAAGTAATGGATTTTGCACCGTTTACTTCATTAAGGCATTAAACATTAGTGAGAAGAACATTACCCAGGAAGAACTATGGAATGAAAGTGAAAGTTGAAATTTTTAATGGTTTACATAATATGTCTGTAGCACTATGTGCCGATTTCATCACGCTGATGTCCTGGAATGCGGCACCATTTGTGTACAGTGTCTTTGAGGGCACGTCCATCGCTGAATGTACACTGACGGAAACGCAGAATGCAAAATGCAGTCCAATATTGATCAAACTTCATGGAGATGTTCATGACATAACGGGTAAATGATTAATCTGTCGTTCCATTCGGAGCTGATGTCAGTCATCAATATCAGTATGGGATGTAGCCCCACGGATACGAATACACTCTTGTATTTGTTGTGACACGAAAGTAAAGAGCCTCTGAAAGCTACAATGGGGAATTTCGTGCCATGCATAAAGCACATAGTGTGTCAGTTCTTGAAGTCGACTGGCTGAAGGCGTTCTGAAAATATACGTCTTCCAATTCCATCCTTCTTACTTTATGGGTGAGAAATCGGGGTCCGGGTAGACCGATCAAGTATCCGTATCTTCCTTAAGGCGCCCAGGCGTTTATGGGATGGACTAGTGTGGGGTCTTGCATTATGTTGTTGGAATATATTACTTGGTAGCGTGGTCATGAAGGGTATGTCGATAGGGTTCACTGTTCTTGCCACATACTGGGGAACAGTAGATCTCCGGTGAACAATCACCAGATCACATTGGAGTCGATCTGGCCGCGATACGCAGAAGCTAGACCCATCGCTGAACACCAAATAATACTACTCAACGTTCAGTGGGTCTCTGCGGTCTTCGATACGATGTCAGCGGGAAATAACGTCTTGCAT
The DNA here is from genome assembly GCF_023897955.1 of Schistocerca gregaria. NCBI lineage: Eukaryota > Metazoa > Arthropoda > Insecta > Orthoptera > Acrididae > Schistocerca > Schistocerca gregaria. Next base: position 682,239,297 of record NC_064931.1, read on the forward strand.
CTCAAGATTTCAATCTATATAACAGTAATCTATCCTCGACTACCCGTGATGACACTCTGCCTGAATCCTCTGCCTGCAATACATCTGTTGATATCCGTTTACTCGTCAGTGCTAGTTGAATAACCATTCGATCTTCTCCTGGTATAGTACCTATGGAAGGACCCATGCCTACTCTTCTTCCCAAACTGTTGTCCTAAGTCCTGAGTCCGTTCGTCTCCGTTACTTTGCAGTCATTGCACAACAATCAACTGTCTATGTGATCTGGTGCTACGATACTCCAATGTCTCTCAGGTCAATGATTTGAACTTTTTCAAAGAATGAATGATAACTACAAGCTGCACGTACTCGTCTTACGGACACGCTGTGCTGCGATCACAACCTGAAAAGTTCTTGAAATAACAGTTACATTCAACAGCCATCGGTTACTCACATGATTCTTAATCTGTGGGGATGGATTTTTTCTCTACTGAAAATACTAACAATAAGCACTCATAAATATGAAATTTCAATCTACATATCCCACAGGTATGGAAGTATGAGTTTCATAGAGTTCAGACAAGGTGTTAAGAGCGTAACGCTTTACATTAACGGCAATATACTACCATTTGAAGCCTTCAGCAGTGTGCGAAAGATAACTTAGTATGTGGGTTTTTTGATCACGAGGAAAGAAGAAGCCTTATGTTCCATATAGCTAACGGCCATACCATGTTGAATACACCGGTTCTCGTCCGATCACCGAAGTTAAGCAACATCAGGCTTGGATGAGTGACCGCCTTCTCCCCCCCCCCCCCCCAAAAGCCCCCCCCCCCCCTCCACCCTCTCATGATCCATGGACAATGCCGTTGATGAGAAGAAGAGGCTTGCGTGCCTGAGAAGAAGCCGCCTGGTACCGTAGGTGCAACCACAACGGAGGGGCATCTGTTCAGATGCTAGAACAAACGTATGGTTCTTGAAGAAGGGCAGCAACCTTTTCAGTAGTTGCAGGGGCTCCCTGCCGCCGTTGGATAAGCAGCTGCAGCAGCAAGTCGTATAACCCTACCTTACTTATTTGTTACATAGTTTAATTAATTTCTTTGCGTGTTTTTGGGTACTTGCATTGTTTAATTCATATATTTCGGGCGTATTATAGTATTTGAGGGTTGTAGCATCGCGCCTTAGTACCTGAATAGTGCAAATTTGCGTAGTCGTCTGTCTTCTGTTTTTGTTGTGAACGGCCAGTGTCGGTTGGCCAGTCAGTGTGCTCCGTGCCGCGTTGGATAAGCAGCTGCAGCAGCAAGTCGTATAACCCTAGCTTACTTATTTGTTAGATAGTTTAATTAATTTCTTTGCGTGTTTTTGGGTACTTGCATTGTTTAATTCATATATTTCGGGCGTATTATAGTATTTGACAGTTGTAGCATCGCGCTTTAGTGTTTACTTCGTAGATTCTTATTTAAATTGCGTGTGAGTTTCGTATAGGAGGTGCAATTTCGAGTTTTAGTTACTGTAATCGTAAATTCAGCAGATTGTAGCGCAGTCGTTAGGCATTTGTACAGGTTAGTTGATACATTCTTTGCGTGTTCCGCTTGCGTTATCTAGGCACCGACTCGTGTTTCAGGAACTGTTGTTAAACATCGATTAGAATGGACAGGGACTGCGATTGCTGTGTTCGGATGAGGGCTGACTTGGCATCCCTTCGCTCACAGCTGCAATCGGCGCTGACTTCGGTCGCGCAGCTTGAGGCTGTTGCCAATGGGCACCACTGTGGGGAGCCGGACTCGGGTATCACGGGGATGTCAACCTCATCCCGTCTGTCCCCAGATCGGTCTGCCGCTGTGGTTGCCCCGGTTGCTGCCCGCAGTGGGGCTGAGCCCTCGCCTGTGGTTGATTGGGAGGTCGTTCCAAGGCGTGGCAGGCAGCGAAAGGCGTCCCCGGAAGCTGATCAGAAAGCCTCCTCGCTGCGTCTGACAAACCGGTTTCAGGCACTGTCTCTGGCTGAGCCAGATGCAGCTGCCTGCCCTGTTTCAGAGGATCATTCTCAGCCTTCAAGGTCCGGGCAATCGCAGAGGTTGGGCTTACTGGTAGTTGGGAGCTCCAATGTTAGGCGCGTAATGGGGCCCCTTAGGGATATGGCGGCTAAGGAGGGGAAGAAATCCAGTGTGCACTCCGTGTGCATTCCGGGAGGAGTCATTCCTGATGTGGAAAGGGTCCTTCCGGATGCCATGAAGAGCACAGGGTGCAGCCAGCTGCAGGTGGTGGCACATGTCGGCACTAATGACGTGTGTCGCTTTGGATCTGAGGAAATTCTCTCTGGATTCCAGCGGCTATCTGATTTGGTGAAGGCTGCCGGTCTTGCTTACGAGATGAAGGCAGAGCTCACCATCTGCAGCATCGTTGACAGAACCGACTGCGGACCTTTGGTGCAGAGCCGGGTGGAGGGTCTGAATCAGAGGCTCAGACGGTTTTGCGACCGTATTGGCTGCAGATTCCTTGACTTGCGCCATAGGGTGGTGGGGTTTCGGGTTCCGCTGAATAGGTCAGGAGTTCACTACACTCAGCTGGCGGCTACACGGGTAGCGGAGGCTGTGTGGCGTGGACTGGGCGTTTTTTGTTAGGTTAGAAGGCCTCGGGAAAGTGCGGGATGGGCTGCAATGTCAAAGGGTGCTTGGCAATTACAGGACGTGCTTGGATCAAGGAACAGTCGGAATTATAGTTGTAAACTGTTGTAGTTGCGCTGGAAAAGTCCCTGAGCTTCAAGCGCTAATAGAAAGCACAGAAGCTGATATCGTTATAGGTACAGAAAGCTGGCTAAAGCCTGAAATAAGTTCTGCAGAAATTTTTACGAAGTCTCAGACGGTGTTCAGGAAAGATAGATTAGGCAGAATTGGTGGTGGAGTGTTGGTGTCTGTCAGTAGTGGTTTATCTTGTAGTGAAGTCGAAGTAGATACTCTGTGCGAATTGGTGTGGGTGGAGGTTATACTTAACAGCCGAATTAAGTTAATAATTGGCTCCTTCTACCGACCCCCAGACTCCGATGATACAGTTGCGGAACAGTTCAGAGAAAGTTTGAGTCTCGTAACAAATAAATACCCCACTCATACGGTTATAGTTGGTGGGGACTTCAACCTACCCTCGGTATGTTGGCAAAAATACTTGTTCAAAACCGGTGGTAGGCACAAAACGTCTTCCGAGATTGTCCTAAATGCATTCTCCGAAAATTATTTAGAGCAGTTAGTCCACGAACCCACGCGAATTGTAAATGGTTGCGAAAACACACTTGACCTCTTGGCCACAAACAATCCAGAGCTGATAGAGAGCATCATGACTGATACAGGGATTAGTGATCACAAGGTCATTGTAGCTAGGCTCAATACCATTTCTTCCAAATCCATCAGAAACAAACGCAAAATAATTTTATTTAAAAAAGCGGATAAAGTGCCACTAGAAGCCTTCCTAAAAGACAATTTCCATTCCTTCCGAACTGACTATGCGAATGTAGACGAGATGTGGCTCAAATTCAAAGATATAGTAGCAACAGCAATTGAGATATTCATACCTCATAAATTGGTAAGAGATGGAACGGATCCCCCGTGGTACACAAAAAAGGTCCGAACGCTGTTGCAGAGGCAACGGAAAAAGCATGCGAAGTTCAGAAGAACGCGAAATCCTGAAGATGGGCTAAAATTTACAGACGCGCGAAATTTGGCACGTACTTCGATGCGAGATGCCTTTAATAGGTTCCACAACGAAACATTGTCTCGAAATTTGGTAGAAAATCCGAAGAAATTCTGGTCGTATGTAAAGTACACAAGCGGCAAGACGCAGTCAATACCTTCGCTGCGCAGTGCCGATGGTACTGTTATCGACGACTGCGCCGCTAAAGCGGAGTTATTGAACGCAGTTTTCCGAAATTCCTTCACCAGGGAAGACGAATGGAATATTCCAGAATTTGAAACACGAACATCTGCTAGCATGAGTTTCTTAGAAGTAGATACCTTAGGGGTTGCGAAGCAACTCAAATCGCTTGATACGGGCAAGTCTTCAGGTCCAGATTGTATACCGATTAGGTTCCTTTCAGATTACGCTGATACTATAGCTCCCTACTTAGCACTCATATACAACCGCTCGCTCACCGATAGATCTGTACCTACAGATTGGAAAATTGCGCAGGTCGCACCAGTGTTCAAGAAGGGTAGTAGGAGTAATCCATTTAACTACAGACCTATATCATTGACGTCGGTTTGCAGTAGGGTTTTGGAGCATATACTGTACTCAAACATTATGAATCACCTCGAAGGGAACGATCTATTGACACGTAATCAGCATGGCTTCAGAAAACATCGCTCTTGTGCAACGCAGCTAGCTCTTTATTCGCACGAAGTAATGGCCGCTATCGACAGGGGATCTCAAGTTGATTCCGTATTTCTAGATTTCCGGAAAGCTTTTGACACCGTTCCTCACAAGCGACTTCTAATCAAGCTGCGGAGCTATGGGGTATCGTCTCAGTTGTGCGACTGGATTCGTGATTTCCTGTCAGGAAGGTCGCAGTTCGTAGTAATAGACGGCAAATCATCGAGTAAAACTGAAGTGATATCAGGTGTTCCCCAGGGAAGCGTCCTGGGACCTCTACTGTTCCTGATCTATATAAATGACCTGGGTGACAATCTGAGCAGTTCTCTTAGACTGTTCGCAGATGATGCTGTAATTTACCGTCTAGTAAGGTCATCCGAAGACCAGTATCAGCTGCAAAGCGATTTAGAAAAGATTGCTGTATGGTGTGTCAGGTGGCAGTTGACGCTAAATAACGAAAAGTGTGAGATGATCCACATGAGTTCCAAAAGAAATCCGTTGGAATTCGATTACTCGATAAATAGTACAATTCTCAAGGCTGTCAATTCAATTAAGTACCTGGGTGTTAAAATTACAAACAACTTCAGTTGGAAGGACCACATAGATAATATTGTCGGGAAGGCGAGCCAAAGGTTGCGTTTCATTGGCAGGACACTTAGAAGATGCAACAAGTCCACTAAAGAGACAGCTTACACTACACTCGTTCGTCCTCTGTTAGAATATTGCTGCGCGGTGTGGGATCCTTACCAGGTGGGATTGACGGAGGACATCGAGAGGGTGCAAAGAAGGGCAGCTCGTTTTGTATTATCGCGTTATAGGGGAGAGAGTGTGGCAGATATGATACACGAGTTGGGATGGAAGTCATTACAGCATAGACGTTTTTCGTCGCGGCGAGACCTTTTTACGAAATTTCAGTCACCAACTTTCTCTTCCGAATGCGAAAATATTTTGTTGAGCCCAACCTACATAGGTAGGAATGATCATCAAAATAAAATAAGAGAAATCAGAGATCGAACAGAAAGGTTTAGGTGTTCGTTTTTCCCGCTCGCTGTTCGGGAGTGGAATAGTAGAGAGATAGTATGATTGTGGTTCGATGAACCCTCTGCCAAGCACTTAAATGTGAATTGCAGAGTAGTCATGTAGATGTAGATGTAGATGTAGATGTAGATGTCTGGGTGATTGACTGATCTGGCCTCATCAACGAAAACGGCCTTGCTCTGCTGATACTGCGAACGGCTGAAAGCAAAGGGAAACTACAGCCGTAAATTTTCCCAAGGGCATGTAGCTCTACTGTATAGTTAAATGATGATGGAATCCTCTTGGGTAAAATATTGCCGAGTTAAAATAGTCGCCCATTCGGATCTTCGTGCGGAGTCTACTTAGGAGGGCGTCGTTACCAGGAGAACCAAATCTGGCGTTCTAAGGATCAGAGCCTGGAATGTCAGATCCCTTAATCGTACAGGTAGGTTAAAAAATTTAAAAAGACAAGTTGACAGGTTAAAGTTAGATATAGTTGGTGTTAGTGGTGTTCTGCGGCAGGAGTAACAGTACTTGTGGTCAGGTGAATACAGGGTTATAAATACAAAATCAAATGAGGATAATGCGGGAGTAGGTTTAATAACGAAAAAGAAAATAGGAATATGGCTAAGCTACTATCAACACCATAGTGAACGCATTATCATGGCCAAGACAGATACGAAACCTACACCCACCGCAGTAGTACAAATTTATATGCCAACTAGCTCCGCAGATGAGGAAGAGATTGAAGAAATGTATGACGAAATAAACGAAATTATTCAATCAGTTAAGGTAGACGAAAATTTAATAGCCACGGGAGGACTGGAATTCGACAGCAGGAAAAGGAAGAGTAGGAAAAGTAGTAGGTGAATATGGACTGGGGAAGAGGAATGAAACAGGAAGGCGCCTGGTACAATTTTACACAGAGCATAATTTAATCATCGCTAACACTTAGTTCATCAATCAAGAAAGAAGATTGTATATGTGGAAGAAACCTGAATACACCGGAAGGTTTCAGACAGATTACATAATGGAAAGACAGAATTTAGGAACCAGATTTTAAATTGTAAGTCATTTCCAGGGACAGATGTGAACTCTGACCACAGTTTGTTGGTTATGAATTCTAGATTAAAACTGAAGAAACTGCAAAAAGATAGGAATTTAAGGAGATGGGATCTGAGTAAAGTGAAAGAACCAGAGGTGGTAGAGAGTTTCAGACGGAACATTAGGGAAATATTGATAGCAAAAAGGAAAAGAAATACGGTGGAAGAGGAATGGGTACCTTTGAGGGATGGACTAGTGAAGGCAGCAGAGGATCAGGTAGATAAAAAGACGAGACCTAGTAGAAATCCTTGGGTAACCCATGAGATATTGAATTTAATTGATGAAAGGATAAAATTTAAAAATGCCTTAAATGTAGCAGGTGAAATGGAATACAAACGTCTAAAAATGAAATCGACAGGAAGTGCAAAATGCCTAAGCAGGAATGGCTACAGGACAAATGTAAGGATGTAGAAGAATACATCACTAGGGGTGCGACAGATGCCGCGTATAGGAAAGTTAAACAGGCCTCTTGGAGAACAGAGAGACCCCTGTATGAGTGTCAAGAGCTCACATGGTAAACTAGTCCTAAGCAAAGAAGGGAAAGCAGAAAGGTGGAAGGAGCATATAGAGGGTCTATACAAGGGAGATGTACTTGACGGCAATGTTATGGAAGTAGGAGAGGACGTAGATGGAGAGGAGATGAAAGATATGATACTGCATGAAGAATTTGACAGAGCACTGAAACACCTAAATCGAAATAATGCCCCGGCAGTAGACAACATTTCTTTAGAACTACTGATAGCCTTGAGAGAGCAAGTAATGACACAATTCTTCCATTGGTGAGAAGATGTATGAGACAGGCGAAATATCTTCAGACTTCAAGAAGAATATGGTAATTCCAATTCCAAAGACATCAGGTGCTGACAGGTGTGAAAATTACGGAACTATAAGTATAATAAGTCAAGATTGCAAAATACTAACACGAATTCTTTATGTAAAAATGGAAAAACTGCTAGAAACCGACTTCGGGGAAGATCAGTTTGGATTACGGAGAAATGTAGGAACACGCGAAGCAATACTGATCCTACGACTTCTCATAGAAGATAGGTTAAGAAAAGGCAAACCTACGTTTCTAGCATCTGTAGAGTTACAGAAAGTTTTTGAGGGTTTTGACTGGAGTACCCTCTTTGAAGGGTATCAGGAGTGAAACATAGGAAGCGAAAGGCTATTTACAATTTGTACAAAAACCAGATGGTAGTTATAAGAGTCGAGGGCACGGAAGGTAGGCAGTGGTTGAGAAGGGAGTGAGACAGATTTGTAGCCTATCCCGGATGTTATTCAATTTGTGTATTTAGCAAGCAGTAAAGGAAACACAAGAAAAATTTGGAGTAGCAATTAAAATCCAGAGGAAAGAACTAAAAGTTTTGAGGTTTGCCGACGACATTGTAATCCTGTCACAGACTGCAAGGGACTTGGAAGAGCACTTGAACGTAACGAGGATATAAGACGAACATCAACAAATAAATACAAAGCAAGAATAATGGAGTGTAATCGAATTAAATCAGATGATGCTGAGGGAATTAGACTAGGAAATGAGACACTTAATATAGAAGGTGGGTTTTGCTATTCGGGCAAAAAACAAGTGGTGATGGTCAAAGCAGAGAGGATATAAAATGTAAACTGGCATTGGAAAGAAAGGCGTTTCTGAATGAGAGAAATTTGTTAAAATCGAGTATAGATTTAAGTGTCAGGAAATGTTTTCTGAAAGTATTGGTGTGGCGTGTAGCCACATATGGAAGTGAAACATGGACGATATACAGTTTAGGCAAGAAGAGAACAGAATCTTCTGAAATGTGGTGCTACAGAAGAATACTGAAGATTATATGGGTAGATCACGTAGCTAATGAGGAGGTAATGAACAAAATTGGGGAGAAGAGAAATTTGTGGCATATCCTCACTAGAAGAAGGTATCGGTTGGCAGGACACATTCTGAGACATCAAGGAATACCAATTCAATAATGGTGGGAAGCGCGCGCATGGTGGGGGGGGGGGGGGGTTAAAATCGTAGAGGGAGAGAGTTGAATACAGTAAGCAGATACAGAAGAATTTAGGTTGCGGTTTTTACTCGGAGATAAGAGGCTAGTACAGGATAGAGTAGCGTGAGAGCTGCTTCAAATCATTCTTTGTACTTAAGAGCTTAGTTCACCTAGTATCTTCTTTTATTTTTCGACACAGCTTATCAAGCGTTCAGAGGACCGTGATGAATCAATTACTGCCTCCAATACTGCAGACTGTGGAGCATACGGTCTATTATTTTGACACCAGTAAGGCGGAATTCGGTGAGTTAGTCACTCTCTGCTTTGCCTGCGTAGTGCTCATATCGAAGCAAATATGTGGCTGATCGTTCTCTGGGCTCAGAAGAACCAGATTTCATCTTCTTTATTGATAAGCAGAGAATGTTCCATATAGGAGTTTTGTCCAGAAAGTAAGTTCCGATCGGTCGCAACATGCAAACCACTGGGAGAATCCGGTAAAGCTTCGCACAGATGTGTTGGGCAGTGCCCCTAGTATGCCCATCGATCTTGTCGCGTCGCTCTTTTCAGTTTTGAATGAACAGTGAGCGAGTTAAGATGCATAGGGTTAAGTGTATTCCGCCAAGTATGAGGGTCTGGTTAGAGATTTCGCCTGTCATGCAGCCCACACAACGCAACTGTCGAGCAGTTCTTTCTCCATGCCAGTTCTCGGCAGCACACTGCAGGGGCAATGAAGACGCTCCTACAGCGTTTCCGATGAGAAGTGTTTGATCACCCACAATACAGTCCGTAATTGGCTCCCCCTGAGTCATCTTTGCTTACATGAACCGCTGACTATGAAGACAAAATTTTTTCGCAGACAACGAGCTGCAGACCAGTGCAGATAACTGGCCTAAAGCACAGGCTACTGCTTTCTGTGTCGAGGATACTGGAAAGTAGATACAACACTATGACAGAACTCGAAGTTGGAGCAGCGATTGTGTAGAGAAGCAGGTGGAAGGTGTACCTGACTGTTGCAAATAAAACGTTTCTGGTTTTCACTGTGGTTTCCATTTCGCGACCGATCGGAACTTACTTTCTGGACAACCCTCGTATTTCTGAGCTTACTCATGTAAGCCTCACAATTTCCCAGCTAGTTATCTAAGGGGGTAAATATACACGTTTGAGTTGGTTTAGTTCTGTACTACACTTCCGTGAAAAAGTGCAACACCCACACGGACCGCGTTTAATGGCAACATGGTATAATATGTACGTACTGAGGAGTTGTAGGGTTGATGAGTCATTTGTTACGGTCATCGGCGATAAGATGGCACTCAGAAGGCCTATCTGTGCACCCTCCGTTTTGGCTATGCAGCTAGCAATTGCGCTCAGTTGAGAGGTGAGCAGAATTTTCAACAGTCATTCAAGGATACAATTACGTCTCACCGACAAGTACGGTCTCCTGAGCAGCTTCAGCCATTTGAACGGGGTTGCACTGTGGATCTGCGGGAAGTTGGATGGACGTATTGACTAACTGCTGTACATATTGGGCACAATGTATCGGTGGTGTGTCGCTGCTCCCGACAGAGGTCTGTGAAAATTTCTCACATTTAGCAGCATCATCCAGGGATGAAATCCGGTCTTATGTTGTACTTGCTGGGTCATCGGGGACCACTGGGAAGCGTCTACTGGCAGCTGAATTAAGATCACATATGTCTGACTAGGCTACTACTGACACCACGACAACGGCAACCGAGGCTAGTCTGGTGTCGTTGAAGAGTAGACTGGAGAGTGGAACTTCTCTTAAACGAGAACACAGTTTCCACACACCTCAACGATGCTTAGTTAGCATGTGAGATGCGTCACCTAGTGCAGTGCTCGACATACCAGTAACCTGCCACCGGTTTGTGCAGCGAGTCATAAGGTTGGAGATACCAGTTTCCAAGATTGAAGCATCCAAAGCCAGTGTTACGGCAGCATTGCTAATCTCTGCGCCACGTTACTTACAGACGTACTTTACAGAATACGTATACATGATTACTGTTAACATTAATGAAAGCATTTTTTAATCCTATTCATGCAACTACACTTAAAAGATACGTACTTTTTACGGCTGCCAAGATCTAAATAAAAATTAGTACATGGAGATATAATTTTAGGTCGGATTTTGAAACGGACATCTCTGTTCTTCTCAAACTGCGATGGTTTGCTTATGACACATTTCATCAAAGTAGATATATATAAAGTTGGTGCAGTTAGAATGCCTAACTCCTAGGAGAGATACCTACGTGAACATGACATATTTTTCTTACCGACGGCTTTCGTGCAACCAATACTCTCTTTCTAAGTGATGAGTTACTTCAGAAAATTATTCCACAAGACATTATTCCCAGTCAATATGCAAACTATGTCAGGAAGTTGCTTCATTTGTTTCCAAGAGTAGCAATGAAACGAGATGTTAAAGTAGCTGAACTTAATTGTGTGAGGAGCTCAGTATTATGCTTCTTACAGTTCAAGTTCTCATCGATATGTACTTCCAAATATCTGACTCCTCTTAGTTGCCATATATTGACGAGTTATTGAGTTATACATTGTTAAGCTTGGGGCTGTTGGAAGCCAGTTAGTGCACTCCTACATCGGAAACCAGAGACCTAAATCAGGTGGCAGGCGCAGACGGAAGTGTTTGGTCTACACCAGATGAAAGGTAACGGGAGTATCTTGCAAACTGCATACTTCGGGGCAGTAGTCCCAGGGCAGAAGTTTCAGTTGAGAGAATTAACTGATAACTCCATAAAACGTCTCGATTCTGTTGTAAGATGCCACAGTAGATGTTAGTCGCAAACAGGCACGTCTTGCGTATGCAGCAAGCATGATCCTTGTTCCTGAGAGCAGCAACCTCAGTGAATTAACACAGGTTACAGTGATATGGGAAATGAGTAAAACTGCTGTAAAAGTGATCCCCACTCCCGAGGGAGAAGTCTTCACCCTTAGGGAGGAGCAAGATGATTTACAACACTGTTGTTGCTAGCCATACTAGAAAGGACAGTGAGGTTTTCCTTTCAGCTGAACGCTGTTTCTAACAACATGGAATCTGTTAGTGTGAAGGCCAGGAATATTCCAACCTGCAGAGCAGGAAAAGAGGAAGGGCCTGAACGTGGTTGGTCAGAGACGCCATGGAGGTGGAGAGACACATGTCATATTGGCCGAGACCTGTAAAGTGCTTGTGGATTGACAATCTGACTACAGATAGGGAGAAAGGGTGCACCACCACAATCCTTTAAAAACCCAGAGTTTTTTCAGTCCCAACATTTGGGGGCCAACTCAGCGGCCCTTAACGCCAACTTCGGGTAAACTTTGATTCAATTCGGTTTTATTACTTGAAGTGCTACTCAGATGTTTGTACATTACGAAGCTGCTAGTGATTCATACTTCTCGTAGCTCTCACTCCTTGGACTCGGACACAGACTACTGTTGTGCCAACAGGCCTTCATTGTAGTAGTTTAGCCTGAATGCTATAAACAGGTGTTATTCAGATCCCTGAGTTCCTTGAGTCTCCCACAAGTATCCTTATCGAGTCCTAAAACCTACACCTCTCGTAATTGTCCTGTGACAGGGTTTGCACGTATCCAAACAATCAGTTTGTCTTTCTGGAATTGCTCCTAACAACTCGGAAATAGCAGACTGATTTGAACCCTCTTGAAGTTCTCAAACACTTCCGCTGTACTAAACCAGTACACGACATCTTGTGCTACACAAACCGTTTGTATGACTCTATTTGTTGTTAAGAAGCGAGTATGGTGTGCTTTCTGAAAATTTAGGGAGAGTTAATCTTCAGAGAATCATTCTATAATTCTTTGAAAAACATCATTAACAATCTTTTCTGTTGCTTTCTCTCCAATGTGATTTATTGTAACAATGGTATCGCATGGAAAAATTACGACTTCTGCTTGATGAGTGTGCCTGACAAAAAACTGTTAATCACCCAGAAGACATTACCAGATGTCAGTGTACCTTAGTACACATACACACTATCGGCAGGTATAAAATGATTAGAGCTGCAGTTCTCTGTGACAAACAGAATGCTCGCCAGATAGTAATACAGTTGTTCGTCTCTAGTGTTGTTACCAGGCGCAGTAGAGTATATAAGGGTCGTGAACAGTGACAGATGTTGAAATATCATTGTGAAGGACAAGGAGATAACGGTATCACACACGCGTACGCACCATCAGCACCAGAAAAATTTTGAAATGGACCTCATGTGGCTCTATGTTTGGCCATCTGGTCGAATCGTGACTACCCAGATTTGTAGGGCATTCGGATGTAAAAGTGAGCCATATGGGAACATGACGGAAGGCATACTTTTACCGTCAAGGTTCTGGTCGACCATTATGACCACCACAAGCGTAGATCACCTGTTGTATACCAATTCACATACGCGGCTGACATCTGAGAACAAATAAAGGTCTCCCTGGAACATACTGTGTCATCGCACACCGTTGGTCTGAAACTAGAAGCAGTCGGGCTAAGGAATTGCCATCCCATATTTAGGCTGCCATTAACACCACGGGGCAGACATATGCGATCTGAGGGGTGTTATGACTGGGTAGAATAGATTGCTGATGAATGGTGTTGCATTATGTTCAGCGATGAATCGTTGTTTTGCCCTATCCTGGATGACCATCGTCGGCGAGTGTATCGGTGACCTGGATGAAGTACGACTTCGGTATTTCTTCTCGCGTCATAATGTGGGGAGCAGTCAGGCATGGCCCCAGGTCGTGACTGATAGAGATTAAGAGAACTCTGGTGGCACAGAGGATAGTGCGACTGCAGGGACTTATCCCTTGCACACTTCCCGTGAGACCCACATTCCCAACTGTCCACAACCTACATTCATAGTGTTTCTGTGTCCTTGGGGGCTCAGATGGATAGAGTGTCTGGCATGAAATGCAGGAGATCCCTGGTTTGAGTCCCGGTCGGGGCACACATTTTCAGCTCTCCCCATTGATGTATATCAACAACACCTGTCGGCAGCTAAGGGTTTCGATTTAATTATCATTTCATTCTAGAGAAGCTGCACGGTCATCAATGGTATTTGTTCTTTCGTAAACAGATACCATCTTCATATATAATGGACTAATTAAAACAGTTGTGGGCTTGATTGCCTCAGGAGCGGATACGAAGGATTTCTGAGACCCACACGAACAGTGCGTGCATCCAGGCCAGAGGGACTGCACCGTTATACTAGTAAATGGGCTCTTACTGGCATGTTCTTTATAAAATTGACTCGATGAAAAAATCCCACCTACTCTGTCAACCCCTGAAGTTTCATTTAGTTTCCTCCTGCCGTTGTAGGTGCTTCTCCTTTTTTGTCAGACAGTGTGAATAAGACATAGCAGTTGACCCGAAACTGAACTTTGGGGGAATATTTTTTGGTTGGTTGGTTTGTAGATTAAAGGTACTAAACACTCTTTCCGTGATTTCTACTCAGTTACTAAAATTTTCTCTTCTTCCAGCATTGTTTGAACTATACAGTAAAACGTATGCATTCTGTTCGTAAGTATGATTGAAACCAGTTCTGTGTAAATCCACCAGTTCCATATAACTTAAGTTTTTATAAGAGAGTTACATGATGAACAAAGTCAAACGCTTGTGAAAAACCTCAAAAAATACTAACTGGCGATATTTTATTGACTAACTCTTGTAATATTTGGCTACTGAATAATTCTCAATAGGGCAACCTCTCTGGAATCCAAGCTGTGATGCGCTATGCATCGGCCACCTACGATCTAGCTGCGGTCAAATGCGTTCATATCGCCTGTATTGCCTATCTGGAACTCGACTGAAATGCCGATGGCCAGTGGAAGATCTGACGGCCGGCCCATTCCGGAAACATTCATCATTGTGACAGGAAATCTCTGTCTAACTCTCCAACGTTTGCAGCTTAATCAGTATATGCAAGGTGTTTCGAAAATATTAATCCGATTTTACAAGACCACCTCTTCTACACGAACAGAGATGGAGATTTGAGGCCAATTTTAACTTACACATGTGACTACATAATTTCTATTTTCAAAACAACCATATGATTTTATTAAAAAGAGCATGACATTAATCTGAGATACGGGGCAGTGGATCGGGGAACTCATATCAGTTTCGTAGTGAGCATAGTGTCGGGAGTTCATGTCAAATGGTTCCGGAATCACTTGCCAGTACTCAAGACGACATGTTCTGCCTTTCTTCAAACTGAGATTGAGCTGATGCCTATGTCTGTGTGACGGGAGTGACTGAGAGTTTGGTCAGTGAAGACCTCATTTTTTGGAGAGGGGAGGTGTGTGTGTGTGTGTGTGTGTGTGTGTGAGAGAGAGAGAGAGAGAGAGAGAGAGAGAGAGAGAGAGAGAGAGAGAGAGAAGCTATCGCTCCTGATTCATATCTACCCCATCCTTGAGTAGCGCTGTATTTAACCAGAGTATCTGTTTTATATGCACGCGCGCATTACCTCGGGGTACGTTATACAATTACTTTTAGGATCAAAGTTTTCATTTACGTTTCGCAAATGTTCAATATGTCCTCCACCGGACGTGCGACAAACATCCAAACGATACTCGAACTAGTCACAAAGTTTAACGAGCACGTCTGGAGTTATTGAGTTCATTGAAGCTGGTATGTGGCGTCGCGATTCACCCATAATTATGGGAAATTGGGTCTTTCACAAAACGCCGCAAAAAATATCCCACACCATGATATAATGTGACCTTCGAGGCCAGTGGTGCAATTTGAGATACGTACGTCCCTCACGTTGTATGTGGTGCAGTGCCATACTCACGAGGAAACTTACACTACATAGTTGTAACTGAATTCCACCTGTTGTAACGGAGAAAGCAAAACGCATTTTGTTGATGTGTTATCGTCACCTCTACTCGACACAGGTTGGGCAATGAACGAGCGAGCGAGCAACCACATCAGCCAGCAACGTACAACTGGCGCCAAGCTAAACTTCTTGTTTCGTTGCGAAAGCTAAAATTCATCCCTTGTTTATAGATTAATTCATGGAGAAGAAACAGTCTTGTGAAATCTGGTGAATGTTTCTGAAAACTCGACATGAATCAAAAATAGTTCCTGCGGGGTTATTATAAGAAATTAATGTATGAAAGTTTTCATATTTTTCATACTGCTAATTTTTATTCTGTTACGGTACTGTGTGCTGAAATAAATAGCTGGTCATAGGAAAATGAATACATCTATAAACGTACTTTGTTTCCGGAAGTATCTAGGCGCTACTATAAAAAATAGTGGTGTAGGCACAGAAATGTCACTAACCACAAAAACATGTGTGTAGCGTACATACTCACTGTGAAACATCTCAAGATATCTCTGACATTCAGGGCCATCGACTGTGAAAGCCTCCAGGAGAAAGGACTTGCAGAAAGGAATATTGTTCTCGTCCTGTGTCGTCTTTAACATACTATGGCGGAGAAAAAAATACTCATAATACTGACAGATTCAGTTGTGACATATCGCTGGATCTCATGGAAACATTATGGTCTGGAAAAGTCTACAGATTACCTTCTACTGGACTACGCACAGCTTACAATTAATCTGGAAGATTTTATCAGCGGACAAGGAGTAGGATGGGAGGAAGTGAACGAGTTACATTATTTCCCTCATCGTGGGGATGCCATGGTTCTGTACTTCTATGCTGAAATATTACGAGAAGGGGCTAGAAGGATATTGTTTGGGGTCTAAAATCGATAAACTGTTAGGAGATAATTCTTGTTACAGCATCATGAAAGTTCGGCGTCAAATGGTATAGTAGTTAAGACACTAGACTCGTATTCGGGAGAATCGAGATTCTGTTCGACCTTCCGGATTTAGGTTTTTTATGGCTTTCCCTGGTCATGCTACTATATGTGCATTGAAAAGACCAAGTTCGATTTCGTGCTCCAGCCTAGTCACCCTTTGTAATCGTTTCGTTGTTGACAGGGCACTAACCCTATTCCTCCTTTCTTCTACGTATAATAGATCTCATTCATAAAACGCAGTTCATGTAGCTGTAATTAAAGGATTTGCTTTAAAATGGCATTACTATAATTCTTCCTAAGCTCTGTAGCAATAGTTGGGATCATCAGTAGACACCCTTCGAATATTAGCACTCAGATTTATATATTCGAAAGCAGAGTACTGTGAGTCTCTCTGGCTTAATAGTCTATATTTGAAGAAGGCAGACTTACGTCTTAACAAATCCTTGTGCATTGTTAGTGGATCAAAATGATCTACTCCCATACTGAATGAAATGAAATGATCGTATGGCATTGTTGGCCGGGAGGCCCCATGCGGGGAAGTTCGGCCGCCGTATTGCAAGTCCTTTTTAGTTGACGCCACTTCGGCAACTTGCGAGTCAATGATGATGAAATGATGTTGAAAGACACACAACACCCAGTCATCACGAGGTAGAGAAAATCCCTGACCCCGCCAGGAATCGAACCCGGGACCCCGTGCGCGGGAACTCCCAATCTAGTTACCTATTTCGAGTCATATTTCACCTTCTGATATCAGAAGGAAGGCTGCGCTAGTACGTGAATACCAGAAAATTGTTGATATGAAGGTTATTTTTTTCAACCTACGACCGGTCGTGAAAATAGAAACCGCAGTGAAAATGAAAACTATTTTTATTTGCAACATTTAGGTTCACCTTCCAACTACTTCTCTATGTAGCCGGCACTCCGACTTAGACATTTTCGCAGCGTAGTCCCAACTTTCCAAAACCTTCTTCATAGAAGGCAGCCGCCTTTGATTTACGCCAGTTGCCTAAGCTTATCTGCAGCTCTTTGTCTGTCCCAGCGTGGTGTCCTCATAGCGAGCGGTTCATGTGAGCGAAGAGCTGAAAATCGGATGAAAGCCAAGTCCGGGCTGTGTGTTGTGTGAGCAAATACTTCCCACTGAAAATGATCCAGGAGTGTCTTCGATGCATCTACAGTATGAGGCCGAGAATTACCACGAAGAAGGAAACGTATGACGGTTACGTTATGTGAGCCGTGTGAAATCAGGCGACATCCCTCAGCAGGATTTCACACTTGACAGGAAACACTGTTTTATAGGCGATGAGAGTTGAAAAGTGCGACGTTATGCGATAGACGGTCATACTGAAGATACAGCGTAACACATCTAAGCAAAGTTTTACCGGATTTTTACGGTACTTTTAATTTGGCGAAGGTTCTAAGGTTTTTTTTTTCCTTCAATACGGATTCTATTGTCATTCGCAGATTGCTTGGAAGATTCCACACGGTCAATCTCTGTTGTATAAAGATTGTTGCTAAATCAAGCCTAGGTTTGTGAAGAAACTGCAGTCTTTTAGGTAATTTAAATCTTCGAGCTGCACATACATTTTGTACATACTGCCATATTATATACTCATTAATTCCACTTGCATTCAGTAGCCCAAAAAATACAAGTAGAGACCAACGTCGTGTGCCTGCTGCTCGAATAATTTTTGCACATTTTGGTCAAATGAGTCGACCCTTCTTGCAGCTTCATTTTCTCATCTGTACTGAAGGAAAATTCAGTGTCTTCTGTGATCCTTTTCTTTTTGTAATTTGGGAAGTAGTTGGTGTATAATGCATAGTTGAAACTTCCAAGGCAATTTTCTCCTTCAACTTATGTACGAGTGTTATCCTCTGTTTATAGTACTGAGGTATGTTGATAGCTATTACTTTGGGACCGTCTAATCAGTGTTCAGTTTCTAGAGATGTGAAGTGTGAAAACGAAGTCTCAAATGGATGTTATCAGAAGAACAACAGTTGGAAAGAACACAGCATATAGATCAACATCCACGAAATCTGCCACTGAAGATGTCTTGCAAAAAATAAAGGCGAAACGCGTATGAATTCTGTGTTATTCTTTTGTGATTAGACGACCCCAAAGTAAAAATTGTCAAGCTACTGTACTTTTTCCCTTCTTCGGTGAAAAGGGTACCAATTCTTGATTTGTATTACAGTCAAAGAGAAACGTTGTTGTAGATACAGATCGTAGTTTAGTCTGAAGAGCTTATTTGGGAATTTCTAGTTTGTTGCTTCGTACTGTTCCAACCATACTTATACCATGACTCTCCGGCAGAAGACGAATCGATGTAAACCAATTATCTAAGGGGTTTGATTGAATTGGTGCAGTAAATTCACTTGTTCTTTCATCAAGTACTGTACTGGACGTTCAGGCCCTCTGTATGCTTCTTTTGCTGCATACGATATTCCTGTGATCAAATATTTAGAATGGAAGACATACGTGAACACACGTTTCAGATCGCACTTTTCCGGTTCACTGGGAATATACACCATGAATTTACATTGACCTTTGAAACCTAAAAACTGCTCATCACTGGCGTATTCAACTGAGGGTCTGTGGTACTCCTTTCAGTGTTCAAAAAAACTGTTCCAGAAATTTCGGATATTTGTAAAATGATCTTTCTATTTTCTGGCTGTCCTCGTCTGCTTGTCATCCAATCACAAACAATTTGTAATAAATCCGAATCCCATCACTGATGTAACTGAAGTACACTGAAGCGCCAAAGAAACTCGTATAGGCATGCGTATTCGGATACAGAGGTATGTAAACAGGTAGAATACGGCGCTGCGGTCGGCAACGCTTATATAAGACAACAACTGTCTGGCGCAGTTGTTTATTGGTTGCTGCTGCTACAATGGCAGGTTATCAAGATTTAAGTGAGTTTCAAAGCGGTGTTATAGTCGGCGCACGAGCGATGGGACACAGCTTCTCCGAGGTAGCGATGAAGTGGGGATTTTTTTCTGTACGACCATTTCACAAGTGTACCGTGAATATCAAGAATCCGGTAAAATATGAAATCTCCGACATCGCTGCGGCCAGAAAAAGATTCTGCAAGAACGGGACCGACAACGACTGAAGAGAATAGTTCAACGTGGCAGAAGTGCCACCCTTCCGCAGACTGCAGCAGATTTCAATGCTGGGCCATCAACACGCCTCAGCGTGCCAACCATTCACCAACATCATCGATATGGGCTTTCGGAGCTGAACGCCCACTCGTGTACCCTTGATGACTGCACGACACAAAGGTTTCCAACTCGCCTTGGCCCGTCAACATCGACATTGGATTGTTGATGACTGGAAACATGTTGCCCGGTCGGACGAGTCTCGTCGACGACGGCAGGCAGGTATACCAGTTTCTTTGGCTCTTCAGTTTATAAATAGGACTCCCCAAAGCCTTTCATAGAAAAATCGCAACTTACATGATTATCTTTTCTAGGACCAGTGATTAATAGCAGACCGATGAATGCTTCTAGCTCTGATAAATCGATGTCACCAGTCAGTCATTGTTCGTACGATTTACTCTCTCTTAGCAAAGCCATTGCTTGGTTGGTGTGACGAGCAATATCATTCAGTATATTTTCATCAGAGAAGAGACGCCAACATTCCTCAGCATTTCGAATTTCGCGCGCGTCACCCTGTGGACCTAGCATAGCTGTTCTACGTATATCCCTTGAATGAGTCTGCTGCTTCTCGGGATGCTTTGATGACCAAATTTTACGATTTTACCCTTTAAAATAGCCTTCTTTGGGATGTTCCCTTTCTTGAATTCCAACCACGAATTTTCTTCTCTACTTCTTTTTTTTTTTTTTTGCAATTTCATTTTCACTGCCGTCGCTATTATTTTATGGATTAAAATCGCTATTACTTTCTCATTCTCACCATCACTAACATCATATTCAACATCATGCTGTTCGCAGATGTTTTCACGTTCATTACCTTCTTCGTCAGATGGCTCATCTTCATTAATACGCTGTAACATCGTAAACAAGTTTTCGTAACTTATCATCTATATATTTCTTCTCATCAGTAATAGAGTACTCCATATTCACAAAACTGTCACTGAAATAATACTGAATTCTCATAAAGATGATACTCATAAATAAAAATACGATCTCACACTAATGGAAACCTGAGTGATTTTTCGTCCAGATGTTTTCTGTACAGGAATACTGAAGCAACTGATACACATGTTTCAACAGTGGCTAAATTTATACTACTCAAAAATGAACACGCCAGTACGGCGATCAACCTAAGCAGGTTAATGAATCCGTAACAGAGATATTAAATTTCCATTGGGTGAATTTTTATTCATGCTGCCATTTAAGGGTTAATCTCTATGAGAAACTAACAACAATTACCTTCACCGCTGGACTGGAGCAAAAGGTAGCTAGATCTTATTTCCACACATATTTTTCTTATATGTCGCGTGACTAAGTTAGGTCGTTGGTGTATAAGCCAGAAGTAGAAACTGAAAGGAAATGCTTGATATGGTCCTGTGTGAATTTCTCATTATCCAACAGAAAACATCGGTGTTTGAGAGAGTGTAGTAGAATTTGATGTGCCGCTGTACTTCATGCATTGCCACTAGCTGACGTTATAATGTATAGTTACTACGAGTTTAAGTTACTGCTATGCGCTGAAACTTGTTTAAACCAATCAAAACTATGAATATTGACTTCCTAATGTTTCTGACCTGAAGGCACTCAGTTTCCGATTCCGTAACAACTGTATAACTATGACCCTAAACTCTTGGGATACCTTATATTTCGGTGCGCTTTTTGATTAGAAAGATGTCTGGTCTCATTAGAGCTCCTCTCCATGCCTTCCCGTTGTCTGAAAAGTTCCACCATCCATTGGCTTGTACTGTATGCTCGCTAGAGTACAGGCTGTGATGCAAGTAAGATGTAGTCCAAGCCTGTATTATACGCTGTAGACAAATGAGCTTTCTTCGACTTCAGTTAGCAATAGACGAGATACTTTTAGTCAGATAGTGCAGACCGCTTCCGATTCTGAACGACAAACAGTCTCTTATTTGCTCTGAATAACCAAAGAACACACTTTTATCCACCTCGTCTGACTATAAGGCGACATGGACGTCATGAGAGCTCGAAAATGGAAATTTTGTTTTTTATTTAATAACATCCTGTGATTCTTCCTGATTCTAAGAAATACTTAATTTGTGCATATTAACTCATCATTTTCGTGTTTAAATGCCTTTTTACAACATATGTGTCAAGTGTTTTTTTTTAAATGCCTAGCTGTCACAGTACTGTCAAACACAAAAACTTGCCCATAATGTCTCGTTATTTAATTTTGGGGCCTACATTTGCTTAGCAACTCGTTTGTGTAACATCTCTGAAGAACATATCGACTGTATTGCGAGCATGGACTTATTGTAATATATAATTCTGTCGATACAAATAGTTTACTTCAGTTTACTTATGTTTCTCGCGTGTGTTGAAAACTTGTTGTTGCGACTGTTTTAGGCGTAATTCAATGATTTTGCATCAAACAATATATAAAATAATAGGTATGATTGCAGTTGTAAATTTTACGGTAGTCAAAACAAGCAGGTCAATGGAAATCGTATTAAAAATGAATAAATTGTTACCCTGCAGCGAAGTAAGGTTAGGCCTAAAAGTTCGCCAGACAGTGCTTCAAAATGCAACTGAAACATTTTACCAAAAATGAACGAATTGTTTGCGTCGTAAATAGTGGAAGTAATGGTTATATTTTTATCAATAAGTTCAAGCTTTCAGAATTGCTTTTGTCTGTTGTGAAAGGTAAATACTGTAATAGCGAAAAATCCGTTATGTTAAGTAAGGGGAGAAGCCTATCTAGCAAAATTTTAGTGTAACACCAAGTGTGTAAAGTTACTAAAAGTACAATGACACCTCCTGTAACGTGCACAAAATATTATTAAGTGAATATAGTTTGTGCCATGACGTGTATTAGGAAAGAAAGAAAATAAGCCCAGATAGTCTACGCTATGAGGTGGACTGATGAGGTAAGGAATGAGGAGGTTCTGCACAGTTTCAGGGAGGAAAGGAATGTATGGAAAACATTGACAAAAGAAGGGACAGGGTGACAGAAAATCTATTAAGACATGAGGGAAATACTTTCGTGGTACTAGAGGCAGGCCATACAAACCAGTCACAAGACTGATGACCCAAAAAAAAAAAAAAAGGTTACATAATGCCCTAAAAGAAGTAGGTGAAGAAACTGTAGATATTTGTCAACCTGCTGACACTGTTGCTGCGTTGGACAGTTCCTGGCATAAGAGAGGTCATACATCTCTGAAAGGAGTTGTCACAGTTACCTCCTCTGCAGATACAGGCAACATGCTGGAGTATGAGTGTCTGAGAAAACATTGTCAAGATTGTGCCAATAAGGTAAATGAACACAAATGTATCAAAAACTTTGAACCTTTCATTGGTAGTATGGAAAGCAGGGGGACAGTCTTTATTTTTAATGTTGCTAGGCGTGGTGTGTGATACATTCAATAGCTTGGTGATGCTGACCCTAAATGATTCAACAGTGTGTGGCTGCTAAAGCATATAGTGAACTATAATCTAAAAAAAATGGAATGTATAGGACATGTGTAGAAGAGAAGACTTAGGAAAATCTGCAAGGACATGACGGGAGAAAGCTCTTTGATGGGACAGCAATTGGTGCACGAAGAATACTCACCCAATCAGAAACAGAAAACCTCACAGCGTATTATGGTATAGCCATCAGCAGAAGCAGTAAAAATGTAAGCGAGATGAGAAAAGCTATTTGGACAACTCTGCCACAGAATGTCCGCTGATGAGCATCCAGAGCAGTGCCTCTCCGCAAAAGAAAATACTTCATGGTGCAAGAACAATCGGCGTGAATCAAATGGACAAAAATACACATGTGCATAGCCCTTGCGAAAATATATTATGGTAGCACTGAAGCCACATGATAAAACGTAGAATCCAAATTAAGTTTTCAATTGTAGCATTTTGGAGTACTTCCCAAACATTGTTTTTGTTACCATGTCAGCTTTTCAGATTGGTGTGACCGATACCATAACATATTTCAATGGTGGAATAAGAAGCGGATTAAAAACTATGAGCAGACAAGGTGTCAAAACTGGGGACAACATAAAAAATGGGCTTCTAAGAGAGGACAGACAATTTGTCGCTGAAGTTAAGAAATCTGCTGAAAGCATGACAAAAAGAGTTCGGAATAACATAGAAAAGAAAGAAAACTAAAAAAAGGTGGAAAGGACATTCATTATCAACACGATTATGGAGCTGGAATGTTTTGAGAGATTATAATTGAGAATAAAGTGACATGCAATTCTTTAGTTTCAATTTCCCGTAATCAATGTTATTTTAAATACACAAAACAAGAAATTGGTAAATACTTTTGCTTTATTCCTTTAACAAGTTAATAATTAAAAGAATAAATTTTTTAAGGCAGAAAAGAGTTACAGACCTATGGCTGCGAGTAGGCATTGATTAACTCAATGAGGAAAGTTGAAAATTTGTGTTAGACCAGGATTCCAGCCCGAGTCTTCTGCTTACTACGCAGATGTCCTGACCACTTTCTTTTTAATCTCATTTTGTTCGTTGCATTTTTTTGGGGCAGACGTCCTATGACATCCGTTGAAGTTCATCGCTGATACGTTCACTCAGAGCTTTTATTACAGCGGACAGCTAATCCTCTGCTGAGCTACCGTATCGGTGTCCACTAAGCCAGGTGGACACAGAGGCCAACGCAGCCGCTCGGGCTGCTGTTGCACGCCTCCCGCCAGACTCAAATTCTCAGCTTATCCACACACCACTAATGTTGTGACCCATGGCCATCATCCTCATTACTCACGGAACTTTACCGATTCCCGTGATGTGCATCCGCACTCAAGAGATCATCGGTAGTCCTCGATTTTTATATATATAACGAGGTCTGATGTCTGTTGTTTCGGATATCAATAACAGCGTATATGATTAAAATTTGTTTTGACCTATTAACTTGAACAATGTGGAAGTGCAGTGCAGATAAAACAAAAGCTACACAAAATTCAGTATGTAAGATGAAAATAAATTTTCACTCCATTATGAATTCCACAGAATTTAAAATTTTGTCACATAAAGATCACAACACAAAAATTATTTGTTTAAAATTTCATTTCAGTAGCTATTAAAGTTTCGGTTCTTATTGTATTTCAAATTATTAGTAGCAAATAAAAGCCCTGACTTCCAGTCCTCTTAAAACAGCACGTAACAAGCAGCTACAGTATGTGATTATTTTATTTGTATTGCAATACAGGACGTTTCTACAAGACTCGCGTGTGCTTACGTATATGGGTTTAAGTAATCGTTCTGTATTATGTGCAGAGTGATTAACGTATCACCATATAATTGACAGAACGTCTGCTGGAATTCCATTAATTGTTAATACATTTTTCGTGGCGTCATACACTCCTGGAAATGGAAAAAAGAACACATTGACACCGGTGTGTCAGACCCACCATACTTGCTCCGGACACTGCGAGAGAGCTGTACAAGCTATGATCACACGCACGGCACAGCGGACACACCAGGAACCGCGGTGTTGGCCTTCGAATGGCGCTAGCTGCGCAGCATTTGTGCACCGCCGTAGTCAGTGTCAGCCAGTTTGCCGTGGCATACGGAGCTCCATCGCAGTCTTTAACATTGGTAGCATGCCGCGACAGCGTGGACGTGAACCGTATGTGCAGTTGACGGACTTTGAGCGAGGGCGTATAGTGGGCATGCGGGAGGCCGGGTGGACGTACCGCCGAATTGCTCAACACGTGGGGCGTGAGGTCTCCACAGTACATCGATGTTGTCGCCAGTGGTTGGCGGAAGGTGCACGTGCCCGTCGACCTGGGACCGGACTGCAGCGACGCACGGATGCACGCCAAGACCGTAGGATCCTACGCAGTGCCGTAGGGGACCGCACCGCCACTTCCCAGCTATTAGGGACACTGTTGCTCCTGGGGTATCGGCGAGGACCATTCGCAACCGTCTCCATGAAGCTGGGCCACGGTCCCGCACACCGTTAGGCCGTCTTCCGCTCACGCCCCAACATCGTGCAGCCCGCCTCCAGTGGTGTCGCGACAGGCTTGAATGGAGGGACGAATGGAGACGTGTCGTCTTCAGCGATGAGAGTCGCTTCTGCCTTGGTGCCAATGATGGTCGTATGCATGTTTGGCGCCGTACAGGTGAGCGCCACAATCAGGACTGCATACGACCGAGGCACACAGGGCCAACACCCGGCATCATGGTGTGGGGAGCGATCTCCTACACTGGCCGTACACCTCTGGTGATCGTCGAGGGGACACTGAATAGTTCACGGTACATCCAAACCGTCATCGAACCCATCGTTCTACCATTCCTAGACCGGCAAGGGAACTTGCTGTTCCAACAGGACAATGCACGTCCGCATGTATCCCGTGCTACCCAACGTGCTCTAGAAGGTGTAAGTCAACTACCCTGGCTAGCAAGATCTCCGGATCTGTCCCCCATTGAGCATGTTTGGGACTGGATGAAGCGTCGTCTGACGCGGTCTGCACGTCCAGCACGAACGCTGGTCCAACCGAGGCGCCAGGTGGAAATGGCATGGCAAGCCGTTCCACAGGACTACATCCAGCATCTCTAGGATCGTCTCCATGGGAGAATAGCAGCCTGCATTGCTGCGGAAGGTGGATATACACTGTACTAGTGCCGACATTGTGCATGCTCTGTTGCCTGTGTCTATGTGCCTGTGATTCTGTCAGTGTGATCATGTGATGTATCTGACCCCAGGAATGTGTCAATAAAGTTTCCCCTTCCTGGGACAATGAATTCACGGTGTTCTTATTTCAATTTCCAGGAGTGTATTTGTCTTTACCAAATATCTCTGTGAGTGCAAAATGCCAAGTCGTAATGTAGTTTAAATTAAGCATCTTGTTTTCCCCATGCCGGCTCTCTAATGCAGTTGAACTGACAAACAAAAAAGGGTGTAGCAGTTCCATAATTACTAGGACTCTGCAATCATAAAGCCTATCTTCTCATTGAGGAGCATCACAAAAATATGTAATTTAAATACTTTCTCATCATGTATCAAGTACAGCTTTGTTGATATCCGTTATTAAGGGACAAATACGTTCCAAAAAAAAGTGAAACTTCCAGAAGGGGAGGAGCAAACGAAATGAAACCTCACAGGTGAGAGGGTATGTGATGTTGTTTCACTGATCGCAATGTAGTGTCAAATTTGCAAAAAAACTTGGCAGGATCGGCCTTCTTATGAGTGTGACGTTGCACCCCTAATAGCCTGGTTGCATCCTCTTAACCAGTTGGGAATGATGTCATAAAGCCGTTGTACCTTCTGAGACAAGCTGGACTACAAGTACTGTAACTCGTCCTCCATATCCTTGAAACTGTCACTGACACGGAATTGACGGGCGAGCTGCACTTGTACATGTTCTATCAAATACAGATCTGGGGATCTTGCTGGCCAAGTGAGTGCCTCAACATCACACAAACAGTTTGTAGAGACGCCTGCCGTGCCTAGAAGAGCATTATCCTGTTGAAAAACGGCATCACGATACTGAAACTTTGCTGGCAGATTAAAACCGAAACTCGAACTCGGGACCTTTGCCTTTCGCGGGAAAGTGCTCTACCATTTGAGCTACCCAAGTAAGACTCACGCTCCGTCCTCACAGCTTTAACTTCCGCCAGTACCTCGTCTCCTACCTTCTAAACTTCACAGAAGCTCTCCTGCGAACCTTGAGAACTAGCATTCCTGGAAGAAAGGATATTGCGGAGACATGGCTTAGCCACAGCCTGGGGGATGTTTCCAGAATGGGTAGCTCAAATGGTAGAGTACTTGCCCGCGAAAGGCAAAGGTCCCGAGTTCGAGTCTCAGTCCGGCACACAGTTTCAATCTGCCAGCAAGTTTCATATCAGCGCACACTCCGCTGCAGAGTCAAAATCTCACTCTGATCACGATACTGTCCCTTGAGAGGCGACAAAAATAAATTTTAGGGTGTAATGCGCCGACGACTTAGAGGACATTAGAGACGGAGCATAACCTCGGAGTGTATCACGGATGGGGAAGAAAATCGACGCTGCTCTTTCAAAGGAAGCATATCGGTATTCGCCTGGAGGAATTTACGGAATTCACGGTAATCCTAAATGTGGATGGCAAGGCGCGGATTTAAACCATCGTCCTCCCGAATGCAGGTGTTTGCTCACCACTGCGCCACTTCGCTCGGTGACAGGAAACACATGAGGACATAGGATGTTGGTGACATACCGTTGTACCCTCAGAGTCCATTTTCCACTTCGAGGCGTGACCTGAAGTCATATCCGATGAGTTACCACATTATGATGCCAAGAGTGACATCGTTGCAGCTCTACAAAACAATGGAAGACTGTAAAATCTTCCCATATCGCCACCGTACTCGCTGTCGGTGGTAATCCGGGGTAGTCCCGAATTGGGATTAATCGCGGAACACAATGCGGTTCCATTCATGATCTGGCCGTGCTTCCCCGTCGATGCACCACTCCTGACGTAGCCGTTTGCGGTGTCAATGGCAAGCTACGCACGGGATGGTAAATCCATAGTACGGCTGCTGTTAGTCGCCTACCAGTGGGGCGGGATGACGCACACTGTTGCAGGAAGTCCATTACTTGTTCTCGGATGGCAAGCATAGATGTCAAGGGGTTACGATGTGCTTGGAGCAAAATACGGCGATCTCCCATTGTGGAGTCAGACGTGGTCGACCAGAGACTTGGCGACGAGTATGCCTGTTCTCATGCTCCCAAGCAGACCAAAATGGGGTCACTGTCACATCCGAATGCCCCACAAGTCGGGATACTGCACGATTCAACCAGCCGGCAAAACTGAGCCGCACAATTAGGCCCCTTTCAAACTCTGTCAGATGCTGATAACGTTTCTACATCTACATCTACATCCATACTCCGCAAGCCACCTGACGGTGTGTGGCGGAGGGTACCCTGAGTACCTCTAACGGTTCTCCCTTCTATTCCAGCCTCGTTTTGTACGTGGAAAGAAGGATTGTCGGTATGCTTCTGTGTGGGCTCTAATCTCTTTGATTTTATCCTCATGGTCTCTTCGCGAGATATACGTAGGAGGGAGCAATATCCTGCTTGACTCTTCGGTGAAGGTATGTTCTCGAAACTTTAACAAAAGCCCGTACCGAGCTACTGAGCGTCTCTCTTGCACAGTCTTCCACTGGAGTTTATCTATCATCTCCGTAACGCTTTCGCGATTACTAAATGATCCTGTAACGAAGCGCGCTGCTCTCCGTTGGATCTTCTCTATCTCTTCTATCAACCCTATCTGGTGCGGATCCCACACTGCTGAGCAGTATTCAAGCAGTGGGCGAACAAGCGTACTGTAACCTACTTCCTTTGTTGTCGGATTGCATTTCCTTAGGATTCTTCCAATGAATCTCAGTCTGGCATCTGCTTTACCGACGATCAACTTTATATGATCATCACGTTGTCTCACTCTAGTACGTGGCATCTCCGTGTCCTTCAGTGGTCACTCAACATCAGACGCTGTTAACGCCCCTTATATGCCCTTACGACACATGGTAACCAATAGGAGCAACACTACTACACTCTTGTAAAACGATAAACTGGTAGCCAAGATCGCAGGAATTCTTTTTATTCCATGATTACCGGTTTCGGCGAAACTAAAGCCGCCATCATCAGATCTTAGGACGCAGACAGATTACAACATCAAGGCAAACAATGGTGATATTAATAGAAGCCTATAACACGCAGGCCTTACAAAATTGTTTGCCTTGATGTTGTAACCTGTATGCGTCCTAAGATCCAATTATGACGGCTTTTAGTTTCGCCGAAACCGGTAATCATGGAATAAAAGGAATTCCTGCGATCTTGGCTACCAGTTTATTGTTTTACAAGCATCTAGATCGCTCCCACGTGAGCTAAATGTGTTAATGTGTTCCCTACAAAACTACTAGACTCTGGTGGCAGTACTACCTGTCATAGAGAATTGCAGTTCTTACAGGGTGTATCAAAAAGAATCATCCGATTTGGCACGACTATATTTCCGAAACTAATAAACATATATAATGAATTTTGTTGTTAGATGAACGGGAAACTCAAAAAGTATTTTTTTCATACCTTTTCATAGGTGTTCAATATGCTCCCCGCTCCCTTGAGTTGCACAGCATATGTTAAGGCTGTATTAAAATCGTTCCCACACTGCAGCGATTGCGTCTTGAGTTACAGCTTCCACATATGCTGTTATGCGATGTCTCAGCTCATTCATTGTTGTTGGTACCGGAGAAACATAAACAGAATCTTTCACAAACCTCCACAAGAAATAATCACATACGGTCAGGTCCGGTGCCTTTGGAGGCCAGTAATGTAAGGCTGAACTCCACACATTGTTGTTTGTCACCTTCACGAAGAGCTTGCAGTAGCTGAATTTTCTATGGTTTCATGTGTAAACGTCGACGCAACACACACCAGACGGACATGGAGGCATGTTGAGATGTCGAACTTCACGGAGAAGGGATTTCTACGGACTCCTTTTGAAACTATGTCGAATGCGTTCGACGTTTGTGTCAGACACTTGGGGAAGGTCAGGCGATTTGCCTTTAAACCAACAACCTGTTTCTTGGAATTGTTCATGCTGTTGTCTGTGCTGTAGGAAGATCCACACCATACCTGGGACGAAAGTCAGGGTGAATAGTTATTACTGACCCACACTGTGTAAAACGTAGAACACAAAACGCTTTCTGTTGTCCAGATACCATTTTTACTAGAACTGAAGTGGGCGCACACTGCCGCTATCTAGCGGGAACCATGCAAAACTTGCGAGATTGCTCTTTCCCAACAGTACGTTGTTCACGTACATATCTCAAATAACACAATAATTATGATTTCTTTTAAACCTCGTGATTCTTTTTGAGACACCATGTATCTTACATACCCGTCGATGTTGCGCACGTGTAAGTAGTTACATTGACGTCCGACACTGTCTTCGGGGTGCTTAAGTTTTTTTGTCCGGCAGTGTATACGTCTCATTTACTTGAACTTCAGTCATCTGCAATATTGTCAATAAAATACGATTGGCTCATAGAGGCTGCACTTACCAAACTTGATTTAATTTTTTTTGCTTTATATTTCTCGTCGTACAAGTATTTAGATATCTTGACACATCGTGTCGTCTCTGGCTGATAATAATGCGGAGTCAGTAAGCTCATTATCTGTCTAATTCAAGAAAAATAGGGGGACGAACATCCCCTAGCCCATTACAAAAGATTTAATTCTTTGTACCGCATTACACTAACTGATAAGCTTGTGACACGTAAACTTTTAACATCCAGTCACTTAAGTAAACACGTCTTTTCCTCTGGTTATTGGCTTGTGCATAGCATTATCATTCTGGCTACCCGGACAAGTATTAGGCTACAAATTCAAAAGTCTTGGAAGTGACTGCCAATTTGTCCTTACATTTTCCTGTCAGTTATAGTGGATTTCGTTTATTTTATTGCTTTTATGAACATGAAAACATCACGTAGGATCATGTTTCGACTTTCACAGTGGTGTGTACGCGGGCACTCTATAACGGTGGTTAAGAGGGTTCTCACTATGGAGGAAGACAATGAGATTACATTTCCAGGAGCACTATTGCTAGTAGAACACGTTTTTTAATGAATCATCTAGCTGAGGATAGGTTTAGTTTCACCAGTTTATTTTTGAATAGCCTATAGTTGTATTACTGACAGTAGCAACTCAGTTATCACTCTTAACTTAAATGGGACTCCTGATGAATCTCGAGTGCAGATATAGGTGACGCACTTTACAAGAAATTCTTGAAGTTATCACTACATTCAGCATACTTGCATACTTATAATATAGACTTGTTGTTTCGTAAGTTTTGTGCACCTAATTCGTACTCTGCAGTTTCTTGTCATGACACCCGAGATGAAACGTTATTTATACGGCTCCACAGGAGAGCAAGTAGAAACTTGCTCAACCTGAGAGTGAAAGATAATGTTTTGTTAGGTCAAAATTGCACTTTCATTTTTTTATGCAACCTACTTTACGCTTAATTCACATTGTATCCATAATGATAAGATTCCATTAACAATAACGCCATTTCTGTGCCCTGCTCTTGTCCTTGAAATGATTATCATGTTCAAACAAATTAAAAACTAATGCTCTACTGTTTTACAGAAAAAGCGACAACATAGGAAATAAATTCTCCTGACTGCATATAGAACTGAAGCCATTAAAGTTGTCTGTCACCGAAATATTCCAACTGTGTGGATTTCGCCACATGTTTCTCTGCTGTCGCATCGTATTTAATATAGTTGTCGGATCGTTTCATGTCTGCTCATGTTTAAAGCAGCAGCTAAAAATCTCTCTGTTAATTCTTAAACAACATCCTTGACTTGGTAGTTCAATCATTAGATTTGACAGCTTTTTTATAAATTTTCCGTGTTCCAGTCTGAATGATAATAGACGTACATGACACTGTCGCAAAGATCCTTTGTGCTTTCATTTTTATGCCTTAGATGCGAATAAAGGAAATTCTCAACATTTTACTCCCTTACGAGACTTTTATTTTCTTCATTATCTCTTCAACATCAGCTGCAAGTGATACTTTACAATAATTATGAATTTATGTTTTATCGTACTCCTTGAATGTTTGCTAACAATTCTGAACACAAAGGACACTAATACGTTACGGGGTCCGTTCTGCCTGTCACAGAGAACTGCAACTTTTATGCTTTACACCGGTACTTAAGCTCACTATTCATTTTTCAGCCAGCTCTACCCAAGGTTTAAAAGAAGGATCTTACAAGTGAATCGTGTATGCGCATTCGCCGTTCTCTAGCAACTTCACAAGTCTATCAGCTTTTCCGGGACAAACGTTTCCAAGTCACATTACTGTCACCATCTTCTAGTGTGATACGTGCAGCTCATGACGTGTGACATGTGACTCCCGATAGCGACGGATACATGTAAGTGGACCGACACACTACCTGTCTCATTTAACTCAGATCCACCGTATGTAGAGGTAGTATTGCAAATCGGGATGATTTTGTATCAAAGGTAATAGAATATCTGAAACAGGGAAGTTGGAGAGAAATGAACTTGCCTGTGTGATGAACTTATATTGTGAATTCACTGATGACATTATTATGAATAACCGTCGAAACAGTGAAGAGTTCCATGTGTGATTTATATCAGAGGTGAACTTCGACAACTACTGCTCGTGGGCATCAGCCTACATACAATCGTCATCCCACCGTCCAGATAAACCTGGAAAAACCCGACAGATAGCGTCTGCACACATTTTGACTAGTGTGCTTCAATGAAAAAGACTTCAGTTGTTCAGTAGTATCAGAATTAGTCTGCTTCTGATTCTTACTCGAAGAGTCACATTTTCTGCATCAAAAGACAGACTGGCGATGACATGTTTCGAGAGAGGTCTCGGATATAGAACGCTAGAGGAATAAAAGGCACCTCAATTAGTGTTAGGGTCAGGGGAATATTTCCATGGCGTTTACAGAACCATTTATTTACATGGAAGGCACTCTCGATTTTATGGCTGCGAATCCTAAATGCGTTCACGGATCCATGATCACTGTCTCCTCTGGGGAAGGTATATAAGAGATGTGAACAGTTACTCTTGTGTGACGGCGTTACCAGTATCTGACGGCATTTGAAAGGACCCTCATTGCGGCTCCAATGGCCGGCTGCTCGAATCGCGTAATATTCAGATTTGTGAGGCATTCGGATGCAACAATGGGCCGATGTTAGACTGCATGAGGACGTGATGGCAGGAACACTTGTCAAGATATTAGCCGACCATGTCGGACCACCAAAAGGGAGATCGCTGAGTTGCGCACTAATCACACTGTAACCCATTCAGACCTGCGCCTACCATCGGAGAACAAGTAATCAAGTAATGGGCTCCCTACAACATTCTGTGTTACCCCTCAATATTCATCAAACTTTGACAGCATTCGGTCTAGGGAATTACCGCTCCATGTATAGGCTGCCTTTGACATCACAACAAAAACGGCTGAATTTTAAGTGATACTGTGATCGGGAAGCGATGAACCGCGGATCAACTCTACCCTGGGTGACCAACGTCGGTACGTATGGCGGTGACCTCAAGAGGGGTCCACTCTTCCAATATTTTGGAGAGGCACAGCGGCGTTACTCTCGACGGCAAGATGTAGGAAGCCATTGGGTATGGCTTCAGGTCTCGGCTGGTATAGTGAGTGAGAAAATTCTGTAGAAAAAACGGTACGTCATGGATATCCTGCGATCTCTTTTATTACCTCTCACACAACTCTATTTTGGGTGTATTTTCAACAGGAAAATGCACATACAAACGTGGCACGTGTCTCTATGAACTGTCTGAGAGATGTTCAGACTTCCCGTGACCAGAAATCTCGAAGAATCTCTCCCCGATAGACCACGTGTGGGACCGATTCGGGCGTTAGGTCCATCCCAGCGCCAGGATCCACGATATGGACTGCAGTTGTCCACTATTTTGCCTCAGGAAAAGAAACAACAGTTAATAATACCATTCCCAACCGAATCAGTGTGTGGATCCAGGCTGTGAAACGTCATACAGGTAAGTGCCAAATTCTTTGTAAATCTGACTGATTTCTTTAATTGCCGAAATAACATCACATACCCTCTGAACCCATGAAGTTTCATTTGATTGCCTCTCCCCTTCAGGGTGTTTCACGTTTATTGGCAGGCAGCGCATAGGGGCTTTCAATGAGAAATGCAACATATCTTTTCTCATCTAATGTCAGTAGAAAAAA
The DNA here is from genome assembly GCF_023897955.1 of Schistocerca gregaria. NCBI lineage: Eukaryota > Metazoa > Arthropoda > Insecta > Orthoptera > Acrididae > Schistocerca > Schistocerca gregaria. The sequence goes on from NC_064931.1 coordinate 682,273,365, forward strand.
TGTGGAATTTGTAGTGGGACATCGTGGAATATTCGCGCTTCAACCCCTAAGTTTCATGTAGTGTTGGTTGGTTGGTGGCCTTCAAAATGGCGTCTGTAATGGAGGTGCGTTCCAAGGAAAACCAGAGCATCGCAGATATTCATAGGCACTTGCAACAATATATATACGGAGACTTGGCAATGAGCAAAAGCACGGGGAGGTACTGGACGGATTAAACAAAAGGTTTCGAACGCTAGGTATCTTCTTTGATTTAACTAAGGCGTTTAGTTATGACGGTCACAAAATATTGCTCCAGAAGTTGGACCAATATCGAATACTGGGAATAGCTCAGAATTGGTTCACCCTTACTTTAACAACAGGCAGCAAAAGGTCACTATTCACATGTTGAGAATGGCTGTAATGTGAGGTCTGAGGGACGTACAGTTAAATGGTGGCTGCCCCAGGGATCAGTGCTGGGACCATTCATGTGCCTTATTTATATAAATAATATGCCCTCTAGTATTACCGGGTGACTCTAAAATATTTCTGTTAGCTGATGACACTAGGTTTGTAGTAATGGATGTTGTGTGCAACGTTGTCACGGTTTCAACCAGTGCAGTTCATGACATGAGTTCGTGGCTTGTAGAAAATAAACTAACGCTAAGTCACAGTAAAACTTAGTTTTTCAGTTTATTACACACAGTTCAACAAAACCCGACATTTTAATTTCACAGAATGACCGTATAATTAGTGAACCTGAACAGTTCAAATTTCTAGGTGTTCCGATAAATAGTAAACTGTCGTGGAAAACCCACATTCAGGATCTTGTTCAAAGACTTAATTCTGGCATTTTTACTGTTCGAATGGTATCTGAGGTAAGTGATAGTTCAACACGAAAAGTAATCTAACTTGCTTATTTTCATTCGCTCATGTCGTATGGTATTATATTTTGTGGTAATTCTTCCACATTCTAAAAGGAATATTTTTGGCTCAGAAACGGGGCGGGGGGGTTGGTCAATAAGTGATGTAAGTTCACCATCCTCGTTCACAAGTCGGGGTATTTTGACATTGGCCTCTCAATATGTATATTCCTTACTGTCATTTCCTGTTAACAATATCAGCTTATTCCGAAGAATAAGCAGCTTTCAATCAGTTAATACTCGGCAGAAATCAAACCTGCATTAGGATCGGTCTTCCTTAACTCTTGTGCATAAAGGTGTGCAGTATACATCCATTTTCAATAAGCTACCACTCGAATTCAAAAATCTTAGCAGTAATCCACGCGCTTTCAAATCGAAACTGAAGAGTTTCCTTATGGGTCACTCCTATTCTGTCATGGAGTTCCTTGAAAAATTAAGCTGATTTCTGTGTTATGTTGTTGACTGCGATTACATGAACTTATGGCTTGTCTTTTTTTAGGTTCATAAACATTTTGTTTTATCTGTTATTACTTTTACGTTGAAACTTCATGTACTGACGCATTCCATGACCTTGAGGATTTGCTCTTCAGTTTGGTCCGTCGGAACTAGAAAATAAGAAAAGTCATTGAGCGAGGTGTCTGTCATCATTGCAGCCAAGTAACGCATACCTGTCCGATCTCCCGTATGCCAGCCGGCTGCACACAGCTCTGACTCCTGCAGCAGCGCGGGATTAGCCGAGCGGTCTCGGGCGCTGCAGTCATGGACTGTGCGGCTGGTCCCGGCGGAGGTTCGAGTCCTCCCTCGGGCATGCGCGTGTGTGTGTGTTTGTCCTTAGGATAATTTAAGTTAAGTGGTGTGTAATCTTAGGGACTGATGACCTTAGCGGTTAAGTCCCATAAGATTTCACACACATTTGAACATTTTTTTGACTCCTGCAATGTTTAACGTACGGACACTCTCATTCGACGTGATCGACGGATAACAATCAAACACCTCGCTACACAACTGGACGTCTCTGTTGGTAGTGCTGGCACATTCAACCACCAGCTGGGGTAATCAGAGGTATACTAGAGTGGTACCATGCGGGCATACAGTACCTCCCATTAAGGTGGGTGAACGGAGAATATGTCAAAAAATTGCGTTTTGTAGCCGAAAGAGTGGGAAATGATATTGTTTATTGGAATCCAGAATAAAACCAACCTACTTTCAGAAAAAAATGAACGCCTCTCGTACATTATCACTGCATACATACATCTGCAAACAAACAGAAAATTGTTGTTGTTATTGTTGTTGTCTTCAGTCCTGAGAGTGGTTTGATGCAGCTCTCCATGCTACTCTATCCTGTGCAAGCTGCTTCATCTCCCAGTACCTACTGCAGCCTACATCCTTCTGAATCTACTTAGTGTATTCATCTCTTGGTCTCCCTCTACGATTTTTACCCTCCACGCTGCCCTCCAGTACTAAATTGATGATCCCCTGATGCCTCAGAACATGTCCTACTAGCCGATCCCTTCTTCTAGTCAAGTTGTGCCACAAACTCCTCTTCTGCCCAATTCTATTGAATACCTCCTCATTAGTTATGTGATCTATCCATCTAATCTTCAGCATTCTTCTGTAGCACCACATTTCGAAAGCTTCTATTCTCTTCCTGTCCAAACTATTTGTCGTCCATGTTTCACTTCCATACATGGCTACACTCCATACAAATACTTTGAGAAACGACTTCATGAAACTTAAATCTACGCTCGATGTTAACAAATTTCTATTCTTCAGAAATGCTTTCCTTGCCATTGACACTCTACATTTTATATCCTCTCTACTTCGATCGTCATCATTTACTTTGCTCCCCAAATAGCAAAACTCCTTTACTACTTTGAGTGTCTCATTTCCCAATCTAATTCCCTCAGCATCACTCGACTTAATTCGACTACATTCCATTATCCTTTCAAGACACGGTCCATTCCGTTCAACTGCTCCTCCAAGTCCTTTGCCGTCTCTGACAGAATTACAACGTCATCGGCGAACCTCAACGTTTTTATTTCTTCTCTATGGATTTTAATACCTACTCCGAATTTTTCTTTTGTTTCCTTCACTACTTGCTCAATATACAGATTGAATAACATCGGGGACAGGCTACAACCTTGTTTCACTCCCTTCCCAACCACTGCTTCCCTTTCGTGTCCCTCGACTCTGGTATCTGCCATCTGGTTTCTGTACAAATTGTAATAGCCTTTCGCTTCCTGTATTTTACCCCTGCCACCTTCAGAATTTGAAAGATAGTATTCCAGTCATCATTGTCAAAAGCTTTCTCTAAGACTACAAATGCTCGAAATGTAGATTTGCCTTTCCTTAACCTACTTTCTAAGATAAGTCGTAGGGTCAGTATTGCCTCACGTATTCCAACATTTCTGCGGAATGCAAACTGATCTTCCCCGAGGTCGGCTTCTACCAGTTTTTCCATTCGTCTGTAAAGAATTCGCGTTAGTATTTTGCAGCTGTGACCTATTAAACTGATAGTTCGGTAATTTTCACATCTGTCAACACCTGCTTTCCTTGGGATTACAGAAAATTAATTACGGAAATTTATTTGTTCTCGATTACAATTAGTCTTTGTATTCCATTTTAGAGAACTTAAAATCATTTTCATACGCCGCAGCTCTCTTCTGTAACACTGAGAGCCCAGGTATAAATTTGTAAAGACGAACCTGCAGCACGTCTGGGGCGCGCAGAATTCATGAGGCGCCCTTGCAGCAGGAGGCTGCGGGAGTGCGATGAGTCTGTGGGGAGCGGCTGCCGGCGGCGGCGGCCATCTCCTCGGCGCACCGCTGTCCGCGCCGGCCGCGCTGCGTATCGACCCGCCGCGACACGTGTCACTGCCGCCATGTCACCCGCCATGGCTCCGCTCACGTCAAGCGGCTGCCGTGCACACCGTCGCTGCGACGCAGCCACTCTTCCTCTCGGACAGAATGTACACTACCTGGTTAATAGTATCTACACTACTGCCACACCACGAAGATGACGTGCTACAGACGAGAAATTTACCGACAGGAAGAACATGCAGTGATATGCAAATGATTATCTTTTCAGAGCATTCACTCAAGGTTGGCGCCGGTGGCGACACTTACAACGTGCTGACATGAGGAAAGTTTCCAACCGATTTCTCATACACAAACACCACTTGACCGGCGTTGCCTGGTGAAAAGTTGTTGTGATGCCTCGTGTAAGGAGGAGAAATGCGTACCATCGCGTTTCCGACTTTGATAAAGGTCGGATGTAGCCTATCGCGATTGCGGTTTATCAGATCGCCACATTGCTGCTCGCGTTGGTCGAAATACAATGACTGTTAGCAGAATATGGAATTGGTGGGTTCGGGAGGGTGCTTGACCCCAACGGCCTCGTAGCACTCCATATGACAGGCATCTTATCCGCATGGCTGTAACGGATCGTCCAGCCACGTCTCGATCCCTGAGTCAACAGATGGGGACGTTTGCGAGACAACAACCATCTGCACGAACAGTCGACGACGTTTGCAGCAACATAGACTATCAGCTCGGAGACCGTGGCTGCGGTTACCCTTGACGCAGCATCACAGACAGGAGCTCCTGCGATGGTGTACTCTACAAAGAACCTGTGCACGAATGGTAAAACGTAATTTTTTCGGATGAATCCACGTTCTGTTAACAGCATCATGATGGTCGCATCCGTATTTGGCGACATCGCGGTGAACGCACATTGGAAGCGTGTATTCGTCATCGCCGTACTGGCATATCACCCGGAGTGATGATGTAGGATGCCATTGGTTACACGTCTCGCTCACCTCTTGTTCGCGTTGACGGCACTTTGAACAGTGGACGTTACATTTCAGATGTGTTACGACCCGTGGCTCTACCCTTCATTCGATCCCTGCGAAACCCTACATTTCAGCAGGATAATGCACGATCCCATCTTGCAGGTCCTGTACGGGCCTTTCTGGATACAGAAAATGTTCGACTGCTGCCCTGGACAGCACATTCTCCAGATTTCTCACCAACTGAAAACGCCTGGTCAATTGTGGCCGAGCACCTGGCTCGTCACAGTACGCCAGTCACTACTCCTGATGAACTGTGGTATCGTGTTGAAGCTGCATGGGCAGGTGTACCTGTACACGCCATCCAATCTCTGTTTGACTCAATGCCCAGGCGTATCAAGGCCGTTATTACTGCCAGAGCAGGCCGGTGTGGCTGTGCGTTTCTGGGCGCTTCAGTCTGGAACCGTGTGACCGCTACGGTCGCAGGTTCGAATCCTGCCTGGGGCATGGATGTGTATGATGTCTTTAGGTAAGTTAGGTTTAAGTAGTTCTAAGTTCTAGGGGCTTATGACCTCAGATTTTGAGTCCCATAGTGCTCAGAGCCATTTGAACCATTACGGCCAGAGGTGGTTGTTCTGGGTACTGATTTCTCAGGATCTATGCACCCAAATTGCGTGAAAATGGAATCACATGTCATTTGTAGTATAATATATTTGTCCAGTTGTAACACCACTACTCTAGTGCTTTACTGATTTAGTTTGCTTTTGTTTTATTTAATGTTACATCATTGAGCTTCTGTAAATGTGTTTGTTTGAATCGATAACATAAAATTGTATACAACTTTCTTTGTTTAAAACTTTGATGTTGTGGCTTGATTCTATGCAAAGCAGTGTATCTGTCATTTAAATTCTTTGTCCCATTTGGAGGGAACAAAACTTACTATATATAATTGTAATTTTGTGTGAATAATTTTTGGTAGAAATGTCAATATGTGCAAATGTTCTGTTTTATTGAATGAATTTAATTGCTGTTATGTAAACTGCTGACCTTCACTTAGGGTTCTTAGTGGGTTTGTATGTAAAAGGTGTAGTGGTTCCCCTCGGGAACGGAACTGTGTAGCGCGCGCAAATTGTGGTTGGCCTAGGTAGAAAAGGTGGAACAAGAGTCAGTCGGGGGCGAGCCACCAGTCGGGGACGAGCTACCAAACTGTGCACTGCCATGTAAATGTTGCATATTGTGCTGGTCCCGAGAGAGGCTTTTTCTGCTACTTTCCAATGCCTCGGATGGATGGAATAATAGCTGGAACGACTCTGGAATTGGTATTAATCATCGCCACCACGAAAGGCCAGCAATTCTGTTGGCAAATCCGCCTACCGACTTGCAGTTGCCCTCACATTGCGCAATCACTGTAAAGGAGTACTATAATAACGTACAGTGAAGGATCAGCTAAATGGATGTGTTACTGTTGTCAAATATAAGGTAACTTATAACTGAATTTGTGTACCAACCTTGATTTTTTCCTTATCATGGCACCTCTCAGGTTCCTCTCCGTATAAACTAAAGTGATTACCGAGTGTCCCTACTGAAATAACATTAAAGACCAGTGTTTTTGCTAATTAATGCCTCTTGAACATAGTAAAAAGAAAATTAAAGTTAATAATAATACTTGCTGAAATTAATTTTCCTAATAAAAGTGCTTATTAATGTAGTGTTGCCAACTTCAAATTAAGAGTTCGTAAGACTGAAGCTTATAAAGTTTTGCTTAGTAAATGATCACATTACTGCCTGTTGTAAATCGCAGAAGGTGAGTCAGTATCTTACATATATGTTAATTTTGTCTTTCAATGTAGTAAAAGTGGAAAACTGCAATGTGTAACGTTATATACTCATGTTTGCTAAGTGTTTGTCTCTCTTGTGTATTGGAAGTGCATATTATTATTATAACAGGATCCACAGTTTGCCGATTATGTTAATGCTAGGTAACAAGTAAGACCACTAATTATGAAAAACATTATTTCTTTATTCAAATGATAGTGAGAAGCAACCTGTTAGTGGATCCCAATTAACTTTCATTTTAAATAGTAAAGTAATTAACTGAGAGAGACTTAACCTATATCCAATTAATGATTCTGCAGTGAATAGTAATAATAACGTTATAATGACCATTCAGTTTGTGTAAGCCCTGAAAGTAATAGTGTGTTTCGGTATCTGTTATAATTTTGCAAATAGTTTGTGCTGCTCTAACTGTTAGTTTCAATCTTACCGTAAACATATGCATGTGTCAAGAGTTCACCGCACTCGCGTGTGACAAAGTATAGGTTATGTTTATCCATTAAAGTTACTAATAACTATTTTCTTGAACGAGAATGTTAATCATTCTCTTGCTAAGTTAGGCTGGCGACCGTTTTCTTTACCTGTTAAACAGTGCAGATAGGCAAAATTTTGTTTGTTACTGTTCAAATATTTCCGTAATTCTGACTTTCACTTCCGATAAGCCACCTCCGTTAGGTACAACACGGTCAACATATCAAAATTCCTCCCAGAGGGTAACACTGCTCTGTTGCGTTGTACCATAATTGCTTTAATAAAATAGTTTTATTTCACAACCAGCTTCCAGCTTTAAGGTTATGGTGCAGTGGTAGCAGACGGTAGTGTTATACAGTGAATACCCGTTTATCATCTGCATTCCTTCTGGGTGTAGCAATTTTAATGGCCAGTAGTGTATTATTGGACATTAATATGGTGTGTGTCCATTCTCCTTTATGACGGCTTTAGCTCAGTCTGGGGACTCTTTCAATGAGATGTTTAAATGTTTATGGAGCCGAAACCAGAGAAGGTATTGATGTTGGAGTCTGGGGTCTGGAACGAAGACGACGCTCTAACAAATCCCAAAGATATATATGTGGTGTCTGTCCTTTTATGCTTGTCCGAAAGAACAGACACCACATATACTCGTATAATGAAGATGAGGTCGACCAGTTGATCACTTCAGTGAGGATGCACATCACCCTCGAACTCTTACAGGAATTGCGAAAACGCCGCCAGTAAAACTGCGTGCCTATGGAATATCACCTCAGTTGTGCGACTGGATTTGTGATTCCCTGTCACAAAGGTCACAGTTCGTAGTAATAGATGGAAAGTCATCGAGTAAAACAGAAGTAATATCCGGCGTTCCCCAAGGAAGTGTTTTAGGCCCTCTGTTGTTCCTGATCTATATTAACGACATAGCAGACAATTTGAGGAGCCCTCTTAGATTATTTTCAGACGAAGCTGTTATTTACCGTCTGGTGTGTGATCAGATCACCAAAACGAATTCCAAAACTATTTAGATAAGATATCTGTGTGGTGCGAAAAGTGGCAATTGTCCGGAATAAATAAAAGTGTGCCGGCCGGTGTGGCCGAGTGGTTCTACGCGCTACAGTCTGGAGCCGAGCGACCGCTGCAGTCGCAGGTTCGAATCCTGCCTTGGACATGGATGTGTGTGATGTCCTTAGGTTAGTTAGGTTTAAGTAGTTCTAAGTTCTATGGGACTGATGACCTCAGAAGTTAAGTCCCATAGTGCTCAGAGCCATTTGAACCATAAATAAAAGTGTGAAGTTATTCACATGAGTACTAAAATAAAATCCGCTAAATTTCGATTACGCGATAAGTCACATAAATCTGAAGGCCGTAAATTCAACTAAATACTTAGGGATTACAATTACAAATAACCTAAATTGGAACGATCACATAGACAATGTTGTGCGTAGAACAAGCCAAGGACTACAATTCATTGGCGAAACACTTAGAAAGTGCAAAAGACCTACTAAAGAGACTTAATACACCACGCTTTGAAACGCCCCTTAGAAAAATTAGTGAATTACTGTGCTGATGAACCTCTTACGTTATTTGAATTTCAAACAGCTGAGCAGAACTGAACCTACTCAGACATTTCGCTCTTTACTTATTCATATCAACACTAAACTGACACACAATATTTTTAGCGCAACGCAGTCTGACGTTCAAAAATCCCTAGAAAAGAATGGCCCCGACTAACAATGATCTATACCTTTCATGAATCACTTACCTCACAAAAATCTTCGTTACTCGAACTACTGCAATACAGAGAGCGCCAATACTGTCAGCTAAATAAAAGATTCTAACTACTGAAGGCATTAACTACTGATTGGCATAGTTAGCAGATGAAAGATTTTGATAAAGAACAAACAATGTATTTATCTTAATAATATGCAAAAGTCGTCATATTCATGATATCCAGTATTACAAATTTACTCTTTCTCATGGACACACGTCCAGATCGTCCGCTTTCAAAATTCTGCCATTTCTTTCCCCACATCCACCACGGCTGGCGGCTCACCTCCAACTGCCTGCTACGCGCTGTTCACAACCAACTGCCCAACACCACAATGGCGAATATTCCAACAATGCCAACCAGCCACAGACTGCACACAGCACAACCAGTGATTTTCATACAGAGCGCTAGGTGACATTACCAAGATAAAAACCTAAAAAGCCTACTTACATAGCCCCCATACTGACCACAAAAAATTTTTCACATTGTTTTGGGCAGTGGCCAATACAGATGTGAAAAAATTATTCATAATTACAATAACAAAGAAATCAAATGCACACACTTATTGATATACTGTCGGTGAAAAGCAAATATTTTCTCACAGTCGATAAAGACAGTCCTGATCGTACATCACAGTAAAATTGCAGTGTTTTTCTCAAAGTCTGAGCAGTAAAAGAAAATGCACACGGAAGTAGTGGATTTCCATGCAGTCTTGAAGAAGTAGTATTGTCCTTCTAATGGGAAGACAGTGCTGGCTCTTGGTACGCAGACAGGTAATGGGCCACAACAGAGCAAACCCACAGCAGAGTCAGTCGAAGTTTTGAAGAATATTGGTAGGTAGGTCATCACAGAGCAGACCCATTGTAGTCCTGGTAGAGAGTATGGTATTGGTGGGCCATCAAAGGTACAGACCCACTGCAGTCCTTGTTGAGACGGCCAGCCGCCATCTGTTGCGACTGTGTAGGTGCACAATCACCATCGAAGAGTCTTGCGGACAATATAGCAAGTTCATAATCCACTACTTGTGCACTCACAAAGTTTTTGGAATTGTCCTTAGACCCAGCAATGCTGTTAACCGGTCCCTTGCTGAATTATCAACACACGTGCAAATGCTAACAACCTCTTTTTTCTCGCATATTCTGCGTGTATTATGACCAACGAAAACGTGTGCAGTGAAATGACACTTAATTTGAAGAACTGGTGTCTATACAATTATAAATTTACAACATAAGAATACAATTACAAAGGTACAAAATACATCATTAAAGAACATAACAATACACATAACATTTGTAGTAGTACAGGCTTTACAAAAGAATAGAAATAAACATATACATCAGTGTTACAGGAATTATGACAAGTAAATAAATAAAATAATGAGAATAATTTTGGAAACATTAATTTCACACATGAGCATTAAAATAGAACAGAATAAATAATGTCTAAACATCTTTACAAAGTAAATAACATATTATTAGAAAAATTCTACTACCTAACCCTTATCAGATAAACACATAAAGACAGGAAAAACACAAATACACAAGGGTACACAAACACACAGCGGAATAACACAAAAGGAAAGGACAGGGTTTGTTTTACTGCAGTATTTTGCAAACAAAACTTTCTTTACTTCTTGGAGATCTCCCTTCGTTTATCATTATTCCCGAAAAGTCCTATCTATACATGCTTTCTGTATTCTATTCATATCCTCTTTCAAAATAATTATTTTTCATTGTACAATACTCATTTTGTCCCAAAATTTTTTCATACAACTTCTCAGTGCATACTTTCCCTATTCTGGAGTATTGCTGTGCGGTGTGGGATCCGCATCAGGCGGGACTGACGGAAAAAAAGTTAAAAAAAGGGCAGCTCCTTTTGTATTATCGCGAAATAGGGGAGATAGTGCCACAGAAATCATACGTGAGTCGGGGTGGCAATCACTAAAACACAGGCGTTTTTCGACGCGAGGGGATCTTGTCATGAAATTTCAATCACGAGTTTTCTCCTCCGATTGTGAAAGCATTCTATTGGCACCCACCTACATCGGGAGAAATGATCATCACGATAAAGTAAGAGAACTCAGGGATCGCACAGAAAAATTTAAGTGCTCGTTTTTCGCGGGCACCTTTCGAGAGTGTAACGGTAGAGAGACAGCATGAAGGTGGCTCACTGAATCCTCTGCCAGGCACTTAATTGTGGATAGCAGAGTAATCACGTAGATGTAGAGGAAGTAATGAAAATAAGGGGCAAGAGGCACTACGTCGGTAATGTATGAATAAGTTGAGAATTTGGGCCTGACGGGAGGCGTGCTAGAGAAGTCGGTGCAGTTACACTGATCACTATGTCCGGGAGCGCAGTGGTGAGCGCATGTGCCTAGTAAGTAGGATACCGGTTCGGCACAAATTTTCGACTTCTCCCATTGATTTAAATCAATGCCCACTGGCAACTATCGCGATTGCGGTTTATCGTATCGCTACATTGCTGCTCGCGTTGGTCGAGATCCAATGACTGTTAGCAGAATATGGAACTGCTGGGATCGGGAGGGTAATACGGAACGCCGTGCTGGATCCCAAAGGCCTCGTATCACTAACAATCGACATGAGAGGCATCTTATCTGCATGGCTGTAACGGATCGTGCAGCCACGTCTCGATCCCTAAGTCAACAGGTGGGGACGTTTGCAAGACAACAACCATCTGCACGAACAGTTCGACGACGTTTGCAGCATCATGGACTATCAGCTCGGAGACCATGGATGCGGTTACCCTTACGCTGCATCACAGACAGGAGGGCCTGCGGTGGTGTACTCAACGACGGACCTGGGTGCACGAATGGCAAAACATCATTTTTTCGGATGAATCTAGGTTCTGTTTACAGCGTCATGGTGGTCGCATCCGTATTTGGCGACATAGTGGTGAACGCACAATGGAAGCGTGTATTCGTCATCGCCGTACTGGCGTATCACCCGGCGTGATGGTATAGGGTGCCATTGGTTACACGTCTCGTTCGCACTGATGGCACTTTGAACAGAGGACGTTACATTTCAGATGTGTTACGACCCGTGGCTCTACCCTTCATTCAATCCCTGAGAAACCCTACATTTCAGCAGGATAATGCACGACTGCATGTTGCTGGTCCTGTACGGGCCTCTCTGGAGACAGAAAATGTTCGACTGGTGCCCTGGCTAGCACATTCTCTAGATCTCTCACCAACTGAAAACGTCTAGTAAATGGTGGCTGGGCAACTGACTCGTCACAATAAGCCAGTCACTATTCTTGATGAACTGTGGTATCGTGTTGAAGCTGCACGGGCAGCTGTACCTGTACACGTCATCCAAGCTCTGTTTGACCCATAGTCCAGGCGTATCAAGGCCGTTATTACGACCAGAGGTGGTTGTTCAGGGTACTGATTTATCAGGATCTATGCACCCAAACTGCGTGAAAATGTAATCACATGTTAGTTCTAGTATAATATTCTGTCCAATGAATACCCGTTTTTCATCTTCGTTTCTTCTTGGTGTGGCAATTTGAATGGCTAGTAGTGTAGTTTACACTGATCAATCAGTTCGACACAAAAAATTTGCTGTGGCACAGATTAGCCAAACTGTTGCTACGTGAGTTCCATTAGTAGGCTCCATATGTCCTCAATGAGGACACGCAGCTCCTAGCTCACTCATTTGTTACATAGTTTAATTCTTAATTTATTTGCATGTTTTCGGTACCTGCATTGTTTAATTCATAAATTTCGGGCGTATTATAGTACTTGAGTTGAAGCATCGCGTTTTAGTACCTGAATAGTGTAATTTCGCGTAGTCTTCTGTCTTCTGTTTTGTTTTGAACGGCCAGTGTCGGTTGGTCAGTCAGTGTGCTCCCTGCCGCCGTTGGATAAGCAGCTGCAGCAGCAAGTCGTATACTCCTAGCTCACTCATTTGTTACATAGTTTAATTCTTAATTTCTTTGCGTGTTTTTGGTACTTGCATTGTTTAATTCATAAATTTCGGGCGTGTTATAGTACTTGAGAGTTGTAGCGTCGCGTTTTAGTAACTGAATAGTGTAAAATCGCGTAGTCTCCTTCCGCCGCCAAGCAGTGTGTCAGCAGTGCGCAAGTAGCAGCATTACCATATTTACTAGGCAGTCTTGTATTTTAATAACCGTTTAAATTTTGTGTCGAATTGTTTGTGCTCTCTGTAGATTAATTCAGACGTTCTTTGCACAACAGTTTTTAGCATGGATAGGGACTGCAACTGCTGTGTTCGGATGCAGGGTGAGTTGGCATCCCTTCGTTCCCAGCTTCAGGCAGTGTTGGCTTTGGTCTCACAGCTTGAGACTGTTGCCAATGGGCATCACTGTGGGGGTCCGGATGGGGGTTTGTCCGGAACGGCCAGCTCGTCCCACGCATCCCCCGATCGGACTATGACTGTGGCTGCCCGGGATACTGCCCACATTGAGGCTGATCCCTCACCTGTGGTAGAGTGGGAGGTCGTCTCGAGGTGTGGCAGGGGGCGAAAGACATTCCGGAGGGCCTCTCCAGTTTGTCTGACGAACCGGTTTCAGGCTCTGTCTCCGGCTGATACTGATGTTCGGCCGGAGGTGTCTGCTTGTCCTGTTCCAGAGGTTGCCCCTCAGTCTGCAAGATCCGGGCAGTCGCAGAGGGTGAGCTTACTGGTAGCTGGGAGCTTCAATGTCAGGCGCGTAATGGGGCCCCTTAGGGATATGCCAGCAAGAGAGGGGAAGAAAATCAATGTGCACTCCGTGTGCATACCGGGGGGAGTCATTCCAGGTGTGGAAAGGGGCCTTCCGGTTGCCATGAAGGGTACTACAGGGTGCACCCATCTGCAGGTGGTCGCCCATGTCGGCACCAATGATGTGTGTCGCTATGAATCGGAGGAAATCCTCTCTGGCTTCCGGCGGCTATCTAATTTGGTGAAGACTGCCAGTCTCGCTAGCGGGATGAAAGCAGAGCTCACCATCTGCAGCATCGTCGACAGGACTGACTGCAGATCTTTGGTACAGAGCCGAGTGGAGGGTCTGAATCAGAGGCTGAGACGGTTCTGCGACCGTGTGGGCTGCAGATTCCTCGACTTGCGCCATAGGGTGGTGGGGTTTCGGGTTCCACTGGATAGGTCAGGAGTCCACTACATGCAGCAAGCGGCTACACGGGTAGCAGGGGCTGTGTGGCGTGTTTTTTTATGTTAGATGGCCTCGGCCAAGTACAGAAAGGGCAACAGCCTCAAAGGGTGCGGGGCAAAGTCAGGACATGCGGGGTCCAAGCAGCAATCGGTATTGTAATTGTAAACTGCCGAAGCTGCATTGGTAAAGTACCGGAACTTCAAGCGCCAATAGAAAGCACCGAAGCTAAAATCGTTATAGGTACAGAAAGCTGGCTGAAGCCAGAGATTAATTCTGCCGAAATTTTTACGAAGGCACAGACGGTGTTTAGAAAGGATAGACTGCATGCAACCGGCGGTGGCGTGTTTGTCGCTGTTAGTAGTAGATTATCCTGTAGTGAAGTAGAAGTGGATAGATCCTGTGAAATATTATGGGTGGAGGTTACACTCAACAACCGAGCTAGGTTAATAATTGGCTCCTTTTACCGACCTCCCGACTCAGCAGCATTAGTGGCAGAACAGCTGTGAGAAAATTTGGAATATATTTCATATAAATTTTCTCAGCATATTATAGTCTTAGGTGGAGATTTCAATTTACCAGATATAGACTGGGAAACTCAGATGTTTAGGACGGGTGGTAGGGACAGAGCATCGAGTGACATACTGAATGCACTATCCAAAAATTGCCTCGAGCAATTAACAGGGAACCAACTCGAGGAGATAACATCTTGGACCTACTGATAACAAACAGACCCGAACTTTTCGACTCTGTAAGTGCAGAACAGGGAATCAGTGATCATAAGGCCGTGTCAGCATCCCTGAATATGGAAGTTAATGGGAATATAAAAAAAGGGAGGAAGGTTTATCTGTTTAGCAAGAGTAATAGAAGGCAGATTTCAGACTACCTAACAGATCAAAACGAAAATTTCTGTTCCGTCACTGACAATGTTGAGTGTTTATGGAAAAAGTTTAAGGCAATTTTAAAATGCGTTTTAGACAGGTATGTGCCGAGTAAAACTGTGAGGGACGGGAAAAACCCACCGTGGTTCAACAACAAAGTTAGGAAACTACTGCAGAAGCAAAGAGAGCTTCACTCCAAGTTTAAACGCAGCCAAAACCTCTCAGACAAACAGAACCTAAACGATGTCAAAGTTAGCGTAAGGAGTTCTATGCGTGAAGCGTTCAGTGAATTCGTAAGTAAAATTCTATGTACCGACTTGACAGAAAATCCTAGGAAGTTCTGGTCTTACGTTAAATCAGTAGGTGTCTCGAAACAGCATATCCAGACACTCCGGGATGATGATGGCTTTGAAACAGAGGATGACACGCGTAAAGCTGAAATACTAAACACCTTTTTCCAAAGCTGTTTCACAGAGGAAGACAGCACTGCAGTTCCTTCTCTAAATCCTCGCACAAACGGAAAAATGGCTGACATCGAAATAAGTGTACAAGGAATAGAAAAGCAACTGAAATCACTCAACAGAGGAAAGTCCACTGGACCTGACGGAATACCAATTCGATTCTACACAGAGTACGCGAAAGAACTTGCCCCCCTTCTAACAGCCGTGTACCGCAAGTCTCTAGAGGAACGGAAGGTTCCAAATGATTGGAAAAGAGCACAGGTAGTCCCAGTCTTCAAGAAGGGTCGTCAAGCAGATGCGCAAAAGTATAGACCTATATCTCTGACGTCAATCTGTTGTAGAATTTTAGAACATGTTTTTTGCTCGAGTATCATGCCGTTTTTGGAAACCCAGAATCTACTCTGTAGGAATCAACATGGGTTCCAGAAACAGCGATCGTGTGAGACCCAACTCGCTTTATTTGTTCATGAGACCCAGAAATTATTAGATACAGGCTCCCAGGTAGATGCTATTTTCCTAGACTTCCGGAAGGCGTTCGATACAGTTCCGCACTGTCGCCTGATAAACAAAGTAAGAGCCTACGGAATATCAGACCAGCTGTGTGGCTGTATTGAAGAGTTTTCAGTAAACAGAACACAGCATGTTGTTATCAATGGAGAGACGTCTACAGACGTTAAAGTAACCTCTGGCGTGCCACAGGGGAGTGTTATGGGACCATTGCTTTTCACAATATATATAATTGACCTAGTAGATAGTGTCGGAAGTTCCATGCGGCTTTTCGCGGATGATGCTGCAGTATACAGAGAAGTTGCAGCATAGAAAATTGCAGCGAAATGCAGGAAGATCTGCAGCGGATAGGCACTTGATGTAGGGAGTGGGAACTGACCCTTAACATAGACAAATGTAATGTATTGCGAATACATAGAAAGAAGGATCCTTTATTGTATGATTATGTGATAGCGGAGCAAACACTGGTAGCAGTTACTTCTGTTAAATATCTGGGAGTATGGGTACGGATCGATTTGAAATGGAATGATCATATAAAATTAATTGTTGGTAAGGCAGGTACTAGGTTGAGATTCATTGGGAAAGTCCTTAGAAAATGTAGTCCATCAACAAAGGAGGTGGCTTACAAAACACTCGTTCGACCTATACTTCAGTATTGCTCATCAGTGTGGAATCCGTACCAGATCGGGTTGACGGAGGAGGTAGAGAAGATCCAAAGAAGAGCGGCGCATTTCGTCACAGGGTTATTTGGTAACCGTGATAGCGTTACGGAGATGTTTAGCAAACTCAAGTGGCAGACTCTGCAAGAGAGGCGCTCTGCATCGCGGTGTAGCTTCCTCGCCACGTTTCAAGAGGGTGCGTTTCTGGATGAGGTATCGAATATATTGCTTCCCCCTACTTATACCTCCAGTGGAGATCACGAATGTAAAATTAGAGAGATTCGAGAGCGCACAGAGGCTTTCAGACAGTCGTTCTTCCCGCGAACCATACGCGACTGGAACAGAAAAGGGAGGTAATGACAATGGCACGTAAAGTGCCCCCCGCCACACACCGTTGGGTGGCTTGCGGAGTATGAATGTAGATGTAGATGTATGAAAACCTCCGAGTTGCTTCTCGTTGTGATCCCAGATGTGACATTTATGGCTGATATCTGATGGACTTGAGATGCAATAAATCATGATAAGTTCGCAGTGGTTCCCTTGAAATCAAGGTAGAACGATTCAGACATTTTGGCATGTACATCTGAATTTTTCAGCACATAGAATACAGGATTACCTCACTGGAAAAAATATGAAAGCCAATCGGTTGCACGGAGTCCCCGCTGTTACATAGTCACGCGACAGAATGACAGAAATGAGCAATTGTGTTTGGAGGTGCCCATGACCACACCGTGAATGAACGTGACTGACTTGTTTCGGTAGGAATACTGGTCGTAAACGCCCATCTCACCCAGTTTCCGAGCAACATTTCGAAGGGTAATACATAAAATGGACTTCTGGAGTCGGGTACTGCGAAAAGGCCAGTGCTCAGAGTGGCATATAAAGTTGTACGTATTCAATTGGCCAAACGATGCAGAAACTGTACTGTAGCTGACTCGAGGCCGACCAGTAACAATTTTGCCTCTTTTCTAATTTTGCAAAGCATCGCGTGCAACGAAGGGTTATGACTTCTTAAAGTCACAGTGTGAGGAGGTCGTAGTACAGGCTAGAGGTGATTCTGTGGTGCTTTTGTGGTGTGTTTCGTACCATGAACTGGGCTCGTTAATTCACGTTACTGTGAACATGAACCAGCTTGTTTATTTCATCATTTTCGGTTACCAGGAGTTGCCCTTTCTTCTACAGTCTGGCTATAGTTAAACTTTCGCTACTTCAGCCAGTGTAGATTGGAAACTATTTACCGTATGGGTACCCAAATTTATAGGAATAATGTTCAGACTGTGAGCTGCAGGGATTTCCGTTGTTAAGAGTGCCTCGATGTGCCTTTCGGTGCCGTTACTGGTACGACGGCGTAGGTTTGAAACACAAGCGCCGGTATACATTCAGTTAACATGGCCTCCACAAGGTGAACAAAGCTGTACTTGTGTAACTGTTTTATCAAAACAACAACAATAGTGTCGTCTTTGCAACAATCGACACCTAAAAGAAATGCTGAGTGGTCCTCTTTCCGCACCGGAATTGAAGGATATGATTCGGAAGTTTGAATTAACTGGCGACTAGGTAATTGTTCCTTGGAGAGGCTGACGGTCAATTGCGCCGCCTGTTGCGCAATTGCAGGCTGTAAGGTTACCTGAAAGTCGGGATTGTCATGATGAGCATAGCGAGGGAGGTAGCCAACATCCAACATGAGATGTTTAGGGGAGCAGACGAACAATCTCTAGAGCGGTTCCAGGCTGTCTGGGATCGAGATGGTCATCACATTGGGCAACGTTTGGAGCCTGGAAGGTAAACATGGTACGGAATCAGCCAATACTACCCTCCTCCATAAAGTTTCATTGTCGTACGATCATTCGTTTTCGTGGGGACCCCCTCAAGTAGCGAAAATTTAATTATAACCACCCTATACATGCTCATGATGAGTATGTTGTATATACTCCTGTCTTCCAAAATGAGAACAGTCCTGTAAACATGGCTGCACGCATACGTTCCTGGTTTGACAAAATTCAGGTACCCTATCGTACCTCGACAAACTTGCTAAACCACCGAATGTTAAACCCGCAGAATAGCCAGGAACTATCTGGAATACCCGGTGAAACGTAGCAGTCAACATCTCCGCAATGTGACAGTTCTTCAGGACGTCGTAATCAATGAGTGGCTTCAGCAGGATATAGAATACGTGGAGAAATTTGTGGATTCTCTTCGTCGCCGAACTGAACTCACTAATAAGGTTAGAGATGGCGTACCTCGGGAAGGTCCTGATATCTTCTGGGAGTGACTAATAGTTTTCCGGCCTCATATTGTGAAGGAATG
Source organism: Schistocerca gregaria (assembly GCF_023897955.1). Taxonomy (NCBI): domain Eukaryota; kingdom Metazoa; phylum Arthropoda; class Insecta; order Orthoptera; family Acrididae; genus Schistocerca; species Schistocerca gregaria. Next base: position 682,292,062 of record NC_064931.1, read on the forward strand.
AGGGTGTGGAAGTAGTCGACAGTTTACATAGTTCTTTCTGTAGGTACCAATGTGTCTAGCAGCAAGTATTCAAATCCACGGAAAATCCTGGTCCTATCGTGGCAGTGATATCACAGAAACTGTAGTTCGTTGCATCAGGAAATTTCAATCATGATCCAATTTTCCAACACAATAATTAATGGCTTTTTCCTTAGGTCAGCCAAGGAATATTTAAGGATTGTGCACTGCAGTAGAACAGCTGCAACAACATGTGACGATTGGTGTTCTGCCATATACTAATATCTACCTTAACGCTGTACTCTACTATCACAGACTGCAGCTTACTCTGCTTCATAGAGTCAGCTAACATCTAAGACTCCACATGCCGATAGCTAGGAAATGGCATAATGGTCGGTTGGTCAGCGAACACTGGTGTGTTCTTTATGGCTGCAATCACGCCTGAATACTATTTTGTGTCGTAACTAATATACAGCACACGTTTACAATGTGAAAGAACAAATACTAAAAGAAAATGTTGTATTATACAGATGAGTAATACACAGTGCGCTCTTTGTGACATACGACTATGCATCTGTGAGTTGTTGTGGTCTTCAGTCCTGAGACTGGTTTGATGCAGCTCTCCATGGTACTCTATCCTGTGCAAGCTTCTTCATTTCCCAGTACCTACTGCAGCCTGCATCCTTCTGAATCTACTTAGTGTATTCATCTCTTGGCCTCCCTCTACGATTTTTACCCTCCACGCTGCCCTCCAATACTAAATTGGTGATCCCTCGATGTCTCCGAACATGTCCTACCAACCGATCCCTTCTTCTAGTCAAGTTGTGCCACAAGCTCCTCTTCTCCCTAATCCTATTCAATAGCTCCTCATTAGTTATGTGATCTAGCCACCTAATCTTCAGCATTCTTCTGTAGCACCACACTTCGAAAGCTTCTATTCTCTTCTTGCCTAAACTATTTATCGTCCATGTTTCACTTCCTTACATGGCTACACTCCATACAAATACTTTCAGAAAAGGCTTCCTGACATTTAAATCTATTCACGATGTTAACAAATTTTTCTTCTTCAGAAATGCTTTCCTTGCCATTGCCAGTAGACATTTTATATCCTATCTACTTCGACCATCATCAGTTACTTTGCTCCCCAAACAGCAAAACTCCTTTACTACTTTAAGTGTCTCATTTCCTAATCGCATTCCCTCAGCATCACCCGACTTAATTCGACTACATTCCATTATCCTAGTTTTGCTTTTGTTGATGTTCATCTTATAGCCTCCTTTCAAGACACTGTCCATTCCGTTCAGCTGCTCTTCCAAGTCCTTTGCTGTCTCTGACAGAATTAGAATGTCATCGGCGAAACTCAAAGTTTTTATTTCATCTCCATGGATTTTAATACCTACTCCAAACTTTTCTTTTGGTTCCTTTATTGCTTGCTCAATATACAGATTGAATAACATCGGGGAGAGAATACAACCCTGTTTCACTCCCTTCCCAACCACTGCTTCCCTTTCATACCCCTCGACTCTTATAGCTGCAATCTGCTTTCTGTACAAATTGTAAATAGCCTTTTGCTCTCTGTATTTTACCCACGCCACCTTCAGAATTTGAAAGAGAGTATTCCAAGCAAAATTGTCAAAAGCTTTCTCTAAGTTTACAAATGGTAGAAACGTAGGTTTGCCTTTCCTTAATCCAAGATAAGTCGAGGGGTCAGTATTGCCTCACGTGTTCAACATTTCTACGGAATCCAAACTGATCTTCCCCGAGGTCGGCTTCTACCAGTTTTTCCATTCGTCTGTAAAGAATTCGCGTTAGTATTTTGCAGCTGTGACTTATTAAACTGGTAGTTCGGTAATTTTCACATCTGTCAACACCTGCTTTCTTTGGGATTGGAATTATTATATGCTTCTTGAAGTCTGATGGTATTTCGCCTGTCTCATACATCTTGCTCACCAGATGGTAGAGTTTTGTCAGGACTGGCTCTCCCAAGGCTGTCAGTAGTTCTAATGGAATGTTGTCTACTCCAGGGGCCTTGTTTCGACTCAGGTCTTTCAGTGCTCTGTCAAACTCTTCACGCAGTATCATATCTCCCATTTCATCTTCATCTACGTCCTCTTCCATTTCCATAATATTGTCGTCAAGTACATCGCCCTTGTATAGACCCTCTACATACTCCTTCCACCTTTCTGCTTTCCCTTCTTTCCTTAAACTGGGTTTCCATCAAAGCTCGTGATATTCATACAAGTGATTCTCCTTTCTCCAAAGGTCTCTTTAATTTTCCTGTAGGCAGTATCTATCTTACCCCTGGTGAAATAAGCCTCTACATACTTTCATTTAATCTCTAGCCATCCCTGCTTAGCCATTTTGCACTTCCTGTCGATCTCATTTTTGAGACGTTTGTATTCCTTTTTGCCTGCTTCATTTCCTGCATTTATATATTTTCTCATTTCATCGATCAAATTCAATATTTCTTCTGTTGCCCAAGGATTTCTAGCAGCCCTCGTCTTTTTACCTATTTAATCCTCTGCTGCCTTCACTATTTCATCCCTCAAAGCTACCCATTCGTCATCTACTGTATTTCTTTCCCCCATTCCTGTCAATTGTCTCCTTATGCTCTCCCTGAAACTCTGTACAACCTCTGGTTCTTTCAGATTGTCCAGGTCCCATATCCTTAAATTCCCACCTTTTTGCAGTTTCTTCAGTTTTAATCTACAGTTCATAATTGTGGTCAGATTCCACATCTGCCCCTGGAAAGGTCTTACAATTTAAAACCTGGTTCCTAAATCTCTGTCTTGCCAGTATGTAATCTATCTGATACCTTTTAGCTATGATTAAGTTATGCTCTGCGCAAAATTCAACCAGGCGGCTTCCTCTTTCATTTCTTAGCCTCAATCCATATTCATCTACTATGTTTCTTTCTCTCCCTTTTCCCACTCTTGAATTTCAGTCACCCATGACTATTAAATTTTCGTCTCCTTTCACTTCCTGAATAATTCCTTTTATCTCATCATACATTTCATCAATTTCTTCCCCATCTGCAGAGCTAGTTGGCATATAAACTTGTACTACTGTAGTAGGCGTGGGCTTCGTGTCTATCTTGGCCACAATAATGCGTTCACTATGCTGTTTGTAGTAGCTTAACCGCACTCCTATTTTTTTATTCATTATTAAACCTACTCTTGCATTACCCATATTTGATTTTCTATTTATAACCCTGTATTCACCTGACCAAAAGTCTTGTTCCTCCTGCTGCCGAACTTCACTAATTCCCACTATATCTCACTTTAAACTATGCAATTCCCCTTTTAAATTTTTTAACCTACCTGCCCGATTAAGGGATCTGACATTCCACTCTCCGATCCGTAGAACGCCAGTTTTCTTTCTCCTTATATCAACGTCCTGTTGAGTAATCCCCGCCAGGAGATCCGAATGGGGGACTATTTTACATCCGGAATATTTTACCCACTAGGACACCATCATCATTTAATCATACAGTAAAGCTGCATGCCCTCGGGAAAAATTACGGCTGTAGTTTCCCATTGCTTTCAGGCGTTCGCAGTACCAGAACAGCAATGCCATTTTGGTTAGTATTACAAGTCCAGATCAGTCAATCATCCAGACTGTTGCCCCTGCAACTACTGAAAAGGCTGCTGCCCCTCTTCAGGAACCACACGTTTGTCTGGCCTCTCAACAGATACCCCTCCGTTGTGGTTGCACCTGCGGTACGGCTATCTGTATCGTTGAGGCACGCAAGCCTCCACACCAACGGCAAGGTCCATGGTTCATGGGGGGAGGCATCTGAGGGTACAAGGCAGATAATTAAGTTCGTATTATTAGCATCAATCTACATCGACAGATGAATGTGGAAAATATGAAAAAGTTACATGTCACAAAGCAGGCATTGGAGTCATTATCTTCTTTGAAGACTATGTTGACGTTTGGTCGTGCAGCAAACGAAATACATTGTACAGCGTCTCTTATTGTTTGCTTGATAGCATCCCTGGGGATCATGGTGATGTTTCAGTAGCAGTTTTGTCCTTAGAGTCCTAGGCTGTCAACGGCACATCATGGAAATCCCGAAAAACACTCAATGTGACATTCCTCCACATTTGTAGCTTCTGTTTCGTTATTATTATTATTATTTTATTATTTTAGTGGCGTTGTTGAGAGTTCCCATTACTTACTATGCTCTATGCTACTTGGTTTCGCGGTCAAATGACAAACACAATATTCGTTACTTTCTTGTACGTTTGGTGCTCTGCAGATTGTAGAACTGGTAAATATTGCATATTATTAATTAAGCGTTCGACAAAAGCTGCTTTGTGGTAATATTTTATTTCACTGGACTAATTGTCGCATCGTAAATTATAAACACCTGGCCACAAATTTATCGTAAGATAGAGCATTCCTGTGAGTTTGAAGTAATTTCAAATTCGGCAACGTGTGCTCTTTTCTGGTCTCTCAGGAATATCTGGTTGCTGTATAATTCTCAGCAAGCTCCTCGCCCAACTGCAGTATGAAGTCCCTCGTTTAGGGTGTTATATAATACTCAGCTATTTGTTCCAGGCAAATCCAGCAAGTTTTAAAATGTGTGAATAGGCAAACGTCTGTATGATGCTTTTATTGAGTATTTGTTAGCCATTTGGTTGAGCGCGTCCAGTTATAAAATGTAACTGTATCTAGCTTCTTTTTCAAGCCAGCCTCAGTTTTAACATAAGCAATCCTAGGGATGAGAATCAGCACATTCTTGCTATTCTTTCCCTGATAAACAGTCAAATCATTCTCCTTTTTACCCTTTTGACAGAGACTGGTATTTCCCTATGAGAAAGGCGTCTGCATAAAATCAAAGGCCCCACAACCTCGAATGATTGTAAGTCCAACAATTGTCAAAAATTTGCTAAGTCCAACGACCATCAGAAAACCTAGCTTCAACTGGAACATTTCTAAGTCCCACACTCACCGAGTCAAGCAGTGCGCCAGTGACACTTCTCTTCTCTGAACCCTTCTCACTAACATAGCGAGAGACGGCAACACTCGCTAGCAGAGGGCTACCAACTATCCTGTTTTGCAAAGGACTGCCCACAGCACTCTTTTGCTTACTATTTATAAACATGACGACCTTCTCTCCGAGCCATGTAACCAAATTTTGCGTCGCCAGTTCAAGTTTTCCGGTTCATATATGAGCTATACATGAGAGGCAAAGCGCCTTCCCAGAGCGAATTTCGCTATGTAATTATAATTTTTCGCCTATTTTTATTGATCCCAGTCTTTATAAATACTAATATTGTTCTCACCAGCATAAACGTTCACATAAGAACATACTGATTAAAATTAGTACGAAGTTATTACATTCCCTCATTCTAAGAAAGGATAGATCAGCTTTTATGTGGTCGATGTTAGCTCACGTACGTGATGTCATTCACTGGTCAGAGGGTTGTACAGTCGTAAAGTCCATAGGCTGAGAGTGGCAAAGTTGCTATATTTTGGCTGTTGCTTCCTTTCTACAGTGTTTTATTCAAGGTGTGAGCAAGCGCATTAGCCACCAGACTCCCAAATCTGTGACATATTCAGAAGCTTTCGAATAACATTAATCGCTGACCCGCGACCAAAGCACGCTTTTTCAGCTACTCTGTCGACAAAAAAGGGACAGATACCAGGGGACCAGGATCTCCTTTTGCACGAAAGCTCTTGGATTCTCACGGAGAGACGGGAGTGCAGTTCTTGGCTCACCTTCCAGTATCTTTTATCCACCTAAAAACGCGTACTCCACTGTAAATGCTGATACGTACTTTGGAATGTTGCCTCGCCAAACTGTAAAGTGTAATAAATGAAAAGTTTGAAGCTTTCGTCAGAGACCTTTGTCAGCCATCGCACATCCTTTTCAGATCGTATGCAGGCCTAAGTGACAGGACGAGCCGTCGTGAGACTATGAACACACAAACCGTCAGGTGACTTGCGGAGTATGGATGTAGATGTAGATTTTTATGTAGGTGTATGTTGGGGTATGCAAGGACTGCGCACTGTCAGCTCGAGGTGTGCAGACAATTCCGTCACTGATGTGTGGAGCAGAGAAAAGACATTTTATATAATGAAGAATCGTGTAGCAAACGAATAATATTTTGTGGGCTGGACGAATACATGGGTAGCGGTTTCTATCTATGCGTATTTTGGTAGCAGAGAAATTCTGTGGCGGTTGTGGGATGATCTGGTGTTGTTTTCCTGCTTTGGTGTCGAATTATTTTGTTTCGCTGTTACCAAGTTGGGCTCATGTATTCCTGTATGTGAAAAGATTTAAATGATCTGAGTTTAAATGAATGGATCGATGAGATAAAATCAATGAAATTATAATGAGATGAAGTGATATCGGCGCACACCATTCAGATCTGATGAAAATGCAATGAACAGGATGTGTAGTGACAATTGAAAACATAAGTGACAATGAGTGTTAGAGTAAGGCTAGAAGGCTTGATCAGAGAGCCCAATGGTTAAGGCCATTGCTTCGTGATAAGCGGGAAATCCGATTTGAGTTCTACGATATTGCAGAGCCTGTGTTATTCTGATTAGGATGCAAAGTTTCTTTGGGCATGCAAGCATGTTGCCGATAGAAGATAGACTGTTACCTGACCTTCCGAAGATTATTACATGGATTGACAGGAGTAGTCTGCTCAAAGCCTCAGCCTGAACAACGTCGACCATATTTGCGTTGTACTGTAGTGTCGGCAGCGTGGTAGGTCATATTTCCCAAGAACCGGCAACAACTATTCACAAAATTTCATGACGTATGGGAACCTATCATAGCTTCAGTGTGTCAGAATTCATTTTCGGGTCCTAATCTAAACTTAAACGTAGAATTATGTGTTTGACTATATCTGATCGTTAATGGCGTCTTTGGTACGAACCCAGCATCATCACCATCAGTATCTTCGGCATTGTCATTGTCATCATCATTTAATTTGTCACTTAGACATGTGACACGAAGAACTATAATGAAGTATATCAGTTACATTGGCAGAGTAAAGTTGTTAAACGTAGATTATTTGCAGTTTGGTCCCATAACTTCTCAACTCTCTAAGCCAAGAGATTACTGCGGCTCGAAAATCGGTAACAGCTTTTTCATTGAATTAAATGAAAAAATTAATCCTTATCTACTGAACTAAAAACTGTCATTGAATGGAAATGTTTCGTGAATCAGACAAGATTGCGCTGAAAATATATAAGAAATAGGATTGAAATCTTCATGTCAAGCTAGCGTTAGTACAACGTTTTCGCTGAACATGGAAGGTATATCGCAATCACACTGTTATGTCTCCGATCACACACATTACGTTTGAATTTACGCCCATAGGTAAATTCGGCAGCCTTTCTAAAAGATTAGAAGGCGCAATCTAAATATACTCTATGTGAACAAAAGTATCCGGACACCTGGCTGAAAATTACTTACAAGTTCGTGGCGTCCTCCTTCGGTAATGCTTGAATTCAGTTTGGTGTTGGCCCACACTTAGCCTTGATGACAGCTTCCACTCTCGCAGGCATACGTTCAATCAGGTGCTGGAAGGTTTCTCGGGGAATGGCAGCCTATTCTTCACGGAGTGCTGCACTGAGGAGAGGTATCAATGTCGGTCGGTGAGTCCTGGCACGAAGACGATGTTCCAAAACATCCCAAAGGCGTTCTATACGATTCAGGTCAGGACTCTGTGCAGGCCAATCCATTACAGGGATGTTATTGTCGTGTAACCGCTCCGCCACAGGCCTTGCATTATGAACAGGTGCTCGATTGTGTTGAAAGATGCAATCGCCATCCCTGAATTGACCTATCAACAGTGGGAAGCAAGAAGGTGCTAAAAACATCAATGTAGACCTGTGCTGTGATAGTGCCAGGCAAAACAACAAGGGGTGAAAGCCCCCTCCGTGAAAAACACGACCACACCATAAAACCACCACCTCTGTATTTTACTGTTGGCATTACACACGGTGGCAGATGACGTTCGCGGGGCATTAGCCATACCCACACCCTGCCCTCGGATCGCCACATTGTGTACTGTAATTCATCACTCCGCACAACGTTCTTCCACTGTTCAATCGTCCAATGTTTACTCTCCTTACACCAAGCGAGGCGTCGTTAGGCATTCATCGGCGTGAGGTGTGACTTATGAGAAGCCGCTCGACCATGAAATCCAAGTTTTCTCACCTACCACCTAACTGTCATAGTAGTTGCAGTGGATCCTGATGCAGTTTGGATTTCCTGTGTGATGATCTGGATAGATAACTGCCTGTTACACCTTACGACCCTCTTCAACTGTCGGTTGTCTCTGTTAGTCAACAGACGAGGTCGGCCTGTACGCACTTGTGCTGTACGTCTCCCTTCACGTTTCCACTTCACTATCACGTTGGAAACAGTGGACGTAGGGATGTTTAGGAGTGTGGAAGTCTCGCGTACAGACGTATGACACAAGTGACACCCAATCACCAGACCACGTTCGAAGTCCGTGACATCCGCGGAGCGCCCCATTCTGCTCTCTCACGATGTCTAATAACTACTGAGGTCGCTGGTAAGGAGTACCTGGCAGCAGGTGGCAGCACAATGCACCTAATATGAAAAACATATGTTTTGGGAGGGGGGGGGTGTCCGGATACTTTTGATTTCATAGTGTAGTTGATTTTTTGACATCGTTGACTTCACCGAGCGATGTGGGGCAGGGGTTAGCACACAGGACTCGAGTTCGAGAGGAAAATGGTTCAATTCCGCTTCCGGCTATCGAGATGTAGGTTTTCCGTGATATTCCAAAATCGCTCCAGGAAAATGTCGTGATGGTTCCTTTGAAAGGGTGCGGCCGATTTTCCTCCGCATCCTTGCAACATTCGGAGCTTGTGCTCCATCCCTAATGACCTCGAAGCCGACGGGACGTTAACTCTAATCTGTCATCAGTGGATTTCTGCTAGCTACACTTCCCTCAAACAACTCAAGCTACATAAAAACCGAGCGAGATGTTGCGTCCGGCCATCCTGATTTAGGTTTTCCGTGATTTCCCTACAATCGCTCCAGGCAAATGCTGGGATGGCTCCTTTCAGAGGGCATACTTGCCAGGCGAGGGGAGTCTGCCAGCAAATTCCAGCGGCCGACTGCAGAGATAGCAAGCAGAGCCGAACTATGTTACACTTCACCCAAAGCGTGGAGCAAATAGTGTAGAGACTAGCACCACTGTGAACCGGATATACAGGGTAAACCAGAACTACACCGACAAACTTTCGTAAGTGGTAGTATGGACCAAAGCAAGAAACTTTCCAGCAAACATGGGCTCTAACATGCAAACCCTAAGAACTATCAGGACTTGTTAATCTTCGCTACTATGAGACACATCTCTTCCTATGAAAGCTATTTGCTTTCCATATTTTGAGAGGTAGCGGCATCGACCAAAACAAGAAAAAGTTATCCAGTCATAATGGGCTCAAAAGTGCTGGCTTTTACTAGATGTTTTCCTTGTTTTCGTCCATACTACCGCCTCCGAGAGTTTGTGGGTAAATCACTGGTTCATCCCGTAACTCGTACTACGTAGCTTAACCAGCAGAGTGTGTGTTCGAATGTGTATTCTGATATTTGGTAGACAGTAGCGCCCCTATTTACACTAACATCATCTATACCTCAGTGCTTGTTTCTCTGCATACACGTTGGCGGCTAAGTGTAGCTGCAACATCGACCGGCTGCAAAGAATTCGTGGGAGTACCTGAAACTAGGCGTTAAGTTTACTTTTGTCGATGGAAATATCTCTTTTTTAAATGGGGACCGCCCCATAAGGGATCTTGTGAGGAAGCTTACGAATACATCAATGAATCAACAGTATAGTAAGGGGAGGAATTGTAGGTGGTACAAATTGTAAAGGAGTCCAGAGCTTAAATGCATTAAGCAGGTTCAAATAGATCTAGGTCTCAGTAGTTATGCAGAAATGTGGACGCTTGCATAGGATAGACAAGCATGGAGAGATGCACCAAACCAATCTTGTGACTGAAGACCACAAAAATAACATCTTTACACTACATTTACCTTTTTCCGCCGTAAGTTATTCTCCCCGATGTTATTCAATCTGTATATTGAGCAAGCAGTAAAGGAAACAAAAGAAAAATTTGGAGTAGGTATTAAAATTCATGGAGAAGAAATAAAAACTTTGAGGTTCGCCGATGACATTGTAATTCTGTCAGAGACGGCAAAGGACTTGGAAGAGCAGTTGAACGGAATGGACAGTGTCTTGAAAGGAGGATATAAGATGAACATCAACAAAAGCAAAACGAGGATAATGGAATGTAGTCAAATTAAGTCTGGTGATGCTGAGGGAATTATATTAGGAAATGAGACACTTAAAGTAGTAAATGAGTTTTGCTATTTGGGAAGTAAAATAACTGATGATGGTCGAAGTAGAGAGGATATAAAATGTAGACCGGCAATGGCAAGGAAAGCGTTTCTGAAGAAGAGAAATTTGTTAACATCGAATATAGATTTATGTATCAGGAAGTCGTTTATGAAAGTATTTGTTTGGAGTGTAGCCATGTATGGAAGTGAAACATGGACGATAACTAGTTTGGACAAGAAGAGAATAGAAGCTTTCGAAATGTGGTGCTACAGAAGAATGCTGAAGATTAGATGGGTAGATCACGTAACTAATGAGGAGGTATTGAATAGGATTGGGGAGAAGAGAAGTTTGTGGCACAACTTGACTAGAAGAAGGGATCGGTTGGTAGGACATGTTTTGAGGCATCAAGGGATGACAAATTTAGCATTGGAGGGCAGCGTGGAGGGTAAAAATCGTAGAGGGAGACCAAGAGATGAATACACTAAGCAGATTCAGAAGGATGTAGGTTGCAGTAGGTACTGGGAGATGAAGCAGATTGCACAGGATAGAGTAGCATGGAGAGCTGCATCAAACCAGTCTCAGGACTGAAGACAACAACAACAACAAGTTATTCACAGCGTTTTTCTAGACGAGAGGTTAATGCATTTATTACCGTGTCATATGCAAAAAAGTCTACAACGTTGCATTGATGGTAGTGGTAGTAAGCTGCGATGTCCAGCTCTGTTGCACCGAGAGTAATGGCGCACTTACGAGGATGATGTATCCACATCTGTTTGGCAGTGCTTAATCAAGAACTTTACTCCTTACTAGGTTGGCCACACAAACCACAGACGGGCTTGTCCTCACCAATCAGCCTCCTCCATCTTCTTCAGTCCTTGTACTGATCTCTAGTTACTCCCATCGTGCTCATATCCTCTCTAATCCCGTCCGTCCATCCCAGCCGTGGTCTTCACCTTGGTTTGTTACCTCGGACGTATTATTCACCACCTGCCTAGTGATCTGGCCTTGGCGACGCATTACGTGTCCACATCACTTCACCCTCGTCTCTTTAATCACATCCACAATGTCCAGAGATTTGTATACGCCCTGTAATTCGAGGTGTTTCCTTATTGTCCAGTCGTCTCCAACCTCCACAGGTCCAAAAATCTGCCTCGGAACAGCATTCTCTAATGTCAGGACTTTTCTTTCTATATTTTAGGTCAGATTCCAGATCTCTGCTCCGTATAGGAGCACAGGTTTTGTCACACTCCTGTAGATCCTAATGTTTACGGATCTCGATAGACGCTTGGATTTGAGTAGCTTTCCGAGTGCAAACCTTTGATCTAGCTCAGCTACCGCATTTTTCTTTTCTGTTATGTTAGACTATTTAAAAATAGTCGCGACGACAAAAATAAATACGTCGCACGATCTAATAATAATTTTGATCATGTACGACTTTAAGCGGGGACAATTGCAACTAATGCCGGTTATTTATTGTTACTTTTGTAAGTAAGCTGTTTAGGTTTTTCTATGTAAGTAGGCTGTTTAGGTTTTTATGTTGGTGACGGTCTGTATGAAAATCACTGACTGCGCTGTGTGCAATCAGTGGCTGGTTGGAATCATTGTTGGAATATTCACTAGCGTAGCGTTGGGCAGTTGGATGTGAACTGCCCGTAGCGTTGGGCAGTTGGAGGTGAGCCGCCAGCAATGGTGGATGTTGGGGGAGAGATGCCAGACTTTCGAGAGGTTACTATGAGCGGACCATCTGAACGTGTGTCCGTCAGAAAAAGGAAATCTGTAAAACTGGATGTCACGGACTGATATATATGTAATGACTTTTGAACGCTATTAAGGTAAATACATTGTTTCATCTCTATCAAAATCTTTCATTTGCTAACTATGCCTATCAGTAGTTAATGCCTTCAGTAGTTAGAATCTTTTATTTAGCTGTCAATATTGGCGCTCCCTGTATTGCAGTAGTTCCTGTAACGAAGATTTTTGTGAGGTAAGTGATTCATGAAAGGTATAGGTTATTGTTAGTCAGGGGTATTCTTTAATAGGGATGATTGAAAGTCAGATTGCGTTGCGCTAAAATATTGTGTGTCAGTTTAGTGATGATCAGAATAAGTAAAGATAAAACTGTCTGAGTACGTTGAGTTTTATTCAGCTGTTTCTGTATGAAATAACGTAGAAGTTTACCAGCACAGTCATTCTTAATTTTTGAAAGGGGACGTCTCACTTTTACTACGAGAGACGTTGAGTACAACGCGTTCTCTTTTAGGCTTGAGATTCAGTAAGATATTTTTTTCTGACAGATGCGTTTAATGCAATGCGTTGCCTAATTTATTATTCAGAAACTTTCGAACAAATCACTAACTATATATTATTTTAGTTGAATAAAAAGATTACACTTTTTAAACTTAATTTAAACGTATCGGGCTTTGATGCCCATAAGCAGAAGGGAGTCGCTGTTAGTAAGATTGATGTCGATTTATTTATTACTTTAGTAATTACAACTGCTATTTGTGTGTAATTAGTTATGAAATTATTGAAACTGTATTTTACTTACACACTGTAATTTTACCTGTAACGAGAATTTTCTAAATGGATTCTTGGTTAAATATAAGAGAGGACCAGCGTCTGTATGGAATTAAGACTAAAATAAAGGACCGAGGATCCTAATCTAGTTACGTAAGAGTAACTTAATGGAACCGCGGTTAGTAAGTTAATTCTGGTACAAAGCTGCATCATCCTAACAGATTCGTTGACGGTGATTCAGTGCGACCTGAGTCTTAATGTGCCGTGGCGAATAATTGAGAGAAGCTATGGAAATGTTAGGAGCACGGATGCAGCAGGGATACAGCTGCGGACCGCTGGGGAGCTCCGCTGTAGCCCCTAAAGAGCCTTCTTCAAAGTTTCTAATAAAGCAGTGGGATGCGGGCGCAGTGTATTGTAATTTGCTGGTTACCGCGAGGAGAGGCGGCCGGAATGCAGAAGAAGGCGTGCTTTATTTACTTGTCCCACGTGTGTCGCGCAACTTAATTCCGGCAGGCTTTGGCCGCCAATTCGTCATCCGCAGCGCCGGCGTGGCGCTCGGGGGCGCCCTGTAAATCACGATCCCCTCCCCGCCAACTTCTCCAGCGCCGGCGCACCTGATTTTAAATCAGCCACTATTTATGGCACACTGCCGTCTCGGGAAACGGAACGGCCGCACGGGGATGCTAATTCCATTGCGCACACTTCTGTTGCGTGATTTCTGACACCATTTACTAATGAGAACCTAGGAAAGCACACTAAATTTCTGTTTCCGATAAAGGGCTGTTTACTTTAGTGCTACGATTTCGAGGAGGGTAGCACATTTAGAGGACGTTTGCCAATACTCCACTACGAACTATCTGTATTGTCCATGTGTGTCTCCATACTCACTTCGTGTAGAGATGCCACGCAATGTTTTATTCAGCAAACATAATCAAACCGTCAAGAAATAATTGAATAAGTAAAACCTTTGTGTGGAATCGGCAGACTGATCGTTCTCAAAAAAAGCATGAGGGCATGTAGTGCAATTATAAATTTTTATTTTAGGTGAAACGCATCTTCTTTATAAGACCGCAGAGTCTATCCTATGCAATTCTCTTCATCTCTGAATACCTACTGAAATCTGTGGGTAGCACAAATTTGGCATTCCGTTGCCAACCTCCGAGACGTCTTTGTTAGCAGCACAGGATCAAAAATGTTACAGGACGATGGACTGGTTCACTGTTGCCGCAAATATGAGCATCTAAGAAAAACTTATCACAGACAATGACTGTACAACTTGGATTTGGAATGACTATACATGATATAACTATGGATATTTTGTCTCCAAACGACGTCGAGTGCGTGCGTGCGTGCGTGCGTGCGTGCGTGTGTGTGTGTGTGTGTGTGTGTGTGTGTGTGTGTGTGAGCAAAAGAAAAAAAATTGTAACAATAACGAGCTATCAGTATCTGTTTATTTTATGTAATAATAGCCTGGCTACATGGTGTACCCTAAGGGCCAATAAATTACAATAAAAAACTACTGCACCATATAACTATTTGAACGTATTCGCCGGCCAGAGTGTTCTAGGCGATACAGTCTGAAACCGCGCGTCCGCTACGGTCGCAGGTTCAAATCCTGCCTCGGGCGTGGATGTGCGTGATGTCCTTAGGTTAGTTAGGTTTAAGTAGTTCTAAGTTCTAGGGCACTGATGACCACAGCTGTTAAGTCCCATAGTACTCAGAGTCATTCGAACCATTTTTTGAACGTATTCGTGCCTAGGTCTCCCTCTACAGTTTTTCCTCCCAGACTTCCCTCCATTATGAAACTGACAACACCTTGATGCCTCAGGATACGTCCTACCTCTTGATCTCTTGTTCCAGTCAAGCTGTGACACAATTTATTTGTCCAATTCGTACTAGAATCTCATCTTTAGTTTTTAGATCTACACGTCTAACCTTCACCATTCTTCTGCCCCACCATATTTCAAAAGCTTCTATTCTCTTTTTGTCTAAACTTATCATCCACATGCGACTTTCACACAAGGCTACACTCCAGACAAATACATTCTGAAGAAGATTTCCAAACCCTAAATTTCTGTTAGATGTTAACAAATTTCTCTTTTTCAGAAACGCTTATCTTGCTATTGCCAATCTGCATTTCATATCCTGTCTACTTCAGCCATCATCAGTTACTTGGCTAACCAAGTAGTAAAATTCATCTGTTACTTTCAGTGCCTCGTTTTCTAATCTATGTCGCTGACCCTCGCCTGATTTAGTTCATCTTCATTCCATTATCCTTCTCTGACTTCTGTGTCGTTTCTAGCATTTGTAGGCTTAGAGAAAGCTTTTGACAATGTTGACTGGAATACTCTCTTTCAAATTCTGAAGGTGGCAGGGGTAAAATATAGGGAGCGAAAGGCTATTTCTAACATTCTGGGTGGTTTCTGTTTGTTCTATATCGTGTCTCCCTACCACTTTCGCGCAAGACGCTCTGAGCGTGTTTTTTTTTTAGGGAACTGACTAGTTTGAACCTGGGACCTGTTACTGGTAAGGAGACGCCAGACCACACATAACATGTAGAATTCAGAAGAGTTCAGTGAGACTAGCGATGATATAACCAAATACTTAATTATTTCAGCGTCAGCTCCCCTGCAGTCCCTGTAAAAGAATCATAATATTAACTAAATTTAGTGGAAGGGTTTCAAGGCTTTACTATTTTGAGTTAGCTGGTAAAATAACGTCGAAAAAGCAGTTAAGTTTACCACTGGAAATTTTATTCTACTCACAAAACACTGTTTATAAATTGCACTATTGATAAAAGGAAATGTTTTAATACAGGATGGTAAAAACCAACTGCGTTCAACAAAAATGTGAACGAATATTCCCTGAGTGGGTTTCCAAGTTGATGCGAATACATAGAAAGATAGGTCCCTTATCATTTAGCTACAAAATAGCAGGTCAGCAACTGGAAGCAGTTAATTCCATAAATTATCTGGGAGTACGCATTAGGAGTGATTTAAAATGGAATGATCATATAAAGTTGATCGTCGGTAAAGCAGATGCCAGACTGATATTCATTGGAAGAATCCTAAGGAAATGCAATCCGACAACAAAGGAAGTAGGTTACAGTACGCTTGTTCGCCCAATGCTTGAATACTGCTCAGCAGTGTGGGATCCGCGCCAGGTAGGGTTGATAGAAGAGATACAGAAGATCCAACGGAGAGCAGCGCGCTTCGTTACAGGATCATTTAGTAATTGCGAAAGCGTTACGGAGATGATAGATAAACTCCAGTGGAAGACTCTGCAGGAGAGACGCTCAGTAGCTCGGTACGGGCTTTTGTTAAAGTTTCGAGAACATACCTTCACCGAAGAGTCAAGCAGTATATTGCTCCCTCCTACGTATATCTCGCGAAGAGACCATGAGGATAAAATCAGAGAGATTAGAGCCCACACAGAAGCATACCGACAATCCTTCTTTCCACGTACCATACGAGACTGGAATAGAAGGGAGAACCGATAGAGGTACTCAGGGTACCCTCCGCCACACACCGTCAGGTGGCTTGCGGAGTACGGATGTAGATGTAGATGTAGAAGTTCTACAATGGATCAAAGGATGATCTATGCCATATCACATCTATAATCTAGGTTTAAATAAAGTTTCACAAGAGAGAAAACTATCAAAATGGTCTACAGTGACCCTCAATTATCTTTAATTACTTATCTAACTTGTCGTAAATTACAGTGGCTGATGTGGCTTCTCAATAACTATATAACAGAAAAATCATCGTCTTTCAGATTTTTACTTCAAGTGGCAAATGTGAACACCATGAGCTTTGATTGACGATCGACACTAGTATTACGCAAAAAGGGGGTGTAACAGATGAGACTTCTGCAGTTCTGAGTGAAGCTTTATGCGCTGTTATGCGGCATTGCGTGCGTTCATTACCTTGTCGGTGTTCGTCAGGGGGCGGCGGGCAGCACAGCTCCGCTCACCTCGCTGTCTCGGAAGCAACTCTCTCCTAACTTTCCCCTTACTACAATTTACCGCAGTTGGTTAAAAAAAAAAAAACTAACTGGCTGTGTTTTCATCTGACCAATCAGGGTCTCAAAGTTAACCTTATGCTCCGCCTACAAAAATTCTGTCTATCCAATGAGAAACGTTATACTTTTCGTGGTGGGGCAATGTTTTTAAAGTTTGCAACGTAACAGAGACTCGAAAAAGTCTCACGCTAAAACTTGCAGCTGGTGTGGTCCTTTAGTGTTATCGGAAGATCTATACTGTTCTTCTGGAGGGCTCTATCTTTTAACATGGGCTGGGGGGTGGACCTAGCGTTTAGCTGGCGACATGGGTGTCCGTCCCTTATCGTAGGGCCTTCAGCATAACACAGTTCTGCTCTCAGCTTCTGTTCTCGTTTCTCCCCTCGGAACTGCGTCTGTCTCATGGTGGGAAGGTATGACATGCATTTAGGCATTCTTGTGTTAGTCTGTGGTATTCCATTTGCTCACTCGTTACTCGTATTACTTTGGTTAATTTAATGTCACGATATATTCGGAGCTATGTGACATACTACTGGATTTGCTTATCATGTCAGGGTTTTCATGGAAGGTGTCGGATTTGCCTGACACGTTACATATTTACAATTTGTATAGAAACCAATGGCAGTTATAAAAGTTGAGGGGCATGAAAGGGAAGGGAAGCAGTGGTTGGGAAGGGAGTGAGACAGGGTTGTAGCCTCTCCCCAATGTTATTCAATCTGTATATTGAGCAAGCAGTGAAGGAAACAAAAGAAAAATTCGTAGAAGAAATAATAACTTTGAAGTTCGCCGATGACATTGTAGTTCTGTCAGAGGCAGCAAAGGACTTGGAAGAGCAGTTGAATGGAATGGATAGTGTCTTGAAAGGAGGACATAAAATTAACATCAACAAAAGCAAAACGAGGATAAGGGAATGTAGTCGAATCAAGTCGGGTGATGCTGAGTTTATTAGGTTAGGAAATGAGACACTTAAAGTAGTAAAGGTGTTTTGCTATTTGGAGAGCAAAATAACTGATGATGGTCGAAGTAGAGAGGATATAAAATGTAGACTGGCAATGGCAAGGAAAGCGTTTGTGAAAAAGAAAAATTTGTTAACACTGAGCATAGATTTAAAAAAAATGTCAGGAAGTCGCTTCTGAAAGTATGGAGTGTAGCCATGTATTGAAGTGAAACATGGACGATAAATAGTTTTAGACAAGAAGAGAATAGAAGCTTTCGAAATGTGGTGCTACAGAAGATGCTGAAGATTAGGTGGCTAGATCACATAACTAATGAGGAGCTATTGAATAGGATTAGGGAGAAGAGGAGCTTGTGGCACAACTTGACTAGAAGAAGGGATCGGTTGGTAGGACATGTTCTGAGACATCGAGGGATCACCAATTTAGTATTGGAGGGCAGCGTGGAGGGTAAAAATCGTAGAGGGAGACCAAGAGATGAATACACTAAGTAGATTCAGAAGGATGCAGGCTGCAGTAGGTACTGGGAGATGAAGAAGCTTGCACAGGATAGAGTAGCATGGAGAGCTGCATCAAACCATTCTCAGGGCTGAAGACCACAACAACAACATCGTTTCAGAAACTGCCAATTAAACAACATTAGGATTTTCAAAGTGAAATAAGGTGGTGCGTCATCGAGTTACAATACAACCAGACCACATAATTTGTTGATTTTTGTGAGAAACCAAACAGCCTCAGTATATGTCGATCTTAGACGTTCGTCCGGTTATGCCTGGAAAGAAGAATGATCGTATAACACAAGAGTAACTTAGACTTTGTCAGACTTGGATTTGGGAGAATAATGGACTAAGTCATCAATCTCATTTGGCTCCTCCGAACCTGAAATGCGGTTATTGTGGCAATCCGCGTATTTTTTCGCATTAAAATGTCGGTCACCTGTATACGAGTAAGTTGTATATCTAAGGAACGTTCCTTCGTCATCCATTTCTCCTAGCATAACATTCGCAAACTTAGCACATTTGAGTCGATCGGTATTATTAATATCGTGACGTGGTTGTATTTTATGCGTGCTTGCTCCAAATTTATTCCAAATTACGTGAAGGACAGTTGCTTTGTGAAAGCCAGCAGCAACAAATTTCTTAGGGCTACGAATGCTTGACTGCCTAGTACGCTCGATACTCAGTTCACTGGTGCATAAATTTAGCCTCGAGATACACTTTTCTCCGCTACCATTGCTCTTGATTGTATGTATATTGTGTCTCCAAAAGACGTTGAGTAATGTGTATGTATGTATGTATGTGTGTGTGTGTGTGTGTGTGTGTGTGTGTGTGTGTGTGTGTGTGTGTATGAGCAAAAAAATATTGTAACAATAACGAACTATCACAATAAAAAAGTACTGCCCCATATGTCTATTTGAATCTACCTGTGTATTCGTGCCTAGGTCTCCCTCTACAGTTTTTCCTCCAAAACTTCCCTAGATTATGAAGCTGACTGTACCTTGATGCGTCAGGATACGTCCTACGTCTTGATCTCTTGTTTTAGTCAAGTTGTGACACCATTTTTTCCCCAATTCGTACTAGAATCTCATCTTTAGTTTTTCGATCTATCCGTCTAATCTTCACCATTCTTCTGTTCCACCATATTTCAAAAGCTTCTATTCTCTTTTTGTATAAACTTATCATTCACATTCGACTTTGGCACGAAGCTACCCTCCAGACAAATACATTCTTTATCTTTTTGTTCGTTGGTACTGTATGTGTGTCCCGACAGATAGTAACTGCCTCAAAAGACTTGAAGTCAGATAATCGTAAGTCACTGGGCTATATATTACACGGATAATAACACACTAGCTGCAGCAGTACTCTAATGAATAGTACTGCCAACATAATTTTCATAACACCTTTTGATAATAAAAAACCTGAAAATTTCTACATTTATCGTTTATAAATTCTGTACTGGGCAAAATCTGTCGTTCTGTTTTGGATAGACAGCAACAAGGTGCCTCCCCTTTTTTGGAGGAACCTTGTTTCTCTGTGTAAAGACATTCTGGTTTATTTTGTATATTCATTTATCATGATTTATAGTTTTCCTATTTGTACGAAATTTTGATCTGTCATTATTTTTACTAGTACATGTTGTGATCAAGTGAACCACAAATACTGCATAATATTCAGCCGTGTCTTTAGAAAAAACACTAACAACGTATTGTGAGCCAGGTCACTTAAAATAACCAAATAATCCGTGCCCGTAATTCATCATCGAAGAAAATCAATACGATGTTCAATTTGTGCACCTAATTCCCGTAATTGCAGAAACAGTATTTCCTATTTACTGACTGTATTATCATTCCTTCGGAAGAAGTGACGCTCCGATATACAGCTTTACGTTTTCCACGGTTCCTCTTAACCACTACAGGTCAATGTCGGTAAAGTTAGTATGAATACGCCACGTTCGTGTCCAATGAAGCTAGTGGTCCATCTCTTCGTCTTCGACGTCTAAACGATAGTAAACACCATTCTCGCTTTCTGTCTCTTTCAACGGTACCCTGTCCGTACAAAATTCGATTATCCTGATTTCTGACAAATGGCTTTCATACAGATTTATTCTGATATCAAAACGTGAGATGTTTGTAACACGTTCATCTTCGACGCCACTGTTTTATATATATACACTCCTGGAAATGGAAAAAAGAACACATTGACACTGGTGTGTCAGATCCACCATACTTGTTCCGGACACTGCGAGAGGGCTGTACAAGCAATGATCACACGCACGGCACAGCGGACACACCAGGAACCGCGGTGTTGGCCGTCGAATGGCGCTAGCTGCGCAGCATTTGTGCACCGCCGTCGTCAGTGTCAGCCAGTTTGCCGTGGCATACGGAGCTCCATCGCAGTCTTTAACACTGGTAGCATGCCGCGACAGCGTGGACGTGAACCGTATGTGCAGTTGACGGACTTTGAGCGAGGGCGTATAGTGGGCATGCGGGAGGCCGGGTGGACGTACCGCCGAATTGCTCAACACGTGGGGAGTGAGGTCTCCATAGTACATCGATGTTGTCGCCAGTGGTCGGCGGAAGGTGCACGTGCCCTTCGACCTGGGACCGGACCGCAGCGACGCACGGATGCACGCCGAGACCGTGGTATCGTACGCGGTGCCGTAGGGGACCGCACCGCCACTTCCCAGCAAATTAGGGACACTGTTGCTCCTGGGGTATCAGCGAGGACCATTTGCAACCGTCTCCATGAAGCTGGGCTACGGTCCCGCACACCGTTAGGCCGTCTTCCGCTCACGCCCCAACATCGTGCAGCCCGCCTCCAGTGGTGTCGCGACAGGTGTGAATGGAGGGACGAATGGAGACGTGTCGTCTTCAGCGATGAGAGTCGCTTCTGCCTTGGTGCCAATGATGGTCGTATGCGTGTTTGGCACCGTGCAGGTGAGTGCCACAATCAGGACTGCATACGACCAAGGCACACAGGGCCAATACCTGGCATCATGGTGTGGGGAGCGATCTCCTACACTGGCCGTACACCTCTGGTGATCGTCGAGGGGACACTGAATAGTGCACGGTACGTCCAAACTGTCATCGAACCCATCGTTCTACCATTCCTAGACCGGCAAGGGAACTTGCTGTTCCAACAGGACAATGCACGTCCGCATGTATCCCGTGCCACCCAACGTGCTCTAGTAGGTGTAAGTCAACTACCCTGGCCAGCAAGATCTCCGGATCTGTCCTCCATTGAGCATGTTTGGGACTGGATGAAGCGTCGTCTCACGCGGTCTGCACGTCCAGCACGAATGCTGGTCCAACTGAGGTGCCAGGTGGAAATGGCATGGCAAGCCGTTCCACAAGACTACATCCAGCATCTCTACAATCGTCTCCATGGGAGAATAGCAGCCTGCATTGTTGCGAAAGGTGGATATACACTGTACTAGTGCTGACATTGTGCATGCTCTGTTGACTGTGTCTATGTGCCTGTGGTTCTGTCAGTGTGATCATGTGATGTATCTGACTCCAGGAATGTGTCAATAAAGTTTCCCCTTCCTGGGACAATGAATTCACGGTGTTCTTATTTCAATTTCCAGGAGTGTATATCACACTCAAAACTCTAGGATGTACTTGCTCTAATTAATATTTAGTTCGTTAGTAACATGGTCTGTAGATTATTTGAACGATTGTTTTATCGAAATTATGTGGAACTAGTCATTAATGAACACATTTTTTCTAAGTCTTACTCATGCAAGTACACTTAAAAAGTAATGTGTCTTTTCAGGCTACCAGTTTTTTAATAATAATTCGTCCATGGAATAGGAGTTGTCCAGCATCTGACCAGGAGGAATAAATAGTTCTCGAAAAGTCTCTCGTCTCGTTGAATGTGAGATAGATCCGTATTTTGCCTGCTACACAGTCATGTTATGCCCAATTTATCGTGCAGGTAATATGTCGACATACATTCAGTTAGGCACCCCCATCCACCAGTAAAACGTAAAGGACTGATGCTAAATGAATGCTTCATAAACAGTCTGACGCTACGAATGGTGCCTTGTAGTTACGATCGGCCTCATGGGCGAGGAAAAAGCAGCGAATCTGCAAGGCATTAGTCGCCTCTGATACCGATAAGTCTAATAGAAATGCTTTATATCTACGTGTATGAAGGCGTTGAAGAGTCTCTCAAACCTTTATCAATTTGTCGTTTAGCGTAATTTGTTGCTCATTGCCCGTGAAAGATAGGGATTCGGAAAGTGGTCCTGCTTTTATCTTTTCATATTTATTCAGTGAAGCTCTCAGCGATATGTTCGAACCCTAGTTCTTGTTAGTAAAGTGCACAACTCTAACTGGTAAAACCGAAAAAAATAAAGTATGGGGTTTGTCTGTTCTGCCATTCTATTAGGTTGTAGTTAGTAAAGCTCTGCATTTGTATTCAGTCTATTTTTGAAGGTTAAGAATCTAGAAACTATAGGAGCATAAGGCTCTGAAGAAAGAATGCCTTGTAACAGCCAGTTACAGGGCGACAATCACTGAACTACATGGAATAAAATCGTCATAACTTCTGCACGGCTTGCTTAGGATGTTCAAACTGCACAGTTTTCCTCAGGGTATGATGGAAATTAGTATTTGAATGCGCACACACCTTGTTGTTGTCTGCTATTTGCATGTGAAAATGTCACAGTACAGTTTGCCTGAGCGTATAACGCTTGTGAAGGACTACTACGCAAACAGCCCAATTGCGTCTCAAAGGAAGCTTGCGACCAAGTTCAAACTGGAGAAAACCGGTCAAATTTGTGTTAACAATCAAACATTTGATTCGCAAGTTTGAGAGAACGGGTAGCGATCGTGATGACAGTGTTTGCAATGTCGGTCTTCCAAAGGGTGAAAACGTCTGAAAACATCGAGAAAACACGCGCTGTGTTTCAAACCAGTCCCAGGAAATCGACCAGACGAGCTATTCAACAGATAGGAATCAACCGGGAGACACTGCGACAAATTGTTGTTGAAGATCTGCATTTCTTCCCATACAAAATTTAAGCCCATCAGCCATTAAACCCCAGGGCCATGGAACAGAGTTTGTGTTGTGTCAACACTGTTGTTCAGAGAATTGACGAACGGGGTTGGTTTAGCGACCAAGCCCACTTTCATTTGGATGGCTAACTCAATAAGCAAAATTAGCGCATTTGGGGGCTGAGAATCTGTATTTGCTACAGAGAAGTCTCTTCACCCTCATCGGGTGACTGTGTGGTGTGCAGTGTCCACTCACGGAATATTAGGTGCGATATTTCTTGATGGAATCGTGACTAGCGAACGGTACGTGCAGGTTTTGGATGATTTCATCCCCACTATCCAAAGAGATCTTGATTTCGACAAGATGAAGCTCGACCACATCGAAGCAGGAGAGTTCTTGATGTCCTGGAGGACCACTTTGGGGACCGCATTCTGGCTTTGTGGTATCCAGAGGCCACTGGCATGGGTCTCGATAGGTCGCCATATTCTCCGTGTCTGAACATATGCGACCCCTTTTTGTGGGACTATATTCAAGACAAGGTGTACAGCAGTAACCCCAAAACCCATTGCTGAGCTGAGAACAGCCATTCAGGAGGTCATCGACAGCATCGATATTCCGACACCTCAGCGGGTCATGCAGAATTTCGCCACTCGTCTGCGCCCATCATCGCCAAGGATGGCAGGCACATCGAATATGTCATAACCTAAATTCGAATATCTGTAGTGACGTTTACATGTTGAATAAAGTATGTGCACTCCGTAGTTGCTAACTAATTTACATTTTTTCATATAGTTCTATAACTGTGAACGTGTATGAACAACACAATCGTAATAGTTGTAAATTGTTCGGCAAAAAGCTAAAAATTTGCATGAAACAGTTTAAGCTAATACATGCAGTCCTTAAAGGATCATATTTTCGAAAATGAAAGGTACTGTGCTGTCATTCCTCCCTCACTGGTCATCGAAGAGCAATTTTGGAGTTTCACTGAAGTAATTAAACCACAACAGAATGGAATTGTATGCACACTTGCAAGGACAACATGTGGACATACTACATCATTTTCGACGAGTCCGCACTGCACCATTCCAATACCAAAACCCACAGTGATCACATTATCAGATGATGCAACAGCAATATCGACTTCGTACCTTTTTTACCAAACATACGTTTATATGGCTCCTTATTTTGGTGCGGAAACTTGACTATAGATGACACAGTGAAGGCGGAAGATGAAATATTGATCACGTAATATGACATGCGGTTTGTCAGTTTGTGACTGTAAAAAATCAAAAAGATGTATGGCACAGAGTATATACCGTCTAAATATGTGCTTGCAGAAGATGGTAGGTATATGGTTGCTTTTTGGACAGTGTTTATAACGTTTTATTCTTGTTACGAAACATTTTTCAATCAGATTGTAGCCTTTGTGGTTCAAATGGCTCTGAGCACTATGGGACTTAACTGCTGTGGTCATCAGTCCTCTAGAACTTAGAACTACTTAAACCTAACTAACCTAAGGACATCACACACATCCATGCCCGAGGCAGGATTCGAACCTGCCACCGTAGCGGTCACGCAGTTCCAGACTGTAGCACCTAGAACCGCTCGGCCAAGTAGCTTTTGTGTCTTGAGCGGAAATCATAATGTAATTCACATTTTTCAGCAACATATTCGCCGTGGACCGAATTTAAAAACCTTCTCATGTGACTTTTGCTCACTTTTACACACACACTCGCTTCGATATGGTTGCTCCGAGAACACACTGCTGTTACTTTATTTGCAAGCTGCGGGCCAAAATGTCCCTTGTGTTTCATGCCAACAAATTTGAAGCTTTCTCGCTAATGTACCATCCGCGGACACAACCATATCCACCACGTAACTGTGTGCGGATTACCGAACAAACTATACCACACCAACTGTTGATTGTTTCTTTCCTGTGCGTGATAGTGTTGGAGAGGAAGATAATTCACCCTGGTCTCTATTCCACAAGCGTTCTTTGCTAATGTTTCCTTCTTTATCGAACATGTTCACATCTTCCACAAATAATATGGTCTTCTGAAATCTCTATGTGAGCCTTGACTTTAGTGATATGTCACAACGAAATGTCTTGCATACCCCCGTAGATCCTACGGTTTGTGCAGGTTCCTCAGTCAATATCCAGTCGTTTCTTACATCCTCACACTGAAATGATGCTCTGCCTGTAGTGACACATCTCTCGGTTCCTATTTTTCTTACTCTGTTTCAACAATCTTCCGCTTCCAGGTTCCGAAAGCTGTCGCTATATTCATTCCTGTTATTAATTATACTAATTCGTTCACTTACTATATTCCCAATCTTTGCACGAAGTTAACACCACTACTATTATTTTCAGTTATTCGTTACCCAAATACATGCAGAATAGTGGCGCTCTATTGAACCCTATTCGTTTAGCAGGCACAACAGTGATACCACCACCGCCTTCAAATGCGCTGCCTAAAGCAGCTTCGCCATAGCAGCAGATTATGATTAAACAGCTACATCAAGATCAAGAAACTTGCTGTAGTGTACACACATAAATAATACATAAGAATGAAATACTCAGGCTTCTGCCAGAATGGTGCTAAAAGAAATGCTTTAAATATAGACCTGAAAATATAAGGTTAAAAGATCACATTTTTCCTCTGTCTTCTTTTTTTAAAAAAAACATTATATCAAATGTGCATGCTAAATATTGTAATCCTTTGTGATAAATTTCTAACAGATAGTGATCCAAATAGTTTATTTATCTGGGGATTTCTGAGTGTATGCCGCAGTGTATTATAAAGTCTACTCTACCATGATACTAGTGTAAGTAACCAAGTAGCTCAGACATGATCTACACAGATTTCGAAAAGTTTGGATAAGCCTTTCTCCGAGCTAGGGATATTATTTGTGAATGCACCAAGTTCTGTCAGGGAAGTAATATTGTTTGACATGAGTCAAAGTAAATAAAAAAAAAATTAATTCAGTTCAATGCCAGAGGCAGTGGAAATTATTCTGATGGTGAGCACGGTAATGAAGAGACCATTTTCTACATAAAATCCAAAATGGCTTCCTAAAAATTTGAAATATTTAACTTGAACGATTTTTCTTTATCATGTCAAAACAAATCACCACTCTCACAAGAGTTCTGTATCAGAAGTCTTTTCTCCAACTCAAATATCTGTTTATCCATACCTCAAAAAGTTTAAGAATTCCGCCCCTGTCTATGGTCTGAAATTATCTATAAAAATGTGTGACATACATGACCGAATATTTTCATCTTTTCTTGACTTAGGAAGTTAAATTTTTTACATTGCCAAGGAACCATGGACTTTTTATATTACTGACTAACGTCATTCGCATCATTATTTATGGAGGTTTGACTAGGCTTTCCAAGCTTGTCGCTCGTCCTTGAGAATTTAATTACAAATAGTAAATAGTGAAATAACATATGAAATTCACTACAACTTCAAGAAAATAGACGTGTTTTTTTTATTATTATATTACCTCTCAACTGACATAAATTGAAAAATGTGACCAGTGATGAAAAGAAGAGATTGAAAAATGAATACTTGCTGGATCCTGAAACTTCCTGGCAGATTAAAACTGTGTGCCGGACCGAGACTCGAACTTGGGACCTTGCCTTTCGCTGGCAAGTGCTCTACCACCCCTTTTTTTTCTTTGTTCGGTAATGTTCGTTGCGTTTGGTCTGAGCGAACGTCATAGGACATCCGTTCAAGTTGATCGTTGATTCCTTTACTCAGTTTTTTTATTACAGAGGGCCAGAGCCTCTCTGACCAAACACGCTGGGCTACCGTGTCGGCTTTGAATGTGGAGTGGTAGTTGGAGTTAGACGCTCGAACATTCCGCTTCGGATAACCAACTGAGCTATCCGAGCACGAGTGACGCCCCTTTCTCACAGCTACTATCTTGCCAGTATCTTGTCTCCTACCTTCCAAACTTCACAGAAGCTGTCCTGCGAACCTTGCAGAGCTAGCATATCAGCGCACACTCCGCTGCACAGTGAAAATCTCATCGTCCGCAGCTCGTGGTCGTGCGGTAGCGTTCTCGCTTCGCGCGCCCGGGTTCCCGGGCTCGATTCCCGACGGGGCCAGGGATTTTCTCTGCCTCGTGATGACTGGGTGTTGTGTAATATCCTTAGGTTAGTTAGGTTTAAGTAGTTCTAGGGGACTGATGACCGTAGATGTTTAGTCCCAATAGTGCTCAGAGCCATTTGAACCATTTGAAAATCTCATTCTTGCTGGATTTTATCCATCGTCTCGTTCACGATCCGCTTGCTGCACACGAACACTAACCGTGTGAACACACTGACTTCTTACAACCAACCACTTCGCAAAGATACATCACGTACAAAATGGACGCGTAAAACTTCTCTTGCGGTTTTCTAGGAATTGCCAGAGTAGTACACCTTATTACTTTCACATTATGTTGTTTCAAATGAAGGTGGCAGGGGGAAATAAGGGAGAGAAAGGCTATTTACAATTTGTACAGAAACCAGATGGCAGTTATAAGAGTCGAGGGGCATGAAAGGGAAGCAGTGGTTGGGAAGGGAGTGAGACAGGCTTGTAGCCTATTCCCGATGTTATTCAATTAGGTATTAAAATCCGTGGAGAAGAAATAAAAACTGTGAGGTTCGCCGATGACATTGTAATTCAGTCAGAGACAGCAAAGGACCTGGAAGAGCAGATGAACTGAATCGACAGTGTCTTGTAAGGAGGATGTAAGATGAACATCAACAAAAGCAAAACGAGGATAATGGAATATAGTCGAATTAAGTCTGGTGATGCTGAGGGAATTAGATTAGGAAATGAGACACTTAAAGTAGTAAATGAGTTTTGCTATTTGGGAAGTAAAATAACTGATGATGGTCGAAGTAGAGAGGATATAAAATGTAGACCGGCAATGGCAAGGAAAGCGTTTCTGAAGAAGAGAAATTTGTTAATTGATTTAAGTGTTAGAAAGTCGTTTCTGAAAGCATTTGTATGGAGTGAAGCCATGTATGGAAATGAAACGTGAACGATAAATAGTTTACACAAGAAGAGAATAGAAGCTTTCGAAATGTGGTGCTACAGAAGAATGCTGAAGATGAGATGGGTAGATCACATAACTAATGAGGATGTATTGAATAGAATTGGGGAGGAGTTTGTGGCACAACTTGAAGAATAGATCGGTTGGTAGGACATGTTCTGAGGCATTGAGGGATCACCAATTTAGTACTGGAGGGCAGCATGGAGGGTAAAAATCGTAGAGGGAGAGCAAGAGATGAATACACTAAGCAAATTGAGAAGGATGTAGGCTGCAGTAGGTACTGAGAGATGAAGAGGCTTGCACAGGATAGAGTAGCATCAAACCAGTCTCAGGACTGAAGACCACAACAACAACAACAAATGGCCTACTGAAGGTGTACAATGTTTGACGTAAATCCGTGATCCCAGTGTCGTGGCCTCCCCTCGTGAGATGACAGACGGCATGGTATGCCTTCTTATATCGTGTCGGATATCCTTTTGACCAGCGTATTGCAGCCGCTCGAAGTGTCACGGACTGAAAATGTGGTTGCAAGTCCCCCGAAGCAATAGTCTGCGATGCTGCCTCTATGGCTGTCCATAACTGCGGAAGGGTTGCCTGCGGAGGATTTTGCTCACGAAGTGACCTCTCGATTACCTCCCATAAATGTTCGATGGGATTCATACTGGGTGATCTGGGTGGCCAAACCATTCACTCTAATTGTCCAGAAAGTTCTTTAAACCAGTCGCGAACAACTGTGGACCGCTGACATAGCTCATTGTCATCCGTAAAAGTTCCATCCCTGTGTGGGAACGTGACGTCCATGAATGCCTGAAAATGGTCTCCAAGTAGCTGAACATCCAGAGGACCCAGTCCTTTTCACGTTTACAGCCCACACCATTATGGAGCCACCACCGGCTTGCACAGTGCCTTGTTGACAACTTGGATCCATGGCTTCGTGGCGACTGCGACATATTTGAATCCTACAATCAGCTCTCATCAACTGAAATCGGGACTCAGCTGACAAGGCCATGGTTTTCCAGTCGTCTAATGTCCAGCTGATATGGTCGCAAGCCCAGGAGAGGCGCTGCAGGCGAAGTCGTGCCGTTAGCAAAGGCACTCGCGTCGGTCGTCTGCTGCCATAGCCCATTAGCGCCAAATGTCACCGCACCGTGCTAATGGATATATTCCACATTTTTTTCTGTTGTTATTTCACGCAGTGTGATTTGTATGTTAGCGCTAACAACTCTACGCAAACGTCGTTTCTCTCAGACACTACGTTGTCCGCGGTGAGAGATAATGCCGGAAATTTGTTAATATCGACTTAGTCGTCACAGTGTTTATTTATTTTATTTTTCGAGTCCAACACATAAAATAATTAAAAAAACTAATAAGTATTGATTCACATAACATATTTGCAAAATTAAATATGTACAGTAGTATTTATGACACAGATTCAATAATATATACAAACAAGCAGCAAGATCATTATATTTCTTGACAGGCCCAGTATTCGGCGGTTATCACAGAAGTTTCACTGCCTGTAGGAAGATCACAGATAGTGCATGCAGCCGGTAGGTTACTGTAGACTAGCAGATGTTCGTCCTTTACGTCACCACACTGACAAGTTTCCTCCTCATTACTGAAGCCCCACTTCCTTGGCTTTGCACCTTGACACCCCAACTCGCCGTCTGGTCAAAGTCTTCCAGGTCACGTATGACAGGTGTGAACCTTCGGCTATTTCCTCCTTGACCGTTATGTGATTGTCTTCAGCCGCGGAGTCGCGCCAAATCTCCTCTCTGCGAATTCTGGGAGATGAACGAATTACCATATAGTTTTCTGTAGGAAGCTTTTTCTTGACCTCCGTCTTGGCTGTTGAGGGCCATGTCCGGTCAAAGGATGTCTGGGGTCAATTTCTTGTTTTTCTTCTCTACTTCTGTTGCAGCTTGCCTTCGAATGCGTGGTGGTGCTATACCCATAATTTGGTGCAGCTTATTGACAGGAGTAGGTCTTAAGCAGCCTGTAACAATGCGCCCTGTCTCGTTCAAGGCTGTATTTACATGCTTAGCATGTGCGGAGTTTTGCCAGACGGGTGCTGCGTATTCTGCGTCTGAGAAACATAGTGGCAAGGCACTTACAGTGTTGGTCTCGGATTACTGAATTTCCTAACGATATCCGAAGAGGAATGTTCCAACGTCCAACCCCAACTACCATTCCACATTCGAAGGCTGTTAATTCCCGTCGTGTGGCCATAATCAAAAATTTCAAATGGCTCTGAGCACTATGGGACTTAAGTTCTGAGGTCATCATTCCCCTAGAACTTAGAACTACTTAACCCTAACTAACCTAGGGACATCACACGCATCCGTGCTCCTAGGCAGGAGTCGAACCTGCGACCGTAGCGCCGGCCGGTGTGGCCGTGTGGTTCTAGGTGCGTCAGTCTGGAACCACGTGACCGCTACGGTCGCAGGTTCGAATCCTGTCTCGGGCATGGATGTGTGTGATGTCCTTAGGTTAGTCAGGTGTAAGTATTTCTAAGTTCTAGGGGATTGATGACCACAGATGTTGAGTCCCATAGTGCTCAGAGCCATTTGAATTTTTGCGACCGTAGCGGTCACGCGGTTACGGACTGAAGCGCCTAGAACCGCTCGGTTACAGCGGCCAGACGCAATGTGCAAGTAGAGGGTACACCCTCTGTGCTAATGGCAGCTATCAGCGTTAACCTCAGTGCTCAGATGTAGATCCTTCCTTGCTTTCAATTTGTCCGTTACTTTGTTACGTTATAACATTTTTTTCGAAATCTATTCAACTGAATCGTTATAGCCATTTATTAGCGTTTCAGAAACCAGTTACCCCACGTGTGCAATTTGAATGTCTGTCTGACGCACTATTTCTTTTTCTCTTGCTGCTTGTTCGTTATTCATTCCACTTACCGTAATGAGAAAAGGGTGTGATAATATTTCTTAATGTGTGTGCTCTACTTTAGCCAGAAGGCGCTGCTGTTTCTTTTCTCCTTGCATCTTCCTTCTTATTAAGTCTTCCTTTCATACTTGGCGTGTGGTACATTCTTGCAGATCCCGTGACCTATTGCCTTATCGGCAATGCATGCACAGAGGACAAGGCACCTAACGTACCCCTTTTCTCACAAGGGAACCTCCCCATCGCAGCCCCCTCAGATTTAGTTATAAGTTGGCACAGTGGATAGGCCTTGAAAAACTGTACACAGATCAATCGAGAAAACAGGAAGAAGTTGTGTGGAACTATGAAAAAAATAAGCAAAATATACAAATTGAGTAGTCCATGTGCAAGATAGGTGACATCAAGGATTATCTGAGCTCGGGAGCGCCGTGGTCCCGTGGTTAGCGTGAGCAGCCGCGAAACGAGAGGTTCTAGTTTCAAGTCTTCCCTCGAGTGAAACATTTACTTTCTTTATTTTCGCAAAGTTAAGATCTGTCCGTTCGTTCATTGACGTCTCTGTTCACTGCAATAAATTTAGTGTCTAAGTTTTGCGACTGCACCGCAAAACCGTGCGATTAGTAGACGAAAGAACGTGCCTCTCCAATGGGAACCGAAAACATTTGATCGCAAGGTCATAGGTCAATCGATTCCTCCACAGGAAAACACGTCTGATATATTCTATACGACACTGGTGACGGCATGTGCGTCACATGACAGGAATATGTTGTCAACCCACCTAACTTGTACACTTGGCGAATGAGTAAAAAGATTCTTCTACCTTGCCCGTGCTCTCTTCCGTCCGCTGGAGTCGACTGACGTCGTGTGTTTCGATGTTTGTTTAGGTGTAGCGTCCCCATACTACGGCGCAGTTACCTCGCATCGGACAGACAGATAATAATTGTCTGAAAAGAAAAAAATAAACTTTTTACTCGAGGGAAGACTTGAACCAAAGACCTCCCGTTCCGCAGCTGCTCATGCTAACCAAGAGACCACGGCCCTGCTGAGTCCACTCTCCTTGATGTTGCTTATCTTGCACATGGACTACTAAGTTTGTACATTTTGCTTATTTTTTTCATAGTTCCACACAACTTCTTCCTATTTTCTCGATTGATCTGTGTTCAGTTTTTCAAGGCCTATCTACTGTGCCAACTTAAAATTAAATCTGAAGGGGGTGCGATGGGGAGGTTCCCTTGTCAGATTTATTTCACACCGTTACGTCCGCCATGTTACCGAATTTTCGCCGGCAGGTACGTGTAAATTTCAAGCAGTTGTGTATAAAAGACTTCATTTTCCAATTATAAATTTGTTAGCGCCTCATCGTAATTTTGTTTTTCCAGTACATAAATAATACCTTTTATAGCTTTGCTCATTTCTCTCGTTTTCAGTTCAGAAAATGTACCCCCTAAGCATAGAGTGGATTAGTCCCACAAGCAAGAACCTCAAACCCTGGTGAAGCCCTACATGATTTACGGTTACTTGAGTAAATACCTCGCTGGGACAAAAGGAGACTCAATTCTTTTTCGCACGTTTTGTGAGATCAGGGCCTGATTCTCCTTTGCCCACTCCACGTGCGGGAAAGTGGCCATAATCACTTGGAAACCTTTTCACATGAATCATCTGAGTACAAATGATGACAGCTCCGCTTTTTTTTCCCTTTATTGTTTTTCAATTCCCTCCGAACGGGGCGGGCTGGCAGCAGTTTAGGATGCTGCTCTACAGCCTACTGACTTTTTTAAAAACGGAAGAAGAAAAGAAACAAGAAAAACAGGCGATAAAAGGGTGACTTAAAGTGTAAAATGGCGGAAAAATGCGGAAAGTTAAAACACAAAGCAAAGGGGTGGGCAATGTTAAGAAAATACACAGGAATCAGACAAGTAGCACAGTAGACACACAATTAAAAAAAACATGGCGACAGTCTGGTTTCTGTTCGCAAGAGATAAAAAAAACCACACCCAACGACAGTATGATGGCCGTTCGCAACACTTCCCAAAAGACACACAACACGGAACACTCACTGTAAAACACTGCACGAAGATGGCGGCAGAAAGATGACACTCATGAGCCAAGGATAGACGGGGTGAGGGGGACCTGGAGGAGGGGGAAAAACAAGGAGGAAGGAGAGGGGAAAAAAACGAAAAAGGGGAGGGGGACCAAGGTGGGAGAGAACTCATAAGGGAGGGAGGGGAGGGGGACAGCTCCGCCTATGAACTGCCCTCTTATACCTTGTATACGCGATACTACTGCCATCTGTAAATGTGCATATCGCTATCCCATGGTTTTTTTCTCGTCGGTTTATAAGCACAATAAGTAAAATTTCGTCATTTGCTATCCTTCTTGGTACTGTAATTTTAATGACCAGTTGTACGTTTTTTGATTAGTTGTGGCACCGCCAGTTGAGCTCCTTAGGACTAGCGCGCTGTCGTCCGGCAGAGAGGAACAAACCGCGCAGTGCGTGAAGATTAGGCAGCGCTATCGCAGCAGGCGTGGAGCTCTGTTTGCGGACAGTGCACAATGAGGGCGGCCGGCGACAGCGCCGCTTCCGACGCGCGTCCAGCCTTATCGCGTGCATTGTCCGTTCGCACGCGGCGCTCCTCTGCGTCAGACACCGACACCCGCGTTTTCTCCATCCACTCTGAGCCCTTCTTTGCTCCAATTGTCCAGCTGCTTTGAAATAAAAAGATATCCTGCGTTAAAAGGGACTTCGTGCTCCCGAGTTTGTACACGGCCTAGAAGACATTTCATGGTATAGGGACATCTTCCACATCGAGGATAGCCTTAATACTGATTAAAATCCACGTACGCTGACGGAAAAAAATAGCAGCATCAAGAAGGAGTTGTGCGACATAAACGAAAGTTGGCAGGCGCATTTCTACATTTTGTTGAGTGGTACTTAAGATAGGTAAATAAATTAGTGAAATCAATGTGAAGTGAAGTAGAAATCAGAAAATAAATGAAAAACTTAGTTTAGTTTAGAAGAATTATACACTGGCAAACAGCGGGCAGAGCAGCAGTGACAGAAGAGCCAATGACCATGAAGTCAGCACGTTGAGGAAAAGCCATAGCCCTCCCCAAATAAGCGGAAGCTGTAGATTCAGCCGTCAGGGCATCGCCCGACCGGCTCACGTGTTTCTCAATTGTCACATGTGATCAAAGGCCCTCGCCTACGTTCCAAGTGCCAATGGCCGACGTTAAGAAGATTCTTCGAAAAGCTTTTCAACGTGACAGAAGAGTCAATGACCGTGAAATCGTTCACCTCCAGTGAACTCAAGTGAATAAATACGCGAGAAGCAGTGGGCCCGACGAGAGCAGCAGTAGTTTTCAGTCAGTTTCGGTGCTGAAGACCGTCAGGCAAGAAGAGACTACATCATACACAGGCGCACCAAGTCCGCCGCTGTAATGGAATAGCAAGCAGCAGCCTCGGTGCCAAAAGACGGAAGTTAAAAGGTATTTGAAGTCTGATTTTTACGTACTCGGGTGACTCGTGAGGACGGGAAGGAGACGGCCTGACATCAGCAGTCACCTGTGAGGTGGGATGAAGATCTGTCAGCCGAAGACTGGCAACCGGGAGTCCGTTGTTCGAGTCCGGGACACTGGCCTTCCCCCGCCACGCCGCTCCGCTGGCTGACGCACAACACTGACAAACGCGGCCGCTTAGAGAAGAGAAACACTGGGACGCCACATCCAAGGTATCAACATCCGATGCACGACTTTGCTCTCAATATTTAA
The DNA here is from genome assembly GCF_023897955.1 of Schistocerca gregaria. NCBI lineage: Eukaryota > Metazoa > Arthropoda > Insecta > Orthoptera > Acrididae > Schistocerca > Schistocerca gregaria. The sequence goes on from NC_064931.1 coordinate 682,327,096, forward strand.
ACGGGTCACCGCACGAGGTGCGTCTCCAGTCAACTGGGCGAAACGGCGACACGAGTTACACACCGCCACGTGTAATCAGACGCCGCCGCTGCCGTAGCAGAAGGCTTTGCAAACGACACAGCTGCCGCTCTCAGAGCCAGAACATCCAGTAAGGAAACAGTTGTGCAAAACTTTCAGTAAAAGTTATCTTATGTAAAAATGCTGTTTCATTCTACCTCATACCCGAGCCAAGGAAGAGCTCACCCTGCCCACATGTTGATACGAAAGAAAAAGTAATTTATTTAGTGTTTTTCACCCTGACATAATGCTTTAGAATTAAATGCCTTTTGCAGTAATGCTCATCCTGACAATTGACTAGCATCAAAAGAAAGATCAGTTACATTTAGTGACAGAAGTGTTACAATTAGGAAGATGACGTCTATTCAAATTTCGCGACAGTCGTATAAGAAAAAAATGGTTCAAATGGCTCTGAGCACTATGGGACTCAACATCTGAGGTCATCAGTCCCCTAGAACTTAGAACTACTTAAACCTAACTAACCTGAGGACATCACACAGATCCATGCCCGAGGCAGGATTCGAACCTGCAACCGTAGCAGTCACGCGGTTCCGGACTGAAGTGCCTAGAACCGCATGGTCACCACGGCAGGCAGTCGTATATGAATGGCGCTAGTAGCGCCACTATGAGGATGCAAGTCAGGTTTGCTTTAAATACTCGCTGTAACGGTCGTGAAGTTAGTTACCTTTGATACTGGATATGGTGAGTTTATGTTAGTCAAGAATGCCTTTAAGGCGACAAAGATGTTGTTGTGGTTGGCAGGAGAGCCAACACTGTGTTACTAGAGGAGGCCGAAATGCACGCGTTTTAGCTCACGCAGGCTGGCTTGAGGTCTGGAACAGGACAAAGAAATTAGAATTTAGAAACAACGGACGTAGCTAGGACAAGGAAATTTGAATTTAGAAACAAAGGACGTAGTTGGTGGAATACTTAACTTTAATCCATTAATGATGAACGTCGGTCTTGACGGTATATGATTCACAATATCAATAGTAACTGAATATGGCGCCTTGCTAGGTCGTAGCAAATGACGTAGCTGAAGGCTATGCTAAACTATCGTCTCGGCAAATGAGAACGTAAGTGGGCAGTGAACCATCGCTAGCAAAGTCGGCTGTACAACTGGGGCGAGTGCTAGGAAGTCTCTCTAGACCTGCTGTGTGGCGACGCTCGGTCTGCAATCACTGATAGTGGCGACACGCGGGTCCGACGTATACTAACGGACCGCGGCCGATTTAAAGGCTACCACCTAGCAAGTGTGGTGTCTGGCGGTGACACCACAGATGCCATTATCAATACCCCACTGAGTTTGAACGAGCTTGGCTAATAGAGCTACGAGTCTCTGGATGTTCCTTCTGCAGTATTGCAGAAAGCCTTGGCGAGAGTGTAGCCACTGAACGTGACTGCTGGCAGCGGTGTTCAGGGAAATGTACGGTTGGAAGAAGACCGGGCTCTGGACGGCTATGTGGCACTGTCGAGAAGAAAGACCATCGTGTTCGGCGTACGGCTCTGGCGCATCGTAGTGCATCTACAGCAGCAATTTGAGCAGCAGTTGGCACCACAGTGACACGACGAGCTGTTAAGAATCGGTTATTTCGAGGACAGATCCTAGCCAGAAGCCCTGTAGCGTGCATAAGCTGACCCCAAATCACCATCATTTATGTCCGCCCCGATAGCTGAGTGGCCAGCGTGGCGGATTGCCGTCCTAGTGGCCCAGGTTCGATTCCCGGCTGAGTCGGAGATTTTCTCCGCTCAGGGACTGGGTGTTGTGTTGTCTTCATCATCATTTAATCCCCTTCCGGCGCGCAGGTCGCCCAATGTGACGTCGAATGTAATAAGACCTGCACCAAGGCGGCCGGACCTGCCCTGCAAGGGGCCTCCCGGCCCATGACGCCAAACGCTCATTTCCATTTCCCATCATTTGCGACATCAGGGGTGTCAAGCGAGAGCTCAGTGGAGGGCAGGGTGGGTGTCTGTTGTGTTTTCTGATGAAAGCTGGTTCTACCTTGGTGGCTGTGACGGCCGTGTGTTGGTTAGAAGGAGGCCAGTTGAAGGCCTGAAGCCAACGTGTCTGTGTGCCCGACACGTGCAGTAATGTTGTGGGGTGCGACTTCGTACCACAGCAGGGGCGCTCTCGTGGTTATCCCACGCACACTGACTGAAAATCTGTACTTCAGTCTGGTGATTCGACCTGATTGCTGACATTCATGAACTGCATTCCATGGGGCGTTCTCCAACAGGATAACGCTCTCCCATATACCGCACATATACCCCACATGTTCTACAGAGTGCCGAACTGTTGCCTTGGACTGATTGATCACCAGATCTGTCTCCAATTGAGCAGATATGTGACATCATCGAATGACAACTCCACCGTCATCCAAAATCAACATTAAACTGTCCCTGTACTGACCGATCAAGTGCAACAGGCATGGAACTCCATTCCACAAACTGACATCCGGTACCTGTACGAAGCAATGCACGCACGTTTGTATGCTTGAATTCAACATTCTGGCGGTTACATCGATTATTAAACCACCAGCATTTCACATTTGCAAAACTCTATCTCGTGCTTATATTAACTATGATCTTGCAATGTTGCCTACTTAAATATGTTACCCATACAAGCGTCTTCCCGAAATTTCTTTACTCTACATTAATTATTTTATGGTGCTTAGATTTTTTTCCGTCAGTGTATATGAAAACTGAATTGTAGCCAATTGAATTTTACAACTCTTCTCAAAAAGTATGGTGCCCTCAATTATACCTAAGGAAATAGGAATTGCTACACCATCAACACCTTGATCTAACGCTATCAAACTGTTACTGCAGTTTCAGCTAATCTATTATGGATAAGTGGTTAGCATACTGGACTCGCTTGGGTGAGGGCGACGGTTCAAACACGCGTCCTGCCATCCAGAATTAGGTTTTCCGTGATTTCCCTAAATCACATCAGACAAATGCCGGGGTGGTTCCTTTGAAAGCGCACGGCACGTTTGCGCCCTTGTCCTTGCCACTTTCCGAGATTGTGCTCCGCCTCTAATGACATCGATGTGAACGGGACTTTAAATCCAATCTTCGTTCGATTATGGACATTATAGAACATGTGACGGTTATTAATGGAACATAGGTAGCTGGAGGTGTGGTAAAGTGGCTATTCTAATGGAAATTGAATTTTCCCCAAGCCTTGTTTATTGATAGAAGCTTGCCGCTTACACATTTTCAATTGACATTTTATAAGGTAGCCGGCCAAATACTTTTAAGTGAAAAAGAACATAATATATAGGAACTATATGTATTTTTCTGAAGGCTTACATAGAGGCCACATTTCCGTACACAGGAGCATAACTGACCCAGTGCCATTCTAACAGCATCCTGCGTTTTTTGTTCTGATTTTAGGACATACATGGTTCGCTACTTGAGAGGGACCCCATGAGAAATAAGTTATCTTAGAATAAAGAAAGTTTCTGGAAATATTTATAAGGACACGAAGAAGAGGAATAACGAACGAACTATTGAAAGAAACGCATTTTAATTCCCACATGAGAAGGTAACATTTGTTAAATGCGTACCATGTTTACGTTCCAGGTTGAAAACATTGCTCAGTGTGATGACCACCTGTGTCCACGGCATCCTGGAGCCGCACTAGAGATTCCATTTTACAACTGTTCTCAGCACATTTCGAGTGATGTACCATGGAATGTTCAAATGTCGTGACACAGCTCTTGCATTTCTTCAAGATGGCACATTGTGTCCAGCATTTCCAGCCATGGCAACAGTAACTTATGCAACAATTTGTGGCGCAATTGGCCATCAGCCTCTCTCAGGAGCGATTCCCAAATTGCCAATTAATTCGATCTTCCAAATCATGTTCTTCAACTTCGGTGCAGAAAGAGGAATTCTCTGAATTTCTTTAATACTTCGGTACTCGTCAAGCAGCAGCATTATTGCTTTTATTTTGATGCAACAGCCTCACAAGTAAAGCCGTACTCACTTTTTCCCGACCAATGTTGACTGTCTGCAGCTGCATTGCCCACTGATGTTCGTGTTTCAGCTCTACCAATATCGGCGTTTAATGGCAAGCCATGATACTAACATTACTAACAAGGCAAATCCTGCAGCGCACAATCTGAACGTCATTCCTACAATGTTGGGTACCCGTACGGTAAGCAGTTTCCGTCTACAATGGCTCAAGCACCGAAAGTTTAAATGTAACCATTCTGTATTATCTACACATCTTGATGCCCTATAATCTGAAACAACATCAAGTGGTTGGAACAGACCGTTTTCACTTGGATTTTTGTATCAGGACAAATGTAACAGAACAGAGATGATTTTGAATAATATAAGTTACTTAATTCAATACCGATACAAAAGGAATAGAAGACGGATAACACTATTGTACATAAAAACGTTAAGAAGTCACTCCGATCTGTAGGAATATGCGTAACAAATGGAAGCGACTAACTCCTGCTGGGGTAAACACCTTGGCCATTTTTCCCGAGCGCACACCATGTCGGCCTTAGTGGTTCACATAGGAAACTATGAAACCAAAAGAAACAACAACGAACTATATTTTAGGCCAAAAGACGTTGTTTAAACATTGATATAGTAAAAAAGTATTACTCTACGTGTAAGTGAGGTAACAAGAGTAAAATAAATGCCTTATGTTACATTAGAAAAACGAAAATCTGAAACGTTTTTAGTATAAATAGTGGAAAAAGCTTCCTCTTTCAAACACACTGACAACGTCGATAGCGTATATTAGATCTAGTTTGACCACTTCTCTGCAGGCAACAGCTTTGTTCAGGGAAAAAAATGTAATGGCCATTTTTTCTGCCATGGCCACTTCATCCCACCTTCCTCTATATAAAACTGCGACCATTCTTTTTTTAGCGGCCAGGTCAATGTCAACGTGAATGTAGACGAACTGATGAAAGGTCATAAGAAGCAGCGATCCTCGAGACTCATACTTCTCAAACTCACGTAATGAAGGTGTGAGAAGCTATTGGCGATGACAACAGAACAGATATGGTAATTGTTCAAAGGGATGCGAATGCTCGCCACTATGTGGCAACAACGGTGAATCCTGTTGCCATACCCTTCACGAGCAGGGTACCCAACACTATATTCGAGCAGGATAATACAAGACCGCACACTGCAGTTTACACCACTAACGTTTTGAGGAAGTGCGAATAGCTGAGTGGCTTGCCATGTCTCATGAGTTGTCACACATATAGCATTCATTCTTTTAATTATTTATTGCAAATTTTAAAACTGGTTGTCTATTACAATTTTTCGTCTGTCCTCATTTGCAGTTTTAGTTCTGTTTGTATCTGCAACATTTGACGAAGAATACTACTTTTTAAAATGACAATAATTTGACGCTGAAACATAAACAAAATTTTGTTATTTTAAGAAGACTGTAAAAAGATGATAGGATAGAGGAGAGATTTGTTAGTGCCATCACCGATTGAGACTGGCAGTGAATAGGTCGGAATGATTTCTTCGAGCGTTGACCGCCAGTCACAACAAAATCGTTTATACTTGGTAGTAGAGAAATGGTAATGCTAATCCTACCCCTTAACATCACGTACTAATCCGTGTACAACACTAGGTGTTTTCTTGGCTAGACTGACAGCAACTTACTCTGTTGTTCGCTATCCTTAACTATTATTTGACTGATATGTATAATTTGTCAGTGCATTTTGGCATGTAATGTCTGATTCATATTTCCAAGTGTCTTAATTACTGTTATATCTCATTTTTCTCCTGCTCCTCCTGTTCCTCTTGAGTGTCACTGCTCCCACTGTCACTGGCGATTGTTGTTACGTTGTCGTTATGTCGTGTCCGCACTGACTCTTCATGTGTTGTTTCCGAAACACTGCTCGTTAATGCATTTAATAGTGCCCGTTGTTCTTCATCTCTTATATCTGTGTATATATGTATGCCCGTTTCTGATTAGTCTAAGTGCAGTGTAGGTCTCTCGTTCTCGTATTGCCCGCAGAAGCAGACGTTTTGTTCTGGGAACCTTCTCCCCTGCCAGTGCATATAGGTGTCTGTTTCGCTGCGCGGGGATAGCCGAGCGGTCTACGGCGCTGCAGTCAAGGACTGTTAGGATAATCCCGGCGGAGGTTCGAGTCCTCCCTCGGGCATGGGTGTGTGTGTTTGTCCTTAGGATAATTTAGGTTATGTAGTGTGTAAGATTAGGGACTGATGACCTTAGCAGTTAAGTCCCATAAGATTTCACACAGATTTTTTTGAAGGTGTCTGTATCGGTTTAAGTGCGTGGGATAATGTTCACGTCCAGTAAAGAAATACTCGTATACCATACCGTGGCTGGGGTCTATGCGTTTCATTGTCAATCACTCCCTTATGTCAAGGAGGAATTCCTACATTCTACATCCCATATCATTTATATCCCACTCACTTTCACATGTATACAAACGCCAGCTTTTAAGCTGACTTGTCGTCTGTTTCGATACACCAGGTACTGTGTGTACTTTATCTAATCTCTCCATATTTTTCCAGTACATTGCAGCTCTGTTTTTGATCGTGATATTTATGGGGCATATTCCGAGCACTACACACAGAGTATCCACTGAGGTGGTGCCGAAGACTCCAGACACCCTAAGTAGGGCACTTCTCTACCCTCACCTGACTAACGCTTTGTTGGTGACCAGGTTAAGTCAGTCTGTGCGCCTATGTGCTAGCTACGAAGCTGAGTACTGATTGGAAGAGCGCACAGGGGTAAGTTGGTACGACTGGTAGAGGTAGTCTGTTTTGAATTTAGCCTCACCAATTTACGTAGTATTTTTTCTTGCTTTGTCCGTCGTTAGCCCTATGTGCTGCTGGAAATTCAGTTTCTCATCTACGTGTACCCCAGTGGTAACATGTGTTCGTTTGATGTTTTTGTCCCCTATTTTAACTAAAGGATTTCTGTGGAATGATCCTTTCAGTAATGTGCATGTTGTTCTACTTTCGGCTATCTTAAGTTTATTGTTGTGACACCATCGTATGATTGTTTGTAGTATTCCACTTCCTTTCTCTTCTAGCTGGGCTCTGTTGTTTGCAGTGACTACAACTAATAGTTCATCTGCGTAGGCGACAATTCCGTCTGACCTGTCATTCCCATCTACAAGATTGTTACGTTCCAGAAAATGGGGCCACCTATAGACTCTTGGCGACAGTATTTGGTAATTATTTTAATTACTTATCGGCTGTTTTTCTGCCATTTGATACTCGGTGCTTACAGTAGTCTAGGAAACTGTTTTGCAGTGACTGCGATACCTACAGATGTCCTATCCTTTGAAACACTGTTGGCCACCAGAAGTTATTAAATCCCCGGAAAGGTCACTCGTTAGTGCCATGACATATTTCTGTTTGCAGTACTAACTATGTTTCACGCATGGCTGATGGCATCATCTATGGATTTGCCTGGTTCTAAAGCTGAATTGGTTTTGGTTCATGACACTGGGAGCTCTGTGGGTTTGCAAGAGCTTACACGTTAGCTTCTCCTGAATCTTTGCTAGGACGTTTATTAGGCATATTGGTCTGTAGATCTTTGGTTCCGAGGGATCCCTGTCAAATGATTTCTTAATAACGACTGCTTTGGAGGTTTTCCATATTGTAGGTACCCTGTCCAGCTGTAAGACATCGTTCAGTAATGTTGTTAGGAACGGGATGATCCTCGGTGCAAGTTTTTTCAGTGTTCCCTGTGGATACTATCTGGTACAGGTGGTGTTTTGTTTTTGAGCTCTGGGATTGTCAACGCAACCTTTTCTTGCGCAAAATGACAAGCGACAGTTGCAGTGCCGTATGGTGTGTGTAGGTCTTCTCTTGGAGTTCTGTTGTATTGTGTGTCTGTATCTCTGATGTCGTCAGGGAGCAGATTGTACAGCAGAAACTGCTCTCTATCCCACCATCTCCTCGTCATCGTGCCATCATCCTGCCTTAACATTCCCAGAACTAGTGGAGTTTTTATCTTCTCTGTCAGTATTTTGCACAGTTCTCCCCATGTATTTTGCTCCGTTTGTGTTGTTACAAAACGTTCCCATTTTTGTGTAGCGCCTGTCTGTATAAGCCTTGTACATGCCTATATGTCTCAACTCTTATGCGTCTGTCTCTATCTAGTATCGTCCTTTGATTTAATTTTCCGTTTGCGTCTGGCATCTTTTTTGAGTCTCGTGAGTTCATTGATCCATTGTATTGGTGAGCGTTTTGTGTTCTTTGCCGCCCGTATTGATGTGCTTTTTGCATTTTGTGTTCCCTGCGTTGGTTTGTGTTCTCTGCAAACGATACCTCCATTCATGTTTTCTAGTTCGTGTTGTTGGATAATTTCCACTAATTTGTTCCAGACTGTTTTGTGAAGCAATCAGTCTATGGTGTGTGTTCTGGTTGTTGCGTTCAGAGTGTGTGTCAGCGTGTGTGTTATGACATTGTGGTCACTATTGGTTATATTGTCGTGTACGGTCGAGTTTGTTACATATGTCATTGCTGCATTATTTACTTGCGTAAAGTCGATATTACTGCTCGTACCATCGAACCCTGCGAATGATGGTATAGTTCCTTCTGTGTTCATTACATGCACTTGTGTTTCTTGGGTTAGGCTGGTGATTAAGCGTCCTCTGTAATCTGCTCTGTCTGAGTTCCACAGGGTGGATCTTAAGTTAATGTAAGTACTAATCACAAATTTTTTGCCTCTGGCATATATTTTTAGGTCCCTAATGTATTTTATGTAATGTTGTATTTCACTAACGTATTGGGCATACATGGATGCAATCACCCATGTAACGTTCCCATTCGGTGTCTATGGTAACTAAATGTTTATTCCATAACTGTGTTACCTTAATTATGTTATACGTTCTGTTTAAAATTACTCTAGCAGCCTTACAGTCACTGCCGCCTGTTATTTTGGTAGCATATGATGGTAGACAAATTAGTTGCCCATTTCTATTATGTTCTTATAAGCAAATGATATCTGCTTCCAGGTCTTGTGCTATTTTCGGGATTTCCGCACACTTACAGTATATCAGGGGTGAGATGGGAAGTTGTGTATTTTCATACCAAGTTCTAGTCGCCAATCTTCGTATCATGACACGGCATGTGGTCAAGCATGACATGAAATTCCTAAAGATGACATTCGGATGCTGTCTGCTTCCATACCACGACGAATACAAGTGTATATTCGAGGGTGTGATGGATTACACTTAATAGTGTTGTTTCTGATGTTCTTCATAGCTGAATGAAATGAAATTTAATCACTTAGTATGTGAAGAACATTGCAACAAAGTTTATTAACTAGTGTTTCATGACGTAACACATTCCATTTCCACCAGTGTATGAGACAAATGAAGAGAAAAATAACTATGAAAGCAAATTTAATAGTGCTGGTAAGTTGCATAAGTAATACAGATTCGGATGGTATCAAATCCTTTATTGTGCTTACGACGTGTATCATCAGATGAACTGCTAGTGACGAATAAAGAAAAGTGCAAATAATTATGTCATACAATACAGCTTTATCAAAGAAACGAGATTATATAAATCTCAAATGAAATTGTGCACAATTTTGAAGAAATATGGAGTTCACTAATGAAATAGAAGTAGAGGGTTCAATTAATTTTTTGGACTTACGAATCACCAGAACAGGATATACTGCTAAAACTGACATATATCGTAAGCCAACGGGTACGCATTTTTTACGTCAATGTTGTATCAGCTAGTGAGGCTAGGTTGCTCTAAAAATGTGATTGAGACGGCAACTGACTTGACTGTTCAGGTCGGAGGGGCAAATGGCTTCACTGAGGCAGGAGGACTGTAAGAAAAATTTTTAATAGAGCACAAAAGAAATGAGATGTTAACGAGAGGCGGAAAAGTACATTTCATTGTCACACTATAGGTACATGTCGGAAACGATAGCAGGTGACTTCAGCAAATACAATGTTACAGTGGGATTCCGAACAGAAGCTGAGTAAACTGCTGCGAAATAGCTCAGATCCACCACCGAAAAAATTCTATAGTGCAGGTACCTATAAGATTTTCTGCGGTTCATCCAAGAAATATTACATTGTGCAAACTGTAGGGAGTTCCAAATTAGAATTCGTGAACATGAGTACGCAAGTAGTGGAAGTGCCTTGGGATCTCATTTAAAGGAAAAACATCAGCTTAAAAACATTGAAGACGAAATTTCCAGTTTGAATTTTGGTAGTAAAGTTATAGTATTGGACATTTTAGAAAGAAACTGAAGAATATGTGAGTAATCAGGTAGACTCAGATCTTATCAGCAGATTTCAAGCATATATAGGTGGTGCTTTGATTTTTTTCAAAGATTTACTTGTGAGTAAGAAAAAACAATAAGAGTCTCCATCCCGCTATTCTTTCTTTCAACTGTTTCTATGATTTATGGAACTGTTTACGACCACATGTACCATGTAATTCTGTTAGCGAACTGTTTCTCTTAAGTTATATTACAAACTTAAAGATGACATGTAACAGTATATTTGTTTTATGGTCGCTGCACTGTTGCCTTGCGTTTTACTATTGACTTTCTTGCACAACTGTGCTGGGAAAAACGAAACAATTATTTAATTTATGTTATTGAAAAATAATAATTTTAACTGACTTTGTATCGGATGTGGTGCCCTCTACTGAATTTATGAACAAACCATGCCGAACGTGGTTCTATATGACGTTTTTATAAGACGAATGTCTTCTACTGTACACTGTTTTCAAAATTGACCTTCTTGCACATTAGTGCATTAACATTTCTGTTTTACATGTCATAAGAAGTGCTGCTCTCTAGCGATACGAGTTTACGTTATGATTCAGTTAGCGGGGCCTTGACACTAGCAGTAGTTCTCTATTGATTAGGTCTACTACCTGTATACGGCAGTGCATGTTTTGCTTGACATTTGTCACTGATTATAATCATCTCAGATGGTATGTGTTTACGTTCTTCAAAACTGTGCACAGTTAATTTAATTTGAGATTTATATAACCTCATTTCTTTGGTAAAACTGTAATATGTGATGTCACTATTTGAACTTCCGTTGTTGTTGTGGTCTTCAGTCCAGAGACCGGTTTGATGCAGCTCTTCATGCTACTCTATCCTGTGAAAGCTTCTTCATCTCCCAGTACCTACTGCAACCTACAGCCCTATGAATCTACATCTACATCCATACTCTGTAAGCCACCTGACGGTGTGTGGCGGAGGGTACCTTGAGTTTCTCTATCGGTTTTCCGTTCTATTCCAGTGTCGTATTGTTCGTGGGAAGAAAGATAGTCGGCATGCCTTTGTGTGGGCTCTAATCTCTATGATTTTTTTATCCTCATGGTCTCTTCGCGAGATATACGTAGGAGGGAGTAATATACTGCTTGACTCCTCGGTGAAGGTATGTTCTCGAAACTTCAACAGAAGTTCGTACCGCTCTACTGAGCGTCTCTCTTGCAGAGCCTTCCACTGGAGTTTATTTACCCTCTCCGTAACGTTTCGCGCTTACTAAATGATCCTGTAACGAAGCGCGCTGCCCTCCGTTGGATCTTCTCTATCTCCTCCATCAACCCCATCTGGTACGGATCCCACACCGGTGAGCAGTATTCAAACAGTGGACAAACAAGTGTACTGTAACCTACTTCCTTTGTTTTCGGACTGCATTTCCTTAAGATTCTTCCAATGAATCTCAGTCTGGCATCTGCTTTACCGTCCATTAATTTTATATGGTCATTCCATTTTAAATCATTCCTTATGTCTACTCCCAGATAATTTATGGAATTAAATGCTTCCAGTTGCTGACCTGCTATACTGTAGCTAAATGATAAGGGATCTTACTTTCTATGTATTCGCAGCACATTACACTTGTCTATATTGAGACTCAATTGTCATTCCCTGCACCGTGCGTCAATTCGTTGCAGATCCTCCTGCATTTCAGTACAATTTTCCATTATTACAACCTCTCGATATACTACAGCATCATCCGCAAAAAGCCTCAGTGAACTTCCGATATTATTCACAAGGTCATTTATAAATATTGTGAATAGCAACGGTCCTACTACACTCCCCTGCTGCACATTTCGGAAGACTTCAGTCCATTGAGAATGACATGCTGCGTTCTGTTATCTAGGCACTCTTCAATCCAATCAGACATTTGGTCAGATAGTCCATATGCTCTCACTTTGTTCATTAAACGACTGTGGGGAAATGTGTAGAACGCCTTGCAGAAGTCAAGAAACACAGCATCTGCCTGGGAACCCGTGTCTATGGCCCTCTGAGTCTCGTGGACGAATAGCGCGAGCTTGGTTTCACACGATCGTCTTTTTCGAAACCCATGCTGATTCCTACAGAATAGATTTCCAGTCTAAAGAAACGTCATTATACTCGAACACAAAACGTGTTCCAAAATTCTACAAGTGATCGACGTTAGAGATATAGGTCTATAGTTCTGCACATCTGTTCGACGTCGCTTCTTGAAAACGGGGTTGACCTGTGCCCCTTTTCCATTCTTTTGGAACGCTACGCCCTTCTAGAGACCTACGGTACACCGCTGCAAGAGGGGGGGGGGGGGGGAGTTCCTTCGCGTACTCTGTGTAAAATCGAACTGATTTCCCATCAGGTCCAGCGGCCTTTCCTCTTTTGAGCGATTTTAATTGTTTTTCTATCCCTCTGTCATCTTTTTCGATATCTACCATTTTGTCATCTGTGCCACAATCGAGAGAAGGAATTACAGCGAAATCTTCCTCTGTGAAACATTTTGGAAAAAGACATTTAATATTTCGGCTTTCATCTGTCATCCTCTGTTTCAGTACCATTTTCGTCACAGAATGTCTGGACATTTTGTTTTGATCCACCAACCGCTTTGACATAAGACAATATTTATGTGATCTATTCATTTAATCTTCAGCATTCTTATGTAGCACCACATTTTGAAATCTTCTATTCTCTTCTTGTCTAAACTATTTATCTGCTCAGTGTATTCATCTCTTGGTCTTTCTCTACGATTTTTACCCTACCTACCGGTCCATTCTTCTAGTCAAGTTGTGCCACAAATTTCTCTTCTCCCCAAATCTATTCAGTACCTCTTCATTAGTTATGTGATATATTCATCTAATCTTCAGCATTATTCAGTCTCACCTTATTTTGAAATCTTCTATTCTCTTCTTGTCTAAACTATTTATCGTCCACGTTTCACTTCCATACACTTCCTGACACTTAAATGTATACTCGATGTCAACAAATTTCTCTTCTTCAGAAAGGCTTTCCGTGCCATTGCCAGTCTACAGTTTATATCCTCTATATTTCGACAGTTATTTTGCTCCCCAAACAGCAAAACTCCTTTACTATTTTAAGTTTCTCATTTCCTAATCTAATTCCCTCAGCATCACCTGACTTAATTCGACTACATTCCATTATCCTAGTTTTGCTTTTGTTGATGTTCATCTTATAGCCTCCTTTCAAGACACTGTCCATTCCGTTCAGCTGCTCTTCCAAATCTTTTGCTGTCTCTTACAGAATTAGAATGTCATCGGCGAACCTCAAAGTTTTTATTTCTTCTCCATGGATTTTAATACCTACTCCGAACTTTTCTTTTATTTCCTTTATTGCTTGCTCAATATACAGATTGAATAACATCGGGGAGAGGCTACAACCCTGTCTCACTCCCTTCCTAACCACCTCTTCCCTTTCATGCCCCTCGACTCTTATAACTGCCATCTGGTTTCAGTACAAATTGAAAATAGCCTTTCGCTCCCTGTATTTTACCCCTGTATTTTACCCCTGCCACCTTTAGAATTTGAAAGAGAATATTCCAGTCAACATTGTCAAAAGCTTTCTCTAAGTTTACAAATGCTAGAAACGTAGGTTTGCCTTTCCTTAAACTGTCTTTTAAGATAAGTCTTAGGTTCTGTATTGCCTTACGTGTTCCAATATTTCAACGGAATCCAAAGTGACCTTCCTGGAGGTCGGCTTCTAGCAGCTTTTCTATTCTTCTGTACAGAATTCGTTTTCGAATTTGCAGCCGTAACTTATTAAACTGATAGCTCTGTAATTTTCACATCTCTCAACATCTGTTTTCTTTGTGATTGGAATTATTATATCCTTCTTGAAGTCTGAGGGTATTTCGCCTGTCTCATACATCTTGCTCACCAGACGGTAGAGTTTTGTCATGGCTGGCTCTCCCAAAGCAATTAGTAGTTTTAACAGAATGTTGTCTATACTCGGAGCCTTGTTTCGACATAGGTCTTTCAGTGCTCTGTCAAAGTCTTCACGCAGTATCGTATCTCTCATTTCATCTTCATCTACAGCCCCTTCCATTTCCATAATATTGTCCTCAAGTACATCGCCCTGGTATAGACCCTCTATATACTCCTTCCACCGTTCTGTTTTCCATTTTTTGCTTAGAACTGGGTTTCCATCTGAGCTCTTGATATTCATACAAGTGGTTCTCTTTTCTCCAAAGGTCTCTTTAATTTTCCTGTAGGCACCTAGTGATATATGCCTCTACAACCTTACATTTGTCCTCTAGCCATCCCTGCTTAGCCATTTTGCACTTCCTGTCAATCTCATTTTTGAGACGTTTGTAATCCTTTCTGCCTGCTGATCACTGCATTTTTATATTTTCTACTTTCATCAGTCAAATTCAATATATGTTCTGTTAGACAAGGATTTCTACTAGACCTCGTCTTTTTACCTACTTGATTCTCTGCTGCCTTCACTATTTCATCTCTCAAAGCTACCCATTCTTTTCTGCTTTATTTCTTTCCCCCATTCCTGTCAATCGTTCCGTTATGCTCTCCCTGCAACTCTCTACAACCTCTGGTTATGTCAGTTTATCCAGGTCCCAGCTCCTTAAACTCCCACCTTTTTGCAGTTTCTTCAGTTTTAATCTACAATTCATAACCAATAGATTGTGGTCAGGATCCACATCTGCCCCTGGAAATGTCTCACAATTTTAAACCTAGGTCCTAAAACTCTGTCTTACCATTATATAATCTATCTGAAACCTTCCAGTAACTCCAGGCCTCTTCCATGCGTACAACCTTCTTACATGATTCCTGATCCAAGTGTTAGCTATGATTAAGTTATACTCTGTGCAAAATCCTACCATGCGGCTTCCTCTTTCATTCCTTACACCCTTTCCATATTCACGTACTAGGTTTCCTTCCCTTCCTTTTCCTACCATCGAGTTCCAGTCCCTCACGACTATTAAATTTTCGTCTCCCTTCACTATCTGAATAATTTCTTTTATCTCATACATTTCATCAATGTCTTCGTCATCTACGGAGCTAGTTGGCATATAAACTTGTACTGCTGTGGAAGGTAGTGGGATTCGTATCTATCTTGACCGCAATAATGCGTTCACTATGCTGTTTGTAGTAGCTTAGCCGCATTCCTATTTCTTTTATTCATTATTAAACTTACTCTTGCATTGCTCCTATTTGATTTTGTGTTTATAACCCCAGGTTAAATAAATAAATAAATAAATAAATAAAAAAATAAATATAACCCTGTATTCACCTGACCAGACGTCTTGTTCCTCCTGCCACAGAACTTCACTAATTCCCTCTATATCTAACTTTAAGCTCTTCATTTCCATTTTTGAATTTTCTAACCTACCTGCCCGATTAAGGAATCTGACTTTCCGTAGAGCGCCAATTTTCTTTCTCCTGATAACGACGTCCTTTTGAGTAGTCCCCGCCCGGAGATCCGTATGGGGGACTATTTTACGTCCGGAATATTTTATCCAAGTGGACGCCATCATCATTTAACTATACAGTACAGCTGCATTCCCTCGGGAAAAATTATGGCTGTAGTTTCCCCTTGCTTTCAGCCTTTCGCAATACCAGCACAGCAAGGCCGTTTTGGTTAGTGTTCCAAGGCCAGATCAGTCAATCGTCCAGACTGTTGCCCCTGCAACTACTGAAAAGGCTGCTGCCCCTCTTCAGTAACCGCACGTTTGTCTGGCCTCTCAACAGATACCCGTCCGTTGTGGTTGTACCTACGGTAAGGGTACCTGAATCGTTGAGACACGCAAACCTCTCCACCAACGGCAAGGTCCATGATTAATGGGGGGGGGGGGGGGGGGGGGGGGGGACTTCTCTTCATTATTTATTATCAGGTCATCTGACGATGAGCTATAGGCGAATCGTGTCATGACCATAGTAAAGGATTCAGTACCATCTAAATCAGTATTTGGTGAAATATGGTAATACCTGACTGTAAGAAATGTGTGTTGTTTCATCCTTTTGCGCGTTAAACTGCACTAGGTCACCTTCAGTTGCGTAAGGGGAGCCTGTATCGACTAGGTAGGCGTTGATGTCACAAGTCACACGCCCAGTTCATCAGCTGTTTCTTATGAGAGGTAACAATTCTCTCTAATATACTTCCATCTCAATGAATAATACAAACTTTCCTTCCACTAGTGTTTAGAAAACGCCAACCCATATGTTGTTCGAGCAATGTGTCAGGCAGCGAGAATTCTTACCAGAAGATCATTTTCAATCTCGACACGTTCTCGTACACCAGTCTTTTCACATGCCCCCCTTTTCTCCCTAAGAAGAAGGATAAAATTTGATGAGCGAGAAAGCCACGGAGCAGGAGCTGCTCTTCCTATCCACCTATCAAGAAATATCGGACACAGGTGCTCACAAGCAAGAAAAGCAAATTCAGTAGGACTTCCATAATGTTGAGACAGCATTCGTACACGGACTTCCAGAGGGATATCTTCCTATAAAGTGGGAGCGTGTCTCTCAGAAGCTTAGCGCATAATTTACGCACTACTGGCCATTAAAATTACTACACCAC
Source organism: Schistocerca gregaria (assembly GCF_023897955.1). Taxonomy (NCBI): domain Eukaryota; kingdom Metazoa; phylum Arthropoda; class Insecta; order Orthoptera; family Acrididae; genus Schistocerca; species Schistocerca gregaria. The sequence continues at coordinate 682,343,948 of NC_064931.1, forward strand.
GAAGATGGCGTACTACAGACGAGAAATTTAACCGACAGGAAGAAGATGCTGTGATATGCAAATTAGTAGCTACTCAGAGCATTCACAGGTTGGCGCCGGTGGCGACACCTACAACGTGCTGACATGAGGAAAGTTTCCAGCCGATTTCTCATACACAAACAGCAGTTGACCGGCGTTGTTGTGCAGCCGCGTGTAAGGAGGAGAAATGTACACCATCACGTTTACGACTTTGATGAAGGTCGGTTTGTAGCCTATCGCGATTGCGGTTTATCGTATTGCGACATTGCTGCTCGCGTTGGTCGAGATCCAATGACTGTTAGCAGAATATGGAATCGGTGGGTTCAGGAGGGTAATACGGCACGTCGTGCTGGATCCCAACGGCCACGTATCAGTAGCAGTCGAGATGACAGGCATCTTATCCGCATGGCTGTAACGGATCGTGCAGCCACGTCTCGATCCCTGAGTCAACAGATGGGCACGTTTGCAAGACAACAACCATCTGCACGAACAGTTCGACGACGTTTGTAGCAGCATGGACTATCAGGTCGGAGACCATGGCTGCGGTTACCCTTGACGCTGCATCGCAGATAGGAGCGCCTGCGATGGTGTACTCAACGACGAACCTGGGTGCACGATTGGCAAAACGTCATTTTTCGGATGAATCGTGGTTCTGTTTACAGCATCATGATGGTAGCATCCGTGTTCGGCGACATCGCGGTGAACGCACATTGGAAGCGTGTATTCGTCATCGCCATACTGGCGTATCACCCGGCGTGATGGTGTGGGGTGCCACCGGTTACACGTCTCGGTCACCTCTTGTTCGCACTGACGGCACTTTGAACAGCGGACGTCACATTTCAGCTGTGTCACGACCCGTGGCTCTACCCTTCATTCGAACCCTGCGAAACCCTACATTTCAGCAGCATAATGCACGACCGCATGTTGCAGGTCCTGTACGAGCCTTTCTGGATACAGAAAATGTTCGACTGCTGCCCTGGCCGGCACATTCTGCAGATCTCTCACCAATTGAAAACGTCTGTTCAATGGTGGCCGAGCAACTGGCTCGTCACAATACGCCAGTCACTACTCCTGATGAACTGTGGTATCGTGTTGAAGCTTCATGGGCAGCTGTACCTGTACACGCCATCAGAGATCTGTTTGACTCAATGCCCAGGCGTATCAAGGCCGTTATTACGGCCAGAGGTGGTTGTTCTGGGTACTGATTTCTCAGGGCCTATGCACCCAAATTGCATGAGAAAGTAATCACATGTCACTTCTAGTATAATATATTTGTCCAATGAATACCCGTTTATCATCTGCATTTCTTCTTGGTGTAGCAATTTTAATGGCAAGTAGTGTAGCTTAACATGATCTATGTAGATATAGACCCATTAAGCACTCATTGACTATATCCACCAAAATATTCGCTGTGTGTCTGTGATGGTGGCTCTTCAAAGCTGTCGCATGGGATTTCTCAATAGCCTGAACATGGCTACTGAGACTATTGAGCAATTCGTCTCTTGAGAAATTGACTAAAAGTTGTACACCAAGGACAGAGCCATCGGCACAACAGGTCGTGAGGTCCGAAGTTAGCAGCAGTTAAAGTTTTCAGTTCCTCTGAAAGTGAAGGGAGTAACTGCTATAGATGCCAGTTCCATGCCAGACAGCGAGACAACTGGGCATTGCCTACAACAGCCATGCGTTGGAGACTGCCACCACTAGCACTATTTTCCTTATGGGACTCGGAGCCACAGCACCGACAGCACTAAGTTTCCTGCCCTAATTTAGTACCACAGCGTCAGCCGCCGTCTTACTCCTTCCAGGGAGCAACAGGTCGAATCTCAAGCTTAGCAGTCTCCATACATCGCCGCAGTGGCCACATGCAGAGCCAAGGTGTCGTCCCAGCCACCAAAAAACAATTCCTAACCTATTTGTGTAACGTATTCACTTATTATGAATTTCCATGGACTCATGATGTGGTGTAGAACGTGCCAGATTATTGCAGTAATAACAATATGTAAATAGTGATGATTCCAAATCATATGTAAACAGATACACGAAAACTGAGGTCCAAGTGATCAGATAATAACAAAGATAATGCTATTAATATTTACACAAACATATATTATGGCTTACATTCTAATTCATGTATGAAGCATTTTGCCAGTAATTCATACGTGTGGATATGTAATAAACTCACATAGTAATACTTAAAATTAATCTCTGTTCACAAAGTACTACATGCCGTCAAAAATACCTGGAAATAATTGAAAGAGGTATTCAAAGACAAAGTTTTAGCTCATTTTTGAAATTATCAGATTCCTAACGATTGTTTTAAAAAGAACTGGAAATTTACCATTTACTTTTATGCCTCCTGTACGATTTTTATATCTCTTTGTGTCATGTTTCTTTTCTAAATTGTATCATTCTTCTTGGCAAAGCTCATGAGTGCAAAAACATACTGGCGTGGCATGGCGTGGATCCCCAGCTGTTTGATTAAATGTGTACAGTACCATCTAGGGTAAACTCTACTCATAATTATGATGACCCCCTTCCGTGTAATAAAGACTTCTGCTTGTGATTGGTTTCCCCAGAAAATGATGCCATACGTCATACTGAATGGAAATATAAAACGTACGCAGTTTTTATTATTAACAAGTCACAAACAGATGCAACCAAGTGAATGGCAAATGCTGCCGAACTGAGCCTTTTACATGCGTCGAGGATGTGAAGTGACCAGTGCAGGTTATTGTTAAATTGTTATCTGACGAATCTTGGAGAGTTAACTCTTAATATTTTTTCTCTATACATTTTATTTCAACATATCCTAGTTTCTGTGCTTTGCGTGGAACTGAATGAAGTTAGTCTTGTTAACGTTGACGGACAGACCATTTGAAGCGAACCTTCTTTGAAGTTAAGCTTTTTTGAGTAGAGTCTCTGTGGTGCACTCTAAGACTGCAGTTGGGTACTTTGTTATTCGTAATGGTTGTGTCCTCTGCAAATAGAATAAAGTGTGCTTTTGGCTCATCCACCTGTCAGGTCATTGGTAAAGATTAAGAATAATAGGAGACCATGCAGTGAGCCCTGCAGTACTTCACATTTCACTGTGTCCCAGTTAGGGCAGACAGGTGCCATTGCAGAATTATTTTTCACTATCTTCTGATTTTTGTCATCCAGATATGATTCGAGTCACATTCCTACTTTACCTCTTAAGCCATAGTGCTCAGACTTTCTGAGTAGAATTTTGTGATCTACACTTTAGAAAAATCACAAAAGACTCCAGTTGGTGACATTTTCTTGTTCACGGGTTCGAAGAGTTCTCTGACAAACGGGAAAATGGCTGATTCACTTGAAATATCCTTTTGGAATCCAAAGTACTTTTTACTAAGGACAATGTGTTTATTAGGATGATCCATAATCCTCTTGTACACAAGATTCTCTAGGACTTAATAAAGATTTGTTAGCAATGAAGTAGGTTGGTAGTTGGAAACCTCACATTTATCAACTTTTTTGAGCAGTGGTGTGACAATTGCATGCTTGGCTCTGCTATGAGCTGTATCTTCATGTAAAGCTTCATTAAATACGTGACAGAGAACTTTGAGAATAAATTTATCACCTTCTCAATCTCATCTTTTATAATATCGGGTACATGCATCTGGCTAATTTTGTCCTGTACACAGTTTTTTAGAAGTGTCATGGTTTCAGCCACAAACGTTTTACCATCAATTTGATCAGCAAGTATAAAAATGATTGTTTAAGATATTCGCCACTATTTCGTCTTCATCTACCAAGTTGCCACTCTAACACACTTTGGTACTGTACCTATCCTCTGAACTTTTCCCTGTCTCTCTTAATACCACTTTCCAAATTGTTTTTATTCTATTACTTGAACTGCAAGTTTCAAATGTAATGAACACACTCTAGGCTTTTTAATCTCATTATTTAGGAAGTTACAGCATGATTTGCAGTGTTCTCTGTCCTCAGGTTTATTAGAATTTCTTTGTCTTTATTTTACAGTGTATTTTGATTCCTTTAGCGAGCCATTGTATCCTGAAATCACTCAGGTTGGTACTGTTTTAAATTCTCTTTGGAAATACGGCTTGCAACAGTGTAAAAAATTCATTCGGAATTAGGTTAAATGTATCGCTGACATTTTGGCCTGAGATATTGTGTCCCATTCCAACTGCTGCAGATGCCTGCTGGAGGTCTTCAGAATTTCACTGCTCATTAATCTAAAGGATCTGTTTACAAAACCACTCTTCCTAACAGTGCCTGGGATCCGTAACAGGTCGGGTTGACAGAGGAGATAGAGAAGATCCAAACAAGAGCGGTGCGTTTCGTCACAGGCTTATTTGGTAAGCGTGATAGCGTTACGGAGATGTTTAGCAAACTCAAGTGGAAGACTTTGCAAGAGAGGCGCTCTGCATCGCGGTGTAGCTTGCTGTCCAGGTTTCGAGAGGGTGCGTTTCTGGATGATGTATAGAATATATTGCTTCACCCTACTTATACCTCCCGAGGAGATAACGAATGTAAAATTAGAGAGATTCGAGGGCACACGGAGGCTTTCCGATAGTCGTTCTCCCCGCGAACCATACGCGACTGGAACAGGAAAGGGCGGTAATGACAGTGGCACGTAAAGTGCCCTCCGCTACACACCGTTGGGTGGCTTGCGGAGCAGAAATGTACATGTAGATGTAGATGTAGAATGCATTTTCAACAGCTGCCCATCGTGATCAGAAAGATCATTTAAGATTTGTATTATACAGATGTTATCAGTTTTGTAATTGTCTACATAAATACTGTGTTAATCAGCTCGTGCCTTCTTTGTCACTCTTGTAGGAAAGTCCCTTAGATTCAAAGAGCTCGTTATATTTTCAGAATCTGTCCTATTACTATTACAAGTCAGAAAACTCACACAAAAATCACCAAGCACGATTATTTGTTTAGTTTTTGAGAACTAATTAGTTAAAAGAGATTATCCTTGCTTGAGGAATATTCTTAACTCTATGAACAGTAATCACATAAACGTACAGTGTATTAACGCAGACTTCATTACATAAAGCCTCAAAATGTTGATCACTACAACAATTTTTTTAGATCCATAGACATATACACTCCTGGAAATTGAAATAAGAACACCGTGAATTCATTGTCCCAGGAAGGGGAAACTTTATTGACACATTCCTGGGGTCAGATACATCACATGATCACACTGACAGAACCACAGGCACATAGACACAGGCAACAGAGCATGCACAATGTCGGCACTAGTACAGTGTATATCCACCTTTCGCAGCAATGCAGGCTGCTATTCTCCCATGGAGACGATCGTAGAGATGCTGGATGTAGTCCTGTGGAACGGCTTGCCATGCCATTTCCACCTGGCGCCTCAGTTAGACCAGCGTTCGTGCTCGACGTGCAGACCGCGTGAGACGACGCTTCATCCAGTCCCAAACATGCTCAATGGGGGACAGATCCGAAGATCTTGCTGGCCAGGGTAGTTGACTTACACCTTCTAGAGCACGTTGGGTGGCACGGGATACATGCGGACGTGCATTGTCCTGTTGGAACAGCAAGTTCCCTTGCCAGTCTAGGAATGGTAGAACGATGGGTTCGATGACGGTTTGGATGTACCGTGAACTATTCAGTGTCCCCTCGACGATCACCAGAGGTGTACGGCCAGTGTAGAACATCGCTCCCCACACCATGATGCCGGGTGTTAGCCCTGTGTGCCTCGGTCATATGCAGTCCTGATTATGGCGCTCACCTGCACGGCGCCAAACACGCATACGACCATCATTGGCACCAAGGCAGAAACGACTCTCATCGCTGAAGACGACACGTCTCCATTCGTCCCTCCATTCACGCCTGTCGCGACACCACTGGAGGCGGGCAGCACGATGTTGGGGCGTGAGCGGAAGACGGCCTAACGGTGTGCGGGACCGTAGCCCAGCTTCATGGAGACGGTTTCGAATGGTCGTCGCCGATACCCCAGGAGCAACAGTGTCCCTAATTTGCTGGGAAGTGGCGGTGCGGTCCCCTGCGGCACTGCGTAGGATCCTACGGTCTTGGCGTGCATCCGTGCGTCGCTGCGGTCCGGTCCCAGGTCGACGGGCACGTGCACCTTCCGCCGACCACTGGCGACAACATCGATGTACTGTGGAGACCTCACGCCCCATGTGTTGAGCAATTCGGCGGTACGTCCACCCGGCCTCCCGCATGCCCACTATACGCCCTCGCTCAAAGTCCGTCAACTGCACATACGGTTCACGTCCACGCTGTCGCGGCATGCTACCAGTGTTAAAGACTGCGATGGAGCTCCGTATGCCACGGCAAACTGGCTGACACTGACGGCGGCGGTGCACAAATGCTGCGCAGCTAGCGCCTTTCGACGGCCAACACCGCGGTTCCTGGTGTGTCCGCTGTGCCGTGCGTGTGATCATTGCTTGTACAGCCCTCTCGCAGTGTCCGGAGCAAGTATGGTGGGTCTGACACACCGGTGTCAATGTGTTCTTTTTTCCATTTCCAGGAGTGTATATTGCGTCATTTTGAACAAATGCTATCACTCCATCTTTTTCCACTGTATTTCAGATGTAGTAAGCTGTACTTATCTGCTTGCACCCTTCTAATCCGCTCCTTCATATGATGTTCAGTAAAACATTATGAACCGGAATTGTTTATTACGTCACTGTGATTAATGCAAAAAGGCAGTTGGTCCAGACTGTTTCTTGGACTCATTATATTCTGGCGAATTATACCATATTTTTCCTTTTCTAAATTCTGTGTTCTACTTGCAGTGTGGAAAATTGCAGTTAGAATTTACAGGAAGTGCACCTGAAGTTATTTGAGTTGTGGGTTTCCTCGTTCTTGTGCTACTTATGCTTGCCTCTGATACAACTAACGATGGTGGAGGCACATCAGTTGGTGAAAGGTGTTGCACTGATGAAGATCTTGGATCAGCGTTCACGAAATGCCTTTCGTTACTGATTAAAAGTCAACAACAGGTGAGTTTCTGCAATTGCTAGTTGCGAAGGCATCGCGACAGTTTTGTAAGTGTGATGGCTGCATTTCGAGATCGTAAAATCACTGTTGCTGCTCCTGAAGTTTGTGGTAGTGTTTCTGTCGGTTCTTGCTTTGTTTGCAACAAAGACATTCAACACCAAACAGACAAAACTGAAAGTATAGGACGTCACCCTACATCATGGCAGCCACTTTCTTCACAAACTGACACCATACTTTTCTCCCACCATGATCCAAGATTCATTCAAACAAATCATTTTCCTTGAAATCATAAAATATTCACCCCTTATCGCCATAGCCCAAATCATCCAGCGCAAAGATTTATTTCTCATCAGCTTGTCGTTTCCCGACTTCCGTTCTAAACTAACATCAAAAATACTCTCTGTTACCTTTTACCCACACGCTTCTTTCACACCTCTAGCAAATCCACCTCCCAGTAACAACGGCTTTCACGACGTCCTACTGCTTTTACTGCTGTCGCCAAAGTGGTCGAATCAGAAATCATCAAGGCAGTGACGTGTAGCAAAATTTTCGTTAAGGTAAGCTGTACTCCAAAGGAATCAAAAATCGTTTTAAGTATGATATTATCTTCCGAGTTATCTATATTTGAAAGTTGAAAAATTATAGAGTCAAAGTTACTGACCCCATTTGTAACTGGGACATCACTGTCTCAAAATTTTTGCAGTAGATTGCTCTAAATTTTGTTTCCACATTGATGGCGGCATTATGCCGAGGTGGTTTATTACGGGATCATAATACGTTGTTCATGAATTATTCTTTCAAATCCGTTATGCTTGGCTCTCAACATTTCTTTCATCAATTTTGGTAACACAGTCCCTATTATCGTAAGCTCTGGCTTGCAGTATATCAAACAAGGATTCAGCAAGAGGCAAAATGTCTGCAAAAGTATGTAGAGGGAAACTGAAACTGATGTCTTACATCGCTGTTTCATATGCACGGGCAACAGTACAGACTTCTTCGTCCCAATTCCCATATGTGTCTCTTGTGTTCCTGAAATACTAGTTCACTGCGATAAAAGCCTTTACCCAAAAGAGGGCGCATAACTCCACCAGTCGTATCTCTACTTGTTCATCTAGACCCCTGGTTCTATTGACTGACGCGAAAAAACAGTAGTAAGACCTTCCGAAATGAGGAAAACGATTCTGCAATATTTGACACGGCTTGCTCAATAAGCAGAACGGTTAGCGAACGTGGCAGTAGAAAACGTGTTTATCAGTCTTGAATCCAATGTGTTCACATTTTGAGCCATAACTTCAGCTCCACTGTAATTCTTAGTATGTTCATCAAGTTTAAAAACCTTTCATAGACTTGACCAACAGCTGTGAGATGGCGAATTAATGAGGAGTCTTGTGAGCAACTGAATGTATCAGTTACTTCATTCAGAACAACTGACGCAAAATTTGTTTCACTTTTCTCCTTTCTTATGTTATTTATGAGTGTCTTTGAAACAAAGGCAGTCTAATAGTCCTGAATTAGAACTGACACTTCTCTAAACACAAAAGATTGTTGTAAATAATATTTCAGCTTTTCGTCATATTCAGTCAGAAGATATACGAGTTTAATGGTATAAAGTTGCGTATGTAAACAAAGGATTTCTATTTATGATGCATTATTCAGATGTCGATTTACCCAGAAGTATTATGTTATTCTCTTATAAACTGCAGTATCAAAGTTGTGTAGCAGAATCCATTCACACTTGCCCTGCCCTGCTTGTATTTTCACGGTTTCACTGCTAAGCGCCAACATCGGCTTACCTATGCGATGGTTGTTATAATCTGTTAACCCATTTATAGTTTTGAGAGTGCATGAAACTATGTACCACAGGTGTTACTAGACATTTGATGTAACCACTGATACGTTTTTCGTAACACCATATGATAAATTACAAGTTTTATTTCTTATAACCTCACATGAAGGTCTGCAGTTGCCTCACTGAAGGACCTTGTGGACAGACGTGGCAGGCAGCCACCAAGGCTTTCCACAGCTCCAGCGACTGCTTCTAGAACCAGTTCAGAGTACATCAGTCCTTGCCTGAATCATAATGCACGTTGAGTGCGAACTTGAGTATTTTGCTGAGAATCATAAAAACTGGCAGTACTAACACAAAAATATGGCATGAAATCGCATTCTCAACCCATGTAAGGAATGGAATTAACTGTAATGTTTCCATTAGTTTTTCCGTTGTTTTCAGTTCATGATAAGAAAGCGGAGCTTATATTGCGTCCATTGAATACACACCACTGCATCAAGGAAGAAATACTATTAGAAATTAACGCATACCCAGATCTCGAAGTCAGGAAAGCTCTTTGAAACTACAGGAATTCTGGTGTTACTTACCTCGTTAGGTTGTTACTAAATTATCCACCACTAATGATGGCCTCTTTCAACATGGTGAATTCATACACCATCTCCCGCGGTCATGGGTGTGTGTGTTGTCCTTAGTGTAAGTTAGTTTCAGTTAGATTAAGTAGTGCGTAATCCTAGGGACCGATGACCTCAGCAGTTTGGTCCCATAGTCCTTACCACAAATTTCCAGTTTTTCATAGACCATTACAAGCATAGGACCCTTCCATCCAAATCAGTTTCCCATGCATATCACTGCCAGTGGTGCTTGACAAATATAGGCCACTTAACAGAGAACTGTAGAATCCCTCTCAGAAGTTCCCACAAGTAGGGGCCAAACCCAAATCTCAACTCTCCACCAACCTGGAAAACATGTAACCAGCACCACCCTTCCTTGTCCTGCAAATGCAAATCAAAACCCCCCACAACAAAACTGGGACACACTGTACTTACCTGAGCAGTTGAAATTCTTCCGCACCCAAACAGTTCCGTCCATCCTGCCATTAGTTCTATAGCTGAAGATATCACATGCTTCAGGACAATAGTCCTCTATTACATATATCCCTTCTATATCCTATCCCAAATAAACCTTGCTGCCCACTCCATTTTTTCATTTAAATGTAAAAATTATCTGTTCCCAGAAAGAATCCAATTTCATTTTCAGCCGACTCGAGTCTAGTCTAAATAGTAAATTCCTCCATACACTTCCTTCAGTTTCATAATAAACTTATCCACTCCCACTCCTTCTAATTATTGATAATACTAGCATCATGATACTTCAACTTATCACCTTAAAATCAACACAGTAAGGTCGCCATTTAAATATCAGTCATTCTTATCTGTGTGCAAATTTATATCTCTGGCAAGCAGAAATGTCGCTTGTGGCAGCCTATCGACAATCGGGGGAATGAAACTGACAATACAGGAAAGAGTCCAGCATGGCAACATTTGCCATCGTAGATGTTGATGATCACTCAGTCAACAAATATATTTAAGTACTTGAAAATAGCACGGAAACCAAATCAAAAGATAACAGGTGCAGGTGGGATGGAATTATTTTAAAAATATTTATTATGCTATGCAAAAACATCCTCCTGGAAAAGCTACCCAAAACATCTGAAGCAGTCGTGCCATGAGCAAAGCACATTATTTGAATATAGTTCTATTCATATTTTGCAGTTATCGACGTGACTACATTTAATACAGAGGAAGTATGAATAATAACGCATTAAGTCACAATTTTTCCTGTTTTATTGAATCACACGCCACATTTTGCACCCTGTGGGCCCATCATCATGTGCGAATTGTTTCAATACATTATTTACCTCCGTTCTTGAATGAAATGATGCAAAATGTATGTTCCTATTGAGAGAAGGTTTGGTGTTATGTTTCGAAATCTGGGGTTCAGATAACGGCAAAATCGATGAGGAACAGTGAAAATTGTGCCGAGAAATGCAGTAAAAAAATTTTAACGTTTTAATGTGAGAAGACAATGATTTATCCAATCTCTAATTTTGCATAACGTCACTCAGTTATATGTTCATTTCAAAACACTTCACAGATTCCGTTTAATATGAGATGACCAAAGATGTAGTTTAGTATGTAGTGTTAGATAACAGATTTTTAAATAAATTGACATACCTAAGGAAATGAATTTAAAATAATTACTAAACTAGCTGTAACTAGCGAAATCTGTCTCGTAATTTAATATGGATACGTTGTGAGTTAATGGAAGTACATTTACAGTGGTTCTAATATATCTGAATCCTTCTCATTGACTTCATTGTTTAGTACTACCAAATTGTTTTCTAACCTGTTGATCATGTGTTTAGTTTACAGAAAATGCTGCGCAATGACTAATTTTTCAAAGTGGTTAAATCCGAACACCGTCTTCCTTATTAACAGACCAGAACAATTGGTGAATTATGCTTTATACACTCCACTGTTAATGAGTATTTGGAAATCTCTTTTTATATTGTAGCTACCAAGTGTCACGACTTGTTATTAGTAGGCATTGCAACAGCTATATTTTTTTCTCAAATAGATTGGCATTCATTTGTGGAATGGGGCCTAGATATGGGATATTAGCAATTATTTTCTTTTTTATTTTAGTGTAGCACCTTTGAAAGGCGTCAGTCAATCTGCCTCTCGTGTAATTGTGTGGTTTTGATTTATCATGTTCAGCAGAGTATCTTTTCTCTGCCTGCTTTTGCTCACATTTTCTATACCAATGAGGACGGTCGTGCTGGGAATCTAAACTGTGTGCGTTTATTCTCATTTTAATTACAACCGTTACTCAGCTCAACATGTACGTACAGCCACCTGTCCTAACTATGGATGACCGCTCGTTTTGAATGATGGTGGGTGTAATTACAAACGCATGCCACTGGGCAAATTCAGGGGAAATTTTTAGTTTATCTTGGCAGTAGCAGCCTGTGGAAGGCAATTGAACGTAAACTTCGGAGCCATCCCTGGTGACAACAGTCTATTGCGACACTCTGTCACCACTCGCAGTTGCGCATCCCTAGACGTTCTGTTATACAGCTAATCCTTTTGAATTCAAGGACAGCGCTGCCATCTTCAGATTTCCTGACTTTAAACAAAGTGGAAAATTTTAGGCTGAAGGAACCAGACGCTTCCACTCCTGCCTTCTGATAGCAGGAAACGCCTGGTAATTTGTCTCATTGAGTGGTCAGTATGCCCCCACCAAGTTTGTTTGCTCTCTGTACGTGAAGGCGAGGCAGTCTCATTTTTGAACAGAAGTGACCAGGGTGTGAACGAGTCAAGTCACAGCAAACAACTGATGCTCCGTGGTCAGGTAAGTATGACATGCTGCTTCCATACTCACGCGAGCGGTGGTTTTTGGAAGGAAGTTCGTTCAATTTTGAGTTAGGATTCTTCATAACGATTAAACGCAATCGTTAGGGACAGTGTGGAATTCTCAGGAGTGATGGTTTTACAAACGTTTTATACAAATTCAGATGAAATTGGACTTGGTCCTCAATCAGTCACGATTCACTTCATGCATCGTGTGCCAAGTTAAATTTCGTGATTCTTTTTGCTGTTGGTAATGAGGCGGCTTTGATGGTTCAGTTATTTATGAAAGGTCGTGAACTTTGCTCTTGATTATTCGATGAGCTTCAATTTTGTGTGTGAGCACTTGCGCCTCCTTGTTGCTTTTCCTTAGTCCACAAACCCTTGCTGATTAATTATTGTCAGAACATTACTATTGTTTGCTCTTATGGAACTATTAGAGTTAGAACTTTTACGTGTGTTCCATCAAATGCAGTTTCAGGAATACTCTCCTTTGTTAAATAAATGTTGATTATACAAATACTTAGTTCCCTAAATTTCATCAGCAGCTTTTCCTCCAAACTCATCTAACCTGTGAGAGAAAGTTATTTGAAATGTTTAGTAAAGTGTAACCTGTTGCTCTGGTGTTCACTAATTAAATTTACTTGAGCAGCTTTTTCCTTATGGTAGAAATCAGGACCAATACTCAGTTAATATCCATAGAACTTCAGACGATTTGACGCACAGGCCCCGAAGTTAACATTAAGCACGGTATTTGTGCAACGGATAGCTGTCAGCTACAAAAAGTCTTTGGCATAAGGTGAAAGGTAATCCCACCACAAAACAGTGTGGTTTCTTTTAATTTGTTGTCTGTTTGTTTATTTTAGTTTCTAAATTATTAATTGTTTTGCTGTGTGGTCATTATTTATGGGAATACTTTATACTGTGTCTAGCACTGTCTTAATGCTGCTTTCTTCTAAGTTATGTGAGTATGCTCTGTGTAGCATGGCTCTACATGATACACGTTTGAGCGTGGTGGGAGGGCATGGTGAGTTTTCTATCGTTACATCTTTGTAGGTGTGTTTTATGTGTACGTTAAACTTGTGTTTTTGCTGCAAGTTGGTGATTTTAGGATCTATGAAATTTGTGCTTTTGCCGTTCTCGTGCTATACTGTGAATTTTACATTTTTGTGGAAAGAATTCAATAATGAAAGTTCTTTAAGTTCATCGTACGTGTCATCATATAGCAGCAATCTGTCATCAACGAACCTGCAGTATTTTTAATTTTGATCCTATTGTTATTTTCTCAATGACTGAGAAATATGTCTGCCAGAAAACTTGGTATAAAATTGCCCATGGCAAGGTCCTCTTCCTGTTTGTAAACTTTGCTATTGAAGGAGAATTACTTATGAGGGAATATTAGTTACAATGTGTCAATGACTTCCGATGTTTCTGAAACTGACAGTTTTTTGTTTTACCAAGCTTTTAAACATGATCTATAGTTCAAATATTTTACTTTGTCGACAGCTGCCGGTATTTCTAGTGGCAGTATCACACAGAATGGGTGAACTACGACGTCTCTATGCATTTAATTATAACCATATCATTGGCGCTAGAAGCATGAGGTCCTGTCTCACGAACAAAGTGCAACTGCGTAGGTTTTCATTGGTCGTAATGGTAAACGTATACCACGAATACATCAATTCTGGCGAAATTGTGGACGTAATTGTCACAGTGTGTGGTTCATAACGAGTGGTGACTAAAGTAGTTATCGCCATCTCAGATTGCCACAGTTGACAGGGAAGTAGTTCAGTCACCAATTCATCAACGTGTGAGTAACCATATCACCCAGGACCATCTGACCGTTATTGGCGTACGCACGCCACTGCCCTACAAACGGAACTTCGACAAGCGTAAATCAAAGAGCACACAGATTAGTGCGAGCTTTAGAACACCAACGTTGAACACACGAAAAATGGAAGAAGGGTGCTCGGATTGGTACAGTTTAAGTTCAGCCCAGTGCGGAGTACGCATTGGAGGCTGGAAAGGGCCTTTAGCATGTTTGCCATCACTATTAATTAGCTTGCGGTACAGCGATCTGCTAGCTCAAGTATACCTTGCAGCACGCCGCTGGAGATCTCTATGTTTTAAAAGTACCACTCTGGTTGTTTGGACACTCCGTAGTCATGACAGTCCTTGGGGTGTTATCGGAAGGGATATTGTCCAGTAAATCCTGCTTACGCCGACCTGCGTAAGTTGTGGATGCCTTTTAAATGATCATTAATAAGTGTCACTTCATGCCACTTCGCTGCCTTGCCTCAGACGTACTAGGAGTTGCTGGCATCATCACAGCCAAGATGCTTGCCACAACCTACACGCAACCATAGTCTGTGGCTAAGTCAAACTTCGACGTATCGTTTTTCCATGGAATGCTAGTCCAGCAAAGTATTCAGAAGCAGTTATGTGAAATATGGGAAGTAAGTGTAGGGTACTAACAAACGAAGCTTTGAGCAGGGTTATGCTTGAATATTTCAGTCGTTAGGAGCTTCTCTCCGCGAAGAGAAGTATTCGCGTTCGAATCGAGATCCGGCATCCGGTTTTAAATTGTCAGGACGTTTCAGGAATTCTGAATCCTAATTCTTTTGCTCACATCAATTCACCCTAACAACACTATCAGTTTTCATTTTATTTTTGTTACAGGATTTCTCTCGAGAGAACGTTTACCTTGAGGTGAAATTAAAATTGACCATGAGTCACACCACGCACAGGCGAAGATGGCTATGAGGCATAAATAATGCCTCGGGAGAAGTCACAGTTTTACGGAGAAATTTAGGAGCATCAACGAGAAACCTATCGTAAAGCGCTCAGCGTCACTGTGCAACGGCGAATATCATGAAGAGATGAAAAGGAAGATGAATAATCGTTTTTGTACATAAGACATTTTAGAACGTTTCTACAAGATGCTAAGCACAATCTTACTAAAAGTAGGGTGCTAGCCAAGTTTCATTGCTGAGGAATAGTCTCCTAACGTTTCGAATTAAATTTCAACTTTTTGCGTTGTATATGGAAATGTCTGTTACAACAGTAATATAAATTTCGTCCATCTTGCGACAGAAACACATTACTGACAGAGTGATATGGGCAGAAGCCACTAAGTTATATCTTCAACGTAAACTGGATCTGAAATGCTCACAAAGTGAGTAGAAGACTTTGGAAACCGGCTGGCTGGCTGGTGCGAATAAACGGAAACGGTGAAACTTTTCCCCTCGCAGCGCTCCGCGGCGTTCCATTTGTATCGGAATAATTGGTTTCGTGTCTTATCACTTACTATACGCTCGATAAGATGGCTTCTGAAACATGTGCAGCGCTGGTAAGTCCTTAAACAGTTAATTTAGCTTACACTCCACGAAATTGTTTCCGCAACGATGTTTACTTTTTGCAAGCTTTCAGGAAGACTGCGTCTCGAAAAACGGGCGAAGAAGAATACTTTAACACCATAGCCAAGTCGAAACTTGAAGTAAACACGACGCTATTTCGAACAAATTGCTTGCTTTTAGGTGATTTTACTTCGCCCTCCGGATCGTATCGAAACAGCTGAACAACATTATGATCTCCCAGAGAAAATTCATCGCTGTTTAAAAAATTATGTTAGAGCAAACGGATAGATCCACCATCGCAAAATACTTATAACAGACGTTGACTGGAATGTAGTGTACGCAGACTTGACGTAGAAATTTTTCATAGTTTCTAGTAACAGACGTATAAGCTCAGAAGCGACTATTAACACTTTACTTACTTCATTGCAGTATATGCATTTCTTTAGCCTGTAAATAGCTGTTCAAGTTACGTCTCTTATTTTCCAGCTTGCGTAACTACTAATTATCCCAAAATTTTCTTTCCTATATCAGTATAAAACACGCAGCGTCACATTAAAATTATTTCCAATTGCTATTAGAAGCTCATCTTCAATTTAATATAATACGAAATGGCATTTAAATGCTTTCTTTACGCTCCAGCGTAATGTCAGTTTTTGACAGTTGCTTCACAATGTCTTTCGTGAATACTGTAAAATAAAGCACTATTATATCCATTTTTCGACAGACGATGCGCCCTCAGGAAAGTGACACAAGTTCCTTGAGACCCCTACATTAGCCAGCGTTACCCACACAGATTAGATTTGAAATACTCTATTTAGACATCATTCGATTACTGACAACGTACATGGTACCACTTCTGTTAACTTGATGGCCTTTGCTAGATCACACTGAACGTCATTATGTTTCAAAACATACTCTAGACATAGTTTCTGCATCTGCCTTTGCTGACGACAATGATAGCTATCGCAACATGATAACTATTGAGTACATCTTACGGTCGGTAAACCTATCGTAACCACCTTCAATCCTACGCCCGTTTCTCTCACCATTAAAATTCACTCGAAGTTAAAAATTCCGTGCCGAAACTCAAAACTGGCCGTCGTTTAGCTTCGATATGCGATAAGAGTGTTTCTTAGCTAACAGAGTGAAGGTGCTAAGGATTCTGTTACGAAATACATTGTTGTTTACAAAAAACGTAATACCGAAATTGCTACGCAACAGTATTATGACGAATGATTTCTCATGAACTTTTGTTTATAGTTTTAAGATATCGTTTTGTCGATTGATTTAGCGCTCTGTTTCCTTATTTTCTTTTTGGGTCTGTTTTTCTCCATTTTTATTGCAAGAACAATGTTGTGCTTCCTTTGATACATATTTTAGTCAATTTATTTTTCTACTATTTTTACTATTTATTGTTTCCTCTGCTTCAAAACTAGCTAATTGTAAACGCTGTATGGCATATCCTACCAAACAACACGATTCTCTGTATACTAGGTTTGCTTTCTGTATTATTTTTTTTCCCAGTTTTGATGTAATTGCGTATGAATACATCTATAGCTTTTACAACATCTCCTTCGCAGGCTTTCCTATTCCACGTGTGTCGTTTCCATATCATTCTGGGCTCTAGATGCATAACATCGTAAACGTCGTCCTTAATGTCGGGACAGTACTTTACACGAAGAGATTTCTGCCGTAAAAGGCACCATTATCCAACTTGGTTGCTAAGTTTGACAGAATTTTAGTATCCCACATGTGTACAGTTATCATAATTTTGTTGCTTAAACAGAAAAATTACTTAATTCTTGTAAAGCATATTTCGGAATTTTTAGTCAGTCAGAATACTTTTAAAAAACGTAATACATGTCCTAAATTTACCTTAATTTCGGACTCAGAGGCGATATCAGCAGTCTAACATTCGAAATCTTTCCTATGGCTCATTTTCATGCCATGTCAGGATTTTATGTTCTTTCTTTCACTTAACTACATATAGTTTAAAATTATAAGCTTCAGACTACCTTCTGCAACGATTATTTTTCATAAGTGTGTCGTTAAAGTTATTCATTTCTGAACTTCTTCGTCTCCTGTACAACTTGATTCTGTGGTGGACTTGATGAATAATATCTCACATGAGTCGCCTAGTTAGTGGGCAGCAGAAGTTCCATATTTCTGACGGCCAGAATGTCGCTTTGCACTCAAATCTCCCAGAAGTACTGGCCCTCGGCTATTTCCAAGACAGCGATATGGCCAGGATTTCACGGGAGACAAAAACTGAATTTGAAACTTCCTGGCAGATTAAAACTGAATTTATCTATCTTTCTGGTTGTTGTTTGAAAAAATTGTCAGTTTCTCGTTCGCCATACACTACAGTTACGATTTTTCAAGACTGACAATACCTTATTCCATTTCACGTCCATTACTTTCACGTTATAACACTAGGTTGTGCTTTTGGTCAACCATAACCTTTCATTTAAACTACAGAGCTTTTTTTTCTTTCCTGTTTATATTGATTTCATTTCTTAGCGATGTGTGTTGTTGGATTTTTCACATTTTGTCCAGTTTCCAGCTACTCTCATTAGCGAATGTCTATATTTCACTGGCTGCAGATTGTTTGTCGCTGTACTTGTCGTAGCTGAGTATTTTTCTGTACAATGGTTCCATTTCTCTGAATGAACTGAAACTAAAAATTTTGTTCATTTCTTCTATTAGAGGCTCCACAACATTCAAATTCACATCATCACCCATCAACCTGTCACTGACACTTTTATACGTAAGTACCTATCTTTTTAACGTTCGCCTACTCTTGATCGCGACTACTCTGAGATCTATATCAATACCTGCATCAGCATATTTGAAAATAATGTTCGCTATAAGTAAGCGAATTCTCGTAAATATTCCAAGAGCCTTTCTATTATTTCAAAACTCTGCTTCACTCGTATCAAAGTTTGCATTACATCTTACGGTGTATTGCTTCACAGATTCTCGAAACTATTACATACTTATTCCCTATTAAGTGTTTGTTTTGCGTCTCATTTTCCCCACATTTCGTTACATGGTTCAGGTTCTTTACTAATCAATTTTTTCTTTGGTTGGCGACGCTGATATGATTTCATTCCTACAATGAGAATTAAGCCGCTGTGTTATTCGCAATGACCCGGTTTTATGGACACACCTCCTATTAAACAGTTTGCTATATAGCGTGATGGTTGTCCAACAGTCATCTAACCGAGAACCTCTCTGATTATCTCGTTTAGTACACCAACTGTTAGCGTGTTAAATTTACTACATCTCTTTCATTTTTCAGCGCTATGTTAAGAAAATTATTAGCTTTTCTGCTCCTACTCGTGGACTGTTACAATTTTGCTTTATGAGTGCCATAACCTAGATCTGAAAGGTTTCCACTTGGTGATACGAAAATATGGAGAAGATTACGTTACCATTTGATGTTCTGTCTTTCGGGTCAGCTTCTGATCCTAACGGTAAGAGGGAAACCTCAAACGATACTTACGGCTTTATTATTCATCTGTGAGTCTGTTAAATAATTACGTTCGGGATCCCATTCAAAATTGCCTATTGCTCAAATACTGATTAGTGTTCCGTAAGAGCAGGAATTACTACACTTAATTTTTAGTGTCCAACTTCAATAATTCCTACTATTCATCTACATTACCATTCATATGTATCCACTAACAATGTGTCCTTCAATATTACTTGTGTGCCCTTCTTACATTTTCACTTATACATTCTTCGATAATTCTTTATCATAATTAAAGGAACAGTGTTAGAGGTCAAAAGACAACTATAGACTGTTATTTCCGAAATAGTAAATTCTCTTTTTAACATATTATTCTAATATAACATTATTCTAATATAACATATTACACTCCTGGAAATTGAAATAAGAACACCGTGAATTCATTGTCCCAGGAAGGGGAAACTTTATTGACACATTCCTGGGGTCAGATACATCACATGATCACACTGACAGAACCACAGGCACATAGACACAGGCAACAGAGCATGCACAATGTCGGCACTAGTACAGTGTATATCCACCTTTCGCAGCAATGCAGGCTGCTATTCTCCCATGGAGACGATCGTAGAGATGCTGGATGTAGTCCTGTGGAACGGCTTGCCATGCCATTTCCACCTGGCGCCTCAGTTGGACCAGCGTTCGTGCTCGATGTGCAGACCGCGTGAGACGACGCTTCATCCAGTCCCAAACATGGTCAATGGGGGACAGATCCGGAGATCTTGCTGGCCAGGGTAGTTGACTTACACCTTCTAGAGCACGTTGGGTGGCACGGGATACATGCGGACGTGCATTGTCCTGTTGGAACAGCAAGTTCCCTTGCCGGTCTAGGAATGGTAGAACGATGGGTTCGATGACGGTTTGGATGTACCGTGCACTATTCAGTGTCCCCTCGACGATCACCAGAGGTGTACGGCCAGTGTAGGAGATCGCTCCCCACACCATGATGCCTGGTGTTGGCCCTGTGTGCCTCGGTCGTATGCAGTCCTGATTGTGGCGCTCACCTGCACGGCGCCAAACACGCATACGACCATCATTGGCACCAAGGCAGAAGCGACTCTCATCGCTGAAGACGACACGTCTCCATTCGTCCCTCCATTCACGCCTGTCGCGACACCTCTGGAGGCGGGCTGCACGATGTTGGGGCGTGAGCGGAAGACGGTCTAACGGTGTGCGGGACCGTAGCCCAGCTTCATGGAGACGGTTGCGACTGGTCCTCGCCGATACCCCAGGAGCAGCAGTGTCCCTAATTTGCTGGGAAGTGGCGGTGCGGTCCCCTACGGCACTGCGTAGGATCCTACGGTCTTGGCGTGTATCCGTGCGTCGCTGCGGTCCGGTCCCAGGTCGACGGACACGTGTACCTTCCGCCGACCACTGGCGACAACATCGATGTACTGTGGAGACCTCACGCCCCACGTGTTGAGTAATTCGGCGGTACGTCCACCCGGCCTCCCGCATGCCCACTATACGCCCTCGCTCAAAGTCCGTCAACTGCACATAAGGTTCACGTCCACGCTGTCGCGGCATGCTACCAGTGTTAAAGATTGCGATGGAGCTCCGTATGCCACGGCAAACTGGCTGACACTGACGGCGGCGGTGCACAAATGCTGCGCAGCCAGCGCCATTCGACGGCCAATACCGCGTTTCCTGGTGTGTCCGCTGTGCCGTGCGTGTGATCATTGCTTGTACAGCCCTCTCGCAGTGTCTGGAGCAAGTATGATGGGTCTGACACACCGGTGTCAATGTGTTATTTTTTCCATTTCCAGGAGTATATTTTAAGATAGTTTACTGTTTTTAACATATATATACCTTGAATAGCGAGAGAGGTCAGGTGAGTCCAAGCGTAACTTAATTTTAGAATATTGCTGTTCTCATTCTTAAAATCGCATTTGTGCAGCATTTTAATTTGGTCAGCAGTCAATGGGTCTAATGATGATAATCGCATTGCTGGAAAAGTTTCCACGCTGGACTTCATAACGTAACTTTTCATTCGTATTTCGAGTATTGCTGTTGCTACTCGCTACATAAGTTAGATGGTGTTCCATCCGTGTAACAGACGGTTTCAATTACGAGGCGTCAGCGTGTATTTACTAATGAAGAATTGTTCCGTATTTTGAAGAACTCAGATATTGAATGAGACGGTGACTTATCGAAGTCTCATGGTGATTTTCTGCCAAAGGCAAATGGCGATGAAGATAGTGTGACTGATGAGTAATTATCAAATGGTTCAAATGGCTCTAAGCACTATGGGAGTTAACATCTGAAGTCATCAGTCCCCTAGACGTAGAACTGCTTAGACCTAACTAACCTAAGGACATCACACACATCCATGCCAGAGGCAGGATTTGAACCTGTGTCCATAGTAGCACCGCGGTTCCAGACTGAAGCGCCTAGAACCGCTTGGCCACAAGGCCGGCAGTAATTATCGTCGGTAGATGCCGCCCCATCTTAACTTTTTACACACAGTTTGAGGACTCAGTTCGCACATCAGTGATGGTGGCAGCTAGAGACGGACAGAATGGACGGTTGGTGCCTCGCCGTCACCTCGAAGAGGGACTGCTTTGAACGCCCTGAAGGAGGAGAGGAGGACTCCCCGCATATGGCATCCACCGACTGGATGACTCCCTCATCAGTGCATTCCGATTTGTGAGACTACTGACTCACTGACTACGTTGCAGATAGATGATAATATGAGATCGGCCAGTAGTTTCCATTACTGGAGAGTAAAATCTTCCGAAAAGATATGCCAAGTGCAGTACAGTCAAAGGAAGATCAATATCGACTACAGTTACACAATGGAGTGTGAGCGAACCATAATGTCTTTTAAGCTTCTACTGAGTGAGTTTGAGTACACTACAGTAACATCTAATGATCTGGGCGTTGTTCTTTTATTATATCAACTAACATGACTAACAGTACACGGTTAATGGTAACAGAGTTCAAAACCAAAGCACCCATAAAGTATTCCCTGCACAACACAAAATATTTACTTTCATTTTAGTTGCTTGGAGACAAGATCCTAAAAATATAATTAATGTCATTTAAGAATTGGAACGTTATGACATTAACACTACAACAGCAGAAAATTGTGATAACCATACGACACCAGGAAGGGGTAATTTGACCCATAATGAAAGATTTGCATTAGAAAACCATAACATGGTTAAAATACGACCTGTATGTTACATTCATTTTTATGTCAGAAAAACGCTGATGTCAGCACTTCTTGGTGTCAGCGTTCCAAGAGTTGCACTGATGTCAGCATATTTTGGTGTCAGTGTTCCAGGAACTCAGAACGTCAGCACGTTTGGCTGTCAGAATTACATGAACTGCACTTCCTCGTTATATTCAAAGTCACTGACCTCCCCTGTCCATCATTCTCATCACACTGTTAGCCAGTCACCAGGGAAGCCCACTACTTTTGGGCAGTTTGCTCTTTATTTTAGCTCTGTATTCAGTAATGAGAAAACCATTTTAATTTGACAAATTCTTTGTAGAATTTGCAGGATATTGCAAAAATTCGGATGTACCTATCCTAAAGTTGAGCACATTGTGTTGATACGTATCTGCCTTCTGTAAATTGATGTGTAATGCATGCATTCTTGTAAAAAAAGTTGTGTGCAATGTAGATGCAACTGCACATTGTAAATACATTAATTAGGTGCGTGATGATAAGTGTCTGCTCTTGGTCAACACCATCACACCGAGCGAGGTGGCGCAGTGGTTAGCACGCTGGACTCGCATTCGGGAGGACGACGGTTCAATCCCGTGTCCGGCCATCCTGGTTTAGGTTTTCCGTGATTTTCCTAAATCGCTCCAGGCAAATGCCGGGATGGTTCCTTTGAAAGGGCACGGCCGACTTCCTTCCCCGTCCTTCCCTAATCCGATGAGACCGATGACCTCGCCGTTTGGTCTCTTCCCCCAAACAACCCAACCCAACACCATCACACTCACGTTACGTCAGCGTCATGAGAATGTCGCGTTATGTCAGTATCATACAGACATCAACATTGCTTTACGTCAGTGTCATGCCAACGTCAACGTCGCCTTTGGTCAGTGTCACGTTACATCGACATCATGCTCTTGAAACGTCCCCTTAGAACAATTATACATGACTGTGCTTAAACTGACACACAATATTTTTCGTGCAACGTAATCTGACTTTCAAAAATCCCTACTAAAGAATGGACCTGATTAAGATTAACCTATACGTTTCACAAATCACTTACCTCACAAAAATCTTCGTTACTCGAACTAATGCAATACAGCGAGCGCCACTACTGCCAGCTAAATAAAAGATTCAAACTACTGAAGGCACTAACTACTGATAGGCACAGTTAGCAAAAGAAAGATTTTGATAGAGAACAAACAATGTATTTACCTTAATATTGTTCAAAAGTCATATTATATATATATCAGTTCATGACATCCAGTCTTAAAAATTTCGAAACTCCGCCATCTCTCTCCCCACACCCACCACTGCTGGCGGCTCACCTCCAACTGCTCAACGCTATGCGCTGTTTACATCCATCTGCCCAACGCTACAATGGCGAGTATTACAACAATGCCAACCAGCCACAGACTGCACACAGCACAGCCAGTGACCTTCATACAGAGCGCTACGTGGCGTTACCAATAAAAAAACCTAAACAGCCTACTTACATAGCCCCCATGCTCCCCACAAAAATTTTACAAATTGTTTTGGGCAGTGGCCAATACATATTTGAAACATTTTTTCATAATTACAATAACAAAGATATCAAATGCACACACTTATTGATACAATGTTGGTCAAAAGCTAAAATTTTCTCACAATCCCTGGAGAGGCCCTAGCGCTCTGGACCAAAAGCCAATCACAATGTAGCTCGTGCTTAAAACTATCCCAATGTTGCTGTTTCTCGCCAATGATTGTAGGGCTCCAGTGCTCTCAGGAAACTTTCTCTCCATTCTAAGCCTGTGTGCTGTAGTGAATAGACCAGGTGTGGCTAAATTTTTATTACTATCCCAGTTACACGAGTTTCGTCTTTCGACGTCTGTTACGTTGTAGTGAAAAGGCCATCGGCATCAGAGATACCCTAGTTAAAAGATGGCTGCAAATATTATAAGACATTTGGACAGTATAAATTAATGGCGGCATAAAATGTTCTACAAAATGGAGGCATATGTTAGAGTAAGATAATTTGATATTACAATGTGTGTATAATTTAATGACGTCTTGGTAAATTCTTGAGAAATGTTAGTCCTCTGCGTAAACTGTGTGTGACTGGGCGCTATACCACCAAAAATGCTAGCCATTATTACCATAATTAACGTCAGACTTTAAGTTTTGTATCTTAATTAACACAATTATCTGCAAAGTATTGGGGATTTTCTGTAAATTGCTACAGCTGCAGCTGATTTTTTTGCTTAAATACCCACTCTAAGTGCGACAAACTTCTGCTACGAGGAACCATGTCCTCTGAATTCTTGCACTATGCATGTTTACAGCAAGAGTTTGGGAGCTGTGATATTTACTATGTGTTAGCGATAGCTGGAATTTGAATGCTAAAGTGTGACCCTTTAGAGCATTTCTTTGTTGTGATATGAGACGCATCTCGATTAGGCAGTAGCAGGCCTGAACCCCGGACTATACATTTGTGAAAATCTCAGGCTGCCCTGAGAGAAGCATACACGCGTTTCTACTCTGTCGTTGACTGGTAAAGTACTGACTGGCTGAGTACTTTTTGCATGCCTACAGCTCTTCAGGACTTGTCGATATGAATTTGCAGACGGACATTCCGTCTACGGGTCGAGTCGAATGCCATGTGTAAACCAGTAACTGACAAGCATGCCATTGCCATTGCATAAGTGTTATCCTAAAGCACCATGAGAAACATGTTTTTCATCGCAGTACTGTCAAATAAGGATATCACCGAATTATGATTGAGTTCACAGACAATGTTATTTCGTATGTCTTATGAAAGAGAACCAGTATGGAGAACAAACTTAAACCACTGCATTTGACAGGTGGGATTTAATGTAAACTATTACCTGTCTGTCTACAGGTTTAATTATTTAACGTGGAACTCGAGACATTGTTGTGTAGGAGGTGTCATCCCGTCTTTCAGTATACCTATGTCTGATCTTATTACACTTTTTTGGGTTTGTGTCGTGTTTCAAGCTTCGATTAATAACTACAGTGTTTGCCCTACACATACAAGGAAAACATTAAGTGGATTATGTTATCCTTGCGGTTTTTCTTGATATTGTACTTCTGCAGTGCAGGTGCACCGAAAATGACGTTAGCAGGTCCACATGTCATTATTTTAAAGTGTTTCCACATTGTCCCATTCTGCTGTATTCCATAGTCTCTTCACTGAGACACTACGTATGCATTTCGATGACAAATAAAGGAATAAGTATAAAAACGAAGCAACTCTTCGATCATTTTCTTCATGTGGCAGTATAACTGTTAAAAGACATTTTGAAGTTCTCCACCTTGGCTACGTTTGACAAACATTTACTTTATTCCATCTCGCATTATTGGCCAATTTCGACATTAGAGGCCATTTTCAAGATCAGTCCTTTGGCTGGTGAGGCAGCATCTTGCCCATTTTCTTCATGTGGGGTACTGCAGCCGTATATTTGCTAACACACGTCAACAAATATGTATGCATACATTGTATTATTAGCAACACTATATATCACTTAATGCCAGCTAAATCACACGCGGAATCGCATACTAGCAGCTATCAGGGAAAGCTAGGCTCACGTCATATGTTCTATATTGGGGGCGAGCAGCCCAGTGTGTCACACATCATACGTTGAACTACTCGACGATGCTGCTTCAGGAGTTGAACGCTGGTTTATTTCCATTCTATACAGGCTGCAAGGAACCCGCCAGGGTAGCCAAGGGTGCTAACGCGCTGCTTCCTGGACTCGGGTAGGCCCGGCGGATTAAGGACGAGGGCCGGTGTGCTGGCCAGCCTGGATGTGCTTTGTAGGCGGTTTTTCACATCCCGCTAGGTGAATACCGGGCTGGTCCCCACGTTCCACCTCAGTTACACACGTCGCAGACCTTTGAAACACATTCGCACTATTTCACGATTTACACTAGTTGCAGACAGCTGGGGTACACTGATTCCATCCCTAGGGGCAGGGGTGGCGGCACGAAGGGCTTCCGGCCACCCTTAAAACTAACCTTGCCAAATCTGTTCTAACCACGCCGACCCTGCGATCGCTGCGGGACTATGGCGTATCTGAAAGAAAGAAGATAGGCCTCAAGGCAAGTAACGTACTATATTTCACTCAAGACAGATGTACCTGAGACGTCCACTGTCAGAGAGAGAGGTACCTTCAAAGGTTCTTACATACAAACACGCACGCACGCACACACACACACACACACACACACACACACACACACACACACACACACACACACACACGGCATATGATAATGGTCAGAACGTCGTCCGCCAACAGACAGCGCTGATAGAGTAGAGGTGTAGCTACCACACCGTCATCTGTACCTACCCTTTAACAGGGAATGCTCACAGCCAGAAGGCACAGTCTTGTGCAAACGTGTGAAGCCAGCAGGCAACCATGCCGAGGAGACACACTCGTGCTTCGTATAGCCAACAGAGCAAGTGTGAAATGGGTCAACTATGGCCTTCCAAGTGGCAAGGTGGTCCTTTTGGAGAATTGCCCCACAAGTTGGACGTACTGTGTCAGCTGTACAATGATGTTGGTATTAGTGGTCACGTGAACATTCTCACACCCGCAGAAGCCATTCTGGATGTCCACGCAGCATAGACGTCGTTCTCCAAGGGCAGCAGTGGTAGATCGCACAGCTACTACAGCGCAGATAAGAGGAGTTGTAAGCCTACACGTGTCAACGCACACCTCTAGCCCGTCTTTCACTCACGCCACAACATCCACGTGCACGGCTCGACTGGTGTGTCAAAGACTCACTTGGAAGATTGAATGACTTGCCTTGATCTTCAGCGATAAAAACAGATTTTTGCCTATACGCAAGTTATGGTCGTTTTCACGTATGACGAACACCTGATGAGCGCTGTCTCGTCTAAGACATACTGGCCTCATCCAAAGTCTTATGGTTTAGAGTGTGACAAGCTGCAATTCTCGTTCACCTTTCGTAATTCGGGAGGGGACGCTAATCAGCATTCGGAATGTGCAGAATGTTGTCAGACCCGTTCTTTTGCCGTTCTTGCATCACGGAGGTGATGGTTTGCTCCAACAGAATAATGCTCGCCTACACACTGCCCGTGAAACTCAACGTGCTCTGCAAGACGTGCAGCAACTTCCCTATCCAACAGGATCTCCGAACTTGTTTCCAATTGAGCACTTGTCGAGTACGAGAAGTGACTCGTGCGACTTGTCAACCAACAATTCCTATGGAAGTACGTGAACAGGTCGAGCAGGCGTGACATAACGTATCCAAGGAAAGTAGTCGTCACCTGTACGTTTGACATGATGCCAGAGTCAGTGCATGCACTGCCGGCCGTGGAGGCTACACCACCTGTTAATATGGGTTTTGCAGCACGGGACGATATCTGGTACCTCAGAATCGCTTCTGCTACTGATCTGTAAATGCAATCATTTCATGTACTCCATATGCACTGTTGTAATGATACGTCTTCAGTGACCTGGAAACCTCTAAAAGGGGCGTGCCATATAATCATTTTGAGAAATGGATGCGATCTTCAAGAATTAGAGACGAAAAGTTTAAAAAGTTTAACAATAAATATATATTTCACTTTTACTACCTAGCTGTAAGCCCCGTAGTGTCCATCCAGTTTACTCTTCCAATATAAAACAGTCACACATTCTCATTATTCTATAACAGTAATTCCTTCTGACTCATCTCGGAGAAGCATGAGGGCAGAAACACTTTTTCTGCCATCAGTTCCACAAGTATAGACAGTCCGTGTGGTGTTATTACTTTTTTTAAATTTTTAATGACCTGAAAGTTCTTCTTTATTGGTTGGGTTGAAAGATTTATGATATATTTCAAAATGCTGGCTGCGCTATCAATAGCGTTAAGATGCTGTAAAGAAGAAGTCGTGTTTTGAAATATATATTATGTCGAAGAAAAGACATTTAACGACAACTGCTGCTTATTTATTGGATGATTAGTTTAGGGCTTTGCCCATTCCCACAAGCCATCTGTCACAGAGAACAACATCTGTTATGAGTCGAGGCGTCAGTTATAAAATGATTCACATGATGACTAAAGACGAAATTTTATTTAGGGTATGGTTAGTGAGGACAGCTCTACTTATGTCATCACTCTTACATACCTGTATATCCAATATCTGCGTTGAAAGATGTCACAGATGTTATACCTTACAGTATTATGTCAGCATATGTGAATAATATATATTTCTCTTAATCGCGGTACCTTCATTATCTGGAATAATATGATCCCGTGACAACAATAATGTATACACAATGAAGAAATTGTTTTTATTGGATTTTACTGTGTGTCACACTGGTTTTTTTGTCGTAGGTAATATCGTAATTTTGACAGAAGTTAATGCAAAGAATTTAATTATAAGGATTTATATAACCTCTGATTTTCCTCAATTTACTTCCTAGTTGTATTAATGTCACTATGTTCAGTGTGAGAGAGAGTCTTCTATCACACCACAGTTGTACAATAAATTTTCATTTCCATTTTAGTACTATTTAAGAGAAATCATATA
Organism: Schistocerca gregaria; assembly: GCF_023897955.1. Taxonomy (NCBI): domain Eukaryota; kingdom Metazoa; phylum Arthropoda; class Insecta; order Orthoptera; family Acrididae; genus Schistocerca; species Schistocerca gregaria. The sequence continues at coordinate 682,372,738 of NC_064931.1, forward strand.
GTCTCATACGCATTTCATTGAAATCCACGTGCGATAGTAGTGTTCCGCTGTTAACATTTTCAATGTGTGGTTTTTAGTCTTGTATTTGGTGTTTAATTAAGGTAGGATGAAGTGCAACTAATGTTTGAGGTGCTATTGAAGGTTCGTATGAATCGTTTGCGGTCGCATATTTGGATGTTAATTCATAGTGGGTTGCCTTTCATATGTTGATTAAGATGCTATGGAAATTTTCTATAAATTTTTTACTGTGCAGTTCTGTTTGATCATTTAGCATTCGTTCTGGGTGCTTAGACGTGTGGATGTATAGTTGGTTTCTTCTCAATGTACATTAATTAGCCTTTGGAGATATTATGCTAAATAATCAGATTTCTTTCGATATTTTCAGTGCAGTGCCTATTCTATCTGAAGTGCGTGCGGAAAGATGGAAGGTTATTTTCGCTTATCTTTATGTATTCTCTACATCTCGTTTTAAACGTTCTACCTGTCTGTCCAATGTAGACTTCATTAAATTCACTGCATTCGATTTTCTAAATGCCAGAATGGATATATATATGCGTTCTATTTTATGAATGATGTTGGCTCCTAATATGGTGCTGTTATAGAATCCTATTTAGAGATATGCTTTCTTTATCCCATACAGCCTTGTACGTGACACCAGTATGGAAGTACTACAAATATATATATGTATTGAAGAGCCAACTAAACTGGTATAGGCATGCGTATTCAAATACAGAGATAGTAAGTAGGAAAAATACGGTACTGCGGTCGGCAACTCTTATATAAGTCAACAAGTGTCTGGCGCAGTTGTCAGATCGGTTAATGCTGCTACAATGGCAGGTTATCAAGATTTAAGTGAGTTTGAGGGTGGTGTTATAGTTGGCGCACGAGTGATTGGACACAGCATCTCCGAAGTAGCGATGTAATGGGGATTTTCCCGTACGATCATTTCACAAGTATACCGTAAATATAAGGAGTCCGGTAAGCATCAAATCTCCAAAATCCCTGCAGCCGGAATAAGATCCTGCAAGAACGGGACCAACGACGACTGAAGAGAATAGTTCAGCTTGACTGAAGTGCAAACCTTCCGCAAATTGTTGCAGATTTCAATGCTGGGCCATCAACGAGTGTCAGCATGCGAACCATTCAACGAAAGATCATCGATATGGGCTTTCGGAGCCGAAGGCCCACTCGTGTACCTTTGATGACTGCATGTCACAAAGCTTCATGCCTCGCCTGGGCCCGTCATCACCAACATTGGGCTGTTAATGACTGAAAACATGTTGCCTGGTCAGACGACTATCGCTTCAAATTATATCTAGCGGATTAACGTGTACGGGAATGGAGACAACCTCATGAATCCATGGACCCTGCATGTCAGCAGGGGACTGTTCAGGCTGGTCGAGGCTCTGTGATGGTGTGAGGCGCGTGCAGTTGGAGTGATATGGGACAACTTATACGTCTAGATACGACTCTGCCAGGTGACATGCATGTAAGCATCCTGTCTGATCACCTGAATCCATTCATGTCCATTGTGCATCCCGACGGACGTGGGCAATTCCAGCAGGACAATGTGACACCCCCAAACTTCCAGAATTGTTACAGAGTGGCTCCAGGAACACTCTTTTGAGTTTAAACACTCCGCTGGCAACCAAACTCCCCACACATGATCATTATTGAGCATATCTGGGATGCCTTGCAACGTACTGTTCAGAAGAGATCTCCATCCCCTGGTACTCTTACGGATTTATGGACAGCTCTGCAGGATTCGTGGTGTCAGTTACCTCCAGCACTACTTCAGATACTGGGCGAGTCCATGCCACGTCCTTTTGCGCCACTTCTGTGTACTCGTGGGAGTCTTACACAATATTAGGAAGGAGTACTAGTTTCTTTGGTTCTTCAGTGTATATGTGCATATATGGCTTCGATGTCTGTCAGCGTAATTTGAAATTTTATGTTTTTGTGTTTTATATTTAATTTATTTTTATGTAGTTCGTTTTCTAGCTGTGGGTTATACCCGCTACTGATTGCTACTGTTCTGAGTGTGTTCAGTTTTGATTTAAAATTTTAATTTCTGAGAGGATATTTCATGATTTGGTCTACTGATGATCTAAAGTACACCTCTTTATGGCTCCAAGGGTGGCAAGAGCTATTATTATCAATGACGATACGTGGTGTCGTGGCTTTGCCCAAGATATTGATACTACGTACTGAGTTCATGACAGCTAAATCGAAGACATTAACGCCATAGTTACAATCGTGTCTATTGTGAGGGAGATGTTTTCGTGCATACTGTTGAACTGTTGGTGGAAATCGCTAATTTCCTCTTCTGATCCATTAAATAGAATGATTTTGTCATCTATGTATCTAATATAGTATATTACTTTTCTTTTCCAGCAGTCTTGTTCTTCAAAGAATTTATTTCCTGGGTGACCGAAAAATACATTTCTTCGTGTGCCAAACAAGTAACTACTTATCGCAGAACTATCTTTCTGTGAAAATATTTGGTCAATGAAGCTGAAACAGTTGTGTGATAATATTATGGTTAGTAGTTTCACTAATTCGCAAATTTCTGCTTGAGATATTTTTCTGTATTTCAAGAGGTTTTCTTTTATGATGTGTTGTGTACATAGTTCTGCATAGTCAGTGCGTACACAGTTTTTCCACTAGAGCGCGCCCCATTAAGCACAACAGAGCAGGTGCAGCGCTCGTCTGTCTCCGCACTACGAGATGGCGCTGCCATAGAGACGGACCAAATTCTGCTTCCGCCGATCCGCGTATAAATATGTAACGCAGCCAATGAGAGTTCTGCTAACGTAGAACCTTTTCTCCTCGTGGATCATACTCGCGCAGTGATACATGAACGCGCCAGGTAGAATAATGAGCGTACAGACCTCCGATTAGTCAGTCTGCATTTGCCTGTACAAGTCTGTACAAGTTCTACATTTGTCTGTACCAACCCCTATATTCAAGTTTCAGTTTGCGCCTAATAAGATTACCATATTACTGTACATAGCCATAAATGTATAGACACTTTTGTCAAGTATCAGAGATATATTTGAGAATAAGATTAATGTACCAATACCAAAAGAACTTCAGATTGTCAATTGTAAAAAGCATCCAGAACCAAGTTAAGGAATTTTTATGCTTGTTATTATTTTAATGAATGTATGTGGAAATTAATCAATTTCTGTTTAAAGTTGGTTACCGTCAACCTGCTACTCTAAGCGTGCAAGTGGCATTTCTATCGTCTGACCTAATGGCAGAAGATAGACACGCCACAATAAGACCACGAGACATATTGCTGACACTCGCCTACTTCGTTAGAGCCACAAGTCAAATAATCTGACGGTGTGTGTACTGAAGGCTTTACAGTACGCACACCACATGATGTCAGTAGTCTCATCAACGGGTACTGCTCCAAGCTAACAGCTCAACCAGAAGTACATGAAACAAAGTTTCAGTTAGACAGATTGCAAACTGTATAAACAGACCTGCATACTTAATTGAGAAAAAGTAGAACAAAATGATTTGCGACAGTTACATATACAGCAGACTGTAAACTAAAAAACCTGAACTCCATTCAAACAGGTCTCGGGAGACCCTAACGGTACTGACCGGACAGACCGCCGTGTCATCCGCAGCCACCAGGCGTCACTGGATGCTGATATGGAGGGTCGTGAGGTCAGCACAGCGCTCTCGCAGCCTTTGTCAGTTTTCGTGACCGGCGCAACTACTTCCGAATCAAGTAGCTCCTCAATTTTCCTTATAAGGGCTGAGTGCGCCCCACTTGCCAACAGCGCTCTTCAACGCTTGTAATCCATCCAAGAGTTAGTCAAGGCCGACAGCGTTTAACTTCGGTGATCTGACGGTACCCGTTGTTACCACTGCGGCAAGGCCAGACTATACACAGTGAAAATTTCGTTAACACCCACGTTAAATTAGCCAGCCACACAGTGTAATCCAATAAGAACAAATTCTCCATTGTGAATACAATATGGTTGTCACGTGGATCGCATTATACTGATAATGAAGGCACCCAAATTAAGAAAAATATATATTATGCACATAAATGAACATAATACGTCAACGTGAAACATATGTGACGTCTTTTAAAGCAGTTATAATATACACTTAATGTGTGATGACATATATAGAACTGTTCACCAATATTTTGTCCCTAAAGGACGGCATTATGAGGGTTGTCGCTGTTGATCAATACAAATAAATCAGTTTCTGCGTTAGTCACTTGTTTATTTTTCCACTACGCATTTCGAAGGTTCACGCCATTATCGTCAGGTGGAGAATTATTTATATACATGGCTGGTGTTGGTGAAGAGTACAGACGTCTTTTCACAATCGCAGACCAAGACCAGTGTCGATTTTCAGCGTCTGGCCTTGGTCTGCGACTGTGAAAAGATGTCTGTAATCTTCACTAACACCAGTCATGTAAATAAACAATTCTCCACCTGAAGATGGTGGGAACCTTGAGAACGCGTTGTGGCAAAATAAAAAAGTGAACGACGCAGAAAATGCTTTATTTGTAACAACTGTCCGCACCAAACATATCCTAAATATAAATCCGTAGCTGTTTACCATGTGACCCACTGATCACTGACGTCTTTTTTTATTCACATTCTACATCTCCACTCATAACACATACTGTTCTCTGTAATAGATGACTTATAGAAATGGGCAAAGTCTGAAGATGGTCAGCCAATAAGTCAACAGTAGCTTTGGTGTTAAAATGTCATTGCTTCAATATTTGAGAGCTGCAAGACGTAACCTACTGAAAATGTTTATATTATCACATTGTAATGTTGGTGTTCATAACTTCACTCGACACAATTGCGTATACTCACATTTCGTCGTTGCAGATGAAAGTCCTCTGCAGTAGATGCTTGTGGTATCCAATAGATGACAGAGTCGAGACATACCTCCACTATACAGTAAAATTAACCGAAGATCACTCCTTAGAATAACGATGATGCAACTCGCTGTGCATGTGAGCGGAAGTTGGAGAGACAAGAATTCATCATAAGCATATAATATTTCGCCGACAGATCCGAAGCAGTTAGAATAACGACGAGGCAACTGGCTTTGTGTGTGATCTGAAGTGATTTCAGGTTTCAGATCATTATCTACCATAACAGGGCAGTTACGCCTCATCCGAACAAAATTGATCATGGCACTGAGATCAATCTCTAATAGCTGAATCAAATATTTGAAATGTTTTGCGGTTACACTAGCCACAAATTTTTTCTAGCTACCGCCGCTGCTCTTTGTAATTACCTCTGCATAATGTCTCAATCATAATTGTGGCATTTTTGCTCTCTGTTATAGACTCTTGTTTTCCTACTAATTTCGTTCGTTCATTCAATTATGCTTCCTCAGCTATAGGCACCATTTAGGTAGCCTCAACCAGGTTCTGAGCAAAGTAGAGCGCAGCAGAGTCGTAGGAACAGTCTTAAGGCTAGGGTAGTAGAAAAGTCAAGCAGAAAGAAAAGTCCTCTTTCTAGGAAGCGGTCACTGGAGGGGTGTAGGGTAAGTGCTACAGGAAAAGGAGGTGTGGAACATTAGGTCCCATGCATCATGAAACTTAGTGCAATGTTTAGCTAGGTAACAGAAACATAGTGGGTTTGTGCAAAGATTTTCAGGAAGAAAATCAGATATTTATAGTAGGAGAGCAGGAAATAGCCTGGTTATCAACATAGAATATAATATTAAAGGTGACCTGCACGTAATAGGCGCAGAACAGCACCCACTCGTGTGGGGTTTGTTGTGGAGGTTTAACAGCGCCGTTAGCAGCCCCAAGTTAACAAAGCTGTCAGCTGTATAAACAAAGAACTAAACAGATTGATTTTGTCTGAAACGAAGTCTCATATCTGTGCTGTATTTATTGCCGCAATTGAGAAATGAGAATACACAAATAATGGACTGCACCTGAATAGGAGTGGGAAGAACAGATTAGCAGATCATCTTGAAGACAGTGAAAAGGGGGCCACCACCACTCAAGCCATAATCCCTGTGGTTACTGGAGTGCGAGGGGCACATTTATTTACGTCCGAGTCAGGTTTTAGGCACGCGGCCTTGAAATAAATTAGAACAGAACGCAACATAATATATGTCACAGATTACAGAAAAACAAAATTAATTTATTTCGTCAGAACATTATCGGGCTGGAAAACAAGATAGATGAGCTTCTTGTTGGTCTAGACCGTGTGAAAACTTTTGAAGTGATAGATGTTCTGTGCCTCTCTGAACACCATGTAACCACAGGGATGGAGAACTGAAATATAGGGGATTATAGACTGGCATCATTTTCGTTTAGTGTTAACATGGAAGAGGGAGGAATTGCCATAAATGCAAAAGTTGGATGTTGTTGTTGTTGTGGTCTTCAGACCTGAGACTGGTTTGATGCAGCTCTCCATGCTACTCTATCCTGTGCAAGCTTCTTCATCTCCCAGTACCTACTGCAACCTACATCCTTCTGAATCTGTTTAGTGTATTCATCTCTTGGTCTCCCTCTACGATTTTTACCCTCCACCCTGCCCTCTAATAGTAAATTGGTGATCCCTTGATGCCTCAGAACATGTCCTACCAACCGATCCCTTCTTCTGGTCAAGTTGTGCCACAAACTTCTCTTCTCCCCAATCCTATTCAATACTTCCTCATTAGTTATGCGATCTACCCATCTAATCTTCAACATTCTTCTGTAGCACCACATTTCGGAAGTTTCTATTCTGTTCTTGTCCAAACTATTTATCGTCCATGTTTCACTTCCATACATGGCTACACTCCATACAAATACTTTCAGAAACGACTTCCTGACACTTAAATCTAACAAATGTTAACAAATTTCTCTTCTTCAGAAACGCTTTCCTTGCCATTGCCAGTCTACATTTTATATCCTCTCTACTTCGACCATCAGTTATTTAACTTCCTAAATAGCAAAACTCCTTTACTACTTTAAGTGTCTCATTTCCTAATCTAATTCCCTCAGCGTCACCCGACTTAATTCGACTACATTCCATTATCCTCATTTTGATTTTGTTGATGTTCATCTTATATCCTCCTTTCAAGACTCTTTCCATTCCGTTCAACTGCTCTACCAAGTCCTTTGCTGTCTCTGAGAGAATTACAATGTCATCGGCGAACCTCAAAGTTTTTAATTCTTCTCCATGGATTTTAATACTTACTCCGAATTTTTGTTTGTTTCCTTTCTGCTTGCTCAATATACAGATTGAATAACATCGGGGAGAGGCTACAACTTTGTCTCACTCCCTTCCCTTCATGTCCCTCGACTCTTATAACTTCCATCTGGTTTCTGTACGAATAGTAAATAGCCTTTCGCTCCCTGTATTTTACCCCTGCCACCTTCAGAATTTGAAAGAGAGTAATCCAGTTAACATTGTCAAAAGCTTTCTCTAAGTCTACAAATGCTAGAAACGTAGGTTTGCCCTTCCTTAATCTAGCTTCTAAGATAAGTCGTAGGGTCAGTATTGCTTCACGTGTTCCAATATTTCTACGGAATCCAAACTGATCTTCCCCGAGGTCGGCTTCTACTAGTTTTCCCATTCGTCTGTAAAGAATTCGCGTTAGTATTTTGCAGCCGTGACTTACTAAACTGATAGTTCGGTAATTTTCACATCTGTCAACACCTGCTTTCTTTGGGATTGGAATTATTATTATATTCTTCTTGAAGTCTGAGGGTATTTCGCCTGTCTCATACATCTTGCTCACCAGATAGTAGATTTTTGTCAGGACTGGCTCTCCCAAGGCCGTCAGTAGTTCCAATGGTATGTTGTCTGCTCCGGGGGCCTTGTTTCGACTCAGGTCCTTCAGTGCTCTGTCAAACTCTTCACGCAGTATCGTATCTCCCATTTCATCTTCATCTACATCCTCTTCCATTTCCATAATATTGTCCTCAAGTACATCGCCCTTGTATAGACCCTCTATATACTCCTTCCACCTTTCTGCTTTCCATTCTTTGCTTAGAACTGGGTTTTCATCTGAGCTCTTGATGTTCATACACGTGGTTCTCTTATCTGCAAAGGTCTCTTTAATTTTCCTGTAGGCAGTATCTATCTTACCCCTAGTGAGATAAGCGTCTACATCCTTACATTTGTCCTCTAGCCATCCCTGCTTAGTCATTTTGCACCTCCTGTCGATCTCATTTTTGAGACGTTTGTATTCCTGTTTGCCTGCTTCATTTACTGGATTTTTATATTTTCTCCTTTCATGAATTAAAGTCAATATTTCTTCTGTTACCCAAGGATTTCTACTAGCCCTCGTCTTTTTACCTACTTGATCCTCTGCTGCCTTCACTACTTCATCCCTCAAAGTTACCCATTCTTCTTCTACTGTATTTCTTTCCCCAATTCCTATCAATTGTTCCCTTATGCTCTCCCTGAAACTCTGTACAACCTCTGGTTCTTTCAGTTTATCCAGGTCCCATCTTATAAAATTCCCACCTTTTTGCAGTTTCTTCAGTTTTAATCTACAGGTCATAACCAATAGATTGTGGTCAGAGTCCGCATCTGCCCCTGGAAATGTTTTACAGTTTAAAACCTCGTTCCTAAATCTCTGTCTTACTATTATATAATCTATCTGAAACCTGTCAGTATCTCCAGGCTTCTTCCATGTATACAGCCTTCTTTTGGGTAATAAGAAAAAAATATTCATACAAACATCTTTTGTGTAGATCAAAACCTAGAAGCATTTGTTTGTGAGCACTTACTGTAGAATACTTCTCTTGTAATTGCAGCAGTCTATAGATCACCTCTGGGAACTTTATGCTATTTATAAGAAATCTAGATGCGTTATTGAGTCACCTGTCAGACAAGAAGAAACAGTTAGTGGTTTTTGGGGATTTCAGAGTAGATTTCTCAAAATATACGGACATGAAAAATGAAATGGAATCATTATTTGGGTGTTTCAAACTGTCTTCAATAGTGTCTTTTCTAACTCATGTGCAGCAACAAAGTAGTATCCTAAAAGACATTTTTACAGACAGTGAAACAATTAATGTGTACCCAATCGTTAATGGGCTATCTGATCATAATGCACATATAATGCAAATAAACAATACAGCATCCTACAGCCCTGGAGCAGGTTCATACACAGCCGTGAATCTTGTTAATGTTAATAGGGTAAGTGAATTGGTTGATGTATACAGTAGTGGAAGTCAGAATAAAGGCAGGTTTCCACGAAAGTAATAGTGCAATGTCTGAAGTATTTGAAGCACCTGTACCGAAATTGTTATGAATATTTAGATACATATAAGACATAAACAGTCATGACGGAACTACATAGTTTCTTTCAAAACATTAGTTTGCATTTCCTGGATGGAAATCTGTATAAAGGCATTCACTGTCCTGTTGTGTTATTGCATTGTTAGTACTTTGACCAACCTTCTTTCTTTTTAATTCTCTCAAACATTCTCTTCGGCATTGTTTTTTTCAGGGTTCGTAGGTCTTGCAGTGAAACTGTCGCCCACTTTTCTCGAGGAGAAACTCTTTTCGGCTCACATACGACCTCAAATTGCCTTCCACTGGGATAAACACGCCTAACAAGTATTCCCCAAAGGTTTCCCATCGGATTCATATCGGGGCTACGTGCAGGCCAAGGTACGACATCGATATCTTTATCTTCAAACTACTTTTTGGTAATCGCAGAAACATGCACAGATTAATTATCTTTTGAAACAATGGACTTTCGTCCTCGAGGTCCTCGTATATTCTAATCAGTTCTGTCTTTAGCTGACTAGCATCTCAGTGTATATGTTAGAGTTCATTCTAGCGTTCGGTCAAGCAATGTGTGACTAAAATTTAGAGCATAAGGCTGTCCATATCATAATACTTCCACTATCAAAATTTCTGCTCATTCTTGCCCGCTGCTCTGTTCTTAGCTCATGCCAGTGATATTGAAAACCTTCTGGTCCATCTAAATTAGACTTCTGAGACTACTTCTCGGAACTGAAAATCACTTTATCCGATTATGAAGTCAATTACATATGTTTTTCAGCCAACTCAATCCAGCCTATTTATGTTTGAGTGTTAGGGCGGGTTTTTGCAGCTGTTTCTTGAACGCAATACGTTTATCCTGTGACAAAACTTGTCGTACACGTCTAGCGTTACTGGCAACTGCAAATCAGCGACAATTTGAGAAGAATGACGGTTTGTGGCGCTTGCTTTGCGCAGAAATAACCCTTTATATGCCCCAGATTATTTTTTACTTTGATCAGATTTTCCGTTCTGTCCATATCGTGCACCTAATCTAGCTTAATTATCAATCAATTACCTAAACAGTTCAACTTCTTGGCGATTTGACGGTTAGAGTGTCCCATTTCCTGGCAGATGCCGATTTTTGCTCTTTTATCACATGGTGTTTTTCGCGTGGCATTGTCACAACCGTGGTTTATTTACACAACAAGCACTGTCACTAATGGTATCTCTTCCGTGTCTGCAGTAACGGCACGTACTCTCCTACTAAGGACGCAGAGTCAACTGCCTTTATAGCGCGTTCCAGTCTCTACCACCTGAATCGTTGATGTCTTGTGAGACCTTAACTTTTCCCGGCGAATCGAATGTTCAAATAACTAACGGGTTTGCTGCCGGGTGACGTCGTCGAACACCGCCGATATTTCGACAGGAGCACGCCCTGCCATTCTCAAGGCACAAATGTAAGGAAGAAAAAATGTGCAAGCACATTTAATACCTCGGTTCACAGAGGAGAAACAAGGAAGACACCACACAGAGAACAAGTGTCAACACAACCAAAGATAACCAGCATCAGAAATATCGGTAGTTACTATTAATCAACAGGTGAGGTAGCACTAATTCTGTCCCTCTGTTTTTTGATGAGAGACAGAGCCGGATTCCAAGCAGCAAACCCGTAAGTTATTTGAACGTTGATGTCTTGTTGTACACTGCGCTACTGACACCGGGTGCGGTAACATTTGGCTCCATTTTTCATATACTGGAATTCATAATATTGCATATACATAGCGAACAATTATTCCAGCCAAAAATGTTAATTTTCCTAAAAATATCAATGCCTTTATTCTTATTTCCACTACTGTATATAGAAAGAGATTCTAGTGTCAAATTCAATATTTTCCATAGTAAAATTGACAATAGTTGAAAGTAGCTTTCTTAAAAAGTTACCCAGAAAGTCTATTAAAAAGCAACTAAGCGATGGACAACTAAAAAGTTTACAGTCTCATGTAAGGTGGAGAGGGAAACGTTTATAACGACAAAAATAAGTCAAGATCTGACGCTACTTGCGTAGCACAAAAAATACTGATATATTTTAAGGCAAGTCATTAAAAGTCCAGAACCTCCTGACAGAAATAAATAATGCAAATAATAAGATTAAAACTGTATGAGATACTGTCAAGTGGAAGACAGGACAGCCAGTCACAGTATAACTTATAATAACAATCAAACTACATGACAGTTTCTTGACTTATAATTCACAAGTTGCAAGTGCGTTCAACAGTTACATTTAAATATAGCAGCAAAATAGGATGAAATGGTCTAGTGAAAGAAGCAAGAGAATATATTAAAAATGTCATTCCACAAAACTTTAAGCCATTAGGAATAGAACAAACATCTTTCAGCGAAATTAACAGAATTATAAAACCTTAAGAAACAAAATCTCATATTGTGTTGATAGAATTCCAAATATAATTCTGAAAAGTTGCTCTAAATTAATAAGTAGTGTTCGTAGTAATATATGTGATGCGTTACTGACAGAGGGCATGTTTCCAGAGAGATAAATATGTACAGTTGTTAAACATCTTTATAAGTCAGGTGAAAAGAAAGAATTCAATGATTGACATCCAATTTCCTTACCAACATCATCATCATCATCATTTAAGACTGATTATGCCTTTCAGCGTTCAGTCTGGAGCATAGCCCCCCTTATATAATTCCTCCATGATCCCCTATTCAGTGCTAGCATTGGTGCCTCTTCTGATATTAAACCTATTACTTCAAAATCATTCTTAACCGAATCCAGGTACCTTCTCCTTGGTCTGCCCTGACTCCTCCTACCCTCTGCTGCTGAACCCATGAATCTCTTGGGTAACCTTGCTTCTCCCATGCGTGTAACATGACCCCACCATCTAAGCCTGTTCGCTCTGACTGCTACATCTATAGAGGTCATTCCCAGTTTTTCTTTGATTTCCTCGTTGTGGACACCCTCCTGCCATTGTTCCCATCTACTAGTACCTGCAATCATCCTAGCTACTTTCATATCCGTAACCTCAACCTTGTTGATTAGGTAACCTGAATCCACCCAGCTTTCACTCCCATACAACAAAGTTGGTCGAAAGATTGAACGGTGCACAGATAACTTAGTCTTGGTACTGACTTCCTTCTTGCAGAAGAGAGTAGATCGTAGCTGAGCGCTCACTGCATTAGCTTTGCTACACCTCGCTTCCAGTTCTTTCACTATGTTGCCATCCTGTGAGAATATGCATCCTAAGTACTTGAAACCGTCCACCTGTTCTAACTTTGTTCCTCCTATTTGGCACTCAATCCGTTTATATTTCTTTCCCACTGACATTACTTTCGTTTTGGAGATGCTAATCTTCATACCATAGTCCTTACATTTCTGATCTAGCTCTGAAATAATACTTTGCAAACTTTCAATCTAATCTGCCATCACAACTAAGTCATCCGCATATGCAAGACTGCTTATTTTGTGTTCACATATCTTAATCTCACCCAGCCAGTCTATTGTTTTCAGCATATGATCCATAAATAATATGAACAATAGTGGAGCCTTGTCTTACACCTGAAACTACTCTGAACCATGAACTCAATTTACCGTCAACTCTAACTGCTGCCTGACTATCCATGTAAAGACCTTTAATTGCTTGCAAAAGTTTGACTCCTATTCCATAATCTCGTAGAACAGACAATAACTTCCTCCTAGGAACCCGGTCATATGCCTTTTCTAGATCTATAAAGCATAGATCAAATTCCCTGTTCCACTCATAACACTTCTCCATTATTTGCCGTAAGCTAAAGATCTGGTCCTGACAATCTAAGATGCCTAAACCCACACTGATTTTCATCCAATTGGTCCTCAACTAATACTCGCACTTATCTTTCAACAATACCTGAGGAGATTTTACCCACAACGCTGATTAAAGAGATACCTCTTTTGTTGTTACAATCTTTCCTGTTTCCATGTTTAAAGATTGGTGTGATTACTGCTTTTGTCCAGTCTGATGGAACCTGTCCCGACTCCCAGGCCATTTCAATTATCCTGTGTAGCCATTTAAGACCTGACATTCCACTGTATTTGATGAGTTCCGACTTAATTTCATCCACCCCAGCTGCTTTATTCCACTGCAATCTATTGACCATTTTCTCCACTTCCTCAAATGTGATCCTATTTCCATCATCACTCCTATCCCATTCTACCTCGAAATCTGTAACATTACTGATCGTATTTTCACCTACATTGAGCAACTCTTCAAAATATTCCCTCCATCTGCCCAAGGCATCCACAGGATTCACCAGCAGTTTTCCTGATCTGTCCAAAATACTTGTCATTTCCTTCTTACCTCCCTTTCGAAGACTGCTAATTACACCCCAGAATGGTTTTCCAGCAGCTTCACCCATAGTCTCCAACCTGTTTCCTAAGTCTTCCCAAGATTTCTTTTTGGATGCTGCAATTATCTGTTTCTCTTTGTTTCTTTCTTCAAAATAACTTTCTCTGTCTACCTGAGTTCTAGTATGTAGCCATTTTTGATACGCCTTCTTTTTCCTTTTACAGGCTGCCTTGACTGTGTCATTCCACCAAGCTGTTTGCTTCATCCTACTTTTACACACTACTGTTAGAAGACATTCTTTAGCCACTGTGTCCCTGTACCTTGTCCATTCATTTTCCAATGACTGTAATTGACTACATTCAACTAACTGGTACCTTTCTGAGATCGCTGTTATGTACTTGTGCCTGATTTCCTTATCCTGAAGTTTCTCCACTCTTATCCTCCTACATATGGACCTGACCTCCTGCACTTTCGACCTCACAGTCCCAATTTCACTGCAGATTAAGTAATGATAAGTGTCATCAAAGAATCCCCTGAATACACGTGTGTCCCTCACAGCCTTCCTGAATTCCTGATCTGTTATTATATAGTCAATGACAGATCTGGTTCCATTGCCTTTCCAAGTATACCGGTGAATGTTCTTATGTTTAAAAAAGGATTTAGTGATTACTAAGCCCATACTGGCACAGAAATCCAAGAGTTGTTTCCCGTTCCTGTTGGCCTCCATATTCTCTCCAAATTTACCCATAACCTTTTCATACCCTTCTGTTAGATTTCCAATCCTGGCGTTAAAATCACCCATGAGCAGAACACTGTCCTTATCCTTTACTCTAACAACTACATCACTGAGTGCCTCATAAAAACCATCCATCTTATCTTGATCTGACCCTTCACAATGCGAATGTACTGACACAATCCTAATTTTCTTGCAAGACAATGTCAAATCTATCCACATCAGTCGTTCGTTTACATACCTTATTGCAACTACGCTGGGTTCCATTTCTTTCCCGATGAAAGCCCTACACCTTATTGTGCTATTCCTGCTTTAACTCCTGACAAGTAGACCTTGTGTTCTCCCACTTTCTCTTCTTTCTCACCCCTTACCCGAATGTCACTAACAGCTAAAACGTCCAGCCCCATCTTACTTGCAGCCTCTGCCAGCTCTACCTTCTTCCCAGAGTAGCCCCAATCGATATTAATAGCTCCCCATCTCATTACCATTTGTTTGCCAAGTCATATCTTAGGAGTCCTGCTTTGTCAGTTAGAGGTGGGACTCCGTCACCTCCAAAGGTCCGAGGCATTTTGCTCTGATTGTTGCCAGCATCATATTTAAAGTACCGGGGAAGCAGGTTGCTAGCCTTACTTGCTCCGAGTCCAATTGGGTTTTACTCCTAACGGTTGAGGGACTAACCGGTGGATTTGGTAGTCTTTGCCGTATGAGCACAAAGGTGACCACGACTCAGAATATGTCCGAGATGCCCAGCCTTATTCCAAAGTAACTGGTATCCCGACTGTCGGGACCACTTACTTGGCCACTCATACATTGCCCGTGGTTCATGAACTAGGACATGACTACAGGAACCCACACCATGAACCACATCTTTTTCCAAAATATCTGAAAAAGTTACACATCCAAGAGAAGTCTCATATTTCAGCAGGAACAATTTACTTGGCATATCACAGTTTGAATTTCAGAGGGGTTGGTCGAGTAAGAACGTTATTTATAGAGTATTATAAGTTTTAAATAATAAAATATCGCCAGCTGGTATATTTTTGTGATCTTTCGAAGGTTTTTGGTTGTGTAGATCATGTTACACTCTCTCTTAAACATAAGTTTTATGGAATGTGTCGTTTTTACACGCAACTGCTTAGAATCCTACTTAAGAAGCAGAATGCAGAAAGTTGTGCTGAATAATTTAAACAATGTTGGAAAGGTAGTAGATTTTAGTGACTGGGAAAAAATGGAAAGGACTGCTCCACAGGTTTCAATTTTGGATCCACTGCTAGTTTTTCTATATGTGAATGGCCTCCCACTTAACATTCAAAAAGCACTGTTTTTACTAGTGCTATAATAAATCGTATAAGAGAGAAACCAACAGAAGGAATTTTTAAACATTTTTCAAACAATTACTAAGCGTTGCTGGTTAGTCTTGTGGGTTGTATGGCCTTGGTCCAAGAAACTTTTCGGTTCTCTGAAAATGAATTTTCCATAAATTTTGAAGAAACACACTATATTCAATTCTGTACTACTAACGGAGCCAGACCAACGATGGATGTAGCACACTAACAGGAGTCAATAAATAGTGTAGAACACCATAAATTTTTGACTGTACATGTTGATGAAAACTTGAACTGGAAAAAGCATATCCCTAAACTTCTCAGAAAATTAAGTTCAGCTACATTTGCTCTTCGTATAAATGAAGTCTTGGAAACAAATGAATCAGCCTCCTGGCATATTTTGCGTAATGTCTCACGGGGTAACAAACTATTGATTGCACAAAAGGAGAAGTACAAATAACACTTGGTGTTCACCCAAAGTCGTCATGTAGGTACCTCTTCAAGGAGTTAGGCGTTTTAACTGCAAACATCACAATACACATATTCACTGATCAGAAGCCTCATAAATAATCCAACACAATTTGAGAAACTGTTAGTGGCCTAGAAAGGAATTACAATATACAGAAAAAAAGAACTTTTGTCCATTTGCCAAGTAACATAACTTTTTCATTTTTATCAGCTTCCCACTCCTTCTTGTAGCATACTCAGAAGTAAAGATTATTATCTGTCAATAACCGCGGCATCCTATGCTTGCAAATCTATCAGCTTTGTTTGGTACTAGTCCCATAAAAGTAGGAGCATGACGCGCAACCGAGTAAAGGACTTGTAACCTTCTCGTAGGCGTAAGGCGCAACACTCTCATTTCATCGACTGCGGCGTAGTTTATGGATATAAGTAATGTAACCATGATTTATTTTAAGTGTTAAATTGCAAGAAGGATAACAACACATGGCTTGTCCTAGCTTCTGGACCTAGCAAGGTGGCTCAGTAGTTAAAGCACTGGACTCGCTTCGGGAACGTATGAAACACGAAAACGCAAATTTGGTTCACATTTCAAGCAAAATGTTATTCAAAGTGTTAATTTTATGTACGTCACGTTAGCCTTATTTCATATTCTATTCAATACCATTTATGATGTAAAACAAGAATAATCTGCAACTGAGTACGTCTGTAGTGCGGCATCTTAAATCACATTGCAGCCTTACTCGGCCGCTGCTGGAGGTATTCCATCTTTTTCATGTTGTACTGTTAACATCAATAAATGTAATTGAAGAGAACGTATCGACCCATGAAATTCCGATGTGCAGTCTTTGGTTTCACTTACACAGACACTGCAGGACCAAAACTGAAAATGTCTTCGAAAACCCTAGAGAAAAATTACCTTTTGACGCTTAGGAGAGACAGCTGATTTAATAAAATCAACGAGACGAATGCGCTCATTTGTTTACAGAGAAATGTAGTGTTAGTTTCAAAACTTAGGGTTTTTCTTTTCAATATTTAGAAAGGAGCGTTGGTAGATTACTGGGGAACTGTTCCACCTTTAGAGCTTCGCACATCGTGTCACTTAACGATATTCTGATACTCCGGATAGAGAGAATTAGCATAAACGCGTTTTCTATTCCAAACGTATAACGTGAAGTTGATGTAAATGTGAATGAAGTCACTAATTATCAGTTTGAGAATGAAGGTGAATTTTTTTTTTTAATGGCCGACTACAGAAACTTTGAACTGAGTATATTTTACAGTGGTTTCCTTGGTCTGTATCTTCACGAGATTCACACACGTACATTTTAAACGTATTTAATTCTTACCGTAATTTTTTTTGTTCAGTTGATAAGAAGTAACTCTCTGTAACAGTCGAAATTAGAACTTAATGAATGTGTTTCGCAATCAAGACGAACTATTATCACGTAAAAAATTCTAATACGATCATAGTTTCCCAGGGTCAACATTCACTTTCTTTTCTTTTCTTTTCTTTTTTTTTTTAAGAAAAAGAGTTTGGTTATATTAATAAATCACTCTCTCGAAACACAAAAATTCACAACTGCAAGACAATAATTTTGCCAGAATACTTACATGCAACTGAAACTCTGATTTTTAGGATAGACCAAGGAAAAGATGTGATCATGAAAATGGAAAGAAAGGCTTTGAGGAAGATGTCAACAAACAGAACAACATTAGAAATATTTAAATTAAGAAATACAGTAACTAAACTTAAACTAAGAATAATACAGCAGTACACAATATGTAGAGAACGTTACAGATGAAATTAGGAAATGAAGACTTGTGAACTATGACAACATCCAGAGAATGAATCCAAGTAGAGATGACAAAAAAATTAAACAATTTTCGAAGTTAAAATTGGGACTTAACTGATTAAGAATAGTTTATGGGTATCCAAAAGAAATTGACATCGATAAGTAAGAAAGTTAAGATAACAGAAACACGAACTTGAAAGATTTCCAAGACAAAATAATCTAAGAAAGGCAGAGTATAAAACTGACGGTAGAGGAGAGGAAAGAAAAAACTGAACAGATGTGGCGTTTGAGAAAGCAAAAAATTTTAATAACGCTTAAGAAGAAAGATAATGTTGATTGCGCGTCAGTATGGCCGAGAACGTTGAGAACATCTGTACAAAACTATTCAATGTTAACAAATAATTGCATGTATCAATGTTTTTCTGCTAGATATTATCAACGATGACTGTTAGAGGATATGACCGTACACGTGAACACTGAAATCTGTTGCATCTTCCACGCGCCGTCACCACCAGGTAAATAGGTACTCTGTCTGCAGCGAGATGCGTACGGAATAAAAGGATAGAGAGCCCTTTGGCCGAGCCGGGGTGACGTTAACACTACAGTAAAAGATCGGAGGACAGTGTAATTGACAGTGAGGTAAGGAGCCCAGTATTTCGCGAGGGACATGAATAAGCGAGGAAGGTGCGGTACATCTGTCATCGGGTTTATTGGAGGCGGTGCGTCCCCAGGGGCAGCGTCGGCGGCGGCGGGGGTGGACGTGGAGGCGGAGGCGGAGGCGGAGGCGGAGGCGGCGGCGTATTTATGAGGCGGCGGGGCGCGGCGCGGCCGGATCTGTTTTGTGGCCCCTGGGGGCGCACCTGGCTTTTCCTCCTGACGTCGCCCGCTTCCCAATAATACAATATGAAGGTGAGATTTTACGGTCGGACCGAGGGATCACTAATAGAAGGCGAGCGGCACAGGGGTTCGGCAAACAGACATTGGCTGCGGCCGGCTTACGCGGATAGCCGCCCGCCAAACATGTTGTGCGGCTCACCTGTAATTGCGTCCGCCAGGCTTCCGTCCCCGCTTTGATTTCCGACAGGATACAGTACCTTCCCTTCCCTCCGTTTGCATAGCGCCGCCTTCGGCTGCAGCTTTTGTACTACGAGAGTCATTCTGAAACTGAAGCCTTGTCAACTTTTGAGTGTCCGTGGTAGATTATGTTGGCTTAGTATTAATTTTTGAAACTTACCGTTCGGGTTCATCGTCCTGCGACAGATATCAGCAGCATCGGAGCGATCGAAAATGGCTTCTGACATCGAGGTATGTATAAAAAGAGAGATGTACTGATTAAACTGGGCCAGTTGAAATCCATCAACGTTTACTAAAGGTATATGGAGTGTTTATAAGTGGCGAAAACGACTTACAATGAGGTGACAAAAGCCTTGGAATAGCGATATGCACATATACAGTTGACGGTAGTATCGAGTACAGAAGGTATAAAAGATGTAATTTTGTCGTATGATGACATGGTTGCAGACCGTGGCTGTTATTTGAGGACAAATGTTGATGGTGTTGGGGCAGCAACCAGCCACAAATTTACTTTCAGTTCCTTTATTCAAAGGGCACCGTTACCGGTTTCGAATCATTTACACGCTTTCCTTATAACATGTGTTGCGTTTTTTACGGACTGATTGTCCTAAAAGGTAAATAATACAAAATTATAAGCACACCACACACAGATGGTTGCGTTACAAATTTTCATTGGATGTAACTTACGTGAAATGTTGGTTTTGAGAGTATGTTATCACAACATTCGTCCAGCAAGTATGAATCCATTCCCACTGCATTCTCATTGTTGCACATGTAAATTTTTCTCACTGAGCACTTTAGATTTGTCACTGAAAAGATTTATACTGTGCACCACATCTTTTCATACATACAAAGAGGTTACAAACATATGAGTATCAAAGATGCTATGATATATCGTAACATTTGAAGATGTCCTATGTTTGGAGAAGGATCATATTTTCACTTATGCAACTGATATGCTTTTTACACTAGTACAGAGACATTGATACTGTTACATTAATTATAAAGTTGTTCCTCTTTTTTTCCGCATAGGCGAAACTGTTATTTGTACAGGTGATTCATGTGAAAAGATTTGCGACGTTATTATGGCCGCACCGCGAGATTTGATCAACTTGGACCCTAGGCGACTGAAAAACGGTGATCTGGTCAGATGAGTCGAGATTCCAGTTGATAAAACTGATGGCAGGATTCGAATGAGGCGCAGACTTCACCAAACCATGCACCCAAGTTGTCAACAAGGCACTGTCCAAGCTGTTGACAGCTCCATGATGGTGTAGTCTGTTTTAAGTGGAATGGAGTGGGTTCTCTGACCCAATTGAAGCAATCATTGACTGGAAATGGTTATTTTCGGCTACTTGGAGACGATTTCCAGCCATTCATGGACTTCATGTTCCCAAACACCGATGTCATGTCACCGGACGACATTTGTTCGCGACTGGTTTAAAGAACAATGTGGACAGTTCAAGCGAATGATTTGGCAGGGGACTTTCAACTTCTAATACAGTGTCAGATCTCCTTTTGCCCGGCGTAGTGCACCAGCTCGACGTGGCATGCCAGTCCCTGGAAGTCCCCTGCAGAAATATTGAGACATGCTGCCTCTGTAGCTGTCCATAATTGCGAAAGTGTTGCCGGTGCAGGATCTGTGCGCGAGTTGATCTCTAGGTTACTGTCCATAAGCGTTCGAAGGGAATCATGGCCGGCCGGAGTGGCCGAGCGGTTCTAGGCGCTACAGTCTGGAACCACGCGACCACTACGGTCGCAGGTTCGAATCCTGCCTCGGGCATGGATGTGTGTGATGTCCTTAGGTTAGTTAGGTTTAAGTAGTTCTAAGTTCTAGGGGCCTGATGGCCTCAGAAGTCCCACAGTGCTCAGAGCCACTTGAACCATTTTTTTTTTTTTTTGGGAACGATGTTGGGCGATCTGAGTGGCCAGACCCTTTGCTCGAATTAACCAGAATATTCTTCAAGCCAGTCGCGAACAATTGTGGCCAGGAGACATGGCGCATTATCATCCATAAAAATTCTTTCATACACTCCTGGAAATGGAAAAAAGAACACATTGACACCGGTGTGTCAGACCCACCATACTTGCTCCGGACACTGCGAGAGGGCTGTACAAGCAATGATCACACGCACGGCACAGCGGACACACCAGGAACCGCGGTGTTGGCCGTCGAATGGCGCTAGCTGCGCAGCATTTGTGCACCGCCGCCGTCAGTGTCAGCCAGTTTGCCGTGGCATACGGAGCTCCATCGCAGTCTTTAACACTGGTAGCATGCCGCGACAGCGTGGACGTGAACCGTATGTGCAGTTGACGGACTTTGAGCGAGGGCGTATAGTGGGCATGCGGGAGGCCGGGTGGACGTACCGCCGAATTGCTCAACACGTGGGGCGTGAGGTCTCCACAGTACATCGATGTTGTCGCCAGTGGTCGGCGGAAGGTGCACGTGCCCGTCGACCTGGGACCGGACCGCAGCGACGCACGGATGCATGCCAAGACCGTAGGATCCTACGCAGTGCCGTAGGGGACCGCACCGTCACTTCCCAGCAAATTAGGGACACTGTTGCTCCTGGGGTATCGGCGAGGACCATTCGCAACCGTCTCCATGAAGCTGGGCTACGGTCCCGCACACCGTTAGGCCGTCTTCCGCTCACACCCCAACATCGTGCAGCCCGCCTCCAGTGGTGTCGCGACAGGCGTGAATGGAGGGACGAATGAAGACGTGTCGTCTTCAGCGATGAGAGTCGCTTCTGCCTTGGTGCCAATGATGGTCGTATGCGTGTTTGGCGCCGTGCAGGTGAGCG
This sequence comes from Schistocerca gregaria, assembly GCF_023897955.1. Taxonomy (NCBI): domain Eukaryota; kingdom Metazoa; phylum Arthropoda; class Insecta; order Orthoptera; family Acrididae; genus Schistocerca; species Schistocerca gregaria. Next base: position 682,394,499 of record NC_064931.1, read on the forward strand.
CCACAATCAGGACTGCATACGACCGAGGCACACAGGGCCAACACCCGGCATCATGGTGTGGGGAGCGATCTCCTACACTGGCCGTACACCTTTGGTGATCGTCGAGGGGACACTGAATAGTGCACGGTACATCCAAACCGTCATCGAACCCATCGTTCTACCATTCCTAGACCGGCAAGGGAACTTGCTGTTCCAACAGGACAATGCACGTCCGCATGTATCCCGTGCCACCCAACGTGCTCTAGAAGGTGTAAGTCAACTACCCTGGCCAGCAAGATCTCCGGATCTGTCCCCCATTGAGCATGTTTGGGACTGGATGAAGCGTCGTCTCACGCGGTCTGCACGTCCAGCACGAACGCTGGTCCAACTGAGGCGCCAGGTGGAAATGGCATGGCAAGCCGTTCCACAGGACTACATCCAGCATCTCTACGATCGTCTCCATGGGAGAATAGCAGCCTGCATTGCTGCGAAATGTGGATATACACTGTACTAGTGCCGACATTGTGCATGCTCTGTTGCCTGTGTCTGTGTGCCTGTGGTTCTGTCAGTGTGATCATGTGACGTATCTGACCCCAGGAATGTGTCAATAAAGTTTCCCCTTCCTGGGACAATGAATTCACGGTGTTCTTATTTCAATTTCCAGGAGTGTAGTTGTGGAATATGACTGAAAATGGTCTTCAAGTAGCTGAACATGCAGACCCAATCCATTCCATGGATACACGGCCCACACCATTATGGAGCCGCCACCAGCTAAGACAGTGCCTTGTTGGCAACTTCGGTCCATGGCTTTGTGGTGTCTGCGCCCCACTCGAATCCTACCGTCAGCTCTTACCAACTGAAATCGGGACTTCTGTGACCAGACCGCAGTTTTCCAGTCGTCTAGAGTCCAGTAGATATGGTCACGAGCCCAGCAGAGGCGCTGCTGGCGATGTGTTGTTGGCAAAGGATCTCGTTTCGGTCATTTGCTACCATACCCCATTAACAACAAATTTCATAGCACTGTCCTAACGGATACGTTAGTCGTACGTCCCATATTCATTTCTGTGGTTATTTCATTCAGTGTTGCTTGTCTTTTAGCACTGACGACTCTACGGAAACGCCCCTGCTCTCTGTCGTTAAGTAAGGCCGCTCGGCCACGGCATCGTACGTGGTGAGCGAGAGTATCTGAAATTTGATACTCTCGGCAAACTCTTGACACTATGGATCTCTAGATGTGGAAATCCCCAAAGATCTTATAAATGGAATGTCCCATGCGTCTAGATCCAACTGCCATTCCGCGTTCAAAGTCTGTTAATTTCCACCCTGTAGCCGTAATCATGTCGGAAGCCTTTACATCGGAATCACCTCTATAAATCACCTGTATAAATGACAGATCCACCAGTGCACTGCCCTTTTATGCCCTGTGTACGCTATATTACCTCCAGCTGTATGTTTGCGTATCGCTATTCGACGACTTTGGACCCCTCAGTGAGGGTAATTAAGTTCTCAATAAATAAATGGAACGAACATTGAAATTAGTTTTTAACACCGTCGCAATATGGGCAGGAAATGTGGAAATGGGATTCTTGTAAATACGTATCTGGATAAAACAATTACTTTTGCGGATGTCGCACCATGATCGCCCAAGGTTACTGCATGGAGATAGGACAAGCGGACATGCTACTGGTGTGTCCGACTTTCTTCCCCTCTCTGCTTGCTTTCGTACTCCGGGCAGTGTAGTAGAACCTCTGCAAGCACACTCATACTCCTTACTTCCACTTATAAACTATTTACATCAACCAGTGGTAACCGTTTTTTACTGGACTGTCCTAACACATCCTCCGTACAGTCCTTACTGCCATATCTTTGGTACTATTAAAGCTGTATGACGTGGCCAACATTTTCCAGACACAGATGCTGTGAGACACTGGCTCCCTTCAGCCGGTTCAGGTTTGTGGGAATACAGAATTCAGGATTTAGCTAATTGTTGGCAAAAGTGCATAACGAATGGAGGTGACTACGAGGAAAATCATTAGTCTATAGATGATATTTTGCTCCGTTTAACTGTGTTATTGTGATTTCTGGGTCTTTCGCAATTTCCATGCAAATTAAATGGGGGGATTTGTTTCTGAATCATTCTCGTGTGATATAGCCTATAAATTTGAATATGAAGTAATCCATCACTTTTTTTAAATAGCGAAACTGAAAATTGTATACACTTACCTTAACAATAATATTATCAGTGGAAACTGTATTAGGTACGTAAACAACTCGTTGGCAGACATGCCTATATAGTAATATGCCACGGAGAAAATATCTGAGTTGCAATATGAAATGTTCTTATTTTCCTACTTCGATTTTTTAAATCACAATAATTGTCCGCCGTTTTTCAGTGAATAAATTTCACTCCTGCAGTGCTATTCTGACCCACTGCATAAGCGACCGCTACGGTCGCAGGTTCGAATCCTGCCTCGGGCATGGATGTGTGTGATATCCTTAGGTTGGTTAGGTTTAATTAGTTCTAAGTTCTAGGCGACTGATGACCTCAGAAGTTAAGTCGCATAGAGCTCAGAGCCATTTGAACCATTTCAAGAATACTGAGAAATTCGATTTGACATTTGAAACTCGTCTGCGTTCGCCAAATAGGGCACCAACATTGCACAAAGAGTTATCACGATTAGTTTTTATGTAAAATGCACCTTCCGTCTTTTTTTTGTGGCCATATCCCGTGGCTTCATGCGGTCGGCGTGTTAATCTGAATTTGGCAGTCTTAGGAGCAAAGGGTGGCCTGATGCCCATCCTTTTGGCATTGTTTTGTACAATTTAATATGGTGTACAGTATCTGTAAGAAACGTCTGTACTGATTAGCACCTCAACGAACAAACGCAAGTTACATCTAAAGATTATTATTATTTCAAAACATACTGAATAAAATAATTATTGTTTAACTCGCTCAAATAGCCATGATCTCTCGAATATTATCTTTGCCATTCGCAGTGGAATTTAATAGTCACATCGCAAACCATTGACATGACGAAAATAATGTAATATCAGGAAGCAAGAAACACGAAAGGCGTGCGGTAAGTAACACTACACATTTTTTCATGAAAGCAGGTTGGTTTCACTAACCATTCCAATACATCATATTATTTCCGACACTTCTGGCTTCAGAACCATGTTTTTCAACATAATCTCCATTCAATGCGACGGTAATGTATGCCTGCATGGTACTACAGAATTGGTCGACGTAGGAACCAGCGTCTCGCTGCCTCAAAAAGCTCCCCATTATCCACGTACTGCCTCCTGCGGAGTACATCCTTCATAGGGGCTGACAGATGGAGGTCGGAAGGTGGGAGATCCGGACTGTAGGATGGATGAGGAAGAACAGGCCAATGAAGTTTTGCAAGCTGCTCTCGGATGCACAGTCTTGTATGAGGCCTTGCGTTGTCATGGAGATATTAGTTTACATTTTTGTAGCGACGAACAAGATGAAGTCGTTTCTTCAATTTCCTGAGGGTAGCACAATATATTTCAGAGTTGATCGTTGCACCACGGAGGAGGACAGCAAACAGAATAACCCCATCACAGAGACAGAAGGTTGTCGACCTGACTTTACCAGCTGAGGGTATTGCTTTAAACTTTGTCTCCGGAGGAGAGAAGGTTAGGCGGACTCAAAGAAACAAAACTCCAAACAGGTTATGTTAAATGTTCTTTCAGAATAAACAGAAAACTTTCTATTTGTGCAAAGCTAATATCATTTAATTATTCACAGTAGGCACTATTACTCAAATTCAGCTTCAGTACATAATACACAGTAAAATACGGATCCCTTATTCGTGCGTGTAACTGTATCGATTTCCATTTAAACACAATTATATTTCCTCCTCTTACCACTACTCAATGGTAGACCCTCCGGCTATAAATTTCAATAGCGAAAATATATTTTGCTCCTTTCTTCGTTACCTTCACCAAAACGGTGCACAAATTCCTAGCTCCTCGTTATCTAAACTTCCAAGCCAACGAGCGCAACAATGTAAGTGGTTACTCTCACAAATGTGAGCGACTTTTCATTGCAATATGCGAAACTTCACTTGGACTTCTGTAAGCATAATTATGTAGTACTCCACGAGGCACAAACATGGGACATAAGAGATATTCAAGTCAGCAGAATAAGCGAAAAAATGCTCCTTCTTTTGAAAAAGAAGGTGGATGCAGTGTATAGCACTACCGCCCATCAACTTTACAGTTGAAGACACTTTCATATTTTGAAGTAGCGGAAGAAACCTAAGACATCCTGGAAATGAACATTTTCAAGGTACTACGTTACCAAACTCTGACAGGTTTTATTATTTGTCAATCAGCGTAAAAATAGTAAGAATAATTATAGCTTTTGAAAAAGAAAAGGCGGAATCCATAAAACTGCATATTTAAGCATTTGCCCACATTACAGTGGTAGTCACAGTGGCAAAATTATATTGTTTATTGGCTCTTTAATATGATTTCAGTAACATTATGTTTCTCAGCCTGATCTCTTTTCTAGATTGAAAAGAGGCCAACATACATGCATTGTTGCTCCGACCTACTCTCTATTTAAAATGACTCTAATATATTAAAAGAAACGTTTTTATCGAAACATATATTTTCTTGGCTTTTTCTATTCTTAGGAAACAATGAAACTCCAGTTTCAGAGTAATGGACTTAATTCAGTCATTTTGATTTTGATTTTTTTTCCACAGCTCTTACCCTTCGTTTCACTGACCATTCTTACTTGCAACGCTATTTGCTTTAACTCTAGAAATTCCACCTCATACCTCTCTTTTTCCCTCGAAATCATCTCAGAAGAGACGAATCCGGTTGCCTTGTGCCATATAATTTATTGATGAATTTGTTTAATACAGTGATGTGTATTGCCTATACCGAATGATTCTTATCATAATATATTCCGCACAACTTGTTCAAATCCTTCATGACCCTCTGTCTTGATACCTTGGGAACGTATCCCGAGTCTTTGCGTGATTTGTACTGTTCTTTCCCAAATTCTCCCTGAACCTTCTGGAAACAATGTGCAGCCAATTAATGGATAACAGCGTTTCAGGATTTCCCAATGCATGTGTGCCCTGCGGTAATTTCTCCACAAGTATTTGCACATTAGCTTAGATAACTTTTAATACTTTACCAAATTTACAAAAATAACTAACAGATTAAAAACGTAAAAACTCTCCGTTGTAGCTTTTTATGCTCCAGATTCGTCGAGGTCTACCAACCCCATCATGTCAGTGGACCAGAAACTGTGCATCTATCATTTTAATTGTAGGGGAGAGTGTTCTGCCTTGAAGACAGTGTACCTAGAATGTTTCCCGGTCCGTGTTTCACTCTAGCGACCGACTTTTGATTCACATGAAAAAATGCCCGCTGAAGACCACCATCACATTTTTTACTGTTTTTGTTGTTGTGACATATGCGGTTGCGTTTTGTGCACCATTTGTGAATATTACGAGTTCTACACATTTAAGGACTGTATAAGAGATTCAAGCTATTTGGAAAACACTGTTAATTCCTTAGATGCGTTATTCTATTGTGAGTAAAATTCTATATATTATTAAGACTAATTATATACTGTTTGTAAGGTTAAACGATACTTCATCCATCGTGCACCATTTTGTATTTTCAAACGGAAACTCTTCTACCCAGGGACATGTAATATCTGTATGTGAAATGAGTTCCTTTAATTTCTTAACAACTTTAACGGTCTTGAAAATGGAAACATGTGTCAGTAACAGCTTCTATTTGGAAGTGTATCTAACATGTAACTCGTTTTGAACAAGGTATTGCCACTCAGTTTCATTTCAGTTACTCAGTAGTAGAGTAATACTGTAATATATAATACTGTAATAATACTGTAATATATAATAGTGTAATATATAAACTATTGAATAGAGTACTGACAAGATTTTCACAATTATAACCCTATTAAAGTTCTATAACTTACTTTTTGATGGGCAGATGACGGTGTTGTACCTAGAAACATTTTTTCTCATGCGGAAAAATGTTACTTTTCCGTAATAATTTTTCTAACTTCAGAAAAAGACTGCAGCACACAAACGGTCACTCTTATCGTTTAGAAATGGAATATAATGACATATTAAACTTCTATTGCACGGCTGGTTAGTGGCAAAAGTCTGAAAAGTGTTCCAAGGCACGACAATCTCATCTCCTGTACAGGTTCGCAGCCCCTGACGCTGGTCACGTGATTTCAGTCGCCTCTTGATCGTTCTGCACAAGTTATCCAAAATTAAAGAATTTTGCAAATTTGTCTATGAATTTGTAGGGCTTCAAATGCCATAACTCTCTGTACTTAGACTTTTAGCTGGTTCACACGTTCTTCAGTGAAAAATAATTTTTAGTCCTTCGCATTCAAGTGTGCTCTCCATAACACGGTTCCATTACACAACTTGTAATATTAGCCTGTTCGTTGGAATTCAAGTAATTGTTTAATAATTTTAAATTCATCCATATCTTGTTCCCTCCTACTGTTCCTGCAAATTTTTGTTACTAGGGATTCAACCCTCGTACCTTCCCTGTTCAATGTTCTTGACTCTTCGTTAATGTCCTTTTCCTTCACAATACCTTCATGTACCATTGACACTTTACACAATGCACCAGCTACGAATTTCTTTTTCACTGTAATAGAGAGTGCTAAAAAGTGTATTCTATATTTTGAGGGGTAGCAGGACGGGCCAAAACAAGGAAAAAATGTCCAGTAAACATGAGCTCCAAAATTCATACCTCAGATGCTATGAGCACTTGTTCATCTTCGCTACTGTGGAACTTCTCTCCTACTAAAAGCTTTTTGCTCCTACGAACGAATGCAACAGACAAATGAGCACACATTATTCTGTCACTGTGAAACAGCGAAGCGTGTAGTGTACAGGACACGAGCTCGGTGGTTGCTTCCATTTACCAAACGACAACAGAAGGCGATGGCTGACATTTCCCGTGGGGAATAGCTTGCTGATAAGTGCAAAGAAAAACAGCAGTCATTGGAATGTTGTAATGTTTCCATAAATATTTCACTCCCATATATGTATTTTCATGTGCTGAAACTCTTGGAGGTAATGAGAGTCACACAGAAATGCTTGATATATCTCGTAAGGCAAGTCTTATCATTGTTGTGGAGATGACTGAAAATTTTGCCAACATGAATAAATTAACCAGATAAACTACTAATATTAGCAATCTGGACTGATATGTAAAAATTATCTAAACATTACCACAGAAAATTTTTCGTTAATTTAACAGTGGTATGAAATAGTTTCTATTAATGATCAGTATCGATATTTTCCTGCTTCTGCTCTATCTATCTCTGGATTTCCCTGTAACTTCTAAGTCATTGGTTTACTAATTTTGATTTTGGTGTTCTACAGTTTTTAAGTATATGTGTTTGATTTTGGTAATTTTAATATATAGGTGTCTAAAACTGCTTTGTACTACTTCCTTGGACTTGTTAATCGCTTTTAAATGTTGGCCACTTACCACATTGGCTCACCAAATTCTGATGTCTGTATTGGTTTTACAACGTTTTTTCCTGGTGACTTCCAGACTGCATATTCTTTTTACATGGTTTATCTTATGCTTCTAACATATATGTAGATGACTGATAAGGTTCTATTGGCTCATGTTATGGAATTATATACATAGATCAGTTTACTGTTTCTCCTCTTGTAGCAGTCCATTCCCAATACATTGAAAATACACCTTGTCGCTGAGCAGTTATAGTGCTCTCACAAAGATGTCCACTCATTTATATATTCCCAAGTATTGGAATTAAAACACTGTTTATTCCTAATGTCATGCATATGTTGCGATTTATAGGTGAACTGCTCCCATAAGATGGTCACACCTGTATACAAAGATATAATTGCACTGATTCTTCTTTAGGTTATTCAAATCTTATTACCTACTTTCGTAAGTGAATAACACAGGCCTACGATGGAAAAACGTTTTTGCTGAAAATACCTTACTCTTTCGTTTTTTAGGATGGGAAATCCAAATATAATACTTAAAAACTGTGTCACCTATCATTTCTTCACATTTCAAGGTTAATGTTATTAAATTAAGCGATTTTTAAGGAATTTAACAGCTTTAATATAGTTAAAATAATTTAAAAAGGAGGTGCAATGAATGTGGATGACGTTGGTAGCACTGCTGGAAAACATTTGCTGGCAATAAGATATCGATTCTATTGTTGTGTTAGCAGATGGTGTTTTGTTTACTGTCAACCTAACCTCACTTTCCCGTTTCCTGTACATGTGCTCAGTACAGTGTCTAATCGTGGTTGTAAAAACTCTGCTGACAGTTTTTATATTTGTGGTGAATTTGTGATTAAAAAACACCAAAGAAACATTACAGACTTTGTGAAAAAGGTTTATCTATCATACTTGGGATCCAAACGTAGTTATCAAGATAAATCTTGGGCGCTTTATATGGCATGTTATGTGTGTGTTGAAGATCTGAGAAAATGGTCCAAAAAGGAGAGGAAAGCCTTTAGATTTGCTGTTCATATGTTATGAAGAGAGCCAAGAAGTCATTCCGATGATTACTACTTTTGCAGTGTTGATATTACTGTTCATAATTCGAAAAACAAGAAGGTGATAAGCTACGCTAACCTTCCGTCCGCCATCCTGCCAGTAGGGCATGTTGTGGATTTGCCGGATCCTGAACCACTAGATGATTGAAATTCTATTCCAACAGAAGTATTTTCTGATGTACAATCTGATTTAGAGGAACCAGATTATGATGAATTCCATTGTAATACAGAAAGTTTAGAGCCCAAATAGTTTACTCAGACCGAGCTTAACGATTTGGTTATGAATCTGGGCTTAACGAAAGAAAAAGCTGAATTACTTGGCTCTAGATTAAAAGAAAAGAACTTACTGGCAGTTGGAACCAGCATATATATATGTATAGAAAGAGAGAGCAGCAATTTTAAAAAATTTTTCAACAAGAAGGTGATTTAGTGTTCTGCTCAGACATTCCCAGTCTGATGAATGAGTTTGGTATTGAATACAAGAAGGAAGGCTGGAGGCTGATTATTGATTCATCTGAAACTAGTTTAAAGGCTGTTTTGTTACACAATGGTAACATGTATGCATCTATACCTGTTGGATATTCTGTACAGTTTGGAATAAAGCTATAAAAACCTAGAAGTAGTGCTAAATAAAATAGGCTATTCTGCTCATGGTTGGGTGACATGTGGCGATCTAAAAGTAACATGCATGCTCCTTCGTCAGCAAGGTGCCTGTACCAAATTTCCATGTTTCCTATGTGAATGGGACAGTAGGGCTAGGGATCAACACTGGTGCAGAAAGAACTGGCCTTTGAGGGAGTCTTTAAAACCTGGTGAGAAGAACATTCTGCATAAAAACGTTTTAGATCGAAAAAAACCTACTTCTACCACCTCTACATATAAAGTCAGGCCTAATGAAACAGTTTGTAAGGACTTTGCCTAAAGATGGACCATGTTTTAAGTATCCCTGCCAAAAGTTTCCACTCCTTTCAGACACTAAAGTAGAAGAAAGCCTCTTTGTCGGTCCTGACATTAGGAAATTGATGTTTGATGTTAACTTTGTATCCACAAAGACCTTAAATGAGAAAGAAGCATCGGTATCATTCAAGCAAGTCATTACAAAGTTCTTAGGACATGAGAGAGACCAAGAATATATTTCTATCATAGCTACAACGTTAAAGAGGCTTAAGATTTTTGATTTTTAATGAGCCTGAAAGTTCACTTTTTGAACAGTCACCTTGATTACTTCCTGGTCAATATGGGAGATGTTAGTGAGGAGCAAGGAGAGCGTTTTCACCAGGATATTAAAGTGATGTAAAAACACTACCAAGGCCGCTGGAACACCAATATGATGGGGGACTAGTGTTGCTCACTTCACCGAGAAGTTCAGCAAGCAACTCATTTTAGAAAAAGCTACACAAGAAGCTCCAATGAAAAAAAGAGAAATAAAATACTAATTAATTCCAGCTGACAAGTAAGGGTCTGAATGAGAGGCTGAGACGGTTCTGCGACCGTGTGGGCTGCAGATTCCTCGACTTGCGCCATAGGGTGGTGGGGTTTCGGGTTCCGCTAGATAGGTCAGGAGTCCACTACACGCAGCAGGCGGCTACACGGGTAGCAGGGGTTGTGTGGCGTGGACTGGGCGGTTTTTTAGGTTAGATGGCCTCGGCCAAGTACAGAAAGGGCAACAGCCTCAAAGGGTGCGGTGCAAAGTCAGGACATGCGGGGACCAAGCTGCAATCGGTATTGTAATTGTAAACTGCCGAAGCTGCATTGGTAAAGTACCGGAACTTCAAGCGCTGATAGAAAGCACCGAAGCTGAAATCGTTATAGGTACAGAAAGCTGGCTGAAGCCAGAGATTAATTCTGCCGAAATTTTTACGAAGGCACAGACGGAGTTTAGAAAGGATAGATTGCATGCAACCAGTGGTGGCGTGTTTGCCGCTGTTAGTACTAGTTTGTCCTGTAGTGAAGTAGAAGTGGATAGTTCCTGTGAATTATTATGGGTGCAGGTTACACTCAACAACCGAGCTAGGTTAATAGTTGGCTCCTTTTACCGACTTCCCGACTCAGCAGCATTAGTGGCAGAAGAACTGAGAGAAAATATGGAATACATTTCACATAAATTTTCTCAGCATGTTATAGTCTTTGGTGGAGATTTCAATTTACCAGATATAGACTGGGACACTCAGATGTTCAGGACTGGTGGTAGGGACAGAGCATCGAGTGACATACTGAGTGCACTATCCGAAAATTACCTCGAGCAATTAAACAGAGAACAGCCTCGTGGAGATAACATCTTGGACCTGCTGATAACAAACAGACCCGAACTTTTCGACTCTGTAAGTGCAGAACAGGGAATCAGTGATCATAAAACCGTTGCAGCATCCCTGAATGTGGAAGTTAATAGGAATATAAAAAATGGGAGGAGGGTTTATCTGTTTAGCAAGAATAATAGAAGGCAGATTTCGGACTACCTAACAGAACGAAACAAAAATTTCTGTTCTGACACTGACAATGTTGAGTGTTTATGGAAAAAGTTCAAGGCAATCGTAAAATGCGTTTTAGACAGGTACGTGCCGAGTAAAACTGCGAGGGACGGGAGAAACCCACCGTGGTTCAACAACAAAGTTAGGAAACTACTGCGGAAGGAAAGAGAGCTTCACTCCAAGTTTAAACACAGCCAGAACCTCTCAGACAAACAGAACATAAACGATGTCAAAGTTAGCGTAAGGAGGGCTATGCGTGAAGCGTTCAGTGAATTCGAAAGTAAAATTCCATGTACCGACTTGACAGAAAATTCTAGGAAGTTCTGGTCTTACGTTAAATCAGTAAGTGGCTCGAAGCAGCATATCCAGAAACTCCGGGATGATGATGGCTTTGAAACAGATGATGACACGCGTAAAGCTGAAGTACTAAACACCTTTTCCAAAGCTGTTTCACAGAGGAAGACTGCACTGCAGTTCCTTCTTTAAACCCTCGCACAAATGAAAAAATGGCTGACATAGAAATAAGTGTCCAAGGAATAGAAAAGCAACTGAAATCACTCAACAGAGGAAAGTCCACTGGACCTGACGGAATACCAATTCGATTCTAAGCAGAGTACGCGACAGAACTTGCCCCCCATCTAACAGCCGTGTACCGCAAGTCTCTAGAGGAACGGAAGGTTCCAAATGATTGGAAAAGAGCACAGGTAGTCCCAGTCTTCAAAAAGGGTCGTCGAGGAGATGCGCGAAACTATAGACCTATATCTCTGACGTCGATCTGTTGTAGAATTTTAGAACATGTTTTTTGCTCGCGTATCATGTCGTTTTTGGAAACCCAGGATCTACTCTGTAGCAATCAACATGGATTCCGGAAATAGCGATCGTGTGAGACCCAACTCGCTTTATTTGTTCATGAGACCCAGAAAATATTAGATACAGGCTCCCAGGTATATGCTACTTTGCTTGACTTCTGGAAGGCGTTCGATACAGTTCCGCACTGTCGCCTGATAAACAAAGTAAGAGCATACGGAATATCAGACCAGATGTGTGGCTGGATTGAAGAGTTTTTAGCAAACAGAACACAGCATGTTGTTATCAATGGAGAGACGTCTACAGACGTTAAGGTAATCTCTGGCGTGCCACAGGGTAGTGTTATGAGACCATTGCTTTTCACAATATATATAAATGACCTCGTAGATAGTGTCGGGAATTCCATGCGGCTTTTCGCGGATGATGCTGTAGTATACAGAGACGTTGCAGCATTAGAAAATTGTAGCGAAATGCAGGAAGATCTGCAGCGGATAGGCACTTGGTGTAGGGAGTGGCAACTGACCCTTAACATAGACAAATGTAATGTATTGCGAATACATAGAAAGAAGGATCCTTTATTGTATGATTATATGATAGCGGAGCTTTATTGTATGATTATATGATAGCGGAGCAAACAGTGGTAGCAGTTATTCTGTTAAATATCTGGGAGTATGCGTGCGGAACGATTTGAAGTGGAATGATCACATAAAATTAATTGTTGGTAAGGCGGGTACCAGGTTGAGATTCTTTCGGAGAGTCCTTAGAAAATGTAGTCCATCAACAGAGGAGGTGGCTTACAAAACACTCGTTCGACCTATACTTGAGTATTGCTCATCAGTGTGGGATCCTTACCAGATCGGGTTGACAGAGTAGATAGAGAAGATCCAAAGAAGAGCGGTGCGTTTTGTCACAGGGATTTTTGGTAACCGTGATAGCGTTACGGAGATGTTTAGCAAACTCAAGTGGCAGACTCTGCAAGAAAGGCGCTCTGCATCGCGGTGTAGCTTGCTCGCCAGGTTTCAAGAGGGCGCGTTTCTGGATGAGGTATCGAATATATTGCTTCCCCCTACTTATACCTCCCGAGGAGATCACGAATGTAAAATTAGAGAGATTCGAGCGCGCACTGAGGCTTTCAGACAGTCGTTCTTCCCGCGAACCATACGCGACTGAAACAGGAAAGGGAGGTAATGAGAGTGGCACGTAAAGTGCCCTCCGCCACACACCGTTGGGTGGCTTGCGGAGTATAAATGTAGATGTAGATGTAGATGAAACCTCTATTAACACTTACCATTGTTTTAAGTAGTTAACTGCAAGTACAAGCCATGCTATGTTGCAACAAAGCGTTTCATTAATTTCCCCGTTTACTGTATAGCATAGGAGTTTTATACTATATAATAAAAAACATATTGCTCGAAAACTATGGGTGATACAAAATGCTAAGGCTACATTTGGATTCAGCTCATAAAAACCTGTAAAAATCAGTTATCAAAGTATAAAAACTTTTTCAGATTATTTTTTTTGTTGGCCTGTGATAATTGTTCTTTGAGGTCACACATGTAAGAGCACTTATGTACTTTTGAATACATCTGTCAGTATTTCTGTCAAGGCCTTGCAACAGTTTTAACACTAATTCCAGTCAGATCACCGGAGTTAGGCGCTGTTGGGCTTGACTACTACTTGGATGGGTCACCGTCCGATTCTACCGAGTGCTACTGGCAAGTGGCAAGTGGGGTGCACTCAGCCCTTGTCAGGCCAGCCGAAGAGCTGCTTGACTGAGAAGTAGCGATACTAGTCGCTAAAACTGACAACTGGGAGAGCAATGTGCTGACCACATCCCCCAATATATCCGCATCCAGTGACGCGTAAGGGCTGAGGACGACACGGCGACTGGTCAGTAAAATTTGACCCCCAAGGTCTGCAAAAAGGAAAAAAGCTGTACATCAGAATGAAGTAATTGCAAAGTTACCAAAATTAACAGCATATTCCACTACTATTACTGGAGCAACCTCTATAAGTAGCAATCAAATAACAAATCTTCCACATGATGAGTCGTGTCGATCACAAATTGCTGGAATTTCAGAATGTTCGCACTCTACACCAGTTTCAGATTTCTACCAACTTAGGAAAAGAGATTGAATCAGAAAGCGACCGTCCCTATAACGAAAGTGCAACAACTTCTGTGATTTTACCGACACCGACAACTGTGTCCGTTGAACAACGGTTTTCCAACGCAGAAGATACATCACACGATCCCGCTGATTATTTTCATGAAAATTTTACTGAAAGAGATTGCGAAATTTTGACTCGTAAGGGACCTGTACGTTTCCAGAATAAAGATGCTGACTTTTCTGAGGCATCCAAAACCTACAAAGATGGTAGTAAATCAGTAACTAGGTATTTCAACAAAGCATTATTTATTCGCAAATTAAAGAACAGTGTAAACGTTGAAAGAAAACGGTTGCCGTACTGCCCTTCCAAAAATTTTGTATTTTGTTTTTCATGCTGCTTATTTAACCCTTCTGATGTAAATCTATGCTCTCCGACTGTATGTGATGAGTGGAAGTACATTAATCACACAATTTTAACACATGAAAGTAGCCCAGCACATAAGTAGTCTATGATGGCTTACCTGGCACGAAGTAAAGCGGTTTGTAGAATAGATATAGACTTATTATCTCAACGTCAAAAAGAAGTGGATTACTGGAGAAATGTACGTAAACGGATTGTAGCTTGTGCAAATTTTTGGCATCAAGAGGGCTTCCATTTCGCGGTGACAATGAAATCCAAGGATCTCCCAACAATGGAAATTATTTGGGATGTGTGGATTTATTGAGTGAATTAGAGCTATTTCTTGCACATCACTTACAAAAAATTTGGGAATCTTGGAGAAGGTAACACTTCTTATTTATCAGCGAATATCTGCAGTGAGATGAGTGACATAATGGGAAAACAGGTCCTAAAAAAATTAAAAAGAAATTAAATTAGCAAAATATTGTTCATTAGAGTTGACAGTACGACCGATCTGTCTCATGTTGACCAGCTAATATATAACAATTCGATACGTAAAAGACCGTGTTCCTGTTGAATGGTTCCAGAAATTTGTACTTATTAAAGGCCATAAATCTTAGTATTTAGCGAAAACCATCTTGAAGTTTTTAGAGAATCATGATATTCCCATAAAAGATTACAGAGGACACAGCTACGACAATGTTTCAAATATGTCGGGAATGTAAACCGTCTACATGCAAGAATCAAGGAGAAATGTGGATTTGCCACCTTTGTACCATGTGCGGTACATTCACTACACTTGGTAGCATCCTGCCTGCAGCGAAGTAGTGCTGTGGTGAAGTCCGTGGACTCGAATTCGCGACTGGAGATCGATTCCTCGTACGGCCAGTCAAATATTTTTCCGTTGTTTCCCTAAATCGCGGAAGGCAAGTCCTTTGAAAGGATACGACTAATTTCTTTCTTTGTCCTTCCAATGTCTAGAACACAACAGCTATTTCGAACTCTGTTTCTCGTAAATGTACCGAGAACCTACATGACAACTGACAACTGTAATCTACGCATACATCGAAAATCAAGAAAGATACGCTGACCAAATTTTGGAGTACAAATAAATTACAGTCTCAACTGGAAAGTTAAGACGGTAGGGTTAGTAAAATCTACTTTTGTTATACATGTTACTACAGCTATAGATGATGTGGAAATAAAGGAGTTAGTTCTTTCTGCATATTTACACGTGATAACGAGTCTGGAAATCGATTTTAGGGGACTTCTTAAGGAAATGGACCACAGACTTTTCTTTTTTAACTGCTGTTGCAGTTTCCGAATTTACTTCATTTCCAAGTCAAACTCTTCTTCAAAATGGTATAAATGTTGAAACTGCAACAGCAACTAATAATAAAGATAGCTGAAAGCAGAACATAAAACCCTTCAAAGAACGTTTACTAATGTACATTTACAGTGATAAGATATACAGGATACAGGTTCGTGTAATTCCAAGAACCTTTGAAAAGATATATTTTTAACAACTTGGTATACATGCACACTCGTATCCTTCGATCAGTATATTTTTTTCTCGAAAAAGTTATGCAGTTCATGATTATGATGCGATGATCAAAAGCAAAGTGTGTATCGATCTAACATTCGTTTAATAAAAAAGTCCGACGGAGTATTAAACATCATTTCAATATGCCGTAAAAACAATATGTAAGGTATCGTATCATAAATGTTATGAATTACTTCCTACTCTCCTAAATAGTCTTTTCACAGCTATACCTAAAACAGAGGTAACATTTATTCAGTCATTGATAACGATTTTTGTTGTAATGTATTTTAAAGTCTAATTATAATATTTCATAACTGACAATCATTCTAACACCTTCCATTTGAATAAAACGTACATGTTTAAGTTTTTTCCACATTCCAGGGACTTTCCTCAGCGGAGAGCAGCTTCTCTGTGGAATATGATGAATGCAGTTTAATGTATTGGAACGTTCGCTTTCGGTAGTATATGCAGATTCAGGTGTAGTCTCGAGCTGATCGACACGTGTTTTATGAGAGTTGCAACCGAGCTCTATTTCCGGTGACTCCGGAAACATTCTTGGCGTTTTAACTAACAATATTCTTGTCGGATCTGCAGCCAGATAATTTCAAAGGCAATCACACATGAACAATACTTCAGCGATCCATCTGGCTGCAATCATCAGGTGAGATTTTGCAAACAGCGTTCTCAGCTGAAGATAGTGACAAAGATGGACCGCTGAAGTATTGTGTCAAGATGTTTGTATGATCCGGCTGCAGACCTGACAAGAACATTACCAACTTTATCTACAGCTGCACTCGCTAAACCTGTGGCCAGTTTTGAGAGTTACGTCCGTTTCAAATAGCCTGCTCTAATACTCAGTTACTCAGTGTTGAAATATGTAGAAACTATAGAAGTAAAAGTTAATTAAAATAAAACAGGAATATATTAATAATGAGTAACTGGCAATCAGTAGGAGGGAAATGTCTTTAAGAGCCCAAAACGTGCAAGGTCAGCACATTCTGATGACAGTGTTCAATGAACTGCACCACAAGCAATTCTGGTGTCAGTACTCCAGTAACTGCACTTCCAGTGTCTGAGGCAATTGTGCTTGTTATGTTCAAGGTAACTGATCACCCCTCCTCTCGTTCTCCCAAACTTTGTTTTAGGCAGACGTCACCATACTCTCAGCCAATCGCCAGGGGTCCCATTACACTTGGGCAAGAGTCACTCACCTAGATTGTGCTCAAAAGTATAAGAACGATCAGAATTATTTATTCGTCAGTCCTGCGCTGTTAATATCAGCCAATATCCACAGGGCTCCACTACGATGACATAGTGAGTTGAGCTCAACAAAAAGTACTACACTTTCTGAACCGTTTCAAAAAACTCTGTTGCCTCTGATACACACCCAGCAGCTTGGACGCCCACACTGTGATGTCATTAATTTACACACGCTGTAATGTCAGAGTATCTTACGATAACATTTACCTCCGTTCGCAGAATTCTCCATGACGTCTTTAATTTATACCCACTGTAATGTCTACCGTACTAGGGATTCACATACTACGCCGCCTCACGAAACTGCACAACAAGAGTCTTATAAACCTATCATAAAAGTTTCCGGTCAGTCATCAGGACCGGGGTCGGGTCCCAGCAATGTAGAGCCGACTGACCCAAGACTGGGAAACATGTTTATTTGCGTTAATGCACTGGCAACGATGACAGGCATCGGCTCCATCCTTCCTACAGGTTTTTGCTGCTCTATGTAAAATCATTCTGTTCGCAATCCAACGTTGTGATAGACGTAATAATGGGCTATTTTCCTATATTAAAATATTGTTCGAATTGTTGATATTATGATTGATTATAACATTTAAATAACATTTACGATTAATATTCTCACAAAATATGTGTTATTTTTATGTAATTAAAGCTTAAAAAATCATTAAATATCAAAATCTGGTCACGTAATCGAAAACGCTCTGTTTTATTGATTGATGTTCTGGTGATGTCACAGGCTAGGAGTCATATGAAGCTATACCTTTGTTATAGGACCGTTAGCCGAAGTTTCGAGGATTTTGCGTAGTTTTTCTGCAAACAGTTTAGCTATTTAGTGATGGAAAACGGAATTACAACTTTTAAGTAACAAAAGGAATGAATTTTGTGAACGCAGATAGCGGAAGCCTTGCGAAAGTTGAAGCGTTTATGCTCCACCCATACAGGGTTTTACAAAAAGGTACGGCCATATTTTCAGGGAACATTCCTCACACACAAATAAAGAAAAGATGTTATGTGAACATGTGTCCGGAAACGTTTAATTTCCATGTTAGAGCTCATTTTAGTTTCGTCAGTATGTACTGTACTTCCTCGATTCACCGCCATGATTTCATAGGGGATACTCTACC
Source organism: Schistocerca gregaria (assembly GCF_023897955.1). Classification (NCBI taxonomy): domain Eukaryota; kingdom Metazoa; phylum Arthropoda; class Insecta; order Orthoptera; family Acrididae; genus Schistocerca; species Schistocerca gregaria. Next base: position 682,412,775 of record NC_064931.1, read on the forward strand.
TGTGCTGCTAGAACACGTGCCTTTACAAGTACGACACAACATGTGGTTCATGCACGATGGAGCTCCTGCACATTTCAGTCGAAGTGTTTGTACGCTTTTCAACAACAGATTCGGCGACCGATGGATTCGTAGAGGCGGACCAATTCCATGGCCTCCACGCTCTCCTGACCTCTACCCTCTTGACTTTCATTTTTGAGGGCATTTGAAAGCTCTTGTCTACGCTCGCCAGTCTACTTTATATTGCTGTATTATATTACTATAGTGTACAGTGTTTTTTAGTCAACAAATTTGTGGGTTAACGTTAGTTAAGAGTGCAGTAATAAATCAAAATGAAGAATTATTTGGAACTATTTCGTTGAAATTAATGATTTGAGTGCCAAATGCAAAATCTGTGACAAAATATATTCGCGAAAAGGGCAAACGACCACCACATTGAAAAGTCATCTCGAGTCATTACAGAAGTAGGGAGATGGGATTATGAGTGAAACTTTGATATCAAATTGGTATGCAGGTCAATAAAATTGATCAATTAACGATCCACACCCCCGCCTCCCGCCACGCACACCCCTGCCCCAGATGATATCACGTGTTTTTCTCAGCCTGCACGTGCGTCCCAGCCTCCTCCTCCACCTCTCCACCTCCCACAACCTACCCTATTGGCGGAAATTCCGAAGTTTGGCGAGAATTTCGATTTTTCTGGAAATTTCTTTGTCCCAGGGCGGTACTGACGCCTCACTCCACACCCCACCCAGTAATTGGCTGGAAATTACAGCTAGCTGTGCCCTTTCTGGAACTTGAGCCCTGGTCCTACTGGATGGAGAGCCAAAGTGCGGCCCCCCAATACATGGAAACTGTCCAGAGGAGCTTGGAATTGATAGGATATTAAAAATGGCAGTGTCGTTTCCGGCACTCGAATCCTTATTCTACTGGATGGAAAGCCAAAGTGCACTCCCAACACATGGCAATTGCCCAGATGCAAGAGAGGAAGGTTACGTTAGTGTACTTTATTTATTTTGATCGTGAAAATTAAGTAAAGAGCGGTCCTAATTACCTAGCTAATCATAAAGACTCGGCCTAATTACACTACTATATGCATAGCGCTACACAAGAATGGCATAAAATCGCAATACAGCTCAAAAACTGACAATACCATACAGCTGGTGTTATCCTGCCGTAAAAAATTTCGCATTACCACTCGAAACTAGCGAATCACACTCTAACTCTACCCCACACCTACAAAGTCATGGAAAATAAGGCAGGAGTGTAAGGTACTATATTTATTCTTTTTCGTGGGCACTATTTTCAACTGACGGGATGGTGGTGTTAGACAGAGAGGAGTTTAAAATGCGGTTTACCTGTACGCATACAGTATCTATCACTGTTTGACGTCAGAATTCGCTACAGACGCCTGCTCAAAGACCATCTACAGCCTAGGTAACCGATGCCAACACACAATACCACAACAGATGGAAAAAATGCATCACAGTTTTAATCACACTTCGAAATTGACGTTAAAAAACTAGCATTGGTAATGAATGGGTCATATTGAAGCACATATATTGGGAAAAATCGTTGTCCTAAAAGACTGCAGAGAGGGCGGCAGTTGAACGTGCGTTCTCCTCGATAGGTGTCCACAAACTGCCGAAAATCGAGGCCCTCTTCCTCCCTCCCTCCCTCCAGCCCCGTCCCGCCATCCACCTACGGGGTGGGGGGGGGGGGGGTGGAATGGGGGAAGGGGGCACATGCTTCTTGAAACAGCCAGCTGCCCTGCCAAGCGTCTCAGTTTTTCTTCGCCCTCGCTGCCCGCCCTTTGCTCTCAACCCTCTATGGTCGCTGGCCGCACCAGACGTCACACAACCCTCCGCGGTCACTCCCGATATACGGCATGCCTTGAAACGATGGTCCTAGGCAACACAAAAGGGAAATTTAGTATCGTAACCCTGCCCATTTGGAGGACGCTCCAGATGGTCGAAGCACTTGACTTTTTACCATCTGGCTGCCGCCATAAGGCGACGCTCCTACACCAACACAACGGTGTGCATACTCAACTAAACAATAGGATATAAAAGGACAGTCACCTCAAGTGCAACTTGTTCGTCTGAGGTATAGTAACACAGCCACAACTAATGGGTAGGGAGCCACCTGTGGCGGCAACCAGAAACCGACTAGGCAGGGCCCCAGCACCTCCAACAGGCATCTCGTTATGCGATGGAAAACATTTTTATTTAATGTCAACAACTGTTTCCTGCTATCTGTTGAAAAAAAGAAAACACAATTTGATACGATAATAAATGTTCTCTTTCTACGAAAGTAGGCAAAGTCCATTTTTTTTAAAATGAACAAGATCTGTTCAAATGGTTCAAATGGCTCTGAGCACTATGGGACTTACCATCTATGGTCATCAGTCCCCTAGAACTTAGAACTACTTAAACCTAACTAACCTAAGGACATCACACAACACCCAGCCATCACGAGGCAAAGAAAATCCCTGACCCTGCCGGGAATCGAACCCGGGAACCCGGGCGTGGGAAGCGAGAACGCTAGCGCACGACCACGAGATGCGGGCAACAAGATTTGTATAGTTTTTGCGATCGACTGCAGGATCACATTATTTTTTCATGTCAAATGAAGTGCACACCCAACGATCAGAAATGATCAGCAGAGACATGTCCACCATGTCTAAAATCAGGAAAAAATACTTCAACTATTTTGCTGCGAAAACTACCAATGATTGTAGAATGCCCTCGTTGTCTCGAAACAGTCATCGCAGTAAAGAAAAAGCGAGAATATAAACACCAAAGAAAAGAAAATCTATATTAAGCAATTTCTTTCAGCTTGTTGAACAAATTACACGACCTGAGAGTGTCTCTCGCGTTCAGTGTCTGTAAATAAACAGTCATCCACGTGTGTACTAGAAACGTTTCAAACCATTTTTCACGCCATTGGCTCACATGTCGGAAAAAACATTCGCTTTACGTTCGACAGCAACAAGCTTTAATTCAAGCTAATGTAGCTATTTTGTACACATTGGCAGGCCCCCCTTTACCGCTGCGATGCTATATCATTCTAGGGTTAACGAAACAAATCGTGAGAGCCTGTCTCGTCCTTTGTAGGTGGCAGATTGAAAATTCGTTAAAAGATATCGCGGCTACGAAAAGAAAAGAAACGCCTGTCAAGAGTCATTCTGTGATGCCCTAGCCATCTCCTCCACCCACCAGTCATTGATATCAATTTAATAGGTTAGGTAATTACACTGATCATGAGAGTCAGTTTGCATGGCGAGTAACGGTTTTTTTTCAGTAGTCGCATTACACTCACCAGGTAGGTCAAATGGGAACCGTGGAGGGAAGACCATGTTCTTTTCGAGGAACGCTATTGAGAACCGACATTTGAAGCTGACCGCAGAGGGATTCTACAGCCCACACCATACATTCCGCGTAAGAACTGCGTTATTAAGAACACTATCTTAGCCACTATGTTACCATCACCCTGCATCAAAAGTAGTCTTGAATCTACAGGCACACACGCGAGTTGCTGATAGATTAAGCTTTTGGGTACGAACGCTCTCTGCGATATGGAATCAAGTGTATCCATTCTACCACATACTTGTGTTGGATCCTGTAGAGACGTCTTTTAATGATTACAGCCATTGGTGAATCATATTCCTACCACTCTCATATCTCGAATCGCGTTACCTTTTTCGAACCTATCTGCTAAGGATCCCAATCAGCAAAAACTCCAGCACTATTTTTTAGACAGTCCCTCTGCATCTTGGTCGTGATTGAAGTCGCTTCCACAGACTGGTGTAAAGTTTCACCACCTGTTCTGTAGGATAACCATATCGAACAGCCTATCAATCACACGAGAGGGTTCCTTCCTGAGCAGTTTGATATATTGTTTTTCGCTGGTAACACACCCAGTCAGTGTACACCGCCATACAATTTGTTTTTGCTATCTTGACTTAAAGATTCGTGTCAGCTGCTGCTAAACCGATATTAACATGTTTCGATCCTCTGACTCTCACCGAAAGCTGAACATCGGATGGCATAAACTGTAGAGCTACCACAACACAGGCTGATGAAAATAAAACACAGAGGAGATGTTTATCATTGACAAAATTGTTGAAAACATCGCAACGTATGGAAAATGGAAGAGTTTGCGGTATTGTAGAGTGTTTCCAACAGTTATTCCAAGATGATGACCTGTACAGTTAATCTCACCTTCCCCATCGATAGGGTAGCGGATGTCTTGATATTCCGTTTCAAAAAGCATTGTTCCTTCATTTTGAAGTCAGGTCCATATTACGGTTCCTGTGTTGACCATCGCCGGAAGGTGCTGCTCACAACAAGCATGGGGTAGTACAAATGAAAAGAGGTACTATGACCTTATTGATGAAACAAAAACATGTGGAGGGCATGGCAGTATATGGAAATACGACAAGTCTTTAGCATTGAGGAACGCTACCAAACAACTGTGTGGAGGTGATGACCTCTACATTCAATCCCATGCTCCACAGCGACAAGTAGAAGATACACGGTGTTCCGCCAAGGCTCCCTCCATCTCAGCCGACTCGTGTCAGTCAATAATTATGCGGTAATCATAAGCGTACTCAGTGGACGGTCGGGATGGGAAAGACCTCACTGATAGGGAACGATGTACTGTAATACACAGCACAGTTGACAGCGAGATCAATTTTACCCAGAAGTCAGAGAGAGCTATATCTATCACATTCTGCAACCCATGTAGAGACAGAGTCAGCTGAGTTAATGCTATAGGACCGTGTTTTGACCACTCGGTGGAAATGGGAACATGTTATCACAGTTCCGCCACCTGTGTATGATGTGTAAGGTCAGCGCCAATCGAAGCCTGCTCCTCTAACACGATATAGTATAAAATACAGTACGAATGGTTACCGTGGCGTTTCTTACTGGGAAAATTATTAAGACTCAACATCATACAGGGTCTGCAGTCCGAAGCAGATCCGTGTCTCTCAGGTCCCATTCATATCTATCAGCCAAACATTCCTCCATTGTTATTCTGTACCATCCAACAGAGAAAAATTACGAACTATAAAAGCTCGTCTAACTTTATCCGATAGATTTTTACCGCATCTCTCTCTTCCGATATATCGAAAACTAATACCGTCTACTTGCCAGCATCGAGCATGTGCAGAAATCCTATTAAATATATAGGCATTGCAGAGGTGGCCAGTAATCGACGTTGATTCCACAGATCGGTGTAAAGTTTCATCGCCTGTAGTGTACAAGAACCATCTCCCACAGGTTATCAGTCACAGGAAAGGGTCACTATTTCATTGTTTGATATACCGCTGTTTGTGCTGTAACACGCTTTGTACACTGCCATATATACATCCGGCACGACGTCACGTCTGTGTAAGGTTCCACACTGTCATTAACACGTTTTGGTCCATTGGCACCCCCAGAAAATTAGATATCGCACGGTGTAAATCATGTTGTTGCTGCTGATCCCACAACACACCCAAACACTGGCAGAGTTTTGAAGCAAAATGCTGTCCGAAGGTGACTGACGACCTCTACATTTAAACTCGTCATCCACAGTGACAGGAAAGCTGATGGCGCTGTGTTTCGTTTGACTGATTCCTCATTTGCTGCCGTGCACGCGATCACTGTTTCCATGTTAGCCATCTCCGGAAGGTGTTGCCTCCTCCACCAAGACTCACTCTCCATCTCAAAGAAGCAATGTCAGTCAATCATTATGTGGTAATTAACAGCGTACCAGTGGACTTCTGGGATTGAAAAGACACTGTCGATTAACTTTAATAATAAGCATCATAGTTTATAGTGCTATCAATTTTAGCAATTTTATAGTAATTTCAACACCGACCAATGATGTGGCAGCATGCGTGTAAATTTCTGTATCATCGCGCAATAGCCCCTCCACTTCTTTCTGTGTGGTATGTTCAGTCATTGTTAATTTTCGAACATACACACCAAAGTATAGCAGACAGCGACCTGCATATCTCTAGCACTGCGATCATAGTGCATAACTTACGATCTCTCTCTATGTGTATAGGAGTCACAGGAATTCTCGCGTTCTTCGCATAAAGTTAGAGACCGCAAGATATCCTCGCTTTGTCTTTGATCAACGCTCCCTGCAGCACTGGCACGGATTTAATCTACAGTTGGCCAGAAGTAAATCGCTACATTACACGTTTCGTGTAGGAACAGTGCGAACCGAGGCTGTAACTGCTGTCCTACACCCATCTAAGAGCACAAGATTAGATTAGATTAGATTCAGTTTTCGTTCCATGGACCCAAAAAATGTGATGAATCTCGTGGGTGTGGAACGTGTCAGGAAGTATAACATAAAAACATAAAACATTTGAAAATAATATTTGCTACCTCGATCATTTGTCAGGAGATTGTCGAAAGAGGTGAATACAATGCGGTAAACTGGAACAGCTAATATTTACAGAATTAGCACGCTATCAGAATGAAAAATTGTTGTATACTATTAATAAATTTATCATACACAAAATACCTAATCTTGACTGTTGTGACGAAGTGCTGTCAAAACTGAAATCTAAAAGACATTTTAACTTAAGCTGTCTTAAGAGTCTCTGTTAAGATATTATTCTATAGAGTAGAAGGAGCTGCCTATCAAAAAGTCTTTCACACTCTTTTTAAACCGTGCTTTATCTGAAACCAAGTTTATAATGGTTCCTGGCAATTTATTGGAAATGTGTTCTTGAATGTTGGATCCCTTTTTGGACCAAGTGATTTTGGGTCTTTATGTAGATTGTTATTATTCCTATTATTCCTATGTATTGAGCTATCGGTGGGAAACAGAGAAGTATTACTTGCAACAAATTTCCTTAAGGAATAAATATACTGAGAAGCAATGGTTAGAATACAAAGTTCGTAGAACAGGTTTCTACTTGATGTTCTTGAATTTACACCACAAATGATTCTTGCCACACGCCTTTTCACTCTAAAAACCTTTGATCGGTTTGTTGGGTTAACCCACAAATGATCACCTATGAAATAATAGAATGAAAGTAAGCAAAGTATGCAAGTTTTTTTTTTTCATATTTATGTCGCCTACATCTCACATCATTCTCACTGCAGATATAGACTTCTTTAGCTGCTTAACCAATTTTGTAGAATGTCCTTCCTAACTGAATTTATTATCGAGTTGTAACTCCAGAAATTTAACACTGTCAACCTCCTTGATTTGCATGTCTTCATATGCTATATACATGTTGGAAGGAAAGCTCTTATAGTTTCTGAACTGCTTATAGGGGTCTTCTCAAAGTTTAATGACAGTGAGGTAGCTTTAAGCCACTTATTAATGTTAGTGAGCCGGCCGTTGTGACCGATCGGTTCTACGTCCTTCAGCCCGGAACCTCGTTGCTGCTACGGTCGTAGGTTCGAATCCTGCCTCGAGCATGATGTGTGTGATGTCCTTAGGTTAGATAGCTTTAAGTAGTTCTAAGTGTAGGGGACTGATGACCTCAGATGTTAAGTCCCATAGTGCTTAGAGCCAATGTCAGTGAAAATCTGATTATCAGCTATTTCTAAATCTGTACTTGACTTGCTGATTATTGCTATGTTTGTATCATCTGCGAACAAAACGAACTTAGCATCTGACAATGTAACAGATGAGAGGTCATTAATGTACAAAAGCAATGGACCCCAGATGGAACCTTGAGGAACACCACATGTAACTAATTCTAATTCCCAGTCAGATGTAGACTGACTGCTTACTGCACAGGTATTTCGCAACGACACCCTTTTTTTCCTGTTAGATAGATAAGACTCAAACCATTTTGCAGCATTGCTGGTGACACCATTATATTCTAATTTACTTAATAGAATGCTGTGGTTCACACAGTCAAACGCATTTGACACGTCACAGAAAATGCCAGTAGCCTGAATTAAGTACATTCTCACTGTAAGTGAAAATAGCTTTCTCTATATCAGAACCGTTAAGAAATCCAAACTGTGACTTGGACAGTATATTATTCGCAGTCAGATGCTTAAGATGCTTGAACACAACCTTTTCAAATATTTTTGAGAAATCCGGTAAAAGTGAAATTGGTAGATAGTTTTATGGAATCCCTTTATCCCCCTTCTTGTAAAGAAGCTTAACTTCAGCATATCTTAGCCAGTCTGGAAATGTTCCACTGATAAGAGATTGATTACAAAAATAACTGAAGGTAGAACTCAACTCGGATGAGCACTCTTTGATTAACTTCGTTGATATGTTATCATACCCAATGGAATACTTAGATTTTAAGGATTTTATGATGGATGCTACTTCGTTGGAGACTTGAGTGTCATTTCCATTTTAATGAAGTTATTTTTAAGGACTGGTCTCAGATACTCCATTGCACTGTTCACCAAACCTGATAACCCCAAGCTGTCAGTAACAGAAATGAAGTATTTGTCTAAGAAGTTTGCAACACTACATGTACTTGTTATCAAAGTGTCGTTTATTTTTAGAGCTATCTGTTCCTCTTCCTTTTTGGCCCCACCTGTCTCTGTCTTCACTATATTCCATACAGTTTTTATTTTGTTGCCTGATGTAATTCTCTGTTTCATAATAAAGCTGCTTCGATTTCTAGATTACTTGCTTCAATATTTTGCTTTATTCTTTGTAATGCATTACAATTCTAACATGAGAGTTTTTCCTAGATTGTAGATACAGTCTCCTTTTTGTCCCACATGATATCTTTATTCCTTACGTGTTCCACAGTTTATTTTTTGACTTCTGTATGGTTTGAGTTACCTTTAGGGGAAAACAATTCTCAAAAGCAGAGGTAACTATATTAATGAATGCTTTGTATTTTCCATTTGAGTCAGAAGTATAGTAAATATTTATCCAGTTCATGTCTTTGCGCAATTTCCTGAATTTCTCAATTTTTGACTTATTTATTACCCTCCTGTACTCAGATTTTGTGGATTTTTTATCCTGACAAGTTTCAACATTTAACTCAAGATACTGCATATCATGATCAGATAGCCCATTTACTATTGGTTTTGTGATATGACTTTTTCCCTAGATTTGTCTACAAAGATATTGTCAATAGCAGTCTCAGAGCATTTACATATCTTAGTAGCAAAGTTAAAAGTAGGAACTAAATTGAATGATAGTGTTACTGGTTGCAAGAATTGTTCACTCACAGAGCTTTAACCACAATTTCCTTGGTTTTTTTTTTTTACCAGGAGATGGGACAGCAGAGCTTCCATATTTTTGTATGAAGAGCTTAAAATTTCCTGCAGGTGATCTGTGCATACCTACTATTATAAAGGACTTATTATGAAATACTACTTCTGTTGCACAAGTTTCTAAGTGCTATTCTGAGCAAAATTTATTGATATCAGTTGTCTTGCAATCAAAGCAGTTTGTGACAAATGTGGCAACTCCTCCTTTCTCCATATTTTTTCTACAGAACTAAGAAGCTAGCTCTGATCCTGTAGCATTTAACATATCTATACGAGTGGTCAAATGATATGAAGATTTCTCCAGATGTGTGAATGTCGAAGAGGTTACTACCCCTTATCGGTGAATAATAGATATGAATCTACTGTGATGATACAACAAACAATTACTAACAAGAAACGGGTGGTTTTTACGCATAATGGAGCTCCAGACGGATGGAGTCCGCTACAGTTTACGTAAATTAACTGCGCTATGAATTCTAAAGGATTGTTCTAGTGTGTGAGGTCATTACCAAGAAGGTATTGGGAAAAGTGAACATTAACACATACGCCCCTAAGGCTACAAGCTCCTGCACTTAAAACACACAATAATATTAGATCATTGCGGTTTCCGACCTATTAGTCGTATATAATGCAACGCTGTTATTATTTCAATACAAGAAAAATACTTCCAGCGCATGACATACATTCTCCTTTCAGGTTTCTTTACGATAAACTATGATGATTAACTGTAAAATGAAAAACTACTTCCTTAAAACATCGATTATTTGTGATACATGTTGAATATGGATTTTCAGAGGTGTATAGCCTCCACTATTCTCATCTGGTCTCTATCGGTCCTATATAAAACGATCGTTAGTAACGGAGAACGCCTCTTACAAAGAAAGAGACAGACACGAAACAGCGGTGTTTGACATGTGAAATTACACATCATGCTGCCACTAACGCCGTAAACAGGACATCTATCAAGCCGATGTATAGACGGGGATTGTAGTACCTCACAAACACCAGTCGCTAACTTAGAATCACCGCAGGTATGAAACTGAAGACTCGACTTTATGACCAAGATGTGACAGGGGGATGGAGAACGTCGCATAAATCTTCATTCGTCTAGAGGATCGTATCGAAACAGAATGGAAGTCCTTTGATGACCGAGAGATTTTCTGTTAACGTTCGCAAGTAGACAGTGCACTAAGCCACACACAGACCATGCATTTGTATGCTACTCGAATGTATGTTATGTCACACAACTGATGCATCCTGACAGAAAAACGGAAAAAATGGTCAAATTACCTACAGCGACATGTCCCCTTCTCTCTAGAATGTATCATCACTCTACCATTAAATCGTACCTCACTACAACTCCATCTCAACCGATCACTCCATTCACTCTCTGTCATCTCTTAACGCTTACAAAAGTAAGTTTAGAGACAGATGGTTCTCTTTTTTTTTTTCAGGAAAGCATCAAAGACGGCAAGTGACAGACTCGCGCATGTCACTATTACCTCAACAGACATACAGTAGAACGTTGCCTCGACGAAAAATAAAAGATTGTTTCCCCGGTTCGCGGTGCTTCCATCTCGCCGTTTTCCCGTATTCTGCTTGTTGACGTATACCCTTTCCCGAGTACAAGAACTGTTCTGCACCAATCAGAAGACATGCAAGTACTCCCTCAATTTTCCCCGAATTTCGGCGTATTTTTCATCAATTTTTGCGTATTTTCCGTCATTTTATCGATTTGTATGCCACTTCTACCCTTACGATCACGTCACTTCTCGTTCCGTGTCCCAAAATTGCTTGTAAATGTAGTACATCTGTCAGCACCAAGCGCAAATAAAGAAAAATTGTAAGTCACACACTATGAACGCAGTGGTAGAGATATGTAGCTGTCTGGTAACTTTTGTGTGTATGTTCGAGAATTAACAATGAATGAACGTACCGCACAGACATCTATTTACATTCTCGATGGTACTCGCAAATAATGAAAGTGCTGTCTGGCGATGATACAGAAATTGGCAGGCATGCTGCTGCATCATTGCTCGGTGTTGAAATTACGATAAAATTGCTGAAACTGATAGTACTATCAACTATGATGCTTATTACTACAGTTAATCGATACTGTCTTTTCCATCCCAACATTCCACTGGTGCGCTGTTGATTACCACATAATGTCTGACTGACATCGCTTGTTTGAGATGGAGAAAGAGTCCTGGCGGAGGACGCAACGCCGTCCGTTTTGGCCCAGCGGTTCTAGGAACTTCAGTCCAGAACCACGCTGCTGCTATGGTCGCAGGTTCGAATCCTGCCTCGTACATGGATGTGTGTGCTGTCCTTAGGTTAGTTTGGTTTGAGTAGTTCTAAGTCAAGGGGACTGATGACCTCAGATGTTAAGTCCCATAGTGCTTAGAGCAGATTGAATATTGAGGACGCAACACGTTCCAGGGATGGCTGATACAGAAACAGTGATTGTGTGCATGTCAGCAAATGAGGAATCAATCAAACGGAACACAGTGCCATCAGCTATCTCGTCACTGTGAATGATGAGTTTAAATAAAGAGGTCGTCAATCACCTTCGGACAGCAGTCTGGAAACGCTCCTCAATGCCTCAAAACTCTGCCAGTGTTGGGGTGTATTGTGGGATCAGCAGCACCAACATGATTCACAACATGCGATATCTAGTAGTCTGTGGGAGAGAATGGACCAAAACGTGTCAATGACAGTGTGGAACCTGACACAGACGTCGAAGTCGTGCCAAAATTTTCAGGCAGACAATCTTTCGAAATTACAGTAGTTACAATTGTCAACAACAGATGGCGCTGCGGTCTGGGAAACTCTATAGTACGATATTTTCCACATATCCACCATGCGTAGCAATAATATGGCGTAGTCTCTGAATGAAATTACCCGAAACCTTTGACAACGTGTCTGGCGGAATGGCTTCACATGCAGATGAGATGTACTGCTTCAGCTGTTCAATTGTTTCTGGATTCTGGCGGTACACCTGGTCTTTCAAGTGTCCCCACAGAAAGAAGTCACAGAGGTTCATGTCTGGCGAATAGGGAGGCCAATCCACGCCGCCTCCTGGAGGCAATCACACGATCATCGAAATATTCATTCAGGAAATTAAAGACGTCGGCCGTGCGATGTGGCCGGGCACCATCTTGCATAAACCAGGAGGTGTTCGCAGTGTCGTCTAAGGCATTCACGAAGAATGTCCAGATAGCGTGATGCAGTAATCGTTTCGGATCTGAAAAAATGGGCCAATGATTCCTTTGGAAGAAATGGCGGCCCAGACCAGTACTTTTTGAGGATGCAGGGACGATGGGACTGCAACATGGGGCTTTTCGGTTCCCCATATGGGCCAGTTTTGTTTATTGACGAAGCCGTCCAGGTAAAAATAAGCTTCGTCAGTACATCAAATGCTGGCCACATGCATATCACCGTCATCAATCCTGTGCACTATATCGTTAGCGAATGTCTCTCGTGCAGCAATGGTAGCGGCACTGAGGGGTTGCCGCGTTTGAATTTTAAATGGATAGAGGTGTAAACTCTGGCGCATGAGACGAAATGTGGCGTTGGCGTCATTTGGACCGCAGCTGCCACAATGCGAACGGAAACCCAAGGCCGCTGTTGGATCACCTGCTGCACTAGCTGCGCATTGCCCTCTGTGGTTGCCGTACGTGGTCGCCCTACCTTTCCAGCACGTTCATCCGTCACGTTCCCAGTCCGTTGAAATTTTTCAAACAGATCCTTTATTGTATCGCTTTTCGGTCCTTTGGTTACATTAAACCTCCGTTGAAAACTTCGTCTTGTTGCAACAAAACTGTGTTCTAGGCGGTGGAATTCCAACACCAGAAAAATCCTCTGTTCTAAGGAATAAACCATGTTGTCCACAGCACACTTGCACGTTGTGAACAGCACACGCTTACAGCAGAAAGACGACGTACAGAATGGCGCACCCACAGACTGCGTTGTCTTCTATATCTTTCACATCACTTGCAGCGCCATCTGTTGTTGAAAATTGTAACTAATGTAATTTCGAAAGTTTGTCGGCCTGAAAATGTACTGTTGTCCCAAGCATATTGCAACAAACGGTGTATTTCTATCGCTGCTCGTTTAGTTTTTATTGACGTTTCAAATATACCGGTCATTTTTGAAACACCCTGTATATGGCACTGTACAAAAAGTATTACAGCAGAAAATGGAAAAAACGGTGTATCAGACAGCGAAACAGGGGACGTTTCCTCCAACTGATAAGCTGTGGGAGATGGTTCTCGTACAGTACAGGGGATGAAACTTTACACCGATTTCTGCAAGCGACGTCGATTACTGGCCACCTGCTGCAAGGCTAAATACCTGTATATTTAATAGGGTCGCCGCATATGCTCGATGCCGGCATATAGACGGTATTAGTTTTCGATACATCAGAAGAGAGAGATGTGGTAATAATCTGTTAGATGAAGTGATTGTTGTTGTTGTGATCTTCAGTCCGGAGACTAGTTTGATGCAGCTCTCCGTGCTACTCTGTCCTGTACAAGCTTCTTCATCTCCTAGTATCTGCTGCAACCTACATCCTTCTGCATCTGCTTAGTATATTCATCTCTTGGTCTTCCTCTACCATTTTTACCCTCCACGTTCCCTCCAATACTAAATTGGTGATCCCCTGATGCCTCAGAACATGTCCTATCAACTAGTCCCCTCTTCTAATCACGTTGTGCCACAAATTCCTCTTCTCCCCAATTCTATTCAGTACCTCCTCATTAATTATATTATCAATCCATCTAATCTTCAACATTCTTCTGTAGCACTGTATTTCAAAAGCTTCTATTCTCTTCTTCTCTAAACTATTTATCGTCCATGTTTCACTTCCATACATGGCTGCATTCCATAGAAATACTTTCAGAAAAGACTTCCTGATCCTTATATCTAAACTCAATGATAACAAATTAATCTTTTCAGAATCGCTTTCATTGCCATTGCTAGTCTACATTTTATATCCTCTCTACTTCGACCATCATCAGTTATTTTGCTCCCAAATAGTAAAACTCCTTTACTACTTTAAGTGTCTCATTTCCTAATCTAATTCCCTCAGCATCTCCCGATGTAATTCGAGTACATTCCATTAACCTCGTTTTACTTTTGTTGATGTTCATCTTATATCCTCCTGTCAAGAGACTGCCCATTCCGTTCAACTGCTCTTCCAAGTCCTTTGCTGTCTCTGATAGAATTACGATGTCATCGGCGAACCTCAGAGTTTTTATTTCTTCTCCACGGATTTTAATTCCTATTCCGAATTTTTCTTTTGTTTGCTTTACTGCTTGCTCAATATACAGATTGAATAACATCGGGGATAGGCTACAACCCTGTCTCACTTCCTTCCCAACCACTGCTTCCATTTCATGCTCCTCAGCTCTTATAACTACCATCTGGTTTCTGTACAAATTGTAAATAGCCTTTCGCTCCCTGTATTTGACCACTGCCATCTTCAGAATTTGAAAGAGAGTATTCCATTCAACATTGTCAAAAGCTTTCTCTAAGTCTACGAATGCTAGAAATATAGGTTTCTCTTTCCTTAATCTAGCTTCTAAGATAAGTCGTAGCGTGAGTATTGCCTCACGTGTTCCAGTATTTCTACAGAATCCCAACTGATCTTCCCCGAGGTCGGCATCTACCAGTTTTTCCATTCGTCTGTAAAGGATTCGTGTTAGTATTTTGGAACCGTGACTTATTAAACTGATAGTTCGGTAATTTTGACATCTGTCAACACCTGCTTCCTTTGGGATTGGAATTATTATCATTATTTTTTTTTATTGTTCCGTGGGACCAAATTAAGGAGAAGTCTCCATGGTCATGGAACGAGTCAATACATGAAATTATAACACGATATTAGAAACAGATAAAATGAAATATAAAAAAAAATATTCAGGTGACAAGTCGTAAGTTTAAATAAAGAAAATCAACAATGTAACACTGGAATTTGTTTAGTTTTTTAGCTCTTCCAGGAACTCCTCGACAGAATAAAAGGAGTGAGCCACGAGGAAACTCTTCAGTTTAGACTTAAAAGAGTTTGGGCTACTACTAAGATTTTTGAGTTCTTGTGGTAGCTTATTGAAAATGGATGCAGCAGAATACTGCGCTCCTTTCTGCACAAGATTCAAGGGAGTGCATTCCACATGCAGATTTGATTTCTGCCTAGTATTAACTGAGTGAAAGCTGCTAACTCTTGGGAATAGGCTAATATTGCTAATAACAAACGACATTAAAGAAAATATATACTGTGAGGGCAATGTCAGAAATCCCAGACTATTGAATAAGGGTCTACAAGAGGTTCTCGAACTTACACCACATATAGCTCGAACAGTCCGTTTTTGAGCCAAAAATACCCTCTTTGAACCAGAAGAATTACCCTAAAAAATAATACCATACGACATAAGCGTATGAAAATATGCGAAGTAGACTACTTTTCGTGTTGAAATGTTACTTATTTCAGATACTGTTCTAATGATAAATAAAGCAGCATTTAGTTTCTGAACAAGGTCCTGGACATGGGCTTTCCACAACAGCTGACTGTCTATCCGAACGCCTAGGAACTTGAACTGTTCTGTCTCGCTTATAATATGTCCATTCTGTCTGATCAAAATATCGGTTCTTGTTGAATTGTGAGCTAGAAACTGTAAAAACTGAGTCTTACTGTGATTTAGCATCAAATTATTGTCCACAAGCCACGAACCTATTTCATGAACTACATTATTTGTTACTGTTTCAATATTACACACAAGATCCTTCACTATCAAGCTGGTGTCATCAGCAAACAGAAATATTTTTGAATCACCTGTAATACTAGAAGGCATATCATTTACATAAATAAGAAACAGCAGTGGCCCCAGCACCGACCCTTGGGGAACGCCCCACTTAACAGTGCCCCATTGGGACTGAACATCACTACCACTCTCAATATTGCGGAGAATTACCTTCTGCTTTCTGTTCTTAAAGTAAGAGGCGAACCAATTGTAAGCTACTCCCCTTTCTCCATAATGGTCGAACTTCTGCAGTAATATTTTGTGGTCAACACAGTCAAAAGCCTTCGTTAAATCAAAGAAAACACCTAGAGTTCGCAACCTTTTATTTAATCTGTCCAAAACCTCACAGAGAAAAGATAATATAGCATTTTCAGTTGTTAAACTATTTCTAAAACCAAACTGAACATTTGACAGCAAATTATGTGAATTTAAATGTTCCAGTAACCTTGTATATACAACCTTCTCGATAACTTTAGCAAACAACGATGGCATAGAAATAGGTCTAAAATTGTCTACATTATCAATGTCTCCCTTTTTATAAAGTGGCTTCACTACCGAGTACTTTAATCGGTCAGGAAACCGACCACTCCTAAAGGAAAAGTTACAGATATGGCTAAGCACTGGGCTAACATAAATAGAACAGCACTTCAGTATTCTGCTAGATACCCCGTCATATCCATGAAAGTTCTTGGTCTTTAGTGATTTAATTATTAAGTCAATCTCCATCTTGTCAGTATCATGGAGGAGCATTTCAGGTAACAATCTCGGAACACTTTTTTCTAAGAGCGCTATATGATTCCCTGTTGGGACTAGGTTTCCATTTAGTTCACGTGCTATATTCAGAAAGTGATTATTAAATACGGTACATATATGCGACTTATCAGTAACACGGACATTCCCACTACGCACTGATTCTATATCCTCGACCTGTCTCTGCAGACCAGCCACTTCCTTTACGACTGACCATATGGTTTTAATTTTATCCTGAGACTTAGCTATTCTATCTGCATACCACATACTTTTTGCCTTCCTACTAAAATTTTTAAACACCTTACAATAATGTTTGTAATGGGCTGCTGCATTTAGATTTTGACTGTTTCTAAGATTTTGATATAATTGCCACTTTGTTCTACAAGATATTCTTATCCCTCTATTCAGCCACCCAGGCTGCCTGTTTGTGCTAGTACCCTGTTTTGAACGTTCTAACGGAAAGCAACTTTCAAAGAGCATGAGAAAAGCATTATATTTATCGTCTACTGTATCAGCGCTATAAACATCTTGCCACTCTTGTTCCTTGATAAGGTTTACAAAGGTCTCTACAGCAACTGGATCAGCTTTCCTAAACAGCTGATGACAATATTTAACATGTGTTGCAGCACAAAAACCTTTTAGTGTTAAAATTTGTGCATCATGATCTGAAAGGCCATTCACCTTTTTGCTAACAGAATGCCCTTCTAGTAATGAGGAATGAACAAATATGTTGTCTATGGTTATTCTACTGTTCCCTTGCACTCTCGTTGGAAAGAATACGGTTTGCATAAGATTATATGAATTAAAGAGGTCTACCAGCATCCTCTTCCTTGCACAATCACTTATACAATTAATATTGAAGTCACCACATGTAACTAACTTTTTGTATTTCCTATAAAGTGAACCAAGAACCTCCTCTAGCTTTAGCAAAAATGTTGTGAAATCGGAATCTGGGGATCTATAAATAACAACAGTTAGAAGTTTAGCTCCGATAAATTTAACCACACCTGCACAACATTCAAACATCTTTTCAGTGCAGTACTTTGAAACATCAATTGACTCAAATGGGATGCCGTTTTTCACATACATGGCTACTCCCCCACACCGCAAAGAGCTCCTCGAAAAGGTGCCAGCCAACCTGTATCCTAGTAAAGGAAGCCTCTGAATTATCTGCTTATTTAAGAAGTGTTGAGATATACCAATAATTTCAGAGTCAACATCTATAAGCAGTTCACTAACTTTATCTCTAATACCTTGTATATTTTGATGAAATATACTAATTCCCTCATTACTAGGATACCTAAGCTTTGTCAAAATTGGTTCTTTTGTTAGAGAGACTTCCCTTAAGCAGGAATACCTATCAGCTGACTTCAATCTAAAAAAGGTGCAGCTCTAACACCCTCTACTGCAGGAATTTTCCCATGAGTGATCCCATCAACCCCACCTATGCTGTCACCTATAAGCTTTGCCAACTTCCCCTTCTTATACCTGTTGAGGTGCAGGCCATGTCTAGTGAAACCTGTCCTGCTGATAGACTCCACCGACAACCACTGAAATGTGACCCATGCTTTCTGTCATCAGCGCGCCCCCAAGTCTCATGTTATTACGCCTGACGGCTGTATTAAGATGAGGCCCATCGTGACGCTGAAACAGTTCCACGAAATGCACATTCGTGTTGCCAGTCTGAGTGGCTATCTTTTCCAGGTCACCATCTATGTCATACTCCCCATCCATATCAATAGTATTGCCAGCCCCACCCAAAATCACTACCTGATCCTCTTTAGTAAAATCCCTACATAACCCACCTATGTTAACAGTCACCTGAGCCAATCCTGCATTACGCTTCACAATGCTGGTGACCTGGTACTCACTCCCCAGCTCTTCCTGCAACTGCTGGCCTACACCTCTGCCATGAGAACTACCTAACAGCAGAACCTTCTTCTTCCTCTTCGATTTCGCAACTGTTCTAGCCACCGTAACTACTGAGGTCTGCTGCACACTTCCTACATTTACAGCTACTAGAGATTCCTCTCCACTAGACTCTGACAGTTGGTCATATCTATTGTAAATTCCAGTAGTAAAACTATCTGAAAATCTTCTTCTCCTGGCAGATCTCTTGCCAACAGCCAGCTCCAATTCCCCAACCCCCTTCTCCCTCCTCATCCTATCTAGCTCCTCCTGTGCGTTTTTCAACTGCACATGAAGGGCACAGATCTTACGCTCCTGCTCCTCTATCAACTTACTCTTGCTACATAACCTGCAGTTCCAGGAGAGGATCTCCCCAGAATGCCCACTGGCTTCCCCACTGCATTCCCCCCAGTGAAAATACCTCGAACATGTTTCACACCGCAGTCCACTACTCACGAACCTACGGAAAAGCCCACACTTCTCACTCATGGTAAAATCTTACTTTTTCTAAGTTCCGCTCCTACAATAAGAAGATATTAAAAACCTGACTACAATAATCACAAACTTACTCTACAAGGAATACAGAAAGAGAATCAAACGTCTAATGACACAGTAACGAAGCTGAAAACAGTCCCCAAAAGGTTCTTCTGAAATTATTTCACCAGAAAACACCAAGAACACCGTTTGAAGACTACTAAAGTTCCTAAATAAACCACTATACACAAATAATTAATTAGTACTTAGCTTTCGATGCGCTGCTACAGCTGCAACTGGTCAGCGCGGAATGTAAACACAGGCAAGAGCTTAAGTTGCTCGATACGAAACACTCACAAATATCAGGTCACAACACAAGAAAGGCAGAGGTGAATGAAGAAACCGCTAATACGTCATTTTTATAGTAAATATTATCACAAAAACCGTTAAAATATGTATCTGAAACCTAAAAATATATAAAAACTTGGAGAGCGATCTCACACGCAGTCACTCGCTTATGGCGTCACACCAAATTCTTCTTGATGTCTGACGGTATTTCCCCTGTCTCATACATCTTATTCACCAGATAGTAGACCCTATCAGTAGCTCTAATGGAATGTTGTCTACTCCCGGGCCTTTTTCCTACTTAGGTCTCTCAGTGCTCTATCAAACTCTTCACGCAGTATCATATATCCCATTTAACCTTCATCTACGTCCTCTTCCACTTCCATAATATTGCCCTCAATTATATCGGCCTTGTATAGATCCTCTATATACTCCTTACACCTCTCTGTTTTCCCTTCTTTGCTTAGAACTGTTTTACCGTCTGAGCTCTTGACATTAATACAAGTGGATCTCTTTTCTTCAGAGGTCTCTTTAAATTTCCTGTAGGCAGTATCTACACTCATGCTCATAATTTAAGGATAATTACAGAATGTGGTGCCACACAACGTGGCACTACACAAAACTTGCCCTTATAGCATAAGCACATAGGGAACACACACGACACAGATTTGTAAGTCTACAGTATTGGTGATAAGTTGAGAAAACCGTCCCGAAACACATGTGCTACAAAACGCCACTGTTTCCTGCGCATGTACCCCGACATCAATATGGCATATGACCACCATGCACACGTACACAAGCCGCACAACAGGTTTTCATACTCTGGATCAAGTGGTCGAGCAGCTGCTGGGATGTAGCCTCCCATTCTGGCACCAGTGCCTGTCAGAGCTCCTGAAGAGTAGTAGGGGTTTGAAGACGTGCAGCAATACGTCGACCGAGAGCATCCCAGACGTGCTCACGGGGTTTAGGTCTAGAGAACAGGCAGGCCACTCAATTCGCCTGATGTCTTCTGTTTCAAGGTGCTGATCCATGATGGCAGCTCGGTGCGGCCGTGCGTATCATCCATCAGGAAGAAGGTGGGACCCACTGCACCCTTGAAAAGACAGACATAGTGGTGCAAAATGACGTCCCGATACACCTGACCTGTTACAGTTCCTCTGTCAAAGAGATGCAGTGGTACGTGCACCAATCATAATCCCGCCCCACACCACCAAACCACGACCTCCATACAGGTCCCTTTCAACGACATTAAGGGGTTGGTATCTGATTCCTGGTTCAAGCCAGATGAAAATCCGGCGAGAACCACTGTTCTGACCATAACTGGACTCGTCCGTGAACATAACCTGGAACCACTGTTCCAAAGACCATGTACTGTGTTCTTGACACCAGGCTTTACTGGCTCTCCTGTGACCAGGGGTGAGTGGAATGCACCTTGCTGGTCTCCGGGTGAATAAACCATGTCTGCTCAATCTGTAGACTGTGTGTCTGGAGACAACTGTTCCAGTGTCTACGGTAAGGTCCCGAGCAAGGCTATCTGCAGAACTCCGTGGTCGTCTGCGGGACTGATGGTGAGATATCGGTTTCTTGTGGTGTTGTACACTGTGGACGTCCTGTACTGTAGCACCTGGACACGTTTCCTGTTTGCTGGAATCGTTGCCATAATGTTGAGATCACATTTTGTGGCATACGGAGGACCCGTGCTACGGCCTGCTGTGTTTGACCAGCCTCCAGTCGCCCTGGAATTCTACCCCTCATAACGTCATCAAAATGTGTTCTTTCAGCCATTTTCAACACACAGTCACCACTAGCACGTCTGAAAATGTCTGCACACTTACTCGCTGCACCGTACTCTGACATGCACCAACGCACCTCTGCATATGTGGACTGCTGTCAGCGCCACCATGCGACGATCGCAGTTCAAATGCACCGCATGGTCATACCCCGAGGTGATTTAAACCCGCAAACCGCCCACTAGAGCGTTGTTCCACCATGTATCAGCATTATCCTTAATTTATGAGCATAAGTGTGTGTTACCCCTAGTGATATATGCCTCTACATCCTTACATTTGTCCTCTAGCCATGCCTGTTTAGCCATTTTGCACTTCCTGTCAATCTCAGTTTTAGGCGTTTGTATTCCTTTTTGCCTGCCTCATTTACTGCAGTTTTATATTTTCTTCTTTCATCAACTAAATTCAATATCTCTTGTGTTACCGAAGGATTTCTACTAGCCCTCGTCTTTTTACCTACTTGATCCTCTGCTGCCTTCACTATTTCATCTCTCAGAGCTACCAATTCTTCTTCTACTGTGTATCATTCCCCGTTCTTGTCAATTGTTCCTCAATGATCTCTCTAAAACTCTCTACAACCACTGGTTCTTTCAGTTTGTCCAGGTCCCATCCCTTAAAATTACCACATTTTGGTTGTTTCTTCAGTTTTAATCTGCAGACCATAAGCAATAGATTGTGGCCAGAGTCCACATCTGCCCCTGGAAACATCTTACAATATAAAACCTGGTTCCTAAATCCCTGTCTTACCATTATATAATCTACCTCAAACCTTCCAGTGTCTTCAGGCCTCTTCCACGTATAGCACCTTCTTTCATGAATCTTAAACTAGGTGTTAGCTATGATTAAGTTACGCTCTGTGCCAAATTCTAGCAGGTGGCTTCCTCTTTCATTCCTTACTCCCATTCCATTTTCACCTACTACTTTTCCTTCTCTTCCTTTTCCCACTATCGAATTCCAGTCCCCCATGACTATTAAATTTTCATCTCCTTTCACTATCTGAATAATTTCTTTTGTCTCACCATACATTTCTTCAGTTTCTTCGTCATCTGCAGAGCTAGTTGGAATTTGAACTTGTATTACTGTGGTAGGTGTGGGCTTGGTGTCTATCGTGGCTACAATAACGCGTTCACTATGCTGCGCGTAGCTCACCCTTTCTCCTATTTTTTATTCATTATTAAACCTACTCCTGCATTACCCCTATTTGATTTAGTGTTTATAACCCTGTTTTCACCTGACCAGTAGTTTTGTTGCTCCTGCCACCGAACTTCACTAATTCCCACTATATTGAACTTTAACCTGTCCGTTCCCCTGTTTAAATTTTTTAACCTACCTGCCCGATTAAGGGATCTCACATTCCACGCTCCGATCCGTAGAACGCCAGTTTTCTTTCTGCTTATAACGACGTCCTCCTGAGTAGTCCCCGCCCGGAGGTCCGAATGGGTCACTATTTTACCTTCCTAATATTTTACCCAAGAGGACACTAGTATCATTTAACCTTGCAGTAAAGCTGAATGCCCTCAGGAAAAATCACGGCTGTAGTTTCCCCTTGCTTTCAGCTGTTCACAGTACCAGCACAGTTATGCCGTTTTGGTTAATGCTACAAGGCCAAATCAGTCAGTCATACAGACTGTTGCCCCTGCAACTATTGGAAAGGTTGCTTCCCCTCTTCAGTGACCACACGTTTGTATGGCCTCTCAACAGATATCCCTCCATTGTTGATGCACCTATATAGAGTGACCATACGTCCCGATTAATCGGGATTGTCCCGTTTTTTGAGGATCAAAAATTTGTCCCGACGTTTTTTTTTTAAAAAAAAAAACAAGCAATTTGTTCCGATTTTCAAGGATTATATTCAGACATTTACAAAGTGGTTAAAATACTTACTGAGTGTCGATTTTATAAACTATCAATTGAAACTGACATTCCGTAAGTTGGTACCCCCTGATAATGTACAGCTTAAGCACTATAATTGTTGCGTACTCTTATTTTCTTTGCTTTTGCTTGGCATTGTTGTCAGCACTCAGTATCAGTTTCGTAAAGTGCTAGCACGTCATGGCAATGCCGAAACGAAAATCAAAGTTTTCGGAAGAGCTTCAGAGGAAATTTCCTTGCTTCACTGCTACAGACAATGACTGTTCGGCAAAATGTAACGTATGTAACTGTGCTGTATCTGTGTCTCATGGTGGTGCTGCAGATCTGAAGCATCATACGGAATCAGAGAAACACAGGAAGAATCTTCGATCGGCACGTTCCTCGGAAAAAAATGATGAGATACTTTGTAACTTCAAATACAAAGGAACAGAAAAACGTAGCTGCAGCAGAAGGAACCCTGTCATTCCATGTTGTTAGCCACCACCAGAGCTATCGTTTTAATGACTGCAGTGTTCAACTAAACAAAACAAAAAATTCCTGATTCTAAGATTGCAATAGCTGCTGTAAACAGTGCAAAATACTTTTCAATATCTACTGATGCTAGCAACCATGGGCATCAGAAAATTTTCCTGTGATAGTTCAGTATTTTTCTGTAAGTGAGGGTGGACTGCAGACGAAATTGCTTGATCGTGATGAATTGCAGAACGAAAAGTCCGAAACAATTTCCAATTATCTTTCTCATGTTATACAGCTACTCAGTATCATCTCAAAGTGTGTTGCATTTGGTGCAGACAATACTAACTGTAATTTTGGTGGTTTAATGAAGAAAGAGGGTAATAATGTTTTCACACATCTGAAAGAAAAATTAAAAAACTCTAACATTGTTGGCATAGGTTTTCCAGCACATGTTGTTCATAACACACTTCAAACTGCTTGTGATGTTTTACCTGTTGACATTGACTGCATTGTCATGAAGTTGTACAACCATTTTCATATTTTTTCTATTCATGTTGCAGAACTCACTGAATTCTGTGAATTTGTTGGTGTCACTTACAAAAATTTACTTTCCTTTTCCAAAACAAGGTGGCTTTCATTGTTGCCAGTCATAGAAAGGATTTGAAAATGTATGAACCTTTGAAATCTTACATTTGGTCACAGTCTAACTCAAAGTGCCCTGCAATCTTAAAGAGATTTTTCAGTGATCCAATGAATGAATGTTATTTACTTTTTGTACATTCACAAATGTGTGTTTTCCAACAATCCATTCTGAGCATTGAGAAACAGAATAATTCCATATGTGAAGTAGTAGCAGTCTTAAATAAAACTTTTACAAGTCTAAATTCAAGGAAACATGAACATTTTGTACCACTAAGTGTAAAAAAAACAGCTGAATGATTGTGATGAGCAGTCTGTTAAGAAATTTGAAATAGCAGTATGAACGTTTTATGATGCTTCAGTAGACTATTTATCCTCGTGGTTACAGGGAATAGCTTAGTTTTCTGTATTCTCATGGATGATGCTCACAGAACCACAAGAATGGTCAGTAGTTGAAAATACTTTAATGTGGCTAAATGTTCAAAAAATGTGTGTGAAATCTTATGGGACTTAACTGCTAAGGTCATCAGTCCCTAAGCTTACACACTACTTAATCTAAATTATCCTAAGGACAAACACACACACCCATGCCCGAGGGAGGACTCGAAACTCCACCAGGATCAGCCGCACAGTCCATGACTGCAGGTGGCTAAATGAAAAGGGCATTCTAGTAAATGACAGCCTCTTATTTGATGAAATAGTTCATATACAGTCATTTGTAAAACAACAAGTGAAAACAGACTGTGAACAATGGAATCAGTTGATGGCACATGAAAAATGGTGTAGGTTTTTCAGATCTTGCCAGTTTAATGAACAGTTCAGAAGAATCGCTTAATATACCGCAGTACTTCTTTTCACTCCCTGCCCACAATGCAAATGTTGAAAGAGTTTTCAGCTTACTGTCGTCACAGTGGACAGATGAGAGGAACAGATTTACGGTGAGGAGCGTTAAGTGTATTTTATTGACGTGTTTAAACTTCAGTAAATACAGTTGCACATACCTATTAGGCAAACCTGAGTTGCTGCATGAAATTTCATCTTCGAAGAAATTTGATTGCAGTGTGAAATCCACAAAACCATAAATTCCTTGTGTTCACTAAGAACTTTTTTTGTAGTGATTGTTACTGTATATCTTTCTACATTCTGTGTTATAAATGTTACATTTCTTAATAAGTAAATTTCTGAAAACTTGAAATGTACTTTCTTTCAGTCTTTCCATTATTTGGTTTTGTACACACACACACACACACACACACACACACACAAATCAGTGAAGGCTATATTTGCAGAGGAAGAAGAAACGTTAGCATTAAAAGTGATATTTAATGAGAAATAAAAATTGTCCCACTTTTTGGCCAAGAAAATGTATGAAAGTCCCACTTTTGTCCGAAGAAAACATGGTCACCCTGTGACCTATCTGTGTCGCTGAGGCACAAAAGCCTCAACACCAACGGCAAGGTCCGTTGTTCATGGGGGAGGGGGGGGGGGCGGGGGGCGGATGAAGTTAGCGGAGATTTTATTGTTTATAATTTTTCTCTGTTGGATGTTACAGAATAACGATGGTAGAATGTTTTGGTGATAGGCGTGAATGGACCCTGAGGGACACGGATCTGCTTCGGAGTGCAGACCCTGTATGATGTAGAGTCTTAACAATTTTCCGACTAAGAAACGCCACCGTAACTGTTCGTACTGTATTTTATACTACGTCGTGTTGCAGGTGCAGGCTTCATTTGGCGCTGACATTAAACATCGCACACAGGTGGCGGAACTATGATAATATGTTCCCGTTCCCAGTTAGTGGTCAAAATACGGTTCTGTACCATTAACTCAGGTCACTCTGTTTCTACATGGGTTGCCGAATGTGGTAGATATAGCTCTCTCTGACTTCTGGGTGAAATTTATCTCGCTATCAACTGTGGTGTGTATTACAGTATATTGTTCCATATCAATGCAGTCTTTCCCATCGTTACTCGTTTTGAGATATGAGAGTGGTACTAATATGATTCACCAGTGGCTGTAATCATTAAAAGACGCCTCTACTGGATCCAACACAAGTACGTGGTAGAATAGATACACTTGATTCCAAATCGCAGACAGCGTTTCTAACCGAAAGCGTTATCTATCAGCAACTCGCGTATGTGCCTGTAGATTCAAGACTGCTTTTTATGCAGTCGCTAAGGTAGCGTTTTTAATAGCGCAGTTCTCACGCGGAATGTATGGTGTGGGCTGTAGAATTCCTCTACGGCCACCTTCAAAATGTCTGTTCTCAATAGCGTTCCTCGAAAAGAACATGGTCTTCCCTCCACGGATTCCCTTTTGACCTACCTGGTGAGTGTAATGCGACTACTAAAAAAAAAAAAAAAAAAACAGTTACTCGCCATGCAAACTGACTCTCATGATCAGTGTAATTCCCTAACCTATTAAATTGATATCAATGACTGGTGGGTGGAGGAGATGGCTAGGGCATCACGGAATGATTCTTGACAGGCGTTTCTTGTCGTTTCGTTGCAGCGATATCTTTCAACGAAATTTCAATCTCGCACCTACGCAGGACGAGACAGGCCCTCACGATTTGTTTCGTTAACGCTAGTATGATATAGCATCGCATTAGTAAAAGGTGCCTGTTCTCTTGAATTATCGCTTGTTGCTGTCGAACGTCTGTTTTTTCCGATATTGAGCCAATGGCGTGAAAGACTGAAATTTTTGTAATACGCACATGGATGACGGTTTACTTACAGACGCTGAACGCGAGAGGCGCTCTCGGGTCGTGCAATTTGTTCAACAAGTTGAAAGAAATTGCTTGATATAGATTTTATTTTCTCTGGAGTTTATATTCTTGCATTTTCTTTACTCCTATGACGGTTGCGATATAACGAGGACATTCTACAGTGATTGGTAGTTTTCGCAGCAAAATAGTTGAAGTATTTTTTCCTGATTTTAGACATGGTGGACATGTCTCTGCTGATCATTTGTGTTCGGTGGTGGTGCCTTTCGGTGGACGTGACTAAATAATGAGATGTGTATTGGATCCTGCAGTTGAACGTAAAAACTATATAAATTTTGCATATAAAACTAAAAGAAAATAGACTTTGCCTATTTTCGTAGAAAGAGCACATTTATTATCGTATCAAATTGTGTATTCCTTTTTTTAAACAGATTGCAGGAAAGAGGTGTTGACGTTAAATAAACGTGTTTTCCATTGCAGAAAGAGAGGCATTTTTTTAAATTTGTGGGAGGATCTTATGGGACCAAACTGCTGAGGTAATCGGTCTCTAAGCTTACACACTTGTTATTCTAACTTAAACTAACTTACGCTATGGACAATACACACATTCATGCCCCAGGGAGGACTAACCTGCGACGGGGGGAGCAAGGAGTCTTTTAGCAAGGTGACAAACTGATGATTTACACTTCGTAAGTCTTTGTTGTTGTGTACTTGTCTTACGTGGGATAGGCGTGTATTCGTTATGGCCATTTTTGCAGAATATGCCATGTAATGTTCCACAAAATTTCGGGCGAATTGCCGGAGGTTTGCAACTTACTGCCACAATATTTCGGCGCAGAGTCTCCTGGTCATCTTCAGGTGATACTGGCAGCATTGCAGCATTTACACGGAATCCTGCAAACACCTGCCTTGCGTAGCTCTAGGTCGTCTTTGAGAGATCCCAACAGCGACGAAATTTTTGCAGGAGGGCGATAGATTGCTTTCGTTTTATATTTTCTTAGTATTCTGCCTATTTGTGCTGAAATAGTACCAATAAATCTTAAATAGGCAGTCGTTTTACATGCCTCTTCCTCTTCTTTGTTCCGTCGTTTACAGGTCTGCAGCGCTCTCTCCACTTGCTGGGAGGAGTACACATTCTTCAGAAATACAGTCTGCGTGTGCTCCAGTTCCGTTGCAAACCGCCGAGTGACACTGAATGACATTGCAGCATGTTTACAGATTAGTCATGGTCAGTACATCACATTGTGCATGATGTGCTCCAGTTTCACAAAGTGTTTGCAAGATGGGTGCCACTGCAGCTGACTCCTGAAATGAGAGAACGCCGTCTTGATGCTTGTGAAGAACTTCTTCGGCGCGTTGAACGAGAAGGTGATGGCTTCCTTGCAAGAATCATTACTAGGGAAGAAACCTGGGTTCACTTCCACCAACCGGAAACGAAGACAGCGAGCAAGGTATGGCGCCATTCCTCATCACCAAAACCAAAGAAGTTTCGAACAGAACCATCAACAGGGAAGGTTATACTGACTCTCTTTTCGGACGAAAAAGGCATAATTTTGGAGCATTACATGCCTAGAGGGACCATTGTTACCAGTGCATCATACACATATCTCCTAAAAAATCATCTGCGGCCTGCAATCAAATCAAAGCGACGTGGATTGCTGTCAGCAGGTGTCCTTTTGCAACATGACAATGCAAGGCCCCACACTGCCCATACAACAGTTGCAACAGTCACAGACATGCCTTTTGAGTGTCTTCCTCAGCCACCATACTCACCAGACCTTGCCCCCAAGTGATTTCCATGTGTTTGGACCTCTCAAAGACGCAATGGGAGGAAAGAAGTTCCGTTGTGATGAACAGGTACGCCACGCGGAGCACGAGTGGTTGCGCGGACTACGAAAAGAATTTTTTCTGAAGGAATTTATGCACTTTGTAAGCCCTGGAGGACTTGCATTGAGCGTGCGGGAGATTATGTTGAAAAGTGATACATCTTTGTACCACTTCTGCACTATAAATAATATTTAAAAAGTATTTAAGGTTTTCATTTGACTCACCCTCGTATATGCATAGAGCTGCACAAGAACAGCTTAAAATCGCAAAAACTAACTATACCATACAACTCGTCTTATCCTGCTGGGAAAAATCTCGTCAGATGAAGTTAGATGAGATTTAATAGTTCGTAATTTTTCTAGGTTGTATGGTACAGAAGAACGAAGATAGCATCTTGAGGAGATAGATGTGAATGGACGCAGACGTGTATTACTTGTATGTAGTTTGGGATGCACCACAGTGCAGTAGCAAAAATCCTCGTCCTTCTCTTAGTTCCCGTTTCCATCGTATGGTCAAAAAACAGTTCTGTCGCAGTAACGCAGCTTATCCTGTTTATGAATGGGTTGCAGAAGGTGTTAGAATTAGTTTCCTCCGACTCCAACTCAGTTCCGACTTAAATTGGAACGATCACATGTGTAAAGCTGCAGAAATGGCAGCAGTTGCAAGATGCAAAGGGACTATTTAAAACAAGGCTGGAATTTTACTGAAGCAGATAAGTTCGAGAAAGGTGACTTTTTTTGAGATATGAGAGTGACAAAAATATGATTCATTAGTGGCTGTAATCATTAAAGGACTTCTCCATAGGACTCAATGCAGGTGTGCGCTTGAATGGGAAGACTTGATTCCAAATCCCAGACGGCATTTCTACCGAAAGCGTAGCACTAGAGATCTGAAACGCTAGAGTACATTTTTTACGACCTCAATCAGCACATAATCTACTACTGTTGGTGATCGTTCTCAATCTGCCATCGCCTATAACGCAGTCGATATATCACCAAACCTCTGACATGGCATTGAGGCAGAATGTGTTACAAATACGGGACAAATGGACAAATATCTAGCGGCGGCGGCGTGAGGGATTTGCAAATACCGGTTTCATACCACTCTCCTTAGCCGAATCACTTTCAGAATTCGATAATTTTATTCCGAGTTTGCACTGTCGGCGACGTGTAACCGCGCTGTCGGTCTGATACTATGCACTCCGGCGATCAGCGTCTATATTCAGAGTCACGGTATTTGTCTGGAAAAAACCACTTCATTCAGAGGTAATGCCGTACCTCGATATATAAAGCGGGCGTAGCTTTTAACATGGATAATTGTATGAAACTGTAGAACCAAGATCGCTTGTGATGGTAGTATGGTTGTGTTATTAACAATCGCTGTTTGTAAGACGATTGTGCCTCTCTTTCTAGGACACAGTGGTACCACTCTTAAGAAAACTTATGAGACACGTCCACCCGTCGTTGATTTTCGGTCAGCGTTATTTCGCATCGCCGGCAATCAGTTATTGAAGAAGTATTATACTTAGCAGTAGTGGATATGTGATAGATTCGCCTTGAGCATCAGGCTCATAAAGTACGTGTCTGTGTTCCTACATGTGCAAAGGAAATGACTATGTCGGTCATAAGGAAGGTATGGATTTGACGTGGCGTTCCATTTGGTACGATGATTCTGTCTCTGCGTGCTTGGGGCAGCTGTGGCCTGTGACCGACTAGCGAACTAATACTTAGTATGTGTTGGATGGCGTTTGTGATCAACTGGAAATTTGAGGAGATTCAATATGGGTGTGTGTTTGCGCTGGGCCATTATTCCCTCCCATGTAAAATGTTTGTTTGAGTGCTTCTTCACATTTCGCGTCTTTATTTAGTTGAGAGAACATCGATTGTGGTGTGTGCATCTAGCAGGCAGAAGACACGTTTCTCTAGATATGAGAAAGCTTATTTGACTTTGTAAATTAAAGGGGCGATTTGCAATCTGTTACATCACCGATATCGGTATTCGCGAGTGGAAATATCAGATTCCTCTATTTCCTTTTTTTTTTTTTTTAGTTTCCATGTAAAGGTCTTTGCAGATGAGATAAGTTTCTCTCTGCTGATGACTTGTGATTGGTGGCAGTACACTTCACTGGACGTCAGAAAATAATGAGACGCCAATGCAGTCGAACATAAAAAAACTATACTAATTTTGCTAAAAAAACTAAATGAACATGGACTTTGTTTATTTTCGTGGTAAGAGGAGATTTATTATCGTCGCGAATGTTTTTTTTTTAATGCTTGCTTTATTATAGGAGTCGAGTTGATGTTAAATAATTGAGCGCAGAACGGCTGGAGACTACCCTACGAGAGTGTGGCCCTGCTGAAGTGTCCTACGTGACATTAAACAAAAGTGTTTTCCACCCTAGATTGAGAGGCGTTGGGAACCTGTCTAGTCTGTGACAGCGGCGCCTCCTAGCCATTAGAGGCGGCTGCGCTACTATACTTTAGACGACCAAGATGGATTTGGAAAAGCCGCCCTTTTATCTCGTGATTAACTATACCTGGTTTTGTGTTGGCAGACGGCGATCGTATCACTGGGGGTGCAGCCAGCACGAGGCTGTCGGCGGATTTGCTCCTTCCTGTAGTTTGTGACTGTACCTGGAGGAGTACACACGTTCAACTTGTCTTTAAGGACGACAATTTTCCCCAGCACATGCAATGCATTATGACCTGTTCAATGCGACTGCTGTTTTTTTTTCGCGACAATTTCGAAGTGTAATTATAACTGTGATGCATTTTTTCCATCAGCTGTGATAGCATGTATTAGCTTGTTCTGACATCGAACAAGGATAGATGTTATGTGCTTGCAGGTAACACACTTTTTTTTAAACTGTTCTCTGTCCAACACCAGCGTCTACTGAGTTGAACGTATTTCCCACCAAAAAGAATAAAGATTGCACCTTACACCCCAGTCTTCCCCAGCTTGTAAGTGTAGGGTAGAGTTTGAGTGTTTCTGTCGCTGGTTTTGGGTGGTATTGCGAAATATTATCCCAGCAGTATAACACCAGGCGTATGATGTAGTCAGTTTTTGCGGCGTATTGCGCTTTTATGCCGTCCTTGTGCAACGCTATACATGTAGTTATGTAATTAGAACCGATATTCGTGATTAATTATGTAATTAGGATCGATATTTGCGTAAGTTTCGAGTGGTATTGCGAAATTTTCCCCGGAAGGATAAGAGCAGTTGTATGATATAGTTAGTTTTTTTTTCGATTTTAAGCCGTTCTTATGCAGCGCTATGCATATAGTTGTGTAATTAGAGCCGATCTTTGTGATTAATTACGAAATTAGGATGGATATTCGCGTCAGTTTCCTGTGTAAAATAAATAAAGTATACTAACCTAACCTTCCTGTCCCGCATCTGGACAGATTCCATGTGTTAGGAGGGTGCACTTAAGCTTTACATCCAGTAGAATCAGGGTTCGAGTCGCTGATAATCTGCGATTTTTGCGTACACTGAGTGTTTGTGCACTGAATTATTTCGGTTGTTTAAGCATTGTGAGCGTGTTTGCATGCATTATTTCTGTGATCTACGAGTAGTTTGCACATCTGTGTACTATGTACTGAATTATATTGGTAATTTACGAGTTGTTTGCGTCTCTGCACATTAGCGTAATGCATTACTTACTAGTAGTTACAGGTCTGTAAACTGGATATTGTGACCCCAAGCATATCAGGCTGAGTGTTTTGTATCAGCGCAATAAATAAACCAGTTGAAATCCGTCGCTAAATAAATTCTCTCTCCAGCGGTCCAGGACAGGCTGATTCTTTTTCGCACCGATTTTCCCCCTTCACACAAACGGCAGTGTGAGTTCTTTGTATCACCGTAATAAATAAACTAGGTAAAATTCGTCCCTAAATAAGTTGTTCAAGAAATAAATAAAGTACACTCATTCTTCTCTCCAGCAGCCTAGAACAGGCTGATTCCTTTTCCCACCAGTTTTCCCCTCCAGGTCGTCGGGCGGATGAGGAGG
The DNA here is from genome assembly GCF_023897955.1 of Schistocerca gregaria. Lineage (NCBI taxonomy): Eukaryota > Metazoa > Arthropoda > Insecta > Orthoptera > Acrididae > Schistocerca > Schistocerca gregaria. The sequence goes on from NC_064931.1 coordinate 682,445,573, forward strand.
CAGGTGCAGACGTGCAGCTGAGAAAAACACGTGATGTCATCATTATTCTGTGCTCCTATAGACTGAACTGCACAATCACGTGACCTAGCGTGATGCTCTCTCGTGGTGAACTCTTGAACTAGGTCAATTCTTTGGTCTGGTGGATCGGAGGCAGTTGTCTTTTGTGTGGTGGGAGCTTATACGTAGTTTTTAGAAACGACAGACAGTTCCAGCAGAGACAGATGTTTCCATACATTGTGTAATCCACCTTTAATGCAAAGCATTATTTGCAGGCCCGCATTCTTCCTCTTCATATGTTCGAGCATTAATGCTCACTTCCATTATTTATCCAGTGAGCTGTGGACACACTCCTTGGCTAAGTGCATGTAATACAGCTATTAAGATTCCCCCTGTCTGGCACCAACATGTCACCAATTGAACACAGGAACACTGACAGCTCAGCAAGCACTGATATCTCAGCCTCTTTTGGTGGTAACACCAAACCAAGCAGCTACTGCTGTAGCTAGATAATAAATTTAAACATATATCAACAAATTTAAAGAAATTTAAACAAATTGTATTCGAATTTAATGAGCAGTCTCTAGTGGTGGCAACATCATACCAGCTCTCCTCAGCAGCAGGAGTAAGCTCTTAGAGCAAAATTCCCTCCAAAATTCTAAATTCCCGACCATTTTCCAAGTGGATGACGCGCCAGAACCACACAGCGAACATACTTGATGGTGATACTGCCTCTAATTGTTTAAATAAAGACTGAAAATTAAGACTTATGTCCACCACAGGCCGAGTCCTTTTCCCACCAGTTCCAAGGAAGAGGTGGCGGTCGCGTGACTTATGGTAGTAGAGGTAGCCCAATTGCCCCATCTTACCTCCAAAATTCGAAATTACCGTCAGGGGGGCGTAGCACTTTTCCGCCAAAAGCCGCCATCTTGGATAACGGTACTCGCGTCATCAGCTGTCACGGCCGCCATCTTGAATGACGTCAGTGGGGTGACGCCGCCCTAGCCCAGCTATTGCCCTCTCACAGATGTATAGTATATTTTCTTATATCATTTTTATAAAACAACATTCACATATCATGTGTGCTTATCTTTTTCTGAAATTACAAAAATTACTCTGGGAAACTAAGGTCTCCTCAGGGGTGAAAAAATTTACCAAGATAAAACATGCTCTTTTAAGTAAGAAAAAGTGTTCTACTGGAATTTAAAAGTGTTAAATTCGAGAAAATCTTGTAAACATTGTATTTCTATCGAATATATCACATTATTACTCTACTACACACCAACATCCAATAACTTATATTAAATTAATATGAAGTATTATTAGAACCCAGTTACAAGTTAAATACATTTCGTAATAGAAGCTATTGGAAACTAACACAAATTTTCAATTTCAAGACAGGTAAAATTGTTGAGTAATTATGGAATTTAGTTGATTTTCAGATATACTTCCTTTTCAAGGTACAAGACGGTGCACAACAAACCAAGAGTCGTTTAACCATCCACATGTTATACTACTAGTTTTGTAAACATGAAGAATTAATATTTTTCAGTTTGGAACAAAATACAACCTCATAGCCAAATTTTGCGTAAATTAACCATGAACGGTCTGAATTTTGAGTAAACTGGTGCCATGTTCAAAAGTTTCTCAACGATTTCTTAGACGCTTTAATAATGTTCCATTATTTGTCGTATTCAACAATTATACTGCTTACGTCATGGTTGTAGGTTAATGATATAACTTATGCTTGAAGAAATAATGCTTGATGTTTCTATAAACTGTCTCGGAACTTATTGTAAATTTCTTACGCAACTTACATTTCACGCCAAAGCATTTGACTCGGCATGGCGAAAGATGACATGCCTTGGCAGGTATCGTCAAGTCTGAAGTCGCTGGCTAAAAGTTTTGCTTGTTGGAACAAGCCGTAACTTGTCCTGATGATTTCATAATTCATAATGTAAGATGCTAGGGAACGAGAATATTATATAATCTACTGTTTATAATGAAACTCTCTAAAGAGAATTACACATGAGATCTTTAAAGTAACGATTAAATTCTCAGGACAGTCAATGTTCATAAACAGAGCTATCTGTCGTACAGACCATTAAATTCCAACATGAGCTTTAAATATACGCCTGTATTGGATAAAATTGGTGGATTATTGTTAAAAGATGTCGACATACACTGATAAATCAAAACATTATGACTGCTGATCACCGCGACATTAGATCCGCCTGGTGACGTTGCAGGCACGCGGCACGCTATGAAAAGTATACAAGCGTAACAGAGGCTGATGGCTATGACCCTACCGAAGATATGGGCTGCAAATGGGGAAATCCACCGAGATAAGAACAAATGATTATTACGCAAAACTGTCGAGTATCTCGGCAACCGCGAAGCTGGTCAAATTTACACTTGCTACGGTCGTGAGCATCTCCAGAAGGAGGTAGGACAGTGAAACTACTACAAGACGCTAAATGGTTGTACGTCCACGACTCTTCATATAACGTGGGGTTCGGAGGCTTGTCTGCTCTGTAAAGTAGGATTGGTGGTGATCTGTGACATCTCTGCAGAAAGAGCACAATGCTGGTGCACGCACAAGTGTTTTGGGGCATACCGTTCATCGTAGATTGTTGAACATGGAGCTTCACAGCAGACCACCCTCACCCGGTCACATGTTGACCAAACGACAACGTCAGCTACGTTTGTAGTGGGCACGGGACCATCGGGTTTCGATGTCGACCAACGGAAACGCGTAGGCCCTTCGCTCCTCGGGTGAATCACATTTTCACTGCACTAGGTCGATGGCCTTCTCCACAAAAGCCGTCATCAAGGTGAAAGGCTGCCCAAAACGTCCAGTGCGCCATCGAAGCAGCCTGGTGGGAGCAGTATTATACTATGGAAAACATTCACCTGCGCTTGCATGGGACCTGTGGTAGTAACCAAAGACACGCTAACAGCTGCGAACCATCTGCATCCCTTCATGCTTGAGGTCTTCCCCGATCGCGATGTCATCTTTCAGCAGTGTAATTGTCCGTGTCTAGCAGCCAAAACCATGCTACAGTGGTTTGAGGAGCATTATAGTGAACTCACGTCAATGTCTCCACAACCTAATGCAATGGAACCCATCTGGCCGTCACCGCGTACGCAAACGACCGGCCTATTATTTATGCGAATTACATAACCTGTGTGTAGACATCTAATGCCACGTACCTCCACAAAAATACCAAAAAACCTTCGGATGTGTGATATGCAGAATCAGTGATGTATTTCGTTCCAAAGGCAGACAAACAAGCTATTAAGCTATAATGTTTTATCTCATCATTGTACATTTCGGTATGGGAAAGAGCGAAAATGCACTTGAAGTTCGCAATTGGAAGGAAGTCTCCACCGAATCGCCAGCAGATGTCGATTTTATTCCCTGGAATGATCTGAATGAATTGGTGGAGCGATTATTTTTCTTGCTACCCTCGAAGGCGGCAGGCAATAATTCAAACAATAGTGAAATAATCTTTATTGAACAGGAACTTAGAGAACTATCGTTTATTGGTTGAAGTTTATGATGTTTGCCGAATGATATTATTAAAAGCGTAACATAGAATATACAACTGTTCCACAACTACTCCCACGAACAGACGACGGGGAAAGATATTGCTTTTTTTAAATACCAGAACAAATGACTCACATATCTTTATAAACACGCGTCCTTATCGGTCAAGCAATCGTTAATTTCACCCTGAAATACAGTCACGGTTATAGCCAATGCATTTGAATCTCAGTTCAGTGAAATATAACTCTCATGCCGATTTCTTTGGCCAGGCAGACAATCGGTGACAACGTATGTTTTTCTTTTTGAAACAAGCTCCACCGTGCCCTGGCTTTTCGAGTCAGGGAATTGTGACACCCATGGAGTTGCAAAAGTACTGACTTACTTAGTAATCGCTTTTTCTTATTAGGTCAAGTTTTTTAAGCTTGTTGAAGCTTATCGGAACAAGTCAGCAATTGCACCTCAGCAGGAAAATAGGTATAAATACGAGACAACTAGAAGTAAAACTTAGGTCATCGATGCTGCTCCCCCTGTTCTCTCTGTGTGCATCATCGAATTAAAAAAAATGTAAGTATGAGATGAACCACTACTACTACAACTAATAATAATAATAATAATAATAATAATAATAATAATAATAATAGTAATAATGACGATGATAATGACGAAGTTTGTATATAATTTATCTATAACTTGTTGTAGTTAAAGAAAGTAGGGATTCTTCTGTTTCCAAGTGGTAGAAGATGAAGATCTGAGTGGCAGTGAAAACCCAATATGCATCAAAAGACTGATGACCTCAGAAGTTAAGTCGCATAATGCTCAGAACCATTTGAGCCATTTATCTACAATCATTGTCCCTGGCTATTACTCATGGTGAACTTAACTTTCTCAACAATGGCACTGTGTCCATGACATGTCATAGTAGAGTGAACATTATGAACACAGTTGCTTTTGAAAATAGTCATACGAACTAACTTAATTTTTTCATATGCGTCTAGTAGAAAAATGTGTATAAACATATTCATAAGGCGTCACATAATGAAGCTATAAGAGATATTAAAGTTCGCCCTCTAAAAGAAGATCATTGCGGTTCTGTGCTTAATTTGCAAAAGTGTTCATTTCTTCATACAAAGTCATTGGTTTTGGTTACGATCGAAACGCTTTTCCACAGATGAAAGTGCAAATTATAGCGTTTCTCAAAAAGAAGGCCTTAAAGATTCTGAAAATTGTGTTGCTTTTAAAGTGTATAATAAGTATGACTGTATTTAATATGCTGAGCCGTTTCTCTTTCAGTATAACAAACTAGTTGACAGTTATATTAAGGACACATTATTCATATTGCACACAGTTTTCCCTTAACATGCAATTGAGTGTCATTTCGTTTTCATTACCGAGGTACAGCTGTAAAAATATGGTTTACTGAGGAAGATGTCTCACATGTTTACAAATGGTTCAAATGGCTCTGAGCACTATGGGACTTAACATCTGAGGTCATCAGTCCCCTAGACTAAAAACTACTTAAACCTAACTAACCTAAGGACAGCACACACAACCATGCCTGAGGCAGAATTCGAACCTGCGGCCGTAGCAGCAGCGCGGTTCCGGACTGAAGTTCCTAGAACTGCTCGGCCACAAAGGACATGTTTACACGAATTGTAACTACTTACTGTTTACAATAGATGATACTCTAAAAAGTGATACAGATGATGAATCAGAATGTGTGGTAAAACAGTATGTTTCCACTATGTGACAGCACAACATGCCAAAATAATATGGTCTGCAAGGCAAAGTTAACTTTGATTTTAGTATATGTGTGAAAATGTGATTTATTGGAATGTAATTTTTTCGACGTATAGAGTATTTTTGTATTGTGTATGTATGAAAAAATCTAAAATATTAAATGTGTAGAAACTGTAAATATATTAAATGTAAAAACTATTGCACAGCTTAAACTCTAAATACTATTAGTTGTAAATGTGCACATTCAACCATCATGCATCTAACTTTCATTGGGATCAAATATTTTTACAACAAATTTTATATCTAGAGTATTTTTGTTTGGGTTTTTTCCTTTGCATTCCATCTTAACATATTATAAAGACAGTTATGAAATTTATTGATGAGACGGTACAAAACCTGACATTAACAGAACGAGATGTAAGTTAGTGATGAGGCAGTACACCATTTGACATATATATTAGTGGAGGGAGAGAGATAAAGTTATTAATAAACTTTAAACCTTATTAATAAAGGCAGATGTGATAGGAAATTTACTGGCAAGACTGTACGGTATTTGACATAAACATTTAAACGTTTTTTAGTGAAGTATGAAAACAGATAGAGATGAAATGCAGAGGTGGAACATTAAGCCACATGTGTGTGTGTGTGTGTGTGTGTGCGTGCGTGTGTGAGTGGTAATTTTTCATGTGGAAAGACTAATATAATTGAATATCTTTGAATATGGCACAAAAAATTGAAATACTTTTGAATATATCAGGCTATACATACTGATTCGTGTATTTCATTTTAGGTAAAACAAAAATGCAGTTTGATTGTTTCATTTTCAATGGATGACAAAAAAATTTAAAAATAGGTTCCCTGCCAGCATCATCTAGCAATATTTCAAATTTCCCGCTAATGTGACGCCACCGGAACTGTGACGTCAAAGAAATTCCGCAAGACGGCATTCAGAATCTGCTTCCATGATACAACAAACAAAAAATGTATGTTTGCGGCACTGGAGGTCACACCCTCTACTGATGTTGTGTATGGAGATCAGTTACAGCTGGAATGAAAATTTAATTATTTAGAATCTGCTATGCGCAGCACATCTCCACAAAGTCTGATAAATATCGGATTGAAGCTTCATGATACAACGTTATCCATTTCCGTCAGTGTATTAGCGTATTAAAATTTTGTAAGAATATCTTGTGGGAAAATGATGCATCAGAATCTAATTTTGAAACAGTATAAACTAATAGTTTGACCAAAATGTGTGTGCTGACATTCAACAAAAAGTGGCGCGCCTTGGGACGCGAAAAGAAATAGAAACCCTGCAGTGGGACGGCTACAGAACGACATGTGGTACTTTTTTTCAGAGTAGAGGAAGAAGATACCGGCCTCAGGGAATGGGAGGCAACACAGTGTTACTGTCGTCGAAGGAATGACAGAGGATCGCCCTAAACATTGAACTTGGGGTGTTCGAGACGACATACTGAAAGGCAGCCGGACGGAGAAACGCAAGAAGTTGCTGCAGTTGCGCCCCAGACACGGCGGAGCATCTGCAAAGAAGCGCCGCTTCGGAGCGCGTGTGGCCAAAGTAATAAGCGGAGTGGCGCGCAGCGGCGTAAAGCATAAAGCATAAAACATAAAACATGGAACTGGCCGCGGCAGAGGGAACTTTTACACCGACTCCCCCGATACAAGCAAATGCAGCGCGCCCGGCTGCCCTAGCGCGCCCCCACTTTATGTGCTCGTATTATTTTCCGCACATGAGTACTCCACCGCCTCAGACGGCCATCTACCAGATACTACACTTTTACTTTATTTTTAAAATATTGGACTAAGCATCCGCTTAACAAGGTTAACGATTCTATTCCCTGCGATTTCTCTCATACAAAGCTATCAATTAAATCATAGGCACGGTAGTAAGGCAAAAAAGTAAAAATAATAAGCCAGGCAGTCTACATCAGTAGTAGTATGACCCACAGAATGTGGTAGTGACCACTGAAAAGGACAGATATTAACCATATGCAATAGATGCAATTTTAGACACTACCGTGCTTTACATAACCTATTAATAAGAACCAAAAATAATTCTTCAAACAGCTCACGCTTGTTCCATTTTTTGACGTCATCTTTGTTTGCTGCAAGAGTGTCGGTGATAAATTCACTTTTCGACATAAAACAGCGAATATAGAGAGTGTGATGCACAAATCCTACTTATTAACACATACACACACACTTTTGTACACGCAGTAACACAAATTCATTCATACAAAAATATAATGCGTTACTGTTATCATTTAGCCGCCTGCACATAATATTTATGCCACATGGTCAGTGTCTACAAATATCCAACAGATCTTGTTGATCCTAATCTAGAGAAATTTCTCCATATTTTATGTGTCTGTAGATGCTATACAAGTATTAAAATCGTCCTCTGTAGTTTTCAACATTGATTCAGTGTATATTTATTTGATATTATAGCTTTGTTTAAAGTTTCAACATAAATTTCTTACATATATATTTAAGGTTTTCTAAATTTTGAATGAATGCCTCCTTACGTTCTGTCTTTACACTCATTATATGTTTTAGCTGTTTATATACAAATGTAGTACTAATTCGCAATTTATATTGCTAAACACCTTCCACAGTTCAGAAAATTGTTAGTTAATTCAGCTGTAGTTATATCACATAAATTGTCCTTAAGTAATCCTCGTCCCTGTACTTCACTTTCTGACTATAGACGCACAAAGAAGGCCATAGAATTAGAAGAAATGACTAAGTTCTTGTTGAAAATACAATGTTGTGTAGAATGAATAATGACAAATTACCACTTACTGTGGAGTAACGTTACCAGCGAAGTTCTGCTGTCTGTTTTTTCGGGCTAATATCGAGAACTACTGTAGTGATGTTGATGCTGTCTTCATTAATAAAAAGAATGATTGAAGAGGAAGGTTTGTGTATGTAATTTATTACCACTACGTCGAAAAGTCGTCCGACTGTAGATACTTAGTGCTGCCCGTGCGAAGCAGGGCTAGTCACTACTTGACTTTAAATATTAGAGGAAAGTGCCCAAAAACAGATCACCAGTTTGTTTCGGACTTTTTAAAAAACTGAAAATAGTAAAAAATTATGTTTCAGAAGCACATAATATTTTGTTTATAATGTTATGCACCATTTTTCTCTTAGATACATCATTAAAATTTTCATACAAACGCTGTTTTCAAAAACTTATACTCATTGTGTTCGAAAAACAGTTGTCAAACTGGGACAGTTTCTAAAATAAGCAGAATAGCACTAAATAAAATTGGAAAAAAGGTATTAAAGTAAACATAATATAGTTTCAAGATAGGTATAAGTATAGGTATAAGATAACATCTTACAGAAGGTTATTGAATTTCTCTGTGGTTCCCTTGCTGAATCCAAGAGCCCTGCAAGAGGGTGTTCCTATATGATTTCTTTCTGACAGTTTGGCTTTGAGACGTTTAAGAAAAAGATAACCCTCTTTTTACCTGAAATTTTGTCTATGAAACTGTTTTCAACGTTATTTCCTTTCGCTAATTGTATCGCCATTTTTCACAATAAAGAAGTTTCCATAGCAAGACAGTATTAAACCAGATCTTTACCAAAAATTGTCGGTATGCCTATTTTCTTTCTACTGTTTTCTCAGGTGTTCCTTGCTTCATGTACAGACGAGAAGTATTGTTTTTGGAACATTAAAATGTTGTCTGGCCTTCTTCCAACCGTTCTTCTTTTTCTGAAGTACAACAATAATTTTAGTTATTTTAGAAGGACTGCACAGTCTTTGATGAATTTTCCTCACTATCCTGTTCGAATCTGCAGTAGAGGCCCAAGACGAAAAATGTGTGTACTTGTACAGGTACACTTTAAATATGAATGAGTAAGCGGTCCAGTTTAAGCAGCTGAAGCGGTCTGGTTTATGCACCTACAACCTACGTTTTATTGACTAAAGAAGTTTTTAACTAAATTTCTAAATGAAACCTTTCAATCGAAAGTATTAACCTTGAACCTTACTATTCAAGAACAGATATAAAGTTGAAAAGCTGCCAGCATCTAGGAGAAACAACGAAAAAGGTAGCACAGTGTAATATTTTTTTCCAGGACATGTAATGGCAAACTGATAAGTAACAAGTGCAGGGGGCAACTTGTACACTCTGCTACAGAGTGGCAGTAGTCTAAAATATTATTACACTTGATGGTACTAGCGTTCAGGAAAATGCAGAGTGAAGAACCAGGGGATCCGCTTTAGGGGCAAGAATCCAGTTTTGGGCACTTTCCTCTACTAAATATCCCTATTAATCTAAATAATGAGATAGAAAATTACATTTTAAATTTAACCATTGCGTGATGTAGCTATACAGAATGAATATTAGCTGCAAGAAATACACTGCTAGCCATTAAAATTGCATACGCAGGAAGAATGGCGAGTAACAAAATTTTAATTACTGTCCGTATTCAGTACAGTAGGAAGGATACAGGATTAAATTTGTAGGTGACTTGCGTGTGTATGGTGTACGAAATTTAATGTTGATACCTTTTGCAGCAGCAATGGCTCTAACCCTGCTGGCATCCAGTCGAACTGAGCATGGAAGTCAGATGTGGGTACGTCATTCCACTCTGCTTAAAATATCTGCGAGGGTTCATCAACAATAGTGGCTGGTTGCTCTCTCGCTATCCTTTAAAACAATCTGATCACCTACTTGGATAGGTTTCAGGTTATCTACCCCTTCACTCTGCGATGCTAGATATTGGTTTAGGAGATCAAAGCAGCGTTGACGAAAAGTCAGCTAAATACCCACCACGGAAACGCTACATAACTCCAGTCCATTGGCATCATTTGAAAGTTACTTAAACTATCGGGAGTTCGGAATTCCTGCGTGACTCGATTAAAAAACGTCTAAAATATCTTGTAAGCTGATTTGTTGTCTTTAAAACACAGAAAATGGTTATCAAGTCCTTATTTAATATCCCGACACTAATTATGCAATGTTACTGGCTGTCTATGTAACACGTTCACACCCAAAAGCAGCCAGAAGATATTTAGTACGACCCGCTATTTTAAACGTCCTAAACAGTCACTGACCCGCGACTACTTGCAAGTTAACACAATCAGTCATTCAGAAGTCTTCTTGTACAGAAATGTTCGCCAAAATGTCTCGTAATTAGCAGGAAACACGCCACGAGTAGTTCATTTACGACTTAAAATGTTCACACGTGAAATCTTCTAAAATAAATCACTCACGAATCTCAAACTTTCTCAAAATACTTAACTCTGAAATCGCTTTTCATCAACTACACGAGAAGCAATCAAACGCCCGGATTTCTTCATTTTGCTGCGAATTTGATCAGCGCGATTTAACATGGGTGCTAACCAGAAGACGGCTCCCTAGCTACTACATCGACTCATAGATCTGAGGCACCAAGCCCTACTCAAACGCGCGGGAAATGCTGAATTCCTATGTCTAATATGTTAAGCAGCCAATCAGATCATCTCGAGCACTTCTATACTTGCGGTATTTTTAATGTCAGTCAATCAGATTACCACATGTAATTTAGACTAGAAATCTCGTAATTCCGAAGCTATATAAAATTTAATGAAAACAAAATGCGATTCCTTTTCACAAAATAAATTACTAATAAATTTAATAATCAATGCCTCGTTCTGGCTGCCTTTTACAAAATCAATCTCACTCGGACATACGTCACAAACTCCACTATTACAGGACAACTTTCTGACGCTTACATTTACATAGTTTTAATAAAATATCACGTTCTCACTTTACGTATGTCCTCCGCTCACTCTCCCTGTCCCTCCAAAATAATCGCACAACAGAAATACAACGAAACAATAATTTTCCAATGTATTGATAATTACGTCAGGAATTTGTGGCAATGAAACTAAAGGAATTCCAGAGAATTAGATTATAGAAACCTGTTCTCGTGGTTGTAGTTTCAATTGGTACTATATACGAATACATTACAGAAACTAACTTGGTTTTTTGTGAAACAATATTTCGGAGCTTGAAGGATGCATTAATGATGAGTACATTAATGGTGTTTCTAGGTTTTAGCAACAAATTTATTTTGTTGTAGGACATGATTGAATGTACTCTTTGCTAAAATGCGAATTGTAAAGGGCACCCAATGGCATACGCAATAAGACAGCTGAATAACGCAGAGCAGAATTATTATTCTACAACAGAAAAAGAAATATTAGTTGTTATTTAGGAAGTGAAGTACTTCTGGTGTTATAAGTACAGTGAAAATTTAAAGTTTCTGGGACTAAAATATCTGTAGACTGACAAAATGGGCTCTGATATTGAAAGAATCTGATTATGATGTGATACATAAACACAAGAAAAAGCATAATAATGTAAACAGTTTGAGTAGGAAGGTTCACGTTTAGTAGCCGTTAGGTAGGAGATGCAGCAGGCTCAGACAGCTGATGCTGGCTACCAACTATTTAGGGCCCAGCTACAATTTGCGACATATCAAGACTTATTGTGAAGAATCATGAAAGGTGGACCGTGCATTGTAGTACCTGTAGCTTTTAGGGATGAAAATATTGAAGCACGTTCATCACTATGTTCTAGCGAGTAATGGCAGTTAGAGGGCAACTGACCGATGAATAGGTGAGTGGTTTGGGCGCTGGACGAAGGTCCTGGTTGTAGAACAATATCTCAAGAATTTTGTACGTTGTGCCCAGTGTGCTTTTCTCACTCGCCAGTGGAGCCATTACAGAAGTCACCAGATACGTCAGAATCTTTTGAAAAGATAGGGATCGAGTTTCTGGGAGCACTTAAACATATACTGAAACGTAAACGTTCCGTATTGCCCATGACAGAAGTTTTCGCGTTCACTCGCAGTTGTTGCCATTCCAGACCAGCAGGCAAGTACAATATCTCGAACAATGGTAACAATTGGTAATTTAAATTTGGCATTCCTGATACCATAATCACAGGTAAGGGCACTAATTTTATGAATTTTTAATGAAAAGCTTTGTAATTTGTAACGCTTTCACAAGCTTTGAATTAATCCCGTACACCGTCAGTCTAATGGAAGCACAGAACGTGCGCATCATAACAATTTCAAAGAAGCTGAGTCATTATGTGAACAGGCTTTACAACGATTGGGACGTCTAACTTCCATTCATCGTGCCAGAGTCCACCCCAAAAATTTATAAAAATGGTTCAAATGGCTCTGAGCACTATGGAACTCAACATCTGTGGTCATCAGTCACGCGGTTCCAGACTGACGCGCCTAGAACGGCACGGCCACACCGGCCGGCTAAAATTTATACTGGGACTGGACTCTCACTCTACAAAATAGAGTATGGCAGAAAAATGCCTTCACCCTTTGAGAAAGCGAAACCTAGGCTTGGAAGGAATAGGGATTTGATAAAGAAGCTTACGAAAATACTATGCAATTTTTGGCAGAAAGTGAAAGAAGCAATTAGAAAGCCCTTGGGTGTCAGAAGCACCCAGGACAACTGCAGTATAGAGTCGGACTAGAGATTTTGGTGACGAATCTCTATATGCCTTTGGATGAAACCAAAAAATTCCTGTCCTAAAACCATGGACAATACTGTGTCATAGAAATCTCAGTGTTAAATTGCAATCACTAACGAGAACATCTGTTGTTCATGTGGGACATGCAACGCCATTTAAGGAAGCTGTGGATGCTTTGTCACAAGCACAGGTATCGTCACAAGTGCAGCGTACTAAATCTGAAGAATGGAGGAAGAAAGAGAGAATGAGTGAACGGGATACACACAAAATGCCTTACAGACTTAGGCCACGTCAATGAGAGGCACGTTAAACTATTTTATGTATGTTTGTTGGAGGTAATATGTGTAGTGGTATTGCTTTATAAGTTGGATAGGAATGTTACAGGTTTGTGCCGGCACCGTAGCTCAGCGTGTTCGGTCAGAGGGTTAGCTGCCCTCTGTAATAAAAAAAACTGAGTTAATAGATCAACAACGAACTTAAACGGATGTCTTATACGACGTCCGCCCCGAGCAGATGCGACGAACAAAAGCGAACAAAATGAGATTTAACAAAACAAACAAAAAAGCGGTCTAAGGCGCTGCAGCCATGGACTGTGCGGCTGATCCCGGCGGAGGTTCGAGTCCTCCCTCGGGTATGGGTGTGTGAGTGTGTGTGTTTGTCCTTAGGATAATTTAGGTTAAGTGGTGCGTAAGCTTATGGATTGATGATCTAAGCAGGTAAGTCCCATAAGATTTCACACAAATTTGAACTTTTTGTTGCAGATATGATACATAAGTAACGGTTTGGATTGAGTGGAGATGCAATTGAATTTTCTAGGTGGAAAAATGATAGTGGCAAGATTACAACTCATAATAGTGGACAGCTTGAATGTTGCAAAGATGGAAGTGGCTATGTTGCAGGAATAAGTCCATCACATGGTGCACAGACAAACTAATTTCTACATTGTTGCCACTGCTACTGGGCTACACAAGGTGTTAAGATAATTCATTGTGGAATAACAGATATATGCTTCCCGACAACAGCTTCCAGCACTAGTGCCGACTAAATACAAAGGATGTGCTGCACAAGACACATAATGAGCTTTCGGATTTCATTCTTTAATGCGTGCCTGCAAACCAGTGTAGGTTACTGACATATTGCTTGCGTTATATATGACTAGCCTCTACAGTCAGTAATATCAACGGAATTTGTAGACAGGACTTTTAGTATGGCCTCAGCTAAGTTTTCGGACTTGTGCCACCGGTTTGTTAAAAACAGAAGGAAACGTTCAACAGGTTCACCATTCTCGTTCACATATCTTAATATGAACATTAATTGATCAATATGTGAAATGTACATAGTAGAATCTATTGTTATAGAAAAAATTTGACCTGTTTTAATTCACTTATGATAATTCTTTTTATTCGTTCAGAAAGAAGCACTATTATTTCATCATGGATTGTTCAAGAAGAAAAAAAGTGGTTCAAATGGCTCTGAGGACTATGGGACTTAACTGCCAAGGTCATCAGTCCCCTAGAACTTAGAACTACTTAAACCTAACTAACCTAAGGACATCACACACATCCATGCCCGAGGCAGGATTCGAACCTGCGACCGTAGTAGTCGCATGGTTCCGGACTGCGCGCCTAGAACCGCGAGACCACCGCGGCCGGCCACTGCTGTTATGTCTACACACAAATGCTCCTTGTGTTACAACATAAAATAAAAATAACCTTTCCTCGAAGAAAAAAGCTTAGTTTAAAATTTTAATATAAAATTTGCAATGCCATGCACTATTGGGTTGTAAAAGAGTAGGAACTTTGATATCGTGCAGGCTGCAGCATAATAAATGAGAAACGAACGTTGGTTTTTCTTCTTTTTTCGTCAAAAAAAGTAATTAAGTAACTAAATAAATAAAATTTTTAAACTGTTGTGAAGTGTATTTCACGCATTATTAGATATTCTGCTCATGTTCCTTTCATATAAACATGAGTTCATAAATGTAAAACAATCCCAGTATCAACGTGTTTTGTTAAATGGGTGTCACTGAATCAAAGCTCAGATGTTGAAGACCACAGAGCTTTCACATTAATTACAGTAATGGAGGGTTGACGTGATACTTCCTCATAATTTCTATAAGAAATTTAAGTACAGTCGGGTTTTACATACTGAGTCCCACACATGTTACAGTATTTAAGAAACTGATGATTAATTTATCACAACTTTTCAGGGGTCCTGGTATTTTCGCAGGGAAAATATGGTAGGGTTAAGTAGAATCTGACAACATTCTCGGAATAATAACGTCTCAAACATTGTATTATACACTGCCGTCCTGACAGCTTACTTCAAAATATTTTGAACAATCATGAACATGATACCAGACACAATCCAAATGTTAACCTTCCATTTAGTCGCCAAGTAAACTATGTATATTTCCAAGATTGTATTGCCGAATTTCGCTCCTAAGGCTTATTGAAACTACCAAGTTATTTAACAATATTAAAAAATTTTGTCTTTTGTAAGCGCAGTAAGCACAGAGCAAAAGATGTCGCGCCCCTTAAGGTGCTACCCCTAGGCCAGTGCTTAGTGGGTCTATATGTAAATCCGCCACTGGATGTTTCAGTTCGATAGTTCAAAGAGTTTCATGGATGTCAGTGTAGTCAGACTACAATAACATTTATGTAGAAAATATTATTCGCAAAGCAAACATGTTTTGTAAGGAATGAAGAATTTCTGTAACAGGTTTTTAATAAATTTATGGCAACCCACCTCCGCTAGTACCTTGCCTAGATGGCGGTGTGGGTCTCCCGCATCGTCCCCTACGCTCCTTGGAGTATGGAACCTGATCATTGTCATCATCATCGTATTGCCAAAAGTAAGTTTATTTGCTCATAACTTGCAAAAGTAACAAACCTGCTTTCAAGGATAATTAACTTTTTCAGTGATAAAGTGAAAATAAGGAAAGAGATTTTAAAAATATACTAGAAAAATATAATACGATGAATGAAATTTCGATTGATAGTCACCAAGTATCATAATAGTGCTGAAAACTTCCTTTTAGAACATAAGGTATGCAGATTTTAAAGAAGCAACGCCAGAAAAGGAATGGCCCATTTGAAGAGCTGTGAACCTTCTTCATACCATTAACCTAAGCCGGCCGCTGTGGCCGAGCGGTTCTAGGCGCCTCAGTCTGGAACCATGCGATCGCTACGGTCGCAGGTTCGAATCGTGCCTCGGACATGGATGTGTGTGATGTCCTTGGGTTAGTTAGGGTTAAGTATTTCTAAGTTCTAGTGGACTGATGACTTCAGACGTTAAGTCCCATAGTGCTTAGAGCCATTTGAACCATTACCAAATAGCGAAGGGTAAACAGCGTTAACACCACAATTCTGCTGAACTGAAAATAGTTGTGCCGACCGAAAAATACCATATGGCCATACGAAATGAAATGTCGCGTTGTATCGGGTACTTCCGAGAAGGACCGAGAATAGCCGAAGCAGTCCGTGTCTCGGTCAGCACGCGGCAGCCACTTCAGGCTCACGTGTGGTTCGGCAAGCTGTGGCCACCTGAGCTCTAAATGCAGCTGTTGTGAGCGGGGACTCACATTTCTCATCATATGTTTAAGTATACGTATGGGCAGAGTTCACTAAAATAATTGAAAAATTTTCTGTTCCAAGTGTGCCGAATGTGAAACTATCTAAAAGAAGGGCATTACAGTGAAACTGATCACAGTGTCCGCATTCTGAAGCAGCAGTTAAGTGAGTCGGTGTATAAAGGTAGCGAATTTTCCTACTTGCTCCATGACGAAGCACTTAAGGTATTTTGCCATCTGGTGCACGGGTCCCCCAGTATCGCTAACTACATTGCTGGTCGCTAAAATTAGAACAATACAAAGGCGGTATGCTGCAAGAGTCAAACTGTCGTGAAGTGTACTGCAGCTTGGATACGCAAGTGATTAGCATTTCAGTGCGACCGCGCAAAGTAGGTTGGGGATTGCCATTCTGTATATATGGAAAAATTACGAACTGGGTTTCTCAATCATAAATTGCATTTTAATGTTGATTATTTGGGAGAAGATCGTGTTA
This sequence comes from Schistocerca gregaria, assembly GCF_023897955.1. Lineage (NCBI taxonomy): Eukaryota > Metazoa > Arthropoda > Insecta > Orthoptera > Acrididae > Schistocerca > Schistocerca gregaria. Next base: position 682,462,435 of record NC_064931.1, read on the forward strand.
TTCCTCGTGAAAGGAGGAGAAACGTGTACCAATTCGTGTCAGAATTCAATACCGACAGGATCGTGGCCTGTTGAGAGTGCAGTTTATTAATGTGCCATATTGCAGCTCGTGTTGGTCGGGGACCTATGACTGGTCCAGTCACATTAATCTCACCACCGCCTATTTTCGAAGTCAACGTGCAATTACCAGGGCCGTATTGGAGGGGTAACGCGGGTGGACACCGTGTCACCACTTTTTTGTCGAGCGGTACACCGTCCCCTCACTATTATACATGGAAAATATTTTCTTATTACAGTAATTCTCTTTCATCGTCTCTCTAAATTAAATTATCGTCATTTCTGAGTTATGAATCATAGAACATATTAACTGTGTAGTCAGCTAAGAACTGATAAAAAGCCCAGGCACACAATACAATAAAAAAAGAACAATGGGCATCAAGCACATGGGGTTGCGCAGCCGCGCAAAGCCAAGAAGAAGGCTCGGTGCACTGCGGCCGGTGTGGACGTCAAGCTGCGCCACTCTGCACAACAATGAGAAGTTTCGTACAGTGTCGGAACATCGGAGGAAATGCGCGCTCTGTTTGACGACATTTCTCGTTTTTCCATTATTATTGACCCACACGCGCGCACCCATTGGAGCATTGCTGAGCGCCTACAAAGACTCTGCGCCATTCTTGGCAGTTCCGGGCTGCTCTGAGCCGGCCCGAGGGGCGCTGCACATCTGATGTCGACTCCCCTTTAGATGCTCACATCGCATGAGATGATAATATTATCTGAAAACACTAATTTCCTTCTTCGGCAATCTGCTTCGGGCGCTCGCATGGGCGGCATTTACACCGACTCTTGAACATGCAAATATTTACGCTCACGATTCTTAGGTAATCCTTGGTTATCTATCTGCTCACCTTATGGCTTATGACTTTGACGCTGATTAATATGACTCTATAGCCCGATGTAATAACGTACGGCCATTTGAAAACGAAAACCAATTTGTGACGGTGTAAATGCCCCCGTGAGAGCACTAATGTTGCTTCAAATTGCGCGAGCGCCTGAAGGTTTATAAGACAACATAACCTGACTCCTCTCTGAGAACTAATCTGTAAGGTAAGATATAAGTAAAATAAAAACATTTCTTATTTTCTTATGCTGATATTGCAGTCTTCAGAGATCCATCCACAATATCGGATGTCGGCTGTTGACTTGATACTTTGCTATGATATTATTAAAGTAGACCTATTTATTATTTCGATTCATTGTCGTGCCTTTCGTTTGTGCTTTTACAGTCCGATTGTTAACAGGATTGATCGTTAGCCAACGCACGGCTGGCAAGTGTATTGTTGTTCAGTGTTTTTTTTTTCTGTGGAGTTATAATCAGAGTCGTTGTAATGAACAGCTCTGTTGACTCCTCCAGATGTACGTATTACTCTGCTGTTTTAAAGCCTGGGATATTAAATTCTTAAGCGCAATGTGTATAAACTATGCTAGTAATTGAAAGGTGTAGTTTTTCAGTATGAAACGCACTATAGTACATTATTTCAGTAAATCTGTTTTCGGGGTTTCAACTATGGAAGATGGTGCGTGTGATTCGAAACAGCGCGAAGCTGATAATAGTCCATCTACTTCATATATGAATAGTAGCACCGAGACATGTATTGTTGAAAATAAAAACCAAGCATGTGAAGTAATTCCTTGTTATCTGAATTCCAGAAACATATCTAACTATCTGTTTGTTGGAACGACAGTACATGGAGAGAATTTAAGACGAAATATGAGTGGTTAGTGTGTAGGGAAGGCAAATTGGGTTGCTCAAAGTGTAAAGATGTACAGAATATTGGAGTGAGTAAATCACAGGGAGTGTACATTTCTAAAGAATGGAGTAGTTTTTCTGTGGGTCCAGTTTGTGGAAGTATACGAGCTCAGTTAACATCACTCAGAAAAAGGTCATAAACATAGGAATTCCGAAGCCTATTTAACTGCATGCAGACAATAAAAAGAAAGGCAAGACAATATTCTAGAAAAACTTGTAGTTGAACAGCGGAAAGGTATTTTTGAAAGTACAAGGAAATAATAACAAACCAAATTTGACTTTCATAGGTTTGTGGATTTTCAAATTCAAAATGGTCTCTACATGGGCCAAACACTGTATAGTAAACTCAGTTGGGCTAACATCATAGTCTGCCTTGCGGAAACTGTGAGGAAGAAGCTCTGTTCATCTGTAATATCGAAGAATTCCAAGGTCTCTGTACTCATTGATGAGCCTATATCTGTTACTTCATAATCAGTTTTAATAGTGTCACAACCAGTTTATGGGATGAAATCAGTGAGGCTGCGTAAATACCTTCTTCTTGGATATTACTAAACTTGAAAACAAGAGAAGCAGAACTTCTAATACGTCTCTCGAGGCATGGTTTTTCTTCCAGTTATTTGAATGACAATTTGATTGCAGCATGCAGTGATGGTGCTAGTGTAATGCTAAGTAGGAATTCACATATTTTAGAACGACTTAAGAATAAGTACAACAAATTATTCAAATATCATTGTCTGTGACACGGAATTGAATGGGGATTGCTGATGCAGTGGAAAAGGTTCCTAATGTCAATTACATTATTTTCTCCAAACAAGACATATGCGTTGTATCATCAGTCTCCAAAGAATCAGCATGAACTGTCAGCTATTGCACAAGAGTTAGGTGCTGAACTCAAGAAGGTTTGTAAAGTATTCGCAGTGCTTTGGGTGGTCTCACACTCTAGACCAGTGAAAGCAGTATGGAAGTCCTACCACGCTCTGAATGCGCATTTCGATGGATGTTAGAATGACATGACTAGAAAATCATTTGTAAGGAAAGAGTTCAAGGGATTGCAGAAAACATTATCAAGCTCTAAGGTCGTGAGCAACATTGTGCTGTTTTCTGATGTTCTTGGAAAGATTACTATCCTCTCACAGTACCTGAAAAAGGACAGAGTTAATATTCCTTCATCATATAGAGCAATTACATACATACATTAATCCTTGTTCCATAGAACATGAATACGACATTTCGAAATGATGCGGAACGTGTCACTTCAACACAAGTTTTCTTTACACAACATAACTAAATAATTAATTTTTTTACAGTTACTACTGCAATCTAAGAATTCATCTATTGAGTAGAAGGAGTTGTCATTCAGAAATTCTTTTAATTTGCTTTTAAATATTGGTTCGCTATTTGTCAGACTTTATATACTATTTGGCAAACGACCAAAGATTTTTGTGCCAGCATAATCGCCCCTTTCTGTGCCAAAGTGAGATTTAATCCAGAATAGTGAATATCATCTTTTCTTCTAGTCTTGTAGCTATGCACTTACCTGTTGTTTTTGGATTGGGATGAGTTATTAATGACAAATTTCGTAAGTTGCGAAGGTACTTTGAATATCCCGAGTTCCTTAAATAAATGTCTGCAAAATGATCTTGGGTGGGCTCCAGCTATTATTCTGATTACACGTTTTTGTGCAATGAATACTTTCTCCTTAGATGATGAACAGCCCCAAAATATGATGCCATATGAAAGCAGTGAATGAAAATAGGCATAGTAGGCTAATTTACTGATATGTTTATCACAAAAATTTGCAATAACCCTAATAGCATAAGTAGTTTAACCTAACCATTTCAGCAGATCATCGATGTGTTTCTTCCAATTCAATTTCTCGTCAATGCACACACCCAGAAATTTTGAGTATTCTACCTTAGCAATAGACTTTCGTTCATAGTCTATATTATCAATGGTGTTATGCCATTTATTGTACAGAATTGTATAAACTATGTTTTCTCACAATTTAGTGAGAGCTCATTTGCAGAGAACCACTTAATAATTTTCTGAAAGAGATTATTTTCAGTTTCCTCAGCTTATTCTTGCTTCTTGAGTGTGATTACTATACTTGTGTCATCAGCAAAAAGAATTAACTTTGCATCTTCATAAATATAGAGTGGCACGTCATTAATATATATTAAGAAGAATAAGGGACCCAAGACTGAACCCTGTAGGACACCATACTTGATACCTCCCCAGTTAGAGGACTCTGCCGGTTTTTGTAGACTATCTGTACTGTTAATTTCAACCTTCTGCATTCTTCCAGTTAAGTACGAATTAAACCATTTGTGCACTATCCCACTCATACCACAATACTTAACCTTATCTAGAAGAATTTCATGATTCACACAATCAAAAGCCTTTGAGAGATCACAAAATATCCCAATGCGTGATGCTTGGTTATTCATTGCATTAAATATTTGTTCAGTGAAAGCATATATAGCATTTTCTGTTGAAAGACCTTTCCGAGAGCCAAATTGGCATTTTGTTAGTACTTCATTTTTACAAATATGTGATGCTATTCTTGAATACATTGCTTTTTCTACAATTTTTGATAAATCTGTCAGAAGTGAGATTAGGTGGTAGTTGTTTGCATCAGATCTATCCCCTTTTTTATGCAATGGTTTAACAATAGCATATTTCAGTCTATCCAGAAAAATTCCCTGTTCCAGTGAGCTACTACATATGTGGCTGAGAATCCTACTTATTTGTTTGGAACAAGCTTTTAGTACTGTGTTGGAAATGCCAGCAGTTCCATGTGAGCTTTTACTTTTGAGTGAATTTATTATTTTCCTGATTTCAGTAGGAGAGGTGTCTCCTCACCGACCGTCCAGCGAACGTAGATTCGAATGGGCTTTTGCAGTAGGAGCGTGGTTTATGCACCCATACTGACAGCTGTTTGTCAGCGACGAAGGCTGGAATTCGCACACCAGTACCACAAAATGGTTCAAATGGCTCTGAGCATTATTAGACTTAACATCTATGGTCATCAGTCACCTAGAACTTAGAACTACGCAAACCTAACTAACCTAAGTACATCACACAATACCCAGTCATCACGAGCCAGTACCACAACTAGACGTCCACTGAGCAGCGATAGGTGGCCTTTTCAGACGAATCACGCTTTCTGTTCCACTGGACAGGTAGCCGTTGGCGTGTACGGCGTGAAGCAATTGAAGAGTCCAGGACGCAGGAAGGAGCATTAAGGTCTGGTGAATGTTTTCATGGCATTCCCTGGGTGATCTCATAATTCAAGAATGCTCAATGAATTAACACATGCCTGTATCTATCCCCGTGGACTATGTCCACAACTACATGAAATTGTTTCTCCTTGTCACGAGCGCACCTACCGGCAGGACAATGCAACGTGTCACACAGATCGCAATGTACGTGTGTGATTCGAAGGACACCAGGGGGAGTATACCGTACTCCCCTGGCCACCAAACATACCGGATTTAAACACAATCGACAATCTGAGGACCACCTCTATCAGGCTGTACGCACCATGGATCTTCAACCGAGCAACCTAGCACAGCTGTCCACGGCACTGCAGTCGGTACTGCTCTACATCCCTGTTGTTTCCTTCCAGAACTCAGTCACTCTCTTCTCGCCCGTCTCGTAGCGGTCTACGCTGCAAAAAGTGGTTAGTCTTTGGCAGGTGGTCACATTAATGTGACTGGACAGGGTAGAATCGATGGGTTTAGGAGAGCCATACTCAGTGCCATGCAGGATCTCAATGGTCAATGCTCACGAGAAAACAGATAATGTTCACTTGGCCTTGCAGGATCGTACCTCGAGTCAGAAAATGGGTTTCTTTGCTATTAGACAACCACCTACAAGCAGAGCGCGACGAGTATTGTTGTGGTTCCCTTGAGTCGGCGGAAGAGAGAGGCACGCCGATAGTGACGTGCCCAACAACAACACTAAACACTGATCACCACGTCGTTTTTGTAGACGAGACTCGGGTCAGCGTTTAGTATCAAGGTGGACTTATCCGTGTATGGAGGCTCCGAGAAGAACGAACATTGGCACAATGTATTCGTCATCGTCATGGCCCAGTTGAAGGTAGCCAAACTAAAGCTGAAGTTTTAAATTTCACGTTCAAGAAATCGCTTGCGCAGGAGAATCGTACAAACATACCACCGTTTGACCACAGAACAGACTTCCATATGACATAGTAATAACCATCCTTGGTTTAGAGAAACGACTGAAGGAGTTGAAAACAAAATAAGTCACCAGGTTCGGATGGAATCTCAATTCGGTTTTTCGAACAACACCCTACATCTACATCTACATCTACATGACTACTCTGCAATTCACATTTAAGTGCTTGGCAGAGGTTTCATCGAACCACAATCATACTATCTCTCTACTATTCCACTCCCGAACAGCGAGCGGGAAAAACGAACACCTAAACCTTTCTGTTCGAGCTCTGATTTCTCTTATTTTATTTTGATGATCATTCCTACCTATGTAGGTTGGGCTCAACAAAATATTTTCGCATTCGGAAGAGAAAGTTGGTGACTGAAATTTCGTAAAAAGGTCTCCCCGCGACGAAAAACGTCTATGCTTTAATGACTTCCATCCCAACTCGTGTATCATATCTGCCACACTCTCTCCCCTATAACGCGATAATACAAAACGAGCTGCTCTTTTTTGCACCCTTTCGATGTCCTCCGTCAATCCCACCTGGTAAGGAACCCACACCGCGCAGCAATATTCTAACAGAGGACGAACGAGTGTAGTGTAAGCTGTCTCTTTAGTGGACTTGTTGCATCTGCTAAGTGTCCTGCCAATGAAACGCAACCTTTGGCTCGCCTTCCCGACAATATTATCTATGTGGTCCTTCCAACTGAAGTTGTTCGTAATTTTAACACCCAGGTACTTAGTTGAATTGACAGCCTTGAGAATTGTACTATTTATCGAGTATTCGAATTCCAACGGATTTCTTTTGGAACTCATGTGGATCATCTCACACTTTTCGTTATTTAGCGTCAACTGTCACCTGACACACCATACAGCAATCTTTTCTATATCGCTTTGCAGCTGATACTGGTCTTCGGATGACCTTACTAGACGGTAAATTACAGCATCATCTGCGAACAGTCTAAGAGAACTGCTCAGATTGTCACCCAGGTCATTTATATAGATCAGGAACAGTAGAGGTCCCAGGACGCTTCCCTGGGGAACACCTGATATCACTTCAGTTTTACTCGATGATTTGCCGTCTATTACTACGAACTGCGACCTTCCTGACAGGAAATCACGAATCCAGTCACACAACTGAGACGATACCCCATAGCTCCGCAGCTTGATTAGAAGTCGCTTGTGAGGAACGGTGTCAAAAGCTTTCCGGAAATCTAGAAATACGGAATCAACGACACTGATCCATTGGCTAGATTGTATTTATCGCGAATCTTTCGCCCAGCGCAAAGCCCCAAGCGATTGGAGAAAAGAGCAGGTGACTCCCCTGCATAAGAAGGGTGAAAGAATGCACCAGAAAAATTACATACCAATATCCCTAACACCGGTTTGCTGCAGAATCTTTGAAAATATTCTCAGTTCGAATGTAATAAAATTTCTTGAGACCGAGAAGTTTACGTCAACGAATCAGCGTGGTTTCAGAAAGCATCGCTCATGCGAAACTCACCTTGTCCTTTTCTCACATGATACATTGTCAACTATGGATGAAGGTCAACAGGCAGATTCTATATTTATAGATTTCCAGAAAGCATTTGACATGGTGCCCCAAAGTAGGCTGTTAACGAAGGTACGAGCATATTGAATAGGTTCACAGATATGTGAATGGCCTGAAGTGTTCTTAAGCTATAGAACCCAGTACGTTTCCTGGATGGCGAGTGTTCATCCGAGACAAGGGTATCATCAGAAGTACCCCAGGGAAATGTGATAAGACAACCATTATTCTGTATATTCATAAATGATTTGGCGTACAGGGTGGGCTGCAATCTGCGATTGTTTATTGACGATGCTGTCGTGTACGGTAGGGTTCGAAGTTGAGTGATTGTAGGAGGATAGAAGACCATTTAGACAAAATTACTAGTTTCTGTGATGAATGGCAGCTAGCTCTAAATGTAGAAAAATGTAAGTTAATGAGGATGAGTAGAAAAACAAACCCTTAATGTTCGGATACAGCATTATCAGTATCCCGCTTGACACAGTCACGTCGTTTAAATATCTGGGTGTAACGTTGCAAAGCGATAGCAAATGGGAACATCATGGGACTATTGTGGTAGAGAAGGCTAATGGTCGACTTTGGTTCGTTGGGAAAATTCTACGAAAGTGTGGTTCATCTCTAAAGAACACTGCATGTAGGATGCTAGTGTGACCTATTCTTGAGTATTGCTCGAATGTTTGGGATCTGTACCAGGTCGGACTAATGAAAGACATCAAAGCAATCCAGTGGTTGGGTGCTGGATTTGTTACTGGTAGGTTCGAAAAACATGTATGTGTTACGGAGATGCTTCGGGAACTCAAATGGGAATCGCTGGAGGAAAGGCGACATCGTTTACAAGGAACAATGTTGAGAAAATTTAGAGAACCGGCATTTGAAGCTGACTGCAGAACTATTGTGCTGCCTCTAACATACATTGCACGTAAGGACCACGACGATAAGATACGAGAAATTAGGATTCATAAGGAGGCATATAGACAGTGGTACATTCCTCGTTCTATTTGCGAATGGAACAGGAAAGGAAATGACTGGTAGGAGTACGGTTCCCTGCGCCAAGTGCAGTACGGTGGATTGCGTAGTATCGATGTAGATGTACCGGCCCAGGACATAGTTTTTGATGCCATTTGGTACACGAAAGGATCACTTCTGGTACGTATAGCCTAGTCGGTGATTTGGACAACAGCTGTTACACTTATGACGCATTGAAGCCGGTGGTTGTATGGCTTTGTCCATCTTTCAGGTGCCCGGGACTCTTTTTTTTTTTTTTTTTTTTTTTTTTTTTTTTTTTTTTTTTTTTTTTTTTTTTTTTTTTTACAGCTGTTGCCTTTGCCGCATATTATCCATATCTCTCATCCACAGAAAATATCTGGTCAAGGGTTGTCGAGAGACTGCCACGTCACCACTCGCCAACGGCGACGATTGATGAACTTTGGCGCAGAGCTGATGATGTTGTTGATGATTTGTGGGAGAGAGCACTAAATAGGAGTATCATCAGCGCCGTCGCACGAATGATATACTGGCGAAAGTGGTGAAGATCTATTAGCACTGATAATAAATCGGAAAACCAGAATTGAAAACACACAAGAATTGAAAAGACAATGTCAATAAGGTGAACATCAGCCCTAAATAAACACGAAACACAGCGGAATAACTAGATAATATCAGAGATAAAATACCATGGTTAAAAAGAGGGCAGGTGATTGTAGTTGTATGACTGCTTAGAAGCAATGGATACCCAAAGAACTCTATGACACATTAAAATCTCACGTCCAATATTTTGGGAAGAATTCCACACATCACACAAAATCTTAAAAAACAAACCACACTCGCGTCACTTTTAGTTAAAACAGAGAGAAGGTCCTGCAGGAGACCCAAATCAGCCCTCAGGTCAGTGCCATAGAAATGACGTACCTGTATCTGTCACTGAAGTCCGTTTCAACTCGATAACTTATCTGGTTACAGCCGTTATCGCTGTCACTTGTTCTAGCATTGTGTGCTAAGTTTCGCATTATGTATACCCCAAACTGACCATCTCCGTAGCTGGGTGGTCTGCGCAGCTGACTGCCATGTGGGGGACTCAGGTTTGATTCCCAGCACTACCACGGATTTTGTCATTGGTATCAGGACTGGTACGTGGTACATTCCGCCTCATGGGGCAACTGTGCAGCCACTCGACCGATTAATAACGGTTCCAAGGCTAATAAATCTGGCAACGACGGGAAGAGCTGTATGCTGAACTCATGTCCCTCCATATCGAATCCGATGACGCCACTGGCAGAGGATGACACGAAGGGCTGCCGGGCCCGATTGGCCTGTTCGGAGCGATAACGCTTTAAGTTTACCTTATATCCCCAAATTATTTATAAATTTAATAATCTCAAAAAGAAAACCGCCTTGATGGCAAAATGATGACTGTTCAAGAGCGCGTTTCAACCTTACGCCACACCATAACATTATCTGCAAAGAAAGGAAAAGAAGAAAATTATTAGTATGAAAATGAGGGCATCGTCTAATGACGCACCTCTACAATCATTAAATAAGTAATTCGAAGATCGGCCTAAGAGAAACCTTACGTAGTATTCTGACAATAGGCATTCGTCAAAACGTGCGCGATAGGGCGTGGAACCATAAAGAAAATGTCGCTGTACGAGTTTCACAAAGTAATAGAAAAAAAGCCAGAGAAAAAACGGGAAACTTTACCTTGAACTAGCTAGCATCCACTGAATTAGAATCGCAGAAATGGAACCACACTTACAATTCTGTACAAATGTGATATAACCCGTATACGGAGCATCAGTTTCTCAAAAACAGGTATTCAACCATACAGGTCGGACTAGACGAAACCTGTATGCTGCGTGAAAGGAAACTAAATCTCGGTGGCGCGGATAGAAAGAACGTAGAAATTACTGTATTCAGGAACACAGAGCGAGGTGGCGCAGTGGTTAGCACACTGGACTCGCATTCGGGCGGACGACGGTTCAATCCCGTCTCCGGCCATCCTGATTTAGGTTTTCCGTGATTTCCCTAAATCATTTCAGGCAAATGCCGGGATGGTTCCCTTTAAAGGGCACGGCCGATTTCCTTCCCCATCCTTCCCTAACCCGAGCTTGTGCTCCGTCTCTAATGACCTCGTTGTCGACGGGACGTTAAACAACACTAACCTAACCTGTATTCAGGATATACTGAACAGTTATTACACAAAGAAGCGTTTAAAACGAATTACAAACAAATATAGAAAAGATAAAGAGACACAGATAAAGAGACACGATTATTGTTGTTGTTGTTGCTGTTGTGGTCTTCAGTCCTGAGACTGGTTTGATGCAGCTCTCCATGCTACTCTATCTTGAGCAAGGCTCTTCATCTCATTCTGAATCTGCTTAGTGTATTCATCTCGGTCTCCGTCTACGATTTTTACCCTCCACGCTGCCCTCCAATACTAAATTGGTGATTCCTTGATGCCTCAGAACATGTCCTACCAAACGATCCCTTCTTCTGGTCAAGTTGTGCCACAAACTCCTCTTCTCCCCAATTCTATTCAATACCTCCTCACTAGTTATGTGATCTACCCATCTAATCTTTAGCATTCTTCTGTAGCACTACATTTCGAAAGCTTCTGTTCTCTTCTTGTACAAACTATTTATCGTCCACGTTTCACTTCCATACATGGCTACGCTCCATACAAATACTTTCAGAAACGACTTCCTGACACTTAAATCTATACTCGATGTTAAATTTCTCTTCTTCAGAAACGCTTTCCTTGCCATTGTCAGTCTACATTTTATGTCCTCTCTACTTCGACCATCATCAGTTATTTTGCCTCACAAATAGCAAAATTCCTTTACTGCTTTAAATAAAGTAGTAAAGTAAGATAAGTAAATATAAAATATACTAATGTGCAATTTAGACATATGGAAATAGTGCTGGCTTAGAATAAGTAGCGGACAGTGTATGCACTAACATGGACCGCCAGTTGAAATAACATATAATTATCTGGTAGGAGTCCGCCACGATAGCTGAGGGACAGTGTGGCGGAATGTCGTGCAAGGGGCCCGTGTTCGATTTCCGGCTGAGTCGGAGATTTCCCCCGCTCGGCGACTGGATGTTGTGCTGTCTTTATCATCATCATCTCATCATCATCATCTCATCCTCATTGACACGCAAGTCGCCAAAGTGGCGTCACCTAAAGAGACTTGCACCAGGCGACCGGACTACCCGACGGGAGGCCCTAGCCACACGACATTTCATTTCATTGCATCTGGCAGGAAAATAATTATAAATAAACAAATACGCAAACTTCAGAATTCAAACACAAAGCCACCACATGTGTGGACGAATATGCAAAAAAACAGCTCTCCTCCAAAAAGCAATACAAGGCCAGAAACGCAAAAATTTGCCGAAAAAGGAAGTTCATTTATGCAATAAAAAGTGATCGAAAGCTTTGAAATAAAACGAAGAAAAATCAAAAAAGACATAGTTAAGTGAACATTTTCAAAATCAATACTGAGTCGTAATAAGATTGACTATTACTGATCAGCTGATCGTTGAGTAGCAGTTACTTACTGAAATAATTCGTAACAACTGCTGTATCAACCAGTCAAAGGAGTGGAAAAGAATTGAATCATGTATTCGTCCTAATATGCTGTACAAGCATAATAAGCAAAAATTCGTTATCTGCCATCGTTCCTGGTGTTGCAGTTCGGATGCCACGTGTCACAGCTATCCACAGCATGACAACACCGTCACCATAATGGTTCCATTTCTGAAAACTCGTGCGCCTAGGAAAAGGTGTATCGCCGGCCGGTGTGGCCGAGCGGTTCTAGGGGCTTCAGTCTGGAACCGCGAGACCGCTACGGTCGCAGGTTCGAATCCTGCCTCGGGCATGGATGTGTGTGATGTACTTAGGTTACTTAGGTTTACGTAGTTTTAAGTTCTAGGGGACTGATGACCTCAGATGTTAAGTCCCATAGTGCTCAGAGCCATATGAACAATTTGAACCATAAAGGTGTATCCTGAGACAGACGGAACAGGTACTGTGACTAATTTGACTAAGCAACTAGTCTCCCTAATTTCGTGATCAAGTCACGTTTTTTTCGCGCTCTCTGATCTGTAGCTGATGGTGTTGGGTGGGCAACATAAACGTACGAGTCATCTGCTGCAGTGATGAAAAATAGAAAATCAATTAGGAATTGGCTTATTTGTTGAAAAGTATAAAAACACAAAACGTAGTCTTTAATGTGGTATAAACGTTGACAATAAAACACATTACGGTAGCGCTCCAGTCTTGGAAAGTTGTGCATTCGTCGCGGCTAACCCATAAGAATGTCGAACTTTGATGAAAACCGATACCGTTAATACCGCGGATAATAAAGAGGATGTAGAGCCCACTGTGTTCCCTGCATCTTTCAGACAGTTCTCGACCTTATTCAACGGTACGAAGTTATGCAGCAACTCTCTAAATGCTTGAGGAACAATCTTCACAAAACGTGCAACATGCAGGTATGCGCGTATCGCGAAACACGGTTTGCAGGCAGGCATGCAGCATGTTGCACGTGTTTGAAGTGTTGTCATTGTGACAGGGCTTTGTTCCGCAGCAGATTAATCCTTCGGGAGGCACGGCGCACAATACGCAGCTCCCTCCCCCGGCACATCTCAGGCGTGCTTTCGCGCTCCGCTGCAGCTCGCCGCTTCCTGCTAACTAAAAACATCCATTCAGCTATTGTTTTTCCTTCGCTGTAAATATTACCCTTTGCCTGCATTGTTTAGTTGTTTTCTTCTGAATCGGGACGAGGCGAGTCCTTTTTAAAGCTACCTGAAACCAATGGTATACTACAACACAACGGTAAAGATGCACTTATAAGGGTAATTGGTTATACAATTACAGTATATTCAGTGTTGGAAATATTGTTGGTACTATAGTCATCCGATACTGATTTATCCCCGCCAACAGAACTCATAATGCAGAAAACTGTGCAGTACACACACCTCATATCAACTTTGTCCAGTGTGACCTCCTGCGATATATCTGCCACTGTTTCACCACTAGATCAGTAATCATGTGCGGCTGACGTTAAGAACTGTTGTTTCTAACACTTCCTGATGAGCCTTACTTTGCAGCTCCCACTTATACTAACTTTAAATGCCACAGACCATCAATGAAAACTGAGTTTCACACACGTCTTCTTTTTGTCCCATGCGTATTATGCATTAGACTCCAGAGAAAATACTAAAATTTTATCTCATTTCTGCTACTAGCCCATTCCTAATACACAGAAAAACATATTCGCGGAAGTGTTTAGCGTTCTGTTAGTAAAATCACGTATTTCATTAGTAATATGATTATGCAAATCGTTGTTATTCTATGCCAGCCTTATGGTACATCTTACATACAGAAGAGAACGAGAGAAAATTCGATAGTGATGCTATGTATTTTGCTGTGTGTGTGTGCGGTGTGCGAGTGTGTGTGTGTGTGTGTGTGTGTGTGTGTGTGTGTAGCTGCAGTTTCGATAACATTGATGTGTATTTTGCCGTGTGGATTGTCACAACGAGAGATAATGGGGTGATGAAAGAAGGGGAGATACGGAAATGGCAAAGTACGTTTGGAGGTCTGAATTACCAGCAACATAATGCCCGCTTATTAGTTAGTTCACTCAGGATCCAACGACGTGAGATAATCATAAAACGCTGAAGTCCACTCCAGTCAGTCTCACGCAGGTTTCCCATTATTTGCCTATATCTGTGTTTGAACGGTTGTTTCAGAAATGTCAGGACCCATTATTTCCATAGTGCACATTATGTCGTAACTGGTGTGTCGTGTCTGACCTTGCTGTCAGCAGTAAATGCGTACATGCAACACATGGAGACTAACAGATTCGAACCAGATCTGAGGACTGCGTCTGAGGATTAATTCACTTAAAGATAGTCGTCTGTTCAAAATGTTTTGGACAACTGAATGTTATGGTGAACAGAAAATGATTTCTATGTGTTCTTTGGGTCACACAGTAAAAAAATTAACCTCAAATTTATTGACAGGCTCTCAATATCAAGATAATTATATTTTCAAGAAACGACGAATAAATTTGAATTCTATTATGAATGAAATCACTCACGGCACTGATGTTGTGTTCTACAATAATCATTATTTATTTCACAGACAGGTTTTCTGCTGTTACGCCATCATCAGGTACACAGATAAATGTGTTTGGTAGTGAAATTTTTGTTTGATCATAGATATTTAACTAGTGCAACTTCTCTGTTTCCAAATACAACACTTGTTAATGTTTAATTTAGGATTAAACGAGACGAATTATTTCTGTGAATATCCGATGCAAGATTATTTAACTTAGATAAAGTACGTGACATATTAACTACCGAATTATATAACAAATTACAGCAATTATTGTGAGAAGAAAATAAACTGAACACTAAACTTCGGTAACATCTTCCGGTGGAATGGCTGAACAAAATAACCTTTTTCTTAACAGGTCCTACATTACAAAGAGAGGAGATATACTTCTGAGATTAGGCAGGTAAGTGAAGCAGCTGTGATTATACAAAATAAAACTTTTTTAATAAAGCGAGTGAAATTATAGTAACTGAAATAAAGGACTAAATGGGGCATGTGAATAAGAGTGTCAGTTTACCACAGGGCCTGGACGTGATTGTTTGTAGTATTTGCAGTTAGAACTGGTGAGTAAGGGAACTGTGTCTGGTCATTCACTACTAAGCTTGGACAAATGGACATACGTTTATTAATTTCCAGTATTTCAAGGTAGTTCACCTTCCTCCTTTTATGGCTATGATGTAAGACTATATATTGGACCTTGTAACTATGGACTTCTTTAAGACGGTGGTCTGCAAAAGTAGAGTATCTTTTTCTAAGTTTCCAACTTCTATGGTGTTCTTTCAAGCGGGTGCATATTGCCCTTCCAGGTTGAGCTATATAGAACCTCCACCAATTAAAAGTGATTTTGTATATTTCACTCTCTTCCAAATTTGGTGTGTTTACCATTTGGAAAATGTGTCCAAGACTGTTGTGCACATAAAATGATGAATTAAAGCTCCTGAATTTAATCTTTCTAGCTACCTGCAAAGAGACGTTTCCTAAATATGAAATTGTGCACCACTTATTGTGGTCTTGAGGTGAGCTTTTTCTTCATGTACTCATTTATTTAAAGAGGAAACCATACAAAAATAGCAGTCGCTGGTGTGATTGGAGAGTCTTCACCAAATTATCGGCAGATCACACGACATTAAACATTCTTACTATTCTTCCATGCATTGAAGTTGAACGAATACGTAGTCCAGCGTGCTCACTTTTGTTGTGGTTTTCTGTGTTACAGCTAAAATACAGAACATATGCCTATTTTTGTGCAAGAAGTAACAGAAATTAGCGGGAAAGCAAATTTCATTTCACCGCAAAAATAATAGCAGTTAGTTGTAGTATTAGCACGTGTACGAAACATTGTTCTATGCCCCTGTCAATTATAGATTGCCAGCTAGAACTGTATCACAACACGATTTACATGAAAGCACTTCGAAACACACGAAAACTTTCTTATAATAATTATCAGGAAATGAAGATCTCGAGACGAGCAGGTACCTATTTGTATGTGTGGACCCGATTTGTAGGGGAAAAAGTGTAATTATAAGTAATGACTGCAAATTAAAAACCAGAGCTAACAAGCAAACTTTAGAGTCAGTTTTGAATTCAGTAGTGCTAAATTAACGGACTTTAATTCATATCACTTCTATATCCTTATGTTTGAGAAACACGTAAATTTCATATTGTCCTTTCTTAACTTTTAACGTATGTGGAATACAGAAACCAGATTTTCTTTGCACTTTTCCTCTGTGTAGTGCTTCTGAGTCTCAGTTAACATTGCCAGATCTTTCCGTAATAGTATCTAAGGTGTCTTCAATTTAAAAAATTATACCTTTTCTTAGGTTACGTTCAACCTTTTCCTTTCTAAGGGGATTCGCAATGCAGTCGGGCCAGGAAAGGGAATTTAATAATTCTGTTACATAAATCTGCTACTTCAAAGTCGAAGGAGAGGCATTCTAAGAAATAATTAGTGAAACTTCGAGATGCAACATCGCTATTTAATTATAAATTATCTCTACGTACATTTTCCTACGATTCATTGTCTGGTAACATAGGACATGTATCTTTACATCTGGGCTGTACTAGCTGTTGTAGTTTAGTGCCTAATAATTAAATAGCCTCTGTAGCACTTCACTCAACGAGGGTTATTTGCGATTTTTCCTTGATTCATGAAGACACAATTATACGTGACCCGTATTTGCTTATACAGGGTATTGTGTATAGTGTGGAAATCCTGGGCTGAAATCTTATAAAATATGCTGATACCTCTCGCATATCGCATGCGTTCCCTTGCGCGATCAAGTAGTGGGCACAAGCACGTCTCACGTGCGGTAAAGGCAGAACAATATCTTCGCACAGCTCGAGTGGGAGTCGGACTTTGACCCAGTTCAGAGGGTGGACGGGCTCCATTTTACTCCGCCAGCGACTATTCCCGCGCCTTTTTAATCCCTTTCGATTTTTATCTGCGGCGCTTTTCCCTCGCTCTCATTGTCGGGATTTGATTGCTGTCTTGTAGAACAATAGCAGGTCGTCATTTCCAACAAAAGGTTTTTTGTTTTTTGCGCGGAGGAAATCAGAAAAAGTGGCGATTATTAGGGGGGTGGGAGGGGAGCGCGGATTACACAGGAAGACGTTTCAGTAGCGAGATAATGACTGGCACAGATTAGGGGAGCCGGAGCCCCATTGTGCTCGCCGCCCCCCGCGGCCGCAGATATTCTGCGCGCGTTTCGCTCTACTCTACTAAAGCTCCGCCTCGTCTCGTACAACCGACTACTTCTACCTCCTTGGCTCCTCTAACTTCAGCTGCTTCTAAAACGACAGTAAAGTTGACAGTGATTAACCGGACGTGATTCAGTTTTTCAGGCCGCATTACAAAATTGTCTTCTGATCTCCTGTGTTTCATTCATAGTCGAGGAGCAAATCGTAGGATGGCCTGAACTTTTCTCCTTTAAACTGAGGCGCACAGCTGTTTATAATCCCACAAGTTCAGCCTCTTGTCCCAACGTTACGGTCACTTCAGTATTATATCCGTCCATCCTCTGTACGGAATCTGGTGTCCCTATTGTTTGCCGCACTTGACGCAAAAGCTCGCAGCGACAAAATCCGTTAACCTGGTCGTATTGTGCTAGAGCGCGAGCTACCTCCATAGTCGGTTATATAATTGCTCTACCACGGGCTCCACTCATGCCACGTCTGGCAGATACGCCGCACACGGTGCTGCTGTTTGGACACAGTACTAAGGTCCAAGCTGGTGTCGGTCTTGTCTCGGCGATAGACGTAACACTTCATTTACTCTTTGACCCTCGCAGATGTAGCGATTCTTCTTCTTCTTGGTTGGCTCTACAGTCCTTGAATTACCTGTATCACCTGCCTCCATTCTTCTATGTCCATCGCCTTCCTTCTCCAATATCTTATTCCCATCTCCTTTAGATCTTCTTCCATATCGTCCAGCCACCTTTTCCTGGGTCTACCTCTACTCCTTCTCGCGTCAGGTTTTCCCATGAAAACTTTCTTGACACTCGAGTTTCTGGCATTCTCTGTACTTTTCCTGCCGATCTTATTCTTCCCTGCTTAATTTTAACAGCAGTATCCATCTGTCCAAAAAGTGTTTATAGTTCTACATTTGTTCTTACTCTCCAGCCATGTTCCTCTCTCACTGCTCCAAAAATCCTTCTCAGCATCTTTCTTCCCCATCTCAAAAACCAGTTCTCCTCCTTTAATGTCAATACCCAGCTTTCTGATCCATATATTACTATAGGTCTTAATATGGTCGTGTATATTTTGATTTTTGTACTCCTTTTAACATTCCTGGAATGAAATACATTCTGCAAGGCAAAATAGCAACGATTTCCACTCGCTATCCTTTCTTGAATTTCTACTGCTCCTCTATTGTCCTCCGTTATCTAGCGATTACTGGCTGAAAAGAACTTTACTGGTACTTGGTGGGTGATTTGGCTAGCGACGTGTGGCGCATTTGTCTAGTACAATAAAAGGGATACTATATCGCCTACCGTGACGCCAGCTACATAACATTTTACATTTTTTCCCATCACTCTCTTTTCTTCCTATGTGCCAACCTCTTCACCTCAGGGTAGCGCTGACGTCAAACGTCCTCAGTTACTGTTGAATATATTCCATTGATTCTCTTCCCTTCCAGTTTTCACTCTCTGCACCTACTTCTAGTACCATGGAAGTTATTCCCTGGCGTAGCAACACATATCCTATCATCTAGTCCCTTCTTGTCAGTGAAACTTCCTTGCCGATTCCACCGAGAATTTCCTCATTTCTTATCAGTCCACCTACTCTTCAACATGATTCTATAGCACCACATCTCAATCGTTTCGATTTTTTTTTCTTTTCTGGTTTACCCACAGTCCATGGTTCACATCCAAACAGCGCTGTGCACCAAACGTATATTCTTAGAACTTGCTTGCTCAAATTAAAGTCAATGTTCGGTACTAGTAGACTTCTTATGGCCAGGAATACCCTCTTCTACATATCTCACACAAAAAACAGTCGCGAAGTTCCAAGATGCTACTCCAGGCGAATGTAAAATAAATGTGCGCAACTGACAAATATTTAACGCTAAAATGATGGTTTGGCCCTGTGTGACTACCCCCTGATGCAGATCTTAGGATATCTTAACGCTCTTTAACATATAAATTACGATCTCAGCTTAAATGAATGATTAAGGCAAATAATACTACTAAATGATGAACGTTGTTTCTTATTATAAATGTATTGTAGATTTAAAAAAAAAACCTTTATTACAAATGTCTATATTTCCTAACTAAAATTTCTGATCAACTGCCCAGCTGTGCCCCTTTTCATGGCCACACGATCTAACATAAATAACGCGAAATGACTGACATCATCTACGTACCAAACACTAGAAGACACTACTTTCAAAGATAATCTGTGGTGGTGTGGAACCTCAGTGGAAATAAACTAGCGTGATCACAGCTGTTTAGCTTTACAGCTCTAATAAGCCGAAGCAATTATCAATATCACTGTATGTACTACGTCCGGTTTGTCGGAGTGATGGTTCTCGTACACGTCTGTGACTATGGAAGAACTCCAGCCACAAAATAAAACCCTTTCCAACTCTAGGACGGCAGAAGGCGGTCCTCTGACTAATAGACCCTAATACTGTCTTCTGCTCTCTGTGTTCTACAGACGAGAAACGCGAACTCCCAGCCACAAAGACGGAGTTCAAATAACGTCTCAACGTAAGTACAGGCAGAAAAGTGCTCTCAATCACTGAGGGCTGCGTACTCAACGACGACTTCCAACCCGCAGGAGAAGTCGAAGTCCAGAATCGTATAAGTTCGCAACAGTGCACTGCCTAACCGTTCTAACTATAAATTCTCCTGAGAGCAAAGACAGCAAGTCCGCCTGTACCAACAAAGTTGATACTGAGCGACCATCACACACGGGCGCTCAAAAACGGAAGACCGCTTACTCTCCACCACTGGCTTCCCAGCAAGACTCGGCTCCCCTCCCACGTAACTGCAGAGCGCGAATCATCTTAACGAAACTACGGAATATTCTCCCTGTCTACAGATTCTTCCGAACGCCGACCAACGATATTTTAGTCTTTTGTCGTCCAGCATGGAAAGTTTGCGAGGAAATATCTATAATCATACAATGGTACGCTTCTGAGTAACAATCCTTGGAAATAACCCATCCTGTGTGATTTCCGAGGTGACGCTTCCTCGTTCCTCTCAACTGTGTCCACGATTTGCAGAGTTCCCGGTTATCCTTGCGGCCTATCTACAATACCGGCCAGCAGCCGCTGTATAGTGCTTCCGCGCTCAGGTGTCCAGACTGTCTGTCTTCGTACTTCCTGTGTCAGGCAGGACCAACACATCTGTGATGGTGTTTTCCACCCTGGGCTTGAGTTCTGTCTGCCATTTCATCTCCACTGGTGTTCCAGCCTAGCATAGGCAATCATTCATTGCGCCGTTTTGATAATACAGACACTCCATCAGCTTTCATGCAAAACCGTTAAAAATTATTTACAAGACATACGTGAGAATGTCAGTCTTCTTTAAATATTCATATATACGATGTACACGTGAAAATGTCAGTCTTCTTTAAATATTCATATATACGATATACAACCTATCAAATGATACCTAATTGTGGTTGTAGATCGTGGCAAAGTATGTAGATGAGTGCTTGTAAGTTGCCAAATTATAGCCACCTTATAAAGTGGCATACTTTCAAAGTCCCTACACTCTCTTAAGCACCGCTTAACTTAACGGCAGACAGCATGAAAGTGTAATACCAACATCATCTAAGTTACACATAATATTCCGCGCAGATACTGATATCCTTCCACGTAAAATTTCAGCAACAGAATCTACACATTGTTCATGTAACCTTCCGTTTCTCCGGCTGGGTGACATACCGGCAACTGTTTTATAAAACATATAATTTCCAGTTCATTAAGAAAAGAATCAATGAAGGAAATTCATCCCTAGATCTACATTTGTGGCCACTACGTGTTTAGTTTAATATTTGCTGTCAAAGTATTCTGTTCTGGCACCCAAGCTGTATCGTTACAAGGTTTACTCGATCTTCTTACGTGGACCATTGTCACCCACACTGCCTTTCCCCGCTACTGTAAGATTTATTCAAATAGATTACGTCTGCCCCTAACTATCTATAAAAACAAATACTTGCCGAGTGTCAACTTTAGTCCTGCTCTCATCCCTTATTCCTTCATATTTTTTAACTCACGTCCGAATAAAGGATGACACGAACAAAATGTCTGGCGCACTGTAACAAGAAGCGCCACTACAGGCAACAATGATGAAAACCTAACAGTGCTATTAAACTACTTATTGTATGTATGGCATTCAGCTACAAACTGTTTAATTCTGATTTCTGAAACTTCGAAGGAGAACTAATATTGGAGTTAAACATCCAGTCGATGATGGTATTTATCGTAGCTGAGTCATTGGATTCACAGGAACCGGTAAGAGGTTATCCACTGTAAAGTTAAATTAATAAAAATTAAAACATATCACTCATCTCTCTTCTTTGTGCTCTGGACTTCGAAGACGTCATGTTATTCGTGATAAACTTACTCACGCCGGCCGTTGTGGCCGAGCGGTTCTAGGCGCTTCAGTCTGGAACCGCGCGACCGCTATGATCGCAGGTTCGAATCCTGCCACGGGCAAGGATGTGTGTGATGTCCTTAGGTTAGTAAAGTTTAAGTATTTCTAAGTTCTAGAGGACTGATGACCTCAGATGTTGAGTCCCATAGTGCTCAGAGCCATTTGAACCATTTGCAACTGGCCCACCTGGAGGCGACTATACATCATGATTTTCTACGAAGGCATCATCTACTTATCAGTTTCTTAGATTTTCAGGAAACCTGTACCTATACTTTAACCTATGATTTCATAAGTGATTATGACCATTGATACATTTCACCTGTAGACAGGTGGCTGACTCATATGTGAGTTAACGTAATCTGACTTTGTTTCTAAATTTCGTAGTACCAATAACTTTCTAAGAGCGAAACATTATAACTGAAAGGAAGTTCAACAAAAGATAAACCAAGACAAAACTGAAACCATATTTCTTAAGACAAATCTCTTCCAGTTACCCGGTATATGAATTACACCTCATAGATGTGATTCGTGCTATGCAATTGTATTTGAACACTGTATCCTACAACACCTAGTAAATGGGAATTATGTGAGCTAGTGCTACACCAGATATTTAACTCTAGGTCCCCGTCTCTGTAAGCAGATGTCTTGAAGTTCAACAGCAACACAAACTTACCTTGATAAATGAAAATTTCATCTGGATAAAAATCTGAACTTCACTGAAGATAGTTTATTCACCCTTGGCTTAAAATGTAGTTAATGCGAACATATAACGTTTGAGAACGTAGATCTTAATTAAACACATCTAGAGATTTGAAGAAATATCATAGTAGTGAAAAATTAGTTCGTAAGAAACCCAAACTACTTGAACACTTAATACTTCGTTTAGGAATTGAATACAAAATCTCATATTTCATATACAAATCCTGTTCAAAGGTCCCATGTCTTCAAATGACCATCTATATAAAAAGGTCAAAGAAAATCACCGTACTTTCATACACCCAACGTATTATGTGACAAGTGGAAGAAAAATGAGATAATTAACATGAAAGCCCGGACGACTGGATGAAAATTTGATACTGATATCCAATTGTTCTAAGGAAGCTGCTAACTGGAATAAAGTCCTCACGTTACCCACGTTAAATAAAACTGCGAAGTATATCTCGGAAAAAACGCTGATGTTCAAAACTCGTAACTGCATACAGCTGTATTACTTCAAAATTTATTACACAACATGTTTCACTCGTTAATGGACCATTTTCTGATGTCAGTACAGGATACAAAACGAAAATAAGTCACAATGCGTCATAAGAAAGAGAATCTTAAAAGTAGTAAACATACACATATAGTAAACATACCCAGTTTCCTCAGAACTTAAACTTTTAAATCGTAATGTAGTGTGATATAACTCATAATCATCATGAATCATCATGGTAGAAGCTAGCTTCTACATGAAACTCAGATACAAAAATAGATAAAGCGTCTCGTAATTTCGTGACAAAGCACTAGACAAAAGTGAATTAACAAGCTTCTCTAGTACAAAATACATCGCCAAAGCTACTGCACAGGTAGTAAGAAATCCTACACCACACCGAAGAGCAGAGAAATACTGACTAACCTCGGGTAGTAACACCCAATGTATGGTACATTAATATTAGAGACTCAATAACAGAATATTAAGTATAACTGGAACACATGAAGGCAAACCATTTCGGAAACGGCTCAGGTCACAGAAAATTAAAACATTGTATAAATAATCTAGAATGTTATTTTGCATCGTCATACATTAAAAAACCTAAGAATAAGTGGAAAAACGCGAACATAATTGTCTCAAGATATCATTAAAGATCCCATACTGTCAAAATATTAACAAAAGTTTCCTTATAGCCATCTGTCATGGAAAAGTACAACATAGTATAAACGAATAAATTTTGAAAAATTAGACATGTCTTGACACACCAACAAACTCGTTTAGTAAAACAATTTCAGCTGCATCAAGTTATCTTACATAATGACATCATTGTATATAGACTACGTGCACAGAAACTTCAATCAATTTCATAGTGTCACAAGTAACAATACATAACATTAAAATACCTAAATCAGAGGAAGTATGAAAATAGAATCCAGGTATATAACTGTACAGAGAAGGTGCACGTTCTGTAATTTACAGGAACAACTGAAAACAATAAAGCTTCAAAAATTAAAACAAAAATGCAGACTGTGGGGACATGCCGAACACCCACTCATTTTGAGTCACAGTATCAGAACCACAATATCTCAGACTCCCGTAACACAATTGACACTATTACAAAACCATCCATAAGATTAGACAATTTCAAGTACTAAATACTTAGCCTTGAACTTACAGTAACAACTAAATATGAAATAAAATAAAAGTTATATAAATCTCTCTTGATGTAAATTAGAAAACCATTGTGCAATCAGATAAAATGGTGACAATGTCATGAAAATTAAACACCAGAGGCACCTACACTGCATTAAGTGGTATAGCAGTAACCAATAGCATCACATAAATCTTATAAATGAACAGATTCTACTTAATAACCATCTTAATAAAACTGTTACATCATGGTACAATGAAGAAAAAGTTCACTCAACATGAAATTTAATTGAACCTCCAATATTTGCAATGGCATTATACATACATCATAATCCCTTACACAGTCTGGCATAATCAAACATTTTTATAAACAGTATCCATCTTTGTATAATAGGTGGCGTATTCCCTTAATCATCAAAGGAAAATGCATAAATCACCAATTAGTAAAAAGCAACGAAGTTACTAAAATGAATATCACACGAAGATTTAAGGCGAGAGATGACAGAAAATGGAAGAGAATAGTATAATTATTTTAAAACAATGCAACAACACCTCATTGGCTGGTACATGAGTACCAAGTAAAGCCCACTACACAGGCAGCTATAACCACATGTCATTCGTGAAAATTAAAAATAATTTACACAACAAAAAAATTTGGAGTAATACAGCCGTGTGCAATCACGAATTTTCAACGTTTCTTAAAAGCTGTAAATCATCGCCTTCTTACAATAAAAAACTCTAATGTTCCGTAAGCAGAGAGACCATACAACAGTCAAGCACGCAAATACAGTGCAAGTAAAGAACTGTCTCACCATAATTCAAAACAAAATCACTTCAATTTGCCCATCTCACTATCACAAGAGAAAGCGTCTATACTAAACACATCAACACAGCTTCAAGGCACCAAGCGAAAGAAGAGAGTTTACTAATTTCCGCTATGTAGCCACGCTAATTGATTCTGCTGACAATTGGATGGCTCACGCCAAACTTGAAATGACTGACACATAACATCACAGTGTTCACCCAAAGACAAGCCACTCTAGCAGGTGGAGAAGTGACTACAGATTCTTTGTGACAGATAAGTGCCTATCGATGCATGCACGAATACGTGGTATGAACGTGTCTGACACTAAACAACTTTCATCGTTTTTTATTTATCATTTAATTTCCGGTCCACATTAAAATTAACCCTTTATATGATTTTACATGCACCATAACCTGTTTTACCTCAGTCTCTTAGCTGCTGCAAATACAATATCCAGTAACATTAACGTGACCACCTGTCAAAAGCCTGAATAGCCACCTTTTGAAGCATGAACCGCTGCGAGACGTGAGGGAAGAGTGTCGGTTAGGTTGTGGAAGGTATCGACGGGCTATGCCAACTCCCGCGCCGTGGCCAGCTGTGCTAGGTTGCTTGACTGATGATCCATGGCGCGAACTGACCGATCGAGGTGGTAACACTCATTCTCGTTGGGTTTACGTTTGGTGGCCAGGGGAGTACGGTAGACTCATCCTGAAGCTCTTCGAAATATGCACGTACACTTCGAGCTATGTGACACGCTGCATTGCTCTGCTGATAGGTGCCCTAGTTCCAAGGAAAAACAAACTGTATGTAGGGGTAGACATGGTACAGAAGGATGGATACGTAGTTGGATTGATCCATTATGCCTTCCAGAACGATGAGATCACCCACCGATGGTGGTGCCACTATAGCGGAGTTACTAAACACAGTTTTCCGTAATTCCTCCACGAAAGAAGACGAAATAAATATTCCTGAATTCGAGACCAGAACAGCTGGTAGCATGAGTGACATAAAAGTAAATATCTTAGGCGTTGTGAAACAACTCAAATCACTTAAAAAAGCCAAGCCTTCCGGTCCAGATGGTATACCAATCAGGTTACTTTCAGAGTATGCAGACACAATAGCACTTTTCTTAGCTATCATGTACAACCGCTCACTTGATGTTAGATCTGTTCCTAGAGACTGGAATGTAGCACAGGCCACACCAATATTCAAGAAAGGAAATAGAAGTAACCGATTGAATTACAGACCCATATCACTGACCTCAATTTGCAGTAGGATTTTGGAGCATATACTGTACTCGAACATTATGAATCACCATGAAGAAAATGACTTTTTGATACATAACGAACACGGGTTCTTGTGCAAGACAGCTATCTCTTTATTCCCATGAAGTAATGAGTGCTGTCGACAAGGGATCTCAGCCCGATTCCACATCCCTAGATTTCCAGAAGGCTTTTGATACCGTTCCTCACAAGCGAATATCAATCAACTTGCGTGCATGTTGAGTATCGTCTCAGCTATGTGACCGGATTCGAGATTTCCTCTCAGAGAGGTCACAGTTGGTAGTGGTAGACGGTAAATCATCGAGTAGAACAGAAGTTATATCTGGCGTTCCGCAAGGTAGTGTCATAGGCCCTCTGCTGTTCCTGATTTACATAAATGATCTAGGTGATAATCTGAGCAGGCCCCATAGATTGTTTGTAGATGACGCTGTAATTTACCGTCTAGTAAAATCATCAGACTATCAATTCCATTTACAAAATGATCTAGAGAGACTTTCTGTATGGTGCGAAAAGTGGCAATTGTCATTAAACAAAGAAAAGTGCGAGGTCATCCACATGGGTACTAAAAGAAATCCGATAAATTTTGGGAATACGATAAATCGCACAAATCTAAGGGCTGTTAATTCGACTAAATACCTAAGAATTACAATTACGAGCAACTAAAATTGGAAAGACCAAATAGATAATATTGTGGGGAAGACGAAACAAAGACTGCGCTTTGTTGGCAGAACACTTAGAAGATTCGACAAACCCAGTAAAGAGACAGCTTACATTTTACTTGTCCGTCCTCTGCTGGAATATTGCTGCGCGGTGTGGGATCCTTACCAGGTAGGATTGACGGAGGGCATCGAAAAAGTGCAAAGAAGGGCAGTTTGTTTCGTGTTATCGCGCAAAGGGATGAGAGTGTCACTGACAAGATACGCGAGTTGGGGTGGCAGTCACTGAAACAAAAGCTGTTTTCTTTGCGGCGAGATCTATTTACGATCTTTCAATCACCAACTTTCTCTTCCGAGTGCGAAAATATTTTTTGACACCCACCTACGTAGGGAGAAATGATTATCATAATAAAATAAGAGAAATCAGAGCTCGAACGGAAAGATTTAGGTGTTCCTTTTTCCCACGCGCCTTTCGAGAGTGGAATGGTAGAGAAGTAGTATGAAAATGGTTCGATGAACCCTCTGCCAGCCACTGAAGTCTGAATTGCAGAGTAGCCATGTAGATGTAGATGTAGATCTTAGAAGGCCACTCAATGGACGTCCAGTTGCAGTACTGGCATGCAAATTACAGCCTTCGTCGCCGATGAACAGCAGTTAGTATGAGTGTATGAATCAGTCTCCTGCAGCGGAGGCCCATATTCAGCGACGTTCGCTGAACGGTCGTTGAGGAGACACTGCTGGTAGCCACTTGGTTCATCTGGGTGGTCAGTTGTTCAACCGTTGCACATCTATTCGCCCTTCACATCACCGCAATCGTAGTTCAACCCTGTCACATATGGCCAGTGGTGCACCACAGTTGCCTCCGCACCGCTTTTGGATAGAACTACACTACTGGCCATTAAAATTGGTGCACCAAGAAGAAATGCAGATGATAAACGGGTATTCATCGGACAAATATATTATACTAGAACTGACGTGTGATTACATTTTCAGGTACAGCTTCCCATGCACCTTCAACACGATACCACAGTTCATCAAGAGTAGTGACTGGCGTATTGTGACGAGCCAGTTGCTCGGCTACCATTAACCAGACGTTTTCAATTGGTGAGAGGTCTGGAGAATGTGCTGGCCAGGGCAGCAGTCGAACATTTTCTGTATCCAGAAAGGACCGCACAGGACCTACAACATGCGGTCGTGCATTATCCTGCTGAAATGTAGGGTTTCGCAGGGATCGAATGAAGGGTAGAGCCACGGGTAGTAACACATCATAAATGTAACGTCCACTGTTCAAAGTGACGTCAGTGCGAACAAGAGGTGAACGAGACGTGTAACCAATGGCACCCCATACTATCCCGCAGGGTGATACGCCAGTATGGCGATGACGAGTGCACGCTTCCGATGTGCGTCCACCGTGATGTCACCAAACACGGATGCGACCATCATGATGCTGTAAACAGAAGGTGGATTCATCCGAAAAAATGACGTTTTGCCATTCGTGCACCCAGAGTACACCATCGCAGGCTCTCCTGTCTGTGATGCAGCGTCAAGGGTAGTCGCAGCCATGGTCTCCGAGCTGATAGTCCATGATGCTGCAAACGTCGTCGAACTGTTCGTGCAGATGGTGTTATCTTGCAAACGTCCCCATCTGTTTACTCAGGGATCGAGACGTGGCTGCACGATCCGTTACAACCATGGGGATACCTGTCATCTCGACTGATAGTCATACGAGGCCGTTAGGATCCAGTACGGCGTTCCGTATTACCCTCCTGAACCCACCGATTCCATATTCTGCTAACAGTCATTGGATCTCGACCAACGAGAGCAGCAATGTCGCGATACGATAAACCGCAATCGCGATAGGCTACACTCCGACCTTTATAAAAGTCGGAAACGAGGAGTTCTGTGACTGAAGAGACAGATTGCTAGGTGATATAGGTCAAACACTGTCTTACGCTAACGATGGAACGGACAATAACCTCGGTATCATAGGAAGAGCATAATTGGTTTAGATTCATCGAACAAAAAATAAAAACTGCACATAAACTACAGTTTTTCAATCATTAGCTTATAGCATGTATATCTGCAAAACTATTTCACTATGGTACTCATCGATGAATCCAAACATGCAGTCTGACAATGTTTCATTATTTGCCTGTCAGTCAGTATTACGTTATTCAGTTTAGATCCCAGTGTAATTATGAAATCAGTGGATCAGATGAGGCGGGAATGGGTCAATAATTTACTCCTCTGAACAGAGTACATATTCATCCAGCGAGCAATTCAGCATAGCCGATGTGGGCTTTGAATTGGTTCCTCACCCGCCTCATTCACCAGACGTAACAATTGCGAACGTTATATGGGGATAGGAGAGATGTCCTAATCTTCTCCCTCCTCTCTCTATCCATCACCTCCCCTCCGCCACCTCTCACTGTCCATCTCCTCCTACCCCCCCTCTCTCTCCATGTCCTCCTCTCCTCTCTGTCTGACGGTCTACTTCTTCCCCCAGCTACATGTCCATTTCCTACTCCCGCCATTCTCTGGCCATATCCTCTTCCCCCTCTCTCTTACCTTGAACCTTGTTTGTTGTTACTGCCAATAAAATCCTGAAGTCACTTAAAATGAATGCCAAATAGGTTGGGATCATTGGCATAGGGGTATGAGTGATCTTCGCTGCTTCTGATCTATGAGGATAACAGCATCAATGACAGTATTTCGCGTAGTTTTAATCTGCGAACATGCAGGATTACAAAGTTTTGAACGATTCAGATTTTGTAGTAGTATTGTAGCCTAATCATAAACCGATGAACTATGCATACAAGTTTCATGTTTTCTGCTAGAAACGAATGAGAGAAGAAAAACAAATCCTCACGTAGTTGTGTATGCAATATGTATTTGAAACTGAGGGGTTTATTACGAAAACCAGACAAGTACAGAAATGGATTTTTTGATCTAATACAGCTCTGCCCTTCTCTGTCACCACATGTATTTCAGGGCGGAATTTATTTCAACAAAATCCATACAGATCCAAAGAAAAATCCATTTGAATATCTTGCTCTTCTACAAAAAGCAACTAGTCCCTTGTTATTTCTACAAAAGCCAGACAAGTCCATGATTCGTGAGTTTCCTATTCTCATCATGCTGGGCTGATTACTATGCATCACAGTCAGAGGAAACGCTCCACGATTGCAGACGAAGGAGGACGTCGTAATCATGCGGATCCAACTTTTTTTTTTTTTTTTGCAAGTTGAAAATTTAAGGAAATAATATTCCAATTTGTAAAATAGCATTCCTTAGCTTTCATGGAATAAGCAACACAAACTGTGCATAGTCCAGAAAAGTACTGTAATGTATGGTCAGTCTCCAAAACATAAAAGAGGTTCCCATAATAACAGACCAAAAAAGATACCAGAGTGGGTTCTTTAGTTGACTGAATGCCATATAAACCGCTTTGAAGCAAGGAAATCTCACTATTCCCTGTCTGATAACCAAAATCGAAAATACCTGCCTGAAGGTTTGATCACAAGTGATATGCGTCTGGACTTTTCAGACAAGTACCACACTCTTCCTTATGAAAGCTATTGGACAGTATATAAAATTTTTCACGTACATTTTGGATATCCCAGGTGTGATAAATGTACTATATATGATTCATTGAACAGGAAAGTAAAAGCTGAGGAAAGCGATTATGAGAAGAGTCAGTTAGTAACGCAAATGACACTGCACTTGAAAATGGCAGAAGCCTTTGTAAGCATGAAATGAAACTGCACTAAGGAACTTGTTTCTATCGCACTTTGAGCCAAATACCATTTACTATACAAGGCAATTATACTATAATGTTTTTGGGATTCACAGTCTGGCAGATGACTCAGTTCAGTTTACCGCTGTCTTGAAGATGAAGAAAGGAATGGTCCTAATCAAGTGACATACACGATTTTGAACTACATAAATAACGTTCCATTACAAAATTGGACATGAGCTTGTTCTACTCAGTGATGTGTGCCTGAGCAGAACAAATATGAATAAAAATAAAGTTATGGTTCAGTTTTCGACCAGTCAAATACACATCTTGAAGATTAACGAAAGGATCACATATTTGTTTCCAGTGCGAGGACACAGCTATTTATCATATGATCAAGACATCACTTTGATAGGGCACAAGAAGCGAAACTCAAAGACTGCATAAATTCCTGAATTTGGACCGGGAAAATCGTTGAATCCCGTACATTACCTCATCCACCCCAGCAGAAAGTATTGAAACATGATGATTTCGTATAAATTAAACGTGCTAGTGAATCATTGTGGTTGAAAACGCCTAAACCTGCACTCAAATTGCAGCAGGCATCCATGGTTCACAATGATGTGGAAAGTAGGTTTTGTGTCTCATTGCGAAACCCTTAGATTGGCTCATGGAATAGGCATATATAGTTAAGAGAAGTCCTACTACAGAATATACACTACTTTGGAGGAACATTAGTTCTACAACAAGCATCCAGGTGTTGTGTCAGCTAAAGCTATTTGATGCAGTTCCTGGAAGAAAACTGTACTGAAGAGGAGAAGATGGACGTTGTTTTTGATGTTGTTGCTGGTAATGAGGATGATGATAAATTATGGGTGCGAGGGTTAAAAACAGCTGATAATAGAACAATACGAATAACTAAACTGCCATTTTGAATTTGTTGTGTTCATTGTCAAATACTCTCAGAAAGCATTTTCAAAACACAATAAATTAGACTAGTAATAAATATTAGGGGATTTTTCGTAATTTTCTAGAAAAACCGAACAATTCTCAAGAAAACATGCTCCTTAAGAATCAACTATAGACTGTTCACTTAAAAACAAACATCAGTGAAACAGGTGTTCCCATTTAAAATGCTACGAATATCGTTTGGACACTTTTCATCTTTCAGTTTGAATGGTGGATGGTTTTCTTTGTGATTCCTGAATAATCACAATTTTGGACTTTTATGTAATAAGCACTCAATTATTTATGAGGAGAAGGAATATATATGGGATAAACAGTTAGTCCAGTGGTTTAAAAGCCCCGCTATCTTAGTTAAAACTGACTACAAGAAAGATAACGAATCCGCACAATTTGGCAGGACAGTGTTTTCATCCTCGCACTCGGATTTAACAACAACAACAAAAACAGTACATTGTTTTTTTTTTAAATACACTCCTGGAAATTGAAATAAGAACACCGTGAATTCATTGTCCCAGGAAGGGGAAACTTTATTGACTCATTCCTGGGGTCAGATACATCACATGATCACACTGACAGAACCACAGGCACATAGACACAGGCAACAGAGCATGCACAATGTCGGCACTAGTACAGTGTATATCCACCTTTCGCAGCAATGCAGGCTGCTATTCTCCCATGGAGACGATTGTAGAGATGCTGGATGTAGTCCCGTGGAACGGCTTGCCATGCCATTTCCACCTGGCGCCTTAGTTGGACCAGCGTTCGTGCTGGACGTGCAGACCGCGTGAGACGACGCTTCATCCAGTCCCAAACATGCTCAATGGGGGACAGAACCGGAGATCTTGCTGGCCAGGGTAGTTGACTTACACCTTCTAGAGCACGTTGGGTGGCACGGGATACATGCGGACGTGCATTGTCCTGTTGGAACAGCAAGTTCCCTTGCCAGTCTGGGAATGGTAGAACGATGGGTTCGATGACGGTTTGGATGTGCCGTGCACTATTCAGTGTCCCCTCGACGATCACCAGAGGTGTACGGCCAGCGTAGGAGATCGCTCCCCACACCATGATGCCGGGTGTTGGCCCTGTGTGCCTCGGTCGTATGCAGTCCTGATTGTGGCGCTCACCTGCACGGCGCCAAACACGCATACGACCATCATTGGCACCAAGGCAGAAGCGACTCTCATCGCTGAGGACGACACGTCTCCATTCGTCCCTCCATTCACGCCTGTCGCGACACCACTGGAGGCGGGCTGCACGATGTTGGGGCGTGAGCGGAAGACGGCCTAACGGTGTGCGGGACGTAGCCCAGCTTCATGGAGACGGTTGCGAATGGTCCTCGCCGAAACCCCAGGAGCAACAGTGTCCCTAATTTGCTGGGAAGTGGCGGTGCGGTCCCCTACGGCACTGCGTAGGATCCTACGGTCTTGGCGTGCATCCGTGCGTCGCTGCGGTCCGGTCCCAGGTCGACGGGCACGTGCACCTTCCGCCTACCACTGGCGACAACATCGATGTACTGTGGAGACCTCACGCCCCACGTGTTGAGCAATTCGGCGGTAAGTCCACCCGGCCTCCCGCATGCCCACTATACGCCCTCGCCCAAAGTCCGTCAACTGCACATACGGTTCACGTCCACGCTGTCGCGGCATGCTACCAGTGTTAAAGACTGCGATGGAGCTCCGTATGCCACGGCAAACTGGCTGACACTGACGGCGGCGGTGCACAAAGGCTGCGCAGCTAGCGCCATTCGACGGCCAACACTGCGGTTCCTGGTGTGTCCGCTGTGCCGTGCGTGTGATCATTGCTTGTGCAGCCCTCTCGCAGTGTCCGGAGCAAGTATGGTTGGTCTGACACACCGGTGTCAATTTGTTCTTTTTTCCATTTCCAGGGGTGTATGTATAGGTCATATTCTCCGTTGTGGTAGTCGCACATGGTCAGCCGGAACCCTGACGATGAGTGCACCTACTCTCAAGCACTACTCGATATCCACATCGATACAGGTATCAGTGACCATAAGGTAGTTATAGAAAAAAAAGGATTACTCACGTACAAAAGGCTACCGTAACAAGTAGAAGGATTTACATTTTCAGCAAATTACTTACAGCGACAGTAGAGTCGTATCTCAAGAATGAACCCGAAACACCTAGCTCTGGAGAGGATCATGTAAACCTATTGTGGCTTAGGCTTAGAAGAATAGTTGATCACGCAAATGATGTGCACCTAGTAGGAAAGATCATGATGGGAGGTTTCGGCATAAAGTCAAGCGCCGGCACGCCAGTTGCGAACGGAGAGCACAGCGGGCTGCGAAGAAGACATCAGCCAATTGCACGCAGACCGACCCTCTCCAGGACGACAACGTGACAGCTGCGGCCTCTATGCGAAGAGGACATAAGCGCCGCGCTCAACTGGTCACGGCCCAGTTCTACAATAGCTTCAAGACTTGTCATTTCGCTTGTCCTATGTAGCATGTCTGTACTGAAGAA
The DNA here is from genome assembly GCF_023897955.1 of Schistocerca gregaria. NCBI lineage: Eukaryota > Metazoa > Arthropoda > Insecta > Orthoptera > Acrididae > Schistocerca > Schistocerca gregaria. The sequence goes on from NC_064931.1 coordinate 682,496,465, forward strand.
ACTTGCTTATTTTGCCTGTCGCCCCTCGCTTGCGACACATCAATGTAATTCTCAATTTATGTACTGTCATATACTTTTCGTAATAAAATTCATTAATACGATTTGCTTGAATTGTTTGTCTAGCGACCCGAGAAAGCATGTTTCCTAGACATTCCACAATTGACAACTAGGCAGGATTCAACATTTAACGACGAGTATTAAGAAGAACACCGTGCCTGGATGCCACGAATTTTCTTTTGTGTTTTGCTGGCGCCTTAATTAAGGCTTTGCCTTTCTCTTTGCAGTGGTGTGTTTACTTGCTTTAATAGTGTTTCTTACAGTATTTTTGCTGATCTGCGTTTTCAGGTGGGCGCTGCCCAACTTTTCATTGTTGTGTGCTTATTTTTTTACCTACCTTGCATGTCTATCGCAATGAGAAACCCACTTCAACCACCTCCTGCTCAGGCACCTGAGCAGCAAGCGATAGATGCGCCGCAGCTAACACAGATGTTTCAGTTACAGACCCAGCAAATTGCCTCCCTGCTAAACATGGTACAGCAGCTCCTGGCGAACCAATCTACCAACACAACGCCACAAGCAACGACGATAACTCCAAGTACTACAACGCCTTTTCGCCAGTTTAATGAAAAAGATGAGAAGTGGCTAGAGTGGTTGCAACAATTTGACGCCCATATATTTGCTCACAACGTACTAATTACTGTGAAACTACATTTAAACGGTAGGAAGGGCACTGAACTTTCCTATGATCAGGTTGTATTGGCTCAAATGGCTCTGAGTACTATGGGACTTAACATCTGAGGTCATCAGTTCAAATATGGCTCTGAGCACTATTGGACTTAACATCTGAGGTCATCAGTCCCATAGAACTTAGAACTACTTAAACCTAACTAACCTAAGGACATCACACACATCCATACCCGAGGCAGGATTCGAACCTGCGACCGTAGCGTTCGCGCTGTTCCAAACTGAAGCGCCTAGAACAACTCGGCCACAACGGCCGGCGATCAGGTTGTAGATTCGCTAACTAACTATTATGACTAACAAATGAATGTGGTGGTAGCTAGGTACCAATTCTTTCGTTGGCAGAAAAAGTCAGAACAAACTTATCGCGAGTGAGTAACAAACTTGCAGGGTATGACGAGGAAATGCAAATTCAAATGTGCTTGTGGTACTTTATATTCAGATATTATGTTGCGTGATGAGATCGTTTACACTGAAACTGATGTCAAACTTAGAGAACAGATTTTTAAATAGTCCGATCCATCACTTCAGCACGTAGTTCGCCTATTATATCAGTACGATTCAGGTGTCATGTCGGCTGATAAATTTGAGCAGCGTACGAAACAGTTAGCGCGCCGACACTTGGGAGGATATGGACACCCAAATAGAACAGAAGACGTCACAGGGTCACGCATGTGCGGAAAATCAGTCTGCTCTGCCACAAAAATTTTCTGCTTGGCATAAGTCGTAATCAGCGTGGCAACCTGCGCACATAGACTTTTCAGGAACTTTTTGGAACACTCGATGGTTGATTGTGGTAGACTCGTATAGCAAGTTTCCTTTTGCTGTGCCAATGAACTCGACAACGTCACGTAGCACAGTTCAGACGTTGTCCTTTATTTTATGCCTCAAAGGTTTACCTGTAGTCATAGCGTCGGACAACGGTCCTCAGTTCATGCCACATAAATTTGCAACATTCTGTGAACGCAATGGCATACAGCATCTACTAGTGCACCGTTCCATCCACAATCCAACGGCGAAGCGCAAAATTTTGTCAGAACTTTCAAGCTAAACTTCGCACCGCGCACACGACGGATCAAACATTGCAACTTTTTCTCACCTCCTGTCGTTTGCATCCACGACATGGACCATCGCAGGCGGAATTGCTTCACGGACGCCGCCATCGGATACTGCTTCACCTGCCCCACCCTCCTCAGCATCCGACGACTAAGGAATGTCGCTTCGCGCCGCATGATGTTGTATTTAACAGGATTTTTAGCGGCAACAGGCGGTGGGTGCGAGGCGAGATCCTTCATCGACTTGGCGCATGCATGTATCTCATTTCAGGCCCAAGTGGACTGCAGCGCCGCCATCACAATCAAGTTCGTCATTGTCACGTGCACGGTGATCCTTCTGCACCTCCTCCCCCAGCTTCACGGATCTCGAAGACAGCACGGCCACAGCAGCCGCCAGAGTTTGTCATCACGACACCGCGGGACGACCCATGGAGATGGAGCCTTCGCCTCCTCCGTCTCCTCTCGTCCTACCGATGGAGCTGGAGCCGCCCACGCCGCAGCAGCCAACGCCACCTACATCTTGCTATGGGCCTCACGAGGTGGATGCGTACCCTTCTGGGCGGTTTCAGTGGGACGTTTCCACCACAGAGCAAGACGGATGGTGGGATACGACAGGAAGCCTGACGTCCCCTGCAGTCACAGCTTCCAATTCATCGCAGCATCCACGCTCCTGCCTGCCCCGCCATTGTCCTGCTCCCTATACGACGACGGTCCGTCGCTTTCATGGAGAGGAATGTTACGGAGTGAAGTCAAGAGCTGTCACTCCAGTCGGGAACGAGAGAGCACAGAGGGCAGTGAAGAAGACGTCAGCCAATTGCACGCTGACCAACCCCTCTCCAGTAAGACAACGAGACAGCAGCGGCCTCCATGCGAAGAGGACACAGGGCGCCGCACCCGACTGGTCGCGGCCAAAGTCTACAATAGCTTCACGACTAATCATTTCTCTTGTACTACACTACTGGCCATTAAAATTGCTACGCCCAACGAGAAATACAGATGATAAACGGGTATTCATTGGACAAATATATTATGATAGAACTGACATGTGGTTACATTTTCACGCAATTTGGGTGCATAGATCCTCAGAAATCAGTACCCAGATGAACCGCAATCTCGATTGGCTACTATCCGACCTTTATCAAAGTCGGAAATGCTATGGTACGTATTTCTCCTCCTTACACGAGGCATCACAACAACGTTTCACCAGGCAACGCCGGTCAACTGCTGTTTGTGTATGGGAAATAGGTTAGAAACTTTCCTCCGGCTGTAAAAACGGCCTTGATACGCCTGGGCATTCAGTCAAACAGAACTTGGATGGAGTGTACAGGTACAGCTGCCCACGCAGCTTCAACACGATACCACAGTTCATCAAGAGTAGTGACTGGCGTATTGTGATGCGCCCCTTGCTCAGTCAGCATTGACCAGATGTTTTCAATTGGTGAGAGATCTGGAGTGTGCTGGCCAGGGCAGCAGTCCAACATTTTATGTAGCCAGAGAGGCCCGTACAGGACCTGCAACATGCGATTGTGCATTATCCTGCTGAAATGTAGGGTTTCGCAGGGATCGAATGACGCGTAGAGCCACGGTTCGTAACACAGCTGAAATGTAACGTCCATTGTTCAACGTTCCGTCAATGTGGACAAGAGGTTACCGAGACGTGTAACCAATGACACCCCATACCATCACGCTGGGTGATACGCCAGTATGGCGATGACGAATACACACGTCCAATGTGCGTTTACCGCAATGTCGCCAAACACGGATGCGACCATCGTGATGATGTAAGCAGGACCTGGATTCATCCGAAAAAATGACGTTTTGCCATTCGTGCACCCAGATTCGTCGTTGAGTACACCATCGCAGGTGCTCCTTTCTGTGATGCAGCGGCAAGGGTAACCGCAGCCATGGTCTCCGAGCTGATAGTCCATGCTGCTGAAAAAGTCGACGAACTGTTCGTGCAGATGGTTGTTCTCTTGCAAACGTCCCCATCTGTTGACTCAGGGATCGAGACGTGGCTACACGATCCGTTACAGCCATGCGGATAAGATGCCTGCCATCTCGACTGCTAGTGATACGAGGCCGTAGGTATCCAGCACAGCGTTCCGTATTACCCTCCTGAACAAACCAATTCCATATTCTGCTAACAGTCATTGGATCTCGAACAACGCGAGCAGCAATGTCGCGATACGATAAACCGCAATCGCGATAGGCTACAATCCGACCTGTATCAAAGTCGGTAAGGTGATGGTACGCATTTCTCTTCCTTACACGAGGCATTACAACGTTTCACCAGGCAACGCCGGTCAACTGCTGTTTGTGTATGAGAAATCGGTTGGAAACTTTCCTTATGTCAGTACGTTGTAGGTGTCGTCACCGGCGCCATCCTTGTATGAATGCACTGAAAAGCTAATCATTGTCATATCACAGCATTTTCTTCCTGTTGGTTAAATTTCGCATCTTTAGCACGTCATCTTCGTGGTGTAGCAGTTTAATGGCCAGTAGTGTATGTAGCATTGTCTGTGTTGAAGAAACTTGCTTATTTTGTCTGTCGCCATTTGCTTGCGACACTACTATGTAATTTTCAAAGTTAATATTGTCATATACTTTTCGTAATAAAGCTCGTTAATTCGAATTGCTTGAATTGTTTGTACAGCGACCCAAGAAAGCAGGTTTCCTAGACATCCGACAGTACGACTACTAGGCAGGATTCAACAGGGGGGACCCTCACTGCGAAGAAGTTTCGGAAGAAACAGAGGCTATATGATGAATGAATTAAGATAAGCTATCAAGAGAGCATTGCCTTAAGCCTTCAGCGACTACGGTATCAGTATATTATCGAAAGACCTGTCACAAAAATCAAAAGAAATTACGATGATATGTAAAGACTGTTAGTGCTACAAAAGCTACTGCACAGTCACTCATGGACTGAAAATTTGGACAGCAAAGCAAAAGCAGAAACGCTGAATTCGGTTTTCAAACGATACTTTGCGAATGAAATTGCGCGGGTATTGTTCAAATTTAATTCTTGCGGTCAGTGATCTATAGTTGTTAGCGCAGTAGAAACAGGAGAAATAGCTAAAACTAAACAAAGCTCCAAAGCCCTATGGAATCCCTATCAGACTCTATACCGAATTTTTGGCTGAGTTAGCCCTTATTTTGGCTATAATCTAGCGTAGATCCCTCGAACAAGAAAACCCTTAGCAGTAGTTGGTAGAAAGCACAGATCAGGCCAGTCTACAAGACGGGTAGCAGAATCGGTCAACATAACTAGCGTCCATTATCCTCGCCACTCAATTTTTGTAGAATCTTGGAGAATGAGTCGCAATGAAGTATCTCGAACAGAATGACCTCCTCCATGCCAACCAACATGGATTCTGAAAACGTCGACCATGTGGAACCTGGCTCGCACTTTTCTGACATGACATCCTGAAAGCATTGGACGACAGCAGTCAGGTGGATGCTGTATTTCTCGATTTCCGAAAAGCATTTGATTCAGTACCACATCTATCCTTATTATCAGAAGTACGATCATGTGGGGTATCAAACGAAATTTGTGACTGGACTGAGGATTCGTGGTGAGGACTCATCGACAAATGTAGAAGTAATCTCGGATGTGCCCCAGGGAAGTGTGTTCTGACCCTAGCTGATCATATAGCATATTAATAATCTTGCAGACAATATCGATACAATTCTGATTTTTCGCAGATGATGTAATTATCTAGAATGAAGCACTTTCTGAAGAAAGTTGCATAGATATTTAGTCACATTTTGATAAAATTTTAAAGTGGTGCAAGGATTGGGAACTTGGATTAAATGTTCAGAAATGCAAAATTGTGCACGTCACAAAACACAACATCATACAATCGTACGGCTACATTATCAACATGTTAAAGTTGGAATATGACATATAGATAGATGGGTGTAACATTCTGTAGGGACATGAAATGGAAAGATCACATAGGTTCATTCGTATGTAAAACAGGTGGGACACTTTGGTTTATTGAAGGAATACTAGGGAAATGCAATTAGTCTACAAAGGCGATTGCATGCAAATCACTTGTGCGACGAATCCTAGAATATTACTCAGGTTTGTGGGACCCGTACCAAATAGCACTAACAGCGATATTGAACGCATACAAAGAAGAGCAGCAGATACCTATGACCATATGGGTCATTGGTATCTTTGACCCGTGGGAGAGTGTCACAGAGGAGCTGAAGAAACAGAATTGGCAGACACTTGAATATAGACACAAACTGTCCTACGATAGCGTAATTACAAAGTTTCAAGGATCAACTGCGAGTGATGAATCTAAGAATGTACTACAACCCCCTACGTATCGCTCCCGTAAGAATCACGAGCACAAAATTACACCACTTACGGTGCGCACAGAGACATTTCAGCAACCATTTTATCCATACTTCGTACGTCAATGGAACAGGAAAAAGCCTAATAACTGGTACAACGGAAAGTACCCTCCACCCCCCACTTCACAGTGATTTGCAGAGTATGAAGATAGATGTAGTATCATTGGTCCTGGATGTTCGTGATGTCAGTCAGTCATACTTTCAGCGAGATGTACTTAAAGTTTTCGCAGTGGATGATTGAGTTTGAAATGTTACAGTCGTTGCTAAGATGGGAAACTAATTACAAAATTTAGTCGTTGAAAGTTAAATGTAGTAGCTCTGAAGCAAAATACCTCCTTCTTAATCTAAACAACCCATTTCCGTAGATTGAGACTATTCTCAGAAAGTAACAAAGTCTCCCTCAACATGCAACAACTTTCACAAGGATTTCTCCTAGAAGACTTATAGGCCTACGAAGCACACCGTGTCGAGTATAAGTTACAGAAAGGAATAAATGTGATTCTTCTGATTAGATACAAGTATTCTGTCCTCCAAAGGCCATTGTTCGTGTCTCTGTAAACACTGCACGTGGGTAACTTTTTCGATAGGAGTGAGGAAAGATGTCTCTAATTGATTCGAGCCTCTCTCCATATTGTCGAGATTATTTCCGGGCACATCTCGTATCAGCTTTTATAAGTATCATTGAAAAATAGTTGAGGCAATGGATAAGCCACAAGAAGTGTGTTATAGTGGAATACACCAAATGGGGCACTGATCACAAAAAAATGTTCGTGATGTATTGTCCAAAAGAAGCCGAAGGCAAGTGTCCCACAGATGAATGTTCATGAAGATCTTGCAGCCTGCAAGGCATGCCATGTTTTCGACTCTTGGGATAGGGTAGGCGTCGATGATGAATTGGGAGTTATTCGTGGGCTTGAAGCCTCCGCAAATCCTGAGTGACCCATTTGGATTTTACACAGTGACGACCGGAGTAGGCCAATGACTATTAGGGACGGCGTTCAAGATGCCCTCCTCTTATAGGTGTTGTAATTTTTCTTTAGTTTATCCCAGAGTGCAAAAGGAACATTGAGTGTCTTGAAAAAATTGGGCATAGCCGACAGGAGGATGGTGACAGGAACCTCAAATCCCGCGATGCCATTAGAAGTTTGTGAGAAAACGGTCTTGTATATGTCGCATAAGTTCCGTAAATATGAACGGGCCTAAGGAAAGGCGTTAGATAGGTCCAATTTATTTATTTTATTTATTTACATGTCAAGTTCCGTAGGACCAAATTGAGGAGCAAATCTCCAAGGTCATGGAACGCGTCAGTACATGAACTTACAACATAAAAGTAATAACAGATAAAAATAAATGTTCATGGACCTGCACGAAAATCAGTCCATAAGTTTAAGCAAACACTATCAGCAATACAATGAGAATCAACTTAATTTTTCAAGGAACTCCTCGACAGAATAGAAGGGTAGACCCATAAGGAAACTCTTCAGTTTCGACTTGAAAGCGCGTGGATTACTGCTAAGATTTTTGAATTCGAGTGGCAGATTATTGAAAATGGATGCAGCAGTATACTGCACACTTTTTTGCACAAGAGTTAAGGAAGTCCAATCCAAATAGAGGTTTGATTTCTGCCGAGTATTAACCGAGTGAAAGCTGATTATTGTTGGAAATAAACTAATATAGCTAACAAGAAACGACAATAAGGAATATACATATTGAGAGGTCAATGTCAAAATACCCAGACTCGTGAACAGAGGTCGACAAGAGGTTCGTGAACTCACACTACTTATTGCCCGAACCGCCCATTTCTGAGCCAAAAATATCCTTCTAGAACGGAAAGAGTTACCCCAAAAAATAATACCATACGACATAAGTGAATGAAAATATGCAAAGTAGACTAATTTACGTGTCGAAGTATCACTCACTTTCGATACCATTCGAATAGTGAAAATGGCAGTATTAAGTCTGAACAAGATCATGAATGTGGGCTTTCCACAACAGCTTACTATCTATCTGAACACCTAGGAATTTGAACTGTTCAGTTTCACTAATCATATGCCAGTTCTGTGAGATTAAAAGTCAGGTTTTGTTGAATTGTGTGTTAGAAACTTTAAAAACTGAGTCTTACTGTGATTTAACGTTAGTTTATTTTCTACAAGCCATGAACTGAGGTCATGTACTGCACTACTTGAAACAGAGTCAATGTTGCACACAACATCCTTTACTACCAAGCTAGTGTCATCAACAAACAGAAATATTTTAGAGTTACCCTTAATACTAGAGGGCATATCATTTATATAAATAAGGAACAGGAGCGGCCCCAACACTGATCCCTGAGGCACCCCTAAATTGACAGTACCCTACTTAGCCCTCACATCCCAGCCGTTCTCAACATTGTGAATAATGACCTTTTGCTGCCTGTTGCTAAAGTAAGAGGTGAACCAACTGTGAGCTACTCCCCTTATGGGTACACTTCTGGAGCAATATTGTGAGATCAACATAGTCAAATGCCTTTGTTAAATCAAAAAATGCACCAAGCGTTCGAAACTTTTTGTTTAGCCGATCCAGTACCTCACAGAAAAGGAAATATAGCATTTTCAGTCGTTAAACGATTTCTAAGGCCGAACTGTACATTTTACAGCAAATCGTGTCATATAAAATGATCAATTAACCTTACATACACAGCCTTTTCAATAACTTTTGCAAACACTGATGGCATAGAAATAGATCTAAAATTATCTACATTACCCCTTTCTCCCTTTTTATAAAGCGGCTTTACTACTGAGTACTTTAACCGCTACAGGAAACTGACCATTCCTAAAGGAAAAATTACAAATATGGCTAAATACAGGGCTAACATGAGCAGCACAGTACTATAATAATCTACTAGACACTCCATCATAACCATGAGAGTCCTTAGTCTTCAGTGATTTAATTATTGACTCAATCTCCCTCTTCTCTGTATCACAGAGGAGTATTTCAGACGTCAATCTGGGAAAGGTAAGAAATTTATATGATTTCATGTAGAAACTAAATTTTTATTTAATTCGCCAGCAATGCTCAGAAAATGGATGTTAAATACTGTACATATATCTGATTAATCAGTAACAGAAATATTATTACTGCGAACTGACTTTATATCATCAACCTTGTACTGCTGACCAGACACTTCCTTCACAGCTGACCATATGGCTTTAATTTTATCCTGTGAATTAGCTATTCTATTTGCATACCACATACTTTTTGCTTTGCTAATAACATTTTTAAGCTCCTTACAATACTGTTTGTAATGGGCTACTGTAGCTTGATTGTGACTACTTCTAACATTTTGATATAATTCCCGCTTTGTTCTACATGATATCCTCATCCCACTAGTCAGCGAACCGGACTGTCCATTACTGCTAGTAGCCCGTTTAGAATGTTCTAATGGAAAGCAACTCTCAAAGAGCATGAGAAATGTGTTACGGAAAGCATTGTATTTATCATCTATATTATCGGCACTATAAACATCTTGCCACTCTTGTTCCTTGACAAGTTTTGAAAAACTCTCTTTTGCTGTTGGATTAACTTTCCTGCGTAGTTTGTTATTAAATACGACATTGGTTTGAGAATCTGAGAATGTTCGTAACCTCAAGGGTTACCTGGTAATGGACCTGAGCATTGAACTGCCTTTAACTTCAATGATGCCATTTCTGTATCTTCAGAGTTTTCTAGAAAATCCCTGAAGTGGATGGGAGCCCTTGGTGTTGATAAGTCTCCCAATTGTGGGAGAACCTGCATAAATTTGGAGATCCAATGGAACAGCATTGACATCCACTATAAGTGTTACGAGTCTATCGGAAATTGGGAATATGGACGTATAAGATAGCCAGAGAGTAGGCATCAGGCACCTCATGTAGTCCTGGATTTGGGGGACCAGACATGCTCAATCCACGTTCATCTTGAAACGACTGACAGACGTCTACTCTGTGTCCAGGTTGTGCATTTCTGTCAGTGGTTTAGCACTGTCTCCTTTGATGCATTATGAAATACTTACTGCAAAAGGGCAGCCGTTGTGGGTATCACAAACCTGTAGGAGGTTTGTCTGAGACTGGTGATTCGGTTCGATGTGATCGCCGAGGTTGCGACTGGGACCGGCAGTAAATATTTGGGTGCGGTCCTGCAACGCCACAGAAAACCTAACAGATAGTTCAAAAGCCCTAACAATGGGCAATCATGTATTAAACATAGGTTATCTGAGTTTGGGGATATCATTACGAAGTCCTTCATCTGGTGAGTGGACGAGGATGATGTTTTGAACTAGAGAGCTTGCGTAAGCTTGTTTCCATTGAAGATTCGCACATGTAACCCACAGTCGCTGGAACCGACCCTGCAACCTAGTAATCCACTCCCTTTACGATTGTCCACTGAGCTTAAGGCAGTTGGAAAACTTGTGACAGGCAGCCGAAACGCGCAGTTGCCATGAATCGAAATATTTGATGAGGCAAGACTTGAATGACCTGTGATATCATGGGATAGCAAATGCTGCTCCATCCTGGCCACGTAGTTTGCCCATGGCTCGATATTTTCGTCGAACACTTAGAGTAGTGGAGGCGCCGTCTGGAATACTTTCACTAGGTAATCGTTATGACAGGCATTTGGAGGGTTTCAGCGTTGTCATGCTGATAGCCGCCGACATCTCGGTCACCAATTACGTGGAATGTTGCATGTTCTGGAGCAGCAGCAGTTCCTGGGCAGCAACACCCACTGGTTTAGACATATTGAAATGTAAATTCAATGTCAGCACACATTTGACACAAAAGTTACATGCACGAAAGTAATATGTGCCAGCGCCATAGTACCCAAGTCAAAAACTGTTCACTGACAAATAGCAAATACCTCGTACCCACTTGATACGTCCCACGCCTTAAGGTCAATCAGAAAACCTCATTAACAAAACCTCATTCTTGGAGGAAGTTCTTTACAAAAACCGTCTGTGGTCGCTCGTGGTAATCACTAATTTTACACGAGTTCTGAATTGGGAGTGTGGTCCCAATAACTGACAAATAAAAGTCTGAGTTCACTCTGGAGCTGAACAGTTACAGCGTAAAGTAATGGTGACGGCTAACAGCTAAGTCCTCCACAGTCTCTGGTGTAGAGGTGATGCCGGAAGTAGTCAATGGCAGCGCCAAGTACGGCGGCGACTGGCGGTGGCAAACCGAAGGATATTCCAATGATTTCCTCAGCTGGAGCTCTGATTAATGGACCACCACTGTGGTCGGTGCCTGCACCAGTGGACTCAAAAGTAATAACTTCCAGGTGCAGCTCGGCGCACGCCTAGTTGCTGTGACGGTGACAGGATCCCGTTGGATCTTTTTGTGTCCATGTGACCCGCCAAATCAAGCAGGCCCACGGGGAGAGTGACCTTTGATAGCGATCACTCTGCCGCCTGACTGCCCGGTGAGTATGTGAGGTCTACTTTCTGTCGCCTGCAGGTGTGATCCTTGTAGCTTTGCTGGGAAGGCCACTCGGATGACGCCGGTGTGAAGGGTTGCTGACAGCCGTCGCGAACGGCCCAATCACAGTGGTATACACTGAAGAGTCAAAGAAACTGGTACACCTACTTAATATCGAGTAGGGCCCCCACGAGCACGCTAAAGTGCCGGAACACGGCGTTGCAAAGACTCGACTAATGTCTGAAGTAGTGCTGGATGGAATTGAAACCATGAATCCAGCAGGGCTATCCATAAATCCGTAAGAGAACGAGGGGGTCGAGAACTCTTCCGAACAGCACGTTGCAAGGCATCCCAGATATGCTCAATAATATTCATTTCTGGGGAGTTTGGTGGCCAGTGGAAGTTATTAAACACAGAAAAGTGTTCCTGGAGCCACTCTGTAGCAATTCTGGACGTGTAGGATGTCGCATTGTCCTGCTGGAATTCCCCAAGTCCGTCGGAATGCACAATGGACATGAATGGATGCAGTTGATCAGACAGTATTCTTACGTAAGTGTCAACTGTCAGAGTCGTATCTAGACATATCAGAGGTCCAATATCACTCCAACTGCACACGCCCCACACCATTACAGAGCCTCCACCAGCTTAAACAGTCCCCTGCTTACACGCAGAGCTCATGAATTGATGAGGTTGTCTCCATACCCGTATACGTCCATCCGCTCGATACAATTTGAAACTAGACTTGTCCGACCAAGCAACGTGTTTCCAGTAATCAACAGTCTAATGTCAGAGTTCACGGGCTCAGGTGAGGCATAAAGCTTTGTGTCGTGCAGTCATCAAGGGTGCACGACTGGGCCTTCGGCTCCGAAAGCCCATATCGATGATGTTTCGTTCAATGGTTCGCAAGCTGACACTTTTGATGGCCCAGCATTAAAATCTCCAGCAATTTACGGAAAGGTTGCACTTTTGTCACGTTCAACGATTCTCTTCAGTTGTCATAGGTCCAGTTCTTGTAGGATCTTTTTCCGGCAGCAGCGATGTCGGAGATTTTATGATTTACCGGATTCCTCATATTCACGGTATACTCGTGAAATAGTCGTAATGGAAAATCCCCACTTCATCGCTACCTCGGAGATGCTGTGTCCCATCGGTAGTGCACCGACTATAACACGACTTTCAAACTCACTTAAATCTTGAAAACCTGCCATTTAAGCAGCAGTAACCGATCTAACAACTGCTCCAGACACTTGTTTTGTATAGTCGTTGCCGACGGCAGCGCCGCTTCCTGTTTACATATCTCTGTATTTGAATACACATGCCTATATCAGTTTCTTTGGCGCTTCAGTGTATTAACCAGGGGATAGACTATTCCGGCAGAGCATGCGCAGCTACTTCCGCATAACGTAATATCCTCCGCTGAGGAAGCTGAGTACTGTATAAGCAATAATCAACAATTTGGAATTCAGCACGTAGAACCATCCATGTGTAGGCACTCCAATTTCCAATAACTGCTGTTCAATATTTGAAAGCGGTAGCAAAAATCACAGACAAGACCCAAAGGGAAAGCCTCCCAGTGTTATAGGCCCTCTGCTATTGCCAATCTATATAAATCGTTTTGTAGATAATATTACCAGACACCTTACAGTGTTTGCAGATTGATGCTGTCATTTTTCATCTAGTAAGGTAATCAGAAGATCAAAACCAATTGCAAAATTATTTAGACGAGAGATATGCAGGGAGTAAAAAGTGACAATTGACCCTAAGTAATGAAATGCCCGAAGTTCTCCACATGAGTACTAAAAGCAAGCCGTCAAATTTCCACTGCACGAAAAATCATACAAATCTAAAGGCTGTCAATTGAGCTAAATATCTAGGTATAATAATTATGAACCACTTAAACTGGAACGATCACATAGAGAAATTAGTGGTGCAAGCGAATCAAAGACTGCGTTTTATTGGCATTACTCTTGGAAGATGCAGCAAATACACTAAAGAGACGGTGCCTGCACTACGCTTGTCCGTCCTCATCTAGATTACTGCTTTTTGGTATGGGTTGCTTGCCTGATAGGATTGACGGAAGATTTCGAACAAGTTAAAACAAGAGCAGCTCGTTTCCTACTGTCGCGAAATACAGGGGCGGGGGGGGGGGGGGGGGGGGGGGCAGTTCAGGGATGTGACAGGCGAGTTAGGGTGGCAGTCATTAAAACAAAGGCGTTCTTCGTTACAGAAAGATCTAGTATATTTCAACTCTAACTTTGTCTCTCGAATGCGGAAATATCTTGTTGACGCCCACCTACACAGGAAGAAATTATCATCGAAATAAAATAATTCAGATCCCTCACGGAAAGATTTAAGTATACGTCGTTCCCGCGCGTTGTTCGAGAGTGGAACGATATAGAAATAGCATGAAGGTGGTTCCGAGAACTGCAGAGTAGTCATGCAGATGTATATGTAGTTACTCTGCAGTAAACGACATAGCTGTTAGGGCAACACCAATAGCTGATTTTTAATGAATTTTAATGTGAACTGCCTTATTGAACCACAGAACTACCGCCACAAGTATTACTAACAGACAACTACCTCAGTTCTTAGCGAGAACTGAGGTGAGCAACAAAGAATAGACAGAATTAGTACCACGGAAGTTGATAACAAATGTAAATGCTAGAAAAATAAAATATGGTTTCAGTACGAATCCCTCCAAACACGAAGCTGAAAGTTGGGTATAACTGAAGTCAAATAGGAAATCCTAGGTGGATGACTTCAAGAAGAATATAATAATTCCAATCCGCAAGAAAGCAGGTGTGAAAATTACCGAACTATCAGTTCAATAAGCCAAGGCTGCAAAATACTAACACGAATTCTTTACAGACGAATGGAAGAACTGGTAGAGGCCGACCTCGGGGAAGATCAGTTTGGATTCCGTAGAACTGTTGGAACACGTGAGGCAATACTGACCCTACGACTTATCTTAGAAAATATATTAAGGTAAGGCAAGCCAACGTTTCTAGCGTCTGTAGACTAAGCGAAAGCTTTACCCAATGTTGACTGGAACACTCTCTTTCAAATTCTGAAGGTGGCGTGGGTAAAATACAGGGATCGAAAGGCTATTTACAATTTGAACAGAAACCAGATGGTAGTTATAAGAATCAAGGGGTATGAAACGGAAGCAGTGGTTGGGAAGGGAGTGAGACAGGGTTGTAGCCTATCCTCGATGTTATTCAATCTGTATATTGAGCAAGCAGTGCAGGAAACTAAAGAAAAAATCGGAGTAGGAATTAAAACCGACGGAGAAGAAATAAAAACTTTGACATTCGCCGTTGACATTGTAATTCTGTCAGAGATAGCAAAGGATCTGGAAGAGCAGCTGAACGGAATGGACAGTGTCTGGAAAGGAGGATATAAGATGAACATCAACAAAAGCAAACGAGGATAATGGAATGTAGTCGAATTAAATCAGGTGATGCTGAGGGAATTAGATTAGGAAATGAGACACTTAAAGCAATAAAGGAGTTTTGCTATTTGGGGAGCAAAATAACTGATGATGGTAGAAGTAGAGAGGATATAAAATGTAGACTGGCAATGGCAAGGAAAGCGTTTCTGAAAAAGAAAAATTTGTTAATATCGAGTATAGATTTAAATGTCAGGAAGTCGTTTCTAAAAGTATTTTTATGGAGTGCAGCCATGTATGGAAGTGAAAAATGGACGATAAATAGTTTAGACAAAAAGAGAATAGAAGTTTTCGAAATGTGGTGCTACAGAAGAATGCTGTAGATTTGATGGATAGATCAAGTATTTAATGAGGAGGTACTGCATAGAATTGGGGAGAAGGGAAATTTGTGGCACAACTTGACTAGAAGAAGGGATCGGTTGATAGGACATATTCTGAGGCATCAAGGGATCACCAATTTAGTATTGGAGGTCAACATGGAGGGTGAAAATCGAAGAGGGAGACCAAGAGATGAATACACTAAGCAGATTCAGAAGGATGTAGGTTGCAGTAGGTACTGGGAGATGAAGAAACGTGCACAGGATAGAGTAGCATGGAGAGCTGCATCAGTTAGTCTCTGGACTGAAGACCACAACAACAATAGGTGGGTGACTGAATTAAAAAAAAAAAGTTACGTGAAGTCCCATATACAGTGATGTGATAGCATATCTCATTGTAGTAGAAGAGGCATACGTCGAGTCAAACGATGGTAATGGGGTGCAGACAGTAGTAGCCATAAAAATATACCATAGCAACTGTTTTGGGGGAAGATACTTAGCGAAGCAGTGTTATGAAGGCGTGCTAAAAACTAATGGCTCTGAATTTTTATGTGAAAACTCATGAAGCTTTTTAAATAAAACAGACATTCTATATCTTTATTCATTATGGCTACATATTTATTTCTCAACACAGTCACCCTCACGACGAACATATTTTTCGCAACGAGAGACCGGTTTGCTGATACCGTCACTGTAGAATGTTTGACTTTGTTCACGGAGCCACAATCTCACCTCTGTTTGCACTGTTTCATAGCTATCAAAGTAAAGTCTTCGAGGGTGTTCTTTGAGTTTTGGGAACAGATGAAAATAGGATGGGGCTATGTCGGGACTGTATGGAGGATGATCAGTGACAGCGAACCCAAGGTCTCGGCTTGTAGCAGATGTCGCAGCTCTCGTATGTGGTCTGGCATTGTCATGCTTAAAGAGCGGCTGCTCCATGTGTGAACGAACTCTTCGAATTCGTGTTTTGAGTTTTGTGAGGGTTTCGCAGTACTCTGAGGTAGTTACAGTACACACTGCCCTGTTACAAGTTAGGGAGCCTGTATAGGGAGAGAGTGCCAACCGGATGATACTGAGGCCATTTTTCTGCCATCTGCGGACGGGACTTTTGAATGGCCAGTAGTGGAGTACACACTCACCGTATCAAAAGCACAAGACAATATTGCGAACTCATTCGTTAAATGCCTTTCTTTACAGATATAATATACTCATAGTAGCCTACTACGTACAGCACAGGAAAATTTGACACAATGGCTGTAAAAATTATTCGTTACTTGCATTTATCTCCTTTAAAGTTCGTTCACTAGACATATTGCAATGAAACTAACGTAAATAAAAAAATAGTGTATAGCATTTGTTTGGTATCGGAAGGGTTTAACGCTAAATATTTAACGTACCTGAATTACGGCAGATTAATGAAAACCGTAAGCAGTTGTTTACTTGTGAGATGGAAGAAGTGTGAGACGTATTAGTACTTCTTGTCACGTCTTCAAACTTTTTGCATATCACAAGTAACAACTGCTTACGACTTTCTTTCTTTTGTTTGTTGTCTACGAGAGGTATTCAGTATATGTATGAATACCTCTCGTAGATAACAAACGAAAAAGATTACAAAAATCGGGTAATGTTAAATGTAGACTACTGTAATAACGAGCAAATATAACAAGAAAACTACCGTAACTCTTCTACCCCACAGTAAGTAGGCCTATTAAAAACTGTCTTCAAGAGTACCTACAATTATTTACTACGAATAATGTTTCAGCAACCACGACAACTGCGGAAAACGTGCTTACAACTCGCCTGCGTCAACAGTCGGGCAATAATACTGGCTCCAAAATAATTCCTAGTGTTCTGATTCGGAACGAAATAAAGTTTGACGCTATAAAGTCGAATGAGCATGGCAAAACAATTACAGGAACTTTCCGTTTCCAGCAACGACTGCCAGATATAGGCTTCAGAAAAGCTTGTGATGCTACCAGTATGCACGAAGTGTTAAAGAAATAAGAGCTTAAAAATGCAGTAAATTTTAATAGGCCTACCTGTTCTGCGTGACTAAAAATATTTAAAAAAACGGCCCACTGCTTTCGTCTTTCTTCATTGCGTGGAAATGCTAACATGCGAAATCCACCTTCGCCTCTACTGGAACAACCAAATGCAGCACAACCTGGCATCTTTTATGAACGTCTGCAGAATGAATTACAGATGTCAAAAACAATACTGTACAATTACTAACGTGTTTACGTCAAACATGTAGGCCTACCGACTTCATCGCAAAACGCTTCAGTATTTCAACTCGTATTTAAGATTGCAAACGCTAATTACGTACTAAAAACGATATACAACTAAATCGAATATGCATGAACAACGCATAAGTCTCTCAATAATTCAAACACCTTTTAATCGTTTCCAGAAGTACTCTGAACTTCAATTCAACTCAAAAGCACGGCGAACATAGGAAGCGCGAGATACGTTTGCCAGAAAACTTGCGCCAAATCTAATCAACCAATCACGGGCAACTTCACCTATGGCCACTCTCTCTGTATACAGGCCCTCTATTACAAGTTACTATTCGGGGTCCCCTAACGGCAGAGGGTTGCAACTTACGTCAGCGAAGCGGGACAGGGACAGTCGAGTGATTAATATACTTGACATGCAGTACTCAACCGATCCTCAGGGCAGGATAAAAAAATTCTAATACTTCACATTTATCTCATTATTTTATATTACAATCTGTACAGAAGGGACTCTTGAACAGTCGATTAATCTTCACATGTGAATTATCGATACCATAGTTTAAACTGGCGTTACCATTCTACCTGTAGAAGCAACTGTTGCACTCTTCACTACTTGGCCCAACTCAAAGCAGCGATACACATCTTTTCTCTGTTCAAGAAACAATATACAGATTTTTCGTTTATACCGAAAAATCGTGTGATATTAGGGAGAAAGCAACATCTATAAACTATATGAATGAAAATTTTGCAGATCTTTATCGCTAAACGATTCTTTGAGTTGGTGACACATACTCCAATCAATTCCTTCAACAGCATCGTTTGCCTAAGAGCAGCTGTCAATAATAGTATTAATTGTTGATCTTAGAGAGGAAGATGCAAATAATTATAGGCCTGTATCATTAATGTTAATCTGTTGTAGAGTTATGGAACATCTTTTATGCTCGTGTAATAATAAGTTTTTGGAATATGAAAATCTCCGTTATAAAGATCAACGTGGATTCAGCAAACAGAGATCTTGCGAAACTCAGCTCCCTCTCTTCCTCCATGAGATCCATAGCGCTGCAGATATCGGCGCTCATGTTGATGCCGTGTTTCTCGACTTCAGGAAGGCATTTGAGACAGTCCCGCAACGCTGTTTAGTGAAAAAAATCGCGTTTACCGAGTATCGGACCAGATTTGCTACTGGAAGCAAGACTTCCTTCCAGACAGAGCTCAACACGTCGCTCTTCACAGAACAAAATCTACAGATGTAAAGGTAATTTCTGGGGTAACCCACGGAAGTGCAATGGGGCCATTATTGCTTACAGTGTATCTAAATAATAGTGAATGTCTCTGAAGCTCTTTAAGGCTCTTCGCATATGGTGTGGTTATCTTTAAGAAGGAGCAACGCCATAAGAAACTAACGATTTGCAGGACTTAGAGGATCTACGAATGATGCAGGGACTGGCAGTTGACCCTGAACGTAAGTAAATGTTTTGTACGACTACACTTCTGATGACAAATTGCTGGAAAAGAAAGAAGAATCTTAAGGAAATGTAATTCATCCACTGAAGAAGTGGCTTACAAGGAGGTTTTTCGGCTGATTCTTCAGCGTCGCTTATCAGTATGGAATCCTTAAGAGGTGGGAGAGATAGTTTTGTCACTGAAGTTTCGAAAGAGTACTTTCCGGAAAGAGTCGCACAGCATATTACTTCGTCACATATACGTCTCGCTAAATGATGACAACGAGAGAACGCAGATGTGTACCGACAGTCATTCTTCCCGCGCGCAGTTCGCGAAAGAAACAGGAAAGGAGGAATAAGTTAGTGGTGCCAGAAGTATCTTCCGCCACATACCGTCAGGTGGCTTGCGGAGTATTGATGTAGACGTAGAAGTCAAGGTTCCTGTTCTTTATTTATAGTCGAGTTCTCTGTCATTTGGTCTTATTCATCTCTTATTTCTAGTCGATTGCTATAATTACTTACAGATGGAAGGCTTGAGATCTGAGATGATGAAATAGGTTAGAAGTTTTATGCTGAGAAATCTACCTGTGTATTTTAACTGTTGTCATAACGCTTATGATACATCTGAGTGATTGAGCTAGGAAACTGTTCTAACATGTCGAACTTTGAAATGATTACGGGGCGTCATATTGGTAAGTACCTATTTTTAAAGCCGCATTTAGGGCATCTAAAGCCGATATCTATGAAGGCAGTGAACAACTTGAGTTCTCTCAATGACAAAAACTGGGATACAAATGGAGCCAGACTGTAGGTAGCCCACGGTTAACTGTACAATGTATTCACATGCTAGGATTTTCCATTAAAATTACTTTGACACTGACCACCTTGAGTGATTTGTGTACATGAATGGTATATTTTTGTATTGGAATGTACATTTGGAACACTATGTGTGGATTCGAGTGGCTGCAAAAGCTTATGTGGACAGTTGCATCTCCATCCTATGCGCAGAGGCTAATGAGTCGCCTATCGGCATCCAGTGATAGATTCTCACGGTGAATCATATGAAACTCAGTTGTTGACTACGCTCCCTTTCCTCCTCACAGCTGCGTCAAAATCACTACATCGGATGTTCTCCAGCAGTTAAGTAGTTTGTGGTTCGCCGCGCGGAGTGGCCGTGAGGTTTAGGGCGTCATGTCACGGATTGCGCGGCCCCTCCCGCCAGAGGTTCGGGCCCTCCCTCAGGCATGGGTGTCTGTGTTGCTCTTAGCATAAGTTAGATTAAATTAGTTTAAGTTTAGGATAGAGTAGCAGTTTGGTCCCTAGGGAATTCACACACATTTGAACATTCATCCGTGTTTAGAACCCATTAGTGCGAGAGTACGAGGCTTTTGGAGTCATTTGGTGCAGCAAGGTTCTGTACAAGGTCGGAAACAGTATTCTCCTTATAGTATCGTGAGATTTACACTTAATAATGACGCAACACGTTACAGTAAACTATACTTTCCACCAGGGACTTTTTAAGAAGCCTTAATAGTACACAGCCTGACAAAAAAAAGGTGAAGCACCCAGAACTGGAGGAGGAAACGAATTGGAAACATCACGGATTGAGAGGGTATGTGATGTTATTTCAGTGAATACAGTATCGCGTCAAATTTACAAAGAAATTAGCAGTACGAGCCCACATGACAGTGTGACGTTGCACCCCATTTGGCCTCGATGCATGCACAATCCGATTGGGACAGCAGCCATAAAGGCTTGTATCCTCTTCTGAGGCGAGGTAGTCCACAACTGTAGTAACTAGTACTCGATATCCCCAATATTAGCACTCACTCGCAGTTGTCGTTCGAGTTGGTCTCACATATATTCTATTGGGAATAGATCTGAGGATTTTGCGGGCCACAGAAGTACCATAACAACATGCACACAGTCCATAGAAACATATGTCATGTGTAGAGGAGCATTGGCCTTTTGGAAAAAAATCACCACGATACTGTCGCAAGAGAGATAACACAACAGGATGCAGGATATCCGTGATGTACATGTTGTGCCGCCACAGTCCCTGAATCACTGCCAGCCGTGACCTGAAGTCAACACTATTGTTCCTACACAATGAAGCCACAAAGAACACCGCTGTGCGCTTCCAAAACATCGAAAGAATGGGACCTCTCCCCACAGCACCGTCATACACGCCGATCCTGGCCATCCGGGGTAGTGCAGAACCGTGATTCATTTCTCATCACAACTCAACACTATTCACGAGCAGTCCAAGCCTCCAAGTCACGGCAGCACTCGAAACGCAGTCTTTCGTGTTATGGTGTTAACGACAGTCTACGCACGGGACAGTAATTCTCTGGTCTGGCTTCTTATAGTATGAGACAAATGGTCCATGATGATATGGAATGTTGCAGATAGTCCATTACTTGTTCTCCGTTGGCGGACTTAGGTGTGAAAGGGCTACGATATGCTTGTGCACAATACGCTTTTCCTCCCTTAAGGTGGTCTACTAGAGCTTTGATAACGAATACGCTTGTTCTCACTTTCCCATGCTGTCCAACATCGGGACACAGTCACATCCGTATGATGCACATTTCGACCAGCCAGCGCAGTTCAGAACAGAATGAGGTCCCTTTCATACTCTCTGCGGTGCCGATTAAGCTGTCTCACAAGGGTATGCAGCGTCTGCGAGTCCTTAACAGTTATTACTGAACATCTGATGCTGCTCGCGTCAGTTACATACCGTACTTCGAGTGGTAGCAATAATAACCACTAATAAACTTAATGCACTATGGTGACCGTTCTACCTGTCTCAGAGAATTGCAACTCGTAATCATTTACATAAACGCCAATGGTGTGTACGCATTCAAAATTACGTTGATACCCGGCCATGTCTTTTCTGTAAGGCAGTGTATTTTTTATAAATTAGTATATATCCATCGTTGTGTATACTGAAGCAAGGGAATATTATTGGCTGTATCTCTGTACCACTCATTCTCTTCAGGCTTGGTCTTCGACATTATTTCTCAGCGCATTAAGCCGACTTAATGGTTGATGCAGAACGCACTGGGGCATAGGATTCAGTGTTAATCGAAAATTGCTTGTTACATCAAAATTTATGCGTAACTGGGAGTTCATACATCTCAGTAATCTGCACATAAATTAGGCAAAACTACCCAGTCTACACACATAAATGATCCGACGGACTGGGCGAGCAGCAATTTACTGCTATTTGCTGATGATATTGTGCTATACGGGAAGGTGTCGTTTTGAGTGACTATAGGAGGACACAAGAGAACTTTACAGAATGTCAAGTTGATGTGATGGATGACAGCTTGCTGCAAATGCGTAAAAATGTAAGTTAATGCAGATGAGTAGGAAAACCAATTCCATAACATTAGAAAACAGCGTGAGTTGGGTGTTGCTTCGCACAGTCACATCGATTAAATATATCAGCATAACGTTGCAAAGCGTTATGAAATGGAATGAGGACGTCAGTTTGGTAGTAGGCAAGTCGAATGCTTGATTTTGCTTTTTAGGGAGAATTTTGAGAAAGTGTAGCTCATTCATAAAGGATAAGACGTATAAAGTGTTAGTTCGCCTCATTCTTGAGTACTCTTCGTGTTTTTGGGATCCGCACTAGGTCGGTTTAAAGGAAGACACCGAAGCAATTCAGAGGCGCGCTGCCAGGTTTGTTACCGCTAGGTTTGATCAGTATGCAGGTATTACAGAGATACTTCGTGAATTCAAATGGAAACCCCTGGAGGGAAGACGACGCTGTTTCCGGGAGACACTGCTGCAGAAATTTAGTGAACTATCATTTGAGGGCCACTGCAAAACGATTCTACTACCGCCAACGTACATTTCGCGTAAGGACCACAATTATAGGATATGAAGAATAAAGACTCACACGGAGGCTTTTATCTAGTCTTTTTTCCCATCATTCTAGTAGCGAGTGGAACTGGAAACGAAATGACTAGCAGTGGTACGTGGTACTCTCCGCCTTGCGCCGTACGGTGGCTTCCGGAGTATATACGAGGGTCGTCCACAAAGTAAGTTCCGTTTCTATTTCTATCCTCGACAGCGCTACGGTCGCAGTTCCGAGCATGCGCGGCAGTTACTCTGGCTCAAGGAGAAGACATGTACGCCAGTTCCAGATCGCTGCTGCCGACGTGTGCTTTGTAGTGCTTCTTTACAATGCCAGCCGTAATTGGAAATGCTGCCGCGTGAGAAATCAGTTCCGTGATTCGTTTTCTAAATGCACAACAGTAAGTTTACACTTCGTTCCCTTGCTATGGAAGTTCCGCAGATGTCAAGATTACTAAATCATGAAATCGTTACTGAAAAACTGGAATTTCGAAAACTTTGCTCACGTTGGGTAACCAAAATTCTTACTGAACAACACAAAAGACAACGGATGGGCAGTGCATTTCAGTTTTTGACACGCTGCAATGAAGAAGGCGATGGTTTTTCTTTCTCGGTTAGTTGCGGGGGATGAAACTTAGGTATCGTACGACACCCCTGAAACAAAACGGCAATCAATGGAATGGAGGCACACTTCATCTCCAACGAAGGTCAAGCCTAAGCAAATCTTGACACCTCGAAAAGTCATGTGCACCGTTTTTTGGGACAGAAAAAGCATTTTACTGATTGATTTCTTACCACGAGGCCAAACAATCAATGCACATGATTACTGAGAGACCATTAAGAAATTTCGCAGCGCGATACAGAACAAGCGCCAAGCATTACTGTCAAAATGTTTTTTTTTTTTTCACGATAATGCCCGACCTCACACGGCGAGTGTGACCAAACAACTCTTACGAGAATTTCACTGGAACGCGTTTGATCATCCTCCGTACAGCCCGGACCTCGCTCCTGGCGACTTTAATCCCTTCTTACACCTAAAATCTGTCCTTGATGGTCAATGCTTCAACGATGGTGACGAACTGAAAGAACGCGTTACCACATGGTTGAATATACAGGCGGCAACCTTCTATGAAGAAGGCATACAAAAACTTGTGCCACGCTATGAAAAGTGCCTACAAAATTTCAGAAGCTATGTAGAAAAGTAGTTTAACAGTTGTAGATTTTTGTACAATAAACATTTTTTCTGTATCTGTACACGTTTGTTTTATATATCCAAACGGAAATTACTTTGTGGACATACCTCGTATGTAGATAGGTAAATAGATACATTCAACGCAGCATGTCGCTTTAACGTGACTCTACTCTGCTGAGCTTCAAGTTATACTGAAATCGAGGCAAATAAGTTAAGTAACAGTAGTGAGAGACAGTCTACCAGAAAACAAGGCTACATACTGTAACATCCAATTCCAGGTTTTTGTCATTCTGTTAACTCAGAGCGTAATCAGACAGTTAGAAATAAAATGATTGGAAAGGAGAAGTAACGAACTGTGACCATTGAAGCTGACTAATCTGATTGAGTCGCATCTTCTTTCAATTACATTGCGAACTGCCTTTTGCTCCAGACGTTACCTTCATAAACATATTTATGTCCTGTGACAAGCTGGTCTTTTCAGTTTACAACTCGCAACAAACTCAGTTTAACATTGTGTGTCTTATTTCTTTGATAGCGGCAATGTGATTGGGTTGTCAGTAAATCTACCTACCCTCTATCCGGAAATAGTTTAAATTTGTGTAGTGTGCTGGTTTTCGATTTCATATTGTTGAGGAGGAGATTTTACTGTGTTGATGAATAAGTGATATGGAATTGCAACTGATAATGTTACACCATATTATTCACAATTACCTCCGTGAGTTTCAGAAGACGACTGCTCGAAAATTACAATACCTGCTGAAAAATGACACATAGGAGTATGAGTGGATAGTGCGCCTCTCCATGTTTCCATTAGTAATACGCGCCGTGTCGGTGTTGCTCTAGGGGGCAGCCGTTTCAGAAAATGTACACAAATCATCCGCTCTGCACCACATAGAATTAATTCGAACCTGTAGCCGGCCGGTGTGGCCGAGCGGTTCTAGGCGCTTCAGTCTGGAACCGCGCGACCGCTACGGCTGCAGGTCCGAATTCTGCCTCGGGCATAGATGTGTGTGATGTTCTTAGGTTAGTTAGGTTTAAGTATTTCTAAGTTCTAGGGGACTGAGGACCCCAGATGTTAGCCCCATAGTGCTCCGAGCCATTTGAATCATTTGAATTCGAACCTGCAGGTAGGAAACACAATGAACAGATTTCCAAAGCCGGCTGCTTTCCACCTTACCACAGCGGCGCGACTTCAGTTAATTGCATGCTCGTATTGGCGCTTGTCGCATCACAAACGTGTCATACTGAACACCTGTAATGTAAGTTAAAAGCTTGGAGACATTCTCTGTCCACTGATTTGGGTCAGTTTTCGGTATATCTTGCAGTTTTTGCTCACTCGTCTTCTCAAACCATCGAGGTACTTATACATAACCCTGTACATGGGTTAAAAGTTGCTTCTTCAAATGCGATCGGTTTTATTCATTGCAGGTAATGCACCTCATGTAATCAGCAGAAGAATCAGAGTGTTCTAGCCACACTACGCAGCTTCTCCTAACAAGACTGAAGAAAGAGGAGACATTCTGATTGATAATAAGAGACTTGGGAATGACAAGAAACAATCTAGCTGGTAAACAAACGAAAGCAAATTAACAAGGAACTTTTTCAGCATATCGAAACATCCCAACGTATGTATCTGCCTGGCTGAAAGTACAGTGAGTATTGAATTCTACATCTACATCTACATCCATACTCCGCAAACCACCTGACGGTGTGTGGCGGAGGGTAACCTGAGTACCTCTATCGATTCCTCCTTCTATTCCAGTCTCGTATTGTTCGTGGAAAGAAGGATTGTCGGTATGCTTCTGTGTGGGCTCTAATCTCTCTGATTTTATCCTCATGGTCTCTTCGCGAGATATACGTAGGAGGGAGCAATATACTGCTTGACTCTTCGGTGAAGGTATGTTCTCGAAACTTTAACAAAAGCCCGTACCGAGCTACTGAGCGTCTCTCGTGCAGAGTCTTCCTCTGGAGTTTATCTATCAGCTCCGTAACGCTTTTGCGATTACTAAATGATCCTGTGACGAAGCGCGCTGCTCTCCGTTGGATCTTCTCTGTCTCTTCTATCAACCCTATCTGGTACGGATCCCACACCGCTGAGCAGTATTCAAGCAGTGGGCGAACAAGCGTACTGTAACCTACTTCCTTTGTTTTCGGATTGCATTTCCTTAGCCTTCTTCCAATGAATCTCAGTCTGGCATCTGCTTTACCGACGATCAACTTTATATGATCATTCCATTTTAAATCACTCCTAATGCGTACTCCCAGATAATTTATGGAATTAACTGCTTCCAGTTGCGGACCTGCTATTTTGTAGCTAAATGATAAGGGATCTATCTTTCTATGTATTCGCAGCACATTACACTTGTCTACATTGAGATTCAATTGCCATTCCCTGCACCATGCGTCAATTCGCTGCAGATCCTCCTGCATTTCAGTACAATTTTTCATTGTTGCAACCTCTCGATACACCACAGCATCATCTGCAAAAAGCCTCAGTGAACTTCCGATGTCATCCACCAAGTCATTTATGTATATTGTGAATAGCAACGGTCCTATGACACTCCCCTGCGATAAACCTGAAATCACTCTTACTTCGGAAGACTTCTCTCCATTGAGAATGACATGCTGCGTTCTGTTATCTAGGAGCTCCTCAATCCAATCACACAATTGGTCTGATAGTCCGTATACTCTTGCTTTGTTCATTAAACGACTGTGGGGAACTGTGTCAAACGCCTTGCGGAAGTCAAGAAACACGGCATCTGTGTCTATGGCCCTCTGAGTCTCGTGGACGAATAGCGCGAGCTGGGTTTCACACGACCGTCTTTTTCGAAACCCATGCTGATTCCTACAGAGTAGATTTCTAGTCTCCAGAAAAGTCATTATACTCGAACACAATACGTGTTCCAGAATTCTACAACTGATCGACGTTAGAGATATAGGTCTATAGTTCTGCACATCTTTTCGACGTCCCTTCTTGAAAAAGGGGAAATCTTTTGGAACGCTTCGCTCTTCTAGAGACCTATGGTACACCGCTGCAAGAAGGGGGGCAAGTTCCTTCGCGTACTCTGTGTAAAATCGAACTGGTATCCCATCAGGTCCAGCAGCCTGTCCTCTTTTGAGCGATTTTAATTGTTTCTCTATCCCTCTGTCGTCTGTTTCGATTTCTACCTTTTTGTCATCTGTGCGACAATCTAGAGAAGAAACTACAGTGCAATCTTCCTCTGTGAAACAGCTTTGGAAGAAGACAATTAGTATTTCGGCCTTTAGTCTGTCATCCTCTGTTTCAGTACCATTTTTGTCACAGAGTGTCTGGACAGTTTGTTTTGATCCAGCT
This sequence comes from Schistocerca gregaria, assembly GCF_023897955.1. NCBI lineage: Eukaryota > Metazoa > Arthropoda > Insecta > Orthoptera > Acrididae > Schistocerca > Schistocerca gregaria. Next base: position 682,523,883 of record NC_064931.1, read on the forward strand.
ACCGCTTTGACATAGGAGCAAAATTTCTTAGGATTTTCTGCCAAGTCAGTACATAGAACTTTACTTTCGAATTCATTGAAAGCCTCTCGCATAGCCCTCCTCACACTACATTTCGCTTCGCGTAATTTTTGTTTGTCTGCAAGGCTTTGGCTATGTTTATGTTTGCTGTGAAGTTCCCTTTGCTTCCGGAGCAGTTTTCTAACTCGGTTGTTGTACCACGGTGGCTCTTTTCCATCTCTTACGATCTTGCTTGGCACATGCTCATCTAACGCAAATTGTACGATGGTTTTGAACTTTGTCCACTGATCCTCAATACTATCTGTACTTGAGACAAAACTTCTGTGTTGAGCCATCAAGTACTCCGAAATCTGCTTTTTGTCACTTTTGCTAAACAGAAAAATCTTCCTACCTTTTCTAATATTTCTATTTACGGCTGAAATCATCGATGCAGTAACCGCTTTATGACGCTGATTCCCTGTTCTGCATTAACTGATTCAAATAGTTCGGGTCTGTTTGTTACCAGAAGGTCTAATATGTTATCGCCACGAGTCGGTTGTCTGTTTAACTGCTCAAGGTAGTTTTCAGATAAAGCACTTAAAAAATTTCACTGGATTCTTTTTCCCTGCCGCCCGTTATGAACGTTTGAGTCTCCCAGTCTATATTCGGCAAATTAAAATCTCCACCCAGAACTATAACATGGTGGGGAAATCTACTCGAAATATTTTCCAAATTATTCTTCAGGTGCTCAGCCACAACAGCTGCTGAGCCCGGGGGCCTATAGAGACATCCAATTACCATGTCTGAGCCTGCTTTAACCGTGACCTTTACCCAAATCATTTCACAATTCGGATCTCCGTCAATTTCCTTCGATACTATTGCACTTCTTATCGCTATAAACACTCCTCCCCCTTCACTGTCCAGCTTGTCTCTGCGATATATATTCCAATCTGAGTTTAGGATTTCATTACTGTTTACGTTTGGTTTCAGCCAACTTTCTGTCCCTAGTACTATATGGGCCTTGTGACCGTTTATTAATGAGAGCAGTTCTGGGACCTTTCTATAGACGCTCCTGCAGTTTACTATTAGCACATTAATATTGTTATTCCCTGTTGCATTCTGCCTTTTCCTATCTTCCCGCGTCTCAGGAGGCGTCTTGTTGGGCCTAGGGACGGAATTCTCTAACCTAAAAAACCCCCATGTGCACTCCACACGTACTACGCTACCCTTGTAGCCGCTTCCGGCGTGTAGTGCACGCCTGACCTATTCAGGGGGACCCTACATTTCTCCACCCGATAGCGGAGGTAAAGAAATTTGCACCCCAGGTCTCCGCAGAATCGTCTGAGCCTCTGGTTTAAGCCTTCCACTCGGCTCCAAACCAGAGGACCGCGATCGGTTCTGGGAACGATACTACAAATAGTTAGCTCTGATTCCACCCCGCGGGCGAGGCTTTCCACCTTCACCAATTCCGCCAACCGCCTGTACGAACTGAGGATGACCTCTGATCCCAGACGGTAGGAGTCATTGGTGCCGACATGAGCAACAATTTGCAGTCGGGTGCACCCAGCGCCTTCTATCGCCGCCGGTAGGGCCTCCTCCACATCTCGGATGAGACCCCCCGACAAGCAGACAGAGTGAACACTGGCCTTCTTCCCCGACCTTTCCGCTATTTCCCTAGGGGGCTCCACCACGCGCCTAACGTTGAAGCTCCCAATAACTAATAAACCCCTCCCCCCGTGTGTCTGCTCGGACCTTGCTGAAGGAGCAGCCACATGTCCACTCACAGGCAGAGCGGGAGATGCCACACGGACAGCCTTCACATTTACCCTCCGCCTCGTGCGAACAGCAGGGACAGTGGGTGAAGCATGTAACACCTGGGGTGTACCTTGCGACGCACCAGACTCCCCATTCCGCTACACTCCGAGGCAGCATCCTGAAGACTGCTGACCGCGGCCATCAACACGCTCAGCTGTTTGCAAGAGTGGCCAGCTCCTTCTGCGTCCGTACACAGCAGTCACACATCCTATCCATCCTAAGGAATCAATTTACTGAAGAGACTTAATCAACTTTTAACTAGACTGCTAATTCACTAAAGGTGGCTGATTATTGACTAACCTGTGATTGCTAGCCACTTCTTGTAGAAAACAATGAAAATAGCACTACCTGTCTCTGGAATGTATTGAAAACAAACACTAGCACTACTGGCACTATGGTTGACTAAAGGGACTCTCTCTGACTGTATTCAAAACAAATACGAAATCTATGGAACACTATTAATGGCACTCCACAATTAAAGCTTCCTAAAAGCAAAAACACACGGAAGAAGAAGTGACAAGTAAGAAAAATACAGTTAATACTTAAATTAAGGTAGCTCGCTGCACAAAAGACGTGAAGTAGCCGGCGGTTAGGGCGACACTGACACTACTGGCACTATGGCTGACTAAAGGGACTCTCTCTGTCTGTATTCAAAACAAATACGAAATCTATGGAACACTATTAATGGCACTCGACAATTAAAGCTTCCTAAAAGCAAAAACACACGGAAGAAGAAGTGACAAGTCAGAAAAATACAGTTAATACTTAAATTAAGGTAGCTCGCTGCACAGCAGACGTGAAGCAGACGGCGGTTAGGGCGACACTGTAAGTAAGAATTAATGAAAGACATACACGACCAGTCACATTAATGTGACCACCGTCTATATTCGACGTCAACGCACAATATGAGAGAAATACACGGTCAGTCACATTAATGTGACCACCGCCTGTATTCGACGTCAACGAGCAATAATCAGTCACAGACACCAGGTAGCGACACTAGCAGTGGACGGCATACGAAGCGTGTCGGAGAGACGCGGGAAAACAGTCCAGTAGTTGTAATGTGGAAACGCAGTGATTTATCTGACGCCTAAAAGGGCACTGTCATTGGAACAGGCTCATTGGAAAAGGGCACAGGTCATCCCCGTTTTCAAGAAGGGACGTCGAACAGATGTGCAGAACTATAGACCTGTATCTCTAACGTCGACCAGTTGTAGAATTTTGGATCACGTATTATGTTCGAGTATAATGACTTTTCTGGAGACTAGAAACCTACTCTGTAGGAATCAGCATGGGTTTCGAAAAAGACGGTCGTGTGAAACCCAGCTCGCGCTATTCGTCCACGAGACTCAGAGGGCCATAGACACAGATGCCGTGTTTCTTGACTTCCGCAAGGCGTTCGATACAGTTCCCCACAGTCGTTCAATGAACAAAGTAAGAGCATATGGACTATCAGACCAATTGTGTGATTGTATTGAAAAGTTCCTAGATAACAGAACGCAGCATGTCATTCTCAATGGAGAGAAGTCTTCCGAAGTAAGAGTGATTTCAGGTGTGCCGCAGGGGAGTGTCGTAGGACCGTTGCTATTCACAATATACATAAATGACTTGGTGGATGACATCGGAAGTTCACTGCGGCTTTTTGCAGATGATGCTGTGGTATATCGAGAGGCTGTAACAATGGAATATTGTACTGAAATGCAGGAGGATCTGCAGCGAATTGACGCATGGTGCAGGGAATGGCAATTGAATCTCAATGTAGACAAATGTAATGTGCTGCGAACACATAGAATGATAGATCCCTTATCATTTAGCTACAAAATAGCAGGTCCACAACTGGAAGCAGTTAATTCCATAAATTATCTGGGAGTACGCATTAGGAGTGATTTAAAATGGAATGATCATATAAAGTTGATCGTCGGTAAAGTACACTCTTGGAAATGGAAAAAAGAACACATTGACACCGGTGTGTCAGACCCACCATACTTGCTCCGGACAGTGCGAGAGGGCTGTACAAGCAATGATCACACGCACGGCACAGTGGACACACCAGGAACCGCGGTGTTGGCCGTCGAATGGCGCTAGCTGCGCAGCATTTGTGCACCGCCGCCGTCAGTGTCAGCCAGTTTGCCGTGGCATACGGAGCTCCATCGCAGTCTTTAACACTGGTTGCATGCCGCGACAGCGTGGACGTGAACCGTATGTGCAGTTGACGGACTTTGAGCGAGGGCGTATAGTGGGCATGCGGGAGGCCGGGTGGACGTACCGCCGAATTGCTCAACACGTGGGGCGTGAGGTCTCCACAGTACATCGATGTTGTCGCCAGTGGTCGGCGGAAGGTGCACGTGCCCGTCGACCTGGGACCGGATCGCAGCGACGCACGGATGCACGCCAAGACCGTAGGAACCTACGCAGTGCCGTAGGGGACCGCACCGCCACTTCCCAGCAAATTAGGGACACTGTTGCTCCTGTGGTATCGGGGAGGACCATTCGCAACCGTCTCCATGAAGCTGGGCTACGGTCCCGCACACCGTTAGGCCGTCTTCCGCTCACGCCCCAACATCGTGCAGCCCGCCTCCTGTGATGTCGCGACAGGCGTGAATGGAGGGACGAATGGAGACGTGTCGTCTTCAGCGATGAGAGTCGCTTCTGCCTTGGTGCCAATGATGGTCGTATGCGTGTTTGGCGCCGTGCAGGTGAGCGCCACAATCAGGACTGCATACGACCGAGGCACACAGGGCCAACACCCGGCATCATGGTGTGGGGAGCGATCTCCTACACTGGCCGTACACCTCTGGTGATCGTCAAGGGGACACTGAATAGTGCACGGTACATCCAAACCGTCATCGAACCCATCATTCTACCATTCCTAGACCGGCAAGGGAACTTGCTGTTCCAACAGGACAATGCACGTCCGCATGTATCCCGTGCCACCCAACGTGCTCTAGAAGGTGTAAGTCAACTACCCTGGCCAGCAAGATCTCCGGATCTGCCCCCCATTGAGCATGTTTGGGACTGGATGAAGCGTCGTCTCACGCGGTCTGCACGTCCAGCACGAACGCTGGTCCAACTGAGGCGCCAGGTGGAAATGGCATGGCAAGCCGTTCCACAGCACTACATCCAGCATCTCTACGATCGTCTCCATGGGAGAATAGCAGCCTGCATTGCTACGAAAGGTGGATATACACTGTACTAGTGCCGACATTGTGCATGCTCTGTTGCCTGTGTCTATGTGCCTGTGGTTCTGTCAGTGTGATCATGTGATGTATCTGATCCCAGGAATGTGTCAATAAAGTTTCCCCTTCCTGGGACAATGAATTCACGGTGTTCTTATTTCAATTTCCAGGAGTGTAGATGCCAGACTGAGATTCATTGGAAGAAGCCTAAGGAAATGCAATCCGAAAACAAAGGAAGTAGTTTACAGTACGCTTGTTCGCCCACTGCTTGAATACTGCTCAGCGGTGTGGGATCCGTACCAGATAGGGTTGATAGAAGAGAGAGAGAAGATCCAACGGAGAGCAGCGCGCTTCGTTACAGGATCATTTAGTAATCGCGAAAGCGTTACGGAGCTGATAGATAAACTCCAGAAGAAGACTCTGCAGGAGAGACGCTCAGTAGCTCGGTACGGGCTTTTGTTAAAGTTTCGACAACATACCTTCACCGAAGAGTCAAGCAGTATATTGCTCCCTCCTACATATATCTCGCGAAGAGACCATGAGGATAAAATCAGAGAGATTAGAGCCCACACAGAAGCATACCGATAATCCTTCTTTCTACGAACAATACGAGACTGGAATAGAAGGGAGAACCGATAGAGGTACTCAGGGTACTCTCCACCACACACCGTCACGTGATTTGCGGAGTATGGATGTAGATGTAGATGTAGATGTTTCTGGCCAAAGGTGGAAGCATTTCCGAAACAGTTATGTTTATAAACTGTCCACATTCCGTCATGGTGGACATATACCATGCATGACAAAATTGTGCTATCCAAAACTGGCACTGAGACAATTGCGGTGCACCACGTTCTCCAGATGACAGGGGTCAACGACTGCTGCTGAGATGTGGACGGGCGAGCAGATGTGCAACTGCTGAGTTACTGAGGAAGAGGAGGACATTAGTGTTTAACGTCCCGTCGACAACGAGGTCATTAGAGACGGAGCGCAAGCTCGGGTGAGGGAAGGATTGGGAAGGAAATCGGCCGTGCCCTTTCAAAGGAACCATCCCGGCATTTGCCTGATGCGATTTAGGGAAATCACGGAAAATCTAAATCAGGATGGCCGGAGACGGGATTGAACCGTCGTCCTCCCGAATGCGAGTCCAGTGTGCTAGCCACTGCGCCACCTCGCTCGGTGCTGAGTAACTGAGCAACCAGATGAACAAAGGGTCTACCAACAGGCTCCACTTAACGATCGTTTAGTGAACATTGCTGAGTATAGGCCGCCGCAACAGGCGCTTGGTTCATGCCTCCACGCCGACTGCTGTTCACCGGCGACGAAGTTCCGGAATTTGCACGCCAGTACCGCAACTTGGCGTCCACCGAGTGGCGACAGGTGGCATTTTCAGACGAATCACGTTCTGTGTTCCATCAGCGTGAAACGTCTGAAAGAAAACACCCTGCAACAATCGTCCGAAGGATCCAGGTCGGAGGAAGGAGCGTTATGGTCTGGGACATGTTTCGTTTGCATCGCCTAGTGACTTCGTCATTCTGGAAGGCACAATGGATTAATACAAATATGCATGTCTCCTTGCGGACAATGTGCTTTGCAAAGCTAAGATCGCATAAAGATTGCTTTATTTGCAAATAACTGGTTTTGACACACTTCACTGTCATCTTCAGGTCTTCCAAAATAGTTGTACCTTGTAGCCATCTAGGCTGGTTCTTCAATGAGTACAACGTGCCCAGCTAAAGTAAACAGATGTACCACTGTGCATTTTATTGTGTACTGTGTTTTCTGTGATGTAAACGCTACGTATATGGACATGGCAATCCTCTTTGATTTTAAATGTTTTATTTGTGACAAACCTTTATATAATAGGCTTCACTTTATCTAAACGAAAATTTGGCGTGAGGTCCAACTCAAAATGAACATATTGTACAACAAAAATTTTTGAAGCCCTGAAACTAACGGCCAAATCAGTCGAAACTGGTTGTTTGTAAATAACGAACTTTTTATGCGATCTTAACTTTATAAAGCTTGTACCATCTAACTGTTCATTTACATACCCGCCGATGATGTGTAAGTGAACGAAGTTACATTGACGTCCGATCGTTCTTGTGAGTACTTCAGTTTTTTGTTGGACCGTCTACCTATAGCAGCTTGCGTGAAAACACACCCAACAAAATCTCCACGATCGTTTGCACCACTCTACTTCCTTCAGGAAAAGTTTGCCTGAAATAGTAGATTACATAATTCAACATTCTTCACATTATAAGCTGCATGAGCAATGGTTACAACGCTGTCGTTTACGCACTCATATCGTACAAAATGAGGTTAACATAGTGAGGAGATGAATGTGTTCCGTATTTTAGCTTTGTATTTACGCTCCACCATATTCGCCACTAGACCAGCTGAAGTTGAAAGCAATAGTTTCTGTAGAAGTTTCCGTATCCTACCACGTGGCCAGTTCTTGTATATGAGTGTCATGTCAATTTATTATAGTCATTACAAGATCAAGTCGAAGGTACAGATTGTATCGCAGGCAGCTGTTGAATAGCCTTGTGTACTAACAAGGAAATGAATTATTTGGACAGACTCTAAAGCACCTCCAGCGACTCAGAATCACGATCCAGAGTGTAGCATCAATCGTTATCATAAAAGGATAAGCGAGCCTATTAAACTGGAGGAGGTCGGTGTCGATTGCCCCATGACAGAAGCGGAAGTTGTGGCAAGTAGAAATTCTGTCACCAGTAATTTTTTTTATACCAGAAATTTTATATTATTAATGTACCACTCGTCATATAAGATCACAGAGCGCTCATTTATTATTGTATTTGAGCTTGAGATGATCTGATATTGTCCGTTATAAAAGGTTTGTTTGAAAGCCTACGACTGTGAAAACATTGGATATGTTTATAAATAACTTATATTCTACCAGTCACGTTTTTCATTTATTCACATTTTACACAACGCGATTCCCCAGATGAGTCCCATTTTCAAATGGGTATATCTTTGTACTATGCCGTTTTTATGTAATGTTTTCGAGGTGTGAAGCTCTGCTTCGTTTTGTTGATTTTACTGCCGCTAACTACATATAAACATCGATAACTGACTCGAAATTGCACGTTTTTGATATACTGCAGTAAAATCAACAAACCAAAACAGAACCTCACACCTGAGACACATAACACAAAAATGACACAGCACAAAGAAATACACACTTGAAAATGGACATCTTTTCCCGAAACGCGTCTTGTAAAATATGAATAAAAAAAATCCTGACAGTAGAAAAGTTATTTATAAAAAAAAGGTGAACCTGAGATGTTGAAAATATTCTATACTACTGGCCATTAAAATTGCTACACCACGAAGATTATGTGCTACAGACGCCAAATTTAACCGACAGGAAGAACATGTTGTGATATGCAAATGATTAGCTTTTCCCAAGCATTCACACAAGGTTGGCGCCGGTGACGACACCTACAACGTGCTGACATGAGGAAAGTTTCCAACGATTTCTCATGCACAAATAGCAGTTGACCAGCGTTGCCTGGTGAAACTTTGTTGTGATGCCTCGTGTAAGGAGGAGAAATGCGTACCATCACGATTCCGACTTTGATAAAGGTCGGATTGTAGCCCATCGCGATTGCGGTTTATCGTATCGCGACATTGCTGCTCACGTAGGACGAGATCCAATGACTGTAAGCAGAATATAGAATCGGTGAGTTCAGGAGGGTAATACGAAACCCCGTGCTGGATCCCAACGGCCTCGTATCACTAGTAGTCGAGATGACAGGCTTCTTATCCACATGGCTGTAACGGATCGTGCAGCCACGTCTCGATCCCTGAGTCAACAGATGGGGACGTTTGCAAGACAACAACCATCTGCACGAACAGTTCGACGACGTTTGAAGCAGCATGGACTGTCAGCTCGGAGACCATGGCTGAGGTTACCCTTGACGCTGCATCACAGACAGAAGCGCGTGCGATGGTGCACTCAGCGACGAACCTGGGTGTACGAATAACAATACGTCATTTTTTCGGATGAATCCAGGTTCTGTTTACAACATCATGATGGTCATATACGTGTTTCGCGACATCGTGGTGAACGCACATGGGAAGCGTGTATTCGTCATCGCCATACTGGCGTATCACCCGGCGTGATGGTATAGGGTGCCATTGGTTACACTGCTCGGTCATCTCTTGTTCGCACTGAGGGCACTTTGAACAGTGGACGTTATATTTCAGATGTGTTACGACCCGTGACTCTACCCTTCATTCGATTCCTGCGAAACCCTACATTTCAGCAGGATAATGCACGACCGCATGTTGCAGGTCCTGTATAGGCCTTTCTGGATACCTAAAATGTTTGACTGCTGCCCTGGTCATCTCATTTTCCAGATCTCTCACCAATTGAAAACGTCTGGTCAATAGTGGCCGAGTAACTGGCTCGTTACAATATGCCGGTCACTACTCTTGATGAACTGTGGTATCGTGTTGAAGATGCATCGGCAGCTGTACCTGTACACGCCATCCAAGCTCTGTCTGACTCAATGCCTAGGCGTATCAAGGCCGTTATTACGGCCAGAGGTGGTTGTTCTGGGTACTGATTTCTCAGGATCTATGCACCCAAATTGCGTGAAAATGTAATCACATGTCAGTTCTAGTATAATATATCTGTCAAATGAATACCCGTTTATCATGTGCATTTCTTCTTGGTGTAGCAATTTTAATGGCCAGTAGTGTTCTTGTGCTAAAAATCAAATCAACACAGACATACGAAACATATGGGCCTAGACCTGTGTCATGTTATCTATGTATCTGTGATCTGAGATTAGACATAATATGAAGTAAAAGGAAAAGGGAAATGAAGGTATAAGTGAGACAGTTGACACACGATACATCTGCATTGAGGTAAGCTGATAATATAACCCTACGCCAAATGCGAAAGAGGGAGAAGAGTAGTGGATAGCTCAACATGAGGATAATTTTAACAGAAAAGAAGAAGTCGAGACACTTATGACATATGGAGAACAGTTCTACAGACTCAATAGATACATTTTATCTTTGACGGACAGCAGTTCGATGGCCAGGTTTTATCTCTGACAGGGATTATCTCTGTCGATCACGTGTAAGCTTCTACCCCATCCATTCTCCACAGTATTTGCGTCGCTCGCCGACGTCCGACCCGGCAGTCTACAAGACTCAGCGGAACCAGAGCACCTCTTAAGATGTCCAACACAGCTCTGGACGAAACGTCAGGAATTAAAAAGTTTCTTTCGCCACAACCATACAACCCTGCAGGTTTAACCGCAGCTAATACATTCGGTCGTAAAAACATTCATTGTATGACATACTAAAATTGATCACACAACTCTTGTATATGTAACTGACTTCTGTGTCCAGGCACCTAATGAAAGATTTATAACGACCTATACAATAAAATTGAACTGGTAGCCTTTTATACTTTTGTATCTAGATCTGATAAGTGAAGCAGTGACTGTTAATTAGCCACAAGTTGTAAGCATCATAAGAAAAGAGTCAGGCGCAACGTAAGCCGTATTAAGGACAGAAACTGCGTTCCATTTACATTTACAAAATTTCTTACGAGTAATCCAGCTATAGCATATTATGAAATCCAGTTCTAGTCTCAGTACTCGCTACACAAAAAAGATGGCGAAAACACTGATCGTAAATTTCTCTTTTGCTTATCGTACGTATATGTATGATTGTTCTAAATTCATTATGTCGAAAAAACATGAGATACTAGGTTTCACTAAAACTGGTTAATTCAAGAAGATACCGTCGCCGTTTCAAACAGACTGTGTACAAAACCATCGAGAACATTGAGTTTGCTGCAACATCTGGAGACAAGAAGAATCGTATACCAGTCAAGTCTGTCGCTGCCCAAGCCTTGCTGGACGGACCTTCTGTATTCTGTGGGTGTCGACTTAATTTTAGTTTAGATATTAGTGATTCATTTGGTCATGGTAACGGATGGTTTACTGTAGCCATTGTCCGTGGAGGTTCTGGAGTACCAAATGTTGGTGGACTCGAAAGTTTCGTTGACAGAGACATTATTGCATTTCGCACCTACCATATGGCCGAACTTGCTAATAAAAACTTTGGTAAATCTGCATATATGTCGCCTTCTTCTTTGTCTTTATATACTCGTAACAGGAGGAAAATATCTGTAAATGAGTCTGTATTCATTTGGGTAAAAGGTAAAGGTGTATGTGAATATGTAAAGTTTGTTAGTGATTGTGCTGTATATTTTCATAAATAAATTGATTATATGCAAACTGATCTGTAGCGTAGCTGAGAACCGGACAAGGGTACATCTAGAACCGAGGGCTCAAGGATGCAACAGCATGTTTCGCCTACAAAGGTGGCCAACGCAACCCGCCGAACAGCTTACGCAATCTTGGCAGCGCGCCAGCGGTGGACTTAGCGCACAGACTCTGCTTTTTCTTTCTCAATTAGTCCCTGAATAACTGTTTAGTAATTTTTTTCTTGATTTAATATAGTTTTTACATAGCAAGATATTGATAGGGACTGTGTTTGTTGCGTGCAGGCACAGGCTGAATTTCCCGCTATCTTGTAACTAGAGAGCGTGTTGGCCTTGGTGAAGAGTCCAATGGGGGAGCAGTGGCGAAAGCTGCGATGCGTCAGGTGCCACTGGAGTGCTCTGGCAACCCCGGTGCCACTACTTCTTCCGATGAGTATCATCCGAACAGTTGATCTTCAGTCGAGGGTGAGTAGCGAACATTGGTGGATGCCCGTATTTTTGGGTGGAAGTCGGAAATGGGAACTGTCTGCAAGACCGCCTACCTTGTGCCTTAGCAGTAAGCTCGAAATGCTACACAGTGGTGATAACGCCGCTGAGCCAGCGTGGGATGCCTTCCCTGTTACGTCAGTGGCTGATTTTGCTCCCAAATCTAGACAACCATAGAGGGTACGTTTATTGGTCACTGGCAGGTCCACATTAGGCGGGTTATGAAGCCCCTCAGGGAAATATCAGGCACTGGATGCAACCGGTTGCAAACAGTAGCTCATGTCGTGACGAATGACGTTTGCTGCCTGAGTTCTGAGGCCATGTTCGGTTCAAAAGTGTTCAAATGTGTGTGAAATCTTATGGGACTTAAATGCTAAGGTCATCAGTCCTTAAGCTTACACACTACTTAACTTAAATTATCCTAAGAACAAACACACACACCCATGCCCGAGCGAGGACTCGAACCTCCGCCGGGACCAGCCGCACAGTCCATGACAGCAGAGCCCCAGACCGCTCGGGTAATCCCGCGCGGCCATGCTCGGTTCGTTTAGGCGGTTGAGTCGATTGGCGAACTGCAAGTACGGCTCACCAGTTTCAGTACGGTATCCAGAGTTGATAGCGGTTCTCTGTTTGGGAACCGAGAGAAACCCTAACGCAGAGTCTCAGAAGATAGTGTGACGATCTCAGATGCAAATTTATCGATTTCCACTATGGATGGGGAATTGTAAGGCCCCATTAATAGGTCAGAACTGCATTAGACGAATCCAACAGCTACTCGAGTAGAGCAACACTCGAAAACAGATTAGAGCAGCTCTTAGGCCGCGTAGATCGTAAAGAGAAAACATTAACGTGTGATTAGTAAACTGCGGAAGGATCCGAAGTAAGCTCTCAGAATGCTGAAATATTTTTGGAAATTTGTGGTATAACTCTACGAGACCAAACTGCTGAGGTCATCGGTCTCTAAGCTTACACACTATTTAACCTAACTTAAAGAAACTTACGCTAAGGACAACAAACACACACCCATGCCCGAGGGAAGACTCGAACCTCCGACAGGGGGAGCCGCACAAACCGTGTCAAGGCGCCAAAGTTCGCACGGCTACACCTATTAAAGGTAATAATACTCAAACAGTATTAGAAATATAAAGTTGCCTGCAAACGGAAGTAAACAGCAGCGAAAGCCTAAATTCGATTTGGATTATACACTGAAGCGCCAAAGAAACTGGTATGGGCATGCGTATTCAAATACAGAGATATGTAACCAGGCAGAATACGGCGCTGCCATCGGCAACGCGTTTGTGAGACAACAAGTGTTTGGCGCAGTTATTAGATCGGTTACTGCCGCTACAATGGCAGGTTATCAAGATTTAAGTGATTTTGGACGTGGTGTTATAGTGGGTGTGCGAGCGGTGGTACACAACGTCTCCGAGGTAGCGATGAAGAGGGGATTTTCCAGTACGACCATTTCACGAGTGTATCGTGGATATCAGCAATCCGGTAAAACATCAAATCTCCAACATCGCTGCGGCCGGAGAAAGATCCTGCAAGACCGGGACCAACGACGACTGAAGAGAGTCATTCAACGTGACAGAAGTGCAGCCCTTCGGCAAACTGCTGCAGATTTCAGTGTGGGCCATCAACAAGTGTCAGCGTGTAAACCATTTAACGAAATATCATCGATATGGGCTTTCGGAGCCGAAGGCCCACTCGTGTACCCATGATGACTGCACGACACAAAGCTTTCCGCTTCTCCTGGGCCCGTCAACACTGATACTAGACTATTGAAGACTGGAAACATGTTGCCTGTTCGGACTTGTCTCGTTTCAAATTGTATCTAGCGGATGGACGTGTAGGAGAATGGAGACAACCTCTTGAATCCACGAACCCTGTTTAAGCTGGTGGAGGCTCCGTAATTGTGTGGGGCGTGTAGAGTTGAAGGGATATGGGGCTCCTGATACGTCTAGATATGACTTTGACAGATGACACGTAAGTAAGCATCCTGTCTGATCACCTGCATCCATTCATGTCCATTGTGCATTCCGATGAACTTGGGCAATTCCAGCAGGACAATGTGAAACCCCACACATCCAGAATTGCTACAGAGTTGCTCCAGGAACACTCTTCTGAGTTTAAACATTTACGATGGACACCAAACTCCCTAGACGTAACCATTATTGATCATGTCGGGGAAGCCTTGCAACGAGCTGTTCAGAAGAGATCTCCATCCCATTCGTACTCTTGCCGATTTATGGACAGTCCTGAAGGATTCATGGTGTCAGTTCCCTCCAGCACTACTTCAGATATTAGTTGAGTCCATGCCACGTCGTGTTGCGGCGCTTCTGCGTGCTCGCGGGGGCCTTCCACGATATTAGGCAGGTACACCAGTTTCTTTGGTTCTTCGGTGTATAGGCGCCAGTGGTTTGCGGCGTATTTATTGAGGTAAGAACTCTACAATATCTAGTGACGTTATTACAGATCCCGAACCTGAAATAATTTGTATAAAATTAAGCATAAATTGAGGGTCAAGCGTGGAACCAGATGCTTTGAGAGACCACAAGCGGCAGGAGCTGTAGTGGCAGAATGCTTCAGAGACAATTTTCAGATTATTACGAGAGGGTTTCCCGATCATGGCATTGTAGTAGGGGAAACAGTTGAGCTTGCTTGCTATAAAATGGGAGAGTCGTGCAATTAAGAACTTTCCAAGGAAAGGGGTTAGTGTGAGACTACTCTGAGAGTGAGCACAATTTTATGTAAGATTGTCTCTTACTACTTCAAGAGTCAAAATGGTTCAAATGGCTCTGAGCACTATGGGACTTAACTACTGAGGTCATCATAGAACTTAGAAACACTTAAACCTAACTAACTTAAGGACATCACACACATCCATACCCGAGGCAGGATTCGAACCTGCGACCGTAGCGGTACCGCTGTTCCAGACTGTAGCGCCTAGAACCGCTCGGTCACTCCGGTCGGCACTTCAAGAGTCGTCTTCACTTATATTAGTCAGGGTGCTCATAAGCTAAAAACACACACACACACACACACACACACACACACAGACAGAGACAGAGAGAGACGAGATTGTTCTGAATGCCTCATCTAAAATTACTGCGAGCAGTCAGTTCAAAAACCGGCGTTTTAAGAGCGTTCATTACAAAATCCAAATAATTTAGTAGAAAAATACTCAGTTCATGATTCGATTTCATTTGACAATTATTAAAGAAGAAGCATAGACAAATTTTCACAAATAGCTGCACCACGTCAAACTTGAGTTTCTCCCGGAGTAGAAAACGTTCAAATAACTTACGGGAGTGCAGCCGGGTGATGCCTTAGATAACCGCCTATATTTCGACAAGTCACAAATTTGTGTCCTGACAATGATAGGTTGTGCACCTAAAGAAATACCGGCGATTGTCGAAGACATCACACCGCAGCAATCCCGTGAGTTGTTTGAACAAGCTACGCCATACTCTTACCCCTCCATCGGCATGGAACTCTCTCAGCTTTAAGCTGGGCTTGGTCCACAGAGTAACATTGAGCTATGGACTTAGGACGGAGGTCTGCCGATTGCTTTGCGCAGATTTACGGTTTTGGTAATTTTCTAGAGCTTCCAATGGACGACTAAACCGGCCGTTTGGTGAAATAGGTGCCGGTAATTAGGAATCTGTCGTCGGGAGGCGCGCAGGGGAGCTCTCTAATTACCCTGGCGGCCGCTAGGCAGCGCTGCCCTCCCCCGAAGCCGTCCGGGCTGTAAAATAATTTGCGAAATGATTTCGTAAAGAATGGCCAGGTTAAGACGTACACCGCACTCGGGGAATTGCACTGAATATTAATGTCGCACTCTGCGGATATGACGGGCGCGCCTTAATCGATACGGGGCGCAGCTTACCTGGGTGCGGGTGGCGGGCGCATGCTGGTAGCGTGGCATTGCAGCCTCCGTGCGCTACTGCTGAGAAGCGCTACAGTCCACCGATAACCGACAAAGGACATCCTCTAGTAACTAATCTTCAGATCTACACTTATTATATGATGAAGAATGACCAAAAAACCTATCCCGTGTTACGGTGTTTATTTAGGTCTAATGTTGTTACACTACTGACCATTAAAATTGTTACACCAAGAAGAAATGCACATGATAAACGGGTATTCATTGGACAAATATATTATACTAGAACTGACATGTGATTACATTTTCACGCTATTTGGGTGCATAGATCCTGAGAAATCAGCACCCTGAACAACCACCTCTGGCCGTAATAACGGCCTTGATACGCCTGGGCCTTGAGTCAAACAGAGCTTGGATGGCGTGTACAGGTACAACTGCCCATGCCGCTTCAACACGATACCACAGTTCATCAAGAGTAGTGACTGGCGTATTGTGACGAGCCAGTTACTCGGCCACCATTGACCAGACGTTTTCAATGTGCTGGTCAGGGCAGCAGTCGGACATTTTCTGTATCCAGAAAGGTCCGCACAGGACCTGCAACATGCGGTCGTGCATTATCCTGATGAAATGTAGGGTATCGCAATGATCGAATGAAGGGTAGAGCTACGGCTTGTAACACATCTGAAATGGCGTCCACTGTTCAAAGTGCCGTCAATGCGAACAAGAGATGACCGAGACGTGTAACCAATGGCACCCCATACCATCACGCCGGGTGATACGCCAGCATGGGGATGATGAATACACTCTTTCAATGTGCGTTCACCGCGATGTCGCCAAACACGGATGCGACCATCATGATGCTGTAAACAGTATCTGGATTCATCCGAATAAATGATGTGATGCAGCGTCAAGGGTAACCGCAGCCACGGTCTCTGATCTGATAGTCTATGCTACTGCAAACGTGGCTGCACGATCCGTTACAGCCATACGGATAAGATGCCTGTCATCTCGACTGCTAGTGATACGAGGCCGTTGGGATCCAGCACGGCGTTCCGTATTACTCTCCTGAACCCACCGATTCCATATTTTGCTAACAGTCATTGGATCTCGACCAACGCGAGCAGCAGTGTCGAGATACGATAAACTGCAATCGCCATAGGCTACAATCTGACCTTTATGAAAGCTGAATAGCTTGCTTGTCCGTCATTGGAACGAAATATATCACTGACTCTGTATATAAGAGATCTTACAGTTGGCACGTTTGTGGAGGCATGTGGCATTAGGTGTCTACGCACAGGTCATGCAATCTGCGTACGTGGCAGATGGGTTCCATAGGATTTACGTCAGCAGAATGTGGTCGGCGGGATATCAACGTGAGTTCAGTATAACGCTCCTCAAGCCACTGTAGTACAGTTGCAGCTCCGAGGCACGCACAGTTGTACGGCTGAAAGATGACATGGCCGTCGGGGTAGACATCAAACATAAAGGGATGCAGATGGTTCGCAGCTGTCAGCGTGTCTTCGATTACTACTACAGGTCCCATGTTAGCACAAGAGAATGTCTCCCATAGTATAATACTGCTCCCACAAGCTTGCTTCCGCAGCGCACTGCACGTTTCGAGCCGCCGTTAACGTCAATGACGGAGCGATGAACGATGTGCTCCGAAACACTTGTGCGTGCACCATCATTGTGCTCTTTCGACATATATGCCACAGATCGTGCTTTAGAGAGCAGACAAGCCTTCAGACCCCACGTTCGGTGAAGAGTAGTGGACGTCCAAACATTTAGCGCCTAGTGGTAGTTTCACTGTCCTACCTTTTTCTGTAGATACGACAGTAGCACGTGAACATTCGACCAGCTTTCCATTTTTAAGATACTCGTTCACAGGCTCTGCGCAATAATAATCTGTACTTTGTCAAAGTCGTTTATCTCAATGGATTCCCCTATTTGCAATCCATATCGTCGCTAGGGTGATCCCCAGCACGTTTCTGCTCCGCTTACATACTTTTGTTACCGCGTCACGTGCCCGCAACGCCAGAGCGTCGCGGTGGGCAGTAGTCATAATGTTTTGGCTGATCAGTGTGCTTTGACGGAAGAATTGAAACATCAAAAAAACAATTAATGTAGAGGAATGAAATTTTGGAAATAGATTTGTCTAGGTAACATATTTATATGATTAACGTTGCAAGATCGCAGGTTAATGTACGCGTGAGGTAAGCCACTGATAATGTGAAATGCTGGTACATTAACAATCAGTTTAACCGCCAGAATGTTGAATGTAAGCATGCGAACGTGCATACTTTGTTTCAGACAGGTGCCGATTGTCAGTTTGTGGGATAAAGTTCAATAGCTCTTGCACTTGGTCGATCAATACAGGGACGGTTAATGCTGTTGGTGAATGACGCTGGAGTTAGCGTCCGATTATGGTCCATATGTGCTTGATTGGAGACAGATTTGGTTATCGAGCAGGCCAACGCAACGTCTTACAACAGCGTTATGTGCGCGGGCGTTATTCTGTTGGAAAACACCCCCTGGAATGCCGTTCATGAATGGCTGCAATCACCAGGCTGACGTACAAATTTGTAGTCGGGGAAGCCACGAGAGTGCTCCAGCTGTCATACGAAATCGCACCACAGACCATAACTCCAGCTGGAGGTCCAGTGGGTCTAGTACACAGACAAGTTGGAAGTAGCCTCTCAACTGACCTCCTTCTAACGAACACGTGGCTATTACTGACACAGAGACAGAACCGGCTTTCATCAGAAAACACAACCGACCCTCCCCCCTCTCTTCAATGAGGTTTCCATTTACACCACTGAAGTCACATATGGCGGTGGTTTCGGGTATACGGAATGCACGCTACTGGGCTTGTCACAGTTCGTTGTGTCACTGTGGTGCTCCAATTGCTGCTGCAGACGTAGTACGATGCGCCGGAGCCACCCGCCGAACACGATGGTCTTCCCTCTCGATAGTGCCAGTGGCCGTTCGAAGCCGGGACTTCTTGCGACCGTACAGTCCCATGACCAACGCTGTCGCCAATCATGTACAGTAGCTACATTCCTGCCAAGTTTTTCTGCAGGATCATCCAACTTCTCGAAGCCGTATTAAACGACCTCGTTCAAACTCAGTGAGGCGTTGATAACGGCGTCTTTGTCGCCTTAAAGGACTTCTCAACTAACATAAACTCACCACTCCATATCTCAAAGGTAACTAACCCTCAAGAGCGTTAGAGCGTGTATTTAAAGCAAACCCGATTTGCATCCTGCCAACGGCCTTGCCGCAATGGTAACACTGCTTCTCGTCAGATCACAGAAGTTAAGCGCTGTCGGGCTGGGCTAGCACTTCGATGGGTCACCATCCGGTCCGCCGAGCGCTGTTGGCAAGAGGGGTGCACTTAGCCGTTGTGAGGCAAACTGAGGAGCTACTTGATTGAGAAGTAGCGGCTCCGGTCTCGGAAACTGACATCCGGCCGGGAGAGCGGTGTGCTGACCAAATGCCCCTCCATATCCGCATCCAGTGACGTCTGTGGACTGAGGATGACACGGCGGCCGGCCTTCATGGCCTGGTCGGGAGGAGATAGTTTAGTTTGATTTGCATCCTCATAGTGGCTCTTCTAGCGCCACTCGTATGCGACTTGCTCGTAATCTGAATAAGCATAATATTTCACATGCAGAAACACGCCCACCATGTTTCGTTTATGTCCCACAACTCCTTCCTGGTGTTGTGATTTTTGCCATCAGTGCATTTGGATATGCAAAACCAGTCCCACAATGTTGCAACACTGTCTTTTTACCTGCAGGTTTCATGGGCTTGGATGGACTGCAGCAATACGAAGCGCCCAGAAAACTGGGTACTGTAACAAACAAGATAAATGCTTTAAGCGTTCCCTGGTATCTTAAGACTCAGTCAACGGTAAGTACGTGGAGGAAGAATTTGGGAAAGTATCGGAAGATCTCGAGGGATGTTCAAATGTGGTATGACATGTTCAGCACCACAAGGCCTGATTTGTTGGGTACTGTCAACCTTAGCATAATAGTGGGAAAAGGTGAAACAGCATTCTGCAGGATATCCGAGAAAATCAACTCGTAGCGTCTTACGCGGATCACGGATAAGTAAAAGTTAGAATCCTGATATGTTACACAAGCGTTTATTGTTTGATACACAGCAAGCACTAGTTATTCATATTTTGTTGGCGAATGACACAAGCACTTAGATATGAGTATTTGACTTTTTAAACTAATTGTATAGTATATGAACAAAATATATGTATTTAGAGTTGACAGCCAGCTTTTGAGTATGCTGAAGGCAGCTCCAAGATGGCGCACGTGGCGGTCTATTGTTTCTCCTGAGGCGCCGACACATCTGCAGCGTGTTTTGACATTTTCAATTTCTTTGCTAGTCGTCAGTACTAGAAGCTGTCTTTTCAAGTATGGTAGTGCATCGCCTTATTCACGTGTGGATATGCGTGTCTGTTTTGATATGAGTACGACAGATGGTACGCTCGATATGTGCACTTCTCACTACATTATTTGACTACCGACTGAGTAATACGTGGTATGTCACTGCTACCGGGCAACTGTGAAAGGCAGTCTCGACCAGGATTGACTGGTTTACTGTTGGTTCCTGTGAATTAGTTAAAAATGGATAACCATGGTTCATGACGCCGGGACTTTGGTACACTTTTTTCTTGCGTATGGTTGCACAGTTAAATGGATATTAAAATCACTGTGTTATCGATCACGGGTTCCTATTGAGACATATGACTGATAAATATTCTGGCAACGTCGATCATACCTTGAAGGAGTATTCAGAGGTTTCTGCTTTGGATATACTAAGCTACTTGACTAAAAATGAAAAATCAATCTTCAAATAATCCGCCATTGACGCAGATAAGGCGTTTATCGTTACTTAAGACCGAAAAACCCAGGACAAATTCAGCAAGAAATACAAAAATACTGATTACGACCATGTCTATGTGATGAACGTGGAGCATGAAAGTGCAGGATTACATATTTGCTAATATCAGCATTTTTTCCGTATCGACCAGCAAAATTGACAATTCATGTTCTTGTGAGCACACGATTTGAACGACTACTATGCGGCAACGTGTACTGAACTCCTTTATACGTCTCCTACCACAATCAAATTTCAGCAATTGCGCTGTAGACCTAAATTGCTACTGCTGAATAGCAAAATAACGCAGGTAACACTCTTTCGAGATAAAAAGTTCATAATACTGCACTGTTTCGTGAAGTGGCAGGCAATCTCGTTTTGCGGTTCAATTAAGCATTAGTCATAGGCTAATCTTGACAAGTGTGTGATTCATTTCTATTATCAGACAATATTCAATCTCCAGGACAGTTTATATGCATAAATATTCCTCACACGGTGCCCTTCATGAATAAGTGTCACATCTAGCTGAATATCTACGACATTACTTTTGATTAATTTATACACTTCACGTATCCAGTCAGAATCTAAAACTCGAGCAGTCTTATCATAGGTGCGTTACAATGATATTCATTTGAGCTTAGTTCACGTACTGGCTGTCATTATTCCCTTACTCAATACCCGAATGGATCAGGAAAGAACATCGATAATATTGTTACGATGTATCCTCCATCAAGCACTGTACCGTGGCTTGCGGGGTTTACAGAGTATGGCGCAAGTACTACTACAGATGACAAGGTGTTGTGGAGATGACTTAGCAGCTAAAGCTTTTAAAATGAACCCAAGTCCGGAAACGTCCCGTTTGGATGTAAATCACTTTCAAATCTCCCACTTAACAGTACGCACAATTACTATTATTGTTTAATAGCCACTTGTATGAAGTGCGGTCACCAATGGCAGCAACTATGATATAGACAAAAGTTGTTTTCGACATACACTACACGAATTCTTGCGTTTTTTGCTGTTTTCACGTTAGAAATACGTGTGCGTAAATCTTACTAAGGTTCCATGCACACATAATAGACAACGCCTTATTTCCTTGACGTTACGCATCTCAAGTTACGTCGCTACCAAACAGATGTTCCACACTGACTAAAGTGGAAACAATAAAACACTTCCCTACTTGAGCCAGCATGAACATACTGAGTCAGGCTGCATGGTGCATAAATATGATTAAGCGCTTGGTAAATAATTACAACAATGAATCGAATAAAACTGCCGTCAACTCAAAAGATGGTTTGAATACCATGTGCTTTATTGGGCTATTTTAGGAGATGGTGTGCCATGACCATTCTCTAACCAGAGAACCGAGTCACTTGGCGTTTATAAAGAGAATAATAATTTAGCGTTTCACCTGATCACGGTACAACTAGACAATTTTCATATAAGTAGAACATTGCTAGAGACGAATGTCGTGATATTTGCTCAAAAAGTTCTGAAACAGCGGAGAATCGAACTCCACACATCGAAAATAGTAATCTGGCGTCTACCACCGAATCATTCATTGCAGCATTATTAGTCCTTTAACTAGGCAAGACTATAAAGAAAGACTACCTATTCTCAATAAACTCTGCTATTTATTTCACAATTGACGCCATGTCTCAGGAACGTCATCTTTTTTGTTATAATAAATAAACGTGCACCGTCTGGCTCACAACTCGTTATTAGTGACTATCGATCTCAATATGCGCTGCAGATCATCATCAGGTCCAAGTTGGAACAGGAAAAAGGCAACAACAATAAAAAATAACAAAATGGTGATAATATGAATACTGCACTCAACGGCTGTACAAATAATAGAATATTATAAGCCCAAACTTATTCGGCACAGCAAAGAGGAATTTGACAACAGTGGTGTGAGACTAACGTAAAATACGAGATTATGACGGAAAAAAATAGTATAGTCACGAGACGTGTGCATACAGCATAGGTTAGTACATTAAAACAGTCTAAAAGGGATTCCTCCATCATATAACAAACATTATTGATAAAAATTAGAAATTAAAAGACACGTTATTATAATACATTTCAGTATGTGTGATGCGTTAGCAAATAAAAGATAAACAACTCCAATAAAGAAAATGACAGTACATTATGCGTTGCACACTGTCGTTATTGTTTAATTTAAAAGACAGAACAAAAAATTAACAGACATGTCTAATTTGCATAGCTTGAGTCCTCCATCTGTTAAAATACAACTTTTAGCGGCAAACTACCATAATAAACATATATTCACGTTTGCCGAACGAGAAGAACATCAGGCATTGCACAACTACAGCAGCAAGTTATCGAAAATATTAAGTAAGCGATGCAGGAAAATTCATCCTATTCGTTAAGATTGTCAAGTTCGTTTCTTTTGGCAATATAAATTTAAAGCTCCTCAAGCAACTCACTATACCGCCTCTCGTTTGTTCTATGGAAAATCTTCACGTTATTGTCAATGCTAATGATATGATTGTTATGCGCTGATAAATGTGTACCTAGTGCAATTTTCTCTGGGTAAGCGTATTTCATTAAAGTGAGTTTTAAATTTTAAACCCTTCTGTCCAGTATAATTGGCCACGTTTTATCATATAAACATCGGAGTGGCAATACTTATTCTTTATCTGTGAGATGTTATGACGAAGGCATTTCCCAACGTATTTTAATTTCAATGGGCAACATTTAAGTTAGACATTCAAAGGTCATTTTCAGTTTTCAGATATTGTGACACGTTATGTGATACAGACAAAATTACATTTCTTCCTTAAATTAGGTTCGTGTTTTCTACACTTCCATTTATTTCTGTATATCTGTAACAATAGAGCTATCGTACACACTTGCTTCTGCAGTCTGCTTCAAGATCTCAATTTACTTATTTCTCTCGTCTTGTGCTAAATGTAGTCGCATCATTCAACACATCACTGAGTGAAAAACAGGATTCGTTATATGACTCTTGGTATCTGGGTGGCAGTATCGCACACAATTTTCTCAATGACTTGTAGATTATTTTTTTCTGAAAACAACTGTTATTTAACAATCCAGTATTTCCTTTATGAGGCATGTCGATGACGCAATAGATTTACTACATGAGAAAGAGGGAGATATCAAGCAGATAGCTGCAGAAATTTGTAAAATGCATTTTCATATGAAGTTTACTTTAAAAATAGGGAAAGATAAGATCCTCAATTGTCTTGATTTAATCATTTGAAAAACTAATCTCAAACAAAAATTCAGCACCTCTCGGAAGCGGACGTGCACCAGTACTGTAATCTATGCGAAATCTTACCATCCTAAACGGTATCCTTTCATGTTGGGACATAAGGTTCGTCATAACATGCTCAATGGGGGACAGATCCGAAGATCTTGCTGGCCAGGGTGGCACGTTGGGTGACACGGGATACATGCGGACGTGCATTGTCCTGTTGGAACAGCAAGTTCCCTTGCCGGTCTAGGAATGGTAGAACGATGGGTTCGATGACGGTTTTGATGTACCGTGCACTATTCAGTGTCCCCTCGACGATCACCAGAGGTGTACGGCCAGTGTAGGAGATCGCTCCCCACACCATGATACCGGGTGTTGGCCCTGTGTGGCTCGGTCGTATGCAGTCCTGATTGTGGCGCTCACCTGCAAGGCGCCAAACACGCATACGATCATCATTGGCACCAAGGCAGAAGCGACACTCATCGCTGAAGACGACACGTCTCCATTCGTCCCTCCATTCACGCCTGTCGCGACACCACTGGAGGCGGGCTGCACGATGTTGGGGCGTGAGCGGAAGACGGCCTAACGGTGTGCGGGACCGTAGCCCAGCTTCATGGAGACGGTTGCGAATAGTCCTCGCCGATACCCCAGGAGCAACAGTGTCCCTAATTTGCTGGGAGGTGGCGGTGCGGTCCCCTCCGGCACTGCGTAGGATCCTACGGTCTTGGCGTGCATCCGTGCGTCGCTGCGGTCCGGTCCCAGGTCGACGGGCACGTGAACCTTCCGCCGACCACTGGCGACAACATCGATGTACTGTGGAGACCTCACGCCCCACGTGTTGAACAATTCGGCGGTACGTCCACGCGGCCTCCCGCATGCCCACTATACGCCCTCGCTCAAAGTCCGTCAACTGCACATACGGTTCACGTCCACGCTGTCGCGGCATGCTACCAGTGTTAAAGACTGCGATGGAGCTCCGTATGCCACGGCAAACTGGCTGACACTGACGACGGCGGTGCACAAGTGCTGCGCAGCTAGCGCCATTTGACGGCCAACACCGCGGTTCCTGGCGTGTCCGCTGTGCCGTGCGTGTGATCATTGCTTGTACAGCCCTCTCGCAGTGTCCGGAGCAAGTATGGTGGGTCTGACACACCGGTGTCAGTGTGTTCTTTTTTCCATTTCCAGGAGTGTATAACAATCAAATCATTAATATTGACAATAACGTGAAGATTTCGCGTAGGATAAACAAAAAACGGTATCTTGACGTGTTTGAGGAATTTTATTCTGCCAAAAGAAAACAGCCTGACAATCTTAACGCACAGGATGAATTTCCCCGTAACGCTTACTTTAATATTTACGATAACTTACTCCGATAGCTGGATAGTGCGTGATGTCCTTCCTCGTTCGGCAAACGTGGATATGGCTATCATGGTAGTCTGCCGTGTTAGTAGGTGGACGACGCAGACTGCAACCTAAGGCATGCATAAACACAGTGTAGCATCGCTCGTCACTAAGCCTGCTGTGGTAGTTGATGCACTCTAGCGGTCACTATTTTCTCAAACTATTTTTATTTAACACCTATGTTAACTTGTAATAACTGCTTGTTAAAAGCTAGTCGTTTTTGTAACTATATGCCTTTTTCTCCCGTTTTTAAATTACAGTAAGAGTACTCAGTGTATTTTTTTAAAATTAAGCAGAAACTTAAAGCTGTGTTTTAACAGGTGGAGGAGTCAAGCTGAGCACATTAGATATATGTTTAGTTTTTTTCACTGTATTTTAAAATGCATAAACAATAACGAAACTGTCAATGCATAGAGTGCAGTGAGGTTGTTTATTACATTTGTTTTTATCTTTTATTGTCTAACGCATTATCCTTACTGAAATGTATTATTATGTCTTTTAATTTATATTTGTTATCAATAATTTTTGTTTTTTGATGGAGGAATTTCTTTCACACAATTTTAATGTACTAACCTATGATGTATGCGCACGTATCGTGACTATACGATTTTTTTCCGCCATTTTCTTGTATTTTGTGTTAGTCTTACACCACTATTGACAAACTGCAGTTCATAATATTCTGTTACTTGTACAACTTTTGAGTGTAGTGTTTATATTTTTACAATTATATAGTTTCTTACTGTTGTTGCTTTTTTCTGTTCCAAGTTGCAGCTGATGATCTACAGCGCAGATTGAAGGTGCCAGCCGGTAATAAAAATTGAGATCCAGACAGTGTTGGTTTATTTGTTTGAGCTATTTATATATCTTAAATACGACGGATAACCATAGAAATGCCTTAACCAAAAGTCTACACAACTGCACAGATCTGAATGATTGCTTTGAAGTTGACAGGTACTATGTAACAATTATGTATGAAATCGCTGCGCGCAGAACCGCGTTTTGAGGGGTCTTGATGCCCGGTTCGTATTTGAGATGGGGACAGGGGTCAGAAGTTTATGGTTTAGCGGCCATTTGTATAGAAATTCTAACATCTTTCTTACTGTAGGTATGTTGCAGTACACTAGGCAAAGCTGAACTATGAACTGGAGCTGGCGCCGAGGCAAATTGTGTGGATCGTTTAAGTCCTTTTGCAGTACATTTTCATTGAGCTGAAGTTAATACTCAGCTAATGGCAATATTTGTTTGTGCACCTTTCGGATTTTACGTGTAAAAATAGTCACCCTTAAATAACTCCAGACTGTAGCGAGACTGAAGGTGTTGGACCTCGGTCTAAGAGAAGTTTTAACCGTTTGAAATAATCTTACTTTGTATGGATTTTACGTACAAAAAAATGCTTTTCTGGGAGTTTATAAAGCACGTCACTTCTGTACATTAAACTAGTACGAATAGGTTGGAACTTTTCAGTAAGGTAGTTAAATGGGTCTAGTCAAAACGAACTTTTTTACGTGCCATAATCTTTATCCGTTGTCGAGATGCAATTATTTAAAGTGGAGCTAAATGTAGCACATAAAATTCGTTCTTAACGTGAGTTGAATGCGCAGAAACTGTTTAAAGCGAATAAAATAATTAAAAAAGGGATTCTTACGATAAAATTAAAAATCTTTTCAAAAACTTAGCTTCATAAGTATTTTACGTGGAAAAAGACGTTTTTATGCTAGTTTTTTTAATCGCTTCACTTCTGTGTTACATACTTGCGAGAATCGGTTCAAATTTTGTAAGAATATAGACAAACACACAATTATTTTTCGTCCTGTTGTTTTGTGAAAGCTCTATCCGTTGTCACGATATAACGGTCTTAAATTGCACATATGATGCACGTAAAATACGGTTTTACGAGAATCGCAAGTCCTGAGACCGTTTGAAGTGGTACAGATGATAATGAGAAATATATTCTTATGGTTATTATAAGAAGCGTTTGCGAAAATATTTAATAGTTCTGGTTTTACGTGAGAAAAATCACTCCTTTCGACATGAAACTATGTTTCGTAGAAAAGCGCCGCATTTTAAGCGCTGCATATAATTAAAAAACTGGTTCTTACAGTTGATTATCGTTTCGTTGTTCATACTTTAAAGATTTTATTCACCAGTAGTTTAAAATCATTGAAAAATCTTTGGACATGCAAAATAACGCACGTACCAAACTAGAATTATACCCAGCCCTGTACAAAATGACATAGCGTTTGATCGAGCATATAAACTTTTGTCGACGAACACCCCCCAAATTAAAATAACCCGAAAATTGCTGTAAAAATATAAGGTCGCCTTATGTCTTACCGGTAGAAACTGTTTTACTGCGTTTTCTTTGGAAACTACTATACGATTTTGTAGAAAATTTGTTTTCGGATAAATCAAGTTTAGATTCATTAATTCTCGTACAGGATTGCGAAGTTTATGGAATTTGTAGTGCATACATTGTTTTGCAGTTCTTATGCTTATTTCAGCCAATCATACTCATACTTAATTCGGATTGTTTGTTGCAACATTTCGCGTCAAAGTTAACCAGGTGAGTTTTTCTAGAGGTAGTTTCTTAATTTTTAATTTTTATTATTGCATACTTTAAATAAACACTTATATGAATTTTAAGATAAGAGATAACAACAAGATGTATGTTTTTCAATAGTTTATTATTCGTTGCGCGATAAAGGAACCATCTGGAGTGCATGCACCCGCATCTTTTTAGAATCTGTGACGATATACGGGGTGTTCAAAAAGTCTCTCTGCCGTGCCGTATGTTAGCCGCGCGAGCCGTACGATTGTTCGCCTGCCTGGGTTACTTCCCTTCAAGTGGACTCTCCCAACATTCCACTGTTTCATTTATTTCAACCAGCGTCAGTAAAAATGAATATTCAATAAATTAATGTCTTGTATTTCACTAAGTTTCATTTCGGTATATTCACTGCGGGATACGGCACGCGCGGCTAACAACCAGACGGCACTGCGGAGATACCTTTTGAACACCCCGAACCACGATATGTCTCGCCTACCTTGCGATCAAAATAAAATCAAGGTGTGTCTATCAGAAATTTTTGTAAAGCGTTTCGTGGTACGTATCAGTCATCTGAGGATGCAAGTGTAACTTTAGTTACGTCTGCACTGTGAAATATTAACTCATAAATTTCAACAAACTTACTAAAATAGAGATCAGGAAAGGCTGTGAACAACAAAATTAAACGATCTCTTCATTAAGTTTAAGTAGTATAGCAATCGCTGTTCAAAATATGACCACTGAATCTGCAGAAGAATTACGATGTTAGTTGGATATGGTCTTTTGGCTTTATTGAGAAAAATAAATATACACGGTGTTTCAAAATTCCTTGGAGAGAACTTAGTCGATCAAGTTTTGATATGAAACCCATGTCCAAGAAGGTCAGTCCGGATGTAAAATGAAAGTCTTTGATCGGATTTCTTTCAAATCTGACGTTTCACGGTTCTCACACAAATTGAGATGAGGGTCCCATCGTCTGTCCGTGTTGTAATTAAGACATCACATTCCATTTTTGTCCCACGACGAAAACTACTCTGTGAAACTGGTACGTTGGCACAGTTATGTCATACAGCACAGTGTTGCGCATACGCAATCGAGCTGCGTCTCACAGAGAAGCCTCGCTGTGTCTCACAGAGATACAAAGCTGTACCTCACAGAGGGAGCATAGCAGTGTATTTTTGAATTAAAATTAGTGTTTTTTGTGTTAATCACCAGTCAAGGCTACTTGTTCACAGACAGTATGACCCTCACACCAGACATAAACATCTTAATCTTCACCGACCTTACGACGACCACGAGTAAATGCAGTCATTGGCCTATTACAATAAAAATAAGCAATACCGAAGTCTATGTTTGCCACCTTTCCAACACGAAAGGTACGGTAAGTAATAATAGCAGGCCCATTAAAACTTTCAAGACCACCAACAGACGCAATTGAACCAACTCTTAAATCAGCAACAGTAAACCAACCGTTCATAGCTAGGAGGTTTGACTGTGGTGCTCCATGGACGCGCCGGACTCTCGGCTTCGAAGACACTGTGTTTTGTCACGTAGTAGAGAACCCGATGACGAGTACTCAAAACAACGCCGATGGTACTGTTACCGACGACTGTGCCGCTAAAGCGGAGTTATTGAACGCAGTTTTCCGAAATTCCTTCACCAGTGAAGACGAATGGAATAGTCCAGAATTTGAAACACGAACAGCTGCTAGCATGAGTTTCTTAGAAGTAGATACCTCGAGGGTTGCGAAGCAACTCATATCGCTTGATACGGGCAAGTCTTCAGGTCCAGATTGTATACCGATTAGGTTCCTTCCAGATTATGCTGATACTATAGCTCCCTACTTAGCAATCATATACAACCGCTCGCTCACCCATAGATCTGTACCTACAGATTGGAAAATTGCGCAGGTCGCACCAGTGTTTAAGAATGGTAGTAGTAATAATCCATCGAACTACAGACCTATATCGTTGACGTCGGTTTGCAGTAGGCTTTTGGAGCATATACTGTATTCAGACATGACGAATCACCTCGAAGGGAACGATCTATTGATACGTAATCAGCATGGTTTCAGAAAACATCGTTCTTGTGCAACGCAGCTAGCTCTTTATTCGCACGAAGTAATGGCCGCTATCGACAAGGGATCTCAAGTTGATTCCGTATTTCTAGATTTCCGGAAAGCTTTTGACATCGTTCCTCACAAGCGACTTCTAATCAAGTTGCGGGCCTATGGGGTATCGTCTCAGTTGTGCGACTGGATTCGTGATTTCCTGTCAGAAAGGTCGCAGTTCGTAGTAATAGACGGCAAATCATCGAGTAAAACTGACATGATATAGGGTGTTTCCCAGGGAAGCGTCCTGGGACCTCTGCTGTTCCTGATTTATATAAATGACCTGGGTGACAATCTGAGCAGTTCTCTTAGGTTGTTCGCAGATGATGCTGTAATTTACCGTCTAGTAAGGTCATCCGAAGACCAGTATCAGTTGCAAAGCGATGTAGAGAAGATTGCTGTATCGTGTGGCAGGTGGCAGTTGACGCTGAATAACGAAAAGTGTGACGTGATCCACATGAGTTCCAAAAGAAATCCGTTGGAATTCGATTACTCGATAAATTGTACAATTCTCAAGGCTGTCAATTCAACTAAGTACCTGGGTGTTAAAATTACGAACAACTTCAGTTGGAAAGACCACATAGATAATATTGTGGGGAAGGCGAGCCGCCGGCCGCGGTGGTCTCGCGGTTCTAGGCGCGCAGTCCGGAATCGTGCGACTGCTACGGTCGCAGTTTCAAATCCTGCCTCGGGCATGGATGTGTGTGATGTCCTTAGGTTAGTTAGGTTTAAGTAGTTCTAAGTTCTAGGGGACTAATGTCCACAGCAGTTGAGTCCCATAGTGCTCAGAGCCATTTGAACCATTTTTGAAGGCGAGCCAGAGGTTGCGTTTCATTGGCAGGACACTTAGAAGATGCAACAAGTCCACTAAAGAGACAGCTTACACTACACTCGTTCGTCCTTTGTTAGAATATTGCTGCGCGGTGTGGGATCCTTCCCAGGTGGGATTGACGGAGGACATCGAAAGGGTGCAAAAAAGGGTAGCTCGTTTTGTGTTATCACGTAATAGGGGAGAGAGTGTGGCAGACATGATACGCGAGTTGGGATGGAAGTCATTAAAGCAAAGACGTTTTTCGTCGCGGCGAGATCTATTTACGAAATTTGAGTCACCCGCTTTCTCTTCCGAATGCGAAAATATTTTGTTGAGCCCAACCTACATAGGTAGGAATGATCATCAAAATAAAATAAGAGAAATCAGAGCTCGAACAGAAAGGTTTAGGCGTTCGTTTTTCCCGCGTACTGTTCGGGAGTGGAATGGTAGAGAGATAGTATGATTGTGGTTTGGTGAACCCTCTGCCAAGCACTTAAATGTGAATTGCAGAGTAATCATGTAGATGTAGATTTAGATGTGGATGTAGATGCCATGGGCTCTGTACAGCACACAGGTCAGTGCGCATTGTTTCCGTTATGAAAGTACCGTGAAGCGAGAGATATGGAAGTGATCCGATCTCCAAACTTATTTTACATTACAACGGTTCATTTCCGGAAATGAGTTCCTATTCGAAACTCCAGCTACTAATTCCCCTCTGCAACCCTTCAGAGCCTATGATAAGAATTGCGGAACATTGTGTATTGAGTTTTTTCCACATTAATAATCACTGAATATTCACTGCCTTAATCATTTTGTGGTCGAAACTCTTTTCTTGACCACGTTTGTTTCCTAATATGTAATAAGAAAATGCGGTTCTTCCGTGAGCAAACACAATTTTTCTGTTTTACTACCCATACATGTTTCAGATAAGTTTCCGTATCTTCAGCGAGTTTTATTTATTAGCAATTGTACAAATACAAATAATGTATGCATTATGATATTTATCAGTTTTTTGAGATTATAGTATTTACATAAGTAAAAATATTGAAGAAATATTAACATGAAGTGTAAATACATGCCTTATTATTACATAATGGTGCCCACAAGTCAGTGTGGTATTTGCAGCACAGCTATTACTACCTTCCAGTATGTCACCTGCAATTTGTAAGCGTTGAACGTTGTTTTCTTACATAATTTCTCACACATTTTTAAGGTCAAATATGATAGTATCGGTTTTTTCCTTTTTTTCTTTCTGTTTCACTACCGTCGTCTTATTATGTTGTCTTGTAAACAAAGATTTGTTATTTTAATATCTGACTAGCATTTTATAGGTTATAGCGTTATTTTTCGAAAAAAGGATTGATATATCAGCTCATTGTGAAAAGGCTTTATGGAATGTTGGTTGGGGAGAGTGAGAAGAACAAACATGCAAATGTGTGCGCTTACTTTTTGGAGATCTCGCGTTTTCGTACTTCTTCGGGATGTATGAGTGGAGCTTCCTGACGCGTAGTGTTTCACTGTTTGCTGGTTCACTTGTTGCGTCATCATGTTCTGGGTGGAAATTTTCAATTTTGCAGCGACATTCGGATCTGGTGTGTGTGTGTGTGTGTATGTGTGTGTGTGTGTGTGTGTGTGTGTGTGTGTGTCGATTTTTTGATAATTCCTTTAAAGTTGAGAACAGGGTTCCATTGCATAGTGCTGTGTATTCATTCATCACTTCCTTTTTGTATACAGTAATTTTCTTCTGTTATGTGTTAATTGCTGTAGTTGAGAATTTTTAAATCTGTGTTTATATCTGTTGATCTGTGTTTCTTGTCATGAGATTTTCTTCAAATGTGGGATGACTGCTGTTACTCTTAAGTGCTTTCTGTGTTCAGCGTATCTGATGTTGAAATTTCTACTTGTTTTTACACTATAAACTGAGTTTCAGTCTTGACACATGATCCCAGATGTGTTGTGTTTGTCTGCGTTAGTATTAGTTAGCCTCAGTTTCTTTCGTATAGAGTTGTCTGTTCTGTAGGCAACTTTCAGCCCACGGTTTTTGAATATTTCGCCTATTTTGTGAGCTGCTTTGTTGTTGTAGGTGAGCGTGTGCCATTTCTTTGTTCTTATCGATGATTCTTTTTCAGATGTATTATGTGTGTTTTTGGTCTATATGGTTAAGTTCTCAAAATGGCTCAAATGGCTCTGAGCACTATGGGACTTAACTTCTGAGGTCATCAGTCCCCTAGAACTTAGAACTACTTAAACCTAAGTAACCTAACATCACACACATCCATGCCCGAGGCAGGATTCGAACCTGCGACCATAGCGGTCGCGCGGTTCCAGACTGTAATGCCTAGAACCGCTCGGCCACCCTGGTCGGCCGGTTAAGTTCTGTGTGCCTGTCGTTATGTATTGGTGTTGATCTGTTTACTGCTTTGTGTTGGGTGCACTTTGCATTTTTGTTTTAATTTTTTTGGCTTAGTTTGTCTATCATGTTTGTTTTGTGTCCATTGTCAACTGCTATTTGTTTGATTACTTTTGTAGTTGCTGTCATTGAGGAGAATTTTATTCAACCTGTGCAGCATGTGTTGGCACCCAGCTTCCTTGCAGGTAATTGGATTGTTTGATTCCTGATGTGTTGTTGTGATTGTGCTTGTGCGTTTTCTGTGTATGGGAAATTGGTATTGGTTATTGTATCTGTGTACTGTGATGTATAAGAAATTGAGGTTTTTGCCCTTTTCTGATTTTAAGACAAATTTTATCACTGGGTGAACGGTGTTTATATCATTGTCGAGTCGGTGTTCCATCTAGAAGGCATGTAACACCATCTACATAACGATACGAGTATATTATTCTCTATTGTTTGGGTTTCACTATGTCTTCAAATATTTCGTTTTCAGTGTAATTTAGGAAGTTGTTGGTAGGGTTCCACCGACTGGCTTGCTGCAAAATATTTTTTTGTTTTGTATGATGATGGTCTAGTGCACCCTTCGTTTCTCATGGCAGCAAATTGTGCCGGCATCAGCTGGAAAGAATCACTGGCATAAAATGAGAGTACGGTTCATTCTAATACATTTTTCCTACTGATCTGTGAATTCCATATGAAAAATCAGTCGATTTATATTTGTGCTCTCTCTTTGAACAATGTTTCGCTTCACGGATGATCCAGAGCTGCAAACCTGCGATTTTCACGCACGTGCACATGAACACCCGCACACACACACACACACACACACACACACACACACACACACACACACACACACACACACACACACGAATGCGAGCGCGTACGCACTTCATTACGGGATGGGAAGTCCTTTCAGTTCGTGATGGATGGTGAAGAGAGTCCACGGTGGGCTTCCAGAGGAACCATACAAACATTTTCCTTTCGTTATTGAAGTAAAGCTTGGAAACTCTATGTCATGGTACTCAGACGTGAATATGAAACCTGCTACTCCCCAAAACATCTAGCGTGCCGTAACCTACCTGTCAATTGTCTTAGCTCACATTTACAACCATAACCACGGGCATAAATATTAATTAACTCTGACAAATAGCACATTAATTCTTTTATAGCATTTGTGAATGTCTTATAATTTAACATCTCCGGCGTAAAATGCTATATAGTTACTTGATACTCTGTTTAGCCTCATAAACTAATATTAAGAGACGAAGAATGTTCTTATTTTGACTATTGCCAGTCAGTTCGATAATTCTATTGAAAGAGACGATTGGACGGAGACTGTGGTTACTTCTACGACATAGCAGACATTGGAAGTCGCTATACCATCTTGGGAAGTATTACGGCGTCAATTCAAGCGCCGGCACGCCAGTCGGAAACGACAGAGAAGTCTGTGAGAGGAGGTCAGCCAATTGCACACTGACCGGACCTCCCTCCAGGACGACAACGCGACAGCAACGGCTCCTATGTGAAGAGGACATAAGCGCCGCGACTGGTGAAGGCCCAGTTTGAGAGTAACTTCAAGACTGCCCAGTTCTATAGCAGCTTCAAGATTAACGAGCTCAATATCAGCATCAACTCCACTCACTTCGCTTGTGCTCCCTATGTAGCACAGACTTGGGGTTGTTTATACTGAAGAAGATTGATTATTTCGTATGTCGCCCTTCGCATGCGACACATTTGTGTGACAGTCAAAAGTCAAGTATTGTATATTTATTTTTTGTAAAATAAAACTCATTAATAAGACTTGTTTGAATGTTTGTCTAGCGAACGAAGGACGCAGGATTCCAAGCAACACAGGAAGGATGGTAATTCCGTTACTCTGAGAGAGCATTTCCTCCACAAGTAATCAACAATTCGTCCTTGGAGCGTGACGGAGTCACCGTAACTCTAGAGCACCGTCGAAAGTATGTGACTATATAGAAGAAAAGTGGAGAGGAATAATGAATTCCAGTTTGTGCCGATACCTATATAAACAACTACCGACTGCGTCTGGAAAGGACTGCAGTATACGAGGCTCTCCACAAATCCACAAATAGATTTAACGACCCCACAAATGAAGGTCTTTGGAAGATAGTAACTGGCAAGGCAAGACAGTAAGTAAGCTGAACTGTAGCATAGTAGGTGTAATGACAAACAAGCTTTTGAGAGCACAATCCAGTGGCACACAAGATAAATCGTTTCCAAATAAAGTATAATCAGTTTAAAACATATCGGTCAAACTCGCGTGCTTCCAAAAAAGAAATAAAATCTGAATGATCTAGCAGTCTGAAACAAAATTGTGGAATGTATGTGGCGGAGAAAGAAAATAATATGCTTTTTTTATAAAATGCATTCCAACCATCAGCTGTTTATTTATTCCGTTAGTCAGCTACCGGTTTTAGTTATTAACCATCGTCCAGGATGTAAAGAACAACAGATTAGTGAAAAGCATCCCATATTCCTTTGAAGGATATCGAAATTATCCACTGAAATTGTACATACGCTTGACATAATTTGTCTTAAGACATATCTCACGTCAAATAGACAGACATCCCAGGAAAAACAACACTTTTAACTAATCTGCAACCTGAACGATGATTAATAACCGAAACCGGTAGAACACTAATGGGACAAACAAACAGCTGATGGTTAAAATGCATTTTACAAAATACTTTAGAGCTGTTGAACCTCAACTTATGGAAACATTACAAAAAATAATGTTAATACGACAGTGTACTAGAAAATAGGAATTAAGGTGGCCCCTGGGAGCAAAGAAATTGGGCCTTTAAAACACATCTTTATTGCAGTCGCTAGAAAAGTTAAAAGGTATGAAGGAAACATTAACCTGGAAGCAACGTTGAAGTACCTGATATTTAATATAGATATCTACTTCTATTGTTCACAAGTCGCCTTGTCGTGTGTGTGGCGGAGAGTAGTTTCTGTACCACTCTCATTTCCCCCATTCCAGTTCCAGTCGCACAAGTAGGCAGTCTTTTTGAACCCCTTAGGTTGTGTTATCTACTATCTGGCGCTAGGGCAGTCCCAAATGGCCATGACTATTGGCTTTTGGCTAAAAGTGAAAGAATTTCTGGAACGACTAAGTCTGTAAACTGCTCGCGAACTGCGGAAATGTGGACGAGCAAATAGAACCGCAACTGTTGAGCAGCTGACTGCTCAGATGTACGAGTACCAAGGGGCTGCCAACGGTGTCTCCTTAACGACTGTTCAGCGTAACTAGTCAGCCAAAGCATTATGACCACTGCCCACGGCGGCGCGGTAACAAAACTATGTAAGCGAAGCAGACAAAACGGGTTATCACTCTAGCGAAGATATGGACTGCAAATAGGGAAATCCTTTGAGATAAGCGACTTTGACAAAGGGCAGATTATCATTACGCAGAGCTATACCACATTTGTACAATGCGTTTGCAACTTGTAATTGGTTTTGTAAAAATCTCTTTTTCGAAACACTTCATTAAAACGAGTGGTCACAAACGTACCCGTGGCTATTTTACTATTATCGTAGCTTCAGTAACAGCTATTGTCATACTCCTGTCTAGTATCAACATGAGTGCGCGCCTCATTCGCGATTTTACATCGCAAATTCGAGTTGCATACAGGTATTTGTTGTTATTTGTTACGCTAAGAATTCTCTCGGCCTAGGTTCAAATGGCTCTGAGCACTATGGGACTTAACTTCTGAGTTCATCAGTCCCCTAGAACTTAGAACTACTTAAACCTAACTAACCTAAGGACATCACCTACACCCATGCCCGAGGCAGGATTCGAACCTGCAACCGTGGCGGTCGCGCGGTTCCAGACTGTAGCGCCCAGAGCCGCCTCTCGGCCTAGTAATCAACCTGACGGTACAGCATCGGTGATCAGTCGTCTTAGCGGGCGATACCATCTGGCGTCGTCCGGTGGAGCCTTGGACGCCCCTTTTGCTTAGAGCCCAAAGCAGCCCTCTTCCCTCTTCTGCCACGAGTCAATGAATAGAGCTTCCGACTCTCTCTGTCTCCTCTTGTCTCCTGAGTTAGGACTCCCCACTGACGTTCCTCGGAAGTTGATGAACAACCTATTTCGGTCGCTATTCATACATTAGGAAGTGTGCATAACAAAAGAACGGGAAATAACGTTATGAATTACCTCGAAGAAAACGATTTATTGACAAGCAACTAACACGGAGTCAGAAAATCTTTGCAGCGATAACATCCATAGCAATAAAATTTAAATCGACTCCGAATGAAGATTTCTGAGAGTGTCCCTGAATTAGGCTGCACTATCTTTAATGAAAAATTTACTGTAGAAGGAATCAGATGAAGGAGCAACACATGATATTTAGACTTTGATATCAGCATAATAACTTAATTCCTAAACCTGCCTCTC
This sequence comes from Schistocerca gregaria, assembly GCF_023897955.1. Lineage (NCBI taxonomy): Eukaryota > Metazoa > Arthropoda > Insecta > Orthoptera > Acrididae > Schistocerca > Schistocerca gregaria. The sequence continues at coordinate 682,561,333 of NC_064931.1, forward strand.
TTAATGATGAGAAGCCTTTCTACAACTTCGGGTCACTTTAACATCCTCAGGTTTCAACAAACCAAGCTATGTCTTGATATTCTTGAAACATACTCCTAGGCACATGTTAAATTGGCACGTCTGAAATTTCTGCAATTAAAATATCTGCCTTAAATATTTACCCGAAGGTTATAAGAAAACAGCATCACTGATTTTGAAATTCATCCAGCGGTATGATGTGAAAGACGTCGAGTAGAGTGTAGCAACTGAGCGAGGATCTGCAACCAAACTCGTAGCACTCACGCAGTTTTCATTCGTTGCTGAGCCCCTTAATTTGACTCGAGTTTTATTTTCGATCTTTATTGTTTCGACAGTCTTTAATTTTGACATTCTTCGCGTCTTCAACAGCAAACCTGTTTGAGCAATAACAATTATCGATATCTCATTAGTATCACACGCGTTCACCATTTTCTGCTCGCATCTCTCATGCATCACATATGTAATAACACCAGCTACTGTGTTCAACTAACAGTAACGGAAGGAGATAGATAAACAAGCATTGCTGAGCCATGCGGTCTTAGGCGCCGTGCCACGGTTCGCGCGGCTCCCTCCCCCTCCCCCCCCCCCCTTCCGTCGGAGGTTCGGGTTCGAGTCCTCCCTTGGGCATGGGTGTGTGTTGTCCTTAACGTAAGGTAGTTTAAGTAGTGTCTAAGCCTAGGGACCGATGACCTCAGCAAGTTGGTCACATAGTACTTACCACAAATTTCCAATAAACAAGCCTTACTTCTCTGCAGGACCCTGACCCACCAGGATAGCCGAGGGCGCTAACGTGCTGCTTGCTGACTCGGGTAGGCGCGCCGGCCCCGAATCGAATTCGCCCGGCGAATTAACGACGACGGCCGGTGTGCCGGCCAGCCTGGATGTGGTTTTTAGGCGGTTTCCCACATCCTACTTGGTGAATACCGGTCTGGTCCCCCCGTCCCGCCTCAATTACATGACTCGCAGAAATTTCAATCACATTCACACTATTTCACGATTTACACCAGACGCAGACAGCTGGGGTACACTAATTCCGTCCCTGAGGGTATGGGGTGGCGGCAGGAAGAGCATCCGGCCACCCCATAACTTAGCCACGCCAAAGCCGTACTTAACCCTGCCGAACCTGCGCACAATGCGGGATACAGCCAGTATCAAAAGAAAGAAAGAAAGAACTTCGCTGCAGGACCCAGTGAACGCGCAGTCCGTTGCCATCTCCGTAAAAGAACTGTTTATTGCAGAAGAGAGAGAGTGTTTGTAAACACACTCGGGCTCGGCGACGGGTCAAGCAGCAAGGTGTCGACACATTCGAAAAAAATCCAGAGCTCAGAAGTCCATGTGAGGTGTAAGGTGGGTCAGTGATGACACATTGGCACCAAATTTCAACAAAATTATGCCCAACGCTACCGTGAACGTTTCACACGATGGGAAGGTCGTCAAACTCCCTCCTGTCCACATTTCACCCCTTCTTTTGATGCCTCTATGATAGAGGTTGGAACCGAGACGCCTCGCGTTAAAATCACATGGTTTTCTTACGGGTGGGCGAGTAAAAAATTTTAGACACATCGAAGTTCAGAACCGACACTAAAAGGCTCCAGGTAGTGTCATAAAGAGAGTCAACGAAACCACCCTTTCCCTTGGGGCGTTGATTCTCACACATTTTGTAGTCGAAAACGACAGTTGGCAGTGCGATAAGTAACAGGACAACGTTGTGTACAACCTATGTCACTGGTGACACCACCTGCACGATTCAAACCTTCTGTAAGGACTACTTGGGCCTTCACTCCATTGTACGTGATCGTGTCCCTTTGACGTGAAGTGCGACCATAATTTTTGCTCTGAAGTAGTGTACCGTTCAAAACCATCCGACGGCATTTTAAAGTCAACCGAAGCGGCAAAGGATGTTAATACTTTTTCAGTACACCAGCAGCGTGACAACATGATCACTTGAAGGGGGACGACATTGACATGCCCCTGAATAAAACGGAAAACTGGCCCTGTAAGACTACTCAGTCCGACAACAACATCCTCATTGCCATCCGCCCATTGTTGTTCAGTAGTTTAAAAGTGTAGATGTACAGATACAATTCGTGAGCCAGCCAGCGGTTCTAGGCGCTTCAGTCTGGAACCGCGTTACCGCTACGGACGCAGGTTCGAATCCTGCCTCGGGCATGGATGTGTGTGGTGTCCTTAGGTTAGTTAGGTTTAAATAGTTCTAAGTTCTAGGGGACTGGTGACCTCAGATGTTAAGCCCGATAGTGCTCAGAGCCATTTGAACCATTTTAAAATTCGTGATGGAGTCCGAGTAGCCTGTAGGCAGGCTACGCTACGACTCTAGTCCCTGCTGGCGGCCATGCGGAATCGGAAGGGTGTTAGGGGGTTCCCTACCTGCAGGCGGCTACGACTGCCACGAGTTGTCTCTGTACAGGTACATTTTTAAAGTGCTGAAGAAAGATGGACGGATGACATTGAGAGTTTTGTTGAACTGGATTATTTCAGAGGGACCGTTTGGAATTTTGTACGTAAATGTGTCAATGTCGCACCGCCCAGTGACAAAACTGCAGGAGGCTGAAAAAACATAAACACCCTTTTCTGCTTCGTGTCTCGCTCCACCTAATGGTTTAGAGCGATCCCTAGTGGTTCGAATCTGTACACCAAAGCAAAAACTGCTTTCGCACTTCACTCTAAATGGGTGCGATATCTATCGTTCAGAAGGGTTGCAGGCCCACGATGTCCTTAGAGAAGAGCTGAACTGTCCTGAGGTTGTCAGCAGTTTGAAAGATTGTAAAGATCGCCTTCCTGTTGCTTACGCTCTTTATGCCACCCACTGAGTCTTTTTGTGTCGATTCTGAGCGCTAGTGCGTCACCCATAAGAAAACTGTGTGATTTTAACACTGGACATAGCGGTTCACTCGTCCATCGCTGAGGCATCAAAAGAAGGGATGAAAGGTGAAAGGGCGAGTGACGACTTTCCCATCGTGTGACACGTCCACTGTGGTGTTGGACATAGTTGAATCGAAATTTTATTCAAATGTGACATCTTTAACCTACTTTACACCTCACATGAATTGAACTCTGGCCTTTTTTTCGCGTGTGCCGGCACCTTGCTGTTTCGAGCGTCTACGAGCCCGAGAGTGCCGTCACAGGGTTCAAATGGTTCAAAAGGCTCTGAGCACTATGGGACTTAACACCTGAGGTCATCAGTCCCTAGAACTTAGAATTACTTAAACCTAGCCTGCATCTCGTGGTCGTGCGGTAGCGTTCTCGCTTTCCACGCGCGGGTTCCCAGGTTCGATTCCCGGCGGGGTCAAGGATTTTCTCTGCCTCGTGATGGCTGGGTGTTGTGTGATGTCCTTAGGTTAGTTAGGTTTAAGTAGTTCTACGTTCTAGGGGACTGATGACCATAGATGTTAAGTCCCATAGTGCTCAGAGCCATTTGAACCATTTTGAACTTAAGCCTAACTAACCTAAGGACATCACATGCATCCATGCCCGAGGCAGGACTCGAACCTGCGACCGTAGCGGTCGCGCGGTTCCAGATTGAAGCGCCTAGAACCGATCGGCCACACCGGCCGGCGCCGTGACAGGGCGCCACGTTTTTGCACCATTACAGAGGAAAGTTGTAGACACCTTTGAGACAAATTTCAAACTTATATATGGCAACGGGAGGCAATCATGGAGTTTCAAGGCCGTGTTTTTAACTGTGTTGCGTAGTTAGATTGTATCACAAAGACATAGAAATATCAAAAATATTCTCCGCAATTCATATTTAACTTCATACAGCTATGATTTATGATTATATTTGTACCACATTGATTAGCATATGGGCAGTACAAAATCAACTACCAGCTAACTTCAGATGCCGTGGGAAATTAGTATATTGTCTTGTATGATAGTACGTAGTTTTCGAATAATAATGTGGGAATACCATATGGTGGTTCGGCTCCTGATTTCTTCAGTTCACAGATTATTTCCTTCGTATGATCCCGATATACAGGATACAAGAAGGAAATGTGACAGCCGGCCGTAGTGGCCGAGCGGTTCGAGGCGCTTCAGTTTTACAGTCGCAGGTTCGAATCCTGGATGTGTGTGATGTCATTACGTTAGTTAGGTTTAAGTAGTTCTAAGTTCTAGAGGACTGATAAACTCAGATGTTAAATCCCATAGTGCTCAGAGCCATTTGAACCATTTTTGGAAATGTGGTATATGTCTCGAATAAATTCGGCGTCCGAATTACAATGAAGATTTTTCACAATGTCGATTGTGAACAGATGGTCTAGGAAACTGCAGTGACGTATTTACCGTTAGGCATCTGACAAGACAGAATATGGGTCACTTGGTATGGTAGTAGCCAGCTCCGCTGAACATCTTCCGCAGTTTTCTCTGAATCAAAAATTAGATCTATTGTCCTGGGGAAGACCTGAATCACGTTCAAAACAGATTTCCAAATATAACAGACCTAATGACACAGACAGTGTCTTTCTTCATTATAATTACAAGTGGTCACTGTTTCCTGAGAAATAATGTCTTTAATTATTTGCTGACGAGATGTCTGTTAATCTAGCGGTCGGTAAACCAAGGTTTCATAGGAATTCCCGGCTAATTAATGTCGTACATGAAGTAGAGTGCCTCCAGTTTTCTTTCCATCGTTTTCGAGCTTTGTTTTTCACCCGTAGTACAATATCGAACAGTTGATGATTGTGTTTCAGAGAATTCTTGCATTTTTTTTTTCCAACTGGTTAACCTTAGAACAGCAAATATGTATGTAGACGTCGAAAGTACATGCGGATCATGAAAAGATGACGCTAAATATTAGGTCGGAGAAAACAGCTATCTCAGCATTTTCCCATTGAGAACACACTGAATTGTTTTTAAAAATGTAACTTAAAATGAAGAACAAGTCGCAAAAAAAATTATTAGACTTATCGTGTGGTGTGAAAAATATATGCATAATTTTGTGACAGTTTTTCGAAAGTCAACTTCTTCTTTAAATTCCTTCGTTGCTCACAGATACGTCCTTCATCCAAATATTCACTATCTGATAAAAGAATTCTGGCGCCCATTAGTGGACATTAATGTGAGGTGCGTCCACTCTTCGTCTTTAAGACGGCTTGGACAGTGCTGGGGACACTTTAATGTGGTGCCTGAATATTGTGGAGGAATGGCAGCCCATTCTTCCCCAAGAGCCGAAGCCAGAGAACATAGTGATGTTGGATTTTGGGATCTGGATCGAAATCGACGTTGCAATTCATTTCAGTGGTGTTCCATTGGGTTCAGGTCGGGACTCTGCGCGGAGCAGCCTATTTCAGGAAGGTTAATGTCCACAAACCACTGCCTCATAGAATTGTCTTTTGACAAGGTACATTGTCATGGTGATACAAACAATCATCGTTTCGAAACTATTCGTCTGCTGTAAGCACGAAATAATGGAGTAAAATCTGTGCACATCCTAACCACAGAAAACACCATCATAGCTCAATACCACCTGCTCCTAATTTCACTGTAGGCACTACACACACTGGCAGAAAATGTTCTCCAGGCATTCTGCAAACCCAAACTCTTCCATCGAATTGCCACGGGGTATGGCATGATTCATAACTCCAAGTCACTCGTTTTCCACCATCCACTGTCCTGTAGCGTTGCTCTAAACACCACCTCAAGCATCGCTTAGCGTTTATTACAGAGTGTGCCTTATGAGGAGACTATCGAGCATTGTAGCCCATTCTTTTTAACTCCCTACGCACAGTCATTCAGCTAGCTCGACTGCTGGTATCGCCTTGCAACTCATCAGCGATTCCTTCGGCTGATTTCGTGCGTCTTTACACCCGCCCTTCGTAGTGCTGGACGGTTCCTGTTCGACTTTACATCAGGTTTGCCTGCTGCTGGTTTATCTGTGGTTGTTCTTTTGCGCTTGTATTTCAGAATCACAAATCACATGGTACTCTATCTACTTGGACAGCTGTAGAAGGGTTGAAACGCTCTTGGTGGGACTGTTACTCAGGTGACATTCAGTGACTAGTCGCAATAATGGATTGCTCCTGGCCGGCCCATTCTGATGTTACTGCTTCTGTACTGACGCCTCCTTTTATTCTGGTGGCTCCTCCTGTCGTGATATTTAGTGGTTAACTTCGTATGATATCAGGGTCTCCGGATACTTTTGATCAAATAGTGAAATCTACGAAGTTCCTATTTCAAATCTTTTAATCTAACATATACCCAAAGAAAAAATCCTCATCAGTCATTCTTATCAGCTACTGCAGATGGCTTATGTTGCAGCTCAGATACAGGGGTTGGACACAGAACGATCCATCGTGAGACGATGGGAGTGATTTCATCGTAGTTCTACTGATGAAGACACTGTTCATAAGAATGGAGTACGCATCTTCTCATAGAGTGGTGCAAAAACAGCTGATCTTGCTCTACAGAGGAATGGAAGAGAGATGTCACGGCACGTGATATGGGCATCTGTTGAACGCCTGCCGAATGGTATTTACTACACTGTTTTGTAGCGACAGCGAAATACGATGGAGGTGTGGTGATGGTCTGGAACTTTTCCCTTGTCTGAGATCGGATCATTACTCTCGGTTGATGGAGAAATGAACACGGATGTAATGATAACATTCTACATGTGGAATCGCCATACGAGTTTCCTCCAAACGGTCACTAGCAACAGAATGCCAGTCTCACGTAAATTCTTGTCAAGTTTCAAAATTTCGTCAGTCGCGTGACTCATCTTCAAGATGAATAAGGTTCTCACTATACACAATAACATACTTCTCGCATTGCGGTAACAATATGTTGTTTCCAGAATGAGATTTTCACTCTGCAGCGGAGTGTGCGCTGATATGAAACTTCCTGGTATATTAAAACTGTGTGCCCGACAGAGACTCGAACCCAGGACCTTTGCCTTTCGCGGGCAAGTGCTCTACCAACTGAGCTACCGAAGCACGCCTCACGCACTGTACTTACAGCTTTACTTTTGCCAGTATCTCGTCTCCTACCTTCCAAACTTTACAGAAGCTCTTCTGCGAAACTTGCAGAACTAGCACTCCTGAAAGAAAGGATATAGCGGAGACATGGCTTAGCCACAGCCTGGGGGATGTTTCCAGAATGAGATTTTCACTGTGCAGCTAAGCCATGTCTCCGCTATATCCTTTCTTTCAGGAGTGCTAGTTCTGCAAGTTTCGCAGAAGAGCTTCTGTAAAGTTTGGAAGGTAGGAGACGAGATACTGGCAGAAGTAAAGCTGTGAGTACCGGGCGTGAGTCGTGCTTCGGTAGCTCAGTTGGTAGAGCACTTTCCCGCGAAAGGCAAAGGTCTTAAGTTCGAGTCTCGGTCGGGCACACAGTTTTAATCTGCCAGGAAGTTTCAGTATGTTGTTTGTTTGTCAGGCATTCGGTCAATAACCAAACATTGTTTACTGCGCTTCAGGAAGCATGGAAACAAATTTTCGCCAGTTAATCGGAACTCTATGAAAATTTCCCCAAAAGCAAAACGCTGTAACAACATGAGGTCTTTCACACTGTTACCTACGTGTTTGGTGTCTTGTGAACGAACAGCAACAGACGTCTGGAGACTTTCGGCCAGATAGCTGTTTTCTGCTTCTGGTTAGACTACCAGTGAATATTTATAGATTAGTTTCTGCAGTTCGTTCATAATACGACCTACAACGTGGTCTTTGCAGCGTGTGCCGTGGTGGCTGCAACTTGTTGGTCCAGAAAAACTGGCCAACCGCAGGTCTTCTTATCGCCAGTCGTGGCATGCAGAACGCTGTTCACAGCAATAACGACAGCCACATTGTCGAGAGCCGTGATACGGTGCGAAAACAAGCACGTCACGGTAAGCGGAACGGCTGGAAATTGGATTCTGCGACGGTGATGGACGTCTGTATGGCGCGCCTGCTATCTCTGCGGCCGGAACACGCCTCCCTCCAGCTAGCGCCGAGCCGCGGTGTTGCAGACCTGTACAAGAATAGCACAGGAGCGGTCACAATGAAGACTCTGTAACCCGTCCAGCCCCACAACGAGCAAAGCCGCGTCTTTCAGCGCCCCATCTACGCTGAATATGAATAATGCAGGGAAAAAATATCGTGTCGGGTTTCAATACACGGCTCGAACGAAGTAAATATTGCATTCAGCGAGAGCAGGCATTCCCTGCAGGGGAAAGAGTGATTCTTGAAATTAAGTTCGCATGACAGCCACAAGTCGACATCGATATTTTTCTTCACCGATTTCGCTCAGTTTGACAAGGGCATCATCAGAAACTGTGGAATTCACATTTCGAAGCAGCTGAAATGTAAATTCCACAGTTTCCGACGACACTCTTGTTGAATTGATCAAAACTGTTCAATCAAAAGTATTGATTACGTTTTGTGGCTGTTCTACGAACTTAATAATGGATTCATTCGTAGCGGAGACGTAATTTGTTTATCACTATACCATTATGGTTATGTGGAGAACGTCCGCAGATCGAGGTCGTGCCGTAGCGTTCTCGCTTCCCACGCCCGGGTTCCCGGGTTCGATTCCCGGTGGTGTCAGGGATTTTCTCTGCCTCGTGATGACTGGTAGTTGTGTGCTGTCCTAAGGTTAGTTAGGTTTAAGTACTTCTAAGTTCTAGGGGACTGATGACCATAGATGTTAAGTCCCATAGTGCTCAGAGCCATTTGAAACTTTTTTTTTTTTTAATATGGAGAACATGTTTTATCTGTTTCTGATAAATGTAAAACCTCGTCAGATCCGGAAAACTTGGTTTATTGACAGGATCTAAGCGCACTTGAATTGCTCAAAATTTTTATGTCAGTCAGTGATTGTTTTGTTTTCGGACATTTTCTAAGTCATAGAAGCAAACTACTTGGTAAATATCACATGTTCTTTTATCGAATTATTTACTCAAGCTTATGTTTCCATTGTCAGTTAAGTTTATGTTACAGAAAGCTCGAGAAAAATCCGTTTCACTTCTTTTATGCTCAAAAAGCACCGAAGAGGGAGCATGGCTACGGTATAGCATATAAAACTCTTGCGTGAAACGTTTGTGATTAAAAAGTTAGTGGATGACCGTAACAATGGTGCAGTGCATGTAATCTACTTTAAGATGAGAAGACATCCGAAGATAGCTGTTTATTAGGTTCACCATATTTCTGCGTCTGAAGGACCACTAAATTGTGCTAAAAATCTCTTATTCAAATAGTTAAGGTTTTGAAGAAATGTTCAATCAATCAGTAGTTTTTTTTCAGTATTTTTTAAAAGTTTTTACCCGGATAGCTGTAAAAGTTTGTGGGGTTGCGCAGTAACAGAAATGGAAAAGTAGTTTGTGATTAGTGTAGGATGCAGTATCAGAGCAGTCACTGTTGAAATCTCAACATAACACGTTTTTCTATGTACTGGAAGCAATGGAATGAAGCCTATTCATAAACTCTTCAGCATAAGATGCTTTTCTTCATACTAGTGGCAGTGACATCGAGTCTATGAACAGACATCTTAACAACAGCTAGGTACTTCTACGTGTAAAATGTATTTGACTATTCCGCTTCAAGCGACGCTTAAAATTTAGTTTCCGTTCCTATTTTAATCACAACGACTGAATAAAAACACAGTTTCTGAGGGCCGATGAGTTACGGAAATACTAATAATTAAGCACATCGTCGGCTTACATTGCAAACTGCGTATCTAAAAAAATCACAACTATTGTTATTGCATTATTAGGTAGAAAACCTCGTATCTCAACTATTAGTAAGTCAATTCTATGTGCTCGTATCTCAACTATTAGTAAGTCAACGAGAGGTAACGACCTATGTGATGCGCTCTAGTGAGAGGAAAAAAAAAAGAAACCATATTAAGTGAGAAAATCACGCGTAACGTTTCTGAGATACGAGTATTTCTATTTCCTTGAACTGAATATGGGTGCTACTTGTACATTTACTTGAAGGTGGGGTTGACACTGGCTAGTTGAAAAATTTATTTCATTAAGATAATGAACATTCAACTCACACTAAAATAACTACGGCCATATCCTTAATACTCTTTTCGGAAGATCCTCTTGACTCCAACATGAAAAATCATGAATGATAAAATAACGCGGCCAAAGTTTAGAAAACATAATAAACTGCTGAAAATGGGAAATTTTACGCCATAAAACTCTTTACCGAACGCTACCACACTGATCTGCAGCATTTTTACTCCCGTGTGATATGGTCATTAAAATTCAGTCCTTATGCGAGCTTATTTTCAGTAGAGAAAAACTCCGTTGTTGCTGATGAAGAATGGTGTGGCCAACACTACTAGTGGAGATCGCAACACAGCATACCCAGACGACGTGCTCATGCAACTTATCACCATCTTTCGGACTCTGAAAAAGGTCGAATCATTGGCATGAGGGACATGGCAGCATCTTACGGACAGATCGTACAAATGACTGCAGAATGAATGGTGACAAAGTGGGCACAGAACAACACTGTGGCAAGAAGAGTAGGCACGAGTCTTGTCATGAGTACTCACCATGAGAAGATCGTAGGGCAGAGGTTACGGATTCAACGAACCACCGGGAAAAGATTCCTGGAAGTTGGAAAGATGTCTACAGTGTCCGCTCATACCACACAGCAACACACACTTGCATGATGTAGAGCCAGAGTCAGCTGCGACATTGAATTAAATGCTGTGGCGTTCTGTTATGATCTCCTTCTGTTTGTAGACGTCAGGCCAATGCCGACGTGACCGTAGACGACCTTATGAAAGATCACAAGAAGCACCCATACCTCCCGAACACAGCGAATCGTGTTGTGAGAGCTATTGGATGTGGCAACAGGACGGATTTGGTAATTTTTGAAGGAAGCCTGAATGTTCGCCAGTAATGTGGCAGTGATTTGTAAACCCCGGTGTTATACCCTTAATGACCATGGTACCAACTGCCAAATTCCAGCATAATGCTGTATGATCCCACACTGCATTTCGCACCGTAATCGCCTTGAGGAATACGCCGACCCTTGACTGGCCTGCCTGGTACCCCGATTCGTCACCCATAGAGCATGTGCGAAGCGTAATGGGTACATGTATTTCAAATTTTCCTCTGCTGTTATTTTAACTTCTCCGTTATTTTCTATATATTATGCTTTTGGGTATAGCACCTTTGACCCTTTCTCCGTTGCGATAAGCTGAGAATTTGGGTCTGACGGTAAGCTTGTCCAGGTGGCCAAGGCGGTTCAGGCAAGTGTTGTAGAGAAGCAGAGCATCCAGTTTCGAGTCTCGGTCTGGCACAAATTTTCAACTTACGCCATTGCATTACCACAATGCCCTTCCACGAATTTCCTACTCATCTTTCCCTTCCCCGTCCTTAACTTCGTATAAATCTATGTACCAGCAGCGTCACACTGAGTGGTGTCTGTTCCATCGGACAAAATGGTTCAATTGGCTCTGAGCACTATGGGACTTAACATCTGAGGTCATCAGTCCCTTAGAACTTAGAACTACTTCAACCTAACTAACCTAAGGACATCACACACATCCATTCCCGAAGCAGGATTCGAACCTGCGACCGTAGCGGTCGCGCGGTTCCAGACTGAAGCGCCTAGAACCGCTCGGCCACAACCACCGGTTCCGTCGGACATATCCGATGGTCCAGACACCACTCAAGTATATTGATTCCTTCGTTGCCTTACGGCCTGTGAGATGGAGTGATTGTGTGGATCAACGCAAGTGAAATGGGAGTGACTGAGTAAGTTTCGTTTTGTAGATCTACTCCTCACGATCTGGCAACACATTTATCCGTTTTTTTCACATTCGTTTCTTTCACTATCTATCAGGGCGCTAACAGCTTTGTTGTTGAACGCCCCTAAACTCTAAAAAAAAAAAGACATACACACTTACGGGAAGATGTATTACGTTCGCACCAGATTCCAACCAGCAATGTTCACGGGCTGACATAGGTCCTGTTTCACGCACGGCTAGAAATTCCTCAACCGACATTTGGAGGCTGCTTGTTTCCACGTGGTAAAGAGTACTAGAGTGTATTCGTCCCAGAAGGGGTCACATCTCACTCTAATGTTGATGATGGGACCGGTTCTAAATGAAACCCAAATTTAATCACTTAATATTCGTGATATGATGAACATGTTAAAAAAAATGGTTCAAATGGCTCTGAGCACTATGGGACTTAACATCTGTGGTCATCAGTTCCCTAGAACTTAGAACTACTTAAACCTAACTAACCTAAGGACATCACACACATCCATGCCCGAGGCAGAATTCGAACCTGCGACCGTAGCAGTAGCGCGGTTCCGGACCGAGCGCCTAGAACCACGAGACCACCGCGACCGGCTTGAACATGTTCGTAAAGGTTAATAAATATCGGACTGGTGCTACATGATGTAAAAATTTGCATTTCCTTTCAAGTATGTTGGCCAGTTAGGATTAAAAGTGAGGAACAGTGTTCCCTGTGTCCAACAGAACACTTTTACTGAAGAAACACATTACAAGCGTATGAAATCTCAGATTTTTTTTCATCGTCAGGGTCCTTTACCCTCAGAGCTAGATTTTCGTGACTGGTGTGGACGTATGGTCTCGCCAAATTCTCACAGCCAAAATTGCAGTGCTTTTCCTCTTGGCGTTGTTGAAAGGTCCACCTTCAGATGATCACCTGAAATTTATATTTTGCTTTCCATTAACTTCATCTCGAAAGATAATATTACAAACTGATCATTAGTTCATCTTATATAGGGATTAAGATTCAAATGGTTCAAATGGCTCTGAGCACTATGCGACTTAACTTCTGAGGTCATCAGTCGCCTAGAACTTAGAACTAATTAAACCTAACTAACCTAAGGACATCACACATCCATGCACGAGGCAGGATTCGAACCTGCGACCGTAGCGGTCGCTCGGTTCCAGACTGTAGCGCCTAGAACCGCACGGCCACACCGACCGGCAGGGATTAAGAAAACCAGGCCATACCTAGATGGAGAAACACTCCCACAATTCAACTTTTCACATACTGCGAAACCAACGAAAAACGAAAAGACAGAATCAGCGTTCAAATCACTATTTCCGCAGTAAGAAACGGAGCACTTTATCCCGACATTGCTCGTCTCGAAGAGGAAAATAGGGTTTGCTTGCTGTCCTGCGTTTGATGGAATGGCCGAACGTTATGTTCAATTAGTCATCGCCGTCATCAGTTTTTAGAATTCTAAAATGCCTTTACTATATAGCTAATGAATTGGCAGCTGCTATCACTTAATTCCGGTAGAACAGGTAAGCCAATCTGCCAGACTGGAATGAAGCATGAATTGTGTATAACGCCTCAGTGTTCCGCACGTTGGTTAGTTGTCTTGCGAGTCCAATGAATAATTGACTCAAGGTTCGAGGACACATGTAGTGTTAACTTGTTAGCAACTTGTAATGCAGCAGGGGACCTATGCGCGTTCATCACAAATTCAGCAGCGGCGCTTCTCCCAGCTGTTAAACAACAAACTACTTAGCGATTCATGTCGAAGACGGCTCGTCTGTCAGAGGTGGCGCTGCAGTCAAGACGCTGATCTGCCTCACACCGAGACACAAGTGTCCGGTCTCCCTCCAGCTCAGCTGCCGTTCATCTTCATCACCAGGAGGCCCATTCTGTAAACACAGCCGTTGACTTCCCAAAGCCGGGCCCTCATAACTTCTAACAAAACAGCAGCGTTTCACCGCTCACTCTTTATCAGATTGATAAATGTTTAATGAAAAAAAACAGGAATTTGTGCTACGTAATTTCAGGAATCCAGGTAACGGAGGTCGGCCTGGGCGAAGGGAACGTACCTCACTGCGGACGAATAGGTAATTTATTTATTTATTTGTTTATTTATTTATTTAACCTGATCAGATTAGGGCCATCAGGCCCTCTCTTACATCGGACCAGTGCTCCACACATGCAGCATTTCACACATCAGAGTTATATCATGACAATAGTTTAAATAAGAAAATTATATTACTCTAGCGACAATATGAATAAAGAGTAGTGACTAAGACCAAATAATGTAAATGCTGGCAGTATTTTTACAACAGGTGCTATGCATACAGATTATGATAAAAGCAATAATAATAACAGTAAAAAAATCAAATAATAATGATAAACATGAGAGAAATTGGCAATAGTAATGAAGATTTGTGCAGATGTACATTAATATCTTGGTGTGTAAAGTAGATGTTTACTAGTAATGGCTAATGGCTCTGAGCGCTATGGGACTTAACGTCTATGGTCATCAGTCCCCTAGAACTTAGAACTACTTAAACCTAACTAACCTAACGACATCACACATCCATGCCCGGGGCAGGATTCGAACCTGCGACCGTAGCAGTCACGCGATTCCGGACTGAGCGCCTAGAACCGCGAGACCACCGCGGCCGGCTGTTTACTAGTATAGCGAGTTTTGGGGAAGGGAGATTTAAGGAGGGGGAAAGAGGGAAGTAATGAGGTGCAGTGCATTCATGTACAGAGGAAGGCATTACTGTTGCTTAAGTAGATACGTCATTAACTGTTTTTTGAAGCCGGACATGTTTTTAAGTTCTCTAGGTAATGGTGTCCCACTAGGTTAAATCATGAGTCCAACCAATGTTTTATATGTGTGTACACGCGCTGGCATTTCATTCACTTATTATCCTTTTTTAGGTGAAACAAGACACATAGCTACAGCAGAAATAGTAATTAATTCAGTTTTACACATAAATATGTACATCATTAACGATAAATTTAGCTTACGGCCAAAAGATAATCAATAGTGCGGTACCTTGGGATTTAGCGTAAACATTTTAACTAATAGAAAATAACCGTCCAGGAGCTTCTTAAAAAACTGACTTCAGCCTTTTTTACAGTTGGTATTACTGCAAGTCTAAGAGAGAAACAAATTAGTATGTTACCAAGTTTCGCTTATTTTTACCAGTACCTATGGAAGAATATTTTGGAACAACATACCTATCAGAAACAATGTTTTTACTTTACAAAACATACAGCAAAGGTAAAATGTAATGAAGAACCATTTATCACATTTTAAAGTCAGGGTTATTCTTTTCCCTAGAGAAGAAATATGAAACAACTAATGGTAGATTCTAACCGATTAGAGAACATACTAACTTTTATTCTTGATAACCGATTTCGGTAATTAGTGTTACCATGTTCAGATGTCGACAGACAAAAAAAAAATGGCTCTGAGCACTATGGGACTTAACTTCTGAGGTTATCAGTCCCCTAGAACTTAGAAACACTTAAACCTAACTAACCTAAGGACATTACACACATCAATGCCCGAGTTAGGATTCGAACATGCGACCGTAGCGGTCGCCTGGTTCCAGACTTTAGCGCCTAGAACCGCTCGGCCACCCCGGCCGGCTCGACAGATAGGTTATTACATATTTCTTAAAGTAGCAGTAAAAGTACTCTTTCGCAAGAATTGGCAGATACATAACAGACTAGAAGACTGATGCATCGCCGTGTCAAAACTAAAATAACTATATACACAGTTATTCACCACATACATCTGTCTTACGCCACTCACAACAGAGCACTGCAGCTAGCGGTGGCATGGACGTGACAGTTGGCTGTATGGCGGTGGGTAGGTGCGATGACTTGTCTATTAACGTCATTACGTTTAGTCTCTACGAAGGATATTGAAGACAGAGTTTCAATAGAAAAGGTAACGGAATTTATTTCCAACACATTGTAGTATTGTAAGTTACAGGGATTGGACAAAATAAACTAACGCTGCCAAAAATGCAAGCTTCAACATAAATGCAGATGCTATCCAAGCCGTCAGCTTGTGCTGTAGTATTGGACCACGAACGGCAACTGCGCAATGTCCTCAATACGTTGCAAGTGTCAGTCGGGGTCAAAACAGTGTTCTGTGTAGTTGGGAGCGCATTATGTCGAAGCTAAGTGAATTCGACCGTTGGAGTATTTTTTGTGCTCGTATGGAGGGTACGTCCGTTACCAAGGTAACCGAAGTATTTGGCGTTTCAACAGGCACCGTATCGACAAGTTATCCGACAGAGAGGGAAAACAGAAAAATAACAACCGTTATGTCACAAAACGGATGAAACTGTGTGTTGAGTTATTGTGACACACGGTCATTGTGGATTGTGAGGAGAAATAAAAGGACGACAGCTGCAACGGTGACCCTGTCAGCACCAAAACTACACGAAGGCAGCTCCATAAACTGGGAATTGCAGGGCGAGTTCAGAAACCACCCATTAGGGATGTAAATGCTCGTAACAGAAAAACCTAACGGCGAACTCATAAAACCTGGACTATGGAGCAATTGAACGATGTCATTTTGTCGGATGAGTCTTGTTTCACAATGTTTCCAAATTCGGACAGAGTTTTCGCTTCAAGAGTGGAACATGACAGGATTCAGTGATAATTTTCGCAGCCATATCGTGGTATTCCATGGGCCCTACGGTTGCTGTCGAAGGTCACATTCCTGCCAAGGATTATGTGACCATTTTAGATTAGATTAGTTTTTCGTTCCATTGATCCGTACTGAGGAGATCCTCGTGGATGTGGAACATGTCAATTTTTTTTTAAGCTGAAGTAACAATACTAACAGTATGAATATATACAATACATCATTTGTTTCTATTAAAAAAATTCGTCAATGGAGTTGAAGGAGTTGGCCACTAGTAAGTCTTTCAGGCTCCTTTTAAACTGATCTTTATTTATAACTAAATTTTTTATGTTTGCTGGCAAATTATTTAAGATGAGTGTTCCTGAGTAGTGGACCCGTTTTTGAACTAAAGTAAGTGCTTTTAAAGTTATTGTGTAGATCATTTTTGTTCCTGGTATTGAATGTATGAACTGAGCTGTATGTTGGAAAAAGAGATATATTATTTAGGACAAATTTCATTAAGGAGTAAATATACTGAGAGGCAGTAGTTAGTATACCCACTTCTTTGAAGAGGTTTCTACAGGACGTCCGTGAATTTACTCCAAAAATAATACGTACAACACGCTTTTGGACTCTGAAAACTTTTGTTTGACTTGAAGAATTACCCCAAAACATTATACCATATGACATTATGGAATGAAAGTAGGCAAAGTATGCAAGTTTTTAACATTTTTATGCAGCGACAGCAACTGATATTGTTTATGTAAGAATATACAGCCTACAGTTGCAGGTTAACTTTATCGTTTACTTAGGTTTCAACGTTAGTAATAACGTCTTCTTCAGAACATAAAATATTATGTAAATGTTTGCCTAAAACAAGCCATGTCCTAAGTCAACTTTATAAAACTTGATGCATAACCATAAGGTTTTGTCATTTCTATTCAACAAACTGTAGCACATTCACTTTAAGCCCGTTGTATGGGCCTCGTCCCCCCCCCCCCCCCCCCCCCCCCCATGAACCATGGACCTTGCCGTTGGTGGGGAGGCTTGCGTGCCTCAGCGATACAGATGGCCGTACCGTAGGTGCAACCACAACAGAGGGGTATCTGTTGAGAGGCCAGACAAACGTGTGGTTCCTGAAGAGGGGCAGCAGCCTTTTCAGTAGTTGCAGGGGCAACAGTCTGGATGATTGACTGATCTGGCCTTGCAACTTTAACCAAAACGGCCTTGCTGTGCTGGTACTGCGAACGGCTGAAAGCAAGGGGAAACTACAGCCGTAATTTTTCCCGAGGACATGCAGCTGTACTGTATGATTAAATGATGATGGCATCCTCTTGGGTAAAATATTCCGGAGGTAAAATAGTCCCCCATTCGGATCTCCGGGCGGGGACTACTCAGGAGGATGTCGTTATCAGGAGAAAGAAAACTGGCGTTCTACGGATCGGAGCGTGGAATGTCAGATCCCTTAATCGGGCAGGTAGGTTAGAAAATTTAAAAAGGGAAATGGATAGGTTTAAGTTAGATATAGTGGGAATTAGTGAAGTTCGGTGGCAGGAGGAACAAGACGTCTGGTCAGGTGACTACAGGGTTATAAACACAAAATCAAATAGGGGAATGCAGGAGTAGGTTTAATAATGAATAGGAAAATAGGAATGCGGGTAAGCTACTACAAACAGCATAGTGAACGCATTATTGTGGCCAAGATAGATACGAAGCTCACACCTACTACAGTAGTACAAGTTTATATGCCAACTAGCTCTGCAGATGATGAAGAAATTGAAGAAATGTACGATGAAATAAAAGAAATTATTCAGATAGTGAAGGGAGACGAAAATGTAATAGTAATGGGTGACTGGAATTCGAGTGTAGGAAAAGGGAGAGAAGGAAACATAGTAGGTGAATATGGATTGGGGCTAAGAAATGAAAGAGGAAGCCGCCTAGTAGAATTTTGCACAGAGCACAACTTAAGCATAGCTAACACTTGGTTTAAGAATCATGAAAGAAGGTTGTATACGTGGAAGAACCCTGGAGATACTAAAAGGTATCAGATAGATTATATAATGGTAAGACAGAGATTTAAGAACCAGGTTTTAAGTTGTAAGACATTTCCAGGGCCAGATGTGGACTCTGACCACAATCTATTGGTTATGACCTGCATACTAAAACTGAAGAAACTGCAAAAATGTGGGAAATTAAGGAGATGGGACCTGGATAAACTGAAAGAACCAGAAGTTGTACAGAGTTTCAGGGAGAGCATAAGGGAACAATTGACGGGAATAGGGGAAAGAAATACAGTAGAAGAAGAATGGGTAGCTCTGAGGGATGAAGTAGCGAAGGCAGCAGAGGATAAAGTTGGTACAAAGACGAGGGCTGCTAGAAATCCTTGGGTAACAGAAGAAATATTGAATTTAATTGATGAAAGGAGAAAATATAAAACTGCTGTAAATGAAGCAGGCAAAAAGGAATACAAACGTCTCAAAAATGAGATCGACAGGAAGTGCAAAATGGCTAAACAGGGATGGCTAGAGGACAAATGTAAGGATGTAGAAGCTTATCTCACTAGGGGTAAGATAGATACTGCCTACAGGAAAATTAAAGAGACCTTTGGAGAGAAGAGAACCACGTGTATGAATATCAAGAGCTCAGATGGCAACCCAGTTCTAAGCAAAGAAGGGAAGGCAGAAAGGTGGAAGGAGTATATAGAAGGTTTATACAAGGGCGATGTACTTGAGGACAATATTATGGAAATGGAAGAGGATGTAGATGAAGATGAAATGGGAGATATGATACTGCGTGAAGAGTTTGACAGAGCACTGAAAGACCTGAGTCGAAACAAGGCCCCCGGAGTAGACAACATTCCATTAGAACTACTGACGGCCTTGGGAGAACCAGTCCTGACAAAACTCTACCAGCTGGTGAGCAAGATGTATGAGACAGGCGAAATACCCTCAGACTTCAAGAAGAATATAATAATTCCAATCCCAAAGAAAGCAGGTGCTGACAAATGTGAAAATTACCGAACTATCAGTTTAATAAGCCACGGCTGCAAAATACTAACGCGAATTCTTTACAGACGAATGGAAAAACTGGTAGATGCAGACCTCGGGGAGGATCAGTTTGGATTCCGTCGAAATGTTGGAACACGTGAGGCAATACTGACCTTACGACTTATCTTAGAAGAAAGATTAAGAAAAGGCAAACGTACGTTTCTAGCATTTGTAGACTTAGAGAAAGCTTTTGACAATGTTGACTGGAATACTCTATTTCAAATTCTAAAGGTGGCAGGGGTAAAATACAGGGAGTGAAAGGCTATTTACAATTTGTATAGAAACCAGATGGCAGTCATAAGAGTCGAGGGGCATGAAAGGGAAGCAGTGGTTGGGAAAGGAGTGAGACAGGGTTGTAGCCTCTCCCCGATGTTATTCAATCTGTATATTGAGCAAGCAGTAAAGGAAACAAAAGAAAAATTTGGAGTAGGTATTAAAATTCATGGAGACGGAGTAAAAACTTTGAGGTTCGCCGACGACATTGTAATTCTGTCAGAGACGGCAAAGGACTTGGAAGAGCAGTTGAACGGAATGGACAGTGTCTTGAAAGGAGGATATAAGATGAACATTAACAAAAGCAAAACGAGGATAATGGAATGTAGTCAAAGTAAATCGGGTGATGCTGAGGGAATTAGATTAGGAAATGAGACACTTAAAGTAGTAAAGGAGTTTTGCTATTTAGGAAGTAAAATAACTGATGATGGTCGAAGTAGAGAGGATATAAAATGTAGACTGGCAATGGCAAGGAAAGCGTTTCTGAAGAAGAGAAATTTGTTAACATCGAATATAGATTTATGTATCAGGAAGTCGTTTCTCAAAGTATTTGTTTGGAGTGTAGCCATGTATGGAAGTGAAACATGGACGATAAATAGTTTGGACAAGAAGAGAATAGAAGCTTTCGAAATGTGGTGCTACAGAAGAATGCTGAAGATTAAATGGGTAGATCACATAACTAATGAGGAGGTATTGAATAGGATTGGGGAGAAGAGAAGTTTGTGGCACAACTTGACTAGAAGAAGGGATGGGTTGGTAGGACATGTTTTGAGGCATCAAGGGATCACAAATTTAGCATTGGAGGGCAGCGTGGAGGGTAAAAATCGTAGAGGGAGACCGAGAGATGAGTACACTAAGCAGATTCAGAAGGATGTAGGTTGCAGTAGGTACTGGGAGATGAAGCAGCTTGCACAGGATAGAGTAGCATGGAGAGCTGCATCAAACCAGTCTCAGGACTGAAGACAACAACAACAACATGGGCCTCGTCGTG
The DNA here is from genome assembly GCF_023897955.1 of Schistocerca gregaria. Taxonomy (NCBI): domain Eukaryota; kingdom Metazoa; phylum Arthropoda; class Insecta; order Orthoptera; family Acrididae; genus Schistocerca; species Schistocerca gregaria. Next base: position 682,581,996 of record NC_064931.1, read on the forward strand.
TGACTAGGAGGATGGTGGTGGATATGGTGTTATGGGCGCTCAACATGTGACTAGAGAGTAACCTTATGGTTATGCATCAAGTTTTATAAAGCTGACTTAGGACATGACTTGTTTTAGGCAAACATTTAAATAATATTTTATGTTCTGAAGAAGACGTTATTACTAACGTTGAAACCTAGGTAAACGATAAAGTTAACCTTCAACTGTATGCTGTACATTCTTACACAAAGTATGCAATATTTTTCATTTTTATGTCGCCTATGTCAGCTAACACACTAATTGCAAATACAGATTTTTTAAGGCGTTTCTGCAGTTCTGTGGTGTGCTCCAAGAGTGGAACCTGACGTGATTCAGTGATAATTTTCGTATCAGTATCGTGGTATTCCATGGCCCTACAGTTGCTGTCGAAGGTCACATTCCTGCCACGGATTATGTGACCATTTTGGCTGATTAGGCCCATCCCATGGTACAATGTTCCCCAGTGGTGATGCTTTGATCCAAGACGGCAGGGCCCATGTTCACACTGAAACGTCCCTTTAGAAAAATTGTACAAGACTGTGCTTAAACTGACACAAAATATTTTTTAGCGCAACGCAATCTGACTTTTAAAAATCCCTACAAAAGAATGGCCCTGACTAACATTAACCTATACCTTTCACAAATAACTTACCTCACCAAAAATCTTCGTTACTCGAACTACTGCAATACAGCGAGCGCCACTACTGCCAGCTAAATAAAAGATTCAAACTACGGAAGGCACTAACTACTGATAGGCACAGTTAGCAAATGAAAGATTTTAATAGAGAACAAACAATATATATATATATATATATATATATATATATATATATATATATATATATATATATATATATATATCAGTTCATGACATCCATTCTTACAAATTACAAAACTCCGCCATCTCTCTCCCCACGTCCACCACCGCTGGCGGCCCACCTCCAAGTGCGCAACGCTACGCGCTATTAGCATCCAGTTGCCGCTGCCCAACACTACAATGGCAGACAACAATGCAAACTAAACACAGACTGTGCACAGCACAGCCAGTGATTTTTCATACCGAGCGCTAAGCGGCGTTACCAATAAGAAAACCTAAACAGCCTACTTACAACACCACTCACATCGTCCAAGACTGGTTTTGTGAGCACGAAGATGAATTGTCGCATTTCCTCTGGCCATCACAGCCACAAGATCTCAATATAATTGAGCTGTTGTGGTCTGCTTTGGAGAGAAGGCTGCGAGATCGCTAACCACCTCCATCATCTTCGCCTGGACTTGACACTGTCTTGCAGGACGAATATTGTAGGATTCCCTTGAAAACCATGCAGGACTTGTATTTATCCATTCTGAGAAAACTGGAAGGTGTTTTGAAATCCAACAGATTTCATGCTTCGTATTACGTATGGTGCCAACGGACTTGCCCAGTGGTAACACCGGTTCCCGTCAGATCACCGAAGTTAAGCGCTGTCGGGCTGGGCTAGTACTTGGATGGGTGACCATCCGCTCTGCCGAGCGCTGTTGGCAAGTAGGGTGCACTCAGCCCTTGTGAGGCAAACTGAGGAGCTACCTGGCTGAGGATGACACGGCGGCCAGTTGGTACCAGCCGGCCGTGGTGGCCAAGCTGTTCTAGGCGCTACATTCTGGAACCACGTGACCGCTACGGTCGCAGGTTCGAATCCTGCCTCGGACATGGATGTGTGTGATGTCATTAGGTTAGTTGGGTTTAAGTAGTTCTCAGTTCTAGGGGACTGATGACCTCAGAAGTTAAGTCCCATAGTGCTCAGAGCCATTTTTGAACCAGTTGGTACCGTTGGGCCTTCATTACCTGTTCGGACGGCGTTTAGTTTTTTATTATTATTATTATTACGCATGTTAATGTGTAGCGTTTCTGGTGTTTCCATTTCGTCCAACCGCTGTAAGAATGTGTATAACACTGAAGACAGACAAAGAGAGACGGTGGTGATTGGAATTCTGGAGTTCCAGAGTGGATGGAATAAGGTGTTTCAGTACGCCAGTGAGAAGTAACATAAAACTGTGATGAGAATGCTGTTTCCGCGATAATGGAAGCAGCAAAAGTAGTGAGAACATGTTCAAAAATGTCCCAATGTGTGTGAAATCTTATGGGACTTAACTGCTAAGGTCATCAGTCCCTAAGCTTACACACTACTTAACCTAAATTATCCTAAGGACAAACACACCCACCCACGCCCGAGGGAGGACTCGAACCTCCGCCGGTACCAGCCGCACAGTCCATGACTGCAGCGAGTATTTCTTTTTTTTTTTTTTTTTTTTGGCTTAATCTCATTTTGTTCCCTTGTGTTCGTTGCATCTGCTCGGGGCGGCCGGACGTCATAAGACATCCGTTGAAGTTCGTTGTTGATCGATTAGCTCAGTTTTTTTTATTACAGAGGGCTGCTAACCCTCTGACCGAACACGCTGAGCTACCGTGCCGGCTCGCCTTAGACCGCTCGGCTAATCCCACGCGGCCTGATAACATGTATGCAAACTTGTCAATAAGTCATCACGGATGTAAAAGAAACAAAAGGAGAGAAAAATTCGTGTAACCGTGTCCTTTCTGAGATATTGGGGCCATGTATGAGCGCAGAGCGGTTCACAGACATAAGTATTCGATGAGAAAGTAAGTTTTGAAGTAAAAGAGTGAAGTGAGGTAAAATTAAACATTTAATGTTGCTGAGTATACATGGGCTAGTCCCGGTGGACTTCTGTGACCGTCCGCCAATCTACGTGACCACAGGCGATGGAGAGAAGGCGGTTCTCCTCTGAGATAGCTGATGGCCAGTCAAAGAGAGCGAGTCCAGTCTGGCCCCACAGATCAAGAAATGGCAGCGCCTTTCCTATGCTCCCATTGGCTACCAACCGTGGCGCGTGTGGCTGGATTGTCAGCAGACTATCGGAAACCACAACCCCTGCTGTTGCTGCGCTTTCGCCTGGCGCGTGGACCACTGTGAAATTATACTGGGAAAATGTCAGTAAATCGCGAAGAAGAAAACTTCTAATTAAAATTTTGTATCGAAATCCTAAGATACCCTCAGACTGGCTAGGCGTTGCGAGCAACCGACATAACAGAGAATGTTTGTGGAACTTCGGTAGTGGGACATCAGGAATAGGATAGAGATAATAAGAGAAATTAAATGTTTTTGAAGTGTTCCAGAAAAATGGTATGCCCGAATTCGCGAATGGAGCAGGAAAAGAACGGGGGGTGAACATAGTGGTAACACAAATATACTCTGCCACACACAGTAAGGTGACCAAACTACAAATGTAGCTGTATAATGCAGAGAGAACAACACATTTGTAACAATTGGATTCTTACGAAGAAAGAAGGACTAGATTCCAAAGGATTGGCGATTTCTGTAGCTGCAGCACAGTGGACACTCTAATGACACTAGAAACCAGTATTGACGAATAGCTAAATATGAAATCTGTCCACAAACATAATATAACTTTTGAATACGATCATTTCGCTTAAGACTGATAAAAAAATGTATTGGTTGCAACTGTACTTTGAACTAATTATCATTTTAAGCGTAGACAGTGGGTAGTATATCAAACATAGATTATGCTACTGTAAGTTATCTACTTGAGCCGAATCCTGATCAGTGGTAGTTGATCCAGAACATAAATAAATTTAATGTTGTTGTTGTGGTCTTCAGTCCTGAGACTGGTTTGATGCAGTTCTCCATGCTACTCTATCCTGTGCAAGCTGCTTCATCTCCCATTATTTACTGCAACCTACATCCTTCTGAATCTGTTTAGTGTACTCATCTCTTGGTCTACCTCTACGATTTTTACCCTCCACGCTGCCTTCCAATGCTAAATTTGTGATCCCTTGATGGCTCAGAACATGTCCTACCACCAGGTCCCTTCTTCTTGTTAAGTTGTGCCACAAACTCCTCTTCTCCCCAATTCTATTCTATACCTCCTCATTAGTTATGTGATCTACCCATCTAATTTTCAGCATTCTTCTGTAGCACCACATTTCGAAAGCTTCTGTTCTCTTCTTGTCCAAACTATTTATCGTTCATGTTTCACTTCCATACATGGCTACACTCCATGCAAATGCTTTCAGAAACGACTTCCTGACACTTAAATCTATACTCGATGTTAACAAATTTCTCTTCTTCAAAAACGCTTTCCTTGCCATTGCCAGTCTACATTTTATATCCTATCTACTTCGACCATCATCAGTTATTTTGCTCCCAAAATAGCAAAACTCCTTTACTACTTTAAGTGTCTCATTTCGTAATCTAATTTCCTCAGCATCACCCGCTTTGCTTTTGTTGATGTTCATCTTATATCCTCCTTTCAAGGCACTGTCCATTCCGTTCAACTGCTCTTTCAGGTCCTTTGCTGTCTCTAACAAAATTACAATGTCATCGGCGAACCTCAAAGTTTTTATTTCTTCTCCATGGATTTTAATACCTACTCCGAATTTTTCTTTTGTTTCCTTTACTGCTTGCTCAATATACAGATTGAATAACATCGGGGAGAGGCTACAACCCTGTCTCACTCCTTTCCCAACCACTGCTTCCCGTTCATGCTCCTCGACTCTTATAACGGCCATCTGGTTTCTCTAAAAATTGTAAATAGCCTTTCGCTCCCTGTATTTTACCCCTGCCACACTTAGAATTTGAAAGAGAGTATTCCAACATTGTCAAAAGCTTTCTCTAAGTCTACAAATGGTAGAAACGTAGATTTGCCTTTCCTTAATCTTTCTTCTAAGATAAGTCGTAAGGTCAGTATTGCCTCACGTGTTCCAACATTTCTGCGGAATCCAAACTGATCTCCCCCGAGGTCGGCTTCTACCAGTGTTTCCATTCGTCTGTAAAGAATTCGCGTTAGTATTTTGCAGCCATGGCTTATTAAACTGATAGTTCGGCACTGCATGTAACATGTAAATATATGAAAAGACACCATACAGTTTGACTATAAAGTGAACGCTCTATCACTGGAATCAGTCACATCCGTCATGTATCTACGAATATCTGTCTAGAGCAATGTAAGGTGTGAGGTCGCTTACAGAAACTTCGGACGACCAATTATTCAGTGTCCCCAATCATCTACTGTCCAGTCACTTCAAGCGTCGTTTTGCACTGACTATAGAAATCTTTGGCTTATGAGGAGCTGCTCGATCACTTTACCTCACTCTCTTTAACTCGCTACACACAGTCATTGTGCCAGCTGGTAGCACGTTGGAACTCATGAATGTTTCCTTTCGCTGATTTTATGCGACTTCTTTACAAGCATCCTCCGCAATTCCCGATGATCCCTGTACGAGGTGGTATGCCTGGTGTTGGTTCAGCTGCGGCTGTTCCTTCGCGTTTCTAGTTCACAATCACGTCACTAGCAATCCGCTTGGACAGCGTTGGAAGGGCTAAATGTTCCTGATGGGTTTGTTACTCAGGTCACATCCAATGCCTAGTGCAAGTTCGAAGTCACTGAGTCATCCTGGCCTACGCATTCCGCTGCTGCTGTTTCTCTACAGACAACACGACTTTCCCTGCCTTTTATACTGGCGCTCCGCCTTTCATGACGTTTAGTGGTCAGTCTCGCATAAGATACGGGTGCCCAGATACTTTTGATCAATTAGTCCATATAATGTAACCCCTGTTTATACCGTATAGACTTGCAAGGGCCCCTCCAGCGGGAGGTTCGAGTCCTCCCTCTGGCATGGGTGTGTGTGTTGTTCTTGTCATACGTTAGTGTAAGCTACCCTACTGGCCATTAAAATTTCCACACCAAGATGAAATGCAGATGATAAACGGGTATTCATTGGAAACATATATTTTACTAGAACTGACATGTGATTACATTTTCACGCAATTTGGGTGCACAGATCCTGAGAAATTAGTACCCAGAACAACGACCCCTGGCCGTAATAACAGCCTTGATACGCCTAGGCATTGAGTCAAACAGAGCTTGGGTGGCGTCTACAGGTACAGATGCCCATGCAACTTCAACACGATACCACAGTTGCTCGGCCACCTTGATGAGAGATCTGGAGAATGTGCTGACCAGGGCAGCAGTCGAACATTTTCTGTATCCAGAAATGCCCGTACAGGACCTACAACATGCGGTAGTGCATTATCCTGCTGAAATGTGGGGTTTCGCAGGGATCGAATGAAGGGTAGAGCCACGGGGGTAACACATCTGAAATGTAACGTCCACTGTTCAAAGTGCCGTCAATGCGAACAAGAGGTGTCCGAGACTTGTAATCAATGGCACCCCATACCGTCACGCCGGGTGATACGCCAGTATGGCGATGACGAATACACGCTTCCAATGTGCGTTCACCGCGATGTCGCCAAACACGGATGCGAACATCTGGATGCTGTTAACAGAACCTGGATTCATCCGAAAAAATTACGTTTTGCCATTCGTGCACCCAGGTTCGTCGTTGAGTACACCATCGCAGGCGCTCCTGTATGTGATGCAGGGTCAAGGGTAACCGCAGCCACGGTCTCCGAGCTGATAGTCCATGCTGCTGCAAACGTCGTCGAACTGTTCGTGCAGATGATTGTTGTATGGTCTTGCAAACGTGCCCATCTGTTGACTCAGGGATCGAGACGTGGCTGCACGATCCGTTACAGCCATGCAGATAAGATGCCTGTCATCTCAACTGCTAGTGATACGAGGCCGTTGGGACCCAGCACAGCGTTCCGTATTACTCTCCTGAACCCACTGATTGCATATTCTGCTAACAGTCATTGGATCTCGACCAACGCGAGCATCAATGTCGCGATACGCTAAACCGGAATCGCGATAGGCTACAGTCCGACTTTTATCAAAGTCGGTGATGGTACGCATTTCTCCTCCTTACACGAAGCATCACAACAACGTTTCACCAGGCAACGCCGGTCAACTGCTGTTCGTGTATGAATAATCGGTTGGAAACTTTCTTCATGTCAGCAGGTTGTCGGTGTCGCCGCCGGCGCCAACCATGTGTGAATGTTTTGAAAAGCTAATAATTTCCATATCACAGCATCTTCTTCCTGTCGGTTAAATTTCGCGTCTCTAGCACGTCATCTTCGTGGTGTAGCAATTTTAATGGCCAGTAGCGTAGTTTACGTTGTGTGTACGAGGTGGAATCCAAAATTTTCGAGACTGGTGCTGCCATCTGGAAAGTAGGAGTAGTAGATCTTTGCACCGCTAGGTGGCGAAAGCTGCATATCTGATGAGTCAGTGTGCGGAGTGGCATTCAGCTGGGAGGAAGTGTTGCGTGTCCATAGTGATTTACGTAATACTCTGTGTTAGGTGAGTGACAATTTTAGGATGGATCCGCTAACATGACTGCGCGTGTGTATCAAATTCTGTGCGAATCTCGGGAAAAGTGCTACGAAGACCCTTGCAATGATTCAATAAGTGTTTGGAGGACACAACATGAGCCGTCACAGTGGAAGAGCCTGGGCTCTCCAAAGACCTAAAAAAGCGAGACAGGTGAAGAACATGATCATCGTTTTCTTTGATACCAAGGGAATTGTGCACAAAGAATTCATCCCGCCCAACCAAACAGTGAATTCCGTGGAAACGTGAGGCGACGACGGCCAGAACTTTGGCATTAACGGAACTGGCTGCTGCATCACGACAACGCGACCTGGAACACGTTCTTTCTCATCAGCACCTTTTTGGCAAAAGACAACATGGCGGTTGAACCCCACCCACCTTACTCGCCAGATTTGGCACCTTGCGATTTCACGCTATCCCCAAAACTGAAACTAAATTTGAAAGGGCGTCGGTTCGACACTCTAGAGAGGATTCGAGAAGCATCGCTGGCGGTGATAAACATCCTCAGAGAACAGGACTTTCAGAAAACGTTTGACTAGTGGCAGAAGCAGTGGGACCGGTGTGTACGTGCGGATGGGAACTACTTTTAGGGTGATGGTGACCATTAGTCCAAATGTAAGGTTTTCAACAGATGGCAGCACCAATCCTGAAAATTTTGGATAGCACCTCGTAAGTCTAGGGACCGATGACCATAGCAGTTTGGCCCCTTAGGAATTCACACACATTTGAACATTTGATTTTTTGAGACTTGCAAGAACCGCCCCATTTGTACTAAACCTCCAAAAATGTCTTAGTTTAGCCAGTGAGTCCGTAGATAGTGGTATAAGGGGCGTACAGTATAACTGGTCACAGTTTCTCGTCAGAGTTTTGCGATAATGAAGCCATTCCGTCCTTGAACTGACTTTCTTCCTACCTCTTACGTGGAGATGCACTCGTAGTTTTATGTCCCCTTGCAGAGCCGCAGCAGCACCGTCGGATTCTGAAAGTGCGCTACTACTGTCTATGTTTTACGTAATGAAGCAGGAAGAAGTTTTTTGTGCAAATAATTTTTACACGGGATGCCATTACGGTGCGTTTATTTAAGAAACACCATAAAAGAAACTTGTTCACACTGATTATAAGCTAACTATTAACGGTACGAGAGCACGGTCTACCGCCTTAATAGATCGAAAGCCATCCTATCGACGACTGCCGACTACCGCACACAGTCTATAACTTCATCGTTCAATTGGTGAAGTCGTACAAGGCCGTACATCTTCGCTTATACAAAGGTTATTTATTTTTTATTAGTATCGACGTTTCCTGGCTTTGTAAAATTACTGAAAGATAGTATTTATGACCTGTAGATGCCTCCTAATGTCAAAGTGGCAAAAGGTAACTTTTTTAAGCAAATATTTAGTAATAGTAAATACCTGATTCGCGCCTGAATAAATGTACTTTCCTTACGTATCACTTTGCTGACGTCACGAGCGATTTCTGCATCGCAAGTTCATCCCACTGGCTCTGAGAGCGCCTAATGGCCAGCCGCCTCTGTTCGCCAGCGTAGGAACCTACCGTTCGCTCCTTACTCCGTACGTACTGCAGTGTTGATGCATTCATTTCACATATGTGGAACAGCTAAACTGGAAACACAGTAAAATGCTATTTTATCTGCAAATAATGGATACCTCACAGATTATACATTTAGCAGCGACAGATGGTGCACTAACGACAAGTCATGCAAATTGCAGATGGCTCGCCTCGCCAGGAGAATTATAGGAAATTGTTACGCAGACTCCTAGAATCCATCACAGACTATCTCGGACACATTTATAACAGAAGTCTCGGCTCTTTCCAGCGACTTTTATCTTTTCCCTTATTTTCATATCGATTCTGCAAATCACCAGGACAGATTTCCCAGGTTCAAAATCGATACTCTAAAACACTGCGGTGTCAGAAACTCTCGCAGCGGTTGATTGCTAATGGCTGTGAAACGGAAACCCTCGTCTTTTCATTTCGTTAAAACTGCGTACACGCCTCGTGGACATGCGACTCTCTTGGCTAGCCGCGTCAGCCGATCGTTAATCCGCTATTGTTGCAGAATGCAGGCCGCTTGGCCGTAACGAGAATCCCCGTTAATGGCCCAATTGTGAGTCGGTGCGTCGAGCAGTATGGCTCATTAGCTCCCTCGCAAAACGCTTGCAAACTCCACTCCGAGCACGAGCATCCAAGTGATTATGCCGTCATCATGTTAACGTCGCTTTTACACGTGAAATGTTCCGCGGGCCATATACGACAGACAACTGACAGGGGTGAGCCGTAACTGTTTTTGTGAACGAGAAATTATGGCTAAGAAGTAAGTACGATGTTTCTTGAATAATGCTTGTATAAGATGTAGCAGTCAGCTGTAAAGACTGATTTTATTGGTTTGGAAACTGGATGGAACTTTGCGCTCTACACAGATTTGTAAGTCCAAACATGCAATGGCTGTGTCGGCCGCACTAGAATTTATTATGTGAAAATTTATAAAATCATGTAGTTATTGTTTGTTTGCTGTGCTCTGACTTGCCGACGACGACGTGACGATTAGAGACGAGAACTTGAACAGGTTATACGAAGACGGAGTCACTGGTCAAGACCTTCTTAAAGGAACCAAATTCACATACGTTCGGCCTGGCTGAAAGATGGCGTCGACGTCTAATAAATTTTGTTTTTGTAATACTGATAGGTGCTGCTCAATAACGTTAGTCAAATGTCTACTGGATCGGCGATATTTTTGTTCGTACAGCTTCTCAAATTAATCGTTTTGTGTGTCTAGTTGAAATAGATAAACTGAAATACCGTGACGTCGTAAAATTCTAAATGTTTGACAGTTTATAGCCAATGGAATTTCGTCTCAAGTGTATAAGTGTTTCGGAAAACGTCCGCTTCTTCGTTTTCAATAAATTAATATTGCTTCCCGTCATCTGTCATAACGGAAGTGACTCTGGATAGCTAAGTACAACATAGGAAAACGTTCTCAGCAAGAAGTGTAAGCTTCACTTGTCTAACGAGCAGGAAATTATGAATTTACTCATTTGCTTATCACTCTTATAAAAAGCTATAATTTCAAATCCAAAAGGAAAGTTAATTATTATTTATGTCAACGATATATTGTGATGACAGTTGTTTAGATGGTATTAAATCGAAAGACTGAAGGGAATAGCAGAAACAGACATTAAAATAATCAGGCTCAGCTACAAAAACATCTCCTATTATTACTAGAAAACTTCCAAATCCAAGGCAGTCGCAAAAAGAAATACATAATAAATTTTTAAAGGAACATCAGCAAATAAACGTTTTTAAACTAACAAAATATATAATAGGTAAATAGCAAACCCTCTAGCCAGCACAAAAACACTATCACATACTCACTGATCATCCACCATAGTGCCATAGTAAAATAGCTTTAACGATGTAATAATTTGTGCACACAGAAGTTAGAACATGTCATATATCTGGGATGGACAGAAATATGGAAACGCCGAAAGATATGCTTGAACATAAATACATTTACTAGCCAAGACTACAGGTTACACTGTTGTATTTGGCCACGTGTGCAATGCCTCCAATACGTCGCAACTGCCAGTCGTCACTCGCGAACCCTGTTAGCACCAAAACGGAGCTCCGTAAGCATGGAAATGCAGCGGGAACTGGAATACCAAAATCACTCATCAGTGAAGGAATTGCCCGTAATCGGAAAACATGCTGGCGAAGCAATATAACCTGGACTATGGAGCTTTGGGAGACGTCACTTGGTTTCCAAATTCTGGCCGAGATTACATGCCAAGAGTGAGGATTCGATGATGATATGGGCAGCCATATCGTGGTATTTCACAGACCCCATGATTACTCTGTATGGTCTTATCAGCCATATACCATGGTACAATGTTTGTTCCCCACTGGTGATGCAATGTTCCAAGACTACAGGGCCCTGTTCACATAGCTCACATCGTCCAAAACTGGTATTATGACCACGAGAATGAATTTTCGCATTTTCCCTGGCCATCAATCACCAAATCTAAATATTATTCAACCTTTTTGGTCTACTTTGGACAGAAGGTTGCGTGATCGCTATCCATCACCATCATTGTTAGCTGAACTTGCAACTATTTTGCAGGAAGAATGATGTATGTGTCTCTTGAGAGCTGTACAAGGCCGGTCTGTCCCATTAATCCATTCTCAGACGACTGGTGGCTGTTATGAATGCTAGTCTTTTTTTACATCTTATTATGTACAGTAATGTGTTGTGTCGTTGGTGTTTCCGTGTTTTTGACCACCTCAGCCCTGTTAAATAGGCCTATGCTTGCTGTATGAGTATCTTAGTGTCTAACCATGCATATTAATTGACTATATTTGCGTTTTTAAACAAAATTATGCAAAATGCTGTCTTTCTTTGCCTGCTTCTCAAATATGCGCAGCAGACGTGATGGTACAATAGTTAAAGCTCTGAACTGGAACTTCCACGTGAGTCTCCTCTTCATGTCTTCCCCCCCCCCCCCCCCCCCCCCTCCTCCCACCATGTTCACCCCGTCCCCTTACCAATGTATTCCAGCTGAGGTCTGCACTAATAACAGCTTGTGTTTCTGAAGTTACAGGTAAGGACAAACAAATGAATACACATAATCAATAATCAGGCATCATGTTTATCTGTCGTTCAGTAGTGAGAGACAACGGTAGAATTGTCTCGATTCCTATTTCATCCCATGTGGTTTTTGATACACTTGTTCTTGCAATCAGCATATATTAATGCCTACTCTGATCCATCAGACCAAAGTACAGGAGTAAAATGGGGGTGTTTGTGCACTCAAACTATTCTCTATGCCCTGCAACATATGGTGAGGAGATATACACATGTGAAGTTGTGGCTACCGTACCCATAGTGATAGTATGACTGACGCTAGTTGTTATTCTTCACTACTGAACTGATGAGTGCTTTGCAGAATTTTTACTTACAGTTGTGATAATCAATAGTGAACCCCGCCACGTTCTCTTTGCCATACATGACAGTTGATTTTACCAGTTATGATTTTCCATGAATGCAGGTATTCACCATATAGTCTTGAGATGATGACTCAGGAAAACCCCAATGCTTGCAGGACACTGGGGATGTTTTAATATCATACTTGCTGCCCATCCTCCACTAGGCTGACACACATATGACCAATAGATCAAGAGTGCCCTTACATGTTGGAAAGAAGGGGCAATAACCTCCCCTCCCTCCCCACTCTCAGGGAAAGGAGAAAATATGATATAGTCTGGTGTTTTTCTTCCAAGGAAATGTTTGAGAAGTCGGTATTAGGCAGGTGTTTAACAGAGTCAGGACTGAATCTTTTTAATAGATACTTACAAGTCACCATTCATCTTTCAAAACATTAAAATACTCCATGCCCCCAACCCCCTCCCCACCCATCCCACCCCTGCCCCCATTCCAAAACTATCCTGTGGGTGCCCTTGCAGTAGATACAATGTTTGATGGCATCCTAGTAATATAACATTTTTTTAAATTGTTTTTGTTTATTGTGGTTTTTGTGCATGGAGCCACCAACTTCTGACTTTTGCAAACATTATAGTAATCTTTTACAAGTTTGATGCAAACAGAGTAGATGCATTTTATGTGTGCATAAATGAATACATATAGACCTACATGATGTATGTGTGTACTTAACAAGGCAACAGAACTTACAAGTTTTCGGCAAACAGAGAGCAGGTACATTTTATATAGGCCTATGGAAATGTGATAACATATACATGGTACAAATATCTAATAAAGACAACAGGATTTGAAATTAAATCATAATTATTACAAACGTTCATATTTTACATAACAAACTGTACAGAAATTTCAGTTTAGTTTAATATTAATTGCATAAGCACTTACCACTCAAGAATGTTTACAATTTCACTTTGAATAAGTTCCCTTTCTGAAACATTATAGGGCTTAGCAGTTTGTTATCCTGTATTGGCTCTTAATGTATGGCCTACAGTGTATTGTTTTTAGCTTAGGTCTTTGCCTGTAGTAGCAGTCTTCCTTTCTTTTACTATAATTTGTCTCTGGGGAGAAGCTTATGAACAGAGCAGCATTCGTGAAGAAGGAAAATGAAAGTGACAACCTGAGTAGATTATACTTTCAGTGACCAGTCCACCATATAGTTATTACACAAAGAACGAATAACCTGCTGTTCATAATATATAATGTTGCTCAGTCCATTTAATCATGTTCTCACTGATGATACCAGGCAGCTAAAACTGCTGGATGACTGCTAAAATAATGAAAAGTTCAGTTATGTGTTTATTTCTGGGAGAGATTAAACGATTCTGCTTGATAGGGGATAGTGCACACAACTTACACTAAATGTGTCATCTTTGTGATTTCAGTTGTGCTCTTACTAAAATATTGATCCCAGGATGAATGTCAAGAATTATGATGCAACTGTTTGTGAGATCCTACCAACATAACCACACACTTTTAATGTGACTGGAGTGAACACTGCACTATCTTTCTAAATATCAATACGAGTGCAGATGAGGAAGCAGTTGATACTGTCAGGTGAGAGCAATCTGCAAGTGATGCAAAACTGCACCAACAGCGCCTCCAACAGTATGTCATCAAGTAGCATGTTGCAGGAAGTACTTGTTTGCTAAATTTCATTTAATATTTCTCAAAGACTATGTAAAGTGCATTGCATTCACAAATGTCTGTTATTTTTTGTGGAATATTTTAACTCCTTACACGTGTTGAACTTGGCATGCCATAACTTGGTTGTTTCCAAAGGCCACCAAGTACAGGTGAGCCTTCTCAGGAAGTTAATGGTTGTTGTTTGTTGGTGGTTAGTACACTTCTAGCATTATGCACTATATGTTACTAAAAATTGGTAAAATAATGAATGCTTGGAAGTACAGTATTACAGCCAAATAAATACATTATAAATTACAACTTGAGTCATTTGTGGCAGTCAATGTAAATGAGGAAGTAAAACATGTCCAATATCATATTTGCAAATGACTGATACTTTATGAAGAGCCAGATATGCAATGAATGTGTGACTCAAGTACATTAATCCAAATTGACAAAGCCATTCTCAATAACACATTAATTTAATTCTTTCTTCACTGTCACAGTTCCACTCATGAACACAGGACACAGAATGCATTCATTAAGTAAACTCCTCGATATCTATGCTTTTGGAATGGGCCTAACAAACACCACATTCTTCATTCCAGACAAAACCACATAAAACAAATAAACAAAAGTAATTGTAAATGATTGTGTAATTAAACAACAGTTTTCCTTGTGGGCTGGTGAGGAAAAAAATAGTTTGTCAAAAACAATTTAAACAAGTTTTGAAGCTAGTACAGGAAATTATTGACGAGTTATTAATGACACTAACCAGGGTTGAAAACAGTAGCATCAAACTCCACTTGCAACAGGAGCTGTGTTTTCCTTAATGTTATCATGGTAAAATATTGATGGGTAGTAACAACTAAACACTGCTACTTAGACAAATTGGCATATCAGGATTTTTTGCATTACCAGCAAAACGACTGCATTTATAAAAAAACATATTACGTATCCACAGGATGAAAATAATTATTTGATTACTACTCTTTTAGGAATACTAGACACCACTATTTTGCTGAAAATGAAGAACTGAACCCCCAGGATATGTCAAAGTACCACTGTCAAATCTGTCATAGGATGGAAGAATTGTAGATTTACTGGGGCACTGAGTAGCTGAAAGAGCATTTGTCACTTGACCATGTAACAGTATAGCTTTGTAAGAATGAATTGATTATTAAATTCCTTACATAACCTAAGTAAGAAGTAAATGATCATAATTTCTCTGTCTTTTTATACCATAAAACACACACTCAGCTTTCTTCAAAACTGGGAGAACAAACCACCAGTGAAGACATATAAATTCAAGGACATAGGGGTTGCATTTCTTGGATAAACTAAACTAAATGATAGGACTACTGGTACCTACAGAGCAAATTTTTGTTCTCTTTTTGAGAAATTCTCTATGTTATACTTTTCTACAGGTTGTAAGTGAACACAAAATTAATGTTTTAAACTAATAAATCTTCATGAAGTGCATACAAATGCAAAAAAGAAATAATTAATACTGGGTGGTTATAATTAAAGTCCAGCTACTCACAGAAGTCCATTGTGGGCTGTAATTATCATATTGGTAGGTAGGTATTCTAATGCATTGATGTGGAACTGATTCATGCTGGGGAAAAATTAGTTCTAATTTTGCTGTCAATTGCAAATCTGGTACTGTGAATACAAGAAAGACATATTGAAATGTTCCCACATGTAATGGATTAGGAACAAGACATGGAAAGAAAAGGTCAAACAAGTGAGAAAGGCATAACACTGATTTTTGTTATTAACTATCAGTTACATGACTCATTCAATATGAGGACTGGAAATGACAATGAGATGCTGCATCTGTCAAATGATGTGATCAACCATTGCTCACCCCAGTTCCAGTGGAATCTGAGCAATTTGTTCCTATATCCTGGCCTTCATATCAGGTAGAGAGCTACATCTACATGATTATTGTGCTATTCACAATGAAGTGTCTGGCAGAGGGTTCAACGAACCCCTGAAGCTGTCTCTCTACTGTTCCACTCTCAATCAGTGCATGGGGAAAGCGAGCTCTTCAATTTTTCTGTGTGATCACTGATTTCTCTTATTTTATTATGATGATCATTTCTCCCTACATAGGTGGGTGCCAAAAGAATGTGTTTGTATTCAGAGGAGAAAACTGGTGATTGAAATTTCATGAGAAGGTCTCGTCGCAATGAAAAACGCCTTTGTTTTGATGATTGCTACTCCAATTCATGTATCATGTGTCTCTAGTAAATGCAATCTTTTAGATATATGTCCAGAGCCAAAAGTCATACTGATTCAAATCAGGTGATCATGCAGACCATACATCTGGAAAATATGTGGAGATAACACATTCATGGTAGGTTGCAATAATCAAATCTTTCACTGGGCAAGCAAATGAGGTGTTGCCCCATATTGCATGAAATCAGTGGTTTCCACACAATTGCACTCTTCCAAAGCAGGAGACACATTCTGTACAATGAGGTCTTGACAATGTGCAGACATTGTGGTATGCCTAACAGGCCCTCTGAGACAAAGAAGAACAGTCCGAGACTATGCAATCATATATGATGAGTGCACTAGCTTTCATGCACAACACTTGGTTTGACAATGCCCCAAATTCAGCAACCCTGTGTATTCACTGCACTCTGTAATGTAAAATGTTCCTCATCACTCCATAGAATATTGCCTGGTCCCATGTCATCAGCTTTGATTCATGTCAGAAACTGAAGAGCAAATTCAGAACATTGCTGCAGATCATGATGTTTCAGTTGTCACACCATCCAGATCTTGTAGACCAAAAACTTTTCATACTGTTGAGCATGGGATGGACAGTTTTCATGACATTACCTAGGGCACATGCTGCATGGTCAGTTACAGCAACAGTAACCTCATCAAGAACTTACACCAGGATAGGGTGCCTTCCTCTTCAAGGTGCCACACCTAGCTCACCTGCATTTTTAAATTTCATTGTCATCTTTTTTAAACTGTTTAATGACATTGGTCTTATCTTCAGTCCTTTCAGTCAACAATAATCTCTCATTCACCATTGTAACTGCTACCATTAACATAAAACAGTGTCACTAACAGCACACAGCCTCTCTTTTTGTTAGCCATACTGTTCACTCATGTCATGACTGGTCAAATGAGAGCATGGATGTCATACCATCATTCAAACAGTGCATAATGCTAGATTTGCACCTGGTACCAAATTGGAAGCAATTTTTTTCCAGTACAAATTGTTCTGCATTAACACAGTAGCATATCTACTAAGTTTTGCTGTCATACAATAATGATAAATATGATTACAGCCCACAGTGGACCTCTGTGAGTACCTGCACTTTAATTATAACCACTCAGAACATATACAGGATAAAACTCAGCTTAACACACAAATAATGGAAAATAATGTAAATAATGGAAACACATACCACTAATATAACAGAATTTAGATTACAGTGCCTTTACCTTATAAGGTACACCACTATCATTGCAGAAAACAACATGTACTGTCAAATGTGAAGCTTCATATCACTTATTAACTATTAGTGACAATAAGAGTACCTACAGATGCCAATTTAAATGGTACACAAGTGACAATGTCTTGCATTGTCTGTTGTGTATCCAATATGTGTAATGTGCAGTGCATAACAGTATGCCACAAGTGGTTGTGTGGTCTATATGTTGAACACAGTTCTCTTCTTGTGCTGCCATAGCTGTGAATAGAAAAGAGAAGATGAATCTAATCTATTACCAACAAATAGTTCATTCCCAGTTTCAGTGCCGAAGGCACTGATAGTGCCTTTGACACAGATTGTGACCATTTCATAAACGTTAATTATAGGAAACCTTTGGGTATTGTTACCAGGTAATGAACTTGTGTATCTGGAGAGACTATTGAAAACCATAAAAATATCAACTTTAACAGGCAATTTCAAAACAAGTAGTGTACGGACATTACAACCAATTATGCTCTTGATGGGAGAGTCAGTATTTTTTCAGTGAGTCTGTCTTATTATAAAGCAGTTTAAGAAACTGAATTACAGCTTAGTTATTTATGAGAACCACATTAAAAGTTCCACATTAATTTTAAGAGTTCAGAGTACTTGTATCAGCAGTTTAGTGGACCAAAAGTTTAAACCAGATAGTCCTCCAGTCATAATTGATGAATGAAACAAGAAACCACAATTGTCTGTTTTTCACATCTTCACTGTAGTTTCTGAGCAACTTTGTTTCTGCTTTTTTGCCTACTAATTAAAGTGGATTGACTTTGTTCATTTAGTGTTAAGTCCTTATGGTGTTACTGCTCACTAGGCTAATGGTAAATATTCATAAATTTGGAGAAACTAAATACATGATAAATTTAAAAAAATTGGCAAGTGTATGCAACTCTCAAGAGGCAACTGTACACACTCAAGTAAGTTTGTACAGTTGCCCCTTGTTATACTGTACATTATGGATATTTACCTGAATATTTTCTCCTCCTCCTAAAATTAATTTCAGTTTTATCCTATTTACTTTTATCCACTCACTGCAAAGCCAAGGTGGTAAATTTGTGCTTGGTCCACCCAGTAGGATTCAGAGGACAAGATTAGTGTTTAATGTCCATCAACAACAAGGTCATTAGAGACGGAGCACAAGCTTGGGTTAGGGAAGGATGGTGAAGGAAAGGAGCTGTGGCCTTTTGGAGAAACAGTCCTGGCATTTGCTTTAAGTGACAGGGAGAAATTGCAGAAAATCTAAATCAGGATGGCCAGATGCGGGTTTGAACTGTTGTCCTCCTGAATGCGATTCCAGTGTGCTAACCCCTGCACTATGCCATTTGGTAGAAGAAGGATTTGGGTTAGCTTCCCCATCAAGAAGTTGACAAAGAAGATGCACATGGGTCTGGTCCTTACTGCGCCTACTACAGTAATGAGTATCAGGCTAAGAAAGGTGCTGGTTATAGAAATCACCACTCTGTCCCAAACAGTGAGAAAAAACAGCATAAGCTTTTGCTCTCTAATACTCTAAGGGCCTTCATAGCCTGTAATGGAGATTGCTTTGCTTTGCTTTTTTGATCTTAATTCTAAGTAGATTTGCACTGATCAGCCAGAACATCATAATCACCCACCTAATAGCCAGTATGTCCATGATTTTTGACGGATAACAGCAGCAATGTGTCATGGCATGGAAGCAATGAGGCCTTGGTAGGTTGCTGGAAGGAGTTGGCACCACATCTGCATGCATAGGTCACCTAATCCCTGCAAATTCTGGAGGTGGGGGGGGGGGGGGGGGCGATGAGCTCTGATGCTATGTTCAATCACATCTCATATGTATTCAATTGGGTTCAAATCTGATGAGTTGGGGGATCAGCACATCAATTAGAAGTCAGTAATGTGTTCCTTGAACCATTCCATTGTACTCCTGACCTTATGACATGGTGCATTATCTGCTGAAAAATGCCACTGCTGTCGGGAAACATGATCATCATGAAGTGGCATATGTGGTCTGCAACCAGTGTATGATACTTCTTGGTCATCATGGTGCCTTGCACAAGCTCCACTGGACCCATGAATGCCCACATGAATGTTACCCAGACTATAACGGGGCCACCGTCAGTTTGTCTCCGTCCCACAGGACAGGTGTCAACGAGGTGTTCCCCTGTAAGATGATGAATTCACACCCTTCCATCAGTATTATGAAGAAGATATTGGGATTTATCAGACCATGCAACAGTCTGCCACTGTACCAACTCCAGTGCCAATGCTCACATGCCCATTTCACACATGCCCATTTCAGTCATGGCTGCCGATGTCATGCTATTAACAATGGGATGTTCACGAGCCATTGGGTTCAGAGACTCATCATTAGGAGTTTCTGGTGCATTGCATGTTCAGACACACTTTTACTCTGCCCAGCATTAAAGTCTGATGTTGGTTTCACCACAGTTTTCTGCCTGTCCTGTTTTACCAGTCTGCCCAGTCCTAGACATCTGATATGTACAATGAGGGATGGCTCCCAATGCCACTGACGTCTGGACTTGAAGACTTTCACCACAGCACTCCTTGAACACCCAATAAGTTGTGCAGTTGCCTAAATGCTCATACCAAACCTCTGGGCCATCATAATCTGCCCTCAGTCAAACTCTGATGGATCACGAGCCTTCCTCATTCTATACACGGGCAGCATGCTCACTGATACTGCATGTATTATGCGTGTGCCTGAATAGCAGACATTCCACACCATGTGATGCTGCTGTCCCCCGGACAGGCTTATATCAATATGTGGTCATAATAGTTTTGGATGATCAGTGTATCTCCCTACCATTATTGTCATAATTTATTTTTCAGAAATGACATAAGAAAAACTGAGAAGAAATACCTCACTGGGCTTTTTCACTACTGCTTTCTCCACAACTGTGAATGTTGAATTAGCCATTACAGAATTCAAGTCAACTGCCATATTGCCACTGAACATACACATTTTCACAGAAGTATATTTCTTGCCATCAGAAATAACTTAACAGCAGTTCAAGTATGAAGAAGACCTAGCGTTGGTGTTAATTCCCCAGTAGGCTCCAGGATTTTTCTGTCAGATATTACTACTTTCACCTCTGGCAAAATTTGATGCATATGGCAGCTTGGTTCAAATTCCAAATTAAACAGTAGGTATGTTGTAAGCCATTTTGAAAATCATAGAAAGCAAGAGCACACTTTCTCCTATAAGACTGTGTGTAATGCACCACACTGTCTCCTATAAGACTGTTGTAATGCACTGTGGTGCTGAACTAATTTTTAAACTGATGACAGCTTTTGTTACATTTTGCTCAATGCTTCCTGCTGTGTGATAAGTTTTTGTCTTTAATTACACCATTGTTAGTGCTCCAGCATGGTTTTTTCCATTGTAGCACTGATTTTTATAGGCTGCATTTGGGTTTACCCCACAAAAATGTGTGACTAGTTCCTTAAACAGAAGCATGGATTAGTTCCTTCTCCTTGTCTGTCAAAAGAGAGCAGTGAGAAGAAAGACCATTTGTTGTAACAACATTTAGATGATTTAAAAGTGAAAAGCAGTTATTCTGCATACTCCCAGTCACTAATGAGTTATGGACTGACGTTTTTTGGGAAAACTCAAGTTGTGGGATAATATTTTCATAGTACAGAAATATATTACAGGAATTATATCTAGTGATTGTTGTAGAACATCTGTAAAACATTTTTAAAAAAGCCTGGTATCTTGACAACTATTTCAAAATGTCATTAATGTCCTGTCATTATTGTCCTTCATTGTTACCAGTATCTCCCTTTTCGGAAAAAAAATCATGAAAATATGATCACAATACTAGGAACAAAAGAAATAGCAAACTGAAAATAAGGCAAGTCTCACAATATTTAGTTACCATAACAAAATATTTTAAGCATAGTAATTGCAGATATGAGATGGTAATTTGCATGATGCAACACATGTACCTTCAAACTCAGTGATCTCCAACGGTATCTGAAATGTATAGACAGTGCATGGAAATTTTTTGTAATGGGCACATGATCTATGGTATTAACATAGCTCATTATCATACATTTTCTCGCTTACTGAGGTCTTCAGCTGATAATGCACATTAACATCTTATTGGTGGTTGTTGTGAGAGACTGTGTTGACTCATTCAGGAAAAAGCCTCTTAGTGGTCAACACTATAACTCTAAATGTTTGTTGACCTATATTTTATGTACTGGCAATGCGTGTTTATCAACAACAACATCTGGATGTCAGGTGAACAAAAGACATAAATTTACTTAGATTTTCTGGATTGATGACACCAATAGCAATCATTCTCAATGTGTAACATAGTAAGATTCCCGTACTCCAGCGAATGACCATCGCAGGTAGCAAGAGGAGAACTGCACCAGAAATGACTACAGAGAAGCCCTTGGACGTTGGCATGCCAGGTACATATAGTTTGCGGATGCGAGCTCAGCTCCAGTTCATCACCAGCAGTGGAGGGTGAAGCTTTGACAATGCCAGCCACTCGTGCTGGCAAAACATCAGTAAAATCATTAGATGAATGTCGGCCAAAGAACCCGAGACAGAAGCCAATAGACAGTTTGTCAAGACATATTTGTTACAACACCAATGGGAACTGACTTTCACTGTGACAACAAGTAGCTGCCTCACTTCGTTCTCCAGTTGTAAAGATCCATTTTGTTTTAGTTAAGGATATTTACTAGATTATCATTATTGGTTATGTCACACAGCAAAACCTTTTCTTTTTTATTTATTATTTTTAATTGAGCTTATTGTATATGTCACAATGGATCCATCCAGTATTAATATATAGCAACTGTATTCTTACATGAACTCTCCGTAGCTCCAGTGTTGACCTCCGTGACTTTCATGTACATTATACCAAAACAGGGAGAGACCTTTCAATAGTGGTGCCATTCTAAGCGCCTGACTTAGCAACTTACCATGACACTGGACACAGATTTCTCATTCAGCAATGAATATTTATAAGCTACACACTATTTTCATTTATTTTGCTGTCACATAGAGGATCTGCTTGTTGTTTGAGTTTCAATACATATGAGGAGCAGCCAGGAATGGGAGTTGGTGCCAAAGTTTATGTGAACTTACTATCTGTTCACTTATGAACCACAATGATATTGACCATTCATGCTATTTTTAAAGTAAATTATGGAATTACCCTCAGAACAAATCTCATTTGGCACATAAAAAATACCTGTTTTGTATTCTGATGACCCAGAAGTACAGTTCAATGACATAAAGTAACTTAATTCTACCTGACAAGTAAATCAGTATCTCTACCATTCAGTGAGTTGTTACCTTTACTCTTTATACTACTTACGTTTCACCAGGGCTTTTCATTTCCAAGGATTTGGTCCCTGACTTCAGACTCATCATTTGAAAAATATATGGACTCAACAGTTCTAGCAACACTTTGTCACCTACTAGTACTGACAAAAACCTACCCTCTATTAATTTTGCTCTTGTGGGAACTCCTGATAGTTGTTTCACATTATATGAACCTCATTCAGGTAAAATTGAAACACTCCGTATTTCAATGCATTATTCTGCTCTTGCTTAACAAACACTAACATCTATAATATTCCATTACTGATATTAGCCAATGAAAAAATGCTAGTTACAAAACACAATGGCACCATAATGCAGACAATTTTGATTTCAGTAACCCTCTAAGAATCCCTCAAGCTGACACTTTCCCTGAACAATTTCAAGTAGTTCCCGTTCATTCATTTTGAGCCATTGCTATGTGTAAAATAAATGTAGTATTCTAAATATGTGTTAGCAAATGACACATTAAAGCCAAAAAATAACTTTCAAAACTGTTGAATAATTATTATCCTGAACTGAAACATCATTCAACCATTGTGCTCTACATATTATGAAATCCATTACATGTTTCCCATTGTTTCTACCATAAAAATAATTACAGGTCAAATCATGTTTCTACAACCAACGAGGCCTTTACAATCATTATAGAATGGAATGAGAAGGATGCAGTTTGATAACAATGAAAGAAAAAAATCATGGTCGACAGTGTGAAATCTCATCATAAACAGCATATTCAAAACTGAAATATTCAATTATAAGTAGTTGCCTGCAAATCATACTTCAAGGACATGACCACCATTAAGTTGAAGTTTGAATTTCCATTTAAAAATCATTCATACAGGTGGATTGTAAAGACATGCCATCATTTGACCATCGCACCGACGACCATATGAAGGACATAGACATAGGTAGCCCTGGTGTTCAAAAGCAACTGAGAGAGTTTAAAACATATAAGTTGCCAGGTCAAGCTGGAATCTCAGTTTACTTTTACAGAGTCTATTCTGTGACATTGGCCCCTTACTTAGCTTAAATCCATTGTGAATTTCTCATCTAGTGCTAGATCTCATATGACTGAATAAAAGCACACGTTACTTCTTATTGGTTTGCTGCAGAATTCAAGAGTATATTCTAAGTCTGAATACAAGAAATTTCCTTGTGGAGGAAAAGCTTCTGTCCTTAAAACAGCATGCATTTAGAAAGTGTCACTCGTGTGAAACTGAGCTCGCCCTTTCCTTGCAATATATCCTGTGAACCATAGATGAAGGGAAATAGTTAGGTTCCATATTCCTAGTTTTCTGGATAGTGTTTGAAACAGACTGTTAATGAAGGTCCAAGCATACAGAATAGGTTTTCTGATATGTGGGTGGTTGAAATACTTCTTAAGTAATAGAACACAGTACATTGATATGAATGGCAAGTGTTTATCAGAGACAAGGGTATCATCAAGAGCACCCCAGGGAAATGTGATAGGACCACTCTTGTTTTCTATACACATAAATAATCTGAGGGTATAGGGTAAGCAGCAATGTGTGACTGCTTGCTGACAGTGCTGTAGTGTATGGAAAAGTATCATTGAGTGACTGTAGGAGGATGCAGGATAACTTTGACAGAATTTCTATTTGGTGTGACAAATGGTGACTTGCTCTAAATGTAGAAAAAAATGTAAGTTAATGCAGATAAGTAGGAAAAACAATCCTGTAATTTTCTAATACAGTATTAGTGGTGTGCTGCATGACACAGAAACATCTGTTAAATATCCAGGTGTAAGTTGCAAAGCAATATCAAATGGAATGAACACCTAAGGTCAGTAGTAGAGAAGGTGAATGGTTGACTTTGGTTTATTGGGAGAATTCTATAAAAGTGTAGCTTATCAATAAAGGAGACCACATATATAATACTACTAGTGTGATCCACTCTTGAACACTGCTTGAGTATTAGGGATCCTCACCAGATCAGATTAAAGGAAGACAGCAAAGCAGTTCAGAGGTGTGCTGCTAGATTTGTTACTGGAAGTTTTATCAACATGCAACACGCAAAAAAAAAAAAAAAAAAAAAAAAAAAAAAAAAAAAATGCTTTGTGAACTCGAATGGGAATCTCTGGAGGGAAGATATTCTATTCCTGAAACAGTATTGAGAAAATTTAGAGAACCAGCATTTGGAGCTGACTGCAGTATGATTACTACACTGGCAATGTACATTTCACATGAGGACCACAAATATATGAGACATTAGGGCTCATTTGGCAGCATATATAGATATTCTTTTCCCCTCACTCCATTTGTGAGTGGAACAGGACAGAAATTACTAGTAGAGGTACAAGGTGCCCTCCACCATGCACTGTATGGAGGCTTGCAGAGTATTTATGTATACTTCTTAGGAAGGTGAAATATCCAACAAAACAATTTCGCTTAGCAATTTAACAAAATAAGAAAGCAAGATTTTGCTTAAAGTTGGCAAAAAGAATTGAGTATTAATCTGAATTGCGAAAGCATTCAAGTCATCATTGTGTGACAGTGAAAGTGATTTTCCATTACAAAGTTAGAAAGTGATGAACATTTGAGAATATCATGAATAATACCATTCTAGTAGGTTACTTTATTAATGAGTTGAGAAAATACTATTCAAAATACATAATTAAAAGAGCATAGGTAACAGATGACCATGCAGTTAAGGCATTGAATCATCAGTAGGTGCATAAACAAGACTGAGGATGTGCCTAGGAACAGCAAACATTTTCATCTGTACAATGAGTTGTTATCTTTACTACCTCCATTATTTATACAGGTTATACTAAGAGGAATGGTCAATATTCAGGGGCCGGCTGGGATGGCCGCTACAGTCTGGAACTGCACGACCACTACAGTTGCAGGTTCGAATCATGCCTCGGGCATGGATGTCTGTGATGTCCTTATGTTAGTTGGGTTTAAGTAGTTCTAAGTTCTAAGGGACTGATGACCTCAGAAGTTAAGTCCCATAGTGCTCAGAGCCAATATTCAGGGATATGATAGGAATGATCCTTCAAATCAAAAAAGTCTAGTAAACATGGGCTCTGAAATATATATCTTAACATAATGACCACTTCTTTGTCTACAAAGTCTTTGCTTTTCATTATTTGGGAGCTGGTAGTATGGGGGAAAAATGAAAAATTGTATAGTAAATATGGACTCTAAAATGCATACCTTAAAAGATATCAGAACTTGTACAGCAGAAGAGATGTCTTTTGCAACATTGAAGATGAATAAGTGCTCATAGCCCTTACAGTATGCACTTTACAATCCATTTTTACTAAATATTTTTTCCTTGTATTGGTCCATACTACATCCTCTCAAAATATTGAAAGCAAAGAGCTTGTAGCAGAAGAGAATGATGAAAACTGATCATAGTTCTTAAGACATGTATTTCTAGCCCTTTTTAATACACATTTTTGCTTCAGATGACTATTCTTGTTATATCCCTGAAAAGGCTTACTGACTATTCCTCCCAGGACACCCTGTATTTGAGCAAGGACTTTCACCACTTTAGATACAGGGTGTCAATTATTGAACTATATGAAAAAAAAAACGTAAATTAGTTACCAGCTAAGGCATGTACACACTTAATCCAACATGTAAACATCACTACAGATATTCAGATTTAGGTTATGACATGTTCGATATACCTGCCATCATTGGCAATGATGTGGCACAGATAAATAGCAAAATTCTGCATGATCTGCTGAAGTGTCGAAACATTGATGCTGTCGATGACCTCATGAATGGCTGTTTTCAGCTCAACAATGGTTTTGCTGTACACCTTACCTTTAATATAGCCCCATAAGAAGCAGTTGTATGTGTTTAGATCCTGAGAATATGGCGGCCAATCTAGGCCCATGGCAGTAGCCTCTGGGTACCCAAGAGCCAGAATGTGGTCCGCAAAGTGATCCTACAGGACAACAAACACCTTCCTGCATCGATGGGATCGAGCTCCATCTTGCATGAACCACACCTTCTCGAAATCAGGGTAACTTTGGATAATGGGGATGTCATCTTCCAAAACCTTCATGTACCATTTGATAGTCACCATGCCATCAAGGAATATCACATTGATTATTCCGGGACTCGACATTGCACACTACACTGTCACCCGTTGAGAGTAAAGAGACTTCTCGATCATGAAATGCAGATTCTCAGTCCCCAAATGCACCAATTTTGCTTATTGATTAAGCCATCCAAATGAAAGTGGGCTTCATTGCTAAACCAAACCATATTCCAATCATGCCATGTAGCCAACCATGCAGTTTGAAAGCCTTAGCGCAAACCATTCAGAATTTATGACAATTATATTCATATAGTTCAATAATTGTCACCCTGTAAGTAATGCTATGCTGTTTTCAAATTTTTAATTTATTTTGACAGTTTACAGATACAATTAAGCTATCAGAAATTGCAAAATGAACTTCTCAAAATAAGTGTGATAGAAATACCATATTTGACGGGGAGACTGATACAGGGCAGTAGAGAGATTTACTTAAAGCATCATCCAGTGGGAGTAATAGGATTAAAGTACTGATCATGGAAGTTCTGAGCATGCAACAGTTGTACCTGATCTGTAGAAGCAGGTATCTGTTGTTCTGAGCATTGCACTGTGTTAGTAAACACTGCAGACATGCTGGGCTGGTGTTGATCATCACAGCTTATGCAATTGACGAATTTCGTTTTAAGTTTTATTGTAAGCCTATGGGAGGCTGGATGGACATCCTGAAGATTCATCCAACACTTTGGACATGAGATGTTGTCTTTATATCAGTCCTGGTGCTAGTGGTTCAAGGGAGGTACACATACACGTTGTACTGGTTCTGGAGATCATAAAAACTAATGATTCCTAGACTACCAGATCATGTGATCAGCCACTGTCCACAGCACAATAGCAGCAGTACGATAAGAACTATTTTGTTCCCAGACTATAAAGTGGGAGCCATCAGGAACTCTTTGTTGGTAACTGAGGACTGAACAATGGTGCCATTTACCAATCTACTTCTTCCTTCTCTTCACCATACAGCCAAGACCCACAGCTATACCAAAACATGTGAACACTGCATTTGGCAATAAATTGTATTTCATTTTCCTACAAAGTATTATTAAATGATGTATGTATATATTGGTAATGAAAATGAAATGAGTGTATGGCATCATTGGCCCCATTCGGGGAAGTTCGGCCGCCAAGTTAAAGTCTTATTTCAGCCGATGCCACACTGGGCAACTTTCGCTCTGGTGATCAGAATGAAATGATGATGAGGACAACACAACACCTAGTCCACGAGCAGAGAAAATCTCCAACCGAGCTGGGAAACAAACCCTGGCCCACTGCACAGGAGGCAAACACTTTACCATCCAGCTAAGCAGGTGGACAATACTGGTAATGTATCTAAGGAAGTAATATGAAAGGTTATGGTATGCACTCTGGTGATGAAAGAGAATAATTGACTAAAAGTTGATGTGTTCAGTTACTTTTCATTCAATAACTACTACAAAAATATTTCACATTTTCATCAACTAAATAATGTAATTCAATGAAATTAAAATAAAAACAACCTTCTATTACTTAAGTTTAATATCACACTGTAGTATACATCATGATCTCTGTTCAGTCACAAATGTGCTCTAAAGAAGTAACAGAATCTATTAACTTGAAGAGTATTTGAATTACATATCATAACAGATTAATTGTTTACAAAATATATTATCCTATTTCTCAGCTACATCAATAAAATATCAAAATAGGTTTATCCTCATCCTACAACATTTCAATGAAAGTGAGATGTAAGCACTACTGATAGGTGAGTGATGTGAATGAGATAGAGTGAATTTAGATAGAAAAGGTGATTTATTTTCAACATCAGGAACAATGACAGTAAATAGATAGTTAACAAATACTCAGAAGTTTTAAAAGTAGTCGTTCATTCACAGAGGCTAATGTGGAAAGAAGCAGAAATGAAAACCTGGTACATGTGATCATAACTGTATGAGCAGTGTACTGCAAATGAATTCTTAGGCTATTTCATTGAAATGTCTGCTGCCGTCTTTGTTTTGTGCCATTCTTAACTTAATATTATGCATCTTATGCTTCACATTATGTCATTTTTATATGTTCTCCCATTATTTCTTTGCTTTAATAATAAGGTAATAAACAAAAACAACTATACAACTATTCTGAAAGCTTAAGATCATGAGAAACATTAGCAGTTTTCTACTACTGTCACTGTGCTTTTAATTGTTGGTGGGCACAGCCCTTTACCTATCCAGGTCTAGCTGATTTTTTCTGTATGAAAGGACCAAAAAGTGAGATACACATAAACACTAAGAGGAAATTTTAACACAGCTACAGTTACTTATTTTTCTTGTTCAGACATCTCCTTTGCTAATACCACTACCACCACCACATCACCCCCACCTTCACGACTTGCACACAAACACAATGTTTGACCTTTTACTCATTTTTTTTTTCAGAAAGAAACAAATTTGTAATGAAATGCTATTATAATGATACTACCATTTTCTCACAGTGATCCAGGTACATTCCAAACTAATTACAGGTTGATTTTTTCATACCACAGGTTAAATTAATCACAGAATTTTGGTGTAGCTCTTCCATTCATTTCTGTGAAATATTTCTTAATTTATTGCAATATATGTGAGGTTATGGTTCTGGCTGAACCATAATTTATAAGGGGCAATCAAAAAGTTTCCATTTGAAGCCCGTACAGTCAAGAATTGACATTTCAATCAGGTAAAATCACTGTGAGCATTGAGGCAATCAACCTCCTAACACACCAGATCGAAGATACACTGTGTCCTGCTGGAGAAGTCCATAACCTCCTGCTGCACATCCTTGTCTGATTGGAATTGTCAACTTTTTAAGGCCTTTTTTAGGATGCCAAAGGTGTGATAATTATATGGAGAGAGATCAGGGCTTTTGGGTGGCTGCTTGTGTGTCTCTCACTGGAGTTGGCTGACCTCCCAGATTGACCGGCATCTAGTGCTGAATCACGACCAGCACGGAACTTGGCACACTGTACCCCATTGGTGGTTTCTGACAGACATGCTGCCCCAGACACATTCTTCATTGTTTATTCTCCAGCATCCAAGAAACAGGTAACTGCATTTGGTAATATGTTGCCACAGTTCACATTTCTGCATTTATCACATGCACATTGGAAAAATGTTAATCCCACACTAATCCCTTGCCTATATGATGGTGCTTATATACCAAAATTGGAGTTGTGCTACATTACATATATGCTGAACAGTACCCTCCAATGGAATCTTTTTGACTGCCCCTTATATAAAGTCATACATTTCATAACTATAGTGATTTTGTTCCCTATGTATAGCTGACATTTGACTTTGTGAGAAAGTACAAAACTATCTGTTGTAGCTGAATGTAATATAAACCTTGTTTCTGTATAGGGTATAATTTTTGTAAGTTCTCATAACAAATGCCTACCTGACATTTGAGAGTGAATGACATTAACAGCACTGATATTAAAAGTAATAAATTGAATTAGCTAGGATATACAAATTATACACTGGTGACCCAAAACATTATGATCTCCTGATTAATAGCTAGTTTGTTTGTCTTTGGAATGAAATATACAGCTGATTCTGTATCCCAAGGATCCGATAGTTTGTGGTAGGTTTGTTGAGGTATGTGGCATTAGATGTCTGTGCACAAGTCACATAATTCACATAAATAATGTTCCGCTGATTTGCATTTGTGGTGAGAGTGCCCTATAGTGACCCAGATAGGTTCCATAGGGTTTAGATCTGGTGAATTTGGTTGCCGAGACCTCAGTGTGAGTTCAAGACAATGCTCCTCAAGCCACTGTTGCATGGTTCTGGCTCTGAGATATGGACAATTATATTGCTGAAAGATGAGATCACTATTGGGGAGCACACCAAGCATGAAGGGATGTAGGTGGTTTGCAGCTGTCAGCATGTCTTCGATAACTATCACAGGTCTCACTCAAGCACAGGAGTATGTCTCCCATGGCATAATACTGCTCCCACCAGCCTGTGTCAGTCGTGCACTGCATGTTTTAGGCCACCATTCTCATCAATGATGACAATTGTGGAGAGGACCATCAACCTAGTGTTGCAAAAATGTGATTCACCTGAAGAGCCAACATACTTCCATTGATTGCCAGTTGAATCAAGATGTTCCTGTGCCCACTGCAATCATAACTGACAATGTCGTTGGGTCAATATGTGAACATGTAGGGTGGCCTGCTGCAGAGTGCGTTGTGCAACAGTGTATGATGATCAGTGTGCTCTGAAACACTTGTGCGTGCACCGTGTGCTCTTTTGGCAGAGATGCCGCAGGTCACTATCTATCATACTTTACAGAGCAGACAAGCCTCCAAACCCCCCGTTCTGTGATGAGTCATGGATGTCCAACCATTTAGCATCTAGTGGTAGTTTCACTGTCCTTCTACCTCTTTCTGTAGGTGCTCATGACAGTAGCACATGGATATTTGACCAGTTTTACAAATACTTGTTCACAGGCTCTGCATAATAATAAAAATCTGCCCTTTGTCAAAGTCATTTATATCAATGGATTTCCCCATTTTCTGCTCATATCTTTACTAGAGTGATCCTCCATCCTTGACTGCTCCTCTTACAAACTTTTCTTACCATGTCACATGCCTGCAATGCAACCATACGGCATCTAATGTTGCAGTGGGCTGTGCTCATAATGTTTTGGCTGATCAGTGTTGTCCATCTTCTGTAGCCACTCTAAAATATTTATGTAAAAATGGGATTTATGTAAAAATGGGATATTTATGTAAAAATGGGATATACTAGGCTGAAAATGATAGACCATGAACTTCTTTATGATATACTTTCATTCTTAATTTCTGGAATATTTTTTGCTCATGAACTAGATGTTTTATTCTTTTTTTTTTTTAGATAAATGTGAACTTCCTGTAAAATTGTTGCTTCAACTTACCAGATTACTTTGAGTGCTACAGATCACAGTGAATTATTATGTTTGTTACAAAAAATGCAACTGATCAATAAGCATGCTGATTACTGCAATTTTACAAACTGATGCTCCAAAATCAATAGTTCTTTGAAATAAACTCATGCATATGTCAACAGTACTATGATATTCTGTAAAACAAGAATGGAAAAACGTATATGAATATAAAAGAACTGTTTTGGTGTTGACATTCTTAAAGCAATGTAGACAATTTCATCCAAAATTAAGCTGAAGTTACTTTCTACTTCCTGCTACAGTAACAGATTTTCAGTCACCTGAGAACTTTCACATAATCAAGTATTTGCTGCAAATGTTTTTAAATATATTTTTATAAATTGAAAGTCAATGTTGTAACAGCCATACAAATACTGAATTATCCAGGCATGATTCATGATGCTTCATTCCTGTCAGTAGGCCTACCCCTCTCCTACCTCTAGGATGAGTCTAAGCCTTTTCTTGGTAATATTCTTTCTCGCAGGCATACTAGTCCCACAATGTGTGTGAGAGCTTCTATAAAGTCTGGAAAGTATGAGGAAGGAAATGGAAGAATTGAAGCTTTGATGGTGGATTGTGAGTCATGTGGATAGCTCAGCCACTAACAGCATTGCCTGTGAAAGGCAAAGTTCTGGGTGTTGAATCCTGGTCTAGCATACAGTTTTAATCTCTCAAAAAGTCTCTTTCTGTATGATTTCTTCACTGAGTCTCTTAAACATAATTGTTAAATGCTACACTAAACTGTAGGATCATTGTATTAAAACATGGTGAGCTCATTGAAATTACCTACAAATCTATTTGTTGTTGACAGCATATCACTCTGGGCACAAATACTTAAGTTTAACATCTGAATTAGATTCCCGTAAGACTTCATATGTGACAGTATTGGTACACAGTCTCACAACGCCATGACTGCATATCTGATGGACAATTAAATGCAACAATTGCAATACTATCTCTGCAACTGTTAGATAAGAAACCAAGACATTCATATGCAGGTTTTCTTTTTAAACATTAAGTAGTAAAAAGACCAAGAGGAAGAAATAATTAGATAACTAAAAAAAACCTGGATCACTTTGATTTTCATGGATTTTTATCTTGCAATATTTTGTTCTGGATCACAGAAAAAATAACAAGTCTCATCACTAGTGTCAAAATTATCTATAGTATTCTTAGCACACTCAATCATAGATATTATGTCTTGACAAGACTCAATTAGAACATCTGTTTACTTTGGTAACATAACAAATCTTCCACACAGCTGCCAAATGTTCACATTTTTTGCAAGATCACCAAAAACACTTGTTTTGGAGGACATCATCTTTCTGCCATTGTCTATAATCTTTTATTTTTCATTATAAAATTGCAGTTTTGGTACTTCTGTTAAGCCATTGACAGTGACCTACATGAAAAATAGCCATTCATTATACACAAATTATCATCAAATATCTCGGTGTTTGTTGAAATGCATTATACAAACATCGAGATATTCAATTATGATGTCTGTATAATGGCCAGATAATTTTTACTTATGGTAAGGCACTATTTTATACACATGGTTTAAGTGCATTCACTTTAATTAGTTACATATGCAGTGCATGAGCATAAGGGAGCTGACACAGGAACCAAGCATCACCATTCTAGGCAAGATACTAGGGGGGATGGTTTGCCATTGTCTTCTTCTGACCTGTTATGAAATGTCAAGTGTGTATCTGTGCCATGTGGATGACTGTGATGAGAGATTAAAGAGTGCAGTGTTGGGTTTGCATTGTTGTGGATGAAACGAAGGGAGAGGATGAAACCCAGTGCTAGCACATAGCCTATTCCTCTCGACGAATACCAAGGGATCCAATGAACTCAAGTTGTGAGCACAATTTTGTCAATGGTATGAGTTGCTGTTGGCTGAAATGTTCATCATTCTTCACCAACTTCTGGCCTTTCTCAGAACTATTTGTGTTAGTCAAGTATGGCTGTTGAACTCAGTGCTGGCACATAATGTGTCTTTTGAATCACTTCAAATTTCTATCACTGAAATATCAGCAACACAGGAAATTTTTATTGCTACTTTCTGTAAAACACACAATGAATAGCCACACACTTCAAAAATAATAGGGTTCAAACTCTGTAATTCAACAACTGTGTAATAAATGGGTTGATGGGAGAACAGCCAAAAATCATCCTACATCAACATGTACGCTGAGGTGACAAACATCATGGGACAGCAATATGCTCAGATACAGATGGTGGTAGTAACATGTATGAAAGGTATGAAAAGCCAGTGCATTAGCAGAGAGGTGTTATTTGTACTCACGTGATTTATGTGGAAAGGATGCCGACCTGATTACGGCCACACAATGGGAATTAGTACATTTTGAATACAGAATGGTAGTTGGAGCTAGATATATGGGACATTCAATTTCAGAAATCAGTGGAGAATTCAATATTCTGAGAACCAGAGTGTCAAGAGTGTGCCAAAAATACAAACTTTTAAGCAATACCTTTCACCATAGACAATGCAGTCACTGACAGCTTTCACTTAACAGCTGTGAACAGTAGCACTTGCAAGGCATTATCAGTGCTTAAGAGACAAGCAATGCTGCCTGAAATAATCACAAAAATTAATGTGGAATGTACAATGGATGTATCCATTACAACAGTGCAGCAAAATTTGGCACTAATGGGTTATGGGAGCAGATGACTGACATGAGTGCATTTGATAACAGCATGAATCATGCTGTGCCTTTCCTGGGCTCATGACCATATCTATTGTACCCTATATGACTGGAAGCCCATGACCTGGTCAGATGAGTCTCAATTTCAGAGTTAGTAAGAGCTGATGGTAGGTTTCAAGTGTTGCTCAGGCCTCACAAAACCATGGATCCAAGTTGTCAACAAAGTACAGTGAAAGCTGATGGGGGCTCCATAATGGTGTGAGCTGTGTTTATATGGAATGGACTGGGTTCTCTGGTCAAACTAAACTAATCATGGTTATATTCAGCTATTTGGAGACCTTTTGCAGCCATTCATAGACTTCATTTTCCCAAACAATGACAGATTTTTTACAGATGGCAATGCACCCTATCACCAGGCCACAATTGTTCGCAACTGGTTTGAAGATCTTTCTGGACAATCTAAGCAAATGATTTGGCCACACACATCACCCACATGAATCCCATTGAAAATTTATGGGACATAATCAGAAGCTCAGACTGTGCAAAGAATCATGCACTGGCAACACTTTTACAATGATGAATAGTTACAGAGGCAGCATGGCTCAATATTTCTGCAGGGGTCTGTCAAGTTTGTGCACTATGCCAGGCAAATAAAGGTTCAACATGATATTAAGAGCTATCCCATGACTTTTGGCACCTTGTGTTCATTGTTATGTATGTGTATATACATACTATGTAGGCTAATGTAGTTGTATCATTGCTAATCATTCACTTTCCTGTTACACTCATCAATGGAGGAATTATTGCCTGTATGCCTATGTATGTGACATAATCTCCCTCACTTAGTCCTGGTAGTCCTTATGTGGGATGAATTTTAGTGATAGTACAGTCAGACTGCAATCTGTCTCAGTTCCGGCAACTTATGAACTACACGCTGTAGTTGCACTATGTTACATCAAGATTTCAGATAACTGTAAAATTTTGTATGATGTAAATAAAAACTATTTTTTAAGGAACGAAAGAAACTGGTGTAATCATATAGCTGAATAATAATGTAATGAGAAAAATCATGTTTCAATTAAAATTGTATTTCTAGTGATTCAGCTCTTGTAAAAAAAAAAAAAAAAAAAAAAAAAAAAAAAAAAAAAAAAAAAAAAAAAAAAAAAGAGGAAATATTTATTCAAATAACTATATTTCCATCTGGTTCATAATAACAGAGAAATCCAAAAAAGTCAATATATGGTGTATTATTTAATGCTGAAAATCTATAACTCTAAAGGGAAAACATGCAAGAAAGAATTTTTACAGACATTACCTAGTCCATATGATTTGCTGTTGAAAGAACAGAAGAATAACTGGTTTATATGATCAAATGAAAGAAAGCAAATACTATAAAATGTTCTTTACATTACTTTTCCCTATAGTACATGCCATGCCATCACAACAGATTATAGGTCTGTTATATAGGTCCTCATATATATATATATATATATATATATATATATATATATAGCATGCTTAATCATCAGTATATGGCTTTCTTGACTACCGTTAGATGCTGATGCCATGTCTTGTAGTAGCCTACCTTTCTTTTAGTAGGCGTCATGTACAAATGCAAATGTTTTTGCAAATCCATTCTCCTATTGCACCACGTAACTATTAGAGTTAAATTTAAGTTTAATTATTACAATGATTTTGTTAATGATTTGTATTTAGCATAGGTGTTTACACTACTGGCTGCATTCCACATTTTCATTAATATTCAATGTTTGTCAGTTTTAATATTTTGGTTGTACCATTACTATTTGTAATTAAAATTGTCTTCTAGATTCATTATTTGATGTGTAGGATTCTCATATTTAGAATGGCTGTATTGGATTGAATTTTCCCCTTCATACTTTTAAGTACCAATGATGACAGTGTTTTTCCATTTCCAAAATATATGTAAAGATGATTTTGCTCAGGTTTTTAGTGTTATACAGTTCTGCTCATCAGGGGCTGCTTCACTTGAGTTACACTAAATCCACCTTGCTGTCTTTCTCTCTCTCTCTCTCTCTCTCTCTCTCTCTCTCTCTTTCTTTCTCTCTCTTACTCTCTCTGAAAAATCTTTCAAGTGTACAACTCAGTTATTACCATGACACATCTTACATGTACTGTCTTACATTTGCTAGCTGTAGAGGATAGCAAAACATCTATTTAAATAATATTATCATCTGTACTCTCTCATATGCTAATAACAACATATATTTATTCTGTAACTAAAAATATCTAATTTTTGTATTGGAAACAGCACTAATCTAAGTTACTTGAATTGGTTCAAACTGATGCTCATCTATGTTAAAGTTTTTGCATATAAAAATAAAAGAAAGGTCAGGAACATAATTTTTAAAGCAACAATAAAAGTATTCTTGTGCTGCTATTTGCAATCACTGGTTAAACATCTGAGAGCTGTTGATAAAGTTTATATTCCACCATTAATGTCTAGCCATCCTATCTTTGATAATTTTATATCTCCATCTGACATATACTCTGTGACATCATGAGAGCTGTTTTCCACACACAGCAGGACATAATTTTTATGAGAATTGTTACTTACAAGTTTAAATTAAGTATTTTTTTTGTAGATGTTTTCTCACAGTTCATGTTTGAGGGGACTTAGGGTCAACAAGTTGATAGCATAATGACCCAGACTGCAGCCGTTGATCTGCACCATACATGGATCACTGAGTTCTGAGTGATGACCATTGTCAAACATCGACCAGCCTGCTCAGCAAGACATTTCCACAGCAAACTTCCACGAGTCAAGAGCCTGGGACTCTGACCAACATTCAGGAAGCCTCTGCTGTTTAGCCCACTACTGGATGGCAACAGCCAGACATCAGTCATTTTTCCATGTTCGAGGTATTTATGCATGATACACAGCTGCTTCCACATTGCCAGTCCTGGACAGCAGTAACTGATCACCTAGGACTAGTCCATCATCATTAACACAGCTAGGCCATGCTGCAACATTCGGTCTGTGTCAGTCAGTGCTGTACTTATGATGCAGCTACCATTCCATCTCTGGGATGGGAACCACTGGTCAATGACTAACTGCAAAGGCTCCCGACAGCCAACCCTCCACTGTTGTCTTCACAACACCTCTGACAGATGTACCTGCCACTGCCTATCGGTCTAAGACATGAATGGATGACTACCCAGCCCCATGCTGCTGGGGAACTGCCATCATTTGACACAGTGCCACAGCCTTAACTCCAGAGTTCATCTCCGGGTGAAACTGTCTGTCCTCACACCACTAGGATACCACTGGCTACAATGTAAGGTGCCTTAACTTCCTTGTCGATGACCACCTGCTCTGAGCTGAGGTCTGTGACCACACCATTGACTCAGTGCCCCGAGTGCCGACAATCCCGAGCTCACCACACCACCTTGTGTGTATGCTGCAGACTATTTCCTATGCCTACTTCAATTGCAGTGCTGAGAGGAAATATTATAAGATAGTGCCAAGCCACGTTTGAGATGACGGTACACCCATATAATTGTCCATAACAGTTCAAATAATAAATAACTATTTGTTCACTGATTGTTTCCCTGTAGCTTGTTACAACGTCTTCCTGACTCCCTCACCGTCATATGAGTCCAGAATGCCCCTATGGGGAAGTCGATTGCCTCCTGATCAACACCAAGCCAGCTCCCACCACCCAGTACTGGTCATTGCACACCCCAACTTGCTATATTTGCATTACAAGCAATAAACCCAGATAAATTGATTTTCAACAGCAAAAAAATTTGTTTCAGAAATATTAATTTAAATTAAATACGCAGTTACTTCCACCTGGTACTGAGTGTATAAGCAGACAATTTTTAATGTAGCAGTTTGATATAAATGGGAGGGAAAAATATATATTGATTCATGACAAAATTTCAGCATAAAATACTCCTAAACTTCACATTACTGCTTGTATACTGCATTGCTGATAATCAGCTCTTGATTTAAACACAAATTAGTACCTAGAACAGGGTTCTGCAGTGATGCCATAAAAAGGGTAACTTCTGAAATTAGCAAAAGACTTACTCTTCAAAAGATCCTTGACTGTATGTTGATAACAAGGTTAATGTTGCAACATAAAAAAATGTAAAAGAAGGACTATTCTACACATACTTGTATAAAGACCGACAACAAGACTTACCATACTGAATGTATAGTCTCGTTACAACTTTACCATTTATTCTCAAGGATGGAGTATGCTCTGTCCAGCCACCCTGATTTAGATTTTCCATAGTTTTCCTAAACCTTTTCATGCAAATGGTAGGATGGCTCCTTCATCAAGGCCATGATGAAACAACTGTTCTATGCTACAAAATCATTCTTAACTATTCTGCATGCAAGTGTTTATTAAGCAGCAGTTAATAATAAAATCAACATTATGCTCTTCTTACTTCTCTGGCATTTTCTTTCCACATCCTGTTCCTAATCCATTACATATGGAAACATTTCTATACATCTTTCTTGCATTCACAGTACCATATTTGCACCTGGTGGCCAAAATTGAATCTAATTTTTTCCATCATAAATTGGTTCTCCATTAACACACTGTAATATCTAGAACTACTGATGCTATATGATAATTATAGACCACACTGTGTGTATGTGAGCAGCTGCATTTTAATTGTAAACCACCCGGTACAATGCAGCAACAAAAATTGGAAGATAAGGATGAATCTTAAGCTTTAGAATTTGTGGTGGATATTGAAAGAGCATGTGTTTGAGGCACCATATGTGCAAAGAATTGAATCAGAAGTGAATCTATGGGTAATATTGATACTTTGTTGCACTCTGTTCCATTGTAAACTAATTCTGCAACACAATTTTACATCTTGTAAATGTATTTTCTTTCAATAATAATTTGTTCCCACTGACTGAGTGTGGAGTTACAGCTAGTAGCATTCAAATCTGATGCACAAGTCAGTTTCCTATACCCTTATTGCATGAGCCATGCCAGCTAAAGATATGGGCATACAGTTTTCTAATAAAGAAATTTGTCTCATTAACTCTCTCTTACCCATTGGACAAATTCTGAAGATGAATATGTCTTTCACTGCAGAGATTTATACCATCTCCTTAACTTTCATGTACTAGGTTGTATATGTAAGATAATGGCATATGTCACAGAGGTATTTGAGATTCATATTATTATACTTCTTTCCCCTACAGTCATAAATTTCAATGGTTTTATTTTATAGTGATACACCAAAATCACACATATTATTTCTATCTATCAATAAAAACATGGGGGTTATGAAATAAAATAACAGATTTCCCTGCAGACTATGACGAAACAATTTTTTGTTGCAGCTGCAAGAAACAATGTACTATTATCAACTATAAGCTACCCAAGCTGTAGTTTTCTAACAAACATTATTCATAGAGTGGCATCCTTTTTAGTATAAGCTTGTAAATGTTCTTATGTTCCACAGTTGATATTCAGAAAACAATCTCTGTTGTGGAACTTGTGTCTTGTGTTTACAAGCAATTAGTTATTTAAACTCCAAAGTGCCAGTAGGTATATGTTCACAAACACAGTCATCTGTGCTACCTGTAAGCACAATTGTGTGTTTATGTTCCATACAGCCATGAACAAAAAAACTCTCTGAATGAAAATGATAAATAGGCAGGAGGTTATATTGTAATGTGACATTAACAATTAAATAATTGGATATGAAACATGAGCTTGGTTGGGACAAGGAATGGGAAAGGAAATCAGTCGTATCCTTCACAAAGAAAGCACCTTGTAGCTTGCCTTAATTGCTTTATGGAAACCTTGGAAAATGTTAATCCAAATGGCTGAATGGGGGTTTCAACCCTATACCACCCAAATGCATTGTTGAGGCCTTGAGACTTATAACCTTCCTGAGGATTTATAATGTGGGCAAACAACATGGCAGCATTAAATTTAATTGTATTTCTTTCTTTCTGGTCATACTCATGTACAATAACACAAGTATATCATTACCCTGTGTAATAATAATTAAAAATAGCACTCTAAAGGCCCTGAGTATGTGAATGAGTCTTATTAGTTCCATACTTTGTGAAAGTAAACTAAGCATAATGAAACACAGTTTGGACAATGAGCTGTTTTTATTGTTACTTCTGCCTCTGGAACCACAATGCTATAATTCTTCAGATAAATACCAAAAAACAGTATGCAATATCTAACAACATTATGATATCAGAATCATAGTACTTAGTCCAAGATATCCCAGAGAGTAGCCAGCATAAAAGTATGTGAGCTTTTACATTTTTTAATTTCTGTGCTGTCATATATCGACTTTTCATATGGCCTGTGTGAAAAGACATTTTGACTCATAGAGCTGTATAAAAGTGGCAATGGTTTTGTGGCATCAGTTAGGGCTCACATTGGACAGCCCAGTGAAATATCATTCCTACAATATAAAATAATGTGCATAACCCTGTAAACTATCATGTTTTGAAGAGTTTCCTATGTCACATCAGTTGCCACCTCCTTTGTGAAGTATGAGTGTTACATCCCTTAGTGTATGTGAGTGAACTGAATACTTTTAGACTGTAGTATTACATTTTAATTGTTGATAACAATGAGGGAGAGAAAGATGCAATAGCATAAAACTTGGTGTCAACGTGTTGGCTGCTCATCTTGAAAAATGAGCTGACATGTCTACTGCATTCACACTATGGATGTGGTAGGCTGGGTTGAATAATAAACCTCTCCATAGTTTCTCATGGAATATGGACATGAGACACTGTTGACCAAAATATCTAACATGATGCTTATACTACAGCACAGTTTGTAGATGTTGTCTGTTAGGGACCACTAATGGATGAGAGGCACATATATACCCTGTTGAACAGGTATGGTGAAAAAGATTTACTGCAATGTTTCTTAACAGATTTGAACATCATAGGCAACATGCAGTAAGACAAAATCACTTGCCTTGTTGTAAATCTGGAGTTCCTGCAGTTATAGCAATAGTTATTGACATCTGTAGTCCATAGTGACAAAATGAAATCATGCCAGTTACTTGTCTGGTTTCAGAGTGCTTACTCTGACTTGGATTTCAATTGTCAAATCCACTGATTGTCAGTTTGTGAGTTGACGAACATTGTACTAGTGACATACTTCATTTATCTTGGATTAAAATAATGACAGCTTATTCATTATGTGACCAAAATGTTCTTGCATATATTTTGTGGCCTAATATAGGATAAATGGTGTGGTGAGCTTCTCATATCTCTAGGTTGTAAGTAAATGACCTCAGTAGCAAATGCTAAATTCCATAAGCTGTGGGCTGCAAAATCATACCCATTCTACAATATACTACTGGGCCTTAATTAGAAAATAATTAACTGGGTTTCTACCAGTACAAAGATCTGAACATATATTTATTTACATTTTCTTTGCATGGAGCCATTGTAATGATGGCTTTTGCATCTGCTAGACAGGCAAATGAGTAAGTGATAAGTGATGTTTCATGCTGCAGCAAGTGAATAAATGAAAATACAGAGACTGATGACCTGTATCTTCATCAACCTTGGCTATTACAAACAGAGGATGTCAGCAACGTAACTGCTACATCTCCAAATCTGCAGAAGTTAGCACAGTACTGACTGCAATTTCAGATTATTTGCTGATTCCAATGTTATCTATGAAGAAGTCTGGTATGACATGATTTCTAATAATATCCAGTCATTTCTTGACAAAAGTGCCTAATAGATCTTAATTAAGAGAAATTTAAAATAGTACACTTTATGAACTACAAATATGTAGCACTGATAGTTGCTAAATTATTCACAACTAAATTGAATCGTGACAGACAGTTATCTGGATGTACAGGTATGTGAGTGAGTGATGAACTACAAAACTCACCCAGTTATTTCAGATGGCAGGTTTTGCTTTACAGGCAAAATACTTATAAACTGCAGTATGTATTAAAACAGTGGAATTCTGCTGATGTTTGTGGGGACTTCATTAGGTTGAATTAGGAGGGGACATTGAATGCAAGCAGAGAAAGACAACCTGTGTGATCTTAGACAGCTCTACTGGGGACACTTTCAATGAGGCGTCTGAATGAGTGTGGAGGAATGGTGGTGCATTCTCCCTCAAGAGCCAAAGGCAGAAAAGATAGTGATGTTGGATGCTAGGGTCTGGAACAAAGTTAATTTTGTAACTCATCTCAAAGGTTTTTCTGTTGGGTTCCAGTCAGGACTCTGGGCAGGCCAGTCCTTTTCTATCTATCAGCCCTTTTCTATCTATCATCTATCTAACATCACAGATATTGCTTTATGACAGGGTACACTGTCATGGTGATACAAAGAATCATCATCTCCTAACTGTTCTTCTACTGTAAGCAGTACGCAATTCTGTAACATGTGTAAATATCCTTCTGCATTTGGTGTTTTCTTAACTGCAATAAAGGGTCCACATCCTAACCACAAAAGACACCCCAATACTGAAACACCACCTCCTCTGCACTTCACTTTTGGCATCACATGTGAGGCAGAGGCAGGTTAACATTCTCCAGGCATTTGCCAAACCCGAACACTTCTATCTGATCGCCACAGCATATGGTGTGATACACCACTAGAAATCACTAATTTCTAGTCATCCACTGTACAGTGACATTGTTCTTTACACCATTTCAAGCGTCCGTCCTTAGCACTGACTAGAGATATGTGTGGCTACTCGACCATTGTACCCCGTCCTTTTTAACTCCATACACATAGCCATTGTGCTAGGTAGACTGCACGTACTTTGGAACTCACAAAGGATTTCTTTTGCTGGTTTCGTGCTTATTTTTTCCTTTTTTTACAACCACCCTCCGCAATGCTCCATGATCCATGGATATCAGTGAATGATGTCTACTTATTGTTAGTTTAGCTATGGCTGCTTGCTCACGTTTCTCCTTCACGATCACATAATCAACAGCCAACGTGAATAGCTTCAGAAGTGTTGGAATGTCACTGATGGATTTGTTACTCAAGTGACATCCAGTAACTAGTCTACATTCGAAGTCAATGAGCACTCCTGACGACCCATTCTGCTGTCAGTACTTTCCTGCTGACAACACTCTTTTTATACTGGAGGTCTGCCTCTTGTGAAATTTAGAGGCCAATTTTGCATTGCATAGGTATATCCGGATACTTTTGATGAGATAGTGTACCACTTTATTTATAAAGATATAGTTGTATTAGTCTTAAACTTTGATGGTACGTTTCATTGCTCCCAGTTTTTGCCCACCGCTGAATGTCTTCTTTTACATACACTTCGTGATCAGAAGTACCCAGACACCTGGCTGAAAATGACTTATAAGCTCGTGGCACCCTCCATAGATAATGCTGGAATTCAGTATGGTGTTGGCCCACCCTTAGTCTTGATGACAGCTTCCACTCTCGCAGACATACATTCAATCAGGTGCTGGAAGGTTTCTTGCGGAATGGCAGCCCATTCTTCACGGAGTGCTGCACTAAGGAGAGGTATCGATGTCGGTCGGTGACTACTGGCACGAAGTCGGCGTTGCAAAACATCCCAAAAGTGTTCTACAGGAGTCAGGTCAGGACTCCGTGCAGGCCAGTGCATTACAAGGATGTTATTGTCGTGTAACCACTCCTCCATAAGCCACGCATTATGAACATGTGCTCGATCGTGTTGAAAGATGCAATCGCCATCCCCAAATTGCTCTTCAACAGTGGGAAGCAAGAAGGTACTTAAAGCATCAATGTAGGCCTGTGTTGTGATAGTGCCACGCAAAACAACAAGGCGTGTAAGCCCCCTCCATGAGAAACACGACCACACCATCGTCTCCGAATTTTACTGTTGGCACTGCACACGCTGGCAGATGACGTTCGCCGGGAATTCGCCATACCCACACCCTGCCATCGTATCGTCACATTGTGTAGCGTGATTCGTCACACCACACAACGTTTCTCCACTGTTCAATCGCCCAATGTTTGCGCTCCTTACACCAGGCGAGGCGTCGTTTAGTATGACTGCTAAGTAGGGAGCTATTGTATCAGCGTAATCTGAAAGGAACCTAATCGGTATACAATCTGGACCTGAAGACATGCCCGTATCAAGCGATTTGAGTTGCTTCGCTACCCCTAAGGTATCTACTTCTAAGAAACTCATGCTAGCAGCTGTTCGTGTTTCAAATTCTGGAATATTCC
The DNA here is from genome assembly GCF_023897955.1 of Schistocerca gregaria. Taxonomy (NCBI): domain Eukaryota; kingdom Metazoa; phylum Arthropoda; class Insecta; order Orthoptera; family Acrididae; genus Schistocerca; species Schistocerca gregaria. The sequence goes on from NC_064931.1 coordinate 682,626,691, forward strand.
ATTCGTCTTCCCTGGCGAAGGAATTTCGGAAAACTGCGTTCAATAACTCCGCTGTAGCGGCACAGTCGTCGGTAACAGTGCCATCGGCACTGCGCAGCGAAGGTATTGACTGCGTCTTGCCGCTTGTGTACTTTATATACGACCAGAATTTCTTCGGATTTTCTACCAAATTTCGAGACAATGTTTCGTTGTGGAATGTATTAAAGGTATCTCGCATTGAAGTCCGTGCCAAATTTCGCGCGCCTGTAAATTTTAGCCAATCTTCGGGATTTCGCGTTCTTCTGAACTTCGCATGCTTTTTCCGTTGCCTCTGCAACAGCGATCGGACCTGTTTTGTGTACCATGGGGGATCAGTTCCATCTCTTACCAATTTATGAAGTATGAATCTCTCAATTGCTGTTGCTACTATATCTTTGAATTTGAGCCACATCTCGTCTACATTTGCATAGTTAGTTCGGAAGGAATGGAGACTGTCTCTTAGGAAGGCTTCTAGTGACACTTTATCCTCTTTTTGAAATAAAATTATTTTGCGTTTGTTTCTGGTGTATTTGGAAGAAACGGTATTGAGTCTAGCTACAACGACTTTGTGATCACTAATCCCTGTATCAGTCATGATGCTGTCTATTAGCTCTGGATTGTTTGTGGCTAAGAGGTCAAGTGTGTTTTCGAAACCAACATGGAGATTATTAAACTGTTTCAACGCGCCCACTGTAATATTCCGTTTTGCTTACTAACAGTTGTAGATGGTCCTGCTGGACGAGTACAGTTTATGAATAAGAAACATCCCTAATCTTCCACGTATAGATGTCCTCGAGTAAGGGCACACAGTAAAAGAGCCGAACGCGCGTCGCGGTCGTGTAAGTGATTTCTTCTCTTTTTCGCCGGGGCGTGGATGGTCGACGGCGCAACACGGCGCTCGCTACATTATTGAGAGTGACCGAATTGCTGCTGAAACTTTCAGCTCAGCACCTCGCGCCTCTCTGTTGATCGGGTACACTTCTTGCACCTTCCAATGACACACGTCGACTGTCACTTCCAAACCGAGCTATGTGTCCTGGCAGAGACATCCGACATTGCGCGATCTAAATATAACCTGTTCCCCGAAGCATCATATTGACATACAGAACAAATTGTCGGTTTCTCCCTAATTACAATGACAGATGGGCCGTGAACGACAGGAATATTCAAACAAACTGTACAGGAATATGCATCGAATTTTATGTACAAAGAGAGTACGCGAGCAGCACGATTCAATACACTGGTGTGCAAAACTTAAGGACATGAGTAACATTTGCATGATGTGTCAAGTAACATGGCACGTTGAAACTTGGACTATACACAGAAAAATCTGCTACAGTATAGTAAGAAGGTAAGTGAAAGAAGTACTGAATGAGACGAAAAAAATCATATTTTTATTCAAAGACAAAAATCACACTGAAGTCACCGCAATTTATGATGCTCCCGTGGACATTACAAATGCAGGGCATGGTTCTTAATAGGGTGTCTAATGACCATGGGCAGCAGTTCATGCTCTGCAACGTGCTTCCATTCTGGCCAGAAGGTCGGTAACCAGCTCTTGTGGTAGGGCGTTCGATTACTTCAGCAGCCCAATTGACAACTGTTGGATGGTCGTTGGTGCGGACGTGCTGCAGTACGTCACCCCAACGCAGCCCACATTGCTCGATGGGATTTAAGTTAGGGAAACGGGCAAGCCAGTTCACTCGCCGAATCTAATTTCGTTTCAAGAGCTTCTCCACTTGCGCTTTTCGCTGCGATGTATCTCTGTCATCCATAAAAATGAAGTCAGGGCCGAATGGACCCCTGACAAGACTCCCATTTGGGCCAGTACGTCACAATAACGTTGACTGGTGAGTGGACCATGTTCAAAGATTTGGAAGTAAGTACGCTCATGCTATATTACGCCTCCCCACACTGTAAAACCTAACCTCCGAAGGGGGGAGCCGCACGAACCGTGACAAGGCGCCCAAGACCGCGCGACTTAAAGAGTCGCACTGTCCAGTCACGTTAATATGACCACCTGTCAAAAACTTGAATAACCACGTGTAGCGTGGAATACTGCTAGACATCCAGGGAGAGAGTCACAGAGGTTTCGGAAGGTACCGACTGGGTTTTGGTGCCATGACGACTCCAGGCAGACGCCGGCTTTGGATAGAGCCATTTTGCCACACACGGTATTACTTTAACCACGGTGGCACGTGAACAGTTCACAAACTTACCAGTTTCGAAAATACCTCCATATGTGGACAATGATCATGCCGTTTTGGACGTCAGATAAATTGCTCCCTTTCTGCATTACGATAACGAGTGCACTGTTTTCTGCACCCCCCGACACGCTTTACATACACTCCACTGCTAGTTCTGCGACTTTCCATCTATGAGTAGTTACTGAACGTTAATGCTGAACATAAGTGGTGGTCACATTAATGTAACTGGACCCTGTATGTAAGAGAACCAAGAGGGAACAAAAAGAATGGAAGACCAGGACCGAAGTACTCGCATTAAAAAGAGTGTAATACAGGGAGGCAGTCTTTGACTCTTGATGTTCAATCTCTGCATCGAAGAAACAAAGACGAAAACAAAGAATATGGGTTCGGAGTAAAGTGAAAAAAACACGAAGTTAATGAGGAATAGCAGAAATGAAATTAGCCATAAACTTAACATCAAAATTAGGGACCATGAAGTAGACGAAGTGAAGAGATTCTTCTACTTTGGAAGAAAAATAATGTATCATAGACGGAGGACATAAGAACCAGAGTGCCACAGGCAATGAGGGCATTCCACACTAAGAAAAGTCTACTGGTATCAGCCATCGGCCTCAATTTGGGTAACAAATTTCTGAGCATGTACGTTTGGAGCACAGCATTGTATGGAACTGAATCATGACCTTTTGGGAAAGATGAAAACGGCAGTGTTCGAGATGTGGTGCTATACAGGGTGTCGCAGGATGACGTTTTAAAAATTTGGAGACAGTTTCTTTACACCAAAACCAGAAAAAATGTCCAGTAGACAGGAACTGTGAAATGCAACCCTTAAGAGCTAAGACAACGTGTTCTCCTCGATATTGTGAACCGTATCTTTTTACTACAAGGTCTTTGCTTTCCATACTTTGGGAAAAGGTAGAATGGACCTCAACAAGAAAAAATAAGTGCAGTAAACATGGGCTCTAAAACTCATATCTTAAGACCTATGAGCATTTGTTCACTAGAAGAGATGTGTTTCACAGTACCTTAAGGTATGCCTTTTAGAGGTCATGTTAACTGCACATTTTTTCTTGTTTTGGTCCATACTACCGCTTCCCAAAGCATGGAAAGCAAAGAGCTTGCAATGGAAGAGATGAATAAGTGCTCTTTTCTCCTAAGGTATGCATTGTAAAGCCCCTGTTTACTGGACATTCTATTCTTGGTTTGATGTAAGGAAACAGTCCCTAAATTTTTAAAACATTGTTCTGAAACACAGTGTAGAAGGACACCGAAAATTAAATGGACTGATAAGGAATGAAGAGATTATCCGCAGAACTTGCGAGGAAAGCAACACATGGAAAAAACTGACAAGAAGAAGTGACAAGGTAATAGGACATGTGTTACGACTCCAAGGAATAACTTCCATGGTACTAGAGGAAGCTGTAGTGGGTGAAAACTGCAGCGGAAGACATAGATTGGAATAAATCCACCAAATAACTGAGAAAGCTGGGTGCAAGTGCAACTCTTAGATGAAGAGGATGGCACAGGACAGGAAATCTGACGAAGAAAAAGCAAAAACTGTGCGTGAGTAGAAAGAAATTGCATACAAGAGAGAAACATATGAAAACTAAATCAACAAATTAAAGAACACATTTTGAATGGAACACACACAGCACTGGTGCAATAGTCTACATTGTTTATTACTATTTACCATTTGTAATAAATATTGTAGAATATTACACCAGTGTTGTGTGTGTTTCATTCACAATGTATAAAATATTCTACCAAGAACCGATGGAACAGTCAATAATATAACGAACAACGTAGTCAAATGAGAAAACCGTTAATTAACTATCCAGAGCGTATATGTATAATCTTTTCACTGGTGTAATCTATATACAGCCTAGAATTCGGTTCGAAAGCGTATGTGCGTAATCGTTTTGCTGGTGTAATCTAGATCTAGCCCAGAATCCGGTTACCGGCATAGCGTTGGACTTAGCCGTAATGTGCATCTCCACTGTTAATCTTGATGAACGTAGCGTGGCTCAGTACACGCAGTCGCTGAATACCGTATAATCACTGACAGATATGACGCTATGATTAAGGTGATGGATTTGTATTGGAGAAGGGGAGGGTTCAGATCCCCGTCCAGTCATCCTGCTTAAGTTTCTTTTAGTTGCCCTATGTAATTTAAGGAAACTGCTATGATAGCTTCTTTGTAAAGACACGATAGATTCCCCTTCCTTTCTTTGTTCGATCTAGTTTTGCGCTTTGTTTCTAATGAACTCATTATGTACGGGTCGTTAAAAAGTAATATTCATTCCTTCCATTTTGCTGTAGCTTCTGAAGAAAATAAACACTGTATGGACATATTGTTTTGCTTGCAAGTAAATTCTCTTCGTGAGTTCATATATATGTCAGAAGAAACGAACGTATTTGTAATTTAATAGAATTAGGTTTCAGTTGATCTTTTACAAAGGATAACTCAATAGTTACATTGTGCATTCGTGTGTTTGCTTGTGACATATGATCGAATACTGCCAGTTCAGACCGATGGTTTTGAATAAATGGAAAGCAAACACTGCCTCGTGATGACTGGGTGTTGTATGCTGTCCTTAGGTTAGTTAGGTTTAATTAGTTCTAAGTTCTAGGCGACTGATGACCATAGATGTTAAGTCCCATAGTGCTCAGAGCCATTTGAACCATTTGAACTTACGTCCAGATGGAGAGATGGCCATAAATCGTCTTCGAACTAAGTTTTTTGTGTACTATGTTGTTAACATGGGCCATGTATTTACTTTCTGTAGAAGCACATACATTAAATTTCGTGTTAATTTTGGACATTTGTAAACTGACAGATCGTTCCAGGCAAGCAAATTATACGCTATGTGATCAAAAGTATCCGGACACCTAGCTGAAAATTACTTATAAGCTAGTGGCGCTCTCCATCATTAACGCTGGAATACAATACGTTGTTGGCCCATCCTTAGCCTCGATGACAGCTTCCACTCTCGCAGACGTACGTCCAATCAGGTGCTGGAAGATTTCTTGCGAAAAGGCAGCCCATTCTTCACGGAGTGCTATACTGAGGAGAGGTATCGATGTCGGTCGGTGACTATTGGCACAGAGTCGGCGTTGCAAAACATCCCAAAGGTGTTCTACAGGAGTCAGGTCAGGACTCCGTGCAGTCCAGTCCATTACAGGGATGTTATTGTCGTGTAACCACTCCTCCACAGGCCGTGCATTATGAAGAGGTGCTCGATCGTGTTGAAAGATGCAATCGCCATCCCCGAATTGCTCTTCAACAGTGGGAAGTAAGAAGGTGCTTAAAACATCAGTGTAGGCCTGTGTTGTGATAGTGCCACGCAAAACAACTAGGCGTGTAAGCCCCTTCCCTGAAAATCACGATCACACCATAACACCACCGCCTCCAAATTTTACTGTTGGCACTACACACGCTGGCAAATGACGTTCGCTGGGAATTCGCCATACCCACACCGTGCCATCGGGTCGCCATATCGTTTACCGTGACTCGTCACTCTACAAAACGTCTTTCCACTGTTCAATCGTCCAATGTTTACGCTCCTTACACCAAGCGAAGCGTCGTTTAGCATTTACCGGCGTGATGTGTGGTTTATGAGCAGCCGCTCGACCCGAAATTCAAGTTTTCTCACCTTAACTGTCATAGTACTTGCAGTGGATCCTGGTGCAGTCTTGATTTCCTGTGTGATGGTCTAGATAGATGTCTGCCTATTACACATTACGACCCTCTTCAACTGTCGGCGGTCTCTGCCAGTCAACATACGAGATCTATGTCTGAGCTCCATGTGCTAATTTGGAATATCATTCGGATGGTTGTTTGGCAGTGTATAAATTTCCAGTTCTTTCAAATTTTTCATGATTTGTCCTTTTGGTGTCATATGTAGAATTTACATAGCGTTTTCGATTGTGTTGCTCTATGACTTTTATTTTTAAGTGTAGGTGAAATCTTGATTGGCTACTTTCACAATCACGCGTGTGTTCTTTAAATCTGATACTAAAACTTCGTCCTGTTTTTCCGATGTAAAAACTATTACAGTCGTCGCAGGAAATTTTGTATGCCACTGTCTTAGAAACGATTCCTGATCGCAGCTTTGTCTGTTGGGTGATTGGTAGTGCGAAATGCTGGTTGTATTTCCGTATTCCTTAACAAATTGTTTATTTCGTATGACGTGTTGTCTATATATGTTGCTCTTACATAAACTCTAAGTAAAAACAACACACCACGAACGAATTATCCGTACGAGGCGGAACTTGGCAAACGTGATGTATATGTACAGACAAAGAAATGCTTACAGTTTCAGAAAAAAATGGTTGATTTATTCAAGAGAAGGAAGCTTCACAAACTGAGCAAGTCAAAACACGGTGGTACAGTTGGTGCGTTAGATCGTCATAATCCCGAGCTGGCTGGAGGGCCCTGTCCATAAAGTTCTCAGTTGGGAAGAGATCCGTTGAACTTGGTCGCCAAGGTAGGTCTTGGCAAGTACGGAGACAGACAGTAGAAAGCCTCGCTGTGTGCGGGCGGGTACTATCTTACCGAAATGGAAGACCAGGATGGCTTGCCATGAAGTGCATAAAAACGGGGCGTAGAACATCGTCGACGTATCGCCACGCTTTAGGAATACCGCGGATGACAACCAAACGGGTCCTACTGTGAAAACAAATGGCATCCCACACCATCACTCCTGAATGCTGGACAGTATTACGGGCGACAGTCCGGTTGATATCCCACCGTTGTCTGGGGCATCTCCAGACACGTCTTCGGACTGGAATCTCAATTACTGAAGTAGAATTGTCTTCAGTGATGAGTCCCGCTTCGAAATGAGCCCCAATGACCAGTGAGGACGCGTCTGAAAACGCTCCGGACAGAGATGGTATACCAAACTGAACGTCGTTCGCCATACGTCCCGACTACCAGGAGTGATGATCTGGAGTTCATTTCATAGCAGCACCCGTTCGGTTGACATCTGAGGCGCCCTTACAGCACAGTAATATGTTGACAAGATTCTTCGTTCCATTTTGTCGCTCTTCATGGCAAGCCATCCTGGGCTTATACACTCCTGGAAATTGAAATAAGAACACCGTGAATTCATTGTCCCAGGAAGGGGAAATTTTATTGACACATTCCTGCGGTCAGATACGTCACATGATCACACTGACAGAACCACAGGCACATAGACACAGGCAATAGAGCATGCACAATGTCGGCACTAATATAGTGTATATCCACCTTTCGCAGCAATGCAGGCTGCTATTCTCCCATGGAGACGATCGTAGAGATGCTGGATGTAGTCCTGTGGAACGGCTTGCCATGCCATTTCCACCTGGCGCCTCAGTTGGACCAGCGTTCGTGCTGGACGTTCAGACCGCGTGAGACGACGCTTCATCCAGTCCCAAACATGCTCAATGGGGGACAGATCCGAAGATCTTGCTGGCCAGGGTAGTTGACTTACACCTTCTAGAGCACGTTGGGTGGCACGGGATACATGCGGACGTGCATTGTCCTGTTGGAACAGCAAGTTCCCTTGCCGGTCTAGGAATGGTAGAACGATGGGTTCGATGACGGTTTGGATGTACCGTGCACTATTCAGTGTCCCCTCGACGATCACCAGAGGTGTAAGGCCAGTGTAGGAGATCGCTCCCCACACCATGATGCCGGGTGTTGGCCCTGTGTGCCTCGGTCGTATGCAGTCCTGATTGTGGCGCTCACCTGCACGGCGCCAAACACGCATACGACCATCATTGGCACCAAGGCAGAAGCGACTCTCATCGCTAAAGACGACACGTCTCCATTCGTCCCTCCATTCACGCCTGTCGCGACACCACTGGAGGCGGGCTGCACGATGTTGGGGCGTGAGCGGAAGACGGCCTAACGGTGTGCGGGATCGTAGCCCAGCTTCATGGAGACGGTTGCGGATGGTCCTCGCCGATACTCCAGGAGCAACAGTGTCCCTAATTTGCTGGGAAGTGGCGGTGCGGTCCCCTACGGCACTGCGTAGGATCCTACGGTCGCTGCGGTCCGGTCCCAGGTCGACGGGCACGTGCACCTTCCGCCGACCACTGGCGACAACATCGATGTATTGTGGAGACCTCACGCCCCACGTGTTGAGCAATTCGGCGGTACGTCCACCCAGCCTCCCGCATCCCCACTATACGCCCTCGCTCAAAGTCCGTCAGCTGCACATACGGTTCACGTCCACGCTGTCGCGGCATGCTACCAGTGTTAAAGACTGCGATGGAGCTCCGTATGCCACGGCAAACTGGCTGACACTGACGGCGGCGGTGCACAAATGCTGCGCAGCTAGCGCCATTCGACGGCCAACACCGCGGTTCCTGGTGTGTCCGCTGTGCCGTGCGTGTGATCATTGCTTGTACAGCCCTCTCGCAGTGTCCGGAGCAAGTATGGTGGGTCTGACACACCGGTGTCAATGTGTTCTTTTTTCCATTTCCAGGAGTGTATTTCAGCAAGATAATGCCTGGCCATAGACGGCAAGTGTTTCTACTGCTTGTATTGGTGCTTGCCAAACCTCCCTTGCCTAGCTAGGTCGCCTGATATGTCTTCAATGAACGTTTGGAGAATTACGAGAAGGGCCCACCAACAAGCTCGGGATTTTGAGAATTTAACGCCCTAGTTGGACAGAATACGGCACGATATCCCTCAGGAGGACGCTCATAAACTTTATCAATGAATGCCAAGCCGGACAACTACTTCCGCAACCGCCAGTGGTGGACCAACGTGTTTTCACTTGCTCGATTCCTGAAGCTCTTTCTCTCGACTACATCATCAATCTTTTTCTGAAATTGTAATCACTTGTTTGTATGTACATGTGCATCACATCTATTTTCGTCCCATTCGGATAATTCCTTCGTGGTGTGCCGGATTCTTTATTATACTGTATATCGGTTTGGCTTTAGTTATGCCATCTCTTTTCAATGTTATCTCTTTATGTATGTTATCTGCTTTAGGTTTTGTACGGTCTTTGTAGATTTCAGTACTATATCTGCGTCGAAATTATTTTTTCGTGCTACATATTCTAGTGCTGTAATTTCATTCTTTTATTGATTGTTCTTGTAGAAGTAAATTTACAAGTCTATTGATCATCAATTTAAAGTATGCATATTTATGCGACCTGGGGTGACAAGAATTTTTGTCTGTAATTGCAGGTTTTCTGTAAATTTCAAATTTGTGTTGGTTATTATCATTGCCCATATTTAGGTTTAAGATTTGTTATTTTCTGATTCTATTATAAATTTTATTTTTCGGTGCAGCTCGTCGTCAACAGATTCCATCCCATTGGATTAAAAGCCCAGAACAGTTTTCTTAGCTGATAGGTTCCGAAAATATTGTATGAAATCTCTTCAACGAGTGGAATCTCGCGCTTGATGAAAAATGATAGTGTAAAGAAACTGAAAGACAACGCCGAGCAAAGGGGAACAAGAGCCGAGACACTCTGTACTATTGATCCCATAACTCTTGAAAATTTCAAGGAATCTCAGTGTGGCAAAAGTCAGAAAAATTATCAAACAAACGTCGGCCGAAGAACCTGAGACAGAAGGCAACAAGCAATTTCTCAATCTCAAAGCTGTTACGAGAAAATTACAAGGCATACTTTACAACGCTGAGCAATGGCAATCGTTTACCACGTCTTTTTGGAAGCTGTGACACGTGGATGAAAATTTCAAGAAATAATACGAAATCCTGGTAGGAAAAATTAGAAAACTAATTAGAGAAAACAAGGTAGTGAGTCTTGAAGAAACTGTTCAAGAAAAATAGTGATTTCTGTCTCAGACATTATTGCTGACTAGTAATGACAGACTGAAGTTCAGCATCGATAATGATGAAACGGGATATACTTATGATTCGATGTATGAACTGAATCTGAAGACCGCGATGCTATTGAAGGAGAATTTGTTGGGTATAATTCACAGCAGTGCTCTTTGACATCTTTTGGAAGAATGCTGCCATATTTGCAAGACGTCAGTAACGTATTCGTCCTGAGAATCAGCATATAAGTTGAACTATTGGAGTCTAAATAGGGATATATTATAGTTACCTCCTCTAAGACGATGAAGTTAACGAGAAAGTTGTATGGAAACTCCTTAGAATTAGTTGTCAAATCACACGTAAGAAAAAAACGACTTTTCGTTACTATTTGACTTTTAGAGTCGTCATCGATACTATGTTGTATGAGGAGAACTTCATAGATAACGAACATGGGCTACAATCGTTATATGCTATGAGTCCTCAGGTAAAAAGTATAATTAAGAAAATTCAAAGTGCGCCCGAATTATTACGGAAAAACGCACTATTTCTAAATATGAGTCTGCAATTAAAATAAGGTTACTTGTTCACTGGGTTTTAAGCTCACCTTACTTTTATGCATCGATGGATCAAAATTAACTCATTAAAATAGTATTTTCAAAATCTTAATGAAATAAGTTTAACTTTAAATGTCACTTTGGTTAGACGTCCTTGATACTGGCGGTAGACGAAAGTATGGAGACGCCACGAGAAATTCATTCTTGAACATAAATGCAGATGCTAGTCAATCCAGAAGTTTGTGCTGTTGTATTTAACCATGAACGGCACCTGCGCAATGTCCTCAATATGTGGTCACAACAGTGTTCTGTGTAGTTGGGGCTGCATTACGTTGGAGCTAAGTTAATCCGAGCGTGGCCAAACTGTTGGAGCTAGTATGACAGGTGCTTCCGTAACCAAGATAGCCGAAATGTTTGGTATTTCAAGGGGCAACGTATCGAAGATTTACTCGTATACCACATGCCGGGAAAGTGGAAAAACACCACCCGCAATGTCACAACGCCGACGGTAGTGTGTGTTGATTGTGACGAGAAGTAAGAAGACGACAGCTGACAAAGTCACTGAGGTACCGAATGTCGCAAACGCGAAGCCTGCCAGCAGCAAAACAACACGAAGGATGCTACATAAGCAGGCGACTGCAAAGCAATCTGTAATACCAAAACTACTCATCAGTGATGAGAATGCCAGAGATGCAGGTAAACGATTTGTCGAGACCACAAAACCTGGGCCATGGAGCAACAGAAGAAAGTCATTTGGTCTGATGAGTCTTGTTTCACACTGCTTCTAGCTTTTGACCGAGTTATACGCCTGAAGAATGGAACATAGCGGGGGTTCGGCAGCCATACGCGATATTCCATAGGTCCCATGGTCATTCTGCAGTGTCCCATTACTGTCAAGGATTATATGAGCATATTGGCCGGTCAAGTCAATGTTTGTTCACCAGTGGCGATGCTGTGTCCCAGAAAGACAGAGCCCTTATTTTCATAGTGCCTGCAACGTTCAGGACTGCTTTTGGGAGGGCGAGGATGACTTACAGCAACTTCGGTGCCCACCACAGTCAACATATCTCACTGTTATCGAGTTTTCGTAGTCTACTTTGGGGAGAAAGGTGCGTGATCGCTACCCTCCATCATCATTGCCTAAGTTTGCCACTATTTTGCAGAAAGAATGGTATAAAATTCCATTGAAAACCGCACAGATCCTGTATTTATCCATTTTGATACGACTGGAAGCTGGTTTGAATGCGAAAGGCTTTCCTACACCATGTTGGGCACTGTGATGTACTTTATTTTTCATGTTTCCATGGCCGGCCGGAGTGGCCGAACGGTTCTAGGCGCTACAGTCTGGAACCGCGCCACCGCTACGGCAGCAGGCTCGAATCCTGCCTCGGACGTGGATGTGTGTTAGGTTAGTTAGGTTTAAATAGTTCTAAGTTCTAGGGAACTGATGACCTCAGAAGTTAAGTCCCATAGTGCTCAAAGCCATTTGAACCATGCTTTTGTCCAAACTCTGTACATTGTTCATGGTGTGAGTTCAAATGTGTCTAAGCACTATGGGACTTAACATCTGAGTTCATCAGCCCCTAGACTTAGAATTACTTAAACCTAACCTAATTTAAGGACATCAAACACATCCATGCCCGAGGCAGGATTCGAACCTGCGACCGTAGCAGCAGCGCGTTTCGGGACTGAAGTGCCTAGAACCACTCGGCCACAGCGGCCGGAACCATGGTGTAAGACAAATCTGTGTTTTCAGTGATTTAATGTATTAAATATGAAATCAAGTGAGATGGTAAGAAGAATTAGGGCCCAAAGTACAGACACGAAATGTGAATTATGCTTTGTGTTTTGGGACTATACGAAAGTACGTATCGGCGAGAGAGCTTTCCGTGAATATCCGCACATATACTGCTGGCCTACAGCTGGTTCGCCGGCCGCGGTGGCCGAGCGGTTCTAGGCACTTCAGTCTGGAACCGCGCAACCGCTACTGTCGCAGGTTGTAATTCTGGCTCGGGCATGGATGCGTGTGATGTGTTGCGTTGGCAGAAGAGCCAACACCGTGTTACAACTGGAGCCCGAAATACACGGGTTTTAGCTCACGCAGGCTGGCGTGAGGAGGGAAGAACTATACTGACGTGAGGTCTGGAACATAACAAGGAATTAGAATTCAGAAAGCGGACGTAGCTAGTTTGATACTTAACTTTAATCCATTAATGATGAACGTCGCTCTTGACGGTACATGATTCCTTGCTAGGTCGTAGCAAATGACGTAGCTGAAGGCTATGCTAAACTGTCGTCTCTGCAAATGAGAGAGTCTGTAGACAGTGGGCCATCGCTAGCGAAGTCGGCTGTGCAACTGGGGCGAGTGCTAGGGAGTCTCTCTAGACTAGGCCTGCCGTGTGGCGGCGCTCGGTCTGCAATCACTGATAGTGGCGACACGTGGGTCCGACGTATACTAACGGACCGCGGCCGATTTAAAGACTACCACCTAGCAAGTGTGGTGCCTAGCGGTGACACCACATGATGTCCTTAGGTTAGTTAGGTTTAAGTAGTTCTAAGTTCTAGGGGACTGATGACCTCAGATGTTAAGTCCCATAGTGCGCAGAGCCATTTGAACCATTTTTGAACAGCTGGTTCACCATAAGATCAACAGATGTCAGGAGCATACGTACATGCTACAATCTCGAAATCGACGACGGTGTGCTTATGGTACTCAGTGCCTAGGTTGTTTTTTTATCTCTTTGTCATCTATTTTGTAATGACCGAAATGAAGGCAGCCACGTCACTTGTTATCGAAAGTGAAAGTTGATCAAGAATAAAGTAAAAAAAAAAAAGAACAAAAACGAAACTGGCGTTGAACGGACATCCAGCACACGAAAAGCTTGGACCTAACGCACTTTTTTCCAGCTTACTTTTTATTATTTCCAGTCATTGTACGAAGTACTTTCATTTAGCTATCACGCTATGTAAACCGATGATCGCCTTCTAATCAGTAACAAATTCATCTCGTCCACCTTCCAAGTATAATATCTCCTGAACGAAGGCAAACACGTTGAACGGCTTTAGGGTGAGAAACATGGCGCTTTAAAATACGTCAGCAAACAATCCGTTCTCTGCTATCCCCGATCCCTTGTTAGTCAGCAACGAAACGTTAGAATCAGCATCCTACCACTTGTTTATATAACATTCAGTCACTTATACGCAAATTCGAATAGCAACAAAAATATTCTTCAGTATCTGACAAGGGTCTCTGATGACTGCAGTTAATTTTGTACGCCTACCAGTTCAAGATTGGATTAATTGCTTTCCTGATGTTTCCACTTCAAAAGGACATCGATAACAATGTCCCTCCCGTGAAATTTCTCTGACATCGTCCGACCTTATGAGCCATACAATCATTTCCAAATACAACTTAAATCTCTCCACTGATTTATTTTTATAGAAAACACGTTTGTGATTTTAACACTTTGTACCTCTATTTAATTTCACTTAAGATGCATGGCCTACCATCATGCAGGACGAATTCAAAGGTGAATCTGGAGACGCCTGTTCATGTTCTATACTTCAAAAATAACATTTTAATTTTGAATGAAACTGAAATAGCATCTATCACTGGGAATTCATAGGTGAAAAGTGTTCTGCAGTCACTAAATGAGCTAGAACGGCTGTTTGCTGTTTCTATTCGTCCTATTTTTCAGATTTCCACCGTTATCAACTGGTAACTACCAGAAGAATATATCCTCGAATTGTATCAGCGGAAAATTGAGGATAATTTAAATCAACAATCCTATACTGAAAACGCTATCTTGTGCAGCATAAGCGTACTGATTATTGACTCTTAAACTGATATGCTGTACTGGAACCAGAAAAATATCCACCACACTGGTCTCAAGTAGTCATCAGCAATGCCGGAGCACTCTGTTTTCTGGCATAATTTTGTAATAGAAAAAAGCCATAAATTCGGCATATGTTCTCATAATCATTGGAAGATAAGTAAAGACAATATGGCACCTGATAGAGAGTTGCATACGTCACAATAAATCATACGATGAGAGAACGAGTACTCTGAGCCGCCATTTATACTGTTTGTGAGATACATATTGTTTGGAGACACATTCTGTATGCATGTTCTGGTAGTTCTACGTGCGATTGGTTGAGGACAGCATTAGGTAGAGTTTTCCGCAGTGCGATGTCAGCTTTTTATAAGAAGTTGGTGGCCCTGGGAGTTTTTATACAATAAATATGCCCCCTAGTCCTGTGTTTGGTAGCCTTGGCCGGCAATCATCCGCTCGAACACCGTTGGAGAGGCCTCTCGATGTCCCCTGTCAGTGTAACAAGATATCTATCCCACGCGCTACGACACTATTGCAGCATTGATCATAGAAGTTGTTTATAAACATTTTCTTTTATAGATAAATTACAGTTTGCCCGTAGCCCACCAATGGAATAAACCCTGCCATATGGTTTACCTCCAAATGAAAACATGTGATCTTTCCATTCCATATCCTCATTAATTGTTAATTTCCCCGTCTGCTATTGTACTACAACTGGAAGTCAGAGATGAAATTTTAATGACACCACCATGAAAAAGATCACGAGCGTGGGACTTTTCTTGATGGGTGCAGTGAGTCAAATTGAATGTGACGTGGAAGTGCTGAAGCCGTAATCACTACATATTCATATTTATGATACTACGAAAAAAATCTATCAAACCATATTTACGGGATGAAGTAACTAAAATGCTCGAACTGTTTATCCAGTTGCGTCGTATTTCACGTCGTTTGCGTTCCAATAAATTTATTTAACATACAGCTGCTACAGTTTGCTTTCAAAACTGCTTGTTTTGAGCCATAAATCATGGTCGTGGCATGTCGGAAAGCACTCCCACTCTATATTCGACCATTGTCTTTTTCCTTTAAGTACTGCGGAAACAAAGACGGCAAAGAAGAATGTGAAAACAAACAGAGAAAGTTTCTCCTTGACAACTGCTATTCCGTGGAAGAATTTCTATTGGTGTAATACGTAATAGGTAGTGCATAGGACTTACTAACTCACAACATCTGTACATACTTTTTTCTTTTTGGAAAAACAATCTTAGAAATGTTCATACTGCAACCATTTGTACAAATCAATTTGCGAGGTGAACGTAAAATGTCTCGTTCCACATCATTACGATCTATCGTCCAAAACGATCAGTGGGACGTGAGACAAAGTAAGTAACTACATTAGTAACTAAATAGGCACTGGAAATTTACACACTTTTCTCAATAAATAAAGCATTTGTATGTAAGTGACGCGCTGTCCTGTGACTTCCACTTTGTGCAGTGCAGCTGACGACGATACCGACTAGAACGCAGGACTCAGCTGAGTTGGTTGTTACATGTCTCGCATTGCAGTGACATAACTTAATTTTTATTGCATAATTAATTTTGGAATTATAACTAAAAGTTTATTACACTGTAAACGTTTCACTTCTGTTTCACTGAATGGTGCCGCATACCTAGCTCTGTTCTTAAATATGTATCAGTAAGTGCGGTATGTGAAAATAAGACGTAATGGATGAATGACATTGTGAGGAACGCTGACTATGTCTGTAAATGCAAGCAGGGGCCAGGTCGGGGGAGGGGTGAATTGGTGGGTTGGGTTGGGGGTGGAGTGGCGCTTGAAAATGTCGCAAGGGGCGGCAGAAACCCTGGAGCCAGCACTGGACTTCATATGGAAATAGTTTCAATTTAATTAATTCCGATTATCACTTCGCTCGGGATTGAATGCGCTAATTACTATTTCCAGTCCATATCAAGGCTGTTCCCTTTTTTTAACTAAATAAATTTTTCCAATATTTTCCATCCTCAGTAAGGTTGTGCCGTTGTCCTGTGGCTCTTAACTAATACTTATTAGTTTCAGAGAACCGAAAAGTGAACGATAACGCAGCAGTCTCCAACTTCATATTTGAGTCTTTCCTTTTACATGTGTTCTGACTTTCCAGAATACAGCAAAGCATAGTTTTGAGAAGATTTTCAGCTCACATACACGTATTATGTTCCGTGTTCAAGGGAGCAAAATACCGTCAACGTTGACGTTATTAGAGAGATGGTTCACTTTACAACGTCAGATGCGTAGGTGCTCAGTTAATGCTGTTTTTGGATGTATTGCTACACATTGTAATGAGGAAAGTGACAAACTTTTTGCGACGGTTTCTTTGAAAGTTTGGTGTGCAAGCAGCCTTGATAAATACAAAAGTGACTCCCTAAAAAAACTTTGAAAACGATCAATAAGTACCGAAGGAAGAAAAGTAAAGTCTTAACTGCTTACGTGCAAACGTCCCTTATTAAAGATATCAACTAATCAGATCAAAATCGGAAAATTATCGAAATGGCTTTTTTCAAGTTTCTTATGGCTGCGAATTTTTCTTAACAGCTATATACAAACTGCAGTAGTGTACAAAAACAAATGCAATGACTTTTTTATAACAACGCTTGAAGTCATTATATATTAAGCGGCAACACTTACCTCCGTGATAGCTACTTCATCGACTTTTTTTTTTAACTTCCACCAGCTCTTAATGAGAAACAACATTATAAAAATATACTTATAATCACGCGCAGCTTTCATCCGTGTTTCGCTGTTAGTTTGAAGAACTCCAGGCAGCAGCACCTGCAGAGTTGATGCATATTCATTCAAAAAGTTCTTCACAAAGTCCAGAACTTGGAACTTTGTGTTTAAGATAAGAATTTTTTAATAGCCATATTTTACAAACAGTAACACTACACATTGAGTTTGAACAGCGTTAGTTAATACGTTTTAGTTAACTTCTGGCCATATGAAGTGACAGTGATATGAAAAATGATAGCCGGCTGGGTGTCCGAACGGTTCTAGGCGCTACAGTCTGGAATCGCGCGACCGCTACGGTCGCAGGTTCGAATCCTGCTCGGGCATGGATGTATGTGATGTCCTTAGGTTAGTTAGGTTTAAGTAGTTCTAAGTTCTAGGGGACTGTTGTGCTCAGAAGTTAAGTCCCATAGTGCTCAGAGCCATTGAAAAATGTAACACTCGTGATCCATCATATCTGATTCAATAATCTAAATATTTAGGCGACAGGCCGCTGAGCAGTAAATGCATGAATATTTCTTAGAAATTAGATTCTTCCGTCTACAGTGAGTCCTTGCACGGCAGAAGATTGTTTCTGAACCTTGAGATGAATCCGAGAAATTTCACAAGAAATTTAGGAAAATGTGGTACATAGCTCTTTACCACAGTAGCAAGTACAAAACTGAGACACGATAGTGCACGTTTGTAACATCGATTTGTTCATTCATGTGACTCAGTAGTTCTTTAATTACTTTTCTGCAACCATCCCTCAGTTTAGTACCTTCAGTTAGCACGAAACCTAACTTCTGGTACCCTTATGAGGAAACAAGACGCCAAACACTAGACGCTTGTTTTTGTCCTAATATTTTTGCCCAGTTTACAAAAAAGATCTCTTTGTTTTGTAACTGTTTGTTAAAAAAGTTGGCGCTTCTGTAGCATTTTCCTAAATTTGTAAAATGAATGCATTTTTGACAACGAATACGAGTGTAGACTCTGGATTTGTCTGTCGATCCTATACCAGTCCCGAATATTACGTTTTCTGATTATATTTTTGTGTCGATAGTTTATTTCGAAGATTGGTTACAATCCACGTACAGCGTCTGACGACGTACGTGATGTACGTGATATGTAACTTTAACGTTTCCTTATTGAGGATTAGCTGTTGATCAGCATTATAAGTTCGTCTGATAAAAATTTCCTAATATGAAAAGATTCTTTTAGCGCTAATAGCGTGTAGTAACGCTGTGTAAATATCCATTTTCTCTAAGCGTCGAACAAATATTCACAATACACTGACGGAAAAAAATCACACCACCAAGAAGGATCTGAGCTACATACACGAAAGGTGGTAGGCGTGTTTCTACATCTGAAAGATGATGCCTACTTAAATTTCGCGCTAATAGCAGAATAGTGGTGCTAGTAGCTCACTATGAAAGTGAAAATCAGGTTTGCGAAAATTCACACTGTAACGTTTGTGAGCGTTAGTTATCCTTGACATTGAATGTGATGAGTTGACGTTAGTCAAGAATGTCTTTAAGGCGACAACGATGTCATTATCGAAACCTGACTCAGTTTGAAGTAGGTTTTGTAACAGGGCCACTGAAGCTGGATGTTCCTTCTGCGATACTTCAGGAAGACTTAAAAGATTGTAGCCACTGTATATGATTGCTGGCGACGGTGGTCAAGAGAATTTGCGGTGGCAAGAGGACCTGGTGTTCGGCGTATGGCTCTGGCGTGGACCTCCAGCTGGAGTTATGGTCTGGGGTGACATTTCGCATGACATCAGGAACACTCTCGTGGCTATCCCACGGACCCTGACTGCAAATCTGTACGTCAGTCTGATGATTCTACCTGGTCTGCTGCCATTCATGGAAAGCATTCCAGGGAGTGTTTTCCATCAGAATAACGGTCGCCCACATACCGCTGTTGTAATCCACCATGTCTACAGAGTGTTGGCATGTTGCCTTTGCCTGCTCGATCAGCAGATCTGTCTCCAGCTGGCCGCATGTGGGACATCATCGGACAACAGCTCCAGCGTCCCCCACCAGCAGCATTAACCGTGCTTGTATTGATCGATCAAGTGCAATACGCATGGCGCTCCATCCCACTAACTGACATCCGGCACCTGTACGACACAATACGTGCACGTTTGCGTGCTCGTATTCAACATTGTGGCTGTTACCCTGGTTATCAACGTACCAGCGTTTCACATATTCAGTGGCTAATGTCGCGCTCACATTAACCTGTGATCTTGTAATGTTAATCACTTAAATATGTTACCTAGACAAATGTCCGAAATTTCATTTCTCTACATTAATTATTTTTTGGTGTTACTATTTTTTTCGTGTAATTTTGCCAGATAATAAATATTTACAAGAGAGAGAAAGAAGACTGAGAAAAATTTTATTTCTGTATGAAGGCTGTTGGATAGAAGTTGATACGAAAAGAACAAGAGAAAGAAAAGAAGTGGTTGATGTTTAATTGTGTGCTTGTGTTTCTCATAATAACGAAACACTTACTTATGTTGTACAAAACGCGGAAAGAAGAGGGTAGGGTCTTGGTTAAAGTAACACGCCGATGTTTGATCAAGCATTTACTGATATTACAAAAAGTCTACCGTGAGATCCGGAGTAAGATACCTCCATGCTACAGCATCTAGTGCAGAAAAGTTTACGATGGGATTCGGCTGGGAATATTTGAGTAACATGTTAAGTAAGAACTAAAAAAAGAAAAAGATGCGTATGAGACCAATATTCCTTAAATTGTTCTCGTGTTCGTTTAACATGAATGGATTCGCATTCCTTGATGAATTAACGGCAGTATTAATTTGTATCGGCTATGTAAAGGTTATAAACTATACAATAGGTATGAATATACCTAATGCACCTTTGTGCTACATAGCGTTACTGAATTACTCCTTCCGCGTCGTAGGCTGTTCGAGGATCGTAGCTACATTTTCCACAGAACAGTGCAAGGCGACGTACTTCGAAAACTGAAAAACAGTAGCGAACATATGGCAAACCAATTAAAGTAATGAGATGGAGCTACAAGATATGCTTATAGGCTGCAAGCAAATGTCTGTGACGCAGAGTGCACACGGAAACTTCTCGTGTGCCACGTGTATTCGAGCTTGTAGGTACATATGTACAACGTGCCCATGTTTTTGTAGCATCTTGATGTTTCCTGTGAGATGCCTGAGAGCCTTTACAAATCATGTTTGTCACTGGCACGCATCGGGCATCGGCGGTTCTGTGATCAGCATCACTCACAGCCTATGTTAGAAGATAGCACACTGTATCACAAACAGGGACACACCAGTTAAAATTCAACAAATGTTCTACGTTTTCTTTGCGATTGGTTGCGAAACCGCACCTCAACGTGTTGGTTGTTTCACTAGAAACGACTAATTAAGCGGATATTGGACTTGTGGTTCTTGATGTCTCCGCCCGGTCTAGTAACAAACGATTATTAATCGTTTCAGGCTTATTTTATTCTGTGTAAGATTAACGTTATCACCTCAAACACACTTGCAGGTTATATTTTCTCTTCCGAAGTACCACTATCTCAATGAGATGTCGTTGAGGGTTCATTATAAGCAGCAATCAGAATTTATTCCGATGTACGCACTGTGTAATCGTATCACTCATACTGTCTGTTCGTGAGTAGTGTATCTTCTCCTGAGCATTTAAAGTGTTTGTACACTCACACATTACAAGAAATAACGAGAGCCTCTGCTGCATTCACCCACTAGGTTAGTATCTACTAAAAAATCAATCACAGGCTGGGTGATGTAATGTAACCCTTTTATGTGATTAGAATCAGGTGTGGTTTATCCTTCGTTCTGTTTTGTAACGATTTAAATTACAAGCTCATTTCTTAATATATAATATATTCAAAAGCATTTGCAACATTGTTAGCATATGATCTTACTTAGATATCTGGCTAATAAGGAATAACTACTTACATCTTTCAGTATGAATAACGCGCAAGAAGCCGTAATGTTTGCAGATCGTCCGTTTGTGGAAGACGTAGCTGAGTAAGATATAAGGGAGAGGAGGTGCGTGTTTCTGCGTCCAGTCCATCTGTGCAACAAGGAGCTTGTATCGACCTAGCAGTGGACGTTGCTCCCTGCGGTGGGTGGTTCTCTTGTCCCTGGAGGTAGGGGACAATAGACGCTTTTCAATAGGGGAGTGTCCCCTCCATAGTGTAAGGCAATTTGAAGCGTGACGTATGAAGTGCCCACTGGGCTCGCGTGTGGGAAGCTGGTGTGTCTGCCAGGATGGTCTCTCCAGATCTAAAAGCCCTCTCCCTTTCAATGAGAGCAACAATATAAAGTGTTGAGAGGCTTAAAATCATTCTGTGACGTTGTATTTACTACGATTTTCATTCTGTTGCAAGTTAAAACTTCTCTATTCGTTCCCGTATACTTTCTTTTTTTAATTAGGATTTTAAGTCCTCTCGACATAGTAATCGTCAGAGAGCTTGAAAATGCTGTGTTTTCGCTGAATAAAGGCAACACAGAAATTACTTGCATTGATTTGTAGAAACCATGAAGAAACTAAATACAGATGATAGGAGGATAATTTGAGTCCCGGTCTTTTTGAATACTGTCAATTGTTTCGGCGAATGCACCAAACCGAGTGGTGTTTGGTGCTACCAACGGAAGGCCGTGCAGTTATTTCTGAGAACTGCACAATATAAGACAAATGACATACAGTCTTTGGGACTGATAACCATGGAATGACGTCGAAGTGATCAGGTGTATTCTTAAAGTATAGAAAACCTCCGTCAGAACGCTAGTTACATGGTGACTTGCCTAACAAAGGTGGTTTGTAGACAAATGGAAGCTTTTAGTTTCAAAACCTCCTACGACTTTCTCCGCTCACTTAATATGACTTTCATACCTGGTAGCGCTTCTTATTTTTTTATTTATTTGTGTGTGTGTGTGTGTGTGTGTGTGTGTGTGTGTGTGTGTGTTTGTGTGTGTGTAAAATACACCGTGGTTTGTGAATCTGTTTTCAGATAGGAAGAAGCAAAGAGCATACCATATGGAGGAGACGACGCACAGTGAAGTATTGTGTCGAGCAAATCAACATTCTAGTTGATGACGACCTTACTTACCACTTTTCCTTTCTGTCCCTTTGATTCCTCACATTTCACGTCTTTATTTGAATCATAAATGTTTTCAATCCTTCAACACTTTTATATTATTTACAGTAAATATTTTCATTTGATTCCTCACATTACACGTCTTTATTTGAATCATAAATATTTTCAACACTTTTGTATTATTTACAGTAAATATTTTCATACGACAACAAAAGTAAGAGGGTCAACACAGTAGAGATAAAATTACTGGAAAATTAAATATTATAATTTTCTCTTTTGTAACCGATTCGCAATTGGCTTTCAATTTCTGATCTTAGTGTCTTTTCAAAACGGGCATGTCAATAAATTGATGATGTCTATGAGAATTATTCTGCCGGTTTTGCTGCCTCACATCTGCCACTGAGTTCCTTTTAAAGCTTTGTTTATTCACAGCCCACATGCTCGGGCGTACCGCACATTCTGCGTACTCTTCTTATTCATGTTGGTGGGAGTGACTTCCTTTTATCACCGGCGCACGTACACAGCTCGCCGTTAAACTACTGTCCTCGCTGTTGCGCCGTACGTGGTCTTCTGCAGACCATTTGTGGAGGTCCTATCAGCTTTACGACGTAATGGAGGGCTTGGCTAACATCGTGTGCAACTGCCGGTAGTCCTCGGACGCGCAGCTACAGTTGTAACACCTCCGCCCTTCTACTGCGTCCGTGAGCAACGTTTAAAGATATGAGCAATCACCTTACGTCAAGGGCAGCCTTGTATTACAGCTCCGAAGATAATTTTCATTTGTGTTAGTCCAAGTGCCGTACAGTGAACATTTTACACGAGTGCTGTGCCCAACAGAAGAACACTTCCTGAAAAAAAAAGTGACGCTCTCAGGAGGAGAGAAGGAACCGCAATGAAACATTACCAGTTGAGAGGGTATATCATGATATTTCAGTGATTATATAATCGAGTCAAATTTGCATAGAACTTAGCAGTATGAGTATGACGTTGCACTCTGTGTGGCGTGGATGTATATACATTACGGCCAAAGCCCGAAATCGACTAAAGCAGGAACTGGCCGGCCAAGACGCGAAGTGGCAATTGTCGCTTTAAATTGACCTGCTAATGTCCGAATTTTCCTGATTTCGGGATTCAGCCGGCGAAGTGGCTGGGACCGATCGGCCAAAACTCCGAAGAAAGAAGCAAAGTAGATTTCACTGAACGATTTCAAATTGTATAAGTCATAAAATGGCCAATAGAGTTGTAAATTGACCATCCAATGTCCGATATTTTCTTGAGTTTGATATCTGGCCGACCAGCTTGCGAAGTGATATAGCCAGATAGACCACAATCGGAAGATAAATAAAGAGTGAGTGAATATTTATAACTTCAAGCTGTATGCGATCAATTTATTTTATAATCTCACTTACAAAAAAATATAAATTTTGTACAGTCTATTTACTTTATAATTTTCTTATAACAACCGGTATTCACTTATTACATTTGGAATGAGACAGCTTTTCTTATTTCTGCCATTTGCAGCGATTTGTGGCACATTTAGTACAGCACTGCCATCGATTGTATCCTTGGCCACTGGTCAGTGACTGTAAAGACGAGCCGGCCGTTGTGGCCGAGCGGTTCTAGGCGCTTCAGTCTGGAACCGCGCCACCGCTACGGTCAGAGGTTCGAATCCTGCCTCGGACATGGATGTGTGTGATGTCCTTAGGTTAGTTAGGTTTAAGTAGTTCTAAGTTCTAGGGGACTGATGACCTCGGAAGTTAAGTCCCGTAGAGCTCAGAGCCATTTGAACCATTTGTAAAGACGATATGGTTCGTAATGATGTTTCTTCTTTGGTCACAGATTCCAGCGTAAGCAGTTTCTCGTGCAGAATAGAGAATTCATTTCTGGAATATAATCGCTTGAGAACACCATGTTGTGTTTCCAGCCTGTGGAAGATGCCTCTGAAGCTCACGGCAACTGCAAGAAAGCTGCTGGGATCTCTGCGACCTCTGTCAACATGTGGTATATGGATGCGAACATTGTATCCAACTTTTGCAGGTGGGAATTTTGCATCTGTATTGTCCCGATCTATGAAACCGTTGCTTTGGCTATATCTGGGTTTTCCATGCACCAGTTTCAGTTTAGGCAACACGTTATTTAGCTCATTTACAACTTGATTCGAAAACTCTCTACCATTATCTGACTGCAGCAAACTTGGAGCACCTATAATGGTGAAGATGTCAATTAAATGGTAAGCAATTTCTTCTGCTCTTTTGTTTTTCAGGGATCGCAATAATATAACTTTGGTTAAGTGATCTTGGTAATTGAGTGTAAACTTGTACTCCCCCTTAGGACTACTTTGCATGTCTACCAGATCTACATGGCATCTTGGACTAAATTCTTTAAATATTAGAGGTTTGGAAGCTAAACCTTTCTTTGGATTAGACTGTTCCGTCTGATGAGGTTTGAATAAGCAAAGATTCAAAGTAATGACCTCTTTGGTGACATTTTCGTACTTAAAATGCAATTTCTTTTCCATCCGTGTGAGACCTCCATGTCCTATTCTTAAGTGCATATCATGCAGTATTTCGAACAGTTTTCTGTTTGGACGTAGTAAAAAATAGCGCTCTTGTCTCCTGTTACTGATGAAATAAGTTTTTCTTTTCCGTCAACTTCAATAACGTCAAATTTTCTTAGTCGATGACAGTCAACACTCTCTTTTCTCTGGTTTTCTTTGCCTTGTTTAACGTCGTCTATGGAAGAACAGTATCTATCTCTTGTGATTATTCAGCTATTAATTGCTTTTTCTTGCAGCAACCTATTCACAGGGTCCAGGAACCTGCTTTGCATATCAAATGTCGTTTCCGCATTTGCATGTATCCCACCTTCACTGTGAATATCGTTCCCGTGTGATGTAGTCATAAGTCAGGCTATAGAAGAATGATACGAACAATTGGAATCGAATGCCATTACATGCGATCAGCCTAAGTCCTCCTACCAAATAATTAGCACCGGTATGTTCGAGTGCTGATTTAGGGGACGTCGATTAATTACGCAAGCTCAAAATGGAGGAAATTAGTCCGGCAAAACCTTGCAAATTCTCATTTGAAGGAGGTTAATTACAATCTCACGTTAACTTTTTAGTTCAGGAAACTCGCATTGTTATGAAAGATAGCATTTTGTTTGATAAAATGAATCCCGAACATAGACGATATTAACGTGCACACCAATCATTATGTATATTGTAATTTGAAATGAATGCATTATATGCGAGTATGCCCGCGATTCCCCGATCTGAAAGGCGTGCAGCCCAAGTGCCAGATTTCATTTGGGAAGTTCCCTCCCAGGGCGGCCGAATTCATGCATGTCAATTGAGAAAGAGCCGCGATAATCTGCAACTCATAAATGTATGTTATTATGTTTGAAATGAGTTTCTACAAAAACTTTTATAACATATGTGTTAATTGGCCTGCTGACAAGTCGAAACAAACGTCCCAGAGAGAGGTTAATCTTTTGGGAAATGAAGGTAAGCTCAAGTTCATTGTCAGGAATTCTCTTAGTGATCGTATAAATTAAGAAATTGAGAAGGTACGTAACGATGAGGCTCGGAAGACGGTAAAAACAATGTTATATTTCATACAAAGAGTAAGGTTCAATAACGTTAGTCTACGTAAGTAAGAGGTCAGTTGTTTAGCGGTCAGTTAAAACAGTTAGGCCTACTATTTTCAGAAACCTTTTTGCCGGTCTGTCCGACGATTATAAACATGGATACCGGGGCGTACTCAAGGTTAGTGTGTTTGAAGTAAGGTGTTGTCACGTCTTAAAAAGTGTTTAATACAGCTTCTCTATAAACATGTTTTAGCTATAGCGTTTTTAATCAATGTTTGAAACAAATAAAAAGCTTTTCAGTTTACATGTATGTTCTAATGTTTGTTAGTTGAGTGTTTTGTACAGATTACAGTAGAAGAAGCACACGAACGCAGATGGAGTGGGTGAGGAATTATGGAAGGTGGTATCACCGCCCAATTTGTATTTACTTATTTGAAGCAATTATTTTCAAAATGCCTCCATGGTAGAGAGCCATTTGCCAACTGTCAATTTAGTTAAACTAGTTATAGTGAACATTAAATTATGTAGTTACCATTTTCTCATCTACTTTCACAGAAAAATGTAATACGTGAAAGACAAACTTTAAGTATGTTAAGTAAACATATTTTCAGTTTAAAATGGCCAAGGTAGACATCAAGTGAGGGGTGAGGGGGAGGAGGAGGGAGAGGGATACACCACATTTCACGGAACGTTCCCATACCACAAAAAAAAGTTCAATTGTCTCTTAGCACTATGGGACTTAACAGCTGAGGTTATCAGTCCCCTAAACTTAGAACTACGTAGGCCTAACCAACCTAAGGACATGACACACATCCATGCCTGAGGCAGGATTCGAACCTGCTACCGTAGCAGAACCGCTCGGTCATCCCGGCCGGCGTTCCCTTACCACATCTGAAAGATGCAATGCACAAATGCCACAAACAAAAATACCAGAAAACGTAACAGTACTCACGATTAACCTAGTTTGTCGGGGAGAAAAACAAGGCACAAAGGCGGGACCTTCTCCAAAAAGCAAAGCTACCACGTGCACGGCACAGTTAACACTGAAAGTGAGAGAAGTGCTGCCTACCGCACATTGTTGCCTCATCACAGTATGCAGTGCGATTTAGCCAGCGATTTCCCGACGTATGTGCAATCACGTCGCGTTTTGTCCAGGAATCTGCGACCAATTCCCGAAATGGCTGGCCAATTCGGACACACGCCGTTTTTTTTTTTTTTTTAATCAATCGGGCTTTGGTCAGTTCTCTCGGCCAAAGTGCGAAATGGCCGCCCAATTCGCGATTTGGCCGGTCTTCAGGTTTTCGCCATAACATATACACTAATTCAGTTGAGAATGGTGTCATTAAGACTCCTTAGGCAAATGATCCGCCCCCGGTAGCTGAGTTGCGCCGGCACGGTAGCTCAGCGTGTTCGGTCAGAGAGCAGGTTGGCCTCTGTAGTACAAAACTGAGTGGAAGGATCAACATACGAACTTGACCGGATGTCATGTGACGTCCGCAACGACCAAACACAACGATCAACAACGAAAGCTCAGCGTGTTTCATAAGAGGATTAACTGCCCTTTGCAATTAAAAAAAATTGAGTTCATGAATCAACGACGAACTGAAACGGGTGTCTTGCGACGTCCGCCCCTAGCAGATACAACGAACGAAAACGACTCAAATGAGATTTTTTTTTTTTTAAAAGTAGTCAGCGCGACAGACTATCAATCCTAAGGGCCTGGGTTCGATGCCTGACTGGGTCGGAGATTTTCTCCGCTCAGGGACTGGGTGTTGTGTTGTCCTAATCATCATCAATCGCCTCATCCCCATCGGCGCGTAAGTTTCCGAAGTGGCATCAAATCGAATGACTTGCACCCGCCAAACCGTCTACCCGACGGGAAGCCCTAGTCACACATTTTATTTAGGCAAATGGTCCACAGTAGCAGCAGCTGGTCGTTGGTATCACGGATACTGGCACTGCGAATGCGTTGACGTCCGAGCTGGACCCATACGTGTTGTATCACCTTGACAAGGCGACATTAAATTCTTCATTTGCGTGGCCTTAGTGTCCGTAGTTGCTTTATAAGTCTTCAGGGTATTTTTGTTCTGTCGTGGCAACTACAAAAATGCGTGCTTTATTCACCAGACGCGTTTCGCTTTATTGAGGTAAAGCATCATCAGTGGTCTGTAATTAAGTTATTAACATTTTGAATTGATTTTAGATCGAAAAACTGTTCGTTAAGACTAGGTTGATTTGTACTTACGGTGATTTTTCGGCTGATATCTCGCTTACATCGGGAAATATCGTCTGCTAGCAAAAAGGTGGGAATTTAAGGAGATGGGACCTGGATAAACTGAAAGAACCGGAGATTGTATAGAGTTTCAGGGAGAGCATAAGGGAACAATTTACAGGAATGGTGGAAAGAAATACAGTAGTAGAAGAATGGGTAGCTTTGAGGGATGAAATAGTGTAGGCAGCAGAGGATCAAATAGGTTAAAAGACTAGGGCTAGTGGAAATTCTTGGGTAACAGAAGAAATATTGAATTTAATTGATGAAAGGAGAAAACATAAAAATGCAGCAAAAGAAGCAGGCAAAAAGAAATACAAACGTCTCAAAAATGATATCGACAGGAAGTGCAAAATGGTTAAGCAGGGATGGCTAGAGGACAAATGTAAGGCTGTAGAGGCTTATCTCACTAGGGGTAAGATAGATACTGCCTACAGGAAAATTAAAGAGACCTTTGGAGAAAAGAGAAACACTTGCATGAATATCAAGAGCTCAGATAGAAACCCAGTTCTAAGGAAAGAAGGGAAAGCAGAAAGGTGGAAGGAGTATATAGAGGGCCTATACAAGGGCGATGTACTTGAGGACAATATTATGGAAATGGAAGAGGAT
The DNA here is from genome assembly GCF_023897955.1 of Schistocerca gregaria. Taxonomy (NCBI): domain Eukaryota; kingdom Metazoa; phylum Arthropoda; class Insecta; order Orthoptera; family Acrididae; genus Schistocerca; species Schistocerca gregaria. The sequence goes on from NC_064931.1 coordinate 682,655,413, forward strand.
GTAGATGAAGATGAAATGGGAGATATGATATTGCGTGAAGAGTTTGACAGAGCACTGAAAGACCTGTGTCGAAACAAGGCCCCCGGAGTAGACAACATTCCATTAGATGGTGGTGGGTGGTGGTGGTTAGTGTTTAACGTCCCGTCGACAACGAGGTCATTAGAGACGGAGCGCAAGCTCGGGTTAGGGAAGGACTGGGAAGGAAATCGGCCGTGCCCTTTCAAAGGAACCATCCCGGCATTTGCCTGAAACGATTTAGGGAAATCTCGGAAAACCTAAATCAGGATGGCCGGAGACGGGATTGAACCGTCGTCCTCCCGAATGATTCCATTAGAACTACTGACAACCTTGGGAGAGCCAGTCCTGACAAAACTCTACCATCTGGTGAGCAAGATGTATGAGACAGGCGAAATACCCTCAGACTTCAAGAAGAATATAATAATCCCAAACTCAAAGAAAGAAGGTGCTGACAGATGCGAAAATTACCGAACTATCAGTTTAATAAGTCACAGCTGCAAAATACTAACACGAATTCCTTACAGACGAATGGAAAAACTGATAGAAGCCGACCTCGGGGAAGATCAGTTTGGATTCCGTAGAAATGTTGGAACACGTGAGGCAATATTGACCTTACAACTTATCTTAAAAGGAAGATTAAGGTGTTGGTGGTAGTTAGTGTTTAACGTCCCGTCGACAACGAGGTCATTAGAGACGGAGCGCAAGCTCGGGTTAGGGAAGGACTGGGAAGGAAATCGGCCGTGCCCTTTCAAAGGAACCATCCCAGCATTTGCCTGAAACGATTTAGGGAAATCACGGAAAACCTAAATCAGGATGGCCGGAGACGGGATTGAACCGTCGTCCTCCCGAATGCGAGTCCAGTGAAAGATTAAGGAAAGGATAACATATGTTTCTAGCATTTGTAGACTTAGAGAAAGCTTTTGACACTGTTGATTGGAATACTCTCTTTCAAGTTCTGAAGGTGGCAGGGTTAAAATACAGAGAGCGAAAGGCTATTTACAATTTGTACAGAAACCAGATAGCAGTTATAAGAGTCGAGGGGTATGAAAGGGAAGCAGTGGTTGGGAAGGGAGTGAGACAGGGTTGTAGCCTCTCCCCGATGTTATTCAATCTGTATATTGAGCAAGCAATAAAGGAAACAAAAGAAAAGTTCGGAGGAGGTATTAAAATCCATGGAGAAGAAATAAAAACTTTGAGGTTCACCGATGACATTGTAATTCTGTCAGAGACAGCAAAGGACTTGGAAGAGCAGTTGAACGGAATGGATAGTGTCTTGAAAGGAGGGTATAAGATGAACACCAACAAAAGCAAAACGAGGATAATGGAATGTAGACGAATTAAGTAGGGGGATGCTGAGGGAATTTGATTAGGAAATGAGACACTTAAAGTAGTAAAGGGGTTTTGCTATTTGGGGAGCAAAATAAGTGATGACGGTCTAAGTAGAGATGATATAAAATGTAGACTGGCAATGGCAAAAAAAGCGTTTCTTAAGAAGAGAAATTTGTTAACATCGAGTATTGATTTAAGTGTCAGGAAGTCGTTTCTGAAAGTATTTGTATGGAGTGTAGCCATGTATGGAAGTGAAACGTGGACGATAAATAGTTTAGACAAGAAGAGAATAGAAGCTTTCGAAATGTGGTGCTACAGAAGAATGCTGAAGATAAGGTGGATAGATCACGTAACTAATGAGGAGGTATTGAATAGGATTGGGGAGAAGAGAAGTTTGTGGCACAACTTGACTAGAAGAAGGGATCGGTTGGTAGGACATGTTCTGAGACATCAAGGGATCACAAATTTAGCATTGGAGGGTAGCGTGGAGGGTAAAAATCGTAGAGGGAGACCAAGAGATGAATACACTAAACAGGTTCAGAAGGATGTAGGTTGCAGTAGGTACTGGGAGATGAAGAAGCTTGCACAGGATAGAGCTGCATCAAACCAGTCTCAGGACTGAAGTCCACAACAACAACAGCATATCGTTGATTTTCTGTGTTAGACACTGATAATTTTGGTCTAATTTTTAGATTTCAGCAGAACACCATGACTCCAGGAGTAATACCGCTGCGTCTCTGAAAAACGTATGCAGAATGGAACCTCTTCCCAGGCCGCTGTCATACTCACCGGCGATGGTCAAACTGGGTACTGCCGAACCGCGATTCATCACTAAACATAGTGGTATGCCATTATCATCAGTCCATGCATCCTGGTCACAGCACATCTCCGAACGTGGCGATTTGTGTTGTGATGTTAGTGGCAGCCCACGTATGGGACGGCAATTCTCTAGTATAGTCTCGTCCGCAGCTCGTGGTCTCGCGGTCGCGTTCTCGATTCCCGAGCACGGGGTCCCGGGTTCGATTCAATGCGGGTTCAGGGATTTTCACCTGTCTCGAGATGACTGGATGTTTGTGTCGTCCTCGTCATTTCCTGAGCATTCATGAAAGACGCGAGGTTGAACTGAGCAAAATTTGGGAATTTGTACGGGCGCTGATAACCGCGCAGTTGAGTGCCCCACAAATCAAGCATCATCATCATCCTAATAGTCTCCGACCAACGCTACGGGATGACAGAGAATAACGCAGGGAGTCAGTTCATTCTTCTCGGATGACAGGCGCGGATTCAAATCGTTCAAATGGCTCTGAGCACTATGGGACTTAACATCTATGGTCATCAGTCCCCTAGAACTTAGAACTACTTAAACCTAACTAACCTAAGGACATCACACAACACCCAGCCATCACGAGGCAGAGAAAATCCCTGACCTCGCCGGGAATCGAACCCGGGAACCCGGGCGTGGGAAGCGAGAACGCTACCGCACGACCACGAGATGCGGGCGCAGGCGCAGATGTGAAGGTGTTACAACGTGCTTTGTGCACAGTACTTGCGGTGTTCAGAAGTGGTCAGCCAGAAACCTGACGATACGTATGCCTGCCCTCACGTTACCATGCCGTCCAACATCGGACTACTGTTACATCCGAATGCTCCAGAAATCTGAATATTCCACGATATTACCAGTCTGACAAATGGAGACAGTATTTGAAACTCTGTCAGGCGCTGATAACGCTGTTTTACACGAGTACGTGGCATCTCCATGTCATTCACAGTGACCACTCAACATGTGATGCTATTAACGCCCCTTGTAACGCTGCCAGGCCTGATAACAACACCAGACACGGATAACATTAATGCACTCTGGTAGTCATTCTACCTTTCACAGAAAACTGATGCTCTCATCGCTTGCACAGCAGCCGATGTAGTTTAAGTGTAAGAAGTTACGTTGACATCAGAGCATTATTTCTGGGGGCATCACTTCTTTTTCAGTCAGTGTGTTACTCATCTGTGGCCGTCAAGCTTGATGTGCAGTCTTAACATCTTGTGGCCTGTAGGAGTCTGTACTAATTTTTACTTCGGTTAATAGCATTGACATTGTGAGCCCAAGGCTGTTTGCGTTTTGGGTGATATGCAGCAGATTGAAATGGAAGTTAAAACTACTTTCACGTTTACAGTAACTAGAGATTCATAAATAATGCTATAGACAAATCTGCAGATTAAGTTAATTATTTTCTATTTGAATGAAACAACAAGTTTACTGTTACCAGTCACTGTTTATTTATATCCACAACGCGTTTCATTGGTTTAAACGTCTACCGTCAGGTGGATTTATACACGTTAATAAAATGGGTCGAATGGCTCTGAACACTATAGAACTTAACTTCTGAGATCATCAGTCCCCTAGAACTTAGAACTACTTAAACCTAACTAACCTAAGGACATCACACACATCCATGCCCAAGGTAGGATTCGAACCTACGACCGTAGTGGTCCCGCGGTTCCAAACTGTAGCGCCTAGAACCGTTCGGCCACTCCGGCCGGCCATGGAAACATGAAAAATAAAGTACATCACAGTGCCCAATACGGTGTAGGTAATCTGTGGCACTGTCTAGTGGAGATACGGGTTACTCTAAAGTCGAAACATAATACAAACATGTCGTATTAACACGAACAACATGTGATCTAAAGTATCTGGATCCTCAAAAACAAACGTTTTTCATATTAAGTGCATTGTGCTGCCACCTACTGCCAGGAACTCCACATCAGCGACCTCCGTAGTCATTAGACATCGTGAGAGAGCAGAATGGGGCGTTCCGCAGAACTCACGGACTTCGAATGTGGGCAGGTGATTGGGTGTCATTTGTGTCGTATATCTGCTCGCGAGATTTTCACACTCCTAAACATCCCTAGGTCCACTGTTTCCGATGTGATAGTAAAGAGGGAACGTGAAGGGACACGTACAGCACAAAAGCGTACAGGCCGACCTCGTCGGTTGACTGACAGAGACCGCCGACAGTTGAAAGGGATCGTAATGTGTAAAAGGCAGACATCTATCCAGACCATCACACAGTAATTCCAAACTGCATCAGGATCCACTGCAAGTACTATGACAGTTACGCGGGAGGTGAGAAAACTTGGATTTCATGATCGAGCGGCTACTCATAAGCCACACATCACGCAGGTAAATGCCAAACGACGCCTCGCTTGGTGTAAGTAGCGTAAACATTTGTCGATTGAACATGGTAAAAACGTATAAAGTGACGAATCACGGTACACAATGTAGCGATCCGATGACAGGCGTGGGTATGACGAATGCTCGGTGAACGTCATCTGCCAGCGTGTGTAGTGCCAACAGTAAAAATCGGAGGCGGTGGTGTTATGGTGTGATCGTGATTTCATGGAGGAGGCTTACATCCCTTGTTGTTTTGCGTGGTACTATCACAACACAGGCCTACATTGATGTTTTAAGCACCTTCTTGCTTCCCACTGTTGAAGAGCAATTCGGGGATGGCGATTGCATCTTTGAACACGATCGAGCATCTGTTCATAATGCACGGCCTGTGGAGGAGTGTTTACACGAGAATAACGTCCCTGTAATGGACTGGTCTGCATAGAGTCCTGACCTGAATCCTATAGAACACCTTCGTGCCAGTAGTCACCGACCGACATCGATACGTCTCTTCACTGCAGCACTCCGTGAAGAATGGGTTGCCATTGCCCAAGAAACCTTCCAGCACCTGATTGAACATATGCCTGCGGGAGTGGAACCTTTTATCAAGGCTAAGGATGAGTCAACGCCATATTGAATTCCAGCATTACCGATGGAGGGCACCACGAACTTGTAACTCATTTTCAGCCAGGTGTAAGGATACTTTTGACCACATTGTCTATAAATCCACGTGCTGATTAATGTACAAACCTTTGAAACGTGTTGTGAATATAAATAAACAGGATTGGTAAAAGTAAACTTGTTATTTCATTTGATACCAATAACAGCCACGGTAAAACCTAACATAAAAATCTTCACATTTAAAGCCGGCCGAGATGGCCGAGCGGTTCTAGGCGCTACAGTCTCGAACCGCGCCACCGCTACGCTTGCAGGTTCGTACCCTGTGCCTCGGGCATGGATGTGTGTGATGTCCTTAGGTTAGTTAGGTTTAGTTAGTTCTAAGTTGTAGGGGACTGATGACCTGAGAAGTTAAGTCTCATAGTGCTCAGAGCTATTTGAACCATTGTTTTTCTTCTCATTTAAGTGTTTTCTATTCTATTTGTATTTCTGTAGAAAAGACTGTTTTTAGAAAAGAGTACTCAGAATTAATCAGTTTTTAAACCTGTGTTATGCTGTCGTTGTTATTTCCCTCTACAGAGGAGCGTTGTTGCCTCAGAGGATAAGAACACCAGATTCGAATTTGCGATGAGCGGGATTCTGATACCATATTAGCCATTCTGCTGACATGGACCGTCAGTCGAACGTTTGAAGTGCGCTGTTTCTGTGTAGAGGAGTGGCAACGTTACTACGTTTAAATCCTTACTCTGCAAAGCTGTTACCAAGCTCGAGGCAGATCTTAATTGGATTCCATACTTATTTATGTGGCTACTATGATGAAAAGTAGCGAAGATGTTATGATAAATAACACCAACTTATTGGCTCGTGGCTTACCGTACTTATAAATAAGGCTCTGACATCTGAGTAATCATGGCATAGCCCTAATACCCGGTGCAGAAGAAACACTCCGCGCAATTCCTCCTTAAAGAGAGAACTACGACAGAAAGCTTAGAGGGCAGGCTTACGATTCACGTAAGAAGGAAACATGAAGAAGATGTAGATAAATTTGATTTTTAAAATTCATAAAACAACACCGTAGACTGTTACGAATTTAGCAAAAGAGAAAGATAGTAAATTAGCAAGAAACTGAAGAAGCACAGCAACATTGCATAACTGCCGTAACGGAATCCATGATGAAACTTCAAGGTGACAAAAATTTAGTAATTTACAGTAGAATAAAATAACATGTACGAGTGAGTAAAGGGTAATAATATACTAGGTGATTTATCCAAGATTCCCATTTCAAACATTTCCGGAACCGCTTAAAATACCATAATTCTGTTTTCATCCTGATGAAATGTAATGAAGTCTCCACTAAGCGAATTATAGGCTTTTGTCATAAATATATTAAGGACAGATTCAATAGTATCAACTTCGCTTTTTGTAATGGAACTATAGTTAGTATCGAAGATTTATAACAGACAAATTTAATCGCATTTCTTTCTCCGATAAGTAACTTCGAAGAAATGTTAATATTTAGTATTTAGGATTTGTCTCTTTTGAAGCTCAAATTGATTGCTGTCTTATGCGCAACTTAAGATACAGAGCGTGGAACTAAGATATAGAAGAGAATACTAGGCAAAGACTGTCATATAAAGTATCTGAGTAAACCAGTTATCAAAACTATTGGAAAAGATTTATAAGAGGAAATGAACGTTATATTACTTATTTTGATTCCGAATAATAATCTGCTAATTTTATCTGAAACACTTTTAGGTAAACTTGAACCAAGAAAAATTTGTAGGAGATGCGGTACTTATGTTCAAACAACTAACTGGGATCGAAGAGGACCGAATCGAGAGAACTACTTACCATTCACGAGCTTTATAATGGTTTTTGATAGTATCACTAGAAAAAAACATTATGTTTAATGGAAAATGCTATATTTGAAGGACGCTCTGAGAAATCTGTACAAACGTACCACTATCCTTCTAGATTTAAATTATAAATTAAAACAGTGTGAGATTTTCACTCTGCAGCGGAGTGTGCGCTGATATGAAACTTCCTGGCAGATTGAAACTGTGTGCCCGATCGAGACTCGAACTCGGGACCTTTGCCTTTCGCGGCAAGCACTTGCCCGCGAAAGGCAAAGGCCCCGAGTTCGAGTCCCGGTTGGGCACACAGTTTTAATCTGCCAGGAAGTTCCATAAATTAAAACAGTTTGCATTGACGAACAAACAGGTTGGACAAGGGAGAATTGTATCATTCACGATTTTTAACATACACAGTCGACTCTCGATATTTTGAAATTCAAGACACCAGGAAAAAATTTCATATCACCAAGCGTATGAAATAATAGGAGCTCAAATAATCGAGAGGGTGAGAGGAAAAACTTCACATAAACGAGAGTCTGTTTGAAAGTAAATTTTTGTACGTACGTATTACAACAATGAAAATTCATCTTTATCTTAACAATATGTAAAAAAATACATACATATAATAGTATGGTACATACAGACAGTGCCGGACGCGGTGGTCTCGCGGTTCTAGGCGCGCAGTCCGGAACCGTGCGACTGCTACGGTCGCAGGTTCGAATCCTGCCTCGGGCATGGATGTGTGTGATGTCCTTAGGTTAGTTAGGTTTAATTAGTTCTAAGTTCTAGGCGACTGATGACCTCAGAAGTCGAGTCGTATAGTGCTCAGAGCCATTTGAACCATACAGACAGTATATAAAAACATACCAATGAAAATGGTACACGTCACTTTGAAAAATACTCCGTGATTTACTTTTGAGAGAATGACTTCCATCTAACATTGTGCAGTGAATTTTCGATGGTGATGAGAGCCAAGAAGAAATCATCATTCGTTTCCATCCTGAGGCAGTTGGAGCGCTGGGCATGGAAGTACGATAGTTGATACTTGTTCTTCGTTATATTCCTCTTTATGTTCTTCCTCGTCCTCGTGCTAATAGGCCAACAACTCAACATCGGTTAGAACACCATGGATGCAGATGTCATCGTCAACATGAACTAAACCATCGAAGGTTAACTCACCAAAGCTGGGTAGAAGTTCCCACCCTGAGTGACGGGATTGAATTCGTTGATTCTCGAACCGTGATGGCTGTACCACCCTTTCTCTTTGTATTAGAAAAAAGCACTTTTCTGAAGCAATTATAAAGAGTGGCCGGATTGACATTTTTCCAGGCCTTGTCAATCACGGTTGCAGCGGTAAAAATTGTTATGTTCGCCTGTTCACCTTTTCAAAGCTATGCAGCACAAGTGAAACAATTTCTCTGCGGTAGAGAGATTTAAAATTTTCTATTATGCCTGAGTCAAATGGGTGCAATCTTGATGTCGTTTCAGGTGGGGAAAATCGGTTTTGCGTGTTCTAATTGTGGTGGGTTGTTAGGTATGTTCCAGTTGTCCAAAAACAATAAAAATTTTGTGTTTCTTCTTTTATTATTTGCGGTCAGCCGTGGATTAAACAGTTCTTCGTCATCCATGATGTTTTGTTTGAGCGATAAGTTGTGGGAAGCGATGTTATTCGCTTGAAACAGCGTGGTTCCGCATATTTCCCTACTATGAGTGGTTTGGACTTCTGAGAGGCGTCCACGTTACAGGCTAGAAGGACAGTTATTCTGTCCGTGCTCAGTTTTCCTCCGCGACACTTTTGGTCCTTGAATCCAGTGTGTTATCAGGAAGACACATATAAAAAACGGTTTCACCTATGCTGAATATATTGCGTGTGTCGTAACCATGTCGCCTCTCACTTACTGCAACTTCTTCAATCCCGAGAGACTGAGCAAAAGACTTAGCTTCTTCCTTCAACATGAAACCAACCGCGGGAACGTTCTGCCCTCTACACTGATTTATCCACTTGAGCAAGCACTCCTCAAGATGAGGAGATTCGCTCTGACGTGGCCTTCTTCTTCCGGTGTCTGAAACACTTCCGAAGACATGATCTTAATTTTTTTTAAAACCATCGACAATGTAGATGCTAAAATAGCGAACTGTTTTGCAAGATCGTTTTTTAAAATTCCGGTCCCACAGCTTCAAATACCAAGCTTTTTTTCATTAACTAAAAGACACTTGTTAAGTCTAGTTTCAGGAAACTCTTGATGACTACAACACATTATGAAAGCAAAATGTAGAATGAATGGAATATAGTTCGGAGAAACTAACGACAGGTAGTCTGAGTCTGTCCTAGGAATCACGGAATCAGGAGTAGTTCAATGGGACTTGAATGGGACTTCAAAATATAGAGAGAGTGGGAACCCTGCCTTCACGTTGTAAGGTGTTCGCGAAGTGTCGTCACCCATAAAACTTCAAATCACCGAGGGCACCAAAACACATTGATATTTTAAAATTCTCGAGTACTTTTCAAGGGGACGGGAAAAATTTTCAGATTAATGAGAATTTCATATTATCGAGTGTCAAATTATCGGGAGTCAGCTGCACCTAGACACTGGCATGCAAAAATGGAAAGCCCAGATTCTTGCAAGTATTTAAATAGATGGCCGTACTATTTACACTCCTGGAAATGGAAAAAAGAACACATTGACACCGGTGTGTCAGACCCACCATACTTGCTCCGGACACTGCGAGAGGGCTGTACAAGCAATGATCACACGCTCGGCACAGCGGACACACCAGGAACCGCGGTGTTGGCCGTCGAATGGCGCTAGCTGCGCAGCCTTTGTGCACCGCCGCCGTCAGTGTCAGCTAGTTTGCCGTGGCATACGGAGCTCCATCGCAGTCTTTAACACTGGTAGCATGCCGCGACAGCGTGGACGTGAACCGTATGTGCAGTTGACGGACTTTGAGCGAGGGCGTATAGTGGGGATGCGGGAGGCCGGGTGGACGTACCGCCGAATTCCTCAACACGTGGGGCGTGAGGTCTCCACAGTACATCGATGTTGTCGCCAGTGGTCGGCGGAAGGTGCACGTGCCCGTCGACCTGGGACCGGACCGCAGCGACGCACGGATGCACGCCAAGACCGTAGGATCCTACGCAGTGCCGTAGGGGACCGCAACGCCACTTCCCAGCAAATTAGGGACACTGTTGCTCCTGGGGTATCGGCGAGGACCATTCGCAACCGTCTCCATGAAGCTGGGCTACGGTCCCGCACACCGTTAGGCTGTCTTCCGCTCACGTCCCAACATCGTGCAGCCCGCCTCCAGTGGTGTCGCGACAGGAGTGAATGGAGGGACGAATGGAGACGTGTCGTCTTCAGCGATGAGAGTCGCTTCTGCCTCGGTGCCAATGATGCTCGTATGCGTGTTTGGCGCCGTGCAGGTAAGCGCCACAATCAGGACTGCATACGACCGAGGCACACAGGGCCAACACCCGGCATCATGGTGTGGGGAGAGATCTCCTACACTGGCCGTACACATCTGGTGATCGTCGAGGGGACACTGAATAGTGCACGGTACATCCAAACCGTCATCGAACCCATCGTTCTACCGTTCCTAGACCGGCAAGGGAACTTGCTGTTCCAACAGGGCAATGCACGTCCGCATGTATCCCGTGCCACCCAACGTGCTCTAGAAGGTGTAAGTCAACTACCCTGGCCAGCAAGATCTCCGGATCTGTCCCCCATTGAGCATGTTTGGGACTGGATGAAGCGTCGTCTCACGCGGTCTGCACGTCCAGCACGAACGCTGGTCCAACTGAGGCGCCAGGTAGAAATGGCATGGCAAGCCGTTCCACAGGACTACATCCAGCATCTCTACGATCGTCTCCATGGGAGAATAGCAGCCTGCATTGCTGCGAAAGGTGGATATACACTGTACTAGTGCCGACATTGTGCATGCTCTGTTGCCTGTGTCTATGTGCCTGTGGTTCTGTCAGTGTGATCATGTGATGTATCTGACCCCAGGAATGTGTCAATAAAGTTTCCCCTTCCTGGGACAATGAATTCACGGTGTTCTTATTTCAATTTCCAGGAGTGTATCTCAGAGTGATAAACGACGCAGTAGATCAAACGTAACGAGCAATGGCAACATTAGGAATGAACACAAAATCTATAGATAAGGAAATAATATCCACTGAAAAGCTCAAAATAGACTAAAAAGTATTATTATTCAAAGATTACTTCTCGAAACTACGAGATATAAATCTGAGGAGAGAAGGAAGCCAGAACGCCCGTAAAGAAGATGATTGGCACAACAGCAAAGTGTGTACGAGAAATACTTTTGAACTGTAGAAGCTATACATGTCGAGTCAAACATGGAAACCAAATTTTTATCCGTAAAAATGCGTCGTCTCACGGCAACATAAACAGATCAAATTTTCTAGAGCTTTCAGCGGCGTCAAGTGGTTAAATACCCACGAGCTATCCAACGAGTTCTTCTCAGTCAGCGTCACTGCTAGACAACTGCCAAACTGAACTTTTCCGGAAACTTGTGAATATTTAGCTGATTGGTACACGTCGAAGTTCGAGAAAATTTTATTAGTTAAAACTAATACCTTTAGTCTACATGAGCTTAAGAAGAGTAATGACAGAAGCGTTCAACAAAACTCGAAAGTAAACGATAGTGGTAGGAGAAGAACCCTTAGCCACACACAGAGTGCAGATGTGAACGTAGGTGTAAGACACAAGCATTTTCCAGCTCTCCACTGCGATTAAACGAATCATAGATTTCATCGGTGCACAATACTGAACTTTCGATTAGGTTCTCATAATGAAGTGGTTTACATTATAGCTGTTTTTCCGTTGTCTAGTAGACAGAGAGAGGAGGTTTGTACAGGGATGTAAGGATGGGACAGAGGGAGCTGTTGTAATTGAGGGATCGTGGTTTCGCCTCCACGTCATACTGAGTAGTTCTGAGTGGCACATGGCCATCATGCCTTCAGCGCTTTCGGTATTTTGGGCGTCTCAGTGAGGGTCGCGTATGTGACGGTGTAAGTACCATGTTCTCTCTCATCTCTGGCTATACGGGCGTTTTTCACATGTTTGTAATTTCTCATTCACTTCATCTCCTCTCTCTCTCTCTCTCTCTCTCTCTCTCTCTATTCCCATTGCCAAGATTGCCTTTTATTCAAAGGCGCCTGGCCCATGACCCATTTAGCTTCCAGCGTAAGAGGAGGAATCATTTACAAACTTGATCTAGGTAACACGGGTGTTGCACAGATTATCTGCCACCTTGAGAGAAGTCATTTATTCTAGCATAAAAGTCTGTGAGGTATTTAAAGAGGTACAATGCTGCAACACAGATATGGTGCGACACCTCAAATAAGTCTGACTAAAAATGACCGCAATAGACATCTCTCTGAACTGGAAATTGGACTCGTGACATGCCGGTCTCGGTACACATCTGAAGTGAAAGCAAAAAAAACTGACCCACAATTCATTTTCATGTTTCATCTCGCTGCCTGTTGGGTTCTTTAAGTAACCATAATTCAGTAAACCTACTGAACTGAGTCAGAAAGGAAAATAATGTCAATGTGTCAGGTCAATTCAGATGCCCTTGTTAACACTCACACTTGGTGATTGGTCATATTTGAGGTGTTGCACCCTTCAGATCGCCAACCAATTGGGCTCATTTGACAGTCTTTCGTTATTGGTTGTACATAATCTCCAAATATTTTAGGTTGGTCAACATCCTCCCTCCCCCAGCTATTTAGTAAAACAACCCCTAAAATTCATTGTGCACAAGTGACTCAAAATTGATGATATCGATAAATAATTGAGGTGTTTTCATTATCACATGCAGACGCTGTATATTCAGTTTTGTAACACACACTTTCCTAGAAATCCAGGAAAGAAACTTTTTGACTGCCGCTTATGTAATGACAAGGTCGGCATCGAGACCAGCCAGTGGAAAGGCAGAGGGGTGGGGAAGAGTGGAGGGAGGAAGAAAAATTGAAGGATCGGCTTGCAGCACAGAAAGGAAGGGTTGAGGTTCCCTGCTGGCCAAGAACGTAGTCACAAAAGAGGGTGGGGGAAGGCTGCACATTGCAACCTGCCCTCCTCTCTATCATGCAGTCACATTGCTTACGTTGACATGGACAGCTAAGGGAGACAAAACTTCTACAATACAAATTTAATTACACGCGTTCTGGAGGAATGTATGTAAAGTTAACAGTATTATTCCCACAAAACAATTATAAACCCGATTACGGTAAAAACAAGGGACTGGCACAAACCAGTCTTCAGAGATATAGATATCCATTAACCTACCCTCACATCTTCATGTATACAGAGCAAGCTACAGCCTAGTGTGAGGTTAGTGCTGTAACGATCTGGGGTAACTACTTGGTATGGGCACCCGCTATCGCCTATCTATGGACTGTAAAATACGTGTATTTTCATACATTTATTCTCATGACTGTCTCTGCAAATGATTTCAGAGTATGGGGGCTTAGAGCGAGATCTGATTATTGAATCATTCGTTTTCTCTTTCTATACGTCATGAGGGCTCTAAGTGCGCTTGAGATCTTCATACGATTTTCTGTAGACGTTCCCAGCGTAATTATTTTTCTGTAAATAATATTAGCTGCACAATGAAGCACTCATTACACGTAACTGGTTCCAATTCTGGCCACCAGATGCAAATCTGGCGCTATGAATGCAGGAAAGACGTATAAAAATATATCCCTTTGTAATGGATTAGAAACGGGACACAGGCAGAAAAGGTCAAATAAAAGAGAAAGACACAATGTTGATTTTATTGTTAACCGCCACTTAGACAGTTTGTTCAATATGAACACCGAAGAATCCGACGAGATGCTGTACAGTGCCAGATTTGCACCCGGCGGCCAAAATTGGAACCAAATTTTTTCCCGCGAAAATCGGTTCTGCATCAATGCATCAGCATGTCTACCAAGTTTCGTTACCATACAACAATTACAGTCCACACTGGACCTCCGTGGGTAGCTGCACTTTAATTATAACCACCCAGTACAATTCTTACATGCTCGTCAATTTCATATCACTTTTCAGAGTTACGCCTAGTGACTGTGTCGATAGCAGACTACTGGCTCTAAGCACTATGGAACTTAACATCTGAGCTCATCAGTCCCCTAGACGTAGAACTACTTAAACCTAACTAACCTAAGGACATCACACACATCCATGCCCGAAGCAGGATTCGAACCTGCGACCTTAGCAGCAGCGCGGTTCCGGACTGAAGTGCCTAGAATCACTCGGTCACAGTCGCCGGCTAGCGGACTACTTTGCTGTATTTAAACATTACAGGTTTGTTTTTCCTACTCACCTGCGTTAGCAAATGTTTTTCTACATTTAGAGCTAGCTGCCATTCATCACACCAACTAGAAATTTTGCGTAAGTAATCTTGTATCTTCCTACAGACAATCAATGACGACTTACCGTACACCACAGCGCCGCGCTGAGTGGCCGCGCGGTTTGAGGCGCCATATCAGGGATTGCGTGGCCCCTGTATAGGGTATGAGTGTGTGTGTTGTTCTTAGCATAAGTTACTTTATGTTAATTTAAGTGGTGTCTGTGTCTAGGGACTGATGACCTCAGCAGTTTGGTCCCTTGGGAATTCACACACATTTGAACTTTTTTTTTTTTTTTTTTTTTAATCACAGCCTCATCAGCAAACAGCCACATATTGCTGATCACCCTATCCGTCAGCTCATTTATGTATACAGAGAATAACAACGGTCCTGTCACACTTTCCTAGGGCACTTCTCTTGTTGCATGGTCATGGATAGAGCTGTTTGTGCAGTAATTACCAATGTTATTGTTGATGTATACAACTGACTGGTAAATGTATTCACATGGAGCAGTTAAAATCCCCAGTGTTTTGAACAGATCTTTACAATGAGCTCGACTAGTATTTTTGGTTATTATTCTTATGGCTGTTTTCTGGAGTTTGAAAATTGTGTTCATATTTTGTGCGTTTGTTCCCCAAAAATGAATCCCATAGCTAACTACCCCCTTGTAAGGATCTCATAGCTGGCAATTTATCTTCGAATAACTCAGGACCAACTGGGCACGGGCTCTTCATAAGTTAGATTAATCTTAGAATGCATTTACATTTACAAATCGTATGGTTTGTGACCGAGGGTGCATATTGTAACAGTATAATTTGTCCCTCCTCTTATTCCCTTTGTCAGTGGTGCGCAGAAAGAACAGCTGCCGAGTCGCCTCTGAGTGAGTCAAATTGTTTCGTATTTTACTGTGATGGTAACTGTTCTAAGTGTGTGTGCGTGTGTGTGTGTGTGTGTGTGTGTGTGTGTGTGTGTGTGTGTTTGTTTGTAGGGGTGGGGGGGGAGGGGGGTAAATAACATTCGTCTTGATTCGAACGCTCTCATAATTTTAATATTAAGACTTTACATGGATCACGTTTACATCCAGTGCCTCCCATGGGATATTAACGAGCAGTTCTGTATCGCTCTGGAGCATACTGAAGGAACTCCATATGAATCGAGTTCCACAATGAATTTTCTCCATGTGTCGTGTTAATCTACCTCGGTAAACATTCAACAAGGAATGGGCCGGGCAAGAGTATTAGAAGCGATCTCTTTCGTGCTTCTATTAGATTTTCTTAGCATTCTTGAAATTAATGTTATCTGAAATCTTTCCGAATTAGTTTAATGAATCGTTCCACTTTAAATGACTCTGGTCTGATACAGCTGGAAATTTTGACTGATTCCCGTAATTTCTCGGTATGGGCAGATCAAAAACGATCGTAGCTCTACCCCTATTTACTCTAGTTTTATTATATTTGGTTATATTGAGAATCAGTTATCAGTCTTTTCACCGAATTCTGATTATCTGCATTGAAACCTTTACAGAAACAAAGAAAAAGGAAATCAAATTGCAGCACGCTATCTAAACACTTGTGAGTCTTTTAATCGATAAGAACCATTTCGGGTTAGCGTGATCGAAGCTTGCGAAATCGGTGCTGAATAGTTCGGAAGGAGCTGTTCGGTGTCCAGGTAAGCCGTTGTACAGATGAATGTGAAGACTGTGTGTGTGTTGTCCCGAAACTTAAGTGTTTTGTTTTTGTCGGAAATACGTGTAATATTTTCTTTCTGATGCTTTCTTCATGACGTTTAATTTAGTTTACCCAGTGAAGAGAATAATACTAAATATTGGGGAACGAAAGTCTTTCAATACGTACAGGGTGAGCAAAATAAAACTCACCTAAAAATATATACACTCAGTCTTGTTCTGGCGTAACCACAAGCGCCAGAACGAAGAAGAGGAATGCAAGAGAAGAGAAGGCGGTGAAACGACGTCGGCCAATAGTGCGTTGACCGGGATGTCACCAGGAGAGGATCGGCATCTAGCCGAAGTGAATATAGGAGCCGGTCCTGCCAGCCTCGACCGGACATTAGTGGACTGTATTCGCAGAGTATTAACACAGCCTTACAGGGAGTGCTACGAGAACAGTTACTCCACTGGCCATTAAAATTGCTACACCAAGAAGAAATGCAGATGATAAACGGGTATTCATTGGACAAATATATTATACTAGAACTGACATGTGAATACATTTCCACGCAATCTGGGTGCATAGATCCTAAGAAATCAGTACCACACAACCTTGATACCCCTGAACATTGAGTCAAACAGAGCGTGGATGGCATGTACGGGTACAGCTGCCCATGCAGCTTCAACACTATACCACAGTTCAAGAGTAGTGACTGGCATACTGTGACGAGGCAGTTGCTCGGCCACCATTGACCAGACGTTTTCAATTGGTGAGAGATCTGGAGAATGTGCTGGCCAGGGCAGCAATCGAACATTTTCTGTACCCAGAAAGGCCCGTACAGGACCTGCAACATGCGGTCGTGCATTATCCTGCTGAAATGTAGGGTTTCGTAGGGATCGAATGAAGGGTACAGCCACGGGTGGTAACACGTCTGAAATGTAACGTCCACTGTTCAAAGTGCCGTCAGTGCGAACAAGAGGTGACCGAGGCGTGTAACCAATGGCACTCCATACCATCACGCCGGGTGATACGCCAGTATGGTGATGACGAATACACGATTCCAATGTGCGTTCACCGCGATGTCGCCAAACACGGATGCGACAATCATGATACTGTAAACAGAACCTCGATTCATCCGAAAAAATTACGTTTTGCCATTGGTGCACACAGGTTCGTCGTTGGGTACACCATCGCAGGCGCTCCTGTCTGTGACGCAACGTCAAGGGTAACCGCATCCATGGTCTCTGAGCTCATAGTCCATGCTGCTGCAAACGTCGTCGAACTGTTCGTGCAGATGATTGTTGTATGGTCTTGCAAACGTGCCCATCTGTTGACTCAGGGATCGAGACGTGGCTGCACGATCCGTTACAGCCATGCGGATAATATGCCTGTCATCTCGACTGCTAGTGATACGAGGCCGTTGGCATCTAGCACGGCGTTTCGTATTACCCTCCTGAACCCACCGATTCCATATTCTGCTAACAGTCATTGGATCTCGCAATAGGCTACAATCTGACCTTTATCAAAGTCGGAAACGTGATGGTACGCATTTCTCCTCCTTACACGAGGCATCACAACAACGTTTCACCAGGCAACGCCGGTCAACTGCTGTTTGTGTATGAGAAATCGGTTGAAAACTTTCCTCATGTCAGCACGTTGTAGGTGTCGTCACCGGCGCCAACCTTGTGTGAATGCTTGGGAAAAGCTAATTATTTGCATATCACAGCATCTTATTCCTGTCGGTTAAATTTTGCGCCTGTAGCACGTCATCTTCGTGATGTAGCAATTTTAATGGCCTATAGTATATTAGTGATCCACATCCCTTGCTTGTTTGGACATTGTATGCAGTGAAGAACATTACTGTTTGCATGTCGCCCATCGCTTGCGGCACTTGTTATAAATATAAAGTTAAATATTGTCAATCTGCTTTATTGAAATAAAACTCTTAATGTTATTTGCTTCAATTGTTGGATAGCATTCCGAGAACGCAGCATCCTTTAGGCATCCTATACGAGACGAGTAGAGTGGGCAGGACGCCACAAGTCTGGCTCAGGATTGACCACCGTTAATGAACAAACAGAATATGCTGGAAGTGGCCACCGTTGACTCCGATACAGTGCCATTTTGCCACGACGTTTTGCGCTGCAGATTTTGCTGTAGATTTTGTCAGTACAGTTCCAATCTTCAACCCATGCAGGACAGTTCCGCACACTTTTGCCACGAACTGTACTTCGCTTTACACGCGACAATGAACACGCGCTGTTTTATGTTGAGCACCATTTTGTTTTGCATTCGACTGGTCACTCACTCCAACGCAACGACGCAGCGAAGTACTTGGGACAGAACATGCGGGAGAGGCACATTTGCAGATGTGTGGCAGCATCGAAATCACGGTTTCGAGAATTTTCTGTGATGCCCGGTACTGCTCTTTATTAACAAGGGTCAACTCCACGTCAGCCTTATAAATATTCTCCGGGTTTCATTCTGGCAACCCGGTATTAACCTCCAGATTCAGTCATTACTATTCGAAAAACGTCCTGTCGACAAACCCAGGAATGCTGAAGCATTTCGAATCAAGTGCTTGGTTACTGAATCTGCGAGCGCAAAGAGTTTTCAATATATTGATTAAACGCACGTCCAGGATATACGAAATGTCTTTAAAGTTTTGCAGAACTTCTACGGGTGTCGAAAGTAGCTATATTTGGAGCTACTTTTAATGACATATGACGAAGCAGTTTTGGCGATATTATAGAATCGGCACTAAAAGGTGAGGAGCAGGGAGGGAGCGTAGTGCGATGGCTCTTTGGGTTTTGGACAGCTGCTGCGAGCGGGCGAGGAGGCGAGCGCACAATAAGAATATACGCCGTCCGTCCCTCCCGCGCCCCATTGTTCGGCGTACAATGCAGATTTGAATCCCAGCGGGATTTGAAAGCTGCTGATCTCGCTGCTTGCCCGTGACCGCCGCGGATTTGTCGTCCTCGGGGGAAAAAGCAAATAGCGAGTGTAGTGCGGCCAGCATAAATGAACTTGCACGTTTATCTTAGCCAGATATCTTACAGCCGATGACGAAAGCCCGGCCACTTTTCAGACTGTCCGTTTCGTAGCACTTCCACAGTTGACTCCTTGCTAAAGTCGTTGAGACCTTATCTAATGTGCAATGAAAAGTACACGTAGTTCATTTTAGAACAGCGATGCTGAACATCGAATCATTGCATTAGGAAAGCGTTTTCGACAAATATAGAGCTTTTTCATCCCACTTCATTTATTGTGGAAGGAAGAATATGCAGTGACCGGATGGACCTCTCATGATAATGAAATGTTACACATAATCCAGAAGATCGTTACTGTGAAGCCGCGCGGGATTAGCCGAGCGGCCTAATGCCCTGCAGTCATGGACTGTGCGGCTGGTCCCGGCAGAGCTTCGAGTCCTACCTCCGGCATGTGTGTGTGTGTTTGTAATTAGGATAATTTAGGTTAGGTAGTGTGTAAGCTTAGGAACTGATGACCTTAACAGTTAAGTCCCATAAGATTTCACACACATCTGAACATTGTTTTTTGTTACTGTGAAGCCGATGGGAATGATTTCCTCTAATTTGGATGAGCAAATACCCCTAATTAAATTCAAGTGAGATTGAAATATTCTCAATTGCGTAAATAATGTATAATCTAACTGTAATTCATCGGGTACCGTTTAACATTCTGATATAAAAACTAATTTCGATGAAGTAAAAGTGTTCGAGACATAAGTGAGTCGAGATAACAGTTTCAGAAAACTTAAACATGCTATGAGAAGTTATGATTTTTCTTCTTTCATTTATTAGGAAATAGTGCTGTGTGTTTATAATACGATGGCATGCTCGAAAGTAGTGCCTCTGAACGTTTCATGTAAAAGTTCTTAAGGCTTTTTAAATAAAACAAACGTTGTTCTACACATTTATTCTTCATATGTACATACTTGTTTCTCATCACAGTCATCGTGGGAACGAACAAATTTCTCCCAACAAGAGACCAGTTTGGTGATCCCATCACTGTAAGATGTTTGACTTTGTTGATGGCGCCACAACGTCACCTTTTCTTGAACCGCTTAATTCCTATCAAAGTGAAGTCCTCGGAGGCGTTCTTTACGTTTTGGGGACAGATGAAAATCGGATGGGCCAAATTGGGACTGTAAGGAACATGATCGGTGATAGTGATCCAAAGACGTCAGAATATTGCAGATGTCTCAGCGTTCAACCTGAAGGATACGGTGCTCCACGTGTGGACGAACTCTTCAAATTCGAAACTCGAATACAACGCGATGATTCTCACACACCGACATAATTACATTACACACAGCCATGCCACACACCAGAATTCGGAGACCTTGAGCGGCAGAGGACTGTAGATAATAGGTAGACATGAAGAATAAAGATGTAGAGTGTTAAAAACGTCTGTTTTATTGAGAAATCCTTAACAGTTTTCACGTAAAAAATTTGGAGGCATTACTTTTCAGTGTGCTCTCGTAAATGAAAGAGAAATATTCACGAATGGATACCAACGCAGTACTGAACTCTACCGGAAACTAAACGTTAATTCAAGTGAAACATGGAAATATAAACTCAGACCCTATATCTTAATGTTTTCTCAATATTTTGGAAGGAAAACAAAATGAATCAATTTATTTTCTTTTCTTTCCCACCGAAATCATAGCAACACAAGTGAAAAGTGTAGAACGTACAATCTGGCGTTAAGCGCTTCACACGCGGATATAGATGGACGTAAAGTGGATGAACCGTAATATGCATAAATGTTGGAAGCGACCAGCTGCATGCGAAACATAACTTACCACACATTCTTGATTTATTACGAACTTCTTCGGTCTTGACGGTAAACTCGTTTGTTTGACCAGTGATCTCGACTTAATTAGTAATGTTGAAATAAAGTGTGAAACGTAATTACAGGGTGACAGTGATTGAACTATGTGATAAAACGTAAATTAGTTACAAACTACGGCGTGCACACACTATATTCAACATATAAACGCCACTAAAGATGTTCGGATTTAGGTTATGACATGTGCGATATGCCTGCCATCATTGGCGATGAAGTGGCGCACACGAATAGCGTGACCCGCTGAAGGGTCGGAACATCGATGTTGTCGATGACATCCTGAATGGCTGTTTTCAGCTTAGCAATGGCTCTGAGCACTATGGGACTTAACATCTATGGTCTTCAGTCCCCTAGAATTTAGAACTACTTAAACCTAACTAACCTAAGGACAGAACACAACACCCAGTCATCACGAGGCAGAGAAAATCCCTGACCCCGCCGGGAATCGAACCCGGGAACCCGGGCGCGGGAAGCGATAACGCTACCGCACGACGACGAGCTCAGCAATGGTTTTGGGGTTATTCCTGTACTCCTTGTGTTTAATATAGCTCCACCAAAAGGAGCCCCAAGTGTTCAGATCCGGATAACATGGCGGCCAATCGAAGTCCCCAGTGCTCCTCCAGGACGTCAACCACTCTTCTGCTTCCATGGGGTCGAGCTCCGTCTTTCATGGACCAAATCTTGTGGAAATCAGACTCACCTTGGATAATGGGGATGAAATCATCTTCCAACATCTTCACGTAGCATTCGCTAGTCAAGGAATATCGCACCGACTATTCCGTGACTAGAAATTGCACACTACACAGTCACCCATCGAGAGTGAAGAGAAATCTTGATCGCGAAATGCGGATTCTCGGTCCCTCAAATGCTCCAGTTTTGCTTATTGACGAACCCATGCAAATGAAAGTGGGCTTCGTCGCTAAATCAAACCGTATTCACATCAAAGTCCTGTTCGTCAATTCTGTGGACAGTAGTGCTGGCGAAAAGCAACCACTGTTCCATGTCCCTGGGGCTTAGTGGCTGATGGGTATGAATTTTGTATGGGAAGAGGTGCAGTTCTCCAACTGCAATTTGTCACATTGTCTCTCGGTTGAGTCCAACCTGTTGTGCAGCTCGTCTAATCGATTTCTTGGGGCTGGTTTAAAACATAGTGCGTGTCTTCTCTATGTTTTCAGGCGTTTTCACCGTTTTTGGACGAACAACATTACCAACACTGTCATCACGAACACTACTCGCTCTCTCAATCTTGCGAATCAAATTCTTGATTGTTAGCGCACGTGGACCGATTGTCTCCAGCTTGAACTCGGTCGCAAACTTCCTTTGAGCCGTAGTTGGGCTGTTATTGCTCGTACAGTAGGCCTTCACAAGCGCTATACGCTCAGGCACGCTGTACCGAGACATTTTCGCGTGAAAATGACCGACAGCAACAAGGCGGGTGCGCATTCGCAATCTGAATTCCCTTCATGCCCTGCGGCCAACTGTGCAGTTTGAACGTCCTATCGCAAACCTTTCAGAAGCTATGACGATTTTATTTCATATAGTTCAACAATTGTCACCCTGTACTTAGCTGTTGTTATTTGATAAGATTTGGGTATGTGAAGGGTAATTCGGACCATCACCCCACTTGCGACGTTTGTATTCACGCAAATGGTCTCTTCTTCAGCTGAAATTTAATAT
Source organism: Schistocerca gregaria (assembly GCF_023897955.1). Taxonomy (NCBI): domain Eukaryota; kingdom Metazoa; phylum Arthropoda; class Insecta; order Orthoptera; family Acrididae; genus Schistocerca; species Schistocerca gregaria. The sequence continues at coordinate 682,677,979 of NC_064931.1, forward strand.
CCCATCCCTTAGGCAATCAGAATTATGAGTCGTCTGGTACGTGTACTTTAATAATTCTGGCTCCCGTTTCTGTCCTCGAGAGGTGGTAAATGGTTACAAACACCAGACCATATTTACCTTTATTAGGTAAAAATTAATACGTTTTTTCTGAAAACCTAATACACATTGCGTAAAAACTGTTATAAAGGTATTGTCCAACGAGCCAAATATTCAGAGAGCGTCTGTGATTCTAATTTCCTTGTATTCTGCGTTTTTCTTTTGCCCGGATACAATTTATTTCCCTACGAAGCACAATATGATACAGCTGAGCCCTTACCGTGAGGCACATACTTCGCTTGATCGCTCTGTAGTTGGGGCAACAAGCCGAACGAAACACAATTAACCGGTAACGAGACCCTGGAGACCATGGGTTCTTCGTCTCACTCATACAGGATCCCTGAACAATCAATGAATGCTTTTCGGTAGAGTTTAATCGATCCTGTTTTATTCTTTCATCAGGCGTTAAGGAATTGTGACACTCAGGGTGGAAAAATGTGTGTAGTATTCTAGTCGCAAATTTTTTGTATAGAGTCGCATTTAAACTAGCTTTGGATGAAATATACATCAGTATGTCGTCTGGAAATGATTTAGTTAATGGTAGCCTTGTTGCTGCTTGCAAATCCACCGTTTGGAACAGAGCAGTGGTTTCCAACCTTTCTGAGACCAGTACCCCTGAAAGCAATCATATATTAGTTAGTAAACCCCCCTCCTCAACCATAATCGACATTAGCGCCTTAGTAAACAATAGAATGAAAAAGAATTTTCTTTGAAATGCCGAAAGATAAATGATATTAGTTTTTGCAGGTGTTGTATTAACGGACGAACTAATGTGTCAATGAAGCAATCGGTGCTGCTCATTTCTAACAACATTTTGTATAGAATGATGAAGCAATTCTCATTGCATCATTGCATTGCAGCCTACAACTCCTTCCCAGAAATGAAAACTAGCTATCCACATTGAGGGCAGATGCGTGTTAAAAACATGCTTCATCTGCACCATTCTTCTCCCTAGCGACACTTGCTTTACCCACACTCCTGCAACCCTATTTAAAATCAACCAAGAAAAAAATCTGTGTATTATGCTTACCATTCGTAAGCTACTTGATCGATGGATTCTTATCCTTTGATCTGGCAGAAATTGGAAGACTTAAGGCTGCTAATGCTTTGTGTATGACCAATGCCACTAACAACGATAACAATAATAATAATATCGTGAAGGAATTACAGAACTGCAGTACCCATCATATAGTTATCGTAGCTTGATGCTGTCATGTAGTTTAATCATCTGTTCTGAAGTGAATAATGATGAAATTTGGAGAGGGCATTTTCATGAGATATTTAAGCATATTTCATTTGTAGATCTCAATTTGATATAAATACGTGATACAAAGTCCAAAGTATGTGTGTGTAATGGATGGACTATGTGAGTAAGCTGTTGTTCATACATTTATTTCACAAGTTTTAACCTTAACAATATTGCCTCATGGTTTAATGTTAGTATCTGAGAAAAATGTAATTACTGGTAACTTTTGTAATCAGTATTAAAGTCTTGCGAAATAGTATTAACAGTAACGATCTTTTAAAAATAATTTAGTTCTGTGACTGAAACACAGTCAGAGCATTTCGTTTTTACCTCTCATCAAATTTCGTTTTACTCCTCAGAGGCTAATTTCCCCAAGGTTGCGAACTACTGGAATAGAGTATCGTCGGAAACGAGTGTAACATTAGGGTTCTCCCACTGGAGCGGACAAGAAGAGCTAAAGTGACACAGTTCCAAGTGCCGATACATCTTTTATGTTCCTAGCAAAATTATCTTTTTCATTTTGGATTAATATCTCGAAAGGACTGTTGAGGAATCAAGAAAAGCTTTAGAAAAGTTACGTCTCATTGCAGTCAATAGCAGCAAATTTAAAATACAATATAATGCTCACATGTAGAAGAAAAGTTGTTACTGCTCAATGGAATCCAGAGAATGTGGAAAAAGTACTCACCTGATGTCAGATGGAAAAGACAAAGGCGTGGGGGAGGGACATTCTAAGACTCCTGAGATTGTATCTGTGGACATGCTACACACCTTCTGCACAATTTTTTCTCACTTCGAAATTCACTGTACAATGATTTTGAGGTGCAAATATGGGATTTCTTTTGAATGTCTTCACTACAATTCTTCTGAGATAATAACAACAATGAGCAGCATATGCCATATCAGTCATGTCCGTATGAGGTACGCGGCGTGAGCACGCACATTTCAAAAACGGTTAGAGGTATCGAAACAAGACCGTCGGGAGGTGACAATACACAAAGGGAGAGTATTATAGTGTACGGTATACATTCGAGACTCTGTGAGCAAATGTAAACTCTATTGCAAAAGTTCCGAGCAATTATTTGTATATGGGAAAAATCCGAAGTTTTAGCATGGTTCGGAAACGACTTTAAACAGGCTGGGTCGGCCGAACAGGGTATATCACTTCTAATATGGGACCACAGCTAATAAACCACTGAGATATTCAAATCAATCTTCGGTTTGAGGATAGCTTTATATTAATAAAAATCATAACTTTTTGGTCTATCATTACATGATGGGTCCAGGGAATAAACTAGGTAAGTAGCTTTTTTTTCTCAAAATGAGTTTGAGGTGCCATTACATTCCCCATTGAAAGGGATATCTGTTAGAGCATAAAACAGCAATAAAAATAGCTTAGTGATGGGTTTATTTGCCCTTAAAGTTTTGGCACATGGGAAAAGAAGCAGGTGAGTCAGTTGTTCCAGAGGAAAAAAACCAGGTAACTCATCTGTTCCACCGAGAAATCTAGATAAGTCAACTGTTCCAGAGAAAAAAAAACAGCTATGTGAAGTGTCCAGAGAAGAAACCGTGTAACTCAACTGTTCCAGCAAAAATCCAGGTATGCCAACTACAACTCAGCAGAATTCTCGGTGAAATTAAAAGTACTGTAACAGGAGAAAGAGAAAGAAGAAATTAAAAAGTTAACGGCCATGAATGTTGTTCACAAAAGAATAGCCGAAAAATTCTACCAACACAAAAGAGATGCAAGACACAAAGCTCTGTAATCCAAGGAAATGGAATTTTTTTAATGGATTTTGCTAAAAATGTCTCACTACCAAATATATACGAATAATGTGTATTATAAACATCAGCTGTGAATGTATTCAGTCTGCATCCACATTCTCTCCACGGGGTAGTCGGTTTTCTATGTGTACTATAAGAGTATTGCCAAGAATGGCTATAACGATGCAGCATGATTTCTTTTTCAATTCGTTGTGAAGTATTTAGATTACAACACCGAAGACCTGCAAGAAGTTTTGCGGTTCTGCCAGAGGGTAAGACGAGAATCACAAAAGTTTTCACTTCATGCACTGCGTAGTTTATAATAACATCAATGGATTGACAAACAACGAGAGCACATTCCAGAACGAAATCATGCATACTTGAAATGTGACAAGAATGCTGATCAGTGAAATTCGAAAGAAAGGATGGAAACCCCAGAGGACTTCAAAAGTATGAGTGGGAATTCTAGATTGAAACCATTAACTTCCATTTTGGGGAGAGTCTGCAAGAGAATGGTGTACGATTAGAAAGACTTTTCAAATCAGGAAAATGTACAGAAATGTCCGTTTAAGACCCAAAAAGCGATAGATATTGAGGCCTCATCCCTCCACCCTCATCTGATTAACTGCAGAATTTCTTCCAGTCTTGTTTTGTTATGATTATTGATCTATGAGTGTTAATAACGTATCCATTCTGAACATCATATTACGTTCAGAAAGGCCTTTATTTACTATTGTCCATATCAGCGCTACAGGATTCAGTTATGGGTAGTATGGAATTTGTATTAAAACTGGTCAGTTTAGGTTAAAATACTGTCTATTTTATAAGTGATGTAGCGTGGTTTGATAATTTTGATGAATGATTGTTACTGGGGTCTCTGAATATCATTGTGGAAAGGAATTCTCTTTTCTGTTAACCACATCATTTCTCCCCTAGTGGAATTTGATTTTGGAGCACGAGTCAGTTATTTACTGTTGTATTAGGCGTTATCTATATCGATATTTTTGTTTTTGTAAGGGACCAAACTGCTGAGGTCATCGGTCCCTAGACTTACACACTACTTAAACTAACTTATACTAAGAACAACACACACACCCATGCCCGAGGGAGGACTCGAATCTCCGGCGGGAGGGGCCGCGCAGTCTGTGACATAGCGCCTCAAACCGCACGGCCACTCCGCACGGCTATCTGTATCGAGAAGAGTATGAAGTAGTGGATTAGGTATTAATCTCTCCCTGAACCACTTTTCATAATTTGATAAGCCATGTCGTTGTGATAATTTTTCTGGGCAGATTTAAATCTTTCGTAGGCATTAGATACAAAGCAATCCTCCCCGCCAGCATGGATGTGATAATTCTGCTTCCTTCTGAAACAGGTTTCAAAAAACCCAGTAGTGAATTGTCACTGAATCGTACGATGCTGTGTGACAAGGGTGAAAATGTGTCTCGCTCTTATAGATAATTGGGTGGGCCTCACGTCTGTGCTCTCGCATACTTTTTAAGTAAGCAATTCCTTCTGTCCCGATACTAATTTGTTCCTGGAGAACGTTTCGGTTATTTGTCCTATTCTTCCACCTAAATTCTAGAGTCCAAAGAATTTTTCAAAGTGTTTTGATACCTCCTGCAAAATTTATTAAACTCTTTAAGTTTTTATGAATTTCCTTTAAAGTGGGTCTTCCTTTATATGTAATGTAGAACTCATTCACCACGCTGAGATCGACTTGCTCATCAGAATTATCTAAACTGGCCTTCCAAGGTGTTCTGGGACTTTACTTATGAGATGATGGAAATCTCGATGATTCACCTTCCTGAACTCTTCGCCGAACGGAAGTAAACGATACACCAGTTGCTTCGGCCACTCGATTCGATGTCGATTTTAGTTCCAATGGAAAACCTAGCACAGCATCTTTCTCCACATGCTGGTAGACATTTAAAACCACTTGGTGTGTTTGGCTATGAAGAACTTTGCCCGTTAACTTGGTTTGTAGTAGAGAATGTGTTCTCCCACAGTATTTACTATGTAGTAGAGTTGTCAGCCACCGTCCGCTGTGGCCGAGCTGTTCTAGGCACTTCAGTCCGGAACCGTGCTGCTGCTGCTACGGTCGCAGGTTCGAATTGTCTCGAGCATGGATGTGTGTGATGTCCTTAGCTTAGTTAGGTTTAAGTAGTTCTATGTCTAGGGGAGTGATCACCTCAGATGTTAAGTCCCATAGTGCTTAGAGCCATTTGAACCATTTGAGTTGTCAGGCTGACTCGATTCCAACACATCCGACGCTGACAGTCAGCGGGGTCTGCTGTGCACCTTGTTTACAGTGTTCACGTTTGTGTGCATGATCTGTACCATTGAATGTACCTGAACAATTCTATCCCCACATGACACATAATTCAAGAGATATGCCGTCATAAACACTGAGATGCGTGGAAAACTGACGCATCATGGATGACGTTTAAATTTATTACTTCTGTGCTACTAAGTCTATTCGCAACACGTTCCGCGTACGGTATCCACATACAACGCTGTATATGCCTAGGAAATTATGTCATTGTATGACATAATTTAGACCATATGACGTCATAAACATTGAGCTGCGCGCAAACGAAACTGCAGGATGAGAGTCCCTAAAGATACAGGTGAAATATGTGTACAGATATATGGGGAATATATAAATATATATATGATACGTGCGTATGATAGATAAACGGTGGATAAAAATATCCTCCAAAATTCCTGGATCGATTTCAACCAAATTTGGTACACATGTTTTGTTCTTGTTGAGATCTTCAGTCCGAAGACTGGTTTGATGAAGCTCTCCATAAAGTTCTGAATCCTTACATTTGATTGTGGTCTTCAGTCCGAAGACTGGTTTGATGCAGATCCCCATATGGCTTTGAACCCGTCACTTGTTCTCTGGCCATTCCTGCTTAGCTATTTTGCACTTCCTGTGAATCTCATTTTCTAGACGTTTGTATTCCCTTTCGCCCACTTCATTCGCAGCATTTTTATGTTTTCTCCTTTCATCAGTTTAATTCAATATCCTATTTTATCCTAGGATTCTACTAGGCCTTCTCTTTTTACCTATTTCATTCTCAGTTACATTTACTATTTCATTTCTCAAAGCTACCCATTCGTCTTCTTCAGCATTCCTTTCCAATGTTCAAGTCAATCGCTGCCTAAAGCTCACATATTTTTTATTGCCTGGAAAGAAATGCTGTGGGTATAAGAACCAGCTGATATCGTGGAGGTGGACAGACATCATTGGGGAAGGAGAATATGAACATAGATATTTGGGAGGAGGAGATGGACAGAAAGACAGGGAGCGAAAATGGACAGAGAAAGGGAAGAGGAGGAGATGGATGGACGGAAGGGGCATTATTAGACGGACAGAGGAAGGAAAGAGGTGTAGATGGACAAAGAGAGGGTGTAGGTAGAGATGGACAAGAAGAGGGTAAAGGAGGAGATGGACAAATAGAAATGGAATAAAGAAATACCCGGGTGATGCCAGGTACTCAGCTAGTTAAACTATAAATTTTTAAATCTACAGCTACATCTACATGGATACTCTGCAACTCACATTTAAGTGCCTGGTAGAGGGTTCATCGAACCACCTTCACAGTTCTCTATTATTCCAGTCTCGTATAACGCTCGGAAAGAACGAATACCTACATATTTCCGTACGAGCTCTGGTTTCCCATATTTTATCATGGTGATCGTTTTTCCCTATATAGGACGGCGTCAACAAAATATTTTCGCATTTAGAGGAGAATGTTAGTGATCTATCGCCAAACTTTCTGTATCTTCGAGAAGAGAGTGGGACGGAAATTACTTAATATTATTTCCTCTGTACAGGAGTAATTCTGAGCTAGGTTAAGCTTAAGGCAGTGCCTTTCAAACTGTAATTATTCGTAGTAACCAAGATGGCGGCGACTCTGAGAGATGCTCCTTGGCACGAAGAAGGACAACAGGAGATCAGTCATAGATTCCTGGGAGACAGTTCGCGGTTAGCACCGGCCAGGCAATGACAACCTAACAGATCTGGAGAGTTCCTTCAGAACTAGCTGGTAAGAGAGCCTTAACATTTTTGTAGGGACGATCGTTTAGGGTGTCAACAGGGCGTAGCAGGGCACTGAACCTCACTTCTGTTTGTGTCCTGGAGCAGTCAACAAACAGTGCTCGTTTTCATCGAAGAGAACTTCGTGAAAAACCGCCAGCCGCTCTCGGCTCAACACGGAAAGATGTTGGGTAACGCATCATCACGCTCCACTGTTGCTCCTGATAGCTAGCATTTCTCTCTTTCTCGCTTGTCTCATGCTTATAGCAGCCTTGCTGATTATATTCTTGTAACTTTTATTTTAACTGATGCTTGATGATATGTGAACTTGTTACTGAACACTTGGGTGCATTAGCCGGCCGCGGTGGACGAGATGTTCTAGGCGCTCCAGTACGGAACCGCGCTGCTGCTACGATCACAGGTTCGAATCCTGCGTCGGGCATGGATGTGTGTGATGTCCTTAGGTTTAAGTAGTTCTAAGTCTAGGGGACTGATGACCTCAGATGCTGAGTCCCATAGTGTTCAGAGCCATTTGAACCAACTAACTTGAGTGCATTATTTCCCCCAATTTCAGTCCTTAATATACATTTTCTGTTGCCTTGTAAACCTTGAATGCAGAATATATGGCATTTAAATAGTCGGACCTGGGATATTGACGTTGTTACGACTGTGTTACTGTCCTCCCTGTTTACATACATTTCCATGATTAGTTTCATTAATTAATGTTCAAAGTATTTGATTCACATCTGCTAGAAAGTCAAATGCTTCCTAGGCCACACGGTATGGCGTCACCTTCATTGGGTGCCACTTGTTAGTGGAAGGGCTTGGTTCAAATGGCTCTGAGCACTATGGGACTTAACATCTGAGGTCATCAGTCCCCTAGAACTTAGAACTACTTAAACCTAACTAACCTAAGGACATCACACACATCCATGCCCAAGGCATAATTCGAAGCTGCGAGCGTAGCAGCAGCACGGTTCCGGACTGAAGCACCTCAGCGGAAGGGGTGGGCAGGCGGAATGTGACAGCACAATTTCAATCTTCACACTTAATTTTTCACAAAATCAATACATGTTATAAAAATGTGTGTGTGTGTGTGTGTGTGTGTGTGTGTGTGTGTGTGTGTGTGTGTGTGTGTGTGTGTTCCACACTTCCTCCCATATCAAGAGGACCGATTTCATTCAAACATGGTACACATATTCTTTACGTCAGGCAACAATCGAATTGGGAATTAGAACCACCTACCTAACATTCAGGGTGATTATAATTAAACTTTCAAACCGCTGTAGATATAACACCACTGGTGAGAATGGCGTCAAACTGCAACGGAATATTATCGGAAAGGGGGAAAACGGATGACAGAAGAAAAATAAATAGTTAAAAAATGCAGCAATACATGTAAGCATCATAATTTAATAGCGGTCGATTACAAATGACAAATGAATAGTACAACAGTGCCTAAGGTGTACGTCTGACGTTAAACAAACCGTACTATTCAGTTTGCATGGGTGTACAGGTGTGATACTGTTAGTTACGTAAACCTATGCACCAAGGGAAGGCCATATCACATCGGATGGGAAAAATTGGTTTTTAATTGTCCTGAGGCCGAAAACCGCATTAAAGGCATCAATCAAAACAAATCGGATTATTAATTTCCGTGTGACTGGCGCAAAACGTGTTCAATATGCTGTCCACCGTTTTCTGCAACAAGGTGAAATCGAGAAACAGCATGTCCCGCAACTGATCGAAGTGTTTTCGGGGTCACGTTCAGAATGTGTTGCGCAATGCGTGTCTTCAATGCAGCTAAGTTTGCAATCGGAACACTGAGTATATCTTTCAGATAGCCCCACAGCCAGAGGTTATACGACGGCTGATGATGCTAGCATTTCCGAAATGGCGCTTTAGCATCTGCTTAACTCGATTTGCAATGTGCCATCTTGCATAAACATTCTCCCATCCACACATCCATGCTGTTGGAGAGCTGGAATGACGTGGTTGCGCAAAAGACGCTCACAGCGCTTACCGGTGACGGAGCCGGTAACAGGACCGTAGGCACCTGTCTCTTCGAAAAAATATGGGCCTATGGTAAATGATGCCGAAAACCCGCACCACACAGTGACCTTTTTAGGATGAATTGGTACTGGTTACTGTGCGCGTGGATTTTCCGTTGCCCATATTCGACAATTCTGTGTATTGACGTATCCTGTCAGACGGAAGTGGGCTTTGTCTATCCACAAAATCTTCCATGTCCAATCATTATCCACTTCCATGGGAGCAAGAAATGCTAAACCAAAGGTCTCTCTTGCTGGCAGGTCAACAGAAAGCAACTCGTGGATAATTTTGAATGGATAGCAAAGAAGGATGTTTCGTGGGATTTTACGCACCATGTTCACGGGTATGTCCAATGTTCGGGCAACTCTCCGTGCACTACACGTTTGCACACCATATGTCAATGCGGTATTCAAATTGTTCCCACACTGCAGTGAGCATCACTTGAGTTACAGCTTCCAAAGTTGCTGTTATGCGATGTCTCAATTCATTCATTGTTGTTGGTATTGGAGGCACATAACCTAAGTCTTTTAGAAACCCAACAAGAAGTAATCAGATACAGTCAGATCCGGGACCTAGGAGGCCAGTAATGGCTGAGTCATTCGATCCAGTAACCCTTTGATTTAAAAGTTCCCGCACTTCTAGCTGCCATTGTGGCGGTGCCCCATCCAGTTGGTAAATGAAGTCGTTCGAATTAGTCTCCAGCAATGATAAAAGAAAGTTCTCAAGCATATCGAGATATATGCTTCCTGTAACAGTGTTCTCAGCAAAGAAAAGTCACCATACACCTTTATCCATGAAACTACACAAAACACACTAAATTTTGCAGAGTCCATCCCATGTTGTGTAACTTCATGCAGCTGCTTCGTACCCCATATTCTCACATTATGACGGTTCACCTTTCCATTTAAATGGAGTGTTGCCTCGTCACTAAACACTAAATGTGGAAGAAAACTGTCATTCTGCATCTTACCAAGTGCGAAATTACAGAACTAAACACGTTGTTGTTTGCCACCTTAATGAAGCGCTTGCGGTAGCTGAATTTTGTATGGCTTCATGTGTAAACGTCAACGCAACACACACCAGGCGGACATGGGGGACATGAGCTGCCGAGCTGCACGGCGAACTTATTTCTGCGGACTCCTTGTGAAAATATGACGGCTGCGTTCGACGTCTGTGTCAGACACTCGGGGACGGCCCTGCACTTTCCTTTACGCGCTTCAGTCCGGAACCGCGCTGCTGCTACGGTCACACGTTCGAATCCTGCCTTGGGCATGGATGTGTGTTATGTCCTTAGGTTAGTTAGGTTTAAGTAGTTCTAAGTTCTAGGAGACTAATGACCTCAGCTGTTGTCCCATAGTGCTCAGAGCCATTTTTTTCGGAATTGTTCATGTCATCGTCTAATGTTCTGTGCTGTATGAGGATCCACCCCAAACCCAGTACAAAGTCACGCTCAAAAGTAATTACTGACCAACACTGCGCAAAACGTAGAACACAAAACTCTCTCTGTTGTCCCGACACCATTTTTAATAGAACTGAAGTGGGCACACACTGCTGCTACCTAGCTGAAACCATGTAAAACTCGAGAGACTGCTCTTTCCAACTGTACGTTGTTCACACACATATCTCAAATAACCAAATAGTTATGATTTTTTTAAAATCGGATGATTGTTTTTGAAAAACCCTGTATATGGAAAACATAAGCTGTCATTTAGACTCCATGCATATAAAATTTGTTATTTAGAAGGCCACGATTATGTAGCTGTTTTCTTGAAAACCAAGGTCAATTGAACACGTTTATTTTAACAGATGGTGTGTCATTTTTAAGTCAAGGAGATGTTCGAAAGCCCTTCGTTACTTCAGTGTGTGTGATTTGTACATTCAAAGTCAGTGACTTGATATATTAACAATCAAACCAGGTACATCGATTTAATGTCACAACAAAGTAAGCAGAGACATAAAAAATTTTCGAAGACGGAATACGTAATAGTAATTCATACAAGGTTATTAGTTTTTGTATTGAATAAAACTTTTTTGAACAAGATAAATTTTGTTTCTTATTCTCTTACACCCAAAACTAATTTTGATATGTCCCTATTCACCTCACAGACCAATAAAGTGAAAAAATAATAAGACTAGCAGCACTAATTCTATTCACCTCTCTGTGCAAGGCGAAGAGAAACAAAATATTCTCATTTTCTATCTTGTAAAAGAGCAAGCCAGGTCCCAACTCTAATTATAAGTTTAAAGTTACGCGCAAGGCCCATAATCCCATGCCGATTTAATATTCGTATTTCGTTCAAATGATCAATTTTTTCCGTTGTCGTTGTTGACGAAGCCATAACCTCACTTCTGCTTACACCACTTCTTCGCTAGCAAAGTGAAGTCTCGAAGGTGTCCGTAAGTTTTGGAAACAGATGAAAGTTAGATGGGATCAAGTCTGAGGTGTAGATGAGAGCTAGCAGTGAAATCAAGGCTCGGATTGTTGCAGATGTCGCAGGGCTCGTGTGTGGTCTGGCGTTATGATGCTGAAGGAGAGAGTACTCCATGAGTGGACGAAATGTTTTGCGGCTAGGAACTCGATTGCAGCTCGCTATGTCTCATTCACAGACACAGTTTCGTTCCACACTGCCAACTTATGTAGTATAGTTCGATGCCCTCTAGCAACAGAGGGCTGAAAATATGTAGACATAAAGAATAGGGATGTTGAATGTTAATAATGATTGTTTTATCTATAAAGATTTCTCCTTCCTGTCCGTCTCCTCCACCTCCTATCTGTCCATCGTCTTCTCCCTTTTCTGTCTATCCACCTTTTCCAACCCCTACTCTCTGTTCATCTCCTTCTGACCCCCTTTCTGTCTATCTGTTTCTCCCCGATCTATCCCGCCATCTCCTTCTCCCCCTCTGTCCATTTGCTCCATCCCCCTCTGTCCTTCTCCACATTTCTTTCCTTGCCCACTCTATCTTCTCTTCCCCATCTCTCCATCCATCTCCTCTTCGCCCTTCTATGTGCCATATCCTCCTCCCTCATCTCTCTGTCCATCTCCTCCTCCCCCTCCTTTGTATATCTCTTTCTCCTCCCATTCTCTCTCCCCACATTATCACCTGCACCATAATAGGAGGTTGCTGGGTCTTCCCCCCACAGTATTTATTTCCAGGCAGTAAGTAATATGAGCACCAAGTTTGGTCGAAATTTATAAAGGAGTGTAGGTGGAGTTTTTCCAAAAATGGTTCAAATGGCTCTGAGCACTATGGGACTTAGCTTCTAAGGTCATCAGTCCCCTAGAACTTAGAACTAATTAAACCTAACTAACCTAAGGACAACACACACATCCATGCCCGAGGCAGGATTCGAACCTGCGACCGTAGCGGTCGCTCGGTTCCGGACTGTTGCGCCTAGAGCCACACTGCCACTGCGGCCGGCTCATATGTCATGAATTACGTGTCGTACAATGATATAATTTTGCAGGCAGTTTCAGTGGCATATATGAATACTGTCCGTGAAACGTGTTGCGAAGAGAGTTTGTAGCAATGAAGTACTAAATTAAAATTTCATGAGTGATGCGGCGGTTTTACTGCATGAAAAGCGAAAATATAGTAAGCGATAAACTTTTTGCCTTTCATCATTTTGTGGAGTGGTCAGCGATTAAAAGTTTCTTAAAGGTTTGAAATTGTGTGTAAAGTTAGTTGCAAGTAACTAACTGGTCATATTCTTAAATAGTGGATGAATAAAGTCTGGGTCTTCGTGCGTCTAGGGATATACTCCTTTTTCACCTCCACCACCACCACCACCACCACTTTGATAGTTAGGTGGTTCTTGCCTCCACAGCGATGCTTTAAATTCAGTAAGAGACATGTGTGCTAAGATCGGCCGAAATCGGTCCAGTGGTTTAGGATATGTGGAACATATATACATACCTATTGAGAGAGAGAGAGAGAAAGAGAGAGAGAGAGCTCCACACAACGCAGAAAACTCAGCTAGCATGGACCACAGAGGCACGCCTGTAAGTTTTAATAGTGTTCAGATGTTACGGACGGATGTTTCTCAAGTTTCCCCACTGTTACTTCGAGTAGTGAAATGTCTTTAGTGTAGTTTGATTTTGCAGATAGGTTTATTTCGTGGGGCTATAATTGCGCTCTGCCGCAAACTATACTTTTTTGTGGTAAATAAACCCCACATTATAATCAGTAAATACAGTTCCGGGATTAAGGAATAAGACATACACGTCGATAACTGAGACGAATGCGGGGCGAAACGAGCGACTCGTTCGGCGAAGTTTCGGGAATTCATCATGCCGGCAGTTGCTCGGCACAGTGGTTTATCAGGGCTCAACTAATTAGGTTGTCATAAGAAAAGCGTGCAATGGACGCTTGTGATGGATGAGTGGTGGTATTCCAGACAAGAACGGCGCGAGTTTTCCACCAGTGGTGCAAAAGGAAAAGCGCGCCTGCAACGACTCTGAGTCTCTCAAAACAGCCTGCGATTCCACAACATAGATGCGTTTCCCTGGCTGTAATCGGACTGCCGTGGCAGTCAGCACTCTATCAAAGGACATGAATATATAATTATGATTAAACTTACAATCACTGATGGCTGTGTGGTGAACGTAGTTGTATCGCTGATTAAGAAAAAAAGAAATGGCCTCTTCATTTTCTTATAATATGATCGACTTAGAGGCTTCTAGCCCCATCACAAGTGTACCTCTACACAATGAAGGAATAAAATAAACCAAAGCAATACTTAATGCAATAATTTTACATATCGTGTACGTTCCAACAAATTTATTAGCTTTTCCGGTCACGAGATTAATGAACGACACCTAAACTAATGTCGAAAATGTATAAAATTGAAAATGTGTACAGCAATTGACAAGGAAGATCGATACGGTGATGTTGTCTAACGTGTTTGAGAACTACCTGACTATATTCCATGAAGTTTGGGGATTGCATCCGGATGACGTCGACTTCCTGTCACGGTATTTCGGCTGACAACAATTCAGCCATCTTCAGGTGCGTGTTAACTGAAGATGCCTGAATGGCTATCAGCCGAAATATCGCGGCAGGAAGTCGACGTTATCCGGCTGCAATCCTAAAACTTCATGGAATACTCTCTCTGCAGGAAAATGCCAAGAGTCACAACCTGATTATTTTGGCAATTTGTTTATTCCTTAGTTTAACAAAAAACGGACAATCTCCGGTGTTGAACATAATCTAGAGCATCATTCAAAGCCATGTCAAATGTTTCTCTAATCTGCCTCATTTCTTAGTTTCAGACAACTTAAGGTCTCAGCTGTAAACAGCGATAAGGGCCAGACGATGAGAAACAGAGTTATTACGTTATAAAGTATGGTATGTTATGTGCTTTAATCGTCTTAGTTGACAGGTCCACGATAAACCGAGAAATATCAGCTCTGTCATTTCAGATTCTCACTAACTGAAACTCTCTCGGGATGTGTGCTGCATATAACAGTAGTAAGTGCCAAAAACCTGGCTGCCAGTAGCAGTAATGTGCGGTGCTCCTGCCAGGAAAGATCTGCCAAGGACTATCTGTAAAAAGGATGTTGATAAATACGATTCAAATAAAGATCCTGTTCTGAACTTAAATGCGCTTCAATGGTTGTTGCTAATCAGGTAAGTGTAAATATTTATATAAGCAAGTACACAAAAAAATGGCTCTGAGAACTATGGGACTCAACTGATGTGGTCATCAGTCCGCTAGAACTCAGAACTACTTAAACCTAACTAACCTAAGGACATCACACACATCCATGCCCGAGGCAGGATTCGAACCTGCGACCGTAGCAGGCGCACGGTTCCGGACTGAGCGCCTAGATAGCAACCTGCATCTCCGAAGCAGGGATCTCCAAAGTTACTGAACAAGGAAGCAACTAAACAATGGTGAACTGTGTACCTTAGCATTGTCTACAAGAATTTACGAATTTACGTGACAATGTGACGACAGAAATGTTGAGGACCATACTTAACATTGTTTAAGAGCTGCAGTAAGGCGACAAGAAAGTTAAATTGGTTGTTATTTTTTATTACTGCCGAAATTGGCAATGCAAATGTTATTATCACGAAATGAAACAATTCGGACTTTTTAAATTTGTGTTTTTGAGAGGTTTCACAGCGAAGCTTCATTAAACTCGTCTAGCAAGTAAACAGTGGTAGTAAGGAGATAACCCATATTGAGTGTGCTCAGTTTGCAAGTAAATTATGTTACTTTACAATGAAACACTTCCAAGAATAAAATTTTGGATAGAATTTACGATGTTAAAAATATGTCGTTACTCTAGAAATATCTGAAAACAAAGACTTCATCTGAATTAGAAAATCACAGTGGATGTATGTGAAATTTGTGAGACTTTATTGAAACTTTATTGTGCAGTTTTTCAAAATAACCAGCTTGTCCCTTACTTTAATGTACAGCCAAGATCTTCAAAGCATTTCGCAAAACGTTTGACCATTTTTTTAGGGTACACACTTGTAACTAGCTTCTCTTAGCATCGTGTCGTGACTGGCATAATTTATACACCACCGACTTTTAACAGTTTTCTGGCGCTACTGTCACCTTTTCTGTCAGCAATATCATTCCTCCTGCTCCTCACAGCCAACAACTTTAATGAGGTTAACGGCTTGCTGTCGTGGTTGTCGTTTTCCGCGATTACTTACGGTGCTTGCACTGCGGAGTAACAACGCGCAAACTTCGAACCGGCAAGCGGCGCGTTGGCTAGTCAAGTGACAAGCAGGTCAGTCTTTCCTTTTTCGCGTAATATGTGAAGCTGGTGACCTCTCATTACTACATATAGACAAAGAGGCAAAAATCCCCTCTTCATCCCATCTGAAAAATCTGTTTCTTCCTCAAGAACAGTGAAAGCAGTTTGAAATTTGGAAATAAGCGTTTCCTACGAAGGGAGAAGAATAAGGTAATCACAAAAAATTGCTCTGAGCACTATGGGACTCAACTGCTGTGGTCATTAGTCCCCTAGAACTTAGAACTAATTGAAGCTAACTAACCTAAGGACATCACACACATCCATGCCCGAGGCAGGATTCGAACCTGCGACCGTAGCAGTCGCACGGTTCCGGACTGCGCGCCTAGAACCGCGAGACCACCACGCAAAGGTAGTCACAGAAGGTTGAGTTATCTTCTTAACAGTGCTTAACATGAAACTTCCTGGCACATTAAAACTGAGTGTCGAACCGAGATTCGAGCTCGGGAACTTTGCCTTTCGCGGGCAAGTGCTCTACCACCGAGCTACCCAAACACGACTCACGCCCCGACTCCCGATCCGGCACACAGTTTTAATCTGCCAGGAAGTTTCATATCAGCTCACTCTCTGCTGTAGAGTGAAAATTTCATTCTAGAAACTTCCCCCAGGCTGTGGCTAAGCCGAGTCTCCGCAATATCCTTTCTTTCAGAAGTGCTAATTCGGCAAGGTTCGCAGGAGAGCTTCTGTAAAGTTTGAAAGGTAGGAGACGAGGTACTGGCAGAAGTAAAGCTATGAGGACGGGGGTGAGTCGTGCTTTCGTAGCTCAGTTGGTAGAGCGCTTGCCCCCAAAAGGCAAAGGTCCCTAGTTCGAATCTCGGTCAGGGACACAGTTTTAATGTGCCAGGAAGTTTCATATCAGCGCACACTCCGCTGTAGAGTGAAAGTTTCATTCTAGTGTTTAACATATTCACCGTAGATACTCACGACATTTTCACAACTACAGCAACGTTCTAGAATACTCTGATTTGAGCCGGCCGGGGTGACCGAGCGGTTCTAGGCTCTACAGTCTGGAACCGCGCGACCGCTACGATCGCAGGTTCGAATCCTTCCTCGGGTATGGATGTGTGTGATGTCCTTAGGTTAGTTAGGTTCAATTAGTTCTATGTCTAGGGGACTGATGGCCTCAGATGTTAAGTCCCATAGTGCTCAGAGCCATTTGAACCATACCCTGATTTGTTTATACAAGCAAGAAGTGACAGGCTAGATGGAACTCACCGCAAACTGGATGCAGTGATGATACTTCACTGAACGTGGGTGAAAGTAAGTAGATTAACCATATTCTAGAACAAGTCTGTTATCAAATATATCACACGGAGAATACAAGATAGTTCAAAAATGGTTCAAATGGCTCTGAGCACTATGGGACTTAACATCTGAGGTCAACAGTCCCCTAGGACGTAGAACTACTTAAACCTAACTAACCTAAGGACATCACACACATCCATTCCCGAGGCAGGATTCGAACCTGCGACCGTAGCGGTCACACGGTTCCAGACAGAAGCGCCTAGAACCGCACGGCCACACCGGCCGGCTACAAGATAGTTCCTGTATGCCTGACTGAATATACGCCCTACGCGTACTGACGAGGAGTATCTGTCTGTTTACAGCAAACTGAGGTGGAGAGAACATATAGATCAACCTATAGCAAAAATGTGAAATCAATATATTAGAAAGAATTCTTCGCGTATGAAAACGTATCTTGCACAACATTTCCATGACTCATTATCGTTCCTGTGAAGCGTCACATGCCAACAATGAAAATATACAGGGTGGCCAGAAGCAACCTGAAAAGCTTGTGAGTGTGTTGCATGATAGGTAATGTTGAGAAATAATAGTTGAGAAAAAAATTCCATGCGTTGTGCCGTCTCCGAGTTAAGTAGCATAGAAGTTAGCCAGTGAGAGTGTACGTGTGCAAATTCAAGCGGCCGGCCAGAGACGATTGTCGCCAATCGTGTTCTTAGTTTGGTTTCCTAAAACCGAAAAAGAGGGTGAGACAAAACTTGGACATGGGACGGTAGAAAGGATCGAACACGAGCCAAAAGCTGTGCAATTTCGTGCGTTATTATCTACGCTATGAGAGAAACTGACACTATTTGTATGTGATGGTCACTTGAATTTGCGTGTGCAACGGTCTGATTCACTAACTTTAATGCTAAGTAACTCGTAAACAGCGCAACGTATCGAAATTTTTGTCTACAATTATTTCTCAGCAGAACCTAACCTGCAAAACCTTTACGCGTTATTCACACTGTTTCTGGCCTTCCCATGTACTCCAATAGCTGTACCTGTATTTCACTGAAAATATGTGCACAACATCGGGGAAAATGGATTGAAGGCTTGACAAAATTTCAGAGTGGTGCAAAGACTGACAATTTGCCTTAAATGTTCAGAAATATAAAACTGTGCGCTACACAAAAAAAGCGAAACCCCATGGACATGGAGTGATCACATTGGCTATTCACAGGTGAGCAGGAGATCGATTTAGGTTCATTAGTAGGACGTTGAGGAAATCAGTCTTCAAAGGAGACCGCTTAAAAACTCAAGAGACGTACAGTTCGTAGTGATAGACGTTAAATCATCGAGCAGAACAGAAGCGATATCTGGCGTTCGGCAAGGTAGTGTCATAAGCCCTCTGCTGTTCCAGTTTTATATAAATGATCTAGGTGATAACCTGAGCAGCCACCTTAGATTGTTTGCAGATGACGCTGTAATTTAACGTCTAGTAAAATCATCAGACGATCAATTCAAATTACAAAAAGATCTAGAGAGAGTTTATGTATGGTGCGAAAAGTGGGCATTGGCACTAAACAAAGAAAAGTGCGAGGTGATCCACATGGGTACTAAAAAAAATCCGATAAATTTTGGGTATTCGATAAATAGCACATATCCAAGGACTGTCAATTCGACTAAATACCTAGTAATTACAATTACGAGTAACTTAAATTGGAAAGACCACATAGATAATATTGTAAGGAAGGCGAAACAAAGGTTGCGCTTTGTTGGCAGAGCACTTAGCAGCTCGTTTCGTGTTATCGCGCAATGGGGGTGAGAGTGTCACTGACATGATACGCGAGTTAGGGTGGCAGTCAGTGAAAGAAAATCGGTTTTTTTTTTGCGGCGAGATCTATTTGCGAAATTTCAATCACCAACTTTCTCTTCCGATTGCGAAAATATTTTGTTGACACCCATCTACATAGGGAGAAATGATCATCATAATAAAATAAGAGAAATCAGAGCTCTAACGGAAAGGTTTAGGTGTGCCTTTCTCCCACGCGCCATTCGAGAGTGGAATGGTGGAGAAATAGTATGAAAATGGTTTCAAATGGTTCTGAGCACTATGGGACTTAACATCTGTGGTCATCAGTCCCCTAGAACTTAGAACTACTTAAACCTAACTAACCTAAAGACATCACACACACCCATGCCCGAGGCAGGATTCGAACCTGCGACCGTAGCATCGCGCGGTTCCGGACTGAGCGCCTAGAACCGCGAGACCACCGCGGCCGGCTGAAAATGGTTTGATGAACCCTTTGCCAGGCAATTATGTGTGAATTGCAGGGTAACCATGTAGATGTAGATGTAGATGTTGTAGATTACTGCTCGGGTGCGTGGGACCCATTCACAATAGGACCAAAAGGAACAATTGATCACATACAACGAAGGGCGCCACGAATGTTGACAGGTTTGTTTGACTGACGGGAAAGTGTGACGCCAATCCTGAGAAACCTAAACTGGCAGACGCTTGAAGGTAGACGCCAGCTATCCGGTAAAAGCCTACCCTTCTAAGGCTCCCTAAGTCGACTGAGGTGATGTGATTGTGAAATGGAAACGCTAGGGAACAACCACAGCTAAACAAAGACCAGGCAGACGTCATATAATGACGGCCGGAACCGTCGAGTATCAGGGAAGATGATTGTAAAAAATCACATGAAATCAGCAGAAGGAATCACTCTTGATTTTCAAACTGCTACCAGCATTCCAGCGAGCACAATACCTGTGAATCTAAAGTTAAAAGTAATTGGGTACAATTGTCGAGCAGCTCCCCATGTGAAGTGGCCGTGCGGTTCTAGGCGCTACAGTCTGGAACCGAGCGACCGCTACGGTCGCAGGTTCGAATCCTGCCTCGGGCATGGATGTGTGTGATGTCCTTAGGTTAGCTAGGTTCTAGGTGACTGATGACCTCAGAAGTTAAGTCGCATAGTGCTCAGAGCCAGCTCCCCGTGATCAACACTCTTCACTCTTCTGTAGTCAACTGTAAGCGACGTTTGAGATAAGAGACGCCACTGGTCAGGGAATAACTGGAAACGAGTGGCGTGGGGTGATGAATCACGCTATACCTATGGCAGTTCAATGTAAGGGTTCGGGATTGGGGAGTGACGAGGGAACGTGACCTCCCATCACGTGTAGTTTCAATAGTGAAGTACAGAAGAGGTGGTGTTACAGTTTGGGCGTTGTTTTCGTGCTTGGAGTGTGTCTCCGTTACTGTGCTTACGAAAACGCTAAATGCGGAAGGACATGTACACATTTTACAACATGGTGTACTGTTTACAGTAAACGAACATTTCAGAGACAATGACTGTTGGCTTCAGCACGACAATGCACCACGTCACAAAGCAGCAATGGTTTCCGGCCAGTAACATTCTTGAAATGGACTGTCCTGCCAGAGTCCCGACTTGAACCAAATGGAACACCTTTGGGGTGAATTAGAACGTCGACTTCTCTACAGACTCCAGACTCTTACACTCTCTGGTGTCGGCTCTTGAGGAAGAATGGGCTGCCATTCCTCCAGACATTCAGACGCCTGACTGAAAATGTCTTCAGCAGAGTTCAAGCCTTCACAAATGCGACGGGGGAACACACCCCATATTAATGTCCACTAATAGGTGTCCGGATACTTTGATCTGGCAGTGTACTTGCTCTTCCATAACCTTCACAGAAATTTACAGAATATGGATATAAGGGTAGAAGATTGGGGAATAATGTGTCGTCTACGATGATGTCATTACAGACAACTTAAAAACTCTTTTCTAGGATGGATGGGTCAGGAAATCGGCCGTGCTTTCTTCAGATGAACTATGGCGGCATTTGCCTGAAATGATTTAGTTAAACCACGCACTGCATGTGTCTGGACGGCCAGACAGGGATTTGCACCATGATCGTCCTGAATGCGAGTCCAGTGTGTTACCACTTGTAAGGTGTCAGGAAAATCCAACCCCTTCCATGAAGACCCTGACATGATAAGCAAATCCAGTAGTATGTCACATAGCTCCGAATAAATCGTGACATTAAATTAACCAAAGTAATACGAGTAATGAGTGAGCAAATGGAATACCACAGACTAACACAAGAATGCCTAAATGGATGTCATACCTTCCCACCATGAGACAGACGCAGTTCCGAGGGGAGAAACGAGAACAGAAGCCGAGAGCAGAACCGTGTTAAGCTAGAAGGCCCTACGATAAGGGACGGGCTGGACACCCATGTCGGCAGCTAACCACTAGGGCCACACCACCCGCACGTTTTAGCGTGAGACTTTTTCGCGTCTCTGTTACGTTGCAAACTTTAAAAACATTGCCCCACCACAAAAAGTATAACTTTCTCATTGGATAGACAGAATTTTTGTAGGCGGAGCTTAAGGTTAACATTGAGACCCTGATTGGTCAGATGAAAACACAGCCAGATAGGTTTTTTTAAACCAACTTCTGTAAATTGTTGTAAGGAGAAGTTAGGAGAGAGTTAGTTCCGAGACGGCGAGCTGGATGGCTGCTGCGCCGGCCGCTGCCGCCCTGACGCTGCCTAAACACCGACAAGGTAATGAACGCACGCGATGCCGCATTTTTGAGCGCATAATGCTTCACTCAGAACTGCAGAAGTCTCATTTGTTACACTCCCTTTTTGCGTAATACTAGTGTCGATCGTAAATTAAAGCTCATGGTGTTCACATTTGCCGCTTGAAGTAAAAATCTGAAACGCGATGATTTTTCTGTTATGTAGTTATTGAGAAGCCACTGTAATTTACGACAAGTTAGATAAGTAGTTAAAGATAATTGAGGGTCACTGTAGACCATTTCGATAGTTTTCTCTTTTGTGAAATTTAATTTAA
The DNA here is from genome assembly GCF_023897955.1 of Schistocerca gregaria. Lineage (NCBI taxonomy): Eukaryota > Metazoa > Arthropoda > Insecta > Orthoptera > Acrididae > Schistocerca > Schistocerca gregaria. Next base: position 682,700,058 of record NC_064931.1, read on the forward strand.
ACCTAGATTATAGATGTGATATGGCATAGGTTATCCTTTTATCCATTGTAGAACTTGGGAACCCATTCAGGGAACATTCGTTCACATTTTTGTTGAACGCAGTTGGTTTTACCATCCTGTATTAAAACATTTCCTTTTATCAATAGTGCAATTTATAAACGATGTTTTGTGAGTAGAATAAAATTTCCAATGGTAAACGTAACTGCTTTTTTGACGTTATTTTACCAGCTAACTAAAAATAGGAAAGCCTTGAACCCCTTCCACTAAATTTAGTTAGTATTAAGATTCTTTACAGGGAGTGTAGTGGAGCTGACGCTGAGATCATTAAGTATTTGGTTATATCATCGCTAGTCTCACTGAACTCTTCTGAATTTTACATGTCATGTGTCGTCTGGTGTCTCCTTACCAGCAACAGGTCCCAGGTTCAAACTAGTCAATTCCCTAAAAAACACGCTCAGAGCGTCGTTGCGCGAAAGTGGTAGGGAGACACGATATAGAACAAACAGACACCACCATGAATGTTTAGACACTGCGTCACCTCGCGCCTTGAGACGGAGCACAATTTCAGATGATTTAGTAAATCTACCGTTAGGAACCATATTTACATTCACTATGAACTATGAAGGGAAACCTCGACATATCTAAAGGCGTATGAGTACACAAGGATTTGAACGACGCTCGTCTCCAGTAAATGTGACTCAGATAATCCGACAAATGAACAGACAAAAACGAAATGAAGTACACACGTTACCGGACCGAGTCCAAACCATGAGTAGTCTCCAATGCATGTAGATGGCTCTAGTGTTACTTGAAGTATGATTTATAAATAGCATTGCTTCTTTTGGAGCATGGAATTTCATGTAGAACTGTTTCCTTTCTTTTTAGGAATTTCGAAGATACGTTAAGCCAGATTGTTCTCTGTGTAACGCTGAATAACATTGATTTCGGGTGAATTGTTTAAACTATTTGACAAAATGAAAATGGCGCACTCGGAAACGATAAACGGACTGGTGTGCTTAAATTGGCGACCAGATCTCTGCCAGAAAAAAAAAACAGTTTAATACAATAATTACAGCAGCATTTAAAACGACGTAACTAATCGGTTTGTGTCAGCGCCGTGAAAATTAAGTAGAATTCAATTTGAAATTTCGTAATTAATTACACCATTACTCTACGTGGCGTAGTGTGTAATACATTTCAAGATATAATTATAAACGATCAACAACGTTTTAAAAGTAATCAAAAGGATCGTGGCTAAAAGGTCTCTAAAGGTCTTCATCATCTAGTACATCCTGTCAGTAACTGCCAGTAACCGCATTAACTGCTGTAACGAACATGTTTCTTATAACCCATATTAGATCACATAACTTCATTAAGCTTCCCTGCTTTAAATTAAATGAACCAAACTTAACCATAAGGAAAATTAATTTTGAAAATTCCCGCCTTCGCGGTAGAGGAGGAAATACGTCACCCCATTCTTACACACGTTTCTTTCCTTTCGCGTACTACGAACAAGAGCTGGGCAAAATAACACGAACATACACTTACTACAGTTTAGAGCCCCATTTGGCATCCAGATCAGTTTCAATTCTCCTGGAGATAAAGGGATAAAAATTGTAAATGGTTGTCTGTAGCATATTATACCTTGCAAAGAATGATTACCTGGTATACTCGCAGTACAGGCCACCGTCACTCGATAATGCTCAATCCTGTAGTTGTGGAGACCAGAAAAGATGTAACATTTCATCCCGGTGCTCATCAATCACTGTGTAAATTCGTGCATTTTCATCTCTAAAGACGCGATGCCCAGGTGGGAGCAATGGATTTTCCCCTGAATGAACAAGGTGATCTAAATTCATTTCATAGACCTTGCCGGTTACCATACCTTCCAGTGCAGCTACAGGCTTGTCCCGGTCGTTGGTCTAAATGTGAAGCATGATGCATTTACATCATGCTTCGAGCCTGAGGACAATCTAGTTTGTAGACCTGCCCACTATTCTAGTAACGTAAACATGCTGCACAACGTAACAGTGTAAAGGTAGACTCATCAAATCAAATTACATGTTCCCATTGATTGCTAGGACAGATTCTGTTCTACTAGCATGACCGAACCATCTTCTTTGCCCTCAACTGGTTTGCAAGAAGTTCAGCAAATGCATCGTCGCTGTTAACACTGCAATGTTATAAAAACCACATGCTCTCAGCAGTCACCTTTCTTATTGGAGGTAAAAATCGTATTTAATGAGCTCCGCCGTCAAGAAGTTTAGTTTTTATTTTGCCATTGCGTTTAGAAGATGATTTTTTTCCATGAACTCCATAAGCTTACTTGACACATTAAACAGTAACAGTAAAAACTCTTCATTGGTTTCGGAGCGACGATTTGTGATCGCCGAAATTATGTAAGATCCGATATGACGGTAGATCAGAATACCGACCACAAAAGTACTGGCACCCAAATACATCGAAGGATAATGTAGTACAAAGAAGAAACAGAAGATAATTTCAGTGCATTACAGCTACATCAGAAAACAATTTCTCGATATGGGGCGTTTATATCTGGCTTTTCATGTGAAACAATTCTCTTCTACTGCGAGATCTTTGCTCCTCCTAATGAAATCATAGACCGACTACAGTTACTGACGTCATCAGCTACCATAAGGAATACAGCTCAGATGAACTCGCGAAAAGTGGAGACTCGCGTAAAGTGTGATGGACAGATAATAAGAAAATGTACAAATAATTTTCAGTTGGCTTATCAGTAAATGATATTGCCTCTTTTAAGTATTTTTTTTTTTTTACATCCTCTTCCTCCTCCTCCTCCTTTCACATAATCCAGGTAAGTGTTCATTATATGCTGACTGTACAGTTTTCTGAGTACCAGAATTTCAGTTCTAGAAGTCTCCTCAATGCATTTCTGGAAGCGCCACCTGTCCACAGATCCTGCATCCAAGGACCAATACATTCCTCTCTGCACGTGATAAGAAAACGATTTATTGACAAACAGCCAACAAGAATTCAGAAAATATCGTTCTTGTAAAACTAAACTAGTTCTTTATCCTCAGAAAGTAATGAGTACTATCAACGCGGTATGTCAAACTGATTTCACGTTTTTAGACTTCCAAAGGGCTTTTGACACCATTCGTCACAAGCGAATTCTAATTAAATTGCGTGCCTATGGAGTATCGTCTCAGTCGTGTTCCTGGATTCGTGATTTTGTGTCGGAAATGTCGCAGTTCATTGTAATTGATGGAAAGTCATAGAGTAAAACGGAAGTAATATCTGGCGCATCCCAAGGAATTGTTATAGTCCTTTTGCTGTTTCTAATCTACATAAAAGATTTAGGAAACAATCTGAGCAGCCGTCTGAGGCTGCTTCCAGATGATGCCCTCATCTACCGTCTTATGAAGTCATTAGATGGTCAAAACAAATTGGAAAACGATTTAAGCAAGATAGCAATTGACAGTGAGACTTCATCCACATGAGTACTAAAAGGAAACCGCCAAGTTTCAGTTACAGGATAAAACACACAAATGTAATGCCCGTAAATTCAACATAATACTTAGTAGTTACAGTTATGAATAACTTAAATTGAAACGATCTCATGGATAATGCTGTGGGGAAAGCAATCCAGAGGCTGTGATTTATTTGCCGAACACTTAGAAAATGCAACAGATCTACTAAATAGACTGCTTATACTACGCTTCTCTGCCCTCTTCTGGGGTGTCACTGTGCGGTGTGGGATCTGCATCAGATAGGACTGACGCAGGACATCGAAAAAGTTCAAAGCAGGCAGCTAGTTTTCTATTGCCGCGAAACAGGGGCAAGAGTGCCACGGATATGATATTGGGGTGGCAATCATTAAAACAAATGCGATTTTCCTTGCGGCATGATCTTCGCGTGAAATTTGAATCACCATCTTTGCTCTCAGAGTGTGAAAATATTTTGTTGGCGCCCACCTACATATGGAGGAATGATCACCACAATAAAATAAATAGAGCTCACAAGGAAAGATATAACCGTTCGTTTTTCCTACGTATTGTCCGAGAGTGGAATTGTAGAGCAATGAACTCTCCGCCAGCCATCCTCTATTGTGAACTGCAGAGTAATTATGTAGATGCAGGTGTAGATGCAGAAGTCATTTAATACATGAACTGAGGTACACACCTTACCTGGAAAGCGAACGTTCTTCACCATCACTGCGATTTCTATGTCTCAACACTTCTTACATACAGGGCCAGAGTGCGACTAGCTGGCACAGAACAGCAGAGGATATGTCAGTTCAGGTAGACGGCGATATCGTCCCAGCAGCAGCATCATGGGCAAGACTGCAGACAGCGACCTCACGGCGGCTAACGGTTGGCTGCAGCTCATATATGACATACACTCCTGGAAATGGAAAAAAGAACACATTGACACCGGTGTGTCACACCCACCATACTTGCTCCGGACACTGCGAGAGGGCTGTACAAGCAATGATCACACGCACGGCACAGCGGACACACCAGGAATCGCGGTGTTGGCCGTCGAATGGCGCTAGCTGCGCAGCATTTGTGCACCGCCGCCGTCAGTGTCAGCCAGTTTACCGTGGCATACGGAGCTCCATCGCGGTCTTTAACACTGGTAGCATGCCGCGACAGCGTGGCCGTGAACCGTATCTGCAGTTGACGGACTTTGAGCGAGGGCGTATAGTGGGCATGCGGGAGGCCGGGTGGACGTACCGCCGAATTGCTCAACACGTGGGGCGTGAGGTCTCCACAGTACATCGATGTTGTCGCCAGTGGTCGGCGGAAGGTGCACGTGCCCGTCGACCTGGGACCGGACCGCAGCGACGCACGGATGCACGCCAAGACCGTAGGATCCTACGCAGTGCCGTAGGGGACCGCACCGCCACTTCCCAGCAAATTAGGGACACTGTTACTCCTGGGGTATCGGCTGGGCTACGGTCCCGCACACCGTTAGGCCGTCTTCCGCTCACGCCCCAACATCGTGCAGCCCGCCTCCAGTGGTGCCGCGACAGGCGTGAATGGAGGGACGAATGGAGACGTGTCGTCTTCAGCGATGAGAGTCGATTCTGCCTTGGTGCCAATGATGGTCGTATGCGTGTTTGGCGCCGTGCAGGTGAGCGCCACAATCAGGACTGCATACGACCGAGGCACACAGGGCCAACACCCGGCATCATGGTGTGGGGAGCGATCTCCTACACTGGCCATACACCTCTGGTGATCGTCGAGGGGACACTGAATAGTGCACGGTACATCCAAACCGTCATCGAACGCATCATTCTACCATTCCTAGACCGGTAAGGGAACTTGCTGTTCCAACAGGACAATGCACGTCCGCATGTATCCTGTGCCACCCAACGTGCTCTAGAAGGTGTAAGTCAACTACCCTGGCCAGCAAGATCTCCGGATCTGTCCCCCATTGAGCATGTTTGGGACTGGATGAAGCGTCGTCTCACGCGGTCTTCACGTCCAGCACGGACGCTCGTCCAACTGAGGCGCCAGGTGGAAATGGCATGGCAAGCCGTTCCACAGGACTACATCCAGCATCTCTACGATCGTCTCCATGGGAGAATAGCAGCCTGCATTGCTGCGAAAGGTGGATATACACTGTACTAGTGCCGACATTGTGCATGCTCTGTTGCCTGTGTCTATGTGCCTGTGGTTCTGTCAGTGTGATCATGTGATGTATCTGACCCCAGGAATGTGTCAATAAAGTTTCCCCTTCCTGGGACAATGAATTCACGGTGTTCTTATTTCAATTTCCAGGAGTGTAGAATATGATATACTACATGCCTGCACTGACATGTAACAACGTCAGCGTGATAGTGATGCAGCAAATCGGCAAAGGAAAATACTTTTCTTTTGATCACAGGATGCTGTTGTGTTCCAATGGCGTGGTGGCAGGCGAGCTTTGACTCGCTCGCATTTATGCATGCAGGAACCAGCCTGTCTATGGAGCAATAAGCTTGTTCGTTTCCTATTGGCTGAAATATGCGGCTCTTGCCTGTAAAAAGGGCCTCTTCACCTCAGACAGATATTCTGGTCTGATCGCTGCCGGGAGTCACTTCCCTCCCATCCGCTAGCGAGCAGACTGGCCAAAACGAGCCTTTGATGTTTCTCAGTAGTTGCCCAGCATTCATTTCCTACTCTTCAAAGCCACTCTTTCGTGCTTCTCAGTAATAACCACCCTGGCATTCCCTTCATCCTCTGTTAAGTAGACTGTATGGAGCAACTGTATAGTGCTTCTCAAGAGTAACAATGCCAACATTCCCTTCTTTCACTCTGCGTATTTCTCATTAGGAATTGATATTGTCCTTTTTTCCCTTGTTTCCTAGACCTTGTCAACATTCTGTGCTCTGTGAAGCGCTGCATTGCTTGTGACGACAATGATGCCGCTAATAAGTGACCCAGATTGACTTTTGATGATCCTAAAGGTGTGGTGATGATTTCGGTTCAAGTTATTGTTGTTTCTTTGTTGGCATAGTTCTTCGTTTCAGCCGAAATCTGATGACTAATTTCTTCTTCTTCTTCATCTGTTGCACATGGGAGTATACCATCACCCCTGATGAGTAACAATGCTCTTGAGGATTTCGTGAGGCATCTTCGTATTCCAAGGGATGGCGTCTAGATAAATCATTACTCATGTGAATGTAATGATACGTTTTTATTTCTCTCCCTTCTTCTCTATGTATGAGTAATGCAGTTATCTAACGTTATGATTTTATTTCTGTCTGTTGTAGAATTCTTCAGTGAGATCACGGTCATCAGGATGGATCTGGTGTTGCTGCAGAGCCCTATAATTATTCTTTCAACGCTGCCCCTGTCGCCCATTGTAGCTGATCGTGATGATGATGATACTGATGACGTGTAGGAGGACCTTGTATTTGAGCTGACACCTTTCTCCATTGTGATGCCAGTCATCAAGCAGCAACTGCATGGTCGAATTACTAATGTTGTGTGTTCTTGCCTGTTTGCAGGTTCACCCGATGGTAAGTGTCAAGCCACTAAATTAATGCAGCATCAACCTGTAAGCCCATTCTCCAACATTTTTCATGGGGGATGATGCCAGTCATGGAGGAACGGATACATGAATAGCAGTTCTTTCTATTCTTCTTCTACAATAATAATAATAGTAACACCAAACACAGTTGTGCGCATGCATTACTAATGTGAGGTGTTCGTGCTTTTTTATAGGTGCACTCCGTGGCATGTGCCAAGGGAGCATAGATACATTGACTGATCTGGACTGACTGATGCTGGAGATAGCAGCCAATAAGGACCTCTGGATTGATTTGGCTATGGCAAATTTTGAACGTGAGTAGAATCACTATAGACATCTACATGTATATTTATTCTAATCATGCATGATACTTAATATTTTCCTTCTCTGTTCACAGATAATGTGAAGAGGATAATGGGAGGTGTACATGCAACTGAAGCAGCAGCAATTGACCTGTCGACTATGATGCTGCACCCATGGCCAGATGTGAATCATCTGTAATGATTTACCCACATCCTGCCCCGTCACCAATGATGTAACTGCAGCCACAGGTGCAGCAGCCTGGTCTGTCTCCTGCGATGCATCTGTGGCCAAACATGCAGCAATTATGTACCCCAGCTGGATGTGAAGCAGCCCTTTCCATCATCTGAAATGTACCCCCTCCTGAGGATTCAGCAGCCCGGTCCATCATCTGCGATGTGTCTGCAGTCTGACTTGCGGCAACCTGGTCTGTAACCTGTGATGTAGCTTAGGCTGTTGATACCTCAGTCCAGTCCATCATCATGGCACAGCATCACACATTTGGTCAGTTGGGCATGTTCTGGTCCATGCTCTCCACACCCTTGCCCACCAACATCAGAGATCACTGAGACATTATGATGGGCCTAACAGCAGCAGCAGCCCTGCCCTCACTGTTGCAGATCACCAAGTAAATCCTGTGGCTAACTTGAACTATTTTGTGGATGCTGGCACATTTGAGAAAAGGATCTCACTTACTTACATTAATAACTCGAATGTAGGCTACTGAGGTCCTCCAAGAATCTTTAATGATTGTCAAGCAATTCTGGAAAGGGAGCTTCCCTTATATGTCAATGACCCATAGTATCCTGCCATTAAGTGCAAAGCAGTTCTGTACTGTAAACTCACACGCACCCCTTAAAACAGAGCAGTGAGGCTGCTGGTGAGGAGAAAAGCACCATCCAAATTTTGGGGAGAAACAGTGTGATATCACAAGGTGAGCCAATCGCAGAGTAGTTCAAAACCTTTACAGAGAGCGTCATACTGGGCCATTTTTTTTTTTTTCGAACTGCAGGGAAAAGGGTTCGATAAGGCGCTCAGCTGTGTATTCCACCACGAGATATCCATCCATGTCTTTGATCCAGTCCAGTCTCATCCCTCTATCGAAAGATATTGATGATAGAAAAGCTTCCATCAATGTCCAGAATCTTGATGAGAGGGCTGCATATTTCTTTGCATAGTCGCTTCTGACTAGCGATAGAAATTAAATAGTTCAGATGGCTCTGAGCACTATGGTACTTAACGTCTGAGGTCATCAGTCCCCTAGAACTTAGAACTACTTAAAGCTAACTAACCTAAGGACATTACACACATGCATGCCCAAGGCAGGATTCGAACCTACGACCGTAGCGGTCGTGCTGTTCCAGACTGAAGCGCCTAGAAGCGCTCGGCCACCACGGCCGGCCACTAAATACAACTTGATGGATTTATTCTACACAGAAGTTATACTACATTGGTGCAGGTGAGGACAGGTGGCCTGATTGTGATCGTGTTTGCAATACAATACCCCTTTTCTCGATGTGCGGCGCTAACTTATGTAATGGTCATGGTTCAAGCGCCTGCAGACCTATGATGTGTGGCGCCTGTAATTCCCTATCACAGACAAAATATCCAAAGTCGCGGCTGGCGATCTGTTAGATGAATCACAATTACTCTCGAACAGAGCCCTGAAATCTTGGAAGATTACAGTGTATGACACTCCTCTTCACTGTTCATACCATGGACCAATTTGACTTACTTATATGGTAATGTGCACAAGGAGATCAAACGTCAGAGTGTCAGACCTATTACGAATAAGATTGCCCTTGGCACAGCAAGTTGTCCAAGATGACTGAGGTCTAAACTGTCAGTACAGTTATGTCCTCACTACAGGCTCCCCAGTCAAGACCAGTGTTAGTGTGGAGTCACGCTCTGGGCAAGTGTCCCAAGTGCACCCACTCATAACAAAAGCCAAGACCAGTATCCTCTCCAGACTCGAGTGAGTCAGAAGTCCCACTCCGGATAGGAGTCTGAATAGGAAGAGCCTGGGTCTGCTCTCCTCACTTTTCATCAAACCTCAATAAACTCTGCATAAGCATTCCCACAACCACTGCCAGAAGCGTTTCGTTCCAATCACAAAACTCCACGAGTCTCATATCTGCCCTTTGACTCGTCTGCTCTACTCATCAGCCAATCCTGATCAAAAACACTGTTCTCTTTTCAGAAGAAGAAGCCAATCCCTGACTCACAAATTCCCACACAGGGAGGAGGAGATGGTGTACTCCTGACAGTCCACTTTAGGCAGCGTGTTGTTTTGAGTTTCCACAAAGCTCGAAAGTGAACAACACATTAATCATGGGGATCATTATCTTGCCAGCCTGAACGTTACCGTGTGTCTGACCAGGGGCCTGGCTAAACCCAAAGAAGTGCTTTTGTGGCCCAACGTACATCATTTTAGAGCCACCATAATGTTACATAATGTGCTCCTTCTAAGATTGTTTTGAAGGCCTGAGGCTTCACAAAAAACTATGAGGGCCGAGGTATAACACCACCTGTCTGCTCCCGCGATAGCGTCCTGTTCATGGTGAACATGGAATCTCGCTAATTTTTATGGCCGCCATCTCTGTCCACAAAGGGCTTTTATGACTCTGTCGTAACGTTTTGGCTGGGTGACCTAGATTTCTCTCGTGCCTCCTGCCTCAGCTGCGGCAAGAGATAGGTTCAGGTAGGCCGTTGTTCCCCCTCATCGACCATATGCATTGTCTGCACACAGTGGGAGAAATTCCTGGGCCCAGCGTTCTGTCCCCCGTAAGTGCTTTGAGATGTTCCTTTCCCTAATAGCTGCATGGGGCTTGCAAGCCCCAAACGTCCACTGTAAGATTTGGTGTCGAATCACCAAACTGCCTGCTTTTTCTCAACTCCAGAAAAATACTATCCGAAGGAGAGCTACCATAAAGACCCCGCATGCATTAACAATGTACACGCTTCCATCAATGCCTGCTCATGTTAACGACTTACTGTCGTCTCACAGTCACGATGTCTTGCGTGAAGAATGAACATTAAATTGTATCATTGAATATGGAGAATAGGGAGAGAGTGAATCGTCCTCTCTCACTATGCTCCAAAACATTTTGACTTCCTGAATAATAATGTCAACTGTCAGCATTATAGTGTCATATATTGAACTTTACAACGTCTGATATCATGTTATTGGGTGAGGCACTCACGTCGAACATAATTTCGTCTGGTACTGGGTTCATCGTCATTTGATCACGGTCAGCATATATTAATGACGGCTGCGGATGATAAAATGACAAGTTCTGCTACTTCTGTGAGTCTTGTTCTCACTCACCAGGCTATTAGAATCTGCTCATTACCAAAGTAGATTAAACCAACATTACTCGGCGCTCTGTGCACGTAGAGATGACTGAATGACGTTAATGTATTTTCTGTGCTTTCTATCTCCTTTGTACTCCAAGTTACGTAGTTATTATCATTTACACGTTAAAGAGGTTATCGTAACTTTCTGGGCGATCAAAATAAAATATTTTACTCCATACAATCTAACTAGCAAAATTTCTCAAATATGTTACGAAATTTATTCAGCATTTGGTTCAAATAGAATCATCGAAATACATTGCTCCATACGTCAGAGATATGTGTTGCAACAATATGTAATATTTCATCACCCCTATATGAAGGAAGGTTGCTAAATAATATGAAACTACTTAAATTTCGTATGTTCCTTTACGGTGGACCCATAATGGCATTTACTGAATGGGAAAAATGTTATTTAGCGACAAAAATGAAAAAAATAAATTGCGTGGGACAGAGAAGCTCTTGTGAAGCATGTGTTGTGGACCCTTGGTGCGTCCCCTGCGTTATTATATTGCACTGCTACACGGAGCAAGAAGTAGTGCGTGAACTCCAGTCGTTATGGCTGGAATTCTATGGCAGCCTCACATGTAGCAACAGAGAAACTACAAAAGTTCGCATCAACACCTACCATCCGTGACGGGAGCCAAGCGTCGCGGACGACACTGTAACACGCAGCCCGTACTGTTTTCTTTTTCCTTTGTGCAAGTAAAGGGCCATACGGAGAAATGCTTCTTTGTCGTACAAAAGCCGTGATAACAGTATACGGAAACTTTCGACTGCCATGCTACCGCGAGTAGACAGCGTCGTTTCTTTTGCATTTATTGGCAACAACCTCTCCGTTAATAACAAGTACACGACAGGAATCAATTACACATAACAGATATACACACGCGCGCGCGCGTACATGCTCTCTCTCTCTCTCTCACACACACACACTCTCTCTCTGTCTCTCTTCAATGTTGATATAACAAACATGGATTACGCATTTAGAGTATATCGTCTTCAGTATTTTACAAATGCATCTTCGAACCGTAATCCGATTACCACTCTCTAAATTCTTCGAGAAGGATGACGCAGCTTTTAATACCTTGCACTCAAATTTGCGAGAACTACGGTTCAAATCCACAACGACCATCCAGGTTTATGTTACCCGAGATTTTCTTAAGCCGCTGACAGCAAAAGCCGGGATGGTTCGTTTTAAAGCCCGCGGTAGGCTTCTTTCCCTAAACTCCTTCAATCTGAGCCCAAGTTCCGTCTTTAGCGTACTTTTCATGGACGGGACATTATATCCTTATCTTTCTCCTTTCGTTTTTTCCACGAAACTCTAGTGTTAAGAGACGGGACTAGAAATTCTTTCCGCACATCTGTATTTGTTGTTGTTGTGGTCTTCAGGCCAAAGACTGGTTTGATGCAGCTGTCCATGCTAGTCTATCCTGTGCAAGCCTCTTCATTTCCGAGTACCTACTGCAACCTGCATCCTTCTCAATCTGCTTACTGTATTCATCTCTTGGTCTCCCTCTCGAACTAAATAGGTGATCCCTTCATGCCTCAGAATGTGTCCTACTAACCAATCACTTCTTCTAGAAGCGTTAGACCACAAATTTCTCTTCTCCCCAGTTCTATTCATTACCTCCTCATTAGTTATGTGACCTATCCACCCAATCTTCAGCATTATTCTGTAGCACCACATCTCAAAATCTTATATTCTCTTCTTGTCGAAACGTTTATCACCCATGTTTCACTTCCATGCATGGCTACACTCCATACAAGTACTTTCAAAACAGGCTTCCTGACCCCTAAATCTATACTCGATGTTAAAAAATTTCTCTTCTTCAGAAACGTTTTTCTTGGCGTTGCCAGTCTACATTTTATTTCCTCCCTACATCGACCATCATTAGTTATTTTGCTTCCGAAATAACAAAACTCATCTAGTACTTTAAATGTCTGATTTCCTAAACTAATTCCCTCAGCATCACCTCATTTAATTCGACTGCATTCTTCTTTTATTATTGTTCATGTTCATCTGATATCCTCCTTTCAAGACACTGTTCATTCCGTTCAACTGCTCTTCCAATGCCTTTGCTGTCTCTGATAGAATTACAATGTCATCGGCAAAACTCAAGGTTTTTATTTCTTCTCTCTGGTCTTTAATTCCCACTCCAAATTTTTCTTTTGTTTTCTGTTTGCTCAATATATAGAGGAATAATATCGGGGATAAGCTACAAACCTATCTCGCTCTCTTCTCAACCATTGCTTCCTTTTCGTCCCCCTCGATTCTTATAACTGGCATCTGGTTTTTGTACAAATTGTAAATAATCTTTTGCTCCTTGTATTTTACCACTGCCACCTTTAGAATTTGAAAGAGAGTATTCCAGTCAACATTGTCAAAAGCATTCTCTAAGTCTACAAATGCTAGAAGCGTAGGATTGCCTCAAGTGTTCCTATATTTCTCCAGAATCCAACCTGATCTTCCCCAAGATCGTCTTCTACCAGTTTTTCCGTTCTTCTGCAAAGGGTTCGTATTAGTATTTTGCGGCCGTGTCTTATTAAACTGATAGTTCGGTAATTTTCACACCTATCAGCACTTGCTTCCTTTCGAATTGGAATTATTATATTCTTTTTGATGTCTCTGGGTATTTCACCCATTTCATACATCTCGTTCACCAGATGGAAGAGATTTGTCATGGCTGGCTCTCCCAAGGCTATTAGTAGCTCTAACAAAATGTTGTCTATCCCTGGAGCCTTGTTTCGACTTCAGTATTTCAGTGTTTTGTCAAATTCTTCGCGCAGTATCATATCTCCCTTCCCATCTTCATCTACATCCTCTTCCATTTCCATAATATTGCCCTCAAGTACCTTGTGAGTTAATGAGCATTTCACTCTCATTTAAATATATGGCCGAAAGAGTCAGCTTTCAGGAATTGTGAAACGAACCCTGTTGTCCAGGTCTGTGTGCCACCAAGAGCGCAGATTAGCCACGAGACGGAGAAATTCACAGGTGTCTATTATGCTGAATGAGGCCTAAGCGCTGTAGTGTGCGAGTGAGGCAGATGAGAACCTACATCGTAGCGAAATCCCGTAGAAGCTGGAGGTGAGGTGAAGCGTGTTGGGAGGTGAATCGTGTTGAATATGGTGGACCTAAGATTGGCCATAAAGGGAAACATTTATGAAAACTATTTAACTCTGTAGTAATTCATGTAATGAAACCACATTAATTTAATCTACCATCCTTCATAAATTTTCATCCTGATCCCAATGAAACTTAAATATTTATCATATCATTTAGGATTTACTGTTAAACTGAAATTAACAAGTTTTGTAACTTAGACCTGACTGCTAAAATCTGAACACTTTGGTCGATCTTAACGATCGACATTTCATATAGAAGCGCATGATTAAAATGACAAATGTTGTAAATATCAACTTTGTAACTTTACTTGTTTAAAATACACTCCTGGAAATTGAAATAAGAACACCGTGAATTCATTGTCCCAGGAAGGGGAAACTTTATTGACACATTCCTGGGGTCAGATACATCACATGATCACACTGACAGAACCACAGGCACATAGACACAGGCAACAGAGCATGCACAATGTCGGCACTAGTACAGTGTATATCCACCTTTCGCAGCAATGCAGGCTGCTATTCTCCCATGGAGACGATCGTAGAGATGCTGGATGTAGTCCTGTGGAACGGCTTGCCATGCCATTTCTACCTGGCGCCTCAGTTGGACCAGCGTCCGTGCTGGACGTGCAGACCGCGTGAGACGTCGCTTCATCCAGTCCCAAACATGCTCAATGGGGGACAGATCCGGAGATCTTGCTGGCCAGGGTAGTTGACGTACACCTTCTAGAGCACGTTGGGTGGCACGGGATACATGTGGACGAGCATTGTCCTGTTGGAACAGCAAGTTCCCTTGCCGGTCTAGAAATGGTAGAACGATGGGTTCGATGGCGGTTTGGATGTACCGTGCACTATTCAGTGTCCCCTCGACGATCACCAGAGGTGTACGGCCAGTGTAGGAGATCGCTCCCCACATCATGATGCCGGGTGTGTGCCCTGTGTGCCTCGGTCGTATGCAGTCCTGATTGTGGCGCTCACCTGCACGGCGCCAAACACGCATACGACCATCATTGGCACCAAGGCAGAAGCGACTCTCATCGCTAAAGACGACACGTCTCCATTCGTCCCTCCATTCACACCTGTCGCGACACCACTGGAGGCGGGCTGCACGATGTTGGGGCGTGAGCGGAAGACGGCCTAACGGTGTGCGGGACCGTAGCCCACCTTCATGGAGACGGTTGCGAATGGTCCTTGCCGATACCCCAGGAGCAACAGTGTCCCTAATTTGCTGGGAAGTGGCGGTGCGGTCCCCTACGGCACTGCGTAGGATCCTACGGTCTTGGCGTGCATCCGTGCGTCGCTGCGGTCCGGTCCCAGGTCGACGGGCACGTGCACCTTCCGCCGACCACTGGCGACAACATCGATGTACTGTGGAGACCTCACGCCCCACGTGTTGAGCAATTCGGCGGTACGTCCACCCGGCCTCCCGCATTCCCACTATACGCCCTCGCTCAAAGTCCGTCAACTGCACATACGGTTCACGTCCACGCTGTCGCGGCATGCTACCAGTGTTAAAGACTGCGATGGAGCTCCGTATGCCACGGCAAACTGGCTGACACTGACGGCGGCGGTGCACAAATACTGCGCAGCTAGCGCCATTCGACGGCCAACACCGCGGTTCCTGGTGTGTCCGCTGTGCCGTGCGTGTGATCATTGCTTGTACAGCCCTCTCGCAGTGTCCGGAGCAAGTATGGTGGGTCTGACACACCGGTGTCAATGTGTTCTTTTTTCCATTTCCGGGAGTGTATATAGTAAATTTAAATTATCAGTATATTCAGTTAAGCATCAGATCACCATTTCCTCCACACAAAACACATAGAACCATGACAGCATGACACCTTATTGAATTATTACGTCATAGAATATTTGTTTTAAAGTTTAGTGCATAAGAGTTACTTTTGTTTTTTATTTATTTATCAGCAAGTACATTGGTGTAAGGCTACTGGCCTTCGCATTAAAAGCTAAGAAGGGAATTGTATTGGTCTTATGTAAAAGAATTTAACGTTTATTATGTAATGGATATTATTGTTACTGCATGTGAAAGTGGTCAGGCTATGATTATTTAAATATGTTAAAATGTAAAATAATGTAGAATAAGCTGTAGATAATCAGATGGACGGCTCCAGGAAAGAGAACTGCCCTACTCAGTTGAGCGACGATGTTAGGCACGAGGGGGACGCGGCCGGGGACGGGCAGGGAGAGAGTTCTGGGCTAGACACCGAAGGGAACAGTGCTGGCGTAGACGCGAAAGCGGACGGTCAGTATTTAGGTAGCTAGGAAGTGAAACGACTTAGAAAATTTAGCGTTGTGTGGTATGGCGAGACTTACACTCTGAGCGATGAGCAGCTGCGCGCCTGGTGTGAACTCTTAACTTTTCGCACAGTTAACGAGGTGGAGTAATGGACTTGTAATTCTCGATGACATTGTGAATGATCGAACTGTGTCAAATGGATATGCATTCGAGTGTAATAGTAACTCTAAATACGACCACTTTGGCTATTAGTTTGCTTTCTGAATAAACATTATTCTAACCAAACCGCAACTGCGTGGCCTAAATCATTTATGGGTCATTAATTTAGCTCCCGATATTATTATTACTGTTGTTATATGCTAAATTGAAATTGCATGTTTCATACAATGTCAAAAACCTGCCATCAGCCATACAATTTAACCAAAGGGTCACAAGCGACTAATTTAGTACGTGAAATGCGACACGTGCGGTTCAACCCCTAGACGAGCTTGAGACAAGACATTTCGACGAAGAGGAACCGCATGTGAATCTTGTATAGACCACCGGCTCCGAAGCGTCGGCCGAAGTGGCCGAGCGGTTCTAGGCGCTTCAGTCGGGAACCGCGTGATCGCTACGGTCGCAGGTTCGAATCCTGCCTCGGGCATGGATGTGTGTGATGTCCTTAGGTTAGTTAGGTTAAAGTAGTTCTACGTTCTAGGGGACTGATGACCTCAGATGTTAAGTCTCATAGTGCTCAGAGCCATTTGAACCTTATATAGACCCTCTATATACTGCCTCCACCTTTCTGCTTTCCCTCCTTTGCTTAGGACTGGTTTCCCATCTGAGCTCTTGACATTCATACAGGTGGTTCCCTTTTCTACAGAGGTCTCTTTAACTTTCGTATATGAAGCATCTACCTTACCACTAGTGATATATGCGTCTACATCTTTACATTTGTCCTCTAACCATTCCTGCTTAGCCAGTTTGCACTTCCTGTCGATCTCATTTTTTAGACCTTTGTATTCGCTTTCGCCTGCCCCATTTACTGCATTTTTATATTTTCTCCTTTCATCGATTAAATTGAGTAACCCCTTGCGTTACCACAGGATTTCTTTCAGCTCTTGTCTTTTTACCTACTTAGTCCTCTACTGCTTTCACCTTTTCATCTTTCAAAACTACCTATTTTTCTTCTACTGTATTCCTTTCCCCCGTTCTTGTCAATCTTTCCCCAATGCTCCCTCTGAAACTCTCTACAACCTCAGGTTGATTTAGTTTATCCAGGACACACCTTAAATTCCCTCCTTTTTGCAGTTTCTTCAGTATTAATCTACAGTTCATAACCAACAAATTTTAGTTACCGCGCGGAGATCCGGATGGGGGACTTTTTTACCTCCGGAATATTTTACCCAAGAGGACGTCATCATCATTTAATCATATAGTAGAGCTGCATGCCCTCGGGAAAAATTACGGCTGTACTGCCTCTTGATTTCAGCCGTTCATAGTACCAGCATAGCAAGGCTGTTTTGGTTGATGTTTCAAGGAATGATCAGTCAATCATCCAAACTGTTGCCCCTGCAACTACTGAAAATGTTGCTGCCCCTCTTCAGGAACCACATGTTTCTCTGGCCTCTCAACAGATCTCCCTCCGTTTTGATTGCACCTGCGGTACGGTTATCTTGCCGCCCCACCAACGGCAAGGTCCATGGTTTAGAGAAGGCATCTGTGTTTAATACATTCTGTTAACCTCCACAGTCCTAATGTCGTGCATGTTAGGGGATATTTTACTTCCAACTTTTACATTTTTATAGCTTATGGAATTAACTAAACATGCCATGCATGATTGTAGCGTACACCTTCTCAGCATCACTGGAATTCTGGAACTTTGTTTCTGCAAGCTCCCAGCAGGTTTCAGAATCTACTTTAAGGAAACTGTTTTTCGCAGGGTCAGCATGGCTTCGAAATATAAAGCTAATTTCTGTCCGTTTTTAGCGAATTTGAGCTCTAATATGTTTAGAATACGCCATAATATGCTAAGATACCCTACAATATCAGATAACTGATTGCTCATTTCATCACAACAAATCGGCGACGTATTTTTTTCAGTATGGCACTGGGTCTCATTCGGTAATGGCCTATTCTTTCACATTCAGAATAGACAACAAAAGAAGAATAAGAAAAAGAAGAAAAAGAGGAACGTGATGACAGAGATGATGTTGTTACATTGAGGAAGCGCTCCAGAACACCAAAGCTTGTACCATCATAAACACGAAAGAGTGTACATGTATCTGAGATGACGAATAATACCTAGACAAATCGTTTCCGATTTATAGTTTGCAGGGATGTAAAGATTTCGTATTTGTGCAGTGGACTACATCCAAAGTGTATCCCTGTTGAACTGGAAAAAGGAACAGTTTTCGCCGGCCGCAGTGGCCAAGTGGTTCTAGACGCTTCAGGCCGGAACCGCGAGCAGTATCCTGTTGAAAAACTTCCTATGGAATGCTGTCCATGACTGGCAGCATAACAGGTGGAATCACCAGACTGACGTACAGATTTGCAATCAGGTTCATGGAATAATCATGAGAGTGCTCCTGCTGTCATAAGACATTGTAACTTAGACCATAACTCCAGATGTAGGTCCAGTTTGTCTAGAACACAGACAGGTTGCTTGCAGGCCCCCATCTGTCCTCCTCCTAGCCAATACACAGCCATCACTGGTACCGAGGCAGAACCAGCTTTCATCCGAAAACACAACAGACATCTACCCTGCCCTCCAGTGGGCTCTCGCTTGATACCACCAATGTCACAAATATCGGTGGTTGGGGGACGGCAGGATGCACGCTACAGGCATCTGACTCCGAGATATCCTTGAAGTAACTATTTGTAACAGTTCGTTGTGGTGGCAGATGGTGTTCAGATTACTGCTGCAGATGCAGTACGATTCGCCAGAGCCATGAGCCGAACACAATAGTCTTCCTCTCGGTAGCGTCATGTGACCGTACGGAGCTCAATCTTCTTGCCTTTTTACATTCTCGTGACCAGCGCTGGGAGCAATCTTGTGCTGTGGCTAGATCCAGCTTCTTGTAGCCCAAATACACGACCTCGTTCAAAGTCAGTGAGCTGTTGATCATGACGTCTTTGTCACCTTAAAGGCTTTCTGGACTAGCATCAACTCATCACGTCCAATCTCAAAGGTAACTAACGCTCACGTCAGTTGCTGCGTGTATTTAAAGCAAACCAGATTTGCATCCTCATTGTGGCCTTGCTAGCGTCACTCTTTTTCAACTGGTGCAAAATTTTCGTTTATGTCACACAACTCATTCTTGGTGTTGCGAATTTTTCCGTCAGTATATTAATAAAACATGTAAGATTGTTATATAACGTAATAACTAAAATATAATGATTTCAGTGTTTCTTTTATTTGAAAGTAGTAGATATTAAAATTACCGATAATCAAATCAGTTGTAATGTAACAGCATTATTTAGGTCATCAATTTGCTTTAGCATTGCCACATATCCTCTCCATGACATTAGTTTCAAAAAGTTCAGTAACTGAATAAATACCTGGTAGTTTTACCGTCAGTGGATTTCCAGTTGCCTGCAGATAATTCATCCAACATTTTCAGTGTTGTTACCCAAAATCACTTATTTAGCAGATAATTCGAAACGTCAATAGTTCTCTTTTTACTTGAGCTGTAAACGTCGATCTCATGCCACACACAATTTACATGATTAAGACAGTTAAAACATGACATTCTCCTAGCTAACTAGAGATAAGTCCATAGTGTTCCACTTTACTGCTTAATTTGTAACTGTAACTACCTTGTTGTGGAGTAGCAATACACTTTTGGAGCCTGCTGAATGGCTTCAGAATTCTAATCCGTATTTTTTGTGACTGTGAATACGTTGTCGTTATAAGTCTTAATTTTATTGTGAAGAACACGAGGCGCAGATGTTTTCTAGAACCGTATGCAACGTGTTCTTGCCACTTGGGTGTGCTGTCAGTCATGGAACCAAGAAATTTCAGACTACGTACACTATACTGTTTCACGAATTGTCTGAATATGCCCCTTCCCACTACATATCAAGGTATTAACATCTGCAACAATAAAGGCCTCTTCACTTCCGACCACGTAATTTACAAGAATTCTACATAGTGACTGCCCAAGCATGGCTACCTGAAGCACTACTTATTCTCGCATTAGTTCGTACGACATTATTCCTCTGTCGGCTGTATTAATAGAACTGTAACGTAAGAACACCATAGGACTTCACCTTTCTCAGTCGGGTTCGATTCCCGGCGGGGTCAGGGATTTCCTCTGCCTCGTGATGAGTGGGTGTTGTGTGATGTCCTTAGGTTAGTTAGGTTTAAGTAGTTCTAAGTTCTAGGGGACTGATGACCATAGCTGTTAAGTCCCATAGTGCTCAGAGGCATTTGAACCATTTGAACCTTGCTTAGTAAAGCTTTGAGTAATATGTAATCAATTGATTTACTAACGTCATAAAGTGTTCCTTCGCTTCAAGCGCTATCATCATCTTTCTTTGCAAGAACAGACACTGCCGCAATAATCGGCCGCCATCCCTAAACCCATATTGTGCATTTAGGAATGTATTATTTTCTTCATATTAATTGAGAAGCAGATTCTTCATTGTAGATTTCGTCATTTTGGCAGTAAGGGAAATTTTAATTTGACCTGTAGCGTGATACTTCAGTTGGTTTATCTTTTTTTGTAGACTGGCACTGTTTGATCTAGTTTTAAAAAATCTGGCAATACATGACACACCATCGGCAGTTGACTCTGAAAGCCTGTAAGCTTTCATGGTTATGAAGATCTAATTAAGATACAAGTTCTTCCACTCAGTATGGGACAATAGCTCTTTTGCATCACAGTACTTGCAGGGTCTGTACCCAAATCTGGAATCTAATTTGTAGCTTTTTTCTACTGTTCCTATAAATTCATGAGCCCTACCTGAATTTACAGAATCTTTAGGCTTTTCTTATATTCCTTGAGTAGATCTCAGTCTGCCTTGTATGGGATATAGACCTTCTCCACTCATCTGGCATCGTTATTTTTCCACCTCTTCAGTTTTTCCCCTATGGACACTTTTTGCCTGTAAATAATGGCAACGATACATATCATTCAAAATATGCTCTGTTGCAGCTTTGGGTCGGTCATTTGAGACGAATGCAACGCACTTTATTTTTTCTATCTTATCTTTTGTTTGGGAATCTCTCATATCTGCCATTCGTCGGTTGCCAACTCTGTGTTTGAGCGAAAGATATTAGAAAACATTGCATTTGCAATTAAATGACCATATCTGGAAGACACGAGATAGTACGGAACAGAGAAGGAGTGTTGAGAATTACCCAGTGAGTTTGGCGTCTCGTTCATGTTGAGGGTGTTAGAGACTATAACTCGTTTGGACGAGAAAGGGGGAATAGACTCGGTTGTTGTCTTTTTCAGGGAAAAATCGTAACATTTACCTGAAGGAATTAGAGAAGGTACAGAAACACTAAACATAAATCGTTTTTATTCCATAAGAAAGTTTCCTAAAATATTTTTCACAGGCATAATGTCACTGTGTGTGAAAGCTAGCGTGCTGTATGCAACCCTGTTATTCAGTTTAATAATCATGGAATTCGCACTGACCGAACAATTTCTAAATTCATGATCATGGTAAGCTGGATGAAATAACAATTTTAAGGTGAAAATCTCATTCTGGAATTGTATGGTGGTTTTAAAATGAGAAAGGATGGATCTGAAAAGGCCGATTCAATAAGAAACATCTTTGACTGCGACAGCTTTTGTGTAACTGAATCAACTGGAATCCTTGTGGCTGCTGTACACATAGTCTCGTTATTTTTGTAACTTCAGTGTGTCTGATCGTACCCAGATTACTATGTACAATGGGCTGATCATTTCCCCCGTTAGTAACTAATTTTTCGTTTCGCATCTACTGCAGTGTTTCACAAGAGAAGACAGCGCAAAGGGGAACGTCTAATACTCTGTGCCAATTGTTTGTTCCCATCGATGTTACGGAAGCTTTGTGGGGAATTTTTTATCTGTATGCTTGTGTATTAAATCAAAATTATCGTCTGAAGCCATATCTCTGAAATTAGTGTATGACACCTTCCTTGTAGGACAACCATTGAGTGCCCACTGAAAACGTTGAGATAGCGATCGAAAACAAACACTTCAACTGTTTGTCCCCTGTTCAAATCTGAAAAACATATAAAAATTATACTAGAAGATGCAATGATATTAAAATCAAAATACATAACACACAGTTACAAAACAATGAATACATGGACAGTGAAAAAGCTACGTTACGGATGAACATTTCTAGACCCTGTAATTTTTTTTTTCAGTGCATGTTTACCTGAATGTGATAGTTTTAATGTGATTGTATGTGATATTGTTAATGTGAAGGGCACCGTCTAATGTATTTTTTTCTTTTCTTGTTTCTTTTAATATAGTGCGTTAAAAAGAATTGTCGATTTTCTTAAATAAGAAAAACTAGCTGATTCATGAACACTGTTTCATAGAAGCGGTGAAAGATAATTGGTTGCTGATTTGAACACAGCAGTTGCATCGACGGTCAGTTAACAAGATCAATGGAATGTTTTGATGTCTTTTTGTATATCACAGAACTCTGGGCATTACGTGGCCTACAGTTATTACCAGACCACGATATTGTTGCCAGTTGTGGATGTACTATCAAAGTGGTTGCGTATCCTCGTCAAATATTACGATAAAAACTCACGTTAAGCCGACCGAAATGCTCTCAATCCCAGGTGCAATAATATTGTGGTCGACTAATAGTTGTGTTTCTAGAGCTGTGTTGTACTGCAGTTTTTCGTCAACTAAATGTAGAATACACGCTTCAGTCCTAGGTGGGCGGACTGAGCTAAGACTTACGCAGTTTACTTTTTCATGTGCAGTTTACTTTTTCATGTGCTAAAGAACCTAAGACGCTGTAAAAATCGGTCGAAAAGCTTCTCAGGGACGTAGATGTTTTTTTCAGTATAGAGAGCACGCGCTCATAGACTAGTTCCATTTCTCAAACAATAGTATTAAATATTTTCCGCTCTGTCATTTGTTTAATAGCTCTCAGTTGCTAATACGTGGTGAACAATGGAATCTACTGAACCATTCGGTATGTACAAACAGCAAGATGAGAGTAAACACAAACGTGAAGTCATTTCTGCTTGTAGTAAGACGTCATGATATGTAGAGCCAGTTCGGACATTAGAAATACTCTTTACTTTTGTTGTTGTACTTCCATACTGAAATCATTCTTAGCTCTAAAGTACACTTTATCATAAAATTCAACTATTTGGGAAAAAGTATTTGTATTTCTCATAATAAAATTTTGAAATAAAAAAGTTGCACTAGAAAGTTAATATAGTAGTCGGGATATATGGAATAGTGTGATGGAAATCCGCCTAATCATGTAAATTTGGGAAGAACATGTTTAATGTACACAACAGACAATTCTGCGCTTTCTCCTAATTTAAGCTCTTAAAGGAATTACTCATCAGTTACAGAAAAATTAATTTGATTTGATAACAAATCTGTTAAGTTTGTTAACTTCAAAACGAAGTTCTGAAACAATTATTGTTTACGTAGCAGAAGTGATTCGTTTCACATTTATCTATTTGCAGAAGTCACAAAAATGCAGTCTTCCTACTCAGCATCTGCACAGCCAAGGGAAAAAAAGTATTCCTTATTGACGAACACACCTTGGAATTCACAATATAACAACGAAAGTAACTGTATCCATACCTAAAAATCGAGCAACACATAACGATCTATTACTCTTTTAAATAAAAAATTTCGCACTTTTAATAGTTAGCTTGAATTTTCAGGCATAACGGCATATTTCTGAAAACTTACCTGCAATTTTTTTTAAAAAATACGAAAACAGTTTTCGTAGGCCTTAGCTCACACGATGTCCGGAGAAGAACTGGATTTGCTACAGAGCAATATTTTGAAGTAATTCATGCGTCTCCCGCTTTGGAGCGTCACTTGACAAATGGAAAATCACAGTATTCCATATTTCCCGGTGATTCCATAATACTAATACTAATAGTACATCTATCTAGAGATGTGAGTAATTTTTCATACAGTAACACAGTCACACTACGGAAACTACAATGCAACAACACAAGTGTAGCCACACAACTAACTGCAGACCACGTAATAATCAAAATAATATGTACCTAGAGTATTGTGATACAGAAAGACATCGAAACAATCTGTTGAACCTGTTGACCGAGCGTCAACGCAACCACTCTGCTCACATCCGCAACCAAGCGTCTTTCAACTGCTCATGTGAACAAATGTTCACATCTCAGAATGTACGTGTTTCCTGTCACATGTTTACTGGACTTTTTTCTCGTTTCAATGAGTGCGATCACCTTTTAAAACTTCCGACAATTTTCTTGACAGCTTCAGTTTTCAGATCTGAAAATTGGTGTAATGGCATGAAAGTTGTAGGTATTTTTAAAATGTGCTGTCTGTGATATGAACAAAACATTGAACAGTCACTGACATTTGTTGACTATCCCTATAAACGTTTCTCCATTTAAACAAATGCGGCACATGCTATCCACCTCTTCTTCGAACTATTGCTATTAATTTACTCGTTCTTATTCAGAATGCGTTACAGACTGATGGTGAATAATCAGGGGAGTTAGTTGTGCCTTCTTTCTTCTCTGCGAGACCACATCTAGCCAGAATCCTTTCTATGAACAGTTAGTGCTTTCCTTTCCCTGAATAACATTAACAGTCGTACAAAGGCCACTCAAGTGGCTTTTTTTTGGGTACATAAACAAAGAATTTGGGAGCAAGTCTCTCTGAAATTGAAATAACTGCTGAAAAAGCTCCGCATTCTTTTGAAAATGGCTTAGGCATCACTTCCTTGAAGTAGATGTAGCTCATTTTGACGAGTCGATTCTTCCTTCTGCTGTTACCAACAACAGCACCAGTAGCAGTTTGCGGTACTGCGGCAGTTATTACAGATTTTCCGTAAACGTCTCGGTGTTTCGGTGTTGGAGACCGGAAGCGAGGTCGTGGGGGGACCTATTCTGAGTAGAGGACTGACGCAGTCGACGGCTAGGTCAGCGGGGTCGCGTCTCCCGCCTTGGCTGCAGCTGCGCAGATGCTGCTTCTGCATTTTGGATACAAGGGGATCGATAACGATTATACGCTTACTGTTCGTTGCGCAGTGACGTCCAACAGTGAACC
Source organism: Schistocerca gregaria (assembly GCF_023897955.1). Lineage (NCBI taxonomy): Eukaryota > Metazoa > Arthropoda > Insecta > Orthoptera > Acrididae > Schistocerca > Schistocerca gregaria. Next base: position 682,725,318 of record NC_064931.1, read on the forward strand.
CACCGCCCGTCTTGCTATAATGCTTCACCGCTGTCGCGTTTTTTTAGAAAACATTTCCAAATTTAGCTGCAGATACTACAGGTTTTCCACCCTTCCGCTGTAGCTAGTATTTAGAGTACCAAGTCTTCTTCTGCGTAATTACGGCGAACGAAATACAAAACATAGCTAAGTTTTTTATTTCCATTTAAAGACCTGTATACCTTGTTGCCCATTTCGATCAGTGCTATCATCAAAGCAAGCGGTTTATTCGAATTACAAAATGGGAAGACCCAATCGAGACAGTATTTCTGAATAGGGGAAATTCTGATCTGTGTTGATGCATATATAGGTAAATGCTTATCTCGTATGACTTAATGAAACAGTTATGGAAAGGGACCATACGTTTAATGTTTGAGGAAGCTGCAACATCAGAAACGAAACATGTGATTACAATAAAATTTATTCCTCGGGTTAGGGACTTCGCAACACAAAGTAAGAGCATATGGACCATCAGACCAATTGCGTTATTGGATTAAAGAGTTCCTAGATAACAGAACGCAGCATTTCATTCTCAATGAAGAGAAGTCTTCCGAAGTAAGAGTGATTTCAGATGTGCCGCAGGGGAGTGACGTAGGACCATTTCTATTCACAATATATATAAATGACCTTGTGGATAACATCGGAAGTTCACTGAGGCTTTTTGCGGATGAGGTTGTAGTATATCGAGATGTTGTAACAATGGAAAATTGTACTGAAATGCAGGAGGATCTGCAACGAATTTGCCGCATGGTGCAAAGAATGGCAATTGAATCTCAATGTAGACAAGTGTGATGTGCTGTGAATACAGAGAAAGAAATATCCTTTATCATTTACCTACAATATAGCATGTCAGCAACTGGAAGCAGTTAATTCCATGAATTATCTGGGAGTAGGCATTTGGATTGATTTAAATTGGAATGACCATATAAAATTAATCGTCGGTAAAATAGATGCCTGACTGAGATTCATTGGAAGAATCCTAAGGAGATGCAGTCCGAAAACAAAGGAAGTAGATTACAGTACACTTGTTCGCCCACTGCTTGAATACTGCTCACCGGTGTGGGATCCGTATTAGGTTAGGTTGACAGAAGAGATAGAGAAGATACAAAGGAGAGATCTTCGTTACAGGATCATTTCGTAATCGCGAAAGCGTTACGGAGATGATAGATAAACTCCAGTGGAAGATTCTGCAAGAGTGATGCTCAGTAGCTCGGTACGGGCTTTTGTTGAAGTTTCGAGAACATACCTTCACCGAGGAGTCAAACAGTATATTGCTCCCTCCTCCGTATATATCGCGAAGAGACCATGAGGATAAAATCAGAGAGATTAGAGCCCACACAGAGGCATACTGACAATCTTTCTTTCCACGAGCAATACGAGACTGGAATAGAAGGGAGAAACGATAGAAGTACTCAAGGTACCCTCCGCCACACACCGTCAGGTGGCTTGCGGAGTATAAATGTAAATGTAGATAGACGTCGTGGCATGGAATCAAAGAGGGCCTACATATTCTCCTGAAGAACACACTACCACTTGGTTTGTAGCCATGTCCATGAAACTTCGACAGTGGTTGTGGGAGGATCAGAACGGGCGATTTGCCAACCGCTCATGCACCAGACATTTGAGGCCAACGTGAAGTCCAGGTATACACTAAAACAAATCGTTCTTTGAAGGAGACTTCCTCTCTTTTCTCGCTCCCTGTGGTAGAGCGTTGCCCTGCTGAAATATGGCATATGAAACAGTAAGTGGAAGGGGCAGTGTCCCAGGCTCTATAGCCTCACTGTTGTACATGGTGATGCTCAGAATACCCTTGACGTATGAGGATAGATCGCATATAATAGCCAATGGTAACTCAAATCTTCACACTTGATGTTCGTGTGTTATGCCACTCAACAACGCAGTCTGTCCGACTGCATTCAGCACGGTGGCCTCTTACACGTACAAGAAGTTTTTCTGGCGGTTACGGTTGTTTGGTCTAGTGCCCGCTAGTTGCTGTGTATCCATTGGTTCCACATACTGCCACAGCAGTGTGCCCTAAACGAGACGCAACGTTAACAGAGGAACAAACTCGTTTCCTGGAGACCAATCATTCTGTCCGTTCGCACATATTTACATACTGATATTTCGCCCTTTAACGTTCAAGAAGCATACCAACACTTGCTTGCACTTTTCTTCTTCGTTTGACGGTTGTGCACGGACTGTGTGTGACACTGATCTGTCCAGTTACAGAAAATAAGGAGCTGCTGGCCATCTATCTGCAATCGTTATCATTTATTATTGTTCAACTGTCTGTAATGGTACTTTAATTACGTAACCATTACGGCACCTCACTTCAGCCTCTCGAAACCAGCAATATTGTACTGTGTTTCTGTAAAATAGTTAACATATTTCTGTGACAACATTCAGATTTGATTTCATTAATGTAAAGGTACTTTGATACATCGATATGTTTCTATTGCAATGATCTTATTCTTATGTGTATTCTTTCTTTTGTCACTATGATCTTTGAAGTAATTGTAACTCTGATTTTTGGGCGCGTAAGCGGTTATTAGAGAGTCAAGTCTTGGTCGTCATGTTGAAAAGACGCAAATTGTAGTCAGTTTATGAAATGTGAACTTTAACAGTGAGGAAGATATTTTCAAGTATGTTTTATAATGTGAAGTGATGTTGCAACAAAAGTAATAACAGAGAAGTGTAATTTAAATTCGAAGTGCTGATTACTATTTTACATCACCATTGTCCTAACTTAAAAAAGTTTAATCTTCAAGAATGGTTTATGAAACACATCTATAAAACTTTTGAATATCGCAGAATAACACCTAGGCCTCTTTGCATCCGAGCTTGGAATCATCACTACCTAGATTTTCGACGATTGAGCCATGAGTTCACAACGAGACCAGCGTGGGAAACGCGAAAAGATGAGTGCCTAATTTATCCATTATTTCAAGAAATGACTTTATTAACTGTGCTCTAATGATACCTGCCACATAATATAACTTTGTTGTTGCCCGAAAATGCAATATTTAGCAGCGTGAGAAACACCACAATCATAATTAATTTTTGACCTTTGTTGTGGTAGGGTTGTTAGATGTCCTACACGTCCTCCTATTTTGGAGTGTGTGTGTGTGTGTGTGTGTGTGTGTGAAATCTTATGGGACTTAACTGCTAAGGTCATCAGTCCCTATATTTTGGAGTGATTCGGAGCATTTCTTATGGGCGCTGGAATTGTCATAAGAAATTCTGTACAAACAGTAGGGCTTCAGGTGTCGCTGGTATGCGAAATGATCACGACATTACGTGATTACAAGGACACTCGTGTCTATTGCAACTGTGCAGCTAAGCTTGCTGCATAGATGGTTCCATAGCAGATGGACCTTTATATGCGCTTACGCTAATAATGGTGCACTGGCGTAACAGGCTACAATTTTTTACGGAGCGACATGATCTAATAGTTAAAACGTTCTGCTATATTCCGAACGAGTGACATTCAAATTTACGAGTGACATTCAGATTCACTTTGTCCGTTTTTTCCGCTGGATACGATTTCATATGGATGACGGTGCTGTTCCTGTGAATACGAAACGGCCGGCTGCGATGTTTAATTTGCCCTATTGAACTGAAGTTCTGCCTATAATTACATCGATGTACGTTGGACCTCTATCCATAAACTTCTTTCTCCGTTCAATTTCCTGGACAGTACATGATTTCTAGGATCATTAAAAGGGACATAAAATGTTTCTCTAACCTATTTCTTTGTTATTTTTAGACAAGCGATTTCACACAACATTTGACCGTTTTTCAATTACTTTTATGTTCTTTTATAAGGAAGGTAGACGTCGTGATTTCCGGCGAAAAAGATAGGACAAAAACACTCTACAACCACCGTAGGAAAAAAAACCAAAGATGTGGAGTCAATTATGGTTCCAAGAATATTCTTGTGGCGTTCTCTGGGATAATTACTCCTCGTCAACTAATTTCCTTACATTTCCATCCATGTAAATCTTGTTTCCTCTTGCTTTCTGAGAAGTATCGAACTTTCAACGAGGTAATACGTCTTTCGATACTACAATCAATGCCTCTAAATGGCCTGTGGCACCTCCAGAACATAAAAAATACCTTTTTGGTCCATAAAATGCAGAGAACGTGAGGCAGTAATCCTTTTTGGACGCATGAAAAATGACTGACTTTAGTGATTTTTGATTCAAGAAAAATGAAAAGTAATGCTAAATCTGATGATATAGTTTTATTCTGCACAGTTTCGTCTTTAAGAAATCATTTTTGGGCCTACATCGGGCGCTCCCTGTAACCACTGCACCAGGTGGAAGACCCCAGACGGAACATTGGTCATTGCCGGGAATTCCCGAAGTCATCCTACTGCAATTGTAATAAAATAATTTATATAAGTCTTTTTCAATATATTTTCTGTCAGCATACATAGAACTATTGGAAAAAATTAAGTTCTAACAAAATGGTGAAAAAAAGTCATTTTGTTCGCCCAAAAATCGTGACAAAAACGTGCATCGAAAATAGGTTTTTGAAGATACCACAAGACGTCTACGTATGCTGAAAAAGGATTCAGTTTAGTTGGCGACATCAAATTCCGATCAAAATCGTTTGTACCGTACTCGACTTATATTAGCCGCCAATTTGAAAAATAAGGTTTCGAGAAAAACGCGTTTAACGTTTTGGTTACATTTTTTGTACTTGAGTTAAACTTACCTCTAGCCAGCGATCCCTGGAGCGTACAACAATTTTTCCAGATCCAAAAGGAGGTTCTCCTCCATCTTCTTCGTGGCCATTGTGCTCCTGCGGGCCTCCTTGGCAGCTTCTGCCATTCACTGCTCTGCTCGCTCGATACGCTTTTCGTCCGCTTTTGTGCAGAAGTTATAACAGGCTGGTCCGATCTCAAGTTTGAGCACCTTCATAATTTCCATAATGCCTGTTTGGCTGTCGTTGAAATTACATGCTGCCGCACTGGCCGCAATATCGGCTATTATTGTCCCCGCTGAAAATGGTGTTCGGAGACACTTTTTCCCAAATCGCCTCGTAATTCGATAACGAAATTCCTGGAGAACTTGGGATGAACACTGCAATAAATTAAACATCCCAGAGAACATTTTAAGACAAAAAATCGATGTTTTGAAATTTTGAAAGACCCCCTTAATGCAACTAAAACTTAACGGGACGGCCCGGCTTTCGCTATGTGAATCCCCTTCTACGAACTTTTCAACAACTATGGAAGAAAGCGCAGCTCCATATACACACTGAGACGTGTCAACAGGTAATTCCTTTACGTCTGGTAGCTGTGTGCGCCGCCAACAGCCGTGACTTTGGATATCATCTGGTGGTCATACCAGTGATGGATCCAGTTTCACCTCCTCTTCTAAAAGAAAAAACAAGAAAAGTCTGTATTAATGTCCATAACGCTGAAGAGGGGGATGAATTATGCGTTGCATAGTCGCTTCTACTTGCAAAATAAATTACGAGAAAGATGCGCATCGTATATCTATACACCAAACACCTAATATTTTCGAGCATTATAGCTTCAGTAGTACCTCATTCCCCGTTACACTCCAGGACCTAACAATATTTGAGAGGCAGAATCGTTGAATTCCTTAAGCAAATACGGTAACGCGTAGCTCTCATAGACCATAATTTCTTTTTCTCTCCTCGTGATTTCTGTATCGGCCTCACAATTTCCGTCCGATTCCGGCTTGTCACGTTTATATGACCAGCTCTTCCTGCATTAGTGATTGATTTTGTTATCCCATTTTGGCATCCAACTTTATTAACGGTTGTTTTGCAATCAGATTCATTAATGTTATTCATATTGTCCTCCTTTTTGCACATCTTCCCCGTTTCCGATTGAACAGTATCCATTTTCCACGTCTCTGCTTCTTTGTTCTCTATTTGAATGGCTTTATTCTGTTGCTCTCCGAGAAACAAGTTCAGCCGTACTTTCGTGGATATTACCTTGGTCTCTGCGTGTGTACTGTTTGGTCCAGCCTGTCTCTTCCTGATCGCTTCTACTATCATCTCGCGGTATTTGTCTTGTGCGTGATGCGTGGCAAGTATGTCCTCATAGTTTCTTCGATGAGCTCTATATGCTCCTCCAACTTTCCCAACAATCTCTCCCGCTCTTCTTCTCGCCTTTACAATTTCTCTATCCTCCCCTTTAATTTCGATAATACACCGCGATTTGTCTTCTCTCTTCTCTTACACTCTTCTTTTACCACTGTTGCCAGTCCCTTCGTATCTTCTTCCAACTGCCGAATCTCCGTCATTTCTCCCATTATTTTTCGAATTTCAATCTGTGTTCTTTCTCCCATATCATTATTTTTTTGCTTTATTTGGCTTGAATCTTTTCTCCTAAGTCTTTATTTTCTTTCCTATCTTTTCTCCTATGTCCTTCCTTCCCTCCCCGTTGCTTTCAGTAAGCATAGGATACCGAAACCGTCATTTCCCGTTTGGCTAGTTCTGCCTGATGAAGCTACTTGTGAGCCTCCGGAGTAACATATATTGCTCTCTGGTTCTACTTCCTGCTTTCCCCTTCCTCGCGGTTGCGAATTCTTTCCGATGTGTATCTCGTTGCGCCTCTTCTTCATCTCCTCTTCTATGTATTGGCTTTCCATATGTTTTTTATCAGCGTAATCCGAAGTACACGACTCGTTATGTATTCCCTTATCTTCCTCTGGACAAGAGCACATTCCTCGTTCGCCTCTACACACATCAAAAAAAGCTTTGCATCACCTTGGGTCCCAGAATCCTGAAGATAGACGTTGACTGTGAATATTGTATCACAGACACAGTCCCTGTTACTGTTCAGAAATGTCACTAAACCCGCCCAAAGATGTATACAACCATCCATGAGTAGCGCCTGTTAGACGGAGGGGGTCCGATAGCCGATCAGTTGTGACATTCCACCAGGAAGGAAGTACATGGCTCGTGTTGTCTGTAGTTCAACCATGCCTAGACGGTCAATATCGCGGTTCTATCGAACCACATTGTTACTTTGTGCCAGGAAGGGCTCTCAACAAGGGAAGTATTCAGGTGTCTCGGAGTGAACCAAAGCAATGTTGTTCGGACACGGAGGAGATACAGAGAGACAGGAACTATCGAGGACATGACTCGCTCAGGCCGCCCGAGGGCTACTACTGCAGTGGATGGCCGGCTTCTGTGGTCGAGCGGTTCTAGGCGCTTCAGTCCGGAAACGCGCGACTGCTACGGTTGCAGGTTAGAATCTTGCCTCGGGCATGGATATGTGTGTTGTCCATAGGTTAGTTAGGTTTAAGTAGTTCTAAGTTCTAGGCAACTGATGACCTCAGATATTAAGTCCCATAGTGCTCAGAACCATTTGAACCATCTTCGCAGTGGATGACCGCTACCTACGATTATGGCTCGGTGGAACGCTGACAACAATGCCACCATGTTGAATAACGCTTTTCGTGCAGCCACAGGACGTGGTATGCTGCATGACGCGCAACTTCACTCCCGACGTCCATGGCGAGGTCCATATTTGCAACACGACACCCTGCAGCGCTGTAGAGATTGGCCCGACAACATGCCGAATTGATTTCATCACGTTCTCTTCACCGATGAGGGTCGCATATGCCTTCAACCAGACAATCGTCGGAGACGTGTTTGGAGGCTACCCGGTCAGGCTGAACGCCTGAGACACACCGTCCAGCGAGTGCAGCAAGGTGGAGGTTCTCTGCTGTTTTACGGTCGCATTATGTGGGACCAAGTACTCCGCTGGTGGTCATGGAAGGCGCCATAACGGCTGCACGATAGGTGAATGCCATCCTGTGACCGATAGACCGATAGTACAACCATATTGGCAGCATACTGACGAGCCATTCGTCTTCATTGACGTCAATTCGCACCCCCATCTTGCACATCTTGTGAATGACTTCCTTCAGGGTATCGACATTGCTCGACTAGTGTGGCCAGCTTGTTCTCCAGACATGAACCCTATCGAACATGCCTGAGATAGATTGAAAAGGGCCGTTTATGGATGATGTGACCCACCAACCACACTGAGGGATCTACGCCGAATCGCCATATAGGTGTTGGACAATCTGAACCAACAATGCCTTGTTGAACTCGGGTATAGTATGCCACGACGGATATAGGCATGCATCAATGCAAGAGGACGTGCTGCTGGGTATTATAGATTCCGCTGTTTACAGCAATCTGGACCACCAGAGGCAGCAACACTAGCCACTAGACAACGAGCTGCGGGCAAGTACCACAATAAAATCTTAATACATCTTCCCCATTAATCCTTCTGCTTGTGAATCTTGTTTTTGACTACTATTCACGCTTGTCATCTATTGCTACCTCTATGACTCTCTCACTGCTCCCTTATTTCCTTCTCCTCATACATAAATACACGCTGTTCTCGCATTCTTGGGCGGAGTATTAGTGTTGTCTGTACATTGCACACACCTCTCGTCTCGCTTGGTTGCACGGTGCGCTGTGGCCAGTCAGACTGCATTTTAGTAGGAAGTAAGTTCCTCTTGAACTAACTCAAATCCAGTTGCACCAGTCAGACGTGAAATGTCAGCTGCGGTGATATACTTTTCTGCCAACATGCTCTCGCAATTCCGATGCTCATCAGAGAGGAAAAAGAAAAAAGTTGATGATCGTTTTATATTTTCCCACACATAACAAACTGCATTCACCAAACATTGTACATATATAACCCTTCCAAAAATTCCACAACCCATTTTTGCAACACAGATTAAATCATCAGATGTGGAGAAGAATCCATAAAACATGAACATAAACCTAGAGAAAAGAAATTACATGAGCTATTAATGCGCGCTAGCAAGTACTAGAAACTACAGCCGTACGACGTTTCGTCACTTTCTAGGAACGCGAAATGAATAAACAACGAAAAAAATTACATTAATGAATCTGACTGCACAACAGGAGATGTGAAAACATTTTACCCTAAGCACGGGTTCCCCAAATTTGTGCAAAACCACCAGCGTGTACAAAATTACCCTGGTTCAAATGGCTCTGAGCACTATGGGACTTAACTTCTATGGTCATCATTCCCTAGAACTTACAACTAAGTAAACCTAACTAACCTAAGGACAGCACACAACACCCAGTCATCACAAGGCAGAGAAAATCCCTGACCCCACCGGGAATCGAACCCGTGCGAGGGAAGCGAGAACGCTACCGCACGAATTACCCTGACCCAGAAAACTAATTGAGGGCGGACCAAGCCTCTAAGATCTAAGCTGTAAGTTTAATATACATAACTTTAATATATAGCCCGAATTTTTAGGCCCTAGCTATAGATCCTAAAGTTAAGATTTGCACAAAAATGCTTTAATATGAATGGAAGGTGTCTAACAGAAACAATCTTTCATTCACCGCAGTAATTTCTTCAACACACTAGGAGGACAAAAGTTATAGGATACTTTCTACTATCGTATTGAACCTCAGTTTTCTCTGTGTAGTGCAGCAACTCGACGTGAAATGGACTCAATAAGTCTTTGGAAATACCTAGTGAAACGTACCCTTAGAACAATTATACAAGACTGTGCTTAAACTGACACACAATATTTTTAGCGCAACGCAATCTGACTTTCAAAAATCCCTACAAAAGAATGGCCCTGACTTACATTAACTTATACGTTTCACAACTCATTTACCTCACAAAAATCCTCGTTACTTGAACTATTGCAATACAGCGAGTGCCACTACTGCCAGCTAAATAAAAGATTCGAACTACTGAAGGCACTAACTACTGATAGGCATAGTTAGCAAATGAAAGATTTTGATAGAGAACAAACAATGTATTTACCTCAATAGTGTTCAAAAGTCATAATGTATATAGCAATTCATGTCATCCAGTCTTACAAATTTCAAAACTCCGCCATCTCTCTTCCCACATCCACCACTACTGGCGGCTCACCTCCAACTGCGCAACGCTACGCGCTGTTCACATCCAGCTGCCGCTGCCCAACACTACAATGGCACACAACAATGTAAACTGCACACAGCACAGCCAGTGATTTTTATACAGAGCTCTACGTGACGTTACCAATATAGAAACCTAAACAGCCTACTTACATAGCCCCCATGCTCCCCACAAAAAATTTTACAAACTGTTTTGGGCAGTGGCCAATACAGATTTGAAAAAAAAAATTTCATAATTATGATTACAATAACAAAGAAATCAAATGCACACACTTATTGATACAATGTTGGTCAAAAGCTAAAATTTTCTCACAGTCCATAAAGACAGTCCTGATCATCCATCACAGTAAAATTGCAGTGTTTTTCTCAAAGACTGAGCAATAAAAGAAAATTCACTCGGAAGTAGTGGATTTCCGTGCAGTCTTGAAGGAGTAGTGTTGTCCTTCCAACGGAAAGACAGTGCTGACTCTTGACATGCAGACAGGTAATGGGCCACAACAGAGCAAACCCACCGCAGAGTCAGTCGAAGTTTTGAAGAATATTGGTAGGTAGGTCATCACAGAACAGACCCACTGTAGTCCCGGTAGAGATTACGGTATGGGTGGGCCACCAGAGGTGCAGACCCACTGCAGACCTTGTAGAAATAATGGTATTGGTGGGCCATCAAAGATGCAGACCCAATGTAGCCCATGTAGAAATAATGGTATTGGTGAGCCATCAAAGATGCAGACCCACTGTAGTCCTTGTAGAAATAATGGTATTGATGAGTCATCAAAGGTGTAGACCCACTGTAGTCCTTGTAGAGATGGCCAGCAGCCATCTGTGCAGGTGCACAATCACCATCGAAGAGTCTTGCGTATAATATAGCAAGTCCATAACCACCACTTGTGCACTCACAAAATTTTTTTTGAAATGTCCTTAGGATCAGCAATGCTGTTATCCAGTCCCATGCTGACTTATTAACACACGTCCGAACACTAACAGTCCCTACTTCTCGCATATTGTCCATATACTATGACCAACAGAAATGTGTGAAGTGAAATGTAACATACAAGTTACTTAATTTGATGAACTGGTGTCAATTACAATTTTATGACATAAGAATACAATAACAAAGGTACAAAATACATTATTAAAGAACATAAAAATACAGATAAATTTGTAGTAGTACAGGCTTTACAAAATAATAGAAATAAACATGTACATCAGTGTTACAAGAATTATGACATAAGTATATATATAAAATAATGAGAATAGTTTTCTAAACATTAATTTCACACATGAGCATTAAAACAAAACAGAATAAATAATGTATAAACATCTTTACAAAGTAAATAACATATTATTAGAAAAATTCTACAACATAACTCTCATTAGCTAAACACATAAAGACAGGAAAAACACAAATATACAAGAGTACACAAACACATAGGGGGATAACACAATGGAAAGGACAGGATTCGTTTTCAGTGTAACATTTGGTACTGCAGTCCAACCCAAAACTTCATTCCATAGATCTTTCGTCTTATTTCATCATTTGTTTTCACCAAAACATCCTATCCAAGCATGCTTTCTGTATTTATATGTTCACATATTTCTTACCTCATTATTTATTTTCCATTATCTTACCTCATCATTTCTTTCCAAGAAAATCCTACCTAAACTTGTTGCCTCTAAACCCTACTTTTTTGTTCATATCCTCTTTCAAAATACTTTTTTTGGCCAAACCATATTCTTATAGCTTCTCAATGCATATCTTCCAATTCATCACAACTCGTTCTTTTATATAGCCTACCCCATTTTAAGCTAACTTAAATCTACTGAGCTCAGATGCTAAACTAAGGGACGAGGCAATGCAGCAGCACAAAACAATTAACACAAACAGCAATGACAAAAATGGAAATTGTCAAAGCAAGCAGCAGCATATGCAATAACTTATATCTAAATATGACAAAGCTCAAGCAGAAAAAATATTACAGTAAAAATGGCCATGTTTAATACCTATATCACATCTTAACACTAGAGAGATGCATCACAAAAAGAAAGTTACCAAATCGTTAAAAAAATTAATTATACAATTCCTGTGAGAGGAAATGTCTATTTGCGTTCCTCCTTTTTTGCGAAAGTACATCATAAAATTATTCTTTACTGGGTGTGTAGACAGAAAATAGTTATATTAGTAAATGTATTAAATTTTATTTTAACCAATGCTGCAGTGCAGCAACAAACTAGATATTAAACAAAATGAGCAAATATATATATATAGAAAGCAACATATGAAACGTCATACACTAGGCAAATGGCGTCTCCAAAGGCAAAAAAATTCACTCAACTAGAAAGACAATAGACGTAAAATGTTTCTTATCATTTCATTAGGCATTTTAGTAAATATCATAAATTAAGAGTTCCACAGTGTAATCATATGTTCTCAAGTTTGAGCGTGTCGTATTTGCGATGCTTTCTACAAAGGAATGCCAATAGCGAGGATAGTGGCCTCCTTTTTTTTTTTTTTTTTTCTCCTGTGCCTCTGAAAGGCGCACACTAATGGCTTGTTTCGAGGTGGCTGTCGCGCAGCTGGGTGCCCACGACGCATTACGTGCAGGTGGTCACTTAACTTTCTTACCGAAATATTTACGACACCAGGTTCCGCTACAGTGACAGTCTCATATAAAAAATATCACGGGTCAAGAATTTGCGTTACAAATCTGTAGAAACAAAATACTATTGATATAACAGTGTCCAAAAAAGTTCCGTCGGCATTGTAATACGTTCACGCATTTACATACATTTCATAACTCTTGAAGTACGATTCTTGGTTTCCAACCACCTTTTTCACAAACCAGAGTCCCTAACCACTACTTATTACTCCTTACCTTATTACACATATACATATTCGTTGACACTTCTTCAATACTTCATCATAAGAAATACGTAGCATAATCAAATTCCTCATATACGGTAGCATTATCTTATTGATCATAAACATACCTCAGCAGCATAATACACATCGTCGTCGTAATAATATCATAACACCTCAGACAAATCTCAAAATCGTCGTAGCTTCCTCCAATAATTTCAAAACCTAAAAAAAATTCTCTGCTCATGTCAAAAGTGTCATCTACCTCAAATGTACTTGAAAAATCATGATCCCATACCAAATACATCATTCAAAGCTCTCATAGTATCACAATGGTTCCGAAAAAATATGAACATTTCACAAAGTACAGACAAAATACAATTTCATAAGTGTGAAGTTATCCAACTGTGTAATTATGTAAACATGTGTCACTGACATAGTAAAAAGATGTTTGTTTCTCTGTCAAATAATCAGATAGCTGTGTAATTCTGTGTTAGAAAAATATGGTACCGATGTGTAAAATTGTACAAGCAAATACCATATTAGCTAAGGCTCCTTGTGCTTGCCAAACACATGATACACAAAGTAAGCGTGTACCCCCCTGAGGATACGCTTACTGCCGTGATGAAGAAAGTACTGTGCTGTAACGTATTGTTGTGCTACAGAAAAGGCTGTCTCCTTGTAGCTATACCACAAAAGTTACTACTAAAACATGTTTTACTTTCCAGAATAATTCAGAAAAAATGTGCAGATATAAAACAGAAACACCGCAAAAGCAACATTGTAAATTGTGTCACATATTAGTAGCGTCGTGATATAATCGTGTAGCTGTCAAATAAACTAACCACTGTGTCATCTGGCATCTCTCAGAATGTACTTTAAATCCAGAATGTATTTTCAAGTAAACCAAAATGTTGCATTAAAATCTCATTAGCAGTGCTGGTAAATGTTCTAAGTATGTGAGCCTTATAGTCGTTACGTAATCGTGCAACTAACAAGCAAGAATGTACACACACAATAACACTAAGCAAAACATTGTTGCATGTTAACAGTTTCTAAGTCTGACAACGCATACTAGTAACGTGAAGTGAAAAATTTTATGGCAAAGACTAAGTTATAAAGCAGATTATCTTTCAATAAACGGTTTTACATGTGAATTGTGGTGCAATCGTTTACTCTTCCTAGTGGACAGAGTTTAAACTTCAAAGCAATTATCATGTTGTATACGTCGGTAAGGAATGCTAAAATTTTTCTCATGGTTAGCGTCTATGTTAGTTTTCGCTGAGCCAGCAGGCGGACGTGGCTGCCTGCGGTGCAAGTCATTGTCTGTCTCTTAGTTGGCGCGCCGTCATTGGGATTAGGAGACCTAACTTCTACAAATTCACCTTGACGAGAAGGCCCTGCCCTGTTTGAAGCTCGCCAGTTCTGATGCAATTCACGTCTGTCGTTACGATCATATCGTCTGTCGTCATGTCGGTAGATTCCATAGTTTCTTTCTTGTCGGTCACGTGGTGGAGAATTTCTCCCTCAATCGTAACTGCGCGCTGGACCGTTGCGTCTAAAGTTATTCTGTCTCCCTTGATAATAATTATTTTGGTTCCCATATTGTCTGTTTCTCTGATTGTCTCTGTGATAGTCATTATTGCGGGGAGGTGATATTTCGCTGTAATTATTACTACCCTGCCAACGGTTGTCATACGGGTGGTGTCTGTTTTGGTCACGATTTGTGTTGTGAGAATAGCCTTGTCGTGTCCAGTTATTATTTCTTTCATCGCGGAATTGCAACGGATGTGACCTGTAATTGTTGTGTTCCTGCTTTCGCGTTCCGCTAGTGTTAGTGTCAATTTCTAATTCTTGTAAGAGTCCCTGAAAAGCTTCAATGTCGTCTTTGCAACGTCCTGCCAAAATAATATGCCGTAAATGTTCAGGTAATTTGATTAAGCAAATGCGGATGAGCTCTGAGGGGCTGTATGGGTTTGACAGGTACTGATTCTTGTGCAACATGTCTTCAAAATATTTCACAAGACTGGAAAATTCAGATTGTTCGAAATGTTTCATCATTATGATGCCATGTTTTACTCGGTCTTGTGTGGCTTGAGACCAATATGCTGAGAGGAAGGCATGGTAAAATTCTCCTTCACTGTGGCAATCGTGAATGACCGATCGCATTCTTACAGCTGGTTCATTCTATAAGTAGCCACACATAAATTCTAACCTGTGCTCCAATGACCAGTTGGGAGGAAAACAATGAGAGAATTGATGAATGGATGAATGTCGTTGTCAGAATTCTTAAATGTTTTGAATTTACGTGTATTAATGAACAGCTTATAGTCAAAATCATCGTGTCAGCGAGTCATATATCGGTCATTGTTACGTCGTGTCGGCGGTCCCATCTCAAAATTCGGTGCACCTTGCCAATTTCTTTCATAATTTCCGAAATGCCCTGTGTTATTATTTTGTGGCTGTTCCGTATTTCTATGTCCCTCTTCCCGTGTTGGAGCGCGAGTGTCCTCCTCTGAAATATGTAATTTTTGTATTACCTGCGTCAACTGATCTTGTACTTCCCGGATTTCTCTTTTGTACTGTGTATTGATTTGATTTTGATTTTGTTTGAATTTTATAATTTGTTCATACTCTTCTGTGTCAGTGAAGGCTACTGGTCTGGTGTCATTCAGATCATCATCTACCTTTGTATATAAGTTAGTGAACTGATCCGAAAGTTCGGCTACTTTCTCCGATAGTGACTTTCAAAAATCCCTACAAAAGAATGGCCCTGACTAACATTAACCTAAACGTTTCACAACTCATTTACCTCACAAAAACCCTCGTTACTCGAACTACTGCAATACAGCGAGCGCCACTCTCTCCCCACATCCACCACTGCTGGCGGCTCACCTCCAACTGCGCAACGCTACGCGCTGTTCACATCCAGCTGCCGCTGCCCAACACTACAATGGCAGACAACAATGCAAACTAGCCACAGACTGCACACAGCACAGCCAGTGATTTTTATACAGAGCGCTACGTGGCGTTACCAATATAGAAACCTAAACAGCCTACTTACACTAGTAGAAATACTGAACCATGATGCCTCCCTTAGCCGTCCACGATTGCGAAAGTGTTGCCCGTATAGGATACTGTGAACGAAAGAACGTCTCGATTATGTCCCATAAATATTCGATGGGATTCGTGTCAGGTGGTTTGGGTGGTAAAATAATTCATTCAAATTGTTGAGAATGTTATTCAAACCAATCGCGAATACCTGTGGCCAGGTGACATTACACTGTTATTTGGAAACATGAAGTGTCTGAATTGCTGCAGATGGTCTCCAAGTACCACTACCAGTCAATGATCGGTTCGTTCCATGTAAACTCAGCCCACACTATTGTGAAGCCACCACCAGATTGCACAATACCTTGTTGACAGTTTGGGTCCATGGCTTGGTGGGGTGTGCACCACACTCGAATACTACCATCCGTCGTTATCAACTAAAATCGTGACCCATCTGACCAGGCCACCGTGTTACAGTTGACTAGTTCCCAACCGCTATGGTCACGAGCCCAGTGGAGGTGCTGCAGGCTATGTCGTCCTGTTACCAAAGACGCTCGAGTCGGTCGTCTGCATACATAGCCCATTATCGCCAAATTTCGCCACACTGTCGTAATTGGATGCGTTCGCCGTACGTCCCACATTGATTTCTGCGGTTATTTCACGCAGTGTTACTTGTCTGTTAGCACTGACAACTCTACGCAAACGCCGCTACTCTCGTGTCCCTTGGTGACAGACAATGCCTGAAATGGGGTATTCTCGGTACTCTCTTAACACTGTGCGTCTCGAAATATGGAATTCCCTAAGGATTTCCGAGATGGAATGATCCTCGTGTCTAGCAACAACTTCCATTCCACGTTCAAAGTCTGTTAATCCCCGTCGTGCAGCCTTAATCACACCGGAAACCTTTTCACGTGAATTATCAGACTACAAATGGCATCTCCGCTAAATCACTACCCTTTTTCATCTTGCGTATGTAATACTGACGCCATCTGTGCATGTCCATGTCGCTATTACATGACTTCTGTCACGTTAATGTAAAGACATAGTTAATATAAACATATCATGAAAGGCTGTGGAAGAGAGGAAGAGAGAGAGAGAGAGAGAGAGAGAGAGAGAGAGAGAGAGTAGGGTAAGGACGGTGCTAGGACAAAAAATGGTTCAAATGGCTCTGAGCACTATGGGACTTAACTTCTGAGGTCATAAGTCCCCTAGAACGTAGAACTACTTAAACCTAACTAACCTAAGGACATCACACACATCCATGCCCGAGGCAGGATGCGAACCTGCGACCGTAGCGGTCGCGCGGTTCCAGACTGTAGCGCCCAGAACAGCTCGGTCACTCCGGCCGGAGTATTAGGACAATTGTGATATCAAACTGATACGCAAATTCATTAATTGATCAATCAACCCCCCTCACCCCCACACCCACCCACCCCCATATGACATGTATTTTCCTCAGCCGGCATATGGGTCCCCGCCTCCTCCCCCTCCCCACCCCTCACCCTCTCACACATATGATATTGTAGGGAATTTCGGATTTTGGCGGGAATTTCGAATTTTGGTGGGAATTTCTTTGCTCCAGGTCATCCCCCCTCCCCCCGCCTCCTTCCCCCACCCTAGAATTAGCGGGAAATTATAAAAGGTGGTTCCCTTTATGTGATTCGAACCCTATTTTCGAGGAATCATGATTATTATCGTCACTATTGCGTGTTTAAAAATAGGTGTTACCGCAAGTTCCATGTTATTTCATACTTCATAACCTCTAATTATAAAGTAGTCACCACTTGAATTATAGTTCATTGTGGAACCCTGAAATAAGAGTGTTTTTCCCGACATGTGAGTAGATTGTGTGAAACAGGCTATGATGACCAAATGGCTTACAAAACAGGAACGCAAGAATCCGCTGCTTTCGAAGTATCAGAAGAGGGAGACGTGGTAAATTCTTATAGGAGGTGCGATTACAAGACTGGCTCTCTCGATTTGTTTCATAAATTACATTATTATATAGCATCATACTGGTAAAACGGGAGTGCCAGTGTGTACAAAACAGCAACGTCCTCTTGAATTATAGCTTCTTGTTGTCTAACATAAAATGACTATGTTTTTTTCGACATGTGAGCTAATGGCGTGAAATGTTGTGTTCTGTAATATTATTTCACGTTTCTGAAACACTTGTAATACACACGTGCATGATAGTTTATTTACAGACACGCTCTCAGGTGATGTAATTTGTCCATCAGGCTGAAAGACATTACTTAACATAGATTTTTTTTCTTCGGCGTTTAAATTCTCGCTTTTTCTTTACTCTGATGGCTTTTTCGAGATAACGAGGACATTCTGTAGTGATTGGGAGTTTTCGCAGCAAAATAGTGGATGTTATTTTTCCCGATTTTATGCATGGTGGACATGTCTCTGCAGTCTGGTCATCTGAAATTGACGGCAGCGCACTTCATTGGATGTCGCAAACTAATGAGATGCGACTTGCCAAAACTGTACCGATATTGCCCATAAAACTAAATGAAAATAGACTGGACCTACTTTGGTGGAAAGAGGACTTTTTTTTTTTAATTCTACGGTACTGTCTAATGGACCAAACTGCTGAGGTCATCGGTCCCTAAGCCTACGCACTACTTAGTCTAACTTAAACTAACTTACGCTATGGACAAGACACACACCCATGCCCGAGGGAGGACTCGAACCTCCGACGGGGGGAGCCACTCGGACCGCCACAAGGCGCCGTAGACCGCGCTGCTACCCCGTACGGCGGACATACACTCCTGGAAATTGAAATAAGAACACCGTGAATTCATTGTACCAGGAAGGGGAAACTTTATTGACACATTCCTGGGGTCAGATACATCACATGATCACACTGACAGAACCACAGGCACATAGACACAGGCAACAGAACATGCACAATGTCGGCACTAGTACAGTGTATATCCACCTTTCGCAGCAATGCAGGCTGCTATTCTCCCATGGAGACGATCGTAGAGATGCTGGATGTAGTCCTGTGGAACGGCTTGCCATGCCATTTCCACCTGGCGCCTCAGTTGGACCAGCGTTCGTGCTGGACGTGCAGACCGCGTGAGACGACGCTTCATCCAGTCCCAAACATGCTCAATGGGGGACAGATCCGGAGATCTTGCTGGCCAGGGTAGTTGACTTACACCTTCTAGAGCACGTTGGGTGGCACGGGATACATGCGGACGTGCATTGTCCTGTTGGAACAGCAAGTTCCCTTGCCGGTCTAGGAATGGTAGAACGATGGGTTCGATGACGGTTTGGATGTACCGTGCACTATTCAGTGTCCCCTCGACGATCACCAGAGGTGTACGGCCAGTGTAGGAGATCGCTCCCCACACCATGATGCCGGGTGGTGGCCCTGTGTGCCTCGGTCGTATGCAGTCCTGATTGTGGCGCTCACCTGCACGGCGCCAAACACGCATACGACCATCATTGGCACCAAGGCAGAAGCGACTCTCATCGCTGAAGATGACACGTCTCCATTCGTCCCTCCATTAATGATTGTCGCGACACCACTGGAGGCGGGCTGCACGATGTTGGGGCGTGAGCGGAAGACAGCCTAACGGTGTGCGGGACCGTAGCCCAGCTTCATGGAGACGGTTGCGAATGGTCCTCGCCTATACCCCAGGAGCAACAGTGTCCCTAATTTGCTGGGAAGTGGCGGTGCGGTCCCCTACGGCACTGCGTAGGATCCTACGGTCTTGGCGTGCATCCGTGCGTCGCTGCGGTCCGGTCCCAGGTCGACGGGCACGTGCACCTTCCGCCGACCACTAGCGACAACATTGATGTACTGTGGAGACCTCACGCCCCACGTGTTGAGCAATTCGACGGCACGTCCACCCGGCCTCCCGCATACCCACTATACGCCCTCGCTCAAAGTCCGTCAACTGCACATACGGTTCACGTCCACGCTGTCGCGGCATGCTACCAGTGTTAAAGACTGCGATGGAGCTCCGTATGCCACGGCAAACTGGCTGACACTGACGGCGGCGGTGCACAAATGCTACGCAGCTAGCGCCATTCGACGGCCAACACCGCGGTTCCTGGTGTGTCCGCTGTGCCGTGCGTGTGATCATTGCTTGTACAGCCCTCTCGCAGTGTCCGGAGCAAGTATGGTGGGTCTGACACACCGGTGTCAATGTGTTCTTTTTTCCATTTCCAGGAGTGTATATTATCGTTGTGATTGTGTTTTCCTTTTTAACAGATGCTTGACTATAATAGATGCATTTATGTTAAATATATCATTACAGTGCAGTGTTTTTTCCCTCTCGTAATGGCGTGCGCTTGCTGGCATTGCTAATAGCGGCGTGGTGGGCACATTCTTTAGAAGGTCGCGGCTGCCCAATTAGATAAACAACCCACGGTCTGGATAGCCCTCACTTATCTAGGTTTCGTTCCGAGGGATGCCGGCGTCGCGCTCTATTATATGTGTAGCTATTGTTGGCGTCGATGATGATGATCGTCCATCAATGTGTTCGTTCCGGACGTATTGTACTGAAGACTCTGCAACCAGATTGGTGTTGGTGAGAGGCTGCTCTTGTGTCTGAGCTTGCTTTACTTGGAGGGATTCCTGTTTTCCAAGCAGCTGACATTTGAAAAAGTGATCTGGAGAGTTCTCCAGAATTTTCTTGTAGTCGCGGAGGAGGGGACGGGGGGGGGGGGGGGGGGTTAGAGGGGGGGGGGTTGGGTCCCGTCTTTCCGAGAAATACATTTAACAGTTAACAGATTGCATGAAGCGTCTTGTTCTACATCTACATCGATACTCCGCAAGCCACCTGACGGTGTGTGACGGAGGGTACTTTGAGTACCTCTATCGGTTCTCCGTCTGCCTCTGTGTGGGCTCTAATCTCTCTGATTTTATCCTCATGGTCTCTTCGCTAGATATACGTAGGGGGGAGCAATATACTGCTTGACTTTTCGGTGAAGGTATGTTCTCGAAACTTCAACAAAAGCCCGTACCGAGCTACTGAGCATCTCTCCTGCAGAGTCTTCCACTGGAGTTTATCTATCATCACCGTAACGCTTTCGTGATTACTAAATGATCCTGTAACGAAGCGTGCTGCTCTCCGTTGGATCTTCTCTATCTCTTATATCAACCCTATCTGGTACGGATCCCACACTGCTGAGCAGTATTCAAGCAGTGGGCGAACAAGCGTACTGGAACCTACTTCCTTTGTTTTCGGATTGCATTTCCTTAGGGTTCTTCCAATGAATCTCAGTCTGGCATCTGCTTTACCGACGATCAACTTTATATGATCATTCCATTTTAAATCACTCCTAATGCGTACTCCCAGATAAGTTATGGAATTAACTGCTTACAGTTGCTGACATCCTATATTGTAGCTAAATGATAATGGATCTTTCTTTCTATGTATTCGCAGCACATTACACTTGTCTACATTGAGATTCAATTGCTATTCCCTGCACCATGCGTCAATCAGCTGCAGATCCTCCTGCATTTCAGTACAATTTTCCATTGTTACAACCTCTCGATATACCACAGCATCATCCGCAAAAAGCCTCAGTGAACTTCCGATGTCATCCACAAGGTCATTTATGTATATTGTGAGTAGCAATGGTCCTACGACACTCCCCTGCGGCACACCTGAAATCGCTCTTACTTCGGAAGACTTCTCTCCATTGAGAATGACATGCTGCGTTCTGTTCTCTAGGAACTCTTCAATCCAATCACACATTTGTTTTGATAGTCCATATGCTCTTACTTTGTTCATTAAACGACTGTGGGGAACTGTATCGAACGCCTTGCGGAAGTCAAGAAACACAGCATCTACCTGTGAACCCGTGTCTATGGCGCTCTGAGTCTCGTGGACGAGAGCGCGAGCTGGGTTTCACACGACCGTCTTTTTCGAAACCCATGTTTATTCCTACAGAGTAGATTTCTAGTCTCCAGAAAAGTCATTATACTCGAACATAATACGTGTTCCAAAATTCTACAACTGATCGACGTTAGAGATATAGGTCAATAGTTCTGCACATCTGTTCGACATCCGTTCTTGAAAACGGGGATGACCTGTGCCCTTTTCCAATCCTTTGGAACGCTACGCTCCTCTAGAGACCTACGGTACACCGCTGCAAAAAGGGGGCAAGTTCCTTCGCGTACTCTGTGTGAAACCGAACTGTTATCCCATCAGGTGCAGCGTCCATTCCTCTTTTGGGCGATTTTAATTGTTTCTCTATCCCTCTGTCGTCTATTTTGATATCTACCATTTTGTCATCTGGGCGACAATTTAGAGAAGGAACTACAGTGCAGTCTTCCTCTGTGAAACAGGTTTGGAAAAAGACATTTAGTATTTCGTCCTTCAGTCTGTCACCCTCTGTTTCAGTACCATTTTGGCCACAGAGTGTCTGGACATTTTGTTTTGGTCCACCTACCACTTTGACATAAGACCAAAATTTCTTAGGATTTTCTGCCAAGTCAGTATATACAACTTTACTTTCCAATTCATTGAACGCCTCTCGCATAGCCCTCCTCACACTACATTTCGCTTCGCTTAATTTTTGTTATTGTCTTTCGTCTATCTCTGATTGATTTCCACAGATTGAAGACAATGTAAGAATGCCACCAGAAGTATCTCTTTGTGGACCATCAGCTGCAAAACAGAACATGCCTCTATTGCTAGCTGTGGTGAGGAGAGGAACGTATAACCGATGAGGGTTTGTAGAGCGACTGCCTCTAAGTTGGTTAGGTCGTGACCGCCCATCGAGGAGGACACAACTGCACCTGCTGCCCCTCTGCAATCTTCTGGGGGTCAGTCTTTGTCGTAGTTGTGTTATTACTATAATTTTTTCCCAATCCTGAGTAAATGTGTTGCATTATGACCTGTTGATTACGAATGCTGTTTTTTTACGACAATTTCGATATGTAATTAGAGCAGTAACGCATTTTCTATTAGTTGTGGTAGCATGTATTGGCTTTGATTACCTGGACTGCATGTTGATTGTCGAACAGGCATATGTAGCGAACTTTGACGTCAAACAGTGACAGAGTCTTCAGCTGTATGCTTACAGGTAATACACTTATTAAACTCCTCTCTGTCAAACTCCAGCATCTTGTCAGTTCAATATATTTCCCATCAAAAAAATAAAGATAGTACCTCCCACTCCAACCTTTTTTCCTGCCAGTTTGTAGTTGAAGGGTAGAGTTTGAGTGCGACCGCCGCTAGTTTTGAGTGGTATTGTGAAATTTTTTCCCAGGAGGATAACACCAGTTGCATGTCATCGTTAATTTTTGAGCTGTGTTGCGATTTTAGGCAGTCCTTGTGCAGCTCTATGCATAAAAATGTATAGTTAGGGCCGATATTTACGATTAATTATCTTTACTTCAGCTTCCCTATCAAAATAAATAAAGAACACTAACCTAGCCTTCTTCCCCTGCATCCGCCCAGTTTCCATGTGTTGGGAAATGCAGTTGGTCTTTCCATCCAGAAGGACGAATGTTCGAGTTCCAGAAAGGGCACCACCGTGTTTAATTTCTCACTAATTCCCTAGGGGAAGGGTGGGGTGGATATCAGCACAGCCCCGAGAGTAAGAAATTCCCACCAAAATTCAAAATTATCGCCACTCCAGGGTAGGTGGGGGAGCGGGAGGGGGAGTGGTGGTGGAAGGAGGCAGCGACCCACATGCCGGCTGAGGAAAACACATGACGTCAGCTGGGGGTGGGCTTGGTCAGGGGGTAATTAATTGATCAATTTAAATAATTTGCATATCTGTTTGATATCGAAAGCGTCCTACCACCCCCACCCCTTACCCCACTACTTATATATACATATGTATGTATCCTAATTAGTGGAGTTTACTTGATTTGCAGTGTTACTCCATTCATCTAAGGAATAATGGCCTCCGGATGCAAACGTCTATCAGCACATTAATCTCAAACCTCGTTAATGCCAAACGAAAAACCGTGACTCTAAACCTGCTGCCAAATTAAGAATCTCATATACTGAATACAGCAATGCTGGACCTGGGGTGGATGATCGTACAGAATTTCGCAAGTGTGGACAAAGAACGTCCCATCACACTAGTGCTGCTGTTAATACTCTCAATACATCATTCACCGACTGTCTTGTTGAGCTCCCCCATTATGCGAATGGTTCTTCCATTGTGAACGACGACGTGTTGCTGTTGCCACAACCCCACTCCCTAATCGTTTGCTAAAATGTGCTCTCCGCCGCGTCTTCCCACGAATTCCTCCGGCGCCTTCTCCTTCACAGCCGTGCATGGATCCCTTTGCTCCACTCATATTCACTCCTAACCACCGACCCTAATAATTTTATCTGAGTCTTATGCACTGCTGTATTTTCCGGCCAACCAGTGCCTGCCCACCAAAACTGGAAAGTGCAGTACAAGCCATGCATCAGCGAGATTCCTTCCAACACAAAATCCTGCCAAGACAGGACTAGGGGCTCGTTGTGCGCTGTGGCATATTGACGTACAGAAATTTAATAATAATAATCTAGCCTACCGAACAGTCAATGAACGGTTCTAAGGGACAAACATGGAACATCAAATAAGAAACTGTAATAGTCCATGTGCAAAATGACGTACGTGACACAGGTTTTGACTCAACTTTAGATTTACTATAGTCAACAAACACATTCCCTCAAACAATGGTTGTATAGAAATTAATATCCAAATGACTGTATGTTATTTTATTATAACAGTGTAATCAAACACTAAGTTCCTTCACAGTTATAGTTTTACTTGGGCTGTGGCATGCTAGAGTACTCAAAATTCGCTAATGTCGGTTAATTCCTCATATTTAAAATGGTTCAAATGGCTCTGAGCTGTATGGGACTTAACATCTGAGGTCATCAGTCACCTATACTTAGAACTACTTACACCTAACTAATCTAAGGACGTCACCCACAGCCATGCCCAAGGCAGGATTCGAACCTGCGACCGCAGCAGCAGTGCGGCTCTGGACTGAAGCGACTAGAACCGCTCGGCCACAGCGGCCAGCTTCCTGATATTTATCTACTTCACATAGCTCTTGAGTAACAGTCTCTTACGAAGACCAATATAGTTGTCTGTGCTAACTCACAGTGAATAACATGCGCCTCCACAATTCCAAATCGTCTTCACTGTAAATGAAGAAGTTAAAACCGCTCACCACATTATCACAAGCTCACCAGTGGCTGTTAACCGCTGAGTTCTTACCCGAACTAAGGACACCGACAAAAGACCATTTACTCTTCTCTGCTCTCTTCGTACTGGACTTGGTCATATTATCCACTACTCCAGTCATTTTAACATTTAACTCCTAGACGTTGATTGCGAATTATTTACAAGTTTTTGAAAATACTTCATATTAAACGAATAAGAAATGATTTTAAACTATATTTGCATTCCAAAAGTATACAAATTAAGTTTCTGTATCGCTGAAATTACATCTGTTACACTTTAATTGGAACTGCTGGAGCCCATTCAAGTCCAAAATTTAATTTACATGCCCCGTGTTGTTGCTTCAGTCACATGACGCAACAGTACTAGAATTTCTTACTAATAAATGAATAAAAGACAACAATATTAACTATTTATGCAAATGCGAAATTATTTTCTACTTGTGGTAGACTTTCTGTTTTGGCACAAATCCATTGTAAAGCAAAGTATTTTGTTTATAATTAATTCCTCTTTTCATGTAACAGTGTGTCATATTGGCCCTTTCTATAGCTTTATCTGCACTCTCCTTTATACAGCATGTCATTCTTCTGTAAAATGGGTGCAGTTACAAATATTTCTTATCATAAACAACATTATATATACTTCCAGGCCAATAATTATAACTATTGCAATTTGGATGTTTTTAGATTGGGTAGTATCTCCAAGTACATGTGGCAAGAGCAAGACATTAATATTTATATTCCCCTTGGCAGCAGGTCTGATATTGAAGTGTGGACACGTGGATGAGGGAAAACTTTTACTCGTGTTGAAATGTTCAAATGTGTGTGAATTCCTAAGGGACCAAACTGCTAACGTCATCGATCCCTAGACTTACATACTACTTAAACTGACTTATGCTAAGAACAACACACACATCCATGGCCGAGTGAGAACTCAAACCCCCGGCGGGAGGGGCCGCGCAGGGCGTCTAAGACCGCGCGGCCAATCCGCGCGGCTTGTTCTCATGACGACGGAATAACAACGCAGATCGACTCATCACGAATATTGCTTTTAGATATAGCAATAGTGATGATCAGTCAGGCCTTAAAAAGGTCGTGAGAGATGCTAAACGATACAGATGTGTTTGGTCGTCCTGAGGTGGATGCCAGTGAGTTGGTGGGTTCTATGACAGAGAGCAAAAGAATGAACTTCCCACGTAGTGTTTGATAAACTTTTACTTAACATGGTTTTCAGTAAAAAGTCCAGATCAGTAAACAGTACAAGTCCTTCAGCCAGGGTTCGATTCCCGGCGGGATCAGGGATTTTCTCTGCCTCGTGATGACTGGGGGTTGTGTGCTGTCCTTAGGTTAGTTAGGTTTAAGTAGTTCTAAGTTCTAGGGGACTGATGACCGTAGATGTTAAGTGCTCAGAGCCATTTGAACCATTTTGAACCTTCAGCCAGGCCGAGCACTCATATTCACAGTAACAGCAGAGATTGAGTGTCGAGGCACAACGATTAGACCGTGAGCAAGACTAGATTAGACAAATTGGCAAGTGGGATGTACGACGTCTTCTAAGTCGGCTGCGTGACGGCGCTGGCCACGCGGGATAACAGATTGACCATGCAGTCAGACGGCTGCTGCCAACTTTAGAACGTGGACTAGCGTGGCGAACGATGCCACAACTAGGGGCGGACCACTTGCCTTTTTTAATCACGTTGTCGGCTGCAGAAGCCACTCCTACAATAAGGTATTCCACATACATAGGGAAACTCATGAAGATAGGTTCGGAAGATTACAGAACATACGCACGACTACACAAAATGAGACTACCACGCTTTAGTTAAAGCCATCGTAAACATCACTAACAAATTATCAGCGTAACGAAACAGACTCAGTTACAAAAACGACAACTTTGTCTGTGATCGGACACGGAAGTTTAGAAGGACTATCCAACGCAAAAAGAAGGCCTTAGGAGCTAAAATCTGCTTGAGAAACTTACCTAAACTTCAAGTACACGATCGTGTAACTGAAACAAATACTGAAAGGAAATAGTTAGGAGGATGTATGTTTGAAATGAAGAACACTTCGATGACCCAAGTGTGGGGAAAAATTAAAGGTTCCGTAATACAAAAGCGAACAAATAGTGAGCAGATTTACTAGGCGAATACCTGCTGAAGGCAATCATACACAAAATAGCACAATCGGCTACGAGTTTAGAGGTATCTTACCGTCAGCATTGTGACAGACATGAGCTTTTGTGATATCTGAGTGTACCAAATATATAGAAAGCCTTAGCTCCTTGAGGATAAGCAACATTGGGCTCAGAAAGTGTGCCATCATCGGTCACTTAGACCGTCAGTGAGAGCAGCACTGCTAGTTCCTGCTACTAATAAAGAGAGTACACCATTCACTTGGTGTGTATTTTTACGAGCTCCAAACAGGAGCGACTGCAGTAATGGATAGCAACTGTGATTGTTGTATACAGATGCGAGCTGATTTGGCGACCCTTCGCTCACAGCTCCAGGCTGCTTTGGCTTCCATCACACAGCTTGAGGCTGCTGCCAAGGAGCGTCACTGTGGGGGATCGAACGCAGGGATGCAAGGGACGTCGAGCACGCCCCACGTGTCCTGCGATCGGTCCACTGCTGTGGCCGCCCCAGGTACTGCCTGCACAGCGGTTGACCACTCACCTGTGGTAGAGTGGGAAATCATTCCAAAGGCTGGCAGGCAGCGAAAAACTTTCTGAGGGACCAATCGTAGGGCCTCCCCAGTTCGTTTGGCGAATAGGTTTCAGGCGTTATCTGTGGCTAACAATATCTCTGAGCCCGATGCAGTCGTCCACCCTGATCCAGAGGAAGCTTCTCGGCCCGCAAGGTCTGGGCATTCACAGAGGGTGGGTTTGCTGGTAGTTGGGAGCTCCAAAGTTAGGCTTGTAATGGGGCCCCTTAGGAACATGGCTGCCAAGGAGATGAAGGAAGCCAGTGTGCACTCCTTGTGACTTCTGGGGGAAGTCATTCCAGATGTGGAAAGGGTGCTTCCAGATGGCATGAAGAGTACAGGGTGCAGGGTGGCTCATGTCAGTACGAATTGCGTGTGTCGCTTTGGATCGGAGCAGATTCTGCCTGGTTTCGGGCGGCTAGCGGAAATGGTAAAGACTGCCAGTCTTGCTTCCGAGATTAAGGCGGATCTCACCATCTGCAGAATCGTCGATAGAACCGACTGTGGTCATTTGATGCAGAGCCGAGTGGAGGGTCTCAATCAGAGGCTCGGGCGGTTTTGTGACAGTGTAGGCTGCAAATTCCTTGACTTGCGCCATCGGGTGGTGGGTTTCCGGGTTCCACTTAATAGGTCAGGGGTCCACTACACACAGGAGGCGTCTACACGAGTAGCGGGGGCTGTGTGAAATGGATTGGTCGGTTTCTTAGGTTAGAAGGTCACAGTGAACCACAGCAGGGACGTCCGTCTAAAAGTGGGCAGTTAAAACACAATAAGGTAGTTGTAGAAACGATTGGTATTGTAGTTGTGAATTGTCGTAGCTGTGTTGGCAAAGAACCAGAGCTCCAAGCCCTAATAGAAAGCACTGAAGCTCAAATAGTTCTAGGTACAGAGATCTGGCTAAAGCCGGAAATAAGTTCAGTCGAAATTTTTTCAAACTATCTAACAGTGTTCAGAAAGGTTGCCTTGTAGCGAAATTGCAGTAGATAGTTCGTGTGAAATAGTATGGGTAGAGGTTATACCTGACAATCGGACTAAACTATTAATTGGGTTGTTTTACCGACCCCCCGACTCAGAAGATATAGTTGCTGAACTGTTCAAAGAAAACTTGAGTCTCATTTCAAATAAGTATCCCGCTCATACAATAATAGTCAGTGGTGACTTTGATCTACCCTCGATACGCTGAAAAAATTATACGTTTAAAGCCTGCGGCAGGCATAAAACGTCATCCAAAATTGTACTGAATGCTTTTTCAGAAAGTTATTTTGAACAATCAGTTCATGAGCCCACTCGAAGCGTAAATGGTTGCGAAAGCATACTTGACCTTTTAGCATCAAATAATCCTGGGCAAATAGTGAGTATTGTGACGAATACAGGGATTAGCGACCACAAGGCAGTTGCTGCTAGGCTGAATACCGTACCACCTGTAACCATCAAAAAGAAACGCAAAGTATATCTATTTAAAAAATCTGATTAAAATCCTCTTAACGTCTATTTAAGAGAACGTTTTCACTCCTTCCGATCTGACCATGTAAGTGTAGAAAAGTTGTGGAATGTTTTCAAAGAGATAGTATCGACAGCAGTTGAGAGATATATACCACATAAATTAATAAGTGATAGTACTGATCCCCCATGCCAAATTTAAAAGAACGCAAAATCCCCAAGATTGGCAAAGTTTTACAGAAGTTTGAAATATGGCACGTACTTCAATGCAAGATGCTTTCAATAATTTCCACAACGAAATTCTGTCTCGAAATATGGCAGAAAACCCAAAGAGATTCTGGTCATACATAGAGCACACCAGCTGCAAGACGCAATTAATACCTTCACTGCGTGATAACAACGGTGAAGTCACTTATGACAGTGCCACTAAAGTAGAGTTATTAAACAAGGTTTTCCGAAACTCCTTCACCAAAGAAGACGAAGTAAATATTCCTGAATTCCAATCAAGAACAAATGCCAAGATGAGAAACATAGAAGTAGATATCCTCGGAGTAACGAAGCAGCTTAAATCACTTAATAAAGGCAAGGCCTCCGGTCGAGATTGTATACCAGTCAGGTTCCTCTCAGAGTATGCTGATAAAATAGCTCCATATTTAGCAATTATTACAACCACTCGCTCACAGATAGATCCGCACCTAAAGACTGGATAATTACTCAAGTCACACCAACACCCAAAAAGGGAAGTAGAAGTAATCCTCTGAATTACAGGCCTATAACATGAACGTCGATTTGCAGTAGGGTTTTGGAACATATACTGTATTCTAACATTATGATATACCTCGAAGAAAACGATTTATTGACACATAGTCAGCACGGTTTCAGAAAATATCGTTCTTGTGAAACACAACTAGCTTTTTATGCTCATGAAGTAATAAGTGCTATCGACAGTGGATGTCAAATTGATTCCACATTTTTAGATTTCCAGAAGGCTTTTGACACCGTTCGTCACAAGCGTACAAGAGTACAAAGAGGGCATCTCGTTTTGTATTATCGCTAAACAGGGGAGATAGTGTCACAGACATGATACGTGAATTGGAGTGTCAATCATTAAAACAAATGCGTTTTTCATTGCGGCGGGAACTTCTCATGAAATTTCAACCACCATGTTTCTCCTCCGATTGCGAAAACATTCTGTTGGCACCCACCTCGATAGGGAGAAATGATCATCACGATAAAATAAGAGAAATCAGGGCTCGCACAAAAAAATAGAAGTGGTAATTTTTTCCCGCGTGCCGTTCGAGAGTGGAGCGGTAGAGAGACAGCTTGAAGGTGGTTCATTGAACCCTCTGCCGGGCACTTTATTGTGAATAGCAGAGTAACCACGTAGATGTAGATGTAGATGTGGAAGACATCGAATATCGCTAAAACCACTTAATACAGTATGGAGTCAGTGCACGAACTTCCCGCTACGAAAGACATTGAGAATAGTGCCCATTAAGAAGAAGAAACCATTGGGCAACAGCACCGAACTTCGCAGGTGGAGAATTCCTGGAACGCAAGGATACTCGGCGAATGGACTGGGTTGTCCGTTCTCCCGAGTGCTCTGGAGAGACGCATTGCAGTACGTCCACATGCACCAACAAGCATTCATCAGTTGTCAGCCGCTCTGGGATGGAACGCCCTACCACAAGAACTCCTTACCAACACAGTGGCCAGCATGGGAGCGCCTTGCAGAGTATGCTCTGCCGACCTTGGTGATTACACACTCTGTGAAGACCCTTTCCCTGCTTTTGTAATGTCCAGAGGTCTATCATAAACCGCGGAGACTTCGGTGTAATTATTGTCTTTGAGTGAAAGTTTCATTTCTGTTCGTCTCATTGCGTATTTCTTTCAGTTACCTTTCTATGTATGGTCCAAGTTTCATTGAGCTATGTCACTGGGTAATGACATATCATGCAAAACGTATTTTCGTTGTTAAGTTTTGCACACCAGCGTAGTTTAATGCGCAGCTTGTTAGCATGCGTGACAGGGAGGTGAGATTATACGTATCGAATAAGCGCAGCGAGTTAACGTCATTGGTCTGGTACACTGGCAAGCCATAGTAACGTTCTTAGGCTGTTTTCCGTTTATTGAGGTAAATCCTGGGCTGATATCCAATTTTCGGCTCACAGAATACGATACACAAGCAGTTAACATACGAGAACACATAGAACAATCTTTTCACAGTACAGAGAAGGCGCAGACTTCCCTTCCTTAGGTTAACTGAAACCTTTGGTGATGAGAAGGGCGTTCGGCTAAAAATTTAAAACAAAATAAATGTGCCAAATCCTGGACAACAGTCGTTCAATAAGTAATGCAACACTTTCTTTTCCTCTCAGAACATATTTATTGTTAAGTCAGAATTTGGTGCCAGTATATAACAACAAGTCTTGCCCATGTCCTATTTTTCTACATAGTCTCCACATCTACATCTACATGGAAACTCTGCAAATCACATTTAAGTGCCTGGCAGAGGGTTCATCGAACCACCTTCACAATTCTCTATTATTCCAATCTCGTATAGCGAGCGGAAAGAATGAACACCTACATCTTTCCGTACGAGCTCTGATTTCCCTTATATTATCTTGGTGATCGTTCCTCCTTATGTAGGTCTGTGTCAACAAAATATTTTCGCATTCGGAGGAGAAAGTTGGTGATTGGAATTTCGTGTGAAGATTCCGTCGCAACGAAAAACGCCTTTCTTTTAATGATTTCCAGCACAAATCCTGTATCATTTCTGTGACACTCTCGCCCATATTTCGTGATCATACAAAATGTGCTGCCTTTCTTTGCACTTTTTCGATATCCTCCGTCAATCCTATCCGGCAAGGACCCCACACCGAGCAGCAGTATTCTAAAAGAGGACGGACAAGCGCAGTGCAGGCAGTCTCCTTAGTAGGTCTGTTACATTTTCTAAGTGCCCTGCCAATAAAACGCAGTCTTTGGTTAGCCTTCCCCACAACATTTCATGTGTGCTACTTCCAATTTAATTGTAATACCTTGCCGTTGGTGGGGAGGCTTGCGTGCCTCAGCGATACAGATAGCCGTACCGTCGATGAAACCACAACGGAGGGGTATCTGTTGAGAGGCCAGACAAACGTGTGGTTCCTGAAGAGGGGCAGCAGCCTTTTCTGTAGTTGCAGGGGCAACAGTCTGGATGATTGACTGATCTGGCCTTGTAACAATAACCAAAACAGCCTTGCTGTGCTGGAACTGCGAACGGCTGAAAGCAAGGGGAAACTACAGCCGTAATTTTTCCCGAGGGCATGCAGCTTTACTGTATGATTAAATGATGATGGCATCCTCTTGGGTAAAATATTCCGGAGGTAAAATAGTCCCCCATTCGGATCTCCGGACGGGGACTACTCAAGAGGACGTCATTATCAGGAGAAACAAAACTGGCGTTCTACGGATCGGAGCGTGGAACGTCAGATCGCTTAATCGGGCAGGTAGGTTAGAAAATATAAAAAGGGAAATGGATAGGTTAAAGTTAGATATAGCGGGAATTAGTGAAGTTCGGTGGCAGGAGGAACAAGACTTCTGGTCAGGTGACTACAGGGTTATAAACACAAAATCAAATAGGGGTAATGCAGGAGTAGGTTTAATAATGAATAGAAAAATAGGAATGCGGGTAAGCTACTACAAACAGAATAGTGAACGCATTATTGTGGCCAAGATAGATACGAAGCCCACACCTACTACAGTAGTACAAGTTTATATGCCAACTAGCTCTGCAGATGACGAAGAAATTGAAGAAATGTATGATGAAATAAAAGAAATTATTCAGATAGTGAAGGGTGACGAAAATTTAATAGTCATGGGTGACTGGAATTCGGTAGTAGGAAAAGGGAGAGAAGGAAACGTAGTAGGTGAATATGGACTGGGGCAAAGAAATGAAAGAGGATGCCGCCTGGTAGAATTTTGCACAGAGCACAACTTAATCATAGCTAACACTTGGTTCAAGAATCATAAAAGAAGGCTGTATACATGGAAGAAGCCTGGAGATACTGACAGGTTTCAGATAGATTATATAATGGTACGACAGAGATTTAGGAACCAGGTTTTAAATTGTAATACATTTCCAGGGGCAGATGTGGACTCTGAGCACAATCTATTGGTTATGACCTGTAGATTAAAACTGAAGAAACTGCAAAAAGGTGGGGATTTAAGGAGATGGGACCTGGATAAACTAAAAGAACCAGAGGCTGTACAGAGTTTCAAGGAGAGTATAAGGGAGCAATTGACAGGAATGGGGGAAAGAAATACAGTAGTAGAAGAATGGGTAGCTTTGAGGGATGAAGTAGTGAAGGCAGCAGAGGATCAAGTAGGTAAAAAGACGAGGGCTAGTAGAAATCCTCGGGTAACAGAAGAAATATTGAATTTAATTGATGAAAGGAGAAAATATAAAAATGCAGTAAATGAAGCAGGCAAAAAGGAATACAAACGTCTCAAAAATGAGATCGACAGGAAGTGCAAAAAGGCTAATCAGGGATGGCTAGAGAACAAATGTAAGGATGTAGAAGCTTATCTCACTAGGGGTAAGATAGATACTGCCTACAGGAAAATCAAAGAGACCTTTGGAGAGAAGAGAACCAAGTGTATGAATATCAAGAGCTCAGATGGCAGCCCAGTTCTAAGCAAAGAAGGGAAGGCAGAAAGGTGGAAGGAGTATATAGAAGGTTTATACAAGGGTGATGTACTTGAGGACAATATTATGGAAATGGAAGAGGATGTAGATGAAGATGAAATGGGAGATACGATACTGCGTGAAGAGTTTGACAGAGCACTGAAAAACCTGAGTCGAAACAAGGCCCCCGGAGTAGACAACATTCCATTCTAACTACTGACGGCCTTGGGAGAGCCAGTCCTGACAAAACTCTACCAGCTGGTGAGCAAGATGTATGAGACAGGCGAAATTCCCTCAGACTTCAAGAAGAATATAATAATTCCAATCCCAAAGAAAGCAGGTGTTGACAGATGTGAAAATTACCGAACTATCAGTTTAATAAGCCACGGCTGCAAAATACTAACGCTAATTCTTTACAGACGAATGGAAAAACTGGTAGATGCAGACCTCGGGGAGGATCAGTTTGGATTCCGTCGAAATGTTGGAACACGTGAGGCAATACTGACCTTAAGACTTATCTTAGAAGAAAGATTAAGAAAAGGCAAACCTACGTTTCTAGCATTTGTAGACTTAGAGAAAGCTTTTGACAACGTTGACTGGAATATTCTCTTTCAAATTCTGAAGGTGGCAGGGGTAAAATACAGGGAGCGGAAGGCTATTTACAATTTGTACAGAAACCAGATGGCAGTTATAAGAGCCGAGGGACATGAAAGGGAAGCAGTGGTTGGGAAGGGAGTGAGACAGTGTTGTAGCCTATCTCCGATGTTATTCATTCTGTATATTGAGCAAGCAGTGAAGGAAACAAAAGAAAAATACGGAGTAGATATTAAAGTCCATGGAGAAGAAATAAAAACTTTGAGGTTCACCGGTGACATCGTAATTCTGTCAGACACAGCACAGGACTTGGAAGAGCAGTTGAACGGAATGGATAGTGTCTTGAAAGGAGGATATAAGATGAACATCAACAAAAGCAAAACGAGGATAATGGAATGAAGTTGTATTAAGTCGGGTGATGCTGAGGGAATTAGATTAGGAAGTGAGACACTTAAAGTAGTAAAGGACTTTTGCTATTTGGGGAGCAAAATAAATGATGATGGTCGAAGTAGAGAGGATATAAAATGTAGACTGGCAATGGCAAGGAAAGCGTTTCTGAAGAAGAGAAATTTGTTAACATCGAGTATAGATTTAAGTGTCAGGAAGTCGTTTCTGAAAGTATTTGTATGGAGTGTAGCCATGAATGGAATGCATGGACGATAAATAGTTTAGACAAGAAGAGAATAGAAGCTTTCGAAATGTGATACTACAGAAGAATGCTGAAGATTAGATGGGTAGATCACATAACTAATGAGGAAATATTGGATCGGATTGGGGAGAAGAGAAGTTTGTGGCACAACTTGACCATAAGAAGGGATCGGTTGGTAGGACATGTTCTGAGGCATCAAGGGATCACCAATTTGGTATTGGAGGGCAGCGTGGAGGGTAAAAATCGTAGAGGGAGGCCAAGAGATGACTACACTAAACAGATTCAGAAGGATGTAGGTTGCAGTAGGTACTGGGAAATGAAGAAGCTTGCACAGGATAGAGTAGCATGGAGAGCTGCATCAAACCAGTCTCAGGACTGAAGACCACAACAACAACAGATATTTAGTTGAATTTACGGCGTTTAGATCAGACTGATTTATAGTGTAACCGAAGTTTAACGAGTTCCTTTTAGCACTCATGTGGACGACTTCACAAATTTTTCGTTATTTAGGGTCAATTGCCAGTTTTCGCACCATCCAGATATTTTTTCTAAATCATGTTGCAGTTTTTTTTATCTTCTGATGACATTATTAGTCGATAACCCGACAGCGTCACCTGCAAACAACCAAAGACGTCTGCTCAGATTGTCTCCCAAATCGTTTATATAGATAAGAAATAGCAAAGGGCCTATAAGACTACCTTGGGGAACGCCAGAAATCACTTCTGTTTACTCGATAACTTTCCATCAATTACTACGAACTGTGACCTCTCTGACAGGAAATCACAAATCCAGTCACATAACTGAGACGATATTCCATAAGCACACAATTTCACTACGAGCCGCTTGTGTGGTACAGTGTCAAAAGCCTTCCGGAAATATAGAAATACGGAACCGAACTGAAATTCCTTGTCAATAGGACTCAACACTTCATGTGAATACAGAGCTAGTTGTGTTTCACAGGAACGAAGTTATCTAAACCTCTGTTGACTGTGTGTCAATAGATAGTTTTCTTCGAGGTAATTCATAATGTTCGAACACAATATATGTTCCAAAATCCTGCTGCATATCGACATTAACGATGTGGGACTGTAATTTAGTGGATTACCCCTTCTACCTTTCTTGAATATTGGTGTGACCTGTGCAACTTTTCAGTCTTTTCGTCGAGCCAACGGTTGTATATGATTGTTAAGTGTGGAGCTAATGCATCAGTATACTCTGAAAGGAACCTAATTGGTATACAGTCTGGACCAGAAGACTTTCTTTAATTAAGTGATTTGAGTTGCTTCACTACTCCGATGATATTTATTTCTACGTTACTCCTGTTGGCAGCTGTTTTCGATTCGAATTCTGGAATATTTACTTCGTTTTCTTTTGTGAAGGCATTTCAGAAGGCTGTGTTTAGTAACTCTGCTTTGGCAGCACTGTCTTCGATAGTAACTCCATTGCTATTGCGCAGAGATGGCATTGATTGTTTCTTTCCGCTAACATACTTCACATACGACTAGAATCTCTTTGGATTTTCTGCCAGGTTTCGAGACAATGTTTCCTTCTGGAAACTGTTGCAGGAAATTCGTATTGGGGTCCGCGCTAAATTTCGAGCTTCTGTAAAAGATCACAAATCTTGGGGATTTTGCGTCTGTTTAAATTTGGCATGTTTGTTTCTGCAACAGTGTTCTAACACGTTTTGTGTACCAAGGAGGATCAGCTCCGTCGTTTGTTAATTTATTTGGTGTAAATCTCTCAATTGCTGCCGATACTATTTCTTTGAATTTAAGCCACATCTGGTATACACTTATTCATTAATTTGGAATGAGTGGAGATTGTCTCTCAGGAAGGCGTCAAGTGAATTTTTATCTGCTTTTTTTGAATAGGTATATTTTTCGCTTATTTTTCGAGGATTACAATATTCAGTCTCGCTACGACAACCCTGTATTCACTAATCCCTGAATCGGTTTTGATGCTCCTTATTAACTCAGGATTATTTGTTGCTAAGAGGTCAAGTGTGTTTTCACAACCGTTTACTATTCGCGTGGGCTCATGAACTAACTGCTCGAAATAATTTTCAGAGAATGCGTTTAGCACGGTTTCGGGTGATATTGTAAGCGTGCCTCCGGAATTAAACATGTATTTTCGCTAACATATCGAGGATAAATTTAAGTCACCACCAACTGTTATCGTATAAGTCGGGTACGTGTTTGAAATGAAACTCAAGTTTTCTTTGAACCTTTCAGCAACTGTACATCTGAATTGGGAGGTCGGTAAAAGGATCCAATTATTATTTTATTCCGGTTGCCAGCAATGACCTCTGCCCATACTAACTCACAGGAAGTATCTACTTCAATTTCGCGACAAGTTAAACTACTTCTGACAGCAATAAACACGTCACCACCAATGTTTTTGTTCTATGGCAGTACGCCAATGTTGTGCAAGAGCATGTTTTCCCTGCTGGTTAAAGCTCTTGTCCTGTTGCGTAGCCATGTTTTCACTGCATGACGACACTCTCGTCTTCCAATGCTGACCGACAGCCTTAGAGTTAATTGTCGAGTTGTGATGCGCCGGTCGGCACGAATAATGGCATCCGCACGATTCAGTATGTCTGGAGCAGTGGCTGTGTCAGGACGTCCCGAGCGTGGCTGATCATGGAGCTCTGTTTCTGTATTTCCTGAGGCTGTAACTTTCTTTACCCATCGTCCAGTTGTACTCATATCAACTGCAGCATCGCCATACACTGCACGCAAACGTTTTTCTGCACATAAGAATTCAGTAACAGCACGCTTGTAACGTGTCATATGTAGACGCCTCTTTGGCGCGGTACTACGGCTCTGCCATCTGCCAGAACGGTTCGATACTTCACCGGCGCACAGAACAAACATCAAATGAGAAGTATCAACAAGGATGTTTGTCTATGTATATTAATGGCTTTTTAAAAAAATGTGGGGAATTACTTACTGAACGACCCTCGTATATACATACAATAAGAAACCAAATGACTCACGCAGGTAATAGGAAAAAGATGTAACAGCCATTCGAAGATTATGTGTACATTGTTTGTTTTTCGCAGGGTCAAGAGAAGTAAACCAAGAAAGAAGTAAACAGTTAAGCTGCAGCATTGCGTGGAGCCCAATTCATGAAGCTGATGACGATGATAATGAAAGTACATTGTCCCAAGGGCATCAAATAATACTAAGACAGAAAAGAATGTAGTAATAATGTAATGGAAGCTTTATCCTCCTCAGTCCGCAGGGAAGCCTTATCGTCCTTGGTCCTTATGGAAGCCATATCCTCCTCACTCATTATGTAGCATATTATAAGACACATCCAACTTTAACTTTTTTTTTCTAGCTCAGAAAAGAAAGTAAATTCACTTTGCCTGATTGATGCGTATACTTTACACCATGTGCTTTCTGTGCATCACTTCCTTTCGATTTTGCGTGTTCTCAGTAGGTGTCAGCATCTGTTTGAAGAAAAAATAATTCAGACAACTATCAACAGCAGCGGTATACTTGGAGAAATGCATGATACACCTTGTTCTGTTTTATAATACATTTGTTCCCTACCGGTTTCGATCATGGACCATCATTACAACAGAAAAAAATCTATTGTGACAACTTCACATGTAATTTAGCCCGTAACCGCGCTGCTACCCAAGTCACAGGGTTGAATCCTGCCTCGGGCATGGGTGTGTGTGATATCCTTAGGTTAGTTGGGTCCAAGTACACTACTGGTCATTAAAATTGCTACACCAAGAAGATGATGTGCTACAGGCGCAAAATTTAACCGACAGGAAGAAGATGCTGTGATATGCAAATGATTAGCTTTCCAGAGCAGTCACAGAAGGTTGGCGCCGGTGGCGACACCTACAACGTGCTGACATGAGGAAAGTTTCCAACCGATTTCTCATACACAAACAGCAGTTGACCGGCGTTGCCTGGCGAAACGTTGTTGTGATGCCTCATGTAAGGAGGAGAAATGCATACCATCACGTTTCCGACTTTGATAAAGGTCGGATTGTAGCCTATCGCGATTGCGGTTTACCGTATCGCGACATTGCTGCTCGCGTTGGTCGAGATCCAATGAATGTTAGCAGAATATGGAATCGCTGGGTTCAGGAGGGTAATACGGAACGCCGTGCTGGATCCCAACGGCCTCGTATCACTAGCAGTCGAGATGACAGACACCTTATCAGCATGGCTGTAACGGATCGTGCAGCCACGTCTCGATCCCTGAGTCAACAGATGGGGACTTTTGCAAGACAACAACCATCTGCACGAACAGTTTGACGACGTTTGCAGCAGCACGGGCTATCAGCTCGGAGACCATGGCTGCGGTTACCCTTGACGCTGCATCACAGACAGGAGCGCCCGCGATGGTGTACTCAACTACGAACCTGGGTGCACGAATGGCAAAACGTCATTTTTTCGGATGAATCCAGGTTCTGTTTGGTGACATCGCGGTGAACGCACGTTGGAAGCGTTTATTCGTCATCGCCATACTGGCGTATCACCTGACGTGATGATATGGGGTGCCACTGGTAACATGTCTCGGTTAC
The DNA here is from genome assembly GCF_023897955.1 of Schistocerca gregaria. NCBI lineage: Eukaryota > Metazoa > Arthropoda > Insecta > Orthoptera > Acrididae > Schistocerca > Schistocerca gregaria. Next base: position 682,764,945 of record NC_064931.1, read on the forward strand.
CTCTTGTTCGCATTGACAGCACTTTGAACAGAGGACGTTACATTTCAGATGTGTTGCGACCTGTGGCTCTACCCTTCATTCGATCAATGCAGAACCCTACATTTCAGCAGGATAATGCACGACCGCATGTTGCATGTCATGTACGGGCCTTCCTGGATACAGAAAATTTTCGACTGCTGACCTGCCCAGCACATTCTCCAGATCTCTCACCAATTGAAAACGCCTGGTCAATGGTGGCCGAGCAACTGGCTCGGCACAATACGCCAATCACTACTCTTGATGAACTGTGGTATCGTGTTGAAGCTGTATGGGTAGTGGTACCTGTACAAGCCATCCAAGCTCTGCTTGACTCAATGCCCAAACGTATCAAGGCCGTTATTACGGCCAGAGGTGGTTGTTCTGGGTAATGATTTCTCAGGATCTATGCACCCAAAATGCGTGAAAATGTAGTCACATGTCCGTTCTAATATAACATATTTGTCCAATGAATACCCGTTTATCATCTGCATTTCTTCTTGGTGTAGCAACTTTAATGGCCAGTAGTGTAGTTCTAAGTCTAGGGGCCTGATGACCTCAGATGTAAAGTCCCGTAGTGCTGAGAGCCATTTGAACCATTCACATGTAAATGATACTTAATCAGAAAAGTACACGCCATTGGTGGCTTGGAAACGTAATAAAATGGTACTTAATCCCGAAATACAGGCTTAACCAAGCAGAAAAAAACATTGAAAACATAAAAATATGTAACAGCAGTAAGTGTACAGTACCACTGCTCAGGCACAACAACACCCAGTAGCCTACTTTGTCTTTTTGTCCTTGAGCAGTGTTTGTTGGAGAGTTAGCACGTCATAGAGAAGTCAAGGTAATATGAGTTTGGAGTAGAATGTGTTTGAAATACGCTGTAATATGCTGTAAGTGTAGAATAAGTAACTGTTTATTTCGTCACAACAATACAGCGATATATTTTTTTTTTTCGTTTTAGCACTCGATGTACATTCGGGCGACAACCCGTACTTCCGCATTCCAGTAGAACTGTTTTCAAGCTTTCTATGTGTTTGTCATTGAGCTTTCTGGGTACTGCATATAGTTCAGTTATCTTCTAATATAAATATTTTTCACTTTGACCAGGTCCTAAAATTTTGATGAATCGCAGCAATTTTTTAAATTTAGTATTTTAATCTTTTTTGTCCCTGAGCAATGCGCTGGCCACTAATATGAACTTTCTATTCATGAAATCTAAGCCCTGGACATAGGAGGTCAAATCGACAGCAGGGAGCACTCGCTGCGGTCGCAGTGCGACGCCCGCTGCAGGCTGAGAGGGCGCTCGGGGTCCCCAGGGGCGGCCTAGCTGCTGGCCTGACACCACTACACAGCGCTCGTTCCAGGCCGGAAGGATTGTTTTGCAGCCTGCGTTACAGAACTCCTGTGGTTGCCAGAAAAGAAAAGAAAAACAACCTAGTAGTGGAATGAAATGGAGGGGTGGTTTTATACACCCATCCACTGCCGATGTTTTCCCCAATTCTTCTCAATTTTGCCTTTGTTCATGTCTCCCCTCCACAGTTCTGGCCAGCTGGGATTTCGGTGTAAGAAGAAAATAGCTTTAGTGTTGGATACCGTCACATAATACACTACTGGCCATTAAAATGTTAACGCGTCCAAATGTCAGGAAGCCTATTCATCTCTTAGTGATTTCTCAGCTAACAACTTCTTACTAAATTTTTTGACACTAACTAGCCTTTGTGCTTTTTGCGACCTATTCTAACGTATGTATTCATCAACCCAACGAAAGATCTCGACAATGCTCTGAAATAGTAGTGTTGTTTGGTATACTCTGAGGTGTGCATTCTCATATCGTGTCGTAACTGCTTTTGCCGTAGTGCGGCAACTCGCCCTTGCATGGACTCAATAAGTCGTTGGAAGTCCTCTGCAGAAATACTGAGTCATTCTGCCTCTGTAGCAGTCCAAAATTGCGAAAGTGTTGCCAGTGGAGCATGTCGTGCACCAACTGACCTCTCGATGATGTCTCATAAATATAGAGGAGAGTCATGTCGGGCTATGTAGGTGACCACATAACTCGCTCTATCGTCCAGAATGATCTTCAGACCGATTGCGAACAATTATGGTCTGGTGACAAGGTGCGTTGTCATCATAAAAATTCAATCTTTTTTGGGGAACATGAAGTCCATGAATAGGTGCAATGGTCTCCAAGTGGGCGACATAATCATTTCCAATCAATGATAGGTTCAGTTGTAACAGCGGACCCAGTCTATTCCATGTAAACACAGACCATACCATCATGGAGTCACCATCAGCTCGCACAGTGCCTTGTTCACAACTTGGCTCTATGGCTTGGTGGAGTCTGCTCCACACTCGAGCCCTAGCATCTGCTACTGACAACTGAAATCGGTACTCATCTGACCAGGCCACGGGTTTCCAGTCGTCTAGAGTCCAACAGACAAGGTCAGAAACCTTGGAGGGGCACTGCATGCGATGTGGAGCAGTTAGGAAAGACACTCGCGTCGGTCGTCTGCTGTCATAGCCCATTAAAGACAAATTTCGCCTTGTTGTCCTAACGGATACGTTCGTCGAACATCCCACATTGATTTCTGTGGTTATTTCACGCAGTGTCGCTTGTCTGTTAGCACTGACAAATCTACGCCAAAGCCGCCGTTAAGCGTAGGATGTCAGCCACTGCGTTGTAAGTGCTAATGCCTGAAAGACGGTATTCTCGGTACACTCTTGACAGTGTGGATCTCGGAATACTGAATTTCCTACCGATTTCCGAAATGGAATGTCCTATGCGTCTAGCTCCAACTACCATTCCGCGTTCGAAGTCTGTTGGTTCCCGTTGTGCGGCCACAATCACGTCGGAGACCTTTTCACATGAATCACCTGCGTACAAATGACAGCTCAGCAAATGTTCTGCCTTCTCTATCTTGTGTACGCAGTACTGCCGCCATCTGTATATCTATCCCATGACTTCTGTCAGCTCAACGTACTGACGCTACCCCTTTTTCTCAATCAATTACCGCTGTGTGAAACGACACCTACAACTAATGCAGTGCGTTTCTGTGTCATATAGCATATCACTTTTGTAAGTTATCAACATGATTATAGATATTTCGTAGAAACTGAAAGGTGAAGAAGTACTCTCTCTATAGAAAAAATGGACATCGAAAGTCAGGTACTGGAATTTATTGCGTAACATCGAAACGTGGCCACCACAAAAATAATATAGTTATAGTTGGCTCAATGAACGCAGACCGATTCGTTTCCAGACGTCACAAAAGTGCATATGTATATCAAACACTATCATAGGTAGAAAATGGAAAGAAGCAGCAAATTCAGACCAAGGGTTCATAGGTTAATGAGAGATGACTCAAAGCGACATTACCGATGCAATTAAGAACATGTTGAAAGCGAAACCTGGCAGACTGCTGTAGGCTGCGATCATCAATATAGCCTTGAGCTCCCCTTGCAGCCTCACAAGGGGACAGCACTGTGTAATGTTTTCAATGTGCGTAGTGATGCTCAACGCAAAATTTTGATGTTATCATAACACTGGTTTCTTTTTTTACCTTCGTAAATTGTAGTAGGCACTTTGGCCCCAACGTGTTTACTGTTATCTGTAATTCGAGTTTCATTAACCATATGGTTCAAATACACTCCTGGAAATGGAAAAAAGAACACATTGACACCGGTGTGTCAGACCCAGCATACTTGCTCCGGACACTGCGAGAGGGCTGTACAAGCAATGATCACACGCACGGCACAGCGGACACACCAGGAACCGCGGTGTTGGCCGTCGAATGGCGCTAGCTGCGCAGCATTTGTGCACCGCCGCCGTCAGTGTCAGCCAGTTTGCCGTGGCATACGGAGCTCCATCGCAGTCTTTAACACTGGTAGCATGCCGCGACAGCGTGGACGTGAACCGTATGTGCAGTTGACGGACTTTGAGCGAGGGCGTATAGTGGGCATGCAGGAGGCCGGGTGGACGTACCGCCGAATCGCTCAACACGTGGGGCGTGAGGTCTCCACAGTACATCGATGTTGTCGCCAGTGGTCGGCGGAAGGTGCACGTGCCTGTCGACCTGGGACCGGACCGCAGCGACGCACGGATGCACGCCAAGACCGTAGGATCCTACGCAGTGCCGTAGGGGACCGCACCGCCACTTCCCAGCAAATTAGGGACACTGTTGCTCCTGGGGTATCGGCGAGGACCATTCGCAACCGTCTCCATGAAGCTGGACTACGGTCCCGCACACCGTTAGGCCGTCTTCCGCTCACGCCCCAACATCGTGCAGCCCGCCTCCAGTGGTGTCGCGACAGTCGTGAATGGAGGGACGAATGGAGACGTGTCGTCTTTAGCAATGAGAGTCGCTTCTGCCTTGGTGCCAATGATGGTCGTATGCGTGTTTGGCGCCGTGCAGGTGAGCGCCACAATCAGGACTGCATACGACCGAGGCACACAGGGCCAACACCCGGCATCATGGTGTGGGGAGCGATCTCCTACACTGGCCGTACACCTCTGGTGATCGTCGAGGGGACACTGAATAGTGCACGGTACATCCAAACTGTCATCGAACCCATCGTTCTACCATTCCTAGACCGGCAAGGGAACTTGCTGTTCCAACAGGACAATGCACGTCCGCATGTATCCCGTGCCACCCAACGTGCTCTAGAAGGTGTAAGTCAACTACCCTGGCCAGCAAGATCTCCGGATCTGTCCCCCATTGAGCATGTTTGAGACTGGATGAAGCGTCGTCTCACGCGGTCTGCACGTCCAGCACGAACGCTGGTCCAACTGAGGCGCCAGGTGGAAATGGCATGGCAAGCCGTTCCACAGGACTACATCCAGCATCTCTACGATCGTCTCCATGGGAGAACAGCAGCCTGCATTGCTGCGAAAGGTGGATATACACTGTACTAGTGCCGACATTGTGCATGCTCTGTTGCCTGTGTCTATGTGCCTGTGGTTCTGTCAGTGTGATCATGTGATGTATCTGACCCCAGGAATATGTCAATAAAGTTTCCCCTTCCTAGGACAATGAATTCACGGTGTTCTTATTTCAATTTCCAGGAGTGTAGCTCTGAGCACTATGGGACTTAACTTTTAAGGACATCAGTCCCCTAGAACTTAGAACTACTTAAACCTAACTAACCTAAGGACATCACACACATCCATGCCCGAGGTAGAATTCGAACCTGCGACCGTAGCGGTCGCACGGTTCCAGACTGTAGCGCCTAGAACCGCTCGGCCACCCCAGCCGACTAATTAACCATATTCCCACCCAAAACTAAAGTTGTTGCACGTTCCTCCAAGGATAATTAGAAAACCCGCAGTGTGTCATCTGGCGTGAAGGCCAGTTTGAAATGAAACGCGTGGTACTGGTGTTGCTGAAAGTTTGTATTTCAGTTGCCAAGCGTACATCTGCTGATTACCTCTCGGCGTTGGTGTTAATGCTGAGGAGTCATGAAATTGTAGCCATTGGACGACATCGGTCGTCTACGATGTCACAGCAGCGCATGCAGCACAATAGTACAGGCAACTCCTTCACGCCCCCGTGTTCGGACTAATTCCAATTGTGAAATTATCATATTTTTAAACAACAAGATCATGTTCTGTAACTGTGACATTTTGTAGTCAGTAAGCTCAGAGCTAAGAAAGAGATTGCTTGTTTCTTTTGTGTGAGTGCGTGGACTTATGAGTGTGGTTGTGTGTGTGGGGGGGGGGGGGGGGGGAGAGAGAGAGAGAGAGAGAGAGCGAGAAGCTGGGCATCCCGCCGACCTGAGCTTGGGTGACAGATATTGATACGTCATTTCATGGTGCATCAACAACATGCTAGAGTTAGTCATGGTGGTTGACGAGTGGTGGCGTGCCAGCCTCTCAGAAACCAATGAACTGATGTTTTCAGTGCAATGCATCACAGACAGGTCAATAGAACATCCTTTCCAGGGCGACAGTCGAACACTCTGTATCCAGGTAGGTAAAAATAACATGGGAAATATGTGGTCTTGCGTTACCTTGTTGAAAGATAACGTCATGGAGACCTAGAAGCCAGGACACAGCCACCAGCCTTAACACATCATAAATGCGGCACCCTTTGTCCAAATTACTCAATGGCACCCCATAGCATCACGTCACATGTTGTAAGACTGCACGCCTATATTGAATGCTATATGGCAACGTTTGTTCTCCTCAGAGCCTCCTCACACGAGCACGTCCATCATGATGCTGCATGTAGAATCGGAACTCGCTGGAAAAGACGTTGTTGTGCCACTCTCGTGCCCACTGTTGTTAATGGGTGCAACACTCTCCTCTCGGTACTGCCGCGTCGAGGGAAGCAGCATCAATGGCCGTCGTCTTGACGCTGTGTGGTCCTCCAAGCGTCGTCGTTTTGTCGGTGTAGCTACATGTCTTGCTACAAAAAAGCCTGTTTCCTCACTTAAGTTATGTGGCGGTGCTGTACAATACTGTACGGCATACTGCACGCATCTTCTCTCGGGTGCTGGACGCGTGGTGTCTTAGATGTGCTGCATGGCCCCAGATGCTGCATTCGTGAAAGCATTGATTCCGTATTCGCATGACAGCTGCGGATATCCTAACCAACGCGAGCAGCAATATCACAGAACATTAAAACGCAGCCTCGATGGGACACAATTGTGTTGCTGTTCAATTCCAGCACATGCTGGTAGACGCTTCTCCTTACACATGGCATAGTTCAATCCTCTTACAAACCAATAACAGTTGAACAAATGATAAATCCACTGCGTAAGGTTTGCTTAAGTACATAATGCGGATGACGATACTCTTAACCACTTTATGCGGTTGCCCTGAAATATTAATCATTTGCATATCCAAGCGTTTGTTGTATACCGTCCTCATCCTGTTGCAATTATAATGGCCAGCAATGTATTAGTTAGCTATCGCCCGCAGTCTCTCAGTTGAATATCACGTCATAAACGGTATAAGTTAATTGCAAAGTTGCGGGGCAGTGTAATCTAACTGCTAACAAACTTTTTTTTTGAGAGGAGTAAATACTACATTTGTAGAACACTGTTGACGCAAAGTTTTATTTTAAAGACAGAAAAAAACTTTGGAAACTTGAATGCTGCCTAAGGAACTTCCTGAAAAAGAATTAACACTATGTTTTACAAAAATTAATAAATTTTGAAAAGAACATGTCCATTAGAAATATTATGGAACAGATTTGCTTCCTTGTTCAGTAACTTTGGAGATCCCTACTTCGGAGGTGCAGGTTGCTATCTAGGCGCTCAGTCCGGAACAGCGCGACTGCTACGGTCGCAGGTTCGAATCCTGCCTCGGGCATGGATGTGTGTGATGTCCTTAGGTTAGTTAGGTTTAAGTAGTTCTAAGTTCTAGGGGACTTATGACCACAACAGTTGAGTCCCATAGTGCTCAGAGCCATTTGAACCAGGTTGCTATCTGGTTCGCTCTTCTTCCCGACTGACCTTCATGCCACACACACACACACACACACACACACACACACACACACACACACACACACACACACACACACAGTACCATCGGCAGTATCGGCCATGTGGATTCCGAAATCATAACATGAAAGTTGACGGGAGCAGGACATGTGGTTATGGGTAAGTTGAAATGGTTCAGATGGCTCTAAGCACTATGGGGCTTAACATCTGAGGTCATCAGTCCCCTAGACTTAGAACTTCTTAAACCTAACTAACCTAAGAACATCACATACATCCATGCCCGAGGCAGGATTCGAACCTGCGACCGTAGCAGCAGCGTGGTTCCGGACTGAAGCGCCTAGAACCGCTCGGCCACAGAGGCGGGCTATGGGTAAGTCTTGACGGAGAAAACACTTACTGTAAGTCTATTGTTATATACAAGTATGACTGTGGGGCACAGTGCTACTTATGGCGTCATTATTTTGGACTTGAATACAACCTTCACTTGGCGATGAAGTAACTCAAAAGCACAAGTTCCTGATCTTACCATACTGGCGTCTTGCCTTTCTGATTTTTTTGTGTAGGGCATCACACGTTTTGCAAGTTTTCACCTGAATCCAAAAAATGCCTTTTCACCATCCGACAAATAAATATCTATAGCCAACACAAGGACACCGACTCCATTTCACGGAATCCTTTGGTGGAACACAGCAAAGCGTGCATGAAATCTTAGTAATTGGTGCATTAAATGGTATTGGTACTGAACAGTGAAACGATGCAGCACTCTTGAATGTCACAGAAGTCTTGAAGGAGGAGTACTCGAACAAAAGAGAATTCCAATTAATTCATGGAACGTTTTATAAGAGGAAATGTGATGCAATGGGGCGCAAATGGTTGCTCGTCATAGCAGCTCACTTAATGCCAGCTATACTGAAGTATTTCCTAGACATTACAAGAACTGGGATTCATGAAGACTCTAGACAGAATCAGATGCAAGTATCACTGGTCAGGTTTCCACCAAACTGTTAGACTCTATGTGGGCTGTAATGAATGCCAACGAGATAAGCACGTGCTGCAGTTACCTCTGGGGCATCTCGTAGCAGTTATGCCTGCTGTATCACCATTCCACTGAACTGGAACCGACGTCTTGGGGACGTTCCCGTAGTTGAGAAACGGAAAGAGATGGATAATAGACTACACAGATTATCTCATCCGCTAGCCAACTGCCGAAGCTCCAGAAATTGCAAAGTTCCTTGTAGAAAAGATCTTTTTGAAGCACGGAATACTTCAAGTGATGAACTCGAATCTTGGAACTGTTTTCCATTCAAGGCTAGCATAAGGAGTAATTTCACTTTGTGACATCACCCACAGGATGAAAGCTACCCACCATACGCAGACGAATGGCCTTAATAAGATACTGGCAGATTCGCTCTCGATGTACGTTGATGTTGAATGGAGACTGGAATACAACACTGCCTGTTGTAACATTCGCATACAACAGTGCGAAGCAAGACAATAGAGTATTCACACCGTTTTTTCTGCTGAAAGAGACCTATTACTTGAGAAGCTATGTATATCGAACAGTTTAGCCTAAATTCAAACTCAGTCATATCATCATAGGACACTCTAGTTCAGTGAATGAGATAACTGTTTCTTCTTATTATTATTTTTCTTGTGTCTTTATCCTGCATCGGAGCAGGTTCGGCATGATTAATTTAAGGTATGGTCGGATGACTTTCCTGATGCCACCCCGGCAACCCCGAGGTGCAGTATGTCTATCTCAACACTTTGAATGTGAGAGTGAACAAAAGTGTTGAATGTTTACGAATCGCGTACCTGAGGCGGAACTTGGGTACCTGCCTGGCATTCACCAATTAGAGTGTGGGAAACTGCCTAAAAACTACATTCAGTCTGGCCGGCGCACTGGCCCTCGTCTTTATTCCTTCGGGAGGATTCGGTCCGGGTCCGGCGCACCTCCCCATACCGAAACCGGCACTTTAAAACATACGGCTATCCAGGTCAGTGAATGAGATATTCTTTTAATGAATTTAATAAATTTTAATGAATTTAAGCCTCCCATGAACCATGGACCTTGCCGCTGGTGGGGAGGCTTGCGTGCCTCAGCGATACAGATAGCCGTACCGTAGGTGCAACCACAACAGAGGGGGGTGTCTGTTGAGAGGCCAGGCAAACGCGTGGTTCCTGAAGAGGGGCAGCAGCCTTTTCAGTAGTTGCAGGGGCAACAGTCTGGATGATTGACTGATCTGGCCTTGTAACACTAACCAAAACGGCCATGCTGTGCTGGTACTGCGAACGGCTGAAAGCAAGGGGAAACTACAGCCGTAATTTTTTCCGAGGGCATGCAGCTTTACTGTATGGTTAAATGATGATGGCGTCCTCTTGGGTAAAATATTCCGGAGGTAAAATAGTCCCCCATTCGGATCTCCGGGAGAAAGAAAACTGGCGTTCTACGGATCGGAGCGTGGAATGTCAGATCCCTTAATCGGGCAGGAAGGTTAGAAAATTTAAAAAGGGAAATGGATAGGTTAAAGTTAGATATAGTGGGAATAAGTGAAGTTCGGTGGCAGGAGGAGCAAGACTTCTGGTCAGGTGAAGAGAGGGTTATAAATACAAAATCAAATAGGGGTAATGGAGGAGTAGGTTTAATAACGAATAGGAAAATAGGAATGCGGGTAAGTTACTACAAACAGCATAGTGAACGCATTATTGTGGCCAAGATAGACACGAAGCCCACGTCTACCACAGTAGTACAAGTTTATATGCCAACTAGGTAAGCAGATGACGAAGAGATTGATGAAATGTATGATGAGATAAAAGAAATTATTCAGATAGAGAAGGGAGACGAAAATTTAATAGTCATGGATGACTGGTTCTCGATAGTAGGGAGGGGAAGAGAAGGAAACGCAGTAGGTGAATATTGAATTGGGAGGATGGAATGAAAGAGAGAGCCGCCTGGTAGAATTTTGCACAGAGCATAACTTAATCATAGTTAACACTTGGTTCAAGAATCATAAAAGGAGGTTGTATGCATGGAAGAAGCCTGGAGATAATGGAAGGTCTCTGATAGATTATATAATGGTGAGACAGAGATTCAGGAACCAGATTTTAAACTATAAGACATTTACAGGGGCAGATGTGGACGCTGACCACAATCTATTAGTTTTGAATTGTAGATTAAAACTGAACAAAATTCCAAAAAGGTAGGAATTTGAGGAGATGGGACCTGGATAAACTGAAAGAACCAGAGTTTGTAGAGAGCTTCAGGGAGAGCATTAGGGAACGATTGACAAGAATGGGGAAAAGAAATACAGTAGAAGAAGAATGGGTAGCTTTGAGAGATGAAATAATGCAGGAAGCAGAGGATCAAGTAAGTAAAAAGACGAAGGCTAATACAAATCCTGGGGTAACAGAAGAGTTATTGAATTTAACTGAGAATACAAACGCCTCAAAAATGAGATCGACAGGAAGTGGTCGAAGTAGAGAGCATATAAAATGTAGGCTGGCAATAGCAATGAAAGGGTTTCTGGAGAAGAAATTTGCTAACATCGAGTATAGATGTAAGTGTCAGGAAATCGTTTCTGAAAGTATTTGTATGGAGGGTAGCCATGTACGGAAGTGAAACGTGGACGGTAAATAGTTTAGACAAGAAGAGAATAGAAGCTTTCGAAATGTGGTGCTACAGAAGAATACTGAAGATAAGGTGGATAGATCACGTATCTAATGAGGAGGTATTGAATAGAATTGGAGAGAAGAGAAATTTGTGTCGCATCTTGACTAGAAGAAGGGATCGGTTGGTAGGGCATATTCTGAGTCACCAATTTAGTATTGGAGTGCAGCGTGAAGGGTAAAAATGGTAGAGGGAGACCAAGAGATGAATACACTAAACAGATTCAGAATGATGAAGGTTGCAGTAAGTACTGGGAGATGAAGAAGCCTGCACAGGATAGAGTAGCATGGAGAGCTGCATCAAACCAATCTCTGGACTGAAGACCACAACAACAACAACGGTGGCTACAAATAATGGCTAACACAGTAACTTCATGTAGACAAGAGATAGTCCAGCAATTCCTTTTGACCTTGGCAGACCAATATCCGCTGAACTGACATTCCTTCCAAGGTGCATATAATGTGTAAAAACTAAGTATAAAAGGAGATCGGGGATGGGATCGTAAAAATAGTAGGCACACATTTACACACAGAATTTTCCATATAGGATCCATTAAACAATAATGGAATGGGCAATGTCATCCACAAATGGACTAATGGATATTAGCTTAAGTCTCCATGTGGAATGAAATAATCAGTTGTTCAGTAGCACTCGGTGCTAGCATTTCGTAGTTGTACATACTTAGTTGCTTAGGATACCGCACTGCATCAGAAACTTGAGGACAGGCACATGGTAACATATAATGTCATCATGCAGGAAGAAAACAGTCGTACGTACGTTTTACAAACAGAATTGAAAGGGACTCTCTGCTCTGCAGACAAAATCTGAAATACCTTACAGAATTCTCAGCAGAGGGACTCAATTTGCTAAGATGCGAGAAATTTCGTTAATTTGCAAATCACGAACTTGAATATAATTGGCTATACATAAAGGTATTTGATATACTCAGGAAGTGGGGTCCTATTCATTTACCGATACTACTGGACTCTTCACTCACTCTAAAGGACATGTGGATGGACATCATCAAACTAACAGAAACAATGTTACCTTCGTATCTCGCAACTGAACAAAAATTGTTCTTGGGTATTAGATAGACTCATAACGTTGATACCACTCAATTAGCAAGGCTATTTTACCTACAAGAGCTCTTGTGGGTGTGCGGGAGGACATATTTGAACCGAGGAATGGAGAAACTAACTATTTCATCTCAGAATTATGTTAAAAATGGTAACGCGAGTACAGCTTCCACTCAATTTTATCAACTATTCAGTGTTACAGACAGGGTTCTGATACAGGAATAATACTGGTAGTGTTTATATAGGGGTACAAATAAAGGTAAAGACTCTTTTTTTTCCTTTCTTGAGGCTAGATAAAGTCTCAAACAAGCAGCCAAAGGCAATGAAACGGCTCGATAACGAGAAAAATTGTATGAAAGAAATATAACGGGAACCTTTCACTTCTCCATGGTCGCGAGGCCACAACTACAACAATTTAAAAAAATGGCTCTGAGCACTATGGGACTCAACTGCTGTGGTCGTCAGTCCCCTAGAACTTAGAACTACTTAAACCTAACTAACCTAAGGACATCACACACATCCATGCCCGAGGCAGGATTCGAACCTGCGACCGTAGCAGTCGCACTGTTCCGGACTGCGCGCCTAGAACCGCGAGACCACCGCAGCCGGCCTACAACAATTACACTGTTCTTGATTAAGCCAGACTATGCTCAGGATTACTACATGAAATAGCTCGTCACCAGGACTGAGGAAGCAAGACAGATAGCTGGCTCACAAACGGATGATGGGCACCCAGGAGAAAGACTGAGGTGGCTATAACGAGTGAAACACAGCTCGATAGACTTGGTTTGGACTTTTACGCTTGTGTAAAATGGGACTATCGGAAGTGCAGAGACGTCATCCTTGTCCTCGGTAAGGAGTCCTACTACAGACCTAAGATGCAGATCGACGGTAGTAGCTTCTCGTTCAAGGAAACTGAAGATCCGCTTTACGATTGCGAAGCTTCGATGGGTGAGGCTACCTTCAATGCTCATCATGGTGAAGAGCATGTGGCAACACTTTTAGAACGTGAAGATCCACTAGCGCTGCCATACAGAGAATAGTTTACCATATCTAGATCGAGAGTGTTGTAATCGTTTCCAGATAGAACTTCTGAAACAGCAGGTCGCTGTTTCTCTAGGAAAGGGAACAATGCCAGCAGCTGTTCTGAATGCAGTGTGTCGTAAGTTCAAACGTTGGCGCCAGCTGTTATTTGGTAATTACCATTTCTGGAAGCTTCTCGAAATCTGTAATGCTCACATGTTCTGGAATATTCCTTGTTTTGTATAAATAGCAGCACTCACCTTCCAAAGGTTCAGTTTTCGTATAGTTTTACGATGGTGTTCGTAATAAACTCCCTTTCGGTGTTAACGCTTGTATTTCATGGGTTTAAATGTGGTCACTTTATGACTTTCATTTGTCTAATACAAATTAAAGAAACTATGCATTCGTTAATATCTGTAAAAACAAAGAGTACACTACATTGAAGCGGCAAGGAAACTGGTATAGGCATGCGTATTCAAATACAGAGGTATGTAAACAGGCAGCATACGGCACTGAGGTCTGAAACGCCTATATAATACAAAAAGTATCTGGCGCAGTTGTTAGATCGCTTACTGCTGTGTCACAGTCCGCGCACGAGCGATGGGACACAGCATCTCCGAGGTAGCTATGAAGTGGGGACTTTCCCGTACTACCATTTCACGAGTGTAGCGTGTATATCAGGAATCCATTAAAACATCAAATCATCGCACGAGCGATGGGACACAGCATCTCCGAGGTAGCTATGAAGTGGGGACTTTCCCGTACTACCATTTCACGAGTGTAGCGTGTATATCAGGAATCCATTAAAACATCAAATCATCGCACGAGCGATGGGACACAGCATCTCCGAGGTAGCTATGAAGTGGGGACTTTCCCGTACTACCATTTCACGAGTGTAGCGTGTATATCAGGAATCCATTAAAACATCAAATCATCGCACGAGCGATGGGACACAGCATCTCCGAGGTAGCTATGAAGTGGGGACTTTCCCGTACTACCATTTCACGAGTGTTGCGTGTATATCAGGAATCCAGTAAAACATCAAATCTCCGACATCGTTGCGGTCGGAAAAAGATCCTGCAAGAACAGGACCAACGACGACTGAAGACAAACGTTGAGCTTGACAGAAATGCAACCCTTCCGCAAATTGCTGAAGATTTCAATGCTGGCCCATCAACAAGTCTCAGCGTGTGAGCCATTCAACGAAACGTCATCGATATGGGGTCTCGGAGCCGAGAGCTCACTCGTGTGCCCTTCATGGCTGCACGACACAAAGCTGTACGTCTCGTTAGGGGCCCGTCAACACCGACGTTGGTCTGTTGATGAGTGGAAACATGTTGCCTGGTTTGGACCAGTCTCGTTTGAAATTGTATCGAACGGATGGATGTGTACGGTATGGAGGCAACCTCATCACTTCAGTCGAGTCCATGCCAAGTCGTGTTGCGGCACTTCTGCGTGCTCGCGAGGGCCCTACACGATGTTAGGCAGGTGTACCAATTTCCTTGGCTCTTCAGTGTAAAGTAATATTTATTGCGCTATGAGATAACTAACTCGAAGAAGTAGCACTACTTCCCACACTCAAAATGAACATTTTTGCCTTTTTGGTTTCATGTGGACTTGATCTTATCAACACTGTCATCTAAAAAATAGGACTTGCAACCATGACGATATTACTGCGACGGTGGTAAGCAAAGCTATATACAAAAAAGAAGGCTAGAAGAGCATTTGTATTCGGCAAAATTTACACACCATTACTGTCATCCTGCTTAAAGGACGAATTGAGAACGTTTAGTTCAAATCTGACAAAAATAGTAGAGATTTTTCGTAAGACTAAATACATCATGAATCCTGCAGTAGGTAAATATATAATAATAAAAATAATAAAAGATGAATGACCAGCGTTAGTCATATGGTAGTAGGCTCAGAAACTCACGGAGACAGAGTTTGTTGTACATCCTTACCAGGGATAAGGTATGAAGTCTCCAATAAATTCGTTATTAGATTTTGACAAAACGTGTTTCAGGAAATCTTAAGAATTCTAATCGTACGTAAAATCAATGAGTAGATCTTCTATTACCTAAAGTGGATAACTCTCCACGTCCCAACGGAATTGTCCGCAACTCGTGGTCGTGCGGTAACGTTCTCACTTCCCACGCCCGGGTTCCCGGGTTCGATTCCCGGCGGGGTCAGGGATTTTCTCTGCCTCGTGATGACTGGGTGTTGTGTGATGTCCTTAGGTTAGTTAGGTTTAAGTAGTTCTAAGTTCTAGGGGACTGATGACCATAGATGTTAAGTCCCATAGTGCTCAGAGCCATTTGAATCATTTGAACCCAACGGAATTCCTGTTGGATCCTATACTGTATACATTGCGAAATACGTCAAACACACTCCAGCGCGTAAGAATGGTAACAGAATGGGGTTGCAAAATCATAAACGAACTAGCGACCCGTCCCAGTTTCGTACGGTAAGCACTAAGTACGAGGGCTTGCTGAAAAGTAATAACTCCGGATTTTTATTCTGTTTTCAAAAGTGGTTGAGGTATTGCATGTCATGCATAGCATTGGATCGACTTTCCTGCTTCGCTAGCACAAGTTACAACGCTCTTCCGATAGAGGGCTCCGAATTGTAGACTGTAACATGGCGGGGTGTAACGCAACTATGTCGGCGCGTAAGAAATCGTGTGTTGTAATCGAGTTTCTGACCCTCCGCACATGGAGCATCCTCTCCTTCCGCGTGAAAATGCCAGACCATACACGAGCGGTGTGTTATCTGCAACAATCCGGCGCCTTCCATTCACTGTCCCCAGTCATCCTCTACACAGGTCTTACTTGGCCCTATCCGATTTTCATCTGTTTCGAAAACTTAAGGAGCACCTTCGAGGACTTTACTTTGATAGCGATGAAGCGGTGCAGGTAGATGTGACGTTTTGGATCCACCAACAAAGTCAAACGTTCTATAGTAACAGCAAACTGGTTTCTCGTCGAGAGAAAAGTTTTTACCACAGTGGTGAATATGTTAACAAAAAACAACAAAAAAAGACTGGTTGGTGCGTAAGTTCGTAGCGTTTTTGTTTGTATGTTGGTAATCAGTTTGCTACGGATTTACTTATCGATTGTCATTTCTAATTTGTTGTTCACTGTTGCTATTTGAGTTTATATACACGTATTGTCATTTCGCTCGTCATTCGGAAATAGTGGTGTAAATGTGGACGCTTGAAAATGGAGTGCTAAGTGGAGGAATCGGAACATTTCCGCCATATTCTTTTGACTGAGTTCAATAAAGAGGTGACAGCAGCGGAGGCATCCAGAAGCATTTGCGCCCTGTATGGGGATAATGCGATTGGACAGATCACGGCAAGAAAACGGTTTTCTCATTTTATGGAGGATCGTCTTGATGTTAGTTACTTCCCGCGTTCAGTAAGATCTTCAGGGCTTGATGAAGATCGTTTAAACGCATTAATCCACAATGAGCAGCGTCACTGCACTCAAGAACTGGCAAACGTGATGAACTGTGATCATTCCACCATCGTGCGACGTTTGCATGCAAGGGGGAAGGTTCAACAAGCGGTTGTGTGGATACCGCACGCTCTAAGCCAAAATCGCTAAAATCAGTGTATATATGTGGTTAAAAATGGCTCTGAGCACTAAGGGACTTAACATCTGAGGTCATCAGTCCCCTACTTAAACCTAACTAACCTCAGGACATCACACACATCCATGCCCGAGGCAGGAATCGAACCTGCGACCGTAGCTGTCGCGTGATTCCGGACTGAAGCGCCTAGAACCACTCTGCTTGCTCGTCATCAATTTGCTCCTTAACAACACCGACTATTCCTATCCTGTTTCGTTACTGGTGACAATAAATGGTGTCTTTATGCTAACGTAAGGAAAAGAAAGGAACGGTTTAGCCCAAACAAAGTTGCAACTCCCCGTAAAAAGACCTTCGTGCATCCACAACAGATAATGGTATGCATTTGAGGCTACAGCGACGGTGGTGTACTACGAATTGCTCCCCCGAGGTGTAACCATCATTTCTGATATTTGGGGCCAACAACTGCGTCTTGCAGACGCAGTCCAAGAACAACGACCAGGAAGACTCCGTGAAGTGATGCTACTCCACAATACCGTCCGCCCGCATTCTGCTAGACTGACAAAGAACATGCAGGAGTTGGGTTGGGAAGTCATTCCGCACCCACGTTATTCGCCCGATCTTGCGCCCTCAGATTTTCACCTTTTCCTCTCTCTGTCGAACAACATTCAAGGAACTTCCTTCCCGCATGAAAATTCCTTCCGAACATAGACGAGTTCTTCGCCTAAAAATCACGTGATTTCTACAGTGGCGGAATCGGAAAAGTTACCCCAGCGGTGGCAGACTGTTGTAAATAGAGAAGGAGAATGTACTATTGATGACGAAAGTCTCTGTTATGTGTATCTGTTGTGTAACTTACGCTACAAACTCAAGCAGCAAACCAATAAATATGTAGACATGAAGAATAAAGATTTCGAATGTTAATAATGTTTTGTTTTATTTAAAAGCTTCAAGAGTTTCCAGACAAATTATTGTCGGACAACTTTTCTGGCACAATGATAATAAATGATTTACACCTATCGTCATCGTAAGTCAGTCTCTCTGTTAGTCGAAACTGTATCAAAATCCCTTCAGGTAGTTCCTGAGATTAGCCACCACATACAGACAGAAAAAGCGCGGCGGGGGCTTAATTTAAAATATGTATAGATATCCGTAACGGTCCCACTCATCTGGACAACAGTTCGTGTTTTCTATACACAGTATGTCGCTTGTGGTAGGTGCAGGCTAAAAGTAGATTCTACGTTATGCACTCTATCACTTAGGTGACTCAAAATCCATATACAGTCATACAAGATATCTAAAGTATGTGACTGTCTCAAAGACTAATTGACTGATTGAAAACAGTACATTATAGCGAAGTGTGAACATTTAGCAGACACAGAAGCAACATCAGATGTGCCCATTAATGCGTATTAAGACTGGTAATATTCCAGACATACATAATAAAGTGATCAAATTGGTTCAGCAGCTCCCACTGGTCGCAGATAACTGAGAAGTATCGTCACTGATTGTATGTAAGGAAATACAGAACGACTCAGAAATTATTTTCATTTCGTTTACAGATTTTTAGAAAAACGAGGTTACTAGTTCTGATTTTCGCCACTGATGACGTCGCCTGATGTGGTGTTGCAGTCCACCTTCCCCTTCTCGCCATTACCAGATTTTGGTCGGGAAAAACAAGATGCCGGAAATAATCCACAAGTTCCAAGTTAAGAACGTGGGGAAAATAATTATTTCGCAAATCTTTCTCTTTTCTTATGTGGAATTGGTGGAAAATTCGAAATATGGCATTTGTGTCTAGTTAAGAAGACGGCAAATTCGAGTAAGATATTTGCTGTACGTAAATGAATTGTTTTAGAAGTCGCATCATCATTATTTACTGGTAGTTGTCTTCCAAAATAATTTTTGCAGTAACATAGCAATACTAACTAACGTGGTAACCATAATACAGTAGCGTACATTACTTTCAAAGCTGTACAATGGATGGTACTGAAAGTACGGAATAGAATTGGAAGAAACAAACTTGAGAAACAGCATGATTAAATGAAAGGATCAGTCGATAAGACACATTCTGAGAAGTCAAGTGTTGGAGGGTTAGTGTGGGAGGTACAAATTCCAGAGGGAGACCATGAGACGAGTACAGTAAACACGTTCAAATGGATGTGGGTTGCAGTAGTTATTCGGAGATGAAGAGGCTTACACAGGACAGAGTAGCATGTACAGATGCTTCAAATCATTCTTTGGCCTAAAGACTGGAACAACAATAACTACTACTACATATGTACCAAGCAGATAAATAAGTTCTGGCTAGCCAATAATACTCTCTCTTCATGCAAAGGCTGCGGATTGTGGTTTCATTCTGCTTCGCGCATGGGTACATCGGAGTTTACCGAAATAAGTGAACTGGTGAGGCAAGCGAGGATGCATGTCTTGAAAACCATCGAGTTATTGTGCTTTCTTTCCACACGTTATCATACCGCTTTTGAATTTCAGAGTCCTGCGTTGGTGACTGGCCGTGAAGGACATTAAGCTACGGTTCGTAAAGTCGTCTAGTCCCTTCTGGCATCTCCTCCTAACCACTTAGATGAAATGAAATTCCTAGCATTCGTCTGCGGATAGAAGACAGACCGATGATGCATGATTACATACCACACTGAGAGGAACCTCCAGTGTTCGATGGTAGTGGTACACAAGTCCGATGGCCGGCCGCGGTGGTCTCGCGGTTCTAGGCGCGCAGTCCGGAACCGTGCGACTGCTACGGTCGCAGGTTCGAATCCTGCCTCGGGCATGGATGTGTGTGATGTCCTTAGGTTAGTTAGGATTAAGTAGTTCTAAGTTCTAGGGGACTAATGACCACAGCAGTTGAGTCCCATAGTGCTCAGAGCCATTTGAACCATTTTTTTGAACAAGTCCGATGTTTCACTTTTTAATTTACTGTTTTCGTTATATTCAGTCAACTGGGTAGAAACTAGTATACCACCTGCTCAGTCCTCTGTTTCCGCAGATGGAGAGACGTATCCTGAAGTATTAGGTGGCAGATTTTAACGAGTTTGTTTCATTGTATCGCTGTCCCACTTAGGATCTTTCTAATGACCACACAGTCACAATTTCTTCTGTCTTCATTCCAGTTATTGTATTCAGGTTTCTAAGTTTTAGAACACCAAAACTGATTACAGATTTTTAATCCGACTCCGATTGTACGGGTGAATGTGAGTGGAATGGAGAGACTAAATCCATTTATAACAGAGCGTGTATTTTTTTTTTAGCTTTAAACGTTTTAAACACGTTTGTCGTGGAATATTTCAGCGGGGACGCTAAAATTCTCGTCGCTAAATGCTCTATGTACTTGCGTGCACATACACGCAATCACACACACAAACACACACACACACATACACACACACACACACACACACACACACACACACAGAAGCGCGCGCGCGCACGTACGTACGTAGGTGTGTTCATTTGCAGGCGATCACGTGTAGAAATTTTAGATAAAATGAAAATACGAAACCTTCTTTTCTAATCACAGTGCAGATTCTATAGTAAAAACTAAACGAATAAAACGTGTTAATTAAATTGAATTCGTCTGTTCATTCTAAAATGAGTTATTGCGGATCGAAATACCACAGTTCTAACGTGCATTTCTGCAGTCAAATGCAACAAAAGCTAACGGTACTATATGAACAACAAACGTTAATATTTCGAGACAGAAATAAACTTTATTTTCTTCAGTAAACAAGAGAAAACGTCGAACGCAAAGTATCATCACAACACGCATTCGTGTATCAGCATTATCTGTTGGATGATGAGGATTTTCGTGTCATGTCATTGACATTCGTGGGCCTCATCTTGGAATAAAGAATCATATTTTGGAGACTCAGCTCTTTCTCGGAACTGCATATTTCAACATATCTGCATACTTTCCACGTGTCATTTGCGATGCTTGTGTTAATGACGGAGTAATGGATTTTATAACCTTTATTTTAACTCAAAAAATTTTCAACTGTAAGAACAAATATTCTCCGGACAGTGGACAATGTATCTGCCTTGTGCCGTTTTCAACTCGGCGTAGCCTGATGAGCAGCGATGAACTTGAAAAATGTTAGAGAAAAAAGGGAAAAAACCTATACGTTTGCTATCTTTCCAGGAAATTGAATTCGTTGGTCATTCGTGAGTTGGAGCAGGGAAGCACGAGATAGCGCACCAAACGAAGAGAGCGTTTTGCGCAATTTTGGACTATCAGCACATCTCCTTCTGCACAATAGGTGTACTTTCACCATTTTCTGTTTTATATGAGCGCTTTCCGTACGTCTGAAAATAGAGTCAGTTCGTCAGATGCCAAATTGGTAATTATTCTTACACTATATACTGAAGGGCAGCGTCGGTGAATTTGTTCGTCATGTACTGTTTATGTCTACTAAATGAAACCTCAACTAGGCAATAAATACTAGTGGCATTTGTTAATGAATAATGCTTGCTGGAATATTTCCAGAAGATTCTGGCAGGAAAAAAAGAGCTGTCTCTGTTTCAGAACAGACTTTGAAGGTATCTCATATTTGCTAAGATAAGTTGATTTCAATTTTCCTGAAGTACGAATATTTAATAGTGCAACCATTCCATAACCTAAGGTCACATCTGATATCTACACTACTAACTGTTACACAAATGACATCTGTGTATAATTAATAATGCAACATCTTTGTATCAACTTAGGAATAACAACACACGTGTATATGTAGGAAGGTAGCATTTTTACATTTTGATAGTCATTGACTCGTTCTGAATTGTGTTTACGAATGTGCTGTAGGACAAAAAGTGCGTATATGTATATAGCATGGCTACTCATACTGTGCTTAAAAACCTTTTAACCGCTACTGGAAACAGTAAATAATTGTTCAGTTGAAAACAGATCGCTCCTTCTGTCTCCTCGTAATGAGAAAATTCAATCTAATTTTTCCGTGTCGTCTTAGTTTTGTAAAAATTGTTATCACGATGTCCCGCTTTATTCTACACCTACGTACTCTAACACGACCAGTGGCAACCTAAATTCGAAAAATGATGTAGACTAACAAAGCACCTGATGATGAGCCCCCATGCATCGAGCGTTGAAATAAAAATCACACTTTGCCATTGAAGGCGTTTAAGTTTTTTTGTTTTACGAAAGTAATACAGTCACGGAAGCAACTCTCATGGTAATGGATAAAATTAAGTAATATTCCATTTCAGTTGTGCATTCGACTGTGGCACGCGAATTATTTATTTTTGCAATAAGGTAGGGAGAGGTTGGCGGGGGAGGGGGGGGGGGCAAGTTAGCCTTGGTCACTAATTTCATATAATATGATTATGAATCAGACATACATGTTCCATCAAAACCCTTAAGCTTATACGCATACCGATAACGTGGGAAGTAGTGTTCGACGGGCAGTATCTTGTCCTAAAAATAATAGACAGTTAATTAACATTAAAAATCGTCGAAATGAGTTCAATTTTATTGGTCCTACTTCTTAGACACAATTATTTTGTTTCGTTTTAGTTATAAGAAAAGACATCAGCTCTACCTTGCTCTGAGTTCAATTTATTCTGATTCACTCTGCTCGGTAATATCATTTCATCACTTTTTAATATATGCTTATTGTTACTACTATGCGACTCTGTCTATTGCCGGTGAAGGCCTTGTTGACCGAAAGCTTACTGTCTGACAGTCTTTTTGTTGTGCCTATCTGCGACTCAGCATCTCCGCTTTATGGTGAGTAGCAAATATTTCAAACAGGTATTTCTTCAGTCTTTAGTCATGAGGCTGTTTGTTTCAGTCTTGCTAACAGTTTCTTGGCAAGGAGATATTCGGGTCTTTCAGATTCATTCTTTTTCCAACAGCGTGTCCAATGCCTCTACTGTCCTAAGATTCGCAAGAATCTTTTAGAAAGTATACAGGTCGTTTCACTCTGGCTGCCCTAAAATTAGGATTTTTTGAAGATTTGGCCTGTTATTCGCAAAGTTCAGTCATTGAAATAGTGACTGCCATATTAAAAAAAAGAAGTTTTATCGATCTTTTCGAACAAATTGTGCGTACACCCGCAAAGTTGTCCACCTATCGTCTACAATTGAGCTCGGTATGTTCAACACTTGCCGCGCGGAGTGACCGCGCGGTTTGAGACGTCGTGTCACGGATTGCGCGGCCCCTCCCACCGAAGGTTCGAGTCCTCCCTCGGACATGGGTGTGTGTGTTGCTCTTAGCATAAGTTGGTTTAACTAGTGGTTAAGTCTAGGGACCGATGACCTCAGCAGTTTGGTCCCTTAGGAATTCACACAAACACGTTCAATACTTCCGCCACTGTTTCCTGGATACGACCATAGTTTTCCTTGAAGCTTTTCAAATATTTTTCTCTCACAGTCTGTCCCATCGGACATATTGGTATCAGTCGTTACATTTCTGTATTTAAGTTCATCTTGTAGACGCCGGGTGACTGTACAACATCTACATATGCGTATTTCCTTTTTGTGGATTGAACAACTATCCTTGAGACCTCTTTTACAGGTCACATGGCATCACGTTGAGGATTGCAAATTCTTGAAATTTCCTGTAGTGCAAAATCCAAACAATCATAACTGTAGTGGATGTAACAACTCTTTAGCTGGTCTTGTAGAAGGTTTTTCTTTTCTTTCTTTTTTCACTGGGCCGTATTAGCTGCGTCATCGGAATAATGAAGGCGTAGAAACTCCATTGCTAGTGTGAGTCTTAAACAGATGTCTTTAATTATAGCTGCCAGCTTTTATGCTGGGGTCCAAATTGTACATACCCAGAAAAAAATATTTTATGTCAAACGTTTCCAGGTCGACGTAACGTACATAAAGTGTGAACTGATGCCAGCAAGCCACGTCTGTCATCGAATCTCCCACAACTTCATAAAACGCAGAATTTGTGATCTGCCGCAAAATATCACGTTGGATAATACGAGCCATAATTTCTAATACTTCGTTTTGAATCGCTAGCGTCGACATCTGTCAAAGCGCTTCTCCAAAACTTAATGCCTGCCACATCGTTTCCTCCTTTCGATGGGGAGTCTCTCAGGGTCTCCGTTGGTCGTTTTATTACCTATCATTGCGTTCCTTTTCGATCTAGGAGCCTATGTGAACCGACAGTTACCAGTAAAACGGTTCTAACTTTTTTCTGATCGTGCAGCAGGTGGGCGTGACTTTAGCTATTATAGGTGTGTTAAGGTGCGTTATGTTCATATTGCTGAGTAATTGCGAATGATTCTCAATAAAACAGACTCTGTTAGTGAATTTTGAATTTTTATGTAGCTACTGTAGACCTGGTGTAGTTATAGAAGAAAAAAATGTTACCCATTCCTTCGTAGTTATACACACGGGTAAGACATTAACCAGTATCTTCCATTCCTTCGCGGATACTTTAGCTTATTTGTTGGATGAAAGCTTTTCCCAGAAAAAGATATACGAGTACTTAAAGAAGAGCCCAGTCAAATCCCATACAGCGCTTGATCACGAGATGATCTGGCAGTAATATCAAAATGGTCATCAAAACAATAAATACAGTGTGTAAAATCTCTTGTACTACTATATGTTGTAGGTTTGTGAAGCCCTGGAAAAAAAATTATTGCGTTGCTTCGTCACCACCTGTGAAGAGATTAATAAAAGAAAAAGTTTGGGTACGATTATTACATAAAAAACGTCAATTTGATATTGAAACAGGATGATTGTTTCCTATTCGTGATAACAAGCGTACTGGCAACTCTTTCACAGCTCCCTGCTAGTTTACGTATAAATTATGGTCTACGTGCAAAAACTGTCTGTCTCCTTAACTGCACAGTATGTAAGCTATCGTCAACCTACAGCAGTGGCTTGTTTGGATTCCTCATAGACTGGAGAAAGAGATACAGATGAGTAATAAGGTTGCTGCAATTGAAACCAAAACCCACATAGTGAACTCAAAACACGGGTAATGTTGATGCAGATTTCACTATGTGGGACCGGCCACGAATACACAATTTTGGACTACTTCTGGCACAAACAAGCTACCCACGGGAAAATTTGCCTACCAATTTAACATCTCATTAACCGTGCACGCAGTGAGCTCGTGGTTGTAGTCATTTGGTTCGTGATCTCTTCTACAATCCGAATATGTGCTGGAATTAAATTATATATTTTAACTCTTCCTTAGCGCTGGAACGAAATGATCACTGGAATCTCTACACGTGTGTGAGATATAAACGTCTCCTGTTTACAAATGATGCCTACAATGTTTCTTTTGATTATATCAATACTGTTCACGTTTACGCTAAGACTTTAGCCCTTACGTTATGTGACAATTAAGGAGGGAAAACGGGGAGCCGGCAGCTGTGGCCGAGCGGTTCTAGGCAATTCAGTCCGGAACCGCGCTGCTGCTACGGTCGCAGGTTCGAATCCTGCCTCGGTCATGGATGTGTGTGACGTCCTTAGGTTTGTTAGGTTTAAGTAGTTCTAAGCCTAGAGGACGTTATGACCTCGGAAGTTAAGTCCCATAGTGCTCAGAGCTATTTGAAGCTTTTTTTTGTGAGAGGCCGTCTGGACGACTTAAGGGGTAGTTGGTGGTGACCTGTTACTTCTGTAGCAAGTAGGGAACGGTAATCTCCTGCACGTCCAAGTAGACCCTCCCCAGACCATGTCGGAGTATTTCGTCAATACCATTCGATCGCTAATAGAGGCCATCGAAACTTCAGTTCTCTCGATAACGAAATTCTCTATATGTGAGCTGGATTCAGCACTGTAGTTAGCACGCAACACGTCATTATATCACTGAAAAATCCATTGCTGCACCGTGCGGCACATAACCAGAAATGGTAAGGAAACCCGCATATATACTTTCTTATCTCAGTATGGGTAAAAGGTCAATTTCTTGAAGAAATCTACTTTAATTTCGTCTCAGGCCGGAGAATCAAGAACTGTAAATAACATAATTATCACCACCGTGAGAACATTTGCGCTGTAGTAATTGTTATGATACCGGCCTTACATGCTACATAATGCTGGGTTTGCGTGATACGATACGCCTGAGACGTACTGAATTTAATTCATGAGTTCGTCAAACCGCGCCTGAATGTGCCCCGATATCATATTCAGCAGCATTATTATCAGAACGGATTACAGTTATTTCTATCATATGTTATAGCAGTTAGCACAGAAAAAACGTTTTTCTGACCGTAAAATACACGAATCCACCAATAAATGCTTGATGGTGTTTCGATGTACACTGTTTGACGCCTCAAACGCAGAAGAGTGATAACCCAGGTAAGAACCAACTGGATCGCTTGCTTAGATCGCTGATTGCCAAGCGCATCGCTCTTGCTTAACTACGAGTGCTAAACTACCAGTGTGAATCAGCAAACTGTCGATTATAACATGACATCTTTTTCGGTTAGTTACTTTAGCACCTTATGATGCCCTTGATTACCTATTAAAACCATACATTTTGTAGCAGTTAACACTTGGACCATAGCAATACCGTGACAATGTAGTCGTCTATATGTTCAACTATGTGTAAGCTTAATTTGGTGGCCACCGTACACAACGTAAGCCTATTTCTCAAATCAAAGTAAAGGAAGACTCATCAGGCTTCACGCTCTTGCAATTACTGTTGATCTGCGGTGTGTGTTTTGCTGTCAGCATCGGTGTCGTGATCACACATTTATTCTGATCAGCGATTTGGAGACACTGTGGCAACCGCAGATGTTCAAGTTGCCTGAGCTTTATGACAACCAACTTCAAAGTTTTGATAGCCCTGTCGTAGGGACAGTATTTTGTCCGCCATTCTCCGATGCAAAAGACGTCTTGCTATGAGTCTTACATGCCTTCGCCACGTTCTGGACTGCTGCTTTCAGGGCAATCAACTGACTGACAGCCTTCGATACAACTGGTCCAACAAATAGCCGAACGACTGAAAGAGAAAGAGTGGAAAGACAATGCAAGAAAGTTGTTTAAAAGCTGTTTTCCTATCTGATAACGTCTCATACAGGAAATGAGATACCGAACAATTTTATATACTTTAGAAATAAAAATGAAACTCAGAAAACTGTCGCACGGTTTTAAACCATGTTCCGGAAAAGGTACAGAAGTTAATCTGTCGCAGATTACCCAATGCAGAATGTGAGATGTGGTTTACAAGTTTTAGAGGTTTCTTCTGGTTTCCATCGCTGCCTCCATTTCAGGGCAATTTCCTGCAGTCAATCCGAAAAGGAACCTGCTTCCTCGACTGTTGTCACCCCCCTCCCCTATTTATTTTCGCCTACCCCTATCTACCACCCCTACAGTACATTATTAACTTGTCCAGAGCTCCTGAAAGTGTTTGCTGATTCCGTTTTCTCATCGACCCTGATCTATAAACGTTCCTTTCCTTGCGTCTTTCTTATATATTACACCTACTGAGCTATACAGTTACTTACTTTTGAACATTTTCCTCCTGGACCATTGTAGTCTGTCGTTTTCCACAACGAAGCAGATTTCAGTAGTACCTTCAGTAATCCCAGTTTACTGAATGTAAATATTGTTTTTAATTCAGTAACCAGCGCAATACAGTTTGTCGAAATAAATGCCCCTTTGGTTTGAAACTTTTACGCCTTCGGAATAACAGAGAACTTTATTATCAGCCATTTGGTACACACTGCTTGTAATGGAACTAGTAACTGGCCCATTTTCGCTAAGTACTATAATTCTAGATGCACTCAAATAAATGGATTACTCGATACACAGACATTCTTCACAAGCCACAAAAAATAATTTTTTAATTATAGTTAAATTAATTATAAAGTATTATATTACTTACCTAGAAATATAAAAAGTGAAATGGGGAATTATTTCAAAAAATTTACTAGTCCCATTGCAAGCAGTGTGTACCAAAGGTTTCCGCAAATTCTAAAACGGAATTTGAAATTATTATTATTATTATTATTGTCATTTTATACTATTTTTATGACAATTTAAAAAAATTGTAGAGTAAATTATTCATTACATACGACTTTCTTTGAATGTAAAATCTTATAATATCTTTCTACTGCGAGATTCACACCTCTGGTCAGTTTTGTCTAGTTTTAGACGCATTTCGATGGAGTTGTGTTGGAGAAGTGATGTAATGTATTACTAGGCCGGTTTTTTATATATTTTACTGTGATATGCTGAGATTTTTTGGATGAATCAATGAATAATGAAGATGAAAAATGCATCACAACGGTCTGTTATATAACTTAATTCATAAAATGGAAATTATCTGGATCCCTCCTAATCAAATAGGACACTGAGCAGCCAAATGAAAGAAAATTTCAAGAAAAGTACGTAGAAGAGACAAGCTAACTAACATACAACTTCATAACCATTCACCTCTCCGTTTGTGCTTTGTCATGTGCAGTACTCGTCAATGAACGTCGCTGCACGTCTGCTGGCGAACTTCAGTCATTTTAATTTAATAAGTCGCATAACGGAATGAAGTGGTCCGATGCTCAATAAAAATATCCTCTACACTTCTCCGTACATTGCCAACGATCCATATTGCTCTTGCACGCTTTGTAGTGTCATCTGACCACCTTCAATTGAACAGCCCTCTTGCTTTTTTCTCATCTCTTGGAATACAGTAAAGAGCTCTATCTTCATTCATTTCACTTCCATTACGGTCACAATTACGCCTTCAAGTCCATTCTCCTTCCTGATCTATTTGTTTCCTATCCTGTCTCTCCTAATAATTGCTAACATGTATCTCTCCACTGTTCAGTGATCAGTCCTAAGTTCTTGAATTTTTTCCGAATTAAAAGTCCTTGTCTCACTGCCATGATTTGAACCACTTACTGCAAACTTCGCGCTTGAGACATGTTAGAAGGTTAATTCTGAAGACTCTATTGAGCCTACTAAAAGTATGCGAGGCCATTTTCAGTTTATTTCTTTCGCTGTACCTCCAGGTGTTGTCTTCAGCTGCCATGAATACCAAAAGCCAGTGAACGGGTTCCAATTTCAGCAACTTGTACTATCTTTTTGTAATAATTAAACATAATATTAGTAGTATTATAACTGATTTTCAGTTACTTGCACACTTCTCCTCTTAAGTTTCTCAACTTCTTGTGAATTTTATCTGCGCAGGAAGCAAATAGTACTATCTCAATCACAGAATTTCAAACAGAATTCTGAAAAGTTGCTCTACATTAACAAGTAATGTCCTTAGTAATATACGTAACGCACCACAGACACAGGGAATTTCACCTGGCAGGTTAAAATGTGCAATTTTGAAGCCTCTTTGGCTTTACACACAACTGGTTTGAATCATGTTTAACAATCGGAATGCAAGAAGTTATGCTGAATAATCCTAACAGTGTTGGAAAGGTAGGAAACTGTAGCGACTATGGAGAAATCACATAGGCAGTCCTGCAGTGTCCAATTTTGGGTCCACTCCTGTCTCTTATATATGTGAATGACCTTCCACTTAACATTCAGCAAGCAGAATTGGTACTTTTCACAGAAGTTACTAGTGTTTCAATGAATCACATTAGAGAGGATGCAGTAGAACCGATTGTTAATCAAGTTTCACAAATAATCATTAGATGGTGCTCCGAACATGGGCTAGCCCTAAATTTTGAGAAAGTACGCTATATTCATTTTTTTCCAAATTTTGCAGCTTCAGACGTGACTGTATTCAATCAAACGTTTTCGTGACAGGAATATGCACTTTATTCAAGAGAAAAAATAAAGCATGTATTAAGACAAATTAAACCTGATGGTAGACCTAAAGGGTCCGAAATGCATCGTGAATTTAATAAAGCACGAAAAGTTGTGACTGAAGGCGTTTTTTAATTCATACTTCCAGTGCATTCACTATACTCAGTTCTGTTCAACAAATATTCATTTCAACAATTAGCGTGGCACATGAACGGGAATCAGTAAATTTGGTAGAATGCTCCATACTTTTGGGTGTGCATCTTGGTGAAAACTTGAACTACAAGAAACATATTACTGTGCTGTTCAAACAACTAAGTTCAGCTACTTTTTCTCTGCATACAGTTGCTAGTGTTGGAAACAAACGATTCAGGCTCCTGTTATATGTTGCACATTTCCAATTGCTAATGTCTCATGGGATAATTTTCAGCAGTACCGCGTCATTTAGAAAGAAAATACTGACTGCACACGAGCGAGCAGTAAGAAAAATATATGGTATTCATCTGCAGTCATAATGTGGCTACATCTTAAAGGAGTTCGGCATTTTAAATGCATCGTCAGAACAAACATATAGCTAATGAAATTCGACGTAATTAATCCATCAAAATTTGGTAAGAATAATGATACACATACTTAGTCCACTAGGGAAAAAATGATCTTTATAACTCAATATTAAAACTGCCAGTGGATTAGAAAGGCGTTCAGTGTGCAGCAAGAAAAATTTTTGATCATTTGCTCAGTACCAGTATTACAAAATGTCTCGCATGTAGCAAAGTAATTTTTAAATTTAACCTAAAATCATTTCTCCCGTAAAAATTCTTGTATCCAATTGAAGAATTTCTATGTAAATTGTCAGACTGAAAAGTAGGAAAAAAGTACATTTTAAGCCTAGTGGCATGAGGAGGATTAAATAATAATGTCTTCATTAATGTAAACACTAATCATGTATACGTGGGAACGGACTCGTGTCACATCACTTCGATAAACTAATCGTTCAAACGCCCCAAAACGAAATTGAATGAGGTACGCTCGATTAACATTTGTTCGCCTTTCTCTTCCGAGCTTATGGTTCCAGAGACGTCACCTAGTAATGCTGGAGTTTCGGAACCTCCTTCGCTGATTACTCATTAAGTTCGGTGTCTCCTACTATTCCGGTGATGTCTAATGGAAACTATAGCTTTAACATATATATTCATTAGTATACTAACACAACATCAATGAATGCCTCGTTTCTTAAGAGCCGTGAGCTCAGATTTTGTTGTATTTAGTCCAAAGCTTGCTCAAAATAAATGATTAAGAGAAAAATATTCATTTATACTCTCTGCTTCATTTTATGGTGTCGATCAGGGCTTGGAAGTAGTCGATTGTCACACATATATTTAAAGTCATAATTTTCCAATGTTTGGTTAAAATTTCAGTGATTTTATATAATTGTAGTGAATATGTTGTACGTGGTACCTATGAGCTGCATAGGTATACATCATTTTTTTTCTATCTTGTCTCTCTTCTGTCTAGCGAATTACAAGTACTGAAGAATTGTTCCAACTTTGGGAAACATAGTCCCTCCACAGACATGGCTTAAATAATTTTCCAAGCTTCTTTTGCATTAATTTCCTCCAGATGTTATCTTTTATAATGAAAAACTGTCCTCTCTTGATGCCCTTCGTTACTTCAGCCATTGAATGGCGTTGTACACCTCATCGGGCATTAAATCTGGAATATCATTAATTTCATTACTGTCTGTGCTTTTAATTGTATATTAAAGCATACCAGAAGACGAAGAAATCTACGAATGAGGGTTCAATTTCTCTCAGATACTGTACCATCTCTCCTCATGAAATGTTAAATCCTACCAACATTCTTTTTCTGATTTTCTTTCGTATTGGTAATGATTTCAATCTTCTTTATTAGCTAATTTTCACTATACCTTCCAAATCTTCTGGAAGACATTTCAGGATATTTTTGTTTCATTTAACGTATTCTGTGATAGTTCTATTGCTGTTCATTTGAAGCTCTCGCCGATTCCTCAATAACTGTCATGCCCGATTCCAGATTTTCCTGTCACATGACTTCATTATCACTGTTACATCTTTTGCTGTCGGTCTAATGTACCTCTAACTGGCTGCTGCTTTATTTTATACGTATAACATCCTCATGTTGTAAGAAGCTGAAATTCTTGCTTAATTTAATTTGATATTTCTACAGGTTCTTAACAAATTATCACAGTCTACATTTAATATACTTTTTACTCTATATTCTAATATTTTCGATCACTTAGATTTCTAAATTGATTCAATCTCCTCATGGTATAAAATTGCTTTACGGTTTTTTATACTCAATTTCGTGTTTAGTTCAATCAGATTTTTTTGGGGGGGGGGGGGGAGAGAATGAAAATGTGTTACGGATTGATATGATTTTTTGTCGTTATATTTTACTAGTGTATGTCGAGTGAGGCCTCGTATTCGGAAGGACCGGGATTGAAACTCATGTCCAAGCATCCAAATCTTGGTTTTCCATGGTTTCCTTAAATCGCTTAAGGCAAATGCCATGGTGGTTCCTGTGTAAAGGACGCGGCCGATTTCCTCGTCTATCCTTCTGTGTTTCTGTCTCTAGTGACCTCTTCACTGACAGCACTGATTCATATTTGCTTTCCTTCTCAGATTCGCCGTATACTTGTTCTACATCCCGATATGTGCACGTTGGTGAATACATTTAAATGATTTCCATCGACTCTACTTTATTTATATAACTAGTCTTTCTACGATGACTTTCCTTCAATATTTTTAATGTTGTTTTTTACTTTTTTCGTCAGAGTAAATAGTACACCTGAGTTCCCTCTATGTATACATCTTTAGCAACACATTTGTTCTGATTTTAATTCTATTCTGTTTTTGTTTGTCCTCTGCTCCTCTGATAACCTTACTATAACCCATTTAATGTTCAAGTTAGCAATTCAGAGTGATTTTGGCGTAAAGAATTTGCTAAAAACATTGCCTGAATTCCCTTAGCCATCTAGTTTCAATGCTACTTCGCTCTGGCAGGCATAACAGCGTCCCAGGAACTGGCATGAAACAGAGTGCATCCGAGAACCTTATCCACGACACACTCGTCAGCAAAGGCCCTGAAAATATGGCAACATACATGAAGTGAAATGATCGTATGGCATTTTTGGACACGAGACATCATTTAGAGTTCTTCGGCCATCCAGTGTTATAAGTCTCTTTATTTGACGCCACGTCGGTGACGTAGCGCCTCGAACAACATACGTGAAAGGTAGTAAACATCAGCAGAGATATGCCCACAGAAGTTTCAACTCAATTTTGGCCGCCTCTAAGTTCAGGAACATGGGATCAACAAGTCCAGTTAGCGTACGTTCCAATAGACCCCTCTAGTGAATACTATCATTTACCAATCAACCAGTCTACGTGAGACAAAGAATACATTTAGTCTACAGGGTTGCAGTAGGTGATTCTCCACTTTTCCTCGAGTACACATTGGAAAGTAGCCCATCAATATTAGTTTCCCACAACGCGATTAGCCATAGTGTTAAAGTTATGGGTACTAACAACTGCACAGTTTGAACGAGTCATTGGACAACTGGATCGACAATCGTAGGTCCACTCAGTTCTTACTAGAAAGGAAACTGTACAATCTTACATTTCGAAACATATCCGGATATTTTTTATGTGGGAAGAATACACCGAAACGAACATAGAGTCAAAATGTTGAAAATTGCGAAATACTTAACTCACCACATGGCTGGAGGAATGTATACACCCGCCATAGCTGCGGCAGACAGCGCATGCACAATACAGCGGCTGCATACCCTTGATTGATGGCACAACGGTAAACATAGAACACGACAAAACGCAGTCGTCATTTTTAAAGTGAATTGCACTTTCTGTTGATAGTTTCTCTGATAAAAATGATCGCAGTTGCTATTCACTTGAATTTGCAACTCATTTAATAGTCATAACTGTTAGTATCATAATAATTAAGAATGGAGGTGACGCTGAATTAATTTTCTTTGTATTTTTTTCTTATACATTAGCTAATAGCATTTCTCTTTGGGCATGTTCCAGAGTTACACAGAAATGTGGAATCCAACTAATGTTTTTATCCTTATAAAGATGAAAATTTGAAGAAGGTAGTATGCAAACGAAATCATCTACTTCTCCTGAATATCTACGTATGTGTTATTCATAAGATAATTTCTTGGATATTCGTTCGAATCATGTCGACATTTCGTTGGAAATTATGGAAACATTAGAAGAAACGTGAAATAACTCGAATTATTTTGTGAGTTGTGGATCGAAAGATGATTTATATGCCAGTTAAAATCCAGACCAAAAATAAAATACCTTCCAAACCAAAAGAAAACATGTACAGTAATAGCTTTCAGTGAGAAAGGAAAGCCGTAAATATTTTGGTTAAACGAAAGAGGGAGATAACACTTAAACATAAAAAGCGTGCAAAGCCGGTTTCGTTTCGTAATATCTAAACATTAACTGTATAAAAGGGAGAATGATTTACGCTTAATATGCGCCAACATGAAACTCTCAAAAGTGTGAAAGAGAAGTTATTCGTAGACTTTAAAACAGCTCGTGAGAGTCAATGCAACATTATCGATGGAGATCTAGAAGACCGGACGCTCTGAATTGCAAGTGAGATAAACATTACTGATTTCCAGGCTTCTTCGACCTGGTTTAAAGGATTCAGGAAATTATACGGAAAAGGAAGTCGTAAAATCAAGGAGTTTGCCTCAAGTACACGTGCAAAGCAGATGTCATTAATAAGTAATACTACAGAGAAATTCGTAGCTGACGTGAAGACTAAGCTTCTTTTTATCCCATAAAAGCTGCCTATAAAGACAATCAGGTTCCGTGCAAACCACACTTCATCATTTCGTGCGAGAAAAAGATAGAGTGACTTCTGCAGTCGATGAGTGCTGTAACACCTTCGTATACAACAATGCATGTGATAAGTGTCAGTAAATTACCGTATGTTTGTTTTCGTCATCCAATAGACACTTCACATTTTTGGACGATTATGGAGAATAAAAATCGAGCTTTCTCATTCTTGGTAAAATATGTATTGCCCAAAAGTTATCGTAAGAACTGCGCTACAAAAAATCGTACTTAACGTCAACAAATTAGAATTTCGGTAGATGAAGTCGTCTGCAATGTAACTTCATACATTGTCTTGATTTTCTTTCCTCTGCTAGTTACTTATGTAACAAATACATCTGCAACAGTTTAGCTGTCGAGATGAACTACAAGTTATTCAAAAAATTAATTATTTTAGACCTGTTCTGCATGGTTTAAGTGTTTAAAATTCGCGTATGTACACTTTGGACTTCGCAGCGGCGCTACGTTCTCATGTCACTGATGCGTCTGCTTATTCGCCGATCGCGAGATAGGCAGGAAAGGCTATAAGCGGTTCTTTTTGTGGCAGAAATGAGTAGCCTCAACATATTTGTAAAAAAGTACTTTCAGTGCATCTTAGCAGCTGAAACTTTGACAGTGCATTTCTTTCGATGTATTCTTCCTGTCTGTAAAATTTCATTGTAGGTTTCGTCATGTCGAACTGGACCATTCCATTGTACGTTTATAAACGGAAATATGCATAGCCTGTGTTAACCGTGTTCGAGAACCCTTGAAAAGAACAGTCTCTAGTGACATCAAAGTTCTTATGAGCCGCAATTTTTTGCAAAGAGTGGCAACAAATGTGTGTAAAGCTCAAGTTTTCCATTTCAACGAAATTGTAATTGTTTTGTCACGTAAACATCGGAAAACATATTGGAACGTCCGATGTGCCGGTTTTCTTGGCCTTAATGTACATCATGTCCTATTATTACACAGCAAATTTTAATAACAATTGTATAGATTTAGAATGTGTCGTATCCTAGTACAGAAAGTGCGTTACTCTTTCATCATTTTGGGAGACAAAAAAGAAATGAGGATTGATCAAACAGCAAGATACGCGCCTTCTCGGGTACTGTCAATTGTCGATATCTTTGTTTCCATTTCATCAAGGACTCCAGAAATGTTTGAGGTTAATAACCTAATTGACTCACCTGTAAGAACTTCGAACTTACGAACTATAAATACCGTCATATGCTTAATCAATTTCGGCATGGTCTAGACTGTAGTGCATGCTATAATAAATTATTTTTGAACTCATGGTATAGATATTTTCTTATCAAAATCAGTTATCCCTTATGAGAGGTTTTTTCTGATTGTTTATTCGGTGCCGATTCGCTGATGTGTACAGACAGAGAACTTCCTACGCATGCTGTTATCTGTCTAGCGAAAACCTTTAGCCACGACGTTCATTCCGCTGAGGAGGCTACCCCAACGTCAAACAAATGTCTCTGCAAGGAGGGGAACGACGTTCCCACTCTGTCGATCGATCGTCATGTCATAGGCCGGAACCTCAAGACACGCACACGCTGAAGCGAATCTCCAGGTATAATTATTTGCCGTACCCCATTCCTTTGATTGTATTACCGGCCACGAAGCGATCGGTATACGCACTTTTTCGGACGACGGTGTCCGAGACGCAGTATCATTTCAGTGTCGGTGACGCAACCGAGTGGAAAGTAATAAAGTCAAAGATTATCCGAAATTTGATCGGGATCATTAGGTACGCTCGGAGGTGGGGCCAAGGGGTGGTGGGGGGTGCCGTCGCAGTGCGCGTGCGCGGGGCGCCGCTGGCGGGCTATAAGAGACGCACGCAGCCAGCGGCCGCACACATAACTGCTGGTGGCGTCGCCACCGCCACAGCCACCGCCAGAGGCGCAGCTGCAGCCGGCGCCGGCAGGCAAGGTAAGCGCCGTACTGCGCCCACCCTCTCTAACTCCTGTCCATGCGTCGCGGCCGCGGATATCATACTTGAGCCCGCACGCGCGCCGCGCGCTGTCTGTAACGCTCTGGCCAGTAACCCCCATGTACGAGCATTAGCACTGGCATTGCAGATACACTTTCACTGCGCAGCGCTTCTCGGTATTTAACTTTCGCTCAGTTGTTTCAGGGAAAACAATATCGACAAAAACTGAATAATTACGCAGTTTTTCGACATTTTCCCTCCTGGGCTGACCTACTGAGTTAGCCTCCGGTTCTTCACGAATAATCTCAGCATTATTTGAAGATATCGTATCAGTTTTTTTTTTGTTTTTTTTTTCGTTAATTCATTCAGGATGTCACGGCGCTGGCTATGCTGATTCTTGTTGTTCTTTACAAGACTGTTGTAGATAGGTCAATTCTAGTACCTTCAGTTCTAATCAGGGGCATTAGACAATATTCAAAGCGCGTCGTGCATCATCGTTCTTGTGCAAAACCAAATCTCTGCTATATTACGCTATTGCTTAGAACCCACATATAAGAGAGAAACTGTTTACTTTTAAGAATTCAGTTTTGTACTATACTTGTGTCATTTCACATATTCTTGCTCGTTTGTGGCTGATCTTTGATAGGTATAGCGCTTTCGTTCAGACTGAATTTTTTTTCGTAGAATGCAATTTATTACGGCTTCATTCATATTTTTTTCTTTAGGGCAGTTATTTTATGCAAACACTGACTACTTAGTTTCTAGTCAAATAGTTTTGTTAGTAAAGACAGCGTAATCGGTGCTGTTTTGAGGCGTATGACGCACCAGCGAAACAGTTTGCATGTTTCACTCGCTACACATGACACAAATGAGTGCGCAGCAAATAAATGAGAACATACCTGTTGCGCTTGCTCCTCTCCTCCGATCGCACACGCATGTCAGCAAGCCGCTGCTCTACCTTGCATAGGCTTCGCATTTGCCCTGCTTATCTGGTTAGGCGCAAATGCTCTGCTGAACTTTAGAAATAGTGTGTTCCATAATGTATCTAACATTCGAACGAAATTTTGTAGTGCAGAATCAACTGCGCCTTTTAACTGCCATTTTATTTATAATCATACTAAGAGAAATGTACATAATACACATGAATGTTTCCATAGTAGTTGCGCTGAAAAGATATATTTTTCTACGATTCTCTGCACTAAGTTAGTTTCAAGATAACATGTCCGGCCTGATACGAAGCAAAATGTTCTATAAAGATTTGCAAGAGCATGATTATTGTTACTATTGTCACTTCTGGAATGTCAGGATTGTTTTCATTGTTCCTTCTAGTTTCATAACATTGTTGAGATGACTGCTGAACATCTAGTTACGCCACCAGTCCTATATTACAAGAATCATTTAGAAACTTAATCTAAGACCTATAAGGTTTTCCAGTAGAGTTAAGGAAGTATATTTCAGTATTTTAAGTAAATTTCTGCCTAAAACATTTCCGTGCATACAATTATGCCAATAACTGTCATTTAAACAATATAACTGAAAAATTACTGTCGGCCCGTGTGGCCTAGCGGTTCTAGTCGCTTCAGTCTGGAACCGCGCGACCGCTAAGGTTGCAGGTTCGAATCCTGCCTCGGGCATGGATGTGTGCAATGTCCTTAGGTTAGTTAGGTTTAAGTAGTTCTAAGTTCTAGGGGACTGATGACCTCAGAAGTTAAGTCCCATAGTGCTGAGAGCCATTTGAACCATTTTGAACACTTTACAGGTACGGCGAACCTAAAAGCAAAAGGTTTTTCGGGTTATGTTCTTTCTTGTTATGGACAAATAATGGAGAAGAAATAATATATGTAGAGACTCCCTAACAGAAGATAAATGTGTGCCGGACCGGGACTCGAACGGTAGAGCATTTGCCCACGAAAGGCAAATGTTATGGGTTAGAGTCCCGGCCCAGCACACAGTTTAAATAATCCGGGAAATTTCAAATCAGCACAGACTCCACAGAGGAGCGAAAATGCATTCTGTACAATATAAGTTCCTCATGAAGACTGCTTTAAATAAACAGAATACGTTTCTTAGAGTCCAGAAGTTTACCAGGCAATTACACAACCAAGTTTCCTACATCCCTTTTCGCCGCAGTATTTCTCATGCGAATATCATAAAAATGTTTACGGTACTTCGTTTTCATATTAGTCAGAAAATTTTATTAGGTAGATGCTGTAGATTCAGGAGAAAGAAGGTTAGATATTGAAGAATTCGTCGAAGTCATTAGAGGCAGATCAGTTTCGGCTGGACGGGTAGGAAGGAGGAAACCCGCCGTTGCCTTTCGAAGAACGGTTCCGACGTTCGCCAGAATAATGGGAATCCCAAACAAGCAAGGAGGCGCAGCGGGTAAGGCACCAGACTTCTGGAACCATCCGTTTATGTTTCCCGTCGTTTCCCAAAATCATTTAAGACGAATGCCTACATGATTCTTTTGAAAAGGACACAGCAGGTATTTTTCCCTGTCCTTCTCCAATCCGAGCTTGTGGTCCGTCGCTAACGAACTCTTATTCTGCGGGACAAACTCTGAACTTCCTTTTCCTTTGATATCTCGCTGAGCGGACACTGCTCTGAACACAGCCCCTTCGGAATACGGGTAGTTGTTTTTAACACTATACCACATAAATAGGTTTGATCTCCATCGCCAGTGTTGGAGGCGTTTGGTTTCTGCACTCGGCGGACAAGACGATTCTAGATAGTAAAAGGTTCCTCGGCTAGCACAGCTTGATCCATAAGGGAGCATATTCATGAAATCCTATATACAGCTTCTCTTTTCTCTTAAGCTGGGATTGTTCTCCCTGATAAACTACGAAATAAAGATGCTAAAATAGGCGGATTTTCCTAGAATATCAGCTGTGACTAAACGAGATGACAATTATTTTACAACACTGGACTCTTATTTGGGCGGAGCGGTGTTCGACTCCACGTCCAACATTTCTGCTTTACTTATGACGCCAATTCCCGAAATAAGTTATAGTGATTGCCAGAATGGCTCATAAAAAGGCCCACAGTCAGTTTTTCCTTACCCCATCCTAGCCCCTAGTAGAGCTTGTATTATTTCGCCCATGTTCTCCCTATTGACGCTAAGTCACTATCATTCCGTCCCTGCTTCCTTACAATAGACTTGGCTGTACATTTCCCACCAAGGTGAGGCCTAGCTCGAGTTAGATTCAAGGCTAGTATGATTTCCTCCGCTCTGGGACTGGATCTTGTGTTGCCCTTATTCTCGTATCGTCATAACTTACACGAAAATCGTCACATTGACAAGTCTAAGAGCCTATGTCGTGTGACTAGGGCCTCCCGTCTGGTAGACCGTTCGCCGGGTATAAGTCTTTCGATCTGACGTCATTTCAGCAATTTGCGCGTCGATGGGGATGAAATGATGATGATGATGATGCGGACAACGCAACACCCAGTCCCTGAGCGGAGAAAAATCTCAGATCCAGCACGGACTCGAACCCGGGCCCTTAGGATTGACATTCTGTTGCGCTGACAACTCAGTTACCGGGGGCGGACAGAGCCTATGTAACTTCGTACGAGGAAACGGCTTAACCTTAATGAATATTCTGAACCGTCGAAGCACACTGTTAGACAGTGTTACCACTGAGGAGATGGCTGTAAGGAGGCGGGGGAGAGAGGGAACAGAAAGCCAACAAATTAAAAATAATAAAATAAAGTAAAAAGGTTGAAGCTAGAATGTTCCATCGGCTAAAACATCTGTGGTGCAGTATCATCACACTCGCGCTAGTTGTAAGTTTTGGGTCTTATAACGAGCATACTTTAGCGGAATAATCAGATAACCCTACGGGAACTTAAAAACTTAGATGTTTCAGATCGATTGGTTGGTTGATCTGGAGGGAGGGGACCAAACAGCGAGGTCGTCTGCCCCTTCGAATTAGGGAAGAATGGGGAAGTAAGTCGGCCGTATCCTTTCAAAACAACCATCCTAGCATTTCCCTGAAGCGATTTAGGGAAATCACGTAATACCTAAATCATCATGGCCGGACACGGGTTTGAACCGCCGTCCTCCCGAATGCGTATGAGATGGAATTTAATATGAATAACGGTCTCAATCTCCTGGAAGACAACGCAGTACATCATTAAGATAACGGATAGTCACTTCAAAGTCGCGCCCATACTAATAGCGAAAATCGAAATCTGGAAAATTCAGTTGCATCTTTTCGCCGAGACGAAGAAGGCTATTCAGATCGGAACGATCAAGTGTGATGAACTATATTACGAGGGTGGATGCTAAGAGGTTCCCCGTGAATCGGTTTCGTATCACCTTACATAAGAGGTTCTAGCCTTCACATACTGATAGTGTTCTCCCATTTCTGCTTCTCTACCAACTGGTTTCATAATTACGAAAACCACTACAGTTTTAAATTTTTCATGGTTTGCCTAAATCGCTTAATGAAAATGCTCGAAGAGCATTCTTCTAGAACGACGAAGGTATTAATCTTACCTTAACCATATACAACATCTTTTCTGAACAGAAACCATAGTTAAACAATGATCAAACATCTTGTGAGAGGCTAAACAACTACAGGCCCGTTACATATCTCGTGTCCACATGTATGTTTAAGCTCCCAAACACATCTGTAGACAGGTGAGCACCAAAATCACTCACGAAGCTCTGATGTGCCCATGGCTATGTCTGGACTGCTCTTCAATGCTGCAGCCCTCGAGAGACCCTATAATTTGCACACTTTAGGCCCCAAGTTTTCAAAAACAGAGTTCAAATCCTTGTCCAGGCAACACAGTTTAGGTTTTCCCAATTTTCCTTGAAGTACTTTAGGCGCATTTTGCGATGGGTCCTTCGATATGGTCAAGCCCCGTAGCTGAGTAATCAGAGCGACTTGCTGGTATCCGGGACACCCGGGTTCGATTCCCGATACTGCCAGGAATTTTGGGGGAATTGGAACGAGGTGCACTCAGCCTCATGATGCCAACTGAGGAGCTACCTGACCGAGTAGTTGCGCCATCAGGTCTGCTAGTCCGACACCGGTCGGGAAACCCACGTGTTGACCCTACTCCCTAAACTACCGCAAATCGGTGACGTCATTCGCAGGGGATGACACGGTAGTTGGTCGGTGCCTATTGTTCCGTCTGCGTCCAGAACGGCGGTGCTTTCCTGCCTTCGACAGGACCACGGAAGGCTATCCTCCCCACGCCTGCAATCAGGGGTAGTATTCGATCCCTACTATACCAGAAGTAGTAGGTGTATAACAGGTGAGTATAGCCATGTGTAACAGGCATGTTCGGTGGAAACAAAACGGGAGTGATCGGAAGAATGGCGACACAGCAATCTCTCAAGTGTGTTGGAGAGTTTTAAGAAAGCGGTATTAGAGGTACAGTAGGCATCAATCCCGCTGCCTTCGCCGAGTATCTCGATAGTGAATTATAAGAAAAAGAGCGTTTACGGCGAGACATAGAGGCAGTCATCTTACATTCGCTCAATACATGAATAGGACAGAAAGTCCCTAATAGGCGCATAACCAGTACGGGGTACGCTCCACCATGCACTGAACAGTGAAATGCAGCGTATATAGATGGTGTTTCAAAGTCCTTGCATCAAATGTCTAGATGTGATGGTCACT
The DNA here is from genome assembly GCF_023897955.1 of Schistocerca gregaria. Taxonomy (NCBI): domain Eukaryota; kingdom Metazoa; phylum Arthropoda; class Insecta; order Orthoptera; family Acrididae; genus Schistocerca; species Schistocerca gregaria. The sequence goes on from NC_064931.1 coordinate 682,806,917, forward strand.
TTATGGGGAACAATTTTTGCTAAAGACAAAATGTTCGCTAACTCTTCCCAGAGACGCTAGGCATCCTTTAGTATTCGCCGGCCCTTTGACGACGAGATTTCAATGAGCTATCACGGTGTGCTAACCAGTTGTGCTGCATACTACCGAGCCCAGTAGATTAATAGACTCATTTTTAACAAGAAAACCTTAAGAATCAGTGTCTGTAGGCGAAAATGGGTATTTCAGGAAATTTAATTTTTCTGGGCCTAACCCCATTCACTCGGAGCAGATGACAGGATTTTATGCAACACACAAGGCATGCCCACACTACCAGAGTACCTGTGCACTGCCGCTTCTCAAGCGCATAACCAGTACAAAAGGACGTCCGCCTTCAGCGAACATTTTGTTTCTAACAAATGATTTTCCCAATGACGTTACCTGTGTCCCCTAGAGATTTGGTAGAAAGGCTTTGAAACAACCTATATTTAGATATAGAACCTTGATATCTGAGATTACCGTTCGAAGCCTTGTCTATTCATACTCATTCTAATTTTTGGTGGTTTTCCTAAATCACTACCAACAACTGACGAAAAGACATTTCTTGTTCCCCCTATCAGATCTGTGTAAGTGCTCTGACTGTTATGGGTTCGCCGGCTGCTGTGGCCGAGCGGTTCTAGGTGCTTCAGTCTGGAACCGCGCTGTTGCTACGGTCGCAGGTTCGAATCCTGCCTTGGGCATAGATGTGTGTGATGTCCTTAGGTTAGCTAGGTTTAAGTAGTCCTAAGTCTAGGGGACTGATGACCTCAGAAGTTAAGTCTCATAGTGCTCAGAGCCATTTGAACCATTTTGAACCTTGTAGTGTAGCTAATAATCACTATCGTGCATTAATACCTTAACACTTCCCAGAATTTAATATATTATAAGGAGATTGTAACGAGCGAAGTGTCACAGTGGTCAAAACAATAGATTCGCACTTGGGTTTCTGGGATTGTGATTTTGAAAGCGCAGGGCTGAAATTGTTCTCTACCACTCCCCATCTAAGTTTGTACTCCGTCTTTAATAATCTCTAGATCGACGGAACGTTAAACCCTAATCCTCCTTCCTTCTCTTTCTTATCTAGGAGTATTGGGGTTTAAGTCCTCATCCGACTATACATTTTCCGTGGTTTGCTAAACCATCTAAGACGAATACCAAGACTATTCATTGAAAAGGTCCTGTCGATTTTCTGCCCCAAATTTCTTCAGTCCAAGATTGTGCTCCGTCTATAATGCGCTAGACAGGACATGAAGTCCCATTCCTCATTTCTTCCTTCTTTCACATGTGTTTCTGTGCTAACATCCCAGACTTCACTTTTCTCCCCGTGATGAGCATATTGCCGCCCTCAGAGTGTCACCTTGTGGCTGGCCGCTCATGGAACGAACTGACAAAATGGTGGCCTCTTGATCTGAAGAGAAAAATGGAATACCGATAAATAAAGCAAGGACTACTTGGCGCTCAATATCATATTACGAATGATCTTGACAGTGAGCCCACCCATACGCATTGGGGAATAGGAGAGCGTCAAGCACCCAAAATAAATTTCTCCGAAATACTCACAGATGAATGTTAACACCATCTAAATGTATATCAAGTCCTTCTATGACACGAGTAATGCATCCTTTCTGATAGACTGGGTACAGCTGACTCTGTGGGGCTCTCTATCCACTAGAAATCTATAATCTAACATTTAGAATAGGTTGTAGAACAGGGCTTGGAGTAGATACCTTCAACTACCACAGAATGTCATTCCGACCATGATGCTTTACTGAAGAATATTGAAATTACATCAGTTTCCTAAAGCGATACCTGAAACAAGGCTATACCTGGGATGGTTCCTTTGGAAAGACACACTTAATTTCCTTCTCCATCCTCTTTGAACTGGGGGTTGTATTGTCTCCACCGTCTTCACAACCGTCAGGACATTAAGCCTCAAGCTTCCTCCATTTGCGTCCTCTTTTTTGCGAGTTCGATTTCCCCGTAGGGTTTTGCTGTTGATGAACACTATTTTCACGTCTAGCAATCCGTGACGTAGAAAAAAAAAAAATCCAAGTTACACCATGATCAGTAATTCGGATGTAACAGTGAGGACACCACGTATTTGGCTGTGTGTGCCTGTTCACAGGTTGAAGGAAGCCAACAGAATACCAGCTGAAACAGGACAAGGCTTGGTAAAGCATTCCAATGTTCAAATTAACCTCTGGGTTGATGACCACTTTTTCTCTAGAACTCAACGATCTCACTGCCCGCCTCTTGTCCAGGTAAGTTGATGGCTGTGTATGGTCATCTGATAGGGTATAAAGTGTTGCTACACCATGTAATCAGGCAAACGATTTGAAAGGAAAGATACTCTGCTTTTGGGCACCATTACAAATTTAAGATAAGATGAGAGGAGCTGAAGCATACCGTTCACCAGTTGTTTGGGATCATCATGATGAGGCATGAGGTTTTTTGTTTTAACTTCTTACCTTGTTCTTGTAGATCCTCCGGGCTCCAGACTTTCGTGAGACGTCTCATTTCTCGTTCACTTGATATCGCTTTTGTCTCCGAATATATTAAGTGAGGCGTTGACGCGAAAAATCCCAGAACTTGTATCTTTGATTGCCATGTCTCATTAATAGACTCATTTGGGACACTTCTTGGACCTGTACCATCACCAGTCACGGCTTGGTTTTACACATGACGTCTCACAGTGGCCACCAGTCGAGGATGTTGACGTGTGGTCACTTGAGCGCCATGGTCTAGTGGTTCCCAAGTTAGCTCCTTGCAAGTTCTTGTATGAATGCCAGCCTTTCGTATACGGGGAAGCATCAGAAGGCCACTGACTACCTTTGTGGCGACATATAGAGCTCACAGCTTTATGTCTCTGTCCCTCACAAAGGCCAGTGATCTGTGGTCCGTATGGTTGGACTGTTACCACAGGAAGCTGTCATGCTTCGTACTTAATTCAAGGTGACAACAATCACATGCGACAGTGTTTCTCTTTCTTCTATCTACATTACCAACCTACGGATGGAATTTTTATGATCTGCAGAGTCAGACACCTAAGAAACCTAGTCCGTCCAAAACTAGACGGTTCAAATTCGGTGATCAAGTATACCTCTGTGTTTCGTTGGAACTGAATTGGAACACGGCTCCTGAGGAAGCAGCGAAGTTCGTCACTTCCACAGTCCTTCTGTCGCCATCGCCAAACTGTCCGATATGTCGAACACCATCTTTCTAACAGTGAAGATATTTCTTGTCTCCAGAAAAGCTTTATGCGTAAATGGATTACATAAAAAGATTTCTTGCACAATTTCAAAATAAGCTTATAATTGTCTAGTCATTTTTCAGTTCTCTTTCAATTCTTGAACACTCGCTGTACAGACTAGTCTGTACGTAACCTTTCTTTCACACGAATCTGAGTTACATTCCTGACTACGTAATTAATACCCTCTTTATTTGTAATCATTGGCTTCTTACCGCTTCGCCTGAAATATTTTGTTGTTGCCGTTTTCTCTTCCAAGTGCCTGTTAACGGCTACAGCTGTAGGTGCAACGCTCTGTTTTTAATAAACATTTACCATAATCATTGACGTGGTCCTAACGAACCATATGCCATTAAATGTACTTTGCCGGCCGGAGTGGCCGTGCGGTTCTAGGTGCTACAGTCTGGAACCGAGCGACCGCTACGGTCTCGGGTTCGAATCCTGCCTCGGGCATGGATGTGTGTGATGTCCTTAGGTTAGTTAGGTTTAATTAGTTCTAAGTTCTAGGCGACTGATGACCTCAGAAGTTAAGTCGCATAGTGCTCAGAGCCATTTGAGCGAAATGTACTTTTTTGTTTATTCGACATTTACATTCCCATGATAGTGTGGGTTGTCAATGGTTATGTTTCAGATCTTAAGCAATTGATGTAAAATTATTAACGCGTATCAGTATATTTCGATTACAATAAAGCAATGATAATGAGACGTTTCACATGGTGTTGGTGACGCAACTTTCTTCTGGTTCTTTAGAAATGAAAGCGGTAACGATTTTTGGTAACGCTAGTTGTTAAGACTTGGTAAGCATATGGAACTGGAGACAATATTACTGGAAAGATTTTGGGCGAGATTATAGGAAAGAACTAATGGATTGGATGAACGTGTTGGAAGGCTGGTGGGATTGTAGTTAGACCGCGAAAGGATTCGTTGGAGCCTTCATTTGAATAGAAAGGGAAGGATTGGTTCGGTTTATTGGTAGAATAATGGGGAAATACAATCAGTCTACGAAGGAGATTGGTTGCAAATCACCCATGCGACGCATCCTAGAATATCGCTCAAGTGTATGGAACCCATTCCAAATAACAGTAACAGGGTCTACTGAACGTATACAGAGAAGGGCAGCTCGAATGGTCACAGGTTTGTTTGATCCGTGGGAGAGTGTCACACATATGCTGAAAAAACTAAACTTCAGACTCTTGAGGACATTGTAAGGTATCCCGAGATACCCTACTTGTGAAGTTTCAAGAACCGACTTGGGGTGACGATCCTAGGAATATACCATAATCTCCTACGTACCAGTCCCGTAGGGATCGTGAGGACAAGATTACAGTGATTAAAGCAAGCACGGAGGCGTTTAAACAGTAATTTTTCCTGCACCCCATACGTAAATGGAATGGGGAAAAAACCCTAATAATTGGTACAGTGGAATGTACCCTCTGCAGTGTACTTCACAGTGGTTTGAAGAGTATAGATGTAGATGCAGAAGTAGTTAACAGTAAGAGCTCTGGGATGATTTCATAGCCTTGGAGGTGGAGGTGATTAAATTTAAGCTGTGAAAGGATGAAGACTATTTGGCGATGGAGGTGAAGTGACCATTGTTTGTACTCAAGGATGGAAGTGTATATCAGGCGAAGGCTGTCTAGATGTTTTAGGGGTTCTGACAACTTTGTCTTAGTACAATATATACTTGGAAGGAGGATGTCGAATACGAAAAACTAAACGGAGTCCGTTGCATTCCAGAATATGGAGCAAGCGGTAAAACTAGGAAAGTTTGAAGTCCATAAACCGTTTGAATAGATGGAAATGAGGATTAGAGACGCGTAAAATTTCCTCTTCAATCCTCTTTTTAACGCTACGCCACCAGAGAACTTCACTCCATTTTTCGTTGTTCTCCTAATATTTGTCCTACTGATGATTTGAAGATGTAAGACTTTATTAGGGTATTTCAGCTCCAGAGTGGGGCTCCATCGTCAGCATGCATCCACGTTAAACTTGGTGCTGCAGGTCAGTGCTTAATTTCTAAAATTGTAGGTGCCGGAACGCACCCCTTCAACCGTTAACACCCCATACCCCGCTCCCACCCAGCAATAAACATCACAAATTTCAAGTTTTGAAAACCTGAGATAAAATTTATGTTAAGAAATAATTTTTTTTACAAAATACTGTTCTGAAATTTGTTTTTTTTTTCAAACTTAATTTCCCATAATCAAAAGAATAGAATCTCAAGATTTTAACATAAACACTAAGTGCTATCGTGTGTCCCTTTGCTCCCTAGTTCTGCTCGATAAATATCGGCAGTCTCCCCGACTATGACACCATGTTTTCAACTGCTGCTAGCCACAACGTTCAAGCAATCGCAGTATACCTTCTCGGTGAATGTTGATTAATAAGTCATTTAGCGAGAAATGGCGATAAAGGTATTCCTGGTCCATTCGGGTCACGTACACAGACTTCCCGAAGAGTTAGGGAAAACAGAACACGCTGTAACGTGAGACGCGGAGTTATATGTTCAGTAAATGCTTTAAAATTCATTTTTTTCTCATTGAACTGTATTACAACTGGACTGATTGATGTTCGTATCGTATAGAATTCGTTGTGGACAATTCGAGAGAGGCAGGGATTAATTACATTAAAATATTCACGGACAAGGTTGCCGATACGTTCCGATCACAACTTGGAAATGAAACTCAACTTACCTTGGGTACACACACACACACACACACACACACACACACACATACGTAGCCCGACGGCTATGCCCGTCTCATCACCTTGGTCGGCCTCTGTCACTTTCACTGGTGCCGCCGCAGCGGAAAATTATATTTACGTTGCGATTTAATACATGTGTACTCTTTTAAATCTCCGGAGCCGAGTTGTTAAAGTGAGTTAAAAAAAAAATTCCCTGGGAGGAGCCGGAACGCCGCCCCTACGCATTCCGGCCGAAATTAAGCCCTGCTGCAGGTACAAAGATGGATGACGGACGTGGTTTGTGGCGTAAAACCGCCAACTTCGTGGTGCGCGGGTGCAGCGAGTCCTGCGCTGCGCCACCAGGTGGCAGCTCCTCCGCTTGCTTGGAACACCACTTTGCCTTTTCCGCAATAAATTTGTAAATACGGAGTTTTGTAGTTATTCTTCCAATCCATATGTGGCATACAGCAAACCTCTGCTTAACAGTAATGGTTAAAAACAGTCTTGGTTACAATTTTTTTTCAACCACGCGTTTCGACTTATTTTAGGCATCTTCAGGTTATCTACATAAAAAACAGAACAAATACATCTATTTAAGAATCGCGATCGCGTTGTGCAGACTTGGATAACCTAAAAGCGTGTGTAAACAGATCAAATACTGAAAGAGTAAACACCTTAATTTGGTATTTCTTAGAGTGATCCTTTAGTCAGTGTAGCCAAAGGGCATCGTCGAATATATCAGCCCAACATCGCCTTCGTTAAGCTCAGTAAAAACTTTTCTAGATGGACGCAAGTGACGCCGAGATCTGCATAACGCGATACCGTTCACAAGAGCGAGTAACAGAATAAGATGGGGCTCAGGTACCTGACCCACCTTCTTATTCTGTTACTCGCTCCTGTAAACGGGATCTGTTTTTAACCATTACCATTTTGTAGTTACTTACTCTCAACTATGTGTCGTCTTTTTCTATTGAAAGATGTTTCCAACATATGAGTTTCTGTGAGCAACGTACTCATCTCTTCCACTTCTTGTGAATTATATCCATTATTAATGAAATTTAGTAGTTATTCACGATATTACTGGAAACATTATGTAACATTTCTCACGTGGTAATCCCGTGGAGTCTTCCAAAAATTTGAATCCGCTAACGTCTTACCGTCATTTCCTCCAGCGGCAATAATTTTATTTCCTAAAGAAAATATTTTTGCAAAGTTTGAAATAATATTTTACTTTAAATCTTCTCTTCATAAAGCTAAAATTGTGGAGATACGGAAATAGGTTTGCGTGAATTTCTTTGTAGCTCATAATACCAATTTTACTGCTACGTCTCTCGTTGAGGTTGTATATTGGCTGTTGGAAGATGTATTTCATTTCGACCGTTTTACTCTGAAACTGGTTCTTTGCCAATTTGTGCACTGCTCGTTTTTATTTCTTAAAAAATAAAAGAGAAGCTTGAAAGCGCCTCACTCTATAGACTAGAGTGCCGACTAGGTCACAGTGTGTGTCACACGTGGTCATATCACTATTACCAAATAACAGTTCCTCGATTCTTGTGGGTTTTTTCCGTTGTGTCTTTCCAAAGATATAGACAAACAAAACTGCGTAAAGACGTATCAGTTAGACATGACTGACGAAGACCGATAGCGACGTACGACGTAGAGGGGTTTCCTCGTTCTTATCTTTCAAGTGCACAACTGAAAGCATAAACAAGAGGCTAGATTACGGTTGACAAAGATCTTTAGTTGCTAAGGAGTATTTTTAAATGTTATGTTTAAATGTTTTAAGTGTATCGCGTACTGGTGATGCTAACGTGACTCCTTTCCTAGGTGTCGTTGATATTACATAATGTGGTGCAAAATTAAATCAGTGAAAACATACACAGCATGAGATACTAGCGGTTGCAAATTTTCATCCAGTCAGGTTCCCAATTGACACGTATTCGCAGGCAGGTGAACAATCTGTTGTGGCGTCAGGCTGGGGGTAGACTAACATTTGGATGTGTTGTCTGCCAGACGTGAGTAGATGAATCTGGACACTAACCTGTGTCACCACGAGCCTGAAGACGTCTGGTGTTTATGTTACAGGTGGGCGGCCATCCAGTCTCTCTAGGCCGAGACGTCTACTATTCTGTCGCAGAAGGCGTCCAGTCGGTGTTCGACCACGCGTTTAGTAAGCCACCAGTACTCTTTCCTTATAGCTACCTAGTACACAGATCGTAATCGAAGTTTTTCATAAAAACGTTTCAATTACCTTAGGGTTTCTGTAACGTTCATCAGTCTAGTGCACAGCTTTAAGTAACAGATAAACATAAGTGAGTAAAAGCAGATTCTTTTGAATACACTTGATGCTCCGGATATTCTCCCTTTAACGTCTGATAATGCAAGATAGTTTTTGCCTATGTATTAAGTATTTTATTTAGAATAGACGAATTACATCAATCTTTTTTTCTAAAGTGGTTCACTAGTAATCGATGTCCTATTCATTCTAGCAGACTTAATGAAAAATTCCAATAAATCAATTTAACAAAGTGACTTCTGCTGTAACTGTCACGCGTTGTCGTCTCTGTTTTTCAGATACGCCAACATGTTGCTGATATCAGTTGCAACGTAATGTCATCTCTTTACACTCTTGCTCCGTATGTATAGATTTTTTCATACACTCGTAAGACCTAACCCATTTTCCATATGTAGTTCGCTATTTTCAATTTCGCATCTGCTATTAAGATCACTCCTCCTTTCTCAGTCTGCGTACCCATTACAACTTTCACTTCCTGCACCAACTCATGCCACTGATGAAAGCTTTTTATCAATCTACATTGTTCCTTCCAGTATACTTGTATTACTTCTACATTTTCCGCGTAACATGATGCGCAAATCGGGTATCCACGCATAATATACATAGACTAATGTAAAAAAAGTGCTAAAATCGAACCTAAAATAAGATCCGACCTGATTCTCCTCGTCTCCAAATTAAGTGCTAAACCCACTCCATTAATAGTGCAGATCAGGCAGAACCTTTCAAATTACTCTCCTTCTTAACTTCTTCCTAACGGTTTCTGTAAAGGTTTTAGCGTACTTATGAGTCTCAGAAAGTAATTCACAATACTTATTTGCGTTTTGAGTCTTTTAATCTACACTTCATGTGTTTTTGATAAGTTCATGCTTTTTAATTTTGTAATATTTCATCGCTTATGAACACACCTATTCCTTTTCTTTTTTTCCCTCGTATATTGGTTTTCGCACAGAGCTGTGCTTTCCTTCCCGGAGATACAGAGAAAACTCGTCAACTAAGAGTCGTCAATACTGACTTAAACCACATGTGCAAGGAATGATTAATATATTATTTTCGAGACTTGGCGGTACTTACGTATTATCACAGGACAGTTGCCGCGCGGGGTAGCCGCGCGGTCTTGGGCGCCTTGTCACGGTTCGCGAAGCTCCCCCTGTCGGAGGTTCGAGTCCTCCCTCGGGCATGGGTGTGTGTGTTGTCCTTAGTGTAAGTTAGTTTAAGTTGTATAAATTAGTGTATAAACTTAGAGACCGATGACCTCAGCAGTTTGGTCCCATAAGATCTTACCACAAATTTCCAGTTTTCCAATACGGTTCGATTGAACACTGGCTCTACGTTCACAGAGTTGTATATACCGGACAAGAAAATTTCTCACCCCTCAGGACAAATCACGCAAATACCACGTAACACCACATCTAACATCGATAAAGGCCTCAATTCGACTTAACAAGTTTCTTCAGGAGTATCATATCCTGCTGATGGAAAAATTATTCACCGTCAGCAGCACCTCTAAGCCTGGATTGCGGTCTCAACTCAGAGAGGAGAAGAGTCCACAAGTTTCTTCAGGTGTGCCACACCTACATAGGTGAAGCCATTCGTTCATGATTAGATTCTGAAGAGCTCCCAACTTGTGGGAATGCTGATTGCTACATTTTACCCGCTGATCCAAATAGTCAAACTGATTTTCTAAGATCTGATGATAGCGGACCGTTCGAGGTGCTCTGGAGTGCCCGAATGTTTGTCAGACGAGAAACGTATGTGTGAACACAGCAGTTGCCATCTTGGAAGATGGGAGTGTCCACAGAATACCCATTATGAACATGTAGATAAAAGGGTGACACTCGTTTATCGAGAATTTAGAAGTAAACATTCTAGTTCATGTTAGCGATAACCCGAATGAGTTGGCATAAACCGTAGTCCTGCACTACACTCTGCACACGCTGCGGGGTTAAATGCTTCATTGGGCAGTGGGTGCATCATTTGAAATGAGATCAAATTGTGACTCGTCGGACAACACCGCACGCTTTTAGTCAGCTACAGTCCAGTGTCTGCTCTATTTCGTCCACTGAAGACGTGCAGATACATGCGCAGCTCAAAGCAATGGCCTTCTTTGAGGTACCCAACTAAATACGTTCATTGCGTGCAATTCCATTCACAGTGTTCGCTTGGGAACTAGTTACGATGGATGTGCAGCAGAATTTCCTGTCGGGTTTGAAACCGATTGTCTTTGACGAGGCGTGACAGTCATCTCCGGTCTCTGTTGGTTAGGGCTTTTGTACGACTACTGCTCCTACGCCGTGTTAACTGGCTGCGAGTGGGAATCCTTTCCTTCTAGACACACTGGACAGTCCGCGTTAACACCAACAAAGCGGCCAACTTCATTCGTGATTGTCGTGGGACCGTCCAAACACAATAACTTCTTTCTGCTATTCTGCCACGTCTCCATGGCGACCCATCCTACTGCAGTGATTCCATGCCACCGATTGGCACATGCGTATTACTGCGGCTGCCATGACTTTCTTCAGTGGTGGAGGGTACATGAGCACCTATTACTAGTTCTGTACTATCTATATAGCGCTCCAAAGCGATCATAGCGCACTGCTGATGGGGTGACTAATACTTTTTTTCTGGCGAACTAGCAGTTGAATTTGACGACGTGGGAGTTGATACCCATCGGCTAAGGTGAGTGATACTTCGTACATGCAGGTAAGCCTGAAATACTAGACTAGATGATTAGATTTCCTGTAAATGTAACTCCCTGTTACATATCTAATAAGTAGCATCTAGCGTTTGTTTCATGGTTACACTATTCACATTGTACTATGAGGCCTTGGCGAAAAAGCTATGGAATCTTGAAAATGCGAACATTTTTCTTTGCACCAGTCTACAAGTATCACTTTAGCCTACGTTTGCTCGCTGCAGAATAATCAACAACAACATGAAATGAGGTTAGTTTTCCACAGGCAAGAAAACTACGGCACACCTAATATAAGAACTCTGTTATGTCAGGGTTCAGAGTTTTTAAGCCACGCTCTCATTTTGTGAAAAACGTCTAGAAACAGAAATATCCTCCGAACTATGTATATGGAGGAGCAACAGAATACTTGTGACTAGTGCAGTAGGATGCGGAATCTCTTACCAGCGTTTGTTAAGGATGCAGCTAGTTTTCCCGGAATAACTACCGTTGCTGCGTTTAGTGGGAAAAGACGTTGGCGGACGACTGTTTCAAATCCTGTTCCAATCAAGTGCACTTTCAACAGCTTTTTCCCCCCAATTCATTGCTTGCCTCTGATCAGAAATCATCTGTAACGATTTTTTAATTGTCTTTCATAGTCGAAAGAAATATTGCATTTAATCAATCTTTGTTTTATTCTTACACACAGTTTTTCATGGGCACGCTAAGTTTTTAGCGTACACTGTATTAAACGTTTTTTTATCTGGTTGCCTTTTATTGTTTTATCGTCTTTGTATGAGTCATTTGATACAATCTGAGCTTATGCTCAGTCTTCAATGCCCAAGTTGCAACGAGTCGTTTAACTCTAAACTTCCAGCCTTCTAATGGGTACTGCACACACAAATCGTCTAATCATTGTTAACAATTGCAAAAGACTAGCGTGGCTACTTAAGTACGTAGGCAACTGACAGAACGGTTCCAGTGCAACAGTAGTAGTATTAGTACTAATAGTAATAGTAGCTGTTGTTGTTTTGTTGTTGTTGTTGTTGATGATTGTGGTGCTACTGTTAGTAGTGATACTAGATTTATGGTTTCACTCACGTGAGTAGATCATCATACAAAATTGACATGTAATATATATGAAGGCATATTCTCGGGTTTACCAATAACGTGAGTCTATTTGCAAGCACACACAATAAAGACACTAAGAAATTCAGGGACCTTTCGATGTAAAGTTCTTCCCATAGAGGAAAATAGGTGTCCAACGTCTTGGACGTCTGTAAGATGGAGTTAAGCTCATCCAAACGCAAATTATTTATAGAGCATTTCGTGAATTAAAAATAAAATACAATAAGAGACTCCGTCTTCCCGAATTGCAACCTTTTTCTTCCATTGCAGAAAACAGTTTAAGTGTTACAACAGATATATTTACTTATTTCCTTGAAATCGAGCTTCACAATGAATATGCGCAGAAAATACTGCGGCAAAAAATGGTTAAGATAAAATTAGGCTGTCTGGCAGTCACCTGGAAGTGAAAGGCTAGTGTTAGCAGACTAGTAGTACCGTCAAATTCGGTCCTACATTAATTACAGTTTTGTTTTCTTATCATAAAGTAATGAATTAAAACTTCATCAGTTCGTGTTCTGATTAATTATAAATATTTGGAATGAAACTACTGCTCAAAATATTTACTCTGAATAATTAAGTGCAAATACAAGTGATTTGCTATGTACCTTAACCTCATTTAAAACTATGACTCGCAATTGTAATATTCGAAAGTTCGTCAAGTTCGAAAATAATTATTGCTTTAGCAAATACTATAAGTTACTGAGGGCTGTACTGATTGCTTTGTAAGAGATAACGGTATAGGCATACAGATTCATCGGCAAAGCAGCATCCTACGGTGCGAAGTGACGGAAGCGGTGACATAAGGAATTATGAGAGACTCCTGATGTTAGTATTGGAGTAACAATTATTTTTGAGCTATTTGTCCTGACGTAACGAAGACATGAAAATCGCGGGAAAAGTTTCTGCTTTATCTTGGCCCAGTTTAGGTCGACCGAAGGCATAAACCCGCTGAGCCGGGCTGCATCTCGCTATCTTTCCTGCAGTCTCATATTGTAACTGGCACTTATTCACCAGGTCGATGACACAGAGGAGATTCCATAGTCGACGAATGGCGTGAGCAACTTTTTACCAGTAAAGTAAATGTTTCAGACGTAGGGAAGTTTAGGTGCACACTTTACACACTGGTGTGCTCAACATTGACACATATCAAAAATTTAATATAAAAATCTACCATTACAGCCAGAAACATAATCCTTCGCATGATTTAACTCCGTATTAAGTCCCCATCGGAAAATACCCTCTATAATTTTAATCGACAATATCACCCCCATTTAATAGTTTAGCTATCATTGTATACCGTTTCCATACTAATTTGTTTTAGGAACAATAAATATACTGATAATATTGATACGTTAGCATCTCTGAGAAAATGATATTTTTCTAATGGCGAAATTGTCATTCTGCAACTTCTCCTAGAATTGTTTAATTTTTACTGCAGTTCAATAAAAAATACTGCTCTGTATGTGATACTTCATAAAAAGGAAATCATAGCCAACATCAGAATCATGATTACGACACTAAACAGTGCGTAGTAATTATAACCAAATGAGGTAAAAATTCACTTTGGAGACTCAAAATACACTGGTGTCTAAAATTAAAGCAAAGAAACGCTATTTCCCCGTCCTGCGTTTAATTCAGGATATAATCATACAAACTGTCAACAGATGTCCTTACGATCGTGTTCTGCGTGGAACGTGGGATTTCGGTCAACGAGAAACCACACCAACCATGACGTCACGGCACCTATCGAACGGTGTGGTGTTTGCTGGGTAGTCCCACATCCACAATCGCTGTGTGCACAGTCACAGACGGTGCAGTGCGGCACAGAGAAGACGCCCGACAGATTCTCTGTGGTGGAGGTCTATAGGAAGAATGGAAGCAGGCCAGTAGCAAACTAATGTGGCCCGATGGCTTAACGTGAATCGTTCTGTTGTTTCTCGGATGTGGCGACAGTTTATAGAGACCGAAACCGTATTCCCGACACCAGGGCATGGCCGACCACGTGTGACATCAGAAAGAGAGGACTGTTATTTGTCTGTAAAGACACGACGGTAACGCCTTAGGACTGCGCAGTAACCGGCATCGGATTTCGTTGCATCCACTGGACGTATTGTATCGAGGCCAACGGTGTAGAGAAGGCTTCGACAGAGTGGACTCTATTGTCGGAGACCTGCTGTATGTGTACCTCTGACTTGTCTTCACAGAAGGGGACCTCTAGAGTGGACTCGTCAACATGCCACCTGGACAGTCTACATCTACATCTACATCGACATTTATACTCCGCAAGCGAACCAACGGTGTGTGGCGGAGGGCACTTTACGTACCACTGTCATTACCTCCCTTTCCTTTTCCAGTCGCGTATGGTTCGCAGGAAGAACGACTGCCGGAAAGCCTCCTTGCGCGCTCGAATCTCTCCGATTTTACATTCGTGACCTGCTAGAGTGGTATAAGTAGGGGGAAGCAATATATTCGATATCTCATCCAGAAACACACCCTCTCGAAACCTGGCGAGCAAGCTACACCGCGATGCAGAGCGCCTCTCTTGCAGAGTCTGCCACTTGAGTTTGCTAAACATCTCCGTAACGCTATCACGCTTACCAAATAACCCTGTGACGAAACGCGTCGCTCTTCGTTGGATCTTCTCTATCACCTCTGTCAACCCGATCTGGTACGGATCCCACACTGATGAGCAATACTCAAGTATTGGTCGAACGAGGGTTTTGTAAACCACCTCGTATGTTGATGGACTACATTTTCTAAGGACTCTCCCAATGAATCTCAACCTGGCACCCGCCTTACCAACAATTTTATATGATCATTCCACTGCAAATCGTTCCGCACGCGTACTCTCAGATATTTTACAGAAGTAACTGCTACCACTGTTTGTTCCGCTATCATATAATAATACAATAAATGATCCTTCTTTCTATGTATTCGCAATACATTACATTTGCCTATGTTACGGGTCAGTTGCCACTCCCTGCACCAAGTGCCTATCCGCTGCAGATCTTCCTGCATTTCGCTGCAAATTTCTAATGCTGCAACTTCTCTGTATACTAAAGCATCATCCGCGAAAAGAGGGCCAATGTTCTTTTCACAGATGAGTCCCGATTTGGTCTGGAGAGTGATTTTCGACAGATTCGCGTCTGAAGCGAACGAGGAACACGATATCGAGACCCAAACAATCGATATCGAGAATGATCCCTAATGGTGTGGGCAGGGATTACGTTGACCATTCGAACACCTCTCCATGAAACTGTACTGGTTAAGAAACAAGATTTAACTGCTTTCAGGTACTGTGACGAGATCTTAGGACCTCATGTGCGGCTGCTGCGATGTGCTGTGCGCCCAGACTTCGTATTAATGGATGATATTGCTCGACCTCATAGAGAACGAGTGGTTAATGTTTTCTTGGAAACGGAAGATACTGCACGCAAGGCGTGGACTGCTCGCTCTCCCGATTTGAATCCCTTAGAACTTTTCTGGGATGCACCAGGGAGATGGCTTGCTTCACGTCACGTTGTTCGAATTCCACGTTAAACTGTAGGTCCTCTTTCCGCGGTTGGATAACAAGGTTAGGATAGGGACATGCAAGTAGCCGAACTGGCGTCCAATTGAAAGACTAGCATCAGGCCACTGAAGCATACGAAATTAGTTTTTATCGTCCTCCTCTTTACTGTGTGGAGATTGTTATGCAGTAAGGAATAAAGAAACCACAGGACCAATTATAGCCTAACACTTACGGCGTCTTGTTGATCTGACTACATCAGTACTGAAAACCAATACTGTGTCATGTTTGGGTATGTGCCCCTTTCTAAATGATATGTAATTTAAAATGAAGTGCTGGAAGAGTAAAAAAAAATGACTCTGAGCACTATGAGACTTATCATAGGTCATCAGTCCCCTAGAACTTAGAACTACTTAAACCTAACTAACCTAAGGACATCACACAACACCCAGCCCTCACGAGGCAGAGAAAATCCCTAACCCCGCCGGGAATCGAACCCGGGAACCCGGGGCTGGAAGAGTAAGATGACAATAAAACGGCTAGCAATCATTTGCCTTTATACACTACCCTGCTCGCAGGATGACTGTGATTCCTGGCACTAGTACTTCATGGGAGAATTTCAGGTTTGCTGGAGCATTTGTCGGGCCATGAAGGGCAGATTTCATACGGCCGAAATATCTTTATCGGTAGCTTCATTATTTATCTTGTAGCTCTCCTTACGGAGTTCCTGGGTTTCGTTATGGTTATACTTGTCGATCACGAAGTGTTCGCTATAGGTTAATGAGTTACATAGCAGCTACTTAGATTAGCTGTTCACTGAATATTTTCACACCTATGCTTTTCGGACAACTTCTGATGCACAGTGGGTAGTGTGACACATCTAATAATACTGCCATTCAGCATTGCTTGTTTCGCAACACTGCTTTCAGTCCGTAGTCACTTGGTACGACAATCGTGCAAGAAACTTAAAGCAGCCACATTCGTCAATTTTCAGTACTTAACAGTTAAAATTATTTGTAGAAGATTTAATGTTCGTGAGCATACAAAAAGTAAACATAAGCTCCGTCCACAGACCCTGACAGGCCAGTCGGTACCAACCGACCACCGTGTCATCCTCTGCCAATGGTGCCATTGGATACGGTTAGAGAGGGGCACGAGGTCAGCACACCGCTCTCCCGTCCATTATCAGTTTTGGTGACCTGCCGCCGCTACTACTCGGTCAAGTATCTCTTCAGCTGGCATAACGAACCCCGTTCCAATCCTCCCACCAAGGAAATATCGCTGGCATCTACAACTACATCCACATCCATACTGCGCAAGCCACCTGACCGTGTGTGGCGCAGGGTACTCTGAGTACCTCTATCGGAATCGAACTCGGGTCCTCTGTATGGCAGTCACCTGCCCTAACCGCTCAGCAACGGAGGCGGACATGTTCATATAAAGGTATATGTTTAATTGTTACTATCCAGGTACGAGTGTGACTGACTCCCAAACTATAAGCAATAGTAAACTTAGCATTAAAATATAAGAACTGCAGTGGAACAGTTACTTAAAAATGAGCAGAAATAGACTCGATAAACCAAATATCCGGGCGCTGAAAGGAAGTGAAATGTCTGTCTGACATCAGTGCTAAAGCACTACACACTCGAACTGACAAGTTTGTTACTTCCATAGAGAAATAAGAGTATATTGTTTGTTAACAGACTGAAAGTTATCTCTTCTAAATTAACACATCTTTAGCCACAGTATTATCGGTGAGACGCTAAACTCAATGAAAAAGGGAGGCTTCTTGTTGCGAAACATATAACCAACACCCAAAACTGCAGCAGTTGCTTCATACACATCACTTTCAACTCATTCGAGCTATCTCGCGAATACGGAATATATATGCTCGGTCTGTGACTGTGTCTCTTTCAGCGGACGGAAACACGCCTGTTTGCCATTAGAGAAGTTTCCTGCCCTTGCTTTCAATAAATTTCATTATACATTTTAGTGGACAATAGTGATAAATATCTAATATATGGCTATTGTACTACAGTGACCGGAAAATGAATATTTAGAAAAAGAATATTTCAAAATATTCTACAGATTTTAGCCAATTCTGCCTAACATTCTTTCAATCGGATTTTTCCTTTCCTCTCTTGGGGGAACAGAAAACACTTTCAAGCGATTACTGCACCAGAACCACTCGACGCAGTGTGAAAACCGCTGTGTACTAACTAGCATGGACTAACTGAAAATTCCATTACAAATATGGCTGCAACCCGACTCTGGACTCCGATAAGCGGGAGGGAAGAGCGGAGAGTCCTCATCAGCGGCCGGCCTTATCGCGGCGTTATTTCCTGCCTACGTTCGTTACTCTCGTACAACAGGTGCATGCAACGGCGCAACCCGCCTCGCTCATTCCGTTCATTACACCTGTATTCCTCCACCGATGCTGCGATATTCTGGGGAACCGTTTTCACTTCATCTGCATTCCTCCTCCCTTTCTCCTATGAAGGAGCCTATTTGTTACCTGTAATCGATAAGTCATACTATTTAAAGCGCCCAACATAATGAAAAGAAAAAATAATACGTAATGAAAAGTTAGTCCACACTTATACATTACCTGCATCTTTATGAAGGAGACCAATTTCCTTACTTCATAAGCGACATTTGAAAAATAATAGCAGTTTTTTCTTCAGTTCAAAGACCGGTTTGATGCAGCTCTCTACGCTATTCTATCTGTGCAAGATTTTTCATCTCCGAAAAACTGCTGCAACCCAAATACATTTGAACCTACTTGCTGTACTCGTCTGTTCGTCTCCCTCTGTAATTTTTACCCCCCACAAATCCCTCCAAGACTAAATTTATAATTCCTTGATGTCTCATAATGTGTCCTACAAACCAATCCCTCCTTTTGGTCAAGTTATGCCATAAATTTCTTTTTCTCCACAATTCTCCTCATTAATTAGGTGATCCTACCTATAAAATTTTCACATTCTTCTGTAGCAGCACATTTCTGTTCTCTTTCTATCTGAATTGCTTATCATCCACGTTTCACTTCCTAGCAAGGCTATACTCCACACAAAAACCTTCCCAAGCGTCTTTCTAACATTTAAATTTGTATTCTATGTTAACAAATTTCTCTTCTTCAGAAGCGCTTTTCTTGCCGTTGACTGTCTGTCATTTTTATCCTCTCTACTTCGGCTATCAACAGTTATTTTACTGCCCATATAGCAAAATTCATCAATTACTTTTAGCGTCTCATATCCTGATCTTATTCTCTCAGCATCGCCTGATTTAATTCGACTACATGCCGTTACCCAATTTTTGCTATTGTTAATGTTCATTTTATATCCTCCTTTGAAGACGGTACCGATTCCGTTCAACCGCTCTCACAAGTCCTATGGTGCCTCTGACAAAGTTACAGAGTCATCAGCAAACATCAAAGTTCTTATTTCTTCTCCCTGGGCTTTAATTCCTTCTCCAAATTTTTCTTTGACTCCTTTCCTGCTTGCTCAATGTGCAGACTGAATAACACTGAGGACTTGTTACAGCCCTGCCTCACTGCCTTATCCCACCACGGCCGCCCTTTCACACCCCTCGACTCTTAAAACTGCCGTCTGGTTTCTGTAAAAGTTACATATAACATTTCGTTCCCTGATTTTTACCCCTGTTACCTTCAGAATTTCAAATAGTGTATTCCAGTCAATATTGTAAAACGCTTTCTCCATGCCTACAAAAGCTATAAAAGTAGGTTTGTCTGATTTTAACCGAGCTAATAAGATAGTCAGGGCCAGTATTGCCTCCCGTGTTCCAACATTTCTTGTTACAAAACAGAAATAATTTCTGGAATTGCTTCGTCGAGCTGATTCGACTGGTTCGCTATAATTTTCCTTTGGAAAGTAATTTTTAACTCATGCTAGGGTACTTCACTATCATGACTCAAACATACTAAAGTCATCAACATCGGTAAAGATTTGGTGGTGGTGGTGGTGGTGGTGGTGGTGGTGGTGGTGGTGGTGGTAAGTTCCTATGGGACCAAACTGCTGAGGTCATCGGTCCCTCGGCTTACACACTTAAACTAACTTACGCTAAGGACTAGACACACACACGCACATGTCCGAGGGAGGACTCGAACCTCCGACAGGGGGAGCCGAGCGAACCATGACAAGGCGCCCAAGACCGCGCGGTTTAGTGAAGAGAGATGCTCTAAATAAATACTCGTATGCAGTGTCCTTAACTGGAGCTACTGCCAGGTGTCTGACAGGTAGGCGTCAAGGAAAGTAACAAAGGATTCTTCCACCACATCGAAACCCGAAGACCTGGTGTTCAGGACAACCTCGTCAGTTTTTATCTATTTAGCAAGCCTACAAGCATGTATAGGCTTACACTATCTTTCATCTTCTCATTTCCATGCACTGTGCAACCATGCATTAAATATTATTTAATACTCAATCTAGATTAGTGGTTCTGGATTTGAAACTCTAGTCTCAATAAGAATAAAGCGGCGCATTCAGATGAACAGCAGCGTAATATTTCGAATCCTGTGGAAGAGAGAAACCGATTTTTCTGCGTTGTGGAGAAGAAGAAACTACAAAGGAAGTGACGGATATAAGTTGAGGGAAAGTGAACTGTTTTCGTTGTGTGACTGTTTTAAGGGTACAAAGACGTTGTTTTATTTATTGATATGCAGAGTGTAAATTTTTTGCTGCCAGAATAAGAAGGCAACTCTAGGCTCCTCAAGCGCGGCCAGTGTAACTTAATCTGCGTTCCTGGCGTTGCAGCACGTGTGCTTTTGTAATTGCTAAAATTCCGTCTACCTTGTAGCCTCTTCGGCAAAGAGTGAGCATTATAACAGAAATTCACAAGCTGACCTATAGCATTAAGACAGTAAATTCTCTGCAAGACATATATGAGTGCATGTATTACATAAGGTAGATCGTCTTCTCAGATTCAGCTCCACTCTACTTACCTGGGTTGTGAAAATCACAAACATATTAAGTAATCACTTAGATTCATCACTTAAATGTTCACTGTAAAGCATCATTGGTGACTCTGTGTAATTGTGACACAGGAATGCCCATCGGGTGTTGTGTGGTTATTTAAACTTTCACTTCTAATGAAACAGAAGTCATTAGTGAAAACAAGTAGTCATAAAACTACTAAATTACTGGAGAAACATCTCCTAAATGCGAAGTGATACCTGAAGTCATCTGACTTCAGGGCATGCAATTTCTGTGGTTGGTAGAGGCAGAGATGCTTTCCTTTGTTCAAATGTGTGTGAATTCCTAAGGGACCAAACTGCTGAGGTCACCGATCCCTAGACTTACACACTACTTAAACAAAATTATGCTAAGAATAACACAGTCATGTCCGAGGGAGGACTCGAACCTGCGGTGGGAGAGGCCGCGCAGTCCGTGACATGACGTCTCAAACCGCGCGGCCACTCAGCGCGGCTGCTTTCCATTGTGTACTTACTAATCCGTAGTGCAGACCGCACACGTTTCATGCACCGACGACCGACTGCTCTGTCTTTTCAGGAGATCAAGCACGAGTTCTTCAAAACTAGAATTTTTCCATATCCTTATTGTTCTTTTATCGAGGCATCGTGGCCTGAGTTGCCAGTTTCACATAACTGGTAAGATAAGGGAAATTCTTGTCCTCTGTTGCCTCTCTTGTAGAACCTTCTTTCAGATACAACCTGTTTGCCTTCCGATTGTTACAGTTAGCTTGCCCATGAAAATATAACATAATTTCCTCGAGATTGCATTTCATTTCACTGATTCCACTGTACCGTTGCCGTAACAAATCAATAGTTTCCCATAGACTAGTAACAAAAACACGAAATATGTAGTTCCAATCTCAGCTATTCTTGTGTGAAAATTGATCAGTGCACACCAGTAGTTCTCGTCTTTATCAACTCTACGTTATTTGCCTCAACAGTTTGAGAGATTAGCCAGTACTCCTATGTTTGTTCAATGAACATTCCTAACTACTGTTCGCTGTAGGGAACTTCAGCGGTACCCGACAAAATTTCCGTATCTTACTTCCTTTTGTACTTCACTATCGTTATTGGCAGGATAGGGCACAGAAAGGAAAACGCTACAGACGATAGACGAGTTGTCAATCATATTCCTCGGGAAATACTATTGGAGAAACGTGATACACGTATTTTGTGATGTACGTATTCTGAGGAATTTCGCAGACTGCAAAAGAAAGTTTCCATGCAACTTTAGTTCGTCGAATCAACGAACACTGTTTAACTCTCGTAACTGTTTTGGAGAGTATTGACGAAAGAATGTGTGGCGCTATGAAACCATTCTCAGAATGCACGCTAATGTGCTCGTCTCATTTTCGGAGTGTTTGCCGAAGAAAATGACACATAGTGGGTCGTGATTTTCCACAAATAACATATCCCTCTAGTGACTTGGATCATGAAACATTCCGGAATTTTTAGTTTTTGCAGTAGACTCCATAATTTCAGTTTATATGTTGTTAACTTCGGTATAAAACAATAATCAGAATCACTCAATACAGCTACGAAGATAGGCTTCCATCATTCACATGAGGAAGCCTTTTATGCGCTAAACTTAGAACCACGCAACGCGCAAACGTATACAGACCAATAGGGAATAAGTACACGAAGAAAGTACTAGCTCGTAATGCGAAATTGTCACTACAACAAATCTGTTTTGCTATAAATGCTGCATGCATCATGAACCATATCCACTGGAGTCAACTAATTTGCAAAAACTGAATACCAGGAAAAAATCTCGGGAAAATACATGTCCTTACTTGGGAAAGAGGTTTATACATCAAGAAAACAGCAGTCCTGTTTGCAAGACAGTTCGCAGCTCGTGGAGTCGCGGTAGCGTTCTCGCTTCCCGAGCATGGGGTCCCGGGTTCGATTCCCGGCGGGGTCAGGGATTTTCACCTACCTCGAGATGACTCGGTGTTGTTGTTGTCGTCGTATTCATCACCATAATTCACCCCCATTACGGTCGGAGGATGGCAACGGTAAACCACCTCCGCTAGGACCTTGCCTAGTACAGCGGTGCGGGTCTCCAGCATCGTCCCCTACGCTCTGTCAAGGAGTATGGGACTTCATCATCACCATTTGCAAGAGACGTTTAATATTCTGAGGACATTTGCAAAGAATGAACAGCAAAATACACACCGAAAAAACGTCAAAGACAGTCGATTTAAGGAATGTCACCGTTAACTGACGAGAGGGAACTAAGGAAGACGTATAAGAAACGAACATGAAAGGATGTAGCATAAAAATCATGTAACCTGTGGAAGGGTATTAACTTACAAGAGAAGCTTCGAAGAAATTTAAGTAGATAATTGTTAAAAATGGTTAGGAAAGAAGGAACAACATAATGAACTCATGAGGAGATTTTGGGCAATAAGAGGGCTAAAAACGTCAGATAACTGACAAGCTGAAACACGCTATTTGAAAAAAGACTAGCAGCGACACTATCAAATTAATGAGTGTAAGCAACCTCATACATTATACAGTGACAATTCATTCTTCGTGTGGAAACACTCCTGGTTAACAATAAGGAAAATTCTGATCAGACAATGAGTGTTTGTTAGCATTGCAGGATTAAAATTTCTGTTCCTATCGAATCCCGGAAGAGTAAGAATGCTGTGATGTAAGTAAATACGAGGGCCAAGAAGAGTTGAAAGCAGATAAGCGCCACTTTCTCTTGTTGGCCTGATACAGCCTTCTTCTGTCCTCTCACCTCCTCACAAGCCTCAAGATCCTAAAGTCCGGGAGGGTACACTGTATTCAAGTTCTTGTAAAACACTTGAAGCACTCTACCCCTTAAATATTGATCATAGGGCTGCTTTGCTTCCTTCCACACCTATTAGCTTCGTTTTACGCAGCGCACACTTTATTTTTATGCCTGTACTGTAGGTAGTCGGCACCTCTTCTTCCCGCGCATTACCGTCCACGGGAAATCCCAGGGGGAGGGAGGGCTACAGCTCCGCACATCTCCGCCCGCCACAGAGTAGCTTGCTAACACCCCTATCAACTCCCATCGTTGCAACGAAAGCCGCTAGCCACCGCGTCTCATCCTTACACTGTCCAGTGAGCATCTAACAAACAAGGACTAGAAAATTGTTGTTAAAGTTACAAGTCACATGCACAGTAAAACAAATTGGCGGCACTTCCTGGTCTGGCTGACGGCGTGACGACATCTTTGATATGATTCCATTGCGCAAACTTTCTTGAAGCAGCTCCGCAGTTGTTCTTTTTTTGATAAATGAACCCATGTCTGCCTGCAGAAAATCTAAGAATCCAAGACTTATTATTAAGCTGTCCGCTGTGTCAAAGCTTTTCAGTACGCCTAGCACAAACTACATCTGCTCTAACGACAGAGCTACCCAGAGGAGAGAAGGGTAGCACGTTTAGAAGATCAAAGTGCTAACGTCGTTGAGATGCTGACTGGTCTTCAATGAACACAGTGGCGAGCGAGATGGTACAGCTGTAAGGCAATTGAATCTACAAAAAGCTGGGTCCTGATTCCGTTCTGACTATCATAATTTAGGTTTATAGTTATTTCCTTATCTACATTCGAATACGTGAATAATAGCGACAACAAAGTGACCGCTGATTTCGTTCTATCATCAGGACCTAGTCTGTGTTACTATCTTAATGAACTCTGAGTCATATAGACATTCTGGAGGACAGCAATAAAATGAAATAGAATGAGTTTGATAATAAAAAATATATGCCAAGTATCAAACGCATATACATTAGAAATGTTATGGGACTCGATTTTCAGTAATTATCCTGCGCTGTATCATTGTTTTCTCCGTACATTTATCCACAGTAAATTGATACCTAGCAACATAAGAAAAGTGAAATTGCAGCCCTACATGTTTCGACCATTCGGATAATCAGCTACTGGATTGAACTCAAAAACTCAAATACTCCAATCAAGAGGTATCCTTAAAACATAAAAATTACCAGCAGTAATAACAGAATATGTTCAGTCATAAACATGTAACCTGCTAGAGTTTGTCTGCTTCAAGTGGCATGCTTAACAATCAAGCGGTTTTTCGCACAGTTGAAGGACAATGATCGACTGTCTTCACGTTTACCCCTCAGTTGTGTCGCATCGTGTACATGAAGTAAAAAGAGCAGCAAAATTATGCGATATCCATACATGATGATGATGTTTGGTTTGTGGGTTCGCTGAACTGCGCGGTCATCAGCGCCCGTGCAAAAATCCCAATTTTTTTCACACTCCATCTAGCCACTGTCACGAATGATGAGCCGCGCGGGATTAGCCGAGCGGTCTAAGGCGATGGAATCATGGACTGAGTGGCTGATCCCGGTGGAGGTTCGAGTCCTTGTGTGTGTTTTTGTCCTTAGGGCAATTTAGGTTAAGTAGTGTGTAAGCTTAGGGACTGATGACCTTAGCAGTTAAGTCCCATAAAATTAAGATTTCACACACATCTGAACATTTTGAACGAATGATAAGGATGATGGTGAAATGTTGAGGACAACACGAACACCCAGTCCTCGGGCAGAGAAAATCCCCAATCTGGTCGGGAACTGAACCCGGAACCCCGCGATCCAG
The DNA here is from genome assembly GCF_023897955.1 of Schistocerca gregaria. Taxonomy (NCBI): domain Eukaryota; kingdom Metazoa; phylum Arthropoda; class Insecta; order Orthoptera; family Acrididae; genus Schistocerca; species Schistocerca gregaria. The sequence continues at coordinate 682,832,045 of NC_064931.1, forward strand.
AGGCTGCAACGCTATCCACTAGACCACGAACTGCGGACAATATCCATAGAGTAAGGAAACCAATGTCCACTTCTGGTTGATTCATTGTGACACATTAGGCAAAAAGAGTTATCGGGGAAGGGAGAATGGAGAGGAGGAGTGGAAACCGAAGACAAGAAACGCGCCAGTGAAGAAGAAAAACATTTCTTTACTGACAGCGCCATTAACGTACAAGGACGGTGAAGAGTAGGTAAACACAGCACCATCGACCCACATATTTCGTCGTCCGCAGCTTTTAAATCACCTGCAAAAATTACACAGATAAATTTTAGCATCAGTATTAATGCTATTTGTTATGAAGACGAATAATTTTTTTTTGTTCTGTTTTGGTGTCATTGCACGGACGACACCAAAGTAATACAGACCATTCTTTACTCCTAATCTACCTGAACATACCTTACAGGAGGACAGCAGTTTTTAAAACACGTACGTTCTGTTAAAGTGTACAGTACGTTGGCGTGTACGTATTCCTAAAAGCAACAACATGAAGGATCCAGTTGCATTTCGCTTGGTTGATTATGCGAAACAGTGCTGTCCATTACATTTGATGCCATGTAACTATTTAGAGTTCAACGAAAGCTCCGGTAACGCCTGAAATTAGTTTTCTCCCTCTTCCTCTTTAGTGTTCAACCCTGAAGTTGGTTTGCAGCATTAATACCGTTCCTCTCTTCTGACTACCTTCTTCTTCATTTCCGCAGACGTAGCGCACCCAACACAACTCAGTCTACTGCATCTATGATATCCATTCTTGTCCCCGACGTTTCTTTCCCTCAATAGCTCCCTGTGCTGTTGCTCCAATAAATTGTGGTGTTTTAAAATGTGTCCTACGAGTTTGTCTCTTCTCGTTGTGGTGTGCATCCAGAGGAATCTGATTTCCTGTATTTTTCTCAGCATCTCTCCATTGGTAACTTCATCTCTTTGGCTGATCTTCAACATCCTTCTGTAGCACCAAATCTCTAGAGCTTCTAGTCGTCTTCTCTCTTGTTTTCCTATTGTCGAAGTTCCACACCCGTATAGAGCGACACTCTGAACAAATGCTTTCACGATCCGTTTCCATATTTGTATATAGATGTTCTTACCGATCAGTAGAATGTACGAATCCACGTATCAGAGATATTTTCATTTTGAATCAGTTTTAAAAGGAGATATATTTTTTTGATACATCCTTGATATTGCATATTTAGTGAAAAAAATATTTCAGGTACAGATAATGTGATTTTTAACAGCAGCATTATTTCTTTCAAAAAATCTTCGAGATTAAAATAAGAAAAATTTATGCTCTATTGGGAATGACAACGATGGACACATTTGAAACGCGCTGCGAGAGAGAGTGTTGGCAATTACGCGATGAATGTGAGGTACATGTATCTAAATGGGTGTACATCTCCTATGCAGGGGGTATGGGTATTATACACGCTTGGAAAATTCGCGAGAGCAAGTTTATGGAAGTTGTGTCGTGTAAGTGCTTTGCTACATTAGAGAAGTACGGAGAGCTGAAGATGCACCTGTGTTGGGCGTCGCAGATGCTGGAGCGAGGATCAATACAGCGGGGGCGTCGGGCGCGCCCGACCTTCACCAGCGCGGCTTCGACTCAACGCACTCCACATTCCGCGGCGCTCCTCAGCCTCGAAGCTGCGCTGCAGTCACTCTCCTCCACGGCGTCACTTTTCCCAGTTCTCGTGTCCTCCACAAATGGTCTAATTAGAATAGCATGCTGATTGGATATCTATTGTTGCATTCATCAGAGTCAGCACTCCAGTTTCCAGTAACTTTTTGGGTTCTCTTTGGCTCATCCATTGCCTCCTAAAACTTGCTTCAGGACCTCAACCAGAGCGATTCCCTGCTTGGCACTGAGCATTTTTTTGTCTCCGATTCATTCTGATATCATGTGTCAACGCAACATTCTTGGAAGAGATGTATAAAATGCTACTCCAATCCAGGATTGCGAGACCATAGTGGGAGAACCAATAAGTCTTGAATTTTGAAACAGGTGGTATCTTTGCCTTCCCCGTACACGAAACCCTCGGCCCTACAGTAGAATATCAGTTTATCAGGATGTGATACGATGTAACGTGCGTGAGCTCAGGGCTATAAGAATATACTACGCAAACCGTAGGCCGGCAGGTGTGGCAGAGCGGTTCTAGACGCTTCGGTCTGGCACCGCGTGGCCGCTACAGTCGCAGGTTCGAATGCTGCCTGGGGCACGGATGTGTGTGATGTCCTTAGGTTAGTTAGGTTTAAGTAGTTCTAAGGTCTAGGGGACTGATGACCTCAGATGTTAAGCCCCATAGTGCTCAGAGCCATTTGAACCAATTTGAAGCAAACCGTAACTGGTGTTTTGAGCCTTTGCTGTTAACTTGCATATCTCGAATCCTCAAAGAGGTGGTCCCCACACATGAAACCTCCCATCCCAAAGTTAAATACAAGTTTACGAGTATTTGGTCGACAGAAACGATTTCTGTTCCTAATGTTAGCGACGTCCAGTTAAACACCATTCTTATGGAGGCTTGGCGACTAATCATGAACTGAATGACTAATATGTGTAATCAAATGGTATGAGTCATAAGTACCGATAAGTTATTCTAATATCCTAATACCTTGTTAAATACCAGTCAATAATCGCTTTTATTTTAAGCTGGGGATAAACAGGGCAAAACCCAGTTCAAAAATAAGTTTGCTGTTGCGTTGGTCAGTAACACACAGTGAGTCTCGAAAATCCCATTGAAGTGGTAAAGTGTCCCCCTAGTTACCTTCTCAGTGAATCCCACGCCACTGGAAGAAGAGGAGTTACCTCGACCTTGTGCCTTGAGGTATTTGCACTCGCCGCATAACCGTGCGACAAACGTCAGTCTCAGATAGTTTATTTTTGTTCCTACAGAGTAACAGCTTTAATTTGAAAGGGTGCGCTTCAAACCAAATTGGTGTTATTGACTGTTGCTGACTTACATAAATATTTTCTTCTTGAACGAAGTTGTTCAAGCGAATTTGGGCTGGAGGGCTTTTGTTCAAATGGCTCTAAGCACTGAGGTCATCAGTCCCCTAGACGTAGAACTACTCAAACCTTAGGACATCACACACATCCATGCCCGAGGCAGGATTCGGACCTGCGACCGTAGCAGCAGCGTGGTTCCGGACTGAAGCGCCTAGAACCGCTCGACCACAGCGGTCGGCTGCTATTGTTGGCGAGTGTAACTACCCTAATCTTGAACGAAATTTTTCTCGCACGTTTGCGCTGGATGGTTTTCATGGAACCTAAAGTTAATGCAGAAAGGGAAGTCTGATGTGTGCTGTCTCACTCCCGCACTGTAAACGATTACCAGAGAGCGCAATATCAGCGATTTCTCGTCCCATCGGCCCCAATGATCCAGAGCGCACGCCTACAGGATTTGTTTGCTATGAGAAACTCTGTTCATTTTTATTCTGCGATGGATGTTGGTGGTAATTAGTTCTTTGATACTCTAAAATTATACTAAAGTTAAGAAGAATGGCCATTTCACTTAAGACACTGTGGTGTATAAGTATGAATCCTTCCCAGTGATGACTGGAACAAGAGCATGCGGGAGATGAACTCCCATACTGACAGACAGAAATACTTTTTCCGGCGAAAAACTCGTGAATCAAAAGTGAGGTGCAGAGCGGCAAGTTGTCGTTATGAAGAAGGAAGCCATTGGCCATTTTTTTCGTCTCTTTCTTCGTACATGGTTTCGCAGTTCCAGTGCGCCCTTTTAAAATTCAGTACTTATTGTTGTTCCCTTTCGAACGAACTCTGGTCTCACCATGTCCTCAATATCGGAAAAACAAAGAATAACGTGCCTTTTTAGGGCGAGGTGATTCGTTGAATTTCCATTTGGGACTCTGAATATTCGTCTATTGAAACTCAGCTTTAAAGAAAGGTTACCAGTTTCTGGCCAGCCGCTGTGGCCGAGTGGTTCTAGGCGCTTCAGTCGGAACCGCTCTGCTGCTACGGTCGCAAGTTCGAATCCTGCCTCGGGCATGGATGTGTATGATGTCCTTAGGTTAGTTAGGTTTAAGTAGTTCAAAGCTAGGAGACTGATGACCTCAGATGTTAAGTCCCATAGTGAAACTTTTTGGCAGATTAAAACTGTGTGCCCGACCGAGACTCGAAGTCGGGACCTTTGCCTTTCGCGGGCAAGTGCTCTACCATCTGAGCTACCGAAGCACGACTCACGATCGGTACCCACAGCTTTACTTCTGCCAGTATCTCGTCTCCTACCTTCCAAACTTTACAGAAGCTCTCCTGCGAGAATTTCGTTTCTATCATACCTTAATCAACAAAAATATAATAAGAAATATTTTAAGAAACTGTCATCTAATGAGAAAATCTGTAATTTCCCAATCCGTACTGAGTAATCCCGAACCAGTGCAATTTCGAAATGAATTTCTTTTATCCTTCTCACGCCTGATTATTCTCTCGGTGACTTCACGTCGAACACATAGGCTATCAACTATGCTCTATCTTAAAAATTTGTTTTCATGTGATCAGCTATACGTCCGCCCCCGGTAGCTCAGTGGTCAGCACGACGGGCTGTCAATCCTAAGGGCCCTGGTTCTATTTACGTCTGGGTCGGAGATTTTCTCCGCTCAGGGGCTGGGTGTTGTGTTGTCCTAATCATCATCATTTCATCCCCACGGACGTGCAAGTCGCCGAAGTGGTGTCAAATCGAAAGACTTGCACCAGGCGAACGGCCTACCCGACGGGAGGCTCTCGTCACACGACATTTCGGTTGGTATACGCATTCTGTTACGAATTCCGTTTGATTGCATTAAGATCATTCAACCAGGATTTGAAAGAGTTGGCCGATACGGTAGCAGTATGTTTGCTGCAAAATTGATCCGACTCTACTCGATCGACTACAATAAACTGGGATAAATTTTCTGAAATGACGCCTGCGCCACATTAACATATAATGTCAAATTACAGTGAAGTGTTAACTTCGTTATTTGCTAATATGGGTCTCGAATCACGAACCTACCGTACTGACAACTTCCCCATTTCAACAGGGATCAAAATCGAGTTAATTCATTACCCATGAATGTTCTAATCTGAGCTAGTGTTCCATTACTCATGACTTATGTACAGAAAAGGCGCTGAATTGTAGCATGTCTACTATCGTAAACGTATCGTTGTTCTGAAACTGTCCGCCAGAAGTCATAATAACTGTGGAAGTAATTTGAGATCACTCACTAGCTTAGGACTCAGAGAAGTTAATGATCGCACTCCTACATATCACTTTTGTTCTTTGGGGGCCGCAGTGCAAAATATGTCTTCTAATGACATGATTATTATGAATATCAGCCAGCAGTGTAGCTTGCTGGTATTCATATTAATCATTTAACTAGAAGACATATTTTACACTGCGAACCCCAAAGAACAAAAGTTATTGACTTTAATGTAATACACCTGTATGGGGAACTTTCTGGAATAAAGAGCTGTGTAGCTGTCTGATATTCATAGTAATCATTACAATCTCCACGATAATCAACATTAGTTGAATGACTTTTTGTTATCACACTTAGCTAATGCTATTTTAAAAACCGACACAAAATAATCAGGGCAATTATGTTTTCCTTGGTTTCTGAATTTTTTCCGGTCTGTACTTTCCTCTGAGAATAGTGTTACTCCCTAGACATACTGAACAGGATTTTTGTCGATAATTCACAGCATCCCATTGATCGACAGGGATCAAAATCGAGCCAGTTCGTTCCCCAGAAATTTTCTAATCTGAGTTAGTGTCCCGTGACTTCTGTATCGACAAGCGCTGAATTGTAGCATATCTTTTACGTTGACTATGTCGTTTTTCTGAACTATTTTTGTTCTGGAACTAACCTCCAGAATTCATAATAACTGTGGAAGTAATTCCACCGCGAAAGTTCGTGTCCAGTTAGAATAGTAATGGTTAAGCATGTAGAAGTTTCTCTTAGCATAAAATATCAACATTCTAGAGTTAGCACAAGAAAATTCCATAATCGGTAGGTGTGGCTCTGATAGGGCTGTCATTTGTACTGCTCACTGCCGGCAAGCCTCGATGCGCAACTGTGTACGGTGTTGTTTCGTAAGATATTAGATACAATGTTCTACAACACGAACAATAGAAATGTCTGTAGCACATTGGCTGGGTATCAAGTGAAATATCACACAAGTCACGCTGTGAGGAAATCTGACTGGATATTTCGTTCCAACGGTAAAATGGTGAGAAAATGTTCTCGTCTACGGAAGAAAATGATTCCAAAGAGTTAGTAAAACAATCTCTTTACGGGGGGTAGGACGTGAAACGGGCCGAATTTGAGCAGGAGAGGCACCACAGGACATTTTAATTTCCACTGTCTATACTTTTACAAATAAATTCATAAAACTTTGAAAGCATGATCAGGAAGGATTCAGAATTCATACTCATAGCAGTGGAAGCTCAAAAACATAACAAAATACATATTTTTACATGTGAAATTTCATCATTTTTTCACTTAATACTGGCTGCATTTGTTGCTATATGTACACTTTTCTCCCCAAGTAAGAGAGATTCTTCGATGAATTTTGCACAGCATACAAACTATAGTTACATGTGTATGAAACTCTAGAGTTTAATTAATTTATGAAAAAATGAATGAACGGTTACATTTTAAACCTCATGTTTGCAAAAAACTCAAATTTTATAGTTAATTATCTCAATTTTTAAAACAGTTTTAATAGATTTGGAAAATTCTAGAGTTTCATACACCTGTAAGTACTACTTGTATGCTGTACAAAATTCATCGAAGAATCTCTCTTACTTAGGAAGAAAAGTGTACCTACACAAACAAATGCACCCAGTAGTAAGTGAAAAAATGAAATTTCACATGTAAAAAAAAGGTATTTTGCTAAGTTTTTGAACTTCCAGTGCTATGAATGTGAGTCCTCAATGCTTCCTGGTCATGCTGACAGTTCCATGAATTTATTTGTAAAAGTATAGACAGGACAAATTAAAATGTCCTGTGCTGCCTCTCCTGCTCCAAGTAGGCCCGTTTGACTTCCTACCCTCCTTTATTATACTAGAGCACACAGGATTTTGCTGACATTCGAATAAAGGAGATTAAGCCTACGGCGGACAGAAAAATGAACCCGTGGCATCTTCGGAAGTTACCTCCGGAATTTAACGACGAAGGTAGGAATACACTGCAGATGTCAACATGTCCCATAACTACTGTGAAAGTAAGGTGACAATCACTTCGACATGTAAAGAAACTTTTTTTTTTCTCACTACTACTCGTGAATAGAGTGGGAAAAAATAGTTGTGGTACAGCATTAAGTACGCTCCCATGTGATTTGCAGCTACGTTTGTAAGTCTTCACTGCACATAAGTCACCGAAAGAATGTAGCGCTCTCTGAATGAACTCAAAAAATCGCAGAGACGCGCAACCGTTCAGCCGCGGCGCTCTTTCAGATCGTTCATCGATGTTAAGAACAGTCTCCTTTTCACTACGCAAATAAGCGTTGCAAAGACTCGAGAAGGGAAAATAGGTCGAAACGTGACGCATCCGGCACTAAAATGTCAGTATTAGGATTTAATGGCCGCCGTTGAGCGCGCGCGGCGGCGTAATTGATTTTAGGCGCCAGCGCCAACTCCGGCAGCTGCGGGCATGCGCGTGGCGCCAGCGCGCATGCGCGCGTCAGGCCGCCATGTTGGCTGGGAGTGGCTCTATCACTGGGAGCCTGCTTGCTGCCTGCATCACAGCCTCTACCCCTCATCCCGTCCTCACCCGTGTCACGGTAACGTAACCAGCTGCACAATTGCGTTGCTAGATTAGCCGTCGTGGTTTCTTGCATGGCGAGGGTTCGTTTCTCAGCAAATAGTTTCTAGAAGTTTTCATCCACTCCAGTTTTATCTCCAACAGACGTAGAAGTGAAATGTAGAGTAGCTTTCCTGTAGTGATAGGTACATTTACATAGAACTTCACTCCCGTATTGTATATATAGTGTATATGACCAATATCGATGCACGTATTGAAATAGCATCTATTAGATTTATAGGTCGTAGCGATTCGTTGCGTATGTCGGTACTGTAACGACTGTAGTGCTGAAGTTATGATAACAGAAGGTAAATTTTCTAAAGTTGTGAAATAGTTGTTTTGTAGCGGTAGAAAAGTGTACGTTAATATGTCTAAACTGGACGCTCCGTTGGTTAATTCTGCAGGTCGTGGCGCGCTTTAAACAAACGCCTCTGTGTGGGCTTTCTCGAATTTCATATTCGGTGGTTACGTACTGAGAGCCATACCTGTGCTTCATCATCTTAAGATCTCTCGAAAATCTTACTCGTAAACGTCCTAATACAATTAATACCTCTTATTTTTGTGACCGATACGTGGTACATGTGTATCGATTAAGAGAGGAACATCAGGACTCTTAGTTCAGATAGTGCAGCCAGACGTTCTTTCTGTAATCCGCAATGGTTGGACGTTCATTCGCGTATTTAACAACTGATTTTGTATCTTGAATAATAACTGCGTGCGATAACTGACATAAGGTAAACGATTTTCTTAATTTCCGTGTTGTATTGCGTGCGTTGAATGAAAAACTGTGAAAATCAAACGTGTCACGAGAAAGTGAGATAGTTTTACAGCGGACCTGAAAAGTCTATGGCGGATAATACCGAGTAGGAGCGATTGTGCAGGTAAATATTAAAAGACGGATTCGCGAGAATGCTTCCCTACCTTTCGATTAATACATAATTTCCTTACCTCTGCATTACATCCTTTTCTCCGTGCAGGCTCACAGTACAGCAAAAATGACCTCCGTTTTGTCTGTTCACTACAGCCGTTCTGGCTTGTCGAAGAACTTGAGTCTGGAAATTAAATGGAAAAAATATTGTATTACCATACATTTCTCTCAATAAAGTAATTTTGTCAGACGTCTCTTTGTTGCAGCCCAGAGAGCGGTAAGTGTGTGTTACTCTGGATGATATCTCTGCACAGATGGTTGCAGTGATGGCTGGCACTGGAAGATCTTCGCTGCTTGTGGTCTCATTTACGCAATACAAACTTTTGGAAGATTATTCGTCGACAGTTAGCTCAATGGTCCTGCGACGAAGCAGAAGACTGTCTAGATGCATGTCCGGTAATTAGAAAACTGAAAGATACAGGCACGATCTGCTTGGTTATCAGCATTATAGGTGTATAATATCGATACAATATTTCCGTAATTATTGGTACGAAACACGAAAAGAAGACAGAGCTGTCGTGATACTAAATGACTGCGTTAGAATCTGCCACTGAGATCAAGGGTGCCAGAACCGGTGGGAAGGTTTTGAACAGGGCAGGAATTGGAACTTTTGTATGCCTACTTACACGTCACCATTCGTTTTCCAAAATATTGAAAATACTTCATAGCTCCTGGTTTGGCCTCCACTAACAAACTGTTGTATGGGCACCCCTGAGTGGGATCATTACGTTGTAAGGGGTATATCCAGTCCGTCGACCAGGAGCCTTGATAGGATACTAAATACGTGTTTTTTGGATATCTGATAGGAAAGCAATGAAGCTGGCTCGTGTGACGGAACAATGCTGAGGGCCCTGACGCACGAGCCAGGATGGTACCTCCAGATTCCTCATACTTTCTGGAACACATTATGCGATTCGATTTGTACATCGATGTCTTCGTCTGAAGGCACCATCCTACTCTACAGATGCAGCTGTCCATACTATACTTGGAGATCGTTGCAACTCTATCTCCTTCCGTTTCACTTAATTTCCAACATGCTCCCACCCACGTTCCAGAGAAACATAAAATTCGCTGATGGTACTGTCAGACCGACAGATGATTGGCTCCAGAAATGGGGGTGCAATTCTGTAAGACACCAATCAAATGTTTTGGCAAGAACATCCCACTACATCCCGCTTTGTTTCACTTGCTTTGGGCAAACTGGAAATTTGCGACAGTAATTGGCAAACAGTTCAATAGTAACAGACTGTCTCGAAGAACAATAAGGCAGTTGCGCGATTCGTAGTTGGTATGATCTTCAGTACACTGCGTGGAAGAAATCCCCCATCTTAACCACAAACTTGTTGTAAGATACCGTGAAGAAATTAAAACACACATTAAAATAGAAACATATTGTTCCGTAATGAAACGTTGTCGATAATCTCCCGACAAATATTGTTGGTATGTAGCAATGTTTGGCTTTTCTGCCTCCAATTATCTTCCGGTCAACGGTATGGTCAAAGAGAACCAACCCAGCATATCTGCAGTGAACTCTCTGAAAATCCTATAGTGTTTCAATGTGTAACTTGCCGAGATAAGTTGTCAAACACACTGGTTTTCATAAAAAGGAGGCTTGAGGCGTTGTAGAATCCCTAGTCTTATAAAAAGAGCTTCACTGACAGATTATAAGCGGATTATTATACTACCAGTTGAATTTCCCTCCAACTAAAGAAAGAAAATTTGCACTCAAAGGTAAATAAAATTTAAGATCACCTAAATCATGAAGCAAATCCGTTGCTCATGGCAACATATCGGAACGATTTACTGCCTCCATCGTGAGTCACCACCACATACTCATACATACACGCTGAGGTGACAAAGGTCGTGGAATACCTCCTAATATCGTGTCGGACCTTCTTTTGCCCCGTGTAATGCGACAACCCGAAGTAACATGGGCTCAACTAATCGTTGGCAGTCTCCTGCAGAAGTACTGAGCCATGCTGTCTCTATAGCCGTCTACAACTGCTAGGGTCTGCACCACACTCGAACCCTACCATCAGCTCCTACCTACTGAAATTGCGACTCGTCTAACCAGGCCACGGTTTTCCAGGCGTCTGGGGGCCAGCCGATAAGGTCACAAGCCCAGGACAGGCGCTGCAGACGGTGTCCTGCTTTTAGCAAAGGCACTCACGTCGGTCGTCTGCTGCATAGCCCATTAACGCCAAATTTGGCCGCACTGTCCTAATAGATAAGTCTGCAGTACGTCCCACATTGATTTCTGCGGCTGTTTCACGCAGTGTTGCTTTTCTGTTGGCACTGACAACTCTACTCAAACGCCGCTGTTCTCTATTAGCTGAGTGAAGGCCGTCGGCCACTGCCCTGTCCCTTGTGTGAGGTAACGCCAGAAAATTTGGTATTCTCTGTACATTCTTGACACTGTGGATCTCGGGATATTGAATTCCCTAACGATTTCCGAAGTGGGCTGTCCTATGTATCTACCATTTTGAGTTCAAAGTCTGCTAATTCCCGTCGTGCGGCCATACTCACGCCGGAAACCTTTTCACATGAACCAATCTACTGCCCTTGTATACTGTATGTATGTGATACAGCCGCCGTGTGCGTATGTGCATAACTATACTATGCCATCACTTTTGTCACCTCAGTGCACGGTTACAGGTATTTCCGACACACGCGACTGAAACTTGTAGGCTGTACAGCTGCCCGTCTAACGGCCGATAAGGCACATCAGCTATTTACGCACTTCTTAGATCGGGGGAAGAAAGGAAAATGTTACAGGATGCTCCACCTTCGACTTGTGAGGTGTTGCAGCCATGGTGAACCACCCAAGGCGACGAGCTGCGCCGAACCGTTGGAATCCAGGTGAGCCGACAACTTTCTTATTTCATGCATTTGTTGCTTCACGTCTATCCACACGAGATGTGTTAATAACAGCGATGTTACAAAACTTTTTATCTCCATTTCTACCACAAACTGTAACTGGACACATTTTCGATATGTACTCCACAGTTATATTCAGTGGGCTGACGTTTACTTTATACGTATTTGATTTTGGCTCCCGACGATCCTTTAGTGTCATATGACTTAGTCAGTTCAAGAGGCATTAATTAAACAATAATTTCCATCATTTTGCTGTTACAGATGTTGACTTCATATAGAGCACTGCTAGACAATATAAACCACAATTTTTAGATTAAGCTCAACCTGATATTTCACAGTCCTTAGGAGGTGCTCTAATCGTGTACTTGCATCCAATACTTCCATCTTTCAATCTGGCATGCAGAACATGAAACATTTCGGGATTTCAACCGCAAGAGCCCAAAAAATGAAGGAAAAAGTAAATACATGTAACTGCAGCATTAGACCACACATTACCTGTATTTATCAAGCCTCGAATGTTAAAACGGTGATTTTAGCTGAGGGTGGCTCAAGCACTGGGCCCAAACCGTTAAAACCAGGTAAATTAAAGTACTTTTTGATGAATAACAAGTGGAGTAATTACGTCATTTATTAATATGTTATTCATTAGCGCACAGTGTTTTACTAAAAACAAATAACGAATTGAAAGGGAAGGCTTAAATCTAGGTATGCCTCAGTGTTGGGCACAGTAGAAGCAGTAATTGCACGCTTTGCTGACCTCGGTTTGGATTACAAAATCCCAGTTACATCTTTCTTGGTGGTTAATTACTTTAGGTTTTAACAAAGTGTAGGCGTAAAACAATAGGGTGATTGGTGCACAGGAAAGTGAAACTGATGTTAGTATACTTTAGAGACATGTAAAGTCACGCAGCATTTTGCTCTAAGCACAATGGTAAGCTTTATACACCTGTGCCGACACCGGTGCTTCGTTGCTCGAGTACAAGATGCGTATAATTCGTAACTTGTTAAACGAAGTCCTGCAATTTTTTCATCTATAATACTGGGTTATATTTCCACTGCCACGTATTATTTTTACATTTTGTTGGTGTAATGAAGGAGAGAGATAATAAGGAAAAATATAGATAAGAAGGAAATGAGGAATATAGGTGATATTATTAAGAACTCTCTTGTTATGCATCAGGATTGAGAAAAAATTGGGCATATTTTACGGTAGGAAAAAAAGTCGAAAAGAGTGTGTACTATGATAGACATATCACAGTGACCTTCAACTGCAAAATGAGAATCCCTGTAAGCTGTTACTGTTGTTTCACACATTATATCTAAATGAATACTTCTCTTAGTTGTCAAGTACTAGTGATCCAAGATTCGTTGGCAGAATCTTGATCCACTTGCTGCTCTGAATTCAGACTGAAAGCGTCCACCAACTGGCGTCCCAATTTTAAACACTCATCAGAGCAAAAGTAGTTTTATCCTGTTTCACCTTTTGACGCACGTCTGGTAAATAACAATAAATGACAGCAAATTGTCATAGAACGGCAGTTACTAGACGAATGTGATGCCTTACCACTCTGTTATCCACCGATAAGTTGGGTGAATATGTTGTTTCATCCATACAGAGAAAGTGTTGAGTGTCTAACTCGATGTTTTTGTCACTGTAGAGGGTCTTGCTCGTTCCTAAACGTTGATGAGCACGAACACGTTAAAGGCTCACTCATCGCCGACATCGATTAGATTATTGGCCGTATTGGGATAAACTGAGCTGTTTCAGGGCGGTATCTATCATCCGTTTGTGAAACATGTAAAATGTCTTAAAACGCAAATCTATTAACACATCTTTCAGCGAAAGCGTAAACAAAAGAAGGATTTTAAATACCACACACAACGGTTAACAACGTAATTCAATAATTCCATCGTAGTTGCCAGTTGTAAATTAACAAATGATGGAATATACGGAAACTACCCTTGCTTCCCAGGGAACATTTTGTCAGTATGAAGTCGAATAAATCTACATCAATCACACATATTCTTGAATATTCACACGCAGCAAACTTACGGGGGCTACATTTAGTCGAAATCTCTTCACAAGTATGCTACGACAGGGCACACGTGACCGAGCGAGGTGGCACAGAGCTCAGCACACTGGACTCGCTTTCGGGAGGACAACGGTTAAAACAGTGTCCGGTCATCGAGGTTTTTCGTCATTTCTCTAGATCGCTCCAGACAAATGCCGGGATTGTTCCTTTGAAAGGGCACGGCTGCTTTCCTTCCATATCCTTGACACCATCCGAACTTGTGGTCCGTATCTGATGGCCTCTATGTCGACGGGATGTTAGACCCAATCTTTCTTCTTTTCTTTTTAGGGCACAGGTAGTCCTACTGCTAAAACCAACAAGTGGATCGTTACTGAACCATGAATGATTCGTTTGTATAGGCGGTTGCAATAAAAAAAAGTAATGGGGAAACATTTCGAATGAGAGGGCTCCACACTGACTGACAGCTTTACGAGCTTTGTTTCATGATTTCCAATGATAGATTACAGTGTTCCGTATACTCTCTGGAATGTTGTTCTAGATAATTCTGATTTCGTAACAGAGTAACTTCTTTACGATCTAATGTCAAGCTGAAAGTTTCTTTCAGGAGAGCAACGGGTGGCTTCGCACGACGAGACACAAGGTAACTGTGAAGGAGGTCCTCAACAAAGTGTCCTAGTTGAGCGGTCGTCGTCTGCGCTACGAGAGTGAGCGGATGTGGAACATAGACGAAAGCTGGATTTGGGGGAGGGGGGGGGGCAGCATCACTGCTGCTCAATCACATGTGGAAACGGCCCGGATATTGCTTGGAGGAGTCATCACCTTTTCCTTCCTGTGGTACAGCACAATGTTCGATGAAATTAGTCGTTCAACTTTGAAAATCTCAGTCATCCTTGGAAGATTTGAATACACTTTCATACCGCGTGGTTATAATTAAAATGCAGCTACTCTCAGAGGTCCAATGAAGGCTGTAATTATCGTATGGCAGCGGAATTTGGCAGATAATCTCATGCGTTAATGCGGAACTGAATTACGCTCTGTGAATGCTAGGAAGACGTATAGAAATGTTTCCGTATGTAATGGATTAGAAACGGGACGTCGGCAGAAAAGGTAACACAAATGAGAAAGGCATAATGTTGATTTGATTATTAACTGCCGCTTACGAAATTTGTTCAGTATGAGCACTGGAGATGTCTAGATTTTCTGTACAGCGCCATATTTGCAGCTGCTGGTCAAAATTGGTACTAATTTTTTCCAGTGTGAATCGGTTCCACATTAGCATATCTACCAAGTTCCGCTGTCATATGATAATTTCAGCCTACACTGGACCTCCGTGAGTAAAAATTTGGAAATTTGTGGTCAGGTCCTATGAGTCCAAACTACTGATGTCATTGGTCCCTAGGCTTACACACTTTAACTTGCGCTAAGGGCAACACATACACCCAGCCCGAGAGAGGACTCGAACCTCCGACGGGAGGAGCCACTCGAACCGTGGCAAGACGCCTGAGACTCCTCGGTAAGTAGGTACAATTTAATTACAACCACCGAGTAAGTTGCCAGCAGAAAACAACCGCACTGCGCAGACTGTCAAGAATTGGGCCAGAACTAATATTTAGCAAATTTTCCACAGATTTTTTGGTGATAGCTATTTACGGGGATCGAAGTGAGCACCAAAGCTCAGACAGTTTCGTAGGTGTTCTATAGGAAGATTAACCAGAAGCAGAATTCTGTGTTTAGGGGATCAGTAGAATGTTAATATTCAGGAATACGTACTTGCCTACAACACAATGTTCTAGCGTATTTCTTCCAGAAAGAGCTAAGAAACAAGGTTGCTCAAAATTAATAAAACACACACCAATTACAAGACTTACGGTTGATTTAGAACGAAAAGCGTATGTTAGGACCGTAAAAATAATTAATTTATTACAACAGTATGTTTTTAATAGCGAATTCCTTAAACCTCATCCGCTTAGTGAAACACCCTTAGGTCCAAAGCCACATTCCACACGCTAAAAACTGTCCAAAAAGAAAGAAGGTATATATCGAGGACACTCAGGATTGGGTTCTGTATTCCATAACGTGGCAAACATTTATGGCAAAATAATCGTACACGATATTGACTAGTCTCACTGTATCCGCAAATTTGTTCTAGGAAATGAATTGTTATTTAGTGGAACACTGGGAATGTATGTCTATGTTGAGGAAAAAAAAAAACACACACACACACACACACACACACACACACACACACACACACACACACACACACACACACACACATAGATACTGCCTAGAGAAAGATGTAAACACGGCTACAGGTATTTGACACTTGATTATAAAATAACTGTTAAATGGTGAATTACTTTTAACAAATATGACAGTTAGTTACTCAGTTATTTACATATTCTGTGTATCATCATGGCGACCACTCGCTATGACAGTGAATGGGTCATTTTACAATTAAATATCACACCACCATCCTTTTCAAATGACAGGTTGAATGGGCTCGGCCGTACCTAAATACAAGTGTGTCAAAGGAGATTAAGTGAATTACTCAGCTGAGAAAAGTCTGGATATTAACATGGTGGAGGCACACGTGTTATATTTGTGCAAATATCTGCATAAAATAAAAGAAATCTTGAAATGAAAACATGTGTTGGGTTGCACTATTTGGTAAAGGTTCTGACGTGCACATCTGCTAAAATGTCAACTATTTATTCAAAGCAGGCTATACGTTGAAACCATCTGTGGACACATTGCCACGCATTGTTGATTGACGTAGGTGGCAGAACTATATGCTCAATTTTTCTATCGAACGAATCATGTTCCACGTCGCCAGCTGCCCACCGCGGCTTCTCCGAAATACTGAAATAACTGAACTGAAATTACAGAGCTTTCTCGTTTTTAATACTATTCCAATAATCTCAAGCTGTCTTAGCTGATTTAAATTTTGCGTATTTGTGTTGATCGATATGAATTTATACGGATAACAATTCTGTCCTGTCTGCTGAAAGTTCTGTAGATGTTTGTGGAGATAGCATGCTATCGAAGCAAGCAGCTTCGGATCAACATATTTTGACACGAAACGACACTGTTTACGAAACAAAATGCCGATCCTAGCGATGGTAAATTGGGTAGGAAAAGGGAAGTCTCCCTCATAGTCGCTATAATTTCTTTAACTAACTTCTTTTCAGGACTTTTGCTTTTGCAGAAAAGTGTGAAATGACAACGGAATCTGAAGAGGTCGACAAGTTATAAACACACTTAATAACGTGTAAAGCTCTTCGGCCTCTGGCAGAACGATTATCGAAATATTTTGGTGAGTCAATATTTTATATTTTCAGTATTTCTAATATAATTTTATATTTGACTTTATTAGTTTCGTACCCTCATGCGCCGCTCAGGACCGAGAGGCCAAAGCACCATCATTCTCAGAACAGAAATAAAATTAGCGCCTGTCTAGAAAATTTAATTTGGGAACATAGTCTTGATGGTTCAAATGTAGGTCGTTCGTGAGACTACTTTACTCGCTCATCTTCAAATGAAAGATATAAGTAATGTTATACGACCACTACACAAGAAACGTTCACAAATCTAACGGAAGTTTCTTCTTTCATCAAATAACATTCTGTGAATTATCCAGAGTTTCCTTCATAGAAAACTTAAACATTATCTGTGCCTCTAGAAACCGTACTCGCTTTCTGTTCTTTTCTCAATCATATACAGAATACCGGCTGTTGTGTATAATTTTCTACACTTGTCCTTGTTTTTTCTTATACACTCCAAATTCATTTACTGTTTATTTTACATTATGAAGTGCTGTATCTGAAAATTTCCTTCAGTTATTACACGTAGCTCTCTTTAGTTCCACACAATTCCTCGTTGTTGAGAATCTATGATTAGCAAAAAGCTTCGATAGGTCTTTGAGTAGCATTCCAGGCGTGTAGAAGATCGCGACAAAGACTCTTGCGCTACCATATCATCGGCGTCATAGCCAATGTATCATTTTGTTCTTCCATAAATTCGTCATTTTGTTGCATCCGGCAGATATGATGAACTCCTTGTGACGCAGTGGCAGAATTTTTGTGGCAAAGATAGTGGGCAAAGTCGTTTTACATTGTATCCTATCAACATAGACAACGCAAGCCAAACGTAGTAAATGCATTAGTCGGCACTTTTCTTCAAATGGGAGACCACATGTGTCCAGGTCATTTCCACAGGCCGAAAAAGTCTCACAAATATTGAGCTGTCCTTGCATTGCGCGTATTACTTAGACCACATGCACGTAGTCTTATTGGTCTGAAAAGCACATTTCTGTACCTACTAATTCAGGAAAGTAGAATATATTTTCAGCGTTTGTAAATGATCTTGTATAAGTGATTATTGAACCAGATGGAAGGGCAGGACGTGTAAAACTTCAGTTAGAGATAACCAATGCTGTTAGAATCCATGATATTTACTACATACAATAAAAATGTCTAAACTAGCAATTTCGCAGTTATGGTGAAGTTTAAAAACTCTTGTTGAAATAGAGGCAAAGGAATGACTAACTCTGTTATTGAAAACAGCGGGTAAGTAGTCAATAGAAGTCTTGGAAAAATTACTCCAATATTAGTTTGAAAATACAGGAACTCTAAATCAGAGTGAAAAGATGGGGATTTAACTACAGTCTCTCCGGTACAAGATTCTAATTATTTAATCACTTACCCCGCTTGTATTAGTTTCGAAATAGCTTCATAAGGCTGTACGGAACAATTTTAACGCTGGTTGATGTTAAATAACAAAAAAATATTAGTAGTAAATCCACCCGATAATATGAAACGGTGTGCATATTGTCACGATTTACGTCGATCTTCTTGTGTGCCAAATCTCACTCGAAATGTTACCTTACTATGAACTGTGTCGTGGTTTTCCAGATTTTGCATTCAGGCTCTGAGCAACAGCCACCAAAACACTAAAGCAGTTACGGAACTAAGGTGCCACAAATACATACATCGAGAAAACAGAGCCTGCCGCTGTAACCGAGCAGTTCTCGGTGCTTCAGTCCGGAACCGCGCTGCTGCTACGGTCGCAGGTTCGAATCCTGCCTCCGGCATGGGTGTGTGTGTTTTTCTTAGGTTAGTTAGGTTTTAAGTAGTTCGAAGTCTAGGGGACTGATGACCTCAGATGTTAAGTCGCATAGTGCTTAGAGCCATTTGATTTTGAGAAAACAGACGATACCGGTTGTAGTACACCACACTTCTCATCTACTAATGGTAAGGTTCGATTTTATTGTGGTATTGAGGCTCTGCTACCGTTCAGGAGTATGTTTGGCTCTCATACTATCAGAGGATTCTGCGTGAGTCCTTTGGTTCTTTCTTTCCTCAGTCTGTTACCCATAAGTAGCTTAGACTGGGTATGTGACAATGATGACCAATTCACTACAATTCATTTTCACTCAACACCGTGTACTTCTCTTGGATTTGGAAGAATTTCACATTTAATAGTTGGTGAAAGTGACAGTAGAGGTGATTGAGCGTAATTCCTAATAAAACGTTTCTACGGCAGTTTCCTGTATTAAATGCTAAAGGTCCTGCAATATCATTAGTTGGACAAATATAAAATACTGTTGGTGCTTCGTTCTCCATAGACGACCATGAAGCTAAAGTCTTCATGCATTCTGACATAAATAGATTATGTACTGTCATTGGATCTCCCTCCCTCTCACGCCACCCTTTTGTGCTACTTTTTACACATTTAAATGGATGCGCAAGAGCAAGGACATAGATCACACCATCTACAATGAACGATGGTTGTAGGAGGGCAACTGTATTGGTGCCACTTCCCATTTGTACCGTTCCTACCATAGCAAGTTTCTCGTTGCCTCCCATAGGTCCTACGTAATTTTCATTTTGTGGAATAAGTTTCACCGTAAAATTTCGATGGAAGTTAAGTCAAGACGTTACTTGCCAAACAAAATAAAAAACATGGTGTCAAATTATCTATGTAGCAAGATTCGGAGATACTGAAAACAGTATTGTTGTCATTAACAATACTCTTTTCCATTCACCACATGGAATCAGGAGTTGATATTCTACGATAAAAAATGTAATTACTTATTGAGGGACTTTAAAATATACGGAAATCGTTATTTAATAATACTAAGAAAATCTAAAAAATAGTTGTGAATTAATGCTGCTTCCTATCTTTGGTGGCTCCATTTTGCAAACTTGTGAGCTAATATATTCAAATTATATTACCTTGACCAATAGGAACACACGGTTGTAAAAGAACAACAAATTAAATTTATCGACCAAGACACTGATACTTAGCTGTCGGCAAGGCAATTTTGCAGTTTATAGTTTTCAGGTAAATGTTGCTAAAGAGCCGGTAACCAGATATAGAAACACTTACGTTTCAGACTTGGGACACCATATGGCTACGTGTGTAACACATTGCGTATTCATATTACGGAAAGGCGGTAGTTGGACTCACAATGAATAAGTGTTCAGCCTAAACAACAACATAGTAACTAGACATGATCTCAAAATTCTGCGGGTCAATCTGTTTAACATATACCTGATTATATAAGGACCTTTAAGTAATCTGTGGATGATTCCTTCTCCATCCCTTGTCTGTTCTGATTAAGAATTTCTTTCGGAATGAGTTCTCGGTGACCAAGCGATGTGGTGTGCAAGATATGACAATGATAGGTTGGAAATTTCCGTGTGGTTTCCTGATTTTCTTTTTCATGGTTTTTCTAAATCAGTTTGTCATGTTCTGTACTTTTATTTTCCACCGGATATGATTCTATGGTTTCTGGTATCTTATCTTTTATGAGAACGGTGGATACATAATTTGTGCATGAGAAAATCCGAGGAAATGTGGTTATGACACGTCGGCGCTTTATTTGATCATTACATCGCAAACTTTAAAGGATTATCATTAAAAGAGCGAAAGTTGTTCTTGATGTTGCACAGACAAAATAAATAGATAAAGAGTGGAGCTCTACAAGCGCTCCGAAGACTCCGTGGTACACACGCTTGTTGTGAAAGCGAACGCTGAATTAACAGGGATTGGGGCCAGCAAGTTAAATTAGACGGACCGTGTTTCGCGCACCGGAGAGTTAATAAAAGTTAACGCAGTGAGTGAAGTCCATCGGTCTGATGCGGTCGCACGCTCTCAAACGGGAAGTTAATTGATCGATGGCTTAATCGTATGCATACCAGTTCAGGGAAACTTTTTTTCTTTTTTTAGGAGAAAATGAGTAAGTATTCCAGATACGTAAAGATTAAGTCGGAACACCAATATAGATGTTCTCAAGGTAATTTGAACGCCGAAGGTCTAACAATTTATTCGTGTCAGAACTGATTTGTTGGCCATGTTTGCAGTGATGAGACGTCTGCAGATTTTTTACGTCCATAGAATTAAAGAGGAGCAGCCAACGCTGCGAGGGCGTGGCTACCCACGATCAATATCGATGCTTAGAAAATTTGCTTTCCGTGTTCTATTCCACTTTATGCTCTCCCATACTGGCTGTTAATTTTTCCGTATCACAGGAACAAAATTTTTAAATAAGAAGCCGTGGCTATCGTTATCATGCTTGTAAATTAAAAACATCAATGAATGCTATCTACTGGTGTTTACGATAAGAAATAAAAGTAATAATAGAGAACACAAATGCATAGAAACTTAATGAGGTCATTAGAGGCGGAGGACCAGCTGAGATGGAGGAGGGGAAGTGAAGGAAGCCTTTTGATAGGAACTACGGCGGAATTCACCTTAAAAATATTGAGAAGCTACGTACCATCTAAACTTGAATGTCAGGTTAGCTATTTGAGCCTACTACTTCTGAATACGAGTCCAGTGTATGAAACATTGATACAGTAAGCTCCCTACCTAAATCAATGAGAATCCCAGAAGATTTCGGTCACATGTATAATTGCCGCTGAGATAGAATGTAGTTATTCAGTTTGTTGTTGATTAATTTCACGATGAAAGACAAATGACTAAAGTGAAATCCATGTGATTGAATGTTCTCATTGTGAGAAGAATGAAAGAGCGATTTGTTTTGCTCGCTAAAAACATTCTAAAGCCAAGATCGCATAAATATTTCTTTATTTAAAACAACCAGTTTCGACAGACTTTTTGTCATCTTCAGGTTTTAAAAACTCTTTTTGTTATGAAACTTATTCATTTTAAGTTGGATCTCACGCCAAGTTGTCGTGTGCAAAAAAACTGTACATTATAAAAGGTTTGTCGTAACTAAAATATTTAAAAACATAAAGCAACTTGGCGCACTTTATACGCCGTTTAAGGTGGATTTTCAATGTTCAGAATATGCACAGCAGATGTAAACAGATGTGCTACGGTGTACGGTGTTTCTGTCACGCAAGTCATTGTGAGCGGTATATATATGGACATGACTATGCACGAATTATTTCAAACACAAGCGTTCAAGTGGATTCCATCTTCCTAACTTTTTGAAGAATGTCATAGCACACTGTATACCACGAAGAAAATGGCGATCCCAAGGAATAAGCATGGTTTTCTCGAGAAGTCTTGACACACAGAACCTAATATTTTTCTGGAGGGTGAATGTTCATCAGAAACGATATAATCTCACATGTGATTCAAGAAAGCGTTATTGAGGCACTTATGTCCTTGACATACATGCAATACAACACCATATGATTTTACACAGGCAAACTGCTGTCTTCGGAAAACTATTACAACTAAGTAACTGTATGGAAGTTTGGAATCACTTAGCAAAATAAATTCCGTAACGTTGCGATCGGCATTTCAGCCTAAATATTGATAAACGCTAGGTAAACAACAACAGCCCTTTTGGTATTCCTATGGCCTCACTGAAGTAGTTAAAAATTCTAGTCAAAATGTTGCTAAGTGATATGAAGTATAACGAATCTATTATATTAGTTGCAGGCTGGACAAATTCATTTTACAAAATTCTGGAAAACTGTAGCACATTGTAGAGGTGTCAAAGACTGCTATTGTGTAAGCTCCAGTAGTAGTGACATCTACTACTACGATATGAACGAAAGGGTGGAAGATCCAGTTCTACAGCTGTAGCGGGCCATTTAGTCACTGCGAGAGCGTTAAAGAGCTAGTCACGGAACTTAAACGGGTTAATTGAAGTCACTCCGAGAGCGTCAGAGAGATGCTCACAGTGGTCATTTGGAGAAAGATTTTCTTCTCGCGAAAGACTGTTGGATGTATCTAGAGAACCTGCATACAAGAGAGAGTCCATTAACTGGTTCTGGTGCTTCCACGGTAAATATAACTTAAATATCATAAGGATAACATAAGGGAGAACAGGGCGTGTAGGAAGAATACGGACTATCTAGTCTTCGTGTTTACGTTGAGGAAGGAATTTCTTCTTTACCCACCGTTCACAATAAAAGTGCAAAGTTTTGAACCTGGCGTGTTCCGACTGGAAGTCGAGTGCTTTGCATCTGCAACACTTTGCTCGATGACTGAGTAATCGTAATGAAAACAGTTCGTATGATCTCCTTTAGTGTCAAAAATAACTGTTTAATTAGTTTCCTTTCGATACTTTAAATTCATCTGTGTAAAACACATGCGTTTAATGTCAGTATTCTGAAGAAGAGAGACATAAAAAAACAGCAGTTGTGTTAGAATCGACAATAGCCACAATGCGTTCTACACTGTCTACATACTCGGGCATGCATAACTGACAACAATTCGAATGAAAACTGACATGAGTTGAAGAAATCCTCCGACAAGTACACCTACTGTTGGCGTAGGGTAGAAATAAAATACTGTGATATTCACATCACAGATCAGTGTGGCGTTATGAAATCGATTTAGACAACACAGATTTCAGAGGAAAGGACTGATGTCTTTGGGAGGGACAGTAGTGGTAACCATAGAAACGGGAGGGGAGCTCCATGTATCGCGCTAATTGGTTCAATCCCTTCTGACTTTGCTGGATCGATAGTGGGGTCATGGGCCTCGTGCTGGCAGCTGCTCACTTTAGATAACTCGCCATCTGTTTATAATACCCACAGAAGGCCAGCAGAGCCTTAATATCGTCTTTGCAGTTCGTAGGGACATTTGTATCAGCAGCGAGCGATAACCGAGCCGAAGTACTGATCCAAAAACAAAAGTACACCGAACTGCTGATGGACGTTAGGATTTTCAAGTTATAACTAATCGATTATCACTCACCCTCCACCCCCCCCCCCTCTTTCTCTCTCTCTCTCTCTCTCTCTCTCTCTCTCTCTCTCTCTCTCTCTCTCTCTCCCTCCCTCCCTCTCTTTTTTAGATTCACGGATAAGTTAGTGTTTTGTAGTTACATTATTAATAAATTTCGCGTTTAAGAAAGCGTTCATGCAGGACAATCGTACAAACACACCGTCGTTTGATCAACGCACAGGCTCACCTATGGAGGACACAGTAATGGGCATTCCTGGCGTAGGTAAACAACCGAGAGAGGTGAAAACAGGTAAGTCGCCAGGTCCAGATGGAATACACATCCGATTTTACGAAGAGTACTGTACAACATTCGCCTCTTACTTAACTTGCATCTGTCTCGAATCTCTCTCCCAGCGCAAAGTCCCAAGCGACCTGCATACTTACAGACCAATATCCTTAACAGAGGTTTGCTGCAGAACGCTAACATATTCTCAGTTCGAATATAATAAATTTCCTTCTGTACACAATTCAGCTTACCCTTCTCTCTCATGACCTACTATGAGCCATAGATGATGGGCAACAGGCGGATTGCGTATTCCTATACTTCCGAAAAGCATTGGACGGCGTGCCCCACTGCAGACTGTTGACGAAGGTACGAGAGTATTGAATAGGTTCCCAGATATGTGAGTGGCTCGAAGACTTCTTAAGTAACAGAACCCTGCTGCCAACATCCATTTCTCGTAAGTACCATGACTGTAAGATTAGAGAAATTAGGATCTGTACAGAGGCATATAGACAGTCGTTATTTCCTCACTCTATTAGCGAATGGAGCAGGAAAGGAAATCACTAATAGTGGTGCAAGGTACCCTCCGCCTCGCACCGTACGGTGGCTTGTAGGATATTAACGGAGATGTAGAGAGAAAGCTTCAAAATACGATGTAGTTAAATACCACCGAAAGCAACTTATTTTTTATCGGGCAGAACTAATAAAATCTACAGCAGTAGCTTTTCTCTGAAATGTGTATCTCTTGTCGCAGGTTATAGATACAATGACAAACATACGTATACAGCTGACAGTAATGGAGTGAAATAATACATTTTATTGGTTGGCTGTTAGTACACGATTAAATATAAGCGGCATTCAAATGAAACGCGGCCACTAGTGTAAAGTAACGGTAACGATTTTATTAACTCAA
The DNA here is from genome assembly GCF_023897955.1 of Schistocerca gregaria. Taxonomy (NCBI): domain Eukaryota; kingdom Metazoa; phylum Arthropoda; class Insecta; order Orthoptera; family Acrididae; genus Schistocerca; species Schistocerca gregaria. Next base: position 682,857,055 of record NC_064931.1, read on the forward strand.
AAATGTAGTTATACACAGTACACACACTCAAAAATAGTCGCCAAAACTGTTGGCACATTTATCCCATTGCGACACTAGCCGGTCGATCCCGATCTTGAAGGAGCTCGTAGGCTGTTGTCGGTTCCAGCCCTGGAACCAGTCACACACTTACTCATCCGTTGCGAATCGATGTCGTCCACGGTGATTCTGCGGTTGTCCAAGACTAAAGCATTCACTTCCACAACTATATCCGGTGTGATGACACGATGGGCCTGTCCATGACGAGCTTCATCTTCCAGTGACTCGTGTCCCCGAAGAAATCGTTTGAGCCATTCCACAACGTTTGAACGACTCACTGTGCTCACCGTACACAGCCGAACAGTCGATACATTTCACGGCCTCCAACTCCCTCCGCCGCCAAAAATCGAATCACTCCCCGTTGTTCCTGCTCAGTTGCCTGCATGTTCGGTAGTGGAAGATAACTTGTATGATCACCTTCTCTTCGGCGTGAAACCACACTGGCGCTATGAAACATCAAACGGTGCGCACGCTTCAGTCTCTCTACCAATAGATGGCGCTACCATACCCGCAGTTACGTGGTGCCACCTTATGTGTAAGGCAAAGGTAAACGCACTGACCAGGTTTCATTTGAACGAACCCCATAAAAACAAGGCGAACGCGTAAATTCACACACATTCCGAACATACATGTTTAATAAGAAAAAGAAAGAACATAATTTTTTCAGGTAAGCCAGGAAAGCATCATCGTCCAAAACCAGTCTCTGCGTTTTACGTCGCGAATGCTGTGGCGTGTTTCTCACTAAGTCCCTTAAGGCAACTGAAGATTCCCGTCAAGCATAACACTTTGTCAGCAAAACCTGGCAGTCTCATTTGTAATTACTGTGCAAGATGGGGCAACGGAATGAGCCTTCGAACGTCCTGTGAGAGTTTTCCGCGCTTTTCCTAAATCCTGCTATGGTACCTTCCTCTTTTCATGTGAAGACGAATCTTTCAGTGACTTTAATGACATAAGTTGCTTTCTCACACTTACCTTCTGACAAAGATTGCGTAGGAATGTTCTGTTGTATGTCATTAGCGACCGGACTCGAAAACAACTGGAAAAATTTGTTCTCACACGAGCGAAGTAATATTTTCAAATGTTAAAAACAGTGGATAAAGAAAAAGAAAAATGTAAAAATTACTGTTGACTAATTCTTCTAAATTAAACCGAACGAGGTGGCTCAGTGGTAAGACATTGGGTGACAGCGGTTCAAATATCCGTCAAACCATCCACATTTAAGTTTTCTGTGGTTTCCCTAAATCGCTTAAGCCAAAACCGCGATGATTTCTTTGAAAAGAACAAGACCGTATTCCTTTCTCAGCTTTTACTGCGTCTCTAACAACCTCGTCATCGACTGTATCTTAAATCGTAATCTTCCTACTTTTTGTGCATTGACGGTGTCGGATAAACGAGAGGATTCACGTTAAGAAATCACAGGAAATACATAGCAAAAGTAAGTGAAACATGTTTCAGCGAATTTATTATATACATGCACACGAACACTCAGCAATTTTCGGCACGGTGTCTAGTGAACTGTTCATGATACACGAAAGTAATTTCCTGTCTCCCTGTTCTCTTCGCGGATGAAAAGCTGACAATACACCTGTGTACGCTCTCAAATTTCTCGAAGTTTGTATCCTTTGTCTTTGCACGAGGTATAAAGCATCTGATCAAAAGTATCCGGACGCCTCTTAGTGGTTGTTAATATGGGGTGCGGCCACCCTTCGCCTTTGTGACGACTTGAGCTCCGCTGAGGAAATTTTCAGCGAGGTGTCTAGGTGTCTGTGGAGGAACTGAAGCCAGAGAAGGTAGTGATGCCGAACGCTAGGATATGAAACGAAGTCGACATTCTAACTCAGCCCAAAAGTGTTCCTTTGTGTTCAGCTCTGGGCTTTGGATAGGCCAGTCAATTACAAGAACATTATTGTTCACAAACCATTCTCTTACAGATGCTGCTTTATGACAAGTGCATTGGCATGCTGATACAAAGAGTCGCCTCCGAACTGTTCCGCTAATGTACCCAGTATACAATATATTCATATCCTTCCACATTAAGCGTTTTCTTAAGTGCCATAATGGGAAAACACCCCGTCCAAAAAAACATCCTTACACTATAAAATGTTCAAATGTGTGTGAAATCTTATGGGACTAAACTGCTAAGGTCATCAGTCCCTAATCTTACACACTACTTAACCTAAATTATCCTAAGGACAAACATACACCCCCATGCCCGAGGGAGGACTTGAACCTCCGCCGGGACCAGCCACACAGTCCATGACTGCAGCGCCTTAAACCGCTCGGTTAATCCCTAGCGGCATCACGCTGTAACACAACATTCTCCGTACTTCACTTTTGGCATTACATATGATAGCGGACAACGTTGTCTAGGTATTTGCCGTACGCAAACCCGTCCATCGCATTGTCACTGGGTATAGCCTGATTTATCAATTAAAATCATTCGTTTCCAAATATCCACTGTCCAGTAGCGTCATTGTTTACACCACTTCAAGCACCTCTTAACATAGACTACAGAAATTTGTGGCTCATAAGGGAGCTGTTCTTCCTTTGTCTCCAATTATTTTTAACTGCCGGATGTTGTGGCCGTGCGGTTCTAGGCGCTTCAGTCTGGAACCGCGTGACCGCTACGGTCGCAGGTTCGAATCCTGCCTCGGGCGTGGATGTGTGTGATGTCTTTAGGTTAGTTAGGTTTAAGTAGTTCTATGTCTAGGGGACTGATGACCACAGATGTTAAGTCCCATAGTGCTCAGAGCCATTTGTCAGTACATGATGACTGCCTGGCATTGGCTCAGCCGTGTCAGCTCTTGCGAATTTCCTTCTCATCGTCACAACACCAACAGTGGTCTTAGACAGCTTCAGAAGTATGAAATTTTCACTCTGTATCGGAGTGTGCTGTTATTTTGAAACTGCCTGGCAGATTAAAACAGTGTACCGGGCCGAGACTCGTTTCTTCCAGTAGTGCTAATCCTAGAGGTTTCGCGGGAGAACTTCTGTGAAGGTTGGAAGGTAAGAGACGATGTACTGGCGGAAGTAAAATTGTGAGGGCAGATCGTGAGTCGTGCTTGGGTAGCTCAGTTGATAGAGCACTTGCCCGCGAAAGGCAAAGGTCCGAAGTTCGAGTCTCGGTCCGGCACACAGTTTTAATCTGCCAGGAAGTTTCAGCTTCAGAAGCGTTGAAATGTTTACTCAGGTGACATAAAATGACTAGGCCACGCTGGAAGTGAATGAGGTACTCTGACTGGCCCATTCTGGTGTTACTGCTTCTCTACAGACAAAGCAATACTCCCCGCCACTATCTATTTATAACGGCGGGTCCGCCTAACGCGACATTAGTGGCCAATTGCACATCACATAGGGGGCCCGGATACTTTTGACCAGATGATTTAGATTGGCGTATCTTGACCAAAAACGGCTTTTCTGTAGCATCTTCCATTGGGGTTTGCCTTGATTGAATTACAGTTCCTTAGAGCACTTCCAATAAATCCTCATCTATCTTCCTTCCACGGCGTTGTCAGTGACTAAACACTGATCATATAGACAAAGTATATAGGATCTTTCCGTCTATTTACACCCATTACGTTACGTTTGCTTTACAACGAAGATCTGCCAATCGTTACAGGAGGAGTATAAATTACACGTTGTCTTGTTGGAAGTCAGATCTGGAAGCTGGAGAGACCTGTAGAGATTGAATAAGAGTCCCTAACCGTTCTTTCCAGCAACCTGTCGTCTTCTAAAGTTGTGTCCCCAGGGCAGAAGACAGCTCGTCTGTCGTGGGATCTTCTTCGGCGGAGGCTGCTATGCTGTCATCCCGAACTTGAATCTGTGTTTGTGCTTTTTTTGTGGGATGCCTCTTGCCCAGGTTAGTCTCTGTCTCTACAGAGGGCATATCTGTTGTACTGACAATGATGGTAGGCGACTCATCTCATTAATGTATCCTGTTTGTTTATATCTTAAAATATCACTTTTCACACTGTCTTCTACAACACTCGATATAGCTTTCTTAATAGTACAGTAACTTCTCTGACAACTTCCGATATAGAGTACGACATGTCCGCCCGAAACAGAGATACGCGTTCGGCTCTGAAGAACACCCGAAACACAATGACTACCGCAGCCGAAGTACTTCGTCTCCCAGGCGCGCCAAAGCGACCCGAAGCTGTCAGAAGCATTTCGGTTGTAATACCATTAATATTGTGTTTCTCAAAATAGTGAAATTTAATAAACAAAACGGTAGACTCGTAGGGTAACCATGAGAGATTGTCACACCGAAAACTGTGTTAAGTACAATGAAAAGTCTGTAAATAATTAATAAGAAAAGTTAGGCATTTTGGTGCCTGACGCCCGAATGTGCCGACAAACCAGAGCACGATCGGTTCAGTTAGTGGACTCTCCCACGGGAATAATACATACTGTACCATCTGCTGCTTGTACCCCATTGGCCGGTCGAAGTAGCAGAGCGGTTCTAGGCGCTTCAGTCTGGAACCGCGCGACCGCAACGGTCACAGGTTCGAATCCTGCCTCGGGCATGGATGTGTGTGATGTCCTTAGGTTAGTTATGTTTAAGTAGTTCTAAGTTCTAGGGGACTGATGACCTCAGATGTAAAGTCCCATAGTGCTCAGAGCCATTTCAACCATTTTGTACCTCACTCCACTTTTGTACCATATGTATCAAGCTGCATCGAGCGAGGTTCTAGCAAGATAAAATACTGGCAGCCACAGCCAGGAATGTCACAGGAGCTAATCACCTTAGTGTTCCTACTTTTCGTAACATGTTTCGTATAATTTTAACTCACCTTAAATTGCACTGTTGTGTCTGAACAGCTGCATATATTTAAGTGTTGTCTTTCGAATAGCTTGAACGTGTCGTGAACTGTAACGATCGTACAATACTTCCCAGAGACACAACTGATACCACTTTCGTTTGTGAAGGTATCTTTCCATTACGAACGACATACTAGGCTTGTTCTGCTAGGAAATCTGCAGTCCCGTAGCATCGCTGTTGCGATATACGAAAAGCGCGAGTTTTTATTTCTTTTTAACTTTTTATCAGGCGGCGCTGTGAAGAGCATTAAATTCGTACTGAAAGTCAAGGATTGCAACAAATAACCTGGACTCCACTGTTCCCCACTTTCTGGAACTCATGAACGAACGGAGCTAGCTGAGTTTCAGGTGACAGGATCCTACAAAATACATGTTGATTCCCATACAGGAATTTATTAGTCACTATTATAAATCATCATAACTAGCCAATGTATATTCCTTAATTCTACAGGAAAGTGACGTGAATGAGATAAGTTTGTAGCTCTGCACACATGTCCTACGTCCTACGCCCTTCTTAAAGATGTAGGTAACGCTCGTGGAAACTAAGAACAGAAGTGCGAATGTATCAGAAAACTTTAATAGTCGTAGCCTATTGCTCACATTAGCGTGACCGACCGAAGTGACGTGGTGGTTAGCACATTGGACTCGTATTCGGGAGTACAATAGTTGAAAATCGCGTCCTGCATCCAGTTTTACGTTTTCTGTAATTTCCCTAAATTGTTCGAAGCAAATGCCGGGATGGTAGCTTTGCAAAGACAGGGTCGATTTCCTTCACCATTTTTGACACAATCCGAGCTTGTGCTCCGTCTCTAATGACCTCTATGTCGCCGGGACGTTAGATCCAGTCTTGCTTTATATTAGCTTGAAATTCTTAGCTCCTGCAGTACCAAGCGAAGTTACAGTCATTGACAGTGAAATCATTACGGAATAGGCAGGTTAGAAAGAGACTGAGTTCTTGTCCCACGTCTCTTTTAACTTGTAAACAGCCTCAGCTATGATAACAGCGAATTATCTCTCAGTGGTTAATTGATTCCTGCTGCGACGCTCAATACGTACCTGTGTGGACTCTAGATGTGAGTTTCCCGTGGTTTTCCTGAATACCTTTAGATAAATGTCATGATAATTCTTTCAACAGGGCGTGATTGATTTATTTGCTCATACTTGTACATTTGAAGTACTGCTTGTCTCGTGACCTCAAAATAATGTGGTGTAGTGGTTCCCTTCCTTTGTCAAATACATACTGTCTGTCCGTCTCTAATGACCTGGTCGTCGACGCGGCGTTACTCCAGAAGCTTCTTTTATTCCTGATTACCTCTACGTTAAAACCTAAAGACGCCCTCTTCCGTCTGTAATATTATTCTATTGGCGTTACAGTGGAGGGTAACAAAAGAAAAAAAAACACTTTTCCTCTTCTCCAGTACCTTGGGCGTACATTGTCCAACAACTAGAATTATTTTTAAATTAACTTGCTAGCGTTTATTTGTATAGTAAAACGAAACAAAAGACAGTTTGATCATACAGTGTAGTCTTCAACGGCCAAGATTTGCTTCCTTAGTAAATTTTGTTTTATGGGCACTATGCCGTGATCCATGTTAATATTTAAGAAGGCACGCGGGAGAAGAGATCTCTCACCTTTTTGCTACTATGTAGAAACACCTCGACAACACCGAATTTTCTGAGGTCGAAGGGAAGCTTCATTTCAGCAGCTGCACATCGGATCTACAACTGCAGAGTCAGTGGTGCTCCGAGAGCGCATCCAATTCATGCGAAGCGACTGCTACGGTCGCAGGTTCGAATCCTGCCTCAGGCATGGATGTGTGTGATGTCCTTAGGTTAGTTAGGTTTAAGTAGTTCTAAGTTCTAGGGGACTGATGACCACATATGTTGAATCCCATAGCGCTCAGAGCCGTTTGAACCATTTCATGCGAAGCGACATGGCCGCTGTGAACTGTAAGTTAATGAATAGAGCTACATATTTTCCTCAATAATACAAGCTCCACAACATACGCTTCCGAGAATCCGCCATCTTAGGCAGCGGTCGCATGACGTCACGAGCCGCCCATTCCTGTGATACGTGCCGTTCCACTTGCTTAAGTTGCTTAAGTTGCTTAAGTTTCAAACTGCATTCTGAGTCTTTATTGCATCTGATGATGTCTCCGAATTTAGGCCCATACAACAAAATTGAGCAAGAACGCAAGAGACTGTCAGCGAGCAACTCGAATATCGTAGTGCACAGTCTTCCTTATGCCTGTAGGAAATAGCTTCTCCAAGAGAAGCTGACATCGAAAGAGTAGAACAGATTTTACAGACAGATAACTGCAAACATTAAAGCACTTTATCCATCGGCAGACGGCAGTGAAAGAAAAAAAGTATTTACGGTCACTCTTGTTCACATATTTGGGATTCATGGACATCATCAGCCACTAATTTAAATCGTCTTCCTTCCAAGTATTACGCTTCTCGCCATCTTTTCGTTGGTAGACCTAACGATCTTACCGTTGGAGTGGCAGCATAGCATGGATTTTGAGATCCCCTTCGAGCTCGTTCGCTGCGGATGTTTTCTCCATCTGTTCTGGTAGTTCTGATATAATGTATGATGGGTTCAATTTTAAGTTCCTTCGACGCATCTTCGTTCCTTTTGTGCTCCCATTTGGTGTAACCAGCTGTTCGTCTCAAGAACTTGAATTCACAGGCTATATTTTACATATTTTGTCTTTATTGTCCAGGCTTCACTGCCATAGCACAGGTCTTGCTAAGGTCCTATAAAGGCGTATTCTGGCGTGTTTCTGGACAAACGAAGGTTTCATTAAATTTTTAATGACACGTCGTTTTTGTCTACGCGGTGGCTTTTTCCTCTAGGCCCGATCTTCCGTAAAGAATAGTTTATAGCCTAAATATGAGAGTGTGTTCACTGTTTCTACTTTTTTTTCAACAGATCTTATTTTGTGCTTCGCATTTTTCGAATAGGTCCAAAGCTTCTGATTTTTCTATATTGATGTCCATGCTGTATTTCGTTGATATAATCTGTTCAAATGGCTCTGAGCATTATGGGACTTAACTTCTGAGGTCATCAGTCCCTTAGAACTTAGAACTACTTAAACCTAACTAACCTAAGGACATCACACACATCCAGGCCCGAGGCAGGATTCGAGTCTGCGACCGGTGCGGTCGCGCGGTTCCAGACTGAAGCGCCTAGAACCGCTCGGCCACTCCGGCCGGCAATAATCTGTAAATAGTGTACAAAACGCGCTGTAGGTCGTTCTCTAAAGATGCTACAACAGCTAAATCATCTGCAAAGTATACGCACGTTAGTACTATAATGCAAAACAAAACCGGATTTCATCGAAAAGATATTGAAGTTACTGCTAATTATTATTGAAATACATGTCTTAGACTTGTGTAGCGCTGAATACCAGCGACTAAAACCGTCGTTGGCAAAGACTTATTCAGAATAATGTTCCACGCCGGTAATACGCTGCGGCACCTTCCCTCATCAACTTGTCGCATCTGCGCGCCCAGGCAATCCCATCAACGGGCAGCTAGCAGCTGCGCGGCGCCCAGCAGCGAGTGACGTCACGCTGACGTGGCGACCGCCTGTTGTCCGTGCGTGTAGCGATCCGTAACTGCATTGTTTCCAATTGATTCCTGAGCATGAGGAGCTAGCAGCGCGTATCTGCGACCGTGCTAATGGATGAGAGGCAGTTACGGCCTACACTGCCATCGCAGTTATTGCCCGACCACCCCCCCGAGGCATCTGGCTGTGCACATATTTATTCTGATTATATCTGAAACCGGAGACGAAAATTGTTCCAAAAAATTGTTTTCGCAGTTGATGCTTCCACACGCATAGTCACTCCGACGACCAAAGCATTACCGGCAGATCACCGAGTTTTGCGAGAGAGTTTTTAACAAGTCATACATTTCTCTACAGTTAGCAATTACTAATTCGAGGGTGGAAAAGAATTATTAGCGGTACAGTAACATCCATTCTATAACATTGAACTTTTTGAAACACATTCGGGCACTGTTGTTACAAATACGATTACTCTTACGCAGTGCTTCAGCCCACAGTTTCAGATACTGAGAAATATTAAACGATCAGGTTCGAATAGGAAAAGCTCTCGAGAGGCGGTTACAGATGCAACGATTCCCTTGTACTAATGTTGACGCCCGTTCGCCTCTGTTACGTAAGCGAATAATGGCTAGGATTCAGATTTTGCTTCACCATCTACGTTTGTATTTACCAACATAGATTTCGATTGATACCGTAGGGCACTTACTAAGATCACATGTTTCCACTTCTGTTTCTTTCACGCGAATCAGGTGGAAAAAATTAGTGGCTTTACTGTTCCAAATGTGTTCTGGCCTCCACGATTTAATCGCCTTCACTCTCATTCTACTCTACTGCTCGCATATCGCAATGCGAAGAGTGGTACCCAACAACAGAGCAGGTGAACATCAGCGATGACTCTGTACGCCGGCTGAACGACCGCTGACGTTCTACACATAATTCATTATATTGGCTTGTCCGCTTCCACTTAAACGTATATGCGCCACTACTACTATAATAACCTTAGATATCCGATAAGCCAAAAATAAAGTGAAGAACAGAAAACAGAAATATTTCGTTGACAGACAGGTGGAGTACACAAGTTCCTATCTCCAGCTTACGTTGATGTAAGAATATGGTGACGGGAAGTGCAACCAATAATAAATATCCGTGACGATCAAATCCCTGTCACGTATAAGCCTATAAATGCACAGGATGGACCAAAGGAAAAGACGGGTGTATTAATTGTAAATGATAATACCTTGGTCAACACGATTAGATCAGTCAATATCTCCTAATGCATTCTTTTAAGACCGCTGTGTCTGATTCAGATATTACCAAAATCGCTCGGTTTATTGCATGGAGAAGGAAAAGGACACTACAATTGTCTAGAAAGAGTAAAAGCAGGGAGGTTGGAGTTAATATGCCATCTAAGACGAAGTCGTCATAGAGTGAACACAAGATGTGATCGAATTGGACAAGGATGAGGCAGAAAATCATTCTTAACCTTGCTTAGGTAAATTCAGGTTATTTAGGGAAATTACAGAAAACCTAAACCAGAATCTTCGAACGGAAGTTCCTTATGATCCGTACTAACTCGCTTGGTTGCGAAGAGTGCATTGCGGCAGTTACTGCGAACTCCTCGTCTTTTTACCTGTATCATCGACGATGAACCCTCTTGTAACGTCAAATTGTACCAAACAAGGACTTAACTTCAAGAAGAAACCATCGTGTGGCCGTTACTACTTGAACAATGTAAGTTGTGTCTTGAACTGTTTCGTTTACATTATTTGTATTCGTTAACTGTTGCAGTAGTGTGCCATTTCTTTGAAGGTACTTGAGTACGTGTGAACAGCACAGTGGCGCGAATCGGTTTGTGATCGTATGGTCATCAGGCCCAAGTGACATCGAAAGCCAGTGCACAAAATAAAATAGGCGAAGGACAGACAGAGAACACACACACTCCCCCTTGGGAATGCTGTCTGAGACTCACTGTTGAGGATTAGTGTTCAACACTCAGTATTAGCGTATTTGTGTCGAAAGTGTGTTTCCGGCCAACATTCACCCAACTGGGTTAAGCAAAGCGACGAGCTGTTCTATTCAGAAGAAAGTCTTTCAATCATTATGTTATTTGAGATGTAGTAATGTCTCTACAGAATCACTTAAAATTGTTTCACGATACGCTTAAGGTATTTGTAATAAGAGCACCATTCCAAGAGCAGTAAATGTAACACGTACTGCCCTCGGGCCATCACCATCGTGGTTGTTCTGTTTGCTCGAGATGAAACAGTAATCCGTTTGTACATAATAAACAGTTTTCACTAGCCTGGCTTACTACATTGTAGCTGTATGTAAAGCCATCGCTAAGAAGTAGTATCATGACTTTTCGGGCTGCCCAGAGCTAATGTCAACATCTCAGAGAGTCTTGATACTCTTGTTACCAATTTTATACTATTTGAGAAACTAGTATGGAGATGGTACATATGTGCCGAAACATGCCTGGTCAATAAAAGGAAAGAAACCGTTTATTATTTTACAGAAGACAGTATCTTGAAATCCATATTTCTTGTTTAAGTGCCTTATTTTCTGAGTATTAGCGTAACTTCGAATTTTGCATATAGCTTTCCACCTTTTTGAGTGCCATTACACATCCATGGGATCTGGGGAAATTTGTACATCAAAAGGAGGTCAGTTTCAGCCTAAACATATAAGTGTTTACAGTCATGTTTGCTATAGATGAAACAGTAATCAGTTCGTACATAATAAACAGTTTTTACTAGGCTGGCATATCACCTTGCAGCAATACGTACAGTCATCGCCATTTATTCCTCTTTAACTTCATTGTCGTCTCCTAAGATGGTAGCTTAGACAACCGGGAACGTCATTGCTTTCTCCATCAGTTATTCTTATCAGCGGTCTGCACTATCTTTGAGCAATACTTTCCTTGTGTCATATGAGATGTTATCAGCGAGCTGAAGTTTTAGACATAAAATCGCAGTATTGTATTGACACTCGTCAAAGGTTTCTGTAATTCTAAGGCACAATAGGGTACTGTTAGGCAGAGAGAGCGTCAGACTACAGAAAGTTTCTACACATTCAGTACTTTTCACCTCATATTTCTTGTAACATAGGGGAACATTTTTTCATAAACAATCTAAAGAAACAGTTTGATAATGACAACGGCGCTTCCAAATTTCCTATAGATATCTGAGTGTTCGAAAGTCACTATTTGTAGGAAGGAAGGAAGGAAGGAAGGATGGAAGGATTTAATGTCCAGTCAACGATGGGGTCCTTAGAGACAGTGCACAAAATCTGTGCCGGCCGGAGTGGCCCGTGCGGTTCTAGGCGCTTCAGTTTAGAACCGAGTGACTATCGCAGGTTCGAATCCTGCCTCGTGCATGGGTGTGTGTGATTTCCTCAGATTAGTTATGTTTAAGTAGTTCTAAGTTCTAGGGGACTGATGACCTCAGATGTTAAGTTCCATAGTGCTCAGAGCCAAACACAAAATCTGTTATGAGAAGTGAGGGGAAGGAAATTCGCCGTACCATTTCAAAAGAACCATCCCGGCTGTCCCTTCAGAGACTTAGGGCAAATATGGAAAACCTAAATCGGGATGGTTAGAACCATCGTCCTTCCGAATAGGAGTCCAGTGTCTTACCATTGTGACAGCTCGCTCGGTTTCACCGTTACATGTAGTCCACATAAATTGGGTAAGTGACATCATCAGTACCTGAATTCTCATCTGTGTAGAAAAAAAGAGCGATTATAGTTTGAGAGATTCGATATATCTGTCAAGCATCTGAAGAATTGTTTGCCTGTACAAGACTGCTATTTATTTTCTACTAGTTTCGGTCGTAGCGACCACCTTTAAAGAAAAAAGATAAAAAAGGATGTACATTAGATGGGTATGCAATTTAAAAGTCCATATAACAAACTGAAAACCATCAGAGTCATAAAATATTTTCGATACCAGAACAAAAATGATTTCGATTACAGACAGCGGTGACTGAGGTGGTTGCACGAGGATTCGCCTCTGTCAATGTAACAAGAAAGAATGAAGATAAGGGCTTAACGTCCCGTCGACATTGAGATCATTAGGTACGGAGCACAACTCGCCCTGATGCAAGAATGGAGAAGGAAATCGACCGTGCCCTTTTAAAGGAACCATCCCGGCATTTGCCTGGAGCCATTTTGGGAAATCACGGAAAACTTAAATCTGGATGGCCGGACTTGAATTTGAACCGTCGTCCTCCCGAATGCGAGTCCAAGTGTGCTACTTACTGCGCCACTTCGCCAAGTATATAGTACAAAGTCTGATATCTGCTGGCACGACAGAGGTCAGTGCTCGTCTTACTACCTTAATGGTCGTTCTGTTCAATCATAGTAACGTCAATTTTGTGCTAGTATCAAAAGTATGGCCTATTATGGTTCAAATGGCTCTGAGCACTATGGGACTTGACTTCTGAGGTAATCAATCCCCTAGCACTTAGGTAAGTTAAGTTTAAGTAGTTCTAAGGACACCACACACATCCATGCCCGAGGCAGGATTCGAACCTGCGACTGTAGCGGTCCCGCGGTTCCAAACTGTAGCGCCTAGAACCGTGGGTCACTCCGGAGGGCTGGCCTGTTATACGTGGTTCTGCACGCATTTCATCACTTTGATAGTTTAGAATTTTTCCTGTTGGAAATTTGAATTCGATATCCATCTTTTTATTTTCCTGTGAAGGTGGTCGCCACGACCGAAATCGGTGTAGAATGAATAATAAATTTCTACAGCTGATGTAAACATGCAATCCTTCGAGGTGCGCTTAAATTTTCTTGTTTGAAACATACTCTTTAGTGTAGTAGTAATGTGATAAAATAATTTCCCATAAATATGCATTGTGCAAGAATAATGTGGATGATGAGAGAAGCATTATTCTTGGACAAAAGATAGGGATAAGTGTAGACGTAAATTTATTTTTGTGTCCATGTTGATAGTAGGGCTGTCACAGTTCTAGCAAGCGGTGTGTATAGAGTTTACACACACACACACACACACACACACACACACACACACACACACACACACACAGAGAGAGAGAGAGAGAGAGAGAGAGAGAGAGAGAGAGAGAGAGAGAGAGAGAGAGAGAGAGAGAGAGAAGCGGCCTCCTCAAAGTGTTCGAGGCGGAGTTCGATGATGCACGCGAGCAAACACGTACGCTCGCCGAACATGTCTGCTGGTGCTCGCTGACAAGTGCCCGCCCTACCGTCTTGTTAAATGCTCACCCATTAGCGGAATACCGCGTCGAGTTGCACTTTTCTCTCCACAATACGCTGTCGTTCTGCAATTCACATCTAACTGCTGGGCGGAGAGTAAGCGAGTCCATTTCGGTGTGCCCCTAATTCCATTGTGCAACTGAATGGCGGTTGCTGCGGACACAGGCTGTTTTTTACTTTTTGTATTATGCTTGCCGCCGATGATTAACGTTACACGCAACCAGTCGTCGCTCGCGATGGCCGAGCTTAAAGCACTGACGACGTGGAAGTTTGAGTCGTAATTTTCTTTCTCTGTCTAGAGAGGAGTTGGCTGGGGCTTTCTAGGAAACTCGAGGCTCTGAGGCAGATAAGCAGCAAAGAGAGGCCGGTGGGACCGTGGATGGTGGGCGGTGCAAGGGGGGAGGAGGGGGGGGGGGGGGAGGCGGAGGACGACTGACTGCGAAACAGCTGTTTGTGGCAGCTTTCAACAGGTCTCACTGCTTCGCCAGAGAGAAAGGAATTTGTTAATAAAATGAGACCTTAAATTCTGGTTTAGGAATTCAGCTCGCCAAAGGACAGAGAATCTACGTATAAATTTATTTTCCTGACGACCGGTGCAACATTGATGGCATGGAACAAATGAAACTCAGAAAGAACATCTACATATTTTTAGTTAACATCCCTTTTGCTTTCATGTTTGACAAGCATGATGTTTTCGACCTCAGCGCTTCCTCTGAGAGAAGATTGTCATAATAAATCGCCAATTGAATGGATCTTCCTTTTTTCTCACGTAAAATCAAATTCCTCCGTTGTAACGCTTGGACATTTTGTAAGCGGTCCATCTTTCGAAATACGCTCCCGGAAATACGTTTCACATTTGGATTTTCTTCTTCTTCGTAGTCTCACTGTTTTTACGTCGACACGGAACACTTCGCCAACAGAGACGAAGCAGCAGTCTAATTCCGTTCTGAGGAATACAACTCAAGGAGGAGTGTGTGTTCATACTGCAGAAATCGCCTGGACACGAGACTGCGATGAGTTGGAGAGCAACGTAACATCTAAGACACTGAAACATATTTCAGTCCTGTCATATTCTTTAATTGAAGGCTGAGATCGTGTTGTTTGAATTTATTTGAAGTAGGAAGTCTCGTATAAACCGTATAAGGAATATACTTTCTCAGTAGTTTGATTTATTTCAGTTGTTTCCTTTATGATTTTTATATATTTTTTAAACTTATTAAACATTTCGCATTTAATCTACTGAATAAATCTTTCAAGTCTCTGGTGTTTGAATAGGAAAGAGAGAATTGTAACTATATGAGAGCGTGGTTTTTAATATTAGACTTGAATCAGCCTACGCTTGTTGTATTTCTACGATTATAAAACAAGGCGCCACTTCAAGGGCGATGAGAGGTCCTGTTTTGTGGATACCCCGTATTACCTTAAAACCGTCTATGTGCGTACAATAGTTTGACAACAGAAAATGGGAAAAAAATATTTCTAGCCGGAGATGGGGGAAAATGCACCGACGTTGCGTCATGCCGGATTCGCTAGAGTGATTAATAGCTTCCATCCTGTGATACGCAATAGCTCCTTCGGAGTGGGACGGATAGACTCCCCGTAGGATAAATTTCAAAGTCTGACACTAGCTCTGGTTGACATTTTCCATTGGGAGAGTTCAAAACTGTAAGAACTAGCGTAGTTTGTTACCTCTTACAAGTCATACGCAAAGATGTTACTTATTGACTGTGGTGCAAACCCAAGTTGAATTGTTTCTAGTGATAATAAATAACCACATTTTCCGAAATGGCTCGTCCTTCTAGTTTTAAACCATTATGAAAAGATTATTTCACTTTTCCTAATCTCCAACCTTGGTAATGTATTTCTCTGTTCTTCTGCTTTCGTTAGTACTGTGACCAGAAGTAAAAATCAATAACATGTGTGCCAAAATGATTAAAGCCTGTGGGACCAAGTGGGGGACTTAGCCCATTGCGGGGTATGTACACTCATTTTACTTCAGATTCTTTTTTGTCTCTGCTTCTAACATTTTGTTGTATCAGTAGCTGCCGTATTCTCGAGTATATGCCTACATTGATCTCTTTATCAGCACAATCTTACGTAAGATCTGCCAATGAGTGTATTTTCCTTGTCCTTGCCTGGCCTCAACACGTTTTTCCTGTAGCTGGAAGACGGATTGAAAATCAGATCCTCGGCCATATGGGTAGCAGACCTATAATATTAGAAAATCGTTTGGTTCCATACACGGGACAAACATTTTTGCTGTCACAAAAGCTTTAGGTTATTGGAAGGTGGTATCAGCGCTGACTGTACGTATCAGATAGAACCATTCACCAAAAATGTTGCCGAGCAGAATGTGATCTACTGTTGTAAGAAAGCGTCGTGATTTCAGTTTTTATTTGTAGCACAGATATGTACAGTTGTGTAGTTGCATTTTGAACATTTTATAAATGATCCCACTGTTTTAAATAAACCTCATCGTAAACGATTTAAACAGTGTATATTAGCGCAAGAGGCTCTATGGAGCGACTCCTTCCCACTATTTAATATGACATTAACTTCGATTCGTCTTGATGGGAAACGCAAGTTCAGAGAACACAACTAAAATTTCAGCCCTACGTCTGACTTCGTGACGAAACGTAATAGAGTGTCAGGAAACACGAGAGTTGCTACTGGAAACAAAAGCTTGTTGTAAGTAGTTGTATGCCCATACTAAGTCTGCGAAACCTAACTAATATCCGTGCTATGTGACTCACCTAACTGCGTCGCCAATTTTGGTTGAAAGGAAACATGGCAATAGCATAGACAACCATTAACTCAGTAAATGCAGTGTAGTAGGTATCTTTTGTGTACGATATGATGTCATGACGGGGAAAGATCCACTCGTATTGCCTTATGGCAAAACTCTCGGATCGTAATGGAAAGCAGCTGAGTTCAGATCCTGGCACAGGTATCTACTTAAGTTTTCTATTTAAAAAATGTCGTTACACGGATGGTTGGAGGATTTCTAGAATAGCTCAGTTTCTGCTGCTTCCTGGCATTTCTTGCGAAGTATTGCAGTCGCTACACACTGATCTTATTAGCAACAGCGTGGCTATACACACAGCTGCCTCCGGAAAAAAACACAGAACATCACACAAATGAATGGTATGCTTATTAATATCCAATACGTAAGACGATAACCGCAGACAATAGAATTAATACAGATCTTACGTGTAACTATGCTTTTAACAGACTGCGTCTATGGCAGTATCCTACAACTATAAATAACTAGACTAGCGACTTGGGCCGACTTCGCACGGGTAGCATTAAGTATCTACTGTCAGACGACTTGACTAGTGTATTGTATTTTGTTTGGGGCCAGGAATAAAATTTAAAGAACAACGTTAAGTAACTGAATATCATTCCTTTCATATAACTTAGGCAATGTGATCAGCATACTCCGGGAAAATTGTCTGGAGGCATGAATGTTATGTTTTCCATTACTGAGTCGCCGTTTGGATTGACATCTCATGGCAATGATGGGAGCACATGTGACGTAAGTAACAAGTTTACAACAAATGTAAATGTTGTATGCGAATCGTGTGTGTTTTTGTATTTGAGTGATTCAATATGTATCGAAGGCTGGCTGACGTGGCACAAATAAAAGAAAACATAAGGAAATAAACGCATGATCTACATGTTTAACTCGTGTCAAAGCAGTCCTCTCGAGAAGATTAGTACGCACTGTGATGCGTTGTTGAGACTCATTGCCACGCTTCTCCGCTGTGGACTCTTTATAGCAGACTTCATCCCCGTGCGACGTAAAGAATCGTGTCCATACATAGGTTTGATTCAAGGAAAGCAGAAAGCTGAAAGTTGAGTTATGTGCTGCTTTGCTGAAAAACCGTACTGAATATAAACGAAGCAACGTTGCTGAAGTACTTTTTCGGTAAAGGTTTTTCTTGAAGCATAAAAGTGAAACATCCCGGCATTTGCCTGGAGCCATTTAGAGGAATCACGGAAAACCTAAATGTGGATGGCCGGAGGTGAATTTGAACCGTCCTTCTCCCAAATGCGAGTCCTGTGTGTTATGTACTGCGACAATTCGCTAAGTGCGAAGTCTGAACTCTGCTGGCAAGACAGAGATCAGTCCTCGTCTTACTACCGTAATGATCGTTCTGTTCAATCATAGTATAGTCAATTTTGTGCTCGTATCAAAATCGTGGCCTGTTATGGTTCAAATGGCTCTGAGCACTATGGGACTTGACTTCTGAGGTCATCAATCCCCTAGAACTAAGCACTACTTAAACCTAACTAACCTAACGACATCACACACATCCGTGCCCGAGGCAGGATTCGAACCTGCTACCGTAGCAGTCGCGTGGTTTCGGACTGAGCGCCTAGAACCGCTAGACCACCGCGGCTGGCTCTGTTGAGAGATTTCAGTTGTTTTTCTATTCCTTTGACACTTATCTCGATGTCAACCATTTTTTTAGTTCGTGCGAAGATTTAGAGAAGGAACCGCAGTGCGGTCTTCCTCTGTGAAACAGCTTTGGAAAGCCGCGGTCTGGTAGGGAGCAGCGGAATCGTTTTCTCAACTTAATTTCAACACGTCGTCATCCAGACAATACAAAAACCTTCCTCGGGGATCAGTGTATCTATTAGTGAAAACCGCATCAAAATTCCTACAGCAGTTCCTGAGATTAGCCTGCACCTGCAGACGGGCGCTACAAGGCGACTTCAATTTGTATACGAATGTATAGAGAGAATGAAATCCTCAGTCAGTCATTGTTGCGTCCCTGCTCACCCATAGCACGTTACAAAGTCCGCATTATGCCTTCAGTTGAGGAAAACGTGCTCGGTTGGTGGGTACCGCGTGGTGAGAATTGAAGCGCGGCCGTGGCTGGTGTAGGCGGCAGAGGCGGACGCACATCCTGTTGCACAACTGGGCCCGCAGCGCCACACGTTCACGATCACGCTCACGCGCGGACGAGCGCGGCTGTTCGCTGACAACACACTAGCCAGGCCCGAAAACAACGCTGCGAAAAAATAAAAAGCAAGTCAATTACATTTCGCGTGCCGACTGTACTTAATTTTTGCCCTCATCGACAAGCAAAACTAATTAGGTCGATGAAATATATCCAGCGCGAGAAAGTCGGCGTGGAACAGTAATGCAATTATTGGCATACGGCTAATGGTCAGAGCGACACAATATTTTTTGTTAACTTGTCTATTTTTGAAGCAATTGTTCAAAACCCTACAACCACTGAAATAGGTCACTCCAAGTAAAGTTCTAATAAGGCAATGGTGAAGAAGATTTTTTGTTCATAGATATCTACTAGAATCTTTCCTTGATTGCATGGCCGCATTTAGACATTATCGACGCCATTACAGGCGCATCAGAAGGTTATCTGAACAAGGTGATTGATGATACTGTAAGAAAATGGTTCAAATGGCTCTGAGCACTATGCGACTTAGCTTCTGAGGTCATCAGTCCCCTAGAACTTAGAACTACTTAAACCTAACTAACCTAAGGACATCACACATACCCATGTCCGAGGCAGGTTTCGAACTTGCGGCCGGAGCGGTCTCTCGGCTCCAGGCTGTAGCGCCTAGAACCGCACGGATCTCCGGCCGGAGATGACACTGTAAAAACGACCATCCCAGTATTTGCCTCAAGTTAAATAATTGTTAGAACTACGCAAAACCAAATCATGGTGGTGAAACGAAGGCTTGAAGAAAGCTCTTGTCGAATACGGATCGGCTTGCTGGATTACAGCATCACCTTCCTGGACTTCGGATTCTACTTAACAAGTTCAACAGTGCTTCCGACACCTACGTCTTAAGCAATTGTACGTATTGTATTCATGATGATTTTATGCTTTACTACATTTTTTCTACAACTTATTATAGAGATTATTCATTTCTGCTTTCGTGTACTGAAAGCGTTATATTGAGGTTAATTGCCGGCCGGGGTGGCTGAGCGGTTCTGGGCGCTACAGTCTGGAACCGCGCGACCGCTACGGCCGCAGGTTCGAATCCTGCCTCGGGCATGGCTGTGTGCGATGTCCTTAGGTTAGTTAGGTTTAAGTAGTTCTAAGTTCTAGTGGACTGATGACCACAGCAGTTGAGTCCCATAGTGCCCAGAGCCATTTGAACCATTTTTTATAATCCCGTTTCTTTGCAGTAAGAGTACAGATTCACAGCCATTGTACGACATCTCTCAGAATATAAAACGCTTTAAGTTATGTGTTTCTCAGCAAAACTATTGGCAACTAATACCTATGCAAAAAATTAAACTATTTGATTTTTTTTTTTTTAAGTTTACGGAAATGCATGCGGAGCAGCTCGGTAGACTTGTATTGTGATTCTAAGCGGCCCCTCCCGCCGGAGGTTCGAATTCTACCTCGGGTACGGGTGTGTGTGTTGTCCTTAGCATAAGTTAGTTTAAGTAATGTGAAAATCTAGCGACCGATGACTTCAGCAGTAAGGTCCCTTAGAAATTCACACACATTTGAACATTTTTGTGATTTTAACGTGTTGTCGCCATAAATTAGTTGCAAGAATATTTAACTAACCCTACTTGAAGGAGGAAGCAAATGTTCAAACCTGTTCACAAAATGTGAGAGGCTACTGAATTTCAGATCGTATTATGTATGCTGTTTGAAGTGCTTTAGATCCGTTTCCTGACACTCGAAGTGGGAACGGCACATATTGTGCTGTGGCCGTATGGAAAGGCTCGTATCATACTCTTGATCGACAATCCTGCATCTGTCGTGAACCGCAGACAAGAACCGAGAACGTTAACGCCCGCATATAAAATTTCGGCCACAATTGTAACAGCGCTTTTAATACTTGCGAGGAAACTCGTTACACTTGAAAACAAGAAAGTACTCTAAATTCTACGACAAAAGGATAATTGAAACCTCGGAGTTCAGTCTCAGGCTTGCATTAATGGCACAGCGTTTTTGAAAAACTGTTGGCACCTTTTAAAGCTTTTTCTCTGTTTAGGACAATGGTACGTTCTTATAAAATGCAAGTTCGATTTGACTTCCATCGCGTGAAGATTTATATCTGTCTCTTACCTTCGGCATAATTTTTTTTTTAATACGTTCACATGGATTGAGCAACAACTTTCACCTTAATATCCAAATGCTCTCTTGTCCAACTTTAAAGCTTACCTTAGTAGACATGTGCAATTAAACTTGCGCTGCTTAACTCTCAATGGAAAGCAAAGAGACCATCGTATGTACACGAAATTCATGCGTGCGGCAATGTGGCAAATGGAAAGAGAATTAATGATAAAATGCAAGGATTTCTGGTCCTGTGCCTTGAGTACGAGTTCGATCCTTTAAGAACTGCCTTCAGAAGAAACGGCTACTCTGATAAAGAGATGAATAGAGCACTACACCGTGGAAGGTCTGGAGCTTCTAATGAAAATCAACAAACTAAAGGGAAATGGAAGATCTTAGATCGCTTCAGTAGAGTACTCAGAACACACGTTACTGATACAGTGTTTAAACCAGCACGAAAGGTGCGAGAGTGTATGAATACTGAAAAGCTTCTACGGCCACCGCTTGCCACACCAGGAATGTGTAAAATCCCTTGCACTTCAGGCCAAGTGTACATATGAACTAAAAGCAGAAGCTTTAACACCCACCTTAACGAGAACAATATCAGTCGTCGTTTGGGGAATAAGGATAATTCGCCACCAGGGAACCACCACGTTCGCCTGATACTAAGCTTTTATCAAGATCTAATCATTATTACGCTAAGATTTACAGAAAATCCATAGAACCTTTAACAGGAAAGAAGAGCTACAATTAAACATGTTGTGGGTCTCAGTGGTAAATAAACTAAATAGCGCCAACTTTTCCCCACTAAAAGCTCCATATCATACACTGGCGGGACTCGGCGATCTTAGACAGTGGCCTGATGACGTCACGAACCCACCGTTGTTGATACGAATAAACAGTTCGACTTGTTAGCTTGTTTGAAACTGGAACTGCTTTCTAAATCCTTAACCTTTGAAGATGTCTCCAGCACTGGAAGAGTAAACGTTACAAATATAATTGGATCACGGTCTAACGACCATATAACAAAAATCGAAACTAGGGAATTAATGATTCAGGTATTCAAAGAAAAACTTTTTTATGTTTGTTGTAAATTTTGATAACTTATTATTTGGTTCCCATGAAATTACGAAATGTACTTCAATGTAGCATACTGGTACACCTATACGCAATGATACAAGACTTAGTTTTTCATTAACAAACCGTGCTTGCAACGAAAACTCATCGGATTTCAGATGCAATTATACGGGAGCTCAGAGACCTAGAAACTGTCAATTATTGACTTTCCGGAGGCAGCCTACGGCTTAATGAGCGATGGCCTGTGGAATTAGATTCCGCGCAATAACAACTGTATCTGCTACTCTGACCTGTAAATCGAATTCGGGGACCGTATTTTAGTAAACGAATGTATTTTATTTTGACCTGTCCTGCTGACGATACTCTTTGTTCTAGTATGGTGGTGAATCATGCTAAAATGTTGAGAAAATGATAACACACAATGAATAACGTCAAATTTTCGGAGAACGAATTTTGAGCGCATAGATCCACACTTCCCCTCTAGAGGTAACATTAGTGCGCCCACCTGATTGTCGCCATAGTGCCACTGAGACAATGTCGCTGGTACGCAGTGACCTTTATTATGTCTATCCCTGCGTCGTGCTGTGTCTCACCTCAGGAATGCGTGGCTGCACTAGCTTGGAGCCTTACCGCGTTCCTGTGCGCTGCCGCGCCAGCGGCAAAGTTCTCCAACTTCGCGTCACTTATACCACAGGGATGTGCACATGTTTCAATGACAAATCACTCCTGCAGTTACTTCCGTTTGAAGGTAACCATGAATAACTGAGTCGGGCGTCAATGCAGACTGTCATTTTTAATAGTAACGCTTATGCTGCACATACACAACAGCGAGGAGAATGATAGCACAGTAATATTTACATATATGCACTTCACGATTCCAGCGAACAGTTCATTCACATATCTACAAGACATACGTGTTACTATACTCATAACAGCACTCCAGTCGGAATGATCGCGGATCAAATCCTCATTCGTCCATCTTGGTGTTCTTTGCCCGTAAATACCTTAAATAACTAAAGACGAATGCCGGGATAGATCCTCTGAATAGCCTGCGATCGAATTCCTGCCCGACCCTTGTCGAAACAGTTTATCCTCTCTCCCTAATGACGTTAAACCGTAATCTCCACTCTTTCCATATGGCAAACAGTTCAGGTATAAGTAGCCTATAGGTTAAGAAAGTAGACTTGAGTTAGGGAGGAGTGGATTCTAAATTCTGAAGCACTTTTCATGGTCTATTACGGAAAAAATCTGTCAAACTTTTTTTTATCCAGTTTCTTGTTATTTCACACTGTTTGCGTTCCAACAACTTTGTCATATAACTGTTACTTTTCGCTATAATAAATGAAAGTGCTTTCAAAACCGCTTGTTTTGAGCCATAAATCATGGTCGTGACATATCGAAAATCAGCCGTCTCGATTTTCGACCATAACAGTTTTTCAAAAATGTTCAAATGTGTGTGAAATCTTATGGGACTTAACTGCTAAGGTCATCAGTCCCTAAGCTTACACACTACTTAACCTAAATTATCCTAAGGACAAACACACACACACCCATGCCCGAGGGAGGACTCGAACCTCCACCGGGACCAGCCACACAGTCCATGATTGCAGTGCCCTAGACCGCTCGTCTAATCCCGCTTGGAAAAAACCGTTTTTCCTTCATGTACAACGGACACATACTCTTTCAACAAAGAGAGCATTTGTATTCAAGTCACTCGCTGTCCTATGACCTTCTGCTTTGCACAGCAGAAACGACAGTGTAGTATTCAGCTGTGCAGGTTGCTAAAAGTTCCGCACCGCACGCTCTCCTTTGCTTAGGGAACGAGAAAAGCTGAACAGATTTTGGTTATATACTCTGCGAGTGGCATATCTTAATTTTGGAATTATAACCCAAAATGTTATATACAGTAAACGTTTGTTTTCTGTTTCACTGAATAGTGTCCCATACCTGGATGTGGTCTTGAAGACTTATTCCCTTCAAAAATACGTACACGTAAGTGTCTTAAGTGGAGATAAGACGTCATGGATGAATGTGAAAAAGTTTGGCTATGTCTACAAATGCAAAGAAGCTGGGATGGGCGAGTTCGAAAATTCCGCACGGAGCAGCAAAATACCTGGAGTCGCCCCTGTTTCTGTGCTACAGAGAGGCTCAATGGCATCAGCAAAACTCTACGTGTACAGTTTAGCCAGATGCGTGATTACCTGTACCACGTTTACGGTCGACTCGTTGCGAGCACCGAGGGGAAACCGTGACGCTTCGTTATCGGTGCAGATGCCAGAAGTAGCAGTTTATTTCTGTTCGCCTTCCTGCGCCGAAGGCTTTTGCAGTAAATAAGCAATAATGGGAGGTGACGCTTGCTCGCTCTAAACCCAATAAGTGCCAAACGGCGTTGCCTTCTGTCTCGTTACTGCCCTTTTAACGGATCCGAGCCTAATAATGCGGCGCCGGGAGGTCGTTAAAACGAGAGCAGTTTGCCCAGGTTGATGAGGCCGCCGGAGCCTTTATTAGCAAGGAACGCCGCGGGACGCGGGAAACGGTGTGTTCTGTGCTCAGAGCGAGAGCGAAAGCGCCTGTTTGGTCGGCACAAACAGACCCAGACACGCACGCGTCACTACTTCTCTGCCGCTCGTCGATCGACACCGCACTCTCTTCATTTCTGACAAACGGATTAATTTGTTTCTGGCCGCTAAAATAAATAGCATACTGCAGTCGCAGGGCATTCGGGCGGTCTCAATTCCAGAGCACAGTTTGCGTCTGTCCTTCCACGTCAGATTAGTCCTAGGTTATTTGATTAATTCAGCAAGAGTTATTAGGGTCCCTTAAGCAAAGTCAAGGCTCGTTTCCTTTCCAGATCAGGCGGAAAATGAACAAACACACTACATTACACAACGCGCCCTTCACACACACACACGGACGTACGACGACGATGGACGGGACTGGAAAAAGCGGAGAGCGACTGAAAGACAGGAGGAGAGGGAAATGAAAATGGATAATGATTGTAGATGGGAAGAAGTAGACTGTACACGGGAGATATAAGTAAATAACGACCTCCATAAAAACGATTTTGAATGATTATTTGTAATGCCAGTAAACTGAGAATTTAAATGTACACAACTGATTCACTGCGTGCTTGTTTCAACGTAGCAACGTTTAAGCTTTCGTGTCCTTCATTTCCTCTCTCCACATCTTTCAGTTAATTTCGTCTCATAAAGATGAACTGTGGTTGAATAATCAGATCTGCTGTAGACTTTTCCATTCATGAAATGACAATTGATTCACTATTTTGTTACATAGCAGCATTTCAACAACACATATGTCGTTGCGTCTCACGATCCACATCTGTTTCTGGGCGATTGAGTGAACGCAAAGGAAACAACGTCTTGAAAAACTACAGTTCGTTATTTCGCGTAATATGTCGTGCTGTTTAACATCGAGTCTCCGTTATTTAAATGGTGTTTTGTAGTTTTTAACAAATGGCAAAAATTTCGCCACTTCAAGAAAACACTGTTCCTGTCACGTTTATTAATTAAATCCATAATGTATGTTAATGTTTAATGGCTATAGAACAATGAAGTCATCAGATATGCAACACTGTTTTTTTTTAATTTATTGGCTTTCTGGAGGTACCCATTCAGCCAGCTCAGCAGTGGAATATCAGTTATGACGATACGAACGTAGGCTTAACACAACACCCAGTCCCCGAGCGGAGCAAATCTCCGACCCAGCCGGGAATCGAACCCTGGATGGAACTCAGTGAAGGAATAGAGCGTTACTTGCGGGATCATCCAGGGTTGCAGAATACAGGAACGGCATGGGAAGCTTGAATGTTGATTATCTGGCGGATATATGAAACACCTTCCCAACTGATACGAGTATAGCGTTCTACTGAATCTATATCTCGCAGCGCGTGTACAGTACAGTTGCAATTCATGTTTCTTACTTCAGATGTACACGCTAAGGGCTGTGTCATAACTATACGGATAAATACAGTTACGGTTCGTTTGATAACGACGAAGCCGATTTTATTTGTAAACTAGAAAGTTTTCCAAAACATTTGAAATATTAGCGCCAGCTCTCTGTATACTCTCGCAGGTCAGCATAAACTCGTGGAGCACAGAAAAGAAAGCAGCTGTATTACTTTTAAAATTTTTCCATTTTCCTTTTTGTAATTCACTATTCTTCTATGACTGTAGCCGATGTTGCTAACGTTCGCTAACATACTAGGGCTAGCCGCTTTGAGTCACGGTTGGAGATTCATCAGTATTTGGTCTGCGAGTAGAGGATAGCTGGTACGTGCAATACGTAATTACTAGACTGTGCAGTAATGTTCTGCGTTATAAACCCCATACATCTTCGCCGTGGCATCTCAAACTTTCTCTCACGAATACGAAAATACTTCATTGGCGCCCACTTACGAAGGCAGAAAGGATCATCGTAGTGAAATAAGAGAAATCAGAGCTCGGGGTGAAATATTTAGGTGTTCGTTTTTGCGCTCATCGAGAGAGGAACAGCAGAGAATTAGTGTGAAAGTGGTTCAATCAAATCTCTGTTAGGCACTTAGGTGTTGATTGCAGAGTGGTCATGTAGATACAGATGTGGAGTGAAAGCCTGTGAAACCAGCGCAGGTGATAAATCTGCCCAAAATGGATGACTGGTTCTATGGTCCTCTTGGTGTTATTCGATATGAGATAACTACATACGTGCCCCAGACTCTACCGCCGCTTTTTCTACCATTTCCGTAGTCACTGTAAGCAATATAAGTACATCACACTACACCTACTCTCAGTAAAGTCACCCACATGTTATATGGTTCTCAAACTGTGCTGGAAAAATATTAGTGACTCCACCTCTGTACATCCTAGTGTCACTGACACCCATGAGTATGTGTTACTACGTTCGGTTTCAAATTAATGGCTACTCAGAAAAATGTAATACTGTAATAGTGGCAAACAGTGATCATTCAGTAGATAGTTCTTTTTATAATGTAGTGGTATGAAGACGATGTTACACGAGGGAGAGGCCGGCCGATGTGACCGAGCGGTTCTAGCGCTTCATTCCGGAACCGCGCTGCTGCTACGGTCGCAGGTTCGAATCCTGCCTCGTGCATGGATGTGTGTGATGTCCTTAGGTTTAAGTAGTTCTACGTCTAGGGGACTGATGACCTCAGATGTTAAGTCCTACAGTGCTCAGAGCCATTTGAACCATTTTTTGAACACGAGAGAGTGGCGAAAAGTAGTGCCTCCGAATTATTTTTATGTTAAAACCCTTCATAAAGTTTGTTTTATCTGAAAAGTTTTAACATTCTACATCTTTGTTCTTCATGTATGTACGAGTATGTTTTCCAGCCTTCTGCTGTTAGAAGGTTCCGAATTCGGGAGTGTAGCATGGCTGTATGTGACGTAACTATATCAGTCCGTGAGGGACAGCGTGTGGTAAAGAACATCTACATCTACATGGATACTCTGCATATCATATTTAAGTGCCTGGCAGAGGGTTCATCGAACCACCTTCACAATTCTCTATTATTCCAATCTCGTATAGCGCGCGGAAAGAATTAACACCCACATCTTTCCGTACGAGTTCTGATTTCCCTTATTTTATCGTGGTGATCGTTCCTCCCTATGTACGTCGGTGTCAACAAAATATTTTCTCATTCGGAGGAGAAAGTTGGTGACTGGAATTTCGAGAGAAGATTCCGTCGCAACGAAAAACGCCTTTCTTTCAATGATTTCCAACGCAAATCCTGTTTCATTTCTGTGACACTCTCTCCCATATTTCGCGATAATACAATACGTGCTGTCTTTCTTGAAGAGTTCGTCCACACACGTTCCTTCAGCGTAATAGTTTCAGACCACACACGAGCGCTGATACATCAGCAGTAATCCGATGCCTTGGGTTCACTATCATTCTGCACACAGTCCCTTCTAGGTCAGATCCGATTTTCATCTGTTTCCAAAACGTTAAGAATACCTTCGAGGATTGCAGTTTGATAGTCATGAAGCGGTGCAACAGAGGTGAGGTTGTGGCTACGTCAACAATGTCAAACATTCTACAGTGCCTGTATCAACAACCTGCTCTCTCGTTGGGAGAAGTTGTTCGTCGCTAGGGTGAATACGCTGCCAAATAAATATGTAGACATGGAGAATAAATGTATTGAATGTTAATAACGCTTGTTTCATTTAAAAAGCTTTAAAAATTTTCACATAAAAATTACCTTTCAGCACACCCTCGTATCAACATCTTTATGTGAGCGGGCTATTGCGCCACCTCGTTCATTGACTCAGGATGCCACTGGTTCCGAGCTGAACGTGGCATTTCGTCAGCTTTGCGGCACGTTCCCTCCGCTAGTTATATTTCCTGCCCACGTATCCGCCCTTGGAGGCCGAGCGAGCTCAGCCGAACCAGTTGTGTTGGACACACGGACGTAGGGACGGAGCCTACACGAACATCGTTAGTGGACAACTGTTCAACTGACTCGGTTGGCATCTCATTTCATACCAGTGGGCTTCATATCCACTATTCGTTGTCGAATATAGGCTTCCCATACAACAATTTTGCTGGCCGGAAAAGCAAATGTTACGAAATTCCCTATAAGGGCACGCCATTAAATGAAGTCTTGGGTTTATTTATTTAATTTTTTTCTTTTCTTGGCAGTCTAATGTGTGTGCTGTAGTTAAAGGGCTCTCAACAGCGTAGATTAATATACAGTCACCGTCGACGTCACAAGGGAGTTTTGTGTCTGCTGAAGTTAGTGGTGAGACTGTAGATAATTCGAAGGTTGATATGAACACTAGACTTCCTTCCTAGACGCGGTCCTATTGGAAGAGTGCATTTCTCTAAATTTTAACGTAACTTTTACAGCTAGTTAAAGGTCGACTTCCTGGATACCTTGAAATTCTAACCAAGCTACAACTCGGTATTTCTTAGATTTACAAACATTACCAGAGGTAAAAGAAGTAATAAGGATTCTAGGACTGGCCAGAGATCTTGCGCTGACACGCGAAGCCATAGTTTAAACTACGTGACAAGAAACCGCAAATATAGCATTCCTGTTCATTCCAAAGACGCCATTCCAGTAACTAATGGAATGTGGCACGTCCTTTCTTTAGTTAGACAGAGTTTAATCTTCTGGGGAGGCCTTTCACTAAGTTATGATACACTGAAGGCAAAAACTGCTTGCAATGTTAAACAGCTGCTACCAGGTTTTCGTCAGAGGAGATCTCACCAACAATAAATTATCGTATTTAACCCGTAGTAGTTCGAAGGCTTCCAGGAATGAATTTCAGCAAACCAGTGAAGGAAATCAATCTGATTTGCTAGCAAATATACTGTTCCATATTGTGAGCGTTGTGGGGTATAATTGTTAATGCTTGAAATGTTCACATAAGCTCTTGCATTAATTTTGCCACCGGTTAAAGCTAATCGTCCAAACTTAAACAATGAGCTTGCGAGGGCGTTCCACTTCATGTCTCTACAGAATGTTACTGCAAGATGTTTATCTAACATGACTGACAATAACTGTAGCACATTTAACAGAATATTCAAAGAATACTAAATTTCTATGTTTCGTGAAGTGTTGATTCTTTATTAGTGAAATCTTCATTATAGAAAACCGAAACATCTACAAAAATTCTGCGACTGCAGGCAGTCATCAGGTAGGTGACTGTAACAAATAATACAGATAAGTCATTGATGTATAATATAAGCAGTAATTGCACTTCCCTGGGGAACACAAGATATTACTAGTGGACATAATGACTCCCTAACCAGGATACCGTGTCGCATTCTCCAAGTTCAGAACATATCGAACATATCGATGTAGCCTCGAGACTTGTTAGATAATCCATATGAAAATATTTTCTTTAATAGATGTTGGTATGATATTGAACCAGATTTTTTTCAGAAGTATGTCTTGCCAATGCTGACCAAATATAAGTTTTCCTAATTTGTTGCCGGCCGCCGTGGTCTAGCGGTTCTAGGCGCACAGTCCGGAGCCGCGCGACTGCTACGGTCGCAGGTTCGAATCCTGCTTCGGGCATGGATGTGTGTGATGTCCTTAGGTTAGTTAGGTTTAAGTAGTTCTATGTTCTAGGGGACTGATGACCACAGATGTTAAGTCCCATAGTACTCAGAGCAATTTGAATTTGAACCTAATTTATTAAGGTTTGAGTTCTATCACCAACTACTACAATACACTATTCGATAATAAAAGTTAAGCATCGATAAGGGAATTATATGTTGTTATGGGCGGACGGTATACTCTTTCTACAACAAAAATGCACAAGTGGATTAATGCCGTTCTTTATTTACAAGGTGCTGCTACTTAACTTGAATAGAGTCCATGTTCGTGAACAAGCTCATAAGTAATAGTCCTCTTGCAGGCAATATCGTTAATCTTGCTATTGCACTAATCTGGTCGCTATGTACTGTCGTAATCTGCGATGTGAACTGACAGATGCCAACTGGAATAGTCAGTGAGTTAGTGAGGGCCTCCGGTCAGCGGCAGCGGCCTAAATACATGCTGTCGAGAGGGTTGGCGGCATGTTGCTCGACGGTGTGTCTTTGGCCTCTCTCGTGATAAGCACACTTAATCCACGGCCTACTATCGATCTTCGCACTACACCTTTGCCGACCTGTGTACTGGCGACAACTTACGCCAGCACACCAAATACACTAAAAACCTGTATATTGCACGATCGACCAGCTAGCCAAATGGAGACGCACAATATAGTCCCTTCCAAACAGTGTCATATGCCGATAACGCTGTCTTTGAGTCTGCTGAATCTTCGTGTCCTTCATAGTGATCACTTAACGTAAGTTGCTTTTCGCACCCCTTATATACCCTTCGAGGTCTGGTAACAACATTAAAAACTAATAACATTAATGCAATCTGGTGTCACAGAGAATTGCAACTCTAATCACTTATATAACTACTTATAGTGCGTAAGTGTACCAAGTTAGAGTGATATCAGACCATATCTCCTGGATGCTTCACTTTTTTTAAGGGGGTAGTATGTATGTGGGAAGTGTACGTATTAGTGAAATGAGGTTTCCCCAGATGTTCTTCGTTATTTTTGCAATTGTGTATGGTGGCAGACACGGAAATGTAACTAGAACCTCATTCTAGTCAAGTACTTTCATCGTGTGGAGATACGAAAGATAAAGGCATTTGCCGGACGTCGAGGGTATCAGTGTTGTGGTATGTCGTATAGACAATTTTATCTGCGGGAAAGAAAGTTGCGTTTTTTTCGATACGCTGGGTTTCATTTTTACGTCTTTCATTTGACTGTTTTCAAGTCTGCAACAACTATATACGGTCCTGGAACTCCAGCTTATTTAGCAAGGCATCAAAATGGATGTGTGGTAGTCGACAGTAGGAAGGCGGCTCCACGTTTTTGCAGGTGAGTAACCAATACTTCACTGCCGAAGTTTTCTTTAGTTCACAATAACTGGACAGGCTTACGTTAGCGTTCGCACTTTTATATTATGTTAAGTAGAATTAGTATATGGTGATTTGTACTGAAGTCCCATTTTTAGTACCGGCCGGGGTGGCCGAGCGGTTCTAGGCGCTACAGTCTGGAACCGCGCGACCGCTACGGTCGCTGATTCGAATCCTGCCTCGGGCATGGATGTGTGTCATGTCCTTAGGTTAGTTAGGTTTAAGTAGTTCTAAGTTCTAGGGGACTGATAACCTCAGACGTTAAGTCCCATAGTGCTCAGAGCCAGTTGAACCCATTTCTAGTCGTCCAATTATTTTTCACGAGGGCATACAGCTCTACTATATGGTAAATGATGATGGCATCCTCTTGGGTGATATATTCATCCATTTGGATCTCCTGCTGAAGACTACTCAGGAGGATGTCGTCATCACGAAAAACGAAACTGGCAATCTAGGCATGCACAGGACACAGTAGCACGGAGAGGTACATCAAATCAGTCTTCGGAAAATAGTTTGTCCTGAACGGTCTAGGTCAGTGGCTATGAAAATATCTGGCGACTGCAAGTGAGTCAGTGTCCTTAAACACCATGCTGTCGATGAGTGCATAAACTCTAAACTCCCTTCGGGACTCGCATTCGATAGTAGCAGGGATAAAACTATGCCGATACGACTACTTTGGAAATACTATGGCCAGTTTTCTTCCCCATCCTTGCCCATTGGACACCAATCGCTAATGACATAGTCGTCGACAGGATTTTAAACCTATTTTTCCTTCCACTCGTCTAAGATACCCTCGTTATGCAAATACGACACTGTCACTGAAACGTATGTTCGTAAGTTAAACATGTACAAATACATACGTTATCCTTCTAGAAACATCAGTTAGCGTAAAAATCTGAAATGTCTTTAGTTCTGCTGATGCAATATAGCAGGTCCGCAACTGGAAGTAGTTAATTCCATAAATTATCTGGGAGTAGGTATTAGGAGTGATTTAAAATGGAATGACCATATAAAATTAATCGTTGGTAAAACAGATGGCAGACTGAGATTCATTGGAAGAATCCTAAGGAAATTCAGTCCGAAAACAAAGGAAGTATGTTACAGTACGCTTGTTCGCCCACTGCTTGAATACTGCTCACCGTTGTGGGATCCATACCAGATAGGGTTGATAGAAGAGATAGAGAAGATCCATCGGAGAGCAGCGCGCTTCGTTACAGGATCATTTAGTAATCGTGAAAGCATTACTGAGATGGTAGATAAACTCCAGTGGAAGACTCTGCAGGAGAGACGCTCAGTAGCTCGGTACGGGCTTTTGTTAAAGTGTCGGGAACATACCCTCACCGAGGTCTCGCGAAGAGACCATGAGGATAAAATCAGAGAGATTAGAGCCCACACAGAAGCATACTGACAATCCTTCTGTCCAAGAACAATACGAGACTGGAATAGAAGGGAGAACTGATAGAGGTACTCAAGGTGTCTTCCGCCATACACCGTCAGGTGGCTTGCGGAGTATGGATGTAGATGTAGATGGCGCCTCAAACCGCACGGCCACTCCGCTCGGGTGACAAATTTATTATCGTGTACCACAGGAAAGAAAAAAAAAGTTGTATGTCGCTCCGTTGCTGAGTCACACAGGAGTGTGAAAGCGATTAAAGCTGTGGAACGTGTGTTATGCGCAGGTGTTGGCGCCGAGCGTGGTGCAGTCCCCGGCTGCGACGGGCACGCTGGGCGATAGGCGGCCGGAAGCGCTGATAGGATATCTGCGTGACGCAGCCGCCAGCTCTGCCCTGCTTCCCTTCCATTTAGGTCTTCGTTACGTCCCAAATCGTAGCTGCGAACGTCTGCCTTAATTCTGGGCGCAATCACCTGTGCCAAATGAAATGGCGCGTCTCATACTTAGCAGCCGGATTTACAGGCAGCGGCTCTAGTCACAGTTCACTGCTACTGCCTTTTCGCGTCCGAGAGTGCTATATATTATCTGGAAAATTCCTTATTGGGCTCAGACACAGAGCTTAAAAACACACAGCAGTGTGCTGTGTAATCGTGAAATAATATCAGTTAGTTTAGTAATTAAAGATAAGCAGAAATGTTTTTCTATGTTTTATACGTGCCAATTAACATAGCTGAGTAAGTACGATATTACAGTTTCTGTGCTATTCTCATTACGATGCGAAGTTTCTTTGAACAAGCATGCACGAAGCACGGTTGACGACATATGGAAGTTTGTATCTGGCCGTGAGTCGTGCACGGATTGCCAAGCGATAAGACGACTGCTTGCGATAACCGCGATATCCGGGTTTGAGTCCCCATTCGGCACAAATTTTCGTTGTCGTCATTCCATTCTACAGCTGATGATTAGTCCTTATTCGCAATTGGTAATTCATTTGATGTAGCTGAGTAAGAGTGGAACAGGACGGTGCTGGAGAACGACGATGTTCGGAAGTACTTCTACAGCGAATTCCTCATTCTGTGTACAGCACAGTTACAGTTATCGCATCATGTTATGGTTTAAAAGGAACTGATAGTCTTTAAGTTTATTGGAGGATTATCATTCCAAAGGGGCTAAATGACAAAGTATACCTTCAAGGTTATTCAAATGGTTCAAATGGCTCTGAGCACTATGGGACTTAGCATCTGAGGTCATGAGTCGCCTAGAACTTAGAACTACTTAAACCCAACTAACCTGAAGACATCACACACATCCATGCCCGAGGCAGGATTCGAACCTGCGACCGTAGCGGTCGCGCGGTTCCAGACTGAAGCGCCTAGAACCGCTCCGTCACACTGGCCGGCTTCTAGGTTATTCAGTATAAACTTTATTCAAGTAACATGAACGTAAATATGCACTAACTACACATTAACACTTGCTCGTTGACTTTAGGATGGGAAGTCATTACTTGGCATCATCCAAAAATAACGAATAAACATTTAACTTTCTACGCAAATTTGAGGTGCTAACTGGGCTAAATCTAACAAACAAGTTTTGCAATGTTTCTATCTCTAGTGATCATTTTAGTGTTCAGTCTTGAACAATTCATTGTATAACTGTTTCTGTTCTGAGCAGTAATGGACTTTACATCTGAGGTCATCAGTCCCCTAGAACTTAGAACTCCTTAAACCTAACTAACCTTAGGACATCACACACATCCTGCGGTCGTAGCGGTAGCGCGGTGCCAGACTGAAGCGCCTAGAATCGCTCACCCACACCGGCCGGCAATTGCAACTCTAATCACTCACATATTCGCCGACAATGTGAAACTAATACAGAACTTGTTCTTTAAGTATCCCCTTATAAAAGGGTGTTTAAGCACTTACAAATGCATAAGGAATAAAAACATTGTCGATTCTTTCTTAAATATAGCAAACATGAATATAAATGTAATAAAACCACGTGACGGATAAATAGTTACCCATGTGTTGCAAGCGTTTTAAAGATCGAACACGAGGTGAAAAATAATGCCTCCGTGTTTTTAATGTGAAAGCTCTTACAGCTTTTTAAGTAAAACAATTATTAACATTCTACATCATTATTCTTCGTGTCAACATATTTATTCCTGAACGTACTTACCCTGACGACGAACGCATTTCTCCCAATGAGAGACCAGTTTGTTGTCACTTCACTGTAGAATGTTTGACCTTGTTGACGGAGTCACAACTTCACCTATGCTTGCACTGCTTCATCACCATCAAAGTGAAATCCTCGAAGATGTTCTTTAAGTTATGGAAACAGATGAAAATCGGATGAGGACAAGTCGGGTCTGTAGGGAGGACGATCGGTGACAGTAAACCCAAGACGTCGGGTTGTTGTACATATTGCAGTGCTCGTGTGTCGTCTGGCATTGTCATGCTGAAACAGAGTTCGCTCCATGTATGAACGAACTCTTCGAATTCGTGCTTTACGTTTTCTGAGGGGTTGCGACACATTGTTTCTCACGCAACGACGTACACAGTAGTTACGTTACTCACTGCCATGTTACACACTACATTTCGGAGCCCTCTAGTGGCAGAGGGTTTGAAACTTGCGTCAGCGGAGCGGCAAATTCGACGGAGTAATGTGCACGAAATGTGATATCTAAACCGATTCTGAGGACAGAATAAAAATGTCGGAGCCATAACCTTCTAGGTTATTCAAATGGCTCTGAGCACTATGGGACTCAACATCTGTGGTCATCAGTCCCCTAGAACTTAGAACTACTTAAACCTAACTAACCTAAGGACATCACACACATCCATGCCCGAGGCAGGATTCAAACCTGTGACCGTAGCGGTCACGCGGTTCCAGACTGACGCGCCTAGAACCACACGGCCACACCGGCCGGCCTCTAACGACAACACGACAATTCTCGCTTCCTTTTATACTGGCAAAAGAATGTTCAAATATGGGTGAAATCGTATGGGATTTAACTGCTAAAGCCCGCATCTCGTGGTCATGCGGTAGCGTTCTCGCTTCCCACGCCCGGGTTCCCGGGTTCGATTCCCGGCGGGGTCAGGGATTTTCTCTGCCTCGTGATGGCTGGGTGTTGTGTGATGTCCTTAGGTTAGTTAGGTTTAAGTAGTTCTAAGTTCTAGGGGACTGATGACCATAGATGTTAAGTCTCATAGTGCTCAGAGCCATTTTTAACTGCTAATGTCATCAGTCCCTAAGCTGACACACTACTTAACCTAATTTATCCTAAGGACAAACACACATACCCATGCCAGAGGGAGGACTCGAACCTCCGCCGGGATCAGCCGTACAGTCCACGACTGCAGCGCCCTAGACCGCTCGGCTAATCCTGGACGGCTTTTATACTGGCGTGTCAGCAATTCGTGATATCTAATGGTCAGTTCCGCATTATATAGGGAGCCCAGACACATTTCATCAGTGTACAGCCAGTATTCTTGACTGTAATGACTGCTTAGAGTTCGTGTCTTTTTCTATTGTTGTGGATGAATATAGCGCTAAAGGTGTAGAATAAGAAGAAACTCGGCGTAGATACACAACTGATTCTCTCGAAGAGTTCCCTGAACGCTATCATGCTTGTCGACTCCATCTGATTGACAGCACAACTTCGACATTTTCCTAAAGCCTCACTCCTTGAGTCAATTGCATCCGTGTGACGTGACTTCCCGCCACAGGGATTTCTCAGCCCCTGGCGAGGAAGTTGGTGAATAATAGTAATTACAGCAAAAAAAGTAATTTTCCTTGCATGTCGCGAGTTGTTGCGCTAAATTCTGTGACAGATTCTTCACACTTCTCTTACGCATCCCTGTCTTGTACGTCTCGACAAGCAATGTATTTTAGAGAGCCTCGTTGACATAATTTAAGTTTCATGGCGCAAACTCAGATACGATAAAACTGCCCGCTACCGGTGACTACTAGTTTATGGACATCAAACGCGCAACAGTTGACTGAGATTTTGCACCTACAGAAAAATACATTTTCTATGACATGTAGTCTCTAGTTCGAAGCTGGATCAAGCATGTGCTAGGAAGCAAATACATCTGAATTTCTACTGCAAGACTCCAAATTCGACGCTTTCTGAACGTTACATCAGTAATGGGAGTGTGCAGAAACTATTTAACATACGATTCACAGCTGACATTTATGAAACACTCAGAAAGTCACGTAACGTAATACTGAAATTTTCATGCTTTTGCCGCACTCGAAAAAGCCACTCAGAAGCGAGGTTGCAAGCCAATTTATCGCAGAACGCCAACAGACAATTAAGTTCGAGGCACGTCTACCTCGTCTGAAACCTTTAAGGGGACGCGAGCACTGCCATCTTCTGACCTGGTAAATGTAATTATTTTTGAAAGCGTGTCATAAATTGCATTTTTACGGAGCCAATATTTCAGCATATTGGAGTTGCTAGAATAACTATATTTCCACAGGACTCTCCGGTCAGTACGCCGCGAAACACGAACATCCACTTAGCAAAAGCTGAGCTATCACTGATTAGTTTTTGTACTAATTCCATTCGCGGCCGTCTCTTTCCTCTTTTACTTCACCAAAGCTGGCGTATCTGTGGTGCTGCGACGCATTTTTCCGGCCTGAAGAGACCTCCCCCCGCCCACTCATCCCTTCCCCCATTCGCCGTAATTCAATTCGGGCGACTCCCAAGGCTACTCTGGAGCCTGTCAGAGAGAGTGCTGGGAGATTTGTAACTGTTGCGAGGTTAACGGCCGTCCAGACCACACTACAGGCAATTTAGTACCAGGCACTATAGCCAGGTAAAAACCTTCCTGTGCGTAACACAAATACACAACGGGCCGAAACAAAAAGTCCTACATTTTCACTTATACTGTGCTTAACGTTTTCTCCACACCTGTGTCTGGATACAATTCTATGCGTATCGTGCTTCGAAAACGACTGTGACGTCCCTAATGAATATGTTTCTGCGTTCTTTGAACCTTTTTATCCTCTCCCTGCACTTTACTCCATATAATTTTGTTCAGGCCCAGTTCTGACTGAGGTAACTCAGTTGCTAGACATTTACTTACGTAGGGTTAACATTTTTTTTACTTCAACATCTGAACAGATACTCCGGAAGTCACCGTACGATGTGTGGTGGAGGTTACCCTATATCACTACTAGTTATTTCTTGTCCTGTTCCACTCGCAAATAGAGCGAGGGAGAAACGACTGTTCATATGCCTCCGTATGAGCCCTAATTTCTCGTACCATATCTTCGCGGGCCTTACGAGCAGTGTATGTTGGTGGCTGTAAAGTCGTTCTGCAGGCAGCTTCAAATTTGGTTCTCTAAATTTTCTCAGTGGTGTTCCTCGAAAAGAACGTAGTTTCCTCGGGATTCCCATTTGAGTTCCCGAAGCATTTTCATAACACTTATGTGTTGTTCTAATCTACCGGTAACAAATCTGGCAGCCCGCCTCTGAATTGCTTCCATGTCTTCCTTCAATCCGACCTGGTACGGATCCCAAACGCTCGAGCAGTACTCAAGAATAGGTCGCACCAGCGTCCTATATGCGGTCTCCTTAACAAGCGAACCACTCTTTCCTAAAATTCTACCAATAAACCGAAGGTGACCCATTCGCCTTCCCTAC
This sequence comes from Schistocerca gregaria, assembly GCF_023897955.1. Classification (NCBI taxonomy): domain Eukaryota; kingdom Metazoa; phylum Arthropoda; class Insecta; order Orthoptera; family Acrididae; genus Schistocerca; species Schistocerca gregaria. The sequence goes on from NC_064931.1 coordinate 682,895,353, forward strand.
CACAGTTCTCACATGCTCGTTTAGTAGTTTTTCAATTCTGGAATTGTGCACCGGGGTGAGGCTTTGGTTTCAGCACTGGACTTGCATTCTACAGGAGGCCGGTCACGCAGTTTTTGGTTTTCCTTAGGTTTTCTGAATCGCTTAAGGCGAATGTTGGAGCACTCCATTTATAATTACGTCGTTGTCAGGTGGTCGTAGAAAACTAACGTCGATTTTGCTTCATACGGGAAGGGATTTCTTCTTGCTTTAGTCTTGCTTTCATACCGCTGATAGGCACATCAAAAGACACTTACGGTTTCGACCATAGAGAACACGATTATCTCTTTCAGTCTAAATTTTCCAATCATATAAAACCGTGTGTCGAACGGAAACGTTAACATAGATCAGTGTTCCGTTGATAAAGCTCTGACAAGGAAGAGATGTAGGGATACTCGTCCTCTGCTTTAACCCCTGACGCTTTCTTCGATAATTCTTTTGCAGGTCGCTGCTTGCTGAAGGCAGATATTTTTGAATTTATCCAACTCCGATACAGTTTTGATCTTTCTGATAGGTTCACTATATAGCACACTTGGCTATTCTGTAACAGAATTGCTTATTGAAATGACAATACGTAATTCTGTAGGTTCTGGTGTTTGTAATCACTTGTCTTACGTTTTATTGCGCATTTATCTCAAACAGTTTCCAAATAATGGTAGTAATACCCTTCTATTGGCAGTCAATGCGTAATCTGTATTTTATCCTCTTCCACGGCCTGGGAGTAAAGCGACGCGAAATACACAGCTTATGCCAGGTAGACCCAGATAAGGGGTTACGATGAGCTTAGTGCACAATATCGCGATCCTTCCTTGTGGTGGTCAGACGTGGTGGACCGGACCCCATGCAATCTAACATCGGGTAACTGTCATATCCGAATGCTCCAGAAATCTAGATATTACACGACTGAACCAGTCGACCGAATGAAGACCTATAACGAGTACTTCTACACACTCTGTCAAATGCTGATAATACTATCTCATACGAGTAAGCGGCATCTCCTTGTCCTTCACAGTGATCGGTCAACATCTGAAGCTGTACACGTCTACGTCTACATCTACATCTACATCGACACCCCTCAATCTGCCGTTCGGCGCGTGACGGAGGGTGTCATATACAACTACTACTCATTTCCTTTCCCGTTCCACTAGCAAATACATCAAGGGAAAAATGGCTGCCTGCATACCTCCGTATAAGGGCTAATTTCGCGTGTCTTATCTTCGTGGTTCTCATGCGCAATCTACGTTCAAAGCTGTAGAATCGTCCTGCAATCAGCTTCAAACGCCAGTTCTCTAAATTCTCTCAACAGTGTTCGTCGAAAAGAATGTCACTTCCTCCCCAGTAGTTCCCGTTTGAGTTCACGACGCACCTCTGTAACACTTGGCGTCCTACATACGATTTCTTTTACAGATGACCACACTTTCCCAGAGTTCTCGCAACAAACTGAAGTCGCCTTTCACCTTGCCTACTACTATCCTCACATGCTTGTTCCATTTCATATAGCTTTGCAAAGCTATGCCCCGATATTTAATCTACGTGACTGTCAAGCAGGAAGCTATTAATTCTGAATCAGAGCATTACCGGTTTGTTTTTCCTACTCATCCGCATTAATTTACATTTTTCTACATTTAGAGTTAGTTGATATTTATCACAACAACTACAGATGTTCTATAAGTCATCTTGTACCCTCCTATACTCACTCAATTTCGATACCTTACCGTCTCGAGCGAGGAGGTGAAGTGGTTAGCACACTGGACACGCATTCGGGAGGACGACGATTCAAACCCGCGTCCGGCCACCCTGATTTAGGTTTTCCGTGATTTCCCTAAATCGCTTGAGGCAAATGACAGGATGGTTCCTTTGAAAGGGCACGGCCGATTTCTTTCCTCATCCTTCCCTAATCCGATGGGACCGATGATCTCGCCGTCTGATTCCCTCCCACAAATCAACCAACCACCTTACCGTAAACCACAGCATCATCAGCAGACAACCGCAGATTACCGTCCACTCTGTCCGCCGAATCATTAACGTATATACAGAATAATAACGCTCCTGTCACACTTACCTGGGGCATTCCGGACGATAGCTTTGTCCCTGATGAACACTCACAGTCGTGGCAAACATACCATATGGTCGTATCTCTTCGACAGCCTAGAAATACAGAATCTGCCTGTTGCTCTTCATCCATAGTTCGCAACATACGCACATAAAAAAAAAAGTTTTACATCACCCCAGTCCCCAGAACCTCTGAAGATAGATGTTGGCTGTGCATAATATATCACAGTCACAGTCCCTTTGACTGTTCAGAGAGGTCACTAAACCAACCCAGAGATGTAAACAACCACTTGTCAGTAATGCCTATTAGACGGAGGGGGTGCGACAGCCGATCAGTTCCAGTCGTTCCACCAGGAATCAGGTACAAGGTTCATGTTGTATGTAGTTCAACCATGCCTAGACGGTCAATAGGGCGGTTCGATCGCGTCCGCATTGTTACTTTGTGCCAGCAAGGGCTCTCAACAAGGGAACTGTCCAGGCGTCTCGGAGTGAACCAAATAGATGTTTTTCGGACATGGAGGATATACAGAGAGACAGGAACTGTCGATGTCATCCCTCGCTCAGGTCACCCAAGAGCTACTACTACAATGGATTACTGCTACCTACGGATTACGGCTCGGATGAACCCTGACAGCAACGCCACCATATTGAAGAGTTCTTTTCTTTCAGCCACAGGACGTCGTGTTACGATTCAAACGGTGCGCAATAGCGGCATGATGCTCAACTTCACTCCCGACGTCGATGGCGAGGTCCATCTTTGCAATCTTTGAAACCACGACACCATGCAGCGCAGTACGTATGGTCCCAGCAACATGCAGAATGGACCGCTCAGGATTGCCATCACGTTCTCTTCACCGGTGACTGTCGCATATGCCTTCAACCAGACAATCGTCGGAGACGTGTTTGGAGGCAACCCTGTGAGGCTGAACGCCTCAGACACACTGCCCAGCGAGTGCAGCAATGTGGAGGTCCACAGCTGTTTTGGGGTGGCATTATGTGGGGTCGACATACGCCGCTGGTGGTCATGAAAGGCGCTGTAACGGCTGTACGATACGTGAATGCCATCCTCCGACCGATAGCGCAACGATATCGGCAGCATATTGGCGAGGCATTCGTCTTCATGGACGACAATTCGTGCCCCCATCGAGCACATCTTGTGAATGATTTCCTTCGGGATAGCGACATCGCTCGACTAGAGTGGCCAGCATGTCCTCCAGACATGAAACCTATCGAACATGTCTGGAATGGATTGTTAAGGGTTATTTATGGATAACATGACCCACCAAACACTCTGAGGGATCTACGCCGAATTGCCGTTGAGGAGTGGGACAATCTAGACCAGGAGTGCCTTGATGTACTTGTGGAAAGTATGCCACGACGAATACAGGCATGCATCAATGCAATAGGACGTGCTACTGGGTATTAGAGGTACCGGTGTGTACAGCAATCTGGACCACCTTCTCTAAAGGTTTCGGTGTGTGGTGGTACAACATGCAATGTGTGGTGTTCATGAGCAATAAAAAGGGCGGAAATGATATTTATGTTGATCTCTATTCCAATTTTCTGTACAGGTTCCGGAACACTTGGAACCGAGGTGATGGAAAACTTTTTTTTATGTGTGTATTATGTGAGAAAAGTGAACGCTGAGTTTAACACGAGTGACGCTTTCCATGCTGATTCGTGGACATATGCTTCACTGTCTCAAGAAAATTTATTATTTTGGATCTGACAATATGTTCAAGGATTCTACGGCAAATCAATATTAGGGATATTGGCTTGTAATTTTGCGTCCTTTATATACACCACAAGGCCAGGCAACAACAGTAAATGCGAACAACAATAATGGAGACGAGGTACTGGCGGAATTAAAGCTGTGAGGACAGGGCGTGAGTTGTGCTTGGGTAGCTCAGTCGGTAGAGCACTTGCCCGCGAAAGGCAAAGGTCCCGAGTTCGAGTCTTGGTGCAGCACACAGTTTTAATCTGCCAGGAAGTTTCAAAAATAATGAACCCTGGTAGCCGTTCTGTCACAGAGATTGCTACTCTAATCGTTTACATTCAATCCGATGGTGTGTACGTGTAAAAAATTGCATTGACATCCGACCATGTCTTTTGGGTGCTTCATTCATTTTCTTTTTCCAGGGAGTGTAGAAAAGAATATCGAACGTAAATTATCTAATAAACTGTCCTGGTATTCGTTTGAAGTGTTTTTCGGAAACCTTGGAAAATGTGAATCAATGTGCCATGAGAGGCCCTGTAATCTCCGTCCAGGCATCCTGGACTGAGTGTTCATTGTTTCCCTAAAACGCTTCGGGCAAATGCCTGGATAGTACTGTCAAGGAGGTTACGGTTAATTCCTTCTTCCATCATTGTTCAACTAAGCACATGCTCATTCTGTACACATATCGACCGAGTGAGACGGCGCAGTTGTTATAATAATTAACTCACATCCGGTTCGAGATGGGTTTCAACCCCTTCACTATTTAGGTTTTCTGTGGTTGCCATAAATCTACTGACACGAATGCAAGGTAGTCTCTTGCAATAGATCATACTCTAAAGCATTCCCTGCGTTTTTCCATTTCGTGCTGGTGCTGTATCTCTAATGAATTCGATATCGACGGGATAGTATACCAGACTCTTTCTTCCTGCGTAGTCTGCGGATCTTGATAATATTCCAATATTCATATGACATCGTAGATTCGAAGGAGGCTAAATGCGCTCACAGTATGAGAGCGAGAAGTTCTGTCCGTCTCTGCCCCATTAGCACCCCACTTGCAGATTGGTGACCACAAGATCGTATCACCGCGACCACGGAAATCTCTTGCGGAGTCGCATTAAGTGAATCAACGACTGAGGCCACTCTGTGCTTTTGCAAGACGCTGAATGATGGACACATTTAGCCGGGTCATTTCCCGTGACAGGTCTATGGCTGCCAGAAGTAGGGACTTGTTTAGTGTCGTAGGTGATGCCGTTATATTGAACAAAAATAGCGTTTTGTTCCCACAGCCTGTTGCAAACTTGGCTGAACATCTAGTGTTGTTATTCGTTATATCTAATTCTAGTTGTAAGCTGGCTCTAAGTAGCGACCGACGTTCCATCGTTCTATCACTCTCTGTAAATGAATATGTAGTGCAGTTGTGTCTATCTCTGCAACATGTATTTCAGAATGACGTAGTAAGCCAGGTTTTGTCAGCTGAACGTGTCGTTCTGTGATAGGTGCGTACATCGTTCAGAGGTGCTGTTTCGCGCAGTAAAATTTTTATTCACATGTGAAATGCGCTGCTAATCTCGCAGTTGAGCGCCCGTAAACCACAAACCCCACACACACACACACACACACACACACACACGTGAAATGCGCTGTCAGTGGCACAACAGCACGTGTCTTACTGACCTCGAGCGTTGCTATTCATAATTGTTTTATTCTTTTCACCCAAAACTGCTAATGCACGATAATGACAACCAATATACGAGTGGTTGCAATGGTGTTATCCTATCTCAACAGGGATCGGAAGAGCTCAGTTTTGGTCGGTAAGTATGCATTAATATATCATATCGCTAAGATATGACTTATACTAAAACAACTACTTTACCAATGCCAGTCACAATTTTGTTTCATCTTCAGTAGGCGCTTCAGAGGTTTAAACCTCCATCATTTGGAAGATTTATGTGAATTAATACGACTTGTACGTGTTCTTTTTTTTTTACATCGGAAAAACGTATAGCACTGTCTCCAGTGATCAAAGGCTCCATTTCTGTTGTGTTACACCACATGCACTTCGTAACCACTGTCGCAAATACTTCAGCGTTTACATAGTGCGTGTGTTGAAAAATGACAGAAAAAGGCACCCTTGGCACTGCCTTCATTGTTAGCAGTCAAGCTAAAGCCTTACACATAATGTTCGAATTTAAGGATCTGAACATCCGGTTAAGGAACATGAAATTTGTTTCTTCGGATCAAAGAAGATATTCCTGCTACTTCAGAGGCGTTGAGAATAAATAGTAGGAAGCCGTATACGAAAATAAAATTACAAATTTTGTCAGGTCTTCTGTCCAAATAGGATAGTACTACAGTTCTGTGAGCGAGGCGGAGAACGGGGTTCGTGAGGCAAAAGGTAGATAAACATACAGCTAAGTCAAACCGACAAGGAGCGGAGGGGCAAGCCGAGAGTGGGAATACTTAATCACCTAAAGCGAGGGAGGTGTAACGGAAGTACTAGCCGTAGATGAAGGGGAAACGAGGGGGGGGGGGGGGGGGGAGTGAACAGCTGCCGTCGCAGTCGCGGACACAAAGGAAGCATTGTCCAGCCCTGCAGGCGAGCGGGCACTGCAACGGAAAGGCGACGCCCAGGGCACACGGGAACGTGCACTCAAAAATGAATGATGAGAGAGGTTATGCGGTGAACAGGATAAATTATACAGCTCTCCGTGGCATCGATGCTGAGCTCTGCTCAAAATTCTGCTGGGTGACTCGACATACACGAGAAGACCGGAAGTGATACTTTGCCCACTAGTAAGTGGCGAAGAAGACGAGAACAGCTCGGGTAAGAATAGCTTGATCGGTTAGACTCGAAATAATGTCAGGTTTCGGCCAGCGAAACAGGGAGTTGGCGTGCAGCTGTGCGGCACTGTAGTTAACCACCATCTACTAGTACAGTGACGCAGTAACTAATGACATGTACACATTCTACTGATAAGTGTTGCCTACAAATATGTAATCTGAAGTGCAGAGTAAACGAGTTTGTATGGGTTCTAGGCAAGTTACATGAAGATTCTTGCGCTTAAGTGAAAATCTCCCTATATTGTACCGAATTGATTTCACGATTTCAAATCATCAGTCATCACACCGTATGACTGAGGATTATCTCAGAATACCGATAACTGCACTTTTCAGACTGTGTTTCTCACATTTCTGGAAGGCGTGCGCTTTGTTACAATTAAAAGCTGGTGGCACATCAACAATCCCTGAATGGTAACAGATGGACTGGGCGTAGTAGTTACATGGCCTTTCATTTTCGAATGCCTGAATTCGTTTGGTTTCTTCTTTTTTGGGGGTAAGGCTAAGAGCCAGTCTGTGTTTCATTCAGTAGCTTCACCTTATGAACATCGAAAGCGTACTGAATAAATTGTTCTGTTGATCCGTAATGACTAATATTTTGAAATAAGCTTACCGGTCGTTGATGTTCATTAATATTACTGCTGGTGGCTCGAATTTGTGTAGCATGTAGCATTTGATCCGTCTGATGCTAAATACTCCGTATATAATACACTTTATAGCCTAAAAAGACTCGTTATGTACAAACTGGATGCTTCTATTTGTGAGTTAATGATAAGGTACTAAAATACACTCCCAGCTTTTCCACAATGAATTCGACCACCTTGTGCTTGGGCATTCCCATTTTATTCCCTTCCTCTATATACGATTGCCGTAACTTCTTTGAGTAGCTCGATGTGAAATAACCAGAAGAAAATGATAAAAGAAACCCGAGTGATTAAACTGTCGTATAGAGAATTAGCATCCTCGTACAGTGTAGAGTTTCAATATTTCTCAGTAATTCCCATTAGTACACATTCCACCGCGAAGACAAGCCTTGCTTACAGGTCCGCATAACTTGCGAAATGTAAATTATGCGTTTAATTGTAACATCATATTGCGATGATCAAGACTTAAAATTAAATCGGAAGTACTTTTGTGATTTTCGTAACCTTGCCATCCACAGTGTCAACAGTGCAAATTGGAGACAAAGAAAATTCTTTTGTGAAATGCTGGAAGGAAAAATTGCTGGCCCTAGGACAGCATCTGTAGACGTCTTTGCTATCGACCGGCTGCAGAGAGATTTGACTTCGTACGTGGAACCAGCCGTTTCCGGTTTTGTTTCCCTTGGCATTAAAGCCTATAGAAAAGCCCAGTGGAATGATCTTTCTTATGAGACGCAGACGTATACACAGTAGTGTAGTGAGAGAGGGTAACTGTGGCTAAAGCATTCACGGCTCGTATACTGTTGATGGTGGAGGTGGGTTTCTTATAAACATGGTTGTTTGCGGTAGTAAGATCCCTTCGCCCCTTCGCACATTGAATGTTAGTAAATTAATAACAGAAGTAGAGGTCACAGCGCCATGGCAATTTAAATATTTGAACTTAATTACGAGTACGTAAAATAAATGCTGTCTCCAGCTGTAATAGATCATGAACAGGTATCGAGTTTGTTTTGGAAGTACCAATTCTCCCCACAGGAGCTTCTGTTGTTTTGCTTTCTTTTTTCGATAAAATCAAGCAAATTCAAAGCAATTAAAATATATGTCAAAAAAGAAGTTAAGCACCCAGGAGGGGAGGAGGAAACGTAATGAAACTTCAGAGATGTGACGTTACTCCAGTGATTACAAATCGAGTCAAATTTACAAAGAACTTGGCAGTATGAGTCCACATACCAGTTTGACGTTACACCCTATGTCGCCTGGGTGCATATACTAGCTCGGTTAGGAAGGGTGTCATAAAGCCGTTTTATTCTCTCCTGAGGAAAGATGTCCCACAACTGTTGTAACTGGTCCTCGATATGCTTGATACCGGTGCGGTGACGGAGTTGACGTCGGAGCTGGTGCCACATATCTTCGATCGGGGGCGGATCTGTAGCTCTTACTGGGCACAGCAGTACCTCGGCATAACGCAGAAAGGACATAGGCATATGTGCCATTCATGCACGAGCATGGCAGCACGATATTGTCACATGAGAGATAACACACGAGGACGCAGGATGTCAGTGATGTACAGTTGTGCCGTCAGAATTCCCTCAGTCACTACCAACCGTGATTTGAAGTCATACCCTACGGCTTCCCACACCATGACGCCAGGAGTATCGCTGCTTTGCCTCTCCAAACCGTACTCACTGATGATGGTCATCAGGAGCACACGCAACTGCGTTTAATGACTGAACACAATGCGACGCCATTCATCAGTAGCTCATGTTTCCCCGTCACGACACCATTCCAAACGCAGCGTTTTGTGTTTTGCTGTTAACGGTAGCCGACACATAGAACGGTAATTCCCTAGCCCGGCTGCTGCTAGTCTGCGAGGTGACACGGAATGTTTCAGTGGAGTACATTATTCGTTCGCGGATGGTACACGTACCTGTGAAGGGGTTATGAAGTTCTCTATGCGCAATACAACAGTCCCCTCTTTTTGTGGTCAGACGTGGTCTACCGGAACATTAGCGATGAGTTTTCCTGCCCTTACGTTCCCATGCAGTCCAACTTCGGGCCACTGCTATATCCAAATGCACCTACAAATCTATATACTGCACGATTCGAACAGCCGGCCAAATGGAGAGCCACAATGAATCCCCTTTAAAACTTTGTAAGGTAGTGATAACGTTGTCCCACAGGAGTGTGGGGCTTCTCCGTGTTCTTCACTGTGATCCCTCAACATATGACGCCATTCGCGTCTCTTACATACCCTGCCAGTCCTGGTAACAACGCGAGTACACTTTGGTGGCCGTTCCACCTGTCACACAGAACTGAAAATCTTATCAGTTACATACCCGCTGATCTTTCTACAGATTGCTTCAATTTTTGATCAGGTAGTGTATCTACTTCTGTAAAGGATTTTTTTTTATTTTACTTTTAGGAAAATGGAATAATGGGATCTGTAAGATTGTTTTCTGGAAAGTAATGATACTGGTATAGAAAGTGTTCTTTACATGGTCCAGCTCATACTTAATATGGATTAGAAGCGTTTTTAATCCCGTCGACTATGGGCTCATTAGAGAGGCAGAACAAGCCCGAATTGCAAAAAAATGGCTCTGAGCTCTATGGGACTTAACATCTGTGGTCATCAGTCCCCTAGAACTTAGAACTACATAAACCTAACTAACCTAAGGACATCACAGAACACCCAGCCATCACGAGGCAGAGAAAATCCCTGACCCCGTCGGGAATCGAACCCGGGAACCCGGGCGTGGGAAGCGTGAACGCTACCGCACGACCACTAGACCCGAATTGCAGAAGGGTGGGTAACTTCTTTGCAGCCACACTCCAATTTCTCAGTATTCTACCAACGAATCTTAGTCTGTCATCGCTTTACGTACAACAGAGACTGAATGGTCACTCTAGATCTTGTTTCTACACGCTCTGACTACCAACAATTTCTATGTATTGTTTGGCTCTAGTTGTGACTCATTAACCTGGTAGTCAAAGAATTCCAAGACTTCGCGGTTCGTGAAGTGCACTAGTTCGCATTTCTCCACATTAAAAGCTAGGTCACATTCTTTGTACCAAGTTGATAGTTTGTCGCGATCTAACTTTCTATTACTGGAATTTTTACCAGATGGAATTTTCTCATAGGTATCTTCATCAGTTGGCCGCTGTGACCGAGCGTTTCTAGGCGCTTCAATCCGGTACCGCGCTGTTGCTACTGTCGCAGGTTCGAATCCTGTCTCGGGCATGGATGTGTGTGATGTCCTTAGGTTAGTTAGGTCTAAGTATTTCTAAGTCTAGGGGACTGACCTCCCGTAGTGCTTAGAGCCATTTTATCTTCATCATCAGCAATGGCTTGAGGCTGCAACTAATTCTGTCCGCCAAGTCGTTACAGCAACTTTCCTTTACGCTTCCTTGGCGCACTCCAGTATTACTTCGATGTTGTAACGTGCTGCGTCATACCTACATCGTATACGAAAATTTTTGATCCATCACAAACCTCATCACGTATCACGTAAGAACACATTTTTTTTAGAGATCATCATTCTCTAGGAGCACCGAAACAATCTTCTTTTCTGTCCATTTCACTGAGAATATTGTGCATGAAGAGAGTGAGTTGAGTTTTGAATGATCGATGTTATCTGGATCATGGCGTTTTTCCGTGGATAAGGTTATTTTCTTCCAGGTAGGTTATTATTGGGTTGGTGCATACGTTCGTAGCATTTTTCCATACATTAAATAAACACAACAGATGAATATAACAGAGCCTCAAGTCATGTATAATATATTCTCCTTCACCAGTCTTCCATCGCTGGAGCAAGTTTTTGATTCCGTGACTGTATACACTCCTGGAAAAAAGTACACATTGACACCGGTGTGTCAGACCCACCATACTTGCTCCGGACACTGCAAGAGGGCTGTACAAGCAATGATCACACGCACGGCACAGCGGACACACCAGGAACCGCGGTGTTGGCCGTCGAATGGCGCTAGCTGCGCAGCATTTGTGCACCGCAGCCGTCGGTGTCAGCCAGTTTGCCGTGGCATACGGAGCTCCATCGCAGTCTTTAACATTGGTAGCATGCCGCGACAGCGTGGACGTGAACCGTATGTGCAGTTGACGGACTTTGAGCGAGGGCGCATAGTGGGCATGCGGGAGGCCGGGTGGACGTACCGCCGAATTGCTCAACACGTGGGGCGTGAGGTCTCCACAGTACATCGATGTTGTCGCCAGTGGTCGGCGGAAGGTGCACGTGCCCGTCGACCTGGGACCGGACCGCAGCGACGCACCGATACACGCCAAGACCGTAGGATCCTACGCAGTGCCGTAGGGGACCGCACCGCCACTTCCCAGCAAATTCGGGACACTGTTGCTCCTGGGGTATCGGCGAGGACCATTCGCAACCGTCTCCATGAAGCTGGGCTACGGTCCCGCACACCGTTAGGCCATCTTCCGCTCACGCCCCAACATCGTGCAGCCCGCCTCCAGTGGTGTCGCGACAGGCGTGAATGGAGGGACGAATGGAGACGTGTCGTCTTCAGCGATGACAGTCACTTCTGCCTTCGTGCCAGTGATGGTCGTATGCGTGTTTGGCGCCGTGCAGGTGAGCGCCACAATCAGGACTGCATACGACCGAGGCACACAGGGCCAACATCCGGCATCATGGTGTGGGGAGCGATCTCCTACACTGGCCGTACACCTCTGGTGATCGTCGAGGGGACACTGAATAGTGCACGGTACATCCAAACCGTCATCGAACCCATCGTTCTATCATTCCTAGACCGGCAAGGGAACTTGCCGTTCCAACAGGAGAATGCACGTCCGCATGTATCCCGTGCCACCCAACGTGCTCTAGAAGGTGTAAGTCAACTACCCTGGCCAGCAAGATCTCCGGATCTGTCCCCCATTGAGCATGTTTGGGACTGGATGAAGCGTTGTCTCAAGCATTCTGCACGTCCAGCACGTACGCTGGTCCAACTGAGGCGCCAGGTGGAAATGGCACGACAAGCCGTTCCACAGGACTACATCCAGCATCTCTACGATTGTCTCCATGGGAGAATAGCAGCCTGCATTGCTGCGAAAGGTGGATATACACTGTACTAGTGCCGACATTGTGCATGCTCTGTTGCCTGTGTCTATGTGCCTGTGGTTCTGTCAGTGTGATCATGTGATGTATCTGACCCCAGGAATATGTCAATAAAGTTTCCCCCTCCTGGGACAATGAATTCACGGTGTTCTTATTTCAATTTCCAGGAGTGTAGAAGCGTGATTTATAGGCGAAGAATTCGTCGAGCCATTTCGAACCACATTTTCATGCAGAAAGGAAGTTCCTTGAAGGTTCTTCGATAGAGAGCGGAAAAGCGGAAAATCTGAGGGCGCAAGATCAGGTGAATAAGGTGAGTGCAGAATGACTTCCCATCCGAACCCCTGTATAGTGTACTTCTTGATTCTAGCAGAAAGCGGACATACGTTACCGCGGAGTTAAATCACTTAACGTAGTCTTCCTGGTCGTTGTCCTTGGATTGCGTCTGCAGGACGTCGCAGTTGTTGGCAGTAAATGTCAGCAGTGACGGTTACACCTCATGGAAGCAATTCGTAGTGTACCACACAGTTATTGTTCCCCAGAGACCGTAACATTATCTATTTTGGATGCACGCGGGCAATTGTAAGGGGAATTGCTGCTTTTTTTTGGGCTCAACCATTCCTTTCTTTCCTTATGTTGACAACAGTACAAAATTTCTCGTCATCAGTAATAGGAATGGTCGGTGTTGTGCAATAGCCAACTGATGACGAGCAAGCAGATAGGCACATATGGCTACCCGCTGATTTTTGTGTCTTTGGCTTAGAGCATACACTCGATTTTTGGATCTTCCCTGTTACATGCAAATGTCGCACGATGTTGGAATGATCGCAGTTCATAACATTTTCCAGTTCTCGAGTACAGTGACGTGGATCATTGTGGATTAATGCGTTTAAACGATGTTCATCAGACTCCGAAGGTCGTCCTGAAAGTGGAGAGTCACTAATGTCAAAACGATCCTCCTTAAAATGAGAAAAAGATTTTCTTGTCGTGCTCTGTCCAGCGGCATTATACCCAGACACGGCGCAAATTTTCTGGCCGTCGCCGCTGCTGCCATCCCTGTACTGAAATATGTCGGAAATTTTCAGATTTATCCACTTGGCACTCCATTTTCCAGCGTCCACAGCTCCACTCAATATCTCCAAATGTAAACTCAAATAGCAAAAGTGAACTACAAATAAAAATGAAAATCGGTAAAGAAACCGTTAGCAACCGCAGTACCAACATGCAAAACGAAAACGCTACGGGCTTATGGAGCAAACTAATATCTTTGAATTCAGAAAATGTTCTCAGATTCTTCTACCCATGGATGTGTAGTTCTGTCTGTAGGAGTGACCTGTGTTTTCCAATCACGGGAACAGAAACTTATGAGCCCCACATTATGCCCACTCTTCACAGCCTCGTGACGTTGCGCGCACGTGATGCGCTAAGGAATGTATATAGGGTGAAAAGTATTTAAACCGACGAACTCTGGGAGGTTGTAGGGGACATCAAAACAAATATTTTTTCCCTAATGTCATTTTTTCCTATGAGAAGTATTTAAACATGTAGAGGAAGATTTCTCTGGCGGCAAATTAAATAAACGAAGAAACACTTTTCCATTTTTTTTATGACCAAGAGACAACACATTTACACAACTCAGTTTCAATTACAGTAGATTTTCAAAAATGCCTCCATTGACACGTAAACAAAGGTTACACCGTCGGAACATGTTCTGTCTGACACGGGCAAAAGCCCCAGGAGTATCCTGAATTGTTCCTGCTGCTGCTACTATCCGGGCAACCAGATCCTCTTCTAATACAACAGGAGTTGCGTAAACAAGGTTGCGCATCTCTCCCCACACAAAAGAGTCCATAGGGGACATATCTGGGGACCGAACAGGCCATGGTACAGGACCACCTCTACCAATCCACTTTTCTGGGAACCGTAGGTCCAGGAATCGGCGCACACGACGACTGAAATGTGCCGGCGCCCCGTCATGTTGGAACCACATGCGTTGTCTTGTAGGGAGCGGGACGTCTTCCAGCAATTGTGGTAATGCTCTGTCGAGAAAATTGTAGTAGTGCCTGTTATTTAATGGTCTAGGTAGCAGATACGGCCCAATTAAACAGTCCCCAACAACACCGACCCACGCATTAACGAAGAACCGCACTTGATGAACGCTAGTGACTGTGGCATGTGGGTTATCCTCACTCCAAACGTCCGAATTGTGCATGTTGAAGACTCCATCACGCCCGAACGTTGCTTAATCGGTAAAAGACACAGAAGATGGAAATGAAGGATGCATTTCACACTCTTCCAGGTACCACTGCGAATGGATCATCAACTGTTTCCAGGTTGTGGACACGCTGTACGTAAAATGGACGTAACAACTGCTCTCAAAGGACTGTTGTTACATTCGTCTAATTAGTCCCCATGTTACGTGCAATTGCACGAGTGCTGATTGAAGGATCCCGCGCCACATGCTGCAAGACAGCTTCCTCAAATTGCAGCGTTCTTAGCGCGCGACTGCGTCCCTGTCTAGGTAATCTGCTAAATGACCCGGTCTCACGCAGACGTTGGTACACAGCAGCAAAGGTTGTATGATGCGGGATACGGCGATTAGGATATTGTTGTTGATAAACCCGCATTGCAGCTCGTCCGTTGTGGTGAGCTACGTAGTACACACCAACCGTATCAGTGTACTCACTCCAGGTGTATCGCTCCATTAGTAAACAGAGACAATGCACTACTACACTGGTGGACAGCAGTTGCCTACAACTGGAGTGCGTAATACGGCCTCCACCGGTTTAAATAATCCTCATAGGAAAAAAATGACATTAGGGAAAAATATTTGTTTCGATGTCCGCTACAACCTCCCAGAGTTTGCCGGTTTAAATACTTTTCACCCTATATAAGCGGAGTAGAGACAAATGGAGACGATAAGAGTCGCAGATGGGGATATCCACTGACGTAAGCGTTTTTGACAAAAGACGGGTCGCAATGGCGTGACGCCTGGGAACGAACAGCTCGGAAACGGCGAAGTTAGTCCATTGTTCGCAACATACTGTCGTGAGCTTCTATGGAGATTGATTGATGGATGGTGAAAACACGAGAAGGCGGCACTGTGTTGGACGCCCACACCTCATCACAGAATGTGGAAGTCAGAGGTTTGCCCGTTCTGTGAAGCAGAATAGACAGGAATATGTGGCAGAGCTGACAACAGGGTAGAATGGTGATGCGAGAACTAGTATTTCGGAGCACAACGTTCAGTCCACACTGTTGAACACGAGGCTCCGCAACAGTGACAAACTATCATCGAGATTAGACCGTAGACCAATAGGAAATTGCACCTGATCGCATGAATTACATTTATTTTTACACTATGTCGATGGTTGCATCAGGACACGCCGTCGTCCAGGCGGACAACTGCACGGAACTTCCACCGCGCCACAGAAGCAGTATTGCGCTACCGGAATTATTCACCTGGGATTCCATGGGACCTGTGGTAGTAATCGAAGGCACCGTGACAGCTATGGATTATGTGAACATCACTGCGGACCACCCCCAGTTCTTCGCCGGCGGCTGTGGAAGAGCGGTCCTAGCCGCTTCAGTCCGGAACCGCTCTGCTGCTACAGTCGCAGGTTCGAATCCTGCCTCGGGTATGAATGTGTGTGATGTCCTTAGGTTAATTATGTTTAAGTCTAGGGGACTGATGACCTCGGATGTTAAGTCCCATAGGGCTTAGAGCCATAGAGCCTAATTAGTTTTGTGACAAACCCCATGTCCCGTCTGTATTATAAACGAATTATTCAAAGTCTGCAACAGGAATGTATGCCACTGTTCGAAGACGAGAATGGCCCCAAACTTAATAATTGGTTAATACGATATATATTCCACATACAAAAGGCGCGCTCTACCATCCATTGTACATTTCATGGCTGGGAATACCTCTTACCAATGTTAAACATTGTCCTATTTCATTCTGCTGTGTCCGCCGCAAGATACATTACACTGCCATACGCAGAGAGGGCGCCACACGTCAAGGCCAGACTTCAGAGAGAAGCAACATAGCTATGGCCAGACGCCATACAGACCACACACATCATGGGCTGTGCTTCCGTCTTGCGTTCCAAAGCGATCATCCATCCACCAAACGCGGATATGAGCTTATTTATAGACAATCAACCGTGCATCAAGACAGCATCTAAGGTCGGCGCACACTATGAGGATGCAAATCAGGTTTGCGGTAAATACGCTCTGGAACGGTCGTAAGGGTTACTGACGTTTCAGATTCGACGTAGTGACTTGACGTTAGTCGGGAATGCCTCTAAGGCGACAAAGACGCCATTATCAACATCTGACTCAGTTTATAGGAGGTCTTTTAATAAGGCTACAAGAAGTTGGATGTTCCCTCTGCGATGCAGCAGGAAGATTTAGTAGCCACTGTATATGATTTCTGGGAGCGGTGGTGACCAGAATGAAAGAAAACCGGGCTCCGGGCGGCCACGTGGCACTGCTGAGTCGGAAGACTATAATGTTCGGCTTATGGCTCTGGCGCATCGTACTGCATCTGAGGCAGTAATCTGAGCAGCACAGTAAAACAACGAATTGTTACAAATCGGTTATTTCAAGACAGCACCGAGCCAAACGTGCTGTACTCCACAGACCCTAAACCACTGTCATTTGCGTTGTCAGTGGTTCAAGCGAGAGCTCATTGGAGGGTGGGTTGAAGGTCTGTTGTGTTTTCTGACGAAAGCTGGTTCTGCCTCGGTACCAGTGACGACCGTGTGTTGGTTAGGAGGAGGCCAATTGTGTTTTTGCAACCAACCTGTCTGAGTGCTAGACACACTGGACCTACACCTCCAGTTATGGTCTGGGGTGCTACTTCATTTGAAGATAGGAGCACTGTCCGTTGGTTACCTCACGCACAATGACTGAAAATTTGTACGTCAATCTGCTGATTTGCCTGTTTTGCTGCCATTCATGAACAGCGTTTTAGGGGATGTTTTCCAACAGGACAACACGCGGCCACATACCGCTGTTCTAATCCAACATGCTCTACAGAGTGCAGACACGTTACCTTGGCCAGCTCGATCACCAGTTCTGTCTCCAGTCGAGCATATATGGGACAGCATCGGACGACAACTGCAGCGTCATCCACAAACAGCATTAACCGGTCCTGTATTGACCGACCAAGCGCAACAGACATGGAACTCCATACCACAAACGGACGTCCGGAACGTATATAACACCATGTATGCGTGTTCTCATGCTTTCATTCTACATTCTGGCAGTCACACCGGTTACCAATGAACCAGAATTTCACGTTTAGAATGGCTTATCTCGCACTTACATTAACTTGTGATCTTGCAGTATTAAGCCCTCTATATGTTACCCTGACAAATGTGTTCTTGAAATTTCATTAGTCTACATTAATTATTGTTTGATGTTGTGATTTTTTTTTCTGTCAGTGTATATGTATTACAATGTACAATATTGTTTTCAGTTGCTTTGGTAACATTCTCCCCAAATATTAAATATTTTGGTACGGCATTCCATAGTTTTGGCAGGAAAAGACCAAAGGAAGTTGCTAATATTTGCTGCACTATGAAATCTTATCAAAATCGGACTGAACATTTGTGCAGGTTTTTTCGGATGGTACTTAGAGATAACTGCACAATCCACAAAAAGTTTGACGACACTGTTAATATTCTCTGACAGCTAATTAATATAAAACACGACTAGCAAGTGCCCCAACACATGTATCTGGGACATGTCAGATTATTTGTACACTCGTTCATAACACACTTCCAGACAAATGCTGCGTCTTCCTTGCCAAGAAATACTCAATCCAGTCACAGATTTCGTTTGATACCGTGCATGATCATAATTTCGTTCGCTAGCATTGGTATGGTACTGAGTCAAATGCTTTTCGGAACTCAGTAAATATAGGAAATACATTCTTTCTGTCACTCCGCTAATTGTGTCTACAGGGTGTTCCAAAAAGGTACGGCCAAACTTTCAGGAAACACTCCTCACACACAAATAAAGAAAAGATGTTATGTGGACATGTGTCCGGAAACGCTTAGTTTCCATATTAGAGCTCATTTTAGTTTCGTCAGTATGTACTGTACTACCTCGATTCACCGCCAGTTGGCCCATACGACTCATTGCTCTACAGTAGTAGCATCAAGCACATCAGTACGTAGCATCAACAGGTTAGTGTTCATCACGAACGTGGTTTTGCAGTCAGTACAATGTTTACAAATACGGAGTTGGCAGACGCCCATTTTATGTATGGATTAGCACGGGGCAATAGCCGTGGCGTCTTAGGGAGCACGGAACATTCCAGCCTATGACTCGCGACTGGGGAAGACCTAGAACGACGAGGACACCTGCAGTGGACGAGGCAATTCTTCGTGCAGTTGACGATAACCCTAATGTCAGCGTCAGAGAAGTTGCTGCTGTACGAGGTAACGTTGACCACGTCACTGTATGGAGAGTGCTACGGGAGAACCAGTTGTTTCCGTACCATATACAGCGTTTGCAAGCACTATCAGCAGCTGATTGGCCTCCATGAGTACACTTCTGTGAATGGTTCATCCAACAATGTGTCAATCCTCTTTTCAGTGCAAATGTTCTCTTTACCGAGGAGGGTTCATTACAACGTGATCAAATTGCAAATTTTCACAATCAACATGCGTGGGCTGACGAGAATCCGCACGCAATTGTGCAATCACGTCATCAACACGGACTTTCTGTGAACGTTTGGGCAGGCATTGTTGGTGATGTCTGGATTGGGCCCCATGTTCTTCCACCTATGCTCAATGGAGCACGTTATCATGATTTCATACGGGATACTCTACCTGTGCTGCTAGAACATGTGCCTTTACAAGTACGACACAACATGTTGTTCATGCACGACGGAGCTCCTGCACATTTCAGTCGAAGTGTTCGTACGCTTCTCAACAACAGATTCGGTGACCGATGGATTGGTAGAGGCGGACCAATTCCATGGCTTCCACGCTCTCCTGACCTGAACCCTCTTGACTTTCATTTATGGGGGCATTTGAAAGCTCTTGTCTAAGCAACTCGTCGTGCTCGTATTGTGGACGGCTGTGATACAATACGCCATTCTCCAGGGCTGCATCAGCGCATCAGGGATTCCATGCGACGGAGGGTGGATGCATGTATCCTCGCTAACGGAGGACATTTTTTTTTTTTTTTTTTGAACATTTCCTGTAACAAAGTGTTAGAAGTCACGCTGGTACGTTCTGTTGCTGTGTATTTCCAGTCTACGATTAATGTGATTTGAAGAGAAGTAATAAAATGAGCTCTAACATGGAAAGTAAGTGTTTCCGGACACATGTCCACATAACATATTTTCTTTCTTTGTGTGTGAGGAATGTTTCCTGAAAGATTGGCCGCACCTTTTTGTAACACCCTGTATATGTATTTGTATCTCTCCATCTCGTCTTCGAGACAGTTCCTTCCTTTTCCTGGTGTACAGAAGAGTCCTGCCTTTCATTTGTTGTGTTTTCGCCACGTGACGGGTGAGATACGCAATTTTCTTGGCTGACCTCGTTTTCGGCGACCCTGCTGCTCGGCTGCTATATGTGGATTGAATGAGGCGGGCAGTAATGGTGGCGGTAGGTGCTGCCTCCTAGCGGCGCGCGCCCCAGGCGCTAGTCGTTACGTGGAGAGTAGCGTGTCGCCATAACTCGGTGGAACTGCGTGCCGTGTGGATCGCTGCTCCGCGTCTTGTCTGTGGTAAGTTCATTTCCCCGCTCTAGTCGCAAACCGAGGCTTTCTTAGGCTTCGCCTGTCGCCAACTTGGAATGTGACACGCAGAAAAAACTTGTTCGTGACGGTTGACAAGCAACTCATTGCTTCGCTGCGGACCAAGATTTCCTGGTTTTGCACAAAGTAATGCGCGCTCAGCAGTTTATAGTCGTACTCGACAACTTTAGAAAATCAACGGTTGATTGTTGAATTCTTTGCATAGATAATGGTGACTTGTGACACACTGTCACTTACTGGCTGTTGGGAAAGGACAGTATGTTGTGCTGGTATTTGACCTATGAGTTAAGGTCCACTTTGACAACCTGTAGTGGAATTTCCAATCCCAGAGAAGTATTTCTAAGGGATAGGCGAACATATTTCTTCATTTTTTAAACCAAAACTCAGAAATGAAATATCGGTGAAATATAAAAAAGTTTTAAATTTCACGTTTTTCAGAAAATTGTCCATTACAGCTCGGAATTAAAATTTCTTTTGTATATTAGAATCCACACATTTCTTATGTACCAAATTGGTATTTTTTAGATTCCACGTTTACACATTACCGAATATCCATTAAAACTGCTGGTAACAATGCATTCACTGACGGTTAACAGTTCCGAAGCGACGGTCGAACGTATACGTTTTGCAGTGTAAGCTATATACTCGGGGGCAGAGCCTGAAGACCTGAAGACTCGCAATGGACAATCTAAGTGTCTGTAAGCCCTCCAAAAGGGAAGCTCAATTCCTTCTACTCTGTACTGCTGTACAGAATAGAAGGATTTTTTTTTGTAGTTTTCTTCCAGTTAGGAATAACATGTAACACTCAACATTTCACGAGGGACGTTCTTTACGTTAGGGCGAAGTGAAATTTTCCACACTGTTCGCACTTTTTCGCGGGGGCCCAAGGTCCATCTAAACTGACGTGCGGCTGAAGACTTTGTCAATATTTAGAAATCCCAGTTTCGTAATACACGCTGCGCAAACATGTGTTATCGGGAGTAACGGACGCCAGTCGAGACAGCCTCGATAGTCTTCCGGATTCCAACCATTTGCAGACGGCAGCTGCTTAGTAGCTTTAGAAATTTGAAAATATCTGTCACTATCTGCATATCGCACGGTATAACCAAATAAAAACAGCTTCAAAACCCTGCCCTTTTGTCAAAAAGCGTGTGTAGATATGTAGTAGAAACATTGTATTTTTTGATTAATTTGTTACACTGTAGCCTAAAAAGTAAGGAGTAGTACTTAGTGCCAGTAACGAATCTGAGTGATAAGAATGGCAGGTAAAATTCTTGATAAAGATTAAGTCATTACGTACAAAGTTCAGAAAGGGAAGTAGTGTGGCTAGGTCACTGCTGAAGTGCTATTAACGTTAACGTGTAACTGTCGCTTTCGATGCAGCTGTCTATCTTGCAAATGTTTAACTTATAAAACCATCTATCGAAACACGGTTTGTGTAACTTTTTTATATTTACAGCGAATTTGTGTTGTACATTCGGCCATTGTTTGTATGGAAACGACTTCGTGATATGGTAGAGAAATATCTGGACAATGATTAACCAAGCACTCACCAAATGTGTGGAAACACGAGTAGCATTACAGGACAATTTCTCTTTTTTGTTCATCTTTTGTTCGTCTGAAAGCGCGTTATTTAGTTTATGTACATGTACCTTCAAAGTTACTACTGAGGTTTGCTTCGGAGGTTCCTGCAGAGTACAAAATCCTCAATATTGTGGAGAAGATAGCTGCGGACTTGTACATAGTATCATGCGTGAGCAGGAAGTAAACTGTTTGCGTGCTGCCTCGTTTATTTTTCATTGGCTACGCGGATGCTCGTCGCTGACGCGCGCGGCTGTGCGTGCGTGCGTGAGAGAGAGAGAGAGAGAGAGAGAGAGAGAAAAGGAGACAGGGCTCGCTTCTAGTAATACGCTCTGAGTTAGAATTCTCAGAAACCTATGACTGCCTCATTCCTCATTTATAGCTTTTGGACTTTGCAGTAATAAAGGCGCAATAAGAATCATGAACTGTCGTAGATGACGCTGCAACATAATTCCGTTCGCGTCGGAATTTTTCATGAATTTGATCATAAAATTGGCAGTAACTGGCAAAGCTGAAATAAGAACTTCTCGTAACTACGCCTTAGGCAGCACTGAAATTTCGTGCAGCGTGTCCCTCCCTTCCGCTCAAGGCTGTCAGTTTAACAATGTAAATCCTCCATTTGAATATCATGAGCGTTGATAGCATATCGCACGACCTGTATCCTGTTGTGGTCTGACATCTGGCGGCGGCTCAGCGAATTGCGTCACCGTCTACAAAAACCTTCAATCCTCTTAGCTCCAACGCGGTTCTGTCGCATGACAAAATCACACTAGCTCTACAGCCTCGTACAGAATTAACTTTCCACGTTTGGGAAGCAGAAGAGAAATTAAAGGCTTTCTGTTTTGTAGTATTCGACTACAACCTATAGTAGAGGGAGTATTTTATACCTTTTTTCACGAAACGTGTGTCCCTCACTTATAGCGTCCGTATAATTTCCATGCCCAACTACCAGTAAGATGATTCTGCGAAATACAGCAGTTCATACCCTAATAATCGCAAGCGAATATCCTCCTGGTTTCTTCTCATATTGATATCCAATTGAGGTCGTCGCGAGTATGCCTGTGTCGATTGGATATTGTAGACTGAAATCTCGAATGTATTTTAGATGCATAAAACTGCTAGCTCAGAAAACACACGTAGACTCGGGTCGCGTGCGCGACAGAAAGCAACAAGTGTATCTTTACACAACTTTCACATGTCACTCGTTCGATGAACACTCGATCACCAGTATTAGGTATTAACGAATGCTTCGTGGTATAATGGTTGCGGGGACACGAGGTTAATTCGAGTCTCGGTATTCTCTGAGCAATATGGATATATACTGCAAATACGGCCACAGATATTAAAGAAAATCTTATTGCAGGAGACATATTTTGGTGGCAAAATTCTGCGAGTAATCTACAGAATCTGAATCCACGTTGCTCCTCGTCTCTAGCCTGACTCAAGCGGTATTCCATCCAACTTGCTAGTATGTACATGTACTGATACACCGCACGACCGCTATGGTCGCAGATTCGAATCCTGCCTCTGGCATGGATGTGTGTGATGTCTTTAGGTTAGTTAGATTTAAGTAGTTCTAAGTTCTAGGGCACTGATGACCTCTGCAGTTAACTGCCCAGAGCCATTTGAACCATTTTTTTGTACTGCTATATGTGCCATATTGTTCAGTGCCCGTTGTATTTAATTTCCACGTTTTTGATCGACGATAAAATTGAGAGTTACTCTGTAGTCGTAAGTAGCCTGATGAATTTATCCAGTAGTTATGATCCTGAATTCGTAATCATAACGAGCAACATTGAAATCCTGTTCGTATGTTGAATTTAAAAGGATTACTGTTATTTGCAAAATTCTGGGGCCCAATACCCTTCGCAATGCATTTAACGCAGATAGCCATTTTTTATTTTAAGGGAATAATTTGGTAAATTACAGAGCATTTTTCTGACACAGACTGTCGAAAATTTTAACCAAAAATGAGGATTTCAAATTTACTGGTCGTCTGCTGACGATGACAAAAATTTAACCAGACGCAGTCGTGTGCTACTTTTATTTTTTCTGCGCAAGTGTTTTACAAAGTGCCGCACTCTATCTTGTATGCAGACAAGATAATTCATAAAAAAGTTCTCTCAAACTCTTCTGAATAGTGAAAGGCAGTGAGAATTCTTGCCAGAAGACCCTCTTGTCCTGACAGGTACCATACCAAAGACTTTTCACACGATCCCACAGGAAAAATCAGTTGCAGTCAGATCACGTGAACAACCTGTCCACCCAACGATATCACTTCCTCCCTACCTGTGCTCCCGGGAATGGCTGATGCAGCTATTTACGAACATGGTGTGGAAATTGGTCTCGTTGTGTGTGTACTAAATATTCGTGACATCATTCAGCAACTTAGAGGAGCTTTAGCAAAGATGTAACATGGCTGTTGGACCTATATAAAAGTTAATCAAAAAGCCACCGTATGGCGTTTGGAGGAGAATATTGCAGATCAGTTTGTCTTCATTCCTTTCACTGAGGCTACGCGAAAAAATGTTGACTGTGGCATCCCGTGCGTGTCCTAACGTATCTTGTTTTGTCTGTGTTCCTGTGATTATATGTATGTAAGAGCAGCAGTTTGCCCGCAGACTCCGACGTGAAGACAACTTCTCCAAATGGGCCGCAACTCGTCTACGACTCGACTCAGGTCGGCCAGGTCTAGACTCACGTAGAAGACCGGAATATGTGTCAAGTAGACGGGATAGTAGATGTCGAATTCAGTACTATAAGAGCATTCGGTAGTAACAAGTCTGTACAGTCCACATGAATGCGTAATAGGGATGCTCAGACTACTTTGATGGAAATCTATGGAAGACACGTGACGTCGTCATGGAATGCTATTGCGTGGGTTTAGGAAACAGATATTTGGTTCACAAGATTTGAACTATACTTTTGGCCGAGCTGTTCTAGGCACTTCAGTTTGGAACCGCGCGACCGCTACGGTCGCAGGTTCGAATCCTGCCTCGGGCATGGATGTGTGTGATGTTAGGTTTAAGTTGTTCTAAGTTCTAGGGGACTGATGACCTCAGATGCTAAGTCGCACAGTACTCAGAGCGATTTGAACTATTCATTTCTTCCCTTACACAAGTCACATGAACCTGTGTTTAGAATATGACTCGATACGCGCTCTAGTCTTATTTCCATTGATTCATTTGGGAATAATATACGACTCTCTCTTAGTGTTTATCCTGTGCTGTTTTCATGATTTGGCAAATTTGTTTTATTCGGGTGCTCTATGTCGCCACAGTCGCCTGTTAAGGAAGGGAAATGACGTACCCCATCTTTTTGTGAATGTGTAAGCTTAGTTCTGTGTGTGATCGTATTTCAAATTCTTATGTATCGTATTTTGTGATGTGAATATTGGGGACAAACCCCTGTATTGTTGAAATGAGGGGAAAATCCACCTAAGAACTAGTCAAGCTGATCGGTGCACAAAGCCAATGATCGCCAGACTCCCACTTAGATTCGATTCAAGCTGGCTTATCTTCCTGTCTAGCGTTCTGCACATTTAGCTAAACGAGCAAGGCGATTAGCATCCCTCTGAAAGTCTCTTAGAGGCATAAAGTATCCTTCTCCATGCACTCTACAGTGATTTGCGGAGTACATTTGGAGATTTTGATGGTGTGCAAAGGAATATGATCGGCCAGTTTGCCTAGGTATAAAAAAATGTTACGTCCGCTTACACTGCTTGGCATACGACTTCGTCAGCGATTTGCTAATCCAAAGCTTATAGGGCACACCACCAGGGTTGGGCGAGCCACTATCATCTCGAATATTGACTTATTCTTAAATTTGCTGGTTTTCGAGACTATGGTATTTCTAATTCAACTGAAATGGCTTCATTTGGTGAGCGTCTAGTTAGAGCTCTGAATTTGCCAACGAAAAAAGGAGTCTTGCACTGCAGCTCCAGTACATCCGAGTTAGGTTTCATACGTCTTCGCCGTCATTCAGAAACTCTGATATGATGTAATTATGAACTTAAGGCATTATTTCTCTCAAGTTTATTAAACTCTAGAATCGTCAAAGTTCTAGCAACAAATTATATTCAGAGAATCAATTTCAGTTCTCTTTACGCGCTTTAGCTGTGGGCGAGATGTGGCCACCGGGCAGCAGTCTCCAGGTTTTGAACGACCAGCATAGGTTACTGCTGAGGTCGGCTACGGTATGCAGCAGCTGTTTAAACATGACGTCCTGCCCAGGCGGCACACACCGGAACACTGATTTGAGCCCGGTGGTGCTACCGGATATATCTGCACGGGAGCCGGATGGGCTAGTTGACGCTGTTCATACGTTACCCACTTCTGCTGTCTGGCGTAGCGCCTCGTTTACATTGGCACACTCGCCTGAATCCCTCATGGGATCTAAGGACTCAAACGTGTCGAGTACATCACATTACCTTGAAACAGATTTGTATTTTAGAGGCCAGAATTTACTTTTACAGTTTAATTATTGAGACGGAGCTTTTACATGGCAGGTTGCGTCCCCACCATAATCAATGGCAATAATGTGAAATTAAAGTTAATAAATGCAAAATCCTGTTGGCAATTTCTCGTACGATAAAATAATTACAGATTTTATGAGCGAAGGCGCTGAACGTTCTCTTTGAGAATTCTTGTTTTCTATTAAGCAGAAATCTGAAGGAAAAATATGATGCAGCTGTTTGGCAAACTGATAGAAGAGTGAAAAGTAGCCTCAACCTTCAAAAATGCTATCTGTTTCAGTGCTGTACTGTAACTGGATAGTAAGATAG
The DNA here is from genome assembly GCF_023897955.1 of Schistocerca gregaria. Classification (NCBI taxonomy): domain Eukaryota; kingdom Metazoa; phylum Arthropoda; class Insecta; order Orthoptera; family Acrididae; genus Schistocerca; species Schistocerca gregaria. The sequence goes on from NC_064931.1 coordinate 682,921,855, forward strand.
TTGAATATATCATCACTCCCCACTGCAACGAAATCAAATGAAGTACGTTTTGTTAAACCTTCCGATAAAAGATTAAATTTTACGTAACATAGTATTAACTGAAGAGAAACGTCGTCTGCCGGCCGTTGTGGCCGACCGGTTCTAGGCACTTCAGTCCGGAACTGCACTGCTGCTACGGTCGCAGGTTCGAATCCTTCCTCGGGCATCTATGTGTGTGATGTCCTTAGGTTAGTTAGGTTTAAGTAGTTCTAAGTTCTAGGGGACTGATGACCACAGATGTTAAGTCCCATAGTGCTTAGAGCCATTTGAACCATTTTTTTGAAACTTCGTCTATTATAGCACCGCACCAAAATTGTATAATTGTTGAACTTGAATTCTCTCCGTTGCTCTTTCAAGACACGCTGTACATGTTTAGCACAGTTAGAGGCAAATAAGGCATTTTTACATTGCCATCTCATTCCTTTTCTCGAAAAAGGAATCTTCTAATTGTAACATGTCATTTGGTTAGTCTAGTTGGTTGGTTGATTTGGAGAGTGGGGGGGGGGGGGGGGATTGATTTGGGGGAAGAGACCAGACAGTGAGGTCATCGGTCTCATCGGATTAGGGAAGGAAGGGGAAGCAAGTTGGCCGTGTCCTTCCGAAGGAACCATCCCGGTATTTGCCAGAAGCGATTGAGGGAAATCGCGGAAAACCTAAATCAGGATGGCCGGAGGCGGGATTGAACCGTCGTCCTCCGGAACGCGAGTCCGGTGTGCTAACCACTGCGCCACCCCGCTCGGTGGTTAGTCTAGTATTTTGTTATTTAAGGATCAGTATTATCTAAGACTCTGAATTATGATTTACCTTAGTTTCTCTATTTCAGAACAAAAACAATTTAATCACTAGCGAAGTTGCAGTATATCGTACATTTCGTCGTTATTAAAACCAGTGAGGGGCTACTTTCACTGTCCTAAAATCTAACAGCGATGGATGGTGTTATAAAAATCACTGTCTTACTTACTGGATTACTGTACGACCTTTGAGACGTTTCTACCAAGTCAATGGCAATACACAGACGTTAACACAATACTCACTTTGAAGGCTTTCCTGAAGCGGTAGGTTTCAGACTATAACAATGGTGTCCACGCATCTGAAGCTGTTTGTCATTTCATGCGCATGATCCACATCTTGAGATATGTAGTTACCTCCTTATCACTCTGTTACTATGGAAATGTATAGATTTTCAATCCATGCGTCATATGTACCCACTGAACAAGGGCCAGTGTCGCACATGACCTTTCCTTTGTTGGTTTAGAACTGGACGCACTGCAGCACAGACAACTACGGGCATCAACTGAGCCTTCAGACTTGACACTTGAAAGCGATCCGCTTTGACGTGCATTAGCAGCCATCCACAAACGACGAACTGCCGTCACTAGTGGCTTGACCCTAGACAAACTGTTAGCGACATAGCGGTGACGATGGAGGTCATAAATGCTACCTTCTGGAATACAGACGTAAGATAATGACAGTTGTTTGTCGGAAGAGCATGTAAGGACTGATAGCTCCATTAATGCAAACGAAATGGTCCATTCGAGTGCACCGGCTGACATCCGCTCTTTTCATTTAACATCTAGGCTCGTTCTAGACCATACAACCACTAATATGCATTCCTGAAATGGTTCAAATGGCTCTGAGCACCATGGGACTTAACATCTGAGGTCATCAGTCCCCTAGAACTTAGAACAACTTAAACCTAACATCACACACATCCATGCCCGAGACAGGATTCGAACCTGCGACCGTAGCAGTCGTGCGGTTCCGGACTGAGCGTCTAGAACCGCTCGGCCACCGCGACCGGTAGCCACCGTTGCATGGAAACCACACACGTCACAAAATGGAAACCAACGTACTTGTTTCACAAATAGCTGGGCTTTGATAACCGCCCTTTTCAGTTCTCTGTAATAATAATGAACCATCTGGTTATGCCAAGCTAATAAAAGAATAACTCAGCCACTGACAGTCACGTGCGCACGTGAAGAAAAGTAAGCAAGAACCCTTGTCATCGAGACTCGAAAACGCTCTCCTGTCATGCACAGGCAACAGCAGTCAATCCAATGATTATTTAGAAAAATGAGTGAAGCTGCATAAGGAATTGAATCCCTCTCCTACAGATTAAGTCACATATTTTGTCATTGAGGTTTAAATAGATGAAAGCTCTGGTAATAAGGTAATTCGCATATCAACTACTGACTCATAACTTGGACTTAATTACTGACTGATAGTTGTGACTACAAGGCACACAGTAGTTATTTGCACAGCGGTCGATATGCCGATATGCTGATGAAGATGTCATACAAAATATTTCTTGAACATTCGGCAAGAAGTCTGTAGAATGTCGATTTCTGTGCAACTGCATAAGAAAGGTAGAAACTGACTAGAAATATTTTCGCAAAAACTGTTCTGGAATACCAGTCACTGACGTCGCACATGTAGCGTCCATTTGGCTTCATTTTTTTCTTTTTTCCTCGTCGAAAGTGACCAACCAAAACGCTCTTCTAAGCAGCAGCCGACACTATGGTGGAACACACTGTGCCACTTACTATCTGAATATGGGTGTAAGTACCCGAAATAGTTTGAATGAAGGAACGAATTTCCTAAGCTAGTGACTGTTAGTGCTTTATTCCGCCATATAAAAGATAACTTAAGATCACTAAGCACCTTCCATGTACATCCCGCACGTCTCGCTTAGATGAAAATACTCTTGACAAAACAGATTTTCGAGGCAATTTGCGCGATTTTCCGTACACTGACTAAAAGTCGGGCTCCAAACTTCAAGCATTGCTTGAAGATCACAAGTAATTGATCCGTAATCCTGTTTCGGACGAGATGCATTAGGCTCAATCCAGCCACAATGATATTCCAAGTCCGCATTCCAGAAGTTTACAGGGCATTACACTTTTCGTCCTTCACGTCATGTACGTTACAAGCATATGAACTCGAGACTCGCTAGGAGGGAAGATTGTTTACTGAGACGACTTCCCCTTCTCCTTCCCTCGAGCCTCCCCCCCCCCATCCATATCTCTCTCTCTCTCTCTCTCTCTCTCTCTCTCTCTCTCTCTCTCTCTCTCTCGCTCCCTCTCCCTCCCGCTCTCCCTCTCCCTCTCTCTTTTCGTCTTCCTCTTCTCTGTACATTCACAATTACACTTAAGTGTTCAGTCAACGAGATCGTAAACCTCACCTCGGGAGTTATTTGGAACTGTTATTCAGTGAAATGATGCTAAACACAGCGTGGCAGACACTATACATACAGTATGTGCTACATTTGTGATCTGTCATCGCATGGTCATTCAATCTCTCTCTGTCTTGAACTTCAGAGCCAGGAAATGATTCATTGCACTGTGATATGACGGAGCTGCAGACAGTTCGCTTGACATCGCTTATCAGCGCGTAGGCTCTCGCAATACTTCGCGAGGGCATGCCGGGCTAAGGACGTTCGCTAAGTGAGGTTCGTTGTTTCGTCGAGTTATCTAAGACCAACAGATAGGCGGAAGTTTCCGAAACTAGTAGGTCTTGCTGAAAGGCGTCAACATTCCTCCCTGCGTGCCATCCTTAGTATGATAAGGACTGTGCCGTGCACCAAAGTCGATGCAGTGACAGATTTGGTCAATGCGTATTTCGCTTGCACCGAGAGGTAATAGATCGACTGCTCCATTATTGCGGAGATTCACTCGCGTTCGAGTTTTTTTCTAGCAACCAGATGACTATGTGGACTGGATAGTTTTTATGCAGTGCTTTTAGATTCACAGAAAATTGTCATCCTGACAGGAATACACCTCCATTGTAATTGGTAATATGATTCTGAGTTGAATACTGAATACCTTCGTATTCAGGTCACAATTTCCATAGCTAAATTTAGATTCCGGTAGGCGCCATGAAATACACGGTCCAGTCACATTAATGTGACCACCGCCTTTGTTCGACGGCAGCGTGCAGTAACCTCTCACAGAAGTCAGGTGGCAGCTGTAGCAGTGGAGGATGTATGAAGCGTGTCGGGGGAAGCGGAAAGCAGAGCAGCCGTTGTTTTAATGCGGAAACGGACCGATTTATCTGACGTCCAAAAGGGGATTTCGGGCCAACAATGGAGGCATTTCCGAAACGGCTAAGTTTGTAAATTGTTCGCAAGCCGTCGTGGTTAAAGTACGCCGTGCATGGCAAAATGGCGTTATCCAAAACCGGTGCGGTTGCAACTGTGGTACATCATGGGCTCAAATGGTTCAAATGGCTCTGAGCACTATGGAACTATACATCTTAGGTCATCAGTCCCCTAGAACTTAGAACTACTTAAACCTAACTAACCTAAGGACATCACACACATCTATGCCCGAGGCAGGATTCGAACTTGCGACCGAAGCAGTCGCGCGGTTCCAGACAGAAGCGCTTAGAACCGTTCGGCCACAGCGGCCGGCCTAGTACAAGGCATAAATGCCGCTGACGAAATGCTAACTACATCGTGACTTACGGCTTCCATAATCAACACTGTGGAGAGGTGAGTTGTCCAGCAACGTGCCTCGTTTTAGGTGGGCTCAGAAACTGCGTTGCGAACGTAGGGATAACACATTCAGTAAGACCACTGTCGACTGCTTCTCGCTTCTACGACCGGCTGGTATACCGCTGTTTCAGTGACATGGCTCTAGATTAGACGTAAAACTCTTACTACTTGTGCGGGGGATTCGCACTTGCACGTTAGATCTCAAGATAAATTGAGAACTCTGTGAACGTTTCACGGGCTGTACGATACAAAAGTGGAATTTATGACAGAGTTGACTAATGCCTCAGATTTGACAAGCTGGAAGCAAGGATCACATTTATTCTCACGATTTCGCTGGAGAGAGTGTATCTGCTGTACGGAAAGAGACAGCGTTCGTTTTAAGTCACGCTACGACGCTCCATACAGCACTCAGCACGAAGTCTTAGATTAAGCGTGAAGTGATGTTCGGTCATTCTGGAAATTATATGCTTGGAAATTAAAATTAGTTGCTGTTAGTGCAATCCGACCTCATTCACCACGTAAAGTCAACAACGGGAGAGTTGCAGGAGTAACACTCATGAGCCTAGGTTTGAGTTCTTGTAGAGTTTCTGGACTTTCCAACAGAGAAAATTAGAAGCAGACACCTAGTACACTCATAAAAAGTGAACCGGAAGCACTAAGTTTCAAATACTCGTTTTAAATAGTCGCAGCCGCACGGAAAGAATGTGGCTTGGAGCTGCATGTCTACAAGGTACCGTGTGCACCTTTTAGAGGAGAGATGAACTGTTGATCTCATAGCGAGGTAAAAGGCCACCTAACGGACAGGAAAACTGAAGTACTTGTCATGTCCACGCATAGATTAATCTTAATCTTCCTCTTCTTGTATTAGGCGAATTAATGCTGTGGAAGCGATATTTCTATCGCTGTGATCAGTTCACACTTTTCGATAATTATTCATTGGTGTAACATCTTTAATATTAATGACGGACTTTTCGTATTACGGTGCATCTATGTCTACTTCATAATCCACCTAGCGGTTTGTGACGGAGTGTACTTCTGGTACCACTAACTGATCGACCCTCCCCGTTCCACTCGCGGATGGCGCGTGGGAAGAATGATTGTCGGTAATCCGCTGTATTAGCTTTAATTTCTAGAATTTTCTCGTCGTGGTTATTCCGTGAGATGTATGAGGGAGGAAATAATATGTTTTCCAACTCTTCCCGGAGAGTGCTCTTTCGCCATGATGCACAACGCCTCTCTTGTAACGTCTGCCACTTGAATTCGTTGAGCATCTGTGTAACGCTCTCGCACCCACTAAATGATCCGATAGTGAAGGGCTCCACTCTTCTGTCGGTCCTACATGCTAAGGATCCAGTACTGATGAACAATATTTAAGTATCAGCCGAACAAGCGCCTTTTAAGCCACTTTGTGAATGAAAAGAAACTTTTTCATAATTCTTACAAAGACGAAAAACTTACTACCCTGTTTTTTTTCTTTTTATAAATATCTGTTGGAAATCGTGCTTATGCAGTCCTGCTTAATGGAAGTCAAGAACCTTGCTGTACGTACAGAATACTTTGTCAAGCTGCGACTTTACGAATAATTGTATCTTCTGGTACGTTTTAAGACACATATTCGGATAGAAGAAAATTGATTTCCTGTAGTGTACTCGATAAAGTCTCTATGCAGTGTATCATGTAGAGAATTAGAATGTTTCTCGCTCATGTGGTTCACTATCTAGAAACAAGCAGATGTTGTAGAGCAGCAGAGTAAAGCAAGACATCAGCAGTTCTTTGTAATGTGCATTTCTCGAAGAATGGTAAGTCTGTGAATTCACTCCCGCTGAGACTGGGCGCACAGCCTGCGTTGGGCTGGCATATGCTGCCGTGTGCGAGTGACAGTGAAGTTTGGTAAATCCGTAAGCGGTTGGCGCGAGAGGGCTCCCATGGGCAGAGCGAGAAGACCGGCAGTCGACTCAAAGGTCACGAGCGTCCCTGAACTGGTCGCACGGACTGCAGATAGCTTTTGAAATGTTAACGAGCGCTTTGTTAGGGAGCGACTGTGCAGTGCCGGCTTGTAAGTTTCCAGTGCCCTGTAGCACTCCGGGGCACAAGCACACGCGGGACGGCTCCTCCACGTTCGTCGCTGCTCCGGCTCAGTTCGGCATTCACGCGATTTGCAGCTCTTCGCGTACTTGTCTTTTATGAATGACGAGTCATTGCATTAAGTACAGCTAAAATTTCAGTATTTTCAGTCGAATATGCCCTCGCCTCAACATACACAATTATTACTTCGTTACACATTTCGGAAAACTTGTAAATTCAAATCACTTCATTACACTGCACACTTTATAACGTGGTCTGATGAAAGTACTGGTTCAAAAGCGTACGTTTTAATTATTCCCTTCTGCCAGGAATACTAGCTTCACTAAGATGATTTAAATTTTTACAAGAACCGAGTCTCAGTTAAAGAACCAGTGACTTATACTAGAAACACGCCTGTCATAACTAATTGTACTCGCTTAGTTTGCCAGAGGAGGCATTTATAAGCGACAAGTACACTCTTCGCTGACTCTTTTCCACTCTGGAGGTGATCGTGTGAACTACTTGGAGGAGCCCTGGAGGCTTGTCCTCACTGAAACAAAGGAATCTGTTTTCCCCGACGCAGATGATTACGAAACTGTAGACGAGTGTTGATGACCGCTAACAGATGTAAGAAAAATGGCTCTGAGCACTATGGGACTTAACATCTGAGGTCATCCGTCCCCTAGAACTTAGAACTACTTAAACCTAACTAACCTAAGGACATCACACATCCATGCCCGAGGCAGGATTCGAACCTGCGACCGTAGCGGTCGCGCGGTTCCAGACTGAAGCGTCTAGAAGCGCTCGGTCACAGCGGCCGGCAGATGTAAGAAAGATATCTGAAATACGAATTGCATCTTCTCATTATGTGACTCATCCAGTTTTTCATTTGCGAGAGCAGGCATAATTTCATTTTGCAGAGCTCTAAGTGCAATATTGCAATTCATCGTTGTTGGATTCAAAGTTCAGTTATTTTCCTTATATTTACATACACCCTTGCTAAGAACATACATGACTCTTCTTTTTGGAGGACAACAGTTTAATCCGAAGATCTAGTCAAGTTCCGTTGCAGCTTAAAACATCGAAACGAAATGACGTCAAGCATTAACCTAGAGAGAGCTCGTTTCTCGATTATACTCCTTAAATGAGAATATTCTATACATATCATAGCGCTAGAATTGGCTGAAGTAGATGCTGGGATTAAGCGAATGCCATACTCTTACAGAAAAATGTGACAAATTAGAATGACGTACATTTCAAGGAGTTTCTGCTCAGATATATTTAAGTGCTCGTGTTACGTAACCACGCACTGTTCGCTCGTGGCATGATTTGAGAACAGCTAGAAGTGCTGGATTAAGTCAAGACGGCACTTAGCTCGAAGACCTAAGATTGAAGCGTCGTAAAATTGTCCCGTTGGTCGTTTTTGCCTAGTTATACATTTGTCATTCTGGCGTAATCAAACGACGGGAGAGAACCCTAGCCGGTTGCTTAGGTACACGAGCTACTGTAGGGACAGTGAGCTTCCTCTTTAGTTTCTGCAGAGATATAATAAACTATTTTACTGTTTTGTGAAATTATAGGAATGTAAGTAAGTTAAGTCATAAGCTGAGGAGGTTGTGCCCCACAATTCATAAGTATTAAAAAAAGTCATGATTAGCGCCTCGAGCTGCTGATAAAATTCTTTATTTAACAATTAGTTTCGTCGAAGGATCATCCTCAGGTTCTTAAACCAATTTACATCATATCAGGCGGATAGAAAATCAATGGCGTCAGATAGTAAAACCATTAATTTGTTTCTGTTTGCACAACTTAATATAAATTACATCGTCTATATATAAGCTGTGCTAGGCATTGCACTCCTTCATGTCACGTCAGTAGTCGACGTTAACGCTATGGGCGGATGCCAACATTTACAGCCCATTATATATTGGTGTAATTTACATTACGCTGTGACAACACTGACAATTTCATAGTTTTATTATCTAACGTCATTTATTTTATATTTGCCTAATATGATGCTGTAAATGCATTTAAGAAGCTGATGATGGTCTGTCGATCAAAACTAGTTGTTGCTTAAAGAATTGTCACCAGCTCGAAGCAGTAGTCACATTGAAATTAAATCACATGGTACCGTCGACGCAAAGATCAGTGTACGCGGAACATCAGCTAATTTGGACGAGGCTACGAAATAAATATTGCCTTCAACTGTTAACAAAATATTTCCTGTACTTGGTAGAAGTCATTTTGGAATTCCCACAAATCAAATTAGCATAGGCATGTGAGATTTCTAGCACCGCCCCTCTCGATTAAGAGTCTCGTGTCTTAACTCTTTGAGTCATTTGTGAATTTCTTGGAGATGGATCATAGTAGCAAATGTGGTCCGCTCCAGTACGTAGAACACAAAGTTAACAGCAGTTTGGCGAGCTGAAAATGAATGTGTGCCTTCAGTTCAGATTAATACAAGTTTGAAGTCAAGATTCTTGCGTTATAGTCGCCGTGTACCAAAGATCGCTACGAAATTATAGCCCCCAGATACCAGCATTAATGTTGTGGTAGTTGTGAGGTTGCTCTTAAAAACACGGTCGGAAATTTTTAGTCCATCAGAATTTTTCTTGGTGCAGAATTGTAGACAATATTCTGAGTTCGAATATAATAAATTTCCTAGAGACTGAAAAGATTAAGTCCATGAATCAGCACGGTTTTAGAAAGCATCGTTCGTGCGAAACTCAGCATGCCATTTTTTCGCATGAAGTACTGCGAACTTTGGATGATCGGCAACACGCAGATTCCATATTTGTAGATCTCCGTAAAGCATTTGACACGGTACCCCACTGCAGACTGTTAGTGAAGGTACGAGCATGTGGAATAGGTTCTCAGGTACGTCAGGGGCTCGAAGATTTCTTAAGTAGAAGAACCCAAATGTAGTACTCGACGGCGAGTGTTCATCAGAGACTAGGATATTGTCAGGTGTGCCTCAGGGAAATGTGTTACGACCGCTGCTATTTTCTATATCCATAACTGATTTGGCGGACAGGGTAGTTGGTGTGATGAATGGCAGTTAGCTCTAAATGTAGAAAAGTGTAAGTTATTGCGGATGAGTAGGAGAAACAATCCGCTAGTGTTGGATACAGCACCAGCAGTGTCCTGCTTGACAGAGTAACGTTGTTTAAATATCAGGGCGTAACGTTGCAAAGTGATATGACATGGAGTACGCATGTGAGGATTGTAATAGGGAAGACGAGTTTTAGACTTGAGTTTATTGGAAGAATTTTAGGAAAGTGTGGTTCATCTGTAAAGGAGACCGCATAAAGGAAGCTAGTACAACCGATTCTCGAATACTGCCCGAGTGTTTGAGACTAGGTCGGATTAAAGGAACACGTCGAAGCAATTCAGAACAACGTGCAAGTATTACGGAGATGCTTCGGGATCGCACATTGGAATCCCTGGATGGAAGGCGACGTACTTTTTGATGAACGCTATTGAGAAAATTTTGAAAGCCGTCATTTCAAGCTGTCTGCTGAACGATTCTACTGTTGCCAGCTTACATTTCGCGTAAGGACCACGAAGATAAGATACGAAACATTAAGGCTCATACGGAGGCATATAAACAGTCGTTTTTCCCTCGCTCTGTTTGCAAGTGGAACAGTAAAGGAAATGACCAGTAGTGGTGCGGGTTGCCCTACGCCATATACCGTACGGTAACTTGCGGAGTATGTGTGTGGGTGTAGATGCAGATCATTGTGTCGCGTTGAAAGAACCCGCCTGCCATGGGAAAGGCACTCTACGGACTTAATTGCAAGTGATATGTACGCACAGACTGATAATACCTGCCGAGAGGGTCTTTCACTAGGACGAACGGACTAATATAATGTCACGAAAACATTCCTCAGACCACAGTGCTTAGATATTCATATCAGTTCTTTTCAGGAACGGTTTCAGTGTTTTAATTCTCCTGTTTCTCGCCTGATGCTACGGCTAGGTGGATCAGAATTCTAAGTGCAATAAAGAAATATGGTAATGACCCTCTGTAATCCATTGTAGACCCAATTCCGAACTACTGAGCGTCTGTTTACACATGAAAATGCGCGTACACACACACACACACACACACACACACACACACACACACACACACACACACACACACACAATATCCTTATAGTTGACGCACGACCTATACATCATTGGTCTATTGTAACAATTCCATCTTCTTCAATGTAAAGTGATGTAGAGTCAATCCTGCATCCACCGTGCGTTTACCTCACATGAACAGACTAACATTCTAAACGGCTTAAGAGAGAATCATTAGGCCCGGAAAACCACCGTTCCACTGTGCATTTTGTGCGAATAACAATATTTATCCGGAATGATATTTTCACTCTGTAGCGGAGTGTGCGCTGATATGAAACTTCCTGGCAGATTAAAACCGTGTGCCGGACCGAGACTCGAACTTGGGACCTTTGCCTTTCGCGGGCAAGTGCTCTACCAACTGAGCTACCCAAGCACAACTCACGCCCCGTCCTCACAGCTTTACTTCCACCAGTACCTCGTCTCCTACTTTCGAAACTTCACAGAAGCTCTCCTGCGAACCTTGCAGAACCGAATAACAATGAGATGTATCTCGCAAAGATAATATATTACACAATCCTTAGGTATGTACACTGCTACGTGGTGGCTTAGGGGCTGTGTCAAAACACATTCTGCATCAGTGAGTTGTGATTGTTCCCAGAGAATATTCATGGCACCGTTTCTATTTCCAGATGAACGTCACGTGGAGTCGCCGTGTTTCCTCGCTCCGAGCCCTTGTCATTCTCATGTCCGGTGTGTATATGACTACTGGACGGAGAACTGATAAGGGCCCGTGGTGGGGTGTTCAGCGCCTGCAGCGGCTCAGCTTCAAGAACATTTTGCTAGCAAGTGAAGGACCGCAACGAGCACGCCTTATCGTTAGTGCCGGCACTCTAGTGGCTGAGCTTCCCCTTGCAGGCATAGCATCTAGCCTGTGCGGAGATGCCGGCCCTAGGGCTCAGGTGACGTTCAGAATACCTGAGTGTGTAGCCTTACATTCGCTTATCGACCTGCGTGTTTACGTGCACGTGTTTGCAACCTACTGAGATTGAAATCAAATTCTTAAGCATACTTACCAGCTAAGTTTCCTCATCCTATGAGTTACGAGAAAATAAGTGCAATATGAAACTCCAGTAAGAGTCAGGTACAAAGTGCAACCGACAAAAGTAACAGGTCCATTCAAAATTTCAGTATTACCAACATTTTGATTGTCGAGACTAATACCAACTGTCCTTATCTCTTTATAAACAGGCATTCTCTGACGCCTGTAATAACGTCTTCGTGCTCGTGGCATCCTGTGCTGATTGTGATTGTAGTGGGATAATTGTCAAATACGTACACTAGTCTTAGAAAATTACGGAGTAACTGCACTCTCAGAATGAAAGTAAGATATTCTTAGATTCGTATATTTTCCGAGATGTCATGAAAATAAAGTTTCTCTGGTTCAGCATATCATAAACTAGCAGTATGGAAAGCTTACAGTGAAGTACAATGTAATCTCTCGAAGATTCCGAAGAATGCAGCATAAAAAGGTAGCGTAGATTTCGAACCTGGCTCTAGTCTGCATTTCATAACTTCACATCATCAGATTGGGAAGCTGGTGTAGTTACATATAAGTAACATTTTAGGTCCTGTAACTATTAAAAAGTTAATCTGAACCATACCTTTCCTAAGCTCATTTTTTCTGAAATCCAATCAAAGTATTAGCTTTAAATGATCGTGAATTTTGAATTTTAAAATATTTAAATGGTGCTTTCAAAGACGAAAACCATAGGGAGCAAAACTTAGTGTTAAACATAACGTTGAGCACCTAGCTAACATGAAAACAACAATAATGCTGTCTTTCACTTCGACAAATCAAAGGATATGGGGCCAACGAAACTGGAAAATGTTCGATCAGCTGACTAGATCTCTTTGCTTAAACTTTTGTATTAAAAATTTCACAGAAGTCATAGTTCAAACATTGTTAAAATAACTAGAATTTTAAGCTGTCAAGGAATCTCCATCGGCATTTAATTCTAAAGCATTAACTTTCAGAATAAATAAAGCACTGCGAAACCAGAATTAAAACTTTGCACTGAACCTCGGAAATTGCTACTAATATTAATATAAAAGCTGAAATTAGACGTCGGCCGCGTTTGCAGAGCGGTTCTAGGCGCTTCAGTCCGGAGCCGCGCGACTGCTACGGTCGCAGGTTCGAATCCTGCCTCGGGCATGGATGTGTGTGATGTCATTACGTTAGTTAGATTTAAGTAGTTCTAAGTCTAGGGGACTGATGACCTCAGATGTTAAGTCGCATAGTGCTTAGAGCCATTTGAACCATTTGAAATTAAACTTTAAATGCATATTAGCCGTTTGTTTTCAGACTGTCAGCGGTTTAAAAGCGGCGTTCGGTGTACCACAGTGCATCTTGCACAACACTGCAGCCTTGCCAGGTGTTAAATAGCACTGCGTGCAATACCTGTTGCTGATGAAATATGGCCAGTAACAAAGAGCTAGTTGTTCCATATTCCCGTTAAAGGTTGGTGGGTTACAGTGCAACGTCGGTGAGCATAGACGTAGGCAAGGATACTGCGAATGGGGACCCGAAAGGGTGGCAGCAACACAGTGATTCATCTAAGTGATGATGGTAAGCTTGCTCTTGTTTGACACTGAATACTGTTCCAAGCGAATTTCAAAGACGTTCACTGGTCTCCATAGCGAATTCCAGGGACATTCACTGGTCCCCATGGGTTATATCGATGGTGTATCTTCTATAGCGACCAACTGTGTCTACTCAACAATTGTTTTGTTCATAAAGCAGGTGGAATTTTTGCTGGAGGAAGTAGCCTACCAAAAAATGGTTCAAATGGCTCTGAGCACTCTGGGACTTAACATCTATGGTCATCAGTCCCCTAGAACTTAGAACTACTGAAACCTAACTAACCTAAGGACATCACACAACACCCAGCCATCACGAGGCAGAGAAAATCTCTGATCCTGCCGGGAATCGAACCCGGGAACCCGGGCGTGGGAAGCGAGAACGCTACCGCACGACCACGAGATGCGGGCAGTACCCAACCATCCTAATTAAAGTGATCCCTAATAATATGACAAGAATTTCACCACAGTCGCTTTCCGTCCCCCCCCCCCCCCCCCCCAGTATTGGATATTGTCTGGAATGGCACTGAAGTCTATGAGACATCGCACTCTAAACATCCTTGCTTCCTTCGAAACTAAATTGAATACAAATATACCTGACGCTAGTATCTGTACCCGAAAGAACAGTTACCGTAGATGACCATGCAGCTTTGCTAGAAATGAAACGATAATGAAATGGACACCCTAGCTGCAAGCAGGCGTTGATGTACTTCATTAGGGACATGTTGAAAATGTGTGCCCCGACCGGGACTCGAACCCGGGATTTCCTGCTTACATGGCAAACGCTCTATCCATCTGACCCACCGAATACAAATGTCGTGTGAGATAGGATTCTGAAGTTTTCCACCGTGTTGAATGCTGATGGTACACGGTTCTATCTGGGCAATTTCTAGCAGTTCCAATTAACATAACTTTTTTTGCGGAAGAACACCACAACCTTTCACACAGTATGCTGTGCAAAAGTTTTAATATCTTACAAGTTGTAAAATTTATCATAATTCTGTAGATATGAATGATTTAATTTCAGAGAACTGTCACTGAATCGTTAAAAGTAACAGGCTTCTAAATTTGCCTCACCATTTTTATTGTTATGGGGTAACTGATAACCTGAAGTATGAAGCAAAAACACCTAGGTCAAAGGAATTATTGGTATCTCCACCGTTGGCGATGAAATCCTACGAGTCAAAAGAACTTTTCAGGAATTAAGATGTCTGGAAACAGGTATAAGACGCAGAAATGACAGATAGTAACACGAGAAGCTGATATAATTGTACGACCGGTCCTGGTCAGAGACCATATTCCTGTATAGATTTTAGTTAACAGCAAGTGTTACATACGCACTCTAAGAAAGAAAAACGCACCACGAACGAGTTATGCAAATTGGTCACAAATTGACATTCACACAGCTATCGATGGAAAATGCAAAACTGTTAACTTTGGCGGCTGGCGGATGGATGTGTGACGCTTCAGCGCAATTTCACCACGTAGCTGTCAATGATATTAAACAGGTTACCTGTTGCTACCAGGGCATAGAGTCTTTGAGAATTTCGTTCCGTGTACTCTGTTGGACAGTAACTATGCCACGTATGCCTCGGTAGCTGCGAGGTCAGCGTGTTGGATTTCCAAGAGAAGGGGCCCGGGCTCGATTCCTGGCAGGGTAGGAGATTCTCTCTGCTCGGGGACTGGGTATTGTGTTGTCCTTAAGTTCATATCGTCATCATTGACATTCCATTACTGAGATGGCTGAATGAGCACAACCCGAAAGCCAATAAATTAAATTTAAAAAAGCTTTGCCTCGCGGACAGGAGAGTGAACAATATGTGCAGGTGTCAGCATCTGAGGGAGGATGCGTAGTTGGACCCAAAGAAGGCGGTTAGAGTATTCGATGAATATCTCGACAACTGAAGAGAAGCGATGCTACTATTCGACGATGTAGGCAGGAATGGGTGAACCATGGCCGAACACCGCTTCAAGAAAGAAGCGGTTGACCTAGAGAGACGACAGAACGTGAGGACCAAGCAGTCGTCAGAGAGGCACTCAGAGCCACGGATTCATCATCATCATCTATCCTACGTGCAACTGGTGCTTCAGTGACCACAAGGACCATTACTTGGTGACTCACAGAAAGGAGGCTGACCTCAGGGTGCCCCTTGAGCCGACTGCCATCGACCTCATGTACACCAATATGCTCGTTTGTAGTGGCGTTGGGCATATTCGGCCTGGAACCTCACTGAATAGAGTATGTCTTCAGTGATGAGTCCTCGATGACTAGCGAAGACGTGTCTGGAGATGCCCCCAACAGCGGTGGGTTACCGGTCTGACTGTCTCCTGTCATACGGCCCGACAACGAAGAGCGATGTTCTGGGGTGCCATTTCACTTCATAGTCGTCCTTGAGCGAAGTGGCGCAATGGTTAGCACACTGGACTCGCATTCGGGAAGACGACGGTTCAAACTAGCATCCGGCGATCCAGATTTAGGTTTTCTGTGATTTCCCTTAATCGCTCTCGGCAGCTTCTTGGATGGTCTTTGAAAGGGCACGGCCGATTTCTTTCACCATCCGTGACACAGTCCGAGCTTGTGCTCCGTCTTTGTCCAATGTCGACAGGGCGTTAAATCCAATCTTCCTTCCTTCCTTCATTCCCCTTTGGTTGTCATTCGCGTCACTCTTATAGCACAGCGGTATGTGGACGATATTCTACGCAGCATTGTGTTGCCTCTCAAGCCAAGCCATCTTAGGCTTGCACTGCAGCAACATAATGCCCACCTGCTCACATTGAGGGTTTTAATGCTTGTCTTCGTACTTGCCAAACCCTACGTTGTCCGGAAAGGTCGCCAGAACTGTCTCCAGTTGAGGACGTTTGGAATATTACGTGTAGGGCCCTCCAGCCAGTTCGGGATTTTGACGATCTAACTCACCAGTTGAACAGAATTTGGCACCATATCCTTCAGGATATTCAACAACTCTGTCAATCAATGCCAAGCCGAACAACTTCTTGCACAAGGGGCAGAGGTGGACTAAGGAGGTATTGGCTTGCTCAATTGGTGAAGGTCTTTCTCTAGAACAAATCAGCCGATGTTTCTGAAATTGTAATCATTTGTTTGTCTGTACATGTACATCACTTCTATTGATATCCGTCCCATTCCGATAATTACTTTATGATGCGTCACTTTTTGTCTTAGGGTGTGTATCGTAAAGTAAATGTTAAAATATAACATTTTAATTAAAATTTTGCTATGCGGAGGTACAATAGTTTATAGTGCTAACCTGCGAAAGGTGTACAGTTAATGTATTATTACTTATCTGATTCATATTGAAACATCCCATTAGAAAAATTATGAATGACTGTGCTGGTAAACCTCTTACGTTATTTTATTTTCAAACAGCTGAGCAAAACTGAACGTACTCAAACATTTCTCTCTTTACTTATTCTGATCATCAATAAACTGACACACAATATATAATCACTGACTGTGCTGTGTGCAATCTGTGGCTGGTTGGCATTGTTGGAATATTCGCTATTGTAGCGTTGGGCAGTAGGCGGTGAGCTGCCAGCAGTGGTGGATGTGGGGAGAGAGATGGCTGAATTTTGAGAGCGGACGATCTGGACGTGTGTCCGCCAGAAAAAGGAAATTTGTAAAACTGGGTGTCATGAACTGATATATATATAATGACTTTTCAACACTATTAAGGTAAATACATTGTTTTTTTCTCCATAAAAATCTTTCATTTGCTAACTATGCCTATCAGTAGTTAGTGCCTTCCATAGTTAGAATCTTTTATTTAGCTGGCAGAGTTGGCGCTCGCTGTATTGCAGTAGTTCGAGTAACGAAGATTTTTGTGAGGTAAGTGATTCATGAAAGGTATAGGTTATTGTTAGTCAGGGACATTGTTTTGTAGGGATTATTGAAAGTGAGACTGTGTTGCGCTAAAAATATCGTGTGTCAGTTTATTGATGATCAGTATAAGTAAAGAGAGAAATGTTTGAGTACGTTCCGTTTTGCACAGCTGTTTGAAAATAAAATAACCTAAGAGATTTACCAGCACAGACATTCTTAATTTTTCTAAGGGATGTTTCAATATGCTCATTTTACAGCTAAAGTGAATCAGCCTATTTCATAAGAAATTTA
The DNA here is from genome assembly GCF_023897955.1 of Schistocerca gregaria. Lineage (NCBI taxonomy): Eukaryota > Metazoa > Arthropoda > Insecta > Orthoptera > Acrididae > Schistocerca > Schistocerca gregaria. The sequence continues at coordinate 682,939,287 of NC_064931.1, forward strand.
AAAGCATAAAAGGGGGGCAAGTTTGCACAGTGTAGCTGGTATTCATGGCATTTGCAGAGAACAACTTATGGACATTGATCTCATTAGGTTTGTAGAACATGTATAGCTTAAAGTGGTTACATAAATTACAGTACTAAGGACAATCTGTAAACTTGTGCCTTGTGCAACTGTCACCAAATAGCACGTCAGTCTTGCGATATAGCTAGGCTACCAGAGTCAAATAATGACACGTTGGAGGAACCATCTTAATTTCATATTTATTTTTCACGAAACTTTTCGATAACTGTTTTTATTCCACACAGAGAAGCAAACTTGAAATGAAGAAGACACACAGATGACTGAGAAGCAGGTCGTAATTAACTCCTCACATAAAGGTGGGAGTGTCCCGTAAATGATTTTCAGTGCTTCGTCGTCCCAAAACAATTCGTGCACGTCACGAAAATGCAACCTTGAACTACAGGCTGAATACCGGACGTCCACTTTACCATACTGTGTGTAAATGTGACAGTTTCAGTATATACACTCCTGGAAATTGAAATAAGAACACCGTGAATTCATTGTCCCAGGAAGAGGAAACTTTATTGACACATTCGTGGGGTCAGATACATCACATGATCACACTGACAGAACCACAGGCACATAGACACAGGCAACAGAGCATGTACAATGTCGGCACTAGTACAGTGTATATCCACCTTTCGCAGCAATGCAGGCTGCTATTCTCCCATGGAGACGATCGTAGAGATGCTGGATGTAGTCCTGTGGAACGGCTTGCCATGCCATTTCCACCTGGCGCCTCAGTTGGACCAGCGTTCGTGCTGGACGTGCAGACTGCGTGAGACGACGCTTCATCCAGTCCCAAACATGCTCAATGGGGGACAGATCCGGAGATCTTGCTGGCCAGGGTAGTTGACTTACACCTTCTAGAGCACGTTGGGTGGCACGGGATACATGCGGACGTGCATTGTCCTGTTGGAACAGCAAGTTCCCTTGCCGGTCTAGGAATGGTAGAACGATGGGTTCGATGACAGTTTGTATGTACCGTGCACTATTCAGTGTCCCCTCGACGATCACCAGAGGTGTACGGCCAGTGTAGGAGATCGCTCCCCAGACCATGATGCCGGGTGTTGGCCCTGAGTGCCTCGGTCGTATGCAGTCCTGATTGTGGCGCTCACCTACACGGCGCCAAACACGCATACGACCATCATTGGCACCAAGGCAGAAGCGACTGTCATCGCTGAAGACGACACGTCTCCATTCGTCCCTCCATTCACGCCTGTCGCGACACCACTGGAGGCGGGCTGCACGATGTTGGGGCGTGAGCGGAAGATGGCCTAACGGTGTGCGGGACCGTAGCCCAGCTTCATGGAGACGGTTGCGAATGGTCCTCGCCGATACCCCAGGAGCAACAGTGTCCCTAACTTGCTGGGAAGTGGCGGTGCGGTCCCCTACGGCACTGCGTAGGATACTACGGTCTTGGCGTGCATCCGTGCGTCGCTGCGGTCCGGTCCCAGGTCGACGGGCACGTGCACCTTCCGCCGACCACTGGCGACAACATCAATGTAGTGTGGAGACCTCACGCCCCACGTGTTGAGCAATTCGGCGGTACGTCCACCCGGCCTCCCGCATGCCCACTATACGCCCTCGCTCAAAGTCCGTCAACTGCACATACGGTTCACGTCCACGCTGTCGCGGCATGCTACCAGTGTTAAAGACTGCGATGGAGCTCCGTATGCCACGGCAAAATGGCTGACACTGACGGCGGCGGTGCACAAATGCTGCGCAGCTAGCGCCATTAGACGGCCAACACCGCGGTTCCTGGTGTGTCCGCTGTGCCGTGCGTGTGATCATTGCTTGTACAGCCCTCTCGCAGTGTCCGGAGCAAGTATGGTGGGTCTGACACACCGGTGTCATTGTGTTCTTTTTTCCATTTCCAGGAGTGTATTTTCGCATTCTGAAGAGAAAGTTGGTGACTGAAATTTCGTAAAAAGATCTCCCCGCGACGAAAAACGTCTTTGCTGTAATGACTTCCATCCCAGTTCGCGTATCATATCTGCCACACTCTCGCCCCTATTACGTGATAATACAAAACGAGCTGCCATTTTTTGCACCCTTTCAATGTCCTCCGTCAATCCCACCTGGTAAGTATCCCACACCGCGCAGCAATATTCTAACAGAGGACGAACGAGTGTAGTGTAATCTGTCTCTTTAGTGGACTTGTTGCATCTTCTAAGTGTCCTGCCAATGAAACGCAACCTTTGGCTCGCCTTCCCCACAATATGGACAAGACAGTAAACGCGTGTTCTCGTGTCACAGATTATTCCACCTGGCCAGGCTGTCCATGGGCAGCAAGAGAAAGGAGCACATAACGCAGCGCGATACCTTTCCCACTGACAGCAACGGTCACATTACAGCTGACAAATACAAGTAGTGGCATTCAGTGCTGCTAACATGTCGCCGGCCGTTGTCCGAGCGGTTCTAGGCGCTACAGTCTTGAACCGCGCGACCGCTACGGTCGCAGGTTCGAATCCTGCCTCGGGAATGGATGTGTGTGATGTCCTTAGGTTAGTTAGGTTTAAGTAGTTCTAAGTCTAGGGGAGTGATGACCTCAGATGTTAGGTCCCATAGTGCTTAGAGCCATTTGAACCATTTTGCTCTAAAATGTCATTCGAAATCAGAACACTGGCGCCGCTATATAGGTTCTTCTGCAAAACTGCCCGGCTTTTATTGTGTCCCAAGTGTACGCTAAATGAATGCAAAAATCACTGTATAATAAACCTTGACTCATACATGAAGGCGACACTGCTCAGCAGTAGGAAAGTCCATCCAGGGTGGACAAGAGACCGCATTCGCCGAACCACACTGTGCTTTTTGGTGGGAAGGAGGAGGTGACAATGCATCTAACTGGCTGTCGAGCATATAGAGCAACCTGCCGAAGCCGAAGAGGTACAGTAACTGAAGATATGACACAGTGACTACTGCGAGTAGTTTAGCCAAGTCAGCAGCTTTGCTGGTTGAGCATCTCTGGGCACTTTCTTCCAAATAACGATACAGTTGATGGCATGTGACCAGTATCGACCTCACTTGTAGTGCCAGCGAATGTTGCAATCTGTTGCAGTCTTGAAGTGACACTAAAGGCGAAATCAAATTCCACTGTACTAGCCTCTATAGGCATATGATCCAGCCACTCGTAATGTCATTGAGATGTGTTCGCTCTAATTCTGCTTCCTTAAGACAAAAAGTGGTGTGTGCAAAACACGCACATGTTGTCCACTGTACCCAAAACGTCCACCCGCATAAAATGTTCAAGTCGCAATTTGCGACTTGGACTGTTATGCCACGTATGTCAGTGTGTTTCCACCACAGTTTAATCTGCACAGTGTTACCCAAGTGTAATTTTGTTGTTTATTTTCCGTGGGTGATGAAGTTTTCTTCCTTTATGGACGTTATTGGGTATTGTTTCTCACAGAAGCTAATTATGAGTAGCGGGCTGAAAAATGTACACATATATTTCTGGGCATTGCGACATTAATAAGAAAACTTTTTGTGGAGGAAGAACATATGAGTCATTAAAAAAGAACCTTAACTTGTGACAGAGCAAGTGAATCGCTAAGAGATTACTAGAAGTCCACAACATACAATAACTTTAAGGCACACAGATATTAACAGGATAAACCTCTTAACACGATAAACTCTAGGTCAAAAAAGTAGAGGGTTTTGTTAGGTGTAAAACATTTATCAAGCAGATTCTACGCAGATTTAGCTAAAAGTGTACCAATCAAAGAATTATGTCTTCTTGGTCGTTACTTTTCCATTCATTCAGTTGCTACTTATGTATCCATCTTCTGGATACCAAATGCATAAATACAAAGACCAGTTTTGAGCCAGATAAAATCGGCTGAAGAATTAATGGTAGTAACTCGAATCTGTGTGAGCCCGTCTGTAAAGAGAGATCTGAGCCCTACCATGTAAGTATCCACCAAACTGCAATTTAAATTAAGATGTAAACTGCTTATTATTACAAAGGTAGAATATTAAGTATTAATTTCAGACACAATTTATCCTCGCAAAGGAGAAATAAAGTCGAAATACATTATTCTCTTCACAATTTATTTATGCTATAATGTTCTACGCAATAAGGTCTTAAACAGTTTTCATGCAAAAATATCTACCTCTCAAGTAACAGTAGATATGCAGTCAGTTTACAGGGTATTTATAATTAAACTATCTTGCTTGAGCCAGCGTAGACGGAAAACTACACTGAAACGCCAAAGAAACCTGTATAGGCATGCGTATTCAAATACAGACATATGAAAACAGGCAGAATGCGGCACGCCTATGTAAAACAAGTGTCTGGCGCAGTTGGTAGATCGTTTACTGCTGCTACAATGGCAGGTTATAAAGATTTAAGTGAGTTTGAACGAGATGTTATAATTGGCGCTCGAGCCATGGGACACACCATATCAGAGATAGCGATGAAGTGGGGATTTTCCGTACGACCATTTCACGAGTGAATCGTGAATATCAGGAATCTGGTAGAACCTCCAATCTCCGACATCGCTGCGGCCTGGAAAATGACCCTACAAGAACAAGAACAACTGAAGAGGTGCAGTTCCCTCCAGCACTACTTCAGACTTCAGTCGAGCCCGTGGCACGTCGTGTTGCGGCACTTCTGCGTGCTCGCCTGGGCCCTACACGATATTAGGCAAGGATCCAGTTTCTTTGGTTCTTCAAAGTATTTACCTTATGGGTACTCAACTCTATAGGACTGACACTCAGGCTCTGCGCTGCAGGATTTGTGTTCTTAGCTGTGTTGGTGTCACGACTTGCCGTTAGGCACCTACTGAGATGGTGGCATAGGAAGGACTCGGACCCTAAGGACACTCAGCTTGAACGATAGACGTTACTGTGACCTGCTTCGCCAATATGTGATCCCTACCCTATGCGAGACAGGGGCTTTGGAGTCAACTGTTTTGAAGCACGGTGGAGCTCTACCTCCCATTACTTGTTAGGTCACTCGATTATTCTGCAAAACATTTGGAGAAAACCGAATCATTGGCCGAAAAATTTCAAACTTCTTGGCCAACAAGATCACCAAAACTGAACCTGTGTGATTTCTGGCTGTGCGGTCAACGGGACACTAACACACGTTGGAGGCTGAAGATGAGGATAGCGATGGAGGTAGCCAGGATCCCAACTGAGATGTTTTGAGCAGCAGTAGAGTAATCTCTGGTACAGTTCCAGGCTGTCGTGGATATGGATGGTAATTACAATATTATTGACCTGGAAGATAAAAGCGGCACTCAATTAACAAATGTTACTCTCTCGTATGGAAAGTAAGATATGTTTCTTTCAATAGAATAATAGTTCCTTCTCTTCCGGGTGTACTTACAAATGTTTCCACAAAGCTTCATTTTCCTACAGTCACTCGTTTTTCATGGGATCCCCTTCAAATAGCGGAAGTTTAGTTATAACCACCCTTTACCTGAAACACCTGAAATTAAAATTTATAACAAATAGCAAGTGTAGTATATTTTCTCTGTCTGTCAAGAAAACACGAAAAGACAACTGTGTTTCAGGCGATTTGTGAAGCATGGTACGTAACTTAATTATGTCACAGAGGGGGAAGAAAACATTTTAATGGTGGCCACCTACACTATTGTTGTTGGTCGAAGGATTTAATAAGGTCGTCAACCTCGTTTCAAACCTCAGGATGCCAGTCCGTTTCCATATCCCCGATTTCATTCTTAATGCTATCCCAACACTCATGAAAACTTGAGCCAACAATTGCTCCGGAAATTACACATCAATGATAGTTTGTACTTAAACTCCAGCTAATTGCTTGCAGAATAATGGCAAACTTCAAGCCTTAATGCAATATTCTGAATACAGAAGAGTCAAATAATCACTTTAAAAACAAATACATGAATTTCCTCAAACAACTCTTTATTCAAAAGTTTTCAGAAACAGCTGCCATCGGTCGCTGTTGTGATGGTTCAATTTTTTTTTTTTTACTGTAGCCGGTTCCAAACAGCTTAGCGACTCATGAGATGGTGCAATTCTTGTTGACTGTTTGTAGCATTGTTTGGGTCATTGTGTAGCTGTGGAAAGACATAAAATACGAATTCAATAAACACATAATGTGGCGTGGGATCTGAAATTTTTTACATCATAAGGTCGACTTTAAGGCATTACTTAGTTATTTTTGTAACATGTAATCATTATTACAAAATTAACATGTGCTATTTACAAAGTCTGTAAAACTAGAGTTTGAGATTACGTTTTTCTATATTTCTAGGAACTGAAATTACGTTTCACAAGTTTATTATTGCTGATTACATATTGTTGATGAAGTAGACATAACTACTGAGAATGTTGATGGGTTCAGTTGATGATAATGTTATGTGAGCGTTTCGATGGATGGTTTTGTGGGGAGGTGTGTGTGAGTCTGAGTATGTTCTTTTTTTTCTTAGTTTATGTCCCTTTTAACAAACATCGTCAGGTCTGTTCCTTCAACCGAAACCACTTCCAGTTTATCCTTAATTATATAACGTAATAGAAGGCTACTGTGGATTACTGTGAACTCTTTGATTAAATCGCAACATTTGCATTTGAAAGTCATAAGCGCCACAAAAAAGTATCTTATCGCTGACTTTCTGGGCTTCCAACAGGGGTTCATAAGGGACTCCTAGACTTAGCGAGTCAAGTATAACTCTGGAAAACTGACTATTCCATAGTTTCAGCCAATTAATGCTATGGCTTTCACTTCTGAAACCGGGTTACTACCTTATTCTGCCACCTAATCGATGGAAAAAGCTCTCTGGTCGGTTCCAGGTATCGGCGATCAGTTATGTTTTGAAGTAGAAGTAGTTCTGTTGCACAAGTTGCTGATGTGAACATTTTTACTCATGGAACTCTAAATATACACGTTGGGACCTGCACGGCGGCAGCCGCTTTCACCTGGATAACAATGACTGTGATGCTATTGAACTTAAATGGCTTTGGAACTACTGAATGGTTGTTCTGTTGGCACACTCATTTTAAGTGATCTTGTGAGCTGGAACTAGATGGTTTTATTTGTAAAGAATAATAAAAAAATTGTAGTAACATAGGTGATTTCCTTTTCTAGGATTTCCTACATTATGATTTATGGAAATTATTGCGGGTGGCCAACAGGAGAGACAATACCAACAACTCACGTCGTGATCTCCATGTACATCGACAATCGGTTTTAACTCCGCTGTCTGCCTACCCTGCAAGCAGCTGGACCATTAAGGTTCTTCAAGACTTTTGTTTCCACGAGGAGTCAAGATACCTTCGAACATCTCGATGTGTTAGCTATGAGAAGATCCCTGTGCCAATCCAGGAACGCCGACCTGTCTCCACCTCTGGAGGCATCATTCTTTCAACAGTAGGTTCTGCTGAGGGAAATGCTGTTTAAACTCACGCTGTGTATGAGAGCCAAAGAAAATGAAAAGTCGCGTATTGTTTCCAGTAGGTAGGTACTGAGATCATCAAGCGTTGTTAAAAATTCAAGTGAAACTAGCCGGTGAGCTTAGACTACGATTCTTAAACAAAATGCCCTTCGCAATGGCTATGACCTATATTTAATACAGTTTAAGTAATAAGTCAAAATTAAAACGCTCCCGGTCACCCTTTCCTCTGAAAGGAAACTTCCTTAAATCACGTGAAACAACTCATCTTCTTTCTGTCTTCTTTCGCTTACGCCAAAGCCCCGCAGCGATCGCAGGGTCGACATGGTTACAACGGATCTGGCAGTGTTAGTGCTAGGGATGGCCGGATGCCCTTCCTGCCGCCACCCCGTAAACCCTCCCCCCCCCCCCCCCACCTTGTAGACGGCGGTCTCCTTCTTTTCTTTTTTCCTGGTGACTCCCATTCCATAATTCTCTGTGGTAATCTCTCTTCTGACATCCTTTTTGTGTGTCCATACCAGAACAATTGCTTTTCTTCTATAAAATCTGCAATTCATTTTTTTACGTCTATTTTCTTCCTCATGAGTTCATTTCTGATTCTTCCTCCCCGAGATATCCCTGCGGACCGCCTCCAAAAGTTCATCTCCGTTGCCATCAACCTTTTTACTATTTGCAATTTAACTGTCCATACTTCCAATCCATATGTCATAGTGCTTCTGATAATTGTGTTGAAGATTTTTCTTTCCGTTTCTTTCTAATCTGTTGGTCCCATAAAATATAATTCGCAGAATTTATTCTTGAATTACACTACTGGCTATTAAAATTGCTACACCACGAAGATGACGCGAAATTTAACCGACAGGAAGAAGATTCTGTGATATGCAAATGATTAGCTTTTCAGAGCATTCACACAAGGTTGGCGCCGGTGGCGACACTTACAGCGTGCTGACATGAGGAAAGTTTCCAACCGATTTCTCATACACAAGCAGCAGTGGACCGACGTTGCCTGGTGAAACGTTGTTGTGATGCCTCGTGTAAGGAGGAGAAAGGCGTACCATCACGTTTCCGACTTTGATAAAGGTCGGATTGTAGCCTATCACGATTGCGGTTTATCGTATCGCGACATTGTTGCTCGCGTTGGTCGAGATCCAATGACAGACTGTGAAATCGGTGGGTTCAGGAGGGTAATACGGAACGCCGTGCTGCATCCCAAAAGCCTCGTATCACTAGCAGTCGAGATGACAGGCATCTTATCCGCATGGTTGGAACGGATCGTGCAGCCACGTCTCGATCCCTGAGTCAACAGATGGAGACGTTTGCAAGACGACAACCATCTGCACAAACAGTTCGACTACGTTTGCAGCAGCATGGACTATCAGCTCGGAGACCGTGATTGCGGTTACACTCGACGCTGCATCACAGACAGGAACGCCAGTGATGGTGTACTCAACGACGAACCTGAGTGCACGAATGGCAAAACGTCATTTTTAGGATGAATCCAGGTTCTGTTTACAGCATCATGGTGGTCGCATCCATGTTTGGCGACCTCGCGGTGAACGCACATTCGAAGTGTGTATTCGTCATCGCCATACTGGCGTATCACCTTGCGTGATGGTATGAGGTCCTATTGGTTACACGTCTCGGTCACCTCTTGTTCGCACTGACGGCACTTTGAACAGTGGACGTTACATTTCAGATGTGTTACGACCTCTGGCACTCGATCACTGCGAGACTCTACATTTCAGCAGAATAATGCAGGACCGCATGTTGCAGGTCCTGTACGGGCCTTTCTGGATACAGAAAATGTTCGACTGCTGCCCTGGTCAGCATATTCTCCAGATCTCTCACCATTTGAAAACATTCGGTCAATGGTGGCCGAGCATCTGGCTCGTCACAATACGCCAGTCACAGCTGTACCTATACACGCCATCCAAGCTCTGTTTGACTTAATGTCCAGGCGTATCAAGGCCGTTATTGTTGCCAGAGGTGGTCGTTCTGAGTACTGATTTCTCAATATTTATGCACGCAAATTGCGTGAAAATGTAATCACATGTCAGTTTTATTATAATAAACTTTTCCAATGAATACCCGTCTATCATCTGCATTTCTTCTTGGTGTAGCACTCTTAATGGCAAGCAGTATACATTACTACCTCAGTATCTTCCTCTTACATCCACAAAAACTGGTTTACGTATCCTTTTTGTACGTCCATACCAGAACAATTGCTTTTCTTCTATAAAATCTGCAACTAAAGTTTTGACGTCTACTTTCTTCCTGATGATTTCATTTCTGATGATTTCATTTCTGATTCTTTCACCAGTAGATATTCCTGCGGACCGCTTCCAAAAGTTCATCTCCGTTGCCATCAACCTTTTACTATTTGCAATTTAACCGTCCGTACTTCCGATCCATATGTCATAATGCTTCTGATAATTGTGTTGATGATTCTTCTTTCCGTTTCCTTTCTAATCTGTTGGTCCCATAAAATATAATTTACTCTTCCAATAGTAATCTTTCCAGCATTAATTCTTGAATTAATTTCCCAGTCTATCGTGTTTTCCATCTTGTGCGATACTGACTCCTAGATATTTGTACTCTTCAGTCTATTGAATAGTTCCCATCCATTCTTCCTTGTGTCTCCTATTACCATATATTTTGTTTCATTGCTGTTGAAATGAAGTCCTCATTTTTTAATACTCCATTAATTTCCTTGTAATGTACTCTGTCTTCTAAATCTTGTGCCAAAATTACTTGGTCATCAGAAAATTGTAATGAATACATCGTAATATCATTTACTGGGATCTCAATGGTTTTACATTGTCTTTGCCAGTTTTTCAGAGCTTTTTCTGACGCACAGCATCCTTGACATAATTCTTTTGTAACTTTAAATCGATGTGAGAGATGATTTTGTACTTTTATTCCTGATATTGAGTTTTCGTAAAGTTTCCGAAATGCTTTAATTATGATGGAATTAATATAACACGCTTTAAAAGTTTTCTACAAGTTACATATGGGTATATTATCATACGCTTTTTCTATGTCTACAAACACTAAATGAGTAGGGTGATTTCTAACTTTTTCTCTTAGATTATTTTTTGCAAGCAAAATATATGATCTATAATTGATCTCCCTACTCTGAACGTCGGAGGTTCAAGTCCTTCCTCGGGCATGGGTGTGTGTGGTGTCCATGGCGTAAGATAGTTTAAGTTAGATTAAGTAGTACGTAAGCTTAGGGACCGATGACCTCAACAGTTTGGTTTCATAAGACCTTACCAGAAATTTGAAATTTCCTGCTCTGAAGCCAGCCTGTTCCTCGGCCTCCATTTCCTTAAATTCTTTTTCCAAGAAATGTTTGATAATCCTTCCATAAAGTCTATTAAATACATTAGTTACAGTTATTCCTCTACAGTTGTCGTACTCCCATTTTCTTCCTTTCCTCTGGATTGTTGATATAAATCCTACTCTCAAGCATTCTGATATGGTCTTGCCGTTTAAGCATTTTTCAAAAAATCTTCTCAAAAGTTCATGTAATTTATCTGTACCATATTTCGCCAGTTCAGTTGACACTCCTCCCATTCCATTACCACTTCCTTTTCTAAAAGTTGTAATTAACTTTTTACTACTTCTATGTCAAGTGAAATGCTGCCATTATTTTCTGCTTCTTCTGTATTATTATTAACTGTATCCAAAAATTATCCTGTGTTTTCAGTCACTAATTCTTTGAAGTTTTTGTTGAATCTCTTTAGAATTTTATGTCAGTGTTTTCAATAACTTCCATGCCTCTGAGATTCTTTGAGTAAGGATGTCACATGATGCAGAGTAATAATGGAAAAGGATGAAAGTTGCAAGATGTGTACGAGAATACTGATGTGACTAGGGAATGAGTCAATGTCGTACTAGAAACAATTCCTGTTTTCATTTTTAAATCTAATTCGAGAGTGCTCCGAGAATACAAGTGTAACTTTTATCCGTTTGATAGTACGGCCTTTCATCCTTACCAATATTTACTGCTCAACGATCATCAGCTAGGTGTGGCAGTATCAGATGACGTGATGGATGGTGCTCAAACAGTTCTCGCGGATCCTGGTTCTCCTCATCCATCGGCACCTCCTGTGCATGTTATCCATTTTTACAGAACAAAAACTGTCTTGTTTTATTATTTCCTGTGCATTTTTGTAAATGATGAAGCTTCAAAGACGAAAAAAAGCAGGAAATAATGATAAAAGGTAGACGGCCATACACCGATAAAAAGAAAAGGTATCAGACCTTTCATCACCCTAGTTTCGGGAATTTATTTGCTTCTACTGCGGAAATACTTGCTGTTATGGTCATTGTCTCAATGCAGACACAAGCGAATTTAGACGGCTTCTGTTGTTGTTGTGGTCTTCAGTCCTGAGACTGGTTTGATGCAGCTCTCCATGCTACTCTATCCTGTGCAAGCTTCTTCATCTCCCAGTACCTACTGCAACCCACATCCTTCTGAATCTGTTTAGTGTATTCATCTCTTGGTCTCCCTCTACGATTTTTACCCTCCACGCTGCCCTCCAATACTAAATTGGTGATCCTTGATGCCTCAGATCAAGTCCTACCAACCTATCCCTTCTTCTAGTTAAGTTGTGCCACAAACTTCTCTTCTCCCCAATCCTATTCAATACCTCCCCATTAGTTATGTGATCTACCTATCTAATCTTCAGCATTCGTCTGTAGCACCACATTTCGAAAGCTTCTATTCTCTTCTTGTTCAAACTATTTATCGTCTATGTTTCACTTTCATACATGGCTACGCTCCATACAAATACTTTCAGAAACGACTTCCTGGCGCTTAAATCTATACTCGATGTTAACAAATTTCTATTCTTCAGAAACGATTTCCTTGTCATTGCCAGTCTACATTTTATATCCTCTCTACTTCGACCATCATCAGTTATTTTGCTCCCCAAATACCAAAACTCCTTTACTACTTTAAGTGTCTCATTTCCTAATCAAATTCCCTCGGCATCACCCGACTTAATTCGACTACATTCCATTATCCTTGTTTTGCTTTTGTTGATGTTCATCTTACATTCTCCCTTCAAGACACTATCTATTCCGTTCAACTGCTCTTCCAGGTCCTTTGCTGTCTCTGACAGAATTACAATGTCATCGGTGAACCTTAAAGTTTTTATTTCTTCTCCATGGATTTTAATACCTACTCCGAATTTTTCTTTTGTTTCCTTTACTGCTTGCTCAATATACAGATTGAATAACATCGGGGACAGGCTGCAACCCTGTCTTACTCCCTTCCCAACCACTGCTTCCCTTTCATGTCCCTCGACTCTTATAACTGCCATCTGGTTTCTGTACAAATTGTAAATAGCCTTTCGTTCCCTGTTTTTTGCCCCTGCCACTTTCAGAATTTGAAAGAGGGCTTCTATACACTGATAAGCCTAAACATTACGAGCAATGGCCACAGAGACGTTGGATGCCGCCTGGTGGATGAGGTAACAAAAGTATGTAAGCGGAACAAACACGGATGGGGGATCACCTGAGCGATGATATGGTTTGCAAATGGGGAAATCGATTGAGATAAGCGACTCTGACAAAGGGCACATTGTTGTTACACAGAGCCTGTGAACAACTATCTCGAAAACGGCGAAGTTCTTCGAATGTTCGTGTGCTACTGTCGTGAGCATCTACCGAAAGAGGTAGGAAAGTGAAACTCCCACTACGCTCTGAATGACTGAACATCCACGACGTTTCACAGAACGTGGGGTTCGGAGACTTGTCTGCTTCGTAAAGTAGGATAGATGGTGGTCTGTGGCCTCTCTGCCGAGAGAGCACAATGCTGGTGTAAGCACAAGTGTTTCAGAGCACACCGTTCATCGTATATTGTTGAGCATGGAGCGCTGGAGCAAACCACCCCTACGTGTATACATGTTGACCCAACGACATCGTCAATTACGATAGAAGTGGGCACGGGACCATAGGGATTCGACCGTCGATTAATGGATACGTTCGAGCTCCTTGGGCGAATCACATTTTTTGCTACACTAGGTCGATGGTCTTCTCCTGAAACGCTGTCATCGAAGTGAACGGCGACTCGAAACGTGCAGCGCGCCACGGACGCAGGCTTGTGGGAGCAGTAGTATGCTATGGGAGACGTTCTTCTGCGCTTGCACGGGACCTGTGTTAATAATCGAAGACACGCTGACTCTTGCGAACCACCTGAATCCCTTCCTGCTTGATGTCTTCCCCGACAATGATGTCATCTCTCAGCAGTATAATTGTATATGTTTCAGTGCCAGAACCGTGCTCCAGTGGTTTGAGGAGCATTATAGTGAGCTTACGTGGATGTGTCGGCAACCAAATTCGCATGATGTAAATCCTATGGAACCCATTTTTGTCGCTATCGGGCGCCATCACCGCTTACGCAAATCAGCGGTCGGCTACTTACGCGAATTAAAAAAAAAATGTTCAAAATGCTCTGAGCACTATGCGACTTAACTTCTGAGGTCATCAGTCGCCTAGAACTTAGAACTGATTAAACCTAACTAACCTAAGGACATTACACACATCCATGCCCGAGGCAGGATTCGAACCTACGACCGTAGCGGTCGCTCGGCTCCAGACTGTAGCGCCTATAACCGCACGGCCACTCCGGCCGGCTACGCGAATTACATGTCATGTGCGTAGACATCTAATACCTACAAAAGCCTCCCAAGAAACTGTCGGATCCCTGATACGCAGACTCAGTGAAGTATTTCGTTCCAAAGACGGACTAACAAGCTATTAAGTAGGTGGTCATAATCTTTTGGCTCGTCAGTGTATCTGTCAACAAATTCGCACCGTTGAGCAGTGACCATTGTTAATGATGCAACTGCTGCCTGTCTTACTACGTTACTTGAGAAGACAGTTTTCATATAATGCTGATTCAAAAGCGTTACAGTCCTTTTCCAAGCCTGCGAAGATCGTTCTTAAAACGAAGAAGAAAGGAATATTTTAGAAGTCACAGCTTCTTAAAAGCAGGCTATGGCCATCTGGTAAATAGATGTGAAAGTGCCAAGGAGGTCGCCATGACCTCCACGAAGGACTAAGACTAAAGAAAAAGCTGAATCATTAAATATAGCCTCCACAGTGTAATTTAAAATTCACTTATAACACGTGTAAATGATTCGAAGATATCAGCATAGTGAAGAAAAAGTATGTGTGTACAAGAAACGCTGTCGGAAAACACATCACTGCGCTATAGGGCTACTACCTCCGCAGGGTGAAGGATAAGGATATGGCTGAGGTTGGTTGGTTTGGCCAAGGAGACCAGACAGCGTGGTCATCGGTCTCATCGGATTAGGGAAGGACGGGAAAGGAAGTCGGCCGTGCCCTTTCAGAGGAACCATCCCAGCATTTGCCTAGAGTGATTTAGGGAAACCACGGAAAACCTAAATCAGGATGGCCGGACGCGGGATTGAACCGTCGTCCTTCCGAATGCGAGTCCAGTGTCTAACCACTGCGCCTCCTCGCTCGGTATGGCTGAGGATATGGGGTCATGTTTGACAGTGATACCCTGTGTCTTATTAGTACACTACTGGCCATTAAAATTGCTACGCCACGAAGATGACGTGCTACAGACGCGAAATTTAACCGACAGGAAGAAGATGCTATGGTATGCAAATGATTAACTTTTCAGAGAATCCACACAAGGTTGACGCCGGTGGCGACACCTACAACGTGCTGACATGAGTTTCCAACAGATTTCTCATACACATTTCTCATACACCGGCGTTGCCTGGTGAAACATTATTGTGATGCCTCGTGTAAGGAGGAGAAATGTGTACCATCACGTTTCCGACTTTGATAAAGGTCGGATTGGGTCCTATCGCGATTACGGTATATCGTATCCCGACATTGCTGCTCGCGTTGTTCGATATACAATGACTGTTAGCAGAATATGGAATCGGTGGGTTCAGGAGGGTAATACGGTACGCCGTGCTGGATCCCAACGGCCTCGTGTCACTAGCAGTCGAGATGACAGGCATCTTATTCGCATGACTGTAACGGATCGTGCAGCCACGTCTCGATCCATGAGTCAACAGATGGGGACGTTTGCAAGACAACAACCATCTGCACGAACAGTTCGACGACGTAGCAGGCGCATGGACTATCAGCTCGGAGACCATGATTGCGGTTACCCTTGACGCTGCATCACAGAGAGGAGCGCCAGCGATGGTGTACTCAGCGACGAATCTGGGTGCACGAATGGCAAAACGTCATTTTTTCGGATGAATCGAGGTTCTGTTTATAGCATCATGATGGTCGCATCCATGTTTGGCGACATCGCGGTGAACGCACATTGGATGCGTGTATTCGTCATCGCCATACTGGCGTATCACCCTGCGTGATGGTATGGGGTGCCATTGGTTACACGTCTCGGTCACCTCTTGTTCGCATTGACGGCACTTTGAACAGTGGACGTTACATTTCAGATGTGTTACGACCCGTGGCTCTACCCTTCATTCGATGCCTGCGAAACCCTACATTTCAGCAGGATAATGCAGGACCGCATGTTGCAGGTGCTGTACGGGCCTTTCTGGATACAGAAAATGTTCGACTGCTGCCCTGGCCAGCACATTCTCCAGATCTCTCACCGTTTGAAAACGTCTTGTCAATGGTGCCCGAGCAACTAGCTCGTCACAATACTCCAGTCATCACTCTTAATGAACTGTGGCATCGTGTTGAAGCTGCATGGACAGCTGATCCTGTACGCGCCATGCAAGCTCTGTTTGACTCAATGCCCAGGCGTATCAAGGCTGATAATACGGCCAGAGGTGGTTGTTCTGAGTACTGATTTATCAGGATCTATGCACCCAAATTGCGTGAAAATGTAATCACATGTCAGTTCTTGTATAATATATTTGTCCAATGAATACCCGTTTATCATCTGCATTTCTTCTTGGTGTAGCAATTTTAATGGCCAGTAGTGTATTTAGTGCCCAGTTTTCGTTACCTGTATAAAATGGCACGGCATGACATGAAAACAAAGAGCCTATATGACGAGTTTAGCATTCAGGTGTGTGCGCGTGTTTTTCTTTTTAAATTGTTCCAAGTGAATGGATATTACTAGAGAGAAAAATATCTCTCGGCCAGGATAAATCCAGGGAAGACGAAGCAAAACCATACGTTTCTCCTAATTACGTCATGATTGTCATGGAAAGGCATTGATTCGGCTGCAAAAAATCGTCTCCACGAAAAGAAGACTTGGAGCACAGTTCTTATGTGCTGCTGCTGCTGGAAGAAACGAAATACTAACGATACCGCATACCGACGTTGCACTCAGCTTACTTTTCAGGACTTACCAGGACCAGCGGAACATCTTATCTGTGGTCACACCTCCAAATACGTAAACTAGGAAAAGGAGATATGTACTTCAAACAGTGCAGGAGTGCTGCAAAAGATCATTCAGTACGTAAAAGTTCATTTTTTGATATCATTAGTTACACCACGCCTAAATTTAAAGCTATAATGTGCTTTGCACCTTTATGTTTGGTACCGCGGTGGAAACTATCAAAGTCAGTTGTGAACTGTGAGTTACTGGTACATGGGTCACCAAAGCGAGCTCTCACGCCACAGCTGTTAGAAATGAGCTAATTCCGCGTATTGGCTTACTACTATGCGGGTTTAGTTAATTTAATTAAAAAACAGAAAAATATGAAGAGTGCAGGCTCGGATAGCGTACATACACATTTACACGCGCTTCTGCACTATTCCCTGCTATCAAGAGATTACGGAGTACGCTATCGTTACAGACAACGAGCGCAAAATGGAACTCCGCATACGTACACACTATCATGGATGTGTAAAAGATTAGAGTTGCAATTCTCTGTGACACAACGGTTACCAGAGTGCGTTAGTGTTCTCCATGTTTAGTGTCGTTACTAGGCCTCGTAGAGTATATAATAGGCCTGAACAGACTCAGAAGTTCAGCGATCACTGCGGAGGACACACAGACGTCACATGAGGCAGCGTTATCAGCACATGATTGAGTTTTAAAGGGGCCTTATTGTTGGTCTCTATTTGACCGGTTGGCCTAATCGTGCACTATTCAGATTTATGTGGCATTCGGATGTGACATTGGCCCGACGTTGGACTATATGAGAACCTGAGGGCAGGCCTACTCGTCGTCAAGATTCCGATCGACCACACCTCACCGTCACAAAGGGAGGATCGCCATATTGTGCACAAATGATACCGTAATCCCCTTCACACCTTCACCTGCCATCCGAGAACAAGTAATGGACTCCCTGCAGCTTTTTGTTTCATTGCGCACCGTTGGTAGGAGGCTAGCAGCAGCCGGATCAGGGCATTACTGTCCCATGCCTTTTTTTTTACTGTGGAACATCTGAGGTCATCAGTCCCCTAGACTTACAACTACTTAAAACTTACTAACCTAAGGACATCACACACATCCATGCCCGAGGCAGGATTCTAACCTGCGACCGTAGCAGCACCGCGGTTCCGGACTGAAGCGCCTAGAACCGCTCTGTCACAGCGGCCGGCTCCCATGCGTATGCTGCCGTTAACACCACTACACAAAGGTTGCATTAGCATTGGCGTCGTGACCAGAATCAGGCACTTCTGATAAATCGCATCGTATTCTGTTCGGCGATGAATCGCGATTCTGCGCTACCCCGAATGACCATTGTCGGCGAAAATGGCGGCAACCTGGGAAGAGGTCGCATTCTTCCAATGTTTTAGAGAGACACAGCGGTTTTACTTCTGGCGACGTGGTGTGGCTAGCCGTCAGTTACGACTACAGGTCACGGCTGGCAGTTAAAGAGAGAAATCTGACGACACAACAGTACGTCATGGACATGCTGCGTCCTCACGTATCATCAATCTTTCGACCGTATTTTGATGCATTTTTCAACAGGACTGTGCTAGTCCACACACGGAATATGCCTCTATGAACTGCCTGTGTGATGTTGAGATACTCCCGTGGCCAGCTAAATCCTCAGATCTGTTCCCGATAGAAGATGTTTGCGACCAGCTCGGACGTCATCTCCGTTGCAGTGCCAATACTGAGGATACAACAGGCAGGGGAGAATTGTGTTGCTAGTGGAGAAGCAGGAACAGCAAAGTGGGTAGGTCCGGAGAACTCAGTGATTTCAAACGATTGACAAGTCGTTGGATGTCAACTGAGTGACAAATCCATCAGAAATATTTCACTCCTTTTAAAAATGCCCAATTTGACTTTAGGTGATGTGACTGTGAAGTGGAAACGCGAAGAACAGCTAAATCAAGAACAGGTCCAGACGAACAGGGACCGTCTAGCACTGTGGAAGGCGGTTATAAGAAATCACAATAAATCAGCAGCAGGAATCACTTGCGAGCTTCAACAGTGTTGCTAGCTCAATGACTGCACGTAGGGAGTTAAAGAAAATGTGGTACAATGCTCGAGCAGCTACATAAGACACACATTTCTGTAGTCAATGCTAAGTGACTAGTCAGGTGTTAAGAGGACACCACTGGAAAGTGGATGACTGGAAACGACTTACATACACTGATGAATCAGCCTATACCCTGGAAGAATATGAACACATTTTACAGCATTATGTACTGCTTACTGTAGAGGATAGTTGGGAGACGACGATTGTTCGTATCTGCATGCCAATCGTCTCTCTCTCTCTCTCTCTCTCTCTCTCTCTCTCTGTCTCTCTCTCTCTCTCTCTCTCTATATATATATATATATATATAGGGTGGTCAGAAAATGTGTGAAATGCTTGTAGGGATGTTACAGGACAGATTGTACTGAGACATAAATGTTAAGAAAGAAATTCGATACGTTGCACTGTTTCCGAGTTATTTAGCATTGCAGTTAGCCAATCAGATCGTCGCGAGCGTAAATTCAGGTTTCAGCTAACGAGACAAAGCACTCGTTGGGCAACACCGCCCCTGGCAGGACACTTGAATGCGAGTATATATGTATATAGAATACAGAGTTAAACATTAATATTTCTATTATTTACCCGTTTCCCTTAAATGGCAGAAAATGCATATACTATATTTATAGATTTATTTATTCTTATTCAAGAATTCATCTATGGTATAGAAGCAGTTGTCAAGGAGATATGGTTTCAATTTGTTTTTGAAGCTATTACTGCTGTCTGTCAGACACATTGTTGAAAATTTTTATAGCAGCATATTTTACCCCTCTCTGTGCCAAAGATAGGTTGAGCAAAGGATAGTGTAAGTCTTTCTTTTTCTGGTATTATAATCAAGAATATCACTGTTGTTTTTATACTGGTCCATGTTGTTGAGAACAAATTTCATTAGTGAGTAGACGTATTGTAAGGCTGTTGTAAGAATTCCCAATCTTTTAAAAAGATGCCTTCAAGATGTGCGACTATGAACCCCACACATTATTCTAACCACTTTCTTTTGAGCAGTGAATACTTTTTGTCTAAATGTTGAGTTACCCCAAAATATTATTCTGTATGACATCAGAGAGTGAAAGTATGCAAAGTATGTTAGCTTACTAATTTCTATATCCTCAAAATTGGCAATTACCATTATCGCAAAAGTTGCTGAACCTAGTCGCCTTAGGAGATCCAAAAAATGAATTTTCCAATTACGATTCTCATCTACCTGTACACCCAAAAACTTAGTATGCTCTACCCTGTCTACTGACTTCTATTGATGTGTTGTATTTATTGAAGGAACTGTAGTTTTTGCAGCAGAAAATTGAATGTACTGTGTTTTTCCAAGGTTTAGAGTAAGCCCATTTGCAGAAAACCAATTAATGACTTCTTCAGAAACGTTATTGTATCATTATCAACTGGATTTTTTACTGGATTAATAATGATGCTTGTATCATCAGCAAACAGTGTCAGTTCAGATTCCTGTTTCAGATAGGAAGGGAGGTCGTTCACATATATCAAGAACAGAAGGGGACCCATGATTTAACCCTGTGGAACACCTAATGTAATTTCACCCCAGTTAGATGAAGTGGCAAACTTATTTAAATCACTTGACCCATGTAAGGAAACTTTTTGCTTCCTGTTCTGTAGGTATGACTTAAACTACTCATATGCTATTCCATTTACACAATAGAATTGTAATTTCTGTAACATGAGGTTCGCCGAGGACATTGTAATTCTGTCAGAGACAGCAAAGGACTTGGAAGAGCAGTAAAACGGAATGGACAGTGTCTTGAAAGTAGGATATAAGATGAACATCAACAAAAGCAAAACGAGGATCATGGAATGTACTCGAATTAAATCGGGTGATGCTGAGGGAATTAGATTAGGAAATGAGACACTTAAAGTAGTAATGGAGTTTTGCTATTTGGGGAGCAAAATAACTGATGATGGTCGAAGTAGAGAAGATATAAAATGTAGACTGGCAATGGCAAGGAAAGCGCTTTGAAGCAGAGAAATTTGTTAACATCGAGTATAGATTTTAAGTGTCAGGAAGTCGTTTCTGAAAGTATTTGTATGGAGTGTAGCCATGTATGGAAGTGAAACATGGACGATAAATAGTTTGAACAAGAAGAGAATAGAAGCTTTAGAAATGTGGTGCTACAGACGAATGCTGAAGATTAGATGGGTAGATCACATAACTAATGAGGAAATATTGAATCGGATTGGTGAGAAGAGAAGTTTGTGGCACAACTTGACCATAAGAAGGGATCGGTTGGTAGGACATGTTCTGAGGCATCAAGGGATCACCAATTTGGTATTGGTGGGCAGCGTGTAGGGTAAATGTCGTAGAGGGAGATCAAGAGATGAATACACTAAGCAGATTCAGAAGGATGTAGATTGCAGTAAGTACTGGGAGACGAAGAAGCTTGCACAGGATAGACCAGCATGGAGAGCTGTATCAAACAAGTCTCAGGACTGAAGACCATAACAGCAACTACTACAACAATGTCATGGTTCACACAATCAAATGCTTTGGACAAGTCACAGAAAATTCCTATTGGTGACATTTTACCATTTAGAGACTCTATTATGTGGACAGTGAAATTGTATATTGCTGTCTCAGTATAGCAGCATTTTTGAAATCAGAAAATTGGAGTAACAGTCCTGAAATGGACTAGGTTGCCCACAGCTCTTGTCTGAACCCAATATATTAACTGTGGAACGCGTTAGTTTGTAGACTTTGCTTCAGAAACCAACTTCCAACATCACTACTTTCATTGGCCCCAGAAGAGTTAAAGCCTTCATAGAGGGCAGTTCATAAAGGGTGGACACACGGTATATTAATGTCCACTAAAAGTCATCCGGATTCTTTTGATCAGATTGGGTATGAAGTAACCGTTCTTCTACAAAGATGCTAGTAAATCTGAGTTTTTGTGGTATGAAGTTTACTAAAAACTTCCCTACACAGTAGTGTCTCTTCATATTTGATGGAGGTATTGGCGGAAATCGAATTTTCAGCATGTGTGAGGGTAACAATTAATGAGATGAAGAGCAACCATGAATAATAATGGAAAATAATATTAGAAAAGTGACGTAAAAACCTAAAAGCGACGCTTCAGTTCTGTCAACTTGGCGTATCTGTTTAGCTGAAAGCCATCAACCTGCAATGAATCAGAAAGGAATTTCTTGAATACACTCGATGCCGAGCTGATTCGGCATGCAGCTGTAAGGGAGCAGCGCGAAGTTACCCAGCGATGTGTGGACTGGATCCTGCCGGAATGCGAAGACGTGGCAGCTGTCAGGCACAGTTCTCTTTTTGCTACAAAAGAGCAGTTTTCCGCGTAACTACGCACAGACAGATAACACCGACAAGGGAACGTTGTGCGGACGTTTTCTTTACTTTCAGAAATTCGACAGATTTTTTTCAAGTTATCTCAAAGTCAATACAAATCAGTACAGTCCCGACATTCAAACAGTGGCGGTCGTCGACTCTCTAAGATATCAAGGTTGACGGCTTCGTGCGTGATCATTGAATTTAACTGTTGCGGACGCTTTTACTCTAAAAAACAGTCACTATTTTAGGACTGACATTTTTTCTTTCACTTTTCATTTCCTTAATGCAGTGGTTCCCAACAGGTGGTCCGCGGACCCCCAGTGTGCGCGAGCTATGCCAGAGGGGTCCGCAAGATGCTATTAGAATAAAAAAAATTATTAAATATATTTAGTATGATAATAGATTTGTTGTTTTGGCCGCTTCCTGCATGAGCAGAGCTTTAGCGAACGCTGTCTTCTGCGTCTAGCGTCTTCCTAGAGCCAACTGACACTAGCGCAAAACTAGAATTAGATAGAGGCAAATATTCCTGCTGTATGTCATTAGAGTGCGCGCGCTGCCTCTTTGCAGCTGACAACTGACAGTCACTGTACACAGAAACTCACATTTCAGACGACAATCGGCCATTGTTAATTTATTGCCAGTGCTTTCACAGACTGTGTTGTTTACATATTCAATATTCTGTATTAAAACAGTAGTGTTTGTAAAGCGTTGTTTTTCAATAATGAATAAATCAATGTTTTTTCTAAGTACCAAAAATATAAAACATATAAAAATACTCTTAATTTGGCTTTTTTTAGGTACTTGATACAGTGATATGACAAGGTACTAATCATACTCGATGAGGGGGTCCTCGAGAATATTTTGTTGGGAACCCCTGCCATAATGCATACAGGGACTACCGATATTCGCGTCTACAAATGATTCCAAGCGTTCTGATTGTTACAAAACAGACGAACTATCAGCGCGGCGTGTCTCGCAACAGTTACAAAAGACAAAGAGACAGACAAAATGTATGCATTTTCCACGTGCAACTGGAAACTTGAGATAGTCATGAAATTACAGTGTTTCGCGTTCACCTTTGGTTCCAGTATAATCCAAAAATTGCATATCAAGAGCTATAGTTCTAATGACTGCTGATGGTCGTGTCTATAAAGTGTAAAATATCGAAAACAGAGTATATGATTACATTAAGAGTGCTTAATCATTGCATGAATTTGGAAGTTTTTATGAGCCACTTAGCTTGTCAGCATGAGGTACACAATTCAGTATGTTTCTGACTCTGTCCGGCCTGAACGTACAACGTCGGGCTATTGCACGTCTACATTAGACAAAATAATCTCCTCGATATCAAGGTCATATGATTCAGTGCACGAACGTAACTGTAAAAAGTTGACAAAAGTTCATCTTGTTCTAATGAAAGGGTGTAACCAGACATCTGGGTCAAGTATAAGCTAGGGAAACCACGATAAACCTAAGTCTGGATGGATGACTGAATGTCCAAAATAGGGGTCAAGTTTTTTAACGTCTGCCTTATCTTACCCTATCGTTCAAAAGACAATAGACAGATGAGATGAATGTCATCTTAGTTTATACCAGATCCATCTCAAACAATTGAAAAGGAATAAATGCGAAGGTCAGATGAACAAAGGACGTAGTGCACTTAATGTCACCCCATTTATGGGAAACTGAATTCTGTGGTATAAGGTGTTGTCCTAGGACTGCACTGCAGTTTCATCTGTTGAATGTGCACGTAATACGATCGCTCCGTATCTGCTGTATGACTGTGTGTTGTGTGGACGTTCCCAAAGTACGTCAGTGGAATTTTACTTTGATATGTACTTTTGGCGTACGCGTGGTCCGAAAATCGACGGCAGGCGCTGGCAGCCTTTGGTGTCCCGCGGGCCTGATTCACATACTTACGTAAGCTCACGGGCCGTATCAACACGACGTGACAGGAACACTCCTAGTGCGTAAAGTCAGAACTATAGCGCCCATGACTTTAATGTTTAGGGGCTAACACACCGATATGAACGGCGCCCCTCTCTCGTCACACCAACAAATTATGTCTTGAAACACGTGTTTTGAGAAAACTTTCATTTTAGGCTTATCCAGTATATCTTCTGTGGGGCAGATTCAAACCAGTCGTCAGTTGGATACGGCCCACGGGCTGCAGGTTGCCCACCCGTGATGAAAGGCTACGTTCGAAACTAGTCACCATTATAAATTACACGGAACTGTGACAGAAATTTAAATAAAGAATTAACAAATCTTAGTTACTGGTCTTTCACCAACAAAATGTTGGAACTACAGAAATAATTGTAATTAATTTAAGTATATAAGTCGCCAGTTGCAATCAGTATGAAAATATAGACTCCTGGAAATTGAAATAAGAACACCGTGAATTCATTGTCCCAGGAAGGAGAAACTTTATTGACACATTCCTGGGGTCAGACACATCACATGATCACACTGACAGAACCACAGGCACATAGACACAGGCAACAGAGCATGCACAATGTCGGCACTAGTACAGTGTATATCCACCTTTCGCAGCAATGCAGGCTGCAAGTTCCCTTGCCGGTCTAGGAATGGTAGAACGATGGGTTCGATGACTGTTTGGATGTACCGTCCACTATTCAGTGTCCCCTCGACGATCACCAGAGGTGTACGCCCAGTGTAGGAGATCGCTCCCCACACCATGATGCCGGGTGTTGGCCCTCTGTGCCTCGGTCGTATGCAGTTCTGATTGTGGCGCTCACCTGCACGGCGTCAAACACGCATACGACCATCATTGGCACCAAGGCAGAAGCGACTCTCATCGCTGAAGACGACACGTCTCCATTCGTCCCTCCATTCACGCCTGTCGCGACACCACTGGAGGCGGGCTGCACGATGTTGGGGCGTGAGCGGAAGACGGCCTAACGGTGTGCGGGACCGTAGCCCAGCTTCATGGAGACGGTTGCGAATGGTCCTCGCCGATACCCCAGGAGCAACAGTGTCCCTAATTTGCTGGGAAGTGGCGGTGCGGTCCCCTACGGCACTGCGTAGGATCCTACGGTCTTGGCGTGCATCCGTGCGTCGCTGCGGTCCGGTCCCAGGTCGACGGGCACGTGCACCTTCCGCCGACCACTGGCGACAACATCGATGTACTGTGGAGACCTCACGCCCCACGTGTTGAGCAATTCGGCGGTACGTCCACCCGGCCTCCCGCATGCCCACTATACGCCCTCGCTCAAAGTCCGTCAACTGCACATACGGTTCACGTCCACGCTGTCGCGGCATGCTACCAGTGTTAAAGACTGCGATGGAGCCCCGTATGCCACGGCAAACTGGCTGACACTGACGGCGGCGGTCACAAATGCTGCGCAACTAGCGCCATTCGACGGCCAACACCGCGGTTCCTGGTGTGTCCGCTGTGCCGTGCGTGTGATCATTGCTTGTACAGCCCTCTCGCAGTGTCCGGAGCAAGTATGGTGGGTCTGACACACCGGTGTCAATGTGTTCTTTTTTCCATTTCCAGGAGTGTATTTACCCAAGGAGGAAAAATTAATCAGTATTATGATTTATAAATAACATTTGTACTAGTTTACTCAAAGTCTGTCGATTTATACACTACCGTTCGTGAAAATTGCAACACCAGGAATAGGACACGTGATTACAATGAAATTTATTCCACAGATTAGGGACATGACAACACACAGATGATTAGAATTACAGAATTGTATACGCATTTCTACAGCCAGAATTCAGTATCGTATGAAACCGCCACTTGCCGCAATCAGAGCCTCTAGATGTCGTGGCGTGGAATCAAAGAAGGCCTGTATATGCTGTTGGTGAACACACTACCGTATGCCTCCAGAATGAGATTTTCACTCTGCAGCGGAGTGTGCGCTGATATGAAACTTCCCGGCAGATTAAAACTGTGTGCCGGACCGAGACTCGAACTCGGGATCTTTGCCTTTCGCGGGAAAGTGCTTTACCATCTGAGCTACCCAAGTACGACTCACGGCCCGTCCTCACAGCTTTACTTCTGCCAGTACCTCGTCTCCTACGTTCCAAACTTTATAGAAGCTCTCCTGCGAAAGGCAAAGGTCCTGATTTCGAGTCTCGGTCCGGCACACAGTTTTAATCTGCCAGGAAGTTTAACACTACCACCTGCTTTGTAGGAGTACCCATAAATCATCGGTATTGGTTGCAAAGAGCCAAAAAGGAACAAGCTGCTAAAAGACCATATCCTAAACATGTTTGATGGACTAAATCAGGCATACATGCAGGCAGAGAAACAGTTGTACCGAAGCAGCTGTACACGTCACTCTTTGAAGAAGGCTTTATATGAGTCCCCATAAAGGGGACCAAAAGGAACAAGTTGCTGAAAGACCATTCCTAGACTTGTTTGGTGGACGACTTGTTAGGCATACGTGAAGGCAGGGAAGCAGTCATCCATGTCATTCCTTGAAGAAGACTTGCGCACTCCTCGCCTCAGGTGGCCAGGTTTTGTCCTGTTGAACTATAGCATGTGGAGCTGCCTGTAGGAGGGGTAGTGCCTCGGGCTCAAAACTGTCTCTGATGTAGTAGGTGCTGTTCAGGTTGTCCTCAGTATGTAGGAGGCGCGATCAAGCATTATAGCCAACTGCCGCCCTGAACCATCAGACTTAGCGTTTGTCAGCTACATTGCTCAAGAGTGCAGTCTGTGAGATAGCTGTCACTATGGTGCATCTAACACATATGCTGCCATCACAGTAGGGCAAGTTGAAGCGGGACAGTTCTGAAAACACTAAATTTTGCTAATCAGCATGCCAGTGACGGCGTTTATATTGCCCATATCAGTATGAGGCATCGGTGGTTTCTGGACAACTGAAGCCAATTAAATGGCATGCGTGCCACCAGTCCACTCCTCAGCCGAAGGCGTCAAACTGTTGGTACAGAAGCGTCCACAACCATTGTAAATCTCCAACGTCAACGCTGTGGATGAAGCTTTTCTGTCGGTTATGGCCATATGTACAGGATGGTAGTCATCCCGCTCTGTGGTCACACCGTTCAGTCCAGTACCGGGTCGCTGCTGTGTACGACCCTCCTCTGTCCACTGGTTCCACACACGCATCACTGTCATAGCAGCATGCCCTGTACAAGCAGCAGTGCCACAGTACGATAAAATCATTTTCCGGAGACCAACTGCTCCACCCTGTTTGAACCCACTCACACACTGATACTACACACTGATACATGCTGGTACTACACTGATGAGGCATACCAGACTTTCCTTGCACGTTTCTACTTGGTTTGACAGCATTGCAAAAACTGGGCGTGACGTAACACTGATCTGTCTGGACATACAAAAGGAAACATTGCTGGTTCTATGTTCATGCCGCCGGCCGCGGTGGTCTCGCGGTTCTAGGCGCGCAGTCCGGAACCGTGCGACTGCTACGGTCGCAGGTTCGAATCCTGCCTCGGGCATGGATGTGTGTGATGTCCGTAGGTTAGTTAGGTTTAAGTAGTTCTAAGTTCTAGGGGACTGATGACCACAGCAGTTGAGTCCCATAGTGCTCAGAGCCATTTTTATGTTCATGCCATCTCTCTCATATCTTAATCACTTGTATAGTATTGTATGTTAACCGGGGGCCTAGAAACGACGGAAAGACTCCGCCCCCGCCGCAGCCGCAGTGGTCCCCAACCCCACGACGACTACCGCAGTCCACTTCACCCCTCCGCCGTCCCACACCATCCCATTCTTTCAGGGTTATTGTGCGGTTCGGTCCCCAGTGGACCCCCTTAGGTAACGTCTCACACCAGATGAGTGTAACCCCTATGTTTGCGTGGTAGTGTAATGTTTGCGTACTCGTACGTGGAGAACTTGTTTGCGCAACAATCGCCGACCTAGTGTAGCTGAGGCTTAATAAGAGGAACCAGCCCGCATTCGCCGAGGCAGATGGAAAACCGCCTAAAAACCATCCACAGACTGGCCGGCTCACCGGACTTCGACACAGGTCTGCCGGGCGGATTCGTGCCAGGGACCAGGCGCTCCTTCCCAATCCGGAAAGCCGTGGGTTAGACCCCACGGCTAACCGGGCAGGCTGTTAATCACTGATTATGATTCCACTGTTCTACACGTCCTCCGGTTTTAGAGCGATTCAGACTATTAATTCCGAGTGTTGCAATGTTCACAAACAGTAGTGTATTTTTTGTGCATATATGTCCTGCTTTTGAAAAGGGCACTAACTTAAGTGGGATACATAATATTTTCAGAACCAGTTGGTATAGTGTTGGGTACAGAAATTTTCGGGTTTCCTAATAGTTTAAAGGATCGCTGTTTCTAGGCAAATTTTCCTACGACAAATGTTTGTCTAATTCGATAACCAAGTCCTGTGACATGATTTCCTTGGAGCTGAAAACACAGCACATCCCAATCAACTCCTCATGTTTTATCCACAACAGATAAGTTATATGATCTGTTCGTGCTTTCACCTAAAACGGTATTCGTGATAAGTTGAGAAAATCGTCCCGAAACACATGTGCTACAAAACGCCACTGTTTCCTGCGCATGTACCCACAAAGGGTTGGCATACTCTGGATCTGGTAGTCGAGCAGCTGCTGGGGTATAGCCTCCCATTCTTTCACTAGTGCCTGTCGGAGCTCCTGAAGTGTCATAGGGGTTTGAAGACATGCAGCGATACGTCGACAGGGAGCATCCCAGACGTGCTCGACGGGGAACAGGTAGCTCTGGAGAACAGGTAGGCCGCTCCATTCGCCTGAAATCTTCTCTTTCAAGGTACTCCTCCACGATGGCATCTCGGTGGGGCCGTGCGCTATCATTCATCAGGAGGAACGTGGGACCCACTGCACCCCTGAAAATGCGGACATACTGGTGCAAAATGAAGTCCCGATACACCTGACCTATTACAGTTCCTCTGTCAAAGAGATGCAGGGGTATACGTGCACCAGTCATAATCCCACCCCCACTATCAAGCCACGACCTCCATACAGGTCCCTTTCAAGGACATTAAGGGATTGGTATCTGGTTTCTGGTTCACGCCAGATGAAAACCAGGCGAGAATCACTATTCAGACTATACCTGGATTCGTCCGTTATCATAACCTGGGACCACTGTTCCAATGACCATGTACTGTGTTCTTGACACCAGGCTTTATGAGCTCTCCTGCGACTAGGGGTCAGTGAAATGCACATTGCAGGTCTCCGGCCGAATAAACCATGTCTGTTCAGCCGTCTGTAGACTTTGTGTCTGGAGACAACTGTTCCAGTGGCTGTGGTAAGGTCCCGAGCAAGGCTACCTGCAGTACTCCTTGGCCGTCTGCGGACACTGATGGTGAGATATCGGTCTTCTTGTGGTGTTGAACACTGTGGACGTACCGTACTGTAGCGCCTGAACAAATTTCCTGTCTACTGGAATCGTTGCCATAATCTTGAGATCACTTTGATTTTATCCATACTGGATGAGAGGTCGTGGTTGTGAATGTCAATGTTGAAAAGTATATCGGCTCAACCACTTGTTTATAGTGTAAAAAACTAAAATTACCGGGTTTCGGAAGTCAATCTTCCATCATCAGAATAATAAAAAGTAAAAGAACCTGTTAAAACTCGCAAAAATGGAACATGTACCATGCACAATAAAATTGATAATAAAATTAAAACATCGTGGCTACTTCCCTTGTTGCAGCCGTGTCTTCCAAGGTGCATCTCCACATAGTGGTCAAATTATAAAAAAACTCTAAAATGGTGTCGCCTATGGTGTTCAACATCTAACCACATGGCTTTCTCCTCTATCGTCGTAAACCGCCCGTGCGCCTTCGTTGATACCACACACCACGTACTCAAACACGACACTGAAACGCGAGTGAGCTCACGCGCAAGTAAACAAGGAAGTCACTGAGATGTCTATACAAACAGATAACGTATGCATGTGCCAAGGACCTCATGAAATGATGGTCTCCTGCCAATGCTAAAAATGTAGTTACAAAAAGAAACCAGCGAAATGTTTGAAAAAGTTATTTGTATCACCAGTTAGCTGTTCATTCAGTGTGTTCTGATTATCCACGCTATGTATCGTAATCTCCAGCTGTTCTAGTAGATCCAGCTTTTTGCCTTTGTCATGTCTATGTAAAATAACGAGATCCTGATCTATTCCCAACATGGGGTGTCCCGTTTCCAAAATATGCGTGGCTACAGCTGACTTTTTGAAATAATTAAGCCGGAAAGCATCACTGTGTTCTTTGTAACGTACTTTAAAGGACCTATCAGCTTGGCCTACATAGCTTGCCTTGCAC
This sequence comes from Schistocerca gregaria, assembly GCF_023897955.1. Classification (NCBI taxonomy): domain Eukaryota; kingdom Metazoa; phylum Arthropoda; class Insecta; order Orthoptera; family Acrididae; genus Schistocerca; species Schistocerca gregaria. Next base: position 682,969,726 of record NC_064931.1, read on the forward strand.
GTGTTGCACTGAATTTTATAGACGCCAGCTCTCTCATATTTATCGCTTTCCTGCTGTAAATTATTTCTTAGTTTAAACCGCAGCGTATTATTGGTCTGAAAAGCGGTATCGACTTAAAAAGGTTTGAAAATGTTAGCAACTTTTTGCGAAATATCACCGAAGTATGGTATTGTGACTCTCGTAATATTTTTTGCGGTATTCTTCCTTGCATTCGTGCGCTGTTCCTGTCGTATTAGTTTATTGACAACGTTTTTGTGATATCCGTTAGCTCTGGCTAGTTGTTTCACGATGTTCAGCTCAGTCATTCTGTCTTCTTCATTCATAGGGACTCTAAAGGCTCTATCTATCAAAGATCTAAAAGCAGAAAGTTTCTGGCCATTAGGAAGGCAGGCATTATTTTGTATCAACAAAAGACGGGCCCGAGAAAGTCGACTGCGAGACAAGATGACTCAGATAATTTTATTTTCTTATTGGCTCCAAACATTCTTTATGAGGGTTACTCCGGTCAAGAATCATACTAAGTGAGCACAGACGAGAAATCTTCGGAGTCTCCAAAGGTAGATTTCTCTGAACTCCCAGACATGATTTCAAATTCCCGGACAATGACGATTATTAGTTAGTGTCAAAGATCCATCCTTCTCTTCTCTGACTGTGCTGGCACAAGCACAATGTTGGTCTCTGATTCAGCATTCTCCAAGTGGTGCTCATTGGGTTCCGCTAACGCCAACGATATTTGCTTTCAGGTTAATCCCGACTGAAGAATTTCAAGGCCATTTGAAGTTCACGAAAATTTCACCGGTGAACAGAGTTCAGAAACCATACAATATTTTCATTGAATATTTTTCCCGATCTCGCTTCGTTCTCGAGATACTGGTAACCTCGGAAAGTTATAATGAAGTGCCCTTGACGACAAACTATTGGATTTTCGAAGACAATGTTCCCTACGAACGATACGCTTTTGTCACGTAGAATACGAATATGGAATATAAAGTAGAGGTTACCATTTTAAGAATGATCTTGACCTTGGTTTGATCTTAAAAACAGGGTTCAAGGTCATTGCGAGGTAATCATTCCATGACCCCATTCAAACCTTACAACTTTTACTACATACTTTTTTTGCAGAAATGTGCCACTACAGGGATATCGGCCGGTATAGATTAAAATGGGACACCCTGTATGTATCTGTCGTATCTGCCAAATTTCTACGTCGTATTTTTTGGATCTTAATCATGATATCGAATGTTAGACAGCTGACTTTATTAGTGTATCGAAAATACATTTCTTTGTTCAGATTAAAATTAAGTGTTAAACAATAACTAAAATAGGCGTATGGGCTATGCATGCATTGTGTATAATCTCTAAGCTAGTCTTCATTTTTTTTGCAGTAAATCCCTTCGTAAAACAACGAGGTAACACAACAATGGGAAACCAACATAAGGCGTGAACAAAGGGCGGACGACTCAGTATTGTTATACACGCTCCTCTCATCTTAGAGCTACTGGTAAATGCTTTTTTCCGAGAAACAAAATTCCTAACGCACTGTGAGATGAAACATGACACTCCTATGTTTCATTAGAGCTGGTGAAGCAAATAATAATAATAATAATAATAGTAATAATGACTCTAGAAGGAAAACCTGGAATTGACCTCAACAGCAAGGATAATTAAATCTTCGAATAACTTATTAAAATGTTTAATTGCGACTATTATCGTCTGCTTTCTCTGTAAACACCATCGACCTATATACATATATCTCTTCGATAGATACTGAGATGACATAGTACACAAAGAAAACACTTCATATTTGGGAATTATTTCCCGAAAAGCGTCGTGCGGCTATTAAATAAAGAAAAAATTGCGACTGGCAAATAACAAATGTTATAGTATGGCAAACAATATTACATGACTGCATGCTAGCAAACAACTATATCTCTTAACAGCCCACCCGGTTAGCCGTGCCGTCTGCTTTCCGGGAAGGTGTGCCGGTCCCCGGCACGAATCCGCTCGGCGGATTAGTGTCGAGGTCCGGTGTGCCGGCCAATCTGTAGACGGTTTTTAAGGCGATTTTCCATCTGCCTCGGAGAACGCGGGCTGGTTCCCCTTATTCCGCCTCAGTTGCACTACGTCGGCGATTGCTGCGCCAACACTGTCTCCACGTACGCGTACACCATACTCGCTCTACCACGCAAACATTTGAGGTTACACTCGTCTGGTGTGAGACATTCCCAGTGGGATGCATTGGGGGCCGAACCGCACAGTAACCCTGGGTTCGGCGTGGGGCGGTGGTGGGGTGAGTGGACTGCTGTAGCCTGTTGTGGGGTTGTGTACCACTGATGGCTACTGTGGAGACGACGCCTCTCTGTCGTTTCTAGGTCCCCGGTTCACTACAATACAATAAAATACAATGCAGTATCTCTTATACTTGGCTACTACATCCACATCTACATGGATACTCTGCAAACCACAGTTTATCGAACCACGATCACGATTTTCTATTAATCCAGTCTCGTATAGCGCGCGGAAAGAACTAACACCTACATCTTCCCATACGAGTTCTGATTTCCCTTATTTTATCGTGGTGATCGTTTCTCCCAATGTAGGTCGGTGTCAACAAAATATTTTCACATTCCGAGGAGAAAGTTGGTGACTGGAATTTCGAGAGAAGATTCCGTCGCAACGAAAAACGCCTTTCTTTTAATGATTTCCTGCCCAAATCTTGTATCATTTCTGTGACACTCTCTCCTATATTTCGCGATAATACAAAACGTGCTGCCTTCCTTTGAACTTTTTCGATGTACTCCGTCAGTCCTATATGGTAAGGACCCCACACCGCGCAGCAATATTCTAAAAGAGGACGGACAAGGGTAGTGTAGGCACTCTCCTTAGTAGATCTGTTACATTTTCTGAGTGTCCTGCCAACAAAACGCAGTTTTTGGTTAGCCTTCCCCACAACATTTTCTATGTGTCCCTTCCAGTTTAAGTTATTCGTAATTGTAATTCCTAGGTATTTAGTTGAATTTACAGACTATAGATTTGATTTATTTATCGTGTGACCGAAATTTAACGAACTCCTTTTATCACTCACACTTTTCGTTATTGAGGGTCAACTGCCCATTTTCGTACCATTCAGATATCTTTTTTAAATTGTTTTAAAATTTGTTTTGATCTTTTGATGACATTATTAGTCGATAAACGACAGCGTCATCTGCAAACAACCTAATATGACTTCTCAGATTGTCTTCCAGATCGTTTATATAGATAAGGAACAGCAAAGCGCCAATTATACTACCTTGGGGAAAACCAGAAATCGCTTCTCTTTTACTCGATGACTTTCCATCAGTTACTACAAACTGTGACCTCTTTGTCAGGAAGTCATAAATCCCGTCACATAACTGAGACGATGTTCCATAAGCACGCAATTTCACTACAAGCCGCTTGTGTGGTACAGTATCAAAAGCCTTCCCGAAATCCAGAAATACGGAATCGATCTGAAATCACTTATCAATAGTACTCAGCATTTCATGCGAATAAAGAGCTAGTTGTGTTTCACAAGAAGGGTGTTTTTTAAAATCATGTAGACTGTGTGTCAATAGACCGTTTTATTCGAGGTAATTCATAATGTTCGGACAGAACATACACTCCTGGAAATGGAAAAAAGAACACATTGACACCGGTGTGTCAGACCCACCATATTTGCTCCGGACACTGCGAGAGGGCTGTACAAGCAATGATCACACGCACGGCACAGCGGACACACCAGGAACCGCGGTGTTGGCCGTCGAATGGCGCTAGCTGCGCAGCATTTGTGCACCGCCGCCGTCAGTGTCAGCCAGTTTGCCGTGGCATACGGAGCTCCATCGCAGTCTTTAACATTGGTAGCATGCCGCGACAGCGTGGACGTGAACCGTATGTGCAGTTGACGGACTTTGAGCGAGGGCGTATAGTGGGCATGCGGGAGACCGGGTGGACGTATCGCCGAATTGCTCAACACGTGGGACGTGAGGTCTCCACAGTACATCGATGTTGTCGCCAGTGGTCGGCGGAAGGTGCACGTGCTCGTCGACCTGAGACCGGACCGCAGCGACTCACGGATGCACGCCAAGACCGTAGGATCCTACGCAGTGCCGTAGGGGACCGCACCGCCACTTCCCAGCAAATTAGGAACACTGTTGCTCTTGGGGTATTGGCGAGGACCATTCGCAACCGTCTCCATGAAGCTGGGCTACGGTCCCGCTCACCGTTAGGCCGTCTTCCGCTCACGCCCCAACATCGTGCAGCCCGCCTCCAGTGGTGTCGCGACAGGCGTGAATGGAAGGACGAATGGAGACGTATCGTCTTCAGCGATGAGAGTCGCTTCTGCCTTGGTTCCAATGATGGACGTATGCGTGTTTGGCGCCGTGCAGGTGAGCACCACAATCAAGACTGCATACGACCGAGGCACACAGGGCCAATACCCGGCATCATGGTGTGGGGAGCGATCTCCTACACTGGCCGTACACCTCTGGTGATCGTCGAGGAGACACTAAATAGTGGACGGTACATCCAAACCGTCATCGAACCCATCGTTCTACCATTCCTAGACCGGCAAGGGAACTTGCTGTTCCAACAGGACAATGCACGTCCGCATGTAACCCGTGCCACCCAACGTGCTCTAGAAGGTGTAAGTCAACTACCCTGGCCAGGAAGATCTCCGGATCTGTCCCCCATTGAGCATGTTTGGGACTGGATGAAGCGTCGTCTCACGCGGTCTGCACGTCCAACACGAACGTTGGTCCAACTGAGGCGCCAGGTGGAAATGGCATGGCAAGCCGTTCCACAGGACTACATCCAGCATCTCTACGATCGTCTCCATGGAAGAATAGCAGCCTGCATTGCTGCGAAAGGTGGATATACACTGTACTAGTGCCTACATTGTGCAATGCTCTGTTGCCTGTGTCTATGTGCCTGTGGTTCTGTCAGTGTGATCATGTGATGTATCTGACCCCAGGAATGTGTCAATAAAGTTTCCCCTTCCTGGGACAATGAATTCACGGTGTTCTTATTTCAATTTCCAGGAGTGTATGTTCCAGAATCCTACTGTATATCGACGTTAATGATATGGGCCTGTAATTAAGTGGATAACATCTGCTACCTTTCTTGAATATTGGTGTGACCTGTGCAACTTTCCAGTGGTTGGATACGGATCTTTCGTAGAGCGAACGGTTGTATATGATGGTTAAGTATGGAGCTAATGCATCAGCATACTCGGAAAGGAACCAAACTGGTATACAATCTGGACCAGAAGACTTGCTTTCATTTAGTGATTTAAGTTGCTTCACTATTCCGAGCATATTTAGTTCTACGTTACTTATGTTGGCAACTGTTCTTCATTCGAATTCTGGAATATTTACTTCGTCTTCTCTTGTGAAAGCATTTCGGAAGGCTGTGTTTAGTAACTCTGTTTCGTCGACACTGTGTTTGATAGTATCTCCATCACTATCGCGCAGAGAAAGCACTGATTGTTTCTTGTCGCTAACATACTTCACATAAGACCAGAATCTCATTGAATTTTCTGCCAGGTTTCGAGATAAAGTTTCGTTGTGGAAACTATTATAAGCATCTCGCATTGGAGTCCGCGCTAAATTTCGAGTTTCTGTAAAAGATCGCCAATCTTGGGGAATTTACATCTGTTTAAATTTAGCATATTTGTTTCGTTGTTTCTACAACAGTGTTGTGACCCATTTTATGCACCGAGGAGGATCAGCTCCATCGGTTGTTAATTTATTTGGTACAAATTCTTCAATTTCTGCTGATACTATTTCTTTGAATTGAAGTCACATCTGGTCTACACTTAAATTATTAATTTGGAAAGAGTAGAGATTGTCTCTCAGAAAGGCGTGAAGTGAATTTTTATCTGCGTTTTTGAATACGTATATTTTTCGTTTATTTTTGGAGCATTTGGTAATTGGAATATTCAATCTAGCTACGATAACCCTATATTCACTAATCCCTGTATCCGTTTTGATGCTCATTATTAACTCAGGATTATTTGTTGCTAAGAGGTCAACTGTGTTTTCACAACCGCTTACTATTCGCGTGGGCTCATGAACTAACTGCTCTAAATAATTTCAGAGAATGCGTTTAGCACAGTTTCGGATGATGTTTAATGCGTACCTCCGGAATTAAACATGTATTTTCGCCAACATATCGAGGGTAAATTAAAGTCACCACCAACTATAATCGTATGAGTCGGGTACGTGTTTGAAATGAAACTCAAGTTTTCTCTGAACATTCCAGCAACTGTATAATCTGAAATGGGAGGTCAGTAAAAGGATCCAATTATTATTTTATTCCGGTTGCCAACAAAAACCTCTGTCTATACTAACTCACAGGAATTATCTACTTCCATTTCGCCACAAGATAAACTACTTTTAACAGCAACAAACACGCCACCGCCAGCCGTGTTTAGTCTATCCTTTCGGAACACCGTTAGGTTCAAAACTGGTTCAAATGGCGCTGAGCACTATGGGACTTAACATCTATGGTCATCAGTCCCCTAGAACTTAGAAGGACTTAAACCTAACTAACCTAAGGACATCACACACATCCATGCCCGAGACAGGATTCGAACCTGCGACCGTAGCGGTCACGCGGTTCGAGACTGAAGCGTCTGGAACCGCACGGTCACAGCGGCCGGCACCGTTAGGTTCTTCGCAAAAATTTCGGCTGAGCTTACCTCCGGCTTTAGCCAGCTTTCAGTGCCTATAACGATTTGAGCATCAGTGCTTTCTATTAGCGCTTGGAGCTCTGATACTTTCCCAACACAGCTACGACAATTTACAACTGTTATACCGATTGTTCCTGTATCTACGTTCTTCCTGTGTCCTACCTGCACCCTTTGTGACTGAAACCCTTCTTGTGTTTCCCGAGACCCTCTAACCCAAAAAAACCGACCAGCCCACGCCACACAGCACCTGTTAACCATGTAGCCGCCTCCTGCGTATTGTGGACACTTGACCTATTGAGTGGAAGCCGAAACCCAACCATCCTTTGGAGCAAGTTGAGGAATCTGCAGCCTATACTGTCGCAGAACCACCTGAGCCTCTGATGCAGACCCTCCACTCGGCTCTGTTCCAGAGGTTCACAATCGGTCCTGTCGACTATGCTGCAAAAGGTCAGCTCTGCTTTCATCTTGCAATCAAGACTGGCAGTCTTTACCACTTCTGTTAGCCGATCGAAATCAGAGAGAATCTCTTCTAATACAAAGTGACACACATCATTGGTACCGACGTGAGCAACCACCTGCAGTTGGCCGCACCCTGTGCTCTTCATGCCATATGGGAGGACCCGTTCCACATCTGGAATGACTCCAGCCGGTAAGCAAACAGAGTGAACATTGGTTTTCTTTCCAGTCTTGACAGCCATGTTGAAACGTCCCCTTCGAAAAAATTATGAATGACTGTGCTGATAAACCTCCTACATTATTTGATTTTCAAACAGCTGAGTAGAGCTGAACGTACTCAGACATTTCGCTCTTTACCTATTCTGATCAACACTAAATTGACACACAATATTTTTAGCGCAACGCAATCTGACTTTCAATAATCCCTACAAAAGAATGGCCCTGACTATAATTAAACTATACCGTTCACAAATCACTTACCTCACAAAAATCTTCGTTACTCGAACTACTGCAATACAGCGACCGCGACTACTGCCAGCTAAATAAAAGATTAAAACTACTGAAGGCACTAACTACTGATTGACATAGTTAGCAAATGAGAGATTTTGATAGAGAACAAACAATGTATTTACCTTAATAGTGTTCAAAAGTCATAATATATATAGCAGTTCATGAGATCCAGTCTTACAAATTTACAGTCTCTAATGGACACACGTCCAGATCATCCGCTCTCAAAACTCCGCCATTTCTTTCCCCACATCCACCACTGCTGGCGGCTCACCTCAAACTCCGCAACGCTACACGCTGTTAACATCCAGCTGCCCAACACTACAATAGCAAACAACAATGCAAACCAGCCACAGACTGCACACAGCACAGCCAGTGATTTTCATATAGAGCGCTACATGGCGATATCAACACAAAAACCTAAAGAGCCTACTTAGAATGTCCCTAAGGGGCCCCATAACGCGCCTAACGTTGGAGCTCCAAACTATCAATAATCCCACCCTCTGTGGTTGTCAGAATCTTGCAGGATGAGTGGTTTCCTCTTAAACAGGACAGGTGACAGCGTCTGACTCTGCGACAGTGTCAGCCAGGGACAGCACCTGGAACCTGTTTGCCAGACAAACAGGGGAGGCCTCACGTGCGGCCGCCTGGGAAGTCTTTCGCCGCCTGCTTCGCCCCGGGGCGACCTCCCACTCGACCACAGGTGAGGGGTCAACCTCAGTGCGAGCAGTAACTGGGCTGGCCACCGGTGAGAACCGTTCGGAGGAGTCGGACGTGCTGGACGTCCGTTGGATCCCCACGGCCGGGCCACAACAGTGGCGCCCATCCACTGTAACCACAAGCTGTGTAACCGAAGTCATCATAGGCTGAACCTGAGAGCGAAGTGTCACCAACTCTGCTCGCATCCGCATACATACTGCCCGTACTAAAGACTGTATAAAACTAAACTATGCCGATAGACGGATTATCGGCACGTGCTGCGCAACTCTACTGTAGACCCTGACGAAAGCGCAGGAACTGTGTCTAATAAATTAGATTAATACGCAGAGATTCAGAAACCTAACTACAGAAGCACTCAGGTGAAACTAAATACAGGGTGTTTCAAAAATGACCGGTATATTTGAAACTGCAATACAAACTAAACGAGCAGCGATAGAAATACACCGTTTGTTGCAATATGCTTGGGACAACAGTACATTTTCAGGCAGACAAACTTTCGAAATTACAGTAGTTATAAGTGTCAACAACAGATGGCGCTGCGGTCTGGGAAACTCTATAGTACGATATTTTCCACATATCCACCATGCGTAGCAATAATATGGCGTAGGTCTCTGAATGAAATTACCCGAAACCTTTGACAACGTGTCTGGCGGAATGGCTTCACATGCAGATGAGATGTACTGCTTCAGCTGTTCAATTGTTTCTGGATTCTGGCGGTACACCTGGTCTTTCAAGTGTCCCCACAGAAAGAAGTCACAGGGGTTCATGTCTGGCGAATAGGGAGGTCAATCCACGCCACCTCCTGTATGTTTCGGATAGCCCAAAGCAATCACACGATAATCGAAATATTCATTCAGGAAATTAAAGACGTCGGCCGTGTGATGTGGCCGGGCACCATCTTGCATAAACCACGAGGTGTTCGCAGTGTCGTCTAAGGCAGTTTGTACCGCCACAAATTTACGAAGAATGTCCAGATAGCGTGGTGCAGTAATCGTTTCGGATCTGAAAAATGGGCCAATGATTCCTTTGGAAGAAATGGCGGCCCAGACCAGTACTTTTTGAGGATGCAGGGACGATGGGACTGCAACATGGGGCTTTTCGGTTCCCTATATGCGCCAGTTCTGTTTATTGACGAAGCCGTCCAGGTAAAAATAAGCTTCGTCAGTAAACCAAATGCTGCCCACATGCATATTGCCGTTATCAATCCTGTGCACTATATCGTTAGCGAATGTCTCTCGTGCAACAATGGTAGTGGCGCTGAGGGGTTGCCGCATTTGAATTTTGTATGGATAGAGGTGTAAACTCTGGCGCATGAGACGATACGTGGACGTTGGCGTCATTTGGACCGCAGCTGCAACACAGCGAACGGAAACCCGAGGCCGCTGTTGGATCACCTGCTGCACTAGCTGCGCGTTGCCCTCTGTGGTTGCCGTACGTGGTCGCCCTACCTTTCCAGCACGTTCATCCGTCACCTTCCCAGTCTGTTGAAATTTTTCAAACAGGTCCTTTATTGTATCGCTTTTCGGTCCTTTGGTTACATTAAACCTTCGTTGAAAACTTGGTCTTGTTGCAACAACACTGTGTTCTAGGCGGTGGAATTCCAACACCAGAAAAATCCTCTGTTCTAAGGAATAAACCATGTTGTCCACAGCACACTTGCACGTTGTGAACTGCACACGCTTACAGCAGAGAGACGACGTACAGAATGGCGCACCCACAGACTGCGTTGTCTTCCATATCTTTCACATCACTTGCAGCGCCATCTGTTGTTGAAAATTGTAACTACTGTAATTTCGAAAGTTTGTCCGCCTGAAAATGTACTGTTGTCCCAAGCATATTGCAACAAACGGTGTATTTCCATCGCTGCTCGTTTAGTTTTTATTGCCGTTTCAAATATACCGGTCATTTCTGAAACACCCTCTAATTCGTCTATGATTAGGAACTTGAAATATGGCACAAAATCGGTTTACTTTCCGACGCAAACGAAAACGCAAGAACTGTGGCTATTAGATATGAAATAAACACGCAGAAACTCAAGAAACTAAACTATTAAAGTACACAGGTAATATCATAAAATTCGCTCCTGGTTAGGCACTCGTAAGATTCGCAATATCGATTACTTCCCTGTTGATGCTTGTGTCTCGGCCGGCAGCTGCTGCCTAACTGCTTCTAATATGACTGCGCTGTAGTCGGTCTATGTTATTTATGTAGGTCGTTGGGACGTACTTTCTGCCATACATTTCACAGTGTTTAGCAAGGTGTAATGTATATTTCGATGTACATAGCGTTCTTCAACAGAATTGGCAAAAATTTGAGGTATTGTAATTGAACCACAAACATCAATCTGCGTGCACCTGGCATGAAATATCAAACTGATAGGTCGCATCCGCTTCGTCGCATCGCGAGCTTCACGATGCTCCGCGCGTGTGCGCTGACGTGGAAAAATTCAGCTGCTGGCGATTGATATTTTCGCGCGGCCGCCCGCCTCGTCCGTTGGCAGTTCGCTCGGATAGGACGACGCCTAGTAATAGTCCTGCGGCGGCCTGATCGTGTGGCGTCTTTGGCGGACGTCACATTTCAGTTCGAACCAGTGGGCATCGCTCCTCATATCATCGTCACTGTCGGTTGTCATGCTTGTAGTACAACAGATCAGTAAATCACACAGACCCCGAGGAGTCTAGATTAAACGGATGGATGGCTGTTCATAATTATACAAGTGGCAGACCGTATGTAACACGACATACATTTTACTGTACTGCCTGTGGCATTGTTCACCGCTCTTATGTAAGGATGCGTGTAGGACAGTCATTGCAACATGTTAAAAATTACATTTTGAATATCAACGGAAAAGAAAGGAAAAATATAGAATAGAAAAAATGTTAGTAGTTAACTATTTTTTGAAGTGTAAGATGTATAATCTTCAGACAGTATGGGTGATAGATTCTCTTTTACGCAGCGAAATCTTAGATGTTCGCTTTTATCCACGTTATTTAGCAAAGCTCTCCAAGAATTTTTTGGAAATTCAAATTTTCTTATTATGTAATTATGTTAACTAATATGTTATCCTAGGCCATCCGGGGTGGCCGAGCGGTTCTAGGCGCTTCAGTCTGGAAGCGCGCGACCGCTACGGTCGCAGGTTCGAATCCTGCCTCGGGCATGGATGTGTGTGATGTCCTTAGGTTAGTTAGGCTTAATTAGTTCTAAGTTCTAGGCGACTGATGACCACAGAAGTTAAGTCGCATACTGCTCAGCGCCAGTTTTTTTTTGTTATCCTACTAAACGCATACGTTTTGGAAGTAAATAAACCAGGAAGATAGAACACAAGTTTGTGAGAAAGGTTAGATTTTAAAATTAGAATATTTTGGATTTCACACAATAAATTTTTTTAATGAAGGTTATATAATTATGAAACTACCACCAGAGAAGACAAGACGTTACTTATCAGAAGGAAAGTGAGGGCTTTTAAATAAATTAAGTCAACAATAAAATAAAGAATTATTCTCTGATACGAATTTTAAAGCGCACGTGGTTTTCATAAATTATAAATTTTAAATATCTCTGTACATTAAATGTTTCAACTTGAACTATTTGATGTATATAGCTGTATGTATTAAGTAAGTAAAAGAGAACAGAAAAGAAATGGAAATTATTGACGTTAGGAGTTGTGTTAAAGCAAGTGGAGCAATTCTACCGTGCTACGTTCCACACTGCCAGCATCTCCTCACTGATTTCGGAGCGTGTAGCGCCAGAGCGCGCGTCCGCAGGTGGTGGGTCGGGGAATGCCTCCCAGATATGAGTGGTACGAGGAAAATGAAATACCTCTCGCGGACCAGCAAGCAGCGGACGGTCTGGCCCGCAAGCAGGCGGCTGCAGAACAGGACTGTCCCTCGTGTAAGGGGTGACAAAACCTCTCTGTACTACAGCTCCCTGTGTGGTGGATTCCATTTCTGTGTGTTTGGGAAGGATTATTGACAAGTAATCTCGTTCGGTTCTCCAGGAAACAAAACACAAAAAATGCCATCAGCTAAATATGAAAATAATAGTTGATAATGGAACCTACTAACTTCGTTATATGATGTAAAGTGGGAGAAACTGAAAACGGAAATAGCAAGAAACAAGTAAGATGAGATGAATGTGAGGAAATACAACTAGAAGTTTTTACGAATTATTGAGGAGGACAATATAAAAGGAAGAAGGAAAGTAGAATTATGTTGACGAAGGTAATTTTAGATGCAGTAACAGAGTTGATTATGGATTTTACAGGCTCACTGAATCGAAGTTAAATGTGATAGCTACACATGTATTAATTACATGAGTATGTTTGCTAACTGCACAATATGATGAGAAATACACCGAAGAAACTATTGTTGTCATAAAGAGAATAATGGATAACCATTCAAAATGTTGCAGTGTAGTATCGGAGGAGATGGAGAAGGGGTCTAAGGAAATATAACAAGCAGATCTGTGTTTGTTTGTAGAGATAGAGGGGAGGAACAAATTATTGACTTTTGCATGCGAAGACATTTGACGGTCATAGATACGTGGCTTACACACAACGACACAGACTATTTACTTGGACATTACTTGAAAACACTTTTATAATCAGAGCGAGTATTTTCTGCAACAAGAAACGTATGGAAATTGAATAAACAAAGTGCACTCGCTATCTGGGGTAGATATTAGTGAGGATCTCTTATTTCTGATGGTGTGATTTCGTATAAAATAGAGACGTATGGGAAGGCACTTAATGGGGAAAGAAATGGGGACTACAAAAGTAATAAAAGAAGGAAAAAAGTCTCAAGGACTGTCATGTGAAATAAACAATTCAGTTAAACACGTTAACACCGGAATGTGTCAACATATAGTGGAATGGATTCAAGATAATGTAACAGATGGAAAGAAATATTTAGATATGTTGTTTTTGTTGAGGTCTTCAATCCGAAAACTGATTTGATGCAGCTCTCCATGCTACTCTATCCTTTGCAAACCCTTTCATCTACGAATAACTACTGCAACCTACATCTTTCTGAATCTGTTTACTGTATTTAGCTCTTGGTCTCTCTCTACGATTTTTACCCGATTCACTTCCCTTCAATACCAAACTGGTGAGCATTTTAACATGTGAACTACCTCCTCATTAGTCACGCGATCCACCTTTCTAATCTTCAGAATTCTTCTGTAGCACCACATTTCAAAAGTTTCTATTCTCTTCTTGTCTAAATTGTTTATCGTCCATGTTTCTCTTCCATATATGCATACACTCCAGACAAACACATTCAGAAAGGACTTCCTAAAACTAACATTTATATTCGACGTTAATAAATTACTTTTCTTCAGAAACGCTTTTCTTACCAATGCCAGTCCACATTTTATATCTTCTCTACTTCGATCGTAATCAGTTATTTTTCTGCCCAAATAGCAAAACTCTCGCTTACTAGTCTAATCCCTTCAAGATCACCTGATTTAATTCGACTAAATTTCATTATCATTGTTTTCCTTTCGGTGATGTTCGTCTAATATCCTCCTCTTAAGACACTATCCGTTGTCAACTGCTCGTCCATGTCCTTTGCTGTCTCTGACATAAATACAATGTTATCGGCTAACCTCAAGCTTTTATTTCTTCTCCCTGGTCTTTAATTCGTAGTCCAGCTTTTTCTTTACTTTCTTTACTATTGTTCAAAGTACGGATAGAATAACATCGGGGATTGGTTACAACCCTGTCGGACTCCCTTATGAACCATTGTTTCCCTTCCATGCCCCTCAACTCTTACAATCGCGGTCAGATTCCTGTACAAGCTGTAAATATCTTTTCTCTCCCTGTTTTCTACACCTTTTACATTCAGAATGTCAGATAGTATTGCAGTTAACATTGTAATGGCTTTTTTAAACCTACAAAAGCTAAACCGTAAGTTTGTCTTTCCTTATCCTATCTTGTAATATAAGTCGTAGGGTCACTATTCTTCTCCGAGAACGGCTTCTATCATTTTTTCCATTCTTGTGTCAAGAATTCGTGCTAGTTTTTTGCAACCATGACTTATTTTCACATCTGTGAGCAACTGCTTTTTTTGGAATTGGAATATTACGTATATAAAAAAAACGAAAAGAACAACGAAACGGTACGTCACACAATCAACGATCAATAAAATGGGGCATACGAAGAAATCAGCAACAAAAACAGTGAATATGGATGAACAGAAGGCTGAAAATGTCACAGCGACGGAACCTAGTCTATGCTACAGCAAGGTAGTTGAAAAAAGAACGAAAGTAAACTGGTAATGGGTTAAGAAAAATATAATATCTTGTACGAAAAAGGTAGGGATGCAGCATGATACTGACATAAATATGAAAAGAACGTTATGGAAAATTTTAACAACGATGGAAACAAAATGTACAAATGTCAGGAAGTGATTTTCTACAGACTAGCGGAATGTGTGGAAGTACTGAATGACACAGACGAAGCGCCATGGAGGCTAGAACTGAGAGAGAGAGATAATTTACAGTCATGGCATATGGAATGAGAAGTGCGATAGAAGCTATGAAAAAGACGTAAACAGTAGATACTGATTTGATACCTGACGAAACACTTAAATGCTTGAATGAAATAGAACTAAATGCAAAAAGAACTTCACGTAATGAAATACGAGTATATGGCCTAGATGAATGGCAGAAAGACATCCTGGAAACAGTAATAACGTCAATTCCAAGGAAATATGAGATTACGGAGAGCGATAAACTCAAAAGAATTAGACTTATATCACTTACTGCAAAATAGATGCTAGAAATTTGAAACAAAACAATGGAGAAAGTAATTGGAAGAAAATCTATCTGGGGAACAATTTGGTTTCGGAATAAACTGACAGAAACAAGACATACGATAGAACTTTATAAAATGTAAGAGAGAGATATTTTTTGGAGGGTCAACTGTCTTCTGATTGGTTTGATGCATCACACCACGATATACTACTCTTTGCCAAACTTTTCACTTTAGAGTTTCATGACATTTGTTGCACTCTTGACCATTAAAACTGCAACACGAGGAAGAATGGAACATAAAGAAATTTTATTTATTGTGCGTATACAGTATAAGAGAAAGAGTAAGTGATTTAATTTGTAGGATATACTGCTTCAACTATATTCCAGAGTTGATCAGTCATATTGACTGGTGAATACTGGTATATCAGTATATCGGCAACACATGACCAGATATTTTCAAGGGGTGATCAGTCTGGAGAAATAGATAGCCAGGGAAAGAGTAAAATACCTTCTGTATCAAGGTAGGTCACGACATAAACGTGCGGTATTGTGTTGTCTTGGACAGATAACGACACAGACACACCGAAGATGTTTGTCCTCTCTAGCGCTAGTCGCGTGGAGCTGTTGAGATATTGCCTGGTGGTGGGTATGGCCGTCCTGAACATATCGATTGCATATTCGCAAGGCAGACATGGGGTCCTGAACCACATGATCAACAATTTCGGAGAACGACAAATTTCAGTCTCGATAGACCACAATGCTACTGCTGTCGAATTCCGGCAGATACTGGTACACGTTTGTCCATCTAACACAATGCATAACACGGTCTATGCACAGACAAACAACATTGAAATGCGATTTCTGAATGAGAAAGCAGTTGTATAATTATGTTTCCTTATATACAGAATGTAAACGGCGTTACCCCCACTTTATTTGTGGAGCTGCCCTGAATTGCTAATTAAATATTTAGTATACTTCAGGCCAATATGGTATTTTTGCATGTCGCCTTCGTGATACTACAATTTTAATGGCCAGCAGGGTACTACAATAAGTAATCCCCTAGTGTCATGCAAGACATCCCTTGATGCATCACCACACCTCCTATCAACACGACACTTCTTCTAATGCTTTCCACATACTTCCTTCTTAGTCGATTCTGCAGAGACCCTCATTTCTTATCATATCAACCCATTCAATTATCAGAATGCTTCTGGAATAACAAATCCCAAACGGTTTGACTCTCCTATTTTCCAGATTCCGTGATCCATTTCCATACGCTGCTGTGCTCCAGATGTATATTGTCAGCGTAGAGTCGTCCGAAGATCGAGGTGCCAAGGCAAGGTTGGTACCTCGCGACTAAACCATAAGCAAGCATAATCGCTGCCGGACACAACAACGATTGAGCAGAGTCGTCCAAGACATCCCGAGAAGAGTTTCCATATGTCACCGCATCAGCAAGCTTGCTTACATCTGAGCGCAGTGCCGCTAAGACCTGTCCACATGCTTTGCCAAAGACGACAGCATTGTCGCACCACTAGGCCAGCAGTGTGGCAATTATATTAGACAAAACTTTGCATTAAAGTTTATAGTCAACTGTAATCTACAAGAAGAGTCTAGTATCTCCTTCTGTAAAAAGTGATATATTAATTATTCAGTGAAGGTAACGAATACTCATGACATTCCTGTGGCAATGGATTATTTCAAAATTAAGTATTTAGTCTAGTTCAAGCTATAATAAAGTGCTTTAATATTTTTATGTGTTATAGTATGAACTCAGCTTCCTTGAGCAGCAAAGGTAAGAACCCACCACTGTACCGACGAGTGTTATTTCGTCTGATACTATCATCTGAAATGTCTTCCTCAAATTCATTCTATGTTTCATACCGGTATACCTATTTCGGCAAGGAAAACGTTCTTTTATTGCGTTAATCTGATTCTTACGTCCATCTTTCTTCGTCCAAAATGCACAATTTTGATTCCAAACTTGGAGAATTCCTTCACAAATCTACAACATGGTGCCCAATTGTGATGTTACGGTTCTCACTAATCTCATTTCTGCACCTCCTCAATACTTTTGTGTTCCTATGATTTACTCTCAATCCAAATTCTGTGCACAGTAGACGGTTCTCTACATTCAACAGATACTGTAATATTTCCTCACTGGCACAGAGGATAACAATGTTATCAGTGAATCTTATCATTGATGTCCTATAACTGTAAATTTTAATTCAATTTCTTCTATTTCCGTCATTGCCTCTTCTAATGTACGGGTTGAACGCTAGAGGAAAACGTCTACACACATGCCTCATGCACTTTTTATTCCCAGTAATTTTATCTGGGTCTCCTGTTCTTATCTCTCCTCTTGTTTCTTGCACATATTGTATGTATCCGCCTTTCCCTGTTTGCAACACTTTACTTTGCAGAAAGCTTCTTCGAAGTCGATAAAACCTACAAAAATCTCCGGATTTTTGAAGTGTTGGGTCCATTATCAAGCGAGGTTGCGTGATTAGTGTCAGTGAAAGATGGCTACTCAGATGCACTAGCGAAAATCAACCACGGACAAATTAGCGTTGGTGTAAGTGCAGTATCGTTTGGTTCACTTTGGCTTTAGTGCGTAATATACGTTCAATTAAATTTACTCCTGTTAGGTGTGTACTATGAAACTAACAGGATAACTCCCGTGAGCAGTTAAGCAGATGTGTGAATTATTAAGCCATGCTGTAACATAAGAACCTGTATGCCCCAGAAAACAACACACATACACTTGCTTACGAGGCGTGATCAGAAACAAAGTTTACAAGCCAATAATCCAGGAGTTTCGTTCCTCATAGTGATATTGGTAGTGTGCGGTGATTCTGATACATGCAGTTGGCAATGGTGCAGAGTTTCAACAGCCCTCCCCCCCGCCTTCCCCCCCCCCCCCCCCCCCCCCCTCTCCCATCCCATCCCAGATTCAGGGCTAGTTGCAGGTAAACACAAATGGTGATTCGATTGGGAAACAGGTCTCGCGAAGAAATCTGGTCAGTTGTTCTATTTCTGTGGGGTGGGCGAAACATTTAACCTCGGCTGAAATTTACCGCCAGCTAGTGGAGGTTTGTGGAGAGACTGTAATGTTTCTCCAGCAAGTCGCAGAATAGTGCAGAAAGTTTGCGGCTGATGGAAAAAGTATCACCGACGTGGACCGCAGTAGTCGAGCCAGCACGGCATCAACAGATTTGAACATTACTCGCTTGGAGGAGCACCTAGCCCTACGATTCGTTTCAGATGAGGAGGTGAGGGTAAACACAAAAGGACAGGATTTTTACCTGGAGGGTGTATTCAAACACATCCCATGAAGCGACAAATCCCTAACCCGATGTGGAGACTGTGTCGAAAAATGAATATACTGTTTTGGTATTGTGAAATAAAATCCACACGCTTCACTGCAGGCTATGCAACCTTATTTTCTGACGGTCCCTCGGAATATAGGCACCAAGGAAATGACTTTTGCATAACTAACCATTCAAACATCATACTGTAAATAATTTTTCTCTGAAAAACTGTCCAGAATATCTAGTTTGTGTTTTGTCTTGACTTATAGCCCCAACTACTGCGTATAGGGATGTTCTGTCTTGTTTGTATGCATTAAATCTGGAACTGAAAGAATAATTATATAAATGCTTTCTTGAACCACCAAGATCAGAACACAATTTCAAAACGAAATCTGCTCTTATTGTTACTGTTAGACGGACCTTCGCTGTCATATATTACACCAACTAAACTCCATACGAACACGCCTTCTAGGCCCAACGGTACCAACTGACTGCCGTGTTGTCCTCAGGCAACAGGCGTGCGGATATGGAGGGGCATGTAGTCAGCACACCGCTCTCCCGTTGTCAGGTTTCGTGACCGGAACCGCTACTTGCCAAGCCCGTCAATTGGTCTCACAAGGGATTAGTGCACCCCGCCTCGCCAACAGCGCTCGGCAAATCCGACGGTCACCCATCCAAATGATAGCCAAGCCCGACAGCGCTTAACTACGATTATCTGACGGGAATCGGTGTAACCATTACGATCATGTTGTTGTGGTCTTCAGTCAATAGATTGGTCTAATGCAGTTCTCCAGAGGCTGTGTAACCCTCTTCATCTCCAAATAACTACTGCAACCTACATCCTTCTGAATCTGCTTAGTGTATTCATCTCTTGGTCTCCCTCTACGATTCTTACCCTCCACGCTTCCCTTCAGTACTAAACTGGTGATCTTTTGATGCCTCACAACGTGTCCTACTAACCGATCCATTCTTCTAGTCACGCTGTGTCACAAATTCCACTTCTCCCTAGTTCTATTCAGTACCTCCTCATTAGTTACGTGATCTACTCATCTAATCTTCAGTATTCTTCTCTATTTCCACATTTCGAAAGCTTCTACTCTCTTCCTGTCTACACTGATTATCGTCCATGTTTCACTTCCATACATGGCTACCCTCCATACAAATACTTTCAGAAACGACCTTCTGAGTCTTAAATCTATACTCGATGTTAACATATTACTCTTCTTCAGAAACGCTTTCCTTCCCATAGCCAGTCTACACTTTATATCCTCTTTACTTCGACCATCATCAGTTATTTTAATCCCCAAATAGCAAAACTCATTTAATACTTTAAGTGTCTCATTTCCTAATCTAATTCACTCAGCATCACCTGATTTAATTCGACTACATTCCAATATCATTGTTTTGCTTTTGTTGATGTTCATCTTATATCCTTCTTTTAAGACACTGTCCATTCCGCTCAGGTGCTCTTCCAGGTTCTTTGCTGTCTCTGACAGAATTACAGTGTCGTCGGCAAACATCAAAGTTTTTATTTCTTCTCCATGGATTTTAATTCCTACTCCATATTTTTTCTTTTACATTATATTACATCATATATCTCATTTACAATACGTTCTCAGAAGTAAGCAATGCTCCAAACAACAGTCGACGACTTAACTTTCTACATATAAACCCTAACTCCATGTAATGTAGCAGAGTATTTACTGCTAATCGATCGGGATTTCAGAGTATAATTAATTTATTTAACTGGTTGTGCCACCTCAGAGCATTTACGTGACGAAGTCATCTGCAACAAGCGTGCTCAGTATGGTGACATGACAGCATGTAACTGCTCTGAGTAAGGACAATGAACGAAATGACTTGGTTTGATCGAAATAACGCAGGCAAAATGATATAAATATATTAATATATTGTTCTTAAACGAATGCAACAGATTTACAAAGTCCTCAAGGGCCCTCAACACAGCAAATAAAAATAATATTTTCACTTAGAGAGGCAGGCATCGTACATTCTCCACACAATTATAACTAGACAATTACTCTTTTGTTGCTAAGAAGCGGATGATAACTTTGAATCTACAGCACAACGGAGTTAACCACATGGGAGAATACCATCGCACTTGAGAACGTGGCGTGATCACGAGTTGATTGTCCCGGTATTTGGAATGCACATTTGAAATAACCATACATTCGCCCAATGTTCCTCATTGACTGGTGGCCTAATACATGTTCATAAGATACGAAAAGCATTAGTGGAGACACAGAGAGATTGTTCAAAGAGCTTAGTGTGACTAATTGAATTTGAATATACCAGAAATACATAAAGAACAACTCGCGAGTGAAGAAAAGCAAAAGTATTGTGAGCAAAAAAATGAAATTGCAAACGAGCTCGATTCTTTCACTCTGCTATTCTAGTAACGAACAGAAATATGTACCTTATTTGTACATACATTTACTTCAGAAAATGTAAATGTATTGTGATTATCACATACATTAAGACGTTGCTTCGCTGTTATAAAAAATGGCGGTTCCGGACTGAGCGCCTTAAGCGCGAGACCACCGCGGCCGGCTCGCTGTTATAAATATTAAATGACTCGTACACTGAAGACCAAGTGGCCTAAGAGCATAGTTCTGATCATGCAACCTCAGAGAATTTACGTGACGAAGTCATCTGCAAGTATGGCGGCATGACAGAAACGCACTAAGAATTTGTCTTCTGATATTCAGTCAAATTACTCTAACATAGAATATTTACCAGAACTGTAAACATGATTTTAATTACAAATGTCTCCCGTGTAGTGAAGATTTATTCAAGCCTCTAAATGCTTCAACTACCTGAGTTTTCAAGAAAGTTGTTTCGAAAATTTATAATTCAACAAGGGTGCCAGCAAGTGGCCTAAGCGAACGATTTAGATGAACAGGAAGTAGTGGATGTGGTGAGAAAGGAAGAAAAAGAAAAGAATAAGAACAAGAAGATCACCAGGAAACTTGTTGCTAATTTAACGAGTCGTAGGCACGAAGGTTATTAAAATTAGCTCACAAAGGCAACGATACCCTTGACGAATCAGCTATTACCAGTACCAACTGACAGATACGTTCATACTAGAACTTTACGATAAAGTTTTGGGAAATATAGTATTACTACAACTACTCTTATTTGCAACTCACTTTTTATTGTATGAATGCGTTGTAGGCAAATATTTGAATATCAGACGATTAGACATTTATTTCCGTCTTGTTACAGCCTTGACTCACATAAGACTCAAGTCAAGACCTTATTCTGAGGCTCAAGTGGATGATCTGAGAGAGAGAGAGAGAGAGAGAGAGAGAGAGAGAGAGAGAGAGAGTGAGAAGATAGAGCAGTGTGGGCAGGGAGAAGGCTGTAATTATCGAACGTACTGGTAAATTAACACAGAGTGAAAATTAGTGGACGGGGATAAGAGTAGACAAATTGTGGTTGACGTCTATAATTACACGACTGTTCACGTTCAGTTGGATTAAAAGCGACAAGCCTTATCATTCAAAAAGTTTTCCATCCGGCACTGCTCCTTTGATAGATATTTTTAATAAATGGAGACCCTTCCTATGGAAGCAGTGAATTAGATCTCAGTGTCATATGTGCCTTATATTGTGGAATGAAATGATATCAAAATACAGAATATACGAAGTATTTGACCACCTCTGGAACGTTTTTCCGTGCAGTGCTCTAATTTCGCTTCACTTACTTATATAAGCACTGTTTTTTTATTAAAACTGCAGTGTACATAAGACGGAACTGAGATCATTATATTTTCAGGGTAGGTAATGAGACTATTTTTTCTTGCAAATGACACCTAATAAGATGTCATGCCGTTCCATTTACTGATGTAACTTGCAAAGAATTATCTTTATAGCCTATGAGAGTAGGCGTTTACTCTAATTATGACTGTACAGTCTTTGCAGGTTCGATTCGTGAGGACCTGAAGAATATTATTAGATCAAACTGAATAACTGGTTCTTGGAATTTATTAGTTATGTTTTAGCGTGATAGTCTTTCTTAGTGTATCTATCAGTTGTTGTTTCTCTATACCTCCATTACACTTTCCAGCGTAATTTCGGTGTCCCTCGTACAGCCGACTTGACAAAGATCCCACACACTTGAGCAGTATTCCACTTTGGGCATAATATTATTTTGCAAGCGATGTCTTGCTTGGCGAAACTTCATATTCCGAGTATCCTATTAATTAGTGGAAGTCCACCACCCAGCCTTTGTGATAGTTTAAGTCATACTCACAGACACTGATACTACCAAATATTTATTACACGATGGGCTCGAGGTTTTACTCGTTAGTAGTGTAATCGTAAGATACCAAATTTTTGTGTTTCGTAAAGTGTAAAACTCTAAATTTCTCCTACAGTGAGAACGTTGTCATTTTTTACGTTTTCCGTTATATTCTTGGAGATGTCATCCGTCTATTCAAATAGATGAAAGACTGTTTCTTTTGTGCCATACGTGTTTCACTTCTTTTTATTTATGATGCATCTTCAGTGATCTGCAATACTTGTTTGTTTTATATGTATAACTAGCGAACCCGAAAATGTTTCACAGTTGATAAATATGTATGGGAATTGGTTGTGCGTCCTAATCTCCGTCTCCCGCCCCTCTCTCTTGATCTGCTCTTCTCCTTCTGTTCGTTGATCGTCCATCTCCTCCTCCTCCTCCTCCTCTCTCTGTCCATCTCCTCCTTTCCCCTAACTAAGTACAATTCCTTCTCCTCTCTATCCACCTCCTCTTCCTTTTTATTTCTGACTTTGAGCCTTGTTTATTGGTTTTGCAAAGAAACCCATAACTGGGAACTGAAATTGCTTAAAACGAGTGTGTAAATCGGTTTGGACCATTGATATACGGAGTATGAGACCTTTCCAGCTGGTTTATCTGCAAGGATAGTAGCTTCAATGAAAGTATTTAGCATGGTATTAGTCTGCGAATGTTAGGATTACAAAGTTTCGCACAATTCTAAACATTCTTGTTTTTTGTTAAAAGCGACTGCGAGGAATAAAACGAACCAGTACATTATTGTGTATACAAATTTCGTTTACAATTATATATAAGAATAAAGAATATACATAGGAGAAACAATTTGTCTAATAGTTTAAATGCTCAGCCGTAGCTAAAATTCACTGCGAGAAAGGAAATTAAACCACATACTTTCACAGCACACTACAGAATTTTTTCCTCACAGTAAGAAAAAAAAAAGACAACATAACCTATGTCTGTCTAAATGACTATTATAGAACTGTGCAAAAATGGGGAGTAATTCATTCTAGAGCTTTTCGGGATTTTTGCTAAAAACATTTATATCTTGTATATACTTATACATTATATATATTTAAAAATATATAGTCTATGATCATCCAAGTTTTATAATATCGTGTGAAAATTTGAAGAAAATCGATCAAAACTTATCGAGATTTCGCCAACAACGTTTCCCTTGTCCGTCTGAATGTTCATTAGAGTATCGTGTACAAATATGAAGTAAATCGGTGGAGAAGTTTCAAGATTTTTGTCAACAATCGTACCCATTTATGTACTGCTGTGAGTTAGCAACCGTAGAAGAATATGATTTGAACAAAAATATGATCTGTAGCCTAAATCTGTCCGAGCGTTTATTACAGAATCGTGTAACACTGAGAAGTAAATCGGTCAAGAACTTTTCGAGATTTTTGCTAAGAACGTTAGACTACTACTTGTCTTTATTTAGAAGTATAGCTTTTTTTACACACACACACACACATACACACACACACACACACAGACAGAGGTATATATATATTGTGTGTGTGTGTGTGTGTGTGTGTGTGTGTGTGTGTGTGTGCAGCCCATATCTATCCAAAAGTTTAATAGAGTATCGTGTAAAAATATGACGTAAATCGGTCAAGAAGTTTCCTTGCCAAATACCGCTCCCCTATATATATATATATATATATATATATATATATATATATATATATATATATATATAATTTGAAAAAGTGAAAAAGTGTAATCTATGTCCGCCCGAACGGTTATTAGAATATCGTGTAGAAATACGAGGTAAATCAGTCAAAAACTTTTCGAGATTTTTTAGAAATAACGTTAAACTACGATTTGTCTTTCTACTGTAATATAGATAATTGCGTTATATGATAATTATAGTTATGTCACTATTACAGATTTTGTTACTATTGTCTTATTTTTAGGTAAGAAATAACTTTGTGGAACGCAATTTCGTAAGGAATAATAGTTATTTAGTTCTACTTGCGATTTTGTGATCATATTACTCCATGTCAGTCGTCCTGGAGTTGTACTTCGTTGGCCTACATACCCGTGGGGCGTACGACGAACGTATCCGTCAGGATCTTACGGCAAAATCTGGCTTTGGAAAAAACGACATTTTGTCAATGGAGTGAGTGACTGATTATTTTGTAAATGTTACGGACAAGGCAATGGACTCGCTATGGCAAACTGCTTAGCAGGAACAATAGCAGTCATTTTTATTAACCAGCTAGAAAATACTTTCTTCGAGACGAATCCAGAGATTCTAACGAATATAGTAAATTACAAAGGATACGTCGATGACTCAATTATTCTTTATAGAAGCAGTAAAACGCAAATAGAAGATGTTGCACAGAAGTTAAGCAGTACGCATTTTGAGATAAAATTCACGACAGAAACTCAGGTAGCTTAAAAGATAATTTCCTATATCTGACGATTCATAACAAAATTGGTAGACATGCGTTCCAAATATTTAGGAAACCAGCATGTACGGACGTGATTATCAGTGCCTACTCCAAGCATTCACTACGTCAGAAACATGCATATTTTTAGTCATTGTTACACAGAATAATAAGACTCCCACAATGTCAAATTGAAGTGAAAAAAGAACTTGACATATTAAGACAGGTCGCCCTTGAAAATGATTATGACCCAAGTATAGTTAACTCCATACATAGCAAAATTAAAAAGAAGATAAAAAGGAGCGAGAAACGGCAGGTAAAACCGACATCCGAAAAGGATAAGCACGCCATTATGAAATATTGCACTGCCTAGTGCGCGCCGCAGCAGATATCAACAACCCTTAAAGCGGAGGAGCGTGCCACCCACCTGCAGCAGAGCACTACACCCGTCGTCCCTGCCGTACTAATGGACAAAAGGCATAAACAGGCAATAGCCGGAAATACAGCGCCATCTTGGCCGTCAGAAATGTTCAAATGTGTGTGAAATCTTATGGGACTTAACTGCTAAAGTCATCAGTCCCTAAGCTTACACACTACTTAACTTAAATTATCCTAAGAACAAACACACACACCCATGCCCGAGGGAGGAGTCGAACCTCCGCCGGGATCAGCCGCATAGTCCATGACTGCAGCGCTTCAGACCGCTCGGCTAATCCCGCCCGGCTCGGGCGTCAGAAATACTCTCTAGAAGTGCTACTACTATTTTCATCTATAGCAATGTTTTCTCTTTGTTCTGAAAGTTATTTGACTGATTTAACGATCTGTTCTGTAATTTTAAATTTTATGTACATTTGACCTAAATATTCATAGTAAATTTGTCATATTTTAGGCTTTTGAAAAATAAATACCACCAGCGCAAAGAGGGAGAACAAAATCTAACAAATTTATATCTATATATGACCGATGTTTTACAACGGATATGTTCAGTGTATGCCGTTCAAAAAATGGTTCAAATGGCTCTGAGCACTATGGGACTCAACATCTTAGGTCATAAGTCCCCTAGAACTTAGAACTACTTAAACCTAACTAACCTAAGGACATCACACACACCCATGCCCGAGGCAGGATTCGAACCTGCGACCGTAGCAGCCCCGCGGTTCCGGACTGCAGCGCCAGAACCGCACGGCCACCGCGGCCGGCTAGTGTATGCCGTCTTTAGGTATGAACTATATGCATTTCGCGTAAATTCAGTAGACTACCTGGTTAAATATTGCACTTATTTTTAGGTTTTAATATAAATTTCCTTTTGTATTGTTATAGAATCTGAAGATGGTCATTGTATGGCCGAAACCGGTTATGACTGTGTCATAAGAATGTGGTTGCGTCTATAAATAAACAATATTTTTTTTACAAATTTGGCTTTAAAGGGATATGGCAGCAGACGACCGACGCGAGTGCCTTTGCTAACAGCACCACATCACCTGCAGCGCCTCTTCTGGGCTCGTGACCTTGCTGTTGGACCCTAGACGACTGTAAAACCGTAGCCTGGTCAGATGAGTCCCGATTTCAGTTGGTAAGAGCTGATGGGAGGGTTCGAGTGTGGAGCGGACCCCACCAAGCCACGATGGACCCAAGTTGTCAACATGGCACTGTAATGGTGTGGGCTGTGTTAACCTGGAATGAACTGGGTCCTCTGGTCCTACTGAATCAACTGAGACCATTTGCAGCCATTTGCGGATTTCATGTTCCCAAATAGTGGTGAAAATTTTATGGATGACAATGTGCCATGTTACCGGTCCAAAATTGTACGCAATTGATTTGAAGAACATTCTGGAAAAATCGAATATTTATGTGACGTAATTGTGAGGTCGGCACCATTTTCCCGATTACGGACGGCTATATAGGTAACAAGGGTCATTGTTTCTACAGGCGACTTCCAGTGACTTGTTGAACCAATGGCACGTCACGTTGCTGCACTACAGTGGGTAAAAGGAAGTCTGACACGATGATAGAAGCTATCCCACAACTTTTGTCGCCTCAGAGTATGTGTCAGTACTTTTACTGCTGCGAACAGGCCCATTTCGCATGGTATCCCAACCAAAGTGAGCAGCAGTATCGCAGAACGATCAACAGCAGTCTCGATAAGCCACGGTCCTCCGACAGTCGCATTCCGACACCTGCTAGTAGATGCTTCTACTCCTTACACGAGTCACAGCACGATATTCTCACAAACAACCTTCATTCAAGCGATGTATCTATGCAAACTGAAGCGATGAATGAAAATTTGTATCAAGGTCGGGATTCTAACCCAAATGTCCTGCTCAGTAGACAGATGCGCTAACCACGTCACAGTGGCTTTGTACAACTGCACAGCCTACCCTAGCACGCCTCTGTCCTCAGTTCAAATTATCATTCAGGCTTCAACCCATTTTTATTAACGCTAAACTCGAATAGCACTGCATCGGCTCTCCAACTTTATTGGAATAGCGATTCAGCATCGATCGAAATGGGGGACAGGTGAAAGCACCTATGCCTGGCTTTCATACAGGATATCTAGTTTCAGTCGATGCTCAGGTGCTATTCCAATACAGCCGGAGAACCAAGCCATTGCTGTTCGAGTATAGTGGAATACCAGTGTGCTGAGGCGTGAATGGGAATTAGGACTGTGGAGGGAGTTGTGCTAGGGTAGGCCGTGCAGGGTGGCAAAGCCACTGTGCAAGGTTGGGGTATCGCATCTGCCTAATGAGTAGGCCACCCATTTTGGAATCCCAGCCTTTTTATAAATTTTCACGCAGCTCTTCCGTCTGCATATATACATCATAGATGTTTGAGACTTAAAAAGGTCTTCAAATTGAAATGGCTCTGAGCACTATGCGACTTAACTTCTGAGGTCAGCAGTCGCCTAGAACTTAAAACTAATTAAACCTAACTAACCTAAGGACATCACACACACCCATGCCCGAGGCAGGATTCGAACCTGCGACCGTAGCGGTCGCTCGGCTCCAGACTGTAGCCGCTAGAACAGCACGGCCACTCAGGTCGGCTTAAAAAGGTCTCTGGAAACACGTAGCTCCATTTCACTCATATTGTTTTTTGAATAAGAAAGTTGCCTTGTAATCTTTCCTCGTATATGTACGTAGTGCAGACGGCATTAGAACTGCCACCTTTTCCCAGTTCTACTGAAATGTTTATCTGCATATCCATCTGATCAACACGGCACCCCAGAAGAGCAGCTAGGCAACATGACCACGTCTGATGGACACTGTATAATTGCAGCCATTGTAACTATCAGTGTTGGGTGGTCTTTAGTTCAATATGTTGACACCTAGTTTCTCTGTGAGTTCTAATCGTCTTGTAACACCATAGCTCTACTGATTTCTTTGCTTTTTGTTTTATTTAATGTTATGTTGTTGAGTTTCTGTAAATGTTGTTGGATTGAATACATACCATGAGGCCGGCCGTGGTGGCTGAGCCCTTCTAGGCGCTACAGTCTGGAGCCGCGCGACCGCTACGGTCGCAGGTTCGAATCCTGCCTCGGGCATGGATGTGTGTGATGTCCTTAAGTTAGTTAGGTTTAAGTAGTTCTAAGTTCTAGGGGACTGATGACCTCAGAAGTTAAGTCGCATAGTGCTCAGAGCCATTTGAACCATTTGAGCCATACCATGAGAGTGTTCATTCTTTTCTCTGTTAAAATCTTTGCTATCTTTTAGAATGTGGGAAGTGTGACCTATGTAATATGTACGATATGAGCAAAAGATATGTTTGTCTTTCTCACTTAATGTCTTTGGTTATCTTTGAGATTGAATAATTTTGTTTAAATAATTTTTTTGTAGAAATACCAATATGTGAAAATGTCCTGTTTTAATTAATATGTTTGGCTGTTGTTATGTAACTGCTCCCCCCCCCCCCCCCCCCCCCCCCCATGAACCATGGACCTTGCCGTTGGTGGGGAGGCTTGCGTGCCTCAGCGATACAGATGGCCGTACCGTAGGTGCAACCACAACGGAGGGGTATCTGTTGAGAGGCCAGACAAACGTGTGGTTCCTGAAGAGGGGCAGCAGCCTTTTCAGTAGTTGCAGGGGCAACAGTCTGGATGATTGACTGATCTGGCCTTGCAACATTAACCAAAACGGCCTTGCTGTGCTGGTACTGCGAACGGCTGAAAGCAAGGGGAAACTACAGCCGTAATTTTTCCCGAGGACATGCAGCTTTACTGTATGATTAAATGATGATGGCATCCTCTTGGGTAAAATATTCCGGAGGTAAAATAGTCCCCCATTCGGATCTCCGGGCAGGGACTACTCAGGAGGATGTCGTTATCAGGAGAAAGAAAACTGGTGTTCTACGGATCGGAGCGTGGAATGTCAGATCCCTTAATCGGGCAGGTAGGTTAGAAAATTTAAAAAGGGAAATGGATAGGTTAAAGTTAGATATAGTGGGAATTAGTGAAGTTCGGTGGCAGGAGGAACAAGACTTCTGGTCAGGTGACTACAGGGTTATAAACACAAAATCAAATAGGGGTAATGCAGGAGTATGTTTAATAATGAATAGGAAAATAGGAATGCGGGTAAGCTACTACAAACAGCATAGTGAACGCATTATTGTGGCCAAGATAGATACGAAGCCCACACCTACTACAGTAGTACAAGTTTATATGCCAACTAGCTCTGCAGATGACGAAGAAATTGAAGAAATGTACGATGAAATAAAAGAAATTATTCAGATAGTAAAGGGAGACGAAAATTTAATAGTAATGGGTGACTGGAATTCGAGTGTAGGAAAAGGGAGAGAAGGAAACATAGTAGGTGAATATGGATTGGGGCTAAGAAATGAAAGAGGAAGCCGCCTAGTAGAATTTTGTACAGAGCACAACTTAATCATAGGTAACACTTGGTTTAAGAATCATGAAAGAAGGTTGTATACGTGGAAGAACCCTGGAGATACTAAAAGGTATCAGATAGATTATATAATGGTAAGACAGAGATTTAGGAACCAGGTTTTAAGTTGTAAGACATTTCCAGGGGCAGATGTGGACTCTGACCACAATCTATTGGTTATGACCTGTAGATTAAAACTGAAGAAACAGCAAAAATGTGGGAAATTAAGGAGATGGGACCTGGATAAACTGAAAGAACCAGAGGTTGTACAGAGTTTCAGGGAGAGCATAAGGGAACAATTGACAGGAATAGGGGAAAGAAATACGGTAGAAGAAGAATGGGTAGCTCTGAGGGATGAAGTAGTGAAGGCAGCAGAGGATAAAGTAGGTAAAAAGACGAGGGTTGCTAGAAATCCTTGGGTAACAGAAGAAATATTGAATTTAATTGATGAAAGGAGAAAATATAAAAATGCAGTAAATGAAGCACGCAAAAAGGAATACAAACGCCTCAAAAATGAGATCAACAGGAAGTGCAAAATGGCTAAACAGGGATGGCTAGAGGACAAATGTAAGGATGTAGAAGCTTATCTCACTAGGGGTAAGATAGATACTGCCTACAGGAAAATTAAAGAGACCTTTGGGGAGAAGAGAACCACGTGTATGAATATCAAGAGCTCAGATGGCAACCCAGTTCTAAGCAAAGAAGGGAAGGCAGAAAGGTGGAAGGAGTATATAGAATGTTTATACAAGGGTGATGTGCTTGAGGACAATATTATGGAAATGGAAGAGGATGTAGATGAAGACGAAATGGGAGATACGATACTGCGTGAAGAGTTTGACAGAGCACTGAAAGACCTGAGTCGAAACAAGGCCCCCGGAGTAGACAACATTCCATTAGAACTACTGACGGCCTTGGGAGAGCCAGTCATGACAAAACTCTACCAGCTGGTAAGCAAGATGTATGAGACAGGCGAAATACCCTCAGACTTCAAGAAGAATATAATAATTCCAATCCCAAAGAAAGCAGGTGCTGACAGATGTGAAAATTACCGAACTATCAGTTTAATAAGTCACAGCTGCAAAATACTAACGCGAATTCTTTACAGACGAATGGAAAAACTGGTAGATGCGGACCTCGGGGAGGATCAGTTTGGATTCCGTAGAAATGTTGGAACACGTGAGGCAATACTGACCTTACGACTTATCTTAGAAGAAAGATTAAGAAAAGGCAAACCTACGTTTCTAGCATTTGTAGACTTAGAGAAAGCTTTTGACAATGTTGACTGGAATACTCTTTTTCAAATTCTAAAGGTGGCAGGGGTGAAATACAGGGAGCGAAAGGCTATTTACAATTTGTACAGAAACCAGATGGCAGTTATAAGAGTCGAGGGACATGAAAGGGAAGCAGTGATTGGGAAGGGAGTAAGACAGGGTTGCAGCCTCTCCCCGATGTTATTCAATCTGTATATTGAGCAAGCAGTAAAGGAAACAAAAGAAAAATTTGGAGTAGGTATTAAAATTCATGGAGACGAAGTAAAAACTTTGAGGTTCGCCGATGACATTGTAATTCTGTCAGAGACGGCAAAGGACTTGGAAGAGCAGTTGAACGGAATGGACAGTGTCTTGAAAGGAGGATATAAGATGAACATCAACAAAAGCAAAACGAGGATAATGGAATGTAGTCAAATTAAATCGGGTGATGCTGAGGGAATTAGATTAGGAAATGAGACACTTAAAGTAGTAAAGGAGTTTTGCTATTTAGGAAGTAAAATAACTGATGATGGTCGAAGTAGAGAGGATATAAAATGTAGACTGGCAATGGCAAGGAAAGCGTTTCTGAAGAAGAGAAATTTGTTAACATCGAATATAGATTTAAGTGTCAGGAAGTCATTTCTGAAAATATTTGTATGGAGTGTAGCCATGTATGGAAGTGAAACGTGGACGATAACTAGTTCGGACAAGAAGAGAATAGAAGCTTTCGAAATGTGGTGCTACAGAAGAATACTGAAGATAAGGTGGATAGATCACGTAACTAATGAGGAGGTATTGAATAGGATTGGGGAGAAGAGAAGTTTGTGGCACAACTTGACTAGAAGAAGGGATCGATTGGTAGGACATGTTTTGAGGCATCAAGGGATCACAAATTTAGCATTGGAGGGCAGTGTGGAGGGTAAAAATCGTAGAGGGAGACCGAGAGATGAGTACACTAAGCAGATTCAGAAGGATGTAGGTTGCAGTAGGTACTGGGAGATGAAGAAGCTTGCACAGGATAGAGTAGCATGGAGAGCTGCATCAAACCAGTCTCAGGACTGAAGACCACAACAACAACAACATGTAACTGCTGATCCTCACTTAGGGTTCTTAGTTATTTTGTATGTGAAAGGTGTTGTGGTTCCCCTCGGGAACGGAATCATGCAGCGCGCGTAAATTGTGGGTGGCCTAGGTAGAAAAGGTGGAATTGAGAGTCAGTCGGGGACGAGCTACCAAACTATCAACTGCTCATGTAAAAGTTGTGTATTGTACTGGCTCCGAGAGTTGCTTTCCGTGCCGCTTTCCAATGCCTCGGATGCATGGATAAAGAGCTGGAACTATTCTGGAATTGATATCTATCATCGCCACCATGATACGTCAGAGTCCAGCAATTCTACCTGCAAATCCACCTACCAACATGCAATCGCCACCACACTGCGCAATCACTGTAAAGCAACCAAGGAATATTAGGAATGTATGGTGAAAGATCAGCTCATTGGATGTTATAGTGCGCACAAATATAAGGTAACTTATACTCGAACTCTTATACCTACCTTGATTTTTTATCCCTAGTCACACAACCACTTATGGTCCTTCCCATGCTAAAATGATTACCGAGTGTCCTTACTGAAAGAACATTAAAGCTCAGTGTTTTAGCAGAACTGAGTAATATAGTGAATAATGCTTGCTGAAAATAATTTTGCTATTAAAACTGCTTACTAAAATTTTGTTTCCATCTTCTAAACTGAAAGTTCTCAAAACTGAGGCTTACAAAGTTTTGCTTAGTAAGTGATCACAGTGCAGTCTGTTGAAAATCAACCAAAGGTGAGCTACTGTCTTATAACCACATCAAGTTGTGTTCTACTGCAGTAAGAGTTGAGAACTAATACTGTTGAAGGTTACATGTTCATACCTGTTAAGGGCTTGTTTCTTTAGTGTATTGAAAGTGTGTTTAGTATGCTCTTCCACAGAGGTCAAGATTAAGGGCTCCCCGCCACTGAAAGTAGTTCAAATGCACAAAGTTACTTAATTATAGCAAGTTTCAGTTACTCTTCCTATTCAAGTGAACTTCTGTACAATATTGAACTCCCCTTGTGTATTAAAAGTGCATATTAATGGTGTAACAGGATCAACAGTTTGTCTATTGTTCTCATGCTAGATAACGATTAATAGAAAGACCACCATCTATGAAAACAATAATTTCTTTTTTCAAAATGCAGTGAGAAGTAATCTGTTCCATTTAATTTTCATTCTAAATAAAAAGGTATTTAGCTGAGAGAGACTTAACCTATGACCAGTTTATAATTTTGCAGTGAAATACATTTAAAAATTTTTTGTCAGCTAGGAAAACGTTTGAAAAGTAATATTGAACTTATGCCCAATTTACGATGCTGCAGTGAGTATTAATAGTAACATTATTGAGACCATTCAGTTTGACTAAGTCCTCAAGCTAATAGTGTGTTTTGTTATCTGTTATATTTATGTAAATAGTTTTTTCTGGTCTCTTGGCTCCAACCTTAACGTGAACATACTGTATTCAGGTGTCAGAGTTCATTGCACTCTTGTGTAGCAAAGTACAGGTTGTGTTTGTCCGTTAAAGTTACTCATACTTATTTTCTTGAACAAGAATGCCAATCATTCTCTTGCCTAATTAGGCTGGCGACCGTTTTCTTTATTCTTGGAACAGTGTAGATAGGTAAAATATTGTTTGTTACTGTTTAAATATTTACGTAATTTTGACTTTCACTTCCGATAAGCCACCTTCGTTAGGTACAACACGGTCAACATAACAAAATTCCTCTCAGAGGGTAACACTGCTCTTCTACTTTATACTATAATTGCTTGAATAAAAATAATTTCATTATACGAACTGCCTCCAGCTTCGAGGTTATGGTATAGTAGTAGCGGACAGAAGTGTTATTATCTCTTGCTGAATGGTTCTGTGTGTCTGTTTCCGTGGATCATCTCATTTTTGAGTCTATGGTTCACCCTGTTCTTAGGAGTTTCCTTCTGTTGTTATTAGCTTTAACAAGTTGCTTTTATTGGCGTATGCCATGATGGAGCGGACGAAGGATTTATATGTCTGCATTACTGTGTCTTTCTTGGAAGCGTTGGTTCTGCTTCTGAGTACGCTTAGCAGGTTTAGTCTGGCTTGGGCTCTGATTTTTACGTCGTTTATATCTTGATTCAATGATATATGTTTGTCTAAGATTAGTCCTAGATATTTTACTACGTTTTTAACACAGACTGTTTGTTTCCATATCCCAACTCCAGCGTCATTGAGTTCTCGTTTCTTGTTTTGTGTGTTTTGTGTAGATGAAGATTATTAGTTAGGTTTTTGCTGCATTTGACTTGATCTTCCACGTGCTCAGCTATTGTTCCAGTCTGTCTGTGTAAGTCTCGCGTTTGTTGGTTAGCCCTAGAACACTAAAGGGGGGAGGGGGAGGGGAAATGTTAGATTGCTCCTAAACCATGGTAAATTTTACTACTTCAAAATTTATTCGAAGAAAGTAATAACTTATAGTTGATCCACTAGTTCATTACAATTACAAGGTCTCCAACGGTATGTCACATGCAAAATAAGTACAAAATATCCTGTTTTACATACGACAATATCAGACTGGAGGGAACCGCTCATTGGTAGCAACTGCAATCGTAAATTTTACGAGGGTTTAGTAAGCTAGGGTTAATCTCAGTTATTGTTTGCTAATGGAATCAGTACGCTGTGCCATCAGCTTATACTTCCGAGTCCTTCATTCTAGCTATTCGGTAGTAGTATGTCAGTCGTATAAACGGAGTACAACAGAGAAGAAAGGATTGTCCCTGTAGCACTCCTACCTTACGACCGAATATTTCGGACGCGGTTTCCTTAACAAACACCCTGTAGCGTTGGTTGTTCAGTACGTTCCATAAAACTGTTATTAGGCTGCAGCGACGGCTCTGTTGTGGATTAGCGGAAACAGGCGACATGGCGGCTGCATAAACCATTCAGCGACCAACATGACAGCACGAAGCACTTTAGTCCCCTGCCTTGACATGGACTTCACATTGGAATCCACTATCACGGTGAAGGTTCACGGCAACCTCTGGAGAGAACCGAAATTTGCGTTATCACCTTCATTACAGGAATGTTTTATCTGATTTTTAGCTATATGCTGGTGCATTTGCTAAAAATTTCTATCTTCCCAAATTTGTGGACAATGTAATAATTTTGCATGTTTCTGTGAATTAATGTTGTGTTAGGAAGAGTAGTTACCCTACAGATTCCACTTTACATGTATTCCCACAAAGGTCACATATTTTAGATGACTGCCGAGAGATCATTTATGTAATCGTTCACAAAATTTATTTATTCAATAAATGGAAAATTGTTGTTATGTGTTAAAAAGAGGCCTATTTTTTCATAAATAAAGTCATACGGTGAAAAAAAGTCAAATATTCATTGCCTTACACATGTGAAATATTTAGAAATTTTAAATATCATATTTCTTAATTATTTAAAATTAACTATGTTACCAATTTTATCCTTGCATTTTTGTAAACTTCAAAAGATGTGGCTTTGCTTAAATTTTGTACTGTTGAAAAACAGAAAATGAATACAAACGATATGTTGAATCATTGCCGTGTCTAGAACATACGAGAATTTTATTTTCTAACATTCAGAATAAATACAGTCCATGTACAGTGGTTACTAAGGCAACATCTTTCATGTTGTTTGTGCGAGAAGCTCTTATTCTTTGCTTCAAATAGTAGTAAGCAATATAAATTTGAGAATATTGCGTCTTGTGTTTATATGCCTGCTCTGTGAGTTGTGGTTATCATGAAAAACTATGAATAAGCTCTTTTTAGTAAGAAAAGAATATTGTTAGTGAAATATTGGTACGCTGACAAGAATTAGAAATTTGGAATAAACCATTAAATATTGAGGGCGAAAACAGCTTCTTTATTATGAATCAGAAAAACATGGACCACTTTTTCCTTCCTAGACAACGAAGAAAGAACCTCGAATATGGAACTACTGTACAGATGAGTAGAAAATCATAAATAATAGCTTCCTTATGAACTTCATGTAATGTCGACCTTCCGGATAATATTAGAATTGTGCTGTAGTAGCAGCGTCTGTTGCTAGAAGAGTACATGTTTTAGTTTTAAATCTGCAAAAGTGTTTATATCGTGAAAAGATCATGGGAAGGGAGACATTATAACTTCATGGACGAAATAGTAAATGAAATCACTGCAGAAATAAAAACTCGCTGTGGAACATCAAATATCGCGATCTTCATTTCACGAAATTTTATTCCCTGGGCATGCTTATAGGTAAACCTGGAGGAAAAGGTCGAGGAACTCAGAGCAGGAATATACGACGACGACACGATGTCGCCCACTCTCCGTCACCACAAGCAAAAATGCGAATTCAGTGTTTAGCGGCGGAAAACGCTCGTTGACAGACCCCACAGCCTGCCTTTGACAGTATAGCGCCGCGGATGTCCTGTTTACGTCCCTGCCGTGATAAAGACCGTGCAGTGGTGTGGCCTACAGTCATCCCCGTGCAACTTACTTCCTTCGACGCACCATGGTATTTTCACAACTAAGACCAACATTGAAGTTCAGTTTTATGACCAACTATGCGCGAAGAAAAGTATTGGAATTTTTTCGAGATGATGTTTGCATCGATTATCATGACCTAGTAGGGAATCACCTCTCCATCATGATAAGCGTGGTCTATTGACAAGAAGAAGGGACCGGTTGGTACGACATGTTCTGAGTCATCAAGGGATCACAAATTCAGCATTGGAGGGCAGCGTGGAGGGTAAAAATCGTAGAGTAAGACCAAGAGATGAATACACTAAGCAGATTCAGAAGGATGTAGGTTGTAGTAAGTACTGGGAGATGAAGAAGCTTGCACTGGATAGAATAGCATGGAGAGCTGAATCAAACCAGTCTCAAGACTGAAGACAACAACAACAACATGTGAAACAGGCGGAAGACGCTGCTTTTACAAGGATCCTCAATACGAAGAGCATCTCTCCCAGACATTCGGATGGACACATTGGCCCCATGAAAGTGGAACGTGTGGGTTTGGACCGGTGGACGGTTTGTGTGTTCGAGTTATCATTTGAGGTGCCAGCAAAGATGGTGATCGCAGAGTTGAGACCCTAGGGCACTGCGTTTCTCTACATCTACATTCATACTCCAAAAGCCACCCAACGGTGTGTGGTGGAGGGCACTTTACGTGCCACTGTCATTACTTCCCTTTTCTGTTCCAGTCGCGTATGGTTCGCGGGAAGAACGACTGTCTGAAAGCCTCCGTGCGCGCTCGAATCTCTCTAATTTTACATTCGTGATCTCCTCGGGAGGTATAAGTAGGGGAAGCAGTATATTCGATACCTCATCCAGAAACGCACCCTCTCGAAATCTGGCGAGCAAGCTACACGGCGATGCAGAACGCCTCTCTTGCAGAGTCTGCCACTTGAGTTTGCTAAACATCTCCGTAACGCTATCACGGTTACCAAATAACCCTGTGACTAAACGCGTCGCTCTTCTTTGGATTTTCTCTATCTCCTCCGTCAACCCGATCTGTTACGGATCCCACACTGATGAGCAATACTCAAGTATAGGTCGAACGAGTGTTTTGTAAGCCACCTCATTTGTTGATGGACTACATTTTCTAAGGACTCTCCCAATGAATATCAACCTGGTACCCGCCTTACCAACAATTAATTTTATATGATCATTCCACTTCAAATCGTTCCGCATGTATACTCCCAGATATTTTACAGAAGTAACTGCTACCAGTGATTGTTCCGCTATCATATAAGCATACAATAAAGGATCCTTCTTTCTATGTATTGGCAATACAATACATTTGTCTATGTTAAGGGTCAGTTGCCACTCCCTGCACCAAGTGCCAATCCGCTGCAGATCTTCCTGCATTTCCCTGCAATTTTCTAATGCTGCAACTTCTCTGTATACCACAGCATCATCCGCGAAAAGCTGCATGGAACCTCCGACACCATCCACTAGGTCATTTATATATATTGTGAAAAGCAATGGTCCCATAACACTCCCCTGTGGCACGCCAGAGGTCATTTTAACGTCAGTAGACGTCTCTCCATTGAGAACAACATGCTGTGTTCTGTTTGCTAAAAACTCTTCAATCCAGCCACACAGCTGGTCTGATATTCCGTAGGCTCTTACTTTGTTTATCAGGCGACAGTGCGGAACTGTATCGAAAGCCTTCAGGAAGTCAAGGAAAATGGCATCTACCTGGGAGCCTGTATCTAATAATTTCTGGGTCTCATGAACAAATAAAGCGAGTTGGGTCTAACACGATCGCTGTTTCCGGAATCCATGTTGATTCCTACAGAGTAGATTCTGGGTTTCCAAGAACGACATGATACTCGAGCAAAAAACATGTTCTAAAATTCTACAACAGATCGACGTCAGAGATATAGGTCTACAGTTTTTCGCATCTGCTCGACGACCCTTCTTGAAGACTGGGACTACCTGTGCTCTTTTACAATCATTTGGAACCTTCCGTTCCTCTAGAGACTTGCGGTACACGGCTTTCGCGTACTCTGTGTAGAATTTGATCCATATGGCTTACCACACATCCAGTTCTGTACTGGATGAATCAGGTGCACATAGATCGTATTAAACATATCCCGTCATAATTGAACATAGGCGGAAGCTTCGCCATCGTAATTTACGACCGTCATCCGAAAATGTGATGGTGTTGTGGGAAAGAGTGACATCTCAGATCAAGCTGTATGCAACATAGCATCCTGCAACTGCTGCCACGGGAGATGTCGTCCAGTCTGACGCTGCCCCCGTAGACATACATGGAGTCCCTCCAATTTGTACTATCTAATCATCGACTATCGACAGAAGCGTCGTCCCCAGCCGACCCTGCGTAGCTCCCAATGCGGCGACAGGGCACAACGGAGGGTCCCCCAACACTAGTCTTGCAACGTCAAAGAGTAATGGGCCAGGTGGAGAGTTTGACTGCCGCAGATTTCATGATGACCACCGACACTTTTGTCCCCGATGGTAACAACCCCTAGTCGTTGTCGGATATTGATGTTCATATCGAAAATAACAGGCTCTGAAGCCATTTAAGATATGCCTACTGGTTCAGTTCAGTACCTGCCGTCCGATGTCTACACAGGACAAACATCTCGATGGTGGCGCCCACGCCCAGCAGGAAGATATGATCTTCGGTTCCCCTCACGGGATTTGATTCACAGCGGACATGCATGAGACCTCTACAGCGCTATGCTTTTGGATGGTGGGCAGCAGACAAATTCGGTCTCTGTCCCCATCATGAACCTGATGAACCTTGAGCCGCCCTGTTAATTCGATGGGACGATCACTGCACGAACCCGAATGCGTGGGCCGACAATGTCGAGGACGTGACATTTGCAGCCGTAGCTAAGGCTTCAACGATATTGCCTCCCCGTGCCAGGCCTACCAGGTTGCCACCATCAACCTCAGTACCATCAGTTCAAGGGTCAAGCTGTAGATGCTGTGCGACCTGTTGCGGGCAGTGAATCTCGACGTCACACTCCTACAAGAAGTGCACCGAAGCTAGCTCCTGTCTCTTATGGATACGACATTTACCAGGCACCGAGCACAGGGCAACGGAAGTGCTATGGTCATTCTCGTGAAGGAAGGCATTTTGATTTATGGTGAGATCTACCTCCCATCAGCACAAGGATTGTCTATCTCATATCAGGGCATCAGCATTATGAATATGTATACTCCCACTGGTAAAGACAAGAGGATTTATGCAGAGGACGTCGCGCCCTTATCGAGGGATGCTACCATCATATCATCCTAAGGAGCGATTTGAGTCGTGTCCTCTCACCACACGTTTTAGTACGTGTCAGGAGCTGCAATGGCTGGTGCATGACCTTCACCTTGTCAATACCCGGTGATGTATTCATGGCGCCAGCATGACATTACATGACATTTGGCGAGTCGCCTTGACTGGATCTTTGTCTCCCGGGTATTTATGGTGGAGACACCTGATGTTGAGATATCACCGACAGCCTCCCCCGATCATAATGCCTACCTCTACACCACCTCCCTTCCAAGATGAGGGTATAGCAGAGCACGAGGTCGTGGTAAAGGAATGTTGTGCTCTTTGAGAATATAGAGGGTCGGTAAAAGATAGCGGAGACGTGGAAGAACTGTGAGAGGCGCCACGTGACGTTTCCTTACACGATGCGGTGATGCTTGGTTGTACAGAACCTGCGATGATGGATTGGGGTTGAGAGGCAATGTGTTGGCAATGGTACACGAGAGACTATAGATTACTGTCACAGGAGACATCCTGCAATTGCGACACTGTCTTGAGGGCACACTTGTGTGCATATGATGCATGCGCAGTCAGGACCATATCGGGGCTGAACCGCCGGTCATGCATTATATTATCCTTGAATGTCCCAGATACCGAAAAGCATAGATCCCCGTGCTGGGCGTGCCAGATGGCCAGCGCCTGACGGCCCAAAAGGATGGCGCAGACGCTTTCTTGGCTCATTACCGGCCGTTCTACGATGCAGAACACCACACTCTGGAGATAGATGAAGTCCTCCCTTTGCTGCCTTGTGTCCTCAATGGCAAGGCTGCGACAACCTTCACGAACCCCATTATGGCGGAGGACGTCGCCGACGCTCTCCTCAAACGTGCGATCAACAAATCATCAGTCCCAGATGGTCTCCTGATAGATTTTTATCGTAAGTTCCATTAGGTTATAACGCCCCGCTGGGTTAAGGTGTACCAGGAACTGACGACCCCTGTAGCGCAGACGCCACCTACCTTTGTCAATGACATCCTTATATCTGTCCCCAAGCCATCTGCGAAAGGAGAGTCGATCATTACCGACATATTACTCTGTTCAACAGCGATTTCAAGATCTTTACGAGGATTTTGGCTGCCAGCATTCGGAGTATCCTGTCCCAAGTCGTGTCTGCTGACCAGATGTGTCAGTGGACATGGTGTCAGTGGACTTTGATCACCCTTTCTATAGAGTATACCACGTCTATAACGAGTCGGTGCTAGTCCTTCATTAACATTGTCATGCGCATGGTGTGACTTCACAGGTTACAGTCAGTGGACACACAGTAGGCATGATTACCTATTACCTGCTCTGTGGAGCAAAGTTGTCCCCTGTTGGTGGTTTATATGCCATTGTCTTGAATCGACTGTTACATGGACTATGGTGCCACCTGCAGAGACTTTAGTTGACTACCCATACGTTCATTTGCCACATGTATGTGGACGATCTGGTGTTTTAAGTGCTTACACCAGACAAAGTCCAAAGATCACTGGACGGGATTGCCGCAATCAGAAGCCGAGCAACCAAAAGTTTGGGACAATGGCCATCGGCTGCGGAGCGGCGTCCCAGGAAGGAGCTTGGCCCTATACTTACTCCAGGATATGATGAAATGTTTGTCGGTCATTTTTTACACGCGATGGTCGACGGATGGTGCACCTTACCTATACTCGTCTCCTCCAAGGCATACATACAGATTTCTTCAGCAGCTTGCTGCGGCCTATGAACATGGTCCAGCAATGTCTGTCTGGCATCCAAGATACCCGATCTGGCTGCGGACCCCCCGATGTCAAAGATATAGCAAGCAATCTACAGGCAGTCTTTGGTTGAATGGTCATCAAAGTGCGATGCAATGCTCTCACCCCCCCCCCCCCCCCTGCCACAAGGGTCCATTCTTTGTCATCAGAAGAAAAAATGATAGTAGAGACTTTGGAGGCGGAAAACGCTCGTTTACACACTGAGCGGTACCAACCAGTCGTCTCGTCTCGTCTCGTCTGTTTCGGTAGCTGTGGAAAGAAAGAAAGCAAAAATACTCACAGTGGAGAAGAGGCAACAGACCAAATCAGGTCAAGCCACGACAC
The DNA here is from genome assembly GCF_023897955.1 of Schistocerca gregaria. Taxonomy (NCBI): domain Eukaryota; kingdom Metazoa; phylum Arthropoda; class Insecta; order Orthoptera; family Acrididae; genus Schistocerca; species Schistocerca gregaria. Next base: position 683,011,918 of record NC_064931.1, read on the forward strand.
TTTACATCAAATCTACGAACAAGCATGGTCCTCTTGTAATTTACCATTTGACAAGGCGTTGAAAGCCTGTAGCATAAAGTCTTTAAGGCAGCGTTCGCATCTAACGAGTGACCTCTCGTGATATAACAAGTTTATTTCGTTCTTTAAATTGTTGCAACTCACAAAACCGATCTCTGATGGAAGGAAAAAAATACCCCTAGACAGGGAAACAATGTGCCGTAATTGGATAACCAGGGCGGCCAGAACGTTCATTATTTGTAGCTTTGTTTCTACTTATAGTAGAAGAAGCAGGAAGCAGCCTTGCTAGCAACTACCAATCTAAGGAGGAAACAGGAGCAGCAACAGCACACATTTGTGTGGGGTATGCCGAGACTGATAGCCATGATTAGCCCTGGGTTAACACAATCAGCCGTTTTGGCAATTGCTGAAATTCTGTATCGAATTGAACACAGATTTCCATGAAATACAGTTCTAACCACATACAGGACGAATTTCGCTATGGAACTGCTCTGTAGCCAGTTCCTCAGCTCACAAAAATCGCTTTGTTCTAGTGGGGTACATACTCATAGCACACCTGCGATCTTGGTCTGACTGAAGATCTGGTCGCGTAATACTGTGTACTGGCTACCTTCCATGTGACTTGTGCTGCCATCTTCTAGATATGTAAAGGCGCGAAATTTAAAACGATATGCGATATTCTGGCACTTGCGACTTAATTATTGACTCACCGTCGTAAAAGGACTAACTCATTAAAATGAAGAAACGATTTGTTTCCCCTCAGCAGACCAAACTAACCGAATGCTCCTTAGATATGATTACTTGAAAACAAATGACAGAGAACTTTGTGAAGTACTTAGTAGAGCATGCTCTCGACGATCTCAGCCAGGTCTATAAAGACCTAGTTAGGATCCAAAGCAGGGTATGCTTCGACCTTCCTCAGGCATCTCGGTAGGAAAGTCACGCTGAAGGAAAAGAGCACTGCTGCTAGCTAACAATCACGGGAGAAGAACAGGCTAAATGCTACAGGAAACGCTAGGTGTAGAATATCAGGTCGCAAGCACTGTGAAACCTAGTGTCAAGCTTACTCAGGTAACGGAGAACATACGGGCCTTGTGCAGAGACCTGATGGAGATGAGCAAGTACTCATAGTAGAAGGATCAGGAAACATCCTCACTAGGTACTACCAATATAAGGAGGAAACAGGAGCAGCAGCACTCATTCGTATGGAGTCTGTGAAGACTGCTAACCATAGCTAGCCCTTGGTTAACACGGTTAGCCGTGTTGGCAAAGAGCTGAGCGGATTACTTTCGATTCAAGCGAAGTCTCATATCCGTGCCATGCCTGTTGTTGCAACTGGAAAATGGAGATACACAGATCATGTCCTTCATCCGAACAGGAGGGGGAAAAAGAGTAGCTGAGCATTTTACAGAAAGTGCAAGGGGGGGGGGGCACAAACACACAGTATGTGTAATTACTGGAGTCAAAGAGGCACATTTTATAGGTTAGAGACTGGTTACAAACAGTCAGTGTTTAAAGAAATTAGAGCAGAACAGACAATAAATGAAATAGTTTCCAGAAAAATAAAGTTAATTTTTCTTATCAGAGCATTATGGGGTTGAAAAAAAGAGATAGATGAGCTTCTTATATGCTTAGAATGTGTGGAAAATACTGAGGTGATATATGGTCTGTGCCTCTCTGAACACCAAAAAAGCACAGAGATGGAGACGTTAAATGCAAGGGATTATATACTAACATCATTTTCGTATACAGTTAACATGGAAAAAGGAGGAGTTGAAACATTTGTAGAAATTAGACACACAGTCAAAAATATTAAAACAAATAGTTTTCTGTCGATCAAAACTTCGAAGCATGTGCTTGTGAGTTATTACTGCAGAATACTTCTCTGATAATCGTAGCACTCTACAGATCCCCCTCTACGCAACTGTCAGCTATTTATGAGAAATATTGAGCTACCTGTCAGACAAGCAGAAAGAGTTATTAGTTTGTGGGGATTTCAATGTAGACTTCATAAAAGATATGGGGAGGAAAAACGAACTAGAGTCATTATTTAGGAGTTTCAATGTAATTTTAATAGTTTGTTTTCCAACTCGTGTGTACGCAGATAGTAGGACAATGTTTTAAAGACAGTGCTCGGGCTGAAACAATTTATGTGAACACAATTAATAATGGGCTATCTGATCATGATTCAAATTAATGGAAATAAATGATATAGCACCTTACGGCCCTGAGGCGGGTTCATATAAAACAGTGAGGCATATTAATAGCAGGAAACAATATTTTAAGAACAATTTAAAAGATGTGGTATGAGATAAATTATACTGGGTTAATCACCTAAACCTTAAACTGCTAATATTGCGAAAATGGAAATTCCTATTGATTTGCGGTTTTCACAGAATGGATTGGTAATGACGGGCTCATATTGTTAGCCAATAAACAGGTTGTAATAATACTTGTAAACTGTATTCATGGGCAAACATACACTTTGTAAATGGAACAATGCCTATTGAGAGTAATAAACTAAAAGTAGGGTGAATCAGAATGTCAGTGGTGTTTGTTGCAGGATTCTAGTGCAAGTCTTTTACGACATGTCATATTTTGAAAACTTTCGACACCGGCTCTTCTCTATGCCATTCAACCTGCGTAGTTTCTGGATATCATGTTGTTATGTTTGCTTAAAGTGTGCTCGTGTGTTGCTTGAGTGCATTGTGTCTTGTAGTCAGTTAGCGTGTGACAGTCCAAGCTGTAGGTGGTGTGTAGACGATGGGATTTTCCAATGCAGAAAAAGACGACATGCTCATGGTATATGGAGAGTTCGTTCTTGTACAATGTATGCGGCAAGGTATATCTATAGACGTCAAGCATCTCGACAGTTGTCTACCAACCTCGTCAACCAATTACGTGAAAGTGGTAGTGTAGCACCTAGACAACGTAACAGGAGGAAAGAAATGATGGCAGTAGAGAGGGAAATTAATGTTCTTGCCGCTGTTGCAGTGGATCCGCACATTAGATCCCACGCAAACGCAAGAGTCAGGCAAGTGTCCTACGCATTGTCCATCGATGTAGGTTCCATCCCTATCATATCTCTCTACATCAAGAGCTCCATGAAAACGATTACGAGAATCTTGTTAACTTCTGTACATGGGATACTCCAGATGTATCATGTATCTTGTTTGTCGATGAAGCCACCTTCACCAGTCATGGCCATGTAAACCGCCGAAACACACACTGTTGGTCTCTTGACAATCCCCGTGGGGTTCGACAGGTGGAACGTCGGCGTGCATGCAGTGTAAATGTGTGGTGTGGGATCGTGAACCATCAGCTCATAGTCCCATTTTTCACAGACGGATAGTGCACAAGTGTCGCAGCCTCCTAGCAGACCATCTTCCATGGATGCTAGAAGATGTTCCTGTGTAGACTAGGAGGAACCTGTGGTACCAGCATGATAGCCCGCCCGGCTAGCCGCGTGGTGTAACTCGCTGCTTCCCGAGAGGGAAGAAGTGCCGGTCAATGGCACGAATCCTCCCGGTGTATTAGTGTCGAGGTCCGTTGTGCCAGCCAGCCTGTGGATTGTTTTTAAGACGATTTTCCATCTGCCTCGGCGAATGCGGGCTGGTTCTCCTTATTCCACCTCAGTTACACTATGTCGCCGATTGCTGCGCAAACACTATCTCCACGTACGTGTACACCATAATTACTCTACCACGCAAACATTTGGGGTTACACTCGTCTGGTATGAGACGTTCCCGGGATGGGGGGTCCACTGGGGACCGAACCGAACAATAAACCTGGGTTCTGTGTGACGACGGTGGGGTGGGTAGACTGGTGTGGCCTGTTGTGGGGTTGTGAATCACTGAGGGCTATGGCGGAGACGAAGCCTCTCCGTCGTATTAGGTCCCCGGTTCAATACACACACACACACACACACACACACACACACACACACACACCAGCATGATGGTTGTCCAGCTCATACTGCACGAGGTATTACAGCATGTCTTCACGTGTTGTTTCCAAATCGTTGGAGTGAACGCAGAGAACCTTTACCTTGGCGGGCCCGTTTCGCGGATCTGACGTCTGTAAACTTTTTTTCTGTGTGGAAAGCTGAAAGATATTGTTTACAAGGACATGCCAACTACACCCGATAATATGCAGCGACTTATTACTGCAGCCTGCTCGGACATCTCCTCTGAAACGCTTGCACGTGTGCAGCAGTCGTTTTACACCAGACGGGAAGCGTGTATTGTGCTGCCGGTGGTCATTTTGATCAAAACCTGTGATGATCAACTGTCTCGTTATTGGTCAGAATCCACATAACTAGCGTACGCACTTGTGTTGTTTTTTAGTGTGTACTACCACAGGTACTGTACAATTGTTAGTGTGGGAACTTTTCAAAATACGACACCTCGTTATCGATTCGCTCTGGAATTATGCAACATACACCACTGACATCCTAATTTACCCTACTTTCAGTGTGTTAATACCAGTAGGTATTGTTCCATTCTAAAAGGTTTATGTTTGCACTTTCTAAGTATTGTTACAATCTGTTGGTTGGCTAACAGTACGAGCCCCTATCTACCAATCCATTCTGTGAAAACCGCCCATCTATAGCACTTCCCATTCCCGAAGTATTTGTGGTTCAAGTTTTAGGTGATTCCTCTTGTATATACTGAGAGATTCTAACGTCAAATACAATTTATTCCGTAGAAAACGTGTGTCAGTATTTGAAAGTTGCTTTCCTAAAAAGTTATCCACAAGATCCATAAAAACGGAGAAGTAATCTAGAGAATTAAAATCTCATGTGAGAGGAGGAGAAAATTTTATATAAAGGCTAGAATAAGTTAAGATCCGACATTACTTACATGTTGCCGAGCACACTGTAATACTATAAGGAAGTCATTCGAATGTCCAGAAATTAATAATGCGCTACGGTCGCAGGATCGAATCCTGCCTCGGGCATGGATGTGTGTGATGTCCTTAGGTTAGTTATGTTTAAGAAGTTCTACGTTCTAGGGGACTTATGACCTCAGAAGTTAAGTCCCATAGTGCTCAGAGCCATTTGAACCATTTTTGAATTAATAATGTGGGTAGTAAGATTAAAACTATATGGGATATTGTCAACTGAGAAACAGGACAGCTGATGACTGTAAAAGATACCGTAATAATTAAACTAAAAGACGATGTTGTGACTGATATTTCACAAGTTGCTAGTACTTTTAACAATCACTTTGTACGTGTAGCAGAAAAATAGGATTAAATGGTTCAGTTGAAGAAACAAGAAAATATACTAAAAATGTCATTCCAATGAACTTTAAGCAGCTAGAAGTAGCACCAATACCATTCACTGGAATTAATACACGGCCCAGTCACATTAATGTCATCACTTACCAAAAACATGCATAGCCACTTCCGCAGCACGGATCGCTGCAAGACATCTAGGTAGAGACTCAGTGAGGTTCTGGAAAGCACCGACACCATTATTTCGGTCCGCTGCACCAGGCTTCTCGGCTGAGGATCCATGGCGGAAACAGCCTGCTCGAAGTGGTTCCACGTATACTCGAGTGGGTTTAAATCTGGGTATTTGGTGGCGAGGGGTGTACGACAAACGCATCCTGCTATTCTTCGAAGCATGCACATACAATATAATCTGTGAGACACGTTGCATTGTCCTGCTGGTAGTTTCCAACTTGCCAAGGGGAATCAAACTAAATGGAGAGTTGGATGTTGTCTCCAAAGATAGATGCATAAATATGTTGAGCCATTGTGTTTTTCAGAAAGACGAGATCGCCCAGGGAATGCCACGAAAACATTTCCCAGATCATCACGCTCCCTCCTCCGGCCTGGACCCTTCTGACAGTTGTTACAGAGTGTTTACTTTCAAATATTTCATGCCATACACATCAACACTTTTAGTTTGTCAACACTTTTAGTCTGTCTGATAGGGCATAAAATGTGATTCGTCTGTAAAGGCCACCTGTCGCCACTCACTGGTGTACCAGTTACACCCTTGATCACCCATGATCCGCGGTCAGCATGGGTGCATGACACAGGCACCTGCTGTGGAAGTCCATATACACTGTGGAGAAAAATTGTGTCACAAAATTTTAACCCTGGGTAGCTGATGTCAGTAGGAACCAAAATTACTTATTTTGTGTACGTCGACAACGCTCCAATTGACCGCGGGATTGCCCTGTTGCCGGATGCCCTGGACAACGCATGACCGTGAATGCATTGCCTGCCGGAGATCGCGATGCATCCAAAGCGATGCGCACTCTCGGTGGTAGGGTGCCAGCGTTCCACTCTGGGGGCCCGGGGCGAATCCGCCAGGATCGCAACACATCCATTGTAGTTTCATGTTAAGACATACCGGGAACAAACCTGTCAACAGCAGTTAGTTCGCCTACAGAAAGTTTCTTACAAATTGTGTCGGCCCTGAAAAGGGCCTTTTTTGTAGCTGGGACATTGTTTACTTAAAGTACGTGCTCGAACTGGCGACCCTCTAACGCGACACAAAGTTGGTAACGTCGAACGGTGTTTTGCCGAACTCTTTCAAAGATTCCTGGCATTGGCCTGATGTGACTGGCAGCATGTTGAATGCGATCCTTTACAAGAACCTTGAAGGACCTCCACAGGAAAAAGACCGGAGGTGTGAGGTCTGGCGATCGCAGGGGCCATGTCCAACGAGCACCTCTGCCAAATACCCGGCACTCGAAGAGTTCATTTAAATATCCGCGCACAGCACGACTGTTATGTGCGGGCGCCCCGTCATGCTGTAACCACATGCGTAGCCGTATGTCCAGGGGAACATCTTCCAGGAGGCCGCGTAGAGTTTCTTGCAAAAAGTGAAGGTAATTTGCCCCGGTAAGTCGAGGAGGTAAGGTCGTCCCGATGGAAGGTGCACTCATTGGTAAACAACACAATAGCGAGAAAGTCGGGATCTCGTACAGCACGTCGCAGAAACCACCGGCAAAACCCTAGCCTCTGTTCATAGTCCGCCACACGATTTAGGTTTTGGACTGGGTGGAAATTAAATGGATGCTGGCCGTCATCCCTCAAAACCTCCCAGACTGAACGATGAGTGACCCCCCTGTCGTGTCCAACCTCTCGAGTACTTGTTGTAGGTGCTTCCCCGAAGCGTTCGAGAACAGTCTCTTCAAATGCAGCATCCCGTCTTGTTCGAGGTCTTCCAGCATCACCATGATACCCCGCTAACGAGCTCGTTTCGCCAAGTCGCCCGTGAATTGCTGTAAACGTTTGTGGATGTGGGTGGCGTCTTGCTGGATATCGTTCCTCGTACAACTGTCGAGCTACATGGGCATTACCGTCAGCTATTCCATGAACAAAAACCATATCTCGTTGTTATTCAAACAAATACTGTGCCGCCATGCTTACTGTATGACTAAATTGCAGGTGATGTGTGTGTGCTCCGAAGCGAAGCTTACGTGTGAGTGCTTCTGACGTGAGGTGAAGACAAACAGCAAGACCTATTCGAAACATGTGGGTAACACGTTGGGGCAGTGACGGGGTGAGGGACGTTTGTATGTGTGAACCCACAACCATAGCACTGGCCGACAACCGACGAACGGCAAAGGGCAACCCCACTGCCAATCGAAGCGCCTGGCGCCAAGTTCCAATAGTTTAAAAATGGTGCGTTGTCCACCTACAGAACATTAGTTATTTTGGTTCCTACTGGCATCAGCTATCCAGGGTTAAAATTTCGTGACACAATTTTTCTCCACCCTGTGCTACAGCCTTAGCTGAACGGTCAATGAGGAGACACAGTTGGTAGCCCCTTGGTTCATCTAGGCTTCTACGTGGTCAGTTGCACAACATCGACACGTCATTTTGCCCGTACACATCTCCGCACCCATCGTTAACCCCTGTCATCTATGGCCAGTGCTGCACCGCAGTTCCCTCGGCGCAGATTTTGGGTGCCGTCATTTTGCCATGGACGGTATACGTTATCCACGGAAGCATGTGAACAGATTTCAAACTGAGCCGTTTCGAAAATGATTCCACCCTAGGCCCAAAAGCCAGTGACCATACCCTTTTGGAAACCAGATAAATCGCTTCGTTTCTTCATTACAACAATGACTGCTCTGATTTCCGCATCCTGCGACACTTTTTATACATCTTCTACTGCTGGTGGTCACCTGCCTTCTGTCAGTGGTTATTGCACGTTGTCGTCAAACATAGGCGATAGGCTCATTAATGCGACTGGGCTATGTAGAATTATAAAATTTCAAATAACTAAAGCTTATGTAGTGTTGTCCGAATTTCAGACAGAATTCTGAAAAGTTGTTCCACCCAACAAGTCATGTCATTAATCATATATGTAATCCACGACTGACACAAACAATTTTTTCAGGATGTTAAAATATGCAATTGTTTCTTCATATTACGGCAAGAAAAAAAGGAATAAAAGTGAAATAGTGTTAATACTTTCATTCTTCTTTACCTCCTCTGCATTACGGCAGATGACGTGTCACTGAGCACATTTGTACTGTGCATGCAGTACACGTGAGGTACCTAGTTGTTTCCACTGCCCTGTGTGGAATACATAAGTTCTTGTATACTTCATTAACCTGCTGTCTTCATGATGATGATGTACCCAGCGCAGAAAACAGCACGCAGGTCGTGGATTCTTTTTCTTGAGGCTGAAATTAACTTCGCATGGAACTGCTGCTACGAATAAACTATGACTCATTATGGATGCCACTCGCGTTTTTATTGATATAGACACGAGAAACTATTCTTGATCATAACGTATTGAACATATCTTTCAACAGTCATTATATCTGGCTAAAATAACCATGAAATACATCCTGAAACAGACAACATGTCTGTCTACTGGAACCGTCAGAACGGGAGAATAAAATTACATGACTCAAATACTCCTATAACAGACAACATGTCTGTTTACTGGAACGGTCAGAACTGGAGAAGCGGACTGCCCGAGACACTCCGCGCGCCAGGCCAGCAAGGCGTGACCCGAAAGCCATCGAAGTGCATCGGCAGTAATATCGTCATTCTTTTGTTTTAGTAATACTTTGATTTTAATCATTTTGAAATGACTGATTGACAGCTGGCTGTTGAGAGATTTTTATTTAAAAAATGAAGTAATTTGGATGACAGGTTTAATTAATAATAGCAACTAAAGTTTAACGTTTTGGCGCCCTACCGCCGAACACAGCAGCCAATCACAGAGCAGCAGCATCATGCAGGCGGTCTTTCTCATGGGAATGGTACCGAATCTAACATCTGTCACCGGTACCTCATCCCACATTGCGTCATCTCCATGCTTCTTGCATCTCCACTGCCCTGGGAATAGCTTCCTGGAGCCTAATTTGATGGCTGAATAAGCCAGAAATATTACAATATGGAACGTGACAAAAATGACTTAAATAATTTCCTTGGTCGACATCTTTCGCCAAAATATTCGAAAACGCAATGTATTCGGGAGAAGCCTTAAACTAAAGCGGAAACAATTTCCTTGGCATATCAAAATTTGCGTTCCAGAAGGGTTGCTCGACTGGTAATGCTATTTGTACACTCACTCATCAGACAGTATAAACCATAAATAACAAACTATCGTCAGGCGGTATTTCTTGTGACCTTTTCAAGGTGTTTGACTGTGTAAAGCATGCCACTCTTTTGGAAAAACTCAAGTTTTATGGAACTGATGGCCTTCCACAGAGTTAGTTTGAATCGTACTTAATATAACCAATCCCGAACGCTGCGTGCGGCAGATACGTCGTCAGGAGACTGGGTGGCCAAGGAATGAGACTGGGTGGCAAGCCAGTGAAGCTGAGGAAGAAGCGGCTGTCAAATTAACACTTTATTTCCCATTTATACATTGTTTCAGCAGTGTAGTGTGGTGGAGTCTTTAGTCAGTCATTCAGCGGCTAGCGCCCCTCCAGCTGACTGCAGCACGCTCTGTTGCCATACTTTGCTCACATCTGTACTGGGTGCTGGGCCCGCGGCTATATTGGGTGAGTCACAGCAGCGACGTCAGCGGTGCATACAGGAACTCTGCATAGGTTGCCCCTCTTCGCCGAGTGATCGCAGTCAGGCAGCCAAGGCGAGTGGCAAGAGGCGCACCCACAGTGTTGTCGGAAGGCAGCTGTTCTACCCGGGGTGCGCCTCGCTGTCTCCTGGCTGGTACTGCTGCACTGCAAATGAATCTGCTACAAAATCAATGGTTATTTATATCAGATAGCTGTGCACTTGTGCCAATGCGCCACACCTGCTCAGGTACCTCGCAGCACCATTGAAACCCCGATGATGGAGACATGGCGTTGTGTAGTGTAACATCGCGTATGACTCAATGATTTTTGACTGAAATATGATCATGTGCAGACTCCGTCACCTACGTCGTTTACAAAACATTTCAAAAAAATTATTTAAATTCTTTTAAATTTCTCTATAAAAGATTCTTGAACGAAATTGGAATTAAAACACCTTCAGTTGAGTCGTTTGTGCAAAATTACGTCATTCAGTCCAACTGGTTTGCGCAAACTTTTGAAATTTAGATGTCTTTTGTTTCTTCTTGGAAATTATATTGCCGGCCGGAGTGGCCGAGCAGTTCTAGGCGCTACAGTCTGGAGCCGCGCGACCACTACGGTCGCACGTTCGAATCCTGCTCGGCCATGGATGTGTGTGATGTCCTTAGGTTAGTTAGGTTTAAGTAGTTCTAAGTTCTAGGGGATTGATGACCTTAGCAGTTAAGTCCCATAGTGCTCAGAGCCATTTGAACCATTTTTGAAATTATATTCTTGCAAGTTATCTTATTTTTCCCATATTGAAATCAGACTGTAAAACCTTTAAAATTCAAAAATCGAAATCAAACTCTTCTGAAAATTAATATCTTGGAAAGATTCAGTTATAATTCTCGAACACGTATTTAAGCCTTAGAGCATACATCGTTTTATTGTCTTCGTATATGCTACATACAGATGTGAACATCAGACTCGATAAAACAGAACTGAACAAAATACAACATGAACTAAACATTCTGTGACGTCATTACAATAGAAATTTGCAAATTTTTATTTATTTGAATGTTGGAGGTCCGACGCAACAACCCGGTCACAGGATATTCTGCTGCTCTTTGGCCGTTGACCCACGACGTCTAGTGGCCAGCAATTTTCTTTCTGGTTCCGGCAGTGAAGATGCTGTTTCCGCGAGTTGCGTTGCTCTCTCCAAACATGATTCATACAAAACAAAAATACAAAACTTTAAATATTTTACAAACATAACAAAATATTACCAATACCAACACTAAACTAAACTTATAATTACCTACGAACTGAGCTGATCCTTGTGGATGGGTGACGCTTTAATTTCGCGTCCCATTACACTTGCCTGCACCATGCATTATTGCTGCACTGGCAAGTTACACCAAGTGAGGCTAGCCGATCTCACAATAATTTCACATGCCTGTTGTCTTAATTCCAATACTGACACGCTGTGGTCACCAACCACTGGCGACTCATGCAATATTCGACAACATCTTCTCACAAATTTTACACTTAACCTGATCCCGGTGCAACATTACCCCCTCCGTAGAGAAGACCTAGCCCCTTGGGTCTCCCTTAGCACTGGTTCCTATCATACGTCACATAAGTTCCCTTCACAATTTTCAAATTACAGAGCCCGCATTTGGCTTCAGCTGTTATATGCTAAATGCCTCCTTACATTGTTTACTTGCTTACATCTACCCCACTTAATAGTCCGTTAACTTTCGTCACTTTGTCCTTTCACGTGTCTGACAATCTGTCAAAACATACGCCCTTCATAATTTGCAAATATTCTGTGCTTACTCTATGGCCTTATATCCTCTTAAATTCTACTGAATACAATTTTTTTACACTATATTCACTTTCACGCTCTACAAATCGGATCTGCTGGGATCCGCATTACTGGTTGACTGATCTGCAGGGTGGCCCTCTGCCTCAAATAGATGAAGGCTATGAAAAGCATAGTTAAGGTCACTATGGTGCTAGATGTTTAACGTGCTGTATTAAGTACTCTGTAGAGATTCGCCCCTCTTGTGCAGCTATTAACTGGTTCAGGGAATGAATCTGGTCAGGGTCCATGTATTCCAAGATTTGGAAAATTGGAAATTTGTGGCAAGTTCTATGGGACCAAACTGCTGAGGTCATCGGTCCCTAAGCTTACACACTATTTAATCTAACTTAAACTAACTTACGTTAAGAACAACACACACACCCATGCCCTAGAGAGGACTCGAACTTCCGACGGGGAGAGCCGTGCGAACCGTGACAAGGCTTCTGAGACCACGCGGCTGCATCGCGCGACTCAGAAAGATTAAATTCCGCTTTGAAATTATCTTCAGTGTCTCGTATGGCCAGTACAACTGTGCCTGTGTTACGTACAAGTGAGGAACTCCTGTCATTTTGGCCTGTTGATGGTAACTTGGCCCTATTACGTTGCATGATGTCCCATTAATCAAAAACCCACTATCATTCAGTTCCAACCATCTCACTTCCGTGAGCCAGCACAGCAACTTGATACTACTACCACATTGTTATATATGGACTAAAGCCAGTGCAGACCTCCTTGCTGGATATACAGCATAAGTTCCACGATGTTCTTAAGCCAATGCTGATCCTCTGCTGTGCCCATGAGTAACTGCACTGTACATGTGTTCAACGCTAGTCAGAATCACACGAACTGAACAAATAGCAAATTCCCCTCTGGCACTGTCGCATCTCTCCTCTGTCAGCACTACACGACTGTCTCCGTCTTCAGACACCAGTATTCAGTAACACACCACATTCCCTCAACTGCATAATTTTTTCTGTGGCTCCGAATTTCGCCAGATAGGAGTGTATGGTGTAGCACTAAAGATGTGCGTTTCTGCTGGACACTACTATCGTAACCAGCATGCAAAATCGCGCCTTGCCTGTCCTCACATTCATTGATGCCTTGTGGTAACAGAAAGGCAGGTTCTGCCCACTAGGCTCTGATATCAGTCATAGCTCTGATAGAAGTTCTCTTTGCACTTTTCTCAACCCTAAGATATACTGTTCTTGTGAAAAAAGATGGAATTCGAATGTCCATGTATCATGTGATGAACAGCGTCTCGCAAGCTCGTCATTTCCACTCTCGTCTCCCAGATGCTGTTCGCTAGCGATTGCGGTTGTCTTGTCGTGCTCACTCTTGCATCCAGCTGTTCTACTAGTGCTTACTTGAACCGCAGCTCCTGGTCATAGTGTTCTCTGATACCTTCACATAGCTCATCACTTCACTTGTCAGCTTCCAAAGCATATGGATTTTGTTCAACACTTCCCTCTCCAAACTCGTTGTCAGCATGGTATGGCACTTCACCACGGACTGACCATCGTCAGCCAACTCCTTCGCTGCCTCCAACGTACCGTTCAGCTTCGTTATGTCTCCAGCATCCGCTGTTCCACACATAGTCTTCAGAATTCTTCATCCAACGTCTATTCAAGTTCTCTTCTTCCATCATAGTAAACGAACACTAAATTCACTACTTGCTGCATCTCTCTTCACATTTCCTCATATGCTTTATGCGATTTCTTGCAGCCCCCAAAAACTTCTCCACGTACTCTCCCGTTCTCGGCCCCCTGTTGCAAACTATACAACACTTCCTCCAGCCTCCTCATTTCATTCCATAATTTCCATGCACTAAACACAGCTTCCAGTGATGATTAGTAATCAGCAAATGCCCTTGTCTGGCAAACAGAACTCCGTCTTCCAGATGATGGTTCTGCAGGTCCCCACTCTGAACCCGGCACTGTCATGACTTGCATCCTTCCCATTCTCATTCTCAGAGTAAAGCAGCCTGAGGATAGCGACTACCATTATCCTCCCTTCCCCCTAAGAAGTATACTGTCACTGGTCAGAATATTTGATACAAGCAGAACTAAAAAACCCTTATTCTAATATAAAATTCACACAGTCACCATTAACATAATACTCCCAGTACCCCACACACTATATCTTAAATAATCATCTGCTGCCGGCCGCTGTCGCCGAGCGGTTCTAGGCGCTTCAGTCCAGAACCCCGAGACCGATACGGTCGCAGGTTCAAATCCTGCCTCGGGCATGGATGTGTGTGATGTCCTTAGGTTAGTTATGTTTAAGTAGTTCTAAGTTCTAGAGGACTGATAACCTCAGATGTTAAGTCCCATAGTGCTCAGAGCCATTTGTACCTCAACATCCTCCTGACTGCCGGCCGGAGTGGCCGTGCGGTTCTAGGCGCTACAGTCTGGAACCGCGTGAACGCTACGGTCGCAGGTTCAAATCCTGCCTCGCGCATGGATGTGTGTGATGTCCTTAGGTTAGTTAGGTTTAAGTAGTTCTAAGTTCTAGAGGACTGATAACCTCAGATGTTAAGTCCCATACTGCTCAGAGCCATTTGTACCTCAACATCCTCCTGACTGTCTAATTCTCCCACTCTATCCTTCCATTCAAAAGAGGGTGAAATGGACTAGTTCTTAATATCTTTACATGTAACAACCAACATAATTCCTTCATCAAATAGAAGAAGAAATGTATCCCCCAATCACAAATCATCGTTTCTAGTACTCCAAAATTCAGTATCTACCTACTGACCATAACCGGTGTGACTGTAATAGCGTACTGATTCGGCATAGGTACCATCACGACAAACTGAGATAAATGATCAATCATTGTCAGTGCAAAACTAATCTGCACTGGGGTCCAGTTAATTGGGTCTAACATATCCACCCTAATAATCTCGAATGCTTTTGAAGCTTCTGACAGTCTCTGCAATGGTTCTTTCTTACGACTCAAGTCCACACGCTATGCACAGTGCACACAGTTCTTCACATACTGATCCACATCTGCATTTGCTCCTTTCCATGAGTACTTCTCTGCTACCCTTCAGCTGACTGCTCTACATCCTCCATGATTAGACAGCACATGACCATGTACTTCCTTTAGAACTTCTTCCTTCAACTTAGCCAGTACCACCACTCATGGCCCTAACCTTGTTACCTTGCACGACACATTCTAAACTGTGGTTGTGTCCTGTGCCGGCTGGAGTGGCCGTGCGGTTCTAGCCGCTATAGTCTGGAGCCGAGCGACCGCTACGGTCGCAGGTTCGAATCCTGCCTCGGGCATGGATGTGTGTGATGTCCTTAGGTTAATTCGGTTTAATTAGTTCTAAGTTCTAGGCGGCTGATGACCTCAGAAGTTAAGTCGCATAGTGCTCAGAGCCATCTGAACCATCTGTGTCCTGTGCTCGGCGCTGCTTGCCATTCTACAAGACCTTGATCCAGTACTTGTACTACCACTACTTTCGTGCTTAATGCCTCCGTATTTCCATGTCTATTGCCTGGCATGTGAACTACTTCATATTCAAATTCATTGAGTTTTAATGCCCATCTCGTTAGTCTGTTGGGTAGGTCCTTCATCCTTACTAACCATTTCGGAGCATAATGAGCAGTCACCACTTTAAACTTCTTTCTGTAAAGGTAACGTCGCAAATATGTTACCACTTATATGAGGCAAGTCATTTCTCTGTCCACGGTTCAATAGTATCTTCTCAGTGCCTATTAAGTTATCTAGATGAAAAGCAATAGTGTTTTTCTCGCCTCTGATATCCCGACTCACAATAAATTCAAGAGCATGATTAGATGTATTGCAGGAAAATACAAACTAAATTCTCTTCAGCTCTTCGAATGTCACCTGACATTCATCTGTCCACACAACCTTCGCTCCCTTCTTCAATAGTTGTGAGTGTGGTCCCACTATATCAGCAAGCCCCCATACAGACTTCCTATGATAGTCCGAGAGTCCCAAGAATCTAGTTCTTCACTCACCTTTGGCGCTGGAAAATCTCGCACTGTCTGTACTAGTCTTGGATCTATTCTCACCCCATCTTTGCTAATTACATGCTCTAAGTAACTTACTTCCTGCAATGCAAAATGACACTTCGCCACATTCAGCATAAGATATTCAGCTTGCAAGCCTCTTAAATACTCCTCTCGGACATTGTCTATGTTCTCCCATACACTATTATGTCGTCCAGGTAAACTAGACACTAAGAGGATCTCAACTCCTTCAATATACTGTGCAACAAATTCTGAAAAACTGAAGAAGCCCTAGGGTTACGTAAAAGCTTTCTTCACCTGGTCCACTGGAACCACCTCCAACTGATGGAACTCATATCCTCAATCTTCGGTAAAAATATACGGGCACTGCCCTAAGTTACAGATAGGGCAGTAGCCGGCCGATACGCAAGCAGCAACAGGAAAGTGACCGATATTGTGACTTTTATGAGTTCCTAACCAGGAGCCAGTTTCATAATATCATCTGTGTGTTTTAATAGTTTAGTTTCTTGAGTTTCTGTGTGTTAATTTAATATCTAATAGCCACAGTTCTCGGGTTTTCATTTGTGTCGGAAAGTTAACCGATTTTGTGACACATTACAAGTTATTAATCCGGGACGAATTATTTAGTTTCATCTGAGTGCTAATGCTTCTGACAAGAATAAATAAGTAAATACCTGAGTGCTTCGGTAGTTAGGTTTTTGAATCTCTGATTATTAATCTAATTTATTAGACACAGTTCCTGTGTTTTCGTCAGGGTCTACAGTAGAGTGGCGCAGCCCGTGCCAATAATCCGTTTATCCGCATAGTTTAGTTTTCCACGGTTTTTGGTATGAATAGGGACTGTGATTGTTATGCGCGGATACGAGCAGAGTTGGTGACACTTCGCTCTCAGGTTCAGGCTGTGATGGCTTCGGTTACACAGCTTGAGACTGCAGTGGATGGGCACCATTGTTGTGGGTCGGCCGTGGGGATCCAACGGACGTCCAGCACGTCCGAGTCCTCCGATCGGTCCTCACCGGTGGCCAGCCCAGTTACCGCACGTAAGGCCTCCCCAGTTTGTCTGATAAACAGGTTCCAGGTGCTGTCTGTGGCTGACACTGTCGCTGAGCCAGATGCTGTCGCCTGTACTGTTTCAGACGAAACTACTCAGCTGCAAGATCCGGGCAATCGCAGAGGGTGGGATTATTGGTAGTTGGGAGCTCCAACGTTAGGCGCGTTATGGGGCCCCTTAGGGACTTGGCTGACAAGAAGGGTAAGAAAGCTAATGTGCACTCCGTGTGCATACCGGGTGGAATCATTCCAGATGTGGAAAGGGTCCTCCTGGATACCATGAAGAGCACAGAGTGCAGCCAACTGCAGGTGGTTGCCCACGTTGGTTCCAATGATATGTGTCACTTTGGGGATTCTCTCTGGTTTCGAGAAGTGGTAAAGGCTGCCAGTCTTGCTTGAAAGATGAAAGCAGAGCTGACCATTTGCAGCATAGTCTACAGGACAGATTGCAGACCTCTGGTACAGAGCCGAGAGGAGTGTCTGAATCAGAGGGTCAAACGGTTCTGAGAACCTGGAGCCAGCCGCGGTGGCCAAGCGGTTCTAGCCGCTTCAGTCCGGAACCGCGCGACTGCTACGCTCGCAGGTTCGAATCCTGCCTCGGGCATGGATATGTCTGATGTCTTCAGGTTAGTTAGGTTTAAGTAGTTCTAAGTTTTCGGGGACTGATGACCTCAGATGTTAAGTCCCATAGTGCTCGGAGCCATTTGTACCATTTTTTGAGAACGTGTAGGCTGCAGATTCCTCGACTTGCACCAAAGGCTGGTTGGGTTTCTGTTTCGCTGAATGGATCAGGTGTTCACTATACGCAGGAGGCGGCTACACGGGTAGCAGGGGCTGTGTGGCGTGGACTAAAGGTTTTTTTTAGGTTAGACGGTATCGGGAAAACAGAAGAAGGGTTTCAGTCACAAAGGGTGCAGGCCGAACACAGGAAGAACGTAGATACTGCAACCATCGATCTAATAGTTGTACATTGTCGTAGCTGTGTTGGGAAAGTACCGTAGCTTCAAGCGCTAATAGAAAGCACTGATGCTCAAATCGTTATAGGCACTGAAAGCTGGCTAAAGCTAGAGATAAGCTCAGCCAAAATTTTTGTGAAGAACTTAACGGTGTTCCGAAAGTACAGGCTAAACGTGGTTGGCGGTGGCGTGTTTGTTGCTTTTAGAAGTAGTTTATCTTGTCGCGAAATTGCAGTAGATAATTCCTGTGAGTTAGTATGGGCAGTGATCAATATTGGCAACCGGAATAAAATAATAACTGGATACTTTTACCGACCTCCCAGTTCAGATGATACAGTCGTTGAAAGGTTCAAAGAAAACTTGAGTCTGATTTCAAACACGTACCCAACTCATACGATTATAGTTGGTGGTGGCTTTAAATTACGCTCGATATGTTGGCGAAAATACATGTTAAACT
Organism: Schistocerca gregaria; assembly: GCF_023897955.1. Taxonomy (NCBI): domain Eukaryota; kingdom Metazoa; phylum Arthropoda; class Insecta; order Orthoptera; family Acrididae; genus Schistocerca; species Schistocerca gregaria. The sequence continues at coordinate 683,030,247 of NC_064931.1, forward strand.
CCGGTGGTACACATAAAATATCATCCGAAATTGTGCTAAACGCATCCTCTGAAAATTATTTCGAGTTGTTAGTTCATGAGCCCACGCGAATAGTAGACGGTTATGAAAACACACTTGACCTCTTAGCAACAAGTAATAACGAGCATCGGAACGGATACAGGGATTAGTGGACACAAGTTTGTCGTAGCGAGATTGAATACTGTAAACCCCAAATCCTCCAAAAATAAACGAAATATATACCTATTCAATAAAGCATATAAAAATTCACTTGACGCCTTCCTGAGAGACAATCTCCACTCCTTCCAAATTAATAATAAAGGTGTAGACCATGTGTGGCTTCAACTCAAAGAAATAGTATCGGCAGCAATTGGGAGATTTATACCAAATAAATTAACAAACGATGGAGCTGATCCTCCTTGATACACAAAACGGGTCAGAACAGTGTTGCAGAAACAACGAAACAAACATGCCAGATTTAAACAGACGCAAAAGCCTCAACATTGGCGATCTTTTAGAGAAGCTCGAAATTTAAATCGGACTTCAATGAGAGATGCTTATATCTGTTGCCACAACGAAACTTTGTGTCGAAACCTGGCAGAAAATCCAAAGTGATCCTGGTAGTATGTGAAGTGTGTTAGCGGCATGCAACAATCAATGCCTTCTCTGCGCGATAGCAATGGAGATACTGACGAAAACAGCGCTGCCAAAGCTAAGATACTAAACATAGTCTTCCGAAATGCCTTCACAAAAGGATACGAAGTAAATATTCCAGAATTCGAATCGAGAACAGCTGCCAACATGAGTAACGTAGAAGTAAATATCCTCGGAGTAGGGAAGCAACTTAAATCACTTAATAAGAGCAAGTCATCTGGTCCAGACTGTATACCAATTAGGTTCCTTTCCGAGTATGCTGATGCATTCGCTCCATACTTAACAATCATATACAACCATTCTCTCGACGAATGATCAATACCCAAAGACTGGAAAGTTGCACAGGTCACACCAATATTCAAGAAAGGTAGTAGGAGTAATCCACTTAATTACAGACCTATATCATTAACGTCGATATGCAGCAGGATTTTAGAACATATATTGCGTTCGAACATTATGAGCCGGCCGTTGTGTCCGAGCGGTTCTAGGCGCTACAGTCTGGAACCGCGCGACCGCTATGGTCGCAGGTTCGAATCCTGCCTCGGGCATGGATGTGTGTAATGTCCTTAGGTTAGTTAGGTTTAAGTAGTTCTAAGTTCTAGGGGACTGTTGACCTCAGAAGTTAAGTCCCATAGTACTCAGAGCTATTTGAACCATTTTTGAACATTATGAACTACTTCGAAGAAAACGGTCTATTGACACACAGTCAACATGGATTTAGAAAACATCGTTCTTGTGAAACACAATTACCTCTTTATTCACATGAAGAGTTGTGTGCTGTTGATAAGGGTTTTCGGATCGTTTCCGTATTTCTGGATTTCCGGAAGGTTTTTGACACAGTACCACACAAGTGGCTTGTATTGAAATTGCCTGCTTATGGAATATAGTCTCAGTTATGTGACTGGATTTGTGATTTCTTGTCAGAGAGGTCACATTTCGTAGTAATTGACGGAAAGCCATCAAGTAAAACAGAAGTGATTTCTGGCGTTCCCCAAGGTAGTGTTATAGCCCCTTGCTGTTCCTTGTCTAAATAACGAATTCAGAGACAACCTGAGCAGGCATATTAGGTTGTTTGCAGATGACGCTGTCGTTTATCGACTAATAAAGTCATCAGAAGATCAAAACAAATTGCAAAACGATTTAGAAAAGATATCTGAATGGTGCGAAATTGAAAGTTGACCCTAAATAACGAAAAGTGTGAGGTCATCCACACGAGTGCTAAAAGGAATCCGTTAAACTTCGGTTACACGATAAATCAGTCAAGTCTATAATATATCTAAATACCTAGTAATTACAATTGCGAACAATTTAAGTTGGAAGGAACACACAGAAAATGTTCTGGGGAAAGCTAACCAAGGACTTCGTTTCATTGGCACGACACTTATAAAATGCAACATATCTGCTAAGGAGACTGCCTACACTACGCTTGTCCGTCCTCTTTTAGAGTACTGCTGCATACATAATTGCTGCATGTAATTTTAACAGGAATGCCTTGCGGCGGATTTAGGGTTCCCTGTTGCTTTCAATGGCTGCTTGCTTCCTCTATGTCCATCCCTATTACCATTATCATAATGCTGTTCGCGACCCATACCACCCGTGTTTTTTGGAGGCAGGCGGCACTGCTTCTGCACATCACCTGTACTCTCACAATTGTAACAATTCACTTTAGCAGAGAATACACCACGCCTATCCCTCACAGCCGTTGATACATCATCATTCTTCACTATGAGCCAGTTCATACATTCAACTTCCCAACTCTTTCGGCAATATCTTCCACAGCTTTCACTTGCCTCTGCGTAATAGCGGTCAACTGCTCCCGAAAGAACCTTGCGTTATTCTACTTCTTATACCTCTGCAGAAACCCTTGTTTCATCAACTCTGCAGCGCTCCCGTGAACCTCACAAGAGTCTTTGCTAATCCCGTTAAATGTAACTTAACTACCTGCTTTTAGACCAAGCCTTAATCATCATCGACGTTGTCAGGTCCTCCACGAATGACGCAACACCCTCAAACGACAGTCCACAAATAGGACTGACTATGTTAGCGGCAGCTGGTTCTATTGCACTGGTCAGTGTCTTTACCAAAGCCGACTCGTCATCTCTAGCTGCAAACTTACACAGCAAAACCGTATTTTCTGCTCTCCATCATGCTACGCCATTAACGAATGCCTGAAATGCCTCCAGTCCTGTGACACTCTGCATCTCTGCCTCTATTGCAACACTGTTATCCTTAATTCATACATACTGATTACCAGTCGACAAAAAGCAAACAGTTTCAACATGCGCCTTATCATCATGATCTCACTTCTCTCTACGGTTTCACAACATGACTAAAATGATTACCACAAACAAGTTACAAGTACAGATACAGCACATGGTGCGGAATTCCCTAGGAGATTACGCTGCGAACACTTCACAGTCTCTAGATACTGCTCCTTACGAAATTCAGACCTGTCAGGCAATTCTTCTTGTTTAGACATGGTAACCCTCAAGTTATAATAACATTCCTTCTGAGATATCGTGCCAGTCTCACATATAAAAAGAAAAATAACAGTTTCCTCACTCATCACACAGAGTTGATACTACAGATTGTGGTCCAGATGAAACCATGCGTGGATGACACACCCTCTGCTGCCCACTGTAGGAGGCATCAGTAATTCTGACCCACTTTGCAGCCAACCTCCAGGGTGGCGTGGGGCACCTACGTTGTCAGGAGGCTCGGTGGCCAAGGCGTTAGACAGGATGGCAGGAATGTAAGGCTGAGGAAAGAGTGCCTGTCGAAATTAACCCTTTATTTCCCACTTATACATTGGTTCTGAAGTGTGGTGAGCAGGCGGTCATGTCCCTGCTCCACAGGAGTGGGCCAGTAGTCGGTCAGCTGGTGGCAAGCATATGTCAGGCTGGCTGGTGTCCTGCTTTCCTGGCGTCTGCACTCGGCGCTGTGCATGCAGCTATGCTGCACGCGCGACAGCACTGACGTCAGCAGTGCACACTCGAGGCCTACGAGAAAGACAGGCCGCGGCGCTTACGTCACGAATGTAGTCCTGCGCTCGCTCGCTCGCTCAAATCAGCTGACAAACTACGTTTCTACAAACGTTAACTCGTTACTAGGCGTGTCCGTAATAGCGAAAACTGAATCTTCTACTGGAATCCGCCATTATGGAATCTTACTGTTATTAGTCCAATAATGATGGGAAGTCCATGGGCCTACTTATAATTTGCTACGGCTGCACTGGCGTACAATAAAATAATATCATATTAAAATGATTATCACTTGCATAAGGCACCACTTCCAGCATGTAATGACTATTGTTAAGCACAAGAGACTAAATGCTATGAACAAGCCATTATACTATTTATATCGAGTATTGATCTAAAATTAAATTTTGCTGTGGTACTGTTAATCAGTAAGACTTCATACTAGCAGATTCCACTGGAAGATGCAATTCTCGTTAGTATTTACAGGCCCAGTTGCAAGTTAACAGGTATGGAAACGCATTTTGTCTGCTGAGCTGAGCGAGCGAGCGAGTTCAGTACTACCTTCGTGACGTACGCACCGCGGCCTGTCTTTCTCGTGGGCCTTGTGCACACTGGGATGTTGCAAAAAAATGGTTCAAATGGCTCTGAGCACTATGGGACTTAACATCTGTGGTCATCAGTCCCCTAGAACTTAGAATTACTTAAACCTAACTAACCTAAGGACATCACACACATCCATGCCCGAGGCAGGATTCAAACTTGCTACCGTAGCGGTCACGCGGTTCCAGACTGATACGCCTAGAATCGCACGGCCACATCGGCCGGCTATCTGGTAATAATTTCACAGGTTTGTTGTCTCAACCCAAATGTCGATAAGCCGTGCTCACGGTTCACTAGCCATCGGTGGGTAATGCTATGTTCCACTACACCTTCTCACAAAATTGACTCTTAACCTGGTTGCTGCGGTACATCCAGAACGCAAAAAAAGTGTGCTAAATAATTCAAACAATACTGGAAGAATAGAAAATTTTAGTGGTGGCGGAGAAATCACAAAGGGAGTCCCACAGAGTTCAGTTTTCGGCTCCTCTCCCATCTTCATAAAAGGTGGGCAGAAACGGTCTGAATAGCTTGTAAAGAGTAGACTGTGATGAGAAATAATTGTTAAGACAAAAATTCGAAACGCTGCGCTGTTTCAGAGATAATTAGCATTGAAGTTATCCAATGAGGCCGTTGTGTGTACAAATTCAAGTGGCCTTCTAGAGACGGTGACGCCAAACATGGTGAGGCGGGGCAGGTGGCAAGTTCGCAGTCTCACTATTGATAGCTCTGACTTTGGTCATCTTTGGTGGCACTAGTGTTCAGTGTGTGTGTTATCTTTCCTGCATCAGTCCGAGAACCGAGGTTTTAAATTTGCATGTTGCAGTTTGCCTTGAAAATTGCGGGGTGTTCTCCCGCCGAAGTATTGGCTGTCGCTGAATGTGTTACCTGGCTGAATTCCCGGAATTTATTTGAAAGCTGGAATTTACTTAAACTATCGAGCGTTCGGGATTCTTGCATGAGTCATGCGGGAAAAAAAATAAAAAATTTCCTTTTAGTTGGTTTGATGTCTTTCAAACAAGGAAAATGGGTATCAAGTCCGTATTTAACATCCCGACATCAGTTATGCAATGTTACTGACTGTCTGTGCAACAGGTTCACACCGACAAGCAGCTAGAAGATATTTAGTCCCACTCGGTATTTTAAACGTCCTGAACAGTCACTCACCCAAGACAACTTGCAAGCTACACATTCGGTTGTTCAGTAGGCTTCTTGTGAACAAGGTCCGGTCCACACGCGAATATCCCGTAAAATAAACCACTCACAAGGCTCAAATTTCATAAAATACTCAATACTGTTGTCGTGAGAATCGATCAAACGCGCGAACTACTTCATTTTGGTACAAATTTGATCAGCGCAGTTTCACATAGAAGACGGCTCCCGAACGACCATACCTAGACTCATAGATCTGGGCCCTACTCAAACGCGTGGGAAATGCTGAATTGCTATCGGCAGGTGTATTAAAGAACCAATCAAATCACTTCGAGCACTTCTATACTCGCGGTATTTCTAATGTCAGCTAACCAGATTACCACAGTTAATTTCGATTATAAGTTTTGTAATTCCGAAACTAAATATAATTTAATGAAAACAAATTGCGATTCCTTTCTACAAAAAAAAAATACTAATAAATTTAATACTCAACGCCCCCTCTGGCTGCCCTTTACAAAACCAAGCTCATTCGAACATACGTCACAAATTTCCCTAACACACAACAACTTTCTCACGCTTCCATTTACGTAGTTTTAATAAAAGATCAGATTCTCACTTTACGTATGTCCTTCAGTCATTCTTTCAGTCTCTCCAAACCACACAATCAAAACACTAAGAAATAATAATTTTCCAATGTACTGTTAATTAAGTCAGAAATCTGTGGACGTGAAAGTAAAGAAAAATACAGAAAATTAGATTATAGTGGTGGTTAGTGTTTAACGTCCCGTCGACAACGAGGTCATTAGAGACGGAATTAGATTATAAACCTATCGTCTTCCTATCGTCTTGGTTGTACTTTCAATTAATACTATAGATTAATACATTACAGTCCCTACTTAGTTTCAAAAAGGCAGCACGGTTATTGTGTATTTCAGGTAAAAAACTGTATCTCCAAACGATTGAAGTTATTGATTAGAAATTTTAGCAGTATGGTTTAGTTATCCATAGTATTTGGTACACTAAGAATGATAAATATCGGTTAATATTTAACATTACTTCTTCAGATTCATAGAGAGTATATGTGTCAGCGTGAGAACCAACATCTGCTCTCCACCCTGCTCCAAGGCAAGCTACGCTTTCAGCGGAAGGTGACAACTCCTAATAATCTGCTACGTTACAATGTTCTTCATTTGCTTTCCTAAAATGAAACAGAGCTACACAAAAATTGGACGCAGGACGGTAGTAACGATGGAACCCGAGCCAAAAGCTGAGCATGCTCGAACGCTATCATCTACGTTCTACGCTATGAGAACAATTGACACTGACTGTAGCTGGCGGGAACAGGTCTGATTGGATAACTTCAGTGCAAATTAACTCGGAATCGTATAGCATTTTTTATTAACATGAATAGGAGACAGTAAACATGGTAGAATGCACCAAATCTTTGGGAATATGTACTGCTGAAAACTTGAACTGAAAGAAGCATATTATTGTGCTTTACAAACGATTGAGTTAAGCTACTTTTGCTCTTCGTATAATTGCTAATCTTGGAACCTTCTGACGTGTTATGCATATTTCCCTCAAGAATGTGTTATGGAATACTTTTCTGGGATAACTCATGAAGTAGGAAGAAAATATTGATCACACAGTAGCGAGCATTAAGAACAATATGTGGTGTTCACCTACGGACATCATGCAGATACCTCTTCAAGGATCTATGCATTTTAACCGAGCTATCACAATACATATAGTCTATAAATTTCGTCATGAAATTGGAGAAGAACAGTAAGGTCCATACCTACAACACTAGAGGTAGAAAAGACCTTAATTACACGTTATTTAAGGTTTCAGTGGCTAAGAAAGGAGTTCAATATGCAGCAACAAAACTCTTTGTTCTCATTCTCAATAAAATAAAATGTCTGACAGGTAGTATAGCAAATGTCAAACATGAATTAAAGTAATGTCTCCTTGACAACTCCTTCTATACTACGGACGAATTTCTCTTTAAAAACTCGAATCCTGTAAAGCGAAACAAAAATAATTTTTTTAAAAGGGTAGTAGCATGAGTAGGACTAGAAAAATGTGTTCATTAGTGTTGACAGTCATCATGTAGACATATCCTGCAATCTGATTCGTTTCACATCATTTCGATAAAAGAATCGTTCAAATCATCTATGGCACAAGTAACTAACTAACGCCCCGAAATGCTACATTTCTACGAGGAATCCCTAGCGTGAAACTGGTACAACTACGGCAAAAAGCAATGATTCCTGGCTGCACAGCTCAGGACTTAATAGAACATAAGGAAAGGTGTCGCCGTGGACTTCCCAGGCTGCTGCGTGTGTAAAACTGGGGGTTGAACCCCACAAGTAATGCGAGTGAAGTTGGAGTGTCAGGTAGCGAAAAAGAAATAATCAGAGATGGTATTACGCGTGTGGTCAGGTGACAACATCGTAAGCGACACTCACACATTAACGTTACCTAAACGACAAAATTGCTTTTAATTAATTGCTTTTATTAATTGCTTTTATTAAGTGATTTAATTGCTTTTATTAAGTGATTTAAGCTGTTTCTCCACGTCAGGGTTATCTACTTCTAAGTTACTTATGTTGGCAGCAGTTATTTTTCATTAAGCAGCGATAAACTGCGTAAAACACTAACAGAACGGTCATTTGTTCAATTATTCGTGTTGCATGAAGCAACATTTTTCACAGAAATTGTGAAGGAATTTGAGAATTTTAAATCATTTCATTGTTGTAATTGTGATTATTATCAGTGTAGTTGCTGGAATGTAGGATACGTTATTGTATCTAGACGGCGGGCCATAAACCTAATGCAGCAAATAAATGAATAAATATCCAAGCATGCTGCCTTCATACTGTTGCCATTTTAATAGCTGGCCATGTATACGCCGGTCTGCCACGCACGTGTACGACATGTGGTGCAGTGCCACAATTAAGCTCCCCTCGAAGCATGAGCGAACTTTCAAACAACGCGCTCTGTACACATCTGGAGGCTGTGCTGAGCTATGCGGAGACGCTTGCCTTCACTATTCAGCTTTTCTCGGCGGTAACCACTAAAGCCATTATTACTCCGTAAAATATCTTTGTCTCAAATGTTTTATAAAGGACGTTTTATAAGGCCTTTAACGATGTACTGGGGTAATTTTATTATATATTTTATGAAAGTTAAAACGTAATCTTAGCTTTTATGAAATATTTGCGAAAGAACTTTAACATTGTAATGTGGGCCTGAGCATTAGGCTTTTGCGTTCGAGCTCCGTTTCTTATCTTCAGGGTCCATGAGGGTAGACTTGATCAGAACCCGCAACTAACGGCGCGCTTATCAACTGGTGGGACACTGACCCATTGACGGACCCTGGATCTAACCCACCGGATAATCAATAGGTCTCACCCATGGCTGCAGGCAAACGAGGCCACCACGAAAATATCTCTATCTCGCACGAGCCGAAATTCCACTTGTAACGAACATGAGTCCTTTTCATCACATGCGCAAAGTCACCGCGATGACAAAACAGGACTTTCAATAAATTTTTTCTCTATAACTTTTGTGGGATCCTGGAGATGTAGTCAGACACACCAAACACTCTTAAAAGTTCAAACGGAAATTGGTATGCAGGAAAGACAACGAAAATTATTTTATGTTCTCAGATCCAAGAATGAAAGCAGAAAATTTGATCCGGGTCCTGAAGATGATCCCCAGACCTGCCCCACCACCCGTGACCTGTTCAGACATGTGTACGTCGCTATTCCAATCTAATACAAGGGTTGGAACTTAAATAGTGACAACTATTTATTCACGACCGATAAAGAAGAGTTACATGTTTGGATCTGTTACTGTCCTTCAAAGTAGTCACCAGTGTTGTGCAGAACCCGTTGCCAGCGATGTGGAAGGAGTACTGTACCGTTAGCAGAGCCTGTTTGTTGATGGTGCGAATGGAGCGGTCCACTGCCTGTCGAATCTCTGGAACAGTTCTGAAGCGAATGTCATGAAGTGGTTCCTTCATCTTCGGAATCAAATCAAAGTCACAAGGACTTAAGTCCGAGGAGTATGGTGGATGGTACAGTACTTCCCAGTCACAGCGACCGAACAGAGCAGTCACAGCTTGCGCTGTTTGCACCCGCGCATTGTCGTGCAAAATGATGGGAGTTGCGCAGAAAGCTGCTCGCAGCTGATGCTCCAAAAACGAACAGTAATACGACTTAAGTCCTTGTGACTTTGATTTGATTCCGAAGATGAAGGAACCACTTCCTCGCATTCGTTTCAGAGATTCGACAGGCAGGAAGACCTCTCCATTCGTACTATCAACTGAACAGGCTCTGCTAACGGTATAGTACACCTTCCACATCACTGGCAACGGGTTCTACACAACGCTGGTGACTACTTTGAAGGACAGTAACACGTGCAAACATGTAACTCTTTTTTATCGGTCGTGAATAAATAGTTGCCTCTATTTAGGCGTGAAAGAGAGATAGATCTCTCTTTCACTCTCTCGCTATCTCAAAATGGTTCAAATGGCTCTGAGCACTATGGGACTCAACTGCTGTGGTCATTAGTCCCCTAGAACTTGAACTACTTAAACCTAACTAACCTAAGGACATCACACACATCCATGCCCGAGGCAGGATTCGAACCTGCGACCGTAGCAGTCGCACTCTCTATCTCTCTCTCTATCTATCTGTCTCTCTCTCTACCCCAGTACTCAACACACGCACGCAAACCCACACAAACCACACATGACTGACGCCAAATATAATTCTAACTCGCTCGCCTCGCCTAGCCAAACACTTTAAAAACAAATTAACACCATACAGCCAGAACAACACGTAATGGCAATGAAAACTGTATGCTTGAGAAATCGAAAAGGTGAAGTGCCAAGCGATCATAGGTCACGAAGTAAGCCTATTTACTTCACCAACAACACAGGAGAACGTACCACAACTTCAAAACTATACGTTACACACAAAAAACGTGGTGCAGACTCATTTACGTTCGTAAATGCATAACAAACAGAAAAAGAAATTACGTTTTGCTGTTTGATGATGAGAAGTTGTATATTGTGTAGCAGAATAGCTACCAAAATAAATGGACAATAACATCATGTAGGGTATGTTAACTAATGCAGACTTCCACTTTTCACCAGTTATGCTATAAATGGAACTTTGACATAAAGTTATAGGCAACATTGAGGAACAAACAGAGGGTATTAGAAAGTAATGTAAAATCTGTGCTTCTGTATGGATGTGAAACGGAGAGAGTGACAAAACAGCTAATCCATAAGCTGCAGACATTCAACAACAGATGTCTGAGGAACATCCTGAGGATACGGTGGCCAAATGTCATCTCTAACGAAACACTCTGGGAGAGAACCAGCCAGAAGCCAATTGAGCTACAGATAACAAGCAGAAAGTGGAGATGGTTGGGACATACACTTAGGAGACCAAATGAACATATTGCGAAGGAAGCACTTTATTGGATTCCGCAGGGACGGCGGAGCCGAGGCAGGCCCAGAATGACGTGGAAGCAGAAGGTCAACAGTGAGGAATATAATACTAACAGAAGAAAGAACAAGATGGCGATCTTTTGTCGTAGCACTATGTCCACAAAAGGAGTTAAAGGACTTAATAATAAACATAACATTTAAAAATAATATACCAATCTTGAATGTCTCTGCTCGGTTGACACAAGAGTTAAGTATGTTAATCATTCATCTAAATTACATGTCCCACTACGTATTATTATAGGCCGAAAACCACGTTTCGATTTCTCGAACGGTTCACATAATAAGAGGGGTGCAAATTTTAAGTGATTCACCTTGTATTAGCAGGTTACTCCACCCTTTACGCAGGTGATTCTTCTGGCAGGGTGGGGGTATTGCAGAACAGTTACAGAATTTGTTACTCATCAGTATCTATGCACCCACAGGTTTTCAGCTGTGACGTTTAGCAAGGCAACGTGTCAGACTTATTCACTAAAATACAGGGTGATCAGAAAGTCAGTATAAATTTGAAAACTGAATAAATCGTGGAATAATGTAGATAGAGAGATACAAATTGACACACATGTTTGAAATGACATGGGGTTTTATTAGAACCAAAAAATACAAAAGTTCAAAAAATGTCCGACAGATGGCTCTTCATCTGATCAGAATAGCAATAATTAGCATAACAAAGTAAGACAAAGCAAAGATGATGTTTTTTACAGGAAATGCTCAATATGTCCACCATCATTCCTCAACAATAGCTGTAGTCGAGGAATAATGTTGTGAACAGCACTGTAAAGCATGTCCGGAGTTATGGTGAGGCATTGGTCTCGGATGTTGTCTTTCAGGATCCCTAAAGACGTCGGTCGATCACGATACACTTCCGACTTCAGGTAACCCCAAAGTCAATAATCGCACGCACTGAGGTCTGGAGACCTGAGAGGCCAAGCATGACGAAAGTGGCGGCTGAGCACACTATCATCACCAAACGACGCGCGCAAGAGATCTTTCACGCGTCTGGCAATATGGGGTGGTTCTAATAAAACCCCATGCCATTCCAAGCATGTGTGTCAATTTTTACCTCTCTATCTACATTATTCCGTGGGCTATTAAGTTTTCAAATTTATACTGACTTTTTGCTCACCCGGTACATGCGGAAATAACGTTAGGAAGAATTTTGAAGTGTGTGATTTCAACAGGAGATTGGACTCCTAACAACGATAATTGTGAATAACTGAAGTCCTATAGGAATTGAGTCTTGCAGAGACTTTGCAGCAACTGGTCCAAATGAAGTGGTGATCTGGATCAAATGCACACGACAAGCACAAGAGAGAACCCTCACAAAACTGCCTACATGCAGGGGCTGGGATGTGGCAGGGACAGCAGAGGCGAAAGGAAGATTAAAATTTAACATCCCGTCGACGTCGAGGTCGCTAGAGATAGAGCACAATCTCGGATTGTTTCAAGGATGGGGAAGGAAATCGGCCGTGCAATTTCAAAAGAACCGTCCCGTAATTTGCCTGGAGCGATTTAGGGAAATTACGGAAAACCTAAATCTGGATGGCCATACATGGTTTGAACCATCGTCCTCCCAAAGGCGTGTCCAGTGCGCTTAACACTGCGCCACCTCGCTCGGTAGCAAAGGCGAGATGACACCACCGCGACCCCCTCTCCAACCCCCACCTCTGTTTTGGAAATCAGCTAATCAGAGAGGTTCTAAGACAACACACGGATGATTAGATCTCCCTGTTACAGCACAGTATTTTACTGCACATTAAAATCAAGCAACTCCTTCCTAAGCCAGGCCTCTTTTTTTTTGAATAGATCAGTCAGAGTGATTCTAACCCAACAAATATTCTGCCTGTTATGGAAGTTCTAACAGACATTACAGGTGCAGATCACAAGAAAAACCCTTAGATATGTAGCTCAGTATATTATAATATGGACATGATACATCTACAATATACACATTTCAGAAACATTTATAATGGATCAAATCAGATCATTACAATTTCAGTTTCATAATACATTCACAACATACAGATTATAATTTCAGTTCATAATTCATATGAAATATATAGCTTCTTTTCTCAGTTTACGTCTTCTCTGTCTTTTAAATCTCATCTATTTTATATCTACAACATACAGATTATAGTTTCAATTTCTTAATACAGCTACAATATGTAAGTTCAGTTTCCAAGTCATAATACATCTATAACATATAGCTTGCATTCTCAGTTTACATTTTTTTCTATGTGTAAAACATTTAGCTTACATTCCTAGTTGGCATCTTTTCTGTGTCTATAACATATAGGTTAAAATGTCATTACTGCGTGTACAACAAGTAGGTTACAACTGCAGTACTTTACGTTTGCAGGCAGCAAGTTACCACTAAATCAAAAATACCATGCACAACTGTGATCCCGCACAACACTGCTTTCTTTATGATGCAGTATGTAACATGTATCATGTCTTGCCAACTGTGATAATTTACATTGATTTATAATCGAAACTGTATGCAGCTAGAATCGAATTATATACTCTACAGTCGATATCTCAACGCTAATTAATAGAGTTTCCTGTAAACATACATGCTTAGTTCCGTTTCCTACGCTGGTGAGCGTTTCACACCTTCCGCTCTACCTTTTATCAGTTACGTTTCAGTTTCGAGAGTGTACATTTGTGCTCTCAGTCCTATTAATTTTGTAAGAATCTCCCTCTCTGTATACCACTTGGCAGCCACTAAAGTTTGAACATTGTAGCCCACTCGGTACAAGGCATAGTGGATTCTCAAATATCACAATGTTGTTTCTGTGTCTGTAAAGTGACTGTATTATTTTTCACTAACAGTACAAAACACATGTGCCTCACTTACTGGCACCACTGATACAGGTTAGGGTACAATTGACATCTAAAACACGACTGTGGGCTCTCAAACTGAGTATCACAACGATATTTCGCCAAATGAACTTTACCTATACGTTAGATTTACAGTGCTAAATAAGTGACCCACATGTGTTGTGACTGTTATAGAATTAATCTTAATGTATTTTGAAATATAAGAGATACAATTTTGATTTACTGCTATTTTAATGTGGTGCAAAGATCGACGTTTCGTCCATTATAGGACAACGAACTTTCTTCTGTGTGTAACCTTATGCAAAGAAATTTCTAATCCTGTGGAGAGTTCATGCTTTCAAGCAAAACAAACCGAGCAGTCACCATGTTAATATAAGTGTTTATGAATACAACATGTTGTACTTCGTAGCTTCGTAGCTATACTTGCGTATTATCAATATGTATAGCGTAAGCGATGCACTGAATTAGAGATTTCCTAAAAAATGACATTTTTAGTATGGTTTGTTGTGCTTAAGAGTCGGAAAATGTGACGTTGGTTGCTAAAAATGCTATACATCGTGGTATTATTTAGTAACTGTCCATGGAAAGAAAAGGAGATACAGTCTGTAAACTTTTTAGGGAGCCTTAGCAACGTAGTTCCTGTCGGTAAGAATTAGTTTTTGTACCAACAGTGGAACATAAACTCAAATAGGTCTAAGATCGGAATGCCAACATCTTCACGTATTTTGATAAATATTGGCCAATTTAAAAGTGGAAATATCATTGTAGTGCTTACACCGCAACCTCTAAGTTAAATCATTAGTGCCAGTAAGTGAGACACATGAGTTTTGTGCTGTAGTGAAACAATAAAACAGACACCAGAATGAGATTTTCTCTCTGCAGCGGTGTGTGCGCTGATATGAAACTTCCTGGCAGATTAAAACGGTGTGCCGGACCGAGACTCGAAGTCGGGACCTTTGCCTTTCGCGGGCAAGTGCTCTACCATGCACGACTCACGACCCGTCCTCACAGCTTCAACTCTGCCATACAGTTTAGACATGGAAACAATATTGTGTTATTTAATTGGACGGTCCATTGTACCTTGCACCAGGTGGGCTAAAAAGGTGATCTTTAGTCGCTGCCGCCAAGTGAGAACAACGTGGCTGACTCTGGTGTACATAGCAAATGAAGTGATTGGCTGTGCAGTAAAATACTTGGTCGTGATTGGCTGTTTCACTTCAGTGGTTATTCAAGTACTGAGATGTGATTGGGAGACCAAAATGTGGATGTGTGCTTGTGTGTGTGTGTGTGTGTGTGTGTGTGTGTGTGTGTGTGAGGGAGAGAGAGAGAGCTTTTGACGAAGTTGCACGGATTATACAAGGCTTACTGCGTTTAATGACACTAATTCAAACTGATACGAACAATCGACATTTTCTTTCTCCGCATGTTCATAGATAATAATTTATGCTTCTACAAAATATTTTTATTACCAAAATTGGTTTCTTGGTTTTCTAATGTGGTACTGTGTAGCTAATCTAAACGAAGGGAGGCTAACTTCGTTACAATACTGAACACATGATTAACATTTCTCCCTCATTAAGCACACGTAGGTATTATTAGACAGACTGAAAGCTTTGCACAGCGATAATTATTCAACTAGTACTTGCAGCTAACAAACTCAAAACAAATTACGTTTTTCTGAAGTGCTATTTCCTTATACAATCATCTTAAAAATCATCCTTCATCCTCAGCGTCCACGTCATGGAACATCTCAAATAGATATCTCTATGCAGCACATCTACTATCCAGACTGCTCATTCTGAAATGATACAACACCCTCTCTCCACGACTCAACAATTACTCCTGCACAAGGCTGCAAAAGGCTGCAACTCTACTCGACTGTTACATACTTGCTTGCCTGCGCTCTACTCAATAAGGCAAACTCTGGAAACAAGACACTAGGTCTCGCTTATGTGTTCCGCATGCAAAGATGTTTAAAGGACCAGTATTCCAAATAAGCAGATAATTTTCATTTATTTGCATTCAAAGATGCAGCAAGAGCTAACATACCAAATAAACTTTGATTCACTACCATTTCACTTAATGTGTAAACCTTTCAAGTGTTCGTGTACTTCTCTTCACAAAATTTGCATAATCGTCACGACTCATACGAAGTCTTAACCTTTTGAGATATTGTCCCACGTGAACAGAATGTATGTCTCTGGAGAGCACGTCTACGTGTGAACATGCGGCTCATCTTTGGGAAGATGACGTTTGTGGCAGCAGTCTTATTTAAGAATTTTAGTATTTGAGATAACTTAAGTATTTTAGTATTTGAGATAACTTCTGACGTAAAGCATCTTACATCCTGTTATAGACTTCTAATGTTGGCAAGCAGTGTAAACGGAAACAGCTGACCAGAAATCAGGTGTCACAATGTAGCTGAAAACGGAAGCCATCAGGTGTTCATGTTGTACAGAACCGCTTGCGGACTACAAACATTTTCCGGTGCTTATCTAGGGAAAAGCATGTTGACACTTCCATCAATGCCTTTCTGCTAACTTAAAATTGCATCATACTCGCGCATTTAGTCAACGAAATTTGTCTTTAACAATACTGCACGAGAGAAAATTGATCTCTATCGATAAGCTGAATTACACAGAATTAATGTCGTCTGAGGAGGTTATACTACATAAACTAGAAGACAAATCTTGTGCGGCTCTTTCACAGCTGACCAGGAAACTGTTATGAGCCACCAGGAACTATACGCACCTAACAAGATGACGCTGTGTGCTGATTCATACCGAGACGTGACGATTCAACTGACACCGGAGTTGCACGCTTGTGCAAAAGCTCAGCTGCCGCCTGCTGTCACAGCGACTGTCTCAACGATGCGAGCTCGCAAGTATGGAGAAGCTGCTTTGCGTTACGATTGTAGCTGAATGAAAGAAGAGTTGGGCCCAGTCGTCAAGAAAACGTTTTTCAAGGGGAATACCGTTCAAATCCGTGTAAATACGTCCAGATTCTCTTTGTTTATTCTTTCTATCAGTGGTTCCCAACAGGTGGTCCGCGGACCCCTAGGGCTCCGCGAGCTTGCCAGAGGGGTCCGCAAGATGCTATTAGAATAAAAAATATATTAAATATATTTCGTATGATAACAGATTTTTTTGTTTTGGCCGCTTCCTGCATGAGCAGAGCTTTAGAGAACGCTGTCTTCTGCGTCTAGCGTCTTCCTAGAGCCAACTGACACTAGCGCAAAACTAGAATTAGATAGAGGCAAATAGTTCTGCTGTATGCCTTAGACTGCGCGCGCTGCCTCTTTGCAGCTGACAACTGACAGTAACTTTACACAGAAACTCGCATTTCAGACGACAATCGGCCACTATTTTTTTAAGGAGTTTGTTATACTAAACACCCAGATTTGAAGACAAAGATTTTGAGCAATAATCAAAAATTTAACGATAACAATCATGGCAAAAATGAAAAAGTTTTAAGCTCAATATTTTTTCAATAATGAATGTCAATGTTTTTTCTAAGTACCAAAAATAGAAAACGTATAAAAAGACTCTTAATGTGGCTTTTTAGGTACTTGATACTGTGATATGACACGGTACCAACCATGCTCGATGAGGGGGTCCTCGAGAACATTTTGTTGAGAACCCCTGTTCTATACTAAAGTACAGTTGATAGGTGACTCCAACGACTACGGGGATACTCTCATGAGTTTCAGTATCCCCCTTTAAACATAGTGTATTTACCATTCTCTTGACAAGTGATACAAAAGCTATATGAAGAACAATAGATCTTACTCCATCCAACACGCCACGAAGAGATGTTGAAGTCGATAATAATGCCTCAAATGAAGTGAAGTGGCACAGTTGTTACTATACTGAATTCGCATGTGGAGGGATGGTGGTTCAAACCCGCGTCTCGCTATCCAGATTTAGGTTATCCGTGGATTCCGTAAATCATTTAAGAAAAATGCTAACAGGATGGTTCATTTCGAAAGGACACGGCACTTCCATCCGCATCCCTTGTCTAATCCGAGACTGTGATCAGTCTCTAATGATTTCTCAATCGACGGGACAGTAACCTTATTCTTCCTTCCTCCAAAAAGTAAAAAAGGTTAAATGATGTAACCTTCGATTTCAAATGAATCTCAAGCGGTAGGATAGACACTAAGTCTACGACGCCGCCGTTTTTTTTCGAAGTTCGGGGCTTTATTGTGAAAACTTACAAAAAAATTATGATACATAGTATTGCCCATCGCTGGCCACTACATTCTCCCATCCTTCGGAATGCATATGAATCCCGTGGCGGAAGAACAGGGCGTCTTCTGTAGGGATCCATGAATCAATTCAATTTTGCACTTGTTCATATGATCGGAAGTGCCGGTCAGCCAGACTGTATGCCACTGATCGAAAAAGGTCGTAGTCAAAGAGAACAACGTATGGAGAATACGGCGGGAGGGATAGGACTTCTTATTTCAACGTTTCCATGTATATTTTGACGGGTTTTGCGACATGGGTTTGAGCACTGACCTGCTGCAAAATTACCTTTACGTGTCTATCGCTGTCTTATGGCCGTTTATGTTTCAGCGCTGGGCTCGAACGAATCAATTGCTTTCGATAATGATGTCCTGTGACTGTCTTCATCTGTTTCAGTAGTTAGGAAAACGTTCCGTCTTCCACAGCCATGCCGGTATTCTACATCAAAATCACCGTTCTTAAGGCGTTGTAAACATTCTCTGCACTTTCGTCTACTAATAGTTACCTCACTATTGGTCTTACCCAGCATTTTAAGAGTCACATCCGCAGATTTCTTCATGTTAAATTAGAAAATTAAAACTTCCCGCAAATGGCGAGAAATAGGTACGTAAGTTGACGTACTTAACCGAGAATAACCTTATGATGCAATCACAAATCGACTAATATTTTTATGGCATTATGTTTACAGCTTATTGCATTACACCTATGACCAACCACTTGAACCCCACTTGCCGCTGCTGCCGTCTATTACAAAACGGCGGAAGCAAAGTTGTAGATCTAATATCAAGTTTGTGTTCACACCAAATTCATTTCTTTCTTCGAATTGCTCATAGTCGCAGAACCTGTGGAACAAATCCGACATTTTTATAATTACTTGCTGAAACATTTTTAAGAGGTCACCCTCAGTCCTGTTGCCTGTCAACAATGTACCTCCATCACCTACTATAATAATATACTCCACCTTTCTAAAACCATCGCCTAAATTCCCTATGTCATGTAATACCTTACTACGACATGGTTTGGAAAAGCTTGTTACCTGGAATGTGTTAATTCTTCTTGCAATAACTAGCTCGTAGTCACTGCACAGCAATTTGTGAATGCACGAATTATTTCTACATCTACATAGATACTCTGCAAATCACATTTAAGTGCCTGGCAGAGGGTGCATCGAACCACCTTCACAATTCTCTATTATTCCAATCTCGTATAGCGCACGGAAAGAATGAACACCCATATCTTTCCGTACCAGCTCTGATTTCCCTTATTTTATCGTGGTGATCGTTTCTCCCTATGTAGGTCGATGTCAACAAAATATAGGAGGAGAAAGTTGGTGATTGGAAGTTCGTGACAAGATTCCATCGCAACGAAAAACGTCTTTCTATTAATGGTTTCCAGCCCAAATCCTGCATCATTTCTGTGACAGTCTCTCCCATATTTCGCGATAATACAAAACGTGCTACCTTTCTTTGAACTTTTTCGATGCACTCCATCAGTCCTATCTGGTAAGGATACCACAATGCGCAGCAGTATTCTAAAAGAGGACGAACAACCGTAGTGTCTCCTTAGTAGGTCTGTTACATTCTCCAAGTGTCTTTGGTTAGCCTTCCCCACTACATTTTCTATGCGTTCCTTCCAATTTAAGTTGTTCGTAATTGTAATGCCTAGGTATTTAGTTGAATTTACGGGTTTTAGATGAGACTGATTTATCGTGTAACCGAAGTTTAACGAGTTCCTTTTCGCACTCATGTGGATGACCTCACACTTTTAGTTATTTAGGGTCAACTGCCACTTTTTGCACCATTCAGATATTTTTTCTACATCGTTTCGCTGTTTGTTTTGATCTTCTGATGACTTTATTAGTCGATAAACGACAGCGTCATCTGCAAACAACCGACGACGGCTGCTCAGATTGTCTCCCAAATCGTTTATATAGATAAGGAACAGCAAAGTGCCTATAATACTACCTTGGGGAACGCCTGAAATCACTTCTGTTTTACTCGATTACTTTCCGTCAATTATTACGAACTGTGACCTCTCTGACAGGAAATCGTAAATCCAGTCACATATCTGAGACGACACTCCATAAGCACGCAAGTTCACTACGAGCCGCTTGTGTGGTACAGTGTCAAAAGCCTTCCGGAAATCCAGGAATACGGAATCAATCTGAAATCCCTTGTCAATAGCACTCAGCATTTCATGTGAATGAAGAGCTAGTTGTGTTTCCCTCATTGGACCTTCTATGGTACTCATTGACTAGCCTTATTACGCCCCCGTCCTAGTCCAGCACTTACAAACTGCAAAACTGACGTTTGTGTCAATATTAACTAACATTTTTGTGAATTTTAACAGCATGAAACAAACAACTGCATCGTTGTATTTGTCAGGCATTCTGACTACGAAACTACCGTGCTCGTAAGGGTTAAGGTTTGATCGAATCGTCAGCGTAATTAGTTTTAGCGTAACGTTCACAAAAGTCGTTTTTCTTTCATTACCCTCACGGACACGTTTACTTTAATAATGTTAACAGAATAGCCGCCTACGCTGCTGGCGTAATAGCCCAATCAATAGAGACCAAAAAAGGTGGAATATCGGGAACAGTTCGCGTAAGCTGAAACTTTTGTACATTGGTATGAGGGAGTGCCACGAACAACATACTAGAAATCCTGACTGGTTAAGGATGAATGTGGGGGTGTATGTGCGTCTGGAGGTAACATTTGTACGTTTTCCTTGAATAACTGGAAAACCTTGGCCTCCAGCGAAAACATGCCTAAGAACAAAATTTCACTGCACTATATTTGCTACAAAAAGATCCTGTTTATTTTTTTTATAGGTTGGTTGGTTGGTTTGTGGGATTAAAGCGACCACACTGCTACGGTCATCGGTCCCTTTGTTTATAGGAGTAACAGCTTGCGCGTAGCGAGCAAAATACGAATCTCGCGCATGCTTTTTGATAGTCAGATACAACACTACGGGCTGCGTAAAAACGACATCGGTACTAGCAACTGAATCATCCTGAATATGTACAACAAGTGAAACGTAGTTCTTGCTCAGTGTATAATTTTGCAACTACCTACTTCTTCAAGCACTTTTTAGCAACTAATACAGTGACATACATCATGACAAAAAATGTTAGATAAGAAAACAAAAAAACTTAAGTCCCAAAAAATTTGTTTTACGTACTCGCAAAATAAGCGTGGCCATATATAAAATTTAATTGGAAAACATGGCTGTAGAGAGAGTAACGAGAAAGAGGACGAGACAAAATTTCCTACTACGCTTCTACGTCCTCTGAAGTAGCCTTCCCCTTCCGTTTTTTCTATATTTTATTTCGTTCTACAAGCCATTGCTACAACAGACTAACCCGTGCAGATTTAACCTCTATTGTGATTAATTCGAACTTTGGGACTGACACACAATCTAACTACATACGTCTTTAGCCTAATCCCGCCCGAATATACGCGAGCCTCCACGATTTCCGCACAACTTTAAATGATCGCAGTACTGCATTTAGTTGGTTACTTGTATCTACATCTACATATCTACACCGCTGGCCACCAAGCGGTGTGTGGCGGACGGCACAATTCGCGCCAAAGTCATATTTCCTCCCCTCTGTTCCACTCGCGGATTGCGCGAGGGAAAAACGACTGTCTGAACGCCTCAGTACGAGCTCTAATTTCCCTTATCTTTGAATGGTAATCTCTGCGCGATTTGAAAGTTGGTGGTAATAATATATGCTCTACATCCTCGGCGAAGATCGGATTTCGGAATTTAGTGAGCAGCCCCTTCCGTTTAGCGCGCCGTCTACCTGCAAGTGTGTCCCACTTCAAAGTTTCTATGAGATTTGTAACTCTCTCGCGATGGCTAAATGTACCCATGACGAATGTTGTCGCTCTTCTTTGGACCTTCTCAGTCTCTTGAATCAGACCCAACTGGTAAGGGTCCCATACAGACGAACAATACTCTAAGGCTGGACGAACTAACGTATTGTAAGCTATTTCCTTTGTTGAAGGACTGCATCGCTTCAGGATTCTACCAATAAACCGCAATCTAGAGTTCGCCTTGCCCGTTACTTGTGTAATCTGATCATTCCATTTGAGATCATTTCGAACAGTCACACCCAGATACGTTACGGATGTTGCCGCTTCAAAGACAGGGCATTTATTTTGTACTCGTACATTAATAGGGATTTTCGCCTTGTTATACGCAGTAGGTTACACTTACTAATATTGAGAGATGACTGCCAGTCATTAGTCCACGCTTTTACTTTCTGCAAATCCTCATTGATTTGTTCACATCTTTCATGTGATACTACTTTCCTGTAGACTACAACATCATCGGTAACAGTCTAATGCCGCTGTCAATACCATCAACCAGATCGTGTATGTAAATCGTAAAAAGCAGCGGACCCATTACGCTGCCCTGGGACACAACTGAAGTTACGCTAATTTCTGTTGAAGTCTCCCCGTTCAGGACGACATACTGCTCCCTGTCTGTTAAAAAACTTTCTATCCAACCGCATATGTCATCGGATAGACCGTAAGCGTGCACTTTTTGTAGCAAGCGACAGTGTGGAACTGTGTCGAACGCCTTTCGAAAGTCGAGAAATATGGCATCAACCTCGGAGCCGGTATCTAGAGCCTGACGTATATCATGCACGAAGAGGGCCAGCTGTGTCTCGCATGACCGCTGTTTTCTAAAACCGTCCTGGTTTCTGCAGATGAGCTCCTCAGAGTCTAGAAAGGTCATTATGTCTGAACACAAAATATGTTCCATGATTCTACAACGAATCGATGTCAGTGAAATTGGCCGGTAATTATGTGCATCCGAATTCCTACCCTTTTTATAGATTGCTATGACCTGGGCTTTCTTCCAGTCCCGTGGAACTTTTCGCTGTTCCAATGATCATACGGGTCACCATACAATCACTTGGAGAACTCCGTGAGCAACGATCATTTTGGAAACAAGCTATCAGTTGCTGTGGTAAACCTGGCACTTATTTGTTGACCAAGCGTCCTTTAGACTTATTCTTCGCAGAGAGTCACAGTTTTGCATCGGCTTCTGTCCGACTGCCTGTTTACCAACTCACCAATCTAATGTACTGATTACATACATGTGATGCGTTGTACTGCATGGGGCTTAGCCAAGGCTTTACCGCCAGCTGGTCAACTGCGGCTAAGTTACGCCACGGAGCAAACAGATCATGACGTCGCCAACGTTACGTATCAAGTAATTGACACAAGTATTCCAAAATATTTCTACTTTACTCAAAAGATAATATATTTTTGGACTGCAGAGAGACACATCAGTAATAAAGGTCAGACAACTACAATGGTCGAATTTGCAAGAAACTAATTACTTACAACTGATGTTTCAACAGGTAGAGCAATGATTTCAGCTTAGTTTTCAAAATTTCTGAGTTTTTCTGTAAAATTGAAATGTTCCGAATTTCAAATTTTCCTGTGAGTTGTGCTACACACAATTATTGAAGCACGAAAAGTAATACAGACGAACTCCAAGCTTCGATTGCAAAATTCTGAGACCATCTACCAAATCAAAACCAACTATATACCACAACTTAGTTCTACATACATGAACAGAATTTTATATTATTTAAATTATTAGTGAACACCTTTCCAAATACATAACAGAACTTTTTAAGGTTTTTTGTTACTCATTCTCATGAGATATTATAATTCACACGGTCGCGCGGTTCCAGACTGAAGTGCCTAAAACCGATCGGCCACACCACCCGGCAATCCGAGTATACTTCAGCTTTAATGACGCTGTCTTTGACATGATTTATAACCTTAATCTTAATTTCTCCCTAAACAAAGACTGACAGAAAGACGTCTCTCTCGTTCTCACACTATATCTGTTTATCTACAGGGTGGTCCATTGATCGTGGCCGGGCCAAATATCTCAAGAAATAAGTGTCAAACGAAAAAACTACAGCGAACGAACCTTGTCTAGCTTGAAGGGGGAAACCAAATGGCGCTATAGGTGGCCCGCTAGATGGCGCTGCTATAGGTCAAATGGATATCAACTGTGTTTTTTTTTATAGTAACCCGCATTTTTATTACATATTTGCGTAGTACATAAAGAAATAAGAATGTTTCAGTTGGACCACATTTTTCGCTTTGTGGTAGATGGCGCTGTAATAGTCACAAACATATGGCACACAATTTTAGACGAACAGTTGGTAACATGTAGGTATTTTAAATTAAAATACAGAACGTAGGTACGTTTGAACATTTTATTTCAGGTGTTCCAATATGATACATGTACCTTTGTGAACTTATCATTTCTGAAAACGCATCCTGTTACAGCGTGATTACCTGTAAATACCACATTAATGCAATAAATGCTCAAAATGATGTCCGCCAAACTCAATGCATTTGTCAATACGTGTAACGACATTCCTCTAAACAGCGAGTAGTTCGCCTTCCGTAATGTTCACACATGCATTGACAATGCGCTGACGCATGTTGTCAGGCGTTGTCGGTGGATCACTATAGCAAATACCCTTCGCCCGCATCCCGTGGTCGTGCGGTAGCGTTCTCGCTTCCCACGCCCGGGTTCCCGGGTTCGATTCCCGGAGGGGTCAGCGATTTTATCTGCATCGTGATGGCTGGGTGTTGTGTGATGTCCTTAGGTTAGTTAGATTTAAGTAGTTCTACGTTCTAGGGGACTGATGACCTAAGATGATAAGTCCCATAGTGCTCAGAGCCATTTGAACCAAGTACCCTTCAACTTTCCTCACAGAAAGAAATCCGGGGACGTCAGATCCGGTGAACGTACGGGCCATGCTATGGTGCTTCGACGACCAATCCACCTCTCATGAAATATGCTATTCAATACCGCTTCAACCGCACGCGTCCTGTGTAGCGGACATCCATCATGCTGGAAGTACATCACCATTCTGTCATGCATGGAAAGATCTTGTAGTAACATCGGTAGAATATTACGTAGGAAATCAGCATACATTGCACCATTTAGATTGCCATCGATAAAATGGGGGCCAATTATCCTTCCTCCCATAATGCCGCATCATACATTAACCCACCAAGGTCTCTCATGTTCCACTTGTCGCAGCCATCTTGGATTTTCCGTTGCCCAATAGAGCATATTTTTATGCCGGTTTAAGTCACCGCTAAATAGAACGCGTGCAAAAAATCTGTAATCGTTCCGTAATTTCTCTCGTGCCCAGTGGCAAAACTGTACACGACGTTCAAAGTCGTCGCCATGCAATTCCTGGTGCATAGAAATATGGTACGGGTGCAATCGATGTTGATGTAGCGTTCTCAACACCGACGTTTTTGAGATTCCCGATTCTCGCGCAAATTGTCTGCTAATGATGTGCGGATTAGCCGCGACAGCAGCTAAAAGACCTACTTGGGCATCATCATTTGTTGCAGGTCGTGGTTGACGTTTCACATGTGGCTGAACACTTGGATGATGTCGTCCAGGATACCGAGGAGCATACATAGCACACGTCCGTTGGGCATTTTGATCACAATAGCCAAACATCAGCACGATCTCGACCTATTCCGCAATTGGTAAACGTTCCATTTTAACACGGGTAATGTATGACAAAGCAAATACCTTCCGCACTGGCGGAATGTTACGTGATACCACGTATTTATACGTTTGTGACTATTACAGCGCCATCTATCACAAAGCGAAAAAAGTGCTGCAACTAAAACATTGATATTCCTTTACGTACTACACGAATATGTAATAAAAATGGGGGCTCCTATTCGAAAAAAGGCAGTTGATATCCGTTTGACCTATGGCAGCGCCATCTAGCGGGCCAACCATAGCGCCATCTGGTTTCCTCCTTCAAGATAGACGAGTTTCGTTCTTTGTAGTTTTTGCGTTTGATGCTTATTTCGTGAGATATTTGGCCCGCTCACTATCAATGGACCACCCTGCATACTGGTCAGCCAGAACATAATGACCACCGTCCTACTATCGATATAAATCCGTCCAGGCGATAGTATCTTCGCCTGGCGAGGAATGTCTGCTAGTCAGACACATGCACGGTGCATGTAGTATCAGTGAGACTTCTGTACGTGTGTAGAATGGGGAAGGCGCACGATGTATCTGAGTTTGATAGAGGGCAGATTGTGATGGCCCGGAGGCTCGGCACGAGCATTTCGGAAACTGCATGACTTGTCGGTAGTTCGAAGGGTTCTGTAGTTTCTTCAAAACACGGCGAAACCAACGTGAAACCACATCCAGAAATCGTGGGGCTGGGCGGCCACTCCTCTTTATAGATGTCGGACGTCATAGACTGGCCACAAGTAAAACAGGACAGGTGGCAAACTGTGTGGCGGAACTAACATCAAACGTTAATGCTGAGAAGAGCCCAAGTGTGTCAACATACAGTACACCGAACACTCCTAACGATGGGCCTCCGAAGCCGATGACCCATAAATGTGCCATTATTAATATCACGACATCGGCAACTGCTGCTGAAATGGGCACTTGACCATCAGTACTGGCCGCTGGCGCAGTGGCAGAGAGTTGCATGGTGTAATGAATCCCGATACCTTCTTCATCATGCCGATGGGACGGTGTGAATCCGTCGTCTTCCAAGGGCACGACTCCTTGACACCTGCACTGAAGGACGGAGACTAGCTGCGGGCGGCTCCATTACGCTCTGGGGAACATTCACGTGGGGATCCATGGGTCCAGTGGAGCTCGTGAAAGGTAAAGTGACGGCCAAGGAGTATCGTACACTGGTTGCAGACCACTTACACGCCTTCACGATGATCATGTTTCCCGACGGTAGTGGCATTTTTCAACAAGATAATAGGCTACGAGTGTGATGGACTGGTTCGAGGAATGAATTCCAATTGACGTGCTGGCCCGCCAACTGGCCATATCTGAAGCCGATCGAACACATCTCGGTGTGATTGTACGTGGCGTCAGAGTTCATCGCACCCCTTCCCGGAATTTACGGGAATTAGGTGTCTTCTGTGTGCAGATGTGGTGCCAACTTCCTCCAGAGACCTACCAAGGCCCTATTGCTTCCATGGCAGGACGCGTCGCCGCTGCTATCCGTCCCAGAGGTGGACATACCGGCTCTTAGGTAGGTGGCTATAATGGGGTTATAATGGTGGTTATAATGTTCTGGCTGATCAGTGTATTTCCCGCTTGACACTGAAAATGTTATTGAACTGTTGACACAGTATTACTCTGCTTTTCCATGGGAGGAAATATTTCGTTGGTACACTCCTACGCAAGACCTACACAATCATCTCATTGAGGACTGTCAGTTAGATAGAATATCTTCAGTGGATTAAGCAAAATACTCGTAAGTGTTAATCAGAAACACTTTTAATTCTGTTTTTGGTTCACAGGAGAATAAGATGGTAATTAGTTTTCACGATATGAAACGGAGTTGTGTTGCGAGAATGTTCTCAGTGCTATTCATAAAGCGGTTTCTGTGAAGCGAAATACCTTTTCACAAGAGGCAAAGAATGTGAAAACGGCTGGATGTAAAGTTTGTCGTATATGATAAACCACCGGAAGGAATCACACATTGATACATCATACGACAGGCATCGTCAGGTGGAAATGGTATTGTCTTCGGACAATGACTGACCAATCCATCGATCTGTCGTGCTGATTTAGATACGTCTGGACAATCAAATTCGAAATCGTTGGAAACCGTCTTCATGCGAAACAGTAGTTAATTAAGATTTTTTTCTTCTTTGGCATAGAGCACTGTGATTGTAGTATAATAGCGATTCGTTTGTGGAGAAACTATGAACAGATATTTAAAATCTTTTAAAATGAGTAATAGCTTCTATTAAGTGGCTTTAGACTCTCTACAGGCTCATTATCCGATCATGAATAATCACAAACTTTATTTCTTAGGTCACGTGCAGTTAGATGTTGTAATTATGGTACCGTCCTACGACTCAGACTGTTGCCAGAAATACCCTTTAAAAGTATGCATTTAATAACAACTTGAAAATATAACGCCTAGATTCATTAGACGTTACTTGCATTATTCTGGTGATTGATTTTACACTTTTTATTTTGCTATTAGAACTTCTTGTAAGTGAAGAGGAATGATTGGCTCAAATGGCTCTGAGCACTATAGGACTTAACGTCTGAGGTCATCATTCTCCTAGAACTTAGAACTACTTAAACCTAACTAACATAAGGACATCACACGCATCCATGCCAGATGCATGATTCGAACCTGCAACCGTAGCGGTCGCGCGGTTTCAGAATGAGGCGCCTAGAACCGCTCGGTCACAACGGCCGGCGAAAAGCAATGACACTGAAGTAAATGTTCACAGTGAATGTATAAGAAAAACTAGTCACACTAAGATGTGGCTTGGAAACTGCATCCGGGAATGCAGGGAAATAATTGGGGCCTCTTTGGGAGAACTACACTTTGTAATGGCACTTGAATTACTTAACCATTACGGCACCTCACCTCAACCTCTCGATACCAGCAATATTCTACTGTGTTTCTCTAAAATAGTTAACATATTTCTGTCACAACATTCAGGTTTGATTTCATTAATGTAGAGGTACTTCGATACATCGATATGCATATATTGCAATGATATTATTCTTATGTGTATTCTTTCTTTTGTCACTATGATCATTGACGTACTTGTAACTCTGATTTTTTGGGCGCGTAGGCGGTTATTAGAGAGTCAAGCTTTGGTCGTCATGTTAAAAAGACGCAAATTGTAGTCAGTTTATGAACTTTAACAGTGAGGAAGATATTTTCAAGTATGTTTTATGTTGTGAAGTGATGTTTTGCAACGAATTACGTGATATTGCAACAAAAGTAATAAAAATAAGTGTAACTTAAATTCGGTCTGCTGATTACTTTTTTTTACATCGCCATTGTCCTAACCTGCAAAAGTTTAATCTTCAAGAATGGTTTATGAAACACATCTATAAAACTTTCGAATATCGCAGAATAACACCTAGGGCTCTTTGCAGCCGAGCTTGGAATCATCACTACCTAGATTTTCGACGATTGAGCCATGAGTTCACAACGAGACCAGCGTGGGAAACACGAAAAGATGAGTGCATAGTCTATCCATTATTTCAAGAAATGACTTTATTAACTGTGCTCTAATGACACCTGACACATAAAATAACTTTGTTGCTGCCCGACAATGCAGTATTTAGCTGCGTGAGCAACACTAAAATCATAATTAATTTTTGACCTTTGTTGTGGTAGGTTTGTTAGAACTTCCAGTAGGAATAACGGAATCCGAGAACTGCCACATATTTTGGGTCATACTTCATATACTTGATATATCTCAGGAATGAGTGAGCATTTGAGTCTGTAAATATCTAGATGATAATTGTATAGGATTACATAATCTTTCAATCTGTCGGTCTTACGTCCCCGTTACAGTACACGTGGACACATTGTGTTCTCTACGCATAGCGCGCTGACGCATTGCCCAAAACGGAAGCCCAAAAATGTAATTTCAAAACAGACTATAACATAGCCAATTCGCCAGCAAACATCGTTAAAGATATAAAGTATTAACGTTGCACACCAAGTATTCTTTTTTATTTTTTAAGTTCAGGGTGTTTTATGTCCTGCTCGCGGTCTTCAGTTTGCGTACCGTCGTTGTGAAAATAACGATTGAGTTTCGTATCCTGATAAGAGGTAAATAGTTTACCATACAAGTCAGAGATAAAATGTACGTAATAATTGTAGCACATATCGTTCAAAGCAGTTAATAATCACCCTGGGGTTGCTTGATTAGTCATCAGTAGCGACCAATATAAGAAGTAAGTATGTTTGGCTTCTTTCCCCTGACGGTCACTTGACGCGATGAGTCGTCGTTGGCGGTCGCTGAGGAGTTGCGAACTTAGCATTGCGTTGCGATATCTGCCACGGCGGCAGCGGGAAGCGGCAACACAGGCCAGCGCACCGGGCACAATATTTAATTTACGATTCGGGAGCCGGTTATGGGATTCTCGGCTATGAATGCAAATTACAAATTAAGTCCGCGCCGTTCGCTTAAAAGCCATAGCGCGGTATCGCTGTTTGTACAGCGGCCGGAGCCGCGCGCGCTGACGCTCTCTCTGTGGTTAGGCATAGCTTGACGGAGCAACGCACTGCTCGGAAACACTTGCATTCGATTGCCCACGCGGCTACTGTCCGGACACGCTCCAACCGACCCGGGAGAAAGTCGAAGTGAAACCCCGCTTCTTACACAAACATTTGGACCCATTTCTCGGTGCCGCCATCCAGAGGTTATTGTCCCATAATTTAATGAAACAACCATGAAACCTGATTCGTTACATTAATACTTCGTGCTATATGAAGAGTATTGTCGACTGAACAGTGAATCCCATATCTAACAGATTTTTTTTCCGTCTTCAACCTCTTGACTTGTATATCATCTTTAGTCTGGTATTTCTTCGCTAGTCATCTAGTTTACACCAAGAGAGCCAACTTTGATAAACTAATTTTGAAGTCCACTAAGCAAGTACCTCATTTTTCGACCGAAGTATTGCTGTGTTGGTCTCCAGTCAGCAGACTGGTTTGATTGATTTCTCCACGCTAGTCTACCCCATGAAAGCATCTTTATTTCTCCATACTTACTGCAACCTAGCAACCTACCCCCCTCCCCCCCCCCCCACCACCACTTTCTTGCTTTATCAAACTGACAATTCCTTAACTCCTCATGCCGAGTCCTTTAAACCTAATCCTTCCTTTAGTCATCTCAAAAGGATCTATTTTCTTCTTGTTTGAACTAAAAATGAACAATAAAGTTTTACTGTTTAATATCATTACATCTAAAAACAGATGAAAAATAAAACTGAAATTACAATTGTAATTTAATATTTGTATAACTGAAATTTAATTTAACAGAGGGGGTGGGGGTGGGGGGAATGAATTTAAAGACCAAACCCAGTTTCCTTTTCCCCCCTCCGTTAAATCAAGTTTCAATTATACAGGGATTAGATTACAATTTAAATTCAACTTATTTTTCATTTTTGTTAAATATAAATATTTCCACGTGGCGCAAGAAGTAATTCTTTCCTTTGTAAACACTCCATAATTTTTTGTAGATTAGATTAGATTTACTTTCATTCCAATTGATCCATAGTGAGGAGGTACTCCAGGATGTGGAACATGTCAGAAAAACAATAATACATGACAACTATTTGCAACTGAAACAAATAAGCTAATGTACCTTCCACAGGTCCCAGTGGAATGATCGTCATTTTTTTAATGAGCACTATATGAAAGAATCATTTTACGATACTAATGCACTGAATTTAAAAAAAAGGTTTTTTTTATTTATGAGGTAATAAACATGGAATAGAACTACCACAATACCTATTTACAATGAACACATTACTGCACTGAAATGGTGCAGAAGTTATATATCAGTTGGTCCTACTAAGGAATTCATCAATGAAGTAGAAGTAGATGCCCACCAATAAAATCTTTAGGCTTCTCTTAAACTGAATTTAATTGGTTGTTAAGCTTTTTATGGCTGCTGGCAAGTTATTGAAAATGTGTGCTTCTGAATAATGCACACGGTTTTGTACAAGAGTGACTTTAAATCCTTGTGAAGGTTATTCTTATTTCTAGAATTGATTCCATGAATTGAGCTGTTGGTTTGAAAAAGTGATATGTTTTTAATGACAAATTTCATGGAGGAATAAATATATTGGGAAGCAGTAGCTAGTATCCCTAGTTCCCTAAACAGGCTTCTGCATGATGTTCTTGAGTTCGCACCACATATAACTCCTACTGCACATTTTTGTGCCTGGAAAACTTTTGCTTGGCTTGATAAACTGCCCCAAAAAATAATCCCATGTGGCATTATGGAATGAAAGTAAGCACATTATGCCAGCTTTTTCATTTTTATATCCCCTATGTCTGACACAATTCGCATTGCAAATAGAGATTTGTTAAGACGCTTCAGCAGGTATGTGGTGTGCTCCTTCCTGTTGAATTTATCATCAAGATGTAATCCCAAGAATTTAATACTGTCCACTTCTTCTATCTGCTTGTCATCGTATGTTAGCCATATACTCGCGGGACACCCCTTACAAGTTCTGAAATGCATGTAGTGTGTTTTTTCAATGTTTAGTGACAAAGAATTGGCTAGGAACCAGTGATTAATGTCCACAAATATTTTATTACCCGATCTTTCTAAGACTACACTTGGCATTTGATAATGTTGCTGATGAAAGGTATCTTCCTTATAAGCAATGTCTGTTTAACTCGCACATCATTTTATCTGTATTTTCAGCATTCAGGATTGAGGGTGGCCTAAGAAGCCGGAAGCTTGTTCAGGAAGGATAGGAATACAGCAATCAGTCGAAGTCCCAGTGGTTTTTTTATTAGTATTCTTGCATACGCGGATTTCAGCTACAAGTAGCTATATTAAGTGCATTTCAGTGATTTAGTACTCAACAAACACGCAGTAGTACATGTCACCATATGACTTTACTGTTGCATAAGCAGAAGGAAACTGAGCCTTCTGCCTACACAACAGTAAAGTCATATGATGACATCAACTGCTGCAAGTTTGTTGGATGTTGACTCACTCAAATGCACAAAAGATGGCTGTTTATAGCTTAAATCTGGATATGCAAGAATAACAGAAAACCAGTAGTGCGACTAATTGCTGTGGTCCTATCCTTCCTTAAGTGATCCTCGATCGCTGTGCACAACGGTTCCTTATGTAATCGCCGGCGGGGGTGGCCAAGCGGTTCTAGGCACTACAGTCTGCAACCGCGCGACTGCTACGGTCGCAGGTTCGAATCCTGCCTCGTGGCTGGATGTGTGTGATGTCCTTAGGTTAGTTAGGTTTAAGTAGGTCTAAGTTCTAGGGGACTGATGACCTCAGTAGTTAAGTCCCATAGTGCTCAGATCCATTTGAACCTTATATAATCAAAGTTGGTTGAAAACATGTCAGCGGTCAAATAACGGAATATTAGGGAAGTATAACCTATTTAGCGTTATTTAGTGTTGTTTTCTGCCAAGCACCGACGCAAACTTCAGTTAATGTCTCTTGAGCTACTTTCTTCACACAGGAGTTGTCCCTTCCTACTACACTTGAAATGAATTGCCGCCTGGCATTTAGCTTTCTCGCTGTAAGATTCAGAGGCTCCTACCCCCATATTCTGTAAAACTCCATACTGTTATTTGAGGCATTCAAATAGCATCACTCACTATGATGATGTATCGTTAACGCTATAACCAAATAACAAAAGTGACTTTTGTCCAGTCAGGTGCACTTCTTTGCAATTGCCTGAAGTAAAAGTGAGCTGTCGTCATAATATCGAGAGGTCCGCTGCCTTCTACAAATCTGCCAGAATGTTTTCACGAATCTACTTCTGTACAAACAAAGCATCGACATAAAAAAATTTATAGAGTTACTGACTATGTCCATAGTAAAATCTACTTCCAGTTCCTAATGCCGTGAGTTTCTGAGTTACTCCAGTAATTTCGTACCAATTAGGAACCTTGTCGAAACGGAGGTGTACAACATATCTGGCGTTAAAAACTCTCTTGTTATACATCGCTATCGGCTGCAAACGTGGGTAAACTTAGTTTATTTTTGTTCTTTGCTATCGTTTTGACAAACTTCGTTGGGGCCAGAGACAAAGATCTATAATAAGTAACTGAATGTCATAGTTTACGTTGTTTGAGGAAGAAGAATAGCGTTTAACCATCCCGGCTTTAACCGTTATTATTATTGGAAGTGACAGAAACCTTAATCAGCTTTACTTTATCCATTGCAAACGTTTGGTGAAAGCCTACGCCTAGCAGAACGAAATTTCATTTAATAACAAAGAACAGCAATCTAAATTAGGAAGGATGGCTCAAATGGCTCTGAGCACTATGAGACTTAACTGCTGAAGTCATCAGTCTGGGAAGGATGGATATGGATTTGAACTGCAATCTTCATGAGGTTCAGTCCAGATGTTCCCACTGTACCAGCTCACTCGCTACGTTGCTTGTCCGTCTTCAGTATGACAAATATTAGCTACGTTGATAGTCATAAAAGATGTATCTCAAACGAGCCAGAGAGAGTGCTTCAATCTTTAGCGTAGGTTGCACAATGGCATACATTCCAACGATTCTGACACCATGTTTGACCAGCTGCCGAACACCAGCAACGGACCAATGTTCAGATAATCCCGTTGACAATGGAATGGAATTCTGTAGCATGAATTTGTGACTCTCAGACATCTGCATCTACATCTATTTTCTGCAAGTCACTGTGACTTGTGAGGGTAGGTGCACTGTGTGCTAGTACAGGAAGTCAGATTCTATTATCTAATGACCTCGACATCAACTTGACGTTAAACAAATCAAAGTCAATTGTTTGTTTGGTATTTAATAACTTTATATGTATGTAAGTGCTACACTGTGATACGTGTTTGAACAGGTCTCGACGGGAGAAGGTAGATTACCGAAAAATATACAGGGTGTTGTTTAAAAAAGACTTATTGCTGTTCATATCTTCTTAAGAAACAAAGTTAAAGAAAGGAGTTCATCCTGATTAATGTCCCCATGGTAGCTAAAAAACAGTAGCTTCATACATTTATCTTTCGTCTGGAGAAAAAGTAATTTGAGATGTTGAGACAAATGGAACACCTTATATAATATTATATTGGTCTCTCAGGTGGAAAAAAAACTTCACTTAAGTATGGAAACGAACACTTACTATAGATGTACTAAACCCAGTGAAGGACAGTCATCCCCCTAAAAGTTACAGAACAGTCAGTGTGAAAGTGAAGATAAGAAAAATTTTAAGCATGAAATACAGTTCTTGAAATAATAATACTTTACTCTACCAGTTCCTAGGAGTATCAGTGGAGGCGACGGCAATGTTCCATAACAAGGGATAGTGTGGAGTGGTCGTCGTCGAAGAATGTAAGCTTTGATAACTTGCGGCACAATGGCCTGTTAGACAAACTTGATGATAACAACATCCCAGGGCTATATATCAATCTTATCAAGAATTATCTCTGCCACTGGAGTCAACATCAAACAGAGCGTGTCGCCCAGACAATACTGCGTGTCGGGAGCTGTTTTCTACATCCCATGGACGACAGATTAGCGGGTATCGACAACGGTCGACACAACATTACAATTTGTCGACAATACTGCCGTGGTCGATGCGCACTGCAAGTGCACTTACAACTGATACCGGGCGGGGGGGATCGACGGAAGAAAGTGCTAACGTACAATAACGTATTTTGAGTTATTGCATTGAGTTATACATGGTTAAATTCAAAGACATGAACTTAAGTACAGTAATATAAATCAGTTTACATAGATGACAGTTGTTTCTAGCGGTACTTGCGGAATTACTTGTTACTAGCTTCTGAGGCGTTCGAATATAGAATAGTACGTTATTCGACCAGTACTTA
Source organism: Schistocerca gregaria (assembly GCF_023897955.1). Classification (NCBI taxonomy): domain Eukaryota; kingdom Metazoa; phylum Arthropoda; class Insecta; order Orthoptera; family Acrididae; genus Schistocerca; species Schistocerca gregaria. The sequence continues at coordinate 683,065,643 of NC_064931.1, forward strand.
CTAAATTGAGGGTTCGCATGTCCATCTGCTGACCCCCTTCACATATGAACATCATAACTGAACCATATGTATGTATACTGCGAGAATTATAAAAAGTTTCCGTTTGCGGGCGTTGCTGCATGACACATGCAACCAAGTGAGATTTAGATGAGGGTATATAAGCACGGACATTCGGGAAGGGGTTCATGTGGTTTTCTAACCGAATTTTCTGGCCGCCCTTATATGTAAAAGCACGCGGAAGAGATTTACTCATTCGTACATGAAGTCTTATTCACGTTGTGTTAACGGACATGCGTTCCAAAAAGTGATTATTTGTGTGCCTATGTGCGAGCTGATAAGAAGCTAATTTTACCTTTGCAGTCTCTATCAGAACGATACGAAACTGCCTTTACTCACAAGTGAGTTCATTTTACACCCTGACGCACTGTAAATGAAATACACGAGGATCATTGGTTCAAATGGCTCTGAGCACCATGAGACTTAACTTCTGAGGTCACCAGTCCCCTAGAACTTAGAACTACTTAAACCTAACTAATCTAAGGACATCACACGTATCCATGCCCGAGGCAGGATTCGAACCTCCGACCGTAGTGGTCGCGTGGTTCCCGACTGTACCACGTAGAACCGCTCTGCCACACCGAACGGCACGAGGATCATTCAATAATTAAAAAGACAAATTCGTCTTGTGGAAAAAGCGTTTACTTTTACAAAACAATACTTTTTCTGCTTTTTCAACATAATGCCTTTGAATATTTGTGCACTTGTTCCAACGGGCTAGAAGCTTTTTTATTCCGACTGCAAAGAACTCTTAATCTTGATGTTTGAACCAATTTCCCACAAACTTTTTCACGTCCTTGTTGTCCTGGAACTCTTCCCATGTAATGCCTCCTTCAGTGCACCAAACAAATGGAAATCAGGACTGTACAGGGCATGAGGCAGTACTTCCCAGCCCATTTTGTCGATGGTTTCACGGGGTTAGTTGAGCAATATGAGGACGGGCTTATCTTGCTGGAGAATCGCAACTCTCCTCTGAGATCCACGACATCTCTCTCTCTCTCTCTCATGCCTCGCTTCATCTCGTTTAAAAGCAAATCCGATTAGTATTGGCTGTTCACTGTACCCTGCTCTTCGAGATAATCACAAGAAACTGGTCCTTCAGCATCCCAAAACACCGTCGACGTGACTTTTCCAGCTGATGCTTGGGTTTTGAATTTTTTCTTGATAGGTAAGTTAGTGCGCTTCCACTCCATACTTTGTCTTTTTGATTCTGGCTCATAATAGTAAACCCAAGTTTCATTACAAGCCAAAATTTTGTTGAGGAAGTTCTCACTTTCTCTTTCATAGCGCTCCTTTAGCTCTGTGCACATTCTCAACCTTATTTCCTTGTGAAGCCGCGTCATCTCCTTTGGGACACATATTGCACATGTTTTGCGGTACTTCAGCTTGTTACAGATAATGCTATGAACTGTACCAGTACTAATTTCAAGCCGGCCGCGGTGGCCGAGCGGTTCTAGGCGCTTCAGTTAGGAACCGCGCGACTGCTACGGTCGCAGGTTCGAATCCTGCCGCGGGCATGGATGTGAGTAATGTCCTTAGGTTAGTTAGGTTTAAGTAGTTCTAAGTTCTAGGCAACTGATGACCTCAGATGTTGAGTCCCGTAGTGCTCAGAGCCATTTGAACCATTTTTGAACTAATTTAAATCTTATCCACAGTCACACGGCGGTCGGCACGAATAATGTCATCAGTCCGACTTTCAAGTGAGGGAGTTGAAACTGCAACTGGTCGGCCAGAACGGTGTTCGTCAGTCACTGAGTCGCGACCCTTTTTGAACTGCTCTACCCACTTGTAAAAATTTGCACGATTCATACAACCTTCACCATAAACTTTAAACATTCTATAGTGTATATTCACTGGTTTGTCGCCTTCAGCAAGTAAACAACGAATAACAGAAAGTTTTTCAACTAACGTGGACGTTTCAAGCGGACTCGCCATCTTGAAATGTATTTTAGAGGGTATATACAAAACAATGTTGATACATCAGCTGATCAGGGCTCATCCCAGTGATGCCAACTTAAAGCCATAAAAGTACCAAAGGTGCCCTGCGAACAGTTTTTTCCCCAGACCAATTTGTCTCTTTAATTATTTAATGACCCTCATATTTAGGACACTTTTAACTAATAGTTTCTGTCTCCTTCTTTTTCTTACGCCTTTGTCCCACATCGGCGCAGGGTCGGCATGGTTAAATAATGGATATGGCATTGTCAGTTTGAGCTGTGGCCAAGTGCTCTTCCTGTCGCCACCACGTTACCCCTCGGGACGGGATATGTGTTTTCCAACTGTCTGCGTGAAGTATTATTCATGTGAAAGTGATCGAATGTTTTCCAAATGTTTGCGAATCGTGTAACTGAGGCGGTACTCGGGTACCAAGCCGGTATCCACATAGTAGGATACGGAAAACTGCCTAAAAACCACACCCAGGCTGGCCCGCACTACGACCATGGGCGTTAATCGGTCTGGCGGTTTCTGTTCGGTGCCAGCTCACCTCCACATCATGGAGGCAGCGCTTTAACACGCACGTCTAACCGGATGGATAACTAATAATTTGTGTCTATTTCATACAGGGTGAGGCAGATGAGAGATGCCACCGAAATACACTCCTGGAAATTGAAATAAGAACACCGTGAATTCATTGTCCCAGGAAGGGGAAACTTTATTGACACATTCCTGCGGTCAGATACATCACATGATCACACTGACAGAACCACAGGCACATAGACACAGACAACAGAGCATTCACCATGTCGGCACTAGTACAGTGTATATCCACCTTTCGCAGCAATGCAGGCTGCTATTCTCCCATGGAGACGATCGTAGAGATGCTGGATGTAGTCCTGTGGAACGGCTTGCCATGCCATTTCCACCTGCCGCCTCAGTTGGACCAGCGTTCGTGCTGGACGTGCAGACCGCGTGAGACGACGCTTCATCCAGTCCCAAACATGCTCAATGGGGGCCAGATCCGGAGATCTTGCTGGCCACGGTAGTTGACTTACACCTTCTAGAGCACGTTGGGTGGCACGGGATACATGCGGACGTGCATTGTCCTGTTGGAACAGCAAGTTCCCTTGCCGGTCTAGGAATGGTAGAACGATGGGTTCGATGACGGTTTGGATGTACCGTGCACTATTCAGTGTCCCCTCGACAATCACCAGAGGTGTACGGCCAGTGTAGCAGATCGCTCCCCACACCATGATGCCGGGTGTTGGCCCTGTGTGCCTCGGTCGTATGCAGTCCTGATTGTGGCGCTCACCTGCACGGCGCCAAACACGCATACGACCATCATTGGCACCAAGGCAGAAGCGACTCTCATCGCTGATGACGACACGTCTCCATTCGTCCCTCCATTCACGCCTGTCGCGACACCACTGGAGGCGGGCTGCACGATGTTGGGGCGTGAGCGGAAGACGGCCTAACGGTCTGCGGGACCGTAGCCCAGCTTCATGGAGACGGTTGCGAATGGTCCTCGCGGATACCCCAGGAGCAACAGTGTCCCTAATTTGCTGGGAAGTGGCGGTGCGGTCCCCTACGGCACTGCGTAGGATCCTACGGTCTTGGCGTGTATCCGTGCGTCGCTGCGGTCCGGTCCCAGGTCGACGGGCACGTGCACCTTCCGCCGACCACTGGCGACAACATCGATGTACTGTGGAGACCTCACGCCCCACGTGTTGAGCAATTCGGCGATACGTCCACCCAGCCTCCCGCATGCCCACTATACGCCCTCGCTCAAAGTCCGTCAACTGCACATACGGTTCACGTCCACGCTGTCGCGGCATGCTACCAGTGTTAAAGACTGCGATGGAGCTCCATATGCCACGGCAAATTGGCTGACACTGACGGCGGCGGTGCACAAATGCTGCGCAACTAGCGCCATTCGACGGCCAACGCCACGATTCCTGGTGTGTCCGCTGTGCCGTGCGTGTGATCATTGCTTGTACAGCCCTCTCGCAGTGTCCGGAGCAAGTATGGTGGGTCTGACACACCGGTGTCAATGTGTTCTTTTGCCATTTCCAGGAGTGTATATCCAGCATCAATAAATACTTCGACGTACGGTTTTCTCCAAGATACAGTGGACAATATGGCGAAATAATTTTTATCGTTTATAATCGTCAAACTACGATGCTTACATGGCTTTCTTCTAATGGAACTATATACTTTTTGTGGTATTTTAAAGAAGCTTCTAAGAAAACCTCAACGACATAACATGTATGGGACTGGATCAGTGTCAAGATAACAGCGCCCCAGCCACTGTCCTGCCGTCAGAAGAAGAGGTTCCACAAACGTCTGACCTATTACATCAAATGTAAGCAAACTTGTGTTTATCTGTGTGCTTGAAGAACATCTTTCTGTGTTCTGCTGTTATAGCAATCAGATAGCTTGTTCGTAAAGCTGTTGAGAGATTAACAACATACACGACAGTCGAAAAAGTTAATACCTTTTATGGAAAATGTCGCCTAACTTTTAGAGCAGGGATGCGGTTACATGCTGAAGAGTATCCAGGTCGTTCCAAGCACTCACGATATGTTTTTGCAAACATTATAAAGAAATTCTAGAAACTGCAAGTATGTAAAAAAGGAGAGAGAAGAGTAAATGATGAGAGAAATAAAACTAAACATACTAGAAGTAGTAACATACAATGCAAATGTCACTGAGAGGCAACTCGGAAGTACGAGGCGGATCAACCAAACAAGTGTTCTGGGAGCACTAAATTCAATGGCATTTCATCCTCTTCAAATTTCGCTGTACCTACAGTGTCATGGCAGTGACACCGAAAACTGGTTACAGTTCTCCGAATATTACCTACAAAAAGTGCAAAGTGATGTGACGTATCTGTGCAAAATTTTGTTTATGGAAGAAGCATCGTTTACAAACCATGGGCAAGGCAGTCTTCACATTATGCGTTAATCGTCTGTTGAAAATCCACGCTGACTCAAAGAAATGGATAAACACAACACTCTTCACCTATCACCATCTGGTGCGTGGTTTTCAAGACCCACTTCACTGGTGCCTTTTTTATTAATGGGAATCTAAGTACAGTCAAAAATCTGGAGTTCCTAAGATATGCTGGTGCTGCTGTTATTCGAAGATATCCCACTGGACATAAGACAATCAGTGTGGTACCAACATGGCGGATGTCCCCCTCCCTCCCCATTCCGCACATGCAATGACAGACTCTCTTAGGAGAACATTTGGAGAGCATTGGAGCGGCTGTTCAGGTGACGCAAAATCGTCTGCACACTCGCCAAATTTAACGCCTCTGTACTTTTATCTGCAGCGAGAATTAGAAGAAGACGACTCTTAAGAAACATCGACGACTTTCGAAGGCATGAGATGCCTCATATGACGGGACTGTGCTGCCGTTAACTCCATATGAAATTCCACGTGCAATATTGTTTCTCTAGAATCACTTTATAGTGTGTGTCAGTGCTCAAAATCAATATTTTGAGCACTTGATATGACAGCCGTGACAATAAACACACGAACCGTATATGGGTTACGTGGTTGCTCACATTTGTTGCAGTAGGGCAGATGTTTGTGGCACCTCTTCTCGTGATGGCGGGACAGTGGTGAGCGGTGCTGTGATCTAGATATTGTCTGATCTCGTCCCAACATGTTATGTCGCTAAATTTCTCTAGAAGTTTCTTTCATATGCCACATAAAAAGCTACATAGTTCCGTTAGGAAAAAATGCAAATCGATATCCTAATTCGGCAACTGTAAACAACAAAAATTACAGGTGAACGTTACAAAAATTTTCCATATTGTCCGCTGTAACTAGGCGAAAGCCACACCTCGATATATTTCTTCATTCTGGATATACACTCCAGGAAATTGAAATAAGAACACCGTGAATTCATTGTCCCAGGAAGGGGAAACTTTATTGATACATTCCTGCGGTCAGATACATCACATGATCACACTGACAGAACCACAGGCACATAGACACAGGCAACAGAGCATGCACAATGTCGGCACTAGTACAGTGTATATCCACCTTTCGCAGCCATGCAGGCTGCTATTCTCCCATGGAGACGATCGTAGAGATGCTGGATGTAGTCCTGTGGAACGGCTTGCCATGCCATTTCCACCTGCCGCCTCAGTTGGACCAGCGTTCGTGCTGGACGTGCAGACCGCGTGAGACGACGCTTCATCCAGTCCCAAACATGCTCAATGGGGGCCAGATCCGGAGATCTTGCTGGCCACGGTAGTTGACTTACACCTTCTAGAGCACGTTGGGTGGCACGGGATACATGCGGACGTGCATTGTCCTGTTGGAACAGCAAGTTCCCTTGCCGGTCTAGGAATGGTAGAACGATGGGTTCGATGACGGTTTGGATGTACCGTGCACTATTCAGTGTCCCCTCGACGATCACCAGAGGTGTACGGCCAGTGTAGCAGATCGCTCCCCACACCATGATGCCGGGTGTTGGCCCTGTGTGCCTCGGTCGTATGCAGTCCTGATTGTGGCGCTCACCTGCACGGCGCCAAACACGCATACGACCACCATTGGCACCAAGGCAGAAGCGACTCTCATCGCTGATGACGACACGTCTCCATTCGTCCCTCCATTCACGCCTGTCGCGACACCACTGGAGGCGGGCTGCACGATGTTGGGGCGTGAGCGGAAGACGGCCTAACGGTGTGCGGGACCGTAGCTCAGCTTCATGGAGACGGTTGCGAATGGTCCTCGCCGATACCCCAGGAGCAACAGTGTCCCTAATTTGCTGGGAAGTGGCGGTGCGGTCCCCTACGGCACTGCGTAGGACCCTACGGTCTTGGCGTGTATCCGTGCGTCGCTGCGGTCCGGTCCCAGGTCGACGGGCACGTGTACCTTCCGCCGACCACTGGCGACAACATCGATGTACTGTAGAGACCTCACGCCCCACGTGTTGAGCAATTCCGCGGTACGTCCATCCGGTCTCCCGCATGCCCACTATACGCCCTCACTCAAAGTCCGTCAACTGCACATACGGTTCACGTCCACGCTGTCGCGGCATGCTACCAGTGTTAAAGACTGCGATGGAGCTCCGTATGCCACGGCAAACTGGCTGACACTGACGGCGGCGGTGCACAAATGCTGCGCAGCTAGCGCCATTCGACGGCCAACACCGCGGTTCCTGGTGTGTCCGCTGTGCCGTGCGTGTGATCATTGCTTGTACAGCCCTCTCGCAGTGTCCGGAGCAAGTATGGTGGGTCTGACACACCGGTGTCAATGTGTTCTTTTTTCCATTTCCAGGAGTGTATTTGAGGTGACCTGTCTCAGCTGCCTCACCCAGTATACGGGGTGATTTCGTTATGATGTTACAAATTTTCATGGTTGATGAAGGAGAGTAAATGTGTCCATTTCAGGTAAGGGACCTTGGCTTGGAAACGACCGAGTCGAAAATTAAAAGCGAAAATCGTTCTGATACCTCTCGCTGTGGAACTCTGCAAGCTCTTTGATTTCCATATTTTGGGAGGATTTAGTATGGAAAAATATAGGAAAAAATTGTCTAGTAAACATGAACTCTAAAATTTATACCTGGACTTTTTTTCTTATTGCCTCTTCCCAAAATCTGGAAGGCAAAGAGCTTACAGTGAAAGAGATCCTCTGTCAGAAGTATCAGAACTATTTTCGCTTATGACTTTCGATTCGGTCGTTTTCAGATTGATATATTTCCCCTTTTACATTATTCCCGTAAGTTTGTAACATCATCATGGAATCATCCCGTATATTTACTTCATATTATATACACTATACAGGGTGTAATGGGTATAAGTGTAGATATTTCTATTGGTGACTGAGGATGGTGTACTGCACAACATACATCAGTATTTACGTCGTTTTCAGACTAATAGTTATAGCTACTGTGAGTAGTATGTGTTTAGGTTGGTTAGTACATTCAAGAACATGTAGCAAGAGCAAGGCACTGATACCTATTTGAAGTGTAGGTGCTTGGTCACAAAACAGTTAGCCTATCCTGACATACGTAGTGCACATAGTGGTGCAATTAGGAGCATGCAATAAATATCTGGTAGTAAATTTATGACCTGTTAGTGGAGAGAATGCTAGACACAGAGAAAAAACAACCAACGCACTGATATATGTAAATACTACGGTTCCACATATAAAAATATCCATACTTATATTCATTACACCCAGTGTGTAGGCTACTGCCGTGGCGAATACACAGAATGGTAAATCTGTGAGAGAAGCTTCATGTTATACGAATTAGATGAAAGTGTTACATTGTTTCCGACTCATATTTGAAATATATTTCCTGTATTAACAATTTTGTGCTACATTTTTAATAAGAACCGTCAGCGTCGCTTTCAAACGGGCCACTACTCATAGATCAATAATAAAGATAAGTGACTGTAGGTTGGTAAAAGATGACCTAGACAAAATTTATAATTCGTGTGATAAGTGGCAGCTGGCTCTTAATGTAGAAAAATGTAAGTTAATGCAGATGAGTAGGAAAGCAAAACCGTAATGTTTGGTTACAGCATCAGTAGTTCCCTGCTTGACACTGTCATGTCGTTTAAATATCGGGACGTAGCGTTGAGAAATTATATGAAATGGAACGAGCATGTGAGATTTGTGGCTGAGAAGCCGAATGGTCGACTTCCATGTATTGTGAGAATTTTAGGAAAGTGCGGGTGCCCCTGTAAAGGAGACCGCATATAGCACACTAGTGCGACCTACTCTTGAGTACTGTTCGAGTGTTTGAGATCCACACCAGATCGTATTGAAAGAAGACATCGAAGCAATTCAGGGGCGAGGTACTGGATTTGCTACCCGTAGGTGCAGTCAGCATACAAGGGTTACAGACATGCTTCAGGAGCTCTAGTGCGAATCCCTGGAGAGAAGAAGACATTCATTTCGAAGAACACTACTGAGAAAGTTTAGAGATCCGACATTTGAAGCTGCCTGCAGAACGATCCTACTGCCGCCAACATACATTTCGCGTAGGGACAACGAAGATAAGATAATAGAAATTAAGGCTCATATGGAGGTTTGTAGATAGTCGTTTTTCCCAAACCTCTATCTGCGAGTGGAATAGGAAAGGAAACGACTAATTGTGTGTGGTTAACGATACCGTCTGCCAGGTACCATACGGTGGCTTGCGTAGTATGTATGCACTTGTAGGAGTAGTACAAGGCCTATTCGGAAAGTAAGGTCTGTTCGGGCATGAAACCACTGTGAACATCTGATGAAGCTTTGCACAGATGTGTTGAGCAGTGTCACTAGTATTTCCTTCGATTGCGTCATGTCGCTGTTTTCAGTTCTGAGAGCACAGTGACCTAGATGCCTAGAAAACAATGTCTCGCGCCAAGTATCAGGACCTGGCGAAGGAGTTCGCCTGATATCATGCAACCCACATAACACAACTATGTTGCGTTTTCTTCTTGATGACTGTTCTTGGCCGTATTCTGCAGGAACAATGCACCGATATCGATTGGGAAGTGTTTGATCACCGATAATACAGCCCATAATTTGCTTCTCCTGAGTTTGATCTCTGCTCACATAAACCGCTAGCTATGAAGAAAAGATTTTGGCACAGGCAACGAGCAGCAGACGAGCAAAGATAATAGGCAGCAAGTACAGGCGGCTGTCCTGTATGACGAGGATATTGGAAAACTTGAAAACCGTTAGGGCAAATGTCTAAGTCGGAGCGGTGACTATGAAGAGAAGTAGCTGGAAGTTATAGCTAACTATTGTAAATAAAATATTTTTGAATTTCGCGGTGGTTTCCATTTCTTGACCGATCGGACCTTACTTCCCGAATAGCCCTCGTAGTTGTAGTTGTATTATATGATACTCTACTGGCCGTTACAATTGCTACACCACGATGAAATGCAGATGATAAACGGGTATTTATTGGACAAATATATTATACTAGAACTGACATGTGACTACATTTTCACGCAATTTGTGTGCATAGATCGTGATAATTCAGTGCCCAGAACAACCACCTCTGGCTGTAATAATGGCCTTGATACGCCTGGGCATTGAGTCAAACAGAGCTTGGATGGTATGTATAGACAGCTGCCCATGCAGCTTGAGCACGATACCACAGTTCAAGAGTAGTGACTGGCGTATTGTGACGAGCCAGTTGTTCGGCAACCATTGACCAGACGTTTCCAATTGGTGAGAAATCTGGAGAATGTGCTGGCCAGGGCAGCAGTCGAACATTTTCTGTATCCAGAAAGGCCCGTACAGGACCTGCAACATGCGATCGTGCGTTTTCCTGCTGAAATGTAGGGTATTGCAGGGATCGAATGAAGGGTAGAGCCACGGCTCGTAACACATCTGAAATGTAACGTCCACTTTTCAAAGTGCCGTCAATGCGAACAACAGGTGACCGAGATACGTAACCAGTGGCACCCCATACCATCACACCTGGTGATACGCCAGTATGGCAATGACGAATACACGCTTCCAATTTGCGTTCACCGCGATGTCGCCAAACACGGATGAGGCCATCATGATGCTGTAAACAGAATCTGGATTCATCCGATAAAATGACGTTTTGCCATTCGTGCATCAAGGTTCGTCGTTGAGTACACCATCGCAGGCGCTCCTGTCTGTGATGCAGCCATGGTCTCCGAGCTGATAGTCCATGCTGCTGCAAACGTCGTCGAACTGTTTGTGCAGATGGTTGTTGTCTTGCAAACGTCCCCATTTGTTGACTCAGGGATCGAGACGTGGCTGCACGATCCGTTACAGCTATTCGGATAAGATGCCTGTCATCTCGACTGTTACTGATACGAGGCCGTTGGGATCCAGCACGACGTTCCGTATTTCCCTCCTGAACCCACCGATTCCATAATCGCTAACAGTCACTGGATCTCGACCAACGCAAGCAACAATGTCGCGATACGATAAACGCAATCGCGATAGGCTACAATCCAACCTTTATCAAAGTCGGAAACGTGATGGTACGCATTTCTTCTACTTACACGAGGCATCACAAAACCGTTTCACCAGGCAACGCCGGTCAACTGCTGCTTGTGTACGAGAAATCGGTTGGAAACTTTCCTCATGTCAGCACATTGTAGGTGTCGTTACCGGCGCCAACCTTGTGTGAATGCTCTGTAAAGCTTATCATTTGCATATCACAGCATCTTCTTCCTGTCGGTTAAATTTCGCGTCTGTAGCACGTCATCTCCGTGGTGTAGCAATTTTAATGGCCAGTAGCGTACTTTGGTTTAAAGTTCAATGACTACGTCAATATTACAATTTACATCTACTTTTGTATTAAAAAGGTCGATAATAATGATTTTATTGTATTAGTCATTCTGGACCGATTGCCGCTATGTTGGCTTTAATGAAAGATGTCATGGAAACAGCAAGCATCTGAAAGGGCTAAAGAAACAAAGTTGCGCTAAAATTCCCATACAGTTCCGCATCCTATAGCGAGGCAGCGCGTACCGATCAGGAAATCGCTATCGTATCCACTGACGGAAAAATGAATGAGAGACTAGCAAGTGCTCAGTATTTCTGTATGGGACTTCCAGTGCCTTGAATTAGTGCCACGTCGAATTGCTGCACTACGCTGGGGAAAAGGAGGTCCGACATGATATTAGGAGGTATCCTACGACTTTTGTCACCTCAGTGTATTTATTTACATGTTACATTTTAACGATACCCATTTTATATTCTGACTCGAAGGAAATAGTGAATTTAAATGAGGAGTACCCTAATTTTAACAGAAGGAAAGGCGACTATAACAGAAGTGTAACAATGCTTTCTATTGTCTGGACTTCAGCCCAAGTTTTGAGGCTGGAATTCTTTGTGTGGTACAGAGCGACTTATTCTTTTGTTTTTTAGTTTGGTAGTCAGTCAGCTACGTGTATCTGCATTAGTGTTTCACCTTGTTCTCTATGCTATTACTCGTCTATATGTAAAGAGCTTGGATACTGTATTTTGTAACCCAAAAAGAAAGTCTGGCATTTAATTGTGCATCTGGGAGCCTACCGCGAACCTCATGAATTTCATGTGGCCTACTCGAGAACATTCGATGAGAAACTGATGCAAGAGGTATACGATACACAAAAGAGACTACCGGCTTCACTTTTCTCTTTTTTATGTTTTACAAAAACTTCTGACGACGCAGCTGCGGGCCTACTGCATTCTCTGAATACTATCTCCATAGCAAACGAGTCTACTCCCGCCTCCCGTTCTCCCTGCTGTACATTAATCTTTGTGTGTTGTTGAATTTCTCTGGGCCTGTCTACTTCGAGGTACTTGTAAGCACACACAGATTCCACAGTGTATATGAACAACAATAATAATAATAAACACGTTTTTTGTTCGCGTATCCTGTCATTTCTGGAAACCCAGAGTCTACTCTGTACGAATCAACATGGATTCCGGAAACAGCGATCGTGTAAGACCCAACTCGATTTATTTGTTCATGAGACCCAGAAAATATTAGATACAGGCTCAAAGGTAGATGCCATTTTCCTTGACTTCCGGAAGGCGTTCGATACAGTTCAGCACTGTCGCCTGATAAACAAAATAAGAGCCTACGGAATATCAGATCAGCTGTGTGGCTGGATTGAAGAGTTTTTAGCAAACAGAACACAGCATGTTGTTCTCAATGGAGAGACGTCTACAGACGTTAAAGTAACCTCTGGCGTGCCACAGGGGAGTGTTATGGGACCATTGCTTTTCACAATATATATAAATGACCTAGTAGATAGTGTCGGAAGTTCCATGCAGCTTTTCGCGGATGATGCTGTAGTATACAGAGAAGTTGCAGCATTAGAAAATTGCAGCGAAATGCAGGAAGATCTGTAGCGGATAGGCACTTGGTGCAGGGAGTGGCAACTGACCCTTAATATAGACAAGTGTAATGTATTGCGAATACATAGAAAGAAAGATCCTTTATTGTACGATTATATGATAGCGGAACAAACACTGGTAGCAGTTACTTCTGTAAAATCTCTGGGAATATGCGCACGGAACGATTTGAAGTGGAATGATCACATGAAATTAACTGTTGGTAAGGCGGGTGCTAGGTTGAGATTCATTGGAAGAGTCCTTAGAAAATGTAGTCCATCAACAAAGGAGGTGCCGGCCGGAGTAACCGAGCGGTTCTAGGCGTTTCAGTCTGGAACCGCGCGCCCGCTACGGTCGCAGGTTCGAATCCTGCCTCGGCCATGGATGTGTGTGATGCCCTTAGGTTAATTAGGTTTAAGTAGTTCTAAGTTCTAGGGGACTGATGTCCTCATATGTTAAGTCCCATAGTGCTCAGAGCCACTTGAACCATTTTGAACAAAGGTGGCTTAAAAAATACTCGTTCGACCTATACTTAAGTATTGCTCATCAATGTTGGATCCGTACCAGGTCGGGTTGACAGAGGAGATATAGAAGATCCAAAGAAGAGTGGCGCGTTTCGTCACAGGGTTATTTGGTAAGCGTGATAGCGTTACGGAGATGTTTAGTAAACTCAACTGGCAGACTCTGCAAGAGAGGCGCTCCGCATTGCGGTGTAGCTTGCTGTCCAGGTTTGAGAGGGTGCGTTTCTGGATGAGTTATCGAATATATCGCTTCCCCCTACTTATACCTCCAGATGAGATCACTCATATAAAATTAGAGAGATTAGAGGGCGTACGGAGGCTTTCCGGCAGTCGTTCTTCCCGATAACCATACGCGACTGGAAAAGGAAAGGGAGGTAATGACAATGGCACGTAAAGTGCCCTCCGCCACACACCGTTGGGTGGCTTGCGGAGTATAAATGTAGATGTAGAGGTAGACATCTCGTGGCGCAAAGCCTCAGATCAAACATAAAGGCTAGAAAATGCTTAATATTTATCAAATCTATCTTCTTTTGCTTATTGTCGGAGAACTGTCGACGCCTCATAAAATCCGAAAACTGTGCTAGACGCTCGTGGCGTGTCTTGGAATTTTCTTCGACACCTCATTCGGGCACAAGTTCGTAGGGAGCGCTGCTATTATTCACGGTCAGAAACAGCGAGAAAGACATTCTCTTCTGTAATGGGAAGTGTTAGCTCGCTTTGTGTTATTGTGAAATAGGGAAGAGAACGTCATGGACATGGTAAGCCAGTTGGGGTGGCACCAACTGAAACAAATATCGTTTCACGAAATTTCAAACAGCCGCTTTTCCTTCGAATTCCAAAATGATACCCCCCCCCCCCCCCAACATGGGGAGAAATGACCATCGTAATGAAATAAGCGAATCAGAGTTGAGACGGAAGTACATTGACGCAAAAAATCTCAACACCAAGAAAGAGTTGTACGACAAAAGAGGAAGTTGGTAGGCATGTTTCTACATCTCAACGATGATATCTATTCAGATTTCACGCTAGTCACGTAAGAGTGGCTCTAGTAGCACCAATATGAAAATCAGGTTTGCTTTAAATACACGCTGTAACAGTCGTGAGTGTTAGTTACCTTCGAGACTGGACGTGGGGAGTTGATATTAGTCAAGAATGCCTTTAAGACGACGAAGACGCCATTATCAACACGAGGTCGTGTAATAGGGCTACGAAAAGCTGGATGTTCCTTCTGCGGTACTGCAGAATGATTTGGCAAGAATGTTACCACTGCACATGATTGATGCCAGTGGCAGTCACGAGAATGTACGGTCTAAAGACCAGGCTCCGGCGACCACGTGGCACTACCGAGAGGGAAGGGTGCTGTGTTCGGCGTATGACTCTGGAGCATCGTACTGCATCTGCAGCAGCAATTTCAGCAGCAGTTGGCACCACAGTGACACAACAAACTGTTACAAATCGGTTACTTCCAAGACAGCTCCGAACCAGACGCCCTCCAGTGGTATCAAGCGATAGCTTATTACAGGCCAGGTCGGAGGTCTGTTGTGTTTTCTGATGAAAGCTGGTTCTGCCTTGGTGTCAGTGACGTCCGTGTTTCGCTTAGAAGGAGTCTAGTGGGCCTGCAGCCAGCCTCTCTGCATGCTAGACACACGGGACCTGCACCTGGAGCTACGGCCTGGGGTGCAAGAACACTCTCGTGGTTATCCCACGCACCCTGACTACAAATTTGAACGTCAGTCTTGTGATTCGACCTGTTTTGCTGACATTCATGAACAGCACTCCAGGACATGTTTTCTAACAGGATAACGCTCGTTCACATACCGCTGTTTAAGCCAACATATTCTACAGAGTATCGACATGTTGCCTTGGTCTGCTAGATCACCAGATCTGTCTCCAACCGAGCAGACCGAGCGAGGTGGCGCAGTGGTTAGCACACTGGACTCGCATTCGGGAGGACGACGGTTCAATCCCGCGTCAGGCCATCCTGATTTAGGTTTTCCGTGATTTCCCTATATCATTTCAGGCAAATGCCGGGATGGTTCCTTGCAAAGGGCACGGCCGATTTCCTTCCCCATCCTTCCCTAATCCGAGCTTGTGCTCCGTCTCTAATGACCTCGTTGTCGACGGGACGTTAAACACTAATCTCCTCGTCCTCCTCCTCCAACCGAGCACACACGGGGCATCGTCAGACGACAATTCCAGTGTCATCTACAACCGGCATTCGTCGTCCCTGTATTGACCTACCAAGTGGCATGGAAGTCCATCCCACAAACTGACATACGGCACCTGTACAATACAATCCATGCACGTTTGCATGCTTACATTCAATATTCTGGCGTTACACCGGTTATTGATGTACCAGCATTTCGCATTTCTCTGCCGGCCGCTGTGGTCGAGCGGTTCTAGGCGCTTCAGTCCGGAACCACGCGGATGCTACGGTCGCAGGTTCGAATCCTGCCTCGGGCACGGATGTGTGTGATGTCCTTAGGTTAGTTAGGTTTAAGTAGTTCTAAGTTCTAGTGGACTAATGACCTCAGATGTTAAGTCCCATAGTCCTTAGAGGAATTTGAACCATTTCGCATTTCTCGCGCTTACATTAACCTATGATCTTTCAATGTTAATCACTTATACATGTTACCTCGACTAATGTATTTCCAAAATTTCGTTGTACTCCATTAGTTTTATTATTTGCTGGTGTTGCGATTTTTTGCCGGCAGTGTATATAAGGGACAGTCAAATGGAAACGAGATAGATGGGAAAAAATTAAGTTAACTGGTTATGATTTCAAACGTAAACGCCATAACAGTTAATACATTTATACAACTGTAATACAAGATGCTCAATACCTATACGGGAAAATATTTGCGGCTGCCCAAGAAACCATGATTGCACCCAGGGGTGCACCTCTTCGTCCGAATCAAATCGACAGACACGAATGTCTTTGTTGAGTACTCTAAAAATAGGTATATCGCACTGAGAGAGATCGGGACTGCATGGAGGATGTGTAAATACTTCCCAGCGAAACTTCTGCAGCGTTGTCGAAACAACAACGACGCCAGCTGCAGGAAAGTCATGATGATCTTTTTCTTTGACTGTAAGAGCCCACCGCTGTTTCATTTTCTGGAAAACGACACCACAGTCAACACACAGCGGTACGAGGACACTTTGCAAAAACTAAAGGGCGCCACAAATTCCAAACACCCAGGAGTGTTGACAGACGGCATCGTCCTGTTGCAGGATAATACCCTCCCTGTTGGCAAGGTTGTTTCGACTACGCTACAGAAGTTTTGTTAGGAAGCCCTTACACATTCTCCAGACAGTCCTGATGTCTCTCGATGCTATTGCCATATTTTTGGAGCCCCGAAGAAAGACATTCGTGTTCGTCGATTTGTTTCTGACGAAGACGTTTACTCCTGGGGAAAATCATTGTTTCGTAGGCAGTGTTTAGTCCCAGAGTTGGATTGATGTATTAACCGTTATGGTGATTACTTTTGAAATAATGAACACTTTGCTTACTTTTTTCCATCTGTCTCGTTTTCCGAAGGAAGGAGTTTACGGGCGCTCAACGGCAAAGGCGCAAAAGTATCAGCGTGTCTCGTTTTCATTTGACTGCCCCTAATACTCTAATATCGACCATAAACGCTCAAAGTTATAAAGTTCGGTGAATGTAGCTGCAAGGAAAGTTGATTTTGAAACGTGGGGAGCTAACATGACTTATTAAGACTATAGAATCGACGTTTTGTAAAATACAAACTAAAACTATCAGACGATCAAACCACCGTCTTAAATTGCACACTGTTTCAAAATGTTTGGGCATAACTATTAATGACAACCTAAGGATATAAAATTTTCATTTAATTAGATACTATTCCACTGTCTGATAAAAAAGCGAAGCACCCAGATGACAAGAACAGTTGTCAATGTGACTTAGTAGACGTACACACCACCAACAGGTTTATTAGAGATGCAACTCTCTGTGACAGGAAGAACGGCCATGAGAGTGCATTAGTGTTGTTCATGTTTGGTATTGTTAATAGGCCTAGTAGGGTGTATAAGGGACGTGAACAGAGTTATATATTGAGTGATAACTGTGAAGGACAGGGAGATCCCGCCTACTCGTGTAAGCAATCATCACCATCTGACAGAGTTCGAAAAGGGCCTCATTGTGGGTCTCCATTCGTTCTGCTCGTCAATCGTGCAGTACCCAGAATTGTGAGGCAGTCGGATGTGGCAGTGGCTAGTGTTGCACTGCATGGAAGCGTGAGGGCATACTTGTCGTCAGGGTTTCGGTCGACCACGTCTAACGACCACAAGGGAGGATTCCAGTATTGTGCATCAACCACATTGTAGCCCCTTCACATCTGCGCCCTCTGCCCGAGAGCAAGTAATGGCCTCCTAGCAACATTCTGTCATCCCATACCATTGGTCGGAGACTACAGCAACCGCGCTACGAAATTATCGTCCCACGCATAGGTTGCTGTTATCACCACAACAAGAACGGGTGCATTTAGAGCGGTGCCGCGACTGAAAATCATATAATTCCGATGACTGGCGTCACACTGCGCTGAGCGATGAACTGCGGTTTTGCACAATCCTAGAAGACCATCGTCGACGAGTATGGTGGCGACCCGGGAAGAGATTCCATTCTTCCAGTGTTTTGGAGAGGCACAGTGATGTTACTCCTGGTGCCCTGGTGTGGCACCCATCGAGTATAACTTCAGGTCACGGCTGGTGGAGACTGAATGAACTCTGACGGCACATCCTGCTTCTTCATGTGTTACCTCACATGAGACATACGGCGCGCCGATTTTCAGCAGGACAGTGCTCGTCCACACGTGGCACATGATTCGATGAACTCTTTGCGTGATTTTGAGGTACTTGTATGACCACCAAAATCCCCAGATCTGTCCTAATAGCCGGTAGCTGTGGCCGAGCGGTTCTAGGTGCTTCAGTCGGGAACCGCACTGCTGCTACGGTCCCAGGTTCGAATCCTGCCTCGGGCATGGATGTATGTGATGTCCTTAGGTTAGTTAGTTTTAAGTAGTTCTAAGTCTAGGGGACTGATGACCTCAGATGTTAAATCCTATAGTACTTAGAACCATTTGAACCATTTTTGTCCGAATAGAATATGTGATTTATCAGTGCGGAGTTTAACTCCGCCCTAGTGCCAGTATCCAAGGTATCAAAGACATGTTACAATAGCTGTGGTCAAGCTTGCTTTATAACATCCTTCTCAACTGAATCAGTGTGTGCATCGAGGCCAGAGAGGATGCTGCATCATGCTGATAAATGGGCTCAAACTACCAAGTTTTTTTGTAAATTTGACTCGATTCTGAAATCACTGAAGTAACATCACATAACCTCTCAAGCCTTAGTTTCATTAAATTTCCTCCTCCCCTCTTGCGTGCTTCACTTTTTTCTCAGTCAGTGAAAAATACTTTTACTCTCTCAAATTGAACACTAAGGTGTGGATCACCTATGGGTATTGTGGATGGAATGCTAGAAAAAATTGTCAAAAATCTAAATGTTGTGTAGTTTATACGAAAATTGGTACAAATATGTTGCTATTGTTGAGGAGTAAGCTTATAAAATTGTTTTATAAAAATCATAATATCAGCTTCGAAAGTGGGTCCGTGATTTGTTTCAGAAAGTAATTTTTTTTAAAAAAACTCGAAATATCAATCGTAGTAGATTGAACGATTTGAAAATTTTCGTAATTGATGATTTCAAAAGTACTATGTCATGAACATAAAGAAACCAAAACGGTAACTGCAAATCGTAGGGGTGTAAATAACAAGTTGAATGCTTAATTGCCTGTGTTGCAGAAGATCAATGACAGAAGGTGAAAGCGTGCTTGCATGTTTCTTCGAAAATTTTCTGTAGTTGGTGATAAATGGATCAGACGACACTAGTAGTCAGCTGGAAACATCTCCCATCGTCTTGATTCTGGACCCTTTCTTTAGTAACTGCCACAGTTGAAATGTTTGTTGCGTGCTTCTTGAGCCTCTCTTCTTGACTGACCAACAGACAGCAAAGCTAACCTTATAATCTTAGATCCATGAATGAATAGTTTATGGACAGATGTTGGCACGGGATAGAAAGACACATATTTTTTGTAGCGTTTATACAATACACTTCGAAAGCTGAAATTCTAAAGTCACTCCCACTGAAATGATTTAGTATTCTTTTATAATATTCATTTCCACGCCAAAAATTACATGTGTTTGTATTTCCTCGTCGGAAAAGGCGCCCGGCAATGCTACCATCATTTGAGCAACTAAAATCTAGTTTTGGAAGGTAAACTGTAATACCCAGGTTTACTTCTAACGCATGATTATTTTCATTCCCCAAATTGTTACTGCCAAAGCTCAGACAGGATCAGCGAGTATTTGCACTTTTTTGTATCTAGTTTGCCAATCAAAAAGTAATAAACAGAGAATACAACTATGCAACGTTGACAAATTGCCTTTCAAATATTCTTCGTTACATCAAAACGGTGATGAATACGAAGATTTGGAGAACAAATGGAAGAATATTCAAAGACATTATGCAGTATTCGCTAGACAAGTATGTTCCGAGTAAGGTCTTAAGGGATGGGAAAGACCTAC
Organism: Schistocerca gregaria; assembly: GCF_023897955.1. Taxonomy (NCBI): domain Eukaryota; kingdom Metazoa; phylum Arthropoda; class Insecta; order Orthoptera; family Acrididae; genus Schistocerca; species Schistocerca gregaria. The sequence continues at coordinate 683,085,591 of NC_064931.1, forward strand.
CATGGTTTAAGAAGCGTGTTAGAAAACTGTCATGTTACTAGAGTGAAGAGTGAACTTCACCTCAGATTCAATAGAAGTGAAAACCTAGGTGACAAAAAAAGCTGAACGAAGTGAAAATGAGCATAAGGAGAGCAACTTAAAAAAAGTGGCTCTGAGTACTATGGAACTCAACATCGGAGGTCATCAGTCCTCTAGAACTTAGAACTACTTAAACCTAACTAACCTAAGGACATCACACACATCCATGCCCGAGGCAAGATTCGAACCTGCGACAGTAGCAGCAGCGCGGTTCCGGACTGAAGCGCCTAGAACCGCTCGGCTACAACGACCGGTTCTTCGTTACGTGCCAAAGCAACCATTTTTGGTTTATTGTTAAATTTTTTTAGACGTATCATTACAGTGATAAGCATCGTTGCACAGATTTAGTGAGTGTAACATATTACATGCTTTCCAGCGATCGTTGTTAATTCAGTTCTTTAATGTACAATAAAAATATTGCCATCCAAAGAAAAAACCTGGGTTTTACAAGTTAATTATTTGCCCTTCAGTATATATGACGTCATGTAAAGTCGTTCCAACACTTTCAGGAGGCATATCGTTGTACTTTAATTGAATGACAAATCTTACAGAAAGAGGTCTAGGATTTTTCCAAATAGTTATTTCAATCACAATTTCGTTGTCTCTTCCTAAAAGTTGTAAAGGATCGATCAAGGTAAAATATAAGCTTCAATCCGTGACATATTAATTATTAAACTGTTCCTTTTATTCACTCTGTCCTGAACTACCATCACATTCTCGTTTAAGCATAAAGATTCATTTCAGTCAACATCTGTAATGAAGGAAACTGGGAACTAATCATAGGACATCAATAGAACATTATAATTATGACACAATACAGACGTAGCTTAACGTGTCAGAGGATGTACTGGATATCGAATCGTAAGTAGTGTTGAAGTTTTCCCGTAGTTTATAGGAAAGCAATTAAAACTATAGGCAGACCACACACGATTATTCTTGGGAGCGCAGTAGTATTGCTTCCCCAATACTTTCTTCATATGAAACTAAACTTTTTACCACTTTTACAAACGAACGAATATTAAATGTAATAATTATAGAACATTGTTCAGCAATTTACACCATAACAGAAGCATCTCTCATGGGGTACCCTCTAAAAACAAAAGGTTTGGCTGAAATGGTTCAAATGGCTCTGAGCACTGTGGGACTTAACTTCTGAGGTCATCAGACCCTAGAACTTACAACTACTTAAACCTAACTAACCTAAGGACATCACACACATCCATGCCCGAGGCAGGATTCGAACAAAAGGTTTCTTTGTGTGATAAATGCCCAGCACTAACGCGTATGCTTAAATAACAATTTCATAGCACGTAATTCAGCCTGGAAAATGTATATCAGGGCATATTATAAGATCGGTAAGACAAGCTGTGCGTATGTTTTGTGTGTGTGTGAACGAGTGCATGTGTGTGTTTGTGTTTGTGTGTGTGTGTGTGTGTGTGTGTGTGTGTGTGTGTGTGTGTGTTTTGTATGCATAGTGTACTCCACACACCAATAACACAATAACACCTATTTAAGAATGAAATGTAGTGGTGTATATTTTATTACGAAATCATCATCAATGTCTGTTTAATGCGAGATGTCACTCCCAAGCGAACATTATGTTCCACGCAGGCAGGTATAGAAAAACTTGGTAAAAAAAGTGATAATGCTAACCACTTTTAACATCAGAAGTTACCCTAGCATGGGGGACACTAGTGTATGGATGACTCATATCGGCATTAGCAGATGTAAGACAAGTTTTTTGACAAAATAGACGTGGAAATAACATTGTTTACTTTGGCACAAAGATCAAATGAATTTTGTTTCACGATCAACTATCGGTAACAGTATAAGACAAATCGGAGCTCACAGGGAGAGACTGAGGTGTTCGTCTTACTTCTCTTTGTTTTTTCTTCTAAAGGAGGATATTTTTTGTGGTGTATATTAACTTAAGTATAAATACGTGATGTCATCCCCTCCTATATTGCAGTGTAATGTTATAAGACAACTAACTGTTGTTTAACCATTTACTCAATCCTTGCAATACATAATTTGGTGTATAACGTAGAATGTTTCGTAATATCTCTATTACTGTATAGATATACATGGTCAGCTCGCTCATGTACTATAGTATAATCTTTTACGACAGCATGTGCTTACATTGCTCACTCGACCCATGCAATACATCATTTTATGTATAACTTAAAATGTTTCGTCTCTCTAGTAACGTCGGAAATGCATATCCTCCTATTTCCATCTATTGCACTGCAAATTTTTTTCGTTATTTTGTTACCTGAAGATATAACATTTCTGTGTCTTTGTATATTGTAATTGTTTTACTATATATATATCGATGTATAATTGGTTTGTTTTGTGAATATTATTTGTATTTATACGTTGGGTCTGGCCTAGGGAAAACTATGCTATCGAACGAATACATCGATAGGTCGTGTGGAGAACCAAAGTGTTTAGGATCTTTGGTAGTGTGAACTCGGTCTCGTGGAGCGCGGGTAGAGGAGAGTCTGGCTGGAGTAGTGGAGTTGAGCAGGTGTGTTGCGTGACGCTACCGCGAGTTGTCGCGCTTTCGGGGTTTGGCAGCATGCAATTGCGCTCGAATTGCTATGATAGTTTTGACACGGTGTCGCGGAGGCGAAGCCTTAGCTGGCGCACATATAGAGCCCGTTTCGCCTGGTGACCGTGTCGAGAAGAAGGCGCGCCAACATCCAGGTTCTGCAACAGCGACGGCCGACAATGAGTGACTGTCGCCACTTCCTCGATCGATGGCTTCAAACCTTCAATCAACCAACAAGGAAGACCGGAAGCACGTAAAGTTTTAGAACTGTATGGCAGACCTCAGCTTTTCAAACTGTTACATCTTGGTAACTATAATTACAGCAACTTAGCATGAACATTTGTTGCTCATTGTCCCAATTGCATTACCAAGCAGGGTCCCTTCCTTTTCTGGAATGAACCCGAGTGTCGTTGAAATTCAAACTCCAGCATTAAAGTAATATTATTCCTTTTCACTGCTTTAATTTCAAAGTTCATTTAAAGTATTCATAGCTGGCTACAATATTTAGATTACGCAAGCACAAATTATGAGTGCGAGTTTTGTTACCATATTTTAACTTACCTATGACTACAGCTCAGCTTGGTACGTACTAAATTTTACTATTGTCAATTGTTCAGAATCATTTAATTCAAGTTCAAAGTTAAATCTCTTATTTCTAAATTGCGTAGATTCAAGTAGCTTTTGAAATGATTGTTAAGGTAGCCCAAGACTAACCGTATTTGACTGAATTTCGATGTGCTTCAGAAACAAAGCTCACTATTAATTTCAGTCATTAAATTAACTTTCAGTATTCCGCTTTTATTAATTCTTTTGCTAAATTAAGTCAGAGTGTAGCGAAATTTATTACTTCTGACAAACTTTCAGTTTTCACACTACTCGTGTCAACCTTCAGTTGCCACGCTTCTAGTGCTAATTATATGTGTAATAACCTTTCTTTTTCAGTTACTATAGTAATTGTCCATAGGACTGGCGACCGTAATTTCCCCCAAATCTCAAATACCTAATTACCGCTAGTTAATTGTTAACGTAACTGCCGCACATTTACTTTCTTTATTAACTTTACCCCTTTTCTAAATTAATTTCCACCAGTTTCATTTGCATTTTTCCTTTCATTTAGATGTAACCCTTTCCTCCCTCTTTACCGACAGAATAACTTGGGTGACGATTGCTTTTCCCAAATTTCCATTAGGTACACGCGGTTTAATTTTTCACTGTCATTAAGGTCGATAAGTGAGGGGGAGGTTACACTCTTCTGTTACAGTATACGTTTCTGATTTCACTGTCCTCTAATATCTAGCGTTTACATTAAAGCAAAAAAAAAAAAAAAGGTTCAAATGGCTCTGAGCACTATGGGACTTAACAGCTATGGTCATCAGTCCCCTAGAACTCAGAACTACTTAAACCTAACTAACCTAAGGACATCACACAACACCCAGTCATCACGAGGCAGAGAAAATCCCTGACCCCCCGGGAATCGAACCCGGGATCCCGGGCGCGGGAAGCGAGAACGCATGACCACGAGCTGCGGACTACATTAAAGCACCACAACTTGATTTGCAAAGTGCAGTTACGTCCACTGTACGCTGCTTTTTATAAGGGTAAAAAGAAGGCGTATTTCTTGCAAAATACTAGTGGGTAAATTTTTAGAAACTGTAGTCAATGCAGACTATAAGGCCATTATGCCCGCACCATCGTATATCTGCCATAGCAATCATACAAATACGATAAGAGAGATAGGGCACGTACAGAAGCTTGTAGAAAATCTTTTCCCCTCAATCAATACTTCAATTGAATAAACTACTCCCGCACAGGCCATGAAGGCCCAAAGGTACCGACTGGCCGCCGTGTCATCCTCAGCCCAAAGGCATCACTGGATGCGGATATGTAGGGGCATGTGGTCAGCACACTGCTCTCCCAGCCGTAGGTCAGTTTCCGAGACCGGATCCGCTACTTCTCAATCAAATAGCTCCTCAGTTTGCCTCACAAAGGCTGAGTGCAACTCGCTTGTCAACAGCGCTCGGCAGACCGGATGGTCACCCATCCAAGTGCTAGCCCAGCCCGACAGCGCTTAACTTCGGTGTTCTGACGGGAACCGGTGTTACCACTGCGGCAAGGCCGTTGACACGTGAATTGAAAAGGAAAGAAAATCGATAATACTGTCAAGATATACCCTGTTCCATGTACCGTACTTGCGGAGTATATGTTTAGATGTAGACGTAGGCTGTTCGTAAATGATGCTTTTGTTTGTAATAGGGCTGCACCACCAGTAAGTTGTAGGGAAATCCACAAAGTAGTGCAGAGGATCGATAATTTGCGCAGAAATTGCCAGGCGACCTTGAACGTAAATAAATGTAATGATTGCACACAAATAGGCGAAGAGTTCGATTCCTGCTTGATTATACTATTGACAATAAGCCATTGGAAACATCAACTACTATATAACAAATAGGAGTTACGATCCTGACCGAACTAAAGTCGAACGTCCACATACCACCACTTATAGGAAAATACTGTAAGATATCGTGCTGAGGTTCACTGGAAGTGTTAAGGAAATGTAATTCGTCCATGAAAGAAATGGCCGAGAAAAAAATTATAGGACTGATTCTTGAGTTATGCTCTTCAGTTTGGACCTTTACCAGGTTGGATTTATAAAAGAGTTGGAGTAGACAGCTTTATATCTAATAGACAACAAAAAATTAGCCCTCATCACCCTCTTTCTTTAAAAAAAGAGTTATTAATGCTTTTATAAGCAATGGAATTAGTGACAGGGTGGCCGTGTTCCATAAATAATAAATTGGAAGACATTCTCTGCATCTCATGATGGCTTGGTGATATGGCGCTCTGTAATATCTAATTGTTTAATATGTACTGCTCATTAGATCTATTGAGAAGGGATGGATTTTAAGATAATCACACATGCCAGTGATCGAAGCCAGAACGTCACTGTCTGTATGCAGTGCATGACCTAGATATCATTGACAGAGCCAAAAATACTCGCTCATTGTTTTATCTTAGTAATGTGGACCGAAGGAACTCAAGGCTTGACTGCAGGGCAGATCTTTCGAGTGTCGGCAGTAAGTGGCTCGAAGAAACGTACCTGCTTCTGGTGTGGAATGGGATGATCAATAGTTGTTTATGCAGGTGTTCTGCCAGCAGCAGCCCTTGGCGTGCCATTCCTAGTACTGAAGTCGCATTGCAGTGCTTTTAGTGAGTGGAGAATGGCCTACAAGGAGTTTGTGCTTGCGCGCTGTGCCAGCGGCGAGACAGCCGCACTTACGTATACATCGCCGAAGTGGACTTCTCGCAGATCGAAATGTTTCTTTGTTTTAAATAAAGATGTGTTTCCTTCCTTGATACTACACTGGGTGTTACAGTGTACAGTGTAAAAATAGTCTGCGGTAATTGTTAAACAAGAAAGCAGATGAAACAAGTATTATTTGTTAACTGACATATAGCTATAGCGTGCTTTGTTTAAAAAGTGAACCTCAACACCTCCACAATTTCGTTGTTACGTTGCAAGACTGTACTTTGTTAAAAACAATAAAAAACCGGTTACACACATGTCCTTAAGAGGTTTCTGTCTTGGCCTCATTTTAGAACCAAAACATTCTAAAACGTTTGAAATAAATAGCCCTTGCCATTTCACTTGTATTTTTTTTTTAATTTCCCACTATTTTTACACTGGAATATGACCACTGTCATGTATTAGTGTCAAAATTACTTTGGGCGATCACGTTTTCATTGTGGTTGCTCTATTGAGTCATAATTTTGTTAATTAAGGTAAAACTGTATTGGCAAATCATCCAGAAGCCATACTTGGTCATAAATTATAGTAATAAAATCAATGATAACAAATATATAGGTAAATATATAGGTAGCCATCATAAATTATAGCGATAAGCGTCCTAAATAAACATAAGAAATCCGGAAACAATGCTGGCTACCTATATGGTAGCCGTCGCAAATTGTAGCGATAAGGGTCCTAAATAAACACAGAAAATCTGGCAACAATGCAGCCTGACTGACTACCCTTAGACAATGGGATAACAACACATCTATGATTCTGAAGTTTCATCATTTATGCGGGGAGGGTGTGATCTGGCACCATTGTGGTCTGGTCTCGTACCACCACATCTACCTACCACCACCTGCAGTGACTGTTGTATGCTGTAATAGTAGTCAAACATGTGACATCAAGTTGTCCAACGAAGGCTGAGAAATAGAGGAAACAATTGAAAGACAATACGAGTAAACAATATTTGGTAACAAGACACTTTCATTTATGTTACAAAGTGTACTTTGCGACTTACTTGCCTTGGGCCAATGTATGACTCTGTTCTTTAAAAACTTGGCTCGTAGATGACTCACAGTCTAGATGTACACTAGACTGTTGATCCTGCAGTCAAATGGTTGAGAGCAGACACGTAATGGGAAGCCACACTAATAGCATACGTTACACTCCAGCTTAATAGTTTAAGTAACTGGTTTACCCAGCAGGACATGCGCCCTACTGAATGGTGGTCCTTAACTAAATAAGATATGAGTTCATCTGGTAAGAATGCCCCAGTTGCAACTTAGCTAGCAGCACACGAGCGATGGTAATTTCCACTTAACATGCTCAAATTTTTGCGTCAATTTATACACCAGTTCTTCTAATGCCGCATTCAGATGCGTAAGCTAATGTCCGCATATAACGAAACAAATTTTCATGCTCCGACAGCCGAAGTCACAGTCGAAAGTCTCTATTTAGTATCCACAACTTGGCTGCACTCCTGATCGTGAAAAAAATAAGTCTCCAATGGTTGTAGGTCATAACAGAACACCACTCTCACATCTAAAAAGAAAAAAAAGCTGCCCCCTCTCTCCGATGGCCGTGACATACCCTCTCCCTACTTCAGCAGCTCCCAACAGGACATCTCCCACTACAACGTTCACCGACGTCACCAAACTTTAGCCAACTGGATCTCAGGTAGCTTCCTACCACATAACGCACTTCTTACAACACTTCGACACATTGTCTGCATTTGAAATGGAGTGAAAATGAACTGGAAATAGAAATGAAGTGCGCCATCATTCCTACACTAATAATTCCACAATTAATTTACATATGTTAAATGAAACGTCATTTGATACCGTGTCTACTAACACTAATTATTATCCCTTTAAGAATAGATGTATGATTTACATAGACATGGGCGTGCATTTATCGCACTTTTAATTAAATACTGTCGACAAGATCAGTACTTTCTGGTATGACACATTTAATGTAGACTCTTATCACCATAGCATATTTAATAATGTAATCTACATTGCTACTCTTGACAATGGCTATTATGCAATGCCATTATCCGATGTTTCGTCTACCATGTAAGACAGCCTTGTTTGTTATTTATGTGTGTAAAATTTTATGGTGTAGATTCTATTTATTCTTGCTGCGTACATACGATGCATATCTTGGATTCACATACAATTCTTAAGCCAACTGTATCAATACTCTTTGTCTCATTTTAAGCCATTGGAGTGTTCGTTCTGTTCAGAGCCTTGGTAGTTACAAACAGCCTTTAGCTTCGGCCATCAGCGGCTGTCAGCGGATCTCTCGGCTTTGACCTGTAGATGCCTACCACTCAAGACCAGACGTTCATTTCTGCTAATTCTTCCTATGTCGATAGGTTGTCATCATTCCTGCCTCGACGGAATTCACTAACCTTTGCCCAACCTCCGTTCACATACATACAGGACATTGGACAGTTTTCTGTAGTAATTCTGTGTTGGGCGCGTTTTTCACAAGGGAACCAAATGGTTCAAATGGCTCAGAGCATTATGGGACTTAACATTTGAGGTCATCAGTCTCTTGGAACGTAGAACTACTTAAACCTAACTAACCTAAGGATATCACACACATCCATGCCCGAGGCAGGATTCGAACCTGCGACCTTAGCAGTAGCGCGGTTCCGGACTGAAGCGCCTAGACCCGACCGCTCGGCCACCGCGGCCGGCGCAAGGGAACCATCACTGACGTTTTTCAACAGCTTAAATTGATGGTTATACTCCTGCGCCACTCCGGCCTTTCCCCAGTACTCGTTGTGGACCCTCTGTTATTATTCACACTTCTTGGCATTACTGCAGCAGCGGAACCTTATCTAGTTTTCCCAGCTTTAACCCACTGACATCAGGTTTCGCCCCGTTGTCCTAACGGATGCGTTCGTCGTAGGTGCCACATTGATTTCAGCGGTTATTTCAGGCAGTGTTGCTTGTATGTTAGCACTGACAACTCTACGGAAAAATCGCTACCGCCGGTCGTTAATTGATGGCCGTCGGCTACTACGTTGTCGGTGGTGAGAGGTAATGCATGAAATGTGATATTCTCGGCACGCTCTTAACACTGTGGATCTCGGAATACTGAATTCCCTAACGATTTCCGAAATATAATGTCTCACGCGTCTAGCTCTGACTACCATTGCTCAACAAAGGCTGTTAATCCCCGTCGTGTGGCCATAACCACGTCGGAAACCTTTCAAAATGAATCAGCTGAATACAAATGACGGCTCCTCCAATGCACTGTCCTGTTGTGTACGTGTTACTACGGCCATCTGTATACGTGCATTTCGCTATCCTACGACTTTTGTCACGTCAGTATATAATTTAACCGTGTTAAGCAGTGATCGCCAGGAAGATTCTCAGGAAGCACGGATGTTATCTGTTTAATATTTAATTGGTGTTTGGAGTGACACCTCACAGTAACGGTGGGCGATGCGAGTTACTGCTGTGCCTTGTCTGCCTAACTGCAGGGCCAGTTCGGCCACTTGCCAAGCACCTGACGGCAGTGACAGTAGGCCGTGGTCTGCCCAACAGCAATGAAGTTCAGTATGAACTATGCCTCTTGCCATCCGCCTACTCCAGCGCTAATCCAGCTCGAGCTACATGTTCTGTGATAGTTTTTCCCTCATTTCCCTATATAACATCGCTACGAAACACTCTCTGCCACTTGACATTGGTAAATTCACACCTACCATGAAACATAGGCGTGAAGCTATCATTACCACACAAGAACGGTTACCAAGCACCCTCCACCACGCATCATTGCCACAAATCAACCTCTGCTGCTCAGGTGTGGTAGAATGGAACCTCTGCCACACAACATTGGTATGAAACACTCTCTACCACGCAACACCAGAACGAAGCACCCTCTGCCAGACGACATTGGCACAAAGTAGCCTCTGCCATGCAACATCTTTACAAAACGTCCTCTGCCACGCTATGCTGGTAAGGAACACATTCCACAACACAACATTGGTACGAGGCAAATTCTGCCGTTCGACGTCGGTATGAAACACCCTGCGCCACACAAAACTGGTAAGAAGCACCCCCTGCCTCTCAACATTGAAACAGAGCTCCCTCCCTCACACAACATTGGTACGGAGCACCCTAAGCCACGCGACATCTATACGAAGCATCCTTTGCCCTATAACAGTGATACAAAGCAAAGTCTGACATGTAACATTGTTACAAAGCACCGTCTGACACGATTCCAAAGAGTTCTAACAAACACCACTAGATGGAAATGGCATCATTTTCACAGTGGCGAGCTACCTTAATTCATTACAATTTCAGCCGATTTGCACGAGATAGTAGTTATAAATCATACACACACAACCTTCACCGCAGATCAGTCTATTTGTGAAAACCTTAACAGAATCTCTAGAGTAGTTGGTTATAATAGCCCGAACATACAGATAGAACTAAAATGTAGAACTCAGTTTATGTATGTAATGGTAGAAGAGACAGACATACAGAAAGAAAGAAGAAGAAGACAGACATACTGCTTCATACGTATTTTATTAGCATCATCATCCTTTTCTTCTATGTTTTAAGTCCCACGATTTTTCCGCCATGTTACCATTTAAGTCTCCTATTTTATCGCCTGTTTTTATTATTTATTATCTTCATCTTTTAAAACAAATTATTTGGGATCAAGAGCGGCATACTAAGCTGCTGCCAGCCTGCCCCCTTCGGGGGGAATCGAATCTCAATAAAGAAAAAAAAAAAAAAAGGACAGAAGAAGAGAGGTAGATAAATATAAGATAGATTCATTATGTTAGTATCTCCAGAATGAGATTTTCACTCCGCAGCGGAGTGTGCGCTGATATGAAACTTCCTGGCAGATTAAAACACTGTGCCGGAGCGAGGCTCGAACTCGGAACCTTTGCCTCCGCTGCAGAATGAAAATGTCATTCTGGAAACATCCCCCAGGCTGTGGCTAAGCCATGTCTCCGCAATATCCTTTCTTTCAGGAGTGCTAGTTCTGCTAGGTTCGCAGGAGAGCTTCTGTTAAGTTTGGAGGGTAGGAGGCGAGGTAATGGCAGAAGTAAAGCTGTGAGGACGGGGCGTGAGTCGTGCGTGGGTAGCTCAGTTGGTAGAGCACTTGCCCGCGAAAGGCAAAGGTCCCGATTTCGAGTCTCGGTCCGCCACACAGTTTCAATTTGCCTGGAAATTTCATATTAGCATCTGTCCATATCAATCAATGTTTCGAGGTGTGTTACATTTTCTGTCACAAAACGTAAATGTGCAATCATCTGCAGCTCCACATAAAATGATTCTCTATTCTCTAAAATATAACACAAGCAAACAAACCGGGAGAGAAACTATGGAAATCCTAACTTTTGATCTATCGAGGTACTGATATGCAAATTAAATCAACATGTGCACATATCAGTTTTACACCTGCTTCTAGTAATAATAAATATCACACATACATAAATATTCTTAAAAAGTGTTGCATAATACCTCCAGGAAAACTGACCATTTTGTCTGATATCGATATCTTCTACGACATACGAATTGTAAACCTTAGTATGCAGCTGAAATGCGTGTTCTTTGGCCCAGCAGCATTGGGAACAGAAACATATTCTTTCTATCCACCTAACTCAAAAATACGCAGAATGGCTTTTATTTTTTCTGAAAGTTGTTCCATTCCTTTCATTACGTGGCGGCCATTGTCCATATCGCACTGAACATAATGTAAGAATCCGTAAAACGTATTAGTATAAAGTCTAGCATGATATTTTAATGTATGAGCGATGTTTACTCACTCATTCCAGAAACAATTGTTCGCTTGAGGATAGACAATCAACCCCATTTTATTTTCCCGCAAGTGCTCCTTTCAAGGTTGCTTTGTCGCCTGTAAAAGTAGGATACAGGTACCAGCGGACTGAAACTGACATACTAGGGTAGGCCGCAGAGCAGCGGCCGCTTAGCTGCTTTGCTGACAACCTCTCGCAGAGAATCAGCTCCGTTACTACCCAGAGCAATATTTTAATAGCCCCCTGCTATGAATGGTGCTATGATTCTAGAAGTAGAAGAACCCCGAATATTATACTCTTGAAAAGCCATTTGAGCGAGTGTAGATTTCTTCGTCTCCGCGAACATATTTCTCAAGCAAGTTAGTTTTTTCTTACTGTACGACGAAGCAAATGATGATGTGACAGTAAAACTGATTCGAGGTGCTCCAATGAATGTATTGTTTGCTTACAAGTCTCATAATTCATGTGCTTCATTACGTTTATGGAATGTTGCAGGAGCTGTCGCCCGCCTCACCAGGGCAACATCAAAGTCTGAGGATGCCAAGTCTCTAACAGCAGTAGTTCGACTAGGGGACTGTTTACAGAAAACCTCCTAACAAAATTATTTCTAAAATTTATGCAACTGACTAATATTCTGTATCCAACCATAGCGGCCATAGCTACGTTCTTCAACAGTTAGTGGGAAGTAGTACAGAAAGAAAGACTAGGGTTCAACGACCCGTCGATGACAATGTCCTTAGAAGCCTAGCGCAGCCGCAAATAGGACAAGCATCACAAGTAAATTGGTCGTGCCCATTTTTGAGACATATCAAATGGTTCTAAGCACTTAGAACTACTTAAACCTAACTAACCTAAGGACATGACACACATCCATGCCAGAGGCAGGATTCGAACCTGCGACCGTAGCATCAGCGCGGTCCCGGACTGAAGAGCCTAGAACCGCTCGTGCACAGTGGCCGGAATTTTTGAGACACCATCCCAACTTTCGGCTACATCTATTTCGGACACACGGAAAAAACTGAAATATGAATGACTGTAGTGGAATATGAACGCCGAATGTGAGTCCAGTTTCTTTACCACAGCGCAGTACAAATGCACGTTACCTTCGACTACAGTGTTAATGAACCGCAATAAGAATACTCTCGTTACCCAAATACGTGAAACTACCAACTTGTGTAACCATCTCATACGTCAGACGAACAGCAGTTTGTAGGCTCGTACGTTTACCTAGAGATATATCACCCAATACACAGAATATACCTCGTCCGAAGACAGTCCTTTCACAACGGTTTGTTGGATGATAACACAATCCTTGGTTTTTAAAAAACATTTTTCAGATGATTTCTCAAAAATTTGTGTTCCAAATTCAATTTGTAACGCGGATGCGTTCAATTACTTACATTTTGCTCTATCTCGTCATGATTTTTCACAAAATAAGATGTCATATTTTAGAGACTAAATAAATTTTGAATCAAGGTCCATATTTTTGTAACTGTTGTTTCAATTTTAGACGCATAATAAAAATGCTCTTAAAAGTTTTCTTAGCACCACTGGATATTTTCTTACATTTAATTTTCAAATTTTCCATTTTTTGATTTCCTCGCAGATCTTTCATCTTCAGTGTACCTCTTCAATATCCAAAAATAGTCGGCAATACACTTTCACTCCATCTCTCCTGGTACCTCCTTTTTATTTCTTTTTAACGATATGGCTAGGAACTGTACTTGTTGCGAGCGGACACAAGGAGAATTGGCTGTTGTCCATTAGCATCAGCTGGAAGCTGTGTTGGCTACCGCCGACATACTTCTGGCTAATGCTCGAAGTCCGGCGACATAGGTATGCTGTGCCTTTGGTGCCGGCCCATCTCACTCGAGAGCGAGTGGCATACAGCGGTGGGTTCACGTGTCACTGGGCGGAAGACGAAATAGGGAGGAGGTCGCGCGGCTGGCTCCATAGTCTTAGCAACAGTAAGAAGTGCTACCCAGTGTTGATGATAACTGTGAGCCAGCACGGGGTACCTCTCCTGTCGTGCCTACTGCCGATTTTCCTGCCCAGCCTAAACAAGTGTAGAGGATGGTTATGGTTTTCATTGAGAGCTCCAATATTAAGCGGGTGATGGGAGTCCCTGCCGGCCGCGGTGGTCTCCCGGTTCTAGGCGCGCAGTCCGGAGCCGTGCGACTGCTACGGTCGCAGGTTCGAATCCTGCCTCGGGCATGGATGTGTGTGATGTCCTTAGGTTAGTTAGGTTTAAGTAGTTTTAAGTTCTAGGGGACTGATGACCACAGCATTTGAGTCCCATAGTGCTCAGAGCCATTTCAACCATTTTTTTGATGGGAGTCCCTCAGGGAAATAGCAGGCAAGGTGGGAAAGAATGCCGGTGTGCCCTCGATATGTTTGAGGGGGTCTCGTCCGTGATGTCGAGGAGGGCCTGCCAGCGGGTATAGAGTGCAGTGGGTGCAACCGACTACCTATAGTGGCACATGTCGGCACGAATGACGCCTGCCGCTTGGGTTCTGAGGTCATCCTAGGCTCCCTCCAACGGATGGCTGATTTGGTGAAGGCAACTAGCATCGCACGCGGGGTGCAGCCTAAGCTGTCTATTTGTAGCATCGGTCCTCTGGTCGGAGCAGAGTGGAAGGTCCAAACCAAAGTCTCAGACGATTCTACGACGGTATCGGATGTGAATTTCTCGACTCCGCTATCGGGTGTAGAATTGTAGGGTTCCACTTAATAAGTCAGGCGTGAACTACACGTAGAAAGCGTCTACTATGGTAGCAGAGTACGTGGGGCGTACACTGGGGCTTTTATAGGTTAGGGGAACTTCCATTGGAATCAAAGACAATTTGCCTGATAAATTAGCCGCAATGTCCACAGAGAATGTTCGTCGTCGCACACCTGAGCTACAAAAGGTTAATGTGACTTCAGTCAGCTGCAGGAGCATCTAAGGAAAGGTCCCAGAATTAGTATCGGTTACTCAAGGCTATAATGCACAGATAGTATTAGGAACAAAAAGTTGGTTGAAAGCGGACGTTAATGACAACGGAATCCTAAGTTCAGACTGGAATATATACAAAAGAATGGGTTAGTTGCAAATGCTTGTGGCACATTTTTGCAGTAAAAAATTCGATGACATCTTGTGAGGTTATCACGGATTACGATTGTGCATTAATCTAGGTGAAATTAAGTATCAAAGATCGATCAAAACTGGTAATCGAGTGCTTTTGTAGATCGCCTGGGTCAATAGCTCTAGTGGTAGAGGTCTTCAGATAGAACTTGCTGAATATCGTTCATAATTTTCCTGATCATGTCATTGTAGTAGAAGGTGACTTTAACTTCCCAAGTTTAGACTGGGAATGTCATGCTGTCAAAACTGGTGCCAGAGACAGGGATTCGTGTCTCATTATTCTGGATATCTTGTCAGGAGTATGATGTAGATACAGATGAAATGTAACACCTATGATACAACCAGTTTTTTTTTAAAATTTACCAGCACGGTTTTTAAAATGTTCTTCTAATTTGGGTATTTTTTACTTCCTAGAAAATTTTCAGTCCGGCCACGAAAATTGATAACGGTCTGGAGTGCGGTGTGCTGACCACATGCCGCTCCGTATCCGTATCCGCATCCGGTGACGCCGAAGGACTGAAGATGTCACGGCTGCCAGTCGGTACCGCTGGGCCTTAAAAGCCTGTTCGGACGATGTTTGTTTTGTTTGCTTTACGAAACTTTCAATAACAGAACTTACGCCAGTATATGCATGTTTCCTCTCAGATTCATGCTTCTTCATTACTTTCGCAATTGAAGACAAAAAAATTTCAGCTCCTAGTCCTTATTAACTTATGAAAGAAAATTTTATAGAAAGGTACCTGAAATAGGATCTATCGTGTGAGAGAGTCAGTACAAACTGCTTCATCAAATTCAGTTTGATATGTAATGGTGGAAATACGAGAGCGTCCTAAAAAGTAATGCCTGTGAATTTTTATTTGAAAACTCTTCAAGCTTTTTAAACCAAACAAACGTAACTAACGTTCTATATCTTTATTTTTCATGGTTACATATTTATTTATCAACATAGTCACCCTGGCGACGAGCACTTTTCCCTTAACGAGAGACTAATTGATACCGTAACTGTAGAACGTTTGACTTTGTTGACGGAGGCAGAATCTCAACTCACCTTGCACGGCTTCATCATTATCAAAGTGAAGTCCTCGAAAGGTTTTGGAAATTGACTAAAATCGGATGGGGTTAAGTCGGGACTAAAAGGAAGGTGATCGATGACAGTGAACCTAAGGTGTCGGATTGTTGCAGACTTCGCAGCGCTCGTGTGTGGTCTGGCATTCTCATTCTACAAGAAAGGATGCTCCATGTGTAGACGAACTTTTCGAATTCGAAACTCGATTACAGCACGCTGTTTCACAAACACCGTGGTAGTTACGTTAGACACCGCCATCTTACACGCTACAGTTCGGAGCCCTATAGCGACACAGGACTGCAAATATGTAAACATGAAGAATTTTATTATTCTCGAATCAGAAGCATACAAATTTACAGTTGCCATACACATCAATAAATATATACACACAAATTGTATTTATATTAAATGTGCCCAGTACTTTGCAACCTCCAAGGCGCTTGGAGTGGCTTGCAGGAGATCAATCTTCGTGCAGGATGTAGGGCACAAAAGGCACTGGAGCATGTGGCTTGTGGTTTGTTCTTGTCCACAATCACAGGACGTATCTTCTGTTATGAAGCCCCATCTCTTCAGGTTGTCTCTGGATCGTCCAACTCCTGATCGTAATCTGTTTAAAGATTTCCACACCAGCCAGCTCTCGTCGTGTCCAGGTGGTAGTTCTTCAGCTTCTGGCGTCTGCAGGTGAGGCGTCGACTTCTTCCATAACTCCAGCCTTGCCTTCTCTGGTGAAATGGTGAGCTTCTCGGATGTTCTCAGGAAGCTCTTTCGCGATCTCAGCCGTTGCTGTGGTGGATTATGTCCATGCAGTGGATGGGCACTGTCCTGTTCCACTTTCAGTCTCTCCTTGTTGGCAGCCACTGTCCTGCATATCCATGGTGGCGCTATTCCAGCCAGGCAGTAGAGCTTACCAGTTGGGATAGGTCTTAAGCAACCTGTGATCAACCTGCAGGTTTCGTTGAGAGCAATATCTACTTGCCTGGCATGAGATGTCCGTACCAGACTGGAGAAGTATATTCAGCAGTAGAAAAGCACAGTGCCATTGCAGAACTGCGAATAGTTTGTGGATGTGATCCCCATTGTGTCCCCGATAGTTTGCGAATTAGGTTGTTTCGGGCGGGGATTTTCATTTTGGTGTTCTTGCAGTGAGTTTTGAATGGCAGAGTTCTGTCGAGAGTGACTCCCAGGTATTTAGGTGCGTGATGATGCTGGAGTTGGATGCCTGACCATGCAGTATGTAGCTCACGATTAGCTTCCCTGTTCCTTAAATGAAAGGCACACACTTGTGTCTTCGAAGGGTATTCACCCAGCAGGATGTGGAAAACCGCCTAAAAACCACATCCAATCTGGCTGGCATACCGGCCCTCGTCGTGCATTCGATCCGGGGCTGGCGCGCCTACCCGAGTCCAGGAAGCAGCACATTAGCGCTCTTGGCTACCTTGGCGGGTCTGACTTAGTACATGGCGTACATGAAGAGAGTCTCCACGAAGATTACAATGATTTCCGACCAAGATAAGACTTGCAATCGGGCGTACCCTGGGCGTCAGGTTTCTCTGGCGGCTGATCCTTTCACACCAGAAACATCATCTTGGTCCTTTTCAGGACCACATTTGACCATCATATCGATGAATATAGAAGGTATATCAACATGAAGAATAAAGATGTAGAATGTTAATAATGTTTGCTTTATTCAAAAAGCTTTAAGAGTTTTTACATAAGAAATCCGGAGGAGTTACTTTTCAGGGCCCCTTCGTAATATTTTTTGTGGTCAACAAGCAGTTCATGAGAGATTTTTTCAATCCTAGGCAGAAAATGTATCTGACTTAGTAAAACCTTTCTTTCTTTTCTTTTTCTTTTCCTGTAGGCCTTTATCCCGCAGGAACTCAGGGTCGGCCGTGTTATGACGGATTTGGCAATGGTAGTGGCAGAGGGTGGCCTGATGCCCTTCCTGCCGCCACCCCGAACCCCCCAAGACGGAATAAGTGTACCCCAGCTGTCTGTGTCTAGTTTAAATCATGAAAGAGTTCGAACGTTTTCAAATGCCTGTGAGTCGTGTAACCGTGGCGGAACGTGGGGACTAGCGCGGTATTCAACTAGCAGGATGTGGAAAACCACCTAAAAATCACATCCAATCTGGCTGGTATACCGGGCGCATTCGATCCGGCTCTGGAGCGCCTACCCGAGTCCAGGAAGCCGCGAATTAGCGCTCTCGACTACCCTGGAAGGGTCTGACTTAGTAAAACTTTTACACTACAGTTACACCCCCTAAAGGGGGACACACCAGTTAAGAGAAATATTGTTCTGACTTTCCCGTCTATGGAACTTTAAATTGTAGCTATATTTCTTCTTCAATCGATCCGCAGTCCAGCTTATATGTTGATGTGATCATTTCTGACACTCCCTCGCAAGCAGCGTGACTTTTCGGGTCATATCGAAACGTCGTCAATAGAATTTAGAGATAGTTTGCAGGCGAAAATTCCTCTTCCATATTTTCTTTGTTTAGGTTGCCCATCGGTTTAGTCAGTGATGAATTCCGGTGGCCGAAACAGGCAGCCACGCGCGTGTCGCAACAAAC
The DNA here is from genome assembly GCF_023897955.1 of Schistocerca gregaria. Classification (NCBI taxonomy): domain Eukaryota; kingdom Metazoa; phylum Arthropoda; class Insecta; order Orthoptera; family Acrididae; genus Schistocerca; species Schistocerca gregaria. Next base: position 683,104,062 of record NC_064931.1, read on the forward strand.
AGCCGCCCGATCCCCTCTTTGTTCGTACTGACAATACGCGGGCGATGAATACAAATGAAATTATTCCCAGTGCGTTCCATGACGCTTTTCGTGCATTTTGCGACCAATATACACTGTTTAGACGAAGTAGGGCTATGAATTCTGTATGGTGTGATCATTTTATATACAGATTACTTAGTTTTGTGTTATTCCGACTAGTTCCTGTGATCTGTACACATAGCTGGGTTTCCATAAGAATGGTAGAAAATTTTTCGATTCTTTTCATGAATGTCTGTATGACGTTCGATTTTCCATATACATCTAAAAGGCATCCTGCTAAAACAGAGTATTACAGTCATATTGCTTTGCATATGATAACTTAGAGCAGCACCATACTTGACAGCACATGCTGATTGGGTTCTACGTAGTATGTACTCATTTTTAATAGTGAATTGAACAGTGGTACGTTGAAATACTGTAAATAAAAGGGTGACGTCACGTTCTACAGTCAACACGGGTGTTTGCATCATGGACATTTGCTTGGAAATCCTATCATTTAGCTAACTGTATTTTATTTTCTGACGAGAGGATGTCCCTGTAATTAGCAACGGGCTTACACTGCATGACGGTAGAGGGCGTGTAGTATTTATTTTACATGAATCCTCAATTAGTTGTTAGTGTGTATATTTTAACATGCATCTATGATAAATCGGCTTGATATATTTGGAAACGAGTTGTAAACACTTTTTTTCAGGTTTGGCTGTTTTAATTGACAATATGTCCTAACATACGTCATTCGGATTCATTTTCATACTATGTGACGCCCTGTGCATTTGTAAGTGGGCTGCTTCTGTGTTGGTAGCGCTTTGCATTGGATCTCTGCGCTTTCTTGGTAAAAGACTCTGTGGATCATTGGACTCGTTGTTGGAGGTTAATCGCCAGTACTGTTGGGCTGTTGGAAGTTAGTCGCCAGCAGTGATGTAAGTACTGTTGTACAGTTGGAGGTGAACAGCCAACAGTGATGGATGTTAGATGTGAGAAGTTAGCATTGATGGACGGTAGAGGTCTGAAGTGTTAGCGTAGGCTAACGATCTGTACGTGTTCGACTTGGAGATTGAATATTATTCATGATTATATACCTTTGTACTAGATGTCAGTGACGATTTATATTCGTGTCTGAACTGGATGTCACATTATTAAGGTAAAAAAATACATTATTTGGTTTGCAACAAAATCTTTTCGTTGCAGACCACATGCCTATTAGTAGTTAGTGGCTTTAGTAGTTAGAATCTTTTATTTAGCTGCCAGTATTGACGCTCACTGTATTGCAGTAGTTCGCGTAATGAAGATTTTTGTGAGGTAAGTGCTTAATGAAATGTGTAGGTTATTGTCACTACTTCTTTTTAGTCAGGACCATTCTTTTGACTTAATTTGGTAGCAGTCAGATCGCGTTACCGTTGAACATTGAGAGTAATTAATGAATACGAAAAGTTTGAGTTATGTTTGCCAGGGCCAATACCGTAAGTCAGTGTTGAAAGGATAAAGATTAGCAAAGTGGCACTTGCATTCAGTTTCACTAAGCAGCTTAAGCAAATATTTTATTAAGAAGTTTCACATTCTGTCAAGAACAGATGACAGTGAAAGCAGAGACAGACGATACGAGTACAACACGAAAAATATCGCCGTGCCTCAGTAGAGGACGTGGGACTTGGAGATACGCCATCCATAAGGAGGGTGATTGTGAAGAAGAGATATCGCTTGAGGCGCCCGGGGCCGTGGCGAGGCGAAGTCGCTGGTATCAGCAGTTAGTCGTCCCTGCTTTGTCGAGGACTGCGGGCAATCGATGGTGGCGGTTCTTCTTGTCCTCTGCTTGACCGACACAGCTCTCTGTGGTTTAACCACCTCAGCTCTGAGCGCAGCTAAGCACCCATAGTTTTGTGAGCCAGTTCAAATCACTAAAGAAACGATTCTGAGACAGACTGAAAATGCCTCATTGCTACAAGTTACGTGTGACTGACTCTCTCAAACTTACAGACTGCCTTGATTTGTTATTCTATTCAGATTTTTGGGGTGGAAAGAATTTTCCATTCTAGAATTATGCCGATCCCGTGGTGACCTCCAGTTCTTGATAATCAGGCTGTGCTTCTATTCTTTGTGCTACATTCCGATCTCTTTCACAGTTTCATGTGATGTCAAGCTTTAAAACAATTGTAAATGTGCTCCATCTGCCAGATCAGAACGTTAAATCTGGAGGTCAAATCTTTGCGTATATTCATAAGACGCCTTAAAATTCGTGTTCAACGTAAGGTCAGAGGGTCTAGCATTCCACTTGACGAGCATTTTTTTTTTTTTTTTACGCGGAGTTTGCACAAGCTATGCATTACCGTAAGTAAACGGTCACAGCAGCTTCGGTAAGTATCTCTTATCAAAAGTGATATCCCAGTATTGCAAATAAAAATATACATTGTTTCCTTAGATTGTACAACGTCAGGAAATTGTACCGAAATGCAGGAAGACCTGAAGAGCATCGACTGCTGGTGTAGGGATTGGCAGTTGACCCACAACGTAAACAAATGCAATTAATCGCGCTTAAATGGGCAGAAACATCCATTATTCTTTGATTACTCGAATGCAGAAACAGTAACTGGAAGCAGTCACATCTAAAGTTGTAAAACTACCGCAGACAATCGTAAGTAAACATGGGGTATAGTAGTTTTCCTAGTAGCTTTGGTCAGTTCAGACCATACCCACATAACCTGTAACTTGGGTGCGTTGCATACGTACTGGGCGTTACCTCATAACGATCGCTTTCCTTGCACATACGATCAGAGTTTTTGGGCCATGTGACCTACGGACCATTTTGGTTCTACACAGTTAGCCTTCTGTCTGGTACTTAAAGGTAAACCGTATTTATAGCAAAACTGAAAATTTCAATGTTTAATTCTGCTCTTATGCGAAAATTGTTGATTTGTAACGTGGAACAGAGGGATTATGTAGTAAAAATAAAGAAAACAATAGAGATACATGTTTCTGTTATTCATAAATAACTTTCATATTTATCAGTAATAACAGGAAACTCTTGCCATTGATCATGATGAATAACGTTCCACCGAGAACAAAATAACAATAACCATTAAATATCCTTTTATGTTTCTGCATGTAAACTGTACTTGCATCAAAGCTAATTGCTTTGGTTACATAAAAGCCCAAAAGTTAGACACTTAACTAATTTTTATGACTTACAAAATGCAGTTTATATTCTGTAAGAATATAACATACACAATGGACTAATGCTGAATGATGCACGGTTCCATTTATATGCAAAACAGGTAACCAGACAAGCTAAAAAGCCGAGAGAAGTCGTCAGCTCCCAGTTTCCCTCTTACATTTTCATTTGTGTTTCTTTCCCTACTAATGCTACCAGTACCAACGGTAATCTTATCATTTACCATGTCGTTTATGTATTGTACCAAACTACTAGCTGTGGCAGAAATATGCATCTGGAGCGATTTAAAGTGGAATGACGATATAAAACTAATCGCTGGTAAGCCAGACACAAGACTGGGATTCGTTGGAATACTTTTAAGGAAGCGCAGTCCACGACCGAGGTAGCTCACAAAACCCTCGTTCCACCAATACGTGAATACTGATGGTCAGTCGGCTTCTGTATCACACAGGATTGATAGAGAAGTACAGAAGATCCAAAGAAGAGCAGCGCTTTTCGTTACAGGTTCATTAAGTAAAAGCGTCACACAGATGCTCAGCTAACTCCAGTGGCAGACACTGCAAGAGAGGCGTTCAGCATCACAGTAAGGTTTCCTGTTAAAATTCCGAGAGCGAACGTACCTAGAAAAGTCAACCAATATATTGCGTTCTCCTGGGTATATCTCGAGAAAGACGGTGAATATAAAATTTGAGAGATTCGACCTCACAACCGATTACCAACAATCGTTCTTCCCGCGGACTGTTAGCTCCTTCCGGCCGCTGTGGCCGAGCGGTTCTAGGCGCTTCAGTCCGCAACCGCGGTGCTGCTACGTTGCAGGTTTGAACCCTGCCTCGGGCATGGATATGTGTGATGCCCTTGGGTTGGTTAGGTTTAAGTAGTTCTAAGTCTAGGGGACTGATGGCTTCAGATGTTAAGTCCCATAGTGCTTGGAGCCATTTGATTTTGTTCGCGACTGGGAGAGATCAGGTGGGATGAGGTGACAGGGGAACACATAGTAGCCGCTGCCACACACCGTAAGGTGGCGTGCGAAGTACAAATGCAGACGTAGATGTACGTGTAAATGTAAAGGCAAATATATGTCTTCAGTGGAACGAGCAACCATAGGCAGTAGCAGTGGATATGGGAATGGCAGCACGTGTGCTGGAGGTTCAGAAATGAAGCTCGAATAATGAATCTCGATTTATTTAGGAGCAGGGATATGTTTTCGTCGAGTAAAAGTCATCGAAAATATCTCCTGCAAATGGTAAATGCTCCTCATTAACTATCAGGCAGTAAAAATTATTGAGTCCGTTCGGAAGTCAGATACATCCAGACGGTACAATTGGAAAACTGTAGACCAAATTACAACAGCAATTGAAAAGAAAACTACACAGCTTTTTTGCGGGTGTTAAGATTGCTAAGTGGTGTGGATACAAGCAACCAGGTAGACCCAATCTTTCTAGATATTCAGAATGTATTCAGTACCAATCAAAGTATACAAAACAAAATGTGTTTGTATCGGGTATGTAGCCAAGTTAGGGACTTAACTGAGAAATTACTGCTGGGCAGAACGCTGCTACATAAGAGGAGAGTCATCTACAAAACCTCAAGTAAAGTCGAATTTGTCCCAGGATAGTACGGCCATTTTTGTTCTTGTTAAGTATTCATAAATTAATGGATAGCATTAGTTACGATTCCATCTGCGGGCAACCGTTACCAGAAAAAAAACCGCAGTAGTATGAAGTCCGATCCTTACGGAACATGGAACTTACGCAAAGATTAACAACTAGCTTTTTACATAGGTCTAGAGACCTGTAAAATTGTGCACTTCAGGAAATGTAAAAATTTATGTACCGTTTGATTATACTATAAATGAGCCAGTCATGTTATACAGTAACCTGGATGTGCCGTTGGGTATAAATATAACATAAAATCAGTTGTAAGTAAACGTCAGGTACTATTGATAGGCAGGCTGCTCGGAAACCGCTTTTAGTCTACAAGAGAGGTTGCTTGCAAAAGTTATAATGAAGACTGCCTTCGTTTGTGGGCTCTTTGATAGATGTGACTAACAAACGGCAGCAAACCTATACAATGTGTTGAAGAAAAGTATCACACATTCATACAGGAGGTAGTACTGATCAAAACTAGAAAAAAATGATATGTCCGCAAATCAATACCTGGTGTGATATGGGCCAATCTACTGAATCATTCCCATTTGCCAGTTACGTAGTAGTAAACGCTATAGACAGTGCTGCATGTGATTAAACACGCATCGTGGGATATCTTTCAGCCTCCTTCGCAGTGAGCCACGCACTCTTTCAAATACACCTAGAGACAATCGGATTGCGTCACATGCATTGGTTACACACTCTCGTAACGTCTGCACATTGACGATGAATTAGGCATACACCACTGCCTTTGAGTGTCTCCTTTAACAGAAATCCAACAGATTCAGGTCCGGTGAACGGGGAGGCCATGGTATCAGATCTCCACGACCAATCTAGCGGCCACGAAACGTTGCGGTGACGCACTGTCGCACGATCCGTAGAAAATAGTGTGGTGTTCCGTCGTGCATATACCACAGATGTTGTCTTTCTGCAATGATAATGTTCTCCAATAGCACTGCTAATTCATAGCGCAGAGACTGATGATAAGTAGCACTGTTTGGTAATGTTTCACGCCCTATGAGTCCGTCGCCAATAATTCCTGTCCATACAATGATACTGAAGTGACCCTGATGTTATTTTAGTGACAGTGTTGGAGCTGTGTGGTTGGAAAGTCTGCCTTGCGCCCGTCACACTGGGGTGGTGTGTAGGCGGAACGTCTTTATGGCCTCCTTTGTTGGCAGAAGGCAGTGTGTGAATCTCATTAGATGAAGAGCACCTCCTTTGGGGATACGGGCAGTTTCCGCAAGCGTCTGGGTAGAGACCTGCTCCACGAGAAATGTAAGTTCGTAGTCTGCTGTAGTGCGATCCATATTCTATCTCACTTACTTACGTGTTCCTAATAAGCAACTTTTGTTGCCGATTTGATTTATAGTAAACTGTACTTCTGGGTTCTTTAAATATGCATTAACAAGCTGCACAGTGTTAGTGTTATCCTTGGCCAATTGAATCCAGATTCAGATAACATCGCTCTCTGTCAGTTTGTTGTTAATTTTGTGAAACATACACAGCAAATAATCTCCTGTTATACGCAGACTTGACTTAAATTTCAACATCCGCTAACTTGTCCTACGACTTTTACTGGTTAGGCCACCCATTAAAAATAAATGTAACCTGTTGTATTCCCAACTGGTTAACTTCATTATGTTGGTGTTGTCCTAATGCACAATGGCTAAGTACAAGGAAAGTTTACTTTTTAGTCTGTGAAAGCTAAGAGCATTGCAGTCAATCATCTGGTATCAATATGATTTAGTTTTACTTGTTATTGTGTGACAGCAACGAGCAGTGTACTTGGTCATCTTGTGTTACTAAGATTTGAGTTTATTAACCATGGAGCTTTGACTGCACTCCCCTAAAAGTATAAGTTGGTCGTGAGCAGGCATTAATTCACCATTTAACCGCTAGGCTATGAACTATCTTTGAGTTTTCTGCAGTTAGGACGGCACAGTCAAATACGTCGTGCAGTACAAGAAGTTTTAATGTCGATTTTGTCCCATTTTACATTCATGTACAGTTGAATCAGTGGCTGCACCATATGAAAGCGCTGCGTCTGCAAACATTTTTTAATGTTGATGGTATGTATGTACCTGTATTCTGTATGATTTTATTGAGACTTTTGTATTGTATGTGAAGATTTTGTATTGCGCGTGAAGGTTTTAATTTTATATTCTTGTCTGAAGGAGGCAACGGCCTTGCCGCAGTGGATATACAGGTTCCCGTGAGATCATCGAAGTTAAGCGCTGGCGGGCGTGGTCGGCACTTGGATGGGTGACCATCCAGGTCGCCATGCGCTGTTGCCATTTTTCGAGGTGCACTCAGCCTCGTGATGCCAATTGAGGAGCTACTCGACCGAATAGTAGCGGCTCCGCTCAAAGAAAACCATCATAACGACCGGGACAGCGGTGTGCTGACCCCACGTCCCTCTTATCGGCATCCTCAACTGAGGATGACACGGCGGTCGGATGGTCTCGGTAGGCCACTCGTGGCCTGAAGAGGAAGTGCCTTTTTTTGTCTGAAGGTATTATTGTGTGTATGACTATTTTTTATGTTAAATTTTGTAGAGTGAGATCTACAGGAGCAAGGAAAGTTTTTAGCCAGGAGTTTCTGTGAAAGAGGTGTCAGCAGCAGTTGCACTGCAGAAACCCAAGAAACTGTAGTGACAACAGAGCTAAACTATTGAGAATACAGAAGGAAATCGACAGCAGTATAGAGCACTTCGAACTCTGGAGACTGAGGGGATATCCCATTGTGGGCAAAGCAGATACCAGAAAAAGTTAAGCCAGACGGAGAAAAAGCAGAAGCAGGCAAGAAAAGGCAGAGAAAAGAGACGGGAAAGATGAATCAGATAGGAAACAAGGAAAGGAATGAGACAGAAAAGCCTAGGAAGAGGGGAAACGAGCAGAGGCAGATAGAGAAAAAGTGGAAGCAGACAGAAAAAAAATTAGGGAGGAGATGGAAGTGTTGCGACGGGAATCCGATGATCGTATTAAATCGGTAGAAAAAAAAGTGATTGAGGGTTCTAAGAGAGTTGATAGCAATGTGACCAGGCTGGCCCAGGCTGAGAGGCATCTGAAGGAAGTGGAGGGAGGAGAGGAACAGCTAGTTTTTTCAGGGAGTGCAGGCTCTGGAGGAGTGTACAGAATCTGAACTCACAGAACCCGTGCGATTCTTGGAAACTGAGAAGTTTGTCTCACTTAAATGAGATCTAGAGAACCGAAGAAAAAAGACTGAGCAGCCGCAACTTGTGGAGTCCCTGCCACCGGCAGAGAGCAGGATAAGAGCAAACAGTGAGTGGTATATATAAATGAAGAAGGTATCTTTCCTTTCGGACATCTCCCGAAGAACAGATACCATCTTCATACATATATAGTTAAGGCGCACCGCCCATTTGATCATCTTCTGTGCGGATGCACAAACAGTGCCCGAGCTCTTACGGGGATCGGCGGTAAAGCTGCGAGTAATGAGTATGAAGGGCAGGGGTACTATGAAGATAGTGCGGGATAATAAGTTGCGAATGTGGGTCTCACGGGAGGCGTGCCAGAGATAAGTCCCTGCAGTTGCACTATCCTCTGTGTCCTCGGTGGCTCAGATGGATGCCGGCACGGTAGCTCAGCGTGTTCGGTCAGAGGGTTAGCTGATCTCTGTAATAAAAAACTGAGTCAACGGCTCAACACTGAACTTGAACGGGTGTCATGGGACATCCGCACCCAATAAAAGCAACGAACAAAATAAAAAATCCAGAATGAGATTTTCACTCCGCAGCGGAGTGTGCGCTGATATGAAATTTCCTGGCAGATTAAAACTGTGTAGTGCACTTGCCCGCGAAAGGCAAAGGTCTTGAGTTCGAGTCTCGGTCCGCCACACAGTTTTAATCTGCCCGGAAGTTTCAAAATTAAAAATTAAAAAAAGGTGGATAGAGCGTCTGACATGTAAGCAGGAGTTCCCGGGTTCGAGTCCCGGTCGGGGCACACACTTTCAACTGTCCCCGTTGACTTATTTCAACGCCTGTATGTAGCTAAGGGTATTCATTTCATTGTAATTTCATAGTGAGTGGTATATTTGTCATAACTCTATGTCTAGTGGCGGGCCGCCACCAATGCGAGATAGGAGCATTGTATGGGAAACGTGTCCATCGTCTTTCAATAGACAGGAGGTTGATGACTTTTCAAAAAATAGTTAAAATGGCTCTGAGCACTATAGGACTTAACATCTGAGGTCATCAGTGCCCTAGAACTTAGAACTACTTAAACCTAACTAACCTAAGGACATCACACACATCCATGCCCGAGGAAGGATTCGAACCTGTGACCGTAGCGGTCACGCAGTTCCAGACTGTAGCGCCTAGAACCGCACGGCCACTTCGGCCGGCTGATGACTTTTCACTAAGCACATTTTTCACCTACACTGCAGGTGGAGACCCGCGTATTAACACTTGGATAGGGCAATGTAAGGACAGGCTGCCAAACTCCTGGCCAATCCTGTTGCATCCTGCCTACTCGTCAAATATGGGGTGCCTAGGAAACTTGCTTTCTCGGATCGCCAGATAACATTCAACCAAATCGTTTCAATGAATTTTGTTACAAAAGGAAATGATTACAAAACTTAACTTTGTGTAAAAAGAAGTGTTGGAAGCAAAGGGCGACAGACAAAATAAACAATGTTCTTCAGTATATACAATTCCTAAGATGCTGGTCTTGAAGCGCTTAATCTCGATACTGTTGTAGAAGTGGGACGCAGCCAGTCGGCGGGGCGCTTACGTCCTCTTCGCTTAGAGGTCGCTGCCGTCGCGTTGTCGTCCTGGAGAGGGGTCGGTCAGCGTGCGATTGGCTGACGTCTGCACAGCCCTCTCTACTTTCTCATTTCCGAATGGAGTGCCGGCATTTGACTTTACGGCGTAACTAATCCAAAGAAAGAATTCAAGAGTAGTCAAACGAGTGGAGAGGTTATCGTGAAAATTTTGCTAGTCATAGACGTGTTATATCCTTTTGCGGAATTCGAAGCTGAGATCAGGAAACTGCACTGATCAGCTGCAGAACAAAATAGAGTATGATTAAGTATCATGAGACCCACTCCACTTGCAACAAGACACTTCCAGTCTTATCTGCACTATCTTGAGGAGATGGTACAAATGGTTCTGAGCACTATGGGACTAAACATCAGTCCCCTAGAACTCAGAACTACTTAAACCTAACTAACCTAAGGACATCACACATATCCATGCTCGAGGCAGGATTTGAACCCGCGACCGTAGCGGCCGCGCGGTTCCAGACTGAAGCGCCTAGAACCGCTCGGCCACACCGACCGGCTATCTTGAGGAGATTTCAAAATGGAGTCAGCTTCTCGACCATCCATACAGTAATGGCCAGCTGATTCAACTCTTCAGCAATACAACTGCTAACATAAAGAAAGTGGCACTACAGTAGCACAAGAGGAGTGCCAAAAACGTATAGCAGCGTTTCTTCTATACAGGTTAGAAGGTGCTGACCACCACCTCTCCTGTAAGCTGAAGATTAAGCCATGTCAGCTATTCTCTTTGTACGTTGCGCCATTCAAAATAAAATGCCTCGTGTTTGCAGATGCGACCGATCGGAAGATGTTACGCATGAGGAGAATAATTGGGATCCACCAGTTCTCGAATTTCAAAGTTTTTGTACATCTACATCTACATCCATACTCCGCAAGGCACCTGACGGTGTGTGGCGGAGGGTAACTAGAGTACCTCTATCGGTTCTCCCTTCTATTCCAGTCTCGTATTGTTCGTGGAAAGAAGGATTGTCGGTCTAATCTCTCTGATATTATCCTCATGGTCTCTTCGCGAGATATACGTAGGAGGGAGCTATATACTGCTTGACACTTCGGTGAAGGTATGTTCTCGAAACTTCAACAAAAGCCCGTATCGAGCTACTGAGCGTATCTCCTGCAGAGTCTCCCACTGGAGCTTATTTATCATTTTCGTAACGCTTTCGCGATTACTAAATGATCCTGTAACGAAGCGCGCTGCTCTCCGTTGGATCTTCTCTATCTCTTCTATCAACCGTATCTGGTACAGATCCCACACTGCTGAGCAGTATTCAAGCAGTGGGTGAACAAGCGTACAATGGGGTTAGCTTTGTTTTAGTTCATATTACGTAATTTTTGTTTGTTATGTAAGTTATTTAGAGATACTCCTTACCCATAAGTTCTCGCTAGTGATTAGTAGTAAGTTTTCTGTGTAATTTTGTATCCTGATTTGACTTATGGTTACTGTATTTTGTACATATGCGTGCTGTCTTTATAGGAATATAATGGGTAAAGAGATGCATTGGGCGTCAGAGTTAGACGCACTTCGTAAGACTATATTTATTTTAAAATTTGTGTTCAGGCCCACGCCTGCTGGTCGGAAAGGCGCATGGTGTAATAATTCCTTAATGCACAAGCATAATGTCTGTTTTGCAAATGTTTTAGATTGAAGTGGAGTCACCGTCAGCGAGAATTATCAGCGGATCCAGACAACATTGTTGTAGTTTTGTTTTAGAACTACGGAGAAGTTAGAAGGTAACAAAGTACGGTATTGTTTCTCCAAAATTTGTTTCCTTGTCGTGCTTCACCTCGTTCTCTTTTTCCTTAAAGTCTTGTGCACCTGTTTCACGATGGATGTTTTCTGGTGAGATTGCAAATTATCTTTGGGGTCAAACCGTTAGTTTCAACCCCTTGTTATAGAGTTTCAAAGGGCGCAGCGAATCATACTGCATCGTAAAAGGTGACTTTTTGTGTGTGGTAAGAGGAAGTTTAATGGATATCGTGTTTTGCGTGGTTCAAATGGTTCAAATGTCTGTGAGCACTATGGGACTTAACTTCTGAGGTCATCAGTCCCCTAGAACTTAGATTAGGAAGGTTTAAGTAGTTCTAAGGAGATCACACACACCCATGCCCGAGGCAGGATTCGAATCTGCGACCGTAGCGGTCGCGGGGTTCCAGACTGTTTTGCGTTGTCACAGAATGCACTGGATATGTTATGAGTTTTTCGGCCTACCAACATCCATTAAGGAAGCCTTACGGTACTTGCCGGGTTGATTTTTAGGATTTTTAGGATGCCAGTTTTTACCCGTAGAGCACTGAGAAATCGCGACCGTGTTGTTAGGTGTTTTGCATTCCGCTATGTGATTTTGTTTGTTCATTGGCCTGCTCAGGTAGAAAATGTAACTAATTTGTATTTACGCCACTCTCTCTGAAATCGATGCACAACAGACATCTCAATTTGATCACCATACAGGAAGACCTATAGCTGAGAGCCAACAGTAATTTCGATAAGCAGGAAATTCAGGTTCGAGTCCCAGTGTGGCACAAATTTTAACTGTCGTCATTCTGTTATACAGCTGATGTTTTAACAGTTTTTCTTTTTTTTTAGTAAGGAAGATTTTTCAGTCAGGATTTGAAACAAACATTTGGATTTGGTACAGAACTGCGAATTAATTTGCATTAAAATGTGGTGGAATAAAAAGAGTTAATATTGTTTGTTAAATTATTCAAGGCTGCACATTTACATTCTTGTGAAATGTAATGACAGGGTTATCACGCTGTGCTAAGGTTGTATAAGTGGCCAACCTTTGCTCATTGAAGCTGATGAATGTGTTGCGAGGATGTGCAAGAAGAGATGCAGGTAGCAGGTACAGCAGAGGTAGGCTGTCACTTGCAAGTGAATGCTCGGCCCAGGGGTCCAGCACGCACTGGGGGGCACAGGAGCTGCCACGTGCCGCTCTGCTTGGCGTACGGCGCCGCAAATAATGGGGTCGACAGGCGCCGGGGTCAGTGAACCCGTAGCCACTGGACTGGGAGTCCACTCACTAGAAGGAACACTGTTCACGATAAATTATATTTTTTCAGTGTATATGGACGCAGTGAGCACAAGCAAAGACAATTCATTCTTGTAAATAATCACAAGATTTTACTCAATAGGAGTGGCCGTTCGGTTCACAGTCTGGAAGCGAGCGACCGCTACGGTCGCAGGTTCGAATCCTGCCTCGGGCATGGATGTGTGTGATGTCCTTAGGTTAGTTAGGTTTAAGTAGTTCTAATTTGTAGGCGACTGATGACCTCAGGAGTTAAGTCGCATAGTGCTCAGAGCCATTTGAACCATTTTACTTAATATTAATTTGATTTCAGTAACCACAAGGAATGTAAATTATATTTCACACACAGTTTTGTACATAAAAGAGTGGTAGTCGCCACCAGTTAATCGTGTAACTAACCACACAGTAATTTTCAGTCACTAGATTAATTTACTTTATGTCTTTTTCAGTTAAATTAATATGCCAAACTTTCGACACGCCAGGTTAGCCGAGAGCGCTAATGTGCTGTTTCCTGGACTCGGGTAGGCGCTCCGATCACGGATCGAATCCGCCCGGCGGCGTAACAGCGGAGGCCGGTGTGCCGACCAGCCTGGATGTGGTTTTTAGGCGGTTTTCCACATCCCACTACGTAAATACCGGGCTGGTCCCCACGTCCCGCCTCAGTGACACGGCTCGCAGGCATCTGAACATAATCGCACTAATCCATCGATTACACTAGACGCAGACAGTTGTGGTACACTAATTCTGTCCGAGGGGGTACAGGGTGGTGGCAGGAAGACCTTGCCAAATTCGATTAACCATACCGACCCTGCGTCATTGTGGGAACAAGGCACAAGCAAAGAAAGAAAGAATTAATTTGCCAAACTTTTGCTACCTTAACAAACAATTGTTTTTCTGATCAGAATGTCGGGAAACAATATTTCGGATTCTGACGAAGAAAAGTGGATGTTATCGCAATTCTTTTGAAATATTTTTCATTTTTCATACGCAAATTTTGCTTTACCTAAGACAAAAAAAATTTGTTTAATCTTACGCCAATCATGAAGATATCCATTGTAGCAAGCCTACGCTGTTACTCAGACCAAGTAAGTAAGGGGATTCGGCGGAGGGCTACCGTCTGAATAGATAATCCGGGGGATCGCGTCTTAGCGGCTGTCTAGTGCTGTTCGGCACACTTTGCTATTCTTGAGTAAATGTACGTTGGCAGTCTATGGTAGTGCGGACCTTATTCTGAGCAACTCGCTTCCTTCTGTGTGACTCAAACGCAACTTGTGTTTCCGATCTGACTTACTGTAAACTGTACTTTCAGATTCTTTATCTCAGAATTCGCGAGCTGCATAGAGGGTCTTCGTGTTTTATTCTTCGTGCAGTCTTCCATGTCAATTTTTGTACTTCACATAGTGTTTGCCTCATTATTGGTCAATTTAACCGAACTTCGCGCTTTGTCAAAAAATGTTCAAATGTGTGTGAAATCTTATGGGACTTAACTGCTAAGGTCATCAGTCCCTAAGGTTACACACTACTTAACCTAAATTATCCTAAGGACAAACACACACACCCATGCCCGAGGGAGGACTCGAATCGCCGCCGGGACGAGCCGCACAGTCCATGACTGCAGCGCCTGAGACCGCTCGGCTAATCCCGCGCGCCCGCTCTTTGTCAATTTGTTGTTAATTTCACTGAACATTCATAACAAATAAATTCCTGTTGTGCGCATACGTGGCTTAAATTTCAAGACCTTTTATCTTGCTTACAAATTTTGCTGTTTAGGTACCCATTAAAAATAAATATAACCTGTTGTATACCAGCTGGGTAACTTCACTGCTTTGGCGTCGTCCTTGTGCGCAGTAGCCAAGTACAAGGATAAATTACTTATTATTTTGTGCAAACAACGAGCATAGGACTCGCTCATCTGGTAAGGTATCACTACGATCAAGTTTTACCCTTTATTCTATGAGAGCAACGAGAACTGAACCCGCACGTCTTGTATTACTAAGATTTGGTTTTATTAACTAGGGAGAGCTGAGTCCACTTCCCCTAGAAGTATAAGCTGGTCGTGAGCTGGTAATAATTCACAGATTAAGCACCAGACTAGGAACTTTCAGTCTCGCACTTATTTTTAAACATCCTATAGAAGTATGTGCACCGTGAACGGTCACAGGCTTGGTTGCCTCGCAGACGAATGCAAACACATTTCACAGACACTCAAAGAAAGATGCCTAATGCCCAATAAAACCAACCTAGAAAATTCCAGTTACCAATTTTTAGGACATATCTTAAAATATTCTTCAGTGCCATAGATAACGTGAGCATTAACACAACTATCACAGGGGCATATAAACAATCATTCTTTTCCCACTCGCTCCCTGATGAAAAAGTGAGGAAAGATTATATTTTATAGCTGTTGTGAACGTTATAGCGATCTGCAGAGTATAGATCCAGATGTAGAAATTGTGCAAAGCAGTTCTCCACCCGAGATTTGGTTTGACCGTTACCGTACTATACCATGTATGCCTGGTTCTTTTGGGATGGTATGATATCGAGATGCTCGGAGAGAAAATTACCTGTGGTAGGACAGTTCCACATAGTTAAAAGGGTCAAGTGTTCGAAGAGGCAAAATCGACCTCCACTATATGGAACACTAATATCTATGTTATCTAAACTTATCTCATCGCAATTCTTTGTCTGCTTACGTTTAATGTGACTTCTGTATTACAATGATCTTTGATGTAACACCTATGTAAATGTTTTATCCATCGTTGATGTCCATTTATGTCAATATAACTAATCTATGGACGTAATTTTAAAAGTAATCTTCTGTAAAAGAATGGAAATGTTAAAATTTTACTTGTAATACTGGTTGATTCATAAGGGACTTAGGTTTATAATAATTAAAACATGAAATGAGCACTGTCTGCAATGAAACTGGCTTGGCGGGAATATAAAAGGTGGATTTGGAGGTCGAACTGTAAGGCTTTTTCGTGGCAAGAGCTAATTATGTTACAAGACATTGTTAACTACTAACACGTGCGAAGTGTTCGTATCTTGTGTTGCGGAATGTGACAAGGAAAGCAGCAACTTTATTTAATATAGCCTCGGATGTGACAGAAATTTGACTCATTATTCATGGCATACATTGGTCAGCTATGTACTATGAAAATCTGACGTTAAGAAGAGAATTTCCAGAGCTTATCATACAGCAAGAGCAATGGATACTTCTGCCGTCTTTTTTGAGAACCTACAGCAAATCGCCACAACCTTCGTCTCAAATCATCCAAATCATCATTTGAGTACTGTAGAAATGCATGGACCTGTTATTTGGCATCTTATCCAATAATAATAAGTTGTGTTCTTTACACACTGTGTTGAGCACACATATTTTATCCTGAGTCATATACCTTAGCAGGGTACTGTTCCACATGACGCAATGTTTCTGAGTATCCTATTTAATGAACTGAAAAGTAATTGATCTGTGTAATAACATTTGTGGAGCAGTAGATTTCTTCATTCAATGAATCTTGTTCCTGAAGTATTCCTCTCGTTTTTCATAGAAAAATACAGTTTCACTAAAGTATAATTGCCAAAGAAAGATCTATATTGCTTTGCTTAAATGTTGTTCTTATTTAAATACCAGTACAGTATTTTTTACGTGAATAAAACTCAGATTATTCAGAATAGTTACTGACTAGTAAGCCTGAAAGACAGGCATTAGGAGTAATTACTGAACAGGTTTGTGAGCCTTGATCTGAGTCTACTGATAGATTAGTTTCTGGGTCCCCTTGCTAATTGTTGAGTCTTTTTTGCGGTGTACATCACAATAACAGAGCTAAAGAAGCGCCATTTTTATTCTTATAACTTGTGTGCGCTATAATAAATAAGTGGCTATTACTGTTCGGATTGTAACAGGTCTAGGAACCACATGTTTAATTTGAGCTATATAGCATAAAGAAGAGAGTTCTCCTTGAGAAAAATATAGTAATAACAAAATAAAATACAATTATTTGAAAACCATTTTAATGACAGTTTCTTTCGGTAATTAAACTGATAAAACGCCCACCTGTTCAAGTTAGAATTGTTCCATTATTAGTAATCATTTACCTGTAATGATCGTTAGCCTACTGCTTTAATATACAGATAGTAAGTATCCAAAACGTTTTAATATCACTCCTATATCGTTCATGACAAACGACTGGTGCATTGCTTTCTGAACTGTGCAACTGTCTCGTGTCGTATAAGATAAAAGTAGAATTTCAGTATCGAGTAAAGTGAATACTAATAGTTAATTTTCTTTATGAACAGTGCTATTACTTGGCACAACTTTGCCTAATTAGGCTGGCGACAATTTGCCTTTTACGTAATTGCAGTTTACTTTATTATTAATAGAACCTTAGTTCGATTACTGTTTGTTTTGCTACTGTTTTCTTCGTATAGAAATCTTTCGAGAAACGGAGATTAGTCCGATATCTTATCTGCGCACGATCACGGTCATTCTAGTTTCCTCTCACAAGAGTAACATTTTCGAGTAGTGCAAATTCGGTAGTGTTATAACTACTACAAGAAACTCCAGAGAACAACTTGGGATCGACTTTTAATTCTTCGAATTAGTAATATGATACCCATCTACCAAAACAACCTGCAATCAGTACACAGACGTAATGGTAACTGCAAACTAAAATTATGTATATACATCTTGTTTTTAAGACTGGTACACTAATTCTAAGAAGGAGAAACAAAAGTCTGTTTTCTTTCTATTCGTAGTTTTCTGAGGTATTATAGCACAATGGTGTCTTAAGTCCGTGTAACATACTACTTTTCGTTCGAAGTTGTTCTGAAGTGTAAAGATACAGTGATTTTCCTAAATCGATTAAAGCGAATACCGGGATGGTTTCTTTGATGACGATATTATTATTTCCTGGCCAATCTTTCTTTAATTCGAGCTTGCATTGCTTATCTAATGACCTCATAGCCGGCTTAGTGTTAAAATCTTATCTCCCTCTCCATTCCTGCATTGAAACTGTATGAGGATGAGTGTGGAATCTGTTTAGCTATCGGAAAGATGATTCACTTTTCTGAGTAAAGGTTGTGGTAATCAGTTCAGCTTCAAACATTACCTGATTCATCGCCGTAACAAACAGTGCCAATTTGCAATACATGTATGATTCCGCTTCCTCGAATAAAGACAGTGGGACTATCACCGAAGTGTCACGTTAAGATTCAAAGACATTTCGATTTTAGCGCAAGGAATTAAATCTGAATCAACACGTGCAAACAGTATTCTGCTTCTGTGGCTAGTGATAAATGAATATGGCTGCCACGTGGAGGTATAGGATTTGGTTCCAGTTGCTACTATACATTGATTGGTACTAAGCGTACCAAGCGACCACTGTTTCGTGCCAGGCGCCACTTTCGTCATGCTTGGCCTCCCAGGTCCCCAGCCCTTAGTCCGTGCGATTATTGGCTTTGGGGTTACCTGAAGTCGCAAGTGTATCGTGATCGACAGACATCTCTAGGGATGCTGAAAGACAGCATCCGACGCCAATGCCTCACCATAACTCCGGACATGCTTTACAGTGCTGTTCACAACATTATTCCCGGACTACAGCTATTGTTGAGGAATGATGGCGGACACATTGAGTATTTCCTGTAAAGAACATCATCTTTGCTTTGTCTTACTGTGTTATGCTAATTATTTCTATTCTGATCAGATGAAGCGCCATCTGTCGGACATTTTTTGAACTTTTTTTTTGTTCTAATAAAACCCCATGTCATTCCCAGCATGTGTGTCAATTTGTACCTCTCTATCTACATTATTCTCTGATTTATTCAGTTTTCAAATTTATATTGACTTTTTGATCACCCTGTACTTCTAAGTTACTCATGTTGACAGATGTTATTGATACGAATTCTGAAATATTTACTTTGTCTTCTTTGATGAAGGAATTTCGGAAAACTATTTTTAATAACTCCGATTCAGGGGCGTTGTCATCGGTAATAATACCATTGGTATGGTGCAGTGAAGGTATCGATTGTGTCTTGTTACTGGTGTAATTTTATGATAAGAGATGTAAGGTCTCCAGACAAAATATTCGACAGCCAAATGTAGGTTTCTCTTGATTTTCCTAATCCGTTGCAACCAAATTCTGGGACGGTTCCTTAGAAAATTACACAGACGATTTTCTTCCCCATCCTTTCATAATCTGAACTTGTGCTCCGTTTCTAATGATCGCACTGTCGACGGGACGTCAAATTCTTATCTTCCTTCCTTCCTTCCTCCGGTAGGTAAAATATTTCAGAAAATTATGTAGGTATTGTTAATCAAGGATAACGCAAAAGAACACAGATTTGTTATAGAAGACATTATACTTAACATCACTTTCCTCCGGCTTCACCAGTACATTCAGTAGGTGATAATTGATCCTAGCTGAGATTTGTTTCGAGACCACGACTTGTTGAGGCTCCCATCACATCGCTTGGCTACATCACCAGATTCTGATTTTGGGAATTTGGGTCTGAGCACTATGCGACTTAACTTCTGAGGTCATCAGTCGCCTAGAACTTAGAACTAATTAAACCTAACTAACCTAAGGACATCACACACATCCATTACCGAGGCAGGGTTCAAATCTGCGACCGTAGCAGTCGCGCGGTTCCGGACTGTTTGGGAATTTAAAATTAATTTATTTATCTCTGCATTCAAAACGGTTTATTACCACAAGCCACGTGTGTAAATAATTTTCGTATTTTATTGTTGCTTTGGACATAGTTTTTCGGATTTCATGCACAGTAATGTTGTGGCACAGGTCAGAGCATTTATCCGGGCTGTATCGCAGACTAACGTTTGCTGTTTTCGAAAAATTAGGGGGAAATCACAAACTAAAACAATTTCTTGAAAGTAAAGAAATCTTTACGAAATTTGAGCAAAATTTTTCACCGCAGTAATGCTGCACAAAAGTACCACAAGTAATGCAGCGGTAAAGTAATTATCTGTGCACAATAGACAATTGCATATTTGAAATGAGGACGTCAGTTGGTGCTCAAGTGTGCGAGATGACAGCTGCGTCCGCCAGCTTGGCTGGATGTTGTCGCGCTATTAGACTGGCAAATGTGGGAAGTGTTGCACAATGAAGCACTAATCCCATGTTTATCAAACTTAGTGGTGACGTTTGTCTCATAAACGATATTAAATGATTAAACTTTATTCCGCTCAGAACTGATGTCCATCACCGACATTAGCATGAGATGTGGCCTACACGGACACAAATGCATTCGCATATTCTTTGTGGCGTGAAAGCAAATCCCATCCGAAAGTCATCTTGAGAAATTTCTTGCTATGCCTGAAATACTTCTTGTGTCAATTCAAGAAGTGTGTTGACTGGTGACCGCTATGAAAGTACGGTATTTGTTTTAACACAAATTTTTTACTGTTTCTACATATACAGTACTCTTCGCAACAAAGCAGATCGAAAAACAATAAACAAATCGTCGAAAATACGCATACACTCTCTAATCAAAACTACCCGGATACCTATTGCGGGACATAATACTAGTCATTTCCTTTCATGTTCCACTCGCAAATAGCCGGCCAGTGTGGCCGAGCGGTCTGGAACCACGCGACCGCTCCGGTCGCAGGTTCGAATCCTGCCTCGGGCATGGATGTGTGTGATGTCCTTAGGTTAGTTAGGCTTAAGTAGTTCTAAGTTATACGGGACTGGTGACCTCAGATGTTAAGTCCCATAGCACTCAGAGCCATTTGAACCATTTTGAACCACTCGCAAATAGAGCGAGGGAAAATGATTGTCGATATACTTCCATATGAGCCGTAGTTTCTCGCATATTATCTTCGTGATCCTTACGTAAAACGTACGCTGGTGATAGTATAATCGTTATGCAGTCAGCCTCAAACGGCGGCTCTCTAACTTTTGTCAACAGCGTTCCTCAAAAAGAGCGTTGCCCTAGCTCCAGGGATTCCCATTTGAATTCCGATCTCCGTAATACTTGCGTGTTGTTCGAACCTATCGTTAACAAATCTAGCAGCCGTATTGCTTCGATGTCTTCCTATAATCCGGCCAGGTGCGGATCCCAAACACTGGAGCAGTACTCAAGAACAGTTCGCACTGGAGTCCTATATGCGGTCTCCTGTACAGATCAATCACACTTTCTCAAAATTCTCCCAATAAACAGAAGTCGACTATTCACCTTCCATACCACAGTCCTCACATCCTCGTTACATTTTATATCGTTTTGTAAAGTTACACCAACAATATAGACGACGTGACTGAGCCAATCAGGACATTACTAATGCAGTATTCGAACATTACGGTTTTCCTGCATTTCCGTATTAACTCATATTTTTCTACATTTAGAACTATCTGTCATTGATCACACAAATAAGAAAAATGGTTCAAATGGCTCTGAGGACTATGGGACTCAACTGCTGTGGTCATCAGTCCCCTAGAACTTAGAACTACTTAAACCTAACTAACCTAAGGACATCACACACATCCATGCCCGAGGCAGGATTCGAACCTGCGACCGTAACAGTCGCACGGCTCCGGACTGCACGCCTAGAACCGCGAGACCACCGCGGCCGGCCACAAATAAGAAATTTTGTGTAAGTCAACTGGAATTCTCCTACAGTCATTCAATTTCAACACCTTCCCGTATACGACTGCATCTTCTGCAAACAACTGCAGATTGCTGCCCACCCTGTCCGCCAGATCATTTACATATATATAAAGTATTAGCAGTTCTATCACACTTCCCGGGGACACTCACGACTACACCCCTGTCACTGATGGACACTCGCCATCAAGGACAAAATACTAGGTCCTATTATTTAAGTAGTCTTCGAGCCACTCACATATCTGGGAAACCATTCCATATACTTGTATCTTGGTTAACGGGCTGCAATGGGGCGTCGTGTTAAATGACTTTTGGGAATCAAGCAATGTGGTAGAGCACTTGCCCGCGAAAGGCAAAGGTCCCGAGTTCGAGTCTCGGTCGGGCACACAGTTTTAATCTGCCAGGAAGTTTCATATCAGCGCACACTCCGCTGCAGAGTGAAAATCTCATTCTGGAATGTGGGATCTGCCTGTTGGCTTCATGCACAGTTTGCAGTGCATCATGTGACAGAAGAGCAAGCTGAGTTTCGCACAGGCGATGATTTCTAAAACGGTGCTGGTTCGTGAACTCAGCATATTCTCAAGAATTCCGCAGCAAATTTATCTGTAATTTTGCGGGTTCGCTCTTTTAACCTACTCATATATATAGGAGTCACCTGTACTTCTTTGCAGTAGCTTGAGACTTTGCGGTGGACGAGAGATTCGCGATAAATGCAAGCTAAGTAGGGGGCAAATACCGTAGAGTACTCTTTGTAAAACCGAACTGGACTTCCACCCGAACCTGCGACTGATTTGTTTTCACCTCTTTCACTTGCTTCTCTATGCCAGGGATGCTTATTACTACATCCTCTATACGGGAGTCTGTTCGATGGTCTAACGACTGTATGCTTGTACGACTCTACTGCGTGAATGATTTTTTAAATGCGAAATTTAAAACTTCGGCCTTCGTTTTCCTATCCTCAACTGCCACAGCAGACTGGTCAACGCCTGACTGGATGGATACGCCATACCGACTTACTAATTTTGCATAGGTCCAAAAATTTCCCGAGTCCTCGGTCGGATCTTTTGTTAAGGTACGACGGTGGTAGTTGTTGTATGCTTCCCGCATAGATCATTCCACAGACGCACGAACCTCTAGTAACCTTTGTCTGTCGTAATTTACGCCTTCTCTTTTGAATCGAGAATACAACAGTATTTGCTTCCTCAGCATCTTCGAATTTCGTTGTGAAACGACCTTTTCCGTGTTTAATCGACTTACTAGGCACATAGTTTTCTAGACTATGATTTACGATTTGTCTAAACTTCGCCCACAATTCCTCTATATCCATCTTACTGGAACTAAATGATATGAATTCATTGTCTAAGAGAGATGCTAGCATCAGATTATCTGCTCTTTCTAGCAGGAACACTCTCCTAGCCTTCTTGACTGATTTATTAACTTCCGTAACCATAGTCGCTGTGATGACAATACGATCACCAATCCCCGTCTCTATACTGACGCCGTGAATCAAGTCCAGCCCGTATGTAGCTACAAAGTCTAAGATATTTCCGTTGCGAGTGGGCTGCCGAACGAGCTGCTCAAGACGGTTTCCGGGAACATTTATAAAGTACTGTCCGTCTGTCCCCCTGCAATGAATCTGTATACGACGCAGTCCGTAGAGTTATTTTGAATGACCCTAGAACTATCACAGCGGAATTAGGTGGCCGGTTGGCCACCTTTCGCCTTTATGACGGTTAGAATTCTGCTGAGGACACGTTCAATGAGGTTTCTGGATGTCTATGGAGGAATGGCAGTCCATTCTTCATCCAGCGTCGAAACAAGAGAAGATAGTGATGCTGGACGCTAAGGTCTGAGTAAAAGTGACGTTCTAACTCAACAAAAAAGAAAACAAAAAAATCATCCCAAAGGTGTTCCATGGGTTCAGGTCGGGAAACTGCGCAGACCAGTTCATTTCAGGTATTTTATTGTCCACAAACCATTGCCTCAAAGATGCTACTTGATGACGAGATGCAGTCTCATGCTGATGCAATCATCGTCTCTGACTCTTCCTTTACTGTACATTAGTTTGTTCATTATATAGTTCCATGTTCAATAGACAATTTGAACGATATTTTTATCGCAGGCTACCATCTTAAATAATGGCTAGTGAAGGTAGTTTTTGCCTCACTTGTTGTAGCAGCGGAAATCATTATTCTTCTCAAATCACAATGTACTATTTATGACGAATTTCGTTAGAAAATATGTGTATTGTGATGGTGCTGTTTAAACTTATAATCTCTTAAAGAGATACCGCAGTGGAAAATCAAATTTAAATCTTATTGCTGTCTTTTTGTTGCAATCAGTATTTTCTTTCTAAGTGATGATGTATCCCCAGAAAATTATCCCACAAGCCATAATTGAGTACAAATATGCAAAATGTCTGGAGGTTGATTCGTTTGTTTCCAAAACTAGCTATTAGACGAAGAGCAAAAGTAGCTGACCTTAATTGATTGAGCAGCTCACTAATATGCTTCTTCCAGTTCAAGCTTTCGTGAGCATGCAGACCAAAAATCTGGAACGTTGTACGCTATTTACTGACTGCTGTTCATGTGCTACATCAATTTCTGATATGACGAGTGGCGACCGGTGATCATGTACTAATGTGCTGCAGCACACTGTAAACATAGCATTAACATTACGCCTTTTCTCTTCAGATTCGAGTCGGAAATCGGATTAAAATATCCCCTTTACTGTTCGAATACATGCTGATATGCAAATAAAATGTACTAAAAATGTTTGATAGCACTCTCTCGGGGCTAACTAGAATCCTATTGTCTTTCAACACACATATTGTGAATAGGTCAGTTAGACTCTTTACCAAAAATAAAAAAAGAAAGAAAAAAACATACACTGAAATTCATCAACATTTATTGGACGTGATTACTACAAAATGAAAAATTATTTACAAAATTTTAATTGAAAAATAAATTATTCTTACATGACACTTCAAAACATTTTTTGCAGAAAAGCACACATTAGAGCTTAAATTTCAACATTTATCGCAGACAATAATTATTATAAAATTTAAATTAAATTACAGAGTTTGACTTTGAGGAACTATATTGAACTTAATTTCTATGCCTATCGTATTAACTTACCAATTCTTGCAGTAAATGTTTGCATGAGCTTGACAGAGGAATGATTGACATCGATTACACTTTTTGTTTGTCTTTCGGTCTTCCTTCGGTCCACACTCTTTGCAGCGGTCCCTTTTCTGTTCTGCTTCTGAGCTCGTTCCTGCAATATCCTCCATACTAACTTCAACCTTGTTAGAAATATTTTTGGGCATTACTTCCTCTTGCATTGGTTTTGTTAGCTCATATCCAAGTTCTCTTAGAAAAAGCCGCCTTCTGTACAATTCATTTTGATTGCACTTTGGATTGATGGGTAGATACCACACATAGGTATTTATTGCAGCAATATCTAGCAGGTTATAGAACAAACAAGCCATCGTTTGGTACATCTTTTGCAGGAATAAGTGCAGGCGAGTTTATCTGTATCAGGCTAATTATGCTCTTACGAAAACAGGCTACATTCACGGTGCTTTGTAGAGAATAATAGAAAATACTTTTTTTTTTGCAATTTTGAAACCAACGTTACGTCCGTCCTGAACACAAAGATGGTTGAAAGTATTGATCTGCTATTGTTTGGCGGCATTTCCTTCAGAATCTCAGCTTTGTTCTTTCTGATAATTCCTACTAATGTTAGATTTTTTGAGAAGTTCTATGACCAAGGTATAGACCGTAAAGAAATTACGGTGGTAATGTTTCGCCCAATTTTCTCAATACTTTCAACAAGTCTCAAAACATTTCTGCCTTGATTGTTTCTCGTGGTCCATTTTCCGGCTTTCCTGTATACATTTCCACCGCACGAACATATGTCAGATAACAGCCATAATTTTATTCCATACTTCCCTCTAGGTGTTGAAGATATATACTGCCGGAAGGGACACCTTATTGCGAATGGAACCAGTTGGTCATTCACTTATGACATGTTCCTGAGGAACGAACATTTTAGGCAACTGTTTCATAAACATTTCAAGGAATAGATAGTCCTGATAGTATCCAGTTTATCACTATATCGCCTAGTGGTGTGGTCTTCTTTGTTGTGAAATCTGAGAAATCTGCTGGGTGTATGGAAACGCTGAAGTAACATCGTTGCACGAAAAACTGGCCGACCATTCATGTTGTCCCATTGCTCTTCAAGAGTTATCCAGTGAATCTGTACACACTAGCTAATATAAGAAGTCCCAAACAAGCCGTCCGCTCCTGACGCGTAATAGGAGTGGAAGTAGTTACTTTCATTTGTGATACCCGTGTTATTTCTCTGTTGGTTTCATTCAAAATCACCATCAACACCTCTCCAGTGATGAACAATGAAAATGACGACACATTTCTTTCAACAATCCGCTGGAGAGCAAACCGCGTAGGTCCTGGAACAGGACGGATAACGTTTGCAGCCCTAAATCAAAAATGTAAAATAAATAAGAATAAACTAAACTAGAATTAAATAGAAAGTAATAAAATAAACTCCAAAGAAATAAAAAATAAACCTGACAATTAGCAAAAAGTATAAATATACTGCATACAAGCCTCAAGGAGTGATGGATGATAGAGGTTTCCATTTCTCTGGGCAATCGGCACAATGAGGTGGTAAAGGGATGGCCATGAGAAAGCCTATCCCAGCGCTGCATACCCAACCAGAAGACTTACCTAGGGCTGGACTGAGTTTCGAATTCGGGACCACATCAGTGACAACCCAGCACGCTAGTTACTCGACTATGACGTGGTTTAGTAATAATAATAGTATACCATGAAATACAGGTACGTATAATGTATTTATTATGCTCACTTTGCTGCTGGAGGATTTGTAGACCACTCTGTACCATTACGCGACGTATATACATCCCAAACGACTTTAGTTTCTTTAGACAACGATACTCCGTCTTCCCATCTCCTTCAGTCACATCACTCTCCTCATTTCCAGCCGATACTTTGTCATCGCCAGTTGAGCCATCGAGAAAATCTTGAAAATCAGGATCATTAACAGGATCATCTACTACTTCATAATCTGACTAATTTAAAAGCATTCATCACTTAGAAAACGTTTAGCCATGTTGACACACAAAATCATGCTAATGTAGTAGTTGACTTACTTCTACCTATTCTTACAACAATGTGAATTGCCTCTGGACCATTGTAGACGGTGCGACAACAATCGCATATATTTCAAATAAAATTTTGTTAGAATTCAAATGACAGTTTCTGACCAACTCTATACGACCCATTCACAATAAGTGTGTCTAAGCTGTGTGTCTTCAAAATTATTTTAGTTTTTTAAATAAAAATTGATGACAACATGAATTACATTTTTGACGATTACCTAAGGTTCTTTTGTAATACAAACATTAATCGCGGTTTTCTGTTAATTTTAGTAAACGAACTTGGTCAGTTAAACCCATTCACAATAGGAAGGTCAAATGATGGTCAGCCACGCTATGATCAACTCAGAGAGAGGATGCCGTTGTCTGTTTTCGACTGCGTATGCTCAGATGTGACGTTATCCACGCCGGCACTAAGCGCGCTACGTTAGTCACACCATCACATCAGTATTTCTCTGTGTAAGCTCGTGTAAAGTATTCTGCAAGCAACATGGCGAATTCTGTAGATAATCTGCCAAAGATGTCCTTCTCCAGAAAGTTTTTGAAGGAGAAAGTGAGAGTTAAAGAGTTAGGTAGACCTACTGCAAATCTAAATCTAACTATAGGAGGGTGCGGGAGAGGGGAAAACCAATTTGGCTTAAACTTTTATGGGCAGAAGCAGGTAGATGTCTCTTTCAGGTTCATAAAATATTTCGCCTGAGTGGGCAATAGGAAAAGTGTAAGACGCTCTCTAAATTTTACGAGTAGTGTATGAGGTATTATTGAGCAGAGTTCAACGTACTGGTTCTGTGGCGCAGTGTTTAGGCACACAATTGTCAGCTCGGCCTCGATTCTCATTGCTACCATCCTTTTTTCATTTTATTTTATTCCACAATGTTAAACTATTAATTATAAAATTTAAAATATATTTAAACAGTTCAATCTATACATGTAAAATTAATATACTGAATTTAGTTACGATTACTACGCTCATAAGTCAAAAAGTTATCGCTCGTCGTAAAAAAAAGGGAGTATACCATGAAATTTAGTGTGAAAGTGTATGAAAATATATGAAACTGCGAGTGTGTGGTTTCCAATGCACTTTTTTACTATCCTTGTTTTCTGTTCAGGAACAGTGATGAGTGGAGAACAGGGGGAGTGAAAGAAATAGGACACATTAAAACATTAAAAAAATATAGCGGAACTCATGAAGATATAAACAACATATTTGATCTTAGTGCATTAGGTAACGCTAAAATTGCAACAATATTAAGTTGCGCCATGACGACACAGTGAAACACAATCTGCTTATTTTTGTGATATTGCAGCACATTGTTAAAATTTTGTACTAGCCGTCACTGGGCATGACTATTTTTGTACGCAATTGAATACAGTGTTTCTTTCCCAAAATTAAGGAAGAGCCCATTTTCAGAGAACCCCTTAATAATTCTTTGAAAAACTTAATTAACAATGCTTCTGTTGGAACTTCCTGGCAAATTAAAACTGTGTGCCGCACCGAGACTCGAACTCGGGACCTTTGCCTTTCGCGGGGAGAGCACACGCCCGCGAAAGGCAAAGGTGCCGAATTCGAGTCTCGGTGCGGCACACAGTTTTAATTTGCCAGGAAGTTTCATATCAGCGCACACACCGCTGTGGAGTGAAAATTTCATTCTAATGTCTTCTGTAGCTTTCTCAATAATGGGATTTATTAAACGCTACTATAATCAGCCGAAAGGACCACTTCTGCTTGTTGAATGAAAAGTGTAAGAACATTCACTTACATAAGAAATTGGAGTGGATCCAAAATTGAATCGTGTGGGGCTTCCTTTGTTGTTTCTTCCTACTCACTAAAATTTTCTACCCCTACATCATTGTTTGACTTATGTAGCACAACTTTTACATTACATTTATTAAGTACAATAGAAACAAGTTGTGTGTAAAGCCATCAACTACACATAACTAACGTTTTTCTGAGAGTATAACATGATCTACACAAGCAAATTTCCCGGAAAGATCACTAAAATATCAAATTGCCACATTTTACTATTTAAGTCTTGTAATATTTAGTGGGTAAATGTATAAAAAACATTGTTAGTCTCTCAAACCTTCTGGAATGCAAACTGTAATACGCTGAGTACATTTTTTCTGCTTAAATGTGGAACTACTCTTCAGTACATTACTTTTTCGAATATTTTGGAAAAAAAATTGTCAGTAAGGAAACTGGACGATAGTTATTTAAGTCTTTCTTGTCATCCTCCTTACAAAGCCGTGTTAAAAAAGCATATTTTAATCTGCTTGGAAAAATTCCCTCTACCGGTGATGCATTACATGTATCACTCCGGACACTACGTATTAAGTTAGTGAAAGTTTTTAGAATTCTGTTTGAAATTCCATCAACAACATATGAGGTTTCCTTTTTTAGAGTATTTAAAATTCTATTAATTTCAGTGAAGGATACTGGTGCAACTTCTAGTTGGTCAAAGTTTAGTAGAATGAAATTTTTACTATATTCTCTTGCTTCTTCAACTGTACCACTTAATCATTTTTTTTTTTTTGATACATTTAGAGAGTGACTGTTAAAAGTACTCGCAACTTGTGAATTATTAGCCATCACATTGTTCCTCAGTTTGTTGTGCTTTCTTGTGCACTGACTGCCCGTCCCGTATTCCGTTTGACAATTCCCATACAGTTCTAATCTTTATATCTTGTATAATTACATTTTCCTGGAGATCTTATTATCTGCATTATTTATTTCCATCATGATGTGCGTACTTTTGGGCATTTTAATAACTTTCCTTAAAAAGCTACACTATTTTTGTAGTATGCAGGTAACGTCGTATCTTGACGTAATCTGGTCCTTATATAAATTTCCTCCTCCCTCGTTATTCGGTTTTAATTTTCTTGGTTATCCAATACATGAGGTCTGCCTGGTCTTGGTTTAGCTGTGGTTGTTCCTTCACGTTTCCACGTCACAATCACATCACTACCAGTCGACCTGGACGGCTTTAGAATAGATCAAATACCCCTGATGGATCTGTTACTCAGCTAGCGTCCAACGACTAGTCTACGTTCAGAGTCACTGAATCTCCTGACCTACCCATTCTGCTGTTACTGCGTGTCTACTGACAGCGCCATTCTCCCGGCCTCCTTTAATACTGCCTCTCGTGACATATAGTGGTCAATCACACATTACATAGCGGTTGTCGGGATACTTTTGATCGGATAGTGTATGAATTTGGACCTGTAGAATCATAGCCATGTCGCTCCTGACACACAATTGTTGGCACATTACGATCCTGTACGTAGGTAGTGTTTTCATATTTAAGATAGTCTGTTAGTTGAATGAGTCATTGTCCTAGCTACTCCATTATAGTCTTAAATGGCCACGATCTATACGTTATTATAGACATTGTTAGCATCGTGGTCTCCACACGGCGATCTTTTAAGGCAGCTACTAGCTCGATTCTCCCTGCTAGGTATTACTGTTTGGTGCTAATGCCCTCATCTGTGCACAGCTGCCGCACTCAACGCATGTGGTATGAGTCGTCTGGTCCTCATATTGCGTCGGTCCCTGTGGCCGAGGGGTTCTAGGAGCTTCAGTCTGGAACCGCGCTACCGCTACGTTCGTATGTTCGAATCCTGCCGCGGGCATGGATGTGTGTGATGTCCATAGGTTAGTTCGATTTAAGTAGTGCTAAGTTCTAGGGGACTGATGACCTCAGATGTTAAGTCCCATAGTACTCAGAGCCATTTTTTCCTCATATGGCGAAAGGTGGGAACATGTAATGTACCCAGAAACACTGTCGAACACGATCGCGTAGATTGTCAAGGTGTTACTATTGGGGAGGCATAATGCTGTGTGGGCGTACTGACCTCCAAATCCTTGAACACGGTACTCTCACCGGTCAAAATTATTATGAAGCTGTACTATATCCCAGGGATGCGTTCGACCCTGACGATCATCCAGCAATTATTAACCGCGCTGATGGATGAGTGGAACGCCCTATCACAAGACCTTGTGGACAGCATGGGAGCACTTTGCAAAGCATGCATTGCCGCTCCTGATGATCATACATCCTGCTAAGAACCATGTCCGGCCTTTCGTAATGTTCAGGAGACCTCCATAATTCGTGGTGCCTTCAATGTAATTATTGACTCTGAATGAAGGTGCCATTTCTATTCGTCTTATTGTGAATTTATTTCAGATGCTTTCTGTTCTATGCGTAACAGTTCTGTCTGTATATGATCCAAATTTCATTATATTATATCGCAATAACTCATCATGTGAAAGTGACTTTCGCCCTTAAGTTTTGCGCACTAGTGTACAACACAGAAAGCATCATATGGAAGACAAAAAATATCGTGTAGGCTAATTAAACACCTAAACAGAACAGAGAAAGATGAAGTTGTGTTAAATTTACTGAGTTGTCATCCACAGCGTAAAACATTAACTCTTTCTGCAACCCTTACCTCTTTCTGTATTGAAAATCATTTTCAAAGACCACTTACGAATCGGCTGCTTATGCAAAACACGCCAGCGAGGAAATTTATGAATAGCATCCGATAATGTGAGATAGTATGAACGAGCTACACGATTCCCTTTCAGGTTGATTAATTTATGCAGAAATTCGTGCATGGTAATATCACAAACAGAGAATAACTGTAACTAGCGAACGGAGAATTAGCTGATTACACAGACTCTAGGTGGCTTGTTAGCAAAAGCCGTTACTCATAGAGAATAAAGTATTATCACCAAGGTATGGCGGGAGGAAACCTAATCTCTGTTTGCCACTGAATTAAGAGTCCAGCCAATGATTAATGACGCACATGGTGCGAGATAACTATTACTTGTAGTGGCCGTACATAAAAATAAACGAAAATAATTGGTTTGTAGTATGAGCGTACCATACTACACTTATGTATCTAGAATGAGGAAGTAAGATAACAAGTACTGAAGGAAGTGGTTTTGTCCACAAGTTTCCTGTAGGAATATCCATTATGAAATTTACAGGAACCGCTCTCTCCATCAGTGCAGACTGTCTTAAAATCTGATTCAAATATCGAGCGGAAAACATACATATTAAATGAAGTGGGAGAACCTCAGAGACGCTGTAGCAAAATCATTCGCTGAGGTCTCTGAAGGACAGCCAAAAAGGCCTAAAAGTTTGGAACGATGATATAAATTGAGAGAAGTAGGTCACGCAAAAATTATTTACTGTAAAATTCAGAAGACACAAAGCAGTAGAGTCATATAGCAAGGAACAGAGAAAAGTAAGTACAAAGAAGAGCACAACATTTACCCTTGGACACATTTAGAAACGTAATACAGAATAAGATACATGGATGATTACAAATAGCATATAATCGAATTAAACATAAAAAAGTGTTTCAAGGAAGAAAGAATTAAAGGTATATACATCTCGACAGAAGGTGAAGTTTACTGCAGAAGATCAGAAATTACTCCATAAGAGAAGTAACAGGAGTGCTACCAATAACAGAAAACTAACACAGAACAATATTGAATGAAAACAACACCTTCCTTTGATACATTTGAGTGTGTGAACGACCGTTTACCGTTAGGTTGATTTTTCTGTGGGTACGTGCCCTAACGTTATACCAAGTACATCGATAAAGACTTCGCTGTAGTCCATATTTCACACGAATGTATTTCTCACAAACTTACGTTACGAGCTGCGCCACTCTGCTCTAGTTCCTATAAAATTGATTAATCGTATCACGGATTTTCATTACGAAGGAAATCCAACATCATAACCATTCAAGAAGGTCTATGGGACGATTGAAACCTGCCTGTTCCAGCCTAGACCTATTAAGTAAGCACATAAGTAAAAGGAAGAAGAATCTGACCATTTACAAACAAGGACGGAGTATGGGGCTCCTTTGCGCATTAAAATGTAAACCAAAGATACCTGAATAACTCGCTCAGTGCTAATTACCATGTCATCGTCTATGACATTTTACAATACAATGTACTCTCCTGAACTCCATGAACAACTTAAATATTATAATATTGAAACTAAACTAATGACGGTCTTAGAACGACCCCAAATTGTCATCGAATGAATAGCTTGGGAACAGTTATTTCATTTACAATACTTAGCACGTGATACAGCTTATGACGAGGTCTAAGATACTAGTATAACTAGTAAAAGTGATATTTACAAAAATACAGGGTGGTCCATTGATCGTGACCGGGCCAAATATCTCACGAAATAAGCGTCAAACGAAAAAACTACAAAGAACGAAACTTGTCTAGCTTGAAGGGGGAGACCAGATGGCGCTATGGTTGGCCCGCTAGATGGCGCTGCCATAGGTCTAACGGACATCAACTGCGTTTTTTAAATATGAACCCCCATTTCTATTACATATTCGTGTAGTACATAAAGAAATATGAATGTTTGTTTTGGACCACTTTTTTCGCTTTGTGATAGATGGCGCTGTAATAGTCACAATCATACGATTCACAATTGTAGACGCACAGTTGGTAACAGGTAGGTTTTTTAAATTAAAATACAGAATGCAAGTACTTTTGAACATGTACCTTTGTGAACTTATCATTTCTGAGAACGCATTCTCTTACAGCGTGATTACCTGTAAATACCACATTAATGCAATAAATGTTCAAAATGATGTCCGTCACCCTCAATGCATTTGGCAATACGTGTAACGACATTCCTCTCAACAGCGAGTAGTTCGCCTTCCTTAATGTTCGCACATGCATTGACAATGCGCTGACCCATGTTGTCAGGCACTGTCGGTGGATCACGATAGCAAATATCCTTCACCTTTCCCCACAGAAAGAAATCCGGGGACTTCAGATCGGGCGAACGTGCGGGCTGTGGTATTTTGCTTCGACGACCAATCAACCTGTCATGAAATATGCTATTCAAACACGCTTCAACCGCACGCGAGCTATGTGCCGGACATCCATCATGTTGGAAGTACATCGCCATTCTGTCATGCAGTGAAACATCTTGTAGTAACATCGGTAGAACATTACGTAGGAAATCAGCATATATTGCACCATTTAGATTGCCATCGATGAAATGGGGGCCAATTATCCTTCCCCCATAATGCTGCAAAACACATTAACCCGGCAAGGTCGCTGGTGTTCCACTTGTCGCAGCCATCGTGGATTCCGTTGCCCAGTAGTGCATATTACGCCAGTTTACGTTACCGCTGTTGGTGAATGACGCTTCGTCGCTAAATACAAGGCGTGCAGAAACTCTGTCATTATTTCGTAATTTCTCTTGTGCCCATTGGCAGAACTGTACACGACGTTCAATGTCGTCACCAAGCAATTACTGGTGCACAGAAATATGGTACGGGTGCAATCGATGTTGATGTAGATTCTCAACACCGACGTTTCTGAGATTCCCGATTCTCGCGCAGTTTTTCTGCTACTGATTTTAGGATTAGCCGCGATAGCAGCTAAAACACCTACCTGGGCATCATCATTTGTTGCAGGAAGTGGTTGACGTTTCACATGTGACTGAGCACTTCCTGTTTCCTTAAATTACGTAACTATCCGGCTGACGGTCTTACACTTGGATGATGTCGTTCAGGATACCGAGCAGCACACATAGCACACGCCCGTTGGACATTTTGATCACAATAGCCATACATCAACACGATATCGACCTTTTCCGCAATTGGTAAACAGTCCATTTTAACGCGGGTAATGTATCACGAAGCAAATACCGTCCGCACAGGCGGAATGTTACGTGATACCACATACTTTTACGTTTGTGACTTTATAATGCCATCTACCACAAAGCAAAAAAAGTGGTCCAACTAAAACATTCATATTTCTTTACGTACTACAGGAATATGTAATAAAAATGGGGGTTCCTATTTAAAAAAAACGCAGTTGATATCTGTTTGACCTATGGCAGCGCCATCTAGCTGGCCAACCATAGTGCCATCTGTTTTCCCCCTTCAAGCTAGGCGAGTTTCGTTCTTTGTAGTTTTTTCGTTTGATGCTTATTTCGTGAGATATTTGGCCCGGTCACTATCAATGGACCACCCTCTATATGCTGCAAGGTTGTAAGAAGTCCCCAACGAGAAACGGTAAAAGGGCCTGTTCCACTTTGTCAAGTTTCGGCACATAAATATTTATAACACTCGTACATTGTTTAATTTGTAAGAAACTTATTTCTCAGTAGGTTCTTTGAAAACCAAAATGTGGCTGGCTAATTATCTTATACAGAAATGGACTTTATGAAAGAATGTTATCAGTTGATGCAGTCATTAATTGTTAAAGTCTGCCTAATCATCAAATTTATACACATAGGGATATAAAAAAACAACCGCGCAGCGTTAAAGTGAAAGGCACTACCGATAATCTTAACTGACACCATAATAGTTAAGCTAAATTAGTCTTAGTCGAACTGAATGTTTACTCGATACAATAGTTTGTTTTATACACCCTAAGACGTAAAAGACGCTGTCCGGGCTGCCTTCGGTCACGTCTTAGATCTGCAACCTCATTGAATGGAGTGGAAATGTCTTCCGTGATGAGTCCCCCTTCGAATTGAGCACTGATGTCTAGCGAAGACGTGTCTCGAGACGTCCCGAACTGCGATGGAATACCAACCTATCTAACTGTCGCTCGCCATACGACCGACAGCCACGAGTAATGATCTGGGGTGCCATTTCACTTCAGAGCAGGACACCTCTGGTTGGCATCCACGGCATTCTTGAAGCACAGCGGTACGTCAACGATATTCTACCCCCCATTTTGTTGCCCTTCATGGCAGACTTTAGTTAGCTTACATTTCAGCAAGATAATGCCCGTCCAACATGGCGAGCATCTACTGTCTGTCTCCGTGCTTGCCAAATACCTCTATTGCTTGTAACTATAGTAGAATGCATAAAAGTTTATTCTCTTTCAGACGCCCAGGACGTCGAAAAGGGCCACTATCAGGGGAGAGCGAACTGATCAAAAGCCGAAACAGGCGATTTTAGTTATCAATGAAAGGCATTCCATAAGAGCAGTAAGTAAACAGTTCAATATTCCATTCACAACACTGCATGGCAGAAAATTTAAGGGAGTTGCAGGGGGTCCACTTCTAGACCGAAAAGCAGTTTTTACTCAAGAGCAGGAGACAGCTTTGCCTGAACGAATAAAGTTTATGGACAGTATTTTTTAGAGACTCACTCCACTGCAAGTCCGCAGAGTAGCTTTTGCATATGCCGAGGCAAACAATGTCCATAAAAATTTTCCAAAGTTGCCTGCTTAGCTCGTAAAGACTCGCTTTACTGTCTTCTCAAAAGGAATCCCTTAAGTGTTCGAAAACCAGCCTTACAGACTTTAAGCGATAGGAAGTAAGAAATTTTTTTATGATTTGGGAGCTGTGATGACAAAATTTGCTTTCACACTGGATCGTATTTTTAACATGGAGGAGACGGGAGTGACAACTGACAAGTCCGTGTAAAATGGTTAGCGCAACAGGAGAAACGTTGGCTCTGGAGTTAGTTGGGAGTGGGGAATAATAATACCCGTGATTTGTTGCACTTCCCTCGGAAAAGATTGGTCCCACATTTGCAAAAGGATGGACCTCCATTTGCGTTGTACACTTGTTCCCATAATGTTAGGCCAAATGAAGCTTCATTCGTTACTTGGCTTAAATATTTCATTTACCACTCAAAGGCTAGTGTAAATAATAAAGTGCTTCAGGTATTGGACAGCCATGGTAGCCATGCGATCTTACAGTCGTACCATTTGTGTCATGATAATGGCATAGTTATGCTCCCCATCCCACCACACACGTGTCAACGGTTACAGCCGCTGAGCATCTCATGGTTTTCGTTTTGGAATCTGCCTTTCGACGTGAATGTAACATAAAAATCAAATCCAATCAAAATCATATCCACCTGCCTACGGAAAGTAGCCCCGTATGATACTTCAGGATTGTTTAAGACTACGAATTCCAATGTAGCCACTGCTGGAAATACTGCTTTTGGGTTGAAACAAATAGGTATTTTTCCTATGAACTCAGATACATTCAGAGATGAAGTTTACTTACGTGCTAAAATCATATTGCAACATGATTAAATTCCAGAAATAGCTGTAGAGAGTGATGAGTCAATGATCACATCACCTACGAGCAAAACGAAGCCGAATGACTCGGCGCATTCAGCATTCTGTTTGTCAAGCAAACCACAATCATCATCGTCCAGTGGTCATTTGGCTCCAGTGACTCAGCCTATGGAAACTCTTCACATCACTTCTCAGTCCAAAAATGTGTCTAATTCAAATTTTGAAGAGCAAATCCCAGTACCATCTTCATAACGCCGAAAAAAAGCAAAAAAAAAGGGGGGAAAAGCAAACAACCCTCAGAAATTTTGACTGGAATTCTTTAAAAAAAAACAGGAGAATAAACTACTAAACAAGAACTCCCCTAACAAACGTAGGGCGAAAGAGACAAAGCGAAAGAAAACAATTAAGACGATGAAAGCTAAGAAATGCAATCGCAATTCAAAGTTTGGGCCGCGCGGGTTAGCCGAGCGGTCTTAGGCGCTGCAGTCATGGACTGTGCAGCTGGTCCCGGCAGAGGTTCGAGTCCTCTCTCGGGCATGGGTGTGTGTGTTTGTCCTTAGGGTAATTTAGGTTAAGTACTGTGTAAGCTTAGGAACTGATGACCTTAGCAGTTAAGCCCCGCCGGCTGCGGTGGTCTCGCGGTTCTAGGCGCGCAGTCTGGAACCGCGCGACTGCTACGGTCGCAGGTTCGAATCCTGCCTCGGGTATGGATGTGTGTGATGTCCTTAGGTTAGTTAGGTTTAAGTAGTTCTAAGTTCTAGGGGACTGATGACGTAAGATGTTAAGTCCCATAGTGCTCACAGCCATTTGAACCATTTTTAGTTAAGCCCCATAAGATTTCACACACATTTGAACATTTCAAAGTTTGCTTCAGCTGTTGAAGACAACGATATTAACATAAATGAAGATGAGTCGTGTGACGATGATAACTTGATTTGACGGGCAATGAAGATGAATATGTTGTTAAACATTTAGTTTATTTTCTGCAAGGCCTATTTGCTTATTAATATTTACATTAAAACATTATGTTCTTAGTTTGTAACGTGTTTGTGTCGGTTAATAATTTTTTTTGTAAGCCATAAATTTAATATTTTTACTATAAGAGTCACAGGTTAGTCAATTATTTCAGCATTTTGGTTAAAATTATTGCAGTTTGTATTATTTGTGAGAATTCTTAACATAGTGGATGAAGTATATGTATATAATAATTAAATTTTAGCATTTCCCATATAAAATACATGATAGAAACATATGAACAGTATTACTCAACGGGTTGGGGAATGCCGATAAAAACTGTTTTTTTTTCCAAATTCTATGCTACAGAGTAGAACTTGTGCGACTTCTACTTCTTAACCACAGGTAGTAGGACATATTTATCTGTTACTTTATGCAAAATTTTACATATTCAGGTATACAAATTCTATATGAGCGATCAGCTTCTTTAAGTGATCGGTGCTTCCCCCTTCTCTCCTATACCCGATTCGACAAATGTGGACACAGACATGATAATGGCGAACTGGCTACAATGGACAGAAGAGGGAATGAGAATCAAGTATGTTGCCAGAGTGTTAAACTTGATAACGATTATGTAATTTTCCATAACACACAATAACTGAATCATACGGTGGCTGTTTAACGAAATACGTCTCGTCGGCAGCGACTACATTAAAATCGAATCAGAAACTCCGATTAGGAAAGGATGGGGAAGTCAGCCAAGCTTTTTCAAACGAGCCATCCTGGCGATGGCATCAAGTTGTTTAGAAAATCACGGAAAACTTGCACTCACGGAAAACTTACATCTGTGCGACTGAAGGGGGCTGTGGACGGTAGTCTTCCCGAAAGCGAGTCCAGTGCGATAAGCACTGCAGCACCTCGCTCGGATTGTAACAGGTTTCGAAAGAAGAGAAGTCCAATACGTGGGTGATTTATCAGCAACAATAACATTTAGAAAGTGAAAAATCTGGGAACGACACAATAAGATTAATTTATTTATGTTGAGAATATAGGCCTACATATATTTTATTGAAAAATTCACTCAGAAGATACTGCGAGAAATGTTTGATATTGAAAGGAAGGGCTATTGCGGAGTGATAATGTTCGTCCAGGATGTTTTGAAAGCAGTTCCAGGCAGTTTGACGAAACGTGGGAGAATACAAGCTGTGCGAGTTCCGTTGTCCAGACAGACAATACGCGGCTACGAATAATACCAGTGCCGGCAGGAATTCACAGTCGGCTCATTCTTTTCCGCGCCGTCTCCGCTAAGAGATTCATACTGCCAACTGCGCTGCTTTCTCGGTCCCAAAAGAACTGCGGATTTTCTTGAGCAGATGAATATGACAAACATCGAGCTTCTTGATAACAACACTCGGCTACAGAAGCGAAATATTCTGCCGTTACCGTAAACCCTGCCCAATCCAAATAATCAGGGTCGCTCTCTGTTTAGAAAAAAAAATAGTTGAATATTCTAATGACAACATAAAAACTTCGCACAGTGAGAATGGACTTTGAATGAAATGAAACTCCCGTATGACCCAGATAAGATTCCATCACTGCAATGCGGGGCGAGAGGGTGAGGGGTGGGGTGGGGAGGGGGGGGGGGGCCGAGCGGGGGAGCACTATACCCACAGGATTTCATGCCTCACCACTGACAGCATCTGCAGTACGTTAGAGCGGAAGTTACGAATCTGGATATAATATTTCATTGCGGAAGGGAAGAATTCCGTCACAATTCCCGTGTAAAAGTAATTTCAGAAATAATACTCATTCTTCCACAAGGTCAAAGGAGAGCTATATCGCTCATGGGGAGGAAAGCAGAGTGAGTGACGAATGTTAAGAATACAGCAGCGATGATGATAAAGCCCACGAATCGCACTGTGATTGCCATGGTATTTAAGTGTGTATAAAAGCTAATGCAAGTTTATGTCCAAATCTACACTTCTCAAGCCAGTATGGGGTATAGTGGATGATACTTTGGCTAGCATTATCATTTCAAGCCTTTTTTGTTCCACTTGCGATTAGCGCGTGACAAGAACAACTGTCGCGAAGTCTGCATACGAGTTCGGATTTTCCTTATTTTCTCGTCATGGTCATTTCGTGAAATGTTTGTACGAGGATCATTCACGGCCAGAGCAATGTACACTTATCAGCCAGAACATCATGACCACCTACCTAATAGTCGGCACGTCCACCTTTGGCGCGGCCAACAGTAGAGACTCGTCATGACATGGAAGCAATGAGGCCATGGTAGGTCACTGGGGGGAGTTGGCACTACATCTGTACACACAAGTAACCCAATTCCTGTAAATTCCGGACGTGGATGGGGGTGCATTGAGCTCTGACGTCACGTCCAATCATTCAGTCACATCCCAGACCTGTTCGATCGAGTTCAGATCTGGCGAGCTGGGGGCAGACACATCAATTGGAACTCGCTACTGCGTTCACCAAACTACTACCATCACACTCTTGGCCTTGTGAATGGCGCATTATCTTGTTGAAAAATGCCCCTGCCGTCGGGAAACATGATCGTCATGAAGGGTGTACATGCCCTGCAACCAATGTATGATACTCCTTAGCCGTAATGGTGCCTTGCACGAGCTCCACTGGACCTATGGAATGCACTTGAGAGTCCTCCAGAATATAATGGACGACGAAATTGCGCTCTCCCATCCACATGATAAGAATCTATCAAGATTCATCAGACCATGCAACGCTCTGCCACTGTGCCAACGTCCAATGCCGATGGGGCGTGCCCATGTAGTTGCCGATGTCGTGATCTGAAGGTTGACACATGCATGGGTCCTCGGCTACGAAGGCCCGTCGTTAGGAGTGTTCGGTGCACTGTGTGTTCAGACACACTTGTACTCTGCCAAGCATTGAAGTCTGGTGTTAGGTCCGCCACAGTTCGCTGCCTATTCTGTTTTACCAGCCTGCCCAGCCTACAACGTTAGAAATCTTTAATGAGGGGTGACCCCCCAACCACACGACATCTGGACGTGGTTTCACCTTGGTTTCGCAGACACTCACCGCAGCACTCCCCGAACACCCGAAAAGTCGTGCAGTTTTCGAAATGCCGTGCCGAGCCTCCGGATAATCACAATCAACCATCGGTCAAACTCAGATAGATCGCGTGCCTTCCCCATTCTACACACTGACAGCATGCTCACTGATCCTACACGTGCCATGCTTGTGTCTGACGAGCAGTCAATTCTCGGCAGGCGACACTGCTATCGCCTGATCGGGTTTATATCGGTAATAGGTCGGTGGTTATAATGTTCTGACTGATCAGTGAATGTTGAGACGCGACCAAGCTACTGCACACGTCAGGACCCTTGTTTCAGTGCTTTAATTTTGGCGCTCAAGTCCTTAAGTCAACCTTTAAGTCAACAGAGTGAAAAGGGAGACAATCTAAGTAGCATACAACAAAAATAACTGTACATCAGTTGTCGTTTAAACGGTAGAACTTCCTATAACGCATACGAACGCATGACTCAAAGACGTAGTGAATCCTCTTAGACTATGCACATTTGAAAGTAGCTAAGTGAAGTAGAAGAATAAGCCAAAAGATAAAGCAAATTAAATGTTCACGTTAAGTTGGAATAAGTCTCTCGAACGACACTACAGACTATTACACGATAAGGTCCCCAAATCGTAAATAAACAAGAAGGAAACAGCCCTGTATTAAAAAGATATGGACAGGGGACATAACTAGGTATGAAAGGAGACACACATATAATCTTATACGGCCGGAGTGGCCGTACGGTTCTAGGCGCTACAGTCTGGAGCCGAGCGATCGCTACGGTCGCAGGTTCGAATCCTGCCTCGGGCATGGATGTGTGTGATGTCCTTAGGTTAGTTAGGTTTAATCAGTTCTAAGTTCTAGGCGACTGATGACTTCAGAAGTTAAGTCGCTTTGTGCTCACAGCCATTTGAACCATTTTTGAACAAATAATTTTAACGTGTAACTGACATGCTTGAAAAATGGGGACAGCATATACCAGAGTAAAAGAAGTAAGGTAACTTGCATTTCTATGTCCATCAAATAAAAACAGGCTTATCTTATTGAAAGAGGTCTCCAAAACGTAAAATCTACTGTCACATATATAAAATTACAACAGAAACAACAGTGGTCAAACCCAGTTTTCATTTAACACATGAATTACATGCAGTGAAATCAAAATACCTTCACGAATCTCAAACAAAGGGTGCTTGCTAGTTCAACAATTTCCTTGTCGTCAGCTTTTCATACATCGATACCTGCACTCTCTCACCATAAATTCTACTACAAACAACCACAAAGACACGACTATTATTTGTGTTCATGCTTGCAGAAGTAAGCGCGTTAACATTGAAGGGGTGTTACGTTTAATGGTAGAAATCCTCGAATGCATAGTAAACGGATTGTTCAGCGCCTACACGCTCAGTGACGTCGGCCCCAAAATTTGTGGGTACCTCACGCACAAGACGCTTGTATGTAACATGTATGACAAGAAGATTAGAAATATTTTTATATCATAACTGTTTTCCATCACATAATTACTAAAGTAGGCAACTGATATTGCCGCACGAAACGCAAACGTTCACAAAACGAAGTCTGTCACTCAAGAGATTAACTACAAAATCCAATAATGATTTTTAAACCTTCGCTAAAGACTTCTCAATTATATTTTGCTAAGCGTAAGTGACCTAAACCGACTCCAGTGGTAAACTCTATTCAAAAGCCACTGTATTCCTCATATTTTCTTCAATCTTTTTGGTGAAGTAAACCGGTTCACTGGGCGCATTTGTAGTGTTTCAGACAGACCACTTTTCTGTGCATGGCTATACCGTTACCTTTTAGCATATTATTGAACTCTTTACTACTTACATGATGCAACAGAAATGTTATGCAGGTTTTGAAATGTCTGCATTTCACAGTGTCTGAATAGTACTATACATTGTCCTTCGGGCAAGCATGCATGTCTGAAGGAACAAACACTGTCGACCATCAAGAGCCGTATTAAATGGAAAACATTTATTCGCAAATTTCGAATATGGTGTTACACAGCGGTACAAATGATTAGTGTCATATGAATTCTTCTGCCAGACGGGGGCCACGTTTTTTTGCAGTAACTAATTTCTAATGTCTGAAGTAGTGCTGGAGGAATTTGACACAATTAATCCTGCACGGTTATCCATAAATCTGTAAGAGTGCGAAGGGGTGGATATCTCTTCTCTCTTCCAAGGCATTACAGATAGCCGGCCGCGGTGGTCTCGCGGTTCTAGGCGCGCAGTCCGGAACCGTGTGACTGCTACGGTCGCAGGTTCGAATCCTGCCTCGGGCATGGATGTGTGTGATGTCCTTTGGTTAGTTAGGTTTAAGTAGTTCTAAGTTCTAGGGGACTGATGACCACAGCAGTTGAGTCCCATAGGGCTCAGAGCCATTTGAACCATTACAGATATTTTCAATAATCTTCATGTCTTGTGTGTGGGGTTTGGTGGCCAACGGAAGTGTTTAAACTTGGAAGATTATTCCTGGAGCCACTCTGTAGCAGCTCAGGACGTGTGGGGTGTCACATTGTCCTGCTGGAATTCCCCACGTCCGTCGGAATGCACAATGGACACGAGTGGATGCCGGTGATCAGACAGGATGCTTACGTACGTGTCATCTATCACAGTCGTATCTAGACGTATCAGGAGTCCCATATGACTCCAACTGCACACGGTACACTCGTGATGCTGTGTCCTATTGCCAGTGCGCCGACTATAACACCAAGTTCAAACTCACTTAAATCTTGATAAGCCGGCCGGAGTGGCCTTGCGGTTCTAGGCGCTACAGTCTGGAGCCGAGTGACCGCTACGGTCGCAGGTTCGAATCCTGCCTCGGGCATGGATGTGTGTGAAGTCCTTAGATTTGTTAGGTTTAATTAGTTCTAAGTTCTAGGCGACTGATGACCTCAGAAGTTGAGTCGCATAATGCTCAGAGCCATTTTAAATCTTGATAATCTGTCATTGTGGCAGCAGTAACCGATCTAACAACTGCGCTGGACACTTGTTGTCTTATATAGGCATTGCCGACCGCAGCGCCGTATTCTGCTCGTTTAGATTTCTTTGTATTTGAATACGCATGCTTGTTCAAAAGTGTTCAAATCTGTGTGAATTCCTAAGGGACCAAACTGCTTAGGTCAACGGTCCCTAGACTTACACTGACTTAAACGAACGTATGCTAAGAACAACACACACATCCATGACCGAGGGAGGACTCTAGCCTCCGACGGGAGGGGCCGCGCAGTCTGTGACAAGACGCCTCAAACCACGCGGCCATTCCGCGCGGCCGTATGCCTGTATCAGTTTCTTTGGCGTTTCAGTGTATAACATACTGCTGAATTTATTATAATGCCATTAACAGATTTTTTTAAGAAAATCATGGAACTGTCGAAACAAATCAAAACAATGACCACATGCCAACAAGAGATGAGTTGGTTCACGTTGATCTCCATTTCCCAGGGGGTTTGATTCAGGCACGTCGTCTCAATCAATATTTCATGGTTCAAATTTCGGAACAACACCGAACAAGAATTCACCTACTAATACTCAGCACACCCCATCTGCAGGGTTGATCCATGAAAACACTATCCTAAAATCGGCATAATATTACTGAAATGTCGAGAGGTGCATTGAAGCAATTTGACGAGGTTGGGGAAACACCCAAAATTCAAGTTCGCTCTTGCTACCATCTTGAAACAAATAATGAACTGACATTCCTTTGATCCAGTTCATTGCGTTTGTGCTCGTGCTGTGGAAAAAGGTGTCATAAGGGAACAGAGGTGATTGCGGTACAACAGCAGCACGAAGAAGTAAAGCAAGTATCTTCCGTATCAGCAGCCACACGTCTGCAGGGGATCCACAGAAAAATCGATATTCATGTGTGTCAAGCATTTGACTGTAAGGGCAAAGCAGAGAATCGGCCACGTTAATGACATGTAGATGGAGTCACTTCACGGGTTTATCATTGACAACCAGTTACCATGGCACACGAGCCTCGATGTCGAGATCGATGTGGTGCATGGAGCCCTGCTATCTCAAGATGCCGGCCTCCACCATGTTCTTGGCGTGAATTCTCATCATTAGGTGATAAACGTCTCATGCTGTAGGAATTCTGGTACGAGGTAAGTCTGATGGGCATAACAGTTTATGTACTATTGCACCGGGCAGCACTCTGGGAGAAGGAACAAGTTCATAAATCAGGGCTCCCGAAAAACCAGTTTGATGGCGGCCTTACAACTTAACCCTGATGCAGACATAGAGGGCAGTCACTCTATCATGGACGTTTATCAGACCAAGCTTCATTCTCGAGGGGAAGGATCAAGTGTATCATAATGAACTTTGAAGATAAGATTCGAGCTCTGGAAATAGCCAAACGCTGTTTGTCATCACTG
This sequence comes from Schistocerca gregaria, assembly GCF_023897955.1. Lineage (NCBI taxonomy): Eukaryota > Metazoa > Arthropoda > Insecta > Orthoptera > Acrididae > Schistocerca > Schistocerca gregaria. Next base: position 683,149,014 of record NC_064931.1, read on the forward strand.
ATTCCCAATCATTTTCCTGCAGGAAACCATCTGGGTCCAGGGTCTTGTTGCGGGCTCCCATATTGAAAGTGTCGTCGACATCATCAGCCAAGACTGCAGCCATAAGGAGATCTCCATAGCTGCCCCATCAAGAACACCAGGACAAGACGGAGGACTTCACCTGTAGTTGTAGCATCCTGGTCCACTTGTGCAAAAAACTGTCGATAGTGGTCCACAAAGGCACTCAAGATTTTTCTGGGACGTCAGGTGGCGACCATCCAGCTTACCAAGGGCATGCACCAGTCCTCTCAGCACCTACGCTTCTCTGTAGCAACATGGTGCATTGATGGGAGTGGCCCCAGCACCTAATCTTGACATATCGCACTTATTATTGCGCCCTCAAGGCAGCAACGTGTAAGTCAGATAATCTGCGCCCTTGCCCTATGAATGTCTACCTGTCAATCAAGGTACGGTGCTCAGCCAGAGAGCTCCCAGAGTAGCATGAAATAAAATTCCAGTTTATTTCGATGCCAAAACATTTCGCCACGGCCATATTGTACCATTGTGCGACGCAAAGCAGACTTAGTATATTCAACCCAATACCAAAGCACTGAAGGGTGTGTCGGAAGGAATGTTTTGCATGTGGCCCATGCTTCTTCTATTAACTGCTTGGACTCCAGATTCTGGAATGTGTGACATTCAACTTCCAACTTCAAAATGGTTTAAATGGCTCTCAGCAGTATGGGACTTAACATATGAGGTCTTCAGTCCCCTAGAACTACTGAAACCTAACTAACCTAAGGACATCACACACATCCATGGCCGAGGCAGGATTCGAACCTGCGACCTAGCGGTCGCGCGGTTCCAGACTGAAGCGCCTAGAACCGCTTTGCCACGGGCGGCCGGCCAACTTTCAAGTGCCTCGACCGCGCCACACTCTCTGCTGTTGGAGGGAAACAGTGCACATATGTGCAGTATCGTCATAGAAGTGCTTAGGCTACAACTGAGCACCGACAGTGAGACCTTGGGAAATACAGACACTATGAAGACGACTCGATAAATGGTTCTTAACATATGTGTACCCACTTGGATCTTCATGAACTCTTTTCTATGTGTCAGCAAGAGTCAAATCACGCACCAACAGATGTAGTGCAAGGCATGAGGTATGATGGGGTAACTGATCCTTCTGGGATAACACATACTTGAAGTTTCCACCAAGAATAAAATGTTCACAGTGGCCAGCAAACAAACGGGTGACTTGTTCCAAATGAAACTGAGACTGAACCCATCGCTTTTCCAAGAGCCAGAGAGAGCATGAACATTAATGACCCGAACACCAAGGAAAGTCACTGCGAGCTCCCTGGCCAACAGCAGAAGATCACATCTTCAACCACGACCCCTTCCCAGAGGAGTATCACCATTCCTCTACTGCCTTCAGCACATGGCATAACACAGATATTCTATGCATAAAAAGCCAGAAACTTGTCATGGGGAACTCCTTGCACGAGGGCAATATCAATGTCCCATTCCCGGAACATTTTGTGGAGCAAGTGTAGTTTGACCTGTGTCCCAGCTAAGTTGACACTTACATCTGCATCTACATCCATACTCCGCAAGCCACCTGACGGTGTGTGGCGGAGGCTACCTTGAGTACCTTTATCGGTTCTCCCTTCTATTCGAGTCTCGTATTGTTCGTGGAAAGAAGGATTGTCGGTATGCTTCTGTGTGGGCTCTAATCTCTCTGATTTTATCCTCATGGTCTCTTCGCGAGATATACGTAGGAGGGAGCAATATACTGCTTGACTCTTCGGTGAAGGTATGTTCTCGAAACTTCAACAAAAGCCCGTACCGAGCTACTGAGCGTCTCTCCTGCAGAGTCTTCCACCGGAGTTTATCTATCATCTCCGTAACGCTATCGTGATTACTAAATGATCCTGTAACGAAGCGCGCTGCTCTCCGTTGGATCTTCTCTATCTCTTCTATCAACCCTATCTGGTACGGATCCCACACTGTTGAGCAGTATTCAAGCAGTGGGCGAACAAGCGTACTGTAACCTACTTCCCTTGTTTTCGAATTGCATTTCCTTAGGATTTTCCAATGAATCTCAGTCTGGTATCTGCTTTAACGACGATCAACTTTATATGATCATTCCATTTTAAATCACTCCTAATGCTTACTCCCAGATAATTTATGGAATTAACTGCTTCCAGTTGCTGACCTGCTATATTGTAGCTAAATGATAAGGGATCTATCTTTCTATGTATTCGCAGCACATTGCACTTGTCTACATTGAGATTCAATTGCCGTTCCCTGCACCATGCATCAATTTGCTGCAGATCCTCCTGCATTTCAGTACAATTTTCCATTGTTACAACCTCTCGATATACCACAGCATCATCCGCAAAAAGCCTCAGTGAACTTCCGATGTCATCCACAAGCTCATTTATGTATATTGTGAACTCCAACGGTCCTACGACACTCCCCTGCGGCACACCTGAAATCACTCTTACTTCGGAAGACTTCTCTCCATTTGAGAATGACATGGTGCGTTCTGTTATCTAGGAACTCTTCAATCCAATCACACAATTGGTCTGATAGTCCATATGCTCTTACTTTGTTCATTAAACGACTGTGAGGAACTGTATCGAACGCCTTGCGGAAGTCAAGAAACATCGAATCTACCTGGGAACCCGTGTCTGTGGCCCTCTAAGTCTCGTGGACTAATAGCGCGAGCTGGGTTTCACACGATCGTCTTTTTCGACACCTACGCTGATTCCTACAGAGTAGATTTCTAGTCTCCAGAAAAGTCATTAAACTCGAACATAATACTTGTTCCAAAATTTTATAACTGATCGACGTTAGAGATATAGGTCTATAGTTATGCACATCTGTTCGACGTCCCATCTTGAAAACGGGGATGACCTGTGCACTTTTCCAATCCTTTGGAACGCTACGCTCTTCTAGAGACCTACGGTAGGCCGCTGCAAGAAGGGGGGAAAGTTCCTTCGCGCACTCTGTGTAAAATCGAACTAGTATCCCATCAGGTCCAGCAGCCTTTCCTCTTTTGAGCGATTTTAATTGTTTCTCTATCCCTCTGTCGTCTATTTCGATATCTACCATTTTGTCATCTGTGCGACAATCTAGAGAAGAAACTCTGTGAAACAGCTTTGGAAGAAGACATTTAGTATTTCGGCCTTTAGTCTGTCATCCTCTGTTTCAGTACCATTTTGGTCACAGAGTGTCTGGACATTTTGTGGTGATCCACCTACCACTTTGACATAAGACCAAAATTTCTTAGGATTTTCTGCCAAGTCAGTAAATAGAACTTTACTTTCGAATTCACTGAACGCCTCTCGCATAACCCTCCTCACACTATATTTCGCTTCGCGTAATTTTTGTTTGTCTGCAAGGCTTTGGCTGTTTATGTTTGCTGTGAAGTTCCCTTTGCTTCCGCAGCAGTTTTCTAACTCGGTTGTTGTACCACGGTGGCTCTTTTCCATCTCTTACGATCTTTCTTGGCACATACTCATCTAACGCATATTGTACGATGGTTTTGAACTTTGTCCACTGATCCTGAATAGTATCTGTACTTGAGACAAAACTTTTGTGCTGAGCCGTCAGGTACTCTGTAATCTGCTTTTTGTCACTTTTGCTAAACAGAAAAATCTTCCTACTTTTTTTAATATTTATATTTACGGCTGAAATCATCGATGCAGTAACCGCATTATTATTCCCTGTTCTGCGTTAACTGTTTCAAATAGTTCGGGTCTGTTTGTCACCAGAAGGTCTAATATGTTATCGCCACGAGTCGGTTCTCTGTTTAACTGCTCAAGGCAGTTTTCAGACAAAGCACTTAAAAAAAATTATGGAGTCAACCCTATAATACTGTGGCGGAACCATACTCAAAGGTACACTCATTGAAGCAAGAAGACCAGCAGCGTCGGAGAAGGCCCTTCCAACAGACAGTGCGATTCCATCCAAATCCCCAGTCGATTAAGTCATTGGCTGTTGCTGCAATGAACGCAGCTACTTCAACGTTCGTCGAGCCATCTTCAGCATCATGAGACCACGCATTAGTGCCTGGGCCAGAGCGTCCAGCAGAACCTCTTTAGCACCCGAGGGCGACAGTGTGGCGTTAGAGAAAGAACGGCGATGTTCCAGTTACTGTCCATCGAGGTGAGGCATCTTGCTAGGTGGCGGTTCAAAAAAGGGTTCAAATGGCTCTGAGTACTATGGGACTTAACATCTGTGGTCATCAGTCCCCTAGAACTTAGAACTACCTAAACCTAACTAACCTAAGGACATGACACACATCCATGCCCGAGGCAGGATTCGAACCTGCGATCGTAGCAGTCGCGCGGTTCCGGACTGAGCGCCTAGAACCGCTAGACCACCGCGGCCGGCTAGGTGGCGGTGATTGTTCTGTATCAGACGGGATATGGGCATGATGTTCCACTATAGGATCATCCAACAGGAGGCCTTGGTAGAGATGATCAGTATCGTCCATCGGCTGTGGCCGGCAGGTGTCTGACAGAGTAAACTGATGCTTCTTATGGCTCTTCAGCGACCGTTTACGCATGTTTGCTTCAGTATCTGAGGATGCCAGCGGATTCTGATGGGCAAGCACGAAGGTTTCAGTAGGTATGACCATGAAGTCGACGCCCATCCCTCCCTGAGAACCTACTCACCATCTGTCAGCACAGGTGGAGCAGGAGAGGGCATCGGCATAGACGAAAATCCTTCTGTACCTACCATTTGTCCAGTCACAGTCGGCAAAGGTTCGGGAACGGGAGGCAGTGCAGACAGTGGTCTAGAGTCATTTCAGAGAACTTCAACATAAGTCTCTGAAAGCGTTGTCAGTGTAGTCGAAACCAGTGCATCACCAGGTGGCAACTGCATGATCCTTTGCTGCAAGCATTCTGCTCGGCCAACGCCCAAGAATGTCTTCAGCTTTCTATCATAGATTACAATAGCGTGGCGCCCACCAATATATAAATAGGATGGCACGCGTTTGCTCAGTTCAATACAGGTCTACTTCACTCCATTGAGGACTTGGTACGTGGTGAAGTGAGCCAACTTTTCAGCCAGACGCTAATCACCTCGCCACATGCGCAGAGCACAGAAATCATCATCTCTGAATGTATTTGATACAGGAGTTCAAAAACACGTGTCACTGGCAGTCCAAGCCCTGCATAGTTTATACACACATCTCCAATATTGAAATCTGAATGACGGAATTTGCGACAGGTCCTTGTGTTATTTGAAATCTTGTCACATTAACGTGACATATAACACACTGGTCACTATGGATAGGTGTGTGTCAGCAGTATCGTTATAGTCAATCTTATCAACATCCCAGAGAAACTGTTCAATTTCATGTGCTTTCAGAAGTGCATATTCATTCGAAAAACTGATCTCCAGTGTCGATTTACGATACAAGTAGGCCATTCTCCTTCAAAAGGAAATATAGTTTGCAAAGACAGCTGAAGCACACGAAGTAACCTAAACGCGAGCTGTATGGCAAGGATGTAAACAGAGACGTCCATACCGCTACACTGCCGAAGGCAGACTTTGCCACTTCTGCTATCCAGGCACGCTTTCCAAGCTGACCAAAACCTCCATATGTCACAGTGTCCAAGTCCAATAATTACACACCTTTCATGCAACTCTCTGTCCCTGTGTGGGAATCACATGAAAGTGATACAAGCGTTGAACATAGACACTATAACATAACGTTTGGGTCGGTCGAGGAGGCATGCCTGGATAGCCAAAGTGGTTAAGGCGAGCACTCGCGATAAGCGAGAAATTTGGGTTCTAGTCCTGGTCTAGCACAAATCTCCATACGTCATTAATCTTTTGTGCATATGAGATACAAAATTGTGAATAAATTTCTTCCAGAAATATTATGTTATTAGCATAGGAAATTTATGCAGCCACCTGAACATGAGCTCAGATTCGCAGCCGCTAGCTCTAGAATAAATAGTTAGTCTGTCGGAATTGTGACTAGTAGCAACTTCTTTCCTTAACATTATATACGAGTATCAAAAATAGTTCGAGGAAAATTTTATAGATAAGCTCATTCTTAAAAAAGTTACATTTTGTCAGTATTTTTCTGGAAAAGCTTAATTGGGTGTTCGTTTTCCTAACAGCGAAACTTTTGTGACTGTTCCCTCTCTTCGAACAACACAACCAAACACACAATTTTTTTTATTTTTAAATCATCACATGAAGCCTCTGGAAAACCGTGATCGTACCGGACTTTTTTACAGGATACTAGTCGTCCTTGTGATCGAGACAGGTTATTCTCCTGTAATACAGCCAAGGAAATCAGTGCATGCATCAGTAACAACTTGCCAGCAATTAGTTCAAGACTACAAATGGCCACAAAGGAGACCTGCAAATGATGAAAGCCACGTTTCAGAGGCATCATGTCAGTGCAGGATAAAGAATGTGCGTAAAATGATTTTCAACATTTACTGATTTGTGCACTGAATACCATTCATTGTGGCTAGGGCCGCTCCATTCCTACGCAAACATCGATGCTACGAATCATTTCATCATATGCAATGTAATGTAATATAATGTATTGTCCTCGTTAACGCAACGCAGACATAAACTAAATTTAGTTTTAACTGCCTTGGCTTTCGGTTACCAGAGAACTTTTGAGTAATGCAGAAGCTTCAAGGGCACTATGTGCGATATGGAAGATTTCGTCACATGTTTACAAGAAGTCTTAAGGCATAACCACGTTCACTAAATTGGTACATCTGTGCCTAGCGTGATGGACATTAAATAACAGCACTGACGCTATCACGGTCTCAGATTAATGAGGCTCATACTGTGCAAGTAACAAGACACAGAAATACTGTTACACTCCCCTTGTGAGTTGAATGTTTCTTTCTTGGAAATCTAAGCGTAAGAATTCTAGGAACTTAAAAAAACTGAACTTACTTAGAGATGAAATACAGAAGAGATATTTCTCACGTATTTAGGATAGCGTACGTCTTTGGTACGACTGCCAGCTGGTGATCAGCAGACGGGAGCTGTTTGCTTAGCGTGACCTTTGCTGTGACCTTTAGGCCGACATTCTACAGAAACTAGCTGTCGTTCGGAAGCAAAAGATTCAGTCAGAAAGGTCATAATGAAACAGGAAACGAATTTTGAAGAGCTATGAGGAGCCACAAAGAAATAGCGCTATGTACAGGCGTTACTTCGGAATTCCACGTTAACAGTGTATATGCACGAAATAAATGTAATAAGAGAAAGACGCAGTACTTATAGGCAATTCCTTCATCTTCTAATATAGACTGATGTTTGCAAGGTTGCATACTCTTGTTTTTTTTTTTTTTTTTTTTGCACAATCTGTTTTCGAAAATTCGTAACTCTATTTCTAGCGAACGCTAATAAAATAAAACTCTGAAACAGAATTTATGTTCGTACTATCGAAAAAGGCACAACGCTGAAATTATCGAATCGTTTTTTTGAAAAAAAAACCGTGATAAGATACAGTGTCTAAAAAGTTACAGGAAGGGTGCTCTAAGCTAAGTAAATTTGCTGTACACACTTTTTCCTGAATTTTCGGAACCAAGGCTCAGCAATGTTTTTATTATTATCGAGTTCATTGGACAAAGGAGAAGAGAATGAACAATTTGCAGCAAGAAGTGAGTTAAAAAATTAAATGAAAACAAAACGATGGTAAGTAGGCGTGGCGGAAACGGCACGTATCGTACAGAATTTGTACTGTGAAAAATCTGTAATTATATTGGTTAGTTATTATATGCAAATTACACGAATCATATTTCATCTACATCCATACGGTTACTCTGCCATTCACACTTAAGTGTCAGGCAGAGGGTTCATCGAACGATTTTCATACTACTTCTCTACCATTCCACTCTCGAATGGTGCGTGCGAAAAAGGAACACCTAAATGTTTCCGATCGAGCTCTGATTTCTCTTATTTTATTATGATGATCATTTCTCCATACGTAGGTGGGTATCAACAAAATATTTACGTATTCGAAAGAGAAAGTTGGTGATTGAAATTTCGTAAGTAGATCTCGCCGCAAAGAAAACCGCCTTTGTTTCAGTGATTGCCACCCCAACTCGCGCATCATATCAGTGACACTTTCACTCCTATTGCGCGATAACACAAAATGAGCTGCCCTTCTTTGCACTTTTTCGATGGCCTCCGTCAATCATACCTGGTAAGGATCCCATACAGCGCAGCAATATTCCAGCAGAGAACGGACAAGTGTAATGTAGGCTGTCTCTTTTAGTGGGTTTGTCGCATCTTCTAAGTGTTCTGCCAACAAAGCGCAGTCTTTGCTTCGCCTTACCCACAATATTCTCTATGTGGTCTTTCCAATTTAAGTTGCTCGTAATTGTAATTCCTAAGCATTTAGTCGAACTGACAGCCGTTGGATATGTGCGATTTATCGTATACCCAAAATTCATCGGATTTCCTTTAGTACCCATGTGGATGACCTCGCACTTTTCTTTGTTTAGTGCTAATTGCCACTTTTCACACCATACAGAAATTCTCCCTAGATCATTTTGTAATTGGAATTGATCGCCTGATGATTTTACTAGACGGCAAATTACACCGTCATCTGCAAACAATCTAAGGGGGCTGCTCAGATTATCACCTAGATCATTTGTATAAATCAGGAAGAGCAGAGGGCTTATGACACTACCTAGCGGAAAGCTGTACTACTCGATAATTTACCTTCTATCACTACGAAGTGTGACCTCTCTGAGAGGAAATCACGAATTCAGTCACACAACCGAGACGATACTCTATATGCACGCAATTTGAGTAATAATCGCTTGTGAGGAACGGTATCAAAAGCCTTCTGGAAATCTAGGAATATGGAATCGATTAGAGATCCCTTGTTGACAGCATTCATTACTTCATGGGAATAAAGAACTAGCTGCGTTGCACAAGAACGATATTTTCTGAATCCGTGTTGGGTATGTATCAATAAGTCATTTTCTTCAAGATGATTCATAATGTTCGAGTACAGTATATGCTCCAAAATCCTACTGCAAATTGAAGTCAGTGATATGGGTCTGTAATTCAGTGGGTTAGTCCTATTTCCCTTCTTGGATATTGGTGTGACCCGTGCTACTTTCAAGTCTTTAGGAACAGACCTTTCGTCAAGTGACCGGTTATGTATAACTGCTAAGAAAGGTGCTATTGTGTCTGCATACTCTGAGAGGAACCTGACTGGTATACCATCTGGACCGGAAAACTTGCCATTCTTAAGTGATACGAGTTGTTTCGCAACACCTAAGATATCTAATTTTATGTCACTCATGCTAACAGCTGTTCTGGTTTCGAATTCTGGAATATTTTCTTCGTCTTCTTTCGGGAAGGAATTACGGAAAACTGTATTTAATAACTCCGCATTAGTGGCACCATCATCTGTAACGTTTCCATCACTATCTAGCAGTGACTGTATTGACTGTTTTTTGCCACTGGTGTACTTTACATACGACCAGAATCTCTTTGGATTTTCTACCATATTTTGAGATAATATTTCATTGTGGAAACTATTAAAAGCATCTCGCATTGACGTCCGCACTAAATTTGGAGCCTCCGTGAAACTTAGCCACTTTTAGGGATTTGGCGTTCTTCTGAATTTGGCATGCTTTTTTCGTTGCTTCTGCAACAGTGTTCTGACGTGTTTTGTGTACCATGGTTGATCAGTCCCGTCTCTTATTAACTTATGCGGTATGAATCTATCTATTGCTGTCCATAATGTATCTTTCAATTTGAGCCATATCTGGTCTACATAGTTAGCTTGGAAGGAATTGATATTCTATCTTAGGAAGGCATCAATAGAATTTTTATCTGCTGTTTTACGTAGATGTATTTTGCGCTTATTTTTTGGTTGAGATGGTTTTGAGCCTCGCTACTATATCATTGTGTTCACTAATCCCTGTATCCGTCATGACCCTCTCTTAGATCAGCATTATTTGTGGCTAAGAGGTCAAGTGTGTTTTGGCAACCATTTACAATTCGTGTGGGCTCATGAGCTAATTGTTCAAAGTAATTCTCAGAGAAAGAATTAGTACAATTTCAGAAGATGTTTTCTGTTTACCACCGGCTTTGAACATGTATTTTCGCCAACAGATCGAGAGTATATTGAAGGCTCCACCAATTATAACTGTATGAGTGGGGTACGTATCTGCAATGAGATTCAAGTTTTCTTTGAAGCGTTCAGCTATTATATTATCTGAATCGGGGGGTCGGTAGAAGGAGCCAATTATTATTTTCGTACGACTGTTGAGTATAGCCTCTACCCATAGTAATTCGCAGTAACTATGTATTTCACCTTCACTACAAGATAAACTACTACCAACAGACACAAACACACCACCATGCCGGCCGCGGTGGTCTCGCGGTTCTAGGCGCGCAGTCTGGAACCGTGCGACTGCTGCGGTCGCAGGTTCGAATCCTGCCTCGGGCATGGATGTGTGTGATGTCCTTAGGTTAGTTAGGTTTAAGTAGTTCTAAGTTCTAGGGGACTAATGACCACAGCAGTTGAGTCCCATAGTACTCAGAGCCATTTGAACCATTTTTGAACCACACCACCACCTACTTTATTTAATCTATCCTTTCTGAATACGGTTTGCGCCTCTGTAAAAATTTCGGCAGAATTTATCTCCGGCTTTTAGCCAGCTTTCTGTTCCTATAACGATTTCACCTTCATTGCTTCCTACCTGCGCTTGAAGATCTGGTACTTTTCCAACACAGCTACTACAACTTACAACTACAATACCGACTGTTACTTGGTCGATTCTCGTCGTTTCTTTGCCCTGTACCCTTTGAGACTGGAGCCCTTTTCTTCTTTCCCAAGAATGTCTAACCTAAAAATCAGTCCATTCTACGCCACACAGCCCCTGCTATCCGCGTAGCCACCTCCTGTGTGTAGTGGATACCTGACCTATTTAGCGGAACCCGAAAATCAACCACTCTAGGCGCAAGTCGAGGAATCTGCAGCCCACACGGTCGCAGAACCGTCTGAGCCTCAGATTGAGACCCTCCACTCGGCTCTGTACCAAAGGTACAATATAATACAACTCGTGTATTTCGTAAATAAGTAAATAAAGTACAAAATGACAAAAAAGCACTGAGGGGGAGAACCCACTCCATTAATTTCAGATGAAAAAGTGTTAACAGCATTTCGGTATCTCGGCCATAATTCCTACAGCACTATAGGATAGCTCGAGTTAAATGTAGAAAATAATCACACTTATATTCCATAAACTAGGAACTAAACAGACTCAACGACAGGAAAAAGCGGAGGGCCGCATGAATCTTAGTCGAAATCGTAACTACGACCGGTAGTGAAAAGTTTTACGAATTTAATTCCATGTTTTTTTTTTTTTTTTTTTTTTTTTTTTTTTTTTGCAGATGGTTGGGCTAAAGCTGAATCAATACAAAACAGAGTTCATGCATTTAGGAACAAGACAATAGCAGGAAGAATTTCTTGAGATAGATGTCATGTAGTTCAAGACTGTTCACTATTTCAGATACTTGGGATCTCCGTTTACCAAAGAGAATAGCATAGGAGTGGACATCAAGGAAAGAAAAGCAGTGACAGACGCTCAGCTCAAAATCAGTATCAGCGAACACTAAGACGAGAATCTATAACACAGTGATATGCTCAGCAGTAATGTATGGTTCAGAAATCTGAAGCATGACTGAACGAGAAAAGAAAAAGCTAACAGTAGCTGAAAGAAGAGTGATGAGGAAGACATGGGAACCGATTCTTAGATATAGGACAACGGAGGGGGAGAAAGAACGCAGGAATCTGCCTCTTGATGCAGCAACCAACAATTCTACAGATGCTGAAGAGCAGAAGAATCCAGTGGCCCGCCAAATGGCGCGTATGCCAGAAGAAAGACAGGCGAGGAAAGCACTTGAGAGGAAAACCAAGCCGGCTGGAGTGGCCGAGCGGTTTTAGGCGCTTCAGTCTGGAACCCCGCGACCGCTACGGTCCCAGGTTCGAATCCTGCCTCGGGCATGGATGTGTGTGATGTCCTTAGGTTAGTTAGGTTTAAGTAGTTCTCAGTTATAGGGCACTGATGACCTCAGATGTTAAGTCCCATAGAGCCATTTGAACCATTTGAGGAAAACCAAACACCAGACGCCCCATAGCACTGCAAAGCAGAGCTGGATGGACGACCTGGAAGCCTTGGGTCTGAAGACACCTGGCGGAACCGAGTGCAAAACAGAAAGGAATGGAGGCAGTTTATGGAAACAGAGCGTCGTCGACTGGCCCTGTGATTGCTGGATATGTATGTATGTTTATAGGTATATATATCTGTAGTCCTGGTATACGTTGAAATCCCCGCACCACAGTACCCTAGCACATCACTAGAGACTCAAAATAATATGGCATAGTCAATTGATAAAGTGGAATATCATGAAATAATTAACTTTCTGAAATTGAAACGTGGCAAGTCTACAGCAATCCATGCTACGTTGGTGACCATGTACAGCAACAACGCACAATCATATGACACATTGGTTAGATGGCACAGTCGTTTCCATTGTGATCAAATAAGACAGAATAACGAAAGAACTGGTAATCGCTAGACAAGCAAAGGACCTCGTGATGGAAAACCGGAGAATCACAAATGCGCCACGGTCGCAGGTTCGAATCCTGTCTCGGGCATGGATGTGTATGATGTCCTTAGGTTAGTTAGGTTTAAGTAGTTCTAAGTTCTAGGGGACTGATGACCTCCGATGCTAAGTCCGATAGTGCTCAGAACAAATTACAAATGAGGAGAGAGTGAAAACGTAAAAATCAGTCATGGATCAGTTTTCAATGTATTGTACGAGATTTTGAACATGTCACATGCTCACACTCATTCAAAAAGACCTTCCATAACGAGACAGAAGATGAAATATTGCAGCTGTGCCTGACCAATATAGATGATGTATTTAGCCACCTAATCAACACGAACGAGCGCTTTGTATGTTACACAAAGGAGCAAAGCGAGCAACTGAAGCACGTGGATAACCCACAGGCGAAACTGGCGATGATCAAACCATCATTGGGCTAGGTGATGCCGAGCGCTTTCTGGGAGCATAGTTTGGTGTTCACAGACTACCGCTAAAACTGCAGTTATTTAAATAATTGATCTCCAAACGTCTGTTTACTTTAGAAATGAGTTAATATCTGTTAAATACGCTATCCAGTCACATTAATGTGACCACCGCTTATGTTCAACGTCAGGTGCTATTACCACTCACAGACGGCAGGTGGCAGCACCAGCAGTGCAGGCATATAAAGCGTGTCCGGGAGACGCGGTAAACTGTGCAGTCGTTGTTGTTATACGGAAACGGAGCGATTTATCTAAAGTCCAAAAGGGCATGATCATTTGCTTTCGGACCAAGGAGGGGGGACCATTTCCGTAACGGCTAAGTATGTAAAAAATTCTCGTGCCGCTGCGGCTAAAGTATACCGTGCATGGCAAAATGGCGCTGTTCAAATCCGGTGCCGATGGAAATGTGGTGCACCACGATCCACAAATGAGAGAGGTGAATGACGGTAGAGATGTGTACGAACGAATAGACGTGCAACTTACCTCACAGATGAACTAAAAAGCTACCAACACTGTCTTTCTGCATCATGAGTCTGATTCATGCACCCATGCTGGTAGCTATTCATCGGCGACAAAGGCAGAGTTGCACACCAATACCACAACTGGACGTGCACTGAGTGGCGACAGGTCTCCTTTTCGGATTAATCAACGTTTCATGCCGTGAAACAGCTGAAAGCAAACACCCTGCAATAATCGTCGGAAGGATCCAAGCCGGAAGAGGGAGTATTATGACCTGGGGAATGTTTTCATGGCATTGCCTGTGTGATTTCGTCATTCTGGAAGGCACAATGGATCATCACTTGTATGCGTTTATCCTTGGGAACCTCGTCTACCATTACATGCGTGTTTTTCCTCGGCATGATGGAATCTAAGAGCAGGACAATGCAACGTGTCACAGAGCTCGCAGTGTACGTGTGTGCTTCGATGAGCACCAGGATGAGTTTACCAAATTCACCTGCTCACCATTCTCCCAGAATTTAGACGCAATCGAGGATCTGCGAGACTGCCTCGATCGAGCTGTCCGCAACATGGACCCTCAACTGAGAAACCTAGCGCAGCTGGTCACAGCGCTGCAGTTGGCGTGGCTTCACTCCCTTTCGGTACCTGCCAAACATCTACATCTACATCTACACGGATACTCTGCAAATCACATTTAAATGCTGTCAGAGCGTTCGTCGAACAACCTTCACAATTCTCTATTATTCCAATCTCGTACAGTGCGCGGAAAGAACGAACACCTATATCTTTCCGAACGAGCTCTGATTTCTCTTATTTTATTGTCGTGACCGTTTCTCCCTATGTAGGTGTCAACAAAATATTTTCGCATTCGGAGGAGGAAGTTGGTGACTGGAATTTCGTGAGAAGCTTTCGTCTCAACGAAAACCCCTTTCTTTCAATGATGTCCAGCCCAAGTCTTGTATCACTTCTGTGACACTCTCTCCCATATTTCGCGACAATACAAAATGTGTTGCCCTTTTTTTTAACTTTTTCGATATACTGCGTCAGTCCTATCTGGTAAGGATCTCTCACCGCGCAGCAGTATTCTAAAAGAAGACGGAAAAGCGTAGTGTAGGCAGTCTCCTTAGTAGATCATGTTACATTTTCTAAGCGCCCTCCCAATAAAACGCAGTCTTTAGTTACCCTTCCCCACAACATTTTCTATGTGTCCCTTCCAATTTAAATTGTTCGTAATTGTAATACCTAGGTATTTAGTTGAATTTACGGCTCTTAGATTGGACTGATTTATCGTGTAACCGAAGTTTAACGAATTCCTTTTAGCACTCGTGTAGATGACCTTACACTTTTCTTTATTTAGGGTCAACTGCCAGTTTTTTTTATAAATCGTTTTGCAATTTGTTTTGATCTTCTGGTGTCTTTATTAGTCGATAAACGACAGCGTCATCTGTAAACAACCTACGACGGCTACTCAGATAGTCTCCCAAAAGGCCAGAAATCACTTCTGTTTTACTCGATGACTTTCCGTCAGTTACTACGAACTGTGACCTCTAAGACAGGAAACCACAAATCCAGTCACATAACTGACACGATATTCCATAAGAACGCAATTTCACTACAAGCCGCTTGTGTAGTACAGTGTCAAATACCTTCCGGAAATCCAGAAATACGGAATCGATCTGAAATCCCTTGTTAATAACACTCAACACTTTATGTGAATAAAGAGCTGGATGTGTTTCACCCATGTTGACTGTGTGTCAATAGACAGTTTTCTTCGAGGCAATTCATGATGTTTGAACACAATATGTGTTCCAAAATCCTGCTGCATATCGATGTTAACAATATGGGCCTATAATTTAGTGGAATACTCCTGCTACTTTTCTTCAATATTGGTGTGACCTGTGCAACTTTCCAGTCTTTGGTTACGGATCTTTCGTCGAGCGAACGGTTGTATATGATTGTTAAGTATGGAGCTAACGCATCAGCATACCCCGAAAAGCTGACACTCTTCCTGTACATCTCGCAGCTCTCCGTCCTTTCAAAATGCGGTTATTCGGGCTTTTGACAGGCGGCCATATTAACGGAACAGGACAGTGTATTTGACGTTAAGCATGAAAGCGTAAAAATTTAGGAAAGGTCTGAAGTTATGCTTAAAGTGAAGTCACTAAGTGCTCTCATTATGATGTGCTGGTTGACTATAGTCTGGGTAATATGCACTCCATGTTAAACGAACGCAAGCTTTTCACTCACCTCAGTGTTTATGACATCTTACCTCCTGGACAGTGTGCCATATAATGACATATTTTTGAAGGAACACTCAGAGGTATATGTGGATACTGTCTGCAAACTGTTGTGAATATAGAGTCGGTAGTAAACAAGTAATAAATTAAAACGTCATGCCTGATGTTGCTGTTTTATTGCGCTTCTTTTTAGGCAGAAGCTTGTTTTTCGCTCATCTAAATGTCTATTTCATCTTGTCTCCTGAACTATGTGTCGCACAATGATATGGTTTTGCAGGTATAGAGTTCCTGATAAAGAAATAATTATTTAAAACGTCATATCTGATGCTGTCGTTTTAGTGCACGAGCAGCGAAAATTATTAAGCAATAAACTTTTTTTCCTTCTACCATGCTCTAAGAGGTGTCAGCTATGAAAAGTTTAGAAAAGGTTTGAAATTATGGTTAAAGTTTGATGGAGTTCACTAGGTGGTCACATTCTCAAATACTGGATTAATGAAGTCCAGGTATTTGCCTGCCGCCAGTCACGCAACCTCAAGAGAAACATACAGTTTCTAACACTAACACTTGTTTTATTGTGTTAAGCTTTTATCATAAGATTATACCTCTTAATGAGCAGATGACGACAATATTTTAAAATTTTAAATTCGGTCAGTAATTACGCGAAATATTGAAAACGAAATTTTTGTTGCCCCTGGAAGCCTTTGAATAGGCATTCTTCAACTGAAACTGGATTCCGGATTCCAGGTTTCAGTATAGTCAATTAGTACTCATATAGATGCTCCTAAGGGCTAACTGGCACAGGAGCACACGCATTACCGACACCTTCTCACGAGGTAACGGGGGGTTGTCAGCACGAAGCATCGGGGGAAGGGGGGGGGGGTGTTTTCACGATAACACCCAAGCTCATTCTGCACAATATGCAGTGGTGACAGATGACGATTCTTTGGATAGCCAAACTTTGCCTAACGCTCCCCTCCCACCCCCCCTTCCTCCGCAGCTTCCTCCATATTTTCCTGACATGATACACAGCGACGTCTTCCTCTTTCTTCGTCTCTATGTCTACATTATACTTTTCAAGTCACGTAGCGGTGTTCGGTGGAGTGTCCTGGTACCACTTCCCTGTTCCTTGCGAGTGGCTCGCGGGAAGAATAACTGTCCGTAAGCCTCTGTATTGGCTCCTCTCTTGTAATTCTGCCACTGGAGTGTGTTGAGCATCTCTGCGACGCTCTCGCGCCGGCTAATCGATCCTGCGACGAAACGCGTCCCTCTTTGTTGGATCTCCTCCCTTTCGCGGGCAAGTGCTCTACCAACTGATCTACCCAAGCACGACTCACGACCCTTCCTCATAATCTTACTTCCGCTAGTACCTCGTCTTCTACCTTCCAAACTTCACAGGAGTTCTCCTGCGAAACTTGCAGGACTAGCACTCTTGAAAGAAAGGATATTGCGGAGACATGGCGTAGCCACAGCCTGGGGGATGTTTCTAGTATGAAATTTTCACTCTGCAGCGGAGTGTGCGCTGATTTTGAAACTTCCTGGCAGATTAAAACTGTGTGCCGGACCGAGACTCGAACTCGAGACCTTTGCCTTTCGCGGGCAAGTGTTCTACCAACTGAGCTACCCAAGCACGACTCACGACCCGTCCTCACAATCTTACTAGAGCCAATACCTCGTCTCTTACCTTCCAAACTTCACAGAAGTTCTCTTGCGAAACCTGCAAGGCGAAAGGCAAAGGTCCCGAGTTCGAGTCTTGGTCCGGCACACAGTTTTACTAGTAGATATTTTACGGTAGATACTGTTTCCAACAATTTGTCCTTAGTAGTGTAGCTGTACAGTATTGGATGTCTTCTCTGATATATACGCAGTATGTCACATTTATTTACATTAAGGGTCAACTACCGTGGCTTAAGCCATTCATAAATCCTCTGTAGGTCTTCATGTAAATCAATACTGTAAATGGATTCTGCATTCTCTTGTTGTTACTTTCTTATCCACATCATCTGCAACTTGTCCTAAAGAGCTTCAGGCGTGTTTTACAAATCATTTACGTACATTTTAAACAGTAAAGGTCCTACCACACTTCCTTGGAGTACTCTCGAAATTACCTTCAGATAAGCTGATTTTTATACCCTTAAGAGTGACGTGTTGAGTTCTATCTCCTAGGAAGTGTTGTATCCAGTCGCAAATCTATTCCGATACTCGCTAAACTATTATTTTTTTAGTTAAATGGCAATGCCGGACGGTGTAAAATGCCTTGCTGAAGTCAACGTCAAGAAACACGGCTTCAACGTGAGCCTCATTGTTTATAGCGCCATAAATCTCATAAGTTCTTCAAGATCTCTCTTTGCAGAATCCATATTGATTATGAAGGAGTTTTTCGTTCTCCAAAATCGTCATAAATCTAGAGTATAAAATATGCTCCATAATTCTACGAAAGATTGACGTCAGCGATAAAGGCCCATAATTAAGTGCATCTGACCTAGGAACGTTCTTGAAAACCGGCATGCCGGCCGGTGTGGCCGTGCGGTTCTGTGCGTTTCAGTCTGGAACCGCGTGACCGCTAGGGTCGCAGGTTCGAATCCTACCTCGGGCTTGGATGTGTGTGATGTCCTTAGGTTAGTTAGGTTTAAGTAGTTCAGTTCTAGGGGACTGATGACCACAGATGTTAAGTCCCATAGTGCTCAGAGCCATTTGACCCAATTTTTTGAAAACCGGAATGACCTGCGTTTTTTTCCTGTCGTTTGATACTCTTCTTTGCTGCGGGGATGTGCACTAATGGAGAAAAATCTCAACACCTACACATAATTAATGTAGAATAATAAAATTTTGGAAATATATTTGTGTAGGTAACATATTTAAGTGATTAACATTGCAAGATCACAGGCTAATGTAATCTTGACATAAACCATTGAAGGAACTTTGAGTGGAAATCTTCTTTCAGATGTCAACTTTCGTTTACCTCGTACAACTCCTTCTTGTAGTAGCGATTTTTTTCGTCACTGTACTGTAAACTGCTGCTAGAAGGGTAACAAGTTCTATCATATAGTCTTTGTAGAAACTTATAAGCATCTCCACTGGTCCTGATGTCTTTCCACTGCTAAGCAATTGTAGTTGCTTATCTATTCCGCACTCTGTTATCTCAGTATCTGCCATTTCGGCGTTCGTACTATGATTGAAAGAAGGGACCGTATTATTATCTTCCGCGTTGTGTCTATTTCGGAAGCCCGAATTCAGTATTTCGTTCTTCTCTCTGTTGTCTTCCATTTCGATGCCAGTATGACGACTGAGCGAATAGGTGATTTCGAACCATTAACTGATTTTACGTAAGACCAGAGCTTCTTAGGGTTTTTGGCAGACCGGTTGACAAAACTTCACTTTCAAAGTCACTGAACGTTTCTCTCACTGCGCTCCTTACGCTCATTTTTTCTTCGCTCAGCTTTAGTTTGTCAGCTAGGTTTTGACTTCTGTTGAATCTTTAATGAAGCTCTCTTTGTTTACGTCGTAGTTTTCTAACACGGCTATTAAACCACGGTGGATCTTTCTCGTCCCTTAAGAACATGCTCGGAACATACTTGTGAAAGGCATATTGAGAGATTCTTTTGAATTCTTTTCGTTTATGCTCCACATCTTCGTCCTCAGCGCTGAATATTTGATGCTGACTACTCAAATACTCTGCGATTTGTATGCTGTTACTCTTTCTAAGAAAAAATATTTTCATACCTTCCTTAACATTCCTTGTAACACACGTAATCATAGTTGCTATCATAGCCTTATTATCACTAATACTGTACAGTGTTGTAACTTGCCTAGGGAGGAGGTCGAGCGGATGGTGCAACACATACGAGATAATAGATCTCTTTATTGAAACTTGAACAAGAAAGAAAATTTAACTTGGAAACAATTCGTGTCCACATGAATGACAATCTGTACTTGTTACTGTAGCTGAACACTGTGACTCTTATCGCTTGATACAATACAGAATAATGGTCACATCTCAAGGTACAATTAACTATAAACTTTCATTCGCAGTTATGACTAATAGTTCTGTTAATTTGCAGCCGGATCTGATGAGGTAAGACGATTCCGTCGTCGTAGGGGATGATTATTGAGTAGGGATGAGGGGCGCTATGTTCTAACGTAAGTAATCTTCCGGGAGCGGCGGCGTATGGAGTGACTGTCCTTAATTGTGGGTCCGCCTTGAGGTACCAACGTTGACATGGGAGGTCGTTCTTCAGACGACACGACAGATATCTTCCTCTACGTTAACTTATTCTGTAACTTCAGGTCTGCTTGTTGATAGGAAGCCTAAGACATTACCTTCACGAGTTGATCTTTTAATGTAAATGTCGTGTGACCAGGGCCTTCCGTGTGCTAGAATGTTCACCGGGTGCAAGTCTTTCGATTTGACGTCACTTCGGCGACTTGCGCGTCGATGGGAATGAATTGATGATGATTAGGACAACACAACACCCAGTCCCTGAGCAGAGAAAATCTCCGAACCCGAGCCCTTAGGATTGACATACTGTCTCGCTGACCACTCAGCTACTGGGGGCGGACATCTTTTAATTATCTGCTCGATGTAATTTTCGAACAAAACATACAGAATAACGTGATACGCATACCTATCTCTGGATGACTCTACCAGCTTTACATGGCAAGTTGAAGCCACCCCCTATTACAACGGCATGATCAGAAAAGTTGTTAACGATATTCTGCAAGTTATCTCCGAAGCGCTCTACCACTACTGCTCCCGACCAAGGCGGTCTATAAAAGTATCCAATTGCCATTTTTGACCTATCTTTGATCTTTGATCCTTAACTTCACCGACATTAATTCACATTCGGAATCCGTGACAACCTTGCTAGATATTATCGAATTCGTTGCTGCAATAAATACGCCGCAACCATTGGCGAGTAACCTATCCTTACGATGCAAATTCCAATTTGAACTTAGGTTTTCGTTGCTACTCACATCCAGTTTCAGCTACCTTTCTGTTCCTAATACTATATGAGCACTATAACATTCAGCAAGCGATAGTACTATGAGACCTTTCCTGGGATGCTCATGCAGTTTACTAATATCATATTAACATATTCTGTACCCAATCTGCGAGGACGAATATTCTCTGAGAACATTGTGGCTGACGAATCTACGATTTCGGGAGACAGTTCATCTCTGACCCCCATGGAGAGACTTGTTGTTGTGTACATAGTTCCACGTAGTCAGCGCGTACACAAGTTTCCCACTAGAGCGCGCCCCGCTAAGCACAACAGCGCAGGCGCAGCGCTCGTCCGTCTCCGCACTACGAGATGACGCTGCCTTAGAGACGGACCAAATTCTGCTTCCGCCGATCCGCGTATTAATATGTAACGCAGCCAATGAGATTGCTGCTAACGTAGAACCTTTTCTCCTTGCGAATCACACTCGCGCAGTGATACCTGAACGCGCGAGGTATTATAATGAGTGTACAGACCTCCGATTAGTTCAAAAATGGTTCAAATGGCTCTGAGCACTATGGGACTTAACATCTATGGTCATCAGTCCCCTAGAATTTAGAACTACTTAAACCTAACTAACCTAAGGACATCACACAATACCCAGTCATCATGGGGCAGAGAAAACCCCTAGCCCCACCAGGAATCGAATCCTGGAACTCGGGCGCGGGAAGTGATAGCGCTACCACACGACCACGAGCTGCAGACTCTGATTAGTCAGTCTGCATTTGTCTGCACCAGTCTGTACCAGTCTGCATTAGTCTGTACCAGTCTATAGTCAAGTTTCAGTCTGCACCTAAAAAATGGTTCAAATGGCTCTGAGTACTATGGGACTCAACTGCTGTGGTCATCAGTCCCCTAGAACTTAGAACTACTTAAACCTAACTAACCTAAGGACACCACACACATCCATGCCCGAGGCAGGATTCGAACCTGCGACCGTAGCAGTCGCACGGTTCCGGACTGCGCGCCTAGAACCGCGAGACCACCGCGGCCGGCAGTCTGCACCTAAGAAGATTATCATATTCCTGTACATAGCCATGAAGATAAATGTATAGACACTTTGTCAAGTATCAGAGATATGTGAGAATTAGATTAACGTACCAAGACTAAAAGAACATGAGATTATCAATTGTAAATAGCATCCAGAATCAAGTTACGTAATGTTTATGCTGGTTATTATTTTAATAAATGTGTGTGAAAATTAATCAAGTTCTGCTTAAAGTTGGTCACCGTCAATCTGCTACTCTAAGCGTGCAAGTGGCACTTCTATCGTCTGACCTAACGGCAGAAGATAAACACGCCACGATAAGACCACGAGACATTGCTGACACTCGCCTACTTCGTTAGAGCGACAAGTCAAATAATCTGATGGTGTGTGTACCGAAGGTCTTACAGTACGCACACCACACTTCTTTAACCTAAAAAACCTCTATGTTCACGCCACACATACTCCACTACTCTAGTAACCGCTTCATATGTGTAGTGCACGCCTGACCTATTGAGGGGAATGGAGGAAGTTCGGCTGCCCGGTACAAGTCTTAGGTCAGATGATGCGACATTGGGCGACTTGCGCGTCGGTGATGATGAAATGATGGTGAGGACAACACAACACCCAGTCCACAAGCGGACAAAATCTCCAACCCGGTCGGGAAACGTACCCGAGCCCGATACATGATAGGCAAACACGTTACCACTCAGCTAAGAAGGCGGATGGAAGTCGATAAATTCGCATCCGTTGCAGAATCGTCTCTGGTTTAAACCTTCCACTCTATTGTAAACCATAGGACCGCAATCGATCCAAGGTACGAAGAAAACGCTGATTGACAGACGTTTCGAGACAGAGGAAGGGCAGATTTCGGAGGCAGAACGCTTCCTGAACAGCCAAAATACAGACTCCTACCACACAGCTGTCCGACAAGTCACTCATCGATGAGAACAATGTGTCGCATTGAAGAGTAAATATCCAAAATGTCCAAAAACAGTCGCCGGCCGGTGTGGCCGAGCGGTTCTAGGCGCTTCAGTCTGGAACCGCGCGACCGCTACGGTCGCAGGTTCGAATCCTGCCTCGGGCATGGATGTGTGTGATGTCCTTAGGTTAGTTAGGTTTAAGTAGTTCTAAGTTCTAGTGGACTGATGACCTCAGATGTTAAGTCTCATAGTGTTCAGAGCCATTTGAACCAGAAACAGTCTGAAAAGCTTGTAATAGAGATAAAAGGGTGGTTGTGCTAAGAAATAATTGTTAAGACAAAAATCCGGGTTATTCAGCATTGACGTTAGTCAATCAGGTCACCGTATGCAGAAATTCCAGTGGCCTGCCAGTGACGGTGTCGCAAAACGTGTTCTTCGTTTGGTTGTAAAACTGAACGAGGGAACGATACAAAAATTGGACGTGGGACGGTTGTGAAGATCGAACCCGAGCCAACTACTGGGCAGTCTAGTGCGCTATCGTCTACGCTATGCGAACATCTGACACGCAGTGTATCTGGTAGGCTACTTGAATTTGCGAGCTCTGCGACCTGATTGGCTAAATTCAATGCTAAATAACTAGGAAACGAAGTAACGTACCGCGTTTTTTCTAAACGATTATTTCTCAGCATAGCCTTCGCTGCAACACCCTTACAAGCTTTTCAGACGGTTTCTGTCTAACATGTATAGTGATGGGCTAACATCATCACCAGTTATCAGCTAGATCATCTCACTGTGATAGTTAAGACTTTATAACTAACCGTCGTATAAACATAAAGGGAAGAGTACATGATGTGAAACGTTGGAATTAGGAATCTACATGTATCAACCAACGGCATTCCGATAAAAAGAAGTAATGTCGAGAAGCCAAACCACACTTTGCGGGCTTTATGATGAGACCATGAAGTGACATTCATAAATAAAGTACAACAATACCCTGTGGACATTAAAATACGTTAAGACAATTTTTTATAAGTAATAACACATCTTTACAAAAATTTGTATCGGGCAACATATCGCACAGAAAACGCGATGACGTACAAAATCCGGAGAAAAATAAAGAGAAGAAAATTTTGAAAGTATTAGTCAACTAATGGGGTCACAAACGATTAGCGGATATTTGTACACGCTCCTCATTGATGCTGTCTTCGTAAATTTTGAAGTTTTTTGCTAAACATTTTCATAAATTGCTTTCCATACCAAGAGAAATACTTAGTTTTGAACGTTCTCATAAATTAATATAAAATACATTTAGATGGGAACAGAAACAATTATATAGCCCTGTCTGCATTATTTATGCCACCCAGAGACTAGTCATGATATCAGTAGAGCTAGGTAAAATATTCCATCAAATTTCTCCAGAAATTAAAAAGTGTGAAAAAAATTGTAAGAACGTTCACATCGTAGAATGATATGTTCTAAGAAGCCACTAAACTACGGAGAAGCAAGGTTGATCACATAATACAAGACGGAAGGGACTGGGAACACAAAATACCTTTACAACTCATTACATTTCACTGAAATTTGTCAATATGTCACACATTAAAAGATACGACAAGTGTTAATCGCAGAAGCGTATCAACTCTAAAGACAACAGATTGAATCCACAGCACAGAACTTTACTCTTTTTCTGGATTCGATCGTATGCGTACATGTCTCGGGACACACAATCGAATGGTTCAAATGGCTCTGAGCACTATGGGGCTTAACATCTGAGGTCATCAGTCCCCTAGACTTAGAACTACTCAAACCTGACCAACCTAAGGACATCACACACATCCATGCCCGAGGCAGGATTCGAACCTGCGACCGTAGCAGCAGCACGATTTCGGACTGAAGCGCCTAGAACCGTTCGGCCACAACGGCTGGCGACACACTATCAAATTCGCTCTCAGTAAGGCCGGCCAGTGTATATTGGAAGTCTCTCCTGACAGCCAGTACGTGACTTTCCTCTGGTTCCATCTGTTTCGTTGCTGCACTGTGTAGAAGGGGTCAGCACACACAATAAACCAGGGGTGGCCAAGATTTCGGCTAGCAGGCGGTGTCCTGGCACGTGGGCCACAACGCAAAGTTGGACTGCACGTTTCTCCCACCACGCTGTCCAGGCTGTCTGAAGGGTAGAAAGGGGGGGGGGGGGTAGGGGTAGGGAGGAGAGTGGAAAACAGAACGTACCGCATTTATAATAGAATTGCATACGATTTGGTTTTATATTTCACATTTCTCAAAAACGTAGATCACAAATAAAACAAACTTTCAGAGTTATTTAATTATTTTTGGCGTGCTGTAGATATAATTTTTATCTGATACAAACTGTCGGCTTACGGACAGACGCATACAATTTCACAGATTTTTTTCACTCAGGTTGCCACATAATCATGACTTATTTAGGTTCATAATCGTAAATGGTCTTCCACACAACTATGTCAATCGAAATATTGTAGTACTTTTGCGACCTCATTACAAAGATGTAAAAACTCTACCTGAGGGGAGCAATGTAGACGTCCTGCGCAGCTTTAACGTAGAAGGATTTGACATTAAAATGGGATGGCTCTGAGCACTATGGGACTCAACTGCTGTGGTCATTAGTCCCCTAGAACTTTGAACTACTTAAACCTAACTAACCTAAGGACATCACACACATCCATGCCCGAGGCAGGATTGGAACCTGCGACCGTTGCAGTCGCACTGTTCCGGACTGCGCGCCTAGAACCGCGAGACCACCGCGGCCGGCATTAAAATGGGAATAGCCTTGCAGTTGCACAGGGCGCTTTCAACTGAAACGGCAAACGGTCTCGAAAACAGCTCGAAAAACAGATGTAAGATTGACAGTGTTCTCAAAACGTGTAGGAAAGTTTCTTTGTAAGTTTTCATGGCCACAATGGATTGTCAGACCTTGTGTTCTTTTTAAGGGCAGTAAAATTAGGGATTTTCTGTTTAAATGCACCCCGTTCAAATCTGAAAGAAGTTGTTCCTCATCTTGCAATGTCTTACAGTGGGCAGTGTGCCGCCAAGTCTACTTAATATGTGAGGTCAGCAATCCATTCCGAAGATTCTAATTTTCGATTCTGCTTCCCTTTTTCCTTCATAAATCCGACAATTAAATCGAAAAATCGTTCCATGCTTGTCCTTTGGCTGAACTAATGTACTTTGGAGTAATATACAAAGTCACCATACTCTTCCATTAATTCCATCGAAAACAGTTGTAACTGACAGTGTAATAATGCATGTAAGTTCAGAAATTTTACTATTCATACCACCAATATCTTCACGTGCTTCATACCTGCATATTTAGGGCAAAATGCTTCTTGATATATTGAACAATGAATCCCATATGTCGATCGTTGTAGTTCTTTCTTCTTTCATTGTCAACTAAATGTTTAAATTCTTTCTGCGTGGTATTGTAATATCGTAT
Source organism: Schistocerca gregaria (assembly GCF_023897955.1). NCBI lineage: Eukaryota > Metazoa > Arthropoda > Insecta > Orthoptera > Acrididae > Schistocerca > Schistocerca gregaria. The sequence continues at coordinate 683,175,184 of NC_064931.1, forward strand.
CCTAGAAAATTTGCAGTACCCGCCACTTATGAGACTGCATAATATATACTGAGAATTATGATACCTCTCTTATGTCATTCTAATTCATTTTTAAAGGCTTGTGACGATAGATCGCTAGAGTGTAACTTTTTGTGCAAACATCCACTGTACCAGTGAACGTCCTTCATAGCACGAACAAATAGTGAAAGGTAAACAGCGCTGACACCACGATTTTGCCCAACTGAAGAGAGTTGTGCATACCGAATACGGCCACACCGCAGTACTAAACACGGAGCATTTCCGGGAAAGAACGAGCAAAGGCGATACAGGCGGAGCCTTGGTCCGCCCGTAGGCCCGCACATACGACCTTCTTAAGTTTGGCACGCCGTTGTCGGCCCTGCAGCAAACATTCACGAAGTGTTCCATGCGACATCGATTGTCAACGAAAAACGTAGTCTTGGTTTTCATTATTTATGTAAGTGGTGTCTGTTCTTTCGAACATGTCCGAAAGAACACACACGACATACATAATTAAGGCGATGATCCCTTCTGTGCAGATGCACACCAAGTTCGAACTTTTACAGGACTCAGGGAGAAGCCGTGAGTAATGAGGCTACTGAGCAGGGGTACTGCATCAGTAGTGTGTGGTATAAGTAGAGAATTTAGCTCTGACGGAAGGCGTGCTAGGGTAGTCTGTGCAGTTGTGGACGTAGTTGTGTCTGGATGCCGTAGTGGTCAGCGCATTTGTCTAGTGTAAGCAGGAGACCTGGATTCGAATCTCAACCTAACACAAAATTTCAACTTGCCCCAATGATACAAATCAATGCCCACTAGCAGCTAATGTCTCCCGCTGCCCAATTGGACGTGTCCCACGGTGACAACTTCGCCACCTCTGCCCCCCCCCCCCCCCCTCCTTTAACCACTTCTGGCTGCTTCTCTTGACGCCTGTGAGCTGGAGGTAAGAACTGCGAGCTACAGGTGTTCATGCGTTTTTTTTAACTCTCCTGTTTCACGCACTCCAGTGGCATGATTGTTGATGGAGGGGGGGGGGGGGGGGGATGAAATCGACACATGTCTAAATAAAATGACAAAGGGTTCCTCTAAGGCCTCCAATACGGCCACACGGCAACACCCTCGGTGCCACCTGCACACCTTTATTGAGTACTTCAGAAATGTATCTGCACAAATACAACCCTTGATAGATTCCTAAACGCCTGTGGACAAACAATCCCTTCAACACCTATCAAATTCCACATGCCCACAAGCAGGCGCTAGAGGAGCACAGCAGCACCACTCAACTGCAGGCTGACCAATAGGTTGCCTGCCCGCAGGCATCTAGGAATCGGTCAAAGGTTATTTCTGTACAAATACATTTTTAAAGTTCTCAACAAAGGTGCACGGGTGAGTTCTTAGTGGGATCCTTTGCCATTTCATTCTTGCACATGTCCATGTCGCTTTCCCCCATGATCACGCCATAGGAGGGCGCGAAAGATGAGTGCTGAAAAAGCATAAAGACCCTTTGCTGCTGCGGATGCAGTTCAAACGTCGTCGAATACTTTTTATCACTCTCTAGAGGTTTCACTTTATATACAAGAGCAACCATTGTAGTCATGTACACTTCAAAATAATCATGTCACGTTCAGTGGAGTTGGAAACCCACAATGTCAGACGTGAACTGAATCGCCCAGAGAGTGTCAACAGTGTAAAATGTTGTCAAGAGCGCCGTTCTATTGCACAACACACTGTAAACTCAGGTTTTCAACCGGAAATTCATGTTAACGAAGCGTTAGTTTTATTGACGTCATCTATGCCACCTCCTGAGGCCTTATCGTGTCGATTGTCAGCGCAGTGTGTCTGAAATATTTTCCTTTGCTATCCATAATAAATCCTTGATTTCAACGCTGGGCGTCTCGTTTCTGACCTCCGTCGCAGAGAAGTAAAGAGAAGGGGTGAAATGTGGGGAAGAGCAGGGACGACCTTTAAATTGCACGACGCGTCCATGGTGGCATTGGGCAGATTGTGGTGAAATTTGGTCCAACGTGATGTGGTTAACCCACCTTACACCCTGGGCCGATTCAAAAACACTTTTCCACGTAAGAGACTTATCATTTGGGGAAACCCTCCCCCCATTTCCCTATTACACTTTCACCTGGGTCGGATTTCGCAACCAATTGCGATACGGACAGTATTCAAATCTTGCGTTTGGGAGCCCGTGCTTGCATGTTCCCACTTGAACTTTTGAGAACTGGCTCTTTTTTTTATACACTCCTGGAAATTGAAAAAAGAACACCGTGAATTCATTGTCCCAGGAAGGGGAAACTTTATTGACACATTCCTGGGGTCAGATACACCACATGATCACACTGACAGAACCACAGGCACATAGACACAGGCAACAGAGCATGCACAATGTCGGCACTAGTAAAGTGTATATCCACCTGTCGTAGCAATGCAGGCTGCTATTCTCCCATGGAGACGATCGTAGAGATGCTGGATGTAGTCCTGTGGAACGGCTTGCCATGCCATTTCCACCTGGCGCCTCAGTTGGACCAGCGTTCGTGCTGGACTTGCAGACCGCGTGAGACGACGCTTCATCCAGTCCCAAACATGCTCAATGGGGGACAGATCCGGAGATCTTGCTGGCCCGGGTAGTTGACTTACACCTTCTAGAGCACGTTGGGTGGCACGGGATACATGCGGACGTGCATTGTCCTGTTGGAACAGCAAGTTCGCTTGCCGGTCTAGGAATGGTAGAACGATGGGTTCGATGACGGTTTGGATGTACCGTCCACTATTCAGTGTCCCCTCGACGATCACCAGAGGTGTACGGCCAGTGTAGGAGATCGCTCCCCACACCATGATGCCGGGTGTTGGCCCTGTGTGCCTTGGTCGTATGCAGTCCTGATTGTGGCGCTCACCTGCACGGCGCAAAACACGCATACGACCATCATTGGCACCAAGGCAGAAGCGACTCTCATCGCTGAAGACGACACGTCTCCATTCGTCCCTCCATTCACGCCTGTCGCGACACCACTGGAGGCGGGCTGCACGATGTTGGGGCGTGAGCGGAAGACGGCCTAACGGTGTGCGGGACCGTAGCCCAGCTTCATGGAGACGGTTGCGAATGGTCCTCGCCGATACCCCAGGAGCAACAGTGTCCCTAATTTGCTGGGAAGTGGCGGTGCGGTCCCCTACGGCACTGCGTAGCATCCTACGGTCTTGGCGTGCATCCGTGCGTCGCTGCGGTCGGTGCCAGGTCGACAGGCACGTGCACCTTCCGCTGACCACTGGCGACAACATCGATGTACTATGGAGACCTCACGCCCCACGTGTTGAGCAATTCGGCGGTACGTCCAGCCGGCCTCCCGCATGCCCACTATACGCCCTCTCTCAAAGTCCGTCAACTGCACATACGGTTCACGTCCACGCTGTTGCGGCATGCTACCAGTGTTAAAGACTGCGATGGAGCTCCGTATGCCACTGCAAACTGGCTGACACTGACGGCGGCGGTGCACAAATGCTGCGCAGCTAGCGCCATTCGACGGCCAACACCGCGGTTCCTGGTGTGTCCGCTGTGCGGTGCGTGTGATCATTGCTTGTACAGCCCTCTCGCAGTGTCCGGAGCAAGTATGTTGGGTCTGACACACCGGTGTCAATGTGTTCTTTTTTCCATTTCCAGGAGTGTATTTATTTGCATGTGTCGGCACCTTGGTGTTTCAAGCGTCACTGAGCCCGAGGGTGACGTCACGAGCTCCACGTTTGTGCTTTTTGCGCCATTGCAGAGGAAGGTTGTAGGCATCTTTGAGCAGAATTTCATACTTCCGTGTATCACGGGGGGAGGGAATGACGACGTTTTAAAAAGTGATCACTTAGTTCTTTTGCTCATTGTACATACATTGCTTGATAAAAATATGTGAAGCACCCGAAAGGCATTCAGGCAGGATGATCAAGCAAACATACAGGCATTTGACTGTAGTACAGACCCGGGTATGGGGTCATAGTAGTACGCGACCCTGGCTTAGAGATGCAACTGAAAGAGATGAAAACAAATAAGTCACGAGGTTCCTACGTAGTACCACTTCGGTTATAGAGAGAGTACGCTATAACATTGGTCGCTTACTTAGGTTGCATTTATAGTGAAACCCTCGCACAGCGCAGAGTCCCAAGCGACTGGAAAAAGCACAGGTGACTCATATATAAGAAGTGTAAGAGAAAGGACCAGTATAATTACAGATGGATATCCTTAACATCAGTTTGATACAGAATTTTAGAACATATTCTGAGATCGAATATAATAAACTTCCTTAAGACAGAAAAGCTTCTGGCCACAAATCAGCACGGATTGAGAAAGCATCGCTCATGCGAAACTCAGTTTTCCCTTTTGTCGCATGACATCCTGCGAACCCTGGATGATGGTCTACAGGTATGTTCTATATTCCTAGATTTCCAGAAAACATTTGACATGGTGTTCCACTACAGACTTTTAACGAAGGTAGGAACAGCAGAATAGGTTCCCAGATATGTGAGAGGCTCGAAGACATCTTAAGTAATAGAACCCAGTACATTGTCCTCGACAGCGACTGCTCACCGGCTTGTGGTATGACCGCTTTTATTCTCTATATACAGATACGATCTGACGAATAGGGTGAGCAGCAATTTGCGGCTGTTTGCTGATGGTACTGTGGTATACCAGAAGGTATTGTCGTTTAGTGATGTAGGAGGGTACAAGTTGACTTAGACAAAATTTCTAGATTATGAGATGAGTGTCAGCTTGCTCTAAATGCAGAAATGGCTCTGAGCACTATGGGACTTAATTTCTCAGGTCATCAGTCCCCTAGAACTTAGAACTACTTAAACCTAACTAACCTAAGGACATCACACACATCCATGCCCGAGACATGATTCGAACCTGCGACCGTAGCGGTCGCGCGGTTCCAGACTGTAGCGCCTAGAACCGCTTGGCTACTCCGGCCGGCTCTAAATGTAGAAAAATCTATGTTAATGCAGATGATTAAGAGAAAGAATCACGTGACGTTCGAATACAGGATCAGTATTATGCTGCTTGACACAGTTTAACCACATAGGCGTAATACTGTAGAGCGATATGAAACAGAACGAGCATGTAAGGACGATAGTAAGGAAGGCGAGTGGTCCAAGTCGGTTTATTGGGAGAATTCTAGGAAAGTGTACCTCATGTACAAAGCGTATAGAACGTTAGTACGACACATTCATGAGTACTTCTCGAGTGCGTGGATTACCCACCAGGTCTGATTAAATGAAAATATCACTGAGCGCGGTGGCGCAGTGGTTAGCACATTGGACTCGTATTCGGGAGGAGGACGGTTCAAACACGCGTCCAGCTATTCTGATTTAGGTTTTCCGTGATTTCCCTACACCGCTTCAGGCAAATTCCGGGATGGTTCCTTTGCAAGGGCACGGCGACATCCTTCCACATCCTTCCGTAATCCGATGGGGCGATGACCTCGGTGCCCCCCCCCCCCCCCGCACTCCGAAATCAGCAAAACAACTAAAGGAAAACATCGAAGCAATTCAAAGGCGCGCTGCTTACATGTGTTACCGCTTGGTTCGATCAGCACGCAAGCATTACGTAAATGGTTTGTGAACTCAAACGGGAATCCTTGGACGGAAGGTGAAGTTCTTTTCTGGAGGCACTATTGAGAAAATTCAGATAACCAGCTTTTGAGGCAAACTGCAGAAAGATTCTACTGCCGTGAATGAACTTTTAGCGCAAGGACCTTGAAGATAATATAAGAGAAATGAAGACTCCTACGTAGACATATAGATGGTGGTTCTTCCTTCGTTCCATTTGCGGATGCATTAGGAAAGAAAATTGCTAGTAGTGGTACGAGATACCCTCCACTATGCACTATGCGGTGGTTTGCGATGTATGTATATGGATGTAGATGTATACTGGTTGGATGTCAAAGTAGCGTTGTACATGTGGTATCAACGTTCGATACCACACATGTTAGGGGTTGCAGTTATCGACCGCGGTGCGTATTAGTATCGTTGAACCCGCGAGTCGCGACCAGCGCCGCTCCGCGGCTCGTATCAAGTTTCTAGCGAGCTCTCGTCCACTCTTGCTCTGGACGTCAGCCTTCAGCTGATAGGAAGCAACCTCTATCAAGGCACTTACTAACGTATGGCCTAAGTGAGGCCTCAATAGCTCTCTGTTTATAATTATATGTATGCAGTCAAGAAAAATCCTGTACAACCAGTTATATATATATATATATATATATATATATATATATATATATATATATATATATATATATATATAAAATTATTTACCAACGACTTCTAATTATTTTAGTCGTTGCAGATCCAGACCATGCAGCCAGCACCTTATCGACATTACTGACAAACCTGCTGTGATTTATATGATTCTATTTAGCATTGGCCACCGTTCAACAATGGCGACGGCCCGTTCGCCAACATTATTACAGTACACATACACAATATCGGCGAATATGTAAATAATTAGAGTTGGAATTCTCTGTGCCATGTAGAACGGTACCCAGAGTGTATTAGCTCTGTTCGGGTTTCGTATCGTTACGAGGCCACTTACGATATTTGAGAGATGTGAATAGCGTCAGATGTGAGTGATCCCTGTGGATGACACAATGCCGTGTACAGGTGTGAGACAGTGTGGTGAGTACGTAACTTAGTCTGTAACAGGACTCAGTGTGGATTTCCATTAGACCGTCTGGTCGAATTGCGCAATAGGCAGTTTTGTGGGGCGTCCGGATGTGAGTGTGGTCCGATGTTGCACTGAATGGGAACGTGAGAACAGGCGTACTCGTTGTGAAGTTTCCGGTCGACCACGTCGGACCACCACAAGGTAAGATCGCTGTATTGGTAACCAAGCACGTCATAGCCGCTTCACATCTGCACCTTTTATCCGAGGACAAGTAACAGGTGCCCTTCAACATTTCTGTCACCTCGCACCGTTGGTCGGAGACTATAGTCCGATTCACGAACGATGGCGCTCCGTGCAGCTCGAGGCATAGATGGAGGCTGCTGTGTTGCCGGTTCCAAGCGACAGTTGCCGTACGTGCGTAGAGGGGCTTAAAGAAAGTTTGAACCAGCAATTTACACCTCCTTGATTATGTAGAATTTGTCACTCACCACGATTATCAGCAATGACAATTGGCAACAAATTGAGCAAGAATTCACTGAATAGCGCGTCGCAATAACGTTTTTGCACGCACTGCCTACAACAGTATCAGCAGAGATCTCAGATTATGCAGAATGGGTCGTTGGCTGTCGGATTATGCGTACGTCAGGTGCGCTGAACAAACCTAAATGTTTCCAGCTATAACAGTTGCCAGACTGGTCAACAATGCGTAGTCTGCCTTTAACACCACAACACAAACGTCTGCGTTTGAAGTGCTGCAGTAGCTGGGAATTGCAAACTGTTAATGGCTGGTGTCCCAATAAGTTCAGCGATGAATCACGGTTCCCCACTACCCTGAAGGACCATCATCGCTGAGTAAGGAGGCAGCCTGGGGAGAGGTCCCATTCTACCAACATTTTGGACAGTCGCAGCGGTGGCGTCTTGATGTAATGAGCCATCGGTCATGGGTTCATGTCCCTGACAGTGTCTCGGTGTCATCTTTCAACATGACAATGGAATGTGTCTGTCTGAAGTGTTTCCGTAATGTTCATATGTCTAGATCTGTTCCCCATAGAACATGTGTGGGGCCACCTCGGACTTCATCTCTATCCCAGTGCCAGTACCCATAATATCAAACATCAGGTACAACAGTTAAGGGTCGGATTCCCCCAGGACAGGATATAGAGGCTTTATGACATCCTTCCCAAACGAATCAGTGCATGCATTCTGACCAAAAGATAAGAAATGTCAAACTGATACGTGGGAGCATACTGCCAAGTTCTTTGTAAATTTGACTTGATAATCATTGAAGTAATGCCATCACCCTCTCAACCAAAAAATGGTTCAAATGGCTCTGAGCACTATGGGACTTAACATCTGAGGTCATCAGTCCCCTAGAACGTAGAACTACTTAAACCTAACTAACCTAAGGACATCACACACATCCATGCCCCAGGCAGGATTCGAACCTGAGACCGTAGTGGTCGCGCGGTTCCAGACTGGAGCACCTCGAACCGCTCGGCCACAGCGGCCGGCCTCTCTCAACCCTTGAAGTTTAATTTCATTTCCTCCTCGCCTTATATATGCTTCACTTTTTGTGTCAGGCAGTTTATTTCCCTAACTCGAATCAGGAAATCTTACTTTTCCCTCATTTGCTTTCATAAATTTTCCAGACTCTTGTTAGAAACATGATTCATAAATCGCATACACTACATGTTCATAATTGTAAGATATGTTAAATATGTACACTACATCAGATCAGAACTCCAATGCAGTTTCTTGAACCTTCCGAACAGCGTTATGCAATGGTAAAGAAATGGGGTATTTGTCGAAATAGCTTATCGAAAATTCCGATATGGATCTTGCAATAAGGACGTGGCCAATTACTTCTGCCATCCTTTTCATCCTTGCCAGGTACAGTTACAACTTTCTCAAGTTAGTTAGCTATCGCGATATTTCAAAGACTGCACTTTAAAGACTGGACGTTACAAGACTGGTTGTTAAAAGAATGTGAGGACGTCAACGTTGCGAAAATGGAAAAAAAAGTAATATAACAGTAATATCAGAAATTGAGTCCGCCTTGATGCAAAACACCATGTTATTCGTTTATTTCTTTATTATCCCAAACTAGTTTCGGCGACAGATATCACCATCATCAGTGGGGTTTTTAATCTAAAACATGCAGAAAATGACATGGTTGTACAAACGCAGTAAACCATTATTACATTTTTACAATTCGTCTTTTGAAATATAGTATTCTATTGATACATTCATACTACCTTATTTATTGTATGTTACAGCAAGTTTTAAGCAATTATTGACGCTGCTTGCGACATATTTTCTGTGCTCTTTTTTGTTGCTGTCTTTTTACTTAGCGAACATCATGTCCTCTGCAACCATGTGAGAGACTGTTAGTAAACAAATACTAAAAGGTGAACTTCATATGTGAGCAGTATTTACTTGGGGTTGTGATAGTGTTGTGGAAACCAGTTATTTGGTTTGTACTGAGCTGTTGCTTAGCTATTCGTGTACTCACGTTCGTATGATGGTATGGGGCTGCTTTTATACACAGAAAAACAAAAATTTTGCACTTTGTTTCTGATCCAGAATATTACGCTATCTTGCTGTTCGCGTGTGTCGCGAGAGGCCTATCGCATGTGGCTATGAAAAACTGTAGCGCGAATTACGACGACTTCTGTTCATTATTTATGTCTCTGTGCGAAATGGGGATGTGGTTCTTTTGCGTGTGTGTACTTTCTGTTCTGCGTCCCGTTATGTACGACGGCATTATTCGTCCTGCTCCTTCTGGAGTGCCTTGCTTGTGACTTCTTTCAGATTTTAAGTTACCAGATGCGGACTCCTTTGCTGTCTACTAGAGTAGACGCAACATTAGATGGCAATTTTTCGTTTGCCATTCGGCGGCGAGCATAGCTGTCGGTTCAAGCAGGTAGTTATATTTACACAGACATGGATATGCACAACAAACTTTGATCCAAAAGTACAAAGAACTAACACGAGAATTACCATCAATCCTTGAGACGAGAGAGATTACTGTACAGCAGTTCCCAACCCACAGTTGCTAATTTCATACAATAACCTAGTTGTATGGCTCGTAATAAAAGCCACGGCACTTCATCCTGAAATAGAAATCTACTCGTCTCGTTTTAAAATGAACTGACGAAAATCCTTCTACCTCAGAACACGGTCTGCCTGATATAAATGGAGTTCATGTGAAAAAAGGAACATAAAACTTAAAAAGAACGTTTCTTTATAACATTAGCAGTGTTCTGTTCTGGTGTGTCATACGTTCGTCAAGCTACACAGATGTCGTAGAGCATAATACGGCAAGTATATGGCGTACCAAAAGTCAGCTCTACGACTAACGTCTATGTACAGCTTTTAGGAAGCGAAATGCTGGCTTAGCGGCTCCCCCGCTTTTTTTGCCCCCTCTGTTAACACAGTCAGTGATAGCCGCTCTGCTGCGTGTCTTTCCCCGCATCGGCCGTTCCATTAAACATTTGCCGGCTAGCCGGCTGCTTACGTAAGATAGCCTTCGTCTCTCGCGTATAAGAATTCACAGCCCACAGCACGAGACAGAAGCACATTAGCCACACAGACCACTGTTATCTGCTACCGGATACATCACAAACTACAGTGGCTCCCAGTTTCTTATAATTATTTACTGCTTCTTACTTCAACTTCAAGTGATATTTAGCAGTTAGTTGCTCCGAGGCCTTAGAGTATACATTTACGATCCTGGCCATTATAATGAACATTTTCCCTATCAGGATGAGTGTCTTCAAAACGATCCCCTAGCTCAATAACTGCGGATTTTCATTTAAAGTACGAGGCGATTTCAGTAAGCAATGCTACACAATTTTTTTTCACCGCCAGTTTCCGATGAAACCACTATAGTTTCTTGAAGTTCCAGTAGGTAGTGGCGCTATACGTAACCTTCAAAATGGCGTCTGTATCGGAGGCGCGTTCAAGCAGAGAGCTGTCATTGAGTTTCCTTTGACGGAAAACCAGCGCATCACAAAACGATTCAAATGGCTCTAAGCACTAAGGTACTTAACATCTGAGGTCGTCAATCTCCTAGACTTAGAACTACGTAAATCTAACTAACCTAAGGACATCACACACTTCCATTCCCGAGGAAGGATTCGAACCTGCGACGGTAGCAGCCGCGTGGTTCCAGACTGAAGCGCCTAGAACCGCTCAATCACAGCGGCGGGCACCAGAGCATCACAGATATTCATATGTGCTTGTATAATGTCTAAGGAGACCTGGCAGTGAACAAAAGCACGGTGAGTCGTTCTGTGAGGCGTCGCGTAAACCTGTCCGATCTTCCGCATGCCGACCGGCCGCACATAGCTGTGGCTCCTGCAGTGTTGGAACGTGCGGACACTCTCATTCGATATGATCGACGGGTCACAGTCAAACGCTCTGCTGCTCAAATCGATGTCTTTGTTGGTTTGCTGACACACTTGTTCACCAGTTGGAGTACCGTACTCAAAAGTTTGTGCCCACCAGGTTGCTCGTCGCCTAACGCAAGACCGTACAGAACAGCGAAGGAATATCTGTGCGGAACTGCTTGCGCTTTACGAGGCTGAGCGTGTCAATATTCTGGCGGGCATCGTCACAGACGATGAAACATGAGCTCATTACAAAATGGCAATCCATGGAGTGACGCCGCGCAGGGAAGACGCGCGGTCAAATGCTCCTCGCCACGGTTCGCGCGACTCCCCCCGTTGGATGTTCGCGGCCACCCTCTGGCGCGGGTGAGTGTGTTGTCCTTAGCGTAAGTTTAAGTTACATCAAGTAGTGCGTAAGGCTAGGGACCGATGACCGCAGCAGTTTGGTCCCATAGGAACCTACCACCACCATGGAGAGAGGTCACACGACCTCTCCTCCGAAAAAAAATTTCAAAGCCCCTCCCTCAAGCGGTACAGTCATGACAACGTTCTTCTGGGTCTCTGAACGGGCTATTCTGTTTGATATCGTCTGAAGTGTGTTGTGCTGCCCTCAGGAAACAGAAGAAGTGACTTCAGCGTGTTCATCGCTACAAAAACACAACGAATTTCTTCTTTTCTACGACAACGCAAGGTCTCACACAAGTCTGCGCACACGAAAGTAACTCACAAAACTTCATTGGACTGTTCTTACTCATCCACCCTACAGCACGGATCTCTCACCATCCGACTTCCATTTGTCTGGCCCAATGCAGAATGCCATCAGCAGGGAGCAGTACATGACGGGGAGGTTATTGATGCAGCAATACGTTGGTTCCGATGTCGGCCAATAGAGTGGTACCACGAGGGCTATGCTCCCCCCCCCCCCCCCCCCCCCCTCACTCCCCCAAGTACAGTAGTGTAAGGCCGTGACATTACGTTGAAAAATAGGGTTCTGTATCCAAAAGATTGGGAACTAATATGATGCATTTGATTCCTGAATAAAACCAAAAGATGTTGCATTACTTATTGAGTGCTGCCCGGAGTGTCCGCATGGTTTGAGGCTCCATGTCACGGATTGCGCGGCCCCTCCCGCCGGAGCTTCGAGTCCTCCCTCGGGCATGGGTGTGTGTGTGTTGTTCTTAGCATAAGTTAATTTAAGTAGTGTGTAAGTCAGGGAACCGATGACGGCAGCAGTTTGGTCCCTTAGGAATTCACACACATTTGAACATTTGAACTTATTGAGTGCCCGTCTTACGTTGTGCTCCTAAGCACACTCCTCGGCTGCATATGAACTGATCTCGTTTCATTCAGTTTTCCCAGTCCCACATCTACTGTCCCATATTATTTTCTTTGTTTTCATATTTTCATCCAACATTATTTTTCTCTGTCGTCTGGTCCCTAGATACGAACTTTTACGTTCGTAAAAACTGCGAGAACTAGAATGAATGCCCCCAATAAGTTCAAATTGAGACTAGTGGCCGCTCGATAACGATTTTATTAGAACGCGCTACGAACACGGATTAGCTAAAAATGGGGAAGGAAATTGGCCGCATCTTTGCAAAGGAACTATCCCGGTTGTTACGGTAGTTACCTTAAGCAATTTAGGAAAACCTTGGAACCCTAAATGTCGATGAGCGGACCGCGATTTCACACGTCGCCCTCCCAAGTGCGAGCACGGAATCTTAACCACTGTGACTGCCCGGTCGTGTTCAAGCTGGAAGGCTTTGCAGAAGAGTTTACCGTTAATACGTGTGTGCGTCGGCTGCTTAGTGGCTGTTTGCCAGCCTACGAATGAGAACGTCTGAGATTATGTCCGCAGTGAGTTCTAGGATTTGTTTGTTGTTGTGGTCTTTTAGTCCGAGGACTGGCCTGATGCTACTCTATACGCCAGTGTATCCTGCGCAAGCCTCTTCATCACTGAATAATTACTGCAGCCTATATCTGTTTGAAACTGATTACGGTCTTCATGTCTAGATCTCTTTCTACAATTTTTAGTCTCCACACTCTCCTCCAGTACCAAACTGAGTATCCTTTGATGCCTCAAAATGTGTCTCATCAACCTATCCCTTCTTTTAGTCAACTTGTGCCCTGAATTTTTTTTTCTCCAATTAGATTCTGTACCTCCCCATTAATTATTCGATCTACCCATGTAATCTTCGACATTCCTCTATAACACAACATTTCAAAAGCTTCTATCGTATTCTTGCCTGAAATGCTTATCGTCCACGTTTCGTTTCCGTGTAAGATTACACTCCATACAAACAGCTTCAGGAAATATTATGTAACACTTAAAATCGTATCTCATGTTATCAAATTTCTCTTTATCGGAAATGCTTTTCTAGCTACTGCCAGTATACATTTCTGTCATCGTCAGTTATTTTGCCGCCCAAATAGCAAACCTCATGCACTACTTTTAGTGTCTCGTTTCCTAATCTGATTCCCTCAGCATTGCCTGATTTGCCGACCGCGGTGGTCTCGCGGTTCTAGGCGCGCAGTCCGGAACCGTGCGACTGCTACGGTCGCAGGTTCGAATCCTGCCTCGGGCATGGACGTGTGTGATGTCCTTAGGTTAGTTAGGTTTAAGTAGTTCTAAGTTCTAGGGGACTGATGACCACAGCAGTTGAGTCCCATAGTGCTCAGAGCCATTTGAACCATTGCCTGATTTAATTCGACTGCATCCTATTGGAAGGAGTACATAAATGGTCTATACTAGGGAGATGTAGAAGACGTCAGTGTTACGGAAATGGAAGGGGACGTAGATTACGATGAGAAGGTAGATATGATACTGTGTGAAGAGTTTGACAGAGCACTGAAATACTTAAGTCGGAGCAAGGCCCATGGGGGACAGACTACAACCCTGTCTCACTTCCTTCTTGGCTACTGCCTTGCCATCATGCCCTTCGACTCCTGTAAGTACAGTGTGGTTTCTGTCATTGTTGTAGATGACCTTTCCCTCCTTGTATTTTATCCCGGCTACCTTCCAAACTTCAAAGAGTGTATCCAAATCAACAATGTCAAAAGCTTTCCCTAAGTCTACAAATGCTATAAATGTAAGTTTGCCTTTCTTCAACCTATCTTCTAGAATAAGTTGCAGGGTCAGAATTGCCTCGAGTGTTCCTAAATTTCTCTGGAAACCAACCTAAATTTCTTCAGAAACCAAACTGATCTCTCGCGTGGTCGACTTCTACCAGCTTTTCTGTTATTCTCTTAAAAAATCGCCTCAACCATGACGTATAAAACTGATAGTTTGATAGTATCTACATCCATTACCACTTTCCTTCTCTGGAATTGGAATTATTACATTGTTCCTGAAGTCTGAAGGTGTTTCCCCTGTCTCATACGTATTGCACATCAGGCCGAATCGTTTTGTCATGGCTGGCTCTTCCAAGCATCTCAATAATTCTGAGGTAATGTCGTTCACTCCAGGGGCTTTGATTCCAATGAGGTCTTTCAGCGATCTGTCAAATTCTTCCCACAGTATCGTATCTCCCATCTCATCTTTATCTAGTTGCTATTCTGTTTCTATAATATTGTTCTCAAGTTTGTTTCTCCTATATAGACTGTCTACATATTTCTTCCACCACTCAGTGTCCCCCTTTTTGTTTAGTAATGGCTTCCCATCTGCGCTCTTGATATTTGTATATCTGTTTCTTGTATCTCCGAAAGTCTCTTTAACTTTCCTATAGGTGGCATCTAACTTTCCCATAGTCATGCATGTTTCTACAACCATGCATTTGTCCTCTAGCCATTCCTTATAAGCCATCTTGAACTTTTTATCAATACCATTTTTAGGCGTCTGTATACCCTTTCGTCTGCTCCATTTGTTGCATTTTTATATTTTTTTTTCCTTTTTCGAATGAAATTCAAATCTCCTTTGGCACTCAAGGATTTGTACTAGACCATGTCTTTTTACACATGTGGTCGTCTCCTGCCTTCATTACTTCATCCCTGAAAGCTACCCATTCGTCTTCTGTTGCATTCTTTTCCAACGTATCAGTCCAACGTTGCCTAATGCTTCCTCTGAAACTTTCAACAACCTCTGGTCTTTCAATTCATCGAGGCCTCATCTCCCTAAATTTCTACTAGGATTGATATCTGTCACTTATCTACATCTAAAATTACATCTACTCTTCACAAACCACCTTATGGTGAGTGTTTGGGGGTACTGCTTGCGCCACTGTAACATCATCCATTTTCCTGTTCCAGGCACGAATGTTATGGGGAAGAATGATTGTTGATTATCTTCGTGTGAACTCTAATCTCTGTAATTTTACCTTTATTGTCTCTCCACGTGGTGTTTTTAGGACGAAGTAATATGCTGGTTGAGTCTTTTAAGAAAGTACGCTCACCGTGGTCTTCTGTCTAACACACTTATCTTACCTATGGAAGTTTTTGTTAACGTGAAGAATTCAGACTTGGATCGAGGTTCGGAGGTCCACAACAAGCGAGGTGGCTCAGTGTTTAGTGCTCTGGACTCACATTGTCGACAACGACAGTTCAAATCCGCGTCCCGCCATCCAGATTCTTCGTGATACCTCTAAATCGCTGCAGTCTGCAGTCAAATTGGGGTATGGCTCCTCCGAAAAGGGCACGGCCGATTACCTTCGTCGTCCGTTAGTAGCTTCGCCTGTAATGGCCGGGACGTTAAACTCTTCCTTTCATCCTTCAGAGTCAACGTTAATTATAGGTCCCCCTATAACTGCGTAGGTGCGTCGATTCAAAGGGCACACGAAAGCAAAGGCATACCAACTCCAATGGGTAACCTTCGGTTTGTTCACTGTTGTACCTCAACATCAATATGTGATCTTCAGTGCAGAGAGATGGCGCGCACTTGCTTCCAGCAGTGATAAATCTTAAGTGCCATAAAATACTGGAGTTGCACCAAGTTAAGACCTGAAAACGTGAAAACAAGTGTCAGTATACCTAGTAGTTACCAAAGGGCACCAAATCAGCATATGAGTAAGTTCAAGCAGCCCTCACGGGTAGCAGTTCAGTCTAACGCATTGCTTTCCAGGAGGGAAGGCGTGCCGGTCCCCGACACGAATCCGCCCGACGGATTAGTGTCGAGGTCTGGTGTGTCGGCCAGTCTGTGGATGGTTTTTAAGGCGGTTTTCCATCTGCCTCAGTTACACTGTGTCGGCGATTACTGAGCAAACACTGTCTCCACGTACACACACACACACTACCATTATCCTACTACGCAAACATTTGGGGTTACACTCTTCTGGTGTGAGACGTTCCAGGGAGGGGGAGTCCACCTGGGGCCGAACCGCACAATAACCTTGGATTCGGTGTGGGACGGCGGTGGGGTGAGTGGACTGCTGTAGCCTGTTGTGGGGTTGTGAACCACTGAGGGCTACGGCGGGGACAAAGCCTCTCTGTCGTTTCTAAGTCCCCAGTTCAATACAATATAATACAATACAGTACAAAGTTCAAGCAGGACAGAAACATATGTCTCCCGGAAATGAGTTTGTCAAACCATGCCATTTCTGTTACTACAGGGCATCCTGCTACCACAGAGAAGAATGTGTAGCCATCGGATTGACGAGGATCGTACGCTACAGCCAGTGGCTACTTGAGTACGCAATGTGATAACTGCGCAGGACGACAGCTGTCTTGTCGGTATAGCAGTAATGGATATTACAACTAAGTACACACTGTCGACTTGACACTGGAGAACAGTAAACAATGAGAGCCTGCCTGTGACAACAGTAACCACAGACTGGCAGCTTGGATTTTCAAGTGGCGTAGTGAAAGATTGTGTGGGACGTCATTGGCTACAGTGAGCAATGCCGTTTCCTACGTAGTGAATGCAATCTGAGCAATAAGCGAAACGTTATGGAGGTTTTAGAGCTCTTGGTACTGTCCCAGGTTCAATCAATCCCAGTCGCAACATTCAGCATGACAATGCTAAGTTACATGTAGTGTGGAATTAGCAAGTGTTCCTCAAAGTGCTTCAGGTAGCATTTTGCCCTCGAGCTACACGGTTACCTAACGTATCATGACACTAACAGGTCTGGTATGCGGCTGGCTGGATACACGGTTCTCCCCACCTGTGATGCTTTGCGGACACTTATCCAACACCTGCGGGAAGATTCCTCAGAATGGTTTTCATTTGCGATCTGATGTTTTCCCGGAATGTTTCTAACTGGTGAAATTTTCTGGTGTCTGCTTGGGTCACATCATAAGTTCTCCTTATTGTTCGTCGAACAGACTCCTTGCCACCTTCAAGTGGTTGCTGAGCCATCAGCAACCACCTGAAGATGACGAAGAGTCTGTTGGTCGAAATATCGTGGAGAACTCACTCTGTGATCTAGGCAGACACCTGAGATTGCTACACAGTTGTCACTGATTCGACGGCGTGGCGTACAGAGGTCCTGAAGCATCATATGTTGGCCTAACTCCATACGGAATTCTCGGCGTTAGAGATCGCGTGTATTTAAATAATTATAACTAACTGTGTATTTTCATGCACTTCAGCTGTGGTACGAGGCTGATGTCAGTCAGAATTAACTTTGTTGAAAGAGAGATATCATGGTGTAGAACAGAGGGCGCTGAAATAGTTCAGTGGTGACAAGTGAAAATTTGTGCCAGACCGGGACTCAAAATTGGATTTCCCGCTTTACGTGAGCGATCGTCTTAAACGCTTCGGCTATCCGCGAACGCTGCATGCCCGACCGAAATTCCCAGTTCGTCGCACATTACTGCCGTAGCGTCATCTTGCCCATGTTCCCCATTGCTCGCAGCATCTCGCATGATTCTTGCAAGAGGTCGGACCTAGTTTGCATCCACACGGAAGATATCATTAAATGCCGTCAAGTACTACACGTGTGGTGTCTGTTCTTTCGGGCATGTACGAAAGAACAGATATCGGCATCACAGATATAATAGTAATACCTCAGTCTCGACGGCGTTTCATAATATCTCAAGCGTGGATGCAGTCTAGGTCCGACCTCCTGCAGGCATCAAGTGAGATGCTGTGAGCAATGAAGAAAATAGTCAAGGGAGCACTACAGCAGTAGTTTGCCACGACATGGAACTTTGGATCGGACGAGAAGCGTGGTCGAATACCCGAAACTGCGTAAAGGAGAAAATCCCGGTTCGAGTCCGGATCCGGCACTAATTTCCACATGTCGGCACTGAATTATTTCAATGTCCTAATGTCCTGATGTGGTTATTTACCTTTCAGCATATATATATATATATATATATATATATATATATATATATATATATATATATATATATATATATATACGCGGCTGTGGAATCATGATATGACCAATAGAACGGCCTCCACATATATAATAGTAACAATTACCTTTCTTCGTTTGGCTGTTTCTACACAAACATCTGTATTGTATGTTATTTTCGTCTAGGGTATCTGCAGACATTCTCTTAGTACATATTACTCCAACTGTCCTCACTCAAGTAATAATTTCCTGTGAGAGTCTTGTAGCGTAGCTATTTTCATTTAAGTTCACATCATATTTGGTGGTGCTGTTTTTGAAAATAAACACCAGCACGAGACGACAACTTATTACGTTACCTGGCTGCACCGCCTGTAATTTAAGCTTCTGCGTAAATCCATTTCCAAAGTAAAGCACGAATCTAAGTAACAACATTAAATTGAAAATAAAATTAATGCTTGATGTACGGTCGTCTAGAATAACAAATAAAAACAACATTCTCCCATATCAGAATTGTATTGTATTCAGTTCACACTTTCAGAGACACAAAAAAAAACTTATATAAATCTTCCGAATTAATCAGAAATTTGTAGCAGTCCCACAACTCAAATTTCCTGTTTTACTATTTACCTATCTATTTTACTTTATATTTGTAACTCAGAAAACTGCAACACAAAAATCAACAAATAAGATATTTGCATAACATGAACAATCATTGCCAGAGAGAAGTACATTCCAAAGACTATGTTTCTGAGATCTTATACTAGATTCGACCACCCTACCATAAGACACCGATGTGTACTCAATTTCCATTATGTGCACATATTAAGTTTTCGTGATTCGCGAAAATCGCTAATCACAAATGCCGATATATTTCTTTCATCACTATTTCATCTGAGCCAGCATTCCGTCTTTAACGACCTAGGTTATCCAGGGGACGCTAAATTCTGACGGTCCTTCCTACCTTGACACATTCTCTCTCTCTCTCTCTCTCTCTCTCTCTCTCTCTCTCTCTCTCTCTCTCTCTCGCTCTCGCTCTCTCTTTTAGACACACACACACACACACACACACACACACACACACACACACACACACACACACACACACACACACTACTCTCAATACTCTTTACACTGAAGTGACAAAGTGTGTGCGTGTGTGTATGTGTGAGTGTGCGTGTGTGTGTGTGTGTGTGTTTGGAGCTTAAGGGCACTCAACGCCAAGGTTATCAGCACTGAGATAAAAGTCATAGGATACGTGGTACTATCGTGTCGGACCTCCTTTCGCCCGGCGTAGTGCAACAACTCGACGAGACATGAACATACCGAGTCGTTGGACGTCCCCTGAAGAAATATTGATTCATGCTTCCGCTCCAGCCGTCCCTAACTACAAAAGCGTCTCCGGTGCAGGATATTGTGCACGAACTGATCTCTCTCTTATGTTCCATAAATGTTCGATGGGATTCCTGTAGGGCGATCTGGGTGGCCATATCATTGGCTCTAACTGTCCAGAATGTTCTTCAAACCAATCACGAACAATTGTGGACCGGGGGCATGGCGTATTGTCATCCATAAAAATTCCGTCTTTGTTTGGTAACATGACAGCCTTGAACGGCTGCAAATGATCTCCAAGTAGGCGAAAATAACCATTTCTGGTCAATGATGGGCTCAGTTGGCCCAGAGAACCCAGTCTATTCCATGTAAACACAGCCCACACCATTATGGAGTCACCACCAGCTTGTACAGTGCCTTGTTCACAATTAGGGACCATGGTTTTCGTTGATTCTGGGCCACACTCGAAGCCTACAATCAGCTCTTACCAACTGAAATCAGGTCTCAACTGACCGGGCCACCGTTTTACAGTCGTCTAGAGTCCACGATCCCAGGAGACCCGCTGCAGACGATCTCGTGCTGTTAGCAAAGGCACTCGCGTCGGTCGTCTGCTGCCGTAGACCACTATCGCCTCACTTTGCAGTACTGTACTAACGTTCGTCGTACGTCCCACACTGCTTTTTGAGGTTCTTTCGCTCAGTGTTGCTGGTCTGTTAGTACTGACGACTCTACGCAAACGCTGCTGCTCCCTGTCGTTAACTGCAGGCCGTCGGCCACGGCATCGTCAGTGGTGAGAGGTTGTTGTTGTTGTGGCCTTCAGTCCTGAGACTGGTTTGATGCAGCTCTCCATGCTACTCTATCCTGTGCAAGCTTCTTCATCTCCCAGTACGTACTGCAGCCTACATCCTTCTGAATCTGCTTAGTGTATTCATCTCTTGGTCTCCCTCTTACATGGCTACACTCAATACAAATACTTTCAGAAACGACTTCCTGACCCTTAAATCTATACTCGATGTTAACAAATTTCTCTTCTTCAGAAACGCTTTCCTTGCCATTGCCTGTCTACATTTTATATCCTCTATACTTCGACCATCATCAGTTATTTTGTTCCCCAAATAGCAAAACTCCTTTTACTACTTTAAGTGTCTCATTTCCTAATCTAATTCCCTCAACATCACCCGAGTTAACTCGACTACATTCCATTATCCTCGTTTTGCTTTCGTTGCTGTTCATCTTATATCCTCCTTTCAAGACACTGTCCATTCCGTTCAACTGCTCATCCAAGTCCTTTGCTGTCTCTGACAGAATTACAATGTCATCGGCAAACCTTAAAGTTTTAATACCTACTCCGAATTTTTCTTTTGTTTCCTTTACTGCTTGCTCAGTATACAGATTGAGTAACATCGGGGAGAGGCTACAACCCTGTCTCACTCCCTTCCCAACCACTGCTTCCCTTTCATGTCCCTCGACTCTTATAACTGCCATCTGGTTTCTGTACAAATTGTAAATAGCCTTTCGCTCCCTGTATTTTACCTCTGCCACCTTCAGAATTTGAAAGAGAGTATTCCAGTCAACATTGTCAAAAGCTGTCTCTAAGTCTACAAATGCTAGAAACGTAGGTTTGCCTTTTCTTAATCTAGCTTCTAAGATAAGCCGTAGGCTCAGTATTGCCTCACATGTTCCAACATTTGTACGGAATCCAAACTGATCTTCCTCGAGGTCGGTAATGCCAGAAATTTTGTATTCTCGGAAATCCCTTAACACTGTGTACCCCGGAAAATTGAATTCCCTAACGATTTTTGAAACGGTATGTCTCATGCGTGTAGCTTCAACTACCAAAGTCTGTTAATTCGCGTCGTGCGGCCATAATCAAATCTGAAACTTTTCACGCGAATCACCTGAGTACAAATGACTGCTCCACCAATACACTGCCCTTTTATATGCTGTGTAGGCGATACTACCGCCCTCTGTTTGTGTATAATTGCTGTCTCATGACTTTCGTCACATCAGTGTAGAAAAACATGCCAGTTCTACATATCTCGAAGTATTCTCACTATTAGGTTGCTATGGATAGATGCAACAGAGGTCCTGATCAGTACTTGTACATTTTTTCAATTCTAAACCGCATTCTGCTTGTTTTCAAAATGTTCAAATGTGTGTGAAATCTTATGGGACTTAACTGCTAAGGTCATCAGTCCCTAAGCTTACACACTACTTAACCCAAATTATCCTAAGGACAGACACACACACCCATGCCCGAGGGAGGACTCGAACCTCCGCCGGGACCAGCTGCACAGTCCATGACTGCAGCGCATTCAGACCGCTCGGCTAATCCCACGCAGATGCTCGTTTTTAAATCGATGGAGTGCGACAGTTAAGAGTAGCTTGTGTTCTATTCCATCTTGTGTTTTCCTTGATGTGTTGCCTACATTCTTTCAACTTTTTCTATTTCTTACCGAAACGCAATTTCACTTCATGCAGACGCGCCGCTCTCCTCGAGTAATGTTTCCTTCGCCGTTCCTGACTCTGCTCATGTTCGAGGGCGTACTGAAAAGTAATGTCTCCGCATATTTTATCTGAAAAATCTTAAGGCTTTTTAAATAAAACAAATATTTTTAACATTTTACATCTTTATTCTTCACGTCTGCATTTTTTTCTCAACATAGTCACCCTGGCAACGTACATATTTCTCCCAACGAGAGACCAGTTTGTTGATATAATCACTGTAGAGTGATCGGCATTATTGACAGAGACACAATTTTACCTCTGTTTGCACCACTTCATCAGTAGCAAAGTGAAGTCCTCGAAGGTGTTCTTTAAGTTTTGGAAATACACTCATGCTCATAAATTAACGATAATGCTTATACATGGTGAAACAACAATGTGGTGGGCGGTTTGCGGGTTTCAATCAACTCGGGGTATGACCATGCGGTGCATCTGACCTGTGGTCGTCGCCTGGTGGCGCTGGCAGCAGTCCACATACGCAGAGGTGTGTTGGTGCATGTCAGAGTACGGTGCAGCGAGAAAGTGTGCAGACGTTTTCAGATGTGCTAATGGTGACTGTGTGTTGAAAATGGCTCAAATAACACATATTGATGACGTTATGAGGCGTAGAATACTAGGGGCACTGGAGGCTGGTCAAACACAGCAGGCCCACTGTGTGCCATAAAGTGTGATCTCAAGGTTATGGCAACCATTCCAGCAGACAGGAAACGTATCCAGGCGCTACAGTATGGGACGTCCACAATGTAAACACCACAAGAAGACCGATATCTCACCATCAGTGCCCGCAGACGGCCACGGAGTACTGCAGGTAGCCTTGCTCGGGACCTTACCGCAGCCACTGGAATAGTAGTCTCCGCACACAGTCTACAGACGACTGAACAGACATGATTTATTCTCCCGGAGACCTGAAAGGTGCATTCCGCTGACCCCTGGTCACAGGAGAGCCCGTAAAGCCTGGTGTCAAGAACACAGTACATGGTCATTGGAACAGTGGTCCAGGTTATGTTCACGGACGAGTCCAGGTATAATCTGAACAGAGATTTTGGCGTGAACCAGGAACCAGATACCAACCCATTCATGTCCTTGAAAGTGACCTGGATGGAGGTCGTGGTTTGATGGTGTGGGGTGGGATTATGATTGGTGCACGTACACCCTTGCATCTCTTTGACAGAGGAACTGTAACAGGTCAGGTGTATCAGAACGTCATTTTGCACCAGTATGCCCGCCTTTTCAGGGTTTCAGTGGGTCCCACCTTCCTCCTGATGGATAATAATGCACGGCCCCACCGAGCTGCCATCGTGGAGGAGTACCTTGAAACAGAAGATATCAGGCGAATAGAATGGCCTGCCTGTTCTCCAGACCTAAATATCATGAAGCACGTCTGGGATACTCTCGGTCGACGTATCGCTGCACGTCTTCAAACCCCTAGGACACTTCAGGAGCTCCGACAGGCACTAGTGCAAGAATGGGAGGCTATACCCCAGCAGCTGCTCGACCACCTGATCCAGAGTTTGCCAACCCATTGTGCGGTTGGTGTACGTGTGCATGATGATCATATCCCATATTGATGTCCCATATTGATGTCGTGGTATATGCGCAGGAAACAGTGGCGTTTTGAAGCACATGTGTTTCGGGACGGTTTTCTCAACTTATCACCAATACCGTGGACTTACAGATCTGTGTCACGTGTGTTCTCTATGTGCCTATGCTATTACCGCCAGTTTTGTGTAGTGCCACGTTGTGTGGCTCCACATTCTGCAATTGTCCTTAATTTATGAGCATGACTGTAGATAAAAATCGGATGTTACCAAGCAGGGACTGTTTGTAGGGTGATCGAGGACAGTGAACCCGAGCCGTCGGATTGTTGTAGATGTGGCATCGCTCGAGTGTGGTCTGTCGTTGTTATGCTGAAAGAGAGGATGCGCCATGTGTGGACGAACACTTCGAATTAGAAACTCGACTGCAGCGCGCTGCTTCTCACGCACCGACATAGTTACGTTACACACTATCGTGTTACACGCTACAATCCGGAGCCTTCTAGCGACAGAGGGCTGCAAACACGTAGACATAAAGAATAAAGTTTTGGACTGTTAATAGCGTTTGTTTTATTTAAAAAGCATTGAGAGTTTTCACATAAGGGATTCGGAGGCATTACTTTTCAGTCCTCTCTCGTAATTCATATATCGACGTACCCAGGAGTCAAGAAGTCTTAAGCCGAGAACCACCTTATAGGTCTTTATAACTTTGCCGCACAGATTCATAGCAGTGTAGGTACCGTTCTACAGAGTTTAGTTAACGCTTTTGCACTGTAATGGAAGAGATGTGAGCTATTCTTTTAATTTACTACTCTCCTAAACAGAATCTTTCATCCGTTCATTTGAAATGGGTTTACAAGTACATAACATCCCTTGTGTTCCAGTTCCGATAACTTGGTGGGCCTCAAGAAATTTAATGGTTGCTTGAACACTGAAAACCTAATTGGTTTATTTTCTTTTTAGACAAGAAATGATCTTTCTTTACCTTGTTTTCTTTATAAGTGGCTAGTCATACGTTTAGAATACTCGTTATTTTCTTTCCTATATGCACTTTTCTGCTTGTTCACTGAGGTGGATTTTTGAAAGATTTTTAAAAGTTTATCTGTATCACATTGGCCTGTCTGTTGGTGAAAAATGTAGTTGATACCAAATAAAAGAGTAGAAAAATATCTGAAGGAGATATAAAGTGCAAATACTCAGGCATGGAAATGAGAAAAGCACATGCTAAATTCAGTGAAGAGAAGGAAAACGAATAGAAACACTGAAAACCCATCACTCCAAAGTAATAGATAAATTTATAACAGAGACCTTAGCAGAATTTCAAAGTAGAGTGAAGAGGCTGAAAAATCAGCCAACCAGTTGCAAACAAAGCTTTATTAGCCCATTGACCAAGGTTTCGATATTTGTAAAAATATCTTCTTCAGAATGAATGGGCCTTCTCACATCACATTATGGTACATTAGATTAGATGAAGCCGAGCGACTCTTGTCATATACAAAATTGATAAAACAAGAATTATGCCAAGCCATGGCATAATTGCTCACTAGTAAATGCCCACAGGTAGAGGCTCTTGTCAACGTAAAATTGTAATAGGGGTCACAGGATATATCTGCATACGTTACGTGTACATAATGCCAGAGACTAAGGCCAATATATGTCAAAAGCCGCTGGGCTTCATCTAATATACCATCATGTGATGCAACAAGACCCACACTTTCTGAAGAAGATATGTTTACAAATAACGAAACCTAGGTCAATGAGCTAATAAAGCTCTGTTTGCAATTGGTTGGCTGATTTTTCAACCTCTTCAGATTTACACAGTTGCTGTTTCGCAGCCATGTTTAAGATTTTCAAAGTAGAGTTTTAAGGAATCTAGAGAGGAAGATTTGTTTTCAACGTCCGATCGACGACAAGAAAATTAGGGGCAGAGCTCGTGCTTTGATTTGGGAAAAATAAGGAAGGAAGTTTACCGTACCCTTTTCGAAGGAATCATCTTAAAATGATTTTGTGAAACAACGAAACATCTTAATCTGGAACACTATCCTTCCGAATACGAGTCTAGTGTCTGTCCATTGCACCATCTCGCTCGGTAGGAAGAGTTTTAGAATGAGAATAATATTTCAGTAGACACTGCCACCAAATCGCTGCGACGCAGTACTGCTCGCCCTGGGAATTGCTGTATTGAATCCCGTTGGCGGTATAAATTTTCTGTAACAGAATTCAACCTGTCAGGGATGTAATGTCGATATTTTATATTTACTGGTCAATTTTTGGCTGCAGATGTTCTTGGCTTAATTGTAAAACTTCTCTGATATGTGTTGTCATAGCTTGGGTAACAGTCTTATGTGAGCTCTGTTCACCTTAGACACTACACCTTCACGCGATGCGCACATATTTGTACAGCCCACATTAATCTGAAATACGCCCATGTCAGCAAGATCATTCAACGTGTGTCATGTGCCAATTCTGAGCCAATTTTGAAGTCAGATACTGAAGCCCAGCAGCAGGGAACCTACTGGCAGTTGAAAAATATACATTGCACATGATACTGTTTGCTAGGATGCCCCTTCGGACTTGAAGTCCCGCAAATCCCAAATCTTTTCTTTAGTCACATCCATTACGTTCCTTTCCTTTGCGAAGTGTGTGCGCTGTGTCCTAAGCCTAGCTGCTCGGTGTAGATTACTGTAATAAATAATCATTCAACGTATTATTTTACTTATATTATTGATTAAGATGAGAAAGCAGTTTGATATTTAACCTATAGTCTGGGAACCCATTCGTCTTAAACGATTAAAAAAATGGAAAACCTAATGTGGATCGTCGTACGGGCATTTGGAATCTGTATCTCCCGGATACGAATCCATTGCCTTTAACATTGCTCCGCTCTGCTCAGCGCAAACCAATATACATGTACGGTAAAACTATCAAGAGTGAAGTAAGAAGATGTTGGAAGGACATATTTGTTACATGGATAGCTAGAACAGTGGACCTCAGCATAGTTTCAAATATATTCTGTCTATACTAAAACAATTAGCAGTGAAATGAATGTTACGTTCTTTAAAATACCTGTATTAAACATTATAGTGGTCCAAATAAACCCTCTGTCATAGATAAGGTCACTAACGTTGGATAACGTGTTGGCGCACAACCTAGATGTACAGTATATCATTTGGATCGCTGTACGAGAAGAAATTTTCATCGAAGTTATTGCGCACCGAAATGGACACAGCTGTTTTGGGTTAAGAGTTATCGAATGAGGGCAGTGACGGCGTGATGAGGATCCGTTCGCAGGGGGAATTTAAACTCTTTCTACTAACGGAGAGACATAGCCTGTATTTCTCTCTCTCTCTATCTATCTATCTATCTCATCGTCATTAATAACACAAAACACAACACTATATTGAACCCGCACTGATCACAGTCACGCTAAGTACTTACACTTGAGACAACACTAACTACTCACTCTGCCAAACAGTACAAGCAGGAAATCAGTTAGAAGTTTGAACTTACTTTTTAGGGTCTTCCAGGCAATAAGAAAACACTCTGAATTACTTACGTTTTATAAACTTCTTGGTTAATACGTTAAACGTATTGTGCTAAATAATCATTAAACTTTGGTTCTTGTTAATTAAATTTCTTCATAGCAGTGGTTAACTCAGGATTCGTCCGAAGGCCACTCCTAGTATGTTATTAAGCTAATGATAGTCAACATAATGCCGCCTGCTTCCCAAGGCAACATTTGCTGCTCAAACTCTTCCAGAACCACGGAGAACGAATTTTGTTTTTTGTTTTATTGCAGCGTAATCAAATGAGATTCACTGTTTTAAGTCAAGCGAAAGTCACCTCAGAACACATAGCACAATCTATGTTACTTCCTTAATGGAGCCTGACACGTGTACATAAGGCACTGTGCACAAATACTAACTCTGTGTTAGCGGCTAAAAGAAAGACTCGTTGTCTTTAGGGAAACCGGAAATCTACCTGCCTAATTTCGGATATTGTTCAGGGATATTTTCTGAGTATATTGGTTGAAGGGACCCGTGGTTTCCGGTAGCTCTTTACATAGGAACAGAATTTCGTTGGTCAACAATGGACTGAACGCGATGGTAGTGTTCAGTAGCCAAATCGATCACCAAATGTTATATCAAAGGACTTCTTCTGGGGCATGTGAAGAGTATAGTTTACGAGACTCTGATCGATACTCATATGGGCCTAGTTTCTAGGATTGCCACAGCCGTAGAAACAATATGCCACACATCTGGGATTCTTGATCGTGTAAGACTATTAGTGATGTGTATAACATGACACGTTCGTGGTTGTTGACATTTTGAATAATACCTGTAAGGTTCAAAAATGGCTCTGAGCACTATAGGACTTAACGTCTGAGGTCGTCAGTCCCCTAGAACTTAGAACTACTTAAACCTAACTAACCTAAGAACATCACACACATCCATGCCCGAGACAGGATTCGAACCTGCGACCGTAACGGTAGCGCGGTTCCAGACTGTAGCTCCTAGAACCGCTCGGCCACTCCGGCTACTGTAAGGGAACAGTTCTTTATTTCTTGCGTACTATACTATATACTGGCAGAATAGAGTAAACAGATTGTGATAAATGTGTACGTGTTCCGTCCGAGGGCTGTTGCGAGCTTTGTGCTATACGTATTATGGATTGTATACGAGTATCACAGTCTTTTTCATTTCTGCGAAAGTATTTTCGCAGAAAAAAGGTGACTAGGGTAGCAAACTGAACAAATTTTAGTTATTTATTTATCGTCTGACGTTATTACAAATCGCATTAATGAACATAAACTAAGAATGAAAATCATATAGAAACAGCCAGATTATAGGTGTAGTTAATTGAACTATCAATCGCATTCAGAAAATCTTCAAATCATCCCGCATAGGTTCTTAGTGGACATTTCTGCGCTATATGCTAAATTGTGTGCCTTTATGCTCCACAGTCGCATTACGGAGATGTGTTTAACTTCTACTTATACAATGACTTCGCTTATTTACCATGGTTGGCTCTATTTCGGTTTCGCATTACGCAGTATTTTCTTTGGAAGCCAAAGCCAACAGTTTCTCATAGATACATCTGAATTTCTTAACATCCGTATTTACATTATCATCCCAGTTTTGCATAATATCAAAGTCGTTATTTTCAAAGCATATAGTTCCCGCAAATGATGGTTTTCTAGAGCGAAGTCGTTCAATATTCATGTTGTCAGAGAACGAGTGAACAGGAAATTGCTGTGAGTTCATAATTTTCTTAAATTCTCTAAGAAATGCTTGTTGCCTTCGCAGGTGTGGTAGAGGTATCTGACTTAAGAGGCGGACGTTGATGAAATTGACCAAAAATGTCAAGTTTCGAATTATTTTTTATTTGTTAGTACAACTCATGGATAATAAGTTCACAAACTTTCAATGTTGAAATCGCATCCGAAGTGCCTGAAATTTAATTAACAGTGTGACGCGGCCTCCCTGCCACGCCGGTGTTTTGAAGCGGCACTTTAATACCAGCTCAGTGAACAACGACTCTGTGGATTACTTTCAACCAAACGTGTGCGGGATATGCCTAGAAGGTCGTGGTACATACTCTTTGGTTTTATAGATCATCTTTAGCTGTCCCTGCACTTCTCAAAAAGTGTGTTCAGGCAAAAATCAAAATCCAAGTGAGTCTCTAAATTCACTCATATGGAAACGATGCCCTAAAAACAAATTTGCATCTGCTACAGTTGTCAGAATTGCAACTTATGATGCGTTTATTGTATTTAATTATGGGAACGTTGAGAGGATGAAGTTATTAGAAAGAATGGTCTTCAAGATAGGAAATTTTGCTCAAGACATCCTGCGAAAAATAAATTTACAGCACGTCTCTGCAGCTGAGAAGTCAGTTGAAGACCTGGTAAAGGAAAGAAGACAGACAACAAGAAAACAGAAGAGAAGCCTTGAAGGGAAAGACGATCCAGAGTACAAATTTGGTGCCTTCTGGAGAAGTGACATAAGGAAAAAAGTTAGGTTGAACTATAAATTGCGTTTCCTGAAAAGTTTGTTTTTTAAAGTTTATGTACCTTTTCCTCAGATTCTGTGAATGCTATAATTATGAAATTTTGTACACACATTTCTGTAAACCTAATAAACGTTGTCTCAAGAGAAAATTTTGAAATTATGATTGCAAGCTGAGATATGGGACAAAGCGCTTGGAATTTTGCGTGAATTTAAAATTGTATTTGTGGAATTATAATTAAAAAATTATGAAAATTCTCCTATTTGACCTATTCCAAAAGCCTCATGAGAGAAGCTTACAACATATAAAGAGATGAGACAGAGAAATTTTTGTAGAAATCTCTTGAATACTTTCTGAGAAAAGGAACACACATTATTTTTTGAAAATAAAACTTAAAATTTCATTCAAAAAAAGTTGAATATACCGGATGATCAAAAAGGCAGTATAAATTTGAAAACTTAATAAACCACGGAATAATGTAGATAGAGAGGTAAAAATTGACACACATGCTTGGATGGCATGGGGTTTCATTATAACCAAAATAAAAAACAAAGTATTGCTAGACTAGTGAAAGATCTCTTGCGCGCGTCGTTTGGTGATGATCGTGTGCCCGGCGGCCACTTTCGTCATGCTTGGCCTTCCAGGTCCCCAGATCTCAGTCCGTGTGATTATTGGCTTTGGGATTACCTGAAGTCGCAAGTATATCGTGATCGACCAACATCTCTAGGGATGCTGAAAGACAACATCCGGCGCCAATGCCTCACCTTAACTCCGGACATGCTTTACAGTGCCGTTCACAACATTATTCCTCGACTACAGCTATTGTTGAGGAATGATGGTGGACATATTGAGCATTTCCTGTAAAGAACATCATCTTTGCTTTATCTCACTTTGTTATGCTAATTATTGCTATTTTGATCAGATGAAGCGCCATCTATCGGACATTTTTTGAACGTTTGTATTTCTTTGGTTCTAATAAAACCCCATGTCATTCCAAGCATGTGTGTCAATTTGTACCTCTCTATCTACATTATTCCGTGAATTACTCAGTTTTCAAATTTATACTGACTTTTTGATCACCCGGTATAAAATCAAAGCTTTTTATATGTAAATGTGTTACTTTCATGTAAGGCGTGGTACAAAATTTCATTGCCATATCTCCAAAACTGTGGGTTTGGTGAATTTTTGAAATAGTGTGTGTTTTTCATCAACGTCCCCCCCCCCCCTTAAGATTGAGGTACTCTTAATGTATTGCGAATCGTCGGGAACTGCAAGTCCATTATACCTGAATGCCCAGAAAATATCCCTGAACTATCCCCGAAATTTTGTCAGGGCATTTCAGGTTCTTTAAAACGAAAACATTCATCCTAATATCAACTATTTCGGACGAGAAACAAAGAAAAATGTAGAAGTACTTCGACTTCAAAGCACTAAATAATCTGTAGTCGGCAACCGTAATTACTTAAATCATACAACACTAAAATCAAACAATCCGTCCAATAAAACATGCGAACGCTCGCAAGACTTGCGTCTCTAACTCTGAAGGCGATACGTTAACACAGCATGGTGCCCGTACGCCATACGGGCGCGGCCGCCCTGACGTTGGCGACGGCGCCCGTATACCGTACGGGCGAGCCTTTACTTGGCTACGTAAGCGCGTTTAGCGCGTCTCCGAAGCAGTTTCGTCAACTAATGTGGACGTATTTCATTCTTCTTCCGCAAGAGGCAAGCACTTATTGGCTATCTCATCCTGGGAGCGGCTGTGAGCACTGCAAAGTCGAAGTTACCTGCAGTTCATTCACAGTTGTTTACGATCGTGAAAACATCGCGCAGCGAGTTGACGGAGGCAGAGATCTTAGATATTCTTTATGGAGATGTAGGATCTGAAGTTGATGATTCTGACAAAGAGGATTCGTACTTTCCAGACGAAAGTACAAGTGACGATTCAGGCATGTATATGTCTCAATTGTTCATACAGTGAAGAGCCCGTTTGCCCGAAAAACTTTGAGTGGTGGTAAAAGCTGTTTTTCCACTTGTTTATAGTGTCAACTGTCAACAGTTTTATTTTATATAAAGAGAACACTAGCTAGAATGTATTCCTCGTAGACTTTATTCACAGAGTAGGGAAGAAATTGGCTGAGAAGGGCGGA
The DNA here is from genome assembly GCF_023897955.1 of Schistocerca gregaria. NCBI lineage: Eukaryota > Metazoa > Arthropoda > Insecta > Orthoptera > Acrididae > Schistocerca > Schistocerca gregaria. The sequence continues at coordinate 683,206,978 of NC_064931.1, forward strand.
AATATTTTTCAGCAACAAGTCGCTTCATCCTCACAAATTGAGAGGACATTTGCAAGGCACTTTCCAGAGAAGGTCCCCACCCACTGCAAACAAGGTGAATACTACTAGGTACTGCAAACTATGTTCAGACAGGGGGAAGAAAGAGACGGGTAAGAGCATCAGGAAGGAAGTAGATGATGGTACAAGGGCTGTGGCGTTGGCCTTCGCGTCCCACAGTGTTTACAGGATTTTCACACGAAGGCTAACTACATCTGAACTATTAAAATACTCTAGTTTACAGGTACCGGCAGTTAGACAGACAAGTGATACTTTGTTTTAAATTTAAATACAGTAATAATGGCATTACTCAAGAGAGAGATCATGTGAAACTTTTTTATCCACGATATTTTTGTGTTTTCTTTTTTTAATTAAAACACCAATTTGTATTGTATATTGTAAAATAAACTCACTATCATGTAAAGCTCTTACTTTTTCCTTTTAAATGCTGCAAGAACCATATTCCTATCATTTTCCTGTTCTTTGCAATCTAATTTCAAACATTCATTAAATATGCCAGTTCACAGCCAAGAGCCGAGTGTAAAGAGGGCAGTGTTGAAAGTGTTTAGCGGTCCGAAGTGCAGTCTGTGAAGCGTTGTAGCTGAGACAGGTTGGAAGCGCGGCGCGACTCAATGGAAGGGGCCCGGTCAGCGGGCGTCAGGCGCGCCAGACGTCGGCTTATCTGGCGACCCGCTGAACTGCCCGATAAGCGTCTGCCTCCGTTGTGTGCCCTCTGCGACGTCTCCGCCGCGAGGGCTGCACCAGCAAAAAGTCAGACGGTCACCAAACCACAGAACTGCTGTACAAAGAAGTTAGACGTTATTCCACGTTGTCGTATCGCCGTATCTGCACCGACACTGAATATAAAAATATGACATTACTATCATTCATTACATTCCAATTCGGCTTTACAGAGAGTACTCTACTGCATTGGCTCCTAACTTAACTTGCATTTATCGCGAATCTCTTGCCCAACGATGCCATATTCCTTGACTTCCGGAAAGCGTGTGACTCGGGGCCCCACTGCAGCCTCCTAACTAAGGTACGAGCATGTGGGATTGGTTCCCGAGTATGTGAGTGGCTCGAAGACTTCTTAAGTAATAGATCCCAGTACGTTGTCCTCGATGGTGAGTGTTCATCGGAGGTGAGGGTGTCATCTGGAATGCCCCAGAGAAGTGTGGTGGGTCCGCTGTCGTTTCCTATCTACATAAATGATCTTTTGGATAGGGTGGATAGCAATGTGCGGCTGTTTGCTGATTATGCTGTGGTGTACGGGAAGGTGTCGTCGTTGAGTGACTGTAGGAGGATACAAGATGACTTGGACAGGATTTGTGATTGGCGTAAAGAATGGCAGCTAACTCTCAATATAGATAAATGTAAATTAATGCGGATAAATAGGAAAAAGAATCCCGCAATGTTTGAATACTCCATTAGTAGTGTAGCTCTTGACACAGTCACGTCGATTAAATATTTGGGCGTAACATTGCAGAGCGATGGGACAAGCATGTAATGGCAGTTGTGGGGAAGGCGGATAGTCGTCTTCGGTTCACTGGTAGAATTTTAATAAGATGTGGTTCATCTGTAAAGGAGACCGCTTATAAAACACTAATACGACCTATTATTGAGTATTGCTGGAGTGTTTGGGATCCGTATCAGGTCTGATTGAGCGAGGACATAGAAGAAATTCAGAGGCGGGCTGCTAGATTTGTTACTGTTACGGAAATAAATCAGGAACGCGGGTGGGAGTCTGTAGAGGAAATGAGGCGTTCTTTTCGTGAATCGCTACTGAGGAAATTAAGAGAACCAGCATTTGAGGCTGACTGAAGTACAATTTTACTGCCGCCAACTTACATTTCGCGGAAAGGCCACAAAGGTAAGATAAGAGAGATTAAGGCTCGTACAGAGGCATATAGGCAGTCATTTTTCCCTCGCTCTGTTTGGGAGTGGAACAGGGAGAGAAGATGCTAGTTGCGGTACGAGGTACCCTCCACCACGCACCGTATGTTGGATTGCGGAGTATGTATGTAGATGTAGATGTAGATCATTTCATGGAGGAGGCTTGACATTTCTACACCAATTTCAGACGCATCCATTGTGCCCATATAAACATCCAGGACCGGCCGTTGTGACCGAGCGGTTCTAGGCGCTTCAGTCCGGAACCGCGCTGCTGCTACTGTTGCAGGTTCGAGTTCTACCTCGGGTATGGATGTGTGTGATGTCCTTAGGTTAGTTATGTTTTAGTAGTTCTAAGTCTAGGGGACTGATGACTTCAGATGTTAAGTCCCATAGTGCTCAGAGTCATTTGAACCAAACATCTAGGCGGTAGTGTCATTCTCACTATGCTCTCTCAAGTTGTTCTTGTGTTGTGTTCTCAATATCTCTGGTACAACTCGTATTTCTTAGCTTCGCTGGAAGTGTAGGAACGTCAACCAAGTGAGACGAAACACTACAAGGGAAGTCATCCAAGGCGGTGGACACATGTCGGCAACGCTGCCATGTTCTGCAACAACAACGTGCCTGTTTATCGATAGCATTGGCACTCAGTTGCCAGCCTCGAAAATTCAAACATTCCTCTTAGTGTTATTGATATGATCAAGAATTTACATGAAGTGTTGGCGAAAATACAGCCGCTTCGAGTTGTATTCGAATTACTTTTACAGGAAAAATAGCAACAAAAATAAAAGTAGAGAAATGAAATGTCAGGAACTCATGTGTGCAGATAATATATTTTAGCGATTAACACTGCAAAATCGTAGGTTAATGTGTGTACGAGATAATTCGTTGCAAATGTGAAATGCTGGTACATTAATAACCTGTGTGACAGCCAGAATGTTGAATACAAGCTTGCAAACAAACATGCAATATGTCGGAAGGGGCTGGGTGTCGGTTTGTGGGATGGAGTTCCCTGCTTGTTGCACGTGGTTGGTCAGTACAGGAACGGTTAATGCTGCTTGTGGATGACGCTGGAATTGTCGTCTAATGACGTCCCATATGTGCTAGATTGTAGAGAGATCTGGTGATGAGCAGACCAAGGTATGGTGCAGGGAATGGCAATTGAATCTCAATGTAGACAAGTGTAATGTGCTGCGAATACATAGAAAGAATGATCCCTTATCATTTAGCTACAATATAGCAGGTCAGCCACTGGAAGCAGTTAATTCCATAAATTATCTGGGAGTAGGCATTAGAAGTGATTTAAAATGGAAGGACCATATAAATTAATTGTCGGTAAAGAAGATGCCAGACTAAGATTCATTGGAAGAATCCTAAAGAAATCCAACCCGAAAACAAAGGAAGTAGGTTACAGTACACTTGTTCGCCCACTGCTTGAATACTGCTCACCGGTGTGTGTGTGTGTGGGGGGGGGGAGGTGGGTACGTACCAGATAGGGTTGATTGAAGAGATACAGAAGATCCAACGGAGGGCAGCGCGCTTCATTACAGGATCATTTAGTAATCGCGAAAGCGTTACGGAAATGATAGATAAACTCCAGTGGAAGACTCTGCAAGGGAGACGCTCAGTAGCTCGGTACGGGCTTTTGTTGAAGTTTCAAGAACATACCTTCACCAAGGAGTCAAGCAGTATATTGCTCCCTCCTACGTATATCTCGCGAAGAGAGCATGAGGATAAAATCAGAGAGATTGGAGCCCACACAGAAGCATACCGACAATTTTTCTTTCCACTAACAATACGAGACTGGAATAGAAGGGAGAACCGATAGAGGTACTCAAAGTACCCTCCGCCACACACCGTCAGGTGGCTTGCGGAGTATGGATGTAGATGTAGAAGACAAAATGTCGACACTCTGTAGAGCATGTTGGGTTACGACAGCGATATGTGAGTGAGCGTTATCATCATGGAAAGCATCCCCTGAAATGCTGTTCATGAATGGCGGCATAGCAGATCGAATCAGCAGACTGACGTAAAAACTTCCAGACAGGGTGCTTGGTATAACCACAAGAGTCCTGCTGCTGTAATACCAAATTTCATCTCAGATTAAATCCCCAGGTGTAGGTCGAGTGTGTCTAAGCCACTTACAGGTTTGTTGCAGGCGCTCACCTGCCTTGCTCCTAATCAACACTTGGGCATCACTGCCAGCGATGCAGAACTGGATTTCACCAGAAAACACAACAGACCTCCACTCAACCCTCCAATGAGCTCTCTCTTGACACCACTAAACACAAACGGCGGTGGTTTGGGGTCAGTGGAGTGCACGTTACATAGCGTCTGGCTCTTCGTACAACCAACCGTACCTTCTCGTGACCACCGCTACCAGCAATCATGTACAGTGGCTACATTTCTGACAAGTCTTTCTGCAGTGTGGTGAAAGTAATATCCAGCTGCTCATAGCCCCACTACACGACCTCGTTCAAACTCAATGAGGTGTTGATAATAGCGTCTCTGTGGTCTTAAGGGCATTCTTAACTAACACTGGTTCAACATGTCCAACGCGAAAGGCAAGTAACGCTCACTACCGTTACAGAGTGTATTTAAAGCGAACTGATTTACATCTTCATAGTGGCGCTACCAGCACTCTTATGCAACTGACTCGAAATTTGAGTAGACGTCATCTTTCAGATGTACGAACTTTCGTTTATGTCGCACAATTCTATTTAGGTGTTGGGATTTGTTTTTCGTCAGTCTATTAATGCTTAATAGCGACGGTGTGCCTAAATGAATGAACGAAATAATGTTGGTCGCTGCCTACTGCAAACCTTTCCTATACTGTCTGACAAAAAAATGGAGTACCCAGAAGACGTTGTCGAATATGAATGTTACTGCGTACAAGTACACACCATCGTAAATGATAGGAGATGCAATTCTTTGTGACAGGTAGAACACGTTAGTGTTGTTCGTGTTTGGTGTTGTTACCTGGCCTGACAAGTTAAATAAACCACGTGAGCAGCGTGAGGTGTCGAGTGGTCACTGTGAAGAACTCGGAAACGCAGCGTCTTTTATGAGACCGCGTTATCATCTTATGGCATAGTTAGAAAGGAGCTTCGTTCTATTTAGCCAGTTGGACGAATCTTGCAGCACCTATACCTGTGGGACATTTGGATGTAACAGCTGATGGATACGTGAGTGCAGGTATACTCGCCACCAACGTTCCGGTAGAACACGTCTGCCCACCACAAGGGAGCATCGCTGTTTTGTGCACCAAGCACAACGTAACCCATTCGTGTGTACTGTAAGTAGGCTGTTTAGGTTGTTTTATTGGTAACGCCACATAGCGCTCTGTATGAAAAATCACTTGCTGTGCTGTGTGCAGTCAGTGGCTGGTTGGCTTTGTTGTAATACTCGCCATTGTAGTGTTGGGCAGCTGGATGTTAACAGAGCGTAGCGTTGCAGTTGGAGGTGAGCCGCCAGCAGTGGTGGATGTGGGGAGAGAGATGGCGGAGTTTTGAAATTTGTAAGAATGAATGTCATGAACTGCTATATATATTATGTCTATTAAGGTAAATACATTGTTTGTTCTCTATTAAAATCTTTCATTTCCTAACTAATCCCTATCAGTAGTTAGTGCCTTCCGTAGTTTGAATCTTTTATTTAGCTGGCAGTAGTGGTGCTCGCTGTGTTGCAGTAGTTCGAGTAACCAAGATTTTTGTGAGGTAATTGATTTTTGAAACGTATAGGTTAATGTTAGTCAGGGCCATTCTTTTGTAGGGATTTTTTAAAGTCAGATTGCGTTGCGCTAAAAAATATTGTGTGTCAGTTTAAGCAAAGTAATTCTTTAATTGTTCTAAGGGGACGTTTCAGTGCGCCTACTATCCAAGAACAGGTAATTGACTCACCGCAGCATTCCGTGTCATTCAGCACCATTGGTCGGAGACTATCAGCAGGTGGACTTGGGAATTTCAATTCCACGCGTTAGCTGCCAGTAAGGGCACAGCACAAACGTCTGCATTTGGAGTGGTACCATGACTGGGAACCGTGGACTGCTGATAAATGGCAGTGCACTGTGTTCAGTGGGATGAATCGCGATTCTTATCGAACCCGGATGACCATCGCCAGCGACTATGGTGGTATCCAGAGGGGATATGCCATTCTTCCAATATTTTTAAGAGGTACTTTAGTATTATTCCTGGTGTCATGGTGAGGGGAGCCATCCGGTGTGACGTTAGGTTACGACTGGTAGCGACTAAGGGAGTTCTGACGGCACAACTGTACCTAACGGACATCCTGAGTCATCAAGTGTCAATTTTCATGCAACAATATCGTGGTGCCACTTTTTGACAGAACAGTGCTCGTCCACACATGGCGCATGCCACTGTAAAATGTCTGCATGTTGCAGAGGTACTCCTGTGCCCAGCAACATCCCTAGATCTGTCCACCATAGAAGATGTGTGGGGCTAGTTTGGACGTCAGCTCCATTCCAGTGCCACTATTAAGGATATCAAGGATCATTCACAACATTTGTGGCCGGCCGCTGTGGCCGAGCGGTTCTAGGCGCTTCAGTCCGGAACCGTGCTGCTGCTACGGTCGCAGGTTCGAATCCTGCCTCGGGCATGGACGTGTATGATGTCCTTAGGTAAGTTAGGTTTAAGTAGTTCTAAGTGTAGGGGACTGATGACCTCATATGTTAAGTCCCATAGTGCTTAGAGCCATTTGAACCATTATGAACAACATTTGTGGACAAGCTTGCCTCAGGAGAAGACACAACTAAAACTTCCTGGCAGACTAAAACTGTGTGCCGGACCGAGACTCGAATTCAGGACCTTTGCCTTTCTCGGGCAAGTGCTCTACCACCTTAGGTACCCAAGCACGACTCACGCCTCGTCCTCACAGCTTTCCTTCTGACAGTGCATCGTTTCCTACCTTCCAAACTTCACAGAAGCTCTGCCAGGAAGTTTCATATCAGCGCGCACTCCGCTTCAGAGTGAAAATCTCATTCTGGAAACATCCCCCAGGCTGTGGCTAAGCCATGTCTCCGCAATATCCTTTCTTCCAGGAGTGCTAGTTGTGCAAGGTTCGCATGAGGGCTTCTGTGAAGTTTAGAAGGTAGGAGACAAGATACTGGCAGAAGAAAAGAAAACCTGTGTGTGTGTGTGTGGGGGGGGGGGGGGGGGGAGAGGGGACGTAAGTCGCCGTTGGGTAGCTCAGATGGTAGAGCACTTGCCCACGCAAGGCAAAGGTCCCGAGTTCGAGTCTCGGTCAGGCACACAGTTTTAATCTGCCAGAAAGTTTCATATCAGCGCACACTGCGCTGCAGAGTGGAAATCTCGTTTCGTTCTCTTCTCCTCTTCTGAGCGCTTACTTTTCTTTGGTCAGACAGTGTAATTGATAGTATTTTGACGAATCACATTTCAGGTATCTTGAAAGTAATTGTCTTGCGTAGGTGGCTGTAATCTGAATGTGTATAGCGTAGTCCCGTGTTTGTATTGTTGATGACTGTGATGGCGATGATGAGAGAGAGAAATGAGTGAAACCAGTTGCTGGAACATAGCCCAGTGCTCTCGAACTCCATCAAGGTGGCAGCCGATATAAACATCCCCATCGGACTGACTCATCACCATTATCATTGAGACACTGCGGTGAGGCTTGGAATTTTATCCAGGACACGCCTGGTGATCAGGTTCTCTGCGCCACCACCTGTTCTTCAGCTTTTAAGTGTGACCTTCACAGACAAACCATACAAACACGCATCATGTGGGTGACTTAAAGAAAGCCTCTCATCAAACGAATGTCATGCCTAATGTAGCCACCAACGTATTAATACCTTTAAGTCGCGTATCTCAAGCAGTAAGTGCCAAGGATAAATGTCTACTGTATATAAACAAGTTTAGAATTTAGTGATGCTTATCGGTTGTACTTCTTAGGTTTGAACGATGATTATGTTAGAGCTCCATGATGTTTCTACCTTTACAGTAATGTCACTAACTCGTAACTATTGTTAAATATCTCTTATGTCTTATACATTGATACTCATTTCTAACATAGATCACTTCGTCGATAGGTCCAAGTATTTCTCCACAAGAGCTAGTGTAATAGCAATATAGTCCCCGCTAGCCGGTTAAGAAGGTCAATATGAGTGCGGAATGTCCTCCCGGTTGAAGTTATCTCTCTGACAATTGCGTTTAAACGACTTGCCATTGGTCCTGCATCTATAGAGATATTTCTTGTATATGATCATCATCTAAGGCAGAACTGTTAGAGGGGACCTTTAATCTCTTATATCTCTTGTATAGATATAAACTCCACAGAGGAAGGATACGGCCTATCTACCTGGAGTGTTACCCCGTAGAACTTAACTGATTCCCCTTGACGAACAACCGTGCATTTCATTTCTCTAACGGTATCTCAACAATTTATGACATCTGATCTTCACCAGTCTATGTGAAATGGAGTGAAACAATCATATGTCTATTAATGTTGACTTGAAAATACAGAGACCCTTATGCAGTATTAATTAGTACTCGAGCTTTAGTATAAAATATTGATAGTAGCCCTTATTCTTCTGACACACATCATATATCTCCCTGGATTAAATTTTGTGCGTTGTGGCTCCGATTTTCAAGGAATGTGAACTCATCTCACGTTCTCCGCAGCTGAAAGGCTGAACTGAGCAAAATAGCTGTGGCCTGTTGCGATTGTCAGTTACGATTGCCACATTTTAAATTTTAATCACTGTTCCAAAATTTCCACACGACCGTATGAGAATACTAAAATGGTTTAGAGAGAAACAAAATATGAAATTTCTTCCTAAATTCACAAACTAATTATATAGACGTCTGTTTTTACCCATAGGAGGATTATTGTGATCAAATTATGAGATACTGCTGAAGTAATTAATTGAGAAATTGCGATTCGGAGTTGAGCATATAACGAAGGAGCGATATTTGCTAGTATATTCTTAGGTATCTTCGCTAAATGACTGATTTTACAGACTGCCTACTCTCCGTCCTTATATACTGCGATTATTGATATGTGTTCCACACTGGTTGCCAGATATAGTACAATAAAGTGCCAACAGTTATACGGCAGTGATATGCGAGAGCTGTGCCATAAAAAAGCTTGTTAATTAATGAAGTTCGCTCACGATGTACATGCAGTTGGAGTGTCGCATCCTGTATACAGAGTTGCTACTCACCACAGTCTCAACAAAATGCAATTCATTTAGACCATCGTCGAACACAACTCTCCAAATCTCTTGAAAAAATCAGATGGGAAATTAATTATTCTTCACAGCTATGCTCGTCTTAAACAGGGGTGTATATTGTGGTAAATCACGTAACATCGCACCCACGTTGGAAGCTAAAATACGATGAATAGAAATTTTTAGTGGGGATGTAGGGAAAAATAATTGATTTCTTGTGTGATGGGCGCCAGGCTTGATCATCATTAATCAGACCAAAAGTCACCTCCTCACTACATAAGCGCAAAACATTGGAATGTCTGTCAGGTGAGCACAGACAGTAATACCAAAACAGTTTATTAAAACAACACAAAAAAACAAGAAATATCATAAAGGCGTTTAGGATGAGCGTACAAGGTTTCTCTAAGAAGCTCACTTGTTGGTTATATCTTACCGGAGTTCTAAATCGGCCGTTGGTTGTGCAGAGCTGAATATTGGCGGGCGTCGATTTGCTGCAGCGCGTTTCTTGGGCTGTTGTTTTGTCATTCCTCTCTGCGCCCAAGCAGTGCGTGGCAGATGATTGACAGCTGTTGCAGACCGAATTACCTGTTCCCTTTGTGCAGGCCGAGAGGGATTAGCGCTGCGTTCCTACACTGGCAAGGGCTACACGGCCGGCGCATTCGCTGTTCAGGCTGCTGCATCACAAAGGCTCACCTCTGTGACCGGGGTGACATTTTGCATGGGACCTAATTACAGAGGTGTCACCCAATGATACGAATTTGAATCAAATGACCGTGGTCATGAGAATGACTCTTTGGCAGCAGAGATCAGTACTGGAATCAGACTGCGAAGACAGCATCAGCTGAGAGATGGAAAACAGAATTCAGAAAAGAATACAAAGGCGAATTCTAGTAACAATGAGCATCGAATCTGAATAAAACCAGAGAAGATTGGAGTGGCAATGTGAACAATTTGGAGAAGACTGAGGTTATCATGACATCACATCAGCACTATGGGCGAGTGCAGGCTAAGTCCTGACTACCAAGTCTTCATCTGAAGTCCCAGCACGACGTGTCTCGAAAGTCATCACGAAGTCAGACATCAGATACCGTCCAAGACAAAGCAGTAACGGAGAAGTAACCGATTTGTAACATTTTAGCAGTTCCTAACCAGGAGTTAGGTAGTTTAGTTTTTGTATTTTTGCGTGTTAATTGAATATTTACTAGACACAATCCTCACGTTTTCAAAAATGGCTCTGAGCACTATGGGACTCAACTGCTGTGGTCATCAGTCCCCTAGAACTTAGAACTACCTAAACCTAACTAACCTAAGGACATCACACACATCCATGCCCGAGGCAGGATTCGAACCTGCTACCGTAGCAGTCGCACGGTTCCGGACTGCGCGCCTAGAACCGCGAGACCACCGCGGCCGGCCTCACGTTTTCGTTTGAATAATAAAGTAACCGATTTTGTGACATTTTACAAGTTTCTATCCAGGAGAGAATTATTTAGTCTCACCTGTGTGATTCGGTATTTAGTTTTTTAATCTCTGTTTGAAAATCTAATTTAATAGACACAGTTCTTGCATCTTCGTGTCTACAGTAGAGTTTCATACCGTCTGTCGATAATCGTTTGTTTGTCTTTGTAGCGTAGTTTTCATCGATTTTTAGTGTGGACAGGGACTGTGGCTGCTGTGCGCTGATAGGAGTTGAGTTGGCGACACTTTGCTCTCAGCTCCAAGCTTCGGTTACAGAGATTGAGGCTGCAGTGGATGGGCATCACTGTTGTGGACCGGCTGCAGGGAACCAAAAGACATCCAGTACAACCCACGAGTCCGCCAATCGGTCTGCACCGGTGGCCGGAGGCCCTATTCTATATCCTTCACACCGATCGGTGCAGTAGGTTAGTCTCAGTAGTGACGTCATTTTCGGTTCTTTATCCGAATTTCCTATTAGTAAGCGTCTGAGACCTTTACCGAATGATCCTCCTGCCGATTTTTCGACAACTGTACCGAGAGGTTTTGGATTTCGGTATGGCCCTTTCGTTCGGTTAGCTGTGGTTTATTTACACCTATAATTTGTTATTTTAAACATATTCAGCGGTTTTAGCTTTGGATTTAGTGATTGTGTCAATAAACAATCGCCTCAGCACGTGTCCGGTTGGAAAGTGAGTTAATCATATACTATTTTCCTTTGTTAGAAATATGATTAGGTTAGGTTGTCACATTGAATGATTACAACATAAAAAAAAGTTTTCGGTCAATATTCTCTCAAAATACTTTTTATTTTTATGTAATTAAGAGTTTAAAGATCAATAAACATAAAGACGTCGGCTCTGCTTATGTATATTATATGAGTGTTAGCTGAAATTTCTAGTGACGTCGCGTACTCTTTTCCGCAAATGGCTTACTTATTAACTATCGAAACGCGTTTAAAACTTTTAGGTAACAATGCAAAGGAGTTTTGTTAAGTCTGAGAGAGGAAACCTTCCAAAATTTCAAACATTTACGACTTACACCCGCATCATTCGACAACGAAGTCAGCCTGCGTCTCTCTCGAATGGAATTACACTAAATAAAGCGCCAACAGTGCGTAAGTTGCAGTTGCAGAGCTGCTAAGGTGATGAACTGCTGTGGCAGAAGTGTGAACCGCTGGATGCAAAAACGTTTTCTTTCTTTTTTTTTCCTCTTTGTGTTTGCACATTCCGAGACTTCGTTAATCGTCAAAGTTAAGCATTCTTATGAAATATTCGTTGTAATTTACACGTAAGAGCGCGCTTTCTCAGTAATGAGTATCTCCGATTTCGTGACTTCCGTATGTTTAAGAAATGAAAGATGAAATTACTGTGCATGAAACAACTGACAGTGACATATATATTACTTCTTTTCACAAATAATTCACCACTTTCTTCGTAACGATTTCCCAGAGTGTGATCAGAAAGGAATCTAAAAGCACAACGTAAATTACTGCGAATGAAACTAGCAGCAATTATCTTTATACTCTAGCTTGTCACATTTATTTACCTGCGATCGAATCCCTAAGAACAGTAGACAGAGATGAATGGTTTCTGCCATAATATTTTCAGACTATACCACCATATATGAAACAGTTTGATTCATCAGATGCATGTTATCAACTGTAACCAACTTCTATAGCTGCAGTCGCCACACGCTCTCTAAAAGGCGATTTTTTAAAATTTTGTTTTTATGAACCAGATCGTTGATGCATCATATAAGGAAATAGGCTGCTTCATCATTTGGATCTCTAAGAGCGAGCTACAACCACATTCTCATGCATCTTCTTATTCTTTGACACTCTCTTAAACAATTTTTCGGGTTCGTCGAGATGTGTTCCGTCTATGCAACCAACTGAAGGCAGTTTATTCCCACGAGTGTTTCGCATCTTTATTTCTGAAGCATCATGACGAATAAAGGAAGCGAAATGCGTATGGCAATAAACAAACTGCCTTCCATTAGTTACATGGACGGAACGTACCTCCATGAATTTTGAAGCAACTAAGGAACAACAGAAAATAGAAAAAAATGACGAATTTGTTGGGTGTTTCTATAGATATATTTGTATGATGCAGTACTACACTCCATTCCTAACTCGTATTCCGAAACGTAAAATCCAAAACAAGACGTCGATGTGAATGAGAATAAAATGATATGTGACATTTACGACAGTTTCCAGAACACAGTCAATATTGTATTGTTATCATGCATTAATGGAAGCCCGTGCTTAGCGAAATTTGAACAGTATTGCGTACTTTTCGGTACTGTGAAGAATGGCATGACTGTGACGGCTGCTAGCCACTTCGAGTTCATGCTGCTGTGGTGCTGCAGTGCGCATGCGCGGATCTGAGGCAGATTGTTTTTCATTGGTTGGCGCGAAGAGAACTAACAACAGCGTTTCGGTTCGCTAGGACCGTTCGGCATCGCTTTCTAAATGCTTGCTGAATAATGTTGGGGCTCTGTTTCGAAAACAAGACCGTTCGGTGCGCTAGCGTACCGAACCGATCGGCAAAATGGCGGAAAGATACAGAATATGGCCCCAGCTCACTTACTGCTCGCATTGAGGTTGACCCCTCACTCGTAGTCGAGTGGGAGGTCGCCTCGGGACGTGGAGGGATGCGAAAGACTTCGCATGAGGCCGAACGTAGGGCTCCTTGGTTATTCTGACAAACAGGTTCCAGTTGGTATCTGTGGCTGTCAATGTCCCTCAGCCAGATGGAGTTTACTTGTTCTGTTTGAGAGGAAATCTCTCAGCCTGCAAGATCCAGACAGTCATAGAGGATGGGATTGCTAACAGCTGGGAGCTGCAACTCCAGGTGCATTATGGGGCCCCTTAGAGACACAGTTGCCAAAGAGGGGAAGAAACCCAATGTGCACTCCGTGTGCATACTTGGTGTAGTCATTCCAAATGTGGAACGAATCCTTTTGGATGCAATGAACTGCAGGTGGTGGCTCATGTCAGAACCAATGATTTGTGTCACTTTGTATCAGAATAGATTTTCTCTGGTTTTGAGCAGCTATTCGAAGTGGTAAAGGTTGCCAGTCTTGCTTGCGAGATGAAAGCACAGCTCACCATTTGCAGCATAGTCAACAGGACCCCTGTGGACCTCTGGTACAGAGCTGAGTGGAGGGTCTGAATTAGAGGATCAGACGGTTCTCTAACTGTGCAGGCTGCAGATTCCTCGCCTTGCGCCATAGGGTGGTAGGGTTTCAGGATCTGCTAAATAGGTCAGGAGGCGGCTACATGGGTAGTGGGGACTGTGTGACGTGGACTGGGCGGTTTCTTAGGTTAGAGGTTCTTAGGGAAACAAAAAGGGCTTTGGTCTCGAAGGGTGCAGATCCAATATAGAAAGAACGTAGATCTATGCACCATCGGTATAACAGTTGTAAATTGTCTTAGTTGTGTTGGGAAAGTACCACAGCTCCAAGCGCTAATAGAAAGCACTCATGCTCAACTCGTTAAAGGCACTGAAAGTTGGCTTACGCCGGAGGTAGGTCCTGTCAATATTTTTGCGAAAGACCCAACGGTGTTCAGAGAGGCTAGGCTAAATACAGTAACGGTGGCGTGCTTATTGCTGTTATAAATCGTTTACCTTGTAGCGAAATTGAAGTGGGTAGTTCCTGTCAGCTAGTATTGGTAGTGGTCACTCTCGGCAACCGGAATAAAATAATAATTGGATCCTTTTACCTACCCCCCACCTCAGATGATACATTTGCTGAAAGGTTCAAAGAAAACTTGAGTCTAATTTCAAACACATGCCCGACTCATACAGTTACTTGTATAGTTGGTGGTGACTTCAATTTACCCTCGATACGTTGGCGAAAAGACATGTCCGGAGGTACGCGTTAAACATCATCCGAAACTGTGCTAAATGTATTCTCTGACAATTATTTCGAGCAATTGGTTCATGAGCCCATGTGAATAGTAAACGGTTGTGAAAATACACTTGAACTCTTACCAACAAATAATCCTGAGCAAATAACGAGCATGAAAATGGGTGCAGGGATTAGTGAACCCAAGGTTGTAACAGCGAGACTGAATACCGTAACTCCGAAACCCATCAAAAATAAAAGGGGTCCTTCTATGGAAAGAATGGCATCTCAGATCATCACCTGGCTGTCGGGCCATATGGCGGGTGGTTGTCAGGTTGGTATCCCAACGCAGTCCACGTCGTCTCCAGCCACGTCTTCGGCCTGGAATCACATTGACTGGAACAGAATTATCTTCAGTGATGAGTTCCGCTTCCAACTCGGCGCTGATGACCAGCGAAGCAGTGTCTGGAGACTCCCTGGAGAGTGGTGGGATACCAGCCTTATTGTCGTTGGCCATACGGCCTGACAAACACAAGAATGGTCTGGAGTGCCATTCCTTTTCCTAGCAGAAGCCCTTTTGTTGTCATCCGCAGTACCCTTACAGCACAGTGGTTTGTGGACGATGTTCCACGCCCAGTTTTGTTGCCCTTCTTGGCAAGCCATCCTGGGCTTATATTTCAACAAGAAAATGCCCGCACGCTCACGGAGAGAGTTTTTACTGCTAGTGTTTGTGCTTGCCAAACCCTACCTTGGCCAGAAAGGTCGCTCGATCTCTCCTAAATTTAGAACGTTTGAAACATTATGGGCAGGGTCTTCCGAATGCTAGGGATTTTCACGATCTAAGACGTCAATTGAACAGAATTTGGCACGATATTCCGTAGGAGAACATCCAAAAAGTCTATCAATCAATGCCGAGCCGAACAACTGTTTGCATACTGGCCAGGTGTGGACCAATGCGATAATGACTTGCTCAATTTATGAAAGCCTTTCTCTTGAATTGCGGGTAATCATGTAAATGTAGATGTAGAAGTGAATGCCAAAGTATAACACAGAGTTTGTGACTAGTACGCACCGGCTTTACACACTAAAATAACAGCTAAATGCTTATTGGATGTTTGTGGAAATCCTTCGTCAAAACATGAGAGATGGACAATGCGACTGTGGACTGTGCCGAGAAGCACACTGTTTTCCACTTTAGAGACCTTACTGAGAAAGAGTTATGATTTACATAGGAGACTCGTCGGCAGCTAGCTTTCTGTGCAAGGAAAATAGACTGTTTCGCTATACCTGTACATCTGTGAGAAACATATAATTTGAGGTAACCTTCCTGTAGGTGTGTGGCCACCCTGATACCATCTCAAGTCACCCTCACGGGATAAGCTTGTTTGTGACGTATGGTAAGTTGTCATCCTGCCGACAAGACCTCAAGTAGGGTTGCTGGGCGTGGGTATGTGAAGGTCCAGGCACAACAACTGACTGCAAGTGACATACACACTAACACAAAGAGGAAAAAGACACAGCACGAGGGAATTATCCGAATGGGACGGAAATTGATAGATGTGATGCGCATTTACAGAAAAACAACCTACATGGCACAGTGAAACGTCCCCTTTGAACAATTTATACATGAGTGTGCTTAAACTGACACACAATATTTTTAGCGCAACGCAATCTGACTTTCAAAAATCTCTACAAAAGAATGGCCCTGACTAACAATAACCTATACCTTTCACAAATCACTTACCTTAGAAAAATCTTCGTTACTCGAACTACTGCAATTCAGCGAACGCCACTACTGCCAGCTAACTAAAAGATTCAAACTACGGAAGTCACTAACTACTGATAGGCACAGTTAGCAAATGAAAGATTTTAATAGAGAACAAACAATGTATTTACCTTTATAGTCATAATATATATATCTGTTCATGACACCAATTCTTACAAATTTCAAAACTCCGCCATCTCTCTCCCCACATCCACCACCGCTGGCGGCTCACCTCCAACTGCCCAAAGCTATGCGCTGTTAGCATCCAGCTGCCGCTGCCCGACACTACAATGGCAGACAACACTGCAAACTAGCCACAGACTGCGCACAGCACAGCCAGTGATTTTTCATACAGAGCGCTATGTGGCGTTACCAATAAGAAAACCTAAACAGCCTACTTACAACATGGTTCATCGAACCACCTTTAAGCTACTTCTCTACTACTCCACTGTCGAGCAGCGCGTGGGAGAAACGGACACTTAAATCTTTCCTTGCGAACGCTGATTGCTCTCATTTTATAATGACGATCATTTCTTCCTATGTAGGTGGGCGCTAGCAAATTATTTTCACACTCTGAGGAGAAAGTTGGTGATTGAAATTTCATGAGAACGTCCCACCACAGCTAAAAACGCCTTTTTTGAATGACCGTCATCCCAATCTGTGTATCATATGGTGACATTCTCTCCTCTACTTCGCGATAGTACAAAACGAGATGCCTTTCCACTGAACTTTTTCGATGGCCTCCGTGAATCCTATCTGATGTGGATCCCACATCACACAGCAATACTCCAGAAGAGGGAGGACAAGCGTAGTAGAAGCAGTTTCTTTAGTAGACCTGTTACATTTTCTAAGTGTTCTGCTAATAAATCGCAGTCTTTGGTTTGTTATCCCCACAACATTATCTGTGTGAAAGTTCCAATTTAAGATATTCGTAATAGTAGTCTCTAAGTATTTCGTTGAGTTTACAGCCTTTATATTTTTGTGGTTTACAGTGTAACTGAAATTTAGTGGATTCTTTATAGTGCTCAAGTGGATGACTGCACACTTCTCATGATTTAGAGTCAATTGCCACTTTTTGCGCCGTACAGATAGCTTGTCTAAATCATTTTGCATCTAGTTTTGATCATCTAATAACTTTACATGACGGTAATTGACATCATCATCTGTAAACAATCTAACAGGACTGCTTAGGTTGTTATTTTAATCCTTTATCTACATCAAGAACAACAGAGGTCCTATAACACTTCCTTGGGAACAACGCCAGATACTATTTCTGTTTTACTCGATGACCTTTCGTCAGTTATTACGAACATGGGCCCTGCTGACAGGAAATCACGAATCCAGTCACATAACTGAGACGACACTCCATAGGCACTCATTTCAAGTACAAGTCGATTGTGAGGAACAGTATAGCTAGAGCAATAACCGTTTCCATGATGTAGGCACTGTGACTTATATAGAGCATGACATCTGTCGCAGTAGCCGGCATGTTGGGACATAGTTCCTTAAAGCACTATTAGGATCCGAAGCTACAAATGGCTGCAGATAAATCTTAAGGAAAGTTCGTACTGGTCAAAAATAAGGAACAAATGGACAATCTCTGAATAAATTCACTTTCATTTGATAAACTTTTCATATGCAGCAAAATGTTCTGCATTTTAAACAAAAGATTGAACTATCGACGATCATGGGCAGCCGAATGAGATCAGGAAAGGAAATCCTCAGCCATGCACAATACGGTGGCTTGCGCAGTATCTATGTGTATGTATATGTACAGTATTCGAAGGCGTACTATGGCCTGTCACTAACTATCTCTACAGGCTGCGCCACAGTAAAGATCAAAATCTAAAACAAGAATTTAATAGTTATGTAAGATTACCAGCACCACAGTGAGTGTAAGGTGTCAAAGAACAGTAAATTTTGTTACTAATAGAAAACCTTTGTTAATGGATTAACCTTTCACACCCACAAAATAATCACTTCTGTCAGTAGAAATAACCAGCGACCAATGTAACCATGAAAGTCAATCACTCTGCGTCGAACGTATGGCTTTCCTTGGACAGATAACTTCACCTAAAAAAATTTTGGACACAACTATTATTGACGTAATTTGTGCCAGTGCAATGTTGCGTGTGTGTATGTGTGTGTCTGTGTGTGTGTATTAGTATGTGGCAGTCGGTTGAACCGTATCAGCTCAGTAAGTCAACAGAATGACAAAAGGGGACTATTGTGTTTGGAACGAAATTTGCCGAGTTTTTGATGTATCAATGCGAACTAAGATGTCTACAAAACATGGTTTACCTCTCGCATCAAAGTAATACCGCGTAAGAACAGTGGTCGTGAGAGGATCCTAAGGTAAACCAATCGGAAAAATAGGCAGCAGAACTGAATGAAACTGAAGAAGATCAGTGAATTACACATTATTAAAATTTCTTTTTACAAACAAGATGGGAATGGTATGTGTTTCGTACCATAATCGTCAGAGTTTGCAGTCAACCTATACTATGTCAGATATCACAGCGATTAAAAAATGGATTAGTGTAACTAGTGTAACATTTTAGCTGTGGTTCTGCAATTGGAATGCTTTAGTCTTCCTAATGCTCTGAGGCAACCTTCGGGCGGAAATCACATTTTTCAGTCGTTAGCTTCGTGTAAGTCGTCAGCCATACCATCAATGACAACTCTTAAACCCCAGCCTTTCTGTTACAATTTTAAGCGTTTTGCACCAGCTACAACTCAGAAATTTCTGATCAGTAGGTACGTAAACGAGGTTTCTGATATATCAACTTCATAAAGAATACATTTCTTATTTGTAGCACGGCTGAAAATACTATATGTCCTTAACTATACGTGCTGGAATGCTAAGAGAATATCTCTCCAGTAACCTACCGCCATTGAAAACGTGCGTAATATTCGTTATGTCCTGCTGCGATAGTGGTTTCATGGAGCACTATGGGTTTTAAAAAAGGTGGCACGTGACATTACTGATCCTCTAACCGTTGGTGTTACGAAGGAATAGACCACTCCCAATTCAGGAAACAATTAGTCCGTTTTGGAAGACCATAAAAGTCCGAACATTGTAAGCTCAATCTTATCCACCACGGAAATTTTCGAATATGTGAATGTGTAATAATTAAACACAAATGTAAATAACAATAACTAGTCACTTTTGGAATATTTACTTACATAAACTAGTTTTAGAGACTTTTCAGGCTTATCTTCAAATGGGAGTAACGTCTCCATGCTCCCTCTGAAGAGGAGACCGAAAAGGCTCGAAAACTACATTGAGGCGCCGAAGAAACTGTTATAGGCATGAGTATTAAAATAAAGAAATATGCAAACAGACAGAATACGGCGTTGCGGTCGGCAACACCTATATAAGATAACAAGTGTCTGGCGCAGTTATCAGATCGGTTACTGCTCCTACAATGGAAGGTTATCAAAATTTAAATGAGACTGAACGTGGTGTTACAGTCTACGAGCGATGGGACACAGCATCTCCGAGGTAGAGATGAATTGAGGATTTTCCCGCACGATCATTTCACGAGTGTACCGTGAGTATCACGAAACCGGTAAAACATCAAATCTCCGACATCGTCGCGGCTGGAAGAAGAGCCCGCAAGAACGGGACCAACGACGACTGAAGAGAAACGTCCAGCGTGATAGAAGTGCAACCCTTCCGCAAATTGCTGCAGATTTCAATGCTGGGCAATCAACAAGCGTCAGCGTGTGAACCATTCAACGAAACATCATCGATATGGGGTTTCGGAGCTGAAGGCCCACTCATGTATCCTTGATGGCTGCACGACACAAAGCTTTACGCCTTGCCTAGGCCCGTCACCTTTTAATGACTGGAAACATGTTGCCTGGTCGGACGAGTTTTGTTTCAAATTATATTGAGAGGATGGACGTGTACAGGTATGGAGAGAAGCTCATGAATACATAGACCCTGTATGTCAGCAGGGGACGGTTAAAGCTGGTGGAGGCTCTGTAATGGTGTGAGGTGTGTGCAGTTGGAGTCTAAATACGTCTAGACATGACTCCCTGTCTGATCACCCACATCCATTCGTGTCCATTGTGCATCCCGACGGACTTGGTCAATTCCGGCAGGACAATGCGACACCCCACTTGTTCAGAAGTGCTCAAGAGTGCTCCAGGAACACTCTTCTGAGTTTAAACACTTCTGCTGGCCACCAGACTCCCCAGAAATGAACATTATTTAGCATATCTGGGATGCCTTGCAACGTGCTGTTCAGAAGAGATGTCGATCCCCTCGTACTCTTACGGATTTATGGACAGCTCTGCAGGATTCATGGTGTCAATTCCCTCCAGCACTACTTCAGACATTAGTCGAGTCCATGCCACGTCGTGCACTTCTGCTTGGTCTCGGGGGCCCTACAGAATATTAGATAGATGTACCAGTTCCTTTGGGTCTTCAATGCAGTTTACAAAAGCAAATAAATATTTCCTAATTAACTGGTCACAGGTATCTGTATTTATATTAAACTTTTATGTCATTTTACCTTCCTTCGACCGAGCGTGTTGGCGCAGTAGTTAGCACACTGGACTAGCATTCGCCGGCCGCTGTGGCCGAGCGGTTCTAGGCGCTTCAGTCCGGAACCGCTCTGCTGCTACGGTAGCAGGTTCGAATCCTCCCTCGGGCATGTATGTGTATGATGTCCTTAGGTTAATTAGGTTTAAGTAATTTTAAGTCTAGGGGACTGATGACCTCAGATGTTAAGTCCCATAGTGCTTAGAGCCATTTGAACCACTGGATTCGCATTCGTGAGGACAACGGTTCAAACCCGCGTCCTGTCATGCTGACCAGGGTTTTCAGTGATTTCCCTAAATCGTTTCAAGCAAATGTCGGAATCGTTTCTTTGACAAATGGTACCATATCCTTCCCTAATCCGAGCTTGTCCTCCGTCTCTAATGGCCTGGTTGTCGACGGACGCTAAACACTATCTCCTCCTCCTCCTTTCTTAGATTTTTCTTCCTATAGACTAATGTCCAGAAGTACAGTGTATTAAGTAATACCGGACAGTTGCTTAAGAAAGTGGCACGATTGCTGACAACGAGAGTATGCTTTCACAAATTAAAAGCGTATTTTCAAATACTGTTTCACTATGGAACTTGAAAAACAACATTTCATTATTACAATTACAATGACACTCATAAATTCAGAATATTTTGGAAATCAACCTGCACTGATAGCATAATCCACAACAGTTCGTGCTGTCTATAAATACATAATAAAACCTCTTTTCTCTCCCTGACCAACAGATTCATTAACCTCTTTTTAGAACAGAATTACTGAAGGATAATGCATAATAAAATGGATGACAACAAATAACGGCTGCAGTCCAGATATGGCAAATAAAATGTATACTACAAAATTACAGAACAAAAACGACAACACAGGTAAAGAAAAACCAGTATCACTAGAATCAAAAACAGAAAAAACGAAATAGATTGCTTTACCGTTTTATGGTACCATATGAGATAGAATAGCCAATAATTTTCGTGAAACTAACGTACGACTAAGGTTCCGCACAAACAACAAAGAAGGGACTGCAGTCAGACACACCACCCACAAAAGAGAACCATTAACACAATAAGGAATTTATAAACTCAGGTATGGTGAATGTTCAAGTTTCTACATGGGCTAAACATGCAGACGTTTCTTCAACAGACTCAGAGAGAACACAAATATAAGCAAGAACAGTACATCCTCATTTAGCGCACATCTGCGAAACTGCAGTCATAACACCAGATGTAAAAATTTTTAAATTTGTGGTAAGATATTATGGGACCAAACTGCTTAGGTCATCGGTCCCTAGGCTTACACACTACTTAATCTAACTTAAGCTAGTTTACGCTATGAACAACACACACACACATGCCCGAGGGAGGACTGAAACCTCCGACGGGGGCGGGGGGGGGGGGTGGGGGGGGGGGAGCTGCCCGGACGCGGTCTTACATCGCGCGGCTACCCTGCGTGGCAACACCAGATGTATCGAGGAATCTTTAAAGGTGTTACATTGTCTAGATAAAATCAGGTTAACTGATACTCTGGAAGAAAATTAGATTGAATCCACCTTCAAGAAGCAACCACAATATATACTCAGTGAAAAACTGGACCTCGGAAACAAAAATTTTGTAAATTGTTTTATACATTTAGTCTAACGTATTGTATGTGTACACTTTTAGATGTGCCAGCCTGTCGTGAAATACATAATCTACTCAGAATTACTGTACATAAAATGGAATGTCAAGATCGATAACTGACTCGTATTGCTGACTGGTTGTTCTTTGATGTGCATGCATATTACGTTGATATCTCTACACGTCAGCGTGCAATTCAAAAGTCATGTAAGTATATGAACATCAACAAACCACAAAATTGGTTGTCATATTCTTAATCCCATATTGCATTTTCCTCAGTACGTTGTATTGTGTTTTGTAGATGCTTGAAAATGTATGACATGCTGAAATTGCAATAGTAAAATAAAAACAACAACAGCTACAAGCAACATGACATCAGTTGTTTCCAGACTGTGGCACAGGTATCGAAGACGTACAGTGTTGATCCATAACAGTGTGACTATGGGTCTCCCTCATCTCAGGACTGTCATCTTCTATTTAAGACAAGATATAACCAGTGTATTACTGACATTAAATCGCATTAGAGTTCGCAGTGGCATTAGGAGCACCAGTTTCTTGGTAAATTGTCTGCAGAGACATATACACTGTTGGTAAACAAAAACCGGTACACCTGGAAAGACGACGTCGATTTTGAGCCAATGACGGCATCTGCAGCCTAGGGGACTGTACATTTACTGATAATGGTTTCAACGTCGTCCTCCTAGAGATAGCGTAGTGGCATAAATACCAGAGCGTCATCTGTGTCTACCCTTTGATAGGGACTGCTCACAGCCAGATGGCTCAGTGTGGCACAAATGTGTAAAGCAAGCAGGTAGCGATGCCAGCGAGACGCACTGGTGCTTTCTACAGTCAACAAAAAATGGTTCAAATGGCTCTGAGCACTATGGGACTTAACATCTGAGGTCATCAGTCCTCTAGAACTTAGAACTACTTAAACCTAACTAACCTAAGGACATCACACACATCCATGCCCAAGGCAGGATTCGAACCTGCGACCGTAGCGGTCGCGCGGTTCCAGACTGAAGCGCCTAGAACGCTCGGCCACTCCGGCCGGCTACAGCCAACAACAGAGTGGGTTTGAAACGGGTCAAATTGTGACCTTCCGAACGGCGGTATGGTGTTTTCGGCGAACTGCCACACAAGCCGTGGGTGCCGCGTCAGTTGTGCTACTATGCTGGTATCAATAGGAGTCACGTGAACATTTTACACCGGTAGATGAGGTTCTGAACGTCCCCGCAGCACATACGCTCGCCGGGATCACGCGTGGCAGATGCTACAGCTACCACAGCACACGTAAGATAGCTAGTGAACCCAGACGTGTCAGCACGAACTGTGGCGAACCTGTTAATAGCAACAGGACTTTGGGCACGCACATTTCTTGCGCCTCTTCCACTCACGCCACAGCATTGACGTACACAGCCTGACGGGTGACGTCAGAGGATCACTTGGAAGATGTAATGGCACGCCGTTGTCAACAGCGATGAAAGCAGATTCTATCTGTACGCAAATAACGCTCGTTTGCACACACGATGTTGACATGGTGAGCACTGTCTCGTAGAGTGCATTCGCCCAAAACACACTGGCAACACCCTAGGCCTTATGGTCTGCGGTGTTATAAGCTACAACTCTCGCTCAGCTTTGGTGTTTCTGGATGGTGATGATGCCTGGTTTGTGGGGCACTCAACTGCACGGTTATCAGCACCCGTACAAATTCCCAACCATTGCTCAGTCCAGTCTCTCCACTTTCATAAGTGATGATGAAATGTTGATGGACAGCACAAACACCCAGTCATCTCGAGGCTGGTAAAGTATTCCTGGCCCCGCCGGGAATCGAACCCGAGACACCGTACTTGGGAAGCGAGAACGCGACCGCGAGGCCACGAGTTGCGGAGTGGTGGGTCTGGAGGGGACACTAACCAGCGATCGGGAAGTGCAGAATGTTGTTAGAATCGTTCTTTTGTCATTTTTGCCAGAGGAAGGTGATGCTTTGTTACAACAGGATAACGCTCGACCACACACTGCCCGTGAAAGTCAACGTACTCTGCAAGGCGTGTAGGTATTTCGCTGGCTAACGCGAACTCCGGACTTGTCTCTAATCTAGCACGTGTGGGATATGATGGGACGAGAAGTGACTCGTGCGACTCTCTTACAGAGATACGAGAACAGCTTGAGAGCAGGCGTATCATAAAATATCCGAGGACAGTGTTCGCCATCTGTACGATCGACTGGATCCCAAAGTGAGCGCCTGCAATGCTACTTGTGAAGGCTACACCACCTTTTAATATGGGAGTTTCAGCATGGGTCGATACCTGGTACCTCAGAACCGCTTATGCTACTGATGTGTATTTGTAATCATGTCAGGTACTCCATATGCACTGTTGCAACATTAAATCTTGAGTGAAATGGAAACCTCTAAAGAGATGTATTATTTTCTCTGACAGTGTACATTGTCTCCATAACAGACGACTCGGCGTTATTTGCTCATTAGATTCCCAGTTCCCTGAATTTTCGCAGCAATTCTCTAGGTGTCAAGTCTTGTGGGATCGCCTTCAATACGGCTAAACGTACATCTCATGTATGAGTTCCTTACCCACCGGGTTATCAACATCATGTGAACCAGTTTCGCATGCATATTTATTTGTCTGAATGTAGTGCTAGATCTAACATCAACTAAGTTGGAAGGAAAATCGGCATTGGCCGTATTTTGTTGTTTTATTGTCAGCAAAATCGATTTTCCGTCACTTAGTGACCATCCTCAGTGCTAGAAGTTAAAAATTTTCACATAACGATCAAAGAGTATAAAACCGAAAATCACAACTACACCTGCGTATGAACATAACAGTTTCTAGGAACATATCTGTAATATACAATTAGAATTGGTAGGCACTGGTATCAAGCTGTAACCACAAGCTTAGAGCGATCACATAAACTGAGGCCGCTGTTTACATGCACCTGTACAGCAGACCTCGGTTTGACAGGGCTTGGAACTTAATATAACTGGTTTTGCAAGATATTGACACAAAATACCTGTTGTGCATTTGTGAGTCATGAAGTAATTCAAATTTAAAATGTACGTAAAAAACATAGCAGACGAAGGGGGAAGGAAACATCTAAAATATACTTACAAAACTTAAAACAGATCGATAATAAATTGTGAGAGTGCAGGACAAGTAAAAGAGCAAAAGAAAAGGAAAAAGAATAATATATGAATAACATGAAATGAGGTATAACACAGTTTTTTAAAAAAAACATAGTACCCACCATCTGGCGTGGGAAGTTAGAAGTACACTCCTGGAAATGGAAAAAAGAACACATTGACACCGGTGTGTCAGACCCACCATACTTGCTCCGGACACTGCGAGAGGGCTGTACAAGCAATGATCACACGCACGGCACAGCGGACACACCAGGAACCGCAGTGTTGGCCGTCGAATGGCGCTAGCTGCGCAGCATTTGTGCACCGCCGCCGTCAATGTCAGCCAGTTTGCCGTGGCATACGGAGCTCCATCGCAGTCTTTAACACTGGTAGCACGCCGCGACAGCGTGGACGTGAACCGTATGTGCAGTTGACGGACTTTGAGCGAGGGCGTATAGTGGGCATGCGCGAGGCCCGGTGGACGTACCGCCGAATTGCTCAACACGTGTGGCATGAGGTCTCCACAGTACATCGATGTTGTCGCCAGTGGTCGGCGGAAGGTGCACGTGCCCATCGACCTGGGACCGGACCGCAGCGCCGCACGGATGCACGCCAAGACCGTAGGATCCTACGCAGTGCCGTAGGGGACCGCACCGCCACTTCCCAGCAAATTAGGGACACTGTTGCTCCTGGGGTATCGGCGAGGACCATTCGCAACCGTCTCCATGAAGCTGGGCTACGGTCCCGCACACCGTTAGGCCGTCCTCCGCTCACGCCCCAACATCGTGCAGCCCGCCTCCAGTGGTGTCGCGACAGGCGTGAATGGAGGGACGAATGGAGACGTGTCGTCTTCAGCGATGAGAGTCGCTTCTGCCTTGGTGCCAATGCTGGTCGTATGCGTGTTTGGCGCCGTGCAGGTGAGCGCCACAATCAGGACTGCATACGACCGAGGCACACAGGGCCAACACCCGGCATCATGGTGTGGGGAGCGATCTCCTACACTGGCCGTACACCTCTGGTGATCGTCGAGGGGACACTCAATAGTGCACGGTACATCCAAACCGTCATCGAACCCATCGTTCTACCATTCCTAGACCGGCAAGGGGAACTTGCTGTTCCAACAGGACAATGCACGTCCGCATGTATCCCGTGCCA
This sequence comes from Schistocerca gregaria, assembly GCF_023897955.1. Lineage (NCBI taxonomy): Eukaryota > Metazoa > Arthropoda > Insecta > Orthoptera > Acrididae > Schistocerca > Schistocerca gregaria. The sequence continues at coordinate 683,233,636 of NC_064931.1, forward strand.
CCCAACGTGCTCTAGAACGTGTAACTCAACTACCCTGGCCAGCAAGATCTCCGTATCTGTCCCCCATTGAGCATGTTTGGGACTGGGTGAAGCGTCGTCTCACGCGGTCTGCACGTCCAGCACGAACGCTGGTCCAACTGAGGCGCCAGGTGGAAATGGCATGGCAAGCCGTTCCACAGGACTACATCCAGCATCTCTACGATCGTCTCCATGGGAGAATAGCAGCCTGCATTGCCGCGAAAGGTGGATATACACTGTACTAGTGCCGACATTGTGCATGCTGTGTTGCCTGTGTCTATGTGCCTGTGGTTCTGTCAGTGTGATCATGTGGTGTTTCTGACCTCAGGAATGTGTCAATAAAGTTTCCCCTTCCTGGGACAATGAATTCACGGTGTTCTTATTTCAATTTCCAGGAGTGTATAACGTTCGTGATTTACGTAAACAGTTACGTGACGACTAAGGAGTCGAATACATAAAAATAGTAATAGTACGAAAATGCCATTACGTAATAATTAAAATGCCGTGAAACACAATATTCATTATAAAAAGTTTTGAAGGTGTAGACAAACAAATTTGTAATCATATTTAACTGACATGAAGATGTACATCTCGTTTTCCCTTTGGACAAGCTAACATTATTATAACAATGGTTATACGCTTCCGCATAACTGGGTCAGAACCCATACATACATGACATCAAACCTACACGGTTGCTTAATGTAAAACATAGCACCCACAATTTGGCGTGGGAAGTCAGAAGTATATCGTTCTTGATTTACGTAAAATATTACGTAAAACTGAGGAGTCAAATATATAAGAAATAGTAATAGTACGAAAAATGCCACTAAGTAACAATGGAAATGCTATGAATCAATATTCATTACAACAACAACAAAAAGTTTTGAGGGTGTAGACTAACAAATTTGTTATCAAATTTAACGACGCGATGATGTACAAATCATTCGTCCCATTTGGACAAGGTAACATTTTTTATAACACTGGTTGTACGGTTACACATCAGCACTGGGTCAGAACCCATATATACATTCACTGGTTGCCCGGCATTTATCGCTACTGCCACAATTAAGAATCGGAGGCGATCCTATCGAGGATTGTCAAATATCGAGAATGCATGTACGATTGAAGAGATGTCCTGCAGTGTGTTAGCATTTGCAGTTTGATGGATCTTACCCAACCTAGTTTCACGACTTCACTTTATTATGGACGTTTACACAACTGCCTTGATGCAGAAGATATCTCAGCTTCATTACAATCGGATGTGCGATTCATCACAGCTTATGAAAATCGCTCAAAGAGGCATGCAGAACATTACGTGTATCTTTATGAATGTAAATTGAATTTATAAGTCTTTTTGCCTGTGAAGTGTGTGCATTAATATTCTGTTCGCCCTTTTTTAGACCATCGATCTCGGTTATCCTGCAGGAATTCATAGCTACACCAGATAGAGAGCAATATGTAACTCTGTATTTGAATATTGGCTTTTTTCCTCGTTTTGTTCGTTAATTCTAAATTTTTTATGTCACCATACGCAATAAGGGCCCCTACAGCCAGCTTGGCGCCGATATTTAAAACCGCACTATTTCCAATACATACCAAAGCAACTGCAACGAAGGAAGCGGGATTAAAATTTAACGTCCCGTCAGTGTCGAAGTAACCACAGGCGGATCAGAAACTCGGACTGCACAAGTATGAAGAAATAAATTGCGTGTAGCTGTTTTTGAGGAGTTCTCAGTATTCACCCATAGTGACTTAGCGAAAAACAAATGTTCATGTGTGGACCACAATTTGAACTCGACTCCTCCCCATACACGTACAATTTATAGCCAGAACCACTGTACAGTGAACAAGTTCTGGTTACTCAGCCACTAGCGGAAATTTATACCACAGTATTTAAGATGAGATTGAAAACCCCGTGCAACTTTTGTGAGTTCCATGTTTCATAGTCTCCTTAAGCCAATGAACGTGAATGCTGGGATGGTTCCTTCGACAAGGTCTGACAAAAATAACATTTATTCTCAAATATTTTGAAGCTTCATGTGTGTAAATATGTAATCCAGCAAAACAACAACTTAAAAACGTTTTTAAAACAGCCTTTCCACCCATTGTTTCTTCTGGAGGCGAATATCCACCGATACTTATCAGGCTTTAAGGTTGTCTCTTTCTCATGTTGCAATGAATAAATTCAATATAATATGTTCATTTAAGTCACACTTCCAAAAATAACCAGTCGATAACACTGAAAAGTGTGTAAAATTAGACATGGCTGATATGAGTTCTGTCAACATACACTGAAGAGAAAAAAAAAACTGGTACACCCGCCTAATGCGGTGTAGACCCCCGTGAGCACGCAGAAGTGCCGCAATACGACGTAGCATGGACTCGACTAATGCCTAAAGTAGTCCTGGAGGGAAATGACACCATGAATCTTGTAGGGCTGTCCATAAATCCGTACGAGTACGAAGGGGTCGTGATCACTTCTGAACAGCAAGTTGCAAGGCATCCTAGATATGCTCAATATTGTTCATGTCTGGAGAGTCTGGTGGCCAGTGGAAGCGTTTAAACTCAGAGGACCGTTCCTGGAGTCACTCTGTAGCAATTCTGGATGTGTGGGGTGTCGAATTGTTCTGCTGGAATTGCCCAAGTCCGTCGGGATACACAATGGACACGAATGGGTGCAGGTGATCAGACAGGATGCTTATGTAACTGTCACCCGTCAGAGTCGTATCTAGACGTATCAGAGGTGCCGACCGGAGTGGCCGTCCGGTTCTAGGCGCTACAGTCTGGAGCCGAGCGCCCGCTACGGTCGCAGGTTCGAATCCTTCCTCGGGCATGGATGTGTGTGATGTCCTTAGGTTAGTTAAGTTTAATTAGTTCTAAGTTCTAGGCGACTGATGACCAAAGAAGTTAAGTCGCATAGTACTCAGAGCCATTTGAACCATTTGTAACAGCGGTCCCGTATCACTCCAACTGCACACGCCCCACATCATTACAGAGCCTCCACCAACTTGAACAGTCCCTGCTGAGATACAGCGTCCATGGATGCATGAGGTTGTCTCCATACTCATACACATCCATCCGCTCAATAAAATTTGAAACAAAACTCATCCGACCAGGCAACATGTTTCCAGTCATCAACAATACAATGTCGGCGTTGACGGACCCAGGCGAGGAGTAAAGCTTTGTGTCATGTAGTCATCGAGGGTACACGCGTGGGCCTTCGGCTCCGAAAACCCATATCGATGATGTTTCGTTGAATGGTTCGCACGTTGACACTTGTTGATGGCCCAGTACTGAAATCTGCAGCAATTTGTGGAAGAGTTGCACTTCTGTCACGCTGAACGATGCTCTTCGTTGGTCCCGCTCTTCCAGAATCTTTTTCTGGCAGCAGCAATGTCGGAGATTTGATATTTTACCAGATTCCTGATATTCATAGCATACTCGTGAAATGGGCGTACGGAAAAATCCCCACTTCATCGCTACCTCGGAGATGCTGTGTTCCGTCGCTCATGCACCGACTATAACACCTCATTCAAACTTACTTAAATCTTGATAACCTGCCATTGTAGCAGCAGTAACCGATCTAACAACTGCGCCAGACACTTGTCTTATATAGGCGTTGCCGACCACAGCGCCGTATTCTGCCTGTTTACATATCTCTGTATTGGAATACGCATGCCTATACTAGTTTCTTTGGCTCTTCAGCGCAGAATCTGTCGCGTGTCACGTGAACACACTGACAACCACACACGTAACATCTGAAGCAATTGTTTTGCATGTATGGAAATTAAGTTTATTAGATATTGACTGAGTTGATATGGGAACAGATGTCCTAAACGTACTTTAACAAATTATCCTTGTTTTAGCAAAATGAAAATTGACCGAAATTTAATTGTTATGCTAAGCAAAAGATAGCGTTTTACCTGTGGAACGTAAGTCAGTAAGCAGCTTTGTTCACTCATTATGTCTGAAAAGAAATCGATGTTTACTTATTGATGCTTTAATTAATTTGTGTTACTAAAAATACAGTCTTCTGTGATAAATTATCTGTCAGAATCGAGGTGTTTTGATCTCTTGCTTCCAATGAAATGGTTCAACTACTTCCACAGGTTACTTCTAAAAAGCGTTAAAAAGTAAATGGTGCAGTGTTCTCATAGCAAATGGCTTAAACCTAACTAACCTAACGAAATCACACACAGCCACGCCCGAGGCAGGATTCGAACCTGCGACCGCAGCTGTCACGCGGTTCCAGACTGTAGCGCCTAGAACCGCTCGGCCACCTCGGCCGGCGCTCTCATAGCAGTTTGGTGTGATTATCTGAGGTAAGCTGTCGTTCACTAAACTCATTATCTTACTGGTGGTTCTAGCATCTTCAAATGTTAGCAACGTTGAGTGCAAGCTCTAAAACAAACAAAAAAAAACAAAAGCGGAAACTGGAATCAAACGATGAAAACTGATTGAGTAAGAAAATGCAAAATTATTGGTATGAAAAAAAAAACACGAATTTTCAAGTAATTTTAGGCTGTACTCAAAAGCTTTTGTTATGTTGTATCACAATCAACTTTTAATACGTAAAAATTTGGGTTAGAGAACCAAAGAATATTTAATCAGAAGCAATCGATCATATATCGCTGTAGTGTTTGTTATCGATTTTTGAATCTTCACAACAGCAGTTTTATGAGAATTATAACACTCCACTTCTCCTACTCCATGCTGATTCAATTAATCGAGTGCTCTGTACTTAATGACAATGAAGATAAGAGCATTCTTTCCAAACTCCCTTCGAACCTCCTGCATACAACATCGTTATACTGAATGACCACGTTCGCCATTGGGAAAATAATTAACTTCTTTCGAAGTAGTTTGTCTGGAACGATGAATTCGTGAGCACCCCGATCGAGAATGCTTTCCACATTACGAATACTCGTCGAGAAGGCCACGTCAACAGTTCCCAGATGATGACGATGCCGTTACGAACTTAGGTTATCTCAGCGATGGTTGTAAGGTGTTTGCTCGTCTTATCTAGTAAACCGTTCGTCGAAGCAGGAAAAAATACTTCACCACTAATCAGAATTGCAACTCTACAAGTACGGCGTAAAAATTCTCAATAGCTGGGGATGGGAAAGCGATCATCTGCAAATAATACACCATCTTCGAACTACATGGAAATCTGAAAATCGATAAATTTGTTTATGACATCAAGTACACTTAACTAACGTTTAACTACTAGATGAAACTTTTCAAAATATATGAAACACAAGGTGTTTCAACGAAGACTTCACCCCTTTGCAGTTGTCTGAAAATGTATTGCCACAATTCACAGAACTTGTTCTGAGGCCATTCTTGTGTTGATTATTCGGCAGACATGTTACCTGAAGTGGGCTTTTTATACAAACTTTGGCAGCAAATCACAGGCAGCTTCTTGATCTGAGCTGAGGACCTTTTTCTGGAATTAGCGAGTGTAAGATGTCGAAGGACGCTGAAATGACAAATCCCCTCAGGGAAAGATCAAGATGTGTCAGGTCCGGCAGATTAGATGGCCGCACAATACGTCGAAGTCGAGCTATCCACCGAGCTGTAAGTCAGTCACTAACGAAATTTCGGCGGTGCTTCATCTTGTTACGTATGCGGATTTCTCGATCAGCCAAATCGAACTATGTTTTTGAAGTTTTCCTGTGCCAAGATATTCTAATCAGTTTATCGTCCTGTGCTGGAAAACTAATGAGCTATATTTTCTGCAGTTATTTAAAGGCAAAACGTATTGAATTGTGGGCTGCTGTAAATGTATTCTAAGTTTTATAATTGCCACAAATTTGACAGTTTGTCACTCAAGGGGAAAATCGATTCAACACTGAATATTATATTTCCACTAAATTCTTTGTCTTCACCGAAACAATTTATCCTTTCATGACAAAACTGTTAATGAGGTGCCGGCCGCTGGTGGCCGAGTGGTTCTGGCGCTACAGTCTGGAACCGCGCGACCGCTACGGTCGCAGGTTCGAATCCTGCCTCGGGCATGGATGTGTGTGTTGTCCTTAGGTTAGTTAGGTTTAAGTAGTTCTAAGTTCTAGGGGACTTATGACCTCAGCAGTTGAGTCCCATAGTGCTCAGAGCCATTTGAACCATTTGTTAATGAGGTACTTCATCTGTCTTTTAATCCTCACACAGTCTAAATCTATGTGGCAAATATTTACTCAGTATACGCAGAGATCGAGGTGGTGTTTTCTTGTAAGGCTCTAAACTTAAATGGGAGAGGAGCAGGAGTAAATCTGCGTCCGACCACCCGGGCTTAGGTTTCCTGTGGTATCCTTCTACTGAAATGGAACCTAGGAAGAAATCTTAAAATATAATTAAAATAATTATCGATATATCTAAGAGTATACTCGGGAGACCATTGCAATTTCATGCAGCGTATATAGGAGGCAGTCATAAAAGATAGAACCAATATGAATAGTTCCCGGGTTCGATTCCCGGCGGGGTCAGGGATTTTCTCTGCCTCGTGATGACTGGGTGTTGTGTGCTGTCCTTAGGTTAGTTAGGTTTAAGTAGTTCTAAGTTATAGGGGACTGATGACCATAGATGTTAAGTCCCATAGTACTCAGAGCCATTTGAACCAATATGAATATATTTATAAACATCACAAACAGAGAATTCAGACTTCTCTACACTGACGGAAAAAAATCTCAGCACCAAGAAGGAGTTGTGCGATATAAATGAGAGTCGGTACGCGTGTTTCTACGTCTTAAAGATGATGTCTATTCAAATTTCGCGCCAGTCGCGTAAGAGTGAAACTAGTGGCGCCACTAAGAGGATGCAAATCAGGTTTGCTTTAAATACACGCTTTAACGGTTGTGAGCGTTAGCTACCTTTGAAAGTAGACGTCCTGAGTTGATGTTAGCCAAGAATGCGTTACCCGGTGTAGAAGTATGAAACCGAAATTTTCCTATGGGTGCTGCTAGCCCTCAGTGTAGCGCCCGTGAGACCGAGTCTGCACCGTCATCTGTTTCCTGTAGCGGCTGACGGCGAGTGTCAACACACAGTAACCCAAGTTCCATACACTGGTATCTGTTTCAGACCCGTAAACATGTCGAGTTTTGCGCCTACAAACTACGATTTGCTGACAGCATTGGTTTTCCGTTATCATTAGAAGAAAACTGCTGCAGAATCGCATCGAATGCATGCTGAAGCTTTCGGCAAATATGCTCTTGGCCAAACAAAGTGTTTCGTATGGTTCAAAAAATTCAAAAGTGATGATTTTGACATGAGAAACGACGATCGCGGGAAACCACCGTAAACGTTTGAAGACAACGAATTGCAGGCCTTATTGGATAAAGGTGATACAACTCAACAGTTGAAGGTGAGGCAGAAAGTCGTTTCTATTCGGTTGAAAGCTATGGGAAAGGCGCAGAAACTGAATGAAAGACAGAAAACAAATCGAAAAACCACTTGTGAAATGCTGCTCTCCATATACAAAAAAAAGTTGTTTCCCCATCGAATAGTGACAGATGATGAAAAATGGATATATTTTGAGAATCCTGAGCGTTGTAAGTCACGGGTGACTCCAGGCAAACAATCGACATCCACTGCGAGACCAAATCGCTTTGCCGGCCGCGGTGGTCTAGCGGTTAAGGCGCTCAGTCCGGAACCGCCCGACTGCTACGGTCGCAGGTTCGAATCCTGCCTCGGGCATGGATGTGTGTGATGTCCTTAGGTTAGTTAGGTTTAAGTAGTTCTAAGTTCTATGGGACTGATGACCACAGCAGTTAAGTCCCATAGTGCTCAGAACCATTTTGAACCAAATCGCTTTAGAAAGAAGACATTGCTCTGTGTTTGGTGGGATCAGAAGGGTGTCTTCTATTATGAACTGCTAAAACCTGGTGAAACCGTTAAAACTGATCGCTACCAAGAAAAGTGGATCGATTTAAATTGAGCATTACGTGAGAAACAATCGTAATATGGAAAAAAGGTAACACCAAGTCATATTGCTCCATGGTAACGCTCCATTACACACAGCAAAACGGGTCAGCGCTACTTCCCGATCGGGAAGGCGTGTCGGTCCCCGGCACGAATCTGCCCGGTCGATTAGCGTCGAGGTGCGGTGTGCCGACCATCCTGTGGATGGTTTTTCAGGCGGCGTTCCATCTCCCTCGGCGAATGCGAGCTGGTTCCTCTTATTCCGCTTCAGTTACACTGTGTAGGCGATTGCTGCACAAGCACCGTTTCCATGCACGCGCACCATAATTATTCTACCACGCAAACATTTGTGTTACACTCGTCTGGTATGAGACGCTCCCGGAAGGGGGGGGGGGGGGGGGGGTTGGGGCAGTCCACTGGGGGCCGAACCGCTCAATAAGCCTAGGTTCGGTGTGGGGCGGTGGAGGGGTGGGTGGACTGCTGTGGCCTGTTGTGAGGTTGTGAACCACAGAGAACTACGGCGGGACGAAGCTTCTCCGTCGTTTCTAGGTTTACTACATACATACATGGCTCAATAACTATCTATGTCAGTCATCACAATCTATTTATCTGTTACTGAGAAGTTACAAAATGTTTACTGAAGCACCATGCACAGTCTGTAATAAGTACAGACTATTAATTCGTAGTTATTCTGATAGGTTAAAAGACATCTTCGTTAAAAAAAGTCTTGTTGTACACCATGCAAAATATATAACTGCTAGAACAGTATTCGGGCACCGAACTCATCGTTTGTACCATCTGATACAAAGGACAAAGAACCAAATATATGCATTTCAGTATCTACAGCATAGTAGACTCACGACCAGAAAAAATAGAATGCCTAGAATGACTGGAGACAGGACGTTCATATTCACAAGGCATGTACACTGGTATGTTCTGCAGAAATGATTAGCATTTGAACCACGTCGGCCCACGAGTTCAAGGTCATCATCGATACCGTTTCTCAACACCACCTACCGGTAAAATTTTCCTGCGGCCCTCGTTGTGGCTATAAGCCGAATGTAACAGATCAGTGTGATATGAGCAGACGTGCAGGATGACTCGCAGATTTGTGCGCGAACACTACCATCAAATCATTGGGTTTGAAAGAGGGCGCATTATTGGCTCGAGAGAAAGTGATTAATCCATCCGGAAAATTGCTGCTCGTGAGGGACGAAGTGTTTCGGCAGTGCAAAGGGTGTGTGCAGAATGGTTCATTGAAGGCCGTAGAAAACGACGAGATGGGTCAGGTCGCACCACCCATACCGCTCTCCGAGAAGATCGACGCTCATCCGAATAGCGCTGCAAGGTAGATCTGTGTCCTCCTCTGATTAGATTAGATTAGATTAATACTTGTTCCATAGATCATGAATACGACACTTCGTAATGATGTGGAACGTGTCAGGTTAATAAAAGATGTCTGTACAAGAAATTACATTACACAAAATATTGCATGACACTAATGATTAAGTGTTTTTTTTTTGTTTTTTTTTACTTACTTTATATCTAAAAATTCAGCCAATGAGTAGAAGGAGTTGTCAGCTAGAAATTCTTTTAATTTATTTTTAAATGTTAGTTGGCTATCTGTCAGGCTTTTGATGCTGTTTGGTAGGTGCCCAAAGACTTTTGTGGCAGCATAATTTACCCCTTTCTGTGCCAAAGTCAGATTTAACCCTGCATAGTGAAGATCATCCTTTCTCCTGGTGTTATAGGTATGCACACTGCTATTACTTTTGAATTGGGTTGGATTATTATCAACAAATTTCATAAGGGAATATATATACTGTGAGGTTACTGTGAGGATCCCTAGATCCTTAAATAGATGTCTGCAGGATGACCGTGGGTGGGCTCCAGCAATTATTCTGATTACACGTTTTTGTGCAATGAATACTTTTCTACTCAACGATGAATTACCCCAGAATATGATGCCATACGAAAGCAGTGAATGAAAGTAGGCATAGTAAGCTAATTTACTGAGATTCTTATCACCAAAATTTGCAATAACCCTAATAGCATACGTAGCTGAACTCAGACGTTTCAGCAGACCATCAATGTGTTGCTTCCAGTTTAACCTCTCATCAATGGACACACCTAAAAATTTTGAAAATTCTACCTTAGCTACAGACTTCTGTTCAAATTCTATATTTATTACTGGAGTTTTGCCATTTACTGTACGGAACTGTATATACTGTGTTTTATCAAAATTTAAAGAGAGTCCGTTTGCTGAGAACCACTTAATAATTTTGTGAAAAACATCATTTACAATTACATCACTTAGTTCTTGGTTTTTGGATGTTATTACTATACTTGTATCATCAGCAAAAAGAACTAACTTTGCATCTTCATCAATGTGGAATGGTAAGTCATTAATGTATATCAAGAACAGTAAAGGACCTAAGACCGAACCCTGTGGGACCCCGTGCTTGATAGCACCCCAGTTTGAGGAATCAGCTGTTTTAACATTACACGAACCACTTATTTCAACTTTCTGCATTCTTCCAGTTAAGTATGAATTAAACCATTTGTGCACTGCCCCACTCAAACCATAATGATTTAGCTTATCTAAAAGAATTCCATGATTTACACAATCAAAGGCCTTTGAGAGATCACAAAAAATACCAATGGGTGATGTCCGGTTATTCAGAGCATTTAATATTTGATCAGTGAAAGCATATATAGCATTTTCTGTTGAAAAGCCTTTCTGAAAACCAAACTGACATTTTGTTAGTACTTTATTTTTACAAATATGGGAGGCTACTCTTGAATACATTACTTTCTCAAAAATTTTTGATAGAGCTGTCAGAAGAGAGATTGGGCGGTAGTTGTTGACATCCGATATATCCCCCTTTTTATGCAATGGTTTTACAATGGCATATTTCAGTCTATCAGGGAAAACACCCTGCTCCAAAGAGCTATTACATACGTGGCTGAGAATTCTACTTATCTGTGGGGAACAAGCTTTAAGTACTTTGCTGGAAATGCCATCAATTCCGTAAGAGCTTTTACTTTTCAGTGAGTTTATTATTTTACTGATTTCAGAGGGAGAGGTTGGTGGAATTACAGCTGTTTCAAACTGTGCAGGTATGGCCTCTTCTATTAATAGCCTTGCCTCTTCTAGTGAAGATCTAGATCCTATTTTCTCCACAACATTTAAAAAATGATTATTCAAAATATTTTCAATTTCTGATTGTTTGTTAGTGCACTTGTCATTCAATTTTATTGCACTAAAGTCTTCCTGTGCTCTTGGTTGCCCTGTTTCCCTTTCAATAATATTCCAAATTGCTTTAATTTTATTATCAGAGTTACTGATCTCAGACGTGATACACATGCTTCTGGACTTTTTAATAACTTTTCTTAGTACTGCACAATAGTTTTTATAATATTGAACAATTTTGGGGTCAGTACTCCATCTTGCTGTTAGATACAGTTCTCTTTTGCGGTTGCAAGATATTCTTATTCCTTTAGTTAGCCAAGGTTTTTTATATGTTTTCTTGGAATTATGTTTAACTATTTTCTTGGGAAAACAATTTTCAAATACCCTTAAAAATGTATTGTGAAATAAGTTATATTTCAAGTTTGCATCGGGTTCCTTATACACTTCATCCCAGTCTAGCTGCTGTAGGCTTTCCCTAAAGTTTGCAATATTTATATTGTTAATTGAACGCACTGCTTTGAAAGTCTGATTTATTATACTGCATGGAGCTATGTCATGTACTGTAACAAGCTGTGCACTATGATCTGAAAGACCATTCTCAACAGGATAAGCATTTATGTCCTTAAACTTATCTTGGTCTATAAAAAAGTTATCTATCAATGTACTGCTGTTCTTTGTTATCCGAGTAGGAAAATCAATGACGGAGCTCAAATTGAAAGAACTGAGTAATACTAAAAGGTCATTCTTCCTATTACACTCTTTCAGGGAATCAACATTGAAATCCCCACAAATGATAATTTGCTTCCCCCTGTCTGACAGATAGCACAACAAAGCATCCAAGTTTTCCAGAAATAGCTGGAAATTCCCTGAGGGGGACCTATACACTGTTACAATTATGCTCTGGCTCAATAGTGGAACAGTTTAGCACATCGTACAGTATCAGAGCTGACAGTCTGTCGCCCTTTATTACGGCATGGGTTACCCGCACGTCATCAACTCCTCCGCCTACTTTTGACGAATATGCAGAAACATGCTAGACGGCAATGATGTATGGAACGATGTGACTGAGGACGGACATGGTATCAGATAGCGTTTTCGGACCAATCCAGGTTCTGTTTGTTTGAAATTGATGGCCGCATTTTGGTTCTCTGCAGGTAGAGGGAGCAACATCACAGTTAATGCATTCGCACAAGATATACAGAGCCAGCTCAAAGCTTTATGGTGTGGGGTGCTATTGGATACAACCAAAAATCACAGTTCATGCGTGTATAGGGCACCGTGACCTATGTGAATTACATCCTGCGGTCTTATGCCATACCTTCTCTGTACAGCACCCCATACGTCATTTTTCAGCAAGACAATGCACGACCACATGTTGCTGCACGAACGCGTGTCTTTTTGGTGTCACAGGACGTCAGCCTTTTGCCCTGCTCCGCCTGATCACCATTCATGTCGCCTATCGAACATGTGTGGGATATGGTGAAACGACAGGTGGAGCGCTGTGACGTAATGCCAACCAGGGCCTGTGACGGAACCTGTGCCTACTAGGCAACAGGACACATGCTGACCGAGGCGACTGAAATGCTAATCATTTTTGCAGAACGTACTAATATTAATCCTTGTACATCCATACTTAAACTGAATGAAGGTGGGACACAGCTGGTATACTTTTTATTAAAATGAAATTTTATTTTTGCGGGCATGTTAGATTTAGATTACCTCAGACCTGGGTCACGGCCTTAAATGAGATACCGACTTTGAAATTATACATTTTGGTGGCATGTTAGCTTACATTTCTCTTGCGGGAATGAGTAGATTAATGAATTGACTCATATGCATTTATTTTACACCATTGACTGCCTTTTAATATATTAACTGGGTTGCACACCATTCTTCCAATTCCTTCTCACTTGTGTTTCGTATCATTATGAATGATGTTGTTTCAGTAAACTGTTTCGCTTTGTTACCTTATAGTGATGACGATACAGTGTTATGCAAACGTAAATCCTTTCCACCTTTCCCACCGTTCACTTTTTATAAACATATACATATGTCTGATTGGCAATGCGTATTTTCCTTCCTGTTAGTAAACTGTACACACAAAGAAGAGTTTTTAGGGAATTATTATCCGTTTTTAAAACAATTTTAGTACTGTTTTATTCCTACATTATTATCTTTAAGAGTAATGGCATGTCACATAGACTTATACAGGGTGTTACAAAAAGGTACGGTCAAACTTTCAGGAAACATTCTTCACACACAAAGAAAGAAAATATGTTATGTGGTCATGTGTCCTGAAACGCTTACTTTCCATGTTAGAGCTCATTTTATTACTTCTCTTCAAATCACATTAATCATGGAATGGAAACACACAGCAACAGAACGTACCAGCGTGACTTCAAACACTTTGTTACAGGAAATGTTCAAAATGTCCTCCGTTAGTGAGGATACATGCATCCACCCTCCGTCGCATGGAATCCCTGATGCGCTGATGCAGCCCAGGAGAATGGCGTGTTGTATCACAGCCGTCCACAATACGAGCACGACGAGTCTCTACATTTGGTACCGGGGTTGCCTAGACAAGAGCTTTCAAATGCCCCCATAAATGAAAGTCAAGAGGGTTGAGGTCAGGAGAACGTGGAGACCATGGAATTGGTCCGCCTCTATCAAACTAAAATGAGCTCTAACATGGAAATTAAGCGTTTTTTCTATATGCGTGTGTGAGGAATGTTTCCTGAAAGTTTGGCCGTACCTTTTTGTAACACCCTGTATATACCCCATTTTTATTCTTATGACTAGTATTGATCTATAACGGAAATAACCGTGCATATTTAACATCATTTGTACTTGTTTGTACCATAAAAATTGTCAATGTCAAGATAAATTGCATCTTAGTGAAAATGAACGAAATGTGACTACTTTTAATGAATTCTTCCTATACATAATATGTTTATAACATATTTATTTTGTACACTAGCTCACAGACTACTGATGTCTCGCATTGTTTATTTTATGTATGGTGTTGTTATATAGTGCCTGAAGGTGGCTTTGAAGCAACGCCGAAACTAGTAGCGAAGTAAATAAAAAGTCTTAAGTACAGCTGGTGGAATTTCATTTTAATAAAAGAAATGCTAATGTTAACGTCCTGTGAGTATGAACATCCTATCTCTTGTAGTTCAAGGTGTTTTTTTTCTGAACACGAGTGTAATATGTACTCCTAAAAGTAGAAACGTACTGTACTTATTGTGTACTTCCGTTTCAAATGACATCAGTTATCAATTATAAAATTGACATCAATTATCAGTCATAAAATATCTATGATATCAAAACTGATGTGGATCTAGAAAACATAGCATGGATATTTAAAATCTAATTATAAGCATGTCTATGTGATCATGACAAGATCAATCGCCAGCCCATCTCTGCTGTTCACAGGATGTTGTGCGCACGTGTTACAGCTGTCGAACGACGGACGGGCACACTTCCTGGTCACAGTGTATACTATACAGACGCTACTGACGATGGGTCCTAAGCCCGAATACGAATCTGGCAATGAAATATTTTACATGAAACTCATGGTGTACAGCAGAAGACTTTCAACAAGTACCAGCAAGCTGCGGAACACAAAGTAAACAAGATTTTCATATTCTACGGGGATCAGCTCAACTTCTGGTGCTTCGATACATTTAGGAGATGATAAACTTATTTAAAAGGGCAGTTAATGAGTACCAGGTGAATAATATATTCTATACATGTAAGGATTACTTAGGTAATACAGAATAGAGGTTTGTTAAAAAAATGTAATACATATAAATAATAATAATCGTAATACAGGACATATCATTTCACGTAATACGTGAGGCACTATGTTTTTTCTCCTTTTTCTCTTTCCTGGAAAAACGGACTCCCAAAGCTATGCAATGTATAATACTGACACCTTATCCTCTTTCTAAGCTCAATATCACACACATTATAGGGTGATGCTGCCTCAGCTTTTCATAATAACAAACGGGAAGTTGCAGCACACAAAATGGAAGCTAGGCATTGTTGCTATGGTCCTGACATCAGCTGATGCGGAGTGTAGTGTTGCGTTATGAAACAATTTGTGTAGTGTGTGCGGTGACTAGAGTGAGAAATGAATGAACTGTGTAGCGCTAGCCTTTTACGTTATTGTAAGTAAATAACTTCTTTATAAAACAGCATTGTACACTACGGACAACCCGAATCGGGTAGCATTATTTTAAACAGCGTGGGCTTGTATTCTGGGGGATGGAGAGTCCGTTCTTCAACCGGTCATCTTGATTTATGATTCCCGTGGTTTCCCAAAACCGCTTCAGGCAAACGCCGCAATGGTTTCTACTGTAAGTTCACGACCGTCTACCTCCCCCATCCTTGTCAAGCTAGACCTATAAATATGATAATTGTGTTATTTTTGCTGTTCTCAAATTGCAATACGAAGACATAACCAATTTCCTCTTAAAACTGATCTCCACTATCGTTGTATTTCACTTTCGTACTCACTGGCAGTGCGATCAATTAACTCTTTAGGTTTCGCCTCCTATTCTTGAAAGCAATAGACAGGTCCGCTACTAGCAAAAAAGCAGGCCCATGAATGTTTTATAGTTTCACAGAAATCAAAAAAATATTGGTCCTGGTTTGGATGAAATGAGGGGAAATTGAATACACTTCAAATAGCCAAAATTACCTTAACCATTCCTTTAAGTCTTAGCGATTTTGCGAACAGAAGTGGACTAGGAAACACTGGGAATTTAGTGCCAGCGAGCGACGCGTTTGATAATTGAATGCTGCCTTGATTCATGTCAGCTGTCCAATGGAAAATTCTGCCACATATACCCATACAAAATAATTACGTTCACCACTTTTACGGCTATAAGAGCTCCAGTACCACAGTATTTAAAAGCAACAATTTTTGTTTTTGTGGTGCCGGCCCCTTTGTTATACCGATCCTAATCTGCAGCCTACATATTCTGGGGCCGTGTATTTCCACGTTCTATAATTTCGTTCACGATGTAAATTTTTCCTTCAGAATTTTATTGTTTTCATTTGTTTTGCTAACCAATCTACACTGAAGCCTATCCGAGCAGCTTTGTTTAAGATATTCTTCTATGTTTCGTTTGAAATATCCTGTCATGTTTCTATCATTCATTATTCCAAACTCTTGCCGTATCTTTAACAGTTGCTTTATTCCATTTGAGATACAGTAATATTTTATTTTGCTTTCTTCATACTTGCAACATATTGTGTTGTTTTCCCAAATAACTTTGTTAAATAATTAATATGCTGGTATAATTTTCATTTTCAGTTATGCTGAGCTTGTTACTTCATTGAATCTCGTATACGTCGCTCCTCTGAAGTAAGTTCTCATAACGTATATTTCTAGTTTCTAATTCATTTGTTTGTTTCATTCTAGCTTCGCTCCAATTTTTACTCCGGATCGTGCTAGTGTACGATCTCTTGAAATTCTAAAGTGGCTTAAGGCCATCACGTCATACATACAGGGAGATTGTAATTAAACGTTTGCTACTTGAGCCAGTGTGGACGGGAAACTACTTACCTTACTATCGATGCATTAAAGGAAAATGGAGAGGGCCTCTTTTGGCACTGGGGTTGAAGGACATGATTAGTAAGTTCGAATTAACTGGCGATTTGGGAACTGCTCCTAGGAGTGGCAGATGGCCAATTGCACCACAGATTATTGAAGAAGTTACTGTTGTCATAGGTGAGAATGATGGATACAATGTGCAATCTTCAACCAGTGCACGAGCTGTGTGACGGCTGCTGAACATTCCATAGTCCTCGGTTTGGAAAGTGCTTCGAACAGTTGTGAAATGATATCTCTAGTGCGGTTCCAGGCTGTCATGGTCGTCACAATGAACAACGTTTGTAACTTGGAACGTAATTCAATGGTTTATTAGTTATTTGTCTTCCACATGTCCTTACAAACGTTTCCACAAAGTTTCATTGTCCTTCGCTCACTCGTTTCTCATGTGGGTCCTCTCGAGTAGTGAAAGTTTAGTTATAACCACGCAGTAATTTCCTTACCGTTTTAATTACTAGAGAGCAGAAAGTAAGTGCTACGAATTTTAACATTGTGCCTGACAGGCACTGTTGAAAAATGGGAAACAAAAGTTTTACTGGATATTATCCTCTGTGGGAGAAGGCTTATAGTCAACGACAAGGCTCATATGAGAAAGCAGACAAGCAGTAGCAGGACACGTGATACTGCGGCTCAAGTAGACGCATGCTGGGCACGAATTCAACTCTATGTTTTGCCGCCTTCGCCAAACGAGACGGAGTAGTTTTTACGAGCGTTGGGTGACAAGGTCGCGTTTCTTATGGTTTACTGTCATGTCGTTCTTGTTGCGAGCAGTGGCTTTCAGAATGGCGGTAGCATGCGTGAGGGAGTCTCACGGCATGTGGAAAAGGAAATAAGTAAAACAGTGATGGCCCATATTCCTAATGTGGTAGCGTAGCATTTACCGAAGTTGTTAATACTATGGATAGCATTTCCCACTCGTCTTTCAAACGAGCTGCAGTGCATAGTAATGACAGAGCGGATAGTTTCAGTAATTGTACATTTTCCTATCAGATCAGACATTATGTAAATTTTGCAACTAAGCGTAAAACTTAATAAAATTTGGATGCCCGTAGACAATTTCCATTGCACAATATTTGAAGTTTTCTCACCGTCCGTCACACCTGAAACGTGGAGAAAATGATTAAATAGATTTTTCTTTACATGTTACAATAAAGTCAATCCTTACATTAACAGTCTCAGCAATATGTAAAGTACACTATTGGCCATTAAAATTGCTACACCAAGAAGAAATGCAGATGATAAAAGTGGTTTGGACAAATGTATTATACTAGAACTGACATGTGATTACATTTTCACGCAATTTGGGTGCATAGATCCTGAGAAATCAGTACCCAGAACAACCACCTTTGGCCGTAATAACGGCCTTGATACGCCTGGGCATCGAGTCAAACAGAGCTTGGTTGGCGTGTACCGGTACAGCTGCCCATGCAGCTTCAGCACGATATCACAGTTCCTCAAGAGTAGTGACTGGCGTATGTGGCGAGCCAGTTGATCGGCCACCATTGACCAGACGTTTTCATTTGGTGAGCGATCTGGAGAATTTGCTGGTCAGGGCAGCAGTCGAACATTTTCTGTATCCAGAAAGGCCAGTACAGGACCTGCAACATATGGTCGTGCATTATCCTGCTGAAATGTAGGGTTTCGCAGGGATCGAATTAAGGGTAGAGTCGCCGGTCATAACAAATCTGAAATGTAACATCCACTGTTCAAAGTGCCGGCAATGCGAACAAGAGGTGACCGAGACGTGTAACCAATGGCACCCCATACCAACACTCCGGGTGATACTCCAGTATGGCGATGACGAATACGCGCTTCCAATGTGCGTTCACCGCGATGTCGCCAAACACGGATGCGACCATCATGATGCTGTAAACAGAACCTGGATTCATCCGAAAAAATGACGTTTTGCCATTCGTGCACCCAGGTTCGTCGTTGAGTACACCATCGCAGGCGCTCCTATCTGTGATGCAGCGTCAAGGGTAACCGCAGCCATGGTCTCCGAGCTGATAGTCCATGCTGCTGCAAACGCCATCCAACTGTTTGTGCAGATGGTTGTTGTCTTTCAAACGTTCCCATCTGTTGACCCGGGGATCGACACGTGGCTGCACGATCCGTTACAGCCATGCGGGTAAGATGCCTGTCATCTCTATTGATAATCATACGAGGCCTTTGAGATTCAGCACGGCGTTCCGTATTACCCTCCTGAACCCACCGATTCCATATTCTGCTAACAGTCATTGGATCTCGACCAACGCGAGCAGCAATGTCGCGATACGATAAACCGCAATCGCAACAGGCTACAATCCGACCTTTATCAAAGTCGGAAACGTGATGGTACGTATTTCTCCTCCATACACGAGGCACCACAACAACGTTTCACCAGGCAACGCCGGTCAACTGCTGTTTGTGTATCAGAAATCGGTTGTAAGCTTTGCTCATGTCAGCAGGTTGGAGGTGTCGCCACCGGCGCCAACCTTGTGTGAATACTCTGAAAAGCTAATCACTTGCATATCACAGCATCTTCTTGCTGTCTGTTAAATTTCGCGTCTGTAGCACATCATCTTCGCGGTGTAGCAATTTTAATGGCCAGTAGTGTATTACAGGATATTCTTAGCGTCCCTACCGATATCCTCTCTCTCAAACATTTTCACCATATTCCCTTGAGGTAAAAGTCTCTTTTCTCGAGCACTGTGGCACCATATTGCTCAACAGTTCTGAGACACTTTCCAGTAAACTGAATATCGTGCTTCATTTCTCTGTACATGTTCATATCATTCATGTAAAAAGCGAAGATTCCAGATTTTTTATCAGTAAACCAATATTCTGCCCAAAGCCACCTTGAACGTGTCACACGATGGGAAGGTCGTCCACTCCGTATCACCCCCGCTTCATCCCTTCTTTAAAGCCCTCAACGATGGAGGTCAGATCCGCAACGCCCAGCGTTAAAATCAAGTGGTTTTCTTAAGAGTGTCACTTGACATCCCCACTACTGACCCTATGGCAGTGTTCCACTCCAGATGTTTCTGCCAGGTATCTGTGTTATAAGACTAGCTGTGACACACGCACGTATAGAGTAAGGCGCAATGCGCATGCTTGCGAGACACGAAGATAAGGCACATTCGAATCGAATCCACGCAGTGGATTAACGACAGTTGGCTTGGTTCACTGGCCAGACTGAGCGTGATCTTCGGCGTTTTTCCAGGTTCGTTTAGGCAAATGCTGGGCTAGTGCCCAGTCACTGGCTCAAAAAATACTATAACAGAGACCGACGCAGAGGACTTCCCTCCCTGAGCTTAAATGAAAAATGTGGCGACAGGAAGGACATCCGTTCACAAAGTAGAAATAGATCAAATTTTCCAAATCACGAAAACGGCGGATTCGGTACGACAGGATAAACGCTGGAAATGAGACAGATTGAATCCTATCGTAACTCAGTAATCATGGAATCAAAATCTAGTACATTTTATTTGTAGACAGCCTTGTGCCAATCTTTTTACATCTACATCTACATTTATACTCCGCAAGCCACCCAACGGTGTGTGGCGGAGGGCACTTTACGTGCCACTGTCATTACCTCCCTTTCCTGTTCTAGTCGCGTCTGGTTCGCGGGAGGAAAGACTGCCGGAAATCCTCCGTGCGCGCTCGAATCTCTCTAATTTTACATTCGTGATCTCCTCTGGAGGTATAAGTAGGGTGAAGCAATATATTCGATACCTCATTCACAAACGCACCTCTCGAAACCTGGATAGCAAGCTACACCGCGATGCAGAGCGCCTCTGTTGCAGTCTGCCACTTGAGTTTCCTAAACATCTCCGTAACGCTATCGCGCTTACCAAATAACCCTGTGAAGAAACGCGCCGCTCTTCTTTGGATCTTTTCTATCTCCTCTGTCAACCCGACCTGGTACGGATCCCACACTGATGAGCAGTACTCAATTATAGGTCGAACCAGTGTTTTGTAAGCCACCTCCTTTGTTGATAGCCTACATTTTCTAAGGACTCTCCCAATGAATCTCAACCCAGCACCCGCCTTACCAACAATTAATTTTATATGACCATTCCACTTCACTTTATATGACCATTCCACGCAAACTCCGAGATATTTTACAGAAGTAACTGCTACCATTGTTTCTTCCGCTATCATATAATCATACAATAAAGGATCCTTCTTTCTCTGTATTCGCAATACATTACATTTGTCTATGTTAAGGGTCAGTTGCCACTCCCTGCTTCAGTCCGGAACCGCGCTGCTGCTACGGTCGCAGGTTCGAATCCTGCCTCGGGCATGGATATGTGTGATGTCCTTGGGTTAGTTAGGTTTAAGTAGCTCTAAGTCTAGGGAACTGATGACCTCAGATGTTAAGTCCCATAGTGCTGAGAGCCATTTGAACCACTCCCTACACCAAGTGCCTACCCGCTGCAGATCTTCCTGCATTTCGCTGCAATTTTCTATTGCTGCAACTTCTCTGTATACTACAGCATCATCCACGAAAAGCCGCATGGAACTTACGTTACCATCTACTAGGCCATTTATATATATTGTGAAAAGCAATGGCCTCATAACACTCCCCTGTTGCACACCAGAGGTTACTTTAACGTCTGTAGACGTCTCTCCATTGAGAACAACATGCTGTGTTCTGTTTGTTAAAAATTTTTCAATCCAGCCACACAGCTGGTCTGATATTCCGTAGGCTCTTACTTTGTTTATCAGGCGACAGTTCGGAACTGTATCGAACGCTTTCCGGAAGTCAAGGAAAATGGCATCTACCTGGGAGCCTGTATCTAATATTTTCTTGGTCTCATGAACAAATAAAGCGAGTTTGGTCTCACATGATCGCTGTTTCCGGAATCCATGTTGATTCCTACATAGTATATTCTGGGTTTTCAGAAATGACCGGGTCGAAATATTGTCAAAGTCTGAATAGAAATCGGGATTAACAATTTATCATGTGGTAACAAAATAGCCTCTACCAATAAATTGAGGGGGAGACCTTAATTACACCTCAGTGAGATTAACAAAACCACCCAGGTTATATCCCACTATTTTGAACCCATTATGCAACAGACTTGATAGGTCGCCGTGTGAGAACAAATATGCAGGATGGAAAAAATAAAAATTACCCGGAAAATACATTCGGCAACAGAATTTAAGGATCCTTTTTCGAAACCCGTTAATTGCCACTCATTGCGACGCTTAAGTCGAAATTTGGCTCAAACAACTTTCCACTGTAATGGTGTGAAAGCGTGGCGCCCTGCGGCGTCACTCTCTACGCTTCAAACAGCAAGGTGACGACACATGCTAGAAGAAGGTAACAGCTCAGAAGTTCATGTCGTTTGTAAAGTGGCTTAATGAAATCACATTGTCACCAAATTTCACGAATATTCTGCTCAATGGCACCACGGACGTGTCACACGATGGGAACGTCGTCACATTCCGTATTACCCACATTTCACTCCTTCTTCTTCTTTAAAGGTCAGGAATGCAACGCCCAGCTTTGAAATCACCTTGTTTTCTTAAGAGTGGCCTGGGAAATTATTCTAGATATACCGCCGCTCAGAATCGGCAGGATAAGGCCGCAGGGGGTTGGATAAAGGGAGTCAATGAAACCACGCCTTTCCCTAATGTGCTGATTCCCACACATTTGACGGTCGAAAAGGATAGTTATTTGAAATTTTAAAAATGTACCAGTACGGACGGAACCTGTAACGTGAGTCCCGGGGGCCTGCAGGCAAGTTTTGCTGCTGCTCTTTCGCCGCCAGACAGCAACCGCCTAGGACTTCGTCAAAAGTTCTGTCTGTCCAGTTACATTTTTAAAATCCTCAATAAATGTTGGGGATGGTGGGTGTCACCAAGGATTTTGCCGAACTGAGGGTCTTAGATGGACTCTTTGCCGTTTTACATTACTGGCCATTAAAACTGCTACGCCACGAAGATGACGTGCTACAGACGTGGAATTTAACCGACAGGAAGAAGATGCTGTGATACGCAAATGATTAGCTTTTCAGAGCATTCACACAAGGTTGGCGCCAGTGGCGACACCTAGAACGTGCTGATATGAGGACAGCTTCCAACCGATTTCTCATACACAAAGAGCAGTTGACCGGCGTTGCTTGGTGAAACGTTGTTGTGATGCCTCGTGTAAGGAGAAGAAATGCGTACCATCAGGTTTCCGGCTTTGATAAAGGTCGGATTGTAGCCTATCGCGATTGCGGTTTATAGTATCGCGACATTGCTGCTCGCGTTGGTCGATATCCAATGACTGTTAGCAAAATATGGAATCGGTGGGTTCAGGAGGTATATACGGAACACCGTGCTGGATCCTAACGGCCCCTGAAAATCATTTACAATAAGATTAAAATAATATACAACAAGCAGTTAGAAAATAAAAAGTACATATTAACAACGAAGACCTATAACCGGTAAATTAATACGACTATATGGAAGGCAAAAGCAATAACCAGAAGAGGAAAAATGATGTGGAATGCTTTTGGTGAGCTAAGTTGTGTTTTAAAAGCCAAGTTTCCAACCTGCTGAAAATGAAGGTTTCTAACCAATTTGAATCAACAGTTTTAACTTATGGCAGTTGGACCTGGACTTCCAGTACCAAAACCATTCAGTCTCTGAGGACTCCTGAGCGAGAAATAGAGAGGAGCATGTTGGAAATTATTGGCACCGACAAGAATAAAATCACATTTATTAGGCCACAGGCTGGAGGCGAAGACGTAAGAATGACCATTACGAAAATGAGAAGGAGAGGAGCGGTTATGTACATTACCTGATCCAAAGTACGCAGACACTTAGTAATGGACATTAGTATGT
Organism: Schistocerca gregaria; assembly: GCF_023897955.1. Classification (NCBI taxonomy): domain Eukaryota; kingdom Metazoa; phylum Arthropoda; class Insecta; order Orthoptera; family Acrididae; genus Schistocerca; species Schistocerca gregaria. Next base: position 683,257,200 of record NC_064931.1, read on the forward strand.
GATGTTTCCAGCGTTCACCTTTTTGATGGCTTGAACCTTACAGAGGACGCTTTGAATGAGGTGTCTGTATTTCTGTGGACGAATAGCAGTCATTCTTCTTAAAGAGCCGAGACCAGAGAAGGTAGTTTTGGTGGACGCTGGGGTCTGGAGCGAAGGTGTTCCATTGGGCTCAGATCAGGACTGGTCAGGTCATTCCATTTCCATTTCACAAAACAGTGTCTGACAGGCGCTGCCTTACCACAGGGTGCACTGTCACGGTGATGCAAACAATTATCATCTGCGAACTGTTTCTCTACTGCACGCAGTACACAAAGCTGTAAAATGAGTTCATACTCCATCGTTAATCGTTCCGTAAGTGCAATAAGAGGACACGCTAACAACGAAACACATACCCATACCATAATATCGCTTCCTCCGTAATTCTCTGTTGGCACTGCACATGATGGTGGGTAACGTTCGCCAGGCAATCGCCAAATCCAAACTCTTCCATCGGATTGCTACAGCGTGATTCATCACTCGAAATCGTTCTTCCCAGTTATCCACTGTCCTGTGGCTTCGTCTCTACACCATCTCAAGCGTCGCTTGTAAGTGGCTGCAGAAATGCATGGTTTTTGAGGAGCTCTCTACCATTGTCCCTCGTTCTTTTTAACTCCCTACTCACTGTCAGGGTGTTAGCTGGACTGCTGATAGTACTTTGAAACTCTCGAGTGATTCCTTTCCGCTAATTGCATTCGAATTTTTATAGCTACACTATCCTCGAAAAGTTTGGAAACACCTAGTAATTTTAGACAACAAAAATGAAATACAGTATAAAAATGCGTTTTGTTGTTTTCCAAATGTTTATTAAGCTTAAAAAATACACAGGAAGATGCAACAATTAAATTTTCGAATCCTCAAAATAGCCATCCTATGCTTTCATCACTGCCTTTCTCACTCTCGGAATGCTCTGCGTCAGTTTTGTCAAGGTTTCACTTGGAATTAATCTCCATTCTTAATGCAGGACCTCCCACTGTTATGACCCACTCATGATTTCCCGATTTCGGATCCTCCTGTCCAATTCATCCCATAGCAGCTCGATTGGGTTACAATCAGGGGATTGGGGAGGCCATTCCATGTTTTTCAATATTTTACGAACCTCTAGAGGCTTGACATAGTTCTGGCACAAACGAGACGTATGTTTCGGGTCGTTGTCTTGCTGCAAGACAAACCCTTTCCCAATCAGACGCAAACCAGATGTCTTAGCATGTCGCTGTAGAATGGCATGATAGTCCTTTTGCTTTATTTTTTCATCTATTTTCACCAAATTTCCGGCTCTATTCCGTCCAAAGGGTCCTCATACCATCACAGAACCTCCTCCATGCTTTACAGTTGGAATTACGCACTGAGGATTCAAGCGTTCGTGGGGTAAATGGCGTACAAATTGACGGCGTTTACTTCCAAATATTTCGAACTTCGATTCATCAGTGAATAATACTCTTTCCCAATCCCTGGCTGTCCGTTGTTGGTGTGTCTTAGCCCACTGAAGCCTTTTTTCTTGTTAACAGGGCGCAACAGTGGTTTCCTTGTTGCTACACAAACTCGGAGGTTGTTGTCTGCCAGACATCGTCTCACTGTTGACTCACTCATCGGTGTATCCTTCGCTGCGTTTAGTTTAGCAGTCAGTTCACGGACTGTTTTTAACCTGTCACGTTTACTGATCACTACCAAACACTTTTTCTGGCGTTTTGATATTTTCCTAGGTGCTCCTGAGCGAGGACGATCTCCATAGGAGCCTGTTTCTCGATGCCAGCGTATGGTTTTGACAACTTCGCTGATGGAAATCATCAGTTTCTTTGCTATTTGTCGGTCACGATTGCCTTCTTGGTGCAAAGTGATTATCATTACCCGTGATTCGTGAGGAATCTGGCACTTTGGGGCCATTTTCAATTACTTTCGCGGCGTGTTATACCTTTATGCAAACGCAACTACAAGTGAACAGAAATGTAAACAACGTACCTCTACATAGCCATGCGGTCTACTCGCGCCACCTAGCATATTTAGTAGAACTGCTTGGACAGGTAACGTCAGTTTACATAAAACGGAGCAATATTAGTATGTTCTAATATGTATGTATATGTACAATAATTAAGTGTACAATACTGTACGTGTCATTATTAACCGTTATTTGAGCTTGCTATTCTGTATTCTAACCAATAACTCACGTACATCACTTCCATCTTGCTCCCTTGTAATACGCAGCACCGTGTTTCCAAACTTATGAAGGCTCAAATGGTTCAAATGGCTCTGAGCACTATGGGACTTAACATCTATGGTCATCAGTCCCCTAGAACTTAGAACTACTTAAACCTAACTAACATAAGGACATCACACAACACCCAGTCATCACGAGGCAGAGAAACTTATGGAGGGCAGTTTACTTTAGCAATGCGTCACGGCGCCCATCTGTCAATACACATGGGGTCTGACCGTCTTGGTTTAGCTGTGGCTGTTCCTACCGCGTTTCCACTTCACAGTCACGTCACCAACAGTCGACTTGGGCAGTTTTACAAAGGCTGAAATGTCCTTGATGGATTCGTTACTCAAGTAACATCCAATGACTAGTCAACGTCCGACGTCACTGAGCTCTCCTGACGGACCCATTCTGCTGTTGCTGCTTCGCTAATGACAACACGGTACACTCCACCTCTTTTTATACTGGCAGCTTCACCTCTCGTCATATACCACTTTTCTTTGAGATGTCTGGATGCTACTGATCAGATGGTGAAGGTTTTCTTGGAATATTTCATACTTGTCTTCAAGCGTCTGCCAGTTGAGGGTTTTTAGTATCTCCCATGGGTAAAACAAACATGTGACCTGTGGTGTCACCGCCAGACGCCATACTTGCTAGGTGGTAACCTTTAAATCGGCCGCGGTCCGTTAGTATACGTCGGACCCGCGTGTCGCCACTATCAGTTGTACAGCCCACTTTGCTAGCGATGGTTCACTGACTACATACACTCTCATTTACAGAGACGACAGTTTAGCATAGCCTTCAGCTACGTCATTTGCTACGACGTCGCAAGGCGCCATATTCAGTTACTACGATCGTATGCTGAACAGATAATATTGTGAATCATGTACCGTCAAGAGCGACGTTCATCATTAATGGATTAAAGTTAAGTATCAAACTAATTACGTCCGCTTTCTGAGTTCTCATTCCTTGTTATGTTCCAGACCTCATGTCAGTATAGTTCTTCCCTCCTCACGCCAGCCTGCGTGAGCTAAAACGCGTGCATTTCGGCATTAGTAACACCGTGTTGGCTCTTCTGCCAACACAATATGACCATTTGTGCTTCTTTGTATACATTCAATAACCTCTGTTGAACTTATTTGTTATGGGTCGTACACACCTGAGCAATGAGCGTGATGGGTGGCACGAGTATTTCGTATGCAGTCTCCTCCGTATACTGACTGCATTTTTCCTGTATCCTACCAATGAACTAACGTCTACTACCTGCTTTACCTGCCACTGAGTACGTGAACATTCCATGTCATATCCCACTAATTTTTACATCCACGTATTTGTATTTGTGGTTTACTGATATTATAGTCATAGGATGCTGTGGTTTTGCGTTTAGTGCAAAATTTTACATTTCTGTCCATTTAAAGCAAGTTTCATAACTTCGAAATTTTATCAATATCTGCCCGAATATCTGTGAAGTTTTCTTTCAGCTACTACCTCATTATAGATAACTGCGTCATCTACAAAATTTCTGAAGCTACTATTAGTACTGATTCACAGGTCGTTATTATACAACGTGAACAGCAAAGGTCGCAACCCACTTCCCTGGAGCACTCTTGAATTTACCTCCACATCTGATGATAACTACGCATCCAAGATACAATGACGCGTCCTCTTAACCGAGTCACCTCTGACAGTCTCAAATTTCGTATTATGTCCTGTATGATACTTTCCTTAATAAGTGTTAGTGTGGTACTGAGTCAAATGCTTTCTCGAAATCAATAAATATTGCATCTACCAGATTCGACGCGCAAGTCGCCGAAGTGGCGTCAAATCGAAAGACTTGCACCCTGCGAACGGTCTACCCGACGGGAGGTCCTAGTCGCAAGCCATTTCCATTTCTACCTACCAGATTTCCTTGACGCACTGATTGCGGGGTGGGATTGTACAAGTCACCAGCTCCTCTTTTACTCTGAGCAGTAAAGCGGGGTTCACCTATGAAGAGCATACTGCATCATTCAATCATGGTCCTATCACGGGGCTGTTGGTGTCCTCTACGTTGGCGAACGTTCGCAAACTGCTGTGAACCTTCAGTGTATTTCTTGTCAGCAAACTACAGCTCCTGAGGCACCTGCAAGCTATAAAAACGATTGTCATCTGGACAACGTGGAATTTCGTTGTAACTTCCGTCAATATATCGAGTATTGTTGTGTAGTTGTTATTTTTGGCCGACTTTGTACAGGCATACGGTGAACATTTCTCGTGTTTCAGAACTCTCGCCAAAGCCTCGAAATAATAGTGTATGACGTCTTCAAAGCTGCTGAAGTTGAGGACTGTGTCAGGCGTGCCTCAAGGCGTCCGGGGACAATACGTTGCAGAAAAAAAGGTGTGGCGGCTACATAGGACACAGTTGTGGCATCACAAGGAAAGTAAAAACACGGTTGTCATGTCACTGGCCTGCTTTTCATCTTTGAATCACGTTTTTATTCGAACCCGATAGCCTCTATTTCTCATAAAGTTAGCACAATTCCGAGGAAGATTTAGGATTTAACGTCCCTTTGAGTGCAATATCATTACAGAAGGAGCATAAGTTCGGATGGAGGAAGGATGGGGAAGGAAATCGATCGTGTTCTTTCATAGAAACCATACCGCAATTAGTTGACTTAGTGAAATCATGGAAAACGTAAATCGGAATTTGTGTATGGAGATTTAAACGCTGCCCTCCCGGCTACGAGTCTAGCGTGATACACAATGCTCCACCTCGCTGTGTTGCACAACTCCATTTTTGGACGAAATAATCAGAGTCATTTACAGTGATTTCTCATCTTTTCATCTCTGATTTTCCTATTTTTCTGATTACACTTATTGTTTTGCTGCTAGAGTAAGAGTAAATAGTTAGTATAACCTCGTATCCGTTAGGCGTCGTATTTTCACACAAAGAAATAGCAGCCCCAAGCTCTCTTTATGGGAAATAGGTCTGCTCCGTGACAATTGGAGCCATCAAATTCTCTGTGGCTACCGAGCAGACACGTAGGCGACGTGCGAAAATTCTCTCCGTGGTAGCCGCGCGGTCTGACGTCTTGTCACGATACGCGCGGCTCCCCCTGTCGGAGGTTCGAGTCCTCCCTCGGGCATGGGTGTGTGTGTTGTCCTTAGCGTAAGTTCGTTTAAGTTAGATTAAGTAGTGTGTAAGCTTAGGGACCGATGATCTGTGCAGTGTGGTCCCATAAGACCTTACCACAAATTTCCAAAATTTCTAAGCACACACTTCGTTTGGTCACACTTAGATTGTAAACATTTCGTCTGGTTTCCACTTCATAACAAAATCAGAGACAGTCATCCTTCGTATTTTTACCAAAACAAAAAATTCTGTTCAGACCTCTTCAATCGACAGTGCCCAGTTGTATTTCTAATCTCGCATGCTGCCTTGTTCGTATTCGTACTGCTGCACATATATGTGTTTATTGCGGTAAGTGACACTACAACGTCCCACCGCTCTTTCAGAGCTTTGTCCGCATCTCTTTCATCATTACCTGATCTGTGGAATTTGGTTCCCCAGTGCATAACATTAGACAGCATAATTTTTCTCTGAAGCGTGATCCAAGAAGTCTGACGGGAATACAATGCCCGACAAATAAAGTGAGGTACCCAGAAGACATGGTCGGATGTCAATGTAACTGCGTACAAGTACACAACATCAGCAAGTATGTAAATGACTAGAGTTGCAATTCTCTGTGACACGTAAAATAACCATTAGAGAGGATTAGTGTTGTTCATGCTTAATGTTGTTACGAGGGCTGTTAGGGTATACAAGGGGCGCGAACAGCGTCAGATGTTGAATGAAATACGTGTACTCGTAAGATACAGAGTTATCAGCACCGGGCAAAATTTGAAAGAGGCGTTGTTGTTGATCCCCATTTAGCCGGCTGGTCGAATCGTGCCACAGAAAGTTTTGTGGGGCATTCGAATGTGACGTAGCACACTGTAGCCCCTTCACATCTGCGCCTGCCATCCGAGAACCAGTAACGGACATCCTTCGGACATTCAGGCATGCTTGAATAGCCAAATTGTAAGACGGCCGTCGAGATAAGCGGGAAATTCGGGTTCGAGTCCCAGTCCGGCACAAATTTTCATTGTCGCTATTCCACTTAACAGCTGATAGTTAACCATATTCGCAACTGCGAATACATTTAATATATTTCATAAGGGCTACAGTCACCGCTGGGCCTGTTCCTTCGGACCTGCGTACATGTACGAAGTAAATTACAAAAAAATGGTTCAAATGGCTCTGAGCACTATGAGACTTAACTTCTGAGGTCATCAGTCCCCTAGAACTTAGAACTACTTAAACCGAACTAACCTAAGGATATCACACACATCCATGCCCGAGGCAGGATTCGAACCTGCGAACGTAGCGGGTTTCCAGACTGCAGCGTCTAGAACCGCTCGGCCACTAAAGCCGGCAGGAAATTACATGATCATACTGAATAACACAGGCACTGCAACATCGTATAGTACAATAACTGACTGGTTCCCATATATCAGAGAAAATCAATAGCAAGAGCACAAACATTGTAAGAGAATTTTTATGAGACTTAGCAAAGCTTACATTTGCCACAGTATGAATAAACATTAAAGTACAATTTCAAGCAAAGCAATTATATTCGTATCAGGAACATGTTTAAAATGTATGAAACTTATGTGTTAGTCTCGGACACAACAGATAATTTCCACACGTATTGTGAATTTACTACAATGGTATCTACGGATTCCGCAGAATGAGGAGAAAAGTTACTCTCGATGTGGCAGTTGCCTAGGGAGGATTGGGGACGAGAACACACTTACAAGAATATCCCCAACAAACTCTCTGGGATTCAGGTCACTAGATCGAACTCGCTTCATCATATACTAAACTTTTGGTTACTTCCAAGAATGACTGCCTATCGAACGCGTGGGCCCCTAACGATATACACAACTGGCCATTAAAATTGCTAAACCAAGAAGAAATGCAGATGATAAACGGATATTCATTGGACAAATATATTATACAAGAACTGTCATGTGATTACATTTTCTCGAAATTTGGGTGCATAGCTTCTGAGAAATCAGTACCCGGAACAACCACCACTGGCCGTAATAACGGTCTTGAATACGCTTGGGCATTGAGTCAAACTGAGCTTGGATGGCGTGTACAGGTACAGCTGCCCACGCAACTTCAACACAATAACACCGTTTTTCAAGAGTAGTGACTAGCGTATTGTGACGAGCCAGTTGCTCGGCCACCATTGACCAGAAGTTTTCAATTGGTGAGAGATCTGGAGAATGTGCTGGCCAGGGCAGCAGTCGAACATTTTCTGGATCCAGAAAGGCCCGTACAGGAACTGCAACATGCGGTCGTGCATTATCTTGCTGAAATGTAGGGTTTCGCAGGGATCTAATTAAGGGTAGAGTCGCCGGTCATAACAAATCTGAAATGTAACATCCACTGTTCAAAGTGCCGGCAATGCGAACAAGAGGTGACCGATACGTGTAACCAATGGCAATCCATACCATCACGCCCGGTGATACGCCAGTATGGCGATGACGAATACGCGCTTCCAATATGCGTTCACCGCTATGTCGCCAAACACGGATACGACCATCATGATGCTGTAAGCAGAACCTGGATTCATCGGAAAAAATGACGTTTTGCCATTTGTGCACACAGGTTCGTCGTTGAGTACACCATCGCAGGCGCTTCTGTCTGTGATGCAGCGTCAAGGGTACCCGCAGCCATGGTTTCCGAGCTGATAGTCCATGCTGCTGCAAACGTGGTCGAACTGTTCGTTGAGATGGTTGTTGTCTTGCAAACGTCCCCATCTGTTGACTCAGGGATCGAGACGTGGCTGCATGATCCGTTACAGCCATGCGGATAAGATTCCTGTCATCTCGACTGCTAGCGATACGAGGCCGTTGGGATCCAGCACGGCGTTCCGTATTACCCTCCTGAACCCACCGATTCCATATTTTGCTAACAGTCATTGGATCTCGACCAACGCGAGCAGCAATGTCGTGATACTATAAACCGCAATCCCGATAGGCTACAATCCGACCTTTATCAAAGTCGTAAACGTGATGGTACGCATTTCTCCTCCTTACACGAGGCATCACAACAACGTTTCACCAGGCAACGCCGGTCAACTGCTGTTTGTGTATGAGAAATCGGTTGGAAGCTTTCCTCATGTCAGCACGTTGTAGGTGTCGCCACCGGCGCCAACAGTGTGTGACTGCTCTGAAAAGCTAATCATTTATATATCACAGCATCTTCTTCCTGTCGGTTAAATTTCGCGTCCGTAGCAGGTCATCTTCGTGGTGTAGCAATTTTAATGGCCAGTAGTGTATGAATGGGACGTGTAATATACGGAAAATTTTTGTTATACGTAGCTATCCTTCTGTCTGTTACTTAAAAGTAAACGATATTTATAGCAAAATTGAAACTATCAATCTTTAATTCATGTTATATTCAAAAATTATTAATTGCAATGTGAAACAGAGAGATCTTGCACTAAAATTAAAAAAGAGCTACAGATTTATAATATAGAGATGGAAAACGCAGTATCCTCAAACAAAGGTAAAATTTTAAAAAGTGCAAAACAAAACATGCCAGACTTCGCTTCAATACTTCGTCGAGCTTGTATAAAACATGTTTGTGTTATTCATAAACAATTTTCACACTTATCAATAAAAACAGCAGATTCTTGCGTTTCATTACGATGACTAACGTTTCATTGAGTCGAAAATAAGAACAACAATTATTTAATATTTTATGTTTGTACATGTAAACTGTACTTGCATAAAAAATAATTGCTTTAGTTAAATAAAAGGTCAGAAGTTACACGATCAACTAATTTTTATTACTTACAAAATGCAGTTTACCTTTTTAGAATATAATACACGTTGGACTAACACTGAGCGATGTTCAGTTCTAATTATGTAAAAAGCAAGCAAACAAACAAACAAACAAACAAAAAACAAAGAGAAGCAGTACTATGGGTGGTCCTACCATTTACTACGTCAATAGCAACTGAGTGGAAAAAGAATAACATACCATTTGCCATGTTTCTGGGAAATCGAAAAAAGCTCTTTGCTGCAACAGGAGTGTCATTAGTTAACGACTAATTAACGTTTAAACGTGCTGGAATATTATGCTTTTCCCCCTCGCTGTTCAAACACCTCGATAAATAGTGATGAGAAAGGCTATTGGGACAGAAAATAGTCCGAAACAAAATACTGAGGACAATAGCTATTATTTACAGCTGTTAATGAACACTTTATTTACTTGAAGAACAAAAAGTAGACCCATTAAAATTTACATAATCATTTCGAGTTACTTCACACATCAGCGTCACTCTTCACTGTGTCAGAAGTAGACCATTGAAGAATCTCATTATAACATATCCTGTGTTTTTAAGGAAATAGTATTTGACCTCACAGATGCTTGCAGCTTTTTAGAAATGACAAGGCCTTTTCCAACATACGCTTTGTCTTTCGGGAGCACCATATCCTCTTCTTTCTTCAGTTTGAACGTTCTCTCAACTAGGCTATCGATGAACTTAAAAGCCTTCTCATACCCTTTCAGTTTATTACTGTACTCCAAATGTCTGTGTGTAGTAATGTTGAACGAACAGCGACTCCTCCTAATGTCCTTGGAAGTCTTCTTGAAGTAGCGAGCCAGCAGTCCTTGAAGTTCAGCACTTGGTTGGTTTGGAAGCTCTGAACGACAAAAGGGAGTTTGCGTTTCCTTGCAGATCGAATGATTTGCTCGTACTCTTCAGGCAAATGAATCCAATCGAGTCTTCGAGAGAGTCTCCTGACGGCTGAGAAGTATCTGTCACAGGCCAAAACATTACGTCCTCGAATCGGAAAATAGTGGTTGCTGGCCGGCCGGAGTGGCCGAGCGGTTCAAGGCGCTACAGTCTGGAACCGCGCGACCGCTACAGTCGCAGGTATGAATCCTGCCTCGGGCATGGATGTGTGTGATGTCCTTAGGTTAGTTAGGTTTAAGTAGTTCCAAGTTCTAGCGGACTGATGACCTCAGCAGTTAAGTCCCATAGTGCTCAGAGCCATTTAGTGGTTGATGACAGAGAATCTGTCATTTGTGGTGAATGTCAAAAATAGCCTTGCTTATGTATGGTTGCGAGTCTGTCCAGCACATGTATCATTAAATATATGCAGTTCTTCCACTTCTACGGGAATCCTGTTAATGAAGTCAAGGAAACAGCTGCACACCTCATTACGGCCTTTCTTAGCTCTCCTTTCTATGAATATATAGAATAGTGATGTCTCGTTTCCTATATCATGAATTTTGAGAACATAAAACGAAACTGGCATAAATTGCAAAGATAGATTCTGCATCAAATCGAAAGCAATGGCCTTGACGTCAGTTCTAGTCTTGCAGATTCCAGTGACGTTTTTGCATCTTATTGTAAAATTTCTTGGCGCTTGTTTTGTAGACAATCATCTCAGCGATAGCCGCTCTCTTTGTTACCTAATTAATACTTGAAGATTTTATTTTTACATTCAGATTTTCGCAGTAAACATCAACTTGTGACCTGCCACACTTGTAGTAACAGTTCTCATTTAAAATGTCTTAAATGAAACTCGTATTTAGTTATCCTTCTGAGCTCAGGATGATTCTCAATGAAAAGTTCGTGCATTTCTCGGACTGTTATAGAGGATCCCAAATATGTTACGGGAATGGAAGTGTAGCGCAACACGTGGTTGGGAAATGAGGAGATATGCTCATAAATTTTAGCTATGGGCGTTGTTTCAAATTTCCACGGTTTAAATGCTTTACCTCTCGTGCTAATAGGCTACTGATTACTCTCTAAAACTTGTTTAAACGTTGCACCACTTTATTTGATACAACATGCAAACTAACATAGGCCATACTGCTAACTTCAACCCGATTGAATCAATTCATGGCAAAGTATTTGAAGGATGAAGTGTCTTGCTCAGAATTTTCAGTGGTTGGTCGATGTCTAGCAACATTGTGTCTTTGTATCAATAACAGGAGATGTGTATCTCTCTCATTTTTCCGACGTCCACTTTACAGATTTTCGATCACACTCCGTTTCTGTACAGTACTGGAACCAGCCATGCACTTCTAACTATATCCGGAATCTTTTGACACTCACCAAATAACCCTTGCTTGTGACAAATTCTTCACCCCTTTCTCTAGCCAGTTTCTCCATTTCCATTGAATGCTTATCTTTGTTCATCTTACCTCGCTTTCTTCAAGGCTCAGTCACATCCTCATCTGACTCAGACATTTGTCACAGATCACAAAAGAATGCTTCACTCACTGAGAGATATCTACTGTATTTACTACCCATTGAATATAAACAAACATGCAGCAAACAGCTGCAGTTTGCATTGTTACAGAGCTGTCAACAAATCTAGCTCTCACTGCCAACCCATTCTCCTGCCATTTCTAAACATCTAAAATAATTAAGCACCTTTGAGTGGAATAATATCTCTCAACCAAATTCTCAGTCTCAGTTATATCAGTGAAGTTCCATTGTAACAGTCCCCATTTTTCATTGCCTGGATAGCAAATACAACCTAATTTCCCTTTTTCCACTCACTCGTTATTTTTTGCACTGTACTAAAACTCCAGAACTGTAGTTTTGGCAGAGCGCAATTCTACCTGGCACCCATGTCTTTTTCCTACACTTGTACATTGAAATGAGTATTGAATCATTAACTTTAAAAAACTTTCTGCTTGGACTGTTGTCGAAGCTCAGGTTGTGAACACGTAAGTGCCTTTAAAATTGACATTAATGTTCGGCGAGGCCTTCCATGGAGTTTCTCCTCTGGTGACTGTGTATCGTGTGGAGTTTCTCTGGACTGAGAGAGGAAGATAAATAAATCATTGTCTTTATAGTACTGTTCAACCAGTTTCGTTACGTGCGACTTGAAACTTCGTTCAGGATGAGACGCTACAGGCCCGAAGTGGTAAAATGCCGTTGAATTCCGAAAATAGTTTAAATTTCTTAAAATGGAATTGTTTTGTTGTGATACAAAGTATTCAGTCATATTATTACCGTCTTCCCAGTGGCAACGATATACACTCCTGGAAATAGAAAAAAGAACACATTGACACCGGTGTGTCAGACCCACCATACTTGCTCCGGACACTGCGAGAGGGCTGTACAAGCAATGATCACACGCACGGCACACCGGACACACCAGGAACCGCGGTGTTGGCCGTCGAATGGCGCTAGCTGCGCAGCATTTGTGCACCGCCGCCGTCAGTGTCAGCCAGTTTGCCGTGGCATACGGAGCTCCATCGCAGTCTTTAACACTGGTAGCATGCCGCGACAGCGTGGAAGAAACCGTATGTGCAGTTGACGGACTTTGAGCGAGGGCGTATAGTGGGCATGCGGGAGGCCGGGTGGACGTACCGCCGAATTGCTCAACACGTGGGGCGTGAGGTCTCCACAGTACATCGATGTTGTCGCCAGTGGTCGGCGGAAGGTGCACGTGCCCGTCGACCTGGGACCGGACCGCAGCGACGCACGGATGCACGCCAAGACCGTAGGATCCTACGCAGTGCCGTAGGGGACCGCACCGCCACTTCCCAGCAAATTAGGGACACTGTTGCTCCTGGGGTATCGGCGAGGACCATTCGCAACCGTCTCCATGAAGCTGGGCTACGGTTCCGCACACCGTTAGGCCGTATTCCGCTCACGCCCCAACATCGTGCAGCCCGCCTCCAGTGGTGTCGCGACAGGCGTGAATGGAGGGACGAATGGAGACGTGTCGTCTTCAGCGATGAGAGTCTCTTCTGCCTTGGTGCCAATGATGGTCGTATGCGTGTTTGGCGCCGTGCAGGTGAGCGCCACAATCAGGACTGCATACGACCGAGGCACACAGGGCCAACACCCGGCATCATGGTGTGGGGAGCGATCTCCTACACTGGCCGTACACCTCTGGTGATCGTCGAGGGGACACTGAATAGTGCATGGTACATCGAAACCGTCATCGAACCCATCGTTCTACCATTCCTAGACCGGCAAGGGAACTTGCTGTTCCAACAGGACAATGCACGTCCGCATGTATCCCGTGCCACCCAACGTGCTCTAGAATGTGTAAGTCAACTACCCTGGCCAGCAAGATCTCCGGATCTGTCCCCCACTGAGCATGTTTGGGACTGGATGAAGCGTCGTCTCACGCGGTCTGCATGTCCAGCACGAACGCTGTTCCAACTGAGGCGCCAGGTGGAAATGGCATGGCAAGCCGTTCCACAGGACTACATCCAGCATCTCTACGATCGTCTCCATGGGAGAATAGCAGCCTGCATTGCTGCGAAAGATGGATAAAGACTGTACTAGTGCCGACATTGTGCATGCTCTGTTGCCTGTGTCTATGTGCCTGTGGTTCTGTCAGTGAGATCATGTGATGTATCTTACCCCAGGAATGTGTCAATAATGTTTCCCCTTCCTGGGACAATGAATTCACGGTGTTCTTATTTCAATTTCCAGGAGTGTATGATAAGCCGAAAACATGTTTAACGAAATTCTGACTTACGATTTAATCTTATTTAATTTGTATTGTTCGCATGTAACCACAAAAAGAGGTTGCTTAATTTTGTTCCATGAACGACGCAGCAAGAAACTGGCAGCGACGGCAGTCTTCACACCCAAGAGAACAAATCGGCGGCCAGAGTGATGTAGAAGATGCGAAGAGCGTCAAGTTCTTGCTGTACCTAGTTTTGTTAACAGTGATACAGAGTTAGAGATATAATTTATACTGAACAACTTTCAGTCGGTCTTGAGATCTTAAATGTCAGAAGTTGTAATCTGATATTGTTATTAAACCTTATAAGTTATTAATAATGAAACCTGAAGGTCGCCCGTTGTAAGATAATGACGAGAAAGAAAACAGGAATTAAATTTAAAACGTAATTTTTTTCTCAAATCGCATTTATTTACAGAAAATGCACGTACTCCTTGTCCCCAACATCCCTACAAATTTCACATTGTCGAAGGAATGAATGGTGCACTATCTTGAAAATTTCTGACACCTTACGAATGGTAGTAGTGACTTCGAAAACTATTGTGATTACCTCTTCACCCTTGTTAGACGACCTATTTTAGATACACTCTTTCATAATGAGTTACTCCACATAAAAAGTTATGAGGCGCTAAATCAGGCGACATGGGACGCCACTCTCTCTGTTCACTGCGCCCAACCCACCTGTTCCCGAATATTGTTTTCAAATACCTGACTGCCGTAGTGGAATGCAGCGAACAACAATCTTCGGCGTATGTGGAAAGGAACGTCTTCTAACGATATAAGCGATTCCATCTGCAAAATTGTAAATACGAGGGCTGGAAGTTAAATAGTGGCAACTACACTACTGGCCATTAAAATTGCTAAACCAAGAAGAAAGGCAGATGATAAACGAGTATTCATTGGACAAATATATTATACTAAAACTTACATGTGATTACATTTTCACGCAATTTCGGTGCATAGATCCTGAGAAACCAGTACCCAGAACAACTACCTCTGGCCGCAATAACGGCCTTGATACGCCTGGGCATTGAGTCAAACAGAGCCTGGATGGCGTGTACAGGTACAGCTGCCCACGCAACTTCAACACGATAACACAGTTTTTCAAGCGTAGTGACTGGCGTATTGTGACGAGCCAGTTGCTCGGCCACCATTGACCAGAAGTTTTCAATTGGTGAGAGATCTGGAGAATGTGCTGGCCAGGGCAACAGTCGAACATTTTCTGGATACGGAAAGGCCCGTACAGGACCTGCAACATGCGGTCGTGCATTATCTTGCTGAAATGTAGGGTTTCGCAGGGATCGAATGAAGGGTAGAGCCACGGGTCGTAACACATCTGAAATGTAACATCCACTGTTCAAAGTGCCGTCAATGCGAACAACAGGTGACCGAGACGTGTGACCAATGGCACCCCGTACCATCACGTTGGGTGATACGCCAGTATGGCGATGACGAATACACGCTTCCAATGTGCGTCCACCGCGATATCGCCAAACACGGATACGACCATCATGATGCTGTAAACAGAACCTGGATTCATCCAAAAAAAATGACGTTTTACCATTTGTGCACACAGGTTCGTCGTTGAGTACACAATCGCAGGCGCTCTTGTCTGTGATGGAGCGTCAAGTGTAACCGCAGCCATGGTCTCCAAGCTGATAGTCCATGCTGCTGCAAACGTGGTCGAACTGTTCGTTGAGATGGTTGTTGTTTTGCAAACGTCCCCATCTGTTGACTCAGGGATCGAGACGTGGCTGCACGTCCGTAACAGCCATGTGGATAAGATTCCTGTCATCTGGACTGCTAGTGGTACGAGGCCGTTGGGATCCTGCACGGCGTTCCGTATTACCCTCCTGAACCCACCGATTCCATATTCTGCTAATAGTCATTGGATCTCGACCAACTCGAGCAGCAATGTCGCGATACTATAAACCGCAATCGCGATAGGCTACAATCCGACCTTTATTAAAGTCGGAAACGTGATGGTACGCATTTCTCCTCCTTACACGAGGCATCACAACCACGTTTCACCAGGCAACGACGGTCAACTGCTGTTTGTGTATGAGAAATCGGTTGGAAACTTTCCTCATGTCAGCACGTTGTAGGTGTCGCCACCGGCGCCGACCTCGTGTGAACGCTCTGAAAAGCTAATCATTTGCATATCACAGCATCTTCTTCCAGTCGGTTAAATTTCACGTCTGTAGCACATCATCTTCGTGGTGGAGCAATTTTAATGGCCAGTGGTGTATTTATTCACAACCGATAGAAAAGAGTTATATTTTTGCACCTGTTACTGTGCTTCAAAGTAGTTACCAGCGTTGTGTAGAACCCGTTGCCAGCGATGTGGAAGGCGTTGTAAACTATTAGCAGAGCCTGTTGTGTTGATGGTGCGAATGGAGCGGTTACTGCCTGCCGAATCTCTGGAACAGTTCTGAAGGGAATGTCATGAAGTGCTTCCTTCATCTTCGGAATCAAATCAAAGTCACAAGGACTTAAGTCCGGGGAGTATGGTGGATGGTACAGTACTTTCCAGTTCCACGACCGAACAGAGCAGCCACAGTTTGCGCTGTATGTGCCCGCGCATTGTTGTGCAAATGGTGGGTGGGTCGCGCAGAAAGTGTCGCCGTTTCTTTCACACAGCTGGTCGCAGGTGATGCTCCAGAAACGAACAGTAATACATTGACGGTCTGCCGTGGAGGAACGTAATGCGTTAAGATAACACCATCACAGTCGTACACGAGAATCATCATAACTTTAGGCAGCTCCATACGCACCATCAACAGAACAGGCTCTGCTAACTGTTTACTACGCCTTCCACAGCGCTAGCAACGGGTTCTGTACAACGCTTGTGACTACTTTGAAGGACAGTAACGGGTGCAAACATGCAGTTCTTTTGTATCTGTTATAAATAAATAGTTGCCACTATTTAAGTCGCAACCCTCGTAATTGTGCCCAAAATCGATGAGGTAGAACAAAAGATCCTGTCAAGTTGTCACCAACTGTTCCTGCTTAGACAGTCACCGAAAATATTTCCTGGTGACCAAGTTCTAGAACATAATGGTCGTTTTCGTATACTCACTGGTGACATGTGTGAACGTTAAATACTGTCTCCCTAGTAAATCTAACCTCATACGTAAACTGGATGGATTAGGAAAAACTCGCATTGTTGGGACTCTGACACTGCCTTAATGCCCAGACAAAAAAGTTGCCCACCTTATATAATTTAATTCCAATCGTCCGTTTTTTTGTGCGTGGTAGCGATGCAAAAATTTTTTTGTCGCGACATTCCAAACAAGCTAATGAGTAGCTCAGATGCTGGTTGAAGAAATTGCTTCCAAATGCTGCAGTACTGGACTGTTACCCGCCGTATGCGGAAGCCGTGCTTTGTTGCTCCTCCACAATTTCTGTGATAAACTGAAGCTGCATTGTCCAATCTCTTGCCCGCTAGAGTAGGGGATGTCTTAAATTCAGCTAGGTAAGAAATGTGTGAAATTAGCTCAATTATTTAAATATGTAAGCCGACTTTCGGATTTTCTTTTGTGTTACACCGCGTGTCAGATATGTCCGATTTGAAAATCTGGATTCTAGCATAATATTCTACGGCTCGTGACGTTTTAGCGTAATCTTTCATTAACGGCGACCGTACTCGCATGTCTCGTGACACACAGTGTTTTTTCGAACATTTGAGAATGCTGTGAATAACTGGCACTGAACTTTATCGTTCACAGTAAGTTGTTCTTTTTATGTTGGACACAGTATCCTCGTTCAAAGCCAATCGTTCCTTAATTTCATTCGTGAGGACGGCGGTTCAAATCCGCGTCCGGCCATCCAGATTTACGTTTTCCGTTATTTCCCCAAATCGCTCCTATCAAATGCCGGAATATTTCCTTTGAAGCACGCATCTCGTGGTCGTGCAGTAGCGTTTTCGCTTCCTACGCCCGGGTTCCCGGCTTCGATTCCCGACGGGGTCAGGGATTTTCTCTCCCTCGTGATGGCTGGGTGTTGTGTGATGTCCCTAGGTTAATTAGGTTTAAGTAGTTCTAGGGGACTGATGACCATAGATGTTAAGTCCCATAGTGCCCAGAGCCATTTGAACCATTTTTTTTTTTAATAGCACGACCGAGTTCCTTCCACATACTTGACACGATCCGACGTCTCTAATGACATCGATGTCGACGGGACGGTATACCTAATCTTCCTCCGTTTTTTCTTTCCTAACTCTATTACACTGATATTTACGTGAAGAAGGTAATTTTTTGGAAATTTATGGACTCTTACTATAGTACATTTTCGAGAATTTTCTTAACTTGCATTTGTATTTTACAGTTGTGCTAGGCCTACTGTAAATAACTAACATACCATGTCACATTTTTTTGACAGGGGTGTACATTCTCTGCATTTATATTAAACTACTTTGTTAAAGTTCATAACCTGAAAAAAGTTTCAAAGAAACAGGAAATTTTGTACCACTTTTTTCTTTTGTAACAGACATGGGCTCCCATACGATAGTTTACTTGAGGTGGGGCTTCCCACTAGACTTGTAGGTATGGAGTATTTTAATATTTCGGAAGAATAAAAGTTGTAGTTACAACCCAGTTGAAAACCTGCTTAATACCGACTTTTAAACCACCTGACTACACTATATTTTTCCATTTCCTGAGATCTGAGGGGAACGGGGGACAAAAGCCCCGGGCACAGGCGCCCTTGGTAGTAGATATCTCGCTCTGGTTGTTTATTGCTTCAGCTCTAATAGATTACTGGTCACACTTGTAGCCGATCAGGGCCATAAATTAATAGGTAATCAGATGGTTATTTACTATTCAATGAAATATTGTTACAGGTACAATTACATTGTATACCATTGTCAGGCATGGGATGAGCTAGTTCCTGTTTATAAGAACTGGAAATCACCCTGACCTTGGCGAAGTAATTGGAAACCGCTGCAAATGTGTGTGGTGGGAGGCACACAAGAGCCATGTACCAGAGATACCTCACGTACTATCCTCTCCTGTGGATACTGTCTCCTCTTCAGGAAATACTGGTTCTGTCACTACTCATCCACTTGACTGGGTGACGTGTCAATGGTAGGTCTAGCTGTCCTGCACAATGGAGACAGTGATCAGGAAGAACTCTGGATGGTACATCTGTCACCCTAGCCAAAAAATTCAAGGTACTGCCTTTCACTAAAACCGAAATCAAGCCAATGTGACTCACTGTTAGAAAAAGTGCTGAGTCCCAGTCAATTGGAGGTAAACACAAAAGAACAGGGGTCTATTAATCATTGGCAGTCCAACTGTATGGAGAATAATGGTACCCCTTAGAGAAATCACAGAAAGTGATGGGAAGGAAAACTGTAGAATCAGACTATGCCAGGGGCCTTGTTCAACATGTTGAGAGGCTATTCAGCAGTTATTGAGGCAATGGAGTGTAACCAATTGCAGATTATGGCACATGTTGCGATGAACAATGTCTGTAATCTGGGCTCTGAGGTTGTACTTGTATCATTCTTGCCACTGGTATCATTCTGGTCACCGTCAGAGAAGCTTCTCAATGCCAGCCTTGCTCACAGAGTTTCAACAAAGCTGGCAATCAACAGCATTGTCCTGAGAACAGATTATGGCCCCACATTCTGAGTCGAAAGGAAGGCTTGAACTACACGCTGTGAAGGTTCTGTGACAAGCTAAGCTGTGACTTCCTAGACTTGTGTCGTAAGGTTGAGAACTGTAAGGTTCCCCTAAATTGGTCAGGTGTGCACTAACAGTAGAGTTAGAGGCTGTCTGTGTATGGGTGTGAACACAAGGTTTTTTTAAAATGCATAATCACTTGACTCTCAATTCAGTGCACTTAATGATACATACAGGAGAGCCAGAAGTATTATTGTCAGGTCCAAAAAATGCCCCACTCCTCTCCCCCACAGGTGAGAGTATTAAAATCCTAGTGGCATTTACAACAAAGTACCAGAGTTTAAAGTGTTTTTAAATAGCAGTGAAGTACGCATAGTAATAAGTACCGAAAGCTGGTTAATACCAGAAGTTGACAGCAGTGAGAGTTTTGGGGAAATTTAAGCATTCATTAAAAGGATGGGCTAATGGGGAAATGGAGGTGAGGTATTTGTCACAGTAGACAGTAAACTCAAACCTACAGAGACAGAAACTGAAGCTGGGTGTAAGATTGTCTGGGCAAGACTCAGTACAAGGAGTGGGCACAAAATTATAATTTGACGCTTCTATTAACCAACAGACTCGGCTCCTGGTGTAACTGAAAATTTTAGAGAAACCTTAGTTCACTAGAATGTAAATACTGTAATTGTCGGAGGAGATTTTAATCATTCAACAATGAATTGGGATAATTACAGTTTTGCTAGTAGTGGGTGTAACAAGACACCCTGTGAACATTACTAAATGTCTTCTCTGAAAACAAACTAGGACAAATGGTTCAGAATCCCACTCATGATGAAAATATGTTAGATCAAATGGCAACAAATAGACCTGACCTCTTTGAGGATGTCCACATTGAAACCAGTACTAGACCATGAGGCAGCTGTAGCAACAATTATTAGCAATGTACAAGGGGCAAATGAAAAAAGTAGAAAGCTCTGTGTTCAGTAAATTACATAATGAAGCAGTAGTGTCACATCTGAGTAAGGAATTTGAAACTTTTAGCTCAGGTTAGGAACATGCAGAGGAGCTATAGCTCAAGTTTAAAAGAACAGTTGACCATGCACTGGATGTACACACATAAAAAAAGTTTTGCGTCACCTCGGTTCTGAGAGTTCCGAAACCTGTACAGAAAATGGGAATAGTGATCAACATAAACATCATTTCCGCCCTTTCTATTGCTCATGAAAACCACACATGTCATGTTGTACCACCATACAGTGAGACCTTCAGAAGTGGTGGTCCAGATTGCTGCACACACTGGTACCTCTAATGATCAGTAGCATGTCCTCTTGCATTGATGCATGCATGTATTCGTCATGGCATACTGTCCACAAGTTCATCAAGGCACTATTGGTCAAGATTGTCTCACTCCTCAATGGCGATTCGGTGTAAATCCCTCAGAGTGGTTGGTGGGTGATGTCATCCATAAAAAGCCCTTTTCAGTCTATCCCAGGCATGTTCAATAGGGTTTATGTCTGGAGAACATGCTTGCCACTCTAGTCGAATGATGTCATTATCCTGAAAAAAGTCATTCACAAGACGTGCATGATGAGGGCGTGAATTGTCGTCCATGATGACGAATTCCTTGCCAATATGCTGCCGATATCGTTGCACTAATGGTCAGAGAATGGCATCCACGTATCATATAGCCATTACTGCACCTTCCATTACCGTCAGCAGTGTACATTGGCCCCACATAATGCCATGCCAAAACAGCAGGGAACCTCCACCTTGCTGCACTCACTAGACAGTGTGTCTAAGGCGTTCAGCCTGACTGGGTTGCCTCCAAACACGTCTTCGACGACTGTCTGGTTGAAGGCATATGTGACACTCATCGGTGAAGAGAACGTGATGCCAATCCCGAGCAGTCCATTCGGCATGCTGTTGGGCCCATCTGTATTGCATCGCATGGTGTCGTGGTTGCAAAGATGGACCTCGCCATGGACATCGGGTATGAAATTGCACATCATGCAGCCTTATGCACACAGTTTGAGTCATAACACAACATCCTGTGGGCTGCACAAAAAGCATTATTCCACATGGTGGCGTTGCTGTCAGGGTTCCTCCGAACCATAATCTGTAGGTAGTGGTCATCCACTCCAGTATTAGGCCTTGGGTGGCCTGAGTGATGCATGTCATCGACAGTTCTTGTCTCTTTGTATCTCCTACATCTCCAAACAACATCGCTTTGGTTCACTCCAACACACCTGGACCCTTCCCTTGTTGAGAGCCCATCCTGGCACTAAGTAACAATGCGGATCGATCAATCTGCAGTATTGACCACCTAAGCATGATTGAACTACAGACAACATGAGCCGTGTACCTCCTTCCTGGTGGAATGACTGGAACTGATTAGCTGTCAGACCCCTCCATCTGAAAGGCACTGCTCATGCATGGTTTTTTACATCTTTGGGCGGGTTTAGTGACATCTATAAACAGTCAAAGGGACTGTGTCTGTGTTATAATATCCACTGTCAACGTCTATCTTCAGGAGTTCTGGGAACCAGGGTGATGCACCCAACAGAACAGTTTGTGATGTGAGAGATCCTCCATGGTATACAGTCACTATAAAAGAACTCCTAACAAAATAGAGACTACTGCATAACAGATGTAAAACAAAGCATAGGCTAATAGATAGAGAGATGCTGAACAAAACACATTTCGCTGTCAAGAGAACAATGCATGAAGCATTCATTGACTACCATGTCAGAATATTGTCCAAAGACATTTCATAAAGCCCTAAGAAATTCTGGTTGCATGTAAAGATTGTTAGTGGCACTAAAGTTAGTGTCTAGCCACTCAAGGATAAGACAGGAACTGAAACTGAGGGTGGCAAAGCAAATGTAGAAATGCTTAACTTCATTTTCAAATGTTCTTTTACAAAGGAAAACCCATGAGTATGACCCCAATTTAATTCTTATACCACTGAAAACATGAATGAAATAGATATTAGAGTCATTGGCATTCTTAAACAGCTGAAATCACTAAAACTGAACAAAGCTCTATTGCTTGTTGGAACCCCTATCAGATTCTGTACCGAATTTATGACTGAGTTTTCTTCTCACTTTGCTATAACCTGCTGTAGATCCTATGAACAAAACACCATGCTCAGTAGTTGGACAAAAGCACATGTCCACATCCATCAAGGGTAGTAGACGTGATCCACAGAATAACCATGCAATATCCTTGATATTCATTCATCCTGGAATATTAGGATATATTCTGAACTCAAATACAATGAGGTATCTCATACAGAGCGACTTTGTCCATGACAAGTAACATAGATTTCGAAAACATAGATCATGTGAAGCACAACTCACACTTTTCTAATATGACATACTGAAAGCCATGGATAACGACAGGCAGGTAGATGCATTTATTTCTCAATTTCTGGAAAGCAATTAACTCAGTACTACATTTATGCTTATTATTAAAAGTACGATTGTATGATTATGAAGTGAAATTTGTGACTAGTTTGAGAGTTTTTTGTTAGGGAGAATGCAGAAAGTTATCTTAGATGAAGAGTCATCAACAGATGTGGGAGTAACTTTGCGTCTCTCCCAGGGAAGTATTTTGAGAGCCTTGCTGTTCATGTTGTGTATCAGTGATTTTGAAGACAATATTAATAGTAACCTCACACTTTTCACAGATTGTGCAGTTATCTATAATTAAGGAAGTTCACTGAGGCTTTTTGCAGATGATGCTGTGGTGTATCGAGAGGTTGCAACAATGAAAAATTGTACTGAAATGCAGGAGGATCTGCAGCGAATTGACGCATAGTGCAGGGAATGGTAATTGAATCTGAATGTAGACAAGTGTAATGTGCTGTGAATACATAGAAAGATACATCCCTTATCATTTAGTTACAAAATAGCAGGTCAGCAACTGGAAGCAGTTAATTCCATAAATTATCTGGGAGTATGCATTCGGAGTGATTCAAATGGAATGATCATATTAAGTTGATCGTCGGTAAAGCAGATGCCAGACTGAGATTCATTGGAAGAATCCTAAGGAAATGCAATCCGAAAACAAAGGAAGTAGATTACAGTACGCTTGTTCGCCCACTGCTTGAATACTGCTCAACAGTGTGGGATCCGTACCAGATTGGGTTGACAGAAGAGATAGAGAAGATCCAACGGAGAGCAGCGCGCTTAGTTAGAGGATCATTTAGTAATCGCGAAAGCGTTACAGAGATGATAGATAAACTCCAGTGGAAAACTCTGCAGGAGAGACGCTCAGTAGCTCGGTACGGGCTTTTGTTAAAGTTTCGAGAACATACCTTCACCGAAGAGTCAAGCAGTATATTGCTCCCTCCTGCGTATATCTCGTGAAGAGACCATGAGGATAAAATCAGAGAGATTATAGCCCACACAGAAGCATACCGACAATCCTTCTTTCCACAAACAATACGAGACTGGAATAGAAGGGAGAACCGATAGAGGTACTCAGGGTACCCTCCACCACACACCATCAGGTGGCTTGCGGAGTATGGATGTAGATGTAGATGTAGACAAATACTTACTCAGATATTGATAAGATTTCAAAGTGATGAAAGGTTGGCAACTTACTTTAAATGTTCAGAAATGGAAAATTATGCACTTCACAAAACACAAACAACATGAATTTCTTTCACTATAATATCAAAGTATCACAGTTGGAATAGACAACCTCACACAAATACCTGTATGCAACAATTTTCAAAGATATCAAATGGAACTATTACATAGGCTCAGTCATACATAAAGCAGTTGATAGACTGCAACTCATTGGTAGAATATTAGGGATGTGCAATCAGTATTCAGAGGGAACTGCATACAAAACACTCGTTAGACTCATCCAAGAATATTCTAAAGTGTGTGGGACCTGTTTCAAATATGACTAACAGCAGATACTGAATGGATACAAAGATGGCCAGTGTGAAGGTCATAGAGCCAATCAGCCAGCCTATGGGAGTGTCTCACAAAGATGCTGAAAACACAAAACTGGCAGATGCCTGAAGATAGATGCAAACTGTCTCATGAAAACCTACACAGAAAGTTTCTAGAACCAAGTTTAACTGATAAATCTAGGGATATATTAAAACTTCCTTCAGGGGTAGTCAAAATTATATTCTTGAAGAAAAAAATCTTAGTTTCACAAAGCACCTAGCATCCAGTGTACGTTGGCCTATTGGTTATTCATATGATTTTGCAATGCATCCCTGTTGGTTTTTGGATCTTTTTAATCATATTCTAAGTTCATTTCTGAACAAATTGTAAGCTGATTTCGGAATGTGTGCATAGTGTATGTGATGTCTCTGCCAGCGGAATCCCCAGCACATATGGAAATAAAAAAAAAGCTTTCCTGGAGACATAAGTGTATCAGGCTATTTGAGTTGAGCTGAATAAACCTGAACAGGTGAACGCCAAATGTTGTTTATTTATGTGGTAGATTGGTGAGCAAGTGATAAATGTTGTTATAATTATTAGCAAAATTCATAGATTCAAACTACCAGAATGGAAATAAGTGACTAACAGGTAAGAAAGATTACATATCATCTTCTCGGTGTCCAAGAACATGAAATTTTGACAGAAAATTTTTGCCAGATTGCTACACTTTCTCTGGGCCATAAATAATCCCACCCAGTATTAATAGTGAGTTAAAAAAAAAAAAGAAAAAGAAAAAATAAGAGGGGTGGGATGTCAAACCAGCCAATTGGGAACAGGAGAGGCATCTATGACATTTTAATTTCCAACATCCTGAATACAGGTTTGATGGCTTTCATGACAAAATATACATGTTTGAATTCCACAGAGTGAAATACAGTAATGTGTGATAGAAGAACACTGTGTGAAGAGGTGTGACACTGTACTTTGGCACACTTAAGACCAAATGGCATGTCTCACATATCCTTGAACATTTACGTTTTATACATCAAACTCTTCAGAAAGATGTCCACTACAAAGTGAACATTTTCTGAAAAACATTTTTTTTAATTTTTGACATCATATCTCAAACACCACTATCAAGGTTTTGCCCCGGTTCAGAAATATCACAGATCCAGCACTGGGTTAGTCTGTTGTTTGTGCACTTGTTGGTGGTGACTCAAACATTGTACAGAACATGGCAGCACTTATGCCACATTATTAGACAAACTTAAAAACATGTTTTCTTACTGTACTGTGCATTAACTTCCATGTGGTCATTTCTCATTGGCTGTAGCTTGAAAATGAATGATTTGTAGCCTATGTTTAATTTCATAAGTATTGCTCAATTTGAAGTCCCCTGCCATTTCTGATGTTATTGTCAGCTTGGTTTCTTCACCTTGTATTTGCTATAGGCCCTATTACAATAGATAGTTGTTATGATAGACTTTTATCTCCAGCACTTAAGGTGAATATACAGAAATTTGTATAAAGTGTTGGAAATATTCAAGTCAGAAATGCTTAAAACAGTAACAAACATCCAGAGCGATTTGTAAAGTTTTTAACTGCTGCCAGTTTCAGCTTCATTATAAGCTTTGTGAACTCCAAAACAGGGTCTACATAACTTTCAGCTAAATTAAAATAGTCTCTTCATGTTTCTACTGGTTAATACTGAATGGAGCACACATTGACATGGCTAGTAAATGATAAGTATGGTAATGATCAAGAAGGAATAAAAGGAGATAGGATAGTGCTTCTAAAAGAATTGGAGCCAGAGTCAAAAAGCAGAAAGTGGGATGAAAATATCTAGCATACATAATCTTAGATGAAACCTTGTTATATGAAACCTTGTGCTGTGTGCTGAGAGTTTTTCAAAAGGTCAGATCCTAATAAATAAATAAATTAAAAAAGGATTCATATATAGGCCCTATGTCACACAGGATCTTTCAAAGCAATCATGGCTAACATCTCTTGTTGGAGACAAAATGTTTGCTGAAGCTTCCTATTGATGCTAAGTGTCATTTAGTATTCACCGCACTGGCGCAATGAGATTTCAATGAAGCAGCAGAGTCTGTTAATGAGATGTGCTGCACGTTACCTACACCAATAACCTGCTAGAGTAATTTTCAAAAAGAAAACCATAAGAGTGAATGTCTCTAAGTGGGAAAGATATTTTAGAAACAAATCAAGAACTTTAATTTACTTTTTCATCCTTTTCATATGGAGCAGATGACTGGATCATGTGTAACACACACTGCATACACAAGCAGCAGAGTGCCTATGCCCTTCCACTTTCAGGGGCATAGCCAGTGAAATGGATGCATCAGTGAATATTTTGTCTCTAACAAAAGTTCTTCTCCAAGACACGATTTATTGCCCCTACACACTTGATGCAAAGACTTTGAACCAGCATATATATTGGCCTGTTTTGCCAATGTATATTCATCTTGTCTTATTGCATTATATTTTGCAATAAACCTGAACTTGAACAAAAGTTGGTGAGAAGAATAAAACATTAGATTCACACATAAACTTCTTTTATGCATATATTTAAGTACACAATAACAAACAGCTTCACAATCATTAACATTCAACAACAATTTTATTAACGTTATATCCCACATTTAAAAATAACAATAACTTTCATAAACACCGCAATGAGAGGACAAGTGTACTCCACTGTGCTCTATCAAAATCACTTTTGATAATTTATGTAGTGTTATAAAATGTTGTATATATATATATGGGAAAATGCTTTCAAAATGATTGTAAACAAATTTATGCCTCTTGTTTTAGAGGTACTTTGAAGGGGTATTTTTGGGCTATGCAGGCACACACATAACATCTGATTAGGGCATTGTGTCTCAACAGACTGTTGACTGAACAGTTCTCTTCTCATTCTTCATTTTAAGGTTGTTAAATATTTGTACAGAAGAAATTGAATAGGGCTTCCCACTAACCAGACTCTAACCACATGGAAACAATATTTAACACCAAATCTACATATTTTATTTCAGTACATAACACACATATAACACTGTCTTCGCACAAAACATTAATAATGCCTCTGCTCAATTATAAAACTTACATGATAAAATTTATCCAATATAGAAACAACATTTAAAGCTATTTTGCATATTCTTTCATCATGGAAATATATTATCTAAGACACATTTCAATCCCAAATGTAGCATTCTGATTGACTTATCTGTAGCTTGGTGAAACAAAGTTAACTAATTTAAAAACACTTGAGATGTCTATGCCTCACCAAGCATTTCTCCCATATTAGGTATTTTTTTGTCATACAATGATGGTCTCAGTTACAAGAAAATTTTTGACACAAGGAAGAAGAAAGAAAAATAGATGTACAAAGAATGATCATTTAAATAACTCATTTTTAACAATGAATCTAGTTTAATCTGCAGTTTTACAATTAAGATGTTCGAACTGTGTGTACAGCAAGAATAGAGGTTCAAATATAGCTTGCTTTAGTGATTAGGGGTTTTCTTTCACAGATATATTAGTGACCTGACAAAAGTATCAATGCAAATTTGTATTTGAGCATTAGAACGGAGTTTTTATAAGCTGTTAGAATTCATGAGCAGGTTATATTTTTGAAACTTATTCAGGTAATATTTTTGTTTGTAGTGAAATAGTCAAATGTATTTAAGATTGATATGTCTGTATCTACAAATACAGACAGACCAAATTTAGTATGTTTAATTTCAACCAAACAATTGGGGAGGGAGGGGGGAAGAGTACTTCTTTATTTTCATTAATCATATCAATAGCACTTTCTAACTATTGCTATCTTCAGAATTCTGATCTCAGTTAACTATCTGAATTTTGATTTTAAATGCCACTGAGTGAAACATGTTTAATTAAAAGGAAGGTCAGCATTGGTCATAATATTGATGTTTTATTAATAGCAGGATCGATTTTTGTTCACATAGTGATCATCTTCGGTGCTGTACACATTAAACTCAAACACTGGTATCAAGTAATCAATAACCAAAACTGAAAAAAGTGTCTGAGTTTAATGTGTACAGCACTGAAGATGATCACTATGTGGTCAAAAATCGATTCTGCTATTAATTAAACATCAATATTATGACCAACACTGACCTTTCTTTTAATTTAACATACATGGTCATTGCGCACACAACACTCCATTGAGTCGCCAATCGATGAAACATGTTTATTCTCTCTGTATAAGTAGTGTTCCTTAACTACATTGAGGTAACTGCAGACAACTTGTGCGTGATTCAGAAAAATCTACAGTTTGAAATGATAAGTTCCCCATATTCACAGCAAGACAAACAGGAAACTGTCAACTTTCAGTTGCTAGATATATGCTACTCCCATAGTCAAGAAGTTCTGTAAACTGCAGAAGTGTTTAATTTGAGACTATTTCAATGAAAAATACATGACTGATTCATATATGATAGTAATTTTCATGCAACTATAAATAGTCATCAGTTCTGAAAAACCTTAATTGTGAACTGTCAAGATTCATTGTAAAAATATTTTGTACAATAAAAATAATCTCATAACTGAGCACTCACCTCAGTTTTCAGGAATAAATGTTTAGTGATCATAGACACATGAAACTTTGTTTTTAAATTAATTAACAGTTTGTATGACAGCATGAGACAAATTACTATTATGTCACATACTAAAAGATTTTTTTTATTTTAATCAGGTAACAAATACACAGGGTGTGACACACACTGCAGAGTAATGGTTTACAGCTTCTTTAAGTAGTTGTGGCATTAGGTTTAATGCCATCATTTCTGACAACAGTCACATACACAGGCCTGTACAGGACAACTGTTTCACGAGCTTCATGTGCATTGCTGCCGTCGTAGACCTGCCCCAGCAGGAACTCTGGGCCAATATACAGACCACCCTCAACATGTTCACATGCCACTTCTGCAACAATACAACATAAATCTCACATTATAAAATGAATCTTATGTTCACATTTAGAACTGCACTGAGTCTCACACATTTTCCTCAGTGGTCTTATTACTTCAGTTTACTTGTTGGTTTAATTATGTTTCAGACATTTCATAGTTACAGCCTAATTATGTTATCATGAGTGACATCTACCTGTAGTTTCCAGTAACTGACAGTAAATATAAAGGCTCCTTAAATGATTTTCAACCCCTTACTTTTACAAATATATATTCATATTTTGCTGCAATCACTACCCCTCTGTTATGTTGTTAAGTTATTTTTATCATTAGTGAGTTCATGTTTTTTTAGAAACTGTTTTGTTATAGTCAGAAACGTATTTATCTATACTACTGACTTTTACACCCATTAACTGTAGAGTATTCTTAACACCCACATATTCCACAACAAAAGTGAAAGTTTTAAAATTGTTTAAGGATGTCAGAATGATTGTAATGGAATTCACTTAGATTCATGATGAATAGAATGAAGCAAAAAACTGATTTGTTCTACAGAAATCCCTAACTTTCTTGTGCATACCATATTCAGTTAATCTTTGTGATTTAATTTCTGAAGTTCGCTATCATCAAGTCTTTCATGTAATGCTCAAACAGCAAAGTCAAAATTAATGAATGTGTCATAATAACTACTGGTTGACTGATTCTCTGAAGGATGAAATGGAAGCTGTATGATTAGAAGAGTAATGAATCATAGACAAAGAAGAATAAGTGGTGGCAACAAACAGCATGATTTGTATTATACATTCATACACATTTAGATCAGGTAGCACTGACATAAAAATTTGAGATAAATAAGTTATTTACAGGAGTATATAATTGTTTAATATAGATGAAAAATATAAATAGTAAGCTATGAGAAACAGCTGGTCTTGATTGTAAATTAGGTTATGTAGAAGAGACTAAAACGGAAGTCCCAAGAAAATATTCATTACAATTGCCATCTATATTCATTCTCATAGTTATAATATTTCAACATTGCTACATAACTATTGAGATATCCACATTAGATAACTCAACACAATACATTATGTTGAATATCCAAACTATGTAGTCCCTGTAATATCCATTTGAGTGTCATGTTGAGCTGAGAAAATTGTGGCTGACTTTAATTTTTACTGGCAGCATTCATATTCAAGACTGCAAAGAAGCTGATCCAGGACAGTAAAATCCACTATTTACTTCCATAATGATGATGTCTGGAAAATTATTATTCTTGGAAAATATATTTTGAGGCATTCTTTCAGTCTCATAATTCCAGTTCAACAACAGACTTAGCTGCCATGATCTGATGGTGCCAATGATGGTCTTAGATGTGTTAACCACCTATCAAAGACAGCTACCTATGTCAGTGATCAAAATTTTGTGTAGAAAAACTGAATCATCTACATGAATAGAAACCCAGGAACACAAACTCTGTTATAATCAATAGACTGATTTTTAGGGTGCAAGACATAGGGCAATATATCACCACCCAACACCTACGCAATTTACAGGTTGAATTATTAGCATGGTACTGTACATGTGACAAAGATCTTACAGCTTGAGAACAGAAAAGCCAAAACAGCTTACATGATTCACTTTCTCCATATTTATGAATATGAATACAATACAACCACTGACAGTACAGGCTGCAGTACCACATTATTTTAAGGTAAAGACGTCTGGTAGGCTATGTTGGATGTTTCTGAATGCTGTAAATTCTGATCACTTCAGCAAAGCAAATTGGGCTGAACATTGCATCAGCATGTGATGTAGCCTTTTATCAGCAACACCTGTTCACTGTTGGAGTAACATTTACTCATGATGAGATAGATAATAACCATGAATCACACAGCAGTGGTTCAACAAATTCCACTTCTCATTGCTTAGAGAATGGGTTATTCTGCGTCAAATCAACAAGTGCTACAACCTTACCCTCTTTGACTTATTTGATGATAAGTGTGCTTGTAGTATTCATAAACAGTAACATATAATAACTTTTTCAAATATTTTTTTGTCAAAATGTTTCTGAGTAGGACTGATGGGTGCTAGAAAAAATGAAAAGACAAAAAAAAAAAAAAAAATACTTGTGCAACAACACTGATTTGTTCACAACTTGTGTTTTAATTAAGATTGAACGATGAAACTGAGTTTGTTTGAAAGCTCCTTTCAGGGGCTTTTATATGATATAAAACATAATTGGTTAAAAATATACACACATTTTTTTATAAAAATATCATTATTGAATTTACTGAATTTTGAAAAAATTCCTTTAAAATTCACAAAAAAAATTATGCAAAAGATACTATTTTTCTCTATGTATTCTGAAAGCTTCAACTTGGAATGAGCATGGGATCACTAATAAATGTAATCTTATGTTTATCACAATCCTGTTAAATGTCATTCAGGTTGTGAATTGTTATTTTTATTTTGCTACCTGTGACACATTTGAGAATCATAGTTGGATTTATCACGTAGACTACTAAATTGTACTTTTCATACAAATAACTGGGTTTTAAAGCTTAGTACAAGGTAAATCAATAACTCAAACTTAATAAACTGACCTAAATTCTAAAATATCTTAATACAATGGAAAAACTTATTTTAAAGACTAAATGCAAGGTGACTGGTTGCTGTGACTATCTGCCATCTGTTTAATATTTTGTCATTGAATACTAGTCAGTCAGCTGTTATCAGTAGTTTTTTAAAGTGCCCTGTACATTTTCTTTTGGTGTGTATACAGCCTACAAAGTGAAATAATGCGATTAATTCTGAAATGTTGTATTTCAAAATTAGTTTAAAGGTACTTTTGTACAATTCTCACAAGAGTGTAAAAGTTTATACATCTACACCCAGTTAAACTTCCAACTGTTAACATAACATTACATTCCAGGACACGAATAATGGAAAAGTAATGTGTATTCTTAAATACAGAAAACTGATGCAGTGAAGTTTGAAAACATTTCATTAAAATTATACTGTACATGACATAAAATACATAAAATACCAACTTTGTGAGCTCAGTCACTCCTTTAATGAAAATGACCATAACAAGCATAAGAAAAACTTGTGTCCTGCTGCCGAGTGGATGATGGAAGAAAAACCTTGTTATTATAAGAGTTGATGGATCACAGAATAAGATGTATGCAGAAATGATAATGTTCAACAAACTGATTTGTTAGAAGTGTCATGCATTAGACTGATATGATACCTCTCAGTAAGGAGTCAAACTAAACTTTGTCTGTCTCTGGTTTTCAGTTGTTTTGATTTTTTTGAAGGTTTTCAACTTGTTGTATTTGTTAATTCAATACTGATAAGGAGCATATTGTTTTTGTCTTCCATTTATTGTAAGATATCTTATTTTGATGTCAACATTTAGTTGTACAATAAGACATAGTTGATGACAAGTAGACCTAATATTTAAAATAAATTAATTTTTATGCGATTTAACGCACCATCTTAAACACAAAATTACTCTCCATAGCAATCCCATGCTCATTCTAAGTTGAAATTTTCAGAATACATAGAGGGAAACAGCATCTTTCACACAGAGTTTTTTAGAATCATAAAACGCGTTGTTTCAGCATTCAGTTTATCCAATAATCATATTTTTATAATATTTTAGCTAACTATATCTTATATCATATGAAAGCTCTTTGAAAGAGGTTTCTAATACACTCTATTTCTTCATTCTGTCTTAATTAGAACACAAGTTGTGAACAGATCAAAATTTTTCCACAAGCCATTTTTTTTATTTTTTAAAAACTTTTTAGCCCCCGTTACTCAGGAACGTTTCACCACAAAAATGTGAAAAACATTGCTTTATGTTCCTCATTATGAAAACTACATGCATTCTTAATTTCAAACAAATCCAGAATGGCCAGATCAAAAATCACACTTTCATTTGTTGATTTGAAAAGGAATGACACTATATTTTCATCAGTTCTCCAAATTCTGATTCTTAAAATCAGTTAACTGTGGCCATTTTCTTACTGAATAATGCCAAAAAATGTAAAAGTATGTCAGAAAATAAACTTCTGTTGATATTATAGGGCCTTCCTATGGCATTAAGACTTGCCAGGTTCTTTCTATACGACACAGCTGCACAACCTGACCGTGAAGTGCTGCATTAGCTACATTTAGCATTACATCAATGATGAACCAGCAATCTTAGACATTCTCATCATCCACTAAGATCAATGGATCTTAGTTCATTCTGTTTCCATGCATAAGAGTGGCAGATAAGAAGAATATTGAGTAGATACAAAGGATGGACTGCTTACTAGCACTTTGAGTATTATTATGCTCATCAAACACTGTCAGTGCATTTTGAAGAGATCTGAGAAATGCACAAGGTTTGATAGTCACTTTCATGGTTTAATATTTTAGAAGTTATCACATCTGTCACTAAATAAACACATCAGTAAGTCAGTAATGAGGCTGTGGTCCTTCAATGCCTAACAGTACCACAACTCTTAATTAATACCACGACAAATTGTACGCATGTTTACTTCAAATCGGTTGCCTCAAATTACTACCTCCTAAGAGAACTTTGAATCAGGCTTCAAGTTTTATGTGCCAGAAGAAAGAAAACAAAAATATATTTTGAGAGGACATTCTCATACATATCTTAGAATGAGCTGCCTTTTTTTATTACTTTTTTTCAGAATAGAGGCATGATCTATGTACTCAAAGAAATGGCCAGAAAAATATTTTTGATGCAATAAAATGTGGAAGTATAGTTTAGTGCATGTTTATCCAGTCATATCTGTGACACAGAGTTGAGTGTATATTGAAATGATTCCTCATGATTTTCTGCAATTAGCCTAAAGTATAAAATCAGATGAGAATAGTGCTGAATTTATCAGCTGAACATTCAACTTCTCCTCTTGCTTCCAGTAATGATCAACATCCATACAGTGCATCATACTCCACACAAATGACAGTAAAACTTCTCAGAAAATGCTGAGTGGAGACCTCCACATCCTAGTCGATGGCACTTAAATTTATTGGCTGTAGTCTCTTGTACCATCACGATCATCTGTCAACCACAGAGATGTTACTTATTGTAGTTCTGCTATATGAATTGCTACTCAGCTTCATACAAAATAAATAAAACTGACACAAATAACAGGAATTCAAAGTAAAATAAAACAATTGGCATTCAAGCAGAAAATATAAATACAAACAGTTAAATTTTTGTTATACATGGAACAAAGTTTACATGCCTCACAGACAGATAATTCACAACCCTTCTCTCCCTTAGGTAACTGATTACTGGGGGCAGCAAGAGGGGAACCAACCAATGAAGCAAAAATAAAATAAATTCACCAAGTCATGGAAAACAGCAGACTACGTACAATGTAATAAACATTTGGAGAGATAGATCACAATAGTGAGAAATATTGAACTGAAAGAGAGATAAAAGAACAACATCCCATACCATCAAATTTATTCTCAGAAGCTATTTAATACAACAGAGGAATATAAACTGTTGGAACATATATGCAATACCTTCACTTTGCTAATGATATTGTACTCAGAATCACAATATTGTTTTTTCTATCCTATAACATACAGAGTTAAATCACAAGATTTAATGTACAGGGGACTCATCAGTACTGCAATTACAATTTATGTGTATTACAGAAACAATAATTATTAATTTATAATCTAATCTATTAATTTATAATCTGTATGTAGCCTAGCAACAGTCTGAAAGAACAGATACCATTGGTGACAATGCAACTCTCTTAGGATGAAATGATAATTAAATCAAGACCTTAAGCTGTCAACAGGCATTGATATACATCAACGGGGACAGCTGAAAATGTCCAAAAGAACAGATACCATCTTCATATAGTTAAGGTTAACCAGCCATTGACCTTCTTCTTCTGTTCTGGATGCACATGCATTGCCCGAAGTCTTATGGGACGCAGTAAGATTGTCTGCCATGAGTAATGAGTGTAATGAGCAGGGGCACTATGAATGTAGTATGTGGACATTAAGTTGGGAGTGTGGGTCTCATAGCGAGCGTGCAAGGGATAAATCCCTGTAGTTGCACTATCCTCTGTGCCCTCAGTGGCTCACATAGATAGAGCATGTACCATGTAAGCAGGAGATCCCAGGTTCGAGTGGTCAGGGCACACATTTTCAACTGTCCACATTGATGTATCCTTAAGGTCTTGATTTAATTATAGTTTCATTCTAAGAGAGCTGCATGGTCACCAATGGTATCTGTTCTTTCGGACATGTCTGAAAGAACAGATACCATTTTCATATATTTCTAACAATTGATTTTTGTAATTTTAAAATTATAGTCATTTTGGTTGTGCCTCCCCAAAAAATAATGCCGCACCTTATAACTGATTCAAAGTAGCTGTGGTAAACTACTTTTCTTGTCTCTATGCTTGTTGAATATGACAGATATCCATTGCAAATGTCAGGCTGTTTAATTTACTTGCTAAGTACTTTATGTGTGAAGACTAGGATAGATTTTGATCCAAATCATGCCTAAAAATTTAAAACAGTTTGCTTCTTTCAGTTCTTGGTTTCTATGACTAATGTGGAAATCATTTAACTGAGAGTTTTTAGTTTTAAACTGTAGAAATTGTGTTTCCCCAGTATTCAGTTTTAGCCCATTTAGTTGGAACCAGTTTTCCGTACTGTCTGATAGTTTTGTAACAGTTGAAGGAATTTGTTCAGGGTCATTGTTTTGAACAAGGACAGAAGTAATATCAGTGACTAAAACAGAGTGTGAATTTGTGTTCAGGGGTAGATCATTTATATAAAGTAAAAACAAAATTGGACCCATAATTGAGCTTGGAGAATGTCTTGTAAAATAAGCATCCATTCAGAGAAGGAATTTCCCTGACTTGATGATATAACTGCCCTTTGTTTTCTGTTCATGAGGTATGACCTAAACCACTCTAAAACACAACCCTCAATTCCATATCTTTCCATTTTATACAGAAGCAAGTGATTGTTTAAAGAATGAAATGCTTTTGTGAGGTTACACAGTACTCCTGCAACTTTCCTCGACTTGTTTAAGGTGGAACTGATTTTTTTCACAACTTCATTAATGGCCTCTATTGTACTCTTTCCTTTTTGAAATCCATATTGATTATCTGAAATTATGTTTGATTTCTCTATAAATTTTTTAATTTGTGTTGGACCTCTTCTTCACATATTTCTGAAAAAATTGGGAGAATAGAAATAGGGTGTCAGTTCCCCATATCTTTGCTTGAGCCTTTTTCAAACAAAGATTTTATGTCCACATGCTTTAGGACATCTGGAAAGTAGCCTTGAGTGATTTATTAATTATTGAGCAAAGAAGGTGAGCTATTATCCTGGCAGCTGCTTTAACTTCTTTGGTAGATATGCCATCCCATACAGCAGGATTTTTGTTTTTTAGCTTTAAAATAGTCTTTTTCTACATCTTCAACTGAGATTTTCTCAAAATTGTTAAAGTATTCTTCTGCCTAAGCATGTACATTTACATCTGATTTAGATATGTATAAAGAAAGTGTTGAATGACTGAAATCTGAGCCAGGTTTGTTACAATTTCACGCCCCACCTTAATTATGGACAATCTTTGTTGTCAATTCTAATCCCCAGTTCTGATTTTATGATGGACCATAATACCTTTGATTTGTTTCCATGAGCCGAGATGTGTTTAGTATTAATCATTTATTTTGCTGCTTACACTACCCTTTTAAATATGCTTTTATACTGTTTAACATAGTTAATGAAAAGCAGTGATCTGATTTAGCTTATTTGACACTTTTGTCTGGCACCCTCTAAGTGAAAGTATTTCATTAAAGATGTGAAATTTTTTTTCAAAAAATGTGTTAAAATGTACTGAGATTGGAATCTCATCTTGGGCTTCCTACTCCACCTCTTCTATTTTAGAGCAGAACATTTTAAAGTTTTCTACAGTAAAATGTCTTTTGCTTTAAGTTTTTCTGGTACTTTGCTCATTTGTATTAGTCATTTCAATAAACAAAGCAGAATGGTCAGAAATTCCTAAATCAACACACAGCTTCCTCAAATTTATAATTTGTTAGAATATTACTGATACAGGTTTCTGTACTGTCATTTTTTCTTGTGAATTCTGTGAACTTTGCCTTGAACCCAAATTTTTGGATTAGGTCCATCAATCATTTTTTTGGCACTTTATTTTTACAAGTTCATCTTGATGTGATCAAGACAGACTTGTAAAAATAAAGTGCTTTTTCTTTTTGTCATTATTGACTTTTTGTAAAAGACCAATTAACTTCCATAAAAATAATTTTGTTACTGCTACACCTGGAATTCTGTATTCTGATACAATGACAATATTTTGTTTTCCTAATTCAACTGAGTAGCTTTCAAATACACTTTCTTCATTTAGAATACTGAAATCATCTTTCACTTTGTATTCCAAAGAGTTGTGTGCAAGTATGCATGAGCCTCCGTGGGTACTATTTGTTCTACAGAAACTTGAAGCTATACTGAAATTGTTTAGCATATTTAAAATTGTGACACAATTTTTTTGTAAGCCAATATTCATTTAAGCAAATAGTTTTAATACTTCTGCATTCTGAGAGTAAAATCTGCAGTTTGTCAATTTTATTCACTCTACCATTATGATTGGTTGTACCTAATCCATTTATGTTAAAGTGCATTAAGAAAGTGCTGGTCCTTCTCTCCAATGTCTCAAAATTTGCATTCTTTGTAAGATTTCCACACTGGCTCTTTTCTGGTTTTTTATTTATGCTAGAGTGTATATGTACAGTTAAAATTTGGTTCTACTTAACATTGTGGTTTCCTCCTCCTTGTGTCTGATGTTAAAAAAATTTTCAGGTGGGATGGAGGCACTATTTTTGGCCTGCCTGTTTCACTACACTGTTCACTTGCAGCTGTTTCCTCTTATTCTGTTGGTAGGGATATTTTATCTTCTGATTCTGGTCCAGATGTCACTGTTGATATTGCTGTTGTTCCTATGGTTTGGGACACTTCACTGCACTTTTTATGATTATAATTTGTACTTTGTGAAACTATTTGGATTGACTGGAATAAAGGAATGGCCAATGAGCTAGATGTTCCATGAACATTCCTCAGGATTCCTACAATTTGTTTACAAATGAAACTTTTTCCCTTCCCATTAAGGTGCAAACCAAGTCTGGTATAGAATTCTCGGTCAATATCGCCAGTGTCAGGAAAGAATGTGGTATTGAAAGGCTTGGCAGATTTTATAATACTGCTTGTTGGCTTTCTCAATCTCTTTGTTTACACAGTAGAAATGTGGGAGCTCAAATCTGTGTGCTATTCCCAAAACAATTGTTTTTTGTTCCTCTCGTAGCATCAGTGTTTTTATTTACACCTTTCAGGCTTGTTTGAGTTCATTTTTATACATGTTGTTGTAGCCTGCAATTAAGTCCATGCACGATTTGTTACTGGTATTGGAGCAGTTCTTTATGATTTCACACATGGATGCACTTGGTTTGATGAAATTGGTGGCATTTACGCACTGTTCATATTGTAAAATGTTGGCAGTTGCTCTCCCACGACTACTGGAATATATAGAGATATCACTGTTATTCTTCTGTTCTTTAATTACATTTGTCTGGTTTACTGTAGGTGGAATAGTTTCAGGTTTAGTGGCTATATTTCATGATGTGAGAGACTTCTTACATTTGTTATTTACCTCCACTACTGTGATTCCATCTTTAGTAACATTTGGAGTGTGCAAACTTGGTATCAGTATTTCGCACATATTATTAAGCAGTACATGGTGGTTTGTTAGTTTAGGCCTAAAACAGTAAGTGCTTTTACACTCAGTGCACTGTGAAGGCCTATCACTTGTTGACTCCACAGAAAGCTCTGCAAGGTACCTTAATGCATCTTCAAGCATCTTGACATAATTTTTTGCATCCCTTATTTCTCTGGGGAGTGACTCTGTCACAGAAAGTTCCACATCTTCATTGTACATTTGTATTGCCAATTTTAGACCATTTTTTTGAGTTGGTGCATAAAATCTTCAACATAAAATGTAAGAATGTAATAGAACAAGACTGAAAGGGGGCCTTAAATTCAGTTATGATCAAACAATAATAATGTACAACCAACATATCAAAATGAAAACAGTACAGATAAAAAATAAAGTCATGTAACCAGTTGATGAAGTCGTATAGTTTCAGCAGTTGAAGACAGTGACTAAATGTACAGCAAAAGAAATAAAACAATAGTAAAATGGTCTGGAGTGCTTATGGTAAATTAAATGGGGTTTACAAAACCTAACTTACAATGTATCTGAAAAGGAAGGTTTTGACTTACAGTAGTGAGATATGGAGTTTTAACATGAAAACTATTCAATAGCTGAGGATTAATCATCAATCAAAGGGAAGGTACTTATTGAAAATTACTAGGAGAAAAAGTAAAATGAACAAATGTACCAGGAAACAGACTGGAGTTGCGTTCAAAATTATAACTGTAATGAAAACAAAATGGATGTGAGTACATTTAGCCATATGGATAGCTGGTAGAGACATGACTGAAACAACAATCTAAAAGAAGGTGAGTAGATGACATCATAAAACATGCAGGAACTAATGCATGTATCTAACTGAAGACAATATAATGTGTGGGAAAGTAGAGACAGAAATGACACCAAACGATGTGAAGGATTATGTTGTACATTCTGTGTGTATGCCTGTACAGTCTCATTTAGCATGTTGAACATTGGTAACAGAAATATAGTATAGTACATCTTACGGAACAAATAGATCTGATATATTTGAGGATCATCACTCTTAAACTGATATCACTGATCTTTAAGCAGTTGTAGCAACAGTACTTAAGAAAGTACAAAGGTCAACTAAACCAAGTAGAAAGATTTAGATATATGATGAACCAGGTAGAGAGACATTTATGTCATCTTTCAAGATAATTCTGCATGTTTCCCAAGTTAACATAGAGTCTACATGAATTCCTAGAATTTTAACTGCTTTTACTTCTAAACTTTGGACAATCCAAATATAATCTGCTGGTTTGTATCATGGTTGCAAAGCAGTGTATTTGATGAGAACCAGTTTAGTGCTGCTTCCATGTCATGATGCATCATATCTTGCAGATCTAATGTATTCTAATGCTTAGTTAGCAATGTTATGTCATCAGCATAACAGATAATGGGCTTGGGAACACAGTGGGGTAAATCATTGACTGCAATTACGAAAAAAAAGTTCACAAGGACAGAACCTTGTGGGACCACTGTTTTAACTTCTTTCAGCTGTGAGTGCCTGTTCCTGACAGAGACAAACTGTTTCCTATTGTACATGTATGATACAATTGCTGCCAATGCAGATCCTTGTACACCATAGAAGTTGAGTTCATCAAGTAAGATATCATGAGAAATACAGTCAAATACCTTACTTAAATCACAAAAAAGGAGTGAAGCTTTATTTTTATTCTCAAAGGCTGTTATTACTTTGTTCACAATTGAGAGGACAGCAGTGGTAGTGTTTCTTCCCATGTAGAAGCGAAATTGACTATTGGAAAATAGACTATGCAAGCCAAAGTAGTTGTTCGGTTGATTATAAATAAGTTTCAAATATTTTGGAGGAAACAGGAACTATTGAAAGTGTTTGGTGATTTTTGAGACCATGTTTGCTGCCTTTTTTGTACACTAGAATAACTTTGAATATTTTTAGTATTTTAGGAAGTACTCCTAACTCTAGACACCCATTAAAAAGAAAGGCCAATGTTTCACTAATTATATGTGCTGTTGTTCTAATCATATAACTGGACAACCAAGAGTAGTCCATGCTCTTTGAGTTTGAGAACTTTGCTACTACTTTTTTTAAATCTCAGTGGGTGTGATTGTCCTACATTTAAAGCTGTAGTTTCTACAGTTTTGATGCTTAAGTAGATCAGTTAGATCATATGTGTAGTTTTAATTTTGTTCCTAATATCAGTTACAGAATCCATGACAAAAAGATTAACTTTGTCCAGATCATGAACTGTATCATGTTCATGCTACATGTGATGCTCTTGTGCATCAACAGTACATGCAGCTTTGCACTTATCAGGAGCACCTTCAATGTACCTTTCATATGATGTTCTTTTTGCCATTCTAAGCTTAGTTCTGTAGGTGCTCAAACAGTCAAGATAAGTTTCTTACAATTCATCATTCTGCTCTGTTTCATATTTAGGAGAAGATTTATACACATGGTACAAAGATAAAATATTTCCCTGATAATAAGAGGAGAACAAATATACCACATGTCTAAATAAATTTTAATGAACCTCTCAAAAGCAGTTTCAGTTTCATTTATACCCATTTGACACTAGTATATACAGTTCCACTTAATATTTCTAAATGAACTTCTTTACTACTTCTTCCTTTGGTCCTCTACCCCATGTCACCTTTCCCTTAGTGTTGGCACTTTTTTTAAAGAGGAATCCACCAGTTTTGTTTTGGTAAAGCCTAAGGAGTATTGGATCATGCAGTGCAAATCCCCCACCAACAATACTGATAATGTACACAACACTTTCAGAGTTAAAAATGATGTTATCTATAAATGCTCCATCACATGTGACTTTTCTGTTGCTGTAATGTAGATTGAATACTCTGAGGAGGTTGAAAAATGACATATTGACTTGCTCACTCTCATTTCCCATTTCTATATGGAAGTCCTGCAGATAGCAATTTTTCTTTTAGATTTTAACAACTTTTTCATTATCAATTCAAAATTCTCAAAGAAAATGTCTGTCTTTCCACATGGAGACCTGTAGAGACTTATAATGGTTACTGTATGCCCATCTTTTTAGCAATAGTTGTGGGACTTGGCTGTTCGATAGAGGATATCAAAATAAATACCTTTCAGCAGTCAATTTTCAACCTTATAAGTTTCTTACAATTCATCATTCTGCTCTGTTTCATATTTAGGAGAAGTTTTATACACATGGTACAAAGATAAAATATTTCCCTGATAATAAGAGGAGAACAAATATACCACATGTCTAAATAAATTTTAATGAACCTCTCAAAAGCAGTTTCAGTTTCATTTATACCCATTTGACACTAGTATATACAGTTCCACTTAATATTTCTAAATGAACTTCTTTACTACTTCTTCCTTTGGTCCTCTACCCCATGTCACCTTTCCCTTAGTGTTGGCACTTTTTTTTAAAGAGGAATTCACCAGTTTTGTTTTGGTTAAGCCTAAGGAGTATTGGATCATGCAGTGCAAATCCCCCACCAACAATACTGATAATGTACACAACACTTTCAGAGTTAAAAATGATGTTATCTATAAATGCTCCATCACACGTGACTTTTCTGTTGCTGTAATGTAGATTGAATACTCTGAGGAGGTTGAAAAATGACATATTGACTTGCTCACTCTCATTTCCCATTTCTATATGGAAGTCCTGTAGATAGCAATTTTTCTTTTAGATTTTAACAACTTTTTCATTATCAATTCAAAATTCTCAAAGAAAATGTCTGTCTTTCCACATGGAGACCTGTAGAGACTTATAATGGTTACTGTATGTCCATCTTTTTAGCAATAGTTGTGGGACTTGGCTGTTCGATAGAGGATATCAAATTAAATACCTTTCAGCAGTCAATTTTCAACCTTATTTTATTGGGCAATCAGTTTCAGCATTTTACTACACCATTTTCCATGGTCGCCAGGTGATGGTTGAAGTGGTCACTATAAGTACTAATACCAGTATTGCTGGCCCCTGTTTTGATCACAAGCGATGTAGATTATTCCCACCCATTTGTCAGGAGCCTGAATATAGCATAGCAAAATGCTGAAACTGGTTGCCCAATAAAATAAGGTTGAAAATTGATGGCTAAAAGGTGTTCAATTTGATATCCTTTATAATGGTTAGATTATACTCTACAAGATTTACACCACTGAACTCCCCATCTGTTTTGAAACAGTATGAGGTAATACCAATTTTTGTGAATCTCATACCCTCTTTAAAAATTATGCCTGACCCACCATTTTTTTTTCACTTCCTGACGTATCACATCTGCAACAACATATCTTAAAGGAATAAAGAACTCTACCTCATCATTCCTCATCCAATGCTCTGATACACATACAGGATCTGCTTCCTCATTACTGCAGAAGAGCTCCAATTTCAACAATTTATTCCTAATGCTACAGAAATTCACTTGCATCACAGTTAGTGTTTTATTAATATGAGAATGTTTATCAGTCATATTTACAGTATTCAGTGTCATGTTCTGTCCTATGTCATGGTGAGGTTCAAAAAATCCTTGAGAAGCACAGGTTTCCTGCACCTCATGAATCATTCACTGGGTTGCAGTGAGTAACTTGCCACCACTGCCATTTTTTCCAACTTTGTTTTCAGTGATGATGGTGCTGCTGTTATAGAGGATTTGGGTGCCTGCTCTGTCACTGCTACTGTGCTCTCCTGTTAGTTTCTGGTATTTCTTTGAGATGTTTCTGGAGGCTGAGAAATCTTCATACTTGGTAACCCATCATATGTTGTATCAAGCACACTAGCTGACTTTGTTCTTCCAAATCTTCTCTTTGAACTGGTGTCATTTTGGATGTTTCCTTACTTTAACAACATCTTACAGTTACCTTGGAGTGATGTAGCCTCACTGGCAGCAGAAATTACATTTGATTCTCCTGATAACATACACTTTCTGTCCATGAGATGCATGACTGTAGCATCAACCTACACATTTGAGTTCTTATTTACATTTATAAAATCTTTGTTATTATAACATTTTTTCCTACACTATTTAGGTGAAAATCATGTGTAGTGTGGAATCTTTCCTCCAAATTGCTATTGTCAACAAATGTTGCATTTTAAAAATGGCTGCAGAATTCCGAATCTCTGTATTAGCACTTCCAGTTTTTCTGTTGACACATGACCACTATGCCAAGTTGTGTCAATGTGGCACTTAAAAAGCAATGAAATTTGTCCCTCTCATCTCTCTCTCTCTCTCTCTCTCTCTCTCTCTCTCTCTCTCTCTCTCTCTCTCTCTCTTTGTTCCGTACAATATCATTCGATCCCACCAGGAAGACGGAAAAATCTTTGTTAGTGAATAATGAAATATTTTCTGGATTCATTGCTGTGGCTGCACTAAATTTTACTCCCGGTTTTAATATGTAAGTTAACTTATGAGTGCTTCTACTCCTAAATTCTGTGTCTATACATCACCCTTTGCTGTCTGCATAGAGTTCAATTTTACTTGTACCAACAGTTCTAAGATTACCGATTATCAAGTGTCCTTTTCAGTACATGAGGTCTTGTTTTGCACTGTTTTCTCTTTCCTTTTTATTAAAGGAGTCTGATAGTGTCTCAGGAAAACT
The DNA here is from genome assembly GCF_023897955.1 of Schistocerca gregaria. Lineage (NCBI taxonomy): Eukaryota > Metazoa > Arthropoda > Insecta > Orthoptera > Acrididae > Schistocerca > Schistocerca gregaria. Next base: position 683,301,843 of record NC_064931.1, read on the forward strand.
GCTTATCAGCAGCAAATTTTTTAAGTCCAACAGTAATTTCACAAATTGAGCCTGCCATGATGCAAAACACCGTGTTATTTGTTTATTTCTTTATTATCCCAAACTAGTTTTGGCAACAAATATCACCATCATCAGTGGGGTTTTTTAATTTAAAACATGCCGAAAATGGTATGGTTGTACAAACACAGTAAAACATTATTACATTTTTACAAATCGTCTTTTGAAATCTAGTTTTATATTGATACTTTTATACTCCCTTATTTCTTAAATGGTGTCAGTAATATTCCTTGTTCTCTATCATTTGTAAGGACATTTTGTTTTTCATGTAGTTCACTTGAAATGGCCAGAATACACACTATGGTATACAGTCCCTGCAGTGAAAATTCTAAAGAACCAGCAGCTATTGCATAATAGTTATCAAACAAAGCATAAGCCTATAGAGAGAGAAATGCTAAATGAAGAGCAAATCGGTACTGCATGAAGCCTTCACTAGATGTCACAGGAATTAATAAAAGAGAGTAGCACAGGAAAATCAAAAATTTTGAACTCTGTTTTTAAACCTTCTTTTACAGTGGAAGATCCAGTTTAATTCTCCCATCATTTCAAAAATCAGAGACATAAATATTAGTGTCAGTGTTTCTGAGAAATAGCTGAGGTCACTAAAATTTAAAATGACATCAAAGCCTGCTGGAATCCCAGTCATTCTATATATAATTTACAGCTATGTTAGCCCCAGTCTTAACTATAATACATCACAGAGCCCATGAACAAAAACTGTGCCCAGTGGTTGGAAGAAAACACAGGTCATGTCCATCTATAAGCAGGGTGGTAATATGATCCACAGAACTACCATCCATTACTATTGACATCCATCTGTTGTAGAATCTTACAAGATATTATGATCTCAAAAACAATGAGATATTTCAAACAGAATTATCTCTTTCATGCCAACAAGAATGGTTTCTGTAAACATTTGTCATAGAAAATTCAACTTGGGGTCTTTCATGTGATATTGTGAAATCCATGGATCAAGGCAAACAGGCAGATGCAGTATTTCTTTATTTCCAAATAACATTTGCCATAACAATGCTTGTTAATGAAGGAAAAATCATAGGGGGTATCAAGATAAGGAGGGTACAGAATTTTGTCTTGAACTGAGAGTCATTGACAGACATTAGAAATAACTGGCACAGGGGTATTGAATATGCACAAAGAAGAGCAGCAAGAATGGTAACAGATTTATTTGACTTGTGAAAGAGCATCATTCAGGTGATGAAAAATGTGAAGTGGTGTGTTTTATGTTGATGATGTGACCAATAACTCTGATAGTACAATTTGAAACCAGCCTGCACATTCATTGTCAAATCTTGATAAGATTTCAAAGTGGCGTGAAGACTCGCAGCATGCTTTACATGTTCTGTAATGTACATTTGTGCACTTCACAAAATGCAAAAATATAGTACCATATAACTAAAATATCAATCAATAACAATTGCAGTGAGTCAGCTCATACAGATACATAGATCTGTTTGCAGGGATATGAAACTGAATGACCATGTAGGCTCAGTCATAGGTAAAGCAGGTGGCAGACTCCTGTTTATTGGTAGGACATTGGGAAAAATTTAGCCAGTCTTGAAATGAGAGTGCTTATGTACCTCTCACATGATCTTTTCTAGAATATTCCTGAAGTGTGCTGGGTCCATACTAAATAGGACTAACAAGGGGTATTGAATATATACAAAGAAGGGCAATAAGAATGGTAACAGATTTATTTGACTCATGGAAGAACAACACACAAAAGGCACAAAATGTGAAGTGGAAAATGCTTGAGCATAGATATCAACTGTCCTTCAAAAGCCTGTATTTGGTGAGGAATCATGAGAGTTATACCTCCACCTCCTACATATTACTACCACAGAGACGACAAAGACAAGATCAGATTAATTACAATGTGCACAGAGCATTCCCTTGCTCTATATATGAATGGAATGAGAAGAAACCATAATAGGGGGTAGAATGTGTGCCATGCACTTCACGATGCAGAAAATAGATGTAAATCTATGAGGTACCAATTAGTGGATGTCAAGTGGCTGATGATGACAATGATGGTGGTGGTGATAACATAACTTTAAAAAAAGATTCAAAATGATGATTTATATTTTGTGTTGGTTCATAAAGACATAGAAACTGCATAATCTACAAAAGTGGTGAGGATGTATGTGAACCACTACCTGTAATATAAAGATCCTGTTAAGAGACTTTATCACAGGCTCAATTCAATCTTTCTTTCTTTCTTTTATGAAAATTAGTTTTGAACTGTGTCCAACACAAGTTGCCAGAATGAAATCATTTGGGTGTTATCAGTCCCTTGTCATGTATGGAATGCAATTTTGGGTTTAAAGCCAACTGAAGAGAGGAACTGTCATCTTTAAACTACTTAATTTATAATGGGTAAAAATAATCAACACTCAGACATATAAGTCACACTGACACCACCTCTTATAGTTCACTCTGAAAGGAAAGGGGTCAGGTGTAGGATGTAAACCAAGATACAGAATGTTTATAAAATGTTCTAAAACAGTTTACTTGAATATTTTAGATCCTCCTGATCTAATAGCTTAGAGAGTTTGGTGACTATGTTTATATCTAGATAATAAGTAGTACACAATTTTTACTATAAAACTAAAAACATCCATTGTCATATTGTTAAAAATGCACAGGAAGACATTTATTATGGAAGACAAATAGGTAGAAGACAAAAAATTTCATGACCCCTCAATCTCAGTCATTTGGATAATTATCACAAGGCCTATCTAAGACAATTGATTTATAGAAGAAAAATTCATAATGTAGACATTTCTTCAAAAGTTACAGAAATTTATGCAACTATTCAGTACCAAATGTGGGTATTTGAAAGGCCGCCTTAATCCATGATTTTGTGAGTTTATGAATGTACATAAGTAAGGAGAAGATTAGATCAGACAATCTAAAAATTTATTATGAGTTTCTGACTAATCAACTTTGTGAAACACTCTTTCATTAACACAGTAATTTGACTATTCTCTTTGTTTTAGTGTGGGAAATCTGTCCTAAAACTTTTCAAATATATTTTTAATACACAATAATAATAATAATAATAATAATTAGTATGTGTGATTGTGGGTTAAAGTTAAAAAAAGGACACTGTTTTTAGTTGTTGTTATTAGCATAAGCTAATCAAAAACAAAACTGAAAAAGCCATGTAAAAACACCATGGATCACCAGAGGGATCACAGTACCTTTGGAAATGAAGAGGAAATTGTATCTTTTGGCAAGAACAAGTATGGATCCTGCAATAGTTGCACACTACAAAAACTACTTAAAATTATTAAGACAGTTGTTAAAAAATCAAGGAATGTGGATATAATGGCAGAAATCAGTACTTCTGACAACAGACTTAAGGTCTCATGGAGTGTAGTGAAATGGGAGACAGGACAACCAGCCACAGAAGACAATCTGACTATGGAAATGAAAGGAAGGGCTATAAATGATTAGTCAAGATAACTAATGCATTTAATAGTCACTTCTTAAACATAGTAGAAAGCACAGGGGCAAACAATTCAAGAGCAAAATCACAGCACTATGTTGAAAATGTAACTTTTACAAATCCAGTCTTATGAATTATACATTCTCTCATAAATGAAAACCTCAATTGGTTTTGATGGTGTTTTCAATAGAGTACTAAAAATTTGTTCCCATGTAATAAACCCAGTCTCATCTGATGTATTGAACACATCAATGACTCAAGGAATTACTGCAGAGAGATTGAAATATGCCATTGTTAAACCCCTCTTTAAGAAAGATGATAAGAGAGATGTCAAGTACTACAAGCCTGTTTTACTGCTAACACCATTTTCCAAAACTTTTGTGAATGTGATATAGTCTATAATAGTATTTCAACTTAGCAGCTGTGATATCCTTAGCAAATCACAGTTGAAGTGTGAGAAAGGTTGCTCCACTGAGAATGCCATTTACACATTCACTCATCAGATTTTACAAGCATTAAATAATAAAATAGTGCCAGTCTGTATTTTGTGGTAATGATCTAAAACATTTGACTCTGTGAATCATAGTATTCTTCTAGATAAATTGACATTTTAGTGGATTGGTGGTAAAGCCAACCAACAGACAATGTCATATCTAACCAAAAGAACACAGAAAGCTGTACTTAGTAATTCAAGCAATATAGTCCAGGGACATAATTATGATGGAGAGAAATCACATATGGGGCTCACAAAGGCTCATTCTTAGGTCCACTACCGTTCCTAATATATATAAACAATCTTCCACCTCATATACAACAAGCAGAACAAGCAGACTTAGTTGTTTTTGCATATGGCACTAGTACCGTAATCAATCCAAGCAAACATACAGAAACAAAAGAAATTGTAAACAGAGTTCATAAAAATACCATTGAATGGTTTCACCCTTAATGTTAAAAAGACACTACATATTCACCTCTGCACACCCAGATGTACTACACCAATGATAATTGTAACTCAGGGTGAGGAAATAATAAGTATGGGGGAAGCTTCAAAATTCTTTGGAATTGATATTGATGAGAATTAAAATTGGAGAAAACACATTTTGAAACTCCTAAAACAACTTAGTTCAGCTACTTTAGCCCTTAGAATCACTATAAATCTTGGGAAGACACAAATCAGTAAGATGAGATATTGGGCTTTTTGACTATTGATCACAGTATATTTATTCCCTCATGAAGTTTGTTGTAAATAGTCTACAACAGTTCAAAAGGAACAATGAGGTACACAATAACAGTATCTGAAGGAAAAATTACATTAATTACACTACATTAAGGTTGTCTTTAGCACAAAAAGGGGGTGCACAATGCTGCAACAAAAAGTCTTGATCACTTACCGAGTGGTATAAATGCTTTGCTACTTTCAGAAGTAGCAAAGCATAATTTGATAACAAACAGAAAGTTTCTCCTTGACAACTCTTACTACTCCACAGAGGAATTTCTATTACTGTTATGTGTAAAGGCTGGGGGGGGGGGGGGTTAGGAATTAGTCACTCACATCTGCATATCTTTTTTTCTTTTTAAAATAATTTGTTCCATATCCATTGTGCAAAATGATCTATGGAAAGTGTATGTAACTAACTAAATGAAGGTGTAAATGAAATTGTTAATGTTTAGACACATTTTAATAATAATTGTCTGATACAACACAAACATTTTTGTAATTTATATAATATGTCCTACATCATTATGCCAAATTGTGAAAGGATATATAATTACATAAATAAGTTAAACAGCCCGAAAATAACAAGGAAATAACAACAAACAGAAGATAATATCTAAAAACTCAAACTTGCAGCTTCTGCAAGTATTTATACTCTGGAAATTGTAGTAATACAAATTAATCAAAAGGACAGGAAACAAGATTACAGTTTTCTGAGTAATATAGTGAAGAGATGTAGCAGAAAGCTGGTAACATATTTGTAGCCTAGAAAAAGCTCAAAATGATACAGGTAGCAATTGTAGACACATCTGTTAAGCTGAGTGAAGTGACACAGCAGTTAGAACATCTGACTCACATTGAGGAAGGTGGCAGTTCAAATCTTCATTCAGCCATCCATATTTGAGTTTTCCATAGTTGTCCTAAAATTACTTAAGCCAATGATGGGTACTTCCTGTGGAAAGTACACGGCTGGTTTCCTTCCCCATCTTTCCCTTGTCTGAGCTAGAGTTCCATCTCTAATAGCTTCACAATCAATGAGGCATTAAGCCCTAAGTCCCCTTATTTTACTGTGAAGGCATATTGTGTAAATGTAAAGCTACTTTCAGTTTGAATGCAGATTTGAAAACTGGAGTGATTCACTAGGTGCAATTCTAATGGATGTCATATATCCTACCTTCCTTTGATTTGATAAATAGATTAATGAGCCCATTAGAGGGGCTCATTGGTTCAACATCCAATACAAGTCAAGTGTTATTTGACAATTTTCACACCCAAAGTAAATTGCCAATGTTATATTCTTAAGTGCATCATAATTTGAGAGTTGAAGTACAAACCTTTAGATTTGTAGCTCAAGAATGAGTGATCAAGCAGACTGACCAAGGGTTATAAGTAATTTAAACTGACATCTGGAGAGTCATAACATATTTTAGTACAAATATTCTTGATTGTAACCATAACAGTGAGGGGTTCCTTTGAGAAATGTCATAGATAGCACCATTCAAATTATTAGTCCGTATCATTACTTACTGTTGTGGAATGTATTGAATGAACATAAAATGAGCCAGTCTTGTTTACAAACAACAAATAACAATTGTGACAGTCACTGAAAAACATGCAACAAAGAGTGTAAACTTATTATTTTTCCATTCCTTTCCTATCAACCACTGACAATAATTAAAGAAATAAAAAAATCGTTCACCAGACATGGATACACCAAAAGGAGGGAAAAGTACATCTTATTTATAATCTGTTCAAATATTGTGATTATTTCAAATAACTAAATCCCACAGATAAGTCTCTATGTTTGTGTCCTATGATGTGCTGGACCAGTGATAACAACAGTTCATTTGAATTCACAAAATAGTGTGACATATAACATTTGTCTCATATTCTGAAAGTCTGATATAAATTACAGATATGACAGACAGTGACTTATTACTTTAGCAAACTTCAAATTAAACTCACAAAAGCAGATAATTCTGATGTAACTGATAGTCTGGTTTATTTTAACATTTTACCATTACTTGATACTTTTCATTTAACTATCACCTCATGTTTTGTATGCATATAAAGTGGTTTTTTCCATATAAAGTTATTAGATAAGCATTGCCAAACTGTGCAGCATTCTTTGTTTCAGGTTAAATAGATGCAGCATGCAGTGTATTGCCATATACACATATCGAGGCAGGGACATGTGTTACTGTGTAGATGTTGCCATGGAGGGAAACGCAGGTTATTAATGTGTTAGCCACTGAGACTACTGTATAGTAATAGTGTAGGCAAATGGAAAGGACAAAATTTTAGAATTTGCAAAGGGGAAGGTGGCAGTGAGAGGAATTATATGTTGTCATGAAACAAATTTTCAAGTACAGGTATATCAGTCGATAAAATACAGTGAAAGAGAGAGATAAAATTACTACTTTATGTAAGGAAACAATAAGAGTTTTACGAAATAATCATATACATTTTTCTAGTTAACTTCATAAAGAAGATATGGAATTCACACTTTACATAATGGTATGGTTATTGTTATGTTGTCTTGAAGTTGGGTTGATAGAACATGTATATATGTGTTAGTAATTATATTCATCACTAGCCAGCATTATTGGATTAAGCTTTCATTCTAGTCAGTTTCAGTTATTCACATCTCTTTTCATGTTTTATATTTCCTTCTTCTAAAGAGTCATTAGAAGCAAATCTCTCTGATTTTTGTTTCTTATATTGGCCAGTTTCTTATCTGAGAACATACAATTATTATAACTAATAATTTTTCTGGTGGCAATACATTACCATATTGAATTTTAGGCTGCTGGTTTGAGTTCGGAATACGAAATGGCACAGTCGCAATAGTAATTGGAAAGTGCATTTGCAAATCATCTCCAGATTTTTCAAATTCTAGGCTGACCTGTTGGCATAATGCATACAAAATGGAAAATTCATGCCATAAGCAATAAAAAGAAAATTATAACTGTGTTAAACAACTAGTAATAAACACAATACATGTGAAGATCAGTTGTTCAACAAACAGTTGTTATACCACAGTTTTATTTACACACAGTAAAGTGTGGTATTTACTTTATTTAATTTTTACAAAGTGATTATGTGAGCTGCTAGTTTCTGTGCATGTAGCAATATACAGTGAGTTCTAAAACCATGCAGAAAAAAGTCATTATTATCCAGTGCATATGAAATTGTTTTATCAAGTAGCGTGCACAATTTAAAAAGAACTACAAGAACAGGGACATAATGAAATGGACTTAATTATATGATTATTAAGCTACATTGAAAATGTAAATTAGCTGAAGGACCAAAAGGAAAAAATTGCCTCCGCAGTAATGACATAGACTTAGTAAATATAAAGACTTCTTAAGTTCTCTTCATATTCCACTACTTAAAATAGTGATACAAAGACAGTTCAGTACACTAATAATCTTAATGGAGAATACTCCTTTCTTCAGCATAATATACTTGTAGAAATGAATGATATCCATAAAGAATTAAAGATGAAACAACGTTATTGTCTTATAGTTTATGATGGAAATGTATAGACATGCAATGTCATAAATTCATACAGTGTTAATAAAAATATATTAAAACACATAAATACATATCACAAATATCCTATTTCAGGTTTGAAGTGTTTGCAGTGTTTGTGTTTTTCATGGTACATTGAATCAAGTACCGGTTAAAATGTCCAACACTAGCCTCTTAAAAGGAAGAGTACAAAAATTCTACAGATTTTGGTAGGAAAAAAGGAAGAAAGAATAAGGATTTCATGTCCCATGACAATCAAGATAATCAAGGACAAAGAGCTAGCCTAGCCTTGTAAGACTGAGTAAGGGAATCAACAATGGCCTTGTGCAATGCACTACATCATGTATACACCCTCCACCCAACTTCTTCAACAGACATCACCAGCAGATGACACACTGCACAGCAGCAGATTGGACTACAAGTAAAAGTCGACCTAAGAGTTGCTGTATCTATCTGCCATGCACTGCCTTGCTGGAGCTTGAGGGTTTTTCCCAGAAAGGTGTGTGCTAGGAAGTACTCCCTGATAATTACTTTCCATACTGCTCCACATAGGTATGAGTAAAGTGAAGAAAATGCTGGTGAGTCATTACTGCACACTTTGGCTGACTGTAATTGCTGGCAGCTGCAAGCCTTATCAACAGCTGGTGGCAGAGTGCTTCATTTATTCTTGATGCAGACCAAGCTGTGCCACCAAACAGATGATTTTATCATATTGCTTTGCTTGCATTGTAATTATTATACAATAAATTCACACATGCCTTGCCCTTTCACCTGCCTATTTCCTTTGTGTGTCATGTATGCTATGCTATTAGCATGTAACTGATCCTCATAGATAGTGCACCATTCCACTTGCCACTTTAACAAGAATATTTAATTGTATCATTTCTGTTGCATGTTTAGAGTAAATTCACTTTGTCCACTTCATCTTGTATTGTGAGTGCACGATAGTTTTTTGTTGTCACAGTAACATTCTGTGTGCCAAGTTGTGTAGACTGCCATGATCATGTTATAGATTATTTAGTGCATTGTTGATAAGGTCATGTGTAATAAATGTTGTCCACATCTCAAAGTGTGAACACCAACTGTGTGTCACCCACCAAGACTTATTCATGGTTTGATGTCTGCCCTGACTAAGCCAAATACACACAAATCCCCTGTACTCATGCATACACCAATGAGTACTATGTTAAATGATATGGACACCTTCAAGCTAGCATTTATTTTCACTTTTGGGACAATCATATGTAATTGTACTGTATGTTATAGGTATTTGTGTCTGGTTCCAATAAACAAACAATGAGAACATTTATATGTCCTGTTATTTCATTCTACAGACTCAATCATGCATGCACTAGTGTGTGGCACTGGTTGAGCTTATAAGTAGCAAGATAGTGGGAAACATATCTCCCATAGCCTGGTTAAGTTAACTGTTCTTGCAGTTGCCTGGATGAGATTAGGAAACCCACATAAAATCTAAGTTTGTATGGCCTGTTCGGAATTTAAATTTTACTCCTCTCAAATTTCTACATGTACATCCACATATATTTTGTGCCAACAATTGTTAGTTGTGGTGGTGGTGGATATGGTGTTATGGGCACTCAACAGTGTAGTCTTTAGTGCCCGAACGGAAACAACAACGGATGAGTGTCACTAAAATGCAGCAAGTGCAAAAATAGGACTAAAATTAAAGGTGAAAGGCTACATAGGCAGTTTGTACGTCAACAGTTGCAAAGTGGAAAGCAGCACATAAAGAGGATATCTGCAAGAGAACGTAGGGGAAAGGGTTAAAATGAAACACGCCACATCTTTGGAACTGGCCTATTGCAAGAATAAAAAGGAATGGTAAGCCACTCGGCAACACACTAAAAATTCCAACCTAAAATTTTAGGCTGAAACCGAGAAACATCACAGTACCTTAAAACTTTCTTGACACTCGTCTCGTCATTGGCTAAAATCGAGGGCAGATCCCCACTAATATTAACTTCCGCCCTGACAGAACGATATAAATCACACTCAACTAAAATGTGGTGTACAGTGATTTGTACACCACAGGCATCACACAGTGGGGGTTCCTCTCGCCATAGTAAGAAGGCATGCGTAAGAGGACAGTGCCCTATGTGAAGACGTGTAAGGGTCACTTCGTCATGTGACCGGCAGGAGGAACACCACGGCTGGATGGTGGGTTTCACCAACCGCAGCTTATTTTCCCTCACCGCAAGCCATTCCTCCTCCCACAATTGCATATACTTCCGCCGCAGTACAGAAACAACACCTTGTAAAGGAATAGAACATTGTGTCACCTCCGGTAATCTGCAGGCGTCCTTGGCAGCTCTATCAGCTTGTTCATTTCCCCATATGCCCACATGCCCTGGCACCCAGCAAAAGGACACTTGCTTGCACTGTCATTGGAGGATGTACAGCTGGTCGTAAATCAGCTGTTCCAACTTCTCCACTGGGTACAGGTTCTGCAGTAACTGCAATGTGCTCAGTGAGTCAGAGCAAATTAGGAAGTTTTTGCCCTGAGTACACCGTATCTGCTCCAATGCCTTCAGGATCGCGTGAAGTTCTGCGGAAAAAACAGTGTATTCCTGGGGAAGGCGAATCCTGATGACACATTCGGGGAACACTACTGAGCAGCCAAGAAAATCCCCTTGTTGGGATCCATCAGTATATACTACTGTAAAATAATGATGCCTATCTAAAACGTTAAAGAATAAAGATTTGAAAGTAAAATCTGATGTACTGTCTTTCTCAAAATTTGCCAAATCTAAGATCAGTCTGGGCCTCTGGAGGAGCCAAGGTGGATATCTGCTCCAACCTCGACGTGACACATTAAAACCGACCACACCCATCTCTAAAACGCAATCCTTTGCACGAATCCCATAGGGCCTTGTTGCTTGTTGCTGGATGCGAAAAAGCCTTTCCAGTGGAGGCTGAGCAACAGTGTGGTATGCAGGCGTGTATGGTGTGGATAATGTTTAATAGGCCTGGCGCACCATTAGTAGACGCCGCCGGAGGTGAAGTGGCGGTTCACCTGCCTCTGCAAACAGGCTCGGTATGGGGCTCATTCTGAACGCCCCAGTGGCCAACCGAATCCCCTCATGGTGCACCACATCCAACAGCTTCAAATAAGTGGGTCATGCAGACCCATACACCATGCATCCACAATCAAGCTGGGACCGCACGAAGGCTCTGTAAAACTGGAGCAGACAAGTCCTGTCTGCTCCCCATCTGAGGTGACTAAGACATTTTAAAATAGACAGCGCCTTAAGAGACCGTTTTTTCAGTTCCTTAATGTGTCGCAGCCACGTAAGCTTAGAATCAAAAGTGAGGCCCAGAAACTTCACCGTGTCTTTAAAATTCAGAACGGTGTCCCTCATCCGCAACTCAGGCAAGTCAAAAATGGAACGAGGACGGTTAAAAAGAACACACACCGACTTATCAGTTGAAAACTTAAAACCACTCTTCTGTGCCCATTCATCCAAACGTCACAGAGTGAGTTGCAACTGACGAGATGTCGTTGCAAGGCTTGAAGAAGAGCAAAATACAGAGAAATCATCCACAAACAAGGAACACTGCACAGGACTTTTCACAACAGACGTAATACTATTAATAGCAATAGCAAAGACCATCACACTTAAAGCACTACCTTGAGGGACACCGTTCTCTTGTTCAAAGCAACTAGACAGTACGTATCCGACTCGGTGCCGAAAATAACGTGGCGACAGGAAGGACTGAATAAAATTGGGAAGACATCCACGAAAACTCCATTCGTGGAGCTGCCTGATGATAAGATGCCTCCAAGTAGTGTCGTGTGCCTTTTCAATGTCAAAAAATATTCCCAACAGGTGATGCTGGCGCAGGAAAGCCTGTTGTATGGCCGCCTCCAGGAGGGCCAGGTTATCAAAGGTGGAGCGATACCTCCTGAACCCACACTGAAAGCGACTAAGGAGTTGTCTGGATTCTAACATCCAGACAAGGTGGCGGTTGACCATCCGCTCCAAGGTCTTTCCCACGCAGCTAGTGAGGGCAACACTACAGTAACTACCCAGGCACGTGCGGTCTTTCCCAGGTTTTAAAAGAGGAATTAAAATTGCTTCACGCCATGAGCCAGGGAAGTGACAGGACGTCCAAACTAGATTAAAAAGTCGGAGGAGGATTTCTTTATTTCTCCCTGTGAGGTGCCGCAGCATGCTATAGTGGATTCTATCCTGACCAGGGGATGTATCACGAGCCCCACACAATGCAGAATCCAGTTCCCACATGGAAAATGGGCAGTTGTACTCTTCTGTATTGGGTGAGCAGAAGTCAAAACTGCACCTCTCAGCAGCCACTCTGTGGGGCTGGAAAGCTGGATTCTGACTGGTGGTTGCAGCAATAGCTGCAAAATGAGCTGCCATAGACTGGGTAATATCTTTTGGGGTTGTTTGGAGAGTACCATTCCACATTATAGCAGCCCTAGGGCACCTCCCACCTCTCCCAGAAATCCTCCTGATAGTCTCCCATACAATGGAACTTCGTGTAGAACGATTAATGGTGTTAAGGAATTGCTGCCACAACCTCTTCTTGCTCTCTCGTATAATCTGACGACACTTTGCCCTCGCCACCCGAAAAGCTGCAAGGTTCTCTAAAGTTGGCCGGGATTTGAACTTACACAGAGCTGCACGCCTAGCCCTGATTGCACAGCGGCATTCGTCGCTCCACCAAGGGACAGGCTGCCGCTTCGGTTGTCCCGTGGACTGTGGGATGGACGCATCACTGGCATGGTGGATCACTTCAGTAATATGATCCACCCATTCCTGGACACTGACCCGATGTTCAAACTGGCATTTTAACACTCGTTCGTCCTCTGTTAGAATATTGCTGCGCGGTGTGGGATCCTTACCAGGTGGGATTGACGGAGGACATCGAGAGGGTGCAAAGAAGGGCAGCTCGTTTTGTATTATCGCGTTATAGGGGAGAGAGTGTGGCAGATATGATACACGAGTTGGGATGGAAGTCATTACAGCATAGACGTTTTTCGTCGCGGCGAGACCTTTTTACGAAATTTCAGTCACCAACTTTCTCTTCCGAATGCGAAAATATTTTGTTGAGCCCAACCTACATAGGTAGGAATGATCATCAAAATAAAATAAGAGAAATCAGAGCTCGAACAGAAAGGTTTAGGTGTTCGTTTTTCCCGCTCGCTGTTCGGGAGTGGAATAGTAGAGAGATAGTATGATTGTGGTTCGATGAACCCTCTGCCAAGCACTTAAATGTGAATTGCAGAGTAGTCATGTAGATGTAGACATGTAGATGGTCGAGTTGACTCTACAGTGCCCAATTGGCTCTACCGAGCACCCATCGAGGCGGTTTCCTTTCCAGTTCCACTGCATGTGGCAAGTGAATCCGGATGGGGAAGTGATCGCTGCCGTGTAAGTCATCAACTACTTCCCATGCAGCAGTGTGGGCGATGGCTGGAGAGCAAAGCGATAGATCAATGGCAGAGAATGACCCAGTTGCAATGCAAAAATGCATGCTTTGACCTGTATTTAGCAAATAGGCACTGGTAGACAGAAGAAGCCTCTCAATTGCTCTACCCCTGAGGCAAGTACTCACAGAGCCCCAAAGCATATTGTGTGCATTAAGATCACCACAGAGGATGAAGGGGTGGGGGAGCTGTGTAAGAAGATCACTGAGAGCCTCTTCGTCAAGCACATCATGTGGGGGCAGGTAAAGCGAACATACTGTTCGCATATGACGCACATGTACTAATATTGCAACTGCCTGTAAATCCGTGGTCAGAGGCGAGGAGTGGTAGTCTGTGTTGACGAAGATACCTCCTCCTCCTTGAGCTCTCTGTCCACTCAGGTCGTCCTTTTTGTGGAGGACATAACCACATAGCTGAGGGGTGTATGTTTCACTGAAATTTGTCTCTTGCAGACATACACACATAGGTCTATCCTGAATCAATAGACGTAGTTCCTCCACATGTGTCCTGAACCCTTGCAGGTTCCATTGCAGTATGGGAGCCATCACGGTGGTTGTATTTTCTGCCTCTCTTTCCGCCGAGGTGGGGAGACTGCAGTGGGTGGAGGCTCAGTCTTGGGGCTAGATGATTGCCCCATATTCTCAGACTCCATCAGCTCTGGGGAAGAGTCTGATGAAGCATCTAGCGGGACCACATTAACATGATCCGAGGGATTACCAGCCGATTTAATCTGTTGGTGCTGCTTCACATGTGCTTTCCTTTGTTTAGAGGGCTTTGCTGGAACCGGAGCTGGGGTGTTTATGACCATGCTGGGCTTTGGAACAGGCACGCTTTTAGCTGTTTGAAGGTTAACTGCTTGCTGAGCAGTTGACGTTTCAACAAGCAGTGTCCCATTCCGCAAACGCTTCACTGATTTTAAAGTTCCAGCTATTCCTTCTAGATTCTTTTGAATATAGAATGGCGAAAACTTTTCAAAGGAACCCTCTTTCCTTTTTATTATTAAAAACACATTCTGGTTGTCAGTATGTGCTCTGTTACTCTGAATCACTGTACATTTGCTGACGCCGGAGTAAGGAGGACTGGCTTACCTAGCCCTCTTGTTGGATTGGGTGGTAGTGCCTACCAGCAGTCCATCCATCCCACTGGCGAGCGAAAAATTAGAATGAGGAAAAGAGGAAGGATTCGTGGTATCCATGGTCATCCCACGAGCAGCTAGGGAAACTTACATCCATCCAGACAGAGCCCCGCATGCCTGGATAAGCCTTGTACAACTGAGGTGCGGCAGGTTCCCCAGAGGTTGCCCACTAGCGACTGTTCCACCTCAACAGCCATGCATCTTATCGGCGCGCAGCACACCTTAAGATTGAAGGGTTTTTTATAGAGGCAGTCAAGCCAAGATCCCCGGTCCCTAAGACACACAACGTTCCACCGTTGCACCACACGGTGGTCGCTGAAGCATGCCCAGAGCTTACAGTATCAGCAGACTGGCGGTGCACACCAGTCCACAGCTCGAGGACCCTGGGTTCGCCAAGCCCGTACTCAGCAAATGAATGCTGAGCCCCCTGGGGGAAACAATTGTTAAGTTTACAGCAGAGGTACTCCTCATTGTATCACTTATTAGGGCCTCTTCCTTCTCCATTTGCATATGGAGCATGATTTCCTAACACCTTAGTGGATATGTATGGGCTCATAGTATATTCCTAGATTCCTCACTTGTTCCTTGAAATTTTGTGAGCAGGCTTCCATGGCATAATTTGCATCTATCTTCAAGCATCTGCTAGTTCAGGCTTTTCAGTATCACTGTAATCCTCACCCAGAAATCAAACAAATCTGTGATCATTCTTGCTGTCCTTCTTTGTATATGTTCATTATCTCATGTTATTCCTATGTGACATTGTTCTCACATATAACATAAACATTTTAGGATACATAGCATGAGTGTTTTATAAACACTGTATTTTCCCAGTATCCTACCAATGGACCAAAGACCGCCACCTCCTTTAGCTATGAATGATTCTGCACAATCATTCCAGTCCATATTCCAACAAATTATTACATTCAGGTATTTAAATGGCCACCAGCCTTGCTGCAGTGGTAACACTGGTTCACATCAGATCACCGAAGTTAAGCACTGTCAGGTTGGGCTAGCACTTAGATGGAAAACCATGCAGTCTGCCGAGCACTGTTGGCAAGCGGCATGGACTCAGCCCTTGAGGCGAAAATTGAGGAGCTACTTGACTGAGAAGTAGTGGCTCCAGTCTTGGAAAATAACATTTGGCCGGGATAGCAATATGCTGACCACATGCCCCTCCATATCTGCATCTGGCGATGCCTTTGGGCTGAGGATGACATGGCAGCTGGTCAGTACCATTGGGCCTTCATGCCCTGTTTGGGCAGAGTTTAGTTTTTAGGTATTTAAATGAGTTGATTGATTCCAGTTGTGAGTCATTACTATCATAGTCATAGGACACTGTTTTTCCTTCTTTTTGTGAAATGCACAGTTTTTCATTTCTGAACAGAAAATGTGAGCACAGCATGCCACCAACATGCTTTGAAGTATTTATAAGGAGTGATCAAAATTTTCCATTTGAGGGCATTGCTGGAGTGTATATGTAATGTAGCACAATTCTTCATGTCTTTTCAAGTTGCGTGCGGTAAATGTGAGAATGTGAACTATGGCAACTTTATTACCAAATGCTTTCAAAGAAGACCAAATGGCTTTTATTATTTTCTGAGCTGCTGATGGACAATCTCTGATAGACAGCCATTGGGGAACGAAGAATAGGTATGGAGCAGCATGTCTGTCAAAAAACACCAACTTCACCAAGGGGTGCTGCTGCTTCATGATAACACATATCCTCATATTGCAAATTTTGTAATGCAGAAGTTATGCCAAGCGGGAGATATATAAGCAATCATCCTATAGTCCTCATCTTTTTCCATATGATTATCTTGCCATTGACACCTTAAAAATGCCTTAAAGTGTTAACGTTTGCTGTCAGATGAGGATGTGAAGCAGGCAGTTACAGATTTCTTCATGCAGCAGAACACAGTGTTTACCAAATGGGTACCTTCAACTTGGTGCTCCAGTGGTATGATTGTCTCACTGCTCATGGTGATGTTGCCTAATTGGCATACCTATTCTGGACTTTACAGCCTTTGAACAGATCCTTTTTAATCACCCCTTATATGTCATATTACTAAAGTAGATGCTACCTTGTGTTAAGTGACTAAACCATAGCTTTATCTCCCATTTATAGGAGTTAAGGATAATGTAGTCACAGAGACTGCAACAAAATCTGAAAGAATTAAGGCAGGGGAATTGTAAGAAGAGCTTTTGTGATGCCTTAACAACTTTTTCTACATCTACATCTACATTCATACTCCGCAAGCCACCCAATGGTGTGTGGCGGAGGGCACTTTACGTGCCACTGTCATTACCTCCCTTTTCTGTTCCAGTCGCGTATGGTTCGCGGGAAGAACGACTGTCTGAAAGACTCCGTGCGCACTCGAATCTCTCTAATTTTACATTCGTGGTCTCCATGGGAGGTATAAGTAGGGGGAAGCAGTATATTCGATACCTCATCCAGAAACGCACCCTCTCGAAACCTGGTGAGCAAGCTACACCGCGATGAAGAGCGCCTCCCTTGCAGAGTCTGCCACTTGAGTTTGCTAAACATCTCCGTAACGCTATCATGGTTACCAAATAACCCTGTGACAAAATGGGCCGCTCTTCTTTGGATCTTCTCTATCTCCTCCGTCAACCCGATCTGGTACGGATCCCACACTGATGAACAATAATCAAGTATAGGTCAAACGAGTGTTTTGTAAGCTCCCTCCTTTGTTGATGGACTACATTTTCAAAGGACTCTCCCAATGAATCTCAACCTGGTACCCGCCTTACCAACAATTAATTTTATATGATCATTTCATTTCAAATTGTTCCGCACTCATACTCCCAGATATTTAACAGAAGTAACTGCTACCAGTGTTTGTTTCGCTATCATATAATCATACAATAAAGGATCCTTCTTTCCATGTATTTGCAATACATTACATTTGTCTATGTTAAGGGTCAGTCGCCACTCCCTACACCAAGTGCCTATCCACTGCAGATCTTCCTGCATTTCGCTACAATTTTCTAATGCTGCAACTTCTCTGTATACTACAGCATCATCCGCGAAAAGCCACATGGAACTTCTGACACTATCTACTAGGTCATTTATATATATTGTGAAAAGCAATGGTCCCATAACACTCCCCTGTGGCATGCCAGAGGTTACTTTAACGTCTGTAGACGTCTCTCCATTGATAACAACATGCTGTGTTCTGTTTGCTAAAAATTCTTCAATCCAGCCACACAGCTGGTCTGATATTCCATAGGCTCTTACTTTGTTTATCAGGCGACAGTGCAGAACTGTATCTAATGCCTTCCAGAAGTCTAGGAAAATAGCATCTACCTGGGAGCCTGTATCTAATAATTTCTGGGTCTCATGAACAAATAAAGCGAGTTGGGTCTTACACGATCGCTGTTTCCGGAATCCATGCTGATTCCTACAGAGTAGATTCTGGGTTTCCAAAAACGACATGATACTCGAGCAAAAAACATGTTCTAAAATTCTACAACAGGTTGACGTCAGAGATATAGGTCTACAGTTTTGCGCATCTGCTCGACGACCCTTTTTGAAGACTGGGACTACCTGTGCTCTTTTCCAATCATTTGGAACCTTCCGTTCCCATAGAGACTTGCGGTACACAGCTGTTAGAAGGGGGGCAAGTTCTTTCGCGTACTCTGTGTAGAATCGAATTGGTATTCCATCAGGTCTAGTGGACTTTCCTCTGTTGAGTGATTTCAGTTGCTTTTCTATTCCTTGGACACTTATTTCGATGTCAGCCATTTTTCCATTTGTGTGACGATTTAGAGAAGGAACTGCAGTGCGGTCTTCCTCTGTGAAACAGCTTTGGAAAAAGGCGTTTAGTATTTCAGATTTATGTGTGTCATCCTCTGTTTCAAAGCCATCATCATCCCGGAGTTTCTGGATATGCTGTTTCGAGCCACTTACTGATTTAACGTAAGACCAGAACTTCCTAGGATTTTCTGTCAAGTCGGTACATAGAATTTTACTTTCGAATTCACTGAACGCTTCATGCATAGCCCTCCTTATGCTAACTTTGACATCATTTAGGTTCTGTTTGTCTGAGAGGTTTTGGTTGTGTTTAAACTTGGAGTGAAGCTCTCTTTGCTTCCGCAGTAGTTTCCTAAATTTGTTGTTGAACCACAGTGGGTTTTTCCCATCCCTCACAGTTTTACTCAGCACGTACCTGTCTAAAACACATTTTACAATTGCCTTAAACTTTTTCCATAAACACTCATCAATGTCAGTGTCGGAAGGGAAATTTTTGTTTTGATCTGTTAGGTAGTCTGAAATCTGCCTTCTATTACTCTTGCTAAACAGATAAACCTTCCTCCCTTTTTTTATATTCCTATTAACTTCCATACTCAGGGATGCTGCAACGGCCTTATGATCACTGATTCCCTGTTCTGCACTTACAGAGTTGAAAAGTTTGGGTCTGTTTGTTATGAGTAGTTCCAAGATGTTATCTCCACAAGTCGGTTCTCTGTTTAATTGCTCGAGGTAATTTTCAGATAGTACACTTAGTATAATGTCACTCGATGCTCTGTCACTACCACCCTTCCTAATCATCTGAGTATCCCAGTCTATATCTGGTAAATTGAAATCTCCACCTAAGACTATAATATGCTGAGAAAATTTATGTGAAATGTATTCCAAATTTTCTCACAGCTGTTGTGCCACTAATGCTTCTGAGTCGGGAGGTCAGTAAAAGGAGCCAGTAGTCCTATTTCTTTGTTGCCTTGAAGGATAGCATTAAAGGAATTCTTGGATTTAATGGTGCCAAGCACAAAACAGATGACTGACATTTGAACTATATGAGAATGATATGTAAATATGGGTCTATCTTTAGAGTTACTTAATCTGATAAGGAAAATTAAATGCATCTGTCATTGCAGTATCTATGAATAACACCAGGATAAAACTAAACAATGATAATCACTTGTCAATATGGAGTGAAGGGTCACCAAAGTACTAATCAAAGGCTTATATGATAATTTTGAGAGTGAAAATGTTCGTCAGCTTAGTAAAAATTTATAAAAATTGTCAGTCAAGGAACATTGAAGTGTATGTAGAAATAATCAAAATTAATTGAGTGAGGTTTTAGGGCTTCAAAGGATATTCAGCATTTCTTGAATTGGTGTTCCAACTGTGTAACTTTCAGCCTTTTTCATGGGTACTAGATACTGTTACCTGAGTTGATTTCAACCTTATTTATTGTTTTACAAAACCTGAATAGTAAATATTTGAAATACCATCTCAAGAAAATCTTCAATCTATGTTTCTGAAGTCCCATGAAAATTTAAATTCACATCTTAAGTTCAAGATTCAAACCATTAGAAATTTACAAACACAGCAGCACATTCCCTCAAAATAAAACAAAACAGGTACCCCTGATCACATGCACAATAACTAAATATCATGTGATCTAAATGCAAAGAAGGTAAATATTAATTCAATATTAGACACAGTGAAACAATGTAATGAGTAAAGAGATAACTCACTGTACAGTGAAGACATTGAGCAGTAGATAGTCACATTAACATGGATTGAACCATACATTCCCTGACCAGAGGGGGTAGGAAAAATAAGAAAAGAGATAGTAATATGGGTTCAAACAGAGCTTGCTTTATGAAATCAGAGATAGGAGCATGTTGCACCGGGTGATGTAGTGGTGGGGAATTTAGGAACATGATTATATAATAAAGAAAGAGGGAGACAACTAAAAAACTGTGTAGACATAGTTTCATGGACTGACAGATCTATTCAGTAATGTAAAATGAGAGGGCTGAAGAAATGTAATGAGGATAGATGGGCCTAGGAAGAAAAAAGAGAACAGGGATGGAAAGTAGATGTGTCAAAGATATGTTGATGTGTGTGTGTGTGTGTGTGTGGGGGGGGGGGGGGGGGGGAAGGGCACAAAGAGGACATTCATATTGTTGAACAGATGGTTAATGGTCACACCAAAATAAGTATATGTTTTCATTCCAGCAGAGTTGAAACTTGACATAGCTACTTTCACAGGTGGCACTGACTGTAGTGGAATGAGTTACACAGGAGTGGAAAAAGATAAACAATATGAGTGCATGTTACATATCTTGTATCTGGATTTTTAATACACACAGAATCCATATGACAAGGATTTGGCAGTGTGAGTTGCATAGTAATGGAGTGGGATATTTTTAGGCTTAGTGAGAGGGGTTGTGCTTCATTTAAAGTCAAGATGAAAAGTAGTCAAAGCTTCATCATAGGTTGTGGTTGAGCTTAGTGTGGTATGGTGTAATATTTTTTTAACTGGATGGCTAGCTGGTTAGTGAGTCTGTTCGGAGTTTTAGACATATGTATGGCACAGGAGATATGTTAATTAGCCTCATTTGGCAGAGTGTCCCTATAACTCTATATGTTTAGGTTTCAGTAAAGCCTTCAGCATGGTAAAGATACTCCATTTCACTGCAGATGTGCTCTCTTTTGGTGACAAGACTGTGTGGGAGAGATTAGTTAGTGTTGGATGGACAGCATATATAGAAATGAGTCTGATGATAATATTGTAGATTTATATGGACAAAGGTTGTTTGTGGAGGAATAAGAGAGTTGGAAGTGTACATCAAGGAATGTGATTTGTTGAACTGATTAGAAATAGATGAAATGGGCAGAATAGATAGGTTTAATGGTGTGGTGGATATAATTCATCATCACAATGGACAGAATAGTTAGTTTTAATGGTATGGCGGATGTAATTCATAACCAGTATAAGGAATGAAGTGATGGGTATAGAGTAGGCACGAGAGTGGGAAAAGTAGTGTTCAGTAGTAGCACAGTATTGTGGTTGGTGTTATTTACGTAGGAAGTTAAGTTGTGGAAACTGGTTGAGGGTGTTAGTCAATTATGCCAGAAATCTTCTCCATTGAAACAAAGTAATTAGAGGCAACATGATTTCTCCAGAAGTTGGGCTTGTGTTGTTTAAGAAGCATCTAAAAGCTTTGTACATGTGGAAACTGAGCAGGGTAATGCATTCACGTGAGAGATTCTGAGGTAGTCCTCAAGATTTTAGTTGGCAATTAATGTCTTGCAGTACTCTTTTAATCATTATAATAAGGATTGTAGATGGACACGTCAGAGACATTCTGCCAGAAAATCTCCACAGTTCATCACATCAGTGATGGATCCCATCACTAAAGAGAGACTGGTCAGATCATGATCTGTTTTAAGACAGCAGAATGCTGCTCTTCCCTTGTGTTCTCAGAAACAGGTCAAGGAAAAAGTGGGGGAGATACAGGAATTCCTGAAAGATTGCCAGGGGTGTGCGGTGGTTGGGATGAGAGAGGATCACAGTTTGACTGAGGTACAAACTGGGAGAGTCAACGCCCAATTCAGGCTTACCATTGAATTGCCAAAAAAGGCAGGTGACAAAAAGGAGAACAGATTTTTGATTTGTATACCATGGTTGAATTTGGACATCAAACTGAAGATGAGACATTTGGATAGGACTGAAAAATGTGCAGATTTAAGATTCTTTCAGATTTTTTTGAATCAATGGTTCTATGGAATATTGGAAAGGGGTATCTTAGTGAGTGGCAAGCACAGCTGGTACTAACAGTGATATGTTCTGTACAGAAATCTTACAGATAGGAGATTAAACAAAAATAATGGAAGATATGAATCCAACTTAATGAAAACAAGCAATCTGATGCTACTCCATGGATGATGGATGATTGATTCAAAATAATGTGAATGTTTGCCAGCAGAGGAAGAATTCGAGTTGCTTTTTGTTATCCCATCATATAGAAAAATTATATGAAATGTCTCTATAATGATAGGTGGGTGTCAGGTGGGAAAAGAAGTGTGGAAGTGATAATCGTAAATGAAATCTACATCTACATCTACATCTACATCCATACTACGCAAGCCACCTGACGGTGTGAGGCAGAGGGTACCCTGAGTACCTCTATCGGTTCTCCCTTCTATTCCAGTCTTGTATTGTACGTGGACAGAAGGATTGTCAGTATGCTTCTGTGTGGGCTCTAATCTCTCTGATTTTATCCTCATGGTCTCTTCGCGAGGTATACGTAGGAGGGAGCAATATACTGCTTGACTCTTCAGTGAAGGTATGTTCTCAAAACTTTAACAAAAGCCCGTACCGAGCTACTGAGCGTCTCTCCTGCAGAGTCTTCCACTGGAGTTTATCTATCATCTCTGTAACACTTTCACGATTACAAAATGATCCTGTAACGAAGCGCACTGCTCTCCGTTGGATCTTCTCTATCTCTTCTATCAACCCTATCTGGTGCGGATCCCACACTGCTGAGCAGTATTCAAGCAGTGGGCGAACAAGCGTACTGTAACCTACTTCCTTTGTTGTCGGATTGCATTTCCTTAGGATTCTTCCAATGAATCTCAGTCTGGCATCTGCTTTACCGACGATCAACTTTATATGATCATTCCATTTTAAATCACTCCTAATGTGTGCTCCCAGATAATTTATGGAATTAACTGCTTCCAGTTGCTGACCTGCTATTTTGTAGCTAAATGATAAGGGACCTATCTTTCTATGTATTGGCATCACATTACACTTGTCTACATTGAGATTCAATTGCCATTCCGTGCACCATGCGTCAATTCACTGCAGATCCTCCTGCATTTCAGTACAATTTTCCATTGTTGCAACCTCTAAATACACCACAGCATCATCTGCAAAAAGCCTCAGTGAACTTCCGATGTCATCCACCAGGTGAATAGCAACGGTCCTATGACACTCCCCTGCGGCACACCTGAAATCACTCTTACTTCGGAAGATTTCTCTCCATTGAGAATGACATGGTGCGTTCTGTTATCTAGGAACTGCTCAATCCAATCACACAATTGATCTGATAGTCCGTATGCTCTTACTTTGTTCATTAAACCACTGTGGGGAACTGTGTCAAACGCCTTGCGGAAGTCAAGAAACACGGCATCTGTGTCTATGGCCCTCTGAGTCTCGTGGACGAATAGCACGAGCTGGGTTTCACACGACCGTCTTTTTCGAAACCCATGCTGATTCCTACAGAGTAGATTTCTAGTCTCCAGAAAAGTCATTATACTCGAACATAATACGTGTTCCAAAATTCTACAACTGATCGACGTTAGAGATATAGGTCTATAGTTCTGCACATCTGTTTGACGTCCCTTCTTGAAAACGGGGAAATCCTTTGGAACGCTTCGCTCTTCTAGAGACCTACGGTACACCGCTGCAAGAAGGGCGGCAAGTTCCTTCGCGTACTCTGTGTGAAATCGAACTGGTATCCCATCAGGACCAGCGGCCTTTCCTCTTTTGAGCGATTTTAATTGTTTCTCTATCCCTCTGTCGTCTATTTCGATATCTACAATTTTGTCAACTGTGCGACAATCTAGAGAAGAAAACACAGTGCAGTCTTCCTCTGTGAAACAGCTTTGGAAGAAGACATTTAGTATTTCGGCCTTTAGTCTGTCATCCTCTGTTTCAGTACCATTTTGGTCACAGAGTGTCTGGACATTTTGTTTTGATTCACCTACCGCTTTGACATAGGACCAAAATTTCTTAGGATTTTCTGCCAAGTCAGTACATAGAACTTTACTTTCGAATTCATTGAAAGCCTCTCGCATAGCCCTCCTCACACTACATTTCGCTTCGCGTAATTTTTGTTTGTCTGTAAGGCTTTGGCTATGTTTATGTTTGCTGTGAAGTTCCCTTTGCTTCCGCAGCAGTTTTCTAACTCGGTTGTTGTACCACGGTGGCTCTTTTAAAAGCTTAAATAAATCAGTTGTTGAATCCATGGCCATGGAAGTTCATTAGCTATGGTTTTTTATGTAGGGGGTCTTTCTACCCTATTCTGCCCTCTCCAAAAAAACTTAACCATCCTACAGCAATGTGAACTCTCTCTGCAACAATATTCAAATTCATTTGGCCTACTAATCCTTCCTGCTTTTTCCCTTGTTTCTTGTTTCCCTTAGGCCCTCCTCTTCTAATACCTCTCTTATTAATTTCATCCACTCCACCTACAACAAATCAAAGCAGTTATTCTCTACAGTTGCTCCACAGTACCAAGACTAAACAGTTGTCCTTGTATATGAGCTTTGAAGAAAAATGCAATTTTCTTTGCAGATTTAACATGTTCCACTTCTTGTTCATATGTCTATTAACTACATGAAACAGAGGTTAAAATCACAAGAAAAACAAAAAATAGTCAAAGAAAGGTGTCATACACAGTTGTACTAGTTAGTCTGAAAAGTATTATCCAAATATTGAATGACTATTTCAAGCCAGCCACAGACCTCGAAACTAAACACATGCTTCATTGTAAATACTTAAAGGCCAAGAAACTATACAGAAAAGAAGTAGACAAATCCAATATGAAACACAATGATAGATTCATAAGTGAAATCTATAATCCATTAAAGAAACGTGGAATCTAGTGAATGAACACAGAAAAAAGCCTACTTCCTCCTTAAATACTTGCACTGTTGATCATTATAATGACTGCATTATTAAAATTGTTGAAAATACTGTAGCTGAAATTCCAGACTTGTGTGTGGATCCTGTTGCTTCCTTAAAAACTATAACTCACTGCAAAATGGAAAAGTGGAAAAAAGTACAACCGAATGACATAGTGAAAATAGTGAAAGACTACAAACGTTTGGAGAGTGTAAACATTTATGGGATGTCCTGTACAGTCCTGGTGAAAAGTAGCACTGAAATAGCTCAGTCATTAACCATAGCACTAAACAGTTACTTATCAACAGGAGCCTTCCCAGACTTCTTGAAACTGGAAGGGGCAGTTCCAATTTACAAAAAGATAGACCCAGAGCAAGTACCAAGCTATAGGCCAAATTAAATCATTCCAATCTTAGTTAAAGTGATTGAATCTATTAGGAAAACCAGCTTCTGGATTACTTTGAGGAATACAATTATTTTCCTGAAGGACAATGTGGTTTCTGAAAGAGAAAATTCACAACTACTGCTATTTTATACTTATTACAAAAATAGAAAGAGAGAGTCTGTGGCAATCACATTGTTTGATTTTAGCAAAATATTTGACTGCATTCCCCTATAAATTAAAATGCTACAGTGTGGAAGGCACTGTTCTAACTGCTACTTAGAAAACAGATGGCAGATTGTTTCAGTCCAAGGAACATCATCACAGGGACAAAAGTTAGAAAGGCCAGCCGCAGTGGCCAAGCGGCTGCTACAGTCACAGGTTCGAATCCTGCCTCGGGCAAGGATGTGTGTGATGTCCTTAGGTTAGTTAGGTTTAAGTAGTTCTAAGTTCTAGGAGACTGTTGACCTCAGGTGTTAAGTCCCATAGTACTCAGAGCCATTTGAACCATTTAAACAAAAGTTAGAATATTGTGTACCACAAGTAGGAGACAGGAGCACTGAAGGCCATTGTTCACAAAATTTGGAATAATGACTGTTTGCAGCCATTATGTATTTTTATGCCTCCTTCGTGTTAAGGAAAACCTAGATTTCTTCAGCAAGAGGCATGAGGTGCATGACCACACCAAAAAGAATATAAATTTGCCAACATGTCTATTGCCCAAAAGAAGAGACATCTTTCTAATGGTGGCCTTATCATGCACTACCGATATTATGCCACACCAGTTCATGACCAGAAGTTGGCACTAACCCATACAACTGCACTGCCAATCTGTAGCTGACTCCAAGGCATACCCTCTTCAGTCTGCTCTGTGAGTGTTGCCATAGATATGACTTAAAAGGATGGCACACAGACCTTGTGTCTAATCTGTCTGTTAGTTCAGTTCTGCCTGTGTAGTTGGAGCATTGTCAGTTATCCTATGTTGTTATTGTGGATAATGAACTGGCCTATCTCAAGGGCTCACTTTCAGTAGTGCTCTGGACTTGCAGTTATTCAAGTTAAGTAAAAAAATCTCATTAAATACTAAGGGTGCATCTCATTGTGTTGTTCTCTGTCTTATAACCCAGCAGCTTCTTGGCATCCACCACCAGGATGACCAAACATCTGGCAATGAAGGAAAACTATGTTTGGTTTCCACTTACTTCTTGACATACAAACAACTGGTGACAATATTAACTGTGTGTCTTTCTTGCAGAATGGTGTCCATTCATCGTGCTTGCCTGCTACTTTGCATCTCTGTTTCTGAGTGTGTTTCAGAACATTGTGCTTTACAGGGGCTGTTCTTCCAACTGATACCAACCCATACTTTCTTTAGTAGTTGTGCTATATTTCTTGTAATTTTTTGTGTGTTCCATTGTGGCCAGCCCCCAAGAAATCTTTCAGTAACTCAGATTGTTCAGTTTCAGCTGTAGCAGGTGCAGCAGCTCATGGAAATTATGAGCATAGTGTTTTCTGCAGAAGCAAACACCACAGAACTGCCATCAGCACCTGCAGCACTGCCACAACAAGCAGTGCATGTTTCTGTGCTACCATTCTGTGCATTTGATTCTACACAAGAGGAATGGTTTGAGTTCCATGCACAGCTTGACTCACACTTGACGGTGCAGCATATTGAAGGAAGTGATATGCAACCATATTTTCTTGTAACAGTCAGAGTCTCCATTTACCATTTAGCCTGAAATTTTTACCCACCACCCATCCTGAATATATGCCTTATGAAGAACTGAATGCTGCTCTATATAAATACTATGTTGAACAAATTAATGTGGCAGCTGCATATAGCAAATTATTTCATTTGTGTAGGCAACCCAGTGAGAATCACAAGCATTACACGCCATTACAAATTCAAATGTGAACGTGGAAATTATTGAAGTGATGCCATGATTAGGTATGTCATTTCTCAAGATGTGTCAGATCCTTGCATAAATGAACTGATTATTACATGTCCTGATCCTAGTTTACAAGAGGTTTTGGAATTAGATGAGCATCCAAGACTCGTGTGATAGTACAGCAGTAGACTTTCTTTCTGCTCCTATTCATGCTGTTCAGATTAATGGTAAACAGGATTCAGCTATAGGTCATGCACTGTGGCATGTAAAGACTCAGTCAGGACAGTAACATAAACAAAACCAGTGTACTAGATGGCAAGCTAGCACTGTTATATCCTGCATTTGGTGTTTCACTGCCTGCAAGCAGCTGGTGTGCTCCTATTATGAAGTTAAGTGTCATCATTGTGGCAAGCATAGTCATATTCAGTCTGCCTGCAGAAATTCAAGTCAAACAGGCACTCTGCATGTTCTCCAACATCTCAGTCAATGAATGTAAATGCAATTTTTAGAAGCCCAGTAGTGATCCCAGTGCAACACAATGCAAATCAAGTGCAACAGTGAAGAAGTGACACAATCGTTCCATTCAGCATCAGGCCAATACATTGTTTGTTACTTCACAGATTCCCAAATATAAAGTATGCATGCAGTTATACACTGGTGCATCAGTGACTCTTTTGAACAGAAGAACTGAATTGATAGGCAAGCCCAAGCTATAAAAGTCACAGGCAACTCTTTCTGATTATGGTGGACATGACATTCCTGTGCTAGGTATTTGCTGGCTACCTGCCACATTTCATAACATTACTAAAACAGTTTTGAGATAATGTGAAAGTGAATATATGATTTGTTTGGTTTGTACCTTCAAGACAACATTCTCTCTCAACTCCTCCATGTATAAGGACAAGGTAGCTGAAAATTGTGATGAATTTAGTGACTTTTTCAAAATAGCATATGCAAAACTGTTAATTTGGAGGCTCACATCATCATAAAAGAAGACAATGTACAACTATGATTTTTGCAAGTGCAGTCTGTGATTTCTCCTGTAGAAACCAGTCAATGGGCATCCCCTTTTGGTGATTATAAAGAAGGCTTCAGGCAAGTTATGCTTATGTCCAGATTTCAGGGCAACAGTAAATTTCTTTCCCTTTGTCACAGTCTGAGAAACTCATGGACAAGCTTGGTGCAGATCCCTTCTTTTCCAAGATTCTTCTTTGCAATGCTTATTTGCTGCTTCCCTTAGGTGAATAGTTGCAACATGTTTTTGTGATAAACACCCACATGGGGTTATTTAAGTTTTTGTGGTTTCTCTTTGGCAGCACATGTGTGCCTGTAATTTTTAAATGATACTTACCATGTTTCACTGCTGCAGCTCCTTCTTGTTCAAACTACTTGAATGACATGGTAGTTTTGGGTCATACTCCTAATGAACATCTTTCCAGGCTCAGGCAGTTGTTTTAAGTGCTCTCAGATGCTGGGTTAAAGTGTAATAAAGCCGTATGCTCCTTCTTTGAGACTGAGGTTGAATTTTGGGGACACTTAATCAACAGTCAGGGTATCCATCCTATCCAACTGCATTTAGCCACAATGTAGAACCTCCCAGTGAACTCCAAGCTGTGTTGGGTAAAATAATTTATTACATTCTGTTCATTCCAAATGGTGTACAGATTGCAGCTCCACTGCATCATCTTCAACAAAAGAATGTTCATTTGATTGGATTAGGGAGTGTCAAGTCACATTTCAGAAACTGAAAGATGCTTTCTTTACTGAGCAATCTTTGTTTGGTACATTTCGATTCCACTAAGCCATTCATGCTGGTGGGATTTGTAGTTTTCTCTTGTAGAGTTGGATCACTTCGACTTCACATCCAAATTCCTCAACAAAGTGCAGTGCAGTTATTCACAGTTTGAGAAGTAAGCTCTTGCTGTCATATATGGGATGACTAAATCACACCAACACTTGTGTGGTAGAGAATTCTACTTAGTCACAGACTACAAGCCTCTCATCTCATTTATCAGCTCTCTAAACCAGTCCTCCTGTTGGTCTCTCCTCCTCCCAGAGTATCAGTATGAAATTGCATACAGGCAATGGCAGTGACTAAGCATTTGAATGGAGACACTTTTTCTCACCTACCAGTTGGAACTGGTTTCCTGTCAACCAGGCAACTACTCAGGCAATGGTTGCAGACCCCAATCTCAAGATTCTGTTGAAGTACCAATACAGCAGTTGGCCATATACAATTAAGCAGATTTGCTATCCAGTCATATGCCATTATTTTGCACTTTGGCACAGCTTATTAGTCCAGCAGGTTATCATCCTCCTATACATGGATAATGATCAGTCCCATGTAGTTGTGCCCAGTTTGTTACAGAAGAAAGTTCTTCATCTTTTCAATCAAGGCCATTGGGGCATTGTACACACTACGCAGCTCGCCTGACACCATTGCATGTGGTTTGGCATAGATGCTCAAATAGAATAATTGGCTCCACAATGTCTAGCACGTATGGAACACCAGGCTGCTCTGCCTCAGAAATTTTTTGATTAGGCAAAGCCCAGTGCCCCTTGGGAAAATTTGCATTTTGACTATGCAGGTCTCTGTTGGTTTATTGTGGTAGATGCTTTTAGGAAGTTACTGTTCATGTGCTTTTAGAAAGTCACTGTTCATGGTGCCTATTCAGTTCACCTCTACAGCTAGCACAACCAATACTTTGAAACCAATCTTTTGCATCAAAGGTTTACCTAGAGTGTTGGTTTCAGACAGTGGACCCCAGTTCACATCAACAGAATTTCAGCAGTTTTGTGGTGCCAGTGGAATCAAGTATGTGAGGACAGCAATGTTTGACCTTTGTTAAATGCTTTGTCATGACTTACAAGATGAACAAGTTATGCTCTTCCCAACAAGCTTTAGTACTCGCTCTCTCAGCCTACCATTCTCAGCCAAAAAATGGAAGATCACCCATAGAGCTTTTGTGTGGACACCCATACAACACACAGCTTCAGCTGCTGCATCCCCTGCATGGACATCCCATCCTCCA
The DNA here is from genome assembly GCF_023897955.1 of Schistocerca gregaria. Classification (NCBI taxonomy): domain Eukaryota; kingdom Metazoa; phylum Arthropoda; class Insecta; order Orthoptera; family Acrididae; genus Schistocerca; species Schistocerca gregaria. The sequence continues at coordinate 683,332,472 of NC_064931.1, forward strand.
CAGCACTATAAGTTTAACGTTTATGATTTAGTCTTTTAGAGAGTTTTTGGCAGGCACAGGCACTGGGAACTATCATCGTAGTCCTGTACAGGTTCCTTCAGGCTGCAGAACTGCCATCACAATCAGCTTAATATGTGTGGGCTGCTTGATCCTGATGTGGGTTTTTTGTTTGCAGATTTGGTGCCCAGGAGGGCCTTGCAGGCTCAGCTGCCTCTGCCTTACTCACTGCCACTAGATGGGGACCCAATGGATGTAAAAGCAGTGCTGTCACCATCATCATCAGGACCAGGAGCCACAACCCCAGGAGGAGGACCCCCTTTATCATATCTCTTTCCTGTGCACTGTCATTCCCTCAAGTGCCAATTTACCTCCACCATTGGAAGATTATATTCTGACCGTGGGCGAGGGTATGCACCCTATGGCTGGTTATGTAGCCAATGTTTCCTGCTATTTGCAAGACAAATGGCAGGGTGTTGGCAGGAGCTTCTCACTGGCTGAAGTTCCAGCTCCTGCCACCTCAGTGACATGTGTGTCAGACCTCCCCTCACCATTGTTTCCTACAGCACCAGTACATGATATTGGTTTGGAGTTATGAGTGGGAGGAAAGTGGTATTATGTGCTATTCATACCACACCTGGCCAGTCCACATCCGGAAGTTAGCAGTAAACCCCATTACTGCACTGACAATCTGCAACTGGCTCTGAGACACACTCTCTTAAGGCCACACAGCTAGTGTCACCATGGGGCTGACTTAAAAATTTGTCACACTGGCTTCAATTCTAGTCTACATGTTAGTTCAGTTCTGACTGTCTAGTCAAAGCACACTGTCAGTTAGCCCCTGTTATTATTGTGGATACTGATATGGCTTGCTGTTACTAAAATTAAGTAAAAGTAGTCAAACACTAAGTCTGCATTTCATTATTTTGCTCCCTATCTTAGAACCCAACTCCTTGGCATCCAACACCAGGATAACCAAATATGTTCATATTATTATCTCTGCCCAAGAACGGACTGTGTAAACAAAAAAAATTGGACTGTGTAAAAAATTGGAACTTTGTATAGGCACTGATGACCAAGCAGTTGAGTGCCCCACAAACCAAACATCATAATCATCATATCATCAACCATGGATGTGCAGGTTCTGCCACTGGAGAGGTTCAAGAAAAAAAATTTCAGACTTTAAACTACATGCACTATAATCCACCAGGAATTTTATGACTGTGAGGAAAGTGAATGGATTTACTGAACTTTCTCTAAAACTAGTAAATTTGTCAGAAAACTAAGCTGTCAATGGTACATGAAATGTATCTGTTGCAAAATACTTAAATTGTTCAAATTTTTTGTAATGTTACATATTATTTGTACTGTAATATATCATTTTTGTAATTTTTGATTCAGTGTATGCAGCCAGGGCTGATGAATGACATAGGCTTGGTAATAAATGGTAGAAATATATGTAATTGCCAACAGTCTTGCCCCAGTGGTAACACTGCTTCCCCTGGACTAGAACTTGGATGGGTGACTGTCTGGCCTGCCAAGCACTGTTGGCAAGTGGGGTGCACTCTGCCCTTGTGAGGCAAACTGAGGAGCTACTTGATTGAGAAGTAGTGGCTCCAGTCTCATAAACTGACAACGGCTGGGAGAGCAGTGTGCTGACCGCATGCCTCTCCATATCTGCGTCCAACGATACCTGAGGGCTGAGGATAACACAGTGCCTGGTTGGTACTGTTGGGCCTTCATGGCCTGTTGGGGTGGAGTTTAGTTATAAAATATGTAATTTCCTGATTATCATATTATGCATTTTAGTCAGTCTGGGGTATTAGCTACTTCTGATCATCATCAGCATCTCTGAATAATTTTACATGACACACAGTATTTACACTTTGTTATAACAGCAAACAAATGTTAATTTATTTTCATTTTGTAACATGACACCCATGACAATATAATGTAAACAAAAGCTTTCTTGAACTCAGCTGAAATATGACATACAACCATAACGACAAGTTTCTATTACCTAATAAACAGTAAGAAACAGTCATAACATGTAAGCTTTCATGGCCAGCATCTTCATTAATTAAAATATAAGGGAGGAGAAGCAGTTTTATATATGGACCATGGCAATTCAGCCCAGAAGTTTTAGTTTATTAAGTAAGGAACAGTGTTTTGAAAGACATTTGAACAACAATCTTACATTATTGTAAGAGTCTGGGAAAATTTAGAACATTTTTGAAGGAAAGTTTTACAAACTGTAATTCAGTATTTTGTTCTCATTAGTATTCCTGCAAAGTTTGTGTGAAGTGACATAGCAAAGGACTTCTGAGAAAACAAATTTAGTTTTCAAGTAGAAGATTCAGTTAAGATGTTTGCTTCTTGATTTAAAAAAAACTGTAAGATAACCATAGAAAGATAAAATATGTCCACATTACAACTACCCAATGTTCAAGAGAAACTGTACAAGGATTCTGCTTCTACCATTATATGTTCTTCATATGGATCCAAATGGCATTGTAACATATGAGGGGCATTCGTAAAGTCTATGCAAAGTCCAAGAGATGGCACCACTGGCACATATCGAGGTCATGTTTAGTTAGTAGCATCTTTGGAAACAACACACACTAAGTTTCGGCCATACTGGTCTAGTTCTTTGTTTTCAGCTTTTGTGTGAATCAAGGAAGTCGAGTGATTGTTTTAAAATGGATGAAGAAAAATTTCGTGTGGTTTGCAGCTGTTCAGGAAGAATCTGCAGGACTTTAAGCATTGTTTCATCACTGTGAATGAAACATGGATACATTATTATACTCCTGAGACCAAACAACAATCTAAACAATGCGTTACCAAGGGAGAAATTGCACCATAATAGGTGAAGACCAGCCCTTTGGCTGGAAAAGTTATGGTGACTGTCTTTTGGGATTCTCTAGGGATAATCCTCACCAACCATCTGGAAAAGGGTAAAAATATTACAGGTGCACATTATTCATCATTATTGGACCATCTGAAAACCAAGCAGCAAGAAAAACGCCAGGAATTGGACCGCAAAAAGTCCTTTTCTATTACGACATGCACCAGCACAAACCTCAGCAGTTGTGGCGGCAAAATTAATGGAAATAAGATTCAAACTCATTTCACATCCCTCCTATTCTCGATACTTGGCTTCCTCAGACTAGTATTTGCTCCCCAATTTGAAGAAATGGCTTGTGGGACAAAGATTTTATTCAAACAAGGAGGTGATTCAGGAACTAATAGTTATTTTGCAGACTTGAACATTTCCTATTATTTGGAAGGGATCAACAAATTAGAACAGCATTGGATGAAGTGCACAATTCTAAAATGAGGCTATGTCAAAAAATAAAAAAGGTTTACCCCAAACACGTAAGTAGTTTTTATTTTTGTGTAGACTTTTCAAATGCCCCTTGTACATTATGGAGCACATGGAGATATAAACTTTTAAATTTTACCCCACTCTACTTGCTAATGCACTGGACTGTGAGCACCTAATAATGATATTGTGCTCCCTCCACATGAAATGCACAATGATTTTTTAAAATATATCTACAGCTGTAAATATGAGCCGTGTGGGATTAGCCGAGCTGTCTAAGGCGCTGCAGACATGGACTGTGCAGCTGGTCCCAGCGCAGATTCAAGTCCTCCCTTGGGCATGGGTGTGTGTGTTTGCCCTTAGGATAATTTAGGTTAAGTACTGTGTAAGCTTAGCGACTGATGACCTTAGCAGTTAAGTCCCATAAGATTTCACACACATTTGAACATTTTTGTAAATAGTCTATCAGTCTGTTGTATCATTGCTTGAGATTCATTGTTTTTATGATTTGTTGACTTTTAATATACCCTCTACACCCTGAGCATTATAAATTAGACACCAGTAGTTTTCTCGAAATTAAAAAAGAAAAACTGATCATAACATTGCTGAAGTGATAATCACTGTGTTCATTTTCATTATTTGTTCAAGTAATGCATTCTGTATACAGACAATAATAATGGATAGATACATCATATGAATATATCTTTCTTTTCAGAAATCATCATTGCACGACTGTCATGAAAATGTATTTAAATTTAAAAAAAGCACTCAATCGACCTAATTGTAGCTATCTATTGATTTTAGGGTATCATATATGAAGAGTATAATCTGGCATTTTGAAGATCTATGTTTTCAGACAAACACTGGTCTGTTGAAGATAAGCCATAATAATTGAATTAATAATACATCATATGATTCCAAAAGAGATAAGTGTCTATTATATTTCTAGTATCAGAGGGTCAGCTTTCCTATGCTTCTCTCACACTGATGCAAACAGAAAAATCTTCATGATGAACATTTTGAACAAAAGCTTCCAAATTAATTTCAAAGCCTGTGTAATTTGTTGATTAAAATTTCATCCAAGTGTTAGCTTATATTCAGTATTTTCATTACATAAGAAATCTCTCTTACACATGCAGAGTTGTAAGAGAAAATAATGGCTATTGAGTGTGTCTAACATTACTGGAAATTCTCAGGTGGAGACCACTACACACCATGTGAAGTTACAACTTTCAGATTTGTAGAAAGTTTGAAACATTGGAGTGGTGTTTATGGATACCATCATAGCAACAGACTGCAGAGAGAACTGTCTATAGAATGAGTGGTAATGAGACTGAATTTGGGCAAAAGTGTGACAAGAACAGTAGGCTTTGATCCTTTGAGGAGGACTAAAACTCATGAGAAGATTGTAGTATTGTTCAGCTGTGACAGATAGATGGACTACAGCAGCTGAAATCCAGGTTGAGGTTATGATCATTGTGCTAGACAGACTCTCACCAACAGATCAGTAGAATTTGGGTTGTATCTCAAGCTGCCATTTGTACTTTTACCATTATGCTATTTTATAGACAGCAGAGACTAGCATATTAAACCAACAAAGTCAACTGGGGCATTGAGTGGTTTTCTGTAGTGTTTGGAAATGAGTCTAATTTTTGTTTGTAGCAGTCACACTGGTGCCAAAACTTCTGTAGATGATCTGGTGAGAGATCACAGGAAACTGTGATTCTCAAGATCCACACCTCCCCAGCTCCTTGATCATAGTGTGAAGAGCTATTCAACACAATACTAGGACTGATTTTAAATCATTAAAGGGAGTCTGAAACACATCAGTATGTGACAAGAACTGTAAATCCTGTTATCATACCCTTCATAACCAAGGTACCAAATGACATATTCTTGCATGACAATCTAGTATCACACACTGCACTTCACACCAGAAATACTTTTAGGAAAGTATGGATACTTGGCTGGCCTTTCTGGTCCCTGTATTTTTTACCCACAGAGAATGTCTGAGATGCGATGGAAGACACCTACTTTCATATCATCTTCTAACAGGATATATTAATGATCTGACACAGTATGTGTTTCAGGCATAGCTAAAAATGCAATTATGTGATTAGTGAAATATTTCCACTGGTTTCTGCTCACTAATCTGCTTATTATATGTCAGTGTTTGAAATTTTATGACTGAGATATAAATATAGCTCTTACGAAATCAATTGGTATGGTGTAATGTATTTTGGGCATATTGTAACTGTCCTATTGTGTTCCATTTAGTTTTTCCAAGCAACAGTAGTGTATAGAGTCAATATTTGTCACAGATTATCAGATTATCACTGTTTTTGAAACTGATAAATGAGTCTTTTAGTGTGGTTAAACTCAACAAAAGTTCAAGCCACAAAGGTTTCTTCAAAGAATCTGCAAATTTTATCCTGTTTTTTTTTTTTTTCTTTCTATATATAACACAACCACTTTCTTGGGTGTTATAGTTTCACATCTTAGAATGAACTTACAATCCTTGTAACATAACAGATTTTGAAATTAAAATAAACTCAGTAAGCATAATTTAAAGTTTTTTTTGTTTAATAGTAATATAAATATTGTACCAGTCAGAATGTCCCCTCACTCTGTATGCTGTTGTCAGGCAGACACCGAGTTAGATGCTGTTTGTAAGCAGCCATAAAACGCCCTGACTACTGCAAAGTAATTAGAAACTGACTTAAATAGGTGTGCTGGGTGAACTGCCAAAGGTACCTCAAATAGTTTCCCATCATGGATACTGTCTCCTCTACAAGAAATACAGTCTCTGTCACCTCTTGTCCCATTGTCTGTGTATGGCATGTCAAAAGCACATAGGTGCTAAGAGAAACTCAGGGTATTACAGCACCATATCCCTAACCAACACATAGGAGAGACTGTCGTCCACTAAAACTGAAACTGTGCCAGTGTGATTCACTTCATCTGTTGAAAAACCTGGTGTGTCCTATTTCAAGGGGATATAAACACAGAAGAGGAGTTTATTAATTATTGATATATCAAATGTATGGCAAATAATGGTACTGCTTAAAGAAATGACAGCAAGGGATGGAAAGGATTGTCTCAGCAGCTCAGTGTGTATGCTCAATGGCGATGTTCAACATGCTTGAGGCTGTTTTAACAGCCATTGAAGAAATAGGGTTGAGAAGACCAGCTTTGTTCCAAGAACTAATTGGGGCCCTATATACTGTTTCCATTCAAATTTTATGGTAGAATCAATAGGGAATGTGCCTTCTGTGTGTACTTACGGGAGGAATTGTCCACAGTTTGTAAACAGCTGAATATGCTGTTGCCATGGTCATCTGTCTGGAGGCTGCTACCCTGGGGTGTAGGAATGGTATGGAACACATTAGGTGTTGATTATTTTTCTCATGGGCTGTAAAGCTGACGCACCTCCAACATACCCGACTGGGCGAACCACACTTACAGCAGAGTGAGTGGAGAGTGAATCAGGGGCTAATTGCCTGCCCTCACCAATTCATCTTATGTATGGACAAGTGGCTGCACTTTTGACAGGATACAAACAGGTTAATTGGGGCCAGAAGTTTGCTATTTGTTAGCCTGCTACTACCAAAGGTCCAGAGTACAGTCATCTGCAAGCTGTGGATCATGTCAGCACCAATGATGCCACTTTGGTTGGGTTCTGAGGCTATCCTCACTTTGTACAGGCAGCTAAGGGAAGCAGTGAAGACTGCTGGGCTTGCTTGCAGGATGCGAGTAGGGCTTACAATTTGCAGTATTGTACCCAAAAATTATCAGGGTCCTTTGGCTTGGAGCAAGTGGAGGGTTTCAATTGACTGTTCTGTTAGGTCCGTGACCATCTGTGCTGCACATTAATGGACCTTTGTTATTGGGTGGATAACTGAATGATTCCCCTTGATAGATCAGGGATGCACTACACAGAGGAGGTTACTTGGGTAGCAGAGTACTTGTGAAGTGTACATGGATGTTGCTCTTTTCTTGCAGGATATTCTAAGAACCACGAATGAAGGGCAACAGACAGGTTCACTGGTTTTAGCCACCCAGGAAGTGTTTGACAAAGTGCCCCCTGCAGATTGTTAATAAATGTCTGATCATGTGGAATAGGTTCTCAGATATGCAAGTGGCTCAATGACCTTTTAAGTAGTAGAACCAAGTACATTGTCCAAAATGATGAGGGTTCATCAGAGACAAGGGTATCTTTGGAGTGGTACAGGGAAGTGCGATATGACCACCATAGTTCCCTATATACATAAATCAGCTAATGGAATGGATGAATAGTGGTCTGTAACTGTATGCTGATGACACTGCAGTGTGTGGGAAAGTGCAATCATTGAATGACTGTAGGATGACAGAGGATGACTTTGCTTCAGTGTGATGAATGGCAACTTGCTTTAATTGTAGAAAGATGTAAGCTAATGAAAATAATAGGAAAAACAGTCTTGTAATTTCTGGATACAGTATAAATGATGTGCTGCTTGACACATTCATTTAAATTAAATGGCTCTGAGCACTATACGACTTAACTTCTGAGTTCATGAGTCGCCTTTCAATTAAATATTTAGACATATTGTTACAAAGAGCAATGACGTGAAATGAGCATATAAAGTTTGTTATATGGCAAGTAAATGGTCAACTTTAGTTTATTTCTAAAGGAGACCACATATAGAATATTTGTATAACCAATTCCTGAGAGCTGCTGAAATGTTTTGAGATCTGCATGAGGTCTGCTGTTAGTTTTGTTACTGGTAAGTTTGATTACCATGTGAGTATAATGGAAATGCTGTGAAAACTCATATGGGAATCCCTGGAGGGAAAGCAATGTTTTTTTCATGAAAAATTATTTACAACTCTTAGAGAACCAGCATTTTTTATGGACTGCAGAATGACTCTACTACTACCAATGTCTATCTCATGTAACAACCACAAAGACAAGAGTCATTTTTCTCTAACACAGTTTGTGAGTGGAACAGGAAAGAGAATGACTAGCAGTTGTACAAGGTACCCTCCACCATGCACTCTACGTAGGCTTGAGGAGTGTGTATGTAGTTTTAGGTGTAGACAGGGCTATAGATGCTGAATTAAATGCATTTGGCTGTCAAGAGGACAATACACGAAGTATTCAGTGACTACTGCACCACAGTCTTTTTGAAAGACCTCACAAAACACAAAGAAATTCTTGTCATACGTAAAATCTGTCAGAGGCAACAAAATTAACAAACACAAATGATAGCAAATTGTGAAGTACCAAAATATAGTCCAAATTGGTAGTATGAAAAGACTAAAATTATCTTTATTTCATGCTGTTGAATACAATCACAGACTTTTAATTCCTGATATGGTTCTACTGTTGAATCAAGTGCTACTTTCAGACTTATACAGTGTCAGTACAACTTTAAACTGTCAATAACTACAGTTAGCATTTCTACCAGTCATGGGTTAGCCACTGATAACCTCAATCAACATCTGACACTTTTAATGCCCCTTATATAACCTACCAGGTTTGGCAGTGACACTAAACATGAACAGCACTAAGGAACTCAGGTGGTCATTTTACCTGTTATGAGAATTGTAACTCTAATATTTATGTACCTGTCAATGGTGTGTATGTGTATGAAGTCACAGTGGCATCCAACCATGTCTTCTGCGTGCTTCACCTTTTTTTGTCAGACAGTGTATGTAAGTCCAAATGATGCACTAATTATATGGTAGTATTTACAGTTGTTATTTAGATTTCAAATGTGCAACATATAAGTGAGTTTTTCCAACTTGATCTCTTGCAAGATCTTTGAATGATGATATTATTTCAGCAAATGTGTATGTAAACATTTGAAATTTCATCAGAATTGTTTTTTTTTGTCATTTTCTGACATCTGCATTGTAATAGAAACAATTTTATGCAGCTGTTTCAAGGTATTATCAAAAGTTTTGAAGGATTACAAGAATAAGACAACTATTTTATCATTCATACTAGGTAGCAACCTATGACCTTCTAGATGATGATGCCACTCTACTGCTGTCATCAAGTAAAGATGAGTATTAGCTAATATATACAGCAAGAATATTGATAAAACTGACAAACTGCAGGGATAGACCCCTAACTGGAAACTGAGGAATTAAGGTCCTATGAACATGTGTCTAGAAATACATCATTGCCATGGTAGATGGCGCTGATGAATAAAAGTCCCTCTGTCCGTGTCCTGTGTGTTCCTTGTGTGTTGCAGGCTGTGGCATTGACACAGCATATTGTAAGCAACAAAATGGTTTAGTATTCTTGTCAAGAACAAGCCAAAATGGTGTTTGTGTACAGTCAACCATATGGAAATGGTCACGGGGCAGCACATCTATACCAAAATAAGCACCCTCACAGATACCAAACACGTCACACAATATTTTAAGCCCTTTTTGGGTGTTTGAGTGATTGTGGGTCCTTTCATATAGATGAACATACAGGGAAGCAGAGGTCTGTGTGCACTCAAGATTTGGAGGACCAGGTTCTACAGTATATTGAGACAAACCCTAGTACAAGCTCCAGACAAGTGGCCACCAACATGGTATTAAATTTAAATGTCGAGCGACTAGGGCCTCCCGTCGGGTAGACCGTTCGCCAGATGCAAGCCTTTCGATTTGACACCACTTTGGTGACTTGCATGTCAATGGGGAGAGATGAAATGATGATGGTTAGGACAACACAACACCCAGTCCCTGAGTGGAGGAAATCTCCGACCCAGCTGGGAATCGAACCCGGGCCCTAAGGATTGACATTCTGTCATGCTGACCACTCAGCTAAAGGGTGCGGAAACATGGTATTAACCAAAGTACAATTATGTGTATCCTGTATAATAAGCACTGCTATCCTTATCACCTGCAATGAATGCAACAATTATCAGCAGCAGATTTCCCTCTACAGGAAGGATTTTGTTGATGGATTTTGCACCAGTCCATCAAAATTATGGGATCTCAGTCATTGTTCCTCTTCACTGATGAAGCAACCTGTATCAAAACTGGCATCATCAATCTGCATAACCATCATCTATGGGCTACAGATAATCCTCAAGGAATGGTTGAAGCATCTCATCAGCACTGGTTCAGCATCAATGCGAGGCCAGGAATTCTTGGTGACCTCATACTTGGACCAGTTATTATTCCACAATGCCTTGACAGAGGAACATATGTGGACTTCCTGTGGAATGCTCTACCTGGACCGCTTGAGAATGTGCCTTTCACAGTATGACAGGTTATATGGTTTCTACATGATGCAGCACTACCCAACTTCTGCATTACAGTTCATTGACAGTTCAACACCATCTTTCCCGGGCATTGCATAGGATGTGGAGAGCCCTGTAGCATGGCCTGATAGATCACCAGACTTAAATCTCCTGGACAGTTACCTCTGGGGCATCTGAAAAGCATTATGTATGCTGAACCAGTTCCTGACATGCAGACCCTTCAGCAGCATGTTCACAATGCTTGTGACGCTATTTGAAGAGAGGTTCGAACATCCAAAAGAGAGCGGCAATCCATGACGTGACATGTTCACTATGCCTGTGACGCTATTCGAAGAGAGGCCCAAACATCCAAAGGAGCATGGAAATCCATGACATGGAATGGTAACAGGTGAATTCTATCCCACAGAGGGCACTTTGAACATCTATATCTACATTGATGTGATGCTGCTCTTGCTGTGTTCTGGGATGATTTGTTGTCATTGCATGTACACCGTCCATTTCCAGACACACATTCATAGGACCTTTTCTCCTCCATTTCCAGTTAGGAATCTGCTCCTATAGTTTGTCAGTCTTATTGATGTTCACCCTGTATATTTGAAATGACAGTGTCATAAGCAAAATTAGTGTAGAATGTACTAGAAAGGTATTATTAAAATTTGTGACTCATAAAAATTACTGTGAAATTTTTTTGCATGTTTGAAATGCTTTGAAAGCAGGGCTAATTAAGGGAAAGTAGTGTATCAACTGGTTTGCTCATCTGGGTTTTTATATCTTGGATACTTAATGGGAAAGTGCAAGTGCTTCAAACTCAAACTGCGGGTAGCAAAACCAAAGCAGAAGAGCTGAAAACTCTGTTTTCAAATGTTCCTTTACAGAGGAAGATACAGAAACTTTGCCTGAGTTTAATTCTCACACTACTATAAAATGGGTAATATACATATTGTCACATCACTGTGGTGTAGCAGTTATGATATTAGACTGTTGCAGGGCGGGTCCTTGAGTTCAAAACTCACCTGAAATGCAAAATTTTAATTTGTATATTTGGTGCAAGGACATTCTAGAAGTATCCACAAATACCAAGAATCATTCTACTGAAATGTTCTGTTACTGTATATATATCGTATGTGTTCTGGCTGGAGACAGTTCACTCCGCGCTCTGTGCCAAATAAACCTTTATTAAGTGAAGTTAGTGTTTGTCATTCATCTAATTACACCTTCTTCTACATGGCATTATTCTGGTAGAGACACTGGGTACTGAAATTATATTCAACAGATTTTAGTCTATCAGAGACAGAAGAAGAAGAGGATGTTATGATGATAGCAACTGTGTGCCACCACATGAGACATTCTCCTGGGTTCTCTGGTGATGATGACCAAGATCCAAAAAAGTGCCTGAAGGTATATGAGCGTACAGCCAAATTTAACAAATGGGATGACACCATGTGTTTGGCTAATGCATTTTTCTACTTGGAGGGCACTACCAAGCAATGGTATAAGAACAAAGAGAAGAATTTCTCAATCTGGGATGTATTCCAGGTGGAACTGTGCAGGTATTTCGGCGACACACAATGACGGAATTGTAAGGCTGAAGATAAATTAAAGTACAGGGCACAGTGTCTAGGAGAAACAACAGCATCCTACATTCAAGGCATCTTCGAGCTGTGTAAAATAGTGGATCCTAGAATGAAGGAGGAAGATAAGGTTGCACATCTCATGAAGGGTGTTGCAGAGGATATGTATCAAGCCCTACTCCTGAAGGAGGCTTCGACAGCAGACAACTTCATAAAATGGTGCCAGTATATCGAGACAATGCATCAGAAAAGAATTACAAGCAAGAACTTTGAGTGGCTTCCAAACATTGTATTGATGTCTGTGATGGGGTAAGGAACTGATTTCACAAGTGTTCCTTGTCAGATAGTAAGAGAGGAAGTTCAGAAGTCACTTGGATAGCACGGCGAGCTGAAAACCAAGACGTTTCAAGAGGTCATAAGGAAGCAAGTGGAACAAACATTGAACCCAATCTCTTTTCCTTCATTTCCCTTTAAAACGGTGAAAAAGTCAAAACCCAGGTGAAGTTACATTCCTAAAATGCCACATGAGAAACCTGTTAGGGCACCGAGGAAGACTGAGGTCTGGAGGACCCACGATGACCAACCAGTATGTTTCCACTGCAGATGCCTGGGACATGTGGTGTGTTATTGTCAAGAAAGGTGGCAGATATTTGATGAGACCTGTGCCAGAAGACAGCAGACCAATCTTAGATGACGCCAACTCCGGGATGAGGAAGATGAACAAGAAGATGTGAGTGCAGGACGATGTAGGTCAACATTGCCTGAAGCGAGCCACTGGATAGAACGCTCCCAAAAACGCCAATCAAGGTCTCCATCACAGTTTAGAAGCTCCAGCTGATTACCTAGCTGCCTGAAAAACTAAAGGGTGTGACCTTTCTTGGATGTGAGGCCGCCGTAGAGAAAAATCCTCCACCATCGATCACTACAAAAATGATAGGAAACTACGTCGATATCCTCATGGATGGCTGACCAGCCCAAGCTCTTGTGGACTTTGGAGAATCATATTCAGTCATTTCGGAAAAGTACTGTCACGAGTTGCAGAAAACAGTATTTGCCGACAGCAAAACATCTCTGCTGAAAGTGGCTAATGGGAAATATGTAAAACCTAAAGGAAGATGTGACATTCGCGTGGGTATAAGTGGCCATACACAGCCCTTAGAGTTCATCATCTTACAAGACTGTAGTCATGACATCATTCTCAGATGGAACTTTTTGAAAGCTTCTCAGGCAATTATACATTGTGGTCACTCGAAGATTATACTAGATGAGATGAGACACTGTGGACAGGAAGATGCACGTCCAAGTGTGTGGAGACTATGTGTGCTGGATGAAGTGATCATTCCTACATTCAGCACTAGAAAGATAACTGTCACGTGTCATGCCATGCATCAACCCATGGATCTCTTAGTGGAATGTAAGAGAAGCATACCACTGAAGAATAACTTGGTCATCCCAGCCTCTGCCATCTTGTTTAAGAACGGATTTGGTGAATTGTGGGTAGTTAACTGTCGCCGACAACCGCAGATCCTTCCAAGATGCACGCACATAGCAAATGCTGAGCTGTTAATTTCTGGACAGCTGAGCATCATACAGAGCTCCCATGTTAAGTCTGTGGGCAAAATTGGTGCTACCACTATGAGACAAGATCTTCTAGCCTGACTATCACCAGATCTCACAAAGGAACAGCAGAAGAAGCTAACTGCCATTCTTCAAGAGTTCTCCGAATGCTCCAATCCACAGGTGAAGGGCAAATTAGACAAATCAACAGTGGAGCACAAGATTAGCGCCGGAGACCATCAACCAATAAGCCAGAGAGCATACCAAGTGTCAGCAATGGAACATCGAAAAATTCGTGATGAAGTAGAGAAAATGCTGAAGAATGACATCATTCAGCCTTCTCAGAGCCCGTGGTCGTCACCAGTGGTTCTTGTCAGGAAGAAGGATGGCAGTTGCTGCTTTTGTGTTGGTTACAGGAAGCTTAATAGGAGAACTAAAATGGACATTTACCCTCTTCCATGAATTAATGATACACTAAATTATCTGAAGGGGGCTAAGGTTTTCTCAGCCATGGACTTGTACTTGGGACACTGGCAAATCGAATGTATTACCTTGAATTTAACGGTAGGTTGACACACAGTCAGGGTGGGTTCAGAAAATATAATTATTGTGAAAAACAACTAGCTCTTTATTCACATGAAGTAATGAGTGCTATTGGAAGGAGATCTCAAATTGATTCCATATTTCTAGCTTTCCAGAAAGCTTTTGACACTGTTCATTGCAAGCAACTTTTAATCAAATTATGTAACTATTTAGTATCACCTTAGTTTCACAAGTGGATTCCTGATTTCCTGTCAGAAAGGCCACAGTTCATGGTAATTGAGAGAGTCATTGAGTAAAATGGAAGTGATATCTGGTATGCCACAAGGATATGTTATAGGCCCTCTAAATCTTCCTGGTCAATATAAATGATTTAGAAGATGATCTGAGCAGCTGCCATAGATTGTTTGCAGATGATGCTGTCATTTAACTACTCATAAAGTAATCAGATGACCAAAACCAATTTGCACAATAAGTTAGACAGCATTTATGTATGTAGTGTAATGTGGCAATTGGCCTTAAACAATAAAAAGTGTGAGGTCCTTTACATAAGTACCAAAAAGAATCCATTAAATTTGGATTCACAAAAAATCACACAAATATAAAGATTTTCATTTCAACTAAGTACCTGGGGATGATAATTATAACAACTTAAATCAGAACCATCACATAGAAATTATTGTAGTGATTTGAAACCAAAGACAGTTTCTTATACACAGAACACTTAGAAGATGCAACAAATATACCAAAGACATTGTCTGTATGAGACTAGTCTTTCCTCTTCTGGAGAACTGTTGCATGATGTGGAATCCACATCAGATAGCATTGATGGAGTACATCGGAAAAGTTCAAAGAATGGCAGCTCATTTTATATTATTGTGATATAGAGGAGAAAGTATTGTGGATGTGATATTCAAGTTAGGATGGCAACCACTGAAACAATGGCATTTTTTGTTGCAGCAGGATCTTTTCATGAAATTTCAATCACCAATTTTCTCCTCCAAATACAAAAATATTTTGTTGATGTCTACCTACACAGGGAAAAATGACCACTGTAACAAAATTAAAGAGAACAGAGCTTGTGTGGAAAGATTTAAGTGTTGAATGTAATGGTAGAGAAATAGCTTGAAGTTAATTCAATGAACCCTCTACCAGGCACTTACTGTGAATTGCAGAGTAGTCAGCTAGATGTAAATATAGATGTAGGATCTTTACATATCACTTATTAACTGTTGTGGATAAATTAAATCTAAATTTCTTTCACACAATATTTTTACAGAATGCTTTTTTAAAGGAATGGAAGATAATTGTACTTCTGGAAACTAAGAGAGATGAAATTAATGCAAAAATCAAGTCAGTTATGTATAATGATTCACAATGTTACAACCAGTTATCTATTAGGATATTGAAGACCTGTAATATTACATTAACACCATATCCGTTTTATTGTGTAAGTGATCTTTTCAACAAGGTTTATTACAAAAGACCCTTAAATTTTAGTAATGAGGCCTCCACCTAAGATAAGGTAAAATATATTATTATTTGTGTTTTTGAATATCAAAAAATACCAGTCAATATAGAGGCCATTTAGACAAACACACCTGTTTATTTGAGAAGAATTTATTGAGAAGAATCATTTTGATTTTGAAATAGCTTCAGAGATGACCAGGTAAGGTATTCTTTCTTGCACAGGACAGTGGAAGGCTCTGATATAAAGTTATGACCACCGTACAATTTCTGTAACTTGAAGAGGGTTTGCATTTAACACATTTTGGTTAAATATGAGTCCTCAGTGTTCGCTTAATCTGCCTTATTGCAACTGAAACTCACTGACATGCACTGGCAAGTGTGAACACTGTTCATGTACAGAGGATACTGACTTGTTTACCTGATACAACCATTTTGGTATTCTATGGTTTTCCAGTATTTTTACTGGTGAATGCTGGGAAGACAAGTACTAAGATGTCATGGTCAATGCCTTTCCCTATCTTTGCCCATCATTAAAAATTGCTATATTAAGTACATTATTGTCCAGCATGATTAATAATTTTATTATTCTTGTGTTTCCTGTTATTATCTTTTTGGAATTACATGCTTTTATTATCCTGTTTTGTTTTCTCTCAGTAAGTTATAACATATTCTGTGAGACTGTGCCACTAACAGAGAGGCCCGGTTGAATAAAATTTAAATAAATTAGAGTATGTTTGCAGATGATCCCAGCACTATGATTAATTTTTTTATCAATCTCCAACACTAATAACATCCTAGCACTGGTCCTGAAATTGTTTGCAGCCTCAGACAACCCAACGATGACCAATGTCATTCTGTTCAGTTTCATCCACAATGCCTGAGAGGAATTTTTAGTAAAGTACAATAAGCATAAACTACCTATACAAATATGTGCAAGTAATAATGTCTTATGAAATTACTTTCCTACAGACTTTGTTGTTTCTTACTGTACAGCCTCTGCTACACAGAGAAGAGTATCATAAGTAGAATTATTTGTAAGGTAAGCCAGGAAAGCTTCTGCTGTAAACTGTTAAGGCAGCTCAAATTACTTACTGTAGCATAAAAATACATATTTTCCTTCATTTACTTCATTATAAAGGAACATATGAAAACAATATCTCCATATGCATGACACCACATCAAAAATGGCATCCACTGTGTATTTAAAAACACCTGTCATTAGTGCAAAGGGATGTTTAGTATGGTGCTCTCAAAGTTTTAATTCTTAGAAGCTTCTGACACAAGGAATGCTATTCCATGGGTTGTATGAATAAAATGGAGAATGTACATTATTCTTAGACTTTCAGAGCAGATTCTCAGTTTCTCATGAATAAACCAAGTCAGAGAATGTTCTCTTGAGTAGCGTGTGAGATGGGAATTGTTCAGTGTGAAGAACATTCCCCACTTTCATATGAATTCTTGCAAGCTGAGAACATTTTCCATCTTTTGAAGTGAGCTCTGAAGCTTATTTTAAGTTGAGTACATTCTGTTGAAATTCAATTTTACTGAGGTTTTCTTTTAGTAAAAATGGCAGAATTTATGTTGCTAAGAAGACAAAAAAGATACACTTAGCCTAAATAATTACTGTAAAGAGAGACTATACAGGTTTAACAACGAAAACTTTATTTGGCTGGCAAATCTCTTCCTTCCTGAAAAATCATAAAAGAAGAGGTGGCATCCTGTCAAATCAAGTGAAAATTAAAACAGTCTTACATTATTTAGTGCATCCAGGTTTTAGAACTTGTCTAGGTGAAGACTACTCTAGATAACTGTGTCACTGACATTTTCAAATGTTCTCCATCATGTTAGACAAAAAGCACCTTTTTGAATTCAATTTCCCAGAATGAAGGAGAACTAGAAACAGTAATAGTATCAGTTTCCTTGTGCATTGGGGACCCTCAATTGCACATACATATCAGTTATGAAACCTTCTGCACATGTAAATGAATACATTGACCAAAAGGTCTTTCCTAGTGTCAATGTGCAGGCAACATGTACTTATAGTAAAATTTTTACTGGTGTCAATGCTTGGATATGGAGAAACTCTCATGTTTGCCAGACATTAAGAAAGAACCAGTGTAATGCTTTAATTTTAGGAGATCAAGGTATGGCACTGCACCATGGTTAAGGACACCATTCCAGCATCAACAAACACCTAATGAGAAGACATACAACAGAATGTGGCATGACAGAATGGAGCTGTTTTGGAAAATCAATGGAGGAAATGCTTATTTCATTAAATAATTACAATGACTGCGACAGTGATCCTGCAAGCATCTGTCATAACACAGAGAGTGATATCTGTGGAGTTTTCCCATTACCATCATAGAAATGAAGCACAAGCAGATTGAGCAACATGTGACTCAGTTTCCCATTAGTATGACAACAGCTGGGCTGAACTGTCAACCTCACCTGAATATATCACCTTTTAAGTGTGAATATATTACTCACTTTTACTTTTTTGCATTATAAAGGCATCTTCAAAAGAATTTTTTAGTATCTAAATGAAACATGATATACATTTCACTACTTGTTACATATAATTACATATAATGTGGCATGCTACACATCCAGGACAAGCTTACTGGCATTACTGTATAGATATAAAACATATAATAAAATAACTCAATACAGAAAACTTTCTCAAGATAACTTTCATGGTTTAACGAAAAATGAGTAAGAATGAAGTACCATGCTTATTTTATTCCGATATAAGTATATGTATGAAGAACCAAGACTGCTTACATGCTGTAACATTCATCTGTGTTCTCAATAAGTTATTGTTTTATCAGATGCTACCCTTCAATACAGATATAAGTTAAGTGGCAATACTATGAAAAGGTTAGGTGCTACCCATCCTACAGCAGACATGATGAGTTGCAGAGAAGCACAACAAAAAGACTGTTGGAAAGTTAGCTTTCAGCCAACAAGGTCTAGACAACACAAACACACTCACACACACAAACTCTCTCTCTCTCTCTCTCTCTCTCTCTCTCTCTCTCTCTCACACACACACACACACACACACACACACACACACACACACACACGACATAATCTCTGGCAGTTGGAGGCTGAGACTGTCGTCATGTGTGTGTGAGTTACGTTTGTGTGTGTGTGTTTGTGTGTGTGAGTGTTGTCTATTTTTGACAAAGACCATGTTGGCCTAAAGCTAACAGTCCTTTTGTTGTGGCTTTCTGAGACTCGGCATCTCCACTATATGGTGAGTAGCAAGTATCCTTTTCATAACATTGTTACATTTCATCCTGGATTTTCCATTGTTTGAAATAAGTTAAGTGATGTATATAACAAAAAAATATAAGTTTCTGCGCTTCAGTATCATTTGAGATAAATAAAGGAAATTTTACATAAGACGTATCTTAAAAAGTTAGGCATCAAAATAAATAAATTTATCTGATTCATAAGTGGGAAATCTGAGATTTTTACTATTATGGTGCATTTTTGTGCAAACTAATTTATGTATACAACAGTATGAATGCATGTACTGACTACAGAACATAAAAAAGTGTGTGAGAATGTTGAAAATATAAACAAACATAAGATAAAACAAACATAATTATTCTGTACTTAAGTTTTTTGATAGTACCTTCAGGACATAGTATATCTGAAGCAGTCTGCATACACCAACTAATGAGGGAGGCATAACAGGAACTACAAGGCTTTGTGCGGAATCCCACTTGGATCGAGTGTTTGGATGGACTGGGTCACCTCTGTACTCCAGAACTAGATGCTGAACTTCCTTATTGACACCTAACACTCCACGGTCTATGAAATACTCCACATACTGAAAAAAAGAAAATAATGGAAATATACAATAGTGGATAGATGAACTCAGTACGCTCAATAAAATCAAATAGACTAATGACAAATTCTGACATTAATACCTGTTCCCTAGCTAACACTTTCAATCTTTAGTAATTTGGGTTTTGTAGACAAATTATTATTTGGTCATTATCTGAAAGAGGTTTCAAACTCTCAAACTGCAACATCAAACTGTGAGCAAGAAATATGTGTCACAACCAACATGGCAAGTACAGTTGACAAAATGCAAACTGTTGGCAGAAAGTGCCTGTCAGATCCAAAGTCTGATAGAGCACTGATGCAAATGAAATGCAACGTGCAATTTTTCCGTATTACCTTGAAAATATGCAGAAGAGGGACTGTTACTTGATGTATTACACAAAAATGGTTCTGTCTGTATTCTACACCTATTCCAAGAAGCTGTAGGTATGCTATGTTGATCGTTTACAAGAAATTTTTGCTGGTCATTACTGTAGCTGAATGGCCAACCTGTAAGTTGCAACAGTTTCTGTCACAGGAGACACATACTGCATGGGAAATATCCCATTATTTTGATAATGTGCAGTGAATTTTCCCTGTCCGTATGATAGCTTTTAGGCTACAAACCAATGAGGGGCACCTTTGATGGGAGGTATGACCAAATTAGCTGCAACAGCACTCAACAGACTATTTATCATACTTTTGTTATACATTTTATACACTAATTTTCAAAATGTGGAAGAATAGCTACCATTAAAAAAGATATGTAAATAGTTCTACCATCTGAAGGTGGCTTATCAAACTTTATACCATACTGTCATGTTTTGAACTTAATTTATCCATTTTGTATGAAACTTGGTAAGGTCAGTGATTGTATTACTAAATTTATTCCACAGTCTTTCTGCTTCAGTAAGCTTTCACAAGTCTGTGAGCATAACATGTTTTTACAGCACACTGGTATCCTCATGTGCTTTAGAGTTACATGTACATTAATGTTTAGTAATACACACATCCAAAAAAGTTTTGCATCACCCTGGTTCCCAGAACTCCTGAAGATAGACATTACCTGTGGATATTGTATCACAGACACAGTCTCACAGTTCCAATCATTCCAACAGGAAGGAGGTACAGGGCTCATTTTGTCTGTAGTTCAGTCATGCCTAGATGGTCAATACCACTGTATAATCGCGTCTGCATTGTTACTTTGTGCCACGAAGGGCTCTCAACAAGGGAAGTGTCCAGGCATCTTGGAGTGAACCAAAGCGATATTGTTTGGACATGGAGGAGATACGGAGAGACAGGGACTGTCAATGACATGCCTTGCTCAGGCCGCCCAAGGGCAACTACTGCAGAGGATGACCACTACCTATACATTATGGCTCGGAAGAACCCTGACAGCAGTGCCACCATGTTGAATAATGCTTTTTGTGCAGCCACAGGACCTCATATTATGACTCAAACTTTGTACAATAGGCTGCATGATGTGCAATGTCACTCCCAATGTCCATGGTGAGGTCCATCTTTGCAGCCATGCAGCATAGTACAGATGGGCCCAAAAACATGCTGAATGGACAGCTCAGGGTTAGCATCACTTTCTCTTTACCAATGAGTGTCGTGCATGCCTTCAAGCAGACAATCATCTAAGATGTGTTTGGAGGCAACCTGGTCAGGTTGAACACCTTAGACACACTGTCCAGCAAGTGCAGCAAGGTGGATGTTCCCTGCTGTTTTGGGGTGGCATTATGTGGCAACGACATACATCACTGGTGGTCATAGAAGGTGCCATAATGGCTGTACGATTCATGAATGCCATCCTCAGTCTGATAGTGCAACCATATCAGCAGCATATTGGCAAGGCATTTGTCTTCATGGATGACAATATGTGCCCCCATTGTGCACATCTTGTGAATGACTTCCTTCAGGATAATGACATCACTTAACTAGAGAGGCCAGCATGTTATCCAGAAATGAACCTTACCGAACACGCTTGGGATGGACTGAAAAGGACTGTTTATGGACAACATGACCCACCAACCACTCTGAGGGATCTACACCAAATCACCGTTGAGGAGTTGGACAGTCTGGACCAACAGTGCCTTGATGAACTTGTGGATAATATACCACAAGAAATACAGGCACACATCAATGCAAGAGGACATGCTACTGGGTATTAGAGGTACTGGTGTGTACAACAATCTCTAACACCACCTCTGAAGGTCTCGCTGTACGGTGGTACAACCTGCAGCAATAAAAAGAGCGGAAATGATGTTTATGTCATCTCTATTCCCATTTTCTGTACAGGTTCCAGAACTCTCGGATGCAAAACTTTTTTTATGTGTGTAGATTCTTTTGGAGTGTGATGAGCTCTATTTGCTGGGTGTGCCAGTGATGTGATGAATCAAAATTAATCCATTTTTGCTGAATATGTATTTCTCTGGCACACGGAGCACAAGAACAAACACAATACCATCATGCAATATTTTCACATTGAGTTATTTACATTCTCTTTCCATGTAAAAAGCTGGAAGTGAAAGTGTTAAGTGATTGTGTTATGTTTATTCTACTGCTCTGTGTGCCAGATAAACACATATTCAGCATAAATGGACAAATTTCAGTTCATAACCTCACTTGTACATCCAACAAATTAAACTCTTCACACACCAAAAGAATCTATTACTAAAAATTGAGGTATATCTATCTGTGAAGCATCTGAGGAAGGCAACATGCTGCCAAATTATGTTATGCTAATAAATACTGGTAAAAAGTTGCTGACGCAGAAAAATTATTTTATAAATACTGTCATCTGCAGAACTTATAGAATGTGGGCTACCAGAAATGTGTTGTTATGAGGCAATTTGATGTACATATGACTAATTGGGGTGAAATTGATTTATTGAACTTTCAATCCATCATAACAAAATTGGCAGTGGATGAGTGATTCAATGAAGAAATGATATGCAGAAAGCTTTAACAATTTTATTACAAGTAATCAGACATTATCATGTTGAAATACAATAAATCATAGCTCTGTGAAAGATGGGACTGGGCTCCAGTTTCTAAGGGTTCCTTAGCATACTGGCTTTAGTGACAATACTCACAGTTCTTAACAGCTGAGTTCACCAACAATACCTGTAATACTTCATGTGCTGTTTTCAGATTTGGAAATGAAGCAGACTTCAACCGAGCCTGTTTCACCTCTGTGGTAGAACAACATGAATATCAAACTTGCCATTTACCATAACATCACAATATCTATAACAAGGCAACAATGTAGAACATGATAAGTAAGGACTCTTGCAAGAACTACACATATTATATGTTTTCATGAGCAGTTTGCAGCTATACTTGCTGATGTTTATGATATGAGGATATTCTGCAAGGGGAAATGGTTTCATCCAGTTCTATTACAAAAAAAAAATATATTAGTTTTGAAATAGACTATCTGATACCTGTGACAGTACTGCCATGTTATGCTCAGATTCAGGAAGTGGCTCTACGGATTATCACAATTATGTTTATGGGATGGGTGTCAATCAAAAGGGATGCTAAATTCTACACCACAGGTTTTTAATCCTTCCAGTTTTCTTCAGTTCTCTATTTTCACTTTCCGTCATAGTCATGTTCTTACATCGCCCCTTAAAAAAAAAAAAAAAAAAAAAAAAAAAAAAAAAAAAAAAAAAACTTTAAATTTTCCTACATCATGATATGAACAGTGACCACCACTGCACTGTTTCGGGATTACTGGTGCTACACAATCTGGGCTACATCCTCAACAGTTCCCTATCTGTTCAACTCACAAAGCTATTCACAAAACATGATGGAGTCCAAAAGCTGACACTCCATTTCTAATTATTTTATTTTACTTTTCTCAAAATTTTCACTTATCCCTGTTGAATCTGCCAGAGTACTGCCTCTTCTTGAATGCTACTGAAAATATATTTTTAAACCCTTTTCTGTGTCTAAAAATTCACTGCAACAGTTTACAGTATACTTCACTCTGGAAAATGAAATACAGCACCTACGAAATGAAGGCAGTGTGTGTTCATGAATTAATAGTGTTGGCTCACAACAATATTTGTACACAGATGGCAGTATGAGAATATAAAAGGGACTTCTCATCTGGCATTAACAACCTGGAACTGTAAATTTGTTTTATGAGTCTCCCTTCATGAAGCAGTCTTTCATAATTATTCAGCTCCTTTTATCACTAAAACTATTTCTGTTGAGGATCTGTATGAACTTATGAAACACTGGTTATGAAATGTAATCATCAGGAGAATAACATGTTTGTACAGTTCTCTTGTGCTTGCTCATAATGAAATAGTGATTTGTTTCCCTTCTTTTAATCATTTTCAGTCAATAACACACTTTCATTTGTTGGCATGGTATGTATGTGCAAAGTTTCACCATAGAATCTCTACTTCTGCACCATTATGAAACTGTCATTTTATCATTATTTTAAGTATAACATAATGGTGCTAAAGAAGTATATACCATCAGCTTCTTATTCTGGCATGGCCTCTGTCAAGCAGAATTAATGTTTTTTTATAAGATGTATACAGCAGCATCATTCAATATCTTGTCACTGAACAGGCAAAGGAACATAACAGTTGGGATATGAGTCATTGTTTCACTATAGAACTCATATGAAATTCCCTCTAAGCTTCAGTGTATCTGAACACCAGAGAGGAGAAGTGACAGTCCATCATATACTCAAGTTTTGTCATTCAGCCAGAACTGATTTGAACTCATCCTCCTAAGTATCTCCATTCTCATCCACAGCCTTAATGAAGTGTTTCAAAGATTAAAGTGCATTTCAAAAATTTCTTTTATGATTAGACTTGCCTCAGCCTCTTGGCAGATTCAACTCTTTCATCATGGATATTGTTAGTATTCAGTTTTGTAAATACCTGTTGTAGTATGCATTCACATTGTACAGCAGACCAAAATGTCCTTTCCAGTAAAAAGTGTTGGGACTAAGACATTTTCCCAGATTATTCTTTTTCACGGTGAGAAATGTATTTGTGTATCTCAAAAGCTTTGAAACCAAGAGAGATATACTAGTGGGTTGAAGTTTTAAGATAAGTTATAAGTCATGACCAGGCAGCTCACCTATAAGAGCATTTCCCATTACTGATACCTGCAAGTGTCTGTGTTTGAGTCTGAGCCTGCTTTAGCCCTCACCTCGTGGTCGTGCGGTAGCGTTCTCGCTTCCCACGCCCGGGTTCCCGAGTTCAATTCCCGGCGGGGTCAGGAATTTTCTCTGCCTTGTGCTGGCTGGGTGTTACATGATGTCCTTAGGTTAGTTAGGTTTAAGTAGTTCTAAGTTCTAGGGGACTGATGACCATAGATGTTAAGTCTCATAGTGCTCAGAGCCATTTGAACCTTTCTCTCTCTCTCTCTGTCTCTTTTTTTTTTTTTTTTTTTTTTTTTTTTTTTTTTTTTTTTTTTTTTAGTCTGCTTTACAATTCCTTGTAAGCCCAGAAATTTCTGGCAGTACATATGCAGAGTTTTTAATTTTGAATGAAACATGTAACTGTGCAAAAGTATGCTTTTAAACAAAATTTTATGACATTAGAAGTGAGTGCCAGAATGGAACTTAGAATTAGATATTTCACATCCATAGAGAGAGTTTTATAATATGAGCTTTTTGTAGCATCCTGATGTGAATTAATACATCAGTATGGAAAACATTAGACCTGTCTATCACACAGTTTTACATTGTCATGAATCTTACTGATGAACTGTGCTTGAAATATTATGTTGAACATAGAATTTTAGTTGACTGTTGTCTCTAGACTTTCTGTTTTTATTTACAGACCAACTGAATTTTTGAGAGGCTCTTGTAAGATTTAGAATTTTTTTCTTATCTTCATATCTCTCTCTTATTCTTTTTCTCCGCCACAAATCTGTATCTTGTTTGATAATGATTCTATTGGGATTATTTCTAGTTAAAAAGTATCTTATTTGTTCCAAATAATTAGAAGCAATTTCCCAGACTTCCTATTTTTGGCACTTACAGCACCCTTATCAAGAGTTATTATTATGTGGAACTAGTGTGCACATGACTTATGCCATTATAGGTTTGATCCCAAACACTAGGTAACTCAGGTACCACTAAGTATCTGATTTCCTACAAAGAGCTATACTAAATAGTTAGTCACAATGGACAATGTAACACTTACTTGTATGACTTTCACTTTAAGTCGGACAATTTCTTCTCCTTGGTTGTCAATGTTTGCTCTCAGTTTAATTGATTCACCACACACATATGCTGAACGCTCAAGCTGAGTCCTTAATACAACTGGTCCCTTTTCACAGCACAGGCAGCATTTGGTCCGTTTGTCTTGTCCTATCATTGGTTTCTGTTAACATTTACATTTAATTATTGTAGATTGGTGGCTACTATACATCATAAAACTCACAATAAATACTAATAATGCTGAAAAAATACCAGAATGTAAATTTTATGTTGCATTAAAAAGTAGTGAAGCGAAGCAGTGAATAAGAAAGATGACCCCCATCTGCAGCACCACTCATTTTATTGTTGAGTATCTTCCATTTTGTCTACAACATAATTGCTGTTTATTTGTTACTGCCCCTTTATTATGAGCATATACAGGGTATCCCATTTATCTTGACCATCCTAACTAACTGTTTGTCCAGACGAAAATTGCAAACTGTTTCAAGCAAATGTTCTTTACCTGTCAGGGCGACAGCAATCAGCATGATGGCCTTCATTGTAGCTTTGTTTTTTACAAAGATATAAACAGCAGTATGACTTTTTTAAATGGCACCCTGTATTTTTTATTTGGTAATTTATTTCCTCTCCTAATGACCTATTCAAAAATGTATCACAGTGTACTATCCAGTGAAACACAACGTTATTACTTACATAACACAACAGTGACTTTGAGCACGGGATCACAAACTTGCCCACTTGTTGGAACTGTCAGAAGACAACTGAAAACCAAGTAGAGACATAACACAAAATTGACTTTGACTCTCCTGTACCATTGACCAGGAGTAGAACATTCATAGGCACTCAAAGTGGTGAGCATGGACGCTGATACACTGGTGCACTCGTTGAATGAAAGAATTATTTACTGCTTTCACTGTTGCCTGCTGAAGAGAATTACAAGCAAGTGCAATAAGTTCCTGCATGTCCTCTGGAGTTGCTGGAATACTATGATAGACAAGTCTTCAATGCATTCCAAAAGAAAAAAGTCAACAGGATTGAAATCAGGAGACCTAGCAGACCAAGAAACTGTTCCTCCTCGACCAATCCAGCTGGCAGGACATGACATGCACACAAGGTATTATGAGCTGGACAGCCATTGTGTTGATACCACATAAGCATTCTGGTTCTTAGCGGCACTTCATCCAGAAGAGAAGGAAAAATTAATCTGAGGAAGTTGGCATACACTGTGCCATTTAGACTGTCATTGATGAAATAAGGGCAAATGATTGTAGAACCAAACATCCCACACCAGACGCTAACTCTCCATTGACGCTGATGTTCCACCTGTCTAAGCCATCATGGGTTGTTGCTGGACCAATAATGTATGTTCCTTGTGTTTACCTGTCCTCTGTTTGAGAAGAACATTCATTGGTAAGCAGAACACTGGAGAAGAAGTTTGGGTTGATGAGGATTTGCTGCTGTGTCCACTGAGAGAACTGTACATGATACTGGAAATCATTCCCATGCAATTCTTGATGTAGGTGTACATGGTAAGGATGGAACTGGTGACGTGTAAGAAGATGATGTACACTGGTTTTATGGTTTTAGGAATGCCAACCTCATGTTCAATCTGTCGCGTGCTCACATGTGGATTCATAGCAACAGAAGTGAGAACAGTAACTTTGGCATATTTGTCTGTGTGAGTGCTGTGATGATTGCATTGTTGTGGGTTGAAACTTCCCGTTTCCTGAAGTGTCACAGCAAGATGAGAAAACATCCATCAGGAAGGTGGGTTCTTTACAGGATATTGCTCTCTGTGCAGTTCCGCTGCCTGTGTAGCATTTTGCATACCTTCAACAACAACAATAAAAGAAATGTTATGCTGATGCAGTTTGTAGGAAGGATAGCCTTCACTGTATGCCTACTCTACACAACACTATTTAAAAGGACTAAACTACTGTACTAAATGTATCCATACAAAAGAAAACAGTATTGCAATTACTGTTCTGCTAACTTATATTCCCCATAGATGAGTAGCATTTATACCTTCTCTTCATTGGTGTATATTCCACTCACACAACTCTTCAACTGATGATGGCTGACGGAATGACGGGTGTGCATTCTACTTATGTTTACATTCGTCCTCTGTCAAAGTCAGCACATGGACTTGTTCCATTACTCCGAGTACCTGCACTAAGTGCTGTCAACGTCAACGTCTATGTTGTGTAATGTAATTAATAATGATGTGTTTCAGTGAATGGTATGCTGTCAAACATTTTTGAATAGGTCTTTAGGAGAGGCAATGAATTACTGCATAACAAATACAGGGTGCCTTTAAAAAAGTCATGCGACTGTTCATATCTTTGAAAAAAAACAAAGCTGTAATGAAGGCAATCATGCTGATTGATGACCCCCTGACAGCTAAAGAACATTTGCTTGAAACATTTTGTAATTTTCATCTGGACCAACAGTTATTTAGGGTGGTCAAGATAAATGCGACACCTTGTATACAATATGTGATCAAACCCCCAAAAACATACATTTTGCATATTAGGTGCATTGTGCTCCCACCTAGTGCCAGGTACTCCATATCAGCAACCTCAGCAGTCATTAGATATTGTGAGAGAGCAGAATGGGGCACTCCACAGGACTCACAGACTTTGAATGTGGTCAGGTGATTGGGTGTGACTCATTTCACATGTCTGTACATGAGATTTACACACTCCTAAACATCCCTAGGTCCACTGTTTCCAATGTGATAGTGAAGTGGAAACATGAAGGAACACGTACAGCACAAAAGCGTACAGGCCAACCTCATCTGTTGACTGACAGACTGACAGAGACCGACAACAGTTTAAGAGGGTTGTAATGCGTAATAGGCAGACATCTGTCCAGACCATCACACAGGTATCCCAAACTGCATCAGGATCCACTGGAAGTACTATGACAGTTAAGCAGGAGGTGAGAAAACTTGCATTTTATGGTCGAGCAGCTGCTCATAAGGCACACAGCATGCCAGTAAATGCCATCAACGCCTTGCTTGGTGTAATGAGTGTAAACATTGGACAACTGAACAGTGGAAAAACATTGTGTGGAGTGACAAATCACGGTACACTATGTGACAATCCGATGGCGATTACCTCATGAACATCATCTGCCTGTGTGTGTAGTGTTTTTTTTTTTTTTTTTTAGAGGCTTGCATGGCACTATCACAGCACAGGTCTATATTGATGTTTTAAGCATCTTCTTGCTTCCTCCTGTTGAAGAGCCCCTGTTCATAATGCACGGTCTGTGTCAGAGTAGTTACACAACAATAACATCCATGTACTGTACTGGCTTGCACAGAG
Source organism: Schistocerca gregaria (assembly GCF_023897955.1). Taxonomy (NCBI): domain Eukaryota; kingdom Metazoa; phylum Arthropoda; class Insecta; order Orthoptera; family Acrididae; genus Schistocerca; species Schistocerca gregaria. Next base: position 683,361,541 of record NC_064931.1, read on the forward strand.
TCCTGAACTGAATCTTATAGAACACTTTTGTGATGTTTTGGAACACCAACTCTGTGACAGGCCTCACTGACTGACATTGATACCTCTCCTCAGTGCAGCCCTCCATGAAGAATGGGCTGCCATTCCCCAGTAAACCTTCCAGCACCTGATTCAACGTATGCCTGTGAGAGTGAAAGCTATAACTTAGACTAAGTATGGGTGAACACCATATAGAATTCCAGCATTACTGATGGAGGGCGCCATGAACTTTTAAGTCATTTTCAGCCAGGTGTTCGGATACTTTTGATCACATAGTGTACGAGACGTAGTGAAAGTTTTTCTTCTTCATATAATAGTGAATATCATACATCTATGTCCTATAACATTATTCTTGTGACTGATTGGCTAATCTGTTGCAGAAAATAGGAATTACATTTACACAGATATTTTTATCAGTTCTATATACCATTTTTATAGGAAAATGAGTCAGGGTCATTATGTAATAGATTTTCTGAGAAGCAGCACCCCAATATTAATTTTCTATTGCTAGGGTTCACAGACATACAAAACATTTTGGATAGGTAGTTCCAACAGTTAAGTCAATGATGATGTCTTTCAAAAAATGTCCAGTAATACCACTGTCATGACTCAATGACTCAATCTCTTAAAGCTACGGTAGCTACAAAGTAAGCATTACCTGCCTAGTGACAAAAACAAATAGTAAATGCTTAGCAAAATTTTATCAAAACCACATGGTACACATGTTGGAAGGCCATTTCAAAGTTGACAGGTAAACAAATAATGTGACTCATCATGTGATAAGAACACAAAATTAAGAAATTATTTTTTCTGAACAGATACTTATTATTGATTTTATCAAAAGACATTTCTGTTACATAAATTCTCCAAGATATATGAAGTATACTAATTGCACCTGGTATGAAGATAAAGATAAGTTGCATATCATCAAAAGAGATTTTGAAACTGGACATGCAATAAAGGAAGGCATAAAATGCTGTGAGTATGAAATTGATAGTTGAAGAAATGAAAACGCACAATGAAAGTAGAACAAATTCTATTAACATTCTACATCTTTATTCTTCATCTATACCTATTTTCAGCCCTCTGGCACTAGAGGGTTCCAAATTGTAGTGTGTAATATGGTAGGATTTAATGTTACTATGTTGGTGTGTGATAAACAACATGCTGCAATTGAGTTTTACATATTAAGTGTTCGTCCACACATGGAGCTCCTCTCCTTCAGTATGGCAATGCCAGCTCACATACGAGCACTGACACAAACCAACACCTTGGGCTCAACACCATCGTTCATCCTACACATAGTTCCAACTTGGCCCCATCCAATTTTCATCTGTTTTGAAACTTTAAAGAACACCTTTGAAGACTTCACTTTCATAGTGATGAAGCAGTGCAAGCAGAGGTGACATTATTCTGTCAACAAAATCAAATGTTGTACATTGGCAATATCAACTAGTCTCTTGTTGAGAGAAATGTGTTTGTCACCAGGTTGCTTATATTTGAGAAATAGTAATGTAGTCATGAAGAATAAAGATGTATAATGTTTGTTTTATTTAGAAAGTTTTAAGAGTTTTCACATAAAAGTTTAGAAACATTAGTTTTTAGCTTGCCCTTGTACATGGCATAGTTAGGGCTTCAAAATTAAGAACAAAACATGTGAATAGTTAGGAAGTCACAAGTAAGTTGACTGGATCAGTGGTGCAGAGTTGAGGAAAGTGCTTTCTTCCCATGGTTTCAAAGTCTATATTGTCAGCCAAAAGTTAGAACTGATGTGTGGACAGAAATGCTCACTAAAATGTAATATCTGCAATATATGTGTGCATTCATACAGATGCTCTTACTTATACAATATTTAAACTTAAATATATGTAAACATACTGGCAGATACATTTTAAGAAGAGGTAATATCACACTCAAAGACCTTGACTGAACTTAGTAAAACAGCATAGTGTAGACAGGAAACAAATATTAATGTTCTGGAAAGTATGAAAAAATATTGCTAATCTAAATGGAGATATTTCTTTCTCCCAGCAATACACAGAATACTTAAGTGCCAAGGTTTAACATTATGCTATATCTTTTCTACAGAGCGGAGAAGTTCTTCTTAATGAACAGCCATTGATCAAAATATATATATATATATATATATATATATATATATATATATATATATATATATATATATATCATAAAATTATTTGTAAATCTGTATATCGTATCTTTTATTTTGTACCTAAGAAGCTGTATGTAACAAAGTACCATATTGGTGTTATTTAAGAGTCTTTTGTATAATAATGTTTAAGGAAATAAAAATTAAGGTACCTGTATTTTTCCAGTTATGTAAATAAATTATGGTAAACCAAAAACTAGTTTCATTCATTCAATTGAATTCCACCCCTATAGTTTATTGATTTGCAATTTTATTTTGACATGAAGTTGTATTTGAAAATAACACAAAAATTAGCATTGGTCCATATTATTTTCAGTGTGTAATTTCTATAAAAAAGAAAGTAGTACGCCTGGAAAAATTTTTCAAAAAGCAAAAGACCATAAAAACTAATAAAAGTTTTACAATGTTACAGTTCTGCTTTTCATCATAAATGAATAAGAGAAACTCACAAATTTTGTAAGTATCAAGCTAAAGCAAGAGGTCACAGTTCCCATAATTTATAAATACTGATTGAGTTGTTCTGAAGCACATCCCAGAGTGTATGAGGTACATAATGCCCATGATTCTTGCATTACATTACATTACATTCAAAAATTCTTTTAATTTGTTTTTAAATTCTGTTTGGCTATCTGTCAGACTTTTAATGCTATTTGGATACTGACCAAATATTTTTGTTGGCAGCATAATTCACCCTTTCTGTGCCAACAACAGATTCAAGCCAGAATAGTGGAGATCATCATTTCTCGTATTGTTGTAGCTATTATTTTTGCAAATTTCATAAGTGAATATATTTATTGTGAAGGTACTGTGAATATCTGGAGCTCCTTAAATAAATGACTGCAAGGTGATCTCAGGTGGGCTCCAGCTATTATCTGATTATTCACTTTTGTGCAATGAATACATGAATTGCCCCAAAATATAAAGCCATATGAAAGCCATGAATGAAAATAGGCATAGTAGGCTAATTTGCTTATATGTTTATCACCAAAATTTTCAGTAACCTTAATAGCATAAGTAGCTGAACCTAAACGTTTCAGCAGATCATCAATCTGTTCCTTCCAATTCAATTTCTCATCAGTGCACACATCCATAAATTTTGAATATTCTGACTTAGCAACAGACTTCTGTTCAAAATCTGTATCCATCAATGGTGTTATGCAATTTACTGCACAGAAATCTATATACTGTGTTTTCTCAAAATTTAGTGAGTCCACTTGCACACAACCACTTAATAATTTTCTGAGAGACAATATTTACAATTTACTCAGTTAATTCTTGTTTTTTGGGTGTGATTACTATACTAGTATCATCAGTAAAAAGAAGTAGCCTTGCATTTTCATGAATTTAGAGTGGCAGGTCCTTGACATATATTAAGAACAATAAGAGACCTAAGACTGAAGCCTTATGGGACACCATTCTTGATACCTCCCCCTGCAGACTATCTGTACCGTTAATTTCAACCTTCTTCATTCTTCCAGTTAAATATGAATTAAACCATTTTTGCACTGTCCCACTACTACCACAATACTTATTTAATAGTTTTATGTGTGTTGTATATGTCTTTTGGTTTTCAGAACATGAACTGCAATACTGAACTTGCTACTCAAATGCCACACATATAATAGGGAAATAATAATTGAGTCAGTTTCTATGATACAGTTGTCTTTGAGTACTACTGAAAAAACATAGTAGTTTTATATTTTACTAGTTAATCATGGGCTGTTTTGTTTATTGTATATGAATATTGACAATACTGGATGTTAATGAGGAAACAATTGTGCTCACTGTATGTTGAAGTATATTTTACTTTTATACAAAGAGATCATGCTGGACAGCTGTCTACTATTACTCTACAAATTGTCATGGGGTGCCAAACTACAGAATAACCTCTTATTATAGCTAAATACAGGCTGAACAGACAGTCACATTTTGTTTAGTTTCTGTTTACCAAACATCAATGCAGCTGACTGTACCCTGTCATCCAGTTGGTTTGTTTATGATAGTATTTCAGCCAACAATGCTGACTTGATAATGGCTCTCCTCCCAATTTAATTACCTTTGCAGACAGACAGTGACTGAAAGACTGAAATTTGTGGGTGGACACTCATTTGGAGGAGTTTATTGGGGACACTGATTGATAGGATTCTCTTTAACAGGATTGATTCCTGACTCGAGCTCCAGAAATGGCCTATGTAGCTGGCTAAATCATAGTTTCTATGATGAATACTGCTGGTGAGGCACACTAGCATGCATTGCCTACAGTAAGCCACCAGCTGGATATGGGGAAGGATGTTGCATCTGTCTTCAGAGGTTGCAAGCAGAGAATGTTCCACATGATGGGCTCTATCTCCCTTGAGCCTCTGACCTGGTAACCTGCAGTCCTTCCTCGGTCCTATCATTCCATCTTAATTGAGTCATGAGGCTCTTCCAAGCCAATGAAAGCATGCACACCTTCTCTAAGTGAGCACTGAGTACCACATATCATGAATTAGAGCATGTCTTCTTCTTAGCAAATTTGGCTGTTCTTATCTGAAAGGACCTTTTGAATGCCCACTTGTAAGTCCTGACACCTCACATTCTGCACAGCTAGTATAAGAATCAGGATCTGAGTCATCTTATGGTGTCTTGGTTTTTGCAGCTGGATTCCAAAATACATGTGTGATGAACAAACCACTTATAGATGTATATAAACCTTTATTTACAGTAACATGACTGGTTTTATGATATCAAATTGCTTACTCAGGTGTACATCTGAACAAGATACAAAAAGAAAATCAGTCAAAATTATGAACCAAAGCTGACACCTCTCATAATAATCTAAGCCATATGACAACCAATATGAAACACTTACATGTCAGTAAAATATTTATCCCATAATATGGGAAGGAAGTGCACTCAACCTTCTCAAAATAAAATGCTCTTACCAACAATAAGCAGGGCATCAGAGCTCAAATTTGCCAGCTGAAAAACTGATATGTTTAAACTACATTAAGCTGCAGTGATAAGACCAACATAATAAAAAGTCCCAGCAAGTAACATTCAAAGCCTGACACTTAAGAAAACTTACTTCATACCAGGAAGTGGTGTACAGCATCCCTCCAACTACATCTCCATGCAGGGTGACACCCTAATCAACATACTCATGTGTGATGGCACAGGACACTAGCACCATCATGCAGAAAAGTGGGGAAAGTTATAAACATTTCTGCACATGTACAAATATCATGAGAATGACTGAGGTCCATGTTAACAACACAACCATGCAAACTATAAAATACTTCACCATAAAAAATAGATACAACAAAATATACCAGATGCATAAGGCTTAGATTATTAGGATAGAAGTCCATGGATCATAATGTTGACTGATTATTTTGTATCTTGTACAGATGTACATATGAGGAAGTGATTTGATATCACATGACTGGTCACGTTCCTGTAAATAAAGCTTAATATACAGCTGGAAGTGGTTTATTCATAAAATATGGATTACTTAAGCTGCAGTTACCCACAAAATAAGATTAGTTGTTATGTTGCCATGGTTGCAGACAGAGTACTTTTGTGAGAGATTGGTGCCGCCCAAAATTCATCCACTGACACTATGGGGTGTTGTGAGCCTGTTTGCTGTGTTGGATGCATTTTGCTCTTGTCACCCACTATCAACAAGTGGGCGAGGAGCTGCGAGATATTGTACAATCATTACACTGTAGCAGCTGTGCCCAGGTGCTGTCACCAAGCCACTGCTATTCTCCATAACATGCTGAGTCATGTCAAGTAAAGTCTGGCTGCACTGTCACATGCTAGACTCATGCTGCCATGTGGCCTGCCTGCAAGGTACACATTAACATGGCCCTGCTGTAGATGCACTTGCCACCTACCGCAGCCTTGCTGCTGCCTGATCACACCAAGAGAATTTTGCAAGCACATCACCTGCCAGTGCTGCCCCATCAGCTGCTGCATGGCCAGAATGGCTGGCCCCATTGTCTTGTTGCCCCACTGCTAGGTGGCCTTGTGGATAACTAAGTTTCTGGCACTGCAGGCTATATGGTGTGCATTGATCATGCTGTGGCCTCCAAGCTGCCAACCAATAATTATATCTAATTACTGTGGATGTGTGCTCCATCTGAGGGTTCAACATTCAGCACTGAGGGCCACACTGGGCCTCACTGCATACAGGTCACTCTCTCCACCACCCATGCCATTACCACATGGCAGCAGTATGCTTGCAGGGTCTAGCTTCTCACATCTACCTTAGCACAATGTGTACTGCCCCACTGTCACTTGCCACTGCCCCTCACATATTGTGTCAGGTCACAGCACACCATACCTCATCATAAATGCTGGTATTCCAAGTACTATAGATACTGAAACTTCCTGACAGATTAAAACTGTGTGCCGGACCGAGACAAACTCTGGACCTTTGCCTTGCGAGCAACTGCTCTACCAACTGAGCTGCACAAGCATGACTCACGACCTGTCTTCAGAGCTTCAATTCTGCAGTACCTCATCTCCTACCTTCCAGACTTCACAGAAGCTCTTCTGCGAACCTTGCAGAACTAGCACTCCTTGAAGAAAGGATATTGTGGAGACATGGCTTAGCCACAGCCTGGGGATGTTTCCAGATACTAACTGAAGGGGCATCATGACCAAGAGATGAACAAAATATTTTCTTTGGTGAAGTTATGCATTAGAATGGAGTACCTGTTTTTTTCTGTTTTACAAAGTGGTATTAATAACCTTGGCTTCAGTCGATAAAAGACTGCCCATCTCATGCATAAAAGCAGATATCAGAATGGAAGAAAGTGATGAAGAGAATATTAGGGCTCTGAGGGGCTGGTGGACATGATGACAAGTAATAATCTCATCCTAGTGGAGAAGTTATCAAAGGTAAAATCGCAGTTGTTGGTAATAAGGAATTTCCTTTTTTTTTCTTTCTTTTTTTTTCTTTTTTTTTTTCAAAATATCCATGACATTGTTCACAAGTGTTTGTGACTGGAGGAATTTCTATTAAATGTGGTGCACCTGAAATTATTGGGTGGCAAACATTTATATGTAGAGTCATAAGAGGCACTGAAGAACATTGAAAATTTTTAAATTCTGGTGTAGATATTAACAGAGCAGTATCCCAATAAGAGGGAAGTGAGTAATTATTACAAAAATGAGGCATTTGATGACAGAATAAGAATAATTTCATGCCAAAGTTACTAATTAGCCAGAGATACAATATGTAATGCATTTTAGAGGAAGCCAAAGTGTATGTATTTACCTGCAGCATTAGTCCACAAAGTGCTGGAAAAGTAACCACCCTCTTTATACAAAGCAGTCTATTTAGCACTGTTGCATGAAGAAGTGAGGCAACTTATGTCAATCCCTGCACACATTGATGACCATCACCATGTCCCCAAAAGAAAAAAGTGGACACCAAAATCTAAAAACAAGGAAAGATCTAACCATAGAAATGACAGTGGAGAAAGAACAGCCATCTCTCAATGCTCTCAGAAGTTCCTTTGGGATGCAGCCAGAATCCAAGGGCTTAAGGGAACTGGCTTTCTGATTGGCCTGTTAACACACAATGACATTCACGATAGATTTCAGGTTCACATAAAATACACAAAATGCCTTTGTTGGGTCAAAACCATGGATATGAAAGTATACACCCCAGTTTGCTTCGAAAACTTGGGAGTGAGAGATGTAAAACCATGTGAAATTATACTGGTTAGTATACAGGAGATACTGGATGATGAGTTATCTCTGATGTAAGGCAAGATATGTCAGAAGTGTGAGATTCAGAAATCGTTGACAGAAAAAGAAGCTTATATAATCATGCCACCCTCAAAAATCATTTCCAGGAAAAGTTTTCACATTTTTCAGAATCAGATTGCAGTCTGTTTTTCTCCTGTGTAAGAACAATTTGTGTGGTTGTTTGAGGAGAGGCAATATTTTCCAGCTACTGGCTTAACATGTCACAATATTCTTACCAGGAGTGCCAGATCAATAGTAGAGAAACACTGTCAAATCTTTTTCAGTCTTGCTGTTGCCTTTTTGTTGATATGATGGCAGTCAACAAATTCACAACACCTGATAAATAAGTCTCCCTTTCCCATCCAATATAAATGAAACCTTCGATAGGTTAGTATTTGACCACTATTGATATGAAATCAGGCTATTATCAGATTCCTATTGCACCATAAGGTAGGCTGAAAAACTGCTTTTCTAGTGTCCTACAGGTTATATGAGTTCTTGAGAGTGTCTTTTCAGTCTAAGGAACATTCCTGGCACAATTCAGTGATTTGTAGACTTCTTGTTAAGAGGTCTGAAACCAACACTGTACCTGGTTTATTTAGATGATATTACTGTATTCTTCAGAACAATTGAGGAACATGCTGAACAGCTAAGAAGAATATTGCCAAAGAGTACAACACACACTCTTGAGTTTAAAGTTAGAAAAATGTTCTTTGCAGAGTCACAGGTTCAGTGCCTGGGACATTTTATTGGTTTAGAAGGGGTAAAATGAGATCCATGATTAATGGTAGTGAATGGCAATTTCCCTGCACCCACTAATGTGAAGGAACTGCACAGTTTTCTTGGATGGTATATTATCATCATTTAAAGAGTTATGCTGTTAAGTAAACCTTTGACAGGTTGTTGAAAAAATGAATAACTTTAGACTAGACTGCAGAATTTGAGACTGCAATGCAACAGCTCAAAGATGCATTGACAAGTTCCATACTTGCTAATGTACCCTGACTTTGAGAAGCAGTTTATACCGGCATGTGGTATACCTGATTTAGCTGTAGGATGTATTCCAAGTCAGGACAGAATGGCAAAGTGAAACCAAATGGTTACTCATCTCAACAATTCAGTAACACTGAATCAATTACAATGCAATGGCAAAGGAACTGTTGGCCTTGGTCTTTTGACCTAATTATTTTAAATGCCATTCATATAGCAGGAAGTTCATAATGGTAACTGACCATTTTGTGCCCTTTTGTGGATATTGAATTTGAAAGACCCCAGCAGAAATTTAACATGCTGGGCATGCAAGTGCTTATTGTGGAGCTGAAAGAGGCGCAAAGAGAGGACACCAGTTGTCAGCAGTATACTATTCTTTTGGGTGTTGTATTGAAAGATAATATACTGCACTGGAAAAATACCCTCAGGAATTGGTTAGTGATACCTAAGGCACTGGCTACAGCACTGTATTATTGCCAATTTCATGACAGCATTCATGCCTGACATAGTGGAAGATGCACCTCTAATGCTCAAACTGCTGGCCATTACTGGTGGCAAAGTCGACAACATGACATGGAGAGATACATACATGCTTGTATCTTGTGTGCACAGAGTGCTGGAAATTCTGGGCCGTTTGAAATCATTGTATTGAATATTATGGTACCCTTTCATCAGATTCAACAAGATAATAAATACAGTCTGACAATTATTGATCACTTTGATCAGTACCAATCGCAGATATGATGGCAGAGACCATAGTGAAAACCTTTGTGTATCACTTAGTAAAACTATTCAGGATTCCTGACACCATTTTAATGGACCAAGGAAAGCTTTCATGACCACTCCATTTTTAATGGAGTGGACATTTCCTTGGTAAAGGAGTGTATGGTGCCTCCTGCAAATGTCGCAGAAACTATATGGTTCAAACTATTTACACTGTTGCAGAAGATTGTACTGAGTGCAAA